>NC_072802.1:7615925-10115925 GCF_028583425.1 Eublepharis macularius | reverse complement strand
TCATCTATCTCCCATCTTTTTATCTCTAGATATGATTTTCTCTATATATACACTGACCTCTATCACGTTCTATATATCTTTCTCTAACCATCTTCATCTAAGTGTATCTACTTAGTGTTTAAATTTTTCTCACATTTCTCTCTCTCTCTCTCTTTCTCTCTATCATACATGTTCTGTCCACCTTTCTTCTGTTTGAAGCATTTGTGTTCTGTTTCTAGCTCTAGCACAGTTGATCTCTATGTAGCCTTTTCTATCTTTCTCTATATCTGTATCTTGCTATTTCTTACTTTCTATCACTGTTTCTTTCTGAGTCTTTCTACAATTACCTATCTGAATCTCTCTCTTTCTATTAATATCTGCCCTTTCCTATCTCTTTCTATCTCTAGCTATCATTTTCTCTCTTTCTATCTCTCTACCATTTTTACTTACCTTTCTCTATTTTCCTCTATGTGCATGTATGTGTACAGTCTTTCCTAATGTTCTTGTTTTTTTCTCCTATCATCCATCCATCCATCCATCCATCCATCCATCCATCCATCCATCCATCCATCCATCCATCCATCCATCCATCTATCTATCTATCTATCTATCTATCTGTCTGTCTGTCTGTCTGTCTGTCTGTCTGTCTGTCTGTCTGTCTGTCTGTCTGTCTGTCTGTCTGTCTGTCTGTCTGTCTGTCTGTCTGTCTGTCTGTCATCATCATCATCATCATCATCATCATCATCATCTTGTTCTCTATATCTATTTGAAGCATTTGCATTCTGTTTCAATGTCTAGCACAGCTGATCTTTATGTAGTCTTCTCTTTTGGTTTCTCTCTGTCTCTTACTGTCTATTTACTTTCTGTCTCTGTCTGTATCGTTCTATGTCTTTCCACCACTATCTATCTGAATCTATCTCTTTCTATGTCCTTGCCTATCTCTTTCTATCTCATTTTCTATCTTTCTATATCTGTCTCTATTGTTTTAAGTAGATCTATCATTTTCTATAGATCTTTCTCTAACTTTCATTAGAAATGATATTGTTTTTCTCTCCTTTTTATTTATCAATCTATCTTCTTTGGTCTAAGTCTGTATCTATTTGAAGTCTTCACATTCTGTTTCTAGCTCTAGGACAGTTGATAGAAACAGATAGAGATAGAAAGAAATAGGCAGTAAGAGGCAGAGATAGAGAAGCAGATAGAAAAGGCTACTTAGTTATAAACTGTGCTAGACCTAAAAACAGAATGCAAATGCTACAAGTAGATATGGAGTCAGACAGAACAAGATAGAAACAAGGAGAGAAAAACAAAATCATTAGCAAAATATACACATAGATGAAGACAGAGAAAGGTATATAGAAAACAATAGAGATAGAGATAGAAAGAGAGAAACTGAAAGCTAGTGATTGAAAGAGAAAAGAAAGGAAAGGTATACATAGAAAGATACATTCAGATAGATAGTGATAGAAAGGCATAAAAAGAAAGAGAAGAGATAGAAACTAACGAATACACAGTGAGAGAGAGATACAGAGCAACATATAGAAAAGGCTACACGGAGATCTACTGTGCTAGACGAGGAATGTGAATGCTACAAACAGATATAGAGTCAGACAGAACAAGATAGAGATAGACAGATAGTAGATAAACGATGATGATAGACAGAAACAAGATAAAAAAGAGCAAAAGATAGGTACACATAGATACACATAGATGAAGAAAGTTAGACAAAATTATACAGAAAACGATAGAGATAAATATAGAAAGAGAAAATGATCGGTGGAGATAGAAAGAGATAGCAAAGCAGGTAGAGAGAAAGATTCAGATAGGTAATTGTAGAACGACTCAGAAAGAAAGTGATAGAAAGTAACAAATAAACAGTAAGAGACAGAGAAACAGAGAAAAAGCAGCATAGAGATGCACTGAGCTAGATCTAGAAACATAGAATGCGAACGCTACAAATAGATATAGGTTCGGACAGAACAAGGTAGAAATAACTAAATAAACAAATAAATAGATAGAAAGAAGCTAAGAAAAACCAAATCAAATAGGAAAAGACAGACGAAGATAGAGAAAGGTACATTGAAAGCGATATAGATACAGAAAGAGAAAATGAAAGCTAGTGATAGAAATAGGAAAGTGCATGTATAAATATAGAGAGCGAGAGATTCAGAGAGCAAGACATAGAAAGAAATTGATAGAGAGAGAATGTAACAAATAGCAAGAGACACAGAGAGAAACAGAAAATGCTACAGAGAGATAAATTCAGCTAGCGCTAGAAAGAATGCAAATGCTACACATAGTCAAAGAGACAAATAGAGCGCTATCAGTCTATCTATGTTGTTCTTTCTGACTGTATCTGTATTAGAAGTGTTCACATTCTTTTTCTAGCGCTAGCATAGTGGTTATGTAGCCTTTTCTATCTGTTTCTCTGTATCGGTCTCTTACTGTCTATTTGTCACTTTCTATCGCTGTTTCTTTCAAAGTCTTTCCTCCACTCTCTATTGGAATCTATCGCTTTGTATGTATTGTCTACCCTTCCTATCTTTCTTTCACTAGCTTTCATTTTCTCTCCTACTATATCTGTATTGTTTTCTACAGACCTTATCTATTTTCATCTATGAGTGTATAAATCCTTTCCTAATGTTTTTTTGCTCTCCTTTCTATCAGTCTCTCCATCTGTCTGTCTTGTTCTGTCCGACTCTAAATCTATTTGTAGCGTTGGAATTTCTAGCTCTAGCTCAGTGGATCTCTATGTAGCCTTTTCTATCTGTTTCTCTGTATCTGTCTCTTACTGTCTATTGTTCTAGCTCTATCTCTCTCTTTCTATCTCTATATTGTTTTCTACATACTTTTGTCTTCACCAATGTGTATGTATGTGTATCTATCATTTTCTAATTTTTTCCTTCCTTTCTTTTTCTTTTTCTAACTTTCATCTATCCATCTCTCTCTCTCTATCATCTGTCCACCATTTTTTCTGTTTGAAGTCTGCTTTCTTTTTTAGCTCTAGCACAATTGATATCTATTTCTTTCTTTCTCTGTATCTCTCTCTTAATATTTGTTACTTTCTGTCTCTCTGTATCGTTCTATGTCTTTCCCCCACTATCTATTTGAATCTCTCTTTCTGCCTCTTTCTTTCCAGCTATCATTTTCTCTCTTTCTCTTTCTATCGCTATTGATTTCTACTTACTTTTCTATTTTCATCTATGTGCATTGTGTACAAATCTTTTCCTAATGTTCTTGTTCTATCAATCTATCTATCTCGTTCTGTCCAATTCTGTATCTATTTGAATCATTCACATTCTGTTTGTATATCGATCACAGTTTATCTCTAAGAAGCCTTGTCTACCTATTTCTCTGTAGCTCTGTTTAATTTCTATCTCCATCTGTTTCCTTCTGTCTTTCCTCCACTATGTATCTGAATTTCTCTCTTTGTCTTTCCACCACTATCTGAATCTCTTTCTCTTTCTTCTTTCCTATCTTTTTCTATCTCTAGCTATCATTTTCTATCTTTCTATATTGCTATCTATATTGCTATATATCTATATTGCTTTTAAATAGATTTCTATTACTTTCTTCATCTATGTGTATCTATTTCAACTGATATTTTTTTCTCTCCTTTTTTTCCCTCAATCTATCTTCTTTGGTCTGACTCTATATTTATTTGAAGTCTTCACATTCTGTTTCTAGCTCTAGGACAGTTGATAGAATCAGATATAGAAAGAAACAAATAGACACTAAGAGACAGATATAGAGAAAAAGATAGAACAGGCTACTTAAGATAGCAACTGTGTTAGACCTGAAAACAGAATGCAAATGCAACAAGTAGATATGGAGTCAGACAGAACGAGTTCGATAGAAACAAGGAGAGACATTAGAAAAATATACACATAGATGGAGATAGTTAGAGAACGCTATATAGACATCAATAGAGAGATATAGAGAGAAACTGAAGGCTAATGATAGAACGAGAAAAGAAAGGAAAGGTATACATAGAAAGAGATACATTCAGATAGATTGTGATCGAAAGACATAGAAAGAAAGAACTAGAGATGGATAGTAACAAATAAACAGTAAGTGAGAGATACAGAATCAGATAGAAAAGGCTACATGGAGATCTACTGTGCTAGACAAAGAATGTGAATGCTACAAATAGATATAGAGTCAAACAGAACAAGACAGATAGCTAGCTAGCTAGCTAGAGAGATAGAGAGATAGACAGACAGAGAAGACAAGAAAATTAAAAACATTAGCAAAAGACAAGATACACATAGAGGAAGAAAGAGAAAGGTATACAGAAAATGATACAGATAAATATATAGAGAGAAAATGATAGGTAGAGATCGAAAGAGAAGATTCAGATAGATGGTAGAAAGAAAAAAAATATAGAAAGTAACAAACAGTAGAGAGACACAGATAGAAAAAACAGAGAGAAACAGAAAAGGCTGCATAGAGATGTATTCAGCTAGATCTAGAAACATGTAGAATGTGAACGCTACAGATATAGTTTCAGAAAGAACAAGCTTGAAATAAATAAATAAACCCAATAAATAAATAAACAGATAAATAAACAGATAGAAAGAAGCTGAGGAAAACCCAATCAGATAGAAAAAGACAGATATACATAGATACACATAGAAGATGATAAAGGTACATAAAGGTATAAAGGTATAACGGTAAAGGTGTATAAAGGTATATAGAAAGCAGTAGAGATAGTTATAGAAAGAGAGAAAATGAAAGCTAGAGATAAAAAGAGATAGGAAAGGGCAGATATACATAGATAGACTAAGTTAGATAGTGGTAGAAAGAGCGAGAAACAGAGCTAGAAAGTAACAAATAGTACGAGACGTATAGACAGAGATAGAAAAAGCTCCATAGAGATAAACTTAGGTAGATCTAAGAACAGATAGAATACGAATGCTACAAATAGGTTTGGACAGAACAAGATAGAAATAACTAAATAAACAGATTAGATAGAAAGAAGCCGAAAAAACCGAAATCAAATAGAAAAAGTGTATGCATAATACACAAAGAGGAAGGTACATAGAAAGTGATATAGAGATAGAAAGAGAAAATGAAAGCTAATGAAAGAGATAGAAAAGTGCATGTATATGTAGAGATTCAGAGAGATAGTGGTAGAAAGTGTTACCAGAACTGCTTTTTATTATAATGGGGAATTAGCTTTAGCAGTCTGTAACTTAAATTTAGCGCGGATCTTAACCTATGTATACGGAGGTCCCGATCCCAGACACTCTAGTGAAAAAGAGGCATACAAAGAGGTTCCAAACACGTGTATTCAGTGTGGCGTAAGCCTGAACTTGCACAAGCATACAAAGAACATACAAGACCTAAGAAATACAGAGTAGGAAATACAGAGACGTTCGCATTAGCTGGTTCCCAACGATGATAAGGGAAATACTCACAATCCTGGAGCGAAGCAGAGACACAGCAGCGAGGGTGGCCCAATGCCAGCACTGGGACCACAGACAGACAGCGAGGGGTTCTGGATAGGATGGCACGCGCCTGCCTGGGACAGGACGGGAATGGCACGAGCACCATGCGGTCTGAGAGACCGGCTTAAATACCCCAAAACGTACCCTGGGGCTGGTGCTGTACTTGGTGGTTCTCACAGATTAAAACAAAGGTTCTAATGGGCTACTGAATGGCTTGGATGGGCCACTTTGGTAATCAGATTGTGATAAGTGACACCTCAGGAAGAGGGGACAAAAGAGGGAGGGGGAAATCCAAGTGGGCTGAAAGGATGTTCCAGCGGACAGGGCTTGTCCTGATGTCATCAGCTCTGGAATGCGGAGGTTTCTTTGAGATGCATTCTCTAAGTGCTTGGGATGGTCGGCACTTAGTTCCTTCTCCGGGGCGGCTCCTAAGATATGCAGAGCGGGGCGAGGTACTCTCGCTGCGGACGTGGTGTGCCCGCTTCGCCGAAATGGCTTCCCAAAGCAGTCTTCTTCCCTGGGTCTTCTGGCTGCCTGGGAACATGGATGCCGGCTGGGCATAGCTGGGCTGGATAGCAGGCTGCCCGGTAGCAAGGGCGAACTCGGGGACCGACCCGTGGGAGGCTCCAGGCGGGAACTGACCAGGGAGCGCCTAGCCAGGCTCTCTGGAGGTTTCCCCGGCAGGCGCCCGGCTGCTAGCAGCGGCTTGGGCCCATATGAGGCAGGCTTCCATGGAGGCAGGGGGAACAACACTTTAAAACACAGTCCAAGGCAGGGAACAGGCACGGTCCGTGGCAGATGGCAATGCAGGCACGGGGCACACTTGTAATAAAGTCCAAACATACACTGGGAAATCCAGATACAGGTCAGGGCAGAGTTGCCCAGAAAAAGAGTCCTTTGTGCAGTAATCCAAACATGGAGTCAGCCAGCAGCAAGGTAATTAACACGCAGGCAGGAAACTGACACGTGTACCAGAACACACACGTGCAGGGCAGTCTTTGGTGCAGCAGTAAAATAGTGATGCAGGAAACTTTAACACAGTTCATGGCAGGCCTTAAAGCAGGAGAGGGGGCCTACTTGGCAACAAAAGACATAGAAAGAAATGGATAAAGAGCGAATGTAAGAGACACAGAGAGAGAAACCGAGAAAAAGCTACATAGAGATGAATTGAGCTAGCGCTAGAAACAGATAGAATGTGAACGCTTCAAATAGAGGTTGAGACAGAACAAGAGAGAAATAACTAAATAAACAGATAAATAGAAAGACACTGAGAAAAACCAAATCAGATATAAAAAGGTAGATACACACAGATGAACATGTCTGTACGTCTCGTACTATGTGTTCGTATGAGACTATTTGTTCGTACTTTCTATATCTTTCTTTCTGTGTCTTTCTACCACTATCTATCTTAATCTCTTTCTATCTCTAGCTTTCGTTTTCTCTCTTTCATCTCTCTATCGCTTTCTATATACCTTTCTCTAACTATCTTCTTCTGTATCTGTCTTTTTCTATCTGATTTGGTTTTTCTCAGCTTCTTTCTATTGATCTGTTTATTTAGTTTCCATCTTGTTCTGTCTAAACCTCTATCGTTTGCATTCTATATGTTTCAACAGCTAGCTCAATGTATCTCTATGCAGCTTTTTCTATCTCTGTGTCTCTTAGTCTATTTGTTACATTCTACCATTTCTTTCTGTCTTTGCCTCATCTCTCTCTTTCTACGTGCATTTTCCTATCTCTTTTGATCAATCTCTATTGCTTTCTATGTACCTTTTCTCTATGAGTATCTATCTTTTTCTATCTGATTCGGTTTTTCTCAGCTTCTTTCTATCTATCTGATCTGTTTATTTAGTTATTTCTTTCTTGTTCTGTCCGAACCTCTATTTGTAGCGTTCGCATTCTATCTGTTTCTAGATCTACCTCAGTTTACCTCTATGTAACTTTTTCTATCTATTTCTGTCTATAAGTCTCGTAGTGTTTGTTACTTTCTATCTCTGTTTCTTTCTATGGCTTTCTACCACTATCTATCTTAATCCCTGTCTTTCTATGTATTATCTCCTATCTCTATCTCTCGCTTTCATTTTCTCTTTCTATATCTATCTTTCTAAATACCTCTCACTTTCTGAATACCTCTCTCTAACTTCTTCTATGGGTATCTGTCTTTTTCTATTTGATTTGGTTTTTCTCGGCTTCTTTCTATCTATTTATCTATTTAATGTCAATCTTGTTCTAGCTGAACCTATATCTATTTGTAGCATTCGCATTCTATATGTTGCTAGCTCTAGCTCAGTGTATCTCTTACTCTTTATTTGTTTCTATCTGTTTCTTTCTTTCTACAATTATCTATATGAATCGATCTTCCTATGTATCTGCTTTCTCTCTCTCTACCTATCATTTTCTCTCTTTCTATATTTATCTCTATTGTTTTCTGTATACCTTTCTTTAACTTTCTTCATCTATGTGTAGCTAACGTTTGCTAATGTTTTTCCTCATCTTCTGTCATTCTGTCTGTCTGTCTATGTTTTGCTGTCTAATGCTACATCTATTTGTAGCATTCACATTCTCTTTCTTGGTCTAGCAAAGTACATCTCTTTGTAGCCTGATAGATTGATAAGTAAAAAGGAGAGAAAAACAATTGATATAGAAAGATACACATAGAGACACATAGATGAAGCTAGTTATAGAAATCTATTTAAAAGAATAGAAATAGATATAGAAAGATAGAAAACGATAGCTAGAGATAGAAAGAGAGAGGAAAGGGCAGATATACAGAGAAAGAGATCGCTTCTTTCTATTAATCTAATATGTTTCTTTAGTTATTTCTATTGTGTTCTGTCCAAACCCCTATCTATTTGTAGCGTTCACATCCTATCTGTTTCTAGCTATAGCTCAGTTTCTCTCTATGGAGCTTTTTCTATCTTTCTGTCTATACGTCTCGTACTGTTTGTTACATTCTATCTCTATCAATTTCTTTCTATGTCTTTCTACCACTATCTCTCTGAATCTCTCTCTTTCTACTTATACGTGCACTAGCCTAGCTGTCATTTTCTCTTTCTCTATCTTCATCTATGTGTATTTATCTTTTTCTATTTGATTTGGGTTTTCTCAGTTTCTTTCTATTTATCTGTTTGTTTATTTCAATCTTGTTCTGTCTGAACCTATATCTCTTTGTAGTGTTCGCATTCTATGTTTCTAGAGCTAGCTCAGTGTATCTCTATACTGCTTTTTCTGTTTCTCTGTGTCGCTTACTGTTTATTTGTTACTTTCTACCTCTGTTTCTTTCTGAGTCTTGACAGACAGACAGACAGACAGACAGACAGACAGACAGACAGACAGACAGACAGACAGACAGACAGACAGACAGACAGACAGACAGACAGACAGACAGACAGACAGACAGATAGATAGATAGATAGATAGATAGATAGATAGATAGATAGATAGATAGATAGATAGATAGATAGATAGGAAGGAAGGAAGGAAGGAAGGAAGGAAGGAAGGAAGGAAGGAAATCAAAAATATTAGAAAATGATGGATACACATACAGATAGCTGAATATAGAGAAAGATATACAGATACAGATAGATATAGAAAGAGAGAAAATGACAGCAATATATAGAAATAGATTGGCAAGGGCAGATTTAATGGAAATGATGCTTGCCAATAGGGGATAATGGCATAAGAGATAGCCCATAGGGAATAATGCGAACCATGCTTACCCGTAGAGAATAATTGATACAGCAATTGCTATAGGAAATAAAGGAAATCATTCCATTTGTACACATACATGCACATAGATAAAAATAGAGAAAGATAAGTAAAAAATGGTAGAGATAGAGATAGAAAGAGAGAAAATAATAGCTAGAGATAGAAAGAGATAGGAAAGGGCAGATATTAATAGAAAGAGATATTCAGATAGGTAATTATAGAAAGACTCAGAAAGAACAGTGATAGAACGTAAGAAATAGTAAGATACAGATATAGAGAAACAGATAGAAAAGGCTACACAGAGATCAACTGTGCTAGAGCTAGAAACAGAACACAAATGCTTCAAATAGAAAAAAGGTGGACAGAACATGTATGATAGAGTGAGAGAGAGAGAGAGAGAGAGAAACAAAAATGTGAGAACAAGTTAAACACTAAGTAGATACACTTAGATGAAGATGGTTAGAGAAAGATATATAGAAAGTGATAGAGGTCAGTATATATAGAGAGAAAATCATATCTAGAGATAAAAAGAGATAGGAGATAGATGAAAGAAAAGGACTTTCCTATCTCTTTCTATCTCTAGCTATCATTTTCTCTCTTTCTATCTCTATCTCTACCATTTTTTACTTATCTTTCTCCGCTTGCCCATAGGGAAAAATGGGTACAGCGATTGCCCATAGGGAATAATGGAAAGAATGCTTGCCTACAGGGAACGACGATTGCCCACAGGGAATTAATCGGACAATGATTGCCCATAGAAAAGAATGGAACCCATGCTTGCCCATAGGGCATAATGGAAACTCCGCTTGCCCATAGGGAAAAATGGGTACAGCGATTGCCCATAGGGAAGAATGGAAAGAATGCTTGCCCACAGGGAACAATGTAAACTGCGATTGTCCATAGGGAATAATGGAGATAAGGAATTCCCCTAGGGAATAATGGAAATCATGCTTTCTCATATGGAATAACGGGAACATGAATTGTCATAGGGAGAAATGGAAAGCATGTTTCCCCATAGGGAATAATGGAGAGAGCGATTAACCATAGGGAATAATGGGAACAATGATTGTCCATTGGGAATAATGGGGACAGCGAGTGACCTTAGGGAATGATGGAATCCATGCTTGCCCTTAGGGAATAATGGGGACAGCGATTGCCCATAGGGAATAATGGAAATGATGCATGCCAGAGGGAATAATGGGGAAAACGATTGTCCTTAGGGAATAATAGAAACCATGCATGCCCATAGTTAATAATGGAAAAGCAAATGCCCTTAGGGAATCATGGAAACCAAGGGCATAGGAAATAGGGTAATAATGAATAGGCAAGAGGGAATAATGAAAAGAGTGATGGCCTATAGAGAATAACGGAGACAGAGATTGTCCTTAGGGAATGATGGGGATAGAAAATGGCCATAGGGAATACTGGAAACCATGCTTGCCCATACTGAATAACGGAGAGAGCGTTTGGCCTTAGGGTATAATGGAGAAAGCGACTGCCCAGAGGTAATTAATGAGACCACGATTGCCCGTAGGAAAGAATGGAAACCATGCTTGCCCATAGGGAATAATGGGGACAGCTATTTCCAATAGGGTAAAATGGAAAGAATACCTGCCCATAGGGATTATCCATAAGGGATAATGGAGATAGGGATTGCCCATACAGAGTAATGAAATTCATGCTTGCCCATACAAAATAATTGGAACAGTGATTGCGCATGGGGAATAACAGGAACAGCGATTGCTCAGAGGTAGTAATGGAAGCATGCTTTTCCATTGCGAATAGTGGCTACAACGATTGGCCTTAGGATAGAATGGAAATCATGCTTTACCATGGGGTATAATGGAGACAGTGATTCCCCTAGAAAATACCAGAAACCATTCTTGTCCTTAAGGAAATCAAAAGAGCGATTGCCCACAAGGAATCATGTAAACCATGCTTGCCCTTAGGGAATAATGGGGACAGCGATTCCCTGTTCCACAGGGAATAATGGGAACAGCGATTGCCCATTGGGAATTATGGAAAGCATGCTTTCCTTAGGGACGAATGAAAACAGCAATTGTTTATAGGGAATAAAACGATTACTCACAGGGAATAATGAAAACAGAGTCAGTCCTCAGGGAATGATGGGGACAGTGATTAGCCATAGGGAATAAAGGAAACCATGCTTGCCCAAAGGGAGTAATGGGGCCAGAGAGTGGCCAGAGGGAATAACGGAAACCATGCTTGCCCTTAGGGCATAATGGAGACACTGATTGCCCTTAGGCAATACTGGAAACCATACTTTTCCTGAAGTGAATGGCAGCCTCCTCAGGGGTTGTGTGGCCAAAAGAGGGGCAGAGTCCCGACTATGGTAAATCCCAATCCTGAGGTCTTAAAAGGAGTGAAGCCTTCTGACCACCAGGAGGACCATTTGCCAAGGGGCCGACTAGTGGTTCAGCTGCGAATCAGCACTCTACTGGTTTGAATCCCACTATGGCCATGAACATAGTAGATGGCCTTGGGTAATCCACCCCTCTCAGCCCCGGCTCCCCAGCTGTATTGTGGGGATGATAATAACACTAACTTGTTCACCGCTCTGCTTGTTCACATGTTCATAGAATCATAGAATCATAGAATCATAGAATCATAGAGTTGGAAGGGGCCATACAGACCATCTAATCCAAACCCCTGACCAGTGCAGGATCAGCCGAAAGCATCTCTGACAAGTATTTATCCAGCCTCTTCTTGAAAACTGCCATTGAGGGGGAGCTCACCATCTCCCTAGGCAGCTGATTCCACTTTTGAACTACTCTGACCGTGAAAAAGTTTTTCCTAATATCCAGTCGGTACCTTTGTGCATGTAGTTTTAGCCAATTGCTTCGCGTCCTACCCTCTGCTGCCAACTGGAACAGCTCCCTGCCCTCCTCCAAATGACAGCCTTTCAAATATTTAAAGAGAGCAATCATGTCCCCCCTCAACCTCCTCTTCTCCAAACTAAACATTCCCAAGGGCCCTCAGCCTTTCCTCGTAGGGCTCAGTCTCCAGACCCCTGATCATCCTCGTCGTTTTCCTCTGCACCCTTTCGATTTTGGCCACATCCTTTTTGAAGTGGGGCCTCCAGAACTGCACACAAAACTCCAGGTGCAGCCTGAGAGGGGCTATGACTTCCTGTGATGTTGACACTATGGCCCCTTTGATACAACCCAAGATTGAATTAGCCTTTTTTTGCCACCGCAGCACACAGACTGCTCATATTAAGTTTACAGTCCACTCTTACTCCTAGATCCCTTTCACATATACTACTGCCCAGAAGTGTATCCCCCATCCAGTATTTGTGCTTCCCATTTTTGTGGCCCAGATGTAATACTGTGCACTCGTCTTTGTTGAATTGCATCCTATTCACAGCTGTCCACTTCCCCAGAGTATTCAGATCTTCTTGAATTTTAATTCTATCTTCTGGAGTGTTTGCTACAGATCGATCCCTTTAAAATCTGTTCTAATATCTTCCCAGCAACAGAAGTCAGACTGACCGGCCTGTAGTTTCCCGGGACATCCTTCCTCCCTTTCTTAAAGATTGGGATAACATTCACTCTTCTCCAATCTTATGGCACATCCCCAGTCCTCCAGGAGGCCTTGAAGATGATGGACAGGGGTTCTGCAAGTTCTCTAGAAAGTTCTTTCAGCACTCTTGGGTGCACCCCATCCGGCCCAGGGGATTTGTATTCATCGCAGGCCTGCTTTTTCCGAACCTCTGCACAAGGGACGGCGTCATGCTGCTGCACTAGTGCGTTGCTCTTCTGGGTCCGTCCTTGCCCAGGTCCTGTATTTTGTGCCGCCTGTCCAGCTGGGGGAAGTTTCCCCTCCATGAGCACAATGTCTCCCCCTTCCCTGTCCACGACATGACACACAACGTCCGATGGGTGGGTCATGCCCGAGGCCTCCGCTCCTCTGCACGAGCGATGGCGTCATGCTGTAGCGCACGTGAGCTACTCTTCCAGGTCCATTCTACTCCAGGCCCCTTATTTTGTGCTGCCTGTTCAGCCGGGGAAGTTTCCCCTCCCTTCCCTGTCCACAGCATGCCACGTCCAGTGGGTGAGTCTGTCATGTATGTCTGTACCCATTCACCCATGCCACTTTTAAGTCATGTCTACATATCGCTGTCATAGTTCTAGGTGTGTGGGCGGGTGATGAGTCCAGAGATGAGAGAAGGGGGAGGGACAAAAAGACTGGCCTTGAGGGTGTTGTGGGTAGGAGTGGTACGGCCAGGTAGGCTCCCCTCCAGGAGGTTGTTCCCTCTGGGTCTCTGACAATGCCCGGTGGGAGGGCTCAGGAGGCATACACTGGAGCAGTGGCTGAGATGATCATATTGGACCGACTCCTGTTATCCGTCATGGAGGGTGTGGGCATTAGGAAGCTGTTGTGTCAGTTTGCACACTAGTTCTCACGGACCATTGGACCGTGAGTCTTGCCCGCCCTCTACCAGGCAGTGAAAGCGAGGGTCGTGAGGGAACTGAAGGGTGCCCAAGGACGGACTGTCCACTTCACAGCAGTCCTCTGGAGAGACCATCATCACGGCTACCTCACCATCACAGCCCAGTGGCGGAAACTGGAGAAGCTCTGCCACCCCAGGGAGAGGTTGGTTCCCCAGACGAGGTGGCCCCCTTGGCGCTGGGCTATAGAGTGCTCCTGCTCCAGGCATGGATGAGGATCCTATGGGCAAGAACATCGGCTCCACGATTGGGGCTGCCCTGAGGGAATGGGCTCCCAGGGGCAGGTTTTCTGCAGCTTTGTGGTCACTGAAGCAGGAAGAAACCTGCTGACGGCTCTAACATAGGTATGACTGCACCTAATTATGATGGATGCTCTGTGGCTAGGGAGGAGCATCAAGGCCACAGGGACTAATTGATGTTGTCTATGCGCACATTGCTGAACAGCTGTCGGTGCCTCTCAGCCCACTTCTCGCATAGTATCAAGTCTTTGCGAGAGCTGCTCCAAAGGCAGGGGGATGGGGATCACGAGCACCACCTCTTCTAGGACACGGCCACCTGCTGGAACTCCACCTATTACATGGTGAGTCATCTGGAGGAGCAAAAGAACCCTGTTCAGGACGTAATGTCATCGGTGCCAGTCTTGCAGGGGAGAGAGGAGCTCAGCCTCAGCTCAACGGACTGGCTAGCTCTCTCTCAGATAGTCTGTGCCTGAGGCCATTCAATGAGACCATCAAGCTACCAGTCCTCGCTGGGGCAGTTCATCCCCCTGGCCAAAGAGATGGAAGTACAGGACTAGCTTCTCCACAGGGTCAGGGACTTGGTCACGAGCTTGCAGGCAGGCTTGGCTACCTGCTTGCATCCTCTGTGCAGGGAGGACCCATATAAACTGGCTTGCATATGCAACACTCATCTCAAGGGCAGCATAGCCATGTGTCTGGGAGAGCTCCAGTAGTGTAAGTAAGTAATTTATTATTACAGCACTTGGCCAGTACGTTAACCATAAAATTTAAGTGCACATTTTACAACCATTTGAAACATGAAGCATATAAGTATATACAATTTAAAAACATAATTTCCTAATATCTATCAAAATTTGTAAAAACCAGGAAGTCAGCATAGTTCTAAGCAAGCAACTGAAATGGAGGCCTAGGCTCTAATGGGCTTTAACGACCAGAGCACAAAATTTCGCTATCTGGTGTAATACAGTAAAATCGGAGTTTGACAGCAGTTTCTCAGCTCCAGTAGTGGGCAAAGCCCCTGTGTCGAGCGGTGTGCAAGACCCCAGGCCCATATGGGAAGCTTCAAAGGATGCAAGCACAGACGTTGCCCCACCTGCTGATGGTGTTGTCGCCACCTGAAGCATAGGTAGCTGCAGCGTCTGGCCCTTTTCCTGGTTGCATGGCGCAGCTGCAGCTCCCATTTCTACATCCCCAACCCCGATTGGAATGTCGCCAATGGTAGCGTAAGTAGCTGCAGCATCTGGCCCCATTCCTGGTTGCTTGGCTCGGCCGAAGCTCCCGTTCCCCATCGAGTTAGTGGGTCACTTGTAAATCCACCGCGCTTGTCAGCATTTCCAGGGGGTAATCCAGACTCCCCCATTATTTGAAAATTCACTGGGGCTTGGGGGCATTGAGCATCCGCTGCAATCCTCATCCAACCCCGGATAAGTCCTGTTAACACCAACAGGTCATATCTCATCACCTGGAGCTGTTCACTGAGATAATCCAAAGAATCCTCTTCTTTCAACTCCACCCAATCCACCGGCCCGGGAGAGGAACAGGCTCCCTTGGCAAATGTTTTTCCATCGCTGGTAAACCGTTTGCGACTCCGGGTGTCAGTCTGGAGGGACTGTTAACGCCAAAAGGTCATATCTCATCACCTGGAGCTGTTCCCTGAGATAGAAGAAAATGTGGCAGGGCACCTAAGTGGCTAATTGACATTGACAGGCAGGTTGTGGAGAGGCACCTGGCTGCACTGGAGGAATACAAATCCCCTGGGCCAGATGGGGTGCACCCAAGAGTGCTGAAAGAACTTTCTAGAGAACTTGCAGAACCCCTGTCCATCATCTTCAAGGCCTCCTGGAGGACTGGGGATGTGCCACAAGATTGAAGAAGAGCGAATGTTATCCCAATCTTTAAGAAAGGGAAGAAGGATGACCCGGGAAACTACAGGCCGGTCAGTCTGACTTCTGTTGCTGGGAAGATATTAGAACAGATTTTAAAGGGATCTATCTGTAAGCATCTGAAGGACCACTCAGTGATCCGGGGAAGTCAGCATGGTTTTGTACTTTTCAATATTTTTATCAATGATCTGGATGAAGGAGTGGAAGGGCTGCTCATTAAACTTGCTGATGATACCAAATTGGGAGGAGTAGCAAACACCATAGAAGATAGAATTAAAATTCAAGAACTGAATACTCTGGAGAAGTGGGCAGCTGTGAATAGGATGCAATTCAACAAAGACAAGTGCACAGTATTACATCTGGGCCACAAAAATGGGAAGCACAAATACTGGATGGGTGATACACTTCTGGGCAGTAGTATATGTGAAACGGATCTTGGGGTAAGAGTGGACTGTAAACTAAATGTGAGCAGTCAGTGTGATGCGGTGGCAAAAAAGGCTAATTCAATCCTGGGTTGTATCAAAAGGGCCATAGCGTCGAAATCACAGGAGGTCATAGCCCCTCTCTGTACTGCCTTGGTCAGGCCACACCTAGAGTATTGTGTGCAGTTCTGGAGGCCTCACATCAAAAAGGATGTGGCCAAAATCGAGAGGGTGAAGAGGAGACCGACGAGGATGATCCGAGGTCTGGAGACTGAGGTACTCTTGCTGCGGACGTGGTGTGCCCGCTTCGCTGAAATGGCTTCCCAAAGCAGTCTTCTTCCCTGGGTCTTCTGGCTGCCTGGGAACATGGATGCCGGCTGGGCATAGCTGGGCTGGATAGCAGGCTGCCCGGTAGCGAGGGCGAACTCGGGGACCGACCCGCGGGAGGCTCCAGGCGGGAACTGACCAGGAAGCGCCTAGCCAGGCTCGCTGGAGGTTTCCCCGGCAGGCGCCCGGCTGCTAGCAGCGGCTTGGGCCAATATGAGGCAGGCTCCCATGGAGGCAGGGGGAACAACACTTTAAAACACAGTCCAAAGCAGGGAACAGGCACGGTCCGTGGCAGATGGCAATGCAGGCACGGGGCACACTTGTAACACAGTCCAAACACACACTGGAAATCCAGATACAGGCCAGGGCAGGGCTGCCCAGAAAAAGAGTCCTTTGTGCAGATATCCAAACATGGAGTCAGTAACTACACAGCCTATAGCAGCAGCAAGGCAATTGACACGCAGGCAGGAAACTGACACGTGTATCAGAGCACACACGTGCAAAGCAATCTTTGTGCAGCAGTGAAACAGTAACGCAGGAAACTTTAACACAGTTCATGGCAGGCCTTAAAGCAGGGGAGGGGGCCTACTTGGCAACAATTCCCCCCCTCGGAGACCCCGTGATGTCAGGCGCGCGGGTCTCCGAACTTGACTTCAAAGGCGAGGTGGTCAGCAATGTCCGGTGGTCGAGCTTCGAGCGAAGAAGGAGTGGGAAGGGAAGGGGGAGGAGGCGTCACTCAAAAATTTAGTTTGGAGAACCACCTAACCGAATAAGTGCAATTTAGGTCAGCCAATGGGCTGCAGGTCTCTGGGTTCACACCAGGGGGTGTGCTAAGTGCAATCGTCAGAATAAATAGCAAAAACTCATAGGTAATAGCAATTCATGTATACAAGCAGAAATAATTCATATTTTGCGTACATAGATCAATTCATAACTGGAGGTCCGTAATTCATGGTGGATTGATACACTAAAACCAGGGGCAATTCATAATTCGTAAGCATAGGATTAAAGGCAAAGACAATTCATGGATACAATTCATGAATGTAAGAGTAAAAGCAATTCATAGAGGATAAAAGTGAAGTGTGCAAGCAAGGCATAGACCAATTCATCAAGGGTGGGACAATTCATAGAGGGTTAAAATCATAAATACAAATATATATATATATATAGGATTAAAACAATAATTCAGGAGGTTAAAACCAAATTCATAGACGATAGCAGCAATAGTAAAAGCAAGTGCGGGGAAACAATTCATGAGGGGTAAGTGGCGGAAGGGCTCATAGGGGACAGAAAAATAAACTTCGCAATTAAAAGACCAATTCATACAGTCAAATTAAAACCAAATTCATCGAGCTTAAAATCAGAAATAAAATAACCTTTAAAAGAGACCGTTCAGGGGTGGTCCCGGTTAAAATCAAATTCATAAAATGATAAATAGACTAGAATTACCTCGGCGGAGGGAGTCAGGTTAAAAAGGCAATCCAAAAGGTTAAAATCAAATTCATGGGGATAAAGTTAATGGGGGGTGATAAAAGGGTCCCAGTTCATGGGAGGATCATGGGCGCACTTGCAGTAGATAGAGGGAGGGGCTAGTTCGGGGCTAAATTCATGGGAGTAAAATTCATGAAAGCAATGGGAAGAAATTCATAAAACAATAGAGCAACAAAGATCACAGATGGCTCAGTCCGCAGTACAGCTGCTAGACTGGGTTGCATATTTACAGAAAACAAGCAAACTTAGTCCATGTGTTCCAAAACACACTTCCACCCCCCCTTGCTGTCTGCGTCAATCCGCAGAGCAGGGTCGGTGAGCGGCGAGAAGGGCTTCAGACACACAGTTCTAGTCCTCATGGAGGTGGCGCTGCTGGCGGTCGTCTGGAGACGGGCCGTGGGTTCGGAGGCAGAGAGATATGTCCCCCCCTAGTCCACAAGAGGGCCTCGGAGCGGTATCCGGCAGCAGAGCGTCCATGGGGCCGGTGCAGGATTCATACATATAGTAAAACATAATCATAGTTCATAACAACGCAAGCAAATAAACAAGGGTTAAAGGAGGGCGCCAAGAACAACCCTTAAGGCAAGAGGAGGTCGGGATTGTAATGATCCAAACGGTAGGACAGTTGGAGTTGCTGGAGCTGTCGGCGGCTCCAACCGCCCAAGTAAAGTAGTGAGGTGCACAACAAAACTTGAAAGGCCAAAATAACAACAATCGGGTGCAAAGCTGAATTGTAAATTCCAGTGGCAGTGGGGCTCCAGCCAAAGAGGGTTTCCCGCCACGAGTGCTCTCCGGTGGTCTTAATCCGCTGGACAAGATCCAAAATTTCCTTGCCGTTGTGGGACACAACCAGAGCAGTAGTGTCCCCGTCCCTCTGGATGCTCTGGAGGGTGCGGTGGAGCTGCGGGTGGGTCAGGAGCTCGTGGATTAATTCCAGACCGATGCCAAGGGGAATGGGCTTCACATATCGATAGATGGAGGGTGCCACCAGGATCTCTTCTTGGGTCCAGACCGGTACCGTGTAGGTGAAGTCGCAGGCTGCTACCGAAGACAGGTTGCAGAAGCAGCGGTTGACTCCCGGGATCACGGGCTTGAGCTGGAACGAGTTCAGGATCACAAAGTCGCAGGCCGTTCGCACGCAGGCACATCCTTTCCCAATATAGACCACAGCGGAGCTGTTCTCCTGGACGACCTCGAAAGGGCACTCATTGAGGGCGTCGACATGCGGGGCTACACAGGGGTGATGAGGTGCAAAGGCTTGGTCCTGGCAGATGAAGCCGGTCTGGTCTCGATGCTGGCACCCTTGGAGGCTGACGAGCTGCCATCCGGTCGGGGTGAAGCGGGCCCAATGGTCGGGGTGGCGGGCGTAGAGGACCTCGGTGTCGCTGACTTGGAGTCCCAGAGGCACGACTGGATACACGTGGAATGACTCGTGCGCACTGGCCGTTAATAAAAATAATTTAAGTTCCTGGGTGGTCGGTGAGAATGAGGAATTTACGAGAGACCACCAGGATTCAAGCTCCAGTTCTATGGGTGACAATTTGGGCATAATCAATCTTTTAATTTCCAGGGGCAAATGCCCGTCCGTGGCTTGCCGAATTAACCCCATGGCCACAGCCTGATTTAATTGTTGGGCTTGCACACATGCCATGGCTATCGACACGTTGCGTTCAAAAGACTGTGTTCCTTTGAGCAGCAGAGAAAAATCTCTTTCAATTTGACTCTCCCAGTTAACTAAAATGGAGCTGATCTCGTGTTGCCCATTCGAAATGGAATTTAGGGACTGCACCACCGGTTTACCTAAGTCGGAGATGCTAGTCGTAACATGGGCAAACTTATTAGCGAGAGTCTCAATGTTGACCGAATCCATGATTGCTAAGCCTCCGGCTGCAGGAGCAGTCCAGTCGGCAATGCTTCTTCTGGCACGCGAGAGAGAGGGGGAGGGATCGATCCACAGTTGTAGCCATGCATTCCAACCCTTGCTACCGGCCTCCAGATAGGGAGCGCACTGCGGCAGCCTCTGGGTTACATTTAGCTCAGCTAAGTCTATGCGGACCTCTTTTAAAGACATTTGCGGGCGGACTAGAACTCTCTCTCGAATGTCAGTTTTCAAAACATGGGAGCCCACTATATGCGTGCCGCCTTGGCTTACTTGTTCATTGCTAACAATCAAAGGGTCAATTTGGATGGTGTGGGTCTCCTGGGTCCAGATCAGCAGGGAATAATTGCCTGGTTCGTGAGTCAAGTTTACAAAGAGCAGCCCAAGCCGGTGAAATTTCTCTACTAGGGGCTTGGTTTGGCATTCGGGCATCTGCTGAACCAGTATCCAATCGGGTGGGCCGTGTTTGGCTAGGTCTTCCTCCTTTACAATCCAGGTCAGGTTCTCCCAGTGCTCTATAGCAAAGGAGAGAACTGTGCCTGAAGGGGGCGTGACAGTGACTGATGTAGACTCAGTGGCAGTGGTGCCTAGTAGGATGGTCATTCTAAAGGGGTCTCCTGCCTTCCATACTGCGGCCGACACTAAAATAACTTCACAGTATGGTCTGAAAGCCTCAGTGACAAATGGCGAGGTTTCGAAGTTGGCAGGGGTGGTATATTTGTCTACCACCGGGACTGCGGTGGGGGCTGGCCTGATACGGGGAAGAAACATACATGGAATTGGAGCGAGAGGTGAAACCGTATCAGTAGGTGAATAGCACACTAGCTCCTGGGACATAGTTTTGACTCCCACACATAAAATAACAAGCTCTGGGGGTCGGATCCACTGTTCTTCACAACTGCGGAAGTTAGTGCGGTCCGTGGGGGTGGTCATATTAATCTGCTGCACAACTTTGCAGACCATCATTTCATTCCCTGCTAGGGTATTGATACATCTCCAGTGGGGGTAGGGCATTAATTTGGACGGGCGTCCCTCTATTAGGGTGCCTGTCAGCACGAGCAAACACAGAGTAGCCAGGTGCCTCATCTCCTGGCCTTCCTTTTCCTTTTTGTGCCGAAAATATCCTGGGGAGACCTGCGGATATAAGTACAGGTTCCCTGAGTTTCTTGCAGCGAAATAAATGAAGTAAAGGGGGAAAAAGAAAAAGGGAGAGCATTTTTCTGCCAGCACTGTCTATTAGGTGGGGCTCGAACGAGAAGTCCCAGAGCACTAAGCGAGCCTTCCAGCTTGTTGCTCTGGGGAACTCCTGTGTGGAGGCTTCTTTCTAAAGCGTGTATATTTCAGAGGGGAAACGTCTTTACGTCGAGCAAGGGTCGGCTGTGCGTTAGGCGGGATTATGCAAACTCGCCCCAGGGGTCCCTGGGTGCCTAGGCTATGTGGCCTTCAGGTGCCCCTTGCTCGGTGGCGGGCTACTTTTATTTTGCGGGCTGAGAGCTATCGGTCCGGCTCGGCCTGGCCTTGCCGTTTTGAAAAGGAAGGAAAACTAGAGAGCGGTTTCCATTAACTATAAGGGTTGCTGCTAAAGGAGACCTTCGTTCTATTTTTCTAAAATAATTTTTAAGTAGGGGTGGTTAGGGTTGAAGGTATGTTTTATGATGGTTTGCTTTTGCTTTGCCTTTTTCCCTCTGCTTTTTTGCAGGACCTCTTGTATGTATTTCGGCGGACCATATTTTTTTCCTAGGATCAATTTTTGGAGGGACTCCCTCGGGAGGCCCCAATTTCATGTTAAAAGAAAGAAACACACAAAGCAAAAGCACACGGGCGTGGGTTATTTTCAGGTTGCCCTCACTTGGAGGGCCTGGCAGGGCTTCATTATATCTTCAATATGTCTCCCCCCCTTCTTTTCCCTTGTACGGTACGGGCAAGGGAAAAGATTACGTGGGGCGGGCGGCTGCTGGCGGAAAGGGCCGAAGTGGAGCCGAGGGCGCTCGGCGGCGTTTATCGAAAAGCGGCGGAGGCGGCCGAGATCTGCCGGCGCCACTGGGTCTGGGTGAATCGGGGGTCATCTTGGCGCGGGGGATTCTGGCTATGTAAATGAGGTACGCTGCCCCTTGTGCGTGGCGAACGCACCCCAATAACATATTCCAGAGGGCACATATTTACAAAATACTGGCGGGTCTTTTACCTTTGCACTAAAGCGTACTGGCTGGTGGCGCCGTATAGCAACTCACCATGACGAACATGAACATTAGTAAAAGAGGGATGTTGGGCTATCTGGGGATCCTTTTCCAGGGGAGGCACGGCCCTCAAAGCCAAAGCCGACCATCATGCGAAAGCGTGGGTCTGGCAGGTGAGACCCCGAATCTACGTAGATGCGGGATCTTCACCAGCATGGCGGGTGATATATTTTCGAATACAGGGATCACCTTTTTTGGTGATTCCACTATGTTCGAAAGAATTCATTCACCTCTGGGCTAAAGCCTCTCCAACCACTTTCACACAGCAAATCTCTTTTGCCTGTGCAATTTTTTTCCGAACATGCGGCTTATAATCCAATTAAGAATCACTTTCGGTGGTGGTCCTATTTGGCTTTGGTTGCCGTGTCTTCCCCAAGGGTCCCAACTGTGGGGCCCGCCCAATGAAGTTAAAGAATAGAACTGAAAAAACTTCTGACATTCACACTTATATCTACATATTTATTGTTTCTTTTATACTAAGGCTACAAAGGTCTGGTCTAAGGGGACACAGGGTATCTCTGGCCCAGGGTGAAGGGATATCTGGCGGATCACTGGGCAGAGGGGGGCTGGGCTGGTGGCGGCTCCCCCAGGGTCATACACAGGAGGGGCGGATTGGAGCGGCTTCCCTTTCCATTCTTTTAACTGAGAGGCGTGAAAGTATTTTAGCCAAGTGCCTCCTGTCTTCCTCTGGATAGCTACCTGATAGACGGCTGGGGAGACTCTTTTCGTGATGGGGACTGGGCCTTGCCATTCGGCTGCTAGTGAATGCGCCTTTTGCGAGAACTTCCTGTACAGAACGAGCTGTCCTTCCTCCCACTGCCTGGGGTTCCTGACCCATCCTAATTTGCGGTCCATATCTTTCTGAGCGGTGCCCAACTACTGGGCCACTTGCATGTGGACGGCGTGTATGGATGAGAGCAGGTCCTGGACCCAAGCGTCATTAATCACTACAGGCTGCATATCGGAAGGGAGCTGCGTATCTAGCCAGAAGGCTTCCGGGAGCTGCATTCTTCGCCCTGTCATTACCATATGGGGTGTGAGCCCGTGAACTGCGGTGGTGCCTCTGATGGCCATTAGGATTATGGGGAGTTTTTCATCCCAGTCTCTCCTGGAGGAGCGAACCATTTTGCGGAGAGCCTCCTTGAGGGTCTGGTTGGTTCTTTCTATGGCGCCCGAAGCTTGAGGGTGGCCGGCTATGTGGAAGCGTTGCTGGATGCCTAGCGCCTTGCAAAGCTCCTGTGTGACTTCTCCGATGAAGTGTGAGCCTAAATCAGAGTCCATGACTCTCACGATGCCCCATCTTGAAAAGACATTGTTGAACAGTAGTTTGGCTGTGGTGGCTGCATTGTTGCGCTTACAAGGAAACGCTTCGACCCATTTGCTAAAGGGGTCTATGACAGTGAGACAGTAGCGATTGCCGCGAGGAGTGGGGGGAAGGGGACCGATAAAGTCAATCTGTATACGAGCCCAGGGTCCGTCAATTCTCTGATGCTGGAGGGGAGCTCTAGGTCCGGTGGGGTCTGCATTGACCATAGCGCAGGACAGACAGTTGTCTACCCATTGCGCTACTTCGGTGCGCATGCCAGGCCACCATCCAACCTCTTTTACCCTTTCCAGAGTCAGGTCCTTGCCTCGGTGTCCCTGCTCGTGGACGAACTGAATTAGGTCGGCCCTAACTTCCAATGGCACTACCCAGTGGCGTTCGCCGGCTGTATCTACTGCCCAAACTATGCCTTCCTCCTCTCGGATCATTAGTCTTCCTGTCTGATCTCTTCCTGTGGTTAGGAGGTCAGCTACTTCTGGGTCAGATAGCTGTAGTTGTGCTAGGTCTAGTGTTCCTGCGGTTCCCTGAGCCTGGCTGCGGGCTTGTGCCCGGGTGGTGACAGGGTGGAGGGGACAATCGGTGGCTGGTTCCGATAGGGGAGCATTTTCAGTGGCGGCTGCCTTGGCTGCGAGGTCTGCCTGGTCATTCCAATAAGCGGTCTCTGAGTTTGTCTTCTGGTGTCCCTTGACATGGGTAACCTGCGTTGGGCCTGAGCGGGACTGAAGGAGTGCTGCTACTTGCTGCCATAGCTGTAGGTGAGCTACGGGTTTCCCATCACTGGCTCTCCACCCCTGATTCTGCCACACCGGGAGCCAGACTGTGGCGGCTTTGGCCGTCCAATCCGAGTCTGTGTAAATGGCAAGTGGGCTTTCTGGGGGCTCAAACTCAAGCACTGCCAGAAGCGCTTGCACCTCAGCCGCTTGGCTGGAATGGGGGCGGGCTGGACCTTTGAGAGTATAGGCGTCGCTCACTCGCACGGCGCCGTAGCCTGTCCGAGGGGAGCCTCCAACGTGAAAGGAGGAGCCGTCACAGAACCAGCATGTGAAGCCGTTCTGTCGGGCTTCCTCTAGCGGGACTCCCCAAGTGACTGGCCAGACAACCTGTGGTGGCGGGTCCAGGGGGCACTCGTGCTCGGTCCCGGTCACTAATAGGCCATAGGGGGCTGGTGGCTCAGTGGTTTCCTTTTTGAATTCTCCTCCGCGGTTGACCAGGGCCAGGGTCCACTGTGCTATGCGGGCGTTTGAGACTTGTCCATCTTGTATCTTGCCAGACAGAATATATTTGAGGGGCGTGTGAGTCGTTTGAACTATTGTACGTGAACCTCCTATGATAAATTCCCAATGGGTCAGACTCCAAACTAGAGCAAGGCAAGTCTTTTCGCATGGGCTAAACTTAGTTTCTACTGCGGTTAGGTTGCGAGAGGCATAGGCTACTATTCTAGCGGTTCCCGCTTGCTGCTGGGTGAGCGTGGCTCCTATGCTCTTGTCTGACACGGCTAACTGAATAAAGAATGGCTGGGTGACATCTGGATGGGCTAGGGCCGGGGCTGCGGCCAGGCTGCGCTTCAGCTCGGCTAAGGCTGTCTGTTGCTCCGGTCCCCACTCCCAGGGAGTGTTCTTCTTGAGGAGAGCATAAAGGGGGCGAGCTTTGTCTGCAAAGGACTCGATGAAGTCTCGGGAAAAGTTAAAAGTTCCTAGAAGGGCTCTGAGGGAGGGGACATCGGTGGGTGCAGGCAGCTTGGAAATGACCTCCATTCGCTGGGCGTCCGGGGTGCGACCCTCGGGTCCCAGGGTCAGACCCAGGTACTTGACGCTGGTCTGAACCAATTGGGCCTTTTCCCTGCTAGCCTTGAACCCAGTCTCGCGGAGGAGTTCCAGGACTTCCCTGGTGATTTGGCGGGCTAATTCTTCCGTGTGGGCGTGGACTAAAATGTCATCCACGTAGCTCAGTACGTGGGGCCTCGAGGAGGGTTGGAGGCGTTCCCACATCTGAACTACATGGGCATGACAAATACTGGGGCTGAAGTGGAATCCCTGGGGTGTCCGTTTGAATGCGTATTGCTGGCCGCGGAAAGTGTACGCGAACTTGTACCAGCAAGACTCATGCAACCGGATGGAGTGGAAAGCGTTGGCCAGGTCTATGACCAAGTAGTACCGGGACCCAGCGGCAATGGCCGTCAGGATCTCGTTGTACTTGGCCACAACCGGGGCAACTGGAGGGGTGGTGGCATTCAGGGCACGGAAGTCGACCGTCATTCTCCAGGTCACTCCATCTTCTTTCAGAACTGGCCACAATGGGGCGTTGCAGATGGACTGCATCGGGAGTATGACGTCCCACTCAAGGAGTCCTTCTATAGTCTTGGCTATCCCTGCCTCAGCTTCCGCTGGGTACTTGTACTGTCGTTGGGGAGGGGGGTCCTTTCCTTCAATCAGGACGCAGGCGCCCTTTACTATCCCACACTCGGCCTTGTCTGTCACCCAAACTTCGGGAAAGTCCTGAGCCCAGGGGTCTCCTGTAATGGGGGCGAGAGGAAGGGGGGCCTTAAGGGCTGCGCATCGATGGACTGCATTGACGAAGTCTGGGCCTCCTGGGATGCGCCACAGGAGCCCATTTGCTAGGTCAATGGTCAGTCCCTCGGCACGGAAAAATGGCATGCCCAAAAGTCCATCATCTTCTCCCCGGTTTGCGCATGCCGAAATCCGGGTGGCCAGGTTCCCAACGGAGAGGGGGATATCCTGCCAGACCTGGGATTCCTGCATGCTGCCTCCAAAACCGGCGAGCTGCATGGTGGTGGGGGTCTGAGTTCCCTTAGTGACTAAGGTGGGCCGGAGTATATTAAGTGAAGCTCCGGTATCTATGAGGAGAGTGGCAGGCTTCTTCTTTTCCCCGGGAGTCCCGATCCCTGCCTTCACTGTCGGTCTCCCCCATGTGTCCGGCTTTAGTTTGGCAACTATGCCCACGGAGGGAGACTGGGACTCGGGGCAACCCTATTCTGATCCTGCTCCCTGATCGGTGGGAGCGGCGCTTCCTCTAAAGGGGTTGTTGGGGCTCGGGCGTTCCCGGACCGCAGCTATCGGGGGGCTCGAGAAGGGAGGGTCTGGCGGTAACGGGGGCGCCGACGGGGGTACTGGGGGCTGCTGCTGGTCTTCCCACTCCATGATCGCCTTCATTAGAACGGACGTGGGCTTTCCATCGAATAGCTCCATGTTCGCTCCAATGTTTTTGAGACGCATCCATAGTTCCCAACGGAGGGGGTCCCTGGACTGGGGCGTGCTGCCGCGGTCCCGGTATCCCTCGTGGTTGCCCTGTGATGCTCCCCAAGCGTTAGACTGATCTGGAGGTGGGTAGACCTGATGGTTGTATGGGTGCGATGCTCGAGAGTGAGAAGGGGCTAGGGGCGCATCCTGTGATCAGGGCTCGTGGGGTCCCTGCTGGGAGGAGGAACTGTAACTCGGGGTGGGCGCAAAGGAAACTCCCGGGCGGTAGTCCCTTGGTCCTCTTCCCCGGTTAAAGCTACTGCTCCTTCCCCTCAGGATCCCTCCCCTTGCCTCCGGGTACGGGCTGCGTCCCTGCGGTCGGTACTGAGAGTGGGGGCCATGATTGGCATAGGTGACTGCACCTATCGGCTCGCTCTCTTTTCTACGAGAGGCCGGGGACTTCACATGGCGGATGGCGCCGGTCTCTCGCAACAGGCCAGCAATGCTCCTGATGCGGGATTCCAGCTCTCCCCATGTAATGCTCCCGGGCTCTACTCCTGCTAGGGCTAGGCGAGTGGTGCTGTTGAGTCCATCTATAACTGCCCTCCTAAATTCTAAGTCATCGAAGTCCGGCATGTCGCTCAAGTCTAAATCTACCTCGTCTGCTAGTTCAGCTAGGAGCTGCTTTCTGGCTAAATATGCCTCTGGATCCTCTCCGGGTTTTTGAGACTCTGCAATATACAGGGCCTTTAAACTCTTGGTGGGCCATAGGAATGCGCACAACTCTTTCATGGCACCATACTGACTGCGAGTGGCTAGTCTCCGGTTAGAAATATATGCGTTAAGAGAGGTGACTATTTCGGGGCTGGCACAATGGCGAGCCAGCTGAGCTACATCGGAGCCACTGGCGGAGGGCTGGGACATGGTCACGTGTGCAAACCATTGTATAGCTGAGTCTCGGTTCAGGGGTCCCATTCGGTCCGCTATGGCTTGGAGCTCATCGGGCCTCCAATTGTGGGTTTCCTTAATGACCCGGTCTGTCTTCCTGCCATCCTCGTCTGTGGTGACAATTTCTTTGGGAGCTATCGGATGGAGGGGCTGTGGAGCTTCCTCGGGCTGAGACAGAGGGGATGACCAACTGTCGGTACTACCTTCGGGGAGGGCCAAGAGGGCTGCGGGATGCACGGCGGAGATTACGGCCTGCTGCATCCCCAGGTGCTGCTTTAGGGCCTCTAGCTCCCTCTTACAGGCGGAGTGGTCCGCAGAAGCTACCTTGGAGTGATTGTGCTCTGCCATGAACTGGGCGGCATGGGTTAGCTTAGCGATTCTTTCCTGTCCCTCGATTACTGCATGCTCAGCCATATCGGCACGAGCGGAGGCCGCTTCAGCCTTGTGCTGGGCGTCCTGAAGGGCAGTGGTTAATCCTTGTTTTTCCAATATGAAATTGACGCGTTCAGCGCGCCACTCAACTGCTTTCTCCTCATGGTCTCTCTCCTGTTCGACTAGTTTGGCCCTGAGACTCTGGATTTCTAGGTGCAGGGCGTCCTGTTCTCTCTTTGCTTTTTCCTCTAGCTCCTTCCTTTCTTTGTCTTGGGCTAATCTGAGCCTCTCTATTTCCTGCTCACTATCTTCCTGCGCAATATGTAATTTATTTATCAGGGACACGCTGTCCTGTAAGGCAGTAAAAAGTGCCCAAGCTCCGTATCTGTCCTTCTTGCTCGACTTGGGCTTCTCTTTCTCACAAAAATCTTGGAAGGCACTTCTGACTATCTGGAGCGGGTCAGGTCCCTTGAAGGAACCGGCTTCCCAAGGGCAATCTCCATTCTTAACTAGCCACTTCTCCAGGCGGGGCACGGTGGGGTTTGCCCGGTACATTTTTACTTTCGTTTAAGGCTGACCTCGGGGGAGGTTAAAGAGTAGATCAGCGACACCAGGGGTGGGGCGATTAAAGCTGCTCAAGGGTTTTAACAACTTCTTCCTCTCTATGTTCCTTTTGGGAGGTTTATCCTTCCCTCAGGTCCTCAAGGGTTTTTACCAGGGGGTTTTAAGGTTCTACTTTTAGGTTCACAAGGGGATTTTTAAGGGTTCTACACTCGGCTCTTCTCCACCGGGGGAGAAGGAAAATTCCTATTCCCGTTTCAAGCTTGCCTACAAGCCACGGGACCAGGAAAAGTTTACTGGCTCAGAGGGTGCTCTCAAGCTCTCTAAGCCCAAGAACAAAAACGCTCAGTGCTTCCAAGCCTCTGCCTAGAAGCTAAAGCTCAGGGGTCTCCCAAGCCTATGCGCTCAGAAAACCATAAAGGGTTCCCAAGCCTCTGCCCAGGAACTGCAATTAAGGGGTCTCCCAAGCCTCTGCTCAGGCAACCAGAAATGCTCCCAAGCCTCTGCTCAGAAGCGAAAAATGCTCTCAAGCTCTCTGCCCAAGAACTAAACTCCAAAAAGTCCCCAGGCCTCACGCTGAGAGACAAAGGGTTAAACTGTCTCCAAGCCAAGACCAAAAGACTGAAAGCGCTCAAGGACTGCCTCTGCAAGTCCCCAAGCAAAAGTGCTCAGGAGTAAATTTACTGTACTCCCAAGCGGAAAAGCGCTCAAGAGTCCTACTAACTCTCAAGCGAGGTGCGCCCAAGAGTCTTCCTTAAAACTCTCAGGCGAAAAGCGCTCAAGAGTCTATCTTAAAACTCTTAAGCACGGTGCGGCCGGCTGCCGCAGGGCTTCAGGAACCTGGCTTCAGATTCCCAAAGCTAAACTGACTGAACAACCGGACTATCGATCCCTTCACGTTTCCTCCAGAGCGGGGATTGAAGCCTAAGTGCTGGCAGGAACGGGGTTTGGACGGACTTAGGAGAGACGGGGGAGGGCGGAAAAGAGTTTTATATGTGCTGCTTCAGGATGTACATATATCTATAGAGCCTACTTCTGGGATCCCACCCACATAGACGCGTTTAGGCGGCCCGGAAGGTGGCCAGGAACTTCACCAGTTCAGAGGTCCTCACCCACAGTACACCGGTTATAACGGCTGGAGGGCCTCGCGGTGCACCACAAAAGGCAAGTAGTCCAAAGCTGGCTGAAGGAGGAAATGGGGGAAAGCCAACCCACAAGATAGAAATACTCACTAGAGCCACACACACTCACACTTTTAATTCCCTGAGCTAAATTGCGCTCTTTACACTGAGGTCTGGAAAATTTTCCTCTAAGTCAGTTCGCCAAAAACACGCGTGTCGACTCACGTGCATTCACACGAACTGGGTTCTGCCTGCATTCTCCACCAGTAAACTGTTACCAGAACTGCTCTATTATTATAATGGGGAATTAGCTATAGCAGTCTGTAACTAAATATTAAGCGCGGATCATAACCTATGTATACGGAGGTCCCGATCCCAGACACTCTAGCGAAAAAGAGGCAGACAAAAATAAGTTCCAAACACGTGTATTTAGTGTGGCGTAAGCCTAACTTTCACAATCATACAAGGAACACACAAGATCTAGGAAATACAGAGTAGGAAATACAGAGACGTTCGCATTAGCTGGTTCCCAACGATGATAGGGGGAATACTCACTTATCCTGGAGCGAAGCAGAGACACAGCAGCGAGGGTGGCCCAATGCCAGCACTGGGACCACAGACGGACAGCAAGGAAGTCTGGATAGGAATGGCCTAAGCCACGGACAGCAAGGGGGGGGGGTCTGGATAGGAATGGCCTAAGCACCGAGTGGTCTGGGAGACCAGCTTAAATGCCCCAAAATGTACCCTGGGGCTGGTGCTGTACTTGGTGGTTCTCACAGATTAAAACAAAGGGTCTAATGGGCTACTGAATGGCTTGGATGGGCCACTTTGGTAATCAGATTGTGATAAGTGACACCTCAGGAAGAGGGGACAAAAGAGGGAGGGGGAAATCCAAGTAGGCTGAAAGGATGTTCCAGCGGACAGGGCTTGTCCTGATGTCATCAGCTCCTGGAATGCGGAGGTTTCTTTGAGATGCATTCTCTAAGTGCTTGGGATGGTCAGCACTTAGCTCTTCTCCGGGGCGGCTCCTAAGATATGCAGAGCGGTGCGAGGGGCTCTCGCTGCAGACGTGGTGTGCCCGCTTCGCCGAAATGGCTTCCCAAAGCAGTCTTCTTCCCAGGGTCTTCTGGCTGCCTGAGAACATGGATGCCGGCTGGGCATAGCTGGGGCTGGATAGCAGGCTGCCCGGTAGCGAGGGCAAGCTCGGGGACCGGCTCGCGGGAGGCTCCAGGCGGGAGCTGACCAGGAAGCGCCTAGCCAGGCTCGCTGGAGGTTTCCCCAGCAGGCGCCCGGCTGCTAGCAGCGGCTTGGGCCCATATGAGGCAGGCTCCCATGGAGGCAGGGGGAACAACACTTTAAAACACAGTCCAAAGCAGGGAACAGGCACGGTCCGTGGCAGATGGCAATGCAGGCACGGGGCACACTTGTAACACAGTCCAAACACACACTGGAAATCCAGATACAGGCCAGGGCAGGGCTGCCCAGAAAAAGAGTCCTTTGTGCAGATATCCAAACATGGAGTCAGTAACTACACAGTCTATAGCAGCAGCAAGGCAATTGACACGCAGGCAGGAAACTGACACGTGTATCAGAGCACACACGTGCAAAGCAATCTTTGTGCAGCAGTGAAACAGTAACGCAGGAAACTTTAACACAGTTCATGGCAGGCCTTAAAGCAGGGGAGGGGGCCTACTTGGCAACAGGAGTAGGTGGAAATGCCCGCCTCTCGCCTTCACCCAGCTGGTATGAGGAGTGAGGCAGATGGCAATGCTCACCACCCAACTTAACTGGGCTGATATTAAGAGTGGAGAAGGTGGCAATGCCCACCCCCTACCTTCACACAGTTGGTATTAGGAGCAGAGCAAGTGACAATGCCTGCTACCTTCCTTCACCCAGCTGGTATTAGGGATGAAGCAAGTGGCAATGCCCACCACCCAACTTAACCCAGCAGAGATATTAGGAGTTGAGCAGGTGGCAATGTCCACTCCCTGCCTTCAACCAGCTGGTATTAGAAGCAGAGCAGTTGGCAATGCCCAATCCCCACATTAACCCAGTTGCTATTAGGAGTGGAGAAGGTGGCAATGCCCATCCCGTGCCTCACCCAGTTGGTATTAGGAGCGGAGAAGGTGGCAATGCCTGACCCCTTCACTCAGCTGGCATTAGGGATGAAGCAAGTGGCAATGCCCACCACCCAACAACCCAGCTGATATTAGGATTTCAGAAGGTGATAATGCCCACCTCTTGCCTTCAACCAGCTGGCATTAGGAACGGAGCAGTTGGCAATGGCTTCCGCCCTCCTTAACACAGATGGTATTAGGAGAGGAGCAGATGGCAATGCCTGCCCCCCACTTTAACTCAGTTGGTATTAGGAGCGGAGCATTTTGCAATACCATCTTACCCTCCCCTTACTGCTGCTGCCGGGCTAAGTGGAAACTGCCAAGTGGGAAAGGGGAGACATAGCGCGCATGGAAAGTGAAATTTCCTGGCTGAACAAGGGACACAAAATAAGGGGCCCGAAGAAGGACGGACCAGGAAGAGTAGTGCACTTGCGCTGCAGCGTGACGCCATCTTCATGCTGAGGAGCGGATGCTGCGGGCATGACCCACCCACCAGACATGGCATGGCGTGGTGTGGCGTGGCGTGGACAGGGGAGACATTGTGAGCATGGAGGGGAAACTTCTCCCAGCGGGACAGACGTCACAAAATAAGGGGCCTGGGCAAGGAAGGACCCAGAAGAGCACTGCACTAGTGCAGCAGCATGACGCCCTCCCTCATGCAGAGATTTGGAGGAAGTAGGCAAGCAGAGCGGTGAACAAATTAGTGTTATTATTATCCCCACAATACAGCTGGGGAGCTGGGGCTGAAAAGGGTGGATTACCCAATCCACCTACTGAGTTCATGGCAGTAGCGGAATTGAAACCAGTAGAGTGCTGATTCGCAGCTGAACCACTTAACCACTGTGCTACAGGAGTTGCTGAAGACCCACCGCAAAGGGGGACTGCTCAAACAGTACTTGATGCTTTCCAAAAGCACGTGGCTGACCACAACTGGAAACAGAAAGCTGCTCTAATGGCTTGCAGGTCCTTTGTTCCCTGAACACTCCTGCACCTTTAAGAGCTTCACAGCACAGCTGCGGCTTCGCCCCTGATTTGCCACATAGTATGGGAGAGCTTCAAATGCCCACCAGCTCTTAAAGATACAAGAGCCCTTGCTGAAAATTCTGCCCAAAGGTCCTGGAGTTGTGCACCGAGGCTTTTCCCCCACCCCCGCCAGCCTGCAAATCTGCTCAGGGCTGTTCAATCTGCGAGAGAAAAGAAGGGAAGGCTTGGCTGGGCAGGATTTTCAAAGATCCTGCAATGGGAGGGACCTGCGAGGAGGCAGATCTCTGGCCTCACCGTTCAAAGTGAGCCAGCTGCCTCCGCTACAGCCCTTTGCCCTTGCAGCCTCGTCCCTTCCTCTGTCCCGCTGCCGGAAGCAGCGATTGAGTGGCGGATGTCCCGCTGAAGACCCTGGGGACTCTGCCCCTCTTTTGGCCACAGAACCACTGAGGAGGCTGCCATTCACTTCAGGAAAAGATCTCCTTCCTCCAGGAAAAGGAGCCTTCTTTATATCCTCCCCTTTCCTTTCAGTACTGCCCTGGTGCCCAACCCCCAGCCCTCAGGGTGAGGCCCAACACCTTGGCCAGAGTTGACCACAATCCTCAGATTACACCCTCCCTCTGTCCTTTCAGGGGCAGTTTGGCCGTTCCTTCCTCCAGACTTTCCCCTTTCTGTGAGCTGTGCCCTTTGGGCTGGTTGTTGGTTGGCCCCAGCCTCCAAGGTTGGCCATTGCTTTGAGTGGCTCCAGGTGGCGGGCCGGAGCCAGCCCATGGCTCCAACTGGGCTGCACGTCCTCGAGTGGCTGGCCCACCCTTGCTGCGGCTCATCTCCACTCCCTGCTGCCTTGTTACACCTGTTACTACTGTGTCCCACTCACCCTCCTTTGGAGATCCAAGCCCAGCAGCCCAGCATGCACTCACTCACTCACTCTCACTCTCATGAATGAAAATAAAGCAGCAGAATGAATTGAAGCAGTTTAGCCTCTTTGGAGATCCAAGCCCAGCATCCCAGATTGCATTCACTCACTCACTCACTCACTCATTCACTCACGAATGAAAATGAAGCAGCAGAATGAATTGAAGCAGCTTAGCCTTTTTTGGAGATCCAAGACCAGCAGCCCAGCTTGCACGAACTCACTCACTCACTCTCACTAATGAAAATAAAGCAACAGAACGAACTGAAGCAGGTTTTTCTGCCAGCCAGAGTGCTCCTGTGTTGTTCAGTCTCTTCGCTTTTTCCAGAAATAGGGGAAGTCTTGATTCCTGGTTTCAGTTTCCGTAGAGTAGGAGTGGGAGGAGAGTTTGGTGGCTTGGTGGCTGGCTGTAGTGTTGGGATTGGGATTGGAACTTGGATCTTTGACCTGCACTTCTGGCTGCCGGAAAAGGCGCTGAAAAGCCTCTTTTCTCTTGGTTTCTTGTTCTTCTTACTGACTGGGGACTGGGGAGTTGTTTGAGGAAAGGGTGCTTTCGCGAAGGCTGGGGCCAACCAACAACCAGCCCACAAGGCACAGCCCACAGAAAGGGGAAAGTCTGGGGAAAGGAACGGCCAACCTACCCCTGGAAGGTCAGAGGGAGGGTGTAATCAGAGGGTTGTGGCCAACTTTGGCCAACATGTTGGGCCTCACCTAGAGGGCTGGGGATTGGGCACTGGGACAGCACTGGTAGGAAAGGGGGGGATATAAAGAAGGCTCCTTTTCCTGGAGGAGGGAGGAGATCTTTTCCTGAAGTGAATGGCAGCCTCCTTAGGAGTTGTGTGGCCAAAAGAGGGGCAGAGTCCCCAGTATGGTAAATCTCAATTCTGAGACCTCAGAAAGAGGGAAGCCTTCTGATTGCCAGGAGGGCCATTTGCCTAGGGTCCGACTAGGCGGCTCAGAAGCCAGACAGAGTTTCCACAGGCGGCACTACACAGTTTCCACAGGCGGCACCACAGCGGATGGGTGTGTGCAAGGCAGGGAAATGCCTGGATCTAACATGAAGTAAGTCCTCCCTGCTGGCACCCCATACCCAGGTGCAGCGTCTGCACCGCCATGCCAGGCTAGGAGGGTGCCAGGAGGGAGTGCTTTCTTTGCAAGTCCTGTTTGGCAGTGCCCACTGAGCTCGGCAGCAGCAATAAGGGGAGGAGGGTTAGAGGGTCTTCAGAGGAACGTCTGCCACTCAATTGCTGCTTCTGGCAGGGGAAAGAAGAAGGTTGCCGGGACAAAGGGCAGTGGTGGAGGCACCTGGCTCGCTTTGAAAGGTAAGGCCTCGTGGGTTCCTCCTGTTGCAGGATCTTTGAAAATCCTGCCCAGCCAAGCCTTCCCTTCCCTCCTCTCGCAGATTGGACAGCCCTGAGCAGATGTGCAGGCTGGCAGGGGTGGGAGAAAAGCCTTGGAGCACCTTTGTCAGGGGGTGCACAACTCCAGGACCTTTGGGCACAATTCTCAGCAAGGGCTCCTGCATCTTTAAGAGCTGCTGGGCACTGAAGCTCTCCCATCCTATGTGGCTCTTCAAATCAGGGGCGAAGCCGCAGCTGTGCTGTGACGCTTTTAAAAGTGCATGTATGTTCAGGGAACAAAGGACCTGCAAGCTGTAAGACCAGCTTTCTGTTTCCAGCTGTGGTCAGCCACATGCTTTTGGGAAGCTTCAAGTACTGTTTGAGTGGTCCCCCTTTGCAGTGAGGGAAGGATTTACTGGCGGGGGTTCCCTAAGGCAGCATACCCCTGCCGCTGGCATCCGTGAAAGCGGTACCAGCCCTTCGAGCAGGCTCTGAAATGCCAAGGGTTTCTTTCTAAGTCTTTCCATGACTACCTATCTGAATCTATCTCTTTCTATGTATATCTGCCCTCTCCTACCTCTTTCTATCTCTACATATCATTTTCTCTCATTCTATACCGACTTCTATCACTTTCTATATACCTTTCTCTAACTATCTTCATCTAAGTGTATCTTATTATGTAATTGAGTAAGCGTGTTTCAGACAACTCACTTTATACCCTGGTGCACCACCAGAGGGCGCTGCCATGAAAGGAAGCCGAACAGCAGATTGTTCGTTTGAAAACTCCACTGTATATGGCTTGTGGAAGAACATAAGAGAACTGTGTCCTTGGTGACTCTCCAAGTAATTCGTGCCCTGGATGAAGTACAAGATACGAAACGGGAATGTTTAATTTGCATGCTTAAGCCCGTCGGCATGCCCCCTTTTATCCACCTTTGGACTGGAAGCCACCTTTATGTTCTCCATTCCCATGCCTGTGGAACTCATTGAGACTGATGAGAAATGAATACAGGACTCAGACAGACTTTAGATGAACAGATTTATTTAATTGCTCGTACTCATACCCTTCATATTTATTCACTTGCACTTTGCACTTTGTATTTTGCACAAATATATAGAAATTTTGATACTTATTGCTTCTAAGTTATATGTATTCCCGGACTTGTATGGTTGCTTACCATGAAGGGAAGCCTAGGCAAGGCACCATGTCCCTCCAGGAAACGTGCCATGGTCGGAAGGCCAGGCTGGAAGCAGGATGGGAGTGTCAGGGCTTGTGGCCGCTGCCGCTGGGCAGGGGGGCAGGACAGACCGGTCCTGATGTCAAAGGGGTTCCAGGGATGCTGCAGGACCCTGCTCTGTGGAAGGAGGGGCGGTATACCTCACCCAGACTCCCTCTCAGTCCACTTGCTGGCCTGCTTAACCTGTGCCACTCATCCACTTTGATCTCCGCCATCTCCTCCTCCAGCAACTCTCCTCCTTGCCTCTGCTCTTGCTCCGCTCCACTCCGCTCCTACTCAACCCACCACCCCAGTGCTCTTCCGAGCCATCCTTTATAGGGCTTTCTCACCCCTCCCCGCCCTCCTTCCTGCAGCGTCCTGGGCTGCCTCAAGCCATTGCAGCTGGGGTAGCTGATCTGGCTGCGTTGGCCAGCAACAGCTGTGCCTTGTTGTCTGGCTGCCAAACCTCTCTGGCTAAGCTGATTGCTGAAGACAGGCCCAGCTGTGGCCTCTTGGCTGGCTGCCTACCTCCTCCCACAGAATGCCTGTGGCAGCTCCCCCTGGGGTTGCTTTGCTCCTGGCATTCCCTGAGCCAGGTTATTGCCTTCTAGCTGGTGTATAGGCTTGGGCATGGCTCTGAGCTGTTGGGGCTGTTTCTCCTCCTCATCAGGTAAGGGCTCTGTTAGGGCAGCTGCTGGGTCCCTATTCCCACTGCCTTTGCCCCCTCCCTCTGCCTAGCCCCCTGTCCTCCCCCGGAGGATGGGGCTAGCTGGCCTCCCCTTGCCCCTTCTAGCCCTCTGAGGCTTTGGATCTTCACCCCTTCCCCCTGGTACAGGCAGGTTCTGTCCTTGTTTGCCGTCCAGGGCGGCCCCGAGACCAGTTTCGGAAGCATCCATGGCCAATGTGAAGGGCTGGTCAAAGTCTGGGTTCCACAGGGCCCCTTTCCTACCAACGCTGCCCTGTTGCCCAACCCCCAGCCCTCCGGGTGAGGCCCAACACCTTGGCCAGAGTTGGCCACAACCCTCTGATTACACCCTCCCTCTGACCTTCTATGGGCAGGTTGGCCGTTCCTTCTCCCAATCTTTCCCCTTTCTGTGGGCTGCGCCTTGTGGGCTCGTTGTTGGTTAGCCCCAGCCTCCGAGATTGGCCATTGCTTCGGGTGGCTCCAGTTGGTGGGGCGGGGCCAACCCGTGGATCCAACTGGGCTGCACGTCCTTGGATAGATGGCCCTCCCTTGCTGCAGCTCATCTCCACTCCCTGCTGCCTTGTTACACCTGTTACTACAATGTAAACTGCGATTGTCCATAGGGAATAATGAAGATAAGGAATTCCCCTAGGGAATAATGGAAATCATGCTTTCTCATATGGAATAACGGGAACATGAATTGTCATAGGGAGAAATGGAAAGCATGTTTCCCCATAGGGAATAATGGAGAGAGCGATTGACCATAGGGAATAATGGGAACAATGATTGTCCATTGGGAATAATGGGGACAGAGAGTGACCTTAGGGAATGATGGAATCCATGCTTGCCCTTAGGGAATAATGGGGACAGCGATTGCCCATAGGGAATAATGGAAATGATGCATGCCAGAGGGAATAATGGGGAAAACGATTGTCCTTAGGGAATAATAGAAACCATGCATGCCCATAGTTAATAATGGAAAAGCAAATGCCCTTAGGGAATAATGAAAAGACTTTAGGGAATAATGGAGACATGGATTGCCCATAGGAAATAATAGAAATCAGGCATGCTTGTTGGCCATAATAGCAACAGCGATTGTCCACAGGGAGAAGAAATCGATATAGAATGTAACAAAGAGACAGCAAGAGACACAGAGAGAAACAGAGAGAAAACGCTACATAGAGATAAACTGAGCTAGAGCTAGAAACAGATAGCATGCAAACGCTACAAATAGTCAAAGACCAATAGAACAGTAACAGTTGTTCTGTCCAACTCTACATCTATTTGAAGTGTTTGCATTCTGTTTCTAGCGCTAGTTTAGTGGATCTCTATGTAGCCTTTTTCTCTTTTTCTCTGTATCGGTCTCTTACTCTCTGTTACTTTCTATCTCTGTTTCTTTCTATGTCTTTCCTCCACTATCTGAATCTTTCACTTTCTAAGTATATCTGCCCTTCCTAACTCTAACTATCACTAGGTTACATTTTCTCTCCTTCTATATCTGTATCGATTTCTACATACTTTGATCTATTTTCATGTATGTGTATGTAATATATATCTTTTCCTAATGGTTTTTTCTTCTCCTTTCTATCAGTCTTATCCTGTCTATCTATTTGAAGTGTTGGCATTTCTAGCTCTAGCTCAGTGGATCTCTATGTAGCCTTTTCTATCTGTTTCTCTGTATGTGTCTCTTACTGTCTATTTGTTACTTTCTGTCTCTATCTGTTTCTTTCTATGTCTTTCTACCAATATTTATATCTTCCCTTTCTATCATTAGCTTTCATTTTCTCTTTCTATATCTATCTCTAATGTGTTCTACATATCTTTATCTACATACCAATGTGTATGTATGTGTATCTATCATTTTCTAATCTATCTATATCTATCGATCATCATACTTGTTCTGGTCAACTTTTTTTTCTATTTGAAGCATTTGCATTCTGTTTCTAGCTCTACCACAGTTGATCTCTATGTAGCCTCTTCTTGCTATCTCTAGCTATCATTTTCTATCTTTCTATATCTATTTCTATTCTTTTAAATAGATTTCTATAACTAGCTTCATCTATGTGTCTCTATGTGTATCTTTCTATATCAATTGTTTTTCTCTCCTTTTTACTTATCAATCTATCAGGCTACAAAGAGATGTACTTTGCTAGACCAAGAAAGAGAATGTGAATGCTACAAATAGATGTAGCATTAGACAGCAAAACATAGACAGACAGACAGAATGACAGTCAGAAGCAAGATGAGGCAATTGTAGAAAGACTCAGAAAGAAACAGTAACAAATCAACAGTAAGAGACAGAGAAACAGAGAAAAAGCAGCAGAGAGATACACTGAGCTAGATCTAGAAACACAGAATGCAAACGCTACAAATAGATATAGGTTCGGACAGAACAAGATAGAAATAACTAAATAAACAGATAAATAGATAGAAAGAAGCTAAGAAAAACCAAATCAAATAGGAAAAGAGACGAAGCTAGAGAAAGGTACATTGAAAGCGATATAGATACAGAAAGAGAAAATGAAAGCTAGTGCTAGAAATAGGAACGTGCACTTATAAATATAGAGAGCAAGAGATTCAGAGAGCAAGACATAGAAAGAAATTGATAGAGATAGAATGTAACAAACAGACAGCAAGAGACACAGAGAGAAACAGAAAATGCTACAGAGAGATAAATTCAGCTAGCGCTAGAAAGAATGCGAACGCTACACATAGTCAAAGAGACAAATAAACGCTATCAGTCTATCTATGTTGTTCTTTCTGACTGTATCTGTATTAGAAGTGTTCACATTCTTTTTCTAGCACTAGCATAGTGGTTATGTAGCCTTTTCTATCTGTTTCTCTGTATCGGTCTCTTACTGTCTATTTGTCACTTTCTATCGCTGTTTCTTTCAAAGTCTTTCCTCCACTCTCTATCGGAATCTATCGCTTTGTATGTATGTCTACCCTTCCTATCTCTTTCTATCACTAGCTTTCATTTTCTCTCCTTCTATATCTGTATTGTTTTCTACATACTTTTGTCTTCACCAATGTGTATGTATGTGTATCTATCATTTTCTAATTTTTTCGTTCCTTCCGGCCTTTCTTTTTCTTTTTCAAACTTTCATCTATCCATCTCTCTCTCTCTCTCTCTCATCTGTCCACCATTTTTTCTGTTTGAAGTCTGCTTTCTTTTTTAGCTCTAGCAGAGTTGATCTCTCTTTCTTTCTGTTTCTCTGTATCTCTCTCTTAATATTTGTTACTTTCGATGTATTGTCGAAGGCTTTCACGGCCGGAGAATGATGGTTGTTGTGGGTTTTCCGGGCTGCCCGGAAAACCCACAACAACCTTTGTTACTTTCTGTCTCTCTGTATTGTTCTATGTCTTTCCCCCACTATCTATTTGAATCTCTCTTTCTGCCTCTTTCTTTCCAGCTATCATTTTCTCTCTTTCTCTCTCTATCGCTATTGATTTCTACTTACCTTTCTATTTTCATCTATGTGCATTGTGTACAAAACTTTTCCTAATGTTCTTGTTCTAACAATCTATCTATCTTGTTCTGTCCAATTCTGTATCTATTTGAATCACTCACATTCTGTTTGTATATTGAGCACAGTTTATCTCTAAGAAGCCTTATCTACCTATTTCTCTGTAGCTCTTACTGTCTGTTTAATTTCTATCTCCATCTGTTTCCTTCTGTCTTTCCTCCACTATGTATCTGAATTTCTCTCTTTCTCTTTGTCTTTCCACCACTATCTATCTGAATCTCTTTCCCTTTCTTCTTTCCTATCTTTTTCTATCTCTAGCTATCATTTTCTATCTTTCTATATATCTATATTGCTTTTAAATAGATTTCTATTACTTTCTTCGTCTATGTGTATCTATTTCAAATGATCTTTTTTCTCTCCTTTTCTTCCCTCAATCTTCTTTGGTCTGACTCTATATTTATTTGAAGTCTTCACATTCTGTTTCTAGCTCTAGGACAGTTGATAGAATCAGATATAGAAAGAAACAAATAGTAAGAGACAGATATAGAGAAAAAGATAGAACAGCCTACTTAAGATAGCAACTGTGTTAGACCTGAAAACAGAATGCAAATGCAACAAGTCAGACAGAACAAGTTTGATAGATAGAAACAAGGAGAGACATTAGAAAAATATACACATAGATGGAGATAGTTAGAGAAAGCTATATAGACATCAATAGAGAGATAGAGAGAGAAACTGAAGGCTAATGATAGAATGAGAAAAGAAAGAAAAGGTATACATAGAAGGGATACATTCAGATAGATTCAGATAGTGATAGAAAGACATAGAAAGAACTAGAGATAGATAGTAACAAATAAACAGTAAGTGAGAGATACGGAGAATCAGATAGAAAAGGCTACACGGAGATCTACTGTGTAGACAAAGAATGTGAATGCTACAAATAGATATAGAATCAAACAGAACAAGACAGCTAGCTAGCTAGAGAGATAGACAGACAGACGACAAGAAAATTAAAAACAGTAAAAGACAAGATACACATAGAGGAAGAAAGAGAAAGGTATACAGTAAACAATACAGATAAATATATAGAGAGGAAATGATAGGCAGAGATTGAAAGAGGAGATTCAGATAATTAATGGTAGAAAGAAAGAAACATATAGAAAGTAACAAACAGTAGAGAGAAACAGATAGAAAAAAACAGAGAAACAGAGAAGGCTGCATAGAGATGTATTCAGCTAGATCTAGAAACATGTAGAATGTGAACGCTACAAATAGGTATAGTTTCAGACAGAACAAGCTTGAAATAAATAAATAGATAGAAAGAAGCCGAGAAGAACCAAATCAAATAGAAAAAGTGTATGCATAATACACAAAGACATAGAAAGTGATAGAGATAGAGATAGAAAGAGAAAATGAAAGCTAATGTAAGAGATAGAAAAGTGCATGTATATGTAGAGATTCAGAGAGATAGTGGTAGAAAGACAAAGAAAGAAATGGATAGAGCGAATGTAAGAAATAGACTGTAAGAGAGAGAAACAGAGAAAAAGCCACATAGAGATGAATGGAGCTAGCGATAGAAACAGATAGAATGTGAACGCTTCAAACAGAGGTTGAGACAGAACAAGAGAGAAATAACTAAATAAACAGATCAATAGAAAGACCCTGAGAAAAACCAAATCAGATATAAAAAGGTAGATACACACAGATGAACATGTCTATACGTCTCGTACTATGTGTTAGTATGAGACTGTTCGTACTTTCTATATCTTTCTTTCTGTGTCTTTCTACCACTATCTATCTTAATCTCTCTTTCTATGTATATCTGCCCTTTCCTATCTCTAGCTTTCGTTTTCTCTCTTTCATCTCTCTATCGCTTTCTATATACCTTTCTTTAACTATCTGTCTTTTTCTATCTGATTTGGTTTTTCTCAGCTTCTTTCTATTGATCTGTTTATTTAGTTTCCATCTTGTTCTGTCTGAACCTCTATCGTTCGCATTCTGTATGTTTCTACATCTAGCTCAGTGTATCTCTATGCAGCTTTTTCTATCTCTGTGTCTCTTAGTCTATTGTTACATTCTACCTCTAGCCATTTCTTTCTGTCTTTACCACTATCTCTCTCTTTCTATGTATACGTGCACTTTCCTATCTCTTTTGATCACTAGCTTTCATTTTCTCTTTATCAATCTCTATTGCTTTCTATGTACCTTTTCTCTATCTTCATCTATGAGTATCTATCTTTTTCTGTCTGATTTGGTTTTTCTCGGCTTTTTTCTATCTAATCTGTTTATTTAATTATTTCTCTCTTGTTCTGTCCAAACCTCTATCTATTTGAAGCGTTCGCATTCTATCTGTTTCTGGCTCTACCTCAGTTTATCTCAGTTTCTATCTATTTCTGTCTATACGTCTCGTAGTATTTGTTACTTTCTATCTCTGTTTCTTTCTATGGCTTTCTACCACTATCTATCTTAATCTCTGTCTTTCTATGTATTATCTCCTATCTCTTTCTATCTCTTGCTTTCATTTTCTCTTTCTATATCTATCTTTCTAAATACCTCTCACTTTCTAAATACCTCTCTCTAACTTCTTCTGTGGGTATCTGTCTTTTTTTTATTTGATTTGGTTTTTCTCGGCTTCTTTCTATTTATCTGTTTATTTAGTTATGTCAATCTTGTTCTAGCTGAACCTATATCTATTTGTAGCGTTCGCATTCTATATGTTTCTAGCTCTAGCTCAGTGTATCTCTTACTCTTTATTTTTCTATTTGTTTCTTTCTTTCTACAATTATCTATATGCATCGATCTTCCTATGTATCTGCTTTGCTCTCTCTCTACCTATCATTTTCTCTCTTTCTATATTTATCTCTATTGTTTTCTGTATACCTTTCTTTAACTTTCTTCATCTATGTGTAGCTAACGTTTGCTAATCTCTCTCTATCTGCTTTGCTATCTCTTTCTATCTCCACCTATCATTTTCTCTTTCTATATTTATCTCTATTGTTTTCTCTATAATTTTGTCTAACTTTATTCATCTATGTGTATCTGTGTATCTATCTTTTGCTCTTTTTTATCTTGTTTCTGTCTATCATCTATCTATTTATCTATCTATCTATCATCATCATTTATCTATCATCTATCTATCTCTATCTTGTAATGTCTGACTCTATATCTGTTTGTAGCATTCACATTCTTCGTCTAGCACAGTAGATCTCCATGTAGCCTTTTCTATATGTTGCTCTGTATCTCTCTCTCACTGTGTATTCGTTAGTTTCTATCTCTTCTCTTTCTTTTTATGCCTTTCTATCACTATCTATCTGAATGTATCTTTCTATGTATACCTTTCCTTTCTTTTCTCTTTCAATCACTAGCTTTCAGTTTCTCTCTTTCTATCTCTATCTCTATTGTTTTCCTTTCTCTGTCTTCATCTATGTGTATATTTTGCTAATGATTTTGTTTTTCTCTCCTTGTTTCTATCTTGTTCTGTCTGACTCCATATCTACTTGTAGCATTTGCATTCTGTTTTTAGGTCTAGCACAGTTTATAACTAAGTAGCCTTTTCTATCTGCTTCTCTATCTCTGCCTCTTTCTTTCTATCTCTATCTGTTTCTATCAACTGTCCTAGAGCTAGAAACAGAATTTGAAGACTTCAAATAGATACAGACTCAGACCGAAGAAGACAGATTGATGAATAAAAAGGAGAGAAAAACATTAATTCCATGTGTGTAATCGCTGTTATTCCCTATGGGCAAGCATGATTTCCATTTTTCCTTATGGGCAATCTCTTTCTCCATGATTCCCTAATGAAAAGTGATTGGCCTTAGGATATAATGGAAATCATGCTTTACCATGGGGTATAATGGAGACAGTGATGCCCCTAGAAAATACCAGAAACCGTTCTTGTCCTTAAGGAAATCGAGAGAGAGATTGCCCACAAGGGATAATGTAAACCATGCTTGCCCTTAGGGAATAATGGGAACAGCAATTCCCTATTGGAAATAATGGAATCCAAGCTTGTCCATAGGGAATAATGAGGACATGATTGGCCAAAGGGAATAATGTAAACCACGCTTAACAACAGAGAATGATGAAGAAAGCGATTCCCCATAGGGAAAAATGGGAACAGCTATTGCACTCAAGGAATAATGAAAAGCGTGCTTGCTCATAGGGAATAATGAAAAGACTTTAGGGAATAATGGAGACATGGATTGCCCATAGGAAATAATGGAAATACTGGAAGCTACTCTTCCATAATAATGGAAGCTACTCTTCCAGGTCTGTCCTACTCCAGGCCCCTTATTTTGTGCCACCTGTTCAGCCGGGAAGTTTCCCCTCCCTTCCCTGTCCACAGCATGCCACGTCCAGCGGGTGAGTCTGTCATGTATGTCTGTACCCATTCACCCATGCCACTTTTAAGTCATGTCTGTATATCGCTGTCATAGTTCTAGGTGTGTGGGCGGGTGATGAGTCCAGAGATGAGAGAAGGGGGAGGGACATGAGTTGATGGCCAGCAAGAAGACTGGCCTTGAGGGTGTTGTGGGTAGGAGTGGTACGGCCAGGCAGGCTCCCCTCCAGGAGGTTGTTCCCTCTGGGTCTCTGACAATGCCCAGTGGGAGGGCTCAGGAGGCATACACTGGAGCAGTGGCTGAGATGATCGTATTGGACCGACTCCCGTTATCCGTCATGGAGGGTGTGGGCATTAGGAGGCTGTTGTGTCAGTTTGCTCCCTAGTTCTCAGTGCCATCATGGAAGACCATTGGACGGTGAGTCTTGCCCGCCCTCTACCAGGCAGTGAAAGCGAGGGTCGTGAGGGAACTGAAGGGTGCCCAAGGACGGACTGCCCACTTCACAGCAGACCTCTGGAGAGACCGTCATCACGGCTACCTCACCATCACAGCCCAGTGACGGAAACTGGAGAATCTCTGCCACCCCAGGGAGAGGTTGGTTCCTCAGAGGAGGTGGCCCCCTTGGCGCTGGGCTATAGAGTGCTCCTGCCTATGGGCAAGAACATCGGCTCCACGATTGGGGCTGCCCTGAGGGAATGGGCTCCCGGGGGCAGGTTTCCTGCAGCTTCGTGGTCACTGACGCAGGAAGAAACCTGCTGACAGCTCTGACATAGGTATGACTAGACGGCCTGGTATGCCTGGCCCTCAAACTGCACCTAATTATGATGGATGCTCTTTGGCTACGGAGGAGCATCAAGGCCACAGGGACCAATTGATGTTGTCTATGCGCACATTGCTGGACAGCTGTCGGTGCCTCTCAGCCCACTTCTCGCGCAGTATCAAGTCTTCGCAAGAGCTGCTCCAGAGGCATGGGGATGGGGATCATGAGCACCACCTCTTCTAGGACCCGGCCACCTGCTGGAACTCCACCTAGGACATGGTGAGTCATCTGGAGGAGCAAAAGAACGTAATGTCCAAACGTAATGTCATCGGTGCCAGTTTTGCAGGGGAGAGAGGAGCTCAGCCTCAGCTCAATGGACTGGCTAGCTCTCTCTCAGATAGTCTGTGCCTGAGGCCATTCAATGAGACAATCAAGCTACCAGTCCTTTCTGGGGCAGTTCATCCCCCTGATCCCTGGCCTGGACCAGGTCCTGGCCAAAGAGATGGAAGTACAGGACTAGCTTCTCCACAGGCTCAGGGACTTGGTCACGAGCTTGCAGGCAGGCTTGGCCACTCGCTTGCATCCTCTGTGCAGGGAGGACCCATATAAACTGGCTTGCATATGCAACCCTCATCTCAAGGGCAGCATAGCCATGTGTCTGGGAGAGCTCCAGTAGTGGGCAAAGCCCCTGCGTCGAGTGGTGTGCAAGACCCCAGGCCCATATGGGAAGTTTCAAAGGATGCAAGCACAGACGTTGCCCCACCTGGCGATGGTGTTGTCGCCACCTGAAGCATAGGTACTTGCAGCATCTGGCCCCATTCCTGGTTGCTTGGCCTGGTCACAGCTCCTGTTCTCCATCGAGTTAGTGGGTTACTTGTAAATCCACCGAACTTGTCAGCCTTTCCAGGGGGTAATCCAGAGTCCCCCATTATTTGTAAATCTGCTGGGGCTTGGGGGCATTGAGCATCTGCTGTGCTCCTCATCCAACCCCGGGTAAGTTCTGTTAACACCAACAGTAAGTTGGTGTTAGTTGGGGTAAGTTCTGTTAATACCTGGAGCTGTTCACTGAGATAATACAAACGATCCTCTTCTTTCAACTCCACCCAATCCACCGTCCCGGGAGAGGAACAGGCTCCCTTGGCAACTGTTTTTCCATCGTTGGTAAACCGTTTGTGACTCCGGGCGTCGGTCTGGAGGGAGATCCATAAGTCCTGTTAATGCCAGAAGGTCATATCACATCACCTGGAGCTGTTCCCTGAGATAGAAGAAAATGTGGCAGGGCACCTGAGTGGCTAATTGACATTGACAGAGAGGTCAACGACATTTCATCAGATTGGAGGGAGGTGTCCAGTGGGGTGCCGCAGGGCTCAGTTTGGGCCCGGTACTTTTCAATATTTTTATCAATGATCTGGATGAAGGAGTGGAAGGGCTGCTCATTAAATTTGCTGATGATACCAAATTGGGAGGAGTAGCAAACACCCCAGAAGATAGAATTAAATTTCAACAAGACCTGAATACTCTGGAGAAGTGGGCAGCTGTGAATAGGATGCAATTCAACTGTGGTTCTCGAAAGCTTATGCTACAATAAAATTGGTTAGTCTTATAGGTGCTACTGGACTCTTTTTGATTTTACTGGTTTATGAAGTTGTTATTGCTGTTTATTGTTACAAAAAAAACCCTAAATAAATTACTAGTGAAAAAAAAAAGAGGCTCTGGAAAAGATGACGCACGACAAGCCTCACCATTGGGACCCCTTGATGTTCACCCTCCGAGAGACTCCGCAGGCCTCCACCGGGTTTAGCCCATTCGAACAACTGTACGGGCATAAGCCATGGGGGATGCTCTCTTGGTTGGCGGAGCCAGCAACCCAGCTCTCCCCATCCAGGAGTACATAAGCCAACTCTGCGAGCGGGTGCAGCTGTCTCAAGCGGAAGCAAACCGACGGCTGACCCATGCCCAGATGCTCCAAAAGGCCTCCTAAGAACGGGGCACATGGATGAGGACCTTCTAGGCAGGGGAGATGGTCCTTGTGCACCGGAAAGCATTCCCCAGAGAGGAGGGAGATCCGTGGAGAGGCCCCTACCAAATTCGGAGGGTGCTGGGCCCCACCACCTACGAGTTCTGGTGTGGGGTCGGCCGCCGTCAGCAAAAGACTTTCCATCTGAACTTGCTGAAGCGATGGCACGAGTGGTCGGAAGGCATTTGTGGTTTGGCCGAGGACCCCCTGGAACTACCATCCAGTGAGCTGCCATGGACCACAGAGGGCTCGGAGTTCGAGGAACCTAAGTTCGATGCCCAGCTCAACCCAACCCAATGTGCCAAACTACAAGCTCTCTGGGCACGCATGCCAGGCGTCTTCTCCCATAGGCCTGGTAGAACAAGCCTGATACAGCACGCCATCCTGACAGAGCCAGGGCAGATGGCTCGGGCTATGTGGCGACCCATCCCCAGGAAGTGGTGGGAGGCTGTGGAAAGGGAGATGGATGAGATGCTCCAGATGGGGGTAATCGAACCCTCACAGAGCTCCTGCAGGAGCCCGATACTCTTGGTGCCCAAGCCAGATGGAACCACCTGCTTCTGCATAGACTATCGGGAACTGCATATGCTGGCCAAGTTAGAAGCCTGTCCCATGCCTCGAGCGGATGTGCTGGTGGACCACCTGAGGTCCGCCCGATACCAGTCGGCCCTTAACTTAACAAAGGGGTACTGGCAGGTACCCATATGGCCTGAGGATTGGGAGAAGACAGCCTTCGCCACCCCACGAGGACTATTTCAGTTTAAAAGGATGCCTTTTGGTCTCCATGGAGCGGGGGCCACGTTCCAGCGACTGGTGGACCAAGTGCTGGGTGAGTGCCGGCAGTACGCAATTGCATACATTGATGACATCGTCTTTAGCCCAGACTGGCCTACCCACCTCCAGCACCTGGAATCGGTTTTAAGGGCCCTCAAGCAGGACAGACTTTGGGCTAATCCAAAAAAGAGCCAACTGGGGTTCTGGAAACTCCAGTATCTTGGCTTTGTGGTCGGGGGAGGCCAGGTCCGACCACCGCCAGACAAAGTGGCCTTGATGGCCGATGCCCAACAGCCCCAGACCAAGAAGCAGGTCCGGCGATTCCTGGGACTGCTGGGGTATTATGGAAGGTTCATCCCCCACTTCGCCTCCCGAGCAGCGCCCCTGACAGACTGCTTAAGGAAGGGGATGCCCAATCAAGTCCGGTGGACCCCAGAATTAGAGATGGCTTTCAAGGACCTGCGGTCTGCCCTCTCTAATGCCACACCCCTGTGGAACGCAGACTTCGACCGGCACTTCACATTGGCCATGGACAGTTCTGAAACCGGTCTCGGGGCCACCCTGGCCAGCAAAGAAGGCCAAAACCTGCCTGTACCAGGGGAAAGGGGTGAAGTTCCAAAGCCTCAGAGGGCTAGAAGGGGCAAGGGGAGGCCAACTAGCCCCACCATCCAGGGGGAGGACAGGGGGCTAGGGAGAGCTGAAGGAGGGGGCAAAGGCAGTGGGAATAGGGACCCAGCAGCTGCCCAAACAGAGCCCTTACCTGACGAGGAGGAGAAACAGCCCCAACAGCTCAGAGCCATGCCCAAGCCTATGCACCAGCTAGAAGGCAATAACCTGGCTCAGGGAATGCCAGGAGCAAAGCAACCCCAGGTAGAGCTGCAACAGGCATTCTGTGGGAGGAGGTAGGCCGCCCGCCAAGGGGCCACAGCTGGGCCTGTCTTCAGCAATCAGCTTAGCCAGAGAGGTTTGGCAGGCAGACAACAAGGCACAGCTGTTGCTGGCCAATGCAGCCAGATCAGCTACCCCAGCTACAATGGCCTGAGGCAGCCCAGGATGCTGCTGGAAGGAGGGCGGGGAGGGGAGGGGTGAGATAGCCCTATAAATGATGGCTTGGAAGAGCACTGGGGTGGTGGGTTGAGTAGGAGTGATGGCGTTGGAGCGAGAGCGAGAGCGAGAGCGAGAGCGAGAGCGAGAGCGAGAGCGAGAGCGAGAGCGAGAGCGAGAGCGAGAGCGAGAGCGAGAGCAGAGGCAAGGAAGAGAGTTGCTGGAGGAGGAGATGGCGGAGATCAAAGTGGATGAGTGGCAAAGGTTAAGCAGGCCAGCAAGTGGACTGAGAGGGAGTCTGGGTAAGGCATACCACCCCTCCTTCCACAGAGCAGGGTCCTGCAGCATCCCTGGAACCCCTTTGACATCAGGACCGGTCCGTCCTGCTGCCGCGCCCAGCGGTAGCGGCCGCAAGCCCTGACACTCCTATCCTGATTCCAGCCTGGGCTTCCCACCATGGCACTTTTCCTGGAGGGATGTGGTGCCTTGCCTAGGCTTCCCTTCATGGCAGCGCCCTCTGGTGGTGCACCAGGGTATAAAGTGAGTTGTCTGAAACACGCGTACTCAATTACATAATAAGATACCCTTAGATGAAGATAGTTAGAGAAAGGTATATAGAAAGTGATAGAAGTCGGTATAGAATGAGAGAAAATGATATGTAGAGATAGAAAGAGGTAGGAGAGGGCAGATATACATAGAAAAAGATAGATTCAGATAGGTAGTCATGGAAAGACTTAGAAAGGAACCCTTGGCACTTCAGAGCCTGCTCGAAGGGCTGGTACCGCTTTGACAGATGCCAGCAGCAGGGGCATGCTGTTTTCACGAACCCCCACCAGTAAGTCCTTCCCTCACTGCTATATGGCTGAGGTATTCAAGAGCTTGAAAGCAGGGGTGACCAAATTGCCTGGCCAGCTGGTTCCATACCATCCATAGGATGGGTCTCCCCCGGAGCTTAGGAGCTCGGCCAGACAAGTCAAGGCAGCGGTCCATGGGGGACCCCGTGGCTTGACATGTACCGCTTTAGTCCCCTGCCGCTGTTTCTTTTGTTTTAGTTGTATAAAGTTAATAAAATTGCCTTTAGATCCGAACTTGGTGTCTGTCTCTTAATTCTGGCTACATCGCAATCTTCATCTATGTGTATCCAGGGCTCATTTTGAGGGGGAAGCCACAGGAACGCAGTTCAGGCAGTTCCCTAAAGAGGTCACGTGTCAGGTGGCCCTGCCCACCTGACTGTTGGTCATTTTAAGCCTGTTTCAGCCTGGATTGGGGCCGAAACAGCCCAGATCGGGCCTCTGATGGGTGCTGGATCACTCTCCCACTCAGCAGTGGCCCAATCCTGACAATTTTGGACCCTTCTCGGCCATTTTCAGCCCCTTTTTGCCGTTTTGGGCCCAATTTCGCCCCTGAAAGGCCTGCCCCTGCCGCTGGTACCTTGTTGAAGGCACACCGCAAAGGGGGACCACTCAAACAGTACTTGAAGCTTCCCAAAAGCATGTGGCTGACCACAGCTGGAAACAGAAAGCTGGTCTAACAGCTTGCAGGTCCTTTGTTCCCTGAACGTTCATGCACTTTTAAAAGCGTCACAGCACAGCTGTGGCTTCGCCCCTGAGTTGAAGAGCCACATAGGATGGGAGAGCTTCAGTGCCCAGCAGCTCTTAAAGATACAGGAGCCCTTGCTGAGAATTGTGCCCAAAGGTCCTGGAGTTGTGCACCCCCTGAGAAAGGTGCTCCAAGGCTTTTCCCCCACTGCTGCCAGCCTGCAAATCTGCTCAGGGCTATCCAATCTGTGAGAGGAGGGAAGGGATGGCTTGGCTGGGCAGGATTTTCAAAGATCCTGCAACAGGAGGGTCCCACGAGGCCTCACCTTTCAAAGCGAGCCAGATGCCTCCACCACTACCCTTTGTCCCAGCAACCTTCTTCTGTCCCCCTGCCGGAAGCAGCAATTGAGTGGCGGATGTTCCTCTGAAGATCCTCTAACCCTGCTCCCCTTTTTGCTGCTGCCAAGCTCAGTGGGCACTGCCAAGCAGGACTTGCAAAGAAAGCACTCCCTGCTGGCACCTTCCTAGCCTGGCACGGTGGTGCGGACGCTGCACCAGGGTATGGGGTGCCAGCAGGGAGGACTTACTTCATGTTAGATCCAGGCATTTCCCTGCCTTGCACACACCCATCTGCTGTGGTGCCGCCTGTGGAAACTCTGTCTGGTCCCTGATCTTTGGCTTCTGAGCCGCCTCGTCGGTCCCTAGGCAAATTGCTCTTCTTGCAATCAGAAGGCGCTTCCCTCTTTTTGAGGCCTCAGAATTGAGATTTACCATACTGGGGCACCTGGCTCGCTTTGAACGGGGAGGCCCGAGAGCTGCCTCTTCACAGGTCCCTGCCCTCGCAGGATTTTTGAAAATCTTTCCCAGCCTAGCCTTCCCTTCCCTCCTCTTGAAGACTGAAACAGTAACGCAGGAAACTTTAACACAGTTCATGGCAGGCCTTAAAGCAGGGGAGGGGGCCTGCTTGGCAACAATTCCCCCCCTCGGAGACCCCGTGACGTCAGGCGCGTGGGTCTCCGAACTTGACTTCAAAGGCGAGGTGGTCGGCAATGTCCGGTGGTCGAGCTTCGAGCGGAAAAGGAGTGAGAAGGGAAGGGAGAGGAGGCGTCACTCAAAAATTTAGTTTGGAGAACCACCTAACCGAATAAGTGCAATTTAGATCAGCCAATGGGCTGCAGGTCTCTGGGTTCACACCAGGGGGTGTGCTAAGTGCAATCGTCAGAATAAATAGCAATAATTCATAAGTAATAGCAATTCATAGTGGTATAGGCAGCAATGAGCAATTCATGTATACAAGCAGCAATAATTCATATCTGTGTACATTGATCAATTCATACATGGGAATACTTCATACGTAATTCATGATGGGTTAAAAGTACTAAAAACCAGGAGCAATTCATATACATGGATTAATTCATAGGCATAGGACTAAAAGCAAAGGCAATTCATGGATACAATTCATGAATGTAAGAATAAAAGCAGGCTATTTCATAGGAGGTTAAAACAAAGCTCATAGGTGAGGGAACAACTCATATAAGGTGAAAAGTGCAAGTGAGGCATAGACCAATTCATAGAGGGTGGAGCAATTCATAGATGGTTAAAATCATAAATACATATATATATATATAGGATAAAAGCAATGATCTAGGGAGTTAAAACCAATTCATAGGGATAGCAGCAATAAAAGCAAGTGCGGGGAAACAATTCATGAGGGGTAAGCGGCGGAAGGGCTCATGGGGGCAGAAAAATAAACTTCGCAATTAAAAGGCTAACTCATGGAGCCAGATTAAAACCAAGTTCATACAGTCTAAAACCAATGTTTACATACCCAATAAAAGAGACAGCGCAGGAGGGGTCTCAGTTAAAACCAAATTCATAGAGCTTAAAATCAGAAATAAAATAACCTTTAAAAGAGACCGTTCAGGAGTGGTCCCGGATAAAACCCAATTCATAAAATGATAAATAGGCTAGAATTACCTCGGCGGAGGGAGTCAGGTTAAAAAGGCAATTCCTAAGGTTAAAATCAAATTCATAGGGATAAAGTTAATAGGGGGTGATAAAAAGGATCCCAGTTCATGGGAGGATCATGGGCGCGCTTGCAGTAGGTAGAGGGGGGGACTAGTTCGGGGCTAAATTCATGGGAGTAAAATTCATAAAAAGCAATGGCAAGAAATTCATGAAACAATAGAGCAATAAAGATCACAGACGGCTCAGTCCGCAGTACAGCTGCTGGACTGGGTTGCATATATACAGGAGCAAGCAAACTTAGTCCATGTGTTCCAAAACACACTTCCACCCCCCCTTGCTGTCTGCGTCAATCCGCAGAGCAGGGTTGGTGAGCGGCGAGAAGGGCTTCAGGCACACAGTTCTAGTCCTCATGGAGGTAGTGCCGCTGGTGGTCGTTTGTAGGTGGGCCGTGGGCTGGGAGGCAAAAGAATACGTCCCCCCCTAGTCCACAAGAGGGCCTTGGAGCGGTGTCCAGCAGCAAAGCGTCCATGGGGCCGGTTCAGGATCCGTACACATAATAACACATAAGCATAGTTCATAACAGCACAAGCAATAAAATAAACAAGGGCTAAAAATAGGGCGCCAAGAACAACCGTTAGGGCAGGAGGAGGTCGGGGTTATAGCGATCCATGCGGTGGGACATCTGGAGTTGCTGGAGCTGTCGGCGGCTCCAACAGCCCAAATAAAGCAGTGAGGCACATAACAAAACTTGAAAGGCCAAAATAACGATGATCGGGTGCAGGGCCAAATTGTAAATTCCAGTGGCAGTGGGGCTCCAACCAAAGAGGGTTTCCCACCACGAATGCTCTCCGGTGGTCTTAATCCGCTGGGCAAGGTCCAAAATCTCCTTTCCGTTGTGGGACACAACCAAAGCAGTAGTATCCCCGTCCCTCTGGATGCTCTGGAGGGTGCGGTGGAGCTGGGGGTGGGTCATGAGCTCGTGGATTAGCTCCAGACCGATGCCAAGGGAGATGGGCTTCACATAACGATAGATGGAGGGTGCCACCAGGATCTCTTCTTGGGTCCAGACCGGTACCGTGTAGGTGAAGTCGCAGGCTGCCACCGAAGACAGGTTGCAAAAGCAGCGATTGACTCCCGGGATCACGGGCTTAAGCTGGAACGAGTTCAGGATCACAAAGTCGCAGGCCGTTCGCACGCAGGCACATCCTTTCCCAAGGTAGATGACAGCGGAGCTGTTCTCCCGGACGACCTCAAAAGAGCACTCGTTGAGGGTGTCAACTTGCGGGGCTACAAAGGGATGATGCGGTGCGAAGGCTTGGTCTTGGCAAATGAAGCCGGTCTGGTCTCGATGCTGGCACCCTTAGAGGCTGACGAGCTGCCATCCGGTCGGGGTGAAGCGGGCCCAATGGTCGGGGTGGCGGGCGTAGAGGACTTCGGTATCGCTGACTTGGAGTCCCAGAGGCACCACTGGATACACATGGAATAACTCGTGCGCACTGGCCGTCAATAAAAATAATTTAAGCTCCTGGGTGGTCAGTGAGAATGAGGAATTTACGAGAGACCACCAGGATTCAAGCTCCAGTTCTATGGGTGACAATTTGGGCATAATCAATCTTTTAATTTCCAGGGGCAAGTGCCCGTCCGTGGCTTGCCGAATTAGCCCCATGGCCACAGCCTGATTTAATTGTTGGGCTTGCATACATGCCATGGCTATTGACACGTTGCGTTCCACAGACTGCTCAAAGGATTGAGCAGCAGAGAAAAATCTCTTTCAATTTGACTCTCCCAGTTAACTAAAATGGAGCTGATCTCGTGTTGCCCATTTGAAATGGAATTTAGGGACCGCACCACCGGTTTACCTAAGTCGGAGATGCTAGTCGTGACATGGGCAAACTTATTAGCGAGAGTCTCAATGTTGACCGAATCCATGATTGCTAAGCCTCCGGCTGCAGGAGCAGTCCAGTCGGCGATGCTTCGTCTGGCACGCGAGAGAGAGGGAGGGGGATCGATCCACAGTTGTAGCCATGCATTCCAACCCTTGCTACTGGCCTCCAGATAGGGAGCGCACTGCGGCAGCCTCTGGGTTACATTTAGCTCAGCTAAGTCTATGCGGATCTCTTTTAAAGACATTTGCGGGCGGACTAGAACTCTCTCTCGAATGTCAGTTTTCAAAACATGGGAGCCCACTATATGCGTGCCGCCTTGGCTTAATTGTTCATTGCTAGCAATCAAAGGGTCAATTTGGATGGTGTGGGTCTCCTGGGTCCGGATCAGCAGGGAATAATTGCCTGGTTCGTGAGTCAAATTTACAAAGAGCAGCCCAAGCCGGTGAAATTTCTCTACTAGGGGCTTGGTTTGGCATTCGGGCGTCTGTTGAACCAGTATCCAATCAGGTGGGCCATGTTTGGCTAGGTCTTCCTCTTTTACAATCCAGGTCAAGTTCTCCCAGCGCTCTATAGCGAAGGAGAGAGCTGTGCCTGAAGGGGGCGTGACAGTGACTGATGCAGTTTCAGTGGTAGTGGTGCCTAGTAGGATGGTCATTCTAAAGGGGTCTCCTGCCTTCCATACTGCGGCCGACACTAAAATAACTTCACAGTATGGTCCAAAAGCCTCAGTGACAAATGGCGAGGTTTCGAAGTTGGCAGGGGTGGTATATTTGTCTACCACCGGGACTGCGGTGGGGGCTGGCCTGATGCGGGGAAGAAACATACAAGGAATCGGAGCAAGTGGTGACACTGTGTCAGTAGGCGAATAGCATACTAATTCTTGGGACATAGTTTTGACTCCCACACATAAAATAACAAGCTCTGGGGGTCGGATCCACTGCTCTTCACAACTGCGGAAGTTTGTGCGATCCGTGGGGGTGGTCATATTAATCTGCTGCACAACCTTGCAGACCATCATTTCATTTTCTGCTAGTGTATTAATACATCTCCAATGGGGGTAGGGCATTAATTTGGACGGGCGTCCCTCTATTAGGGTGCCTGCCAGCACGAGCAAACACAGGGTAGCCAGGTGCCTCATCTCCTGGCCTTCCTTTTCCTTTTGTGGTGAAAATATCCTGGGGAGACCTGCGGATATAAGTACAGGTTCCCTGAGTTTGTTGCAGCAAAATAAATGAAGTGAAGTAGGGAAAAAGAAAAGGGAGAGCGTTTTTCTGCCAGCACTGTCTATTAAGCGGGGTTCGAACGAGAAGTCCCGGAGCACTAAGTGGGCCTTCCAGCTTGTTGCTCTGGGGAACTCCTGTGCGGGGGCTTCTTCCTATAGCATGTATATTTCAGGGGGAACGTCTTTACGTCGAGCTAGGGTCGGCTGTACGTTAGGCGGGGTTATGCAAACTCGCCCCAGGGGTCCCTGGGTGCCTAGACTATGTGGCCTTCAGGTGCCCCTTGCTCGGCGGCGGGCTATTTTTATTTTGCGGGCTGAGAGCTGTCGGTCCGGCTCGGCCTGGCCTTGCCGCCTCAAAACGAAAAAAACTAGAGAGCGGTTTCCAACAACTATAAGGGTTGCTGCAGACGGGGGTCCTCGCTTTAATTTTCAAAAATAGGCCTTCGTCATATATTTGCAGGACAACCAATTTTTGGAGGGACTCCCTCGGGAGGCCCCATTTTCTGGTTTAAAAAAAGGTACAGGTACACCGGGCAAAAAGAAAAATATACTGAGCAAAAGAAAAATGCACTGAGCAAAAAGAAAAACACACGGAGCAAGAAGCATACGGGTCTGGGGTACTTTTAGGTTGCCCTTACTTGGGGTGCCTGGCAGGGCTTCATTATATCTTCAACATGTCTCCCCCCCTTCTTTTCCCTTATACGGTACGGGCAAGGGAAAAGATCACCTTAGACGGGGTTGGCGGCTGCTGGCGGAAAGGGCCGAAGTGGAGCCGAAGGTGCTCGGCAGCATTTATCGAAAAGCGGCAGAGGCGGCCGAGATCTGCCAGCGCCACTGGGTCTGGGTTGTTTGGGGGTCATCTTGGCGCAGGGGATCCTGGCTATGTAAATGAGGTACGCTGCCCCTTGTGCGTAGCGAACGCACCCCAATAACATATTCCAGAGGGCACATATTTACGAACTACTGGCGGGTCTTTTACTTTTGCACTAAAGCGTACTGACTGGTGGCGCCGTATAGCAACTCACCGTGACGAATATGAACATTAGTAAAAGAGGGATGTTGGGTTTCCTGGGGGTCCTAATCCAGGGGAGGCACGGCCCTCAAAGCCAAAGCCGACCACCATGCGAAAGCGTGGGTCTGGCAGGTGAGACCCCGAATCTACGTAGATGCGGGATCTTCACCAGCACGGCGGGTGATATATTTTCGAATACAGGGATCACCTTTTTTGGTGGTTCCACTATGTTCAAAAGAATGTATTCACCTTTGGGCTAAAGCCTCTCCAAACACTTTCACACACAGCAAATCTCTTTTGCCTGTGCAATTTTTTTTCCGAACATGTGGCTTACAATCCAATTAAGAATCACTCTCGGTGGTGGTCCTATTTGGCTTTGATTGCCATGTTTCCCCCTAGGGTCCCAACTGTGGGGCCCGCCTAATGAAGTTAAAGAATAGAACTGGAAAAACTTTTGACATTCACATCTACATCTACATATTCTGCTGTTTCTTTTATACTAGAGCTACAAAGGTCTGGTCTAAGGGGACACAGGGTATCTCTGGCCCAGGGTGAAGGGATGTCTGGCGAATCACTGGGCAGAGGGGGGCTGGGCTGGCGGCGGCTCCCCCAGGGTCATACACTGGTGGGGCGGTCTGGAGCGGCTTCCCTTTCCATTCCTTTAATTGAGAGGCGTGGAAGTATTTTAGCCAAGTGCCTCCTGTCTTCCTCTGGATGGCTACCTGATAGATGGCTGGAGAGACTCTTTTCGTGATTGGGACGGGGCCTTGCCATTTTGCCGCTAGCGAGTGTGCCTTCTGTGAGAACTTTCTATATAAAACGAGCTGTCCTTCCTCCCACTGCCTGGGGTTCCTGACCCATCCTAGTTTGCGGTCCATATCCTTCTGAGCTGTGCCTAACTTCTGGGCCACTTGCATGTGGACGGCGTGTATGGATGAGATGAGGTCCTGAACCCAGGCGTCATTAATTACTACGGGTTGCATATCAGAAGGGAGCTGCGTGTCTAGCCAGAAGGCTTCTGGGAGCTGCATTTTCCGTCCTGTCATGACCATATGGGGCGTGAGCCCGTGAACTGCGGTGGTGCCTCTGATGGCCATTAGAATTATGGGGAGTTTTTCATCCCAGTCTCTCCCGGAGGAGCGAACCATCTTGCGGAGAGCCTCCTTGAGGGTCCGGTTGGTTCTTTCTATGGCGCCGGAAGCCTGGGGATGGCCGGCTATGTGAAAGCGTTGTTGGATGCCTAACGCCTTGCAAAGTTCCTGGGTTACTTCTCCGATAAAATGTGAGCCCAAATCGGAATCCATGACTCGTACAGTGCCCCATCTCGAAAACACATTATTGAACAGCAGTTTGGCCGTGGTGGCTGCAGTGTTATGCTTACATGGGAATGCCTCGACCCATTTACTAAAGGGATCTATGACAGTGAGACAGTAGCGATTGCCGCGGGGAGTGGGAGGAAGGGGACCGATAAAGTCAATCTGTATACGAGCCCAGGGTCCATCAATTCTCTGATGCTGGAGGGGAGCTCTAGGTCCAGTTGGGTCTGCATTGACCATAGCACAAGACAGACAGTTGTCCACCCATTGTGCTACTTCGGTACGCATGCTAGGCCACCAACCAACCTCTTTGACCCTCTCCAGAGTCAGGTCCTTGCCTCGGTGTCCCTGCTCGTGGACAAACTGAATCAGGTCGGCCCTGACTTCCAGTGGCACTACCCAGTGGCGTTCACCGGCTGCATCTACTGCCCAAACTATGCCTTCTTCTTCTCGGATCAATAGTCTTCCTGTCTGATCTCTTCCTGCGGCTAGGAGGTCAGCTACTTCTGGGTCAGATATCTGCAGTTGTGCTAGGTCCAGTGTTCCTGCGATTCCCTGAGCCTGGCTGCGGGCTTGTGCCCGGGTGGTGACAGGGTGGAGGGGACAATCGGTGGCTGGTTCCGGTAAGGGAGCATTTTCAGTGGCGGCTGCCTTGGCTGCAAGGTCTGCCTGGTCATTCCAATAAGCGGTCTCTGAGTTTGTCTTTTGGTGTCCTTTAACATGGGTAACCTGCGTTGGGCCTGTGCGGGACTGAAGGAGCGCGGCTACTTGCTGCCATAGCTGTAGGTGGGCTACGGGTTTCCCATCACTAGCTCTCCACCCTTGATTCTGCCACACCGGGAGCCAGACTGTGGCGGCTTTGGCTGTCCAATCCGAGTCTGTGTAAATGGCAAGCGGGCTTCCTGGGGGCTCGAACTCAAGCACTGCCAGAAGCGCTTGCACCTCAGCCGCTTGGCTGGAATGGGGGCGGGCTGGACCCTTTAGAGTGCATGCGTCGCTCACTCGCACGGCGCCGTAGCCTGTCCGAGGGGAGCCTCCAACGTGAAAGGAGGAGCCGTCACAGAACCAGCATGTGAAGCCGTTCAGTCGGGCTTCCTCTAGCGGGACTCCCCAAGTGACTGGCCAAACAACCTGCGGTGGCGGGTCCAGGGGGCACTCGTGCTCGGTCCCGGTTACTAACAGGCCGTAGGGGGCTGGTGGCTCAGTGGCTTCCTTTTTAAACTCTACTCCGCGGTTAACCAGGGCCAGGGTCCACTGTGCTATGCAGGCGTTTGAGACTTGTCCATCTTGTATTTTGCCAGACAGAATATATTTGAGGGGCGTGTGAGTGGTTTGGACTATTGTGCGTGAGCCTCCTATGATAAATTCCCAATGGGTCAGACTCCAGACTAGAGCAAGGCAAGTCTTTTCGCATGGGCTGAACTTGGTTTCTACTGAAGTTAGATTGCGAGAGGCATAGGCTACTACTCTAGCGGCTCCCGCTTGTTGCTGGGTGACCGTGGCTCCTATGCTCTTGTCTGACACGGCTAGCTGAATAAAGAATGGCTGGGTAACATCTGGATGGGCTAGGGCCGGGGCTGCGGCCAGGCTGCGCTTCAGCTCGGCTAAGGCTGTCTGTTGATCCGGTCCCCACTCCCAGGGAGTGTTCTTCTTGAGGAGAGCATAAAGGGGGCGAGCCTTGTCTGCAAAGGACTCGATGAAGTCTCGGGAAAAGTTAAAGGTTCCTAGAAGGGCTCTGAGGGAGGGGACATCGGTGGGTGCAGGCAGCTTGGAAATGACCTCCATTCGCTGGGCATCCGGGGTGCGACCCTCGGGTCCCAGGGTCAGACCCAGGTACTTGACGCTGGTCTGAACCAATTGGGCCTTTTCCCTGCTTGCCTTGAACCCAGTCTCACGGAGGAGTTCCAGGACTTCCCTGGTGATCTGGCGGGCTAATTCTTCCGTAGGGGCGTGGACTAAAATGTCATCCACGTAGCTCAGTACGTGGGGCCTCGAGGAGGGTTGGAGGCGTTCCCACATCTGAACTACATGGGCATGACAAATTCTGGGGCTGGAGTGGAATCCCTGGGGTGTCCGCTTGAATGCGTATTGCTGGCCGCGGAAAGTGAACGCGAACTTGTACCAGCAAGACTCATGCAACCGGATGAAGTGGAAAGCGTTGGCCAGGTCTATGACCGAGTAGAACCGGGACCCAGCGGCAATGGCTGTCAGGATCTCGTTGTACTTGGCCACAACCGGGGCAACTGGAGGGGTGGTGGCATTCAGGGCCCGGAAGTTGACCGTCATTCTCCAGGTCACTCCATCTTCTTTCAGAACTGGCCACAATGGGGCGTTGCAGATGGACTGCATCGGGAGTATGACGTCCCACTCAAGGAGTCCTTCTATGGTCTTGGCTATCCCTGCCTCGGCTTCGGCTGGGTACTTATACTGTCTTTGGGGAGGGGGGTCCTTTCCTTCAATCAGGACGCAGGTGTCCTTCACTATCCCACACTCGGCTTTGTCTGTCACCCAAACTTCGGGAAAGTCCTGAACCCAGGGGTCTCCTGTGATGGGGGCGAGAGGAAGGGGGGCCTTAAGGGCTGCACATTGATGGACTGCATTGACAAAGTCTGGGCCTCCCGGAATGCGCCACAGGAGCCCGTTTGCTAAGTCAATGGTCAGTCCCTCGGCTCGGAAGAACGGCATACCCAAAAGTCCATCATCTTCTCCCCGGTTTGCGCATGCTGAAATCCTGGTGGCCAGGTTCCCAACGGAGAGGGGGATGTCCTGCCAGACCGGGGATTCTTGCATGCCGCCTCTGAAACCGGCGAGCTGCATGGTAGTAGAGGTTTGAGTTCCCTTTGTAACTAAGGTGGGCCGGAGTATATTAAGTGAAGCTCCGGTATCTATGAGGAGGGTGGCAGGCTTCTTCTTTTCCCCGGGAGTCCCGATCCCTGCCTTCACTGTCGGTCTCCCCCATGTGTCCGGCTTTAGTTTGGCAACTATGCCCACGGAGGGAGACTGGGACTCGGGGCAACCCTATTCTGATCCTGCGCCCTGGTCTGTCAAAGTGGCACTTTCTCTAAAGGGGTTGTTGGGGCTCGGGCGTTCCCGGACCGCAGCTATCGGGGGACTCGAGAAGGGGGGGTCTGGCGGTAAAGGGGGCGCTGACGGGGGTACTGGGGGCTGTTGCTGGTCTTCCCACTCCATGATCGCCTTCATCAGAACGGACGTGGGCTTCCCATCGAATAGCTCCATGTTCGCTCCAATGTTTTTGAGGCGCATCCAAAGTTCCCAACGGAGGGGGTCCCTGGACTGGGGCGTGCTGCCGCGGTCCCGGTAGCCCTCGTGGTCGCCCTGTGATGCTCCCCAAGCGTTAGACTGATCTGGAGGTGGGTAGACCTGATGGTTGTACGGGTGCGATGCTCGAGAGTGAGAAGGGGCTAGGGGCGCATCCTGTGATCGGGGCTCGTGGGGTCCCTGCTGGGAGGAGGAACCGTAACTCGGGGTGGGTGCAAAGGAAACTCCCGGGCGGTAGTCCCTTGGCCCTCTTCCCCGGTTAAAACTGCTGCTCCTTCCCCTCAGGATTCCTCCCCTTGTCTCCGAGTACAAGTTGCGTCCCTGCGGTCGGTACTGAGAGTGGGGGCCATGGTTGGCATAAGTGACTGCACTTATCGGCTCGCTCTCCTTCCTACGAGAGGCCGGGGACTTCACATGACGGATTGCTCCGGTCTCTCGCAACAGGCCAGCAATGCTCCTGATGCGAGATTCCAGCTCTCCCCATGTAATGCTCCTGGGTTCGACTCCTGCCAGGGCCAGGCGAGTGGTGCTGTTGAGACCGTCTATAACTGCTCTCCTAAACTCTAAGTCATCGAAGTCAGGCATGTCGCTCAAGTCTAAGTCTACCTCGTCTGCTAGTTCGGCTAGGAGCTGCTTTCTGGCCAAATATGCCTCTGGGTCCTCTCCGGATTTTTGAGATTCTGCTATGTATAAGGCCTTCAAGCTCTTGGTAGGCCAGAGGAAGGCGCACAATTCCTTCATGGCACCATACTGACTGCGAGTGGCTAGTCTCCGGTTAGAAATATATGCGTTAAGAGAGGTGACTATTTCGGGGCTGGCACAATGGCGAGCCAGCTGAGCTACATCGGAGCCACTGGCAGAGGGCTGGGACATGGTCACGTGTGCGAACCATTGTATAGCTGAGTCTCGGTTCAGGGGTCCCATTCGGTCCGCTATGGCTTGGAGCTCATCGGGCCTCCAATTGCGGGTCTCTTTAACTATTCGGTCTGTCTTCCTGCCATCCTCGTCTGTGGAGACAATTTCTTTGGTAGCTATCGGATGGAGGGGCTGTGGAGCTTCCTCGGGCTGAGACGGAGGGGATGACCAGTTGTCGGTACTACCTTCGGGGAGGGCCAAGAGGGCTGCGGGATGCACGGCGGAGATTACGGCTTGCTGCATCCCCAGGTGCTGCTTTAGGGCCTCTAGCTCCCTCTTACAAGCGGAGTGGTCTGCTGCGGCTATCTTTGCAACTTTCTGCTCTGCCATGAACTGGGCAGCATGGGTTAATTTGGCAATTTTCTCCTGTCCTTCAATTACTGCGTGCTCAGCCATATCGGCACGAGCGGTGGCTACTTCAGCCTTGTGCTGGGCATCTTGGAGGGCAGTGGTTAGTCCCTGCTTCTCCAGCATGAAGTTAACGCGTTCTGAACGCCACTCGGCTGCTTTCTCCTCATGTTCCTTCTTTTCATTCCTTAGCTTTTCTATCTCCTGTTCCTGTTCTTCCTGAGCTACCTGTAGCTTATTAATTAGGGACACGCTGTCCTGTAGGGCGGTGAAAAGTGCCCAAGTTCCGTATCTATCTTTCTTACTAGACCTAGGTTTCTCCTTCTCACAAAAATCCTGGAAGGCGCTTCTAACTATCTGGAGCGGGTCAGGTCCCTTGAAGGAACCGGCTTCCCAGGGGCAATCTCCCTTCTTAACTAGCCACTTCTCCAGGCGGGGCACGGTGGGGGCTGCCCGGTACATTTTACTTTCGTTTAAGGCTGATCTCGGGGGAAGTTAAAGAGTGGATCAGCGACACCAAGGGTGGGGTGATTGAAGCTCCCTATAAGTTTTCCCATCTAGGGGCCGTTCGGAGGTTATTTCCCTTCGGGTCCTCGGGGATTCTTACACTGGATTCTTAGGGGTTTTTAACAACTTTCTCCTCTCTATGTTCCTTCGGGAGGTTTATCCTTCCCTCCGGTTCTCAAGGATTTTTTTTTTTAACTGGGTTCTACACAGGTTTTTACCAGGGTTTTTTAAGGTCCTACTTTTAGGTTTACAAGGGTATTTTTAATGGTACTACACTCGGTTCTTCTCCACCGGGGGAGAAGGAAAAATTCCTATTCCAGTTTCAAGCTTGCCTACAAGCCACGGGACCAGGAAAAGTTTACTGGCTCAGAGGGTGCTCCCAAGCTCTCTAAGCCCAAGAACCAACAAGAACGCTCAGTGCTCCCAAGCCTCTGCCTAGAAGCCAAAGCTCAGGGGTCTCCCAAGCCTATACTCGGAAACCAAAAAGTGTCCCCAAGCCTCTGCTCAGGAACTGCTACTAAGGGGGTCTCCCAAGCCTCTGCTCAGGCAACCAGAAATGCTCCCAAGCCTCTGCTCAGAAGCTACAACAGCTCTCAAGCTCTCTGCCCAAGAACTAAACTCAAAAGGTCCCCAGGCCTCGCGCTCAGAGACAAACGGTTAAACTGTCTCCAAGCCAAGACCAAAAGACTGAAAGCGCTCAAGGACTACCTCTGCAAGTCCCCAAGCAAAAGTGCCCAGGAGTAAAACTACGGTACTCCCAAGCGGAAAAAGCGCTCAAGAGTTCAACCAACTCCCAAGCAGGGTGCGCCCACGAGTCTGACTTAAAACTCGCAAGCGGAAAGGCGCCCAAGAGTCTAACTTAAAACTCTTAAGCACGGTGCGGCCGGCTGCCGCAGGGCTTCAGGAACCTGGCTTTAGATTCCCAAAGCTAAACTAAAACAAACGGACTATCGATCCCTTCACGTTTCCTTCGGAGCGGGGATTGAAGCCTAAGTGCTGGCAGGAACGGGGTTTGGATGGGCTTAGGAGAGACGGGGGAGGGCGGAAAAGAATTTTATATGTGCTGCTTCAGGATATATATAGATCTATAGCCTACTTCTGGGATCCCACCCACATAGACGCGTTTAGGCGGCCCGGAAGGTGGCCAGGAACTTCACCAGTTCAGAGGTCCTCACCCACAGTACACCGGTTATAACGGCTGGAGGGCCTCGCGGTGCACCACAAAAGGCAAGTAGTCCAAAGCTGGCTGAAGGAGGAAATGGGGGAAAAGCCAACCCACAATATAGAAATGCTCACTAGAGCCACACACACTCACACTTTTAATTCCCTGAGCTAAATTGCGCTCTTTACACTGAGGTCTGGAAAATTTTCCTCTAAGTCAGTTCGCCGAAGACACGCGTGTCGACTCACTGGGTTATGCCCGCATTCTCCACCAGTAAACTGTTACCAGAACTGCTCTTTATTATAATGGGGAATTAGCTATAGCAGTCTGTAACTTAAAATTAAGCACGGATCATAACCTATGTATACGGAGGTCCCGATCCCAGACACTCTAGTGAAAAAGAGGCAGACTACAAATAAGTTCCAAACACGTGTATTTAGTGTGGCGTAAGCCTAAACTTGCACAAGCATACAAGAGAACATACAAGATCTAAGAAATACAGAGTGGGAAATACAGAGACGTTCGCATTAGCTGGTTCCCAACGATGATAGGGGGAATACTCACTTATCCTGGAGCGAAGCAGAGATACAGCAGCGAGGGTGGCTCAATGCCAGCACTGGGACCACAGACGGACAGCAAGGAAGTCTGGATAGGAATGGCCTAAGCACCGAGTGGTCTGGGAGACCAGCTTAAATACCCCAAAACGTACCCTGGGGCTGGTGCTGTACTTGGTGGTTCTCACAGTTTAAAACAAAGGTTCTAATGGGCTACTGAATGGCTTAGATGGGCCACTTTAGTAATCAGATTGTGATAAGTGATACCTCAGGAAGAGGGGACAAAAGAGGGAGGGGGAAATCCAAGTGGGCTGAAAGGATGTTCCAGCGGACAGGGCTTGTCCTGATGTCATCAGCTCTGGAATGCGGAAGTTTCTTTGAGATGCATTCTCTAAGTGCTTGGGATGGTCGGCACTTAGTTCCTTCTCCGGGGCGGCTCCTAAGATATGCAGAGCGGGGCGAGGTACTCTCGCTGCGGACGTGGTGTGCCCGCTTCGCCGAAATGGCTTCTCAAAGCAGTCTTCTTCCCTGGGTCTTCTGGCTGCCTGGGAACATGGATGCCGGCTGGGCATAGCTGGGGCTGGATAGCAGGCTGCCCGGTAGCAAGGGCAAGCTCGGCGACCGGCCCGCGGGAGGCTCCAGGCGGGAACTGACCAGGGAGCGCCTAGCCAGGCTCGCTGGAGGTTTCCCCGGCAGGCGCCCGGCTGCTAGCAGCGGCTTGGGCCCATATGAGGCAGGCTTCCATGGAGGCAGGGGAAACAGCACACAAAACACAGTCCAAAGCAGGGAACTGGCGCGGTCCGTGGCAGATGGCAATGTAGGCATGGGGCACACTTGTAACAGAGTCCAAACACACACTGGGAAGTCCAGATGCAGGGCAGGGCAGGGCTGCCCAGGAAAAGAGTCCTTTGTGCAGTTATCCAAGCATGGAGTCAGTAAACTGCACAGTCTATTGCAGCAGCAAGGTAATAAAACAGCAGACAGGAAACTGACACGTGTACCAGAACACACACGGGCAGGGCAGTCTTTGATAGCAGCAGTGAAACAGCAATGCAGGAAATTTTAACACAGTTCATGGCAGGCCTTAAAGCAGGGGAGGGGGCCTGCTTGGAAACAACAGAGTTCCCCAGATCCAGTAAGCTGGTCACTCGATCAAAGAAGGAAACCAGGTTGGTCTGGCAAGATCTGTTAGGAATAAAACCATGCTGACTTCCCCGGATCACTGAGCGGTCCTTCAGATGCTTACAGATTGATCCCTGAGCCTGTCTCCCAGCACACATTGGGGAAGTTGAAGTCACCCATAATTACAAGGTTCTGATGTCTGGATACTCTACCAATCTGTTCAAAGAGGGCAGCATCCATTACTTCTTGCTGGTCAGGTGGTCTGTAGCAGACTCCAACAATAATACCCTTTGTCCTTCCTCCCCTTATTTCTGCCCATATGCTTTCCACTGGGCTGTCCGCCCCATTCTCCATAACTTCTTGACAATCAAGCCCTCTACTCACATACAACGCCACTCCGCCTCCTCTTCTACGCTTCCGGTTTTTCTTGAACAACTCATACCCATCCACTAGCACAATCCAGTCATGTGAATCATCCCACCAAGTCTCAGTAATTCCTACTATATCGTAGCCCTCTGTTTGCAATAGAAGCCCAAGCTCATCTTTCTTATCTTATTATATAATCAAGTAAGCGTGTTTCAGACAACTCACTTTATACCCTGCTGCACCACTAGAGGGCGCTGCCATAAAGGGAAGCCTAGGCAAGGCACCATGTCCCCTCAGGAAAAGTGCCATGGTGGGAAGCCCGGGCCGGAAGCAGGATGGGAGTAGGTGGAAATGCCCGCCTCCCGCATTCACCCAGCTGGTATGAGGAGTGAGGCAGGTGGAAATGCTCACTACCCAACTTAACAGAGCTGATATTTCGAGTGGAGCAGGTGGCAATGCCCACCCCCTGCCTTCACACAGTTGGTATTAGGAGCAGAGCAGGTGGCAATGCCCACCACCTTCCTTCACCCAGCTGGTATTAGGGATGAAGCAAGTGGCAATGCCCACCACCCAACTTAACCCAGCAGAGATATTAGGAGTTGAGCAGGTGGCAATGTCCACTCCCTGCCTTCAACCAGCTGGTATTAGAAGCAGAGCAGTTGGCAATGCCCACTCCCTGCCTTAACCCAGTTGCTATTAGGAGCGGAGCAGGTGGCAATGCCAACCACTCACTTTAACCCAGTTGGTATTAGGAGTGGAGAAGGTGGCAGTGCCCATCCCGTGCCTTCACCCAGTTGGTATCAGGAGAGGAGCAGGTGGCAATGCCTGCCCCCTTCACTCAGCTGGCATTAGGGATGAAGCAAGTGGCAATGCCCAACACCCAACTTAACCCAGCTGATATGAGGAGTTGAGTAGGTGATAATGCCCACCTCCTGCCTTCAACCAGCTGGCATTAGGAACGGAGCAGTTGGCAATGGCTTCCTCCCACCTTAACACAGATGGTATTAGGAGAGGAGCAGATGGCAATGCTGACCCCCACTTTAACTCAGTTGGTATTAGGAGCGGAGCTTGTTGCAATACCCTCTTACCATCCTCCCCTTACTGCTGCTGCTGGGCTAAGTGGGAACTGCCAAGGGGGAAAGGGGAGACATAGCGCGCATGGAGGGGCAAATTCCCTGGCTGAACAAGGGACACAAAATAAGGGGCCCAAAGAAGGACGGACCTGGTAGAGTAGTGCACTTGCGCTGCAGCATGACACCATCTGTCGTGCAGAGGAGCGGATGCTGCGGGCATGACCCACCCACCAGACGTGGCGTGGTGTGGCGTGGACAGGGAAGGGGGAGATGTTGTGCGCATGAAGGGGAAATTTCCCCCAGCTGGACAGGCGGCACAAAATAAGGGGCCTTGGCTAGGAAGGACCCAGAAGAGCACTGCACTAGTGCAGCAGCATGACACCCTCCCTCGTGCAGAGATTTGGAGCAAGTAGGCAAGCGAACATGTGAACAAGCAGAGCAGTGAACAAATTACTGTTATTATTATCCCCACAATACAGCTGGGGAGCTGGGGCTGAAAAGGGTGGATTACCCAATCCACCTACTGAGTTCATGGCAGTAGTGGGATTGAAACCAGTACAGTGCTGATTCTCAGCTGAACCACTTAACCACTGTGCTACAGGAGTTGCTGAAGACACACCACAAAGGGGGACTGCTCAAACAGTACTTGATGCTTTCCAAAAGCATGTGGCTGACCACAACTGGGAACAGAAAGCTGGTCTAATGGCTTGCAGGTCCTTTGCAGGGCTGTTCAATCTGCGAGAGAAAAAAAGGGAAGGCTTGGCTGGGCAGGATTTTCAAAGATCCTGCAATGGCAGGGACCTGCGAGGAGGCAGATCTTTGGCCTCACCATTCAAAGGGAGCCAGCTGCCTCCGCTACAGCCCTTTGCCCTTGCAGCCTTGACCCTTCCTCTGTCCCCCTGCTGGAAGCAGCGATTGAGTGGCGGATGTTCCGCTGAAGACCATGGGGACTCTGCCCCTCTTTTGGCCACAGAACCACTGAGGAGGCTGCCATTCACTTCAGGAAAAGATCTCCTTCCTCCAGGAAAAGGAGCCTTCTTTATATCCTCCCCTTTCCTTTCAGCACTGCCCTGGTGCCCAACCCCCAGCCCTCAGGGTGAGGCCCAACACCTTGGCCAGAGTTGGCCACAACCCTCAGATTACACCCTCCCTCTGTCCTTTCAGGGGCAGGTTGGCCGTTCCTTCCTCCAGACTTTCCCCTTTCTGTGAGCTGTGCCTTTTGGGCTGGTTGTTGGTTGACCCCAGCCTCCGAGGTTGGCCATTGCTTTGGGTGGCTCCAGGTGGCGGGGCGGAGCCAGCCCATGGCTCCAACTGGGCTGCACATCCTCGGGTGGCTGGCCCACCCTTGCTGCAGCTCATCTCCACTCCCTGCTGCCTTGTTACACCTGTTACTAATGTGTCCCACTCACCCTCCTTTGGAGATCCAAGCCCAGCAGCCCAGCATGCACTCACTCACTCACTCTCACTCTCATGAATGAAAATAAAGCAGCAGAATGAATTGAAGCAGTTTAGCCTCTTTGGAGATCCAAGCCCAGCGGCCCAGCTTGCACGAACTCACTCACTCACTCACACTAACGAAAATAAAACAACAGAATGAATTGAAGCAGGTTTTTCTGCCAGCCAGAGTGCTCCTGTGTTGTTCAGTCTCTTCGCTTTTTCCAGAAATAGGGGAAGTCTTGATTCCTGGTTTCACTTTCTGTAGAGTAGGAGTGGGAGGAGAGTTTGGTGGCTTGGTGGCTGGCTGTGGTGTTGGGATTGGGATTGGAACTTGGATCTTTGACCTGGACTTCTGGCTGCTGGAAAAGGCGCTGAAAAGCCTCTTTTCTCTTGGTTTCTTGTTTTCCTTACAAAGGACCTGCAAGCTATTGGACCAGCTTTCTGTTTCCAGCTGTGGTCAGCCACATGCTTTTGGGAAGCTTCAAGTACTGTTTGAGTGGTCCCCCTTTGCGGTGTGCCTTCAGCAAGGTACCAGCGGCAGGGGCAGGCCTTTCAGGGGCGAAATTGGGCCCAAAATGGCAAAAAAGGGGCTGAAAATGGCCGAGAAGGGTCCAAAATTGTCAGGATTGGGCCACTGCTGAGTGGGAGAGTGATCCACCACCCATCAGAGGCCCGATCTGGGCTGTTTCGGCCCCAATCCAGGCTGAAACAGGCCTAAAATGGCCGAGAGTCAGGTGGGCAGGGCCACCTGATACGTGACCGCTTTAGGGAACTACCGGAACTGCGTTCCTGTGGCTTCCCCCTCAAAATGAGCCCTGGATACACATAGATGAAGATTGCCACGTAGCCAGAATTAAGAGACAGACACCAAGTTCGGATCTAAAGGCAATTTTATTAACTTTATACAACTAAAACAAAAGAAACAGTGGCAGGAGCCTAAAGCGGTTCATGTCAAGCCACGGGGTCCCCCATGGCCGGCTGCCTTGACTTGTCTGGCCGAGCTCCTAAGTTCCGGGGGAGACCAATCCTATGGATGGTGTGGATCCAGCTGGCCAGGCAATTTGGTCACTCCTGCTTTCAAGCTCCTGAATACCTCAGCCGTATAGCAGTGAGGGAAGGACTTACTGGTGGGGGTTCCTGAAGGCAGCCTGCCCCTGATGCTGGCATCCGTCAAAGCGGTACCAGCCCTTCGAGCAGGCTCTGAAGTGCCAAGGGTTTCTTTCTAAGTCATTCCATGACTACCTATCTGAATCTATCTCTTTCTATGTATATATGCCCTCTCCTACCTCTTTCTATCTCTACATATCATTTTCTCTCATTCTATACCGACTTCTATCACTTTCTATATACCTTTTTCTAACTATCTACATCTAAGGGTATCTTATTATGTAATTGAGTACGCGTGTTTCAGACAACTCACTTTATACCCTGGTGCACCACCAGAGGGCGCTGCCATGAAGGGAAGCCTAGGCAAGGCACCATGTCTCTCCAGGAAAAGTGCCATGGTGGGAAGCCCAGGCTGGAAGCAGGATGGGAGTGTCAGGGCTTGCGGCCGCTACCGCTGGGCGGGGCAGCAGGACGGACCGGTCCTGATGTCAAAGGGGTGCCAGGGATGCTGCAGGACCCTGCTCTGTGGAAGGAGGGGTGGTATACCTCACCCAGACTCCCTCTCAGTCCACTTGCTGGCCTGCTCAACCTGTGCCACTCATCCACTTTGATCTCCGCCATCTCCGCCTCCAGCAACTCTCCTCCTTGCCTCTGCTCTCGCTCCGCTCCGCTCCAACTCCATCGCTCCTACTCAACTGAACACCCCAGTGCTCTTCCGAGCCATCCTTTATAGGGCTTTCTCACCCCTCCCCGCCCTCCTTCCAGCAGCGTACTGGACTGCCTCAAGCCATTGCAGCTGGGGTAGCTGATCTGGCTGCGTTGGCCAGCAACAGCTGTGCCTTGTTGTCTGCCTGCCAAACCTCTCTGGCTAAGCTGATTGCTGAAGACAGGCCCAGCTGTGGCCCCTTGGCTGGCTGCCCACCTCCTCCCACAGAATGCCTGTGGCAGCTCCACCTGGGGTTGCTTTGCTCCTGGCATTCCCTGAGCCAGGTTATTGCCTTCTAGCTGGTGCATAGGCTTGGGCATGGCTCTGAGCTGTTGGGGCTGTTTCTCCTCCTCGTCAGGTAAGGGCTCTGTTTGGGCAGCTGCTGGGTCCCTATTCCCACTGCCTTTGCCCCCTCCCTCTGCTCTGCCTAGCCCCCTGTCCTCCCCCTGGAGAGTGGGGCTAGTTGGCCTTCCCTTGCCCCTTCTAGCCCTCTGAGGCTTTGGAACTTCACCCCTTCCCCCTGGTACAGGCAGGTTCTGGCCTTGTTTGCCTGCCGGGGCGGCCCTGAGACCGGTTTCGGAAACGTCCGTGGCCAATGTGAAGGGCTGGTCGAAGTCTGGGTTCCACAGGGCTGTGGCATTAGAGAGGGCAGACCTCAGGTCGGGCGGACCTCAGTTGGTCCACCAGCACATCCGCTCGGGGCATGGGATAGGCTTTGAACTTGGCCACCGTATTCAGTTCCCGATAGTCTATGCAGAAGCAGGTGGTCCCCTCTGGCTTGGGCACCAAGATTATCGGGCTCCACCAGACGCTCTGTGAGGGATCAATTACCCCCATCTGGAGCATCTCATCCACCTCCCTTTCCACAGCCTCCCACCGCTTCCTGGGGATGAGTCGCCACATAGCCCGAGCCGTCTGCCCTGGCTCTGTCAGGATGGCGTGGTGTATCAGGCTTGTGCTACCGGGCCTACGGGAGAAGACGCCTGGCACGCGTGCCCAGAGAGCTTGTAGTTGGGCCCGTTGGGTCAGGTTGAGCTAGGGGTCGAACTTGGGTTGGGTGGAGTTGAAAGAAGAGGATCGTTTGGATTGTCTCAGTGAACAGCTCCAGGTGATGAGATATGACCTGTTGGTGTTAACAGGACTTACCCGGGGTTGGATAAGGAGCACAGCAGATGCTCAATGCCCCCAAGCCCCAGCAGATTTACAAAAATGGGAGACTCTGGATTTCCCCCTGGAAATGGTGACAAGCACGGTGGATTTACAAGTGACCCACTAACTCGATGGGGAACGGGAGCTGCGCCCAGGCCAAGCAACCAGGAATGGGGCCAGATGCTACAGCTGCTTACGCTACCATTGGCGACATTTCAATCGGGGTTGGGGGATGTAGAAATGGGAGCTGCGGCTGGGCCATGCAACCAGGAAAGGGGCGCAGACGCTGCAGCTACCTATGCTTCAGGTGGCGAGAACACCATCGGCAGATGGGGCAACGTCTGTGGCTGCATCCTTTGAAGCTTCCCATATGGGCCTGGGGTCTTGCACACCGGTCGACGCAGGGGCTGTGCCCACTAGTGGAGCTCTCCCAGACACATGGCTATGCTGCCCTTGAGATGAGGGTTGCATATGCAAGCCCGTTTATATGGGTCCTCCCTGCACAGAGGATGCAATCAGATGGCCAAGCCTGCCTGCAAGCTCGTGACCAAGTCCCTGACCCTGTGGAGAAGCTAGTCCTGTACTTCCATCTCTTTGGCTAGGACCTGGTCCAGGCCAGGGGTTAGAGGGATGACCTGCCCCAGAAAGGACTGGTAGCTTGGTGGTCTCCTTGAATGGCCTCAGGAACAGACTATCTGAGAGAGAGCTAGCCAGTCCGTTGAGCTGAGGCTGAGCTCCTCTCTCCCCTGCAAGACTGGCACCGATGACATTACGTCCTGAACAGGGTTCTTTTGCTCCTCCAGATGACTCACCATGTCCTAGGTGGAGTTCCAGCAGGTGGCCGGGTCCTAGAAGAGGACATGGCCTCGTGATCCCCATCCCCCTGCCTCTGGAGCAGCTCTTGCGAAGACTTGATACTGCGCGAGAAGTGGGCTGAGAGGCACCAACAGCTGTCCAGCAATGTGCGCATAGACAACATCAATTGGTCCCTGTGGCCTTGATGCTCCTCCCTAGCCACAGAGCATCCATCATAATTAGGTGCAGTTTGAGGGCCAGGCAGACCAGGCTGTCTAGTCATATCTATATCAGAGCCGTCAGCATGTTTCTTCCTGCATCAGTGACCACGAAGCTGCAGGAAACCTGCCCCCGGAAGCCCATTCTCTCAGGGCAGCCCCAATCGTGGAGCCGATGTTCTTGCCCATAGGATCCTCATCCAGGCCTGGAGCAGAAGCACTCTATAGCCCAGCGCCAAGGAGGCCACCTCCTCTGGGGAACCAACCTCTCCCTGGGGTGGCAGAGATTCTCCCGTTTCCGCCACTGGAATGTGATGGTGAGGTAGCCGTGATGACGGTCTCTCCAGAGGTCTGCTGTGAAGTGGACGATCCATCCTTGGGCACCCTTCAGTTCCCTCACGACCCTCGCTTTCACTGCCTTGTAGAGGGTGGGCAAGACTCACCGTGCAATGGTCCTCCATGATGGCACTGAGAACTAGGGAGCGAACTGACACAACAGCCTCCTAATGCCCACACCCTTCATCACGGATAACGGGAGTCGGTCCAATACGATCATCTCAGCCACTGCTCCAGTGTATGCCTCCTGAGCCCTCCCACTGGGCATTGTCAGAGACCCAGAGGGAACAACCTCCTGGAGGGGAGCCTGCCTGGCCGTACCACTCCTACCCACAACACCCTCAAGGCCAGTCTTCTTGCTGGCCATCGACTCATGTCCCTCCCCCTTCTCTCATCTCTGGACTCATCACCCGCCCACACACCTAGAACTATGACAGTGATATACAGACATGACTTAAAAGTGGCATGGGTGAATGGGTACAGACATACATGACAGACTCACCCGCTGGACGTGGCATGCTGTGGACAGGGAAGGGAGGGGAAACTTCCCCGGCTGAACAGGCAGCACAAAATAAGGGGCCTGGAGTAGAACGGACCTGGAAGAGTAGCTCACTTGTGCTGCAGCATGACTCCATCTCTCGTGTAGAGGAGCGGAGGCCTCGGGCATGACCCACCCACCGAACGTGGCGTGTCATGTCGTGGACAGGGAAGGGGGAGACATTGTGCTCATTGAGGGGAAACTTCCCCCAGCTGGAGAGGTGGCACAAAATAAGGGGCCTGGGCAAGGACGGACCCAGAAGAGCAACACACTAGTGCAGCAGCATGACGGCGTCCCTCGTGCAACGTTTCGGAGGAAGCAGACCTGCGAACATGTGAACAAGCAGAGCGGTGAACAAGTTAGTGTTAGTCCGCACAATACAGCTGGGGAGCTGGGGCTGAGGGGTGGATTACCCAAGGCCATCTACTATGTTCATGGCAGTAGTGGGATTCAAACCAGTAGAGTGATGATTTGCAGCTGAACCACTAGTTGGCCCCTAGGCAAATGGTCCTCCTGGCGGTCAGAAGGCTTCACTCTTTTTAAGACCTCAGGATTGGGATTTACCATAGTCGGGACTCTGCCCCTCTTTTGGCCACACAACCCCTGAGGAGGCTGCCATTCACTTCAGGAAAAGTATGTTTTCCAGTATTGCCTAAGGGCAATCAGTGTCTCCATTATGCCCTAAGGACAAGCATGGTTTCCATTATTCCCTCTGGCCACTCTCTGGCCCCATTATTCCCTTTGGGCAAGCATGGTTTCCTTTGTTCCCTAAGGCTAGTCGCTGTCCCCATCATTCCCCATGGTCAATCTCTGTCTCCATTATTACCTATGGATAAATGTTTTTCATTTCTCCCTATCAAGGATCTCTCTTCTCATTATTCACAAACGGAAATCGCTGTTCCCATTATTCCTTATGAGCAATTGCTGTTCCATTTATTCCCTATAGGCATGCATGATTTCCACTATGGGCTAGCCTAGTTTACATTATTCCCCATGGACAGTCACTGTCTCCTTTATTCTTTATGGGCAAGCATCATTTCAGTTATTCCCTGTGGGCAATCACTCTTCCAGCTTTCCCTATGGACAATCGAAGTTTTCATTATTCCCTATGGGCAAACATTCTTTCCATTATTCCCTACGGGCAATCGCTGTCCCCGTTATTCCCTATGCGCAGGGGAATTTTCTTTATTCCGTATGTGCAGTCACTGTTCCCATTATTCCCTATGGAAAATCACTGTCTCCATTATTCCCTTTGGGAGAGTATGGTTTACATTATTCCCTGTAGCCAATCACTGTCCCCAGTATTCCCTATGGAATATCACTGTTTCCATTATTCCCTGTGGGCAAGCATTATTTCCATTATTCCCTATGGCCAATCACTGTCTCCATTATTCTCTATGAGTTATTGCTGTTCCCATTATTCTCTTAAGCAAAGTGTTGCTTTCTTAATTCCCTATGGGCAAGCATGGTTTCTATTATTCCCTATGGGCAAGCATGGTTTCCTTTATTCCCTAGGGCCACTTACCCCCTTATTCCCTAGGGACAATCACTGTTTTGATTATTCCCTATGGGGAAACGCTGTTCTCATTATTCCCTATGGACAATCCCTATCTCCGTTATTCCCTATGGGCAAGCATGCTTTCCATTATTACCTATGAACAACCACTGTGCCCATTATTCCCTAAGGGCAAGTACGCTTTCTATTATTACCTATGGGGAATCGTTGTCTCCATTATTCTCTATGGTGTTACCAGAACTGCTCTTTATTATAATGGGGAATTAGCTATAGCAGTCTGTAACTTAAATTAGCGCGGATCTTAACCTATGTTTACGGAGGTCCTGATTCCAGACACTCTAGTGAAAAAGAGGCAGACTACAAATAGTTTCAATCACGTGTATTTGCTAACAATGTGGCGTAAGCCTACACTTGCACAAGCATACAAGAGAACACACAAGATCTAAGAAATACAGAGTAGGAAATGCAGAGACTTTCGCATTAGCTGGTTCCCAACGATGGTGGGGAATACTCACTTATCCTGAAGCGAAGCAGAGACACAACAGCGAGGTGGCCCAATGCCAGCAATGGGACCACGGACAGACAGCAAGGGGTTCTGGACAGGAATGGCCTAAGCAACGTGTGGTCTGAGAGACCAGCTTAAATACCCCAAAACGTACCCTGGGGCTGGTGCTGTACTTGGTGGTTCTCACAGTTTAAAACAAAGGCTCTAATGGGCTACTGAATGGCTTGGATGGGCCACTTTGGTAATCAGATTGCGATAAGTGACACCTCAGGAAGAAGGGACAAAGGAGGGAGGGGGAAATCCGAGTGGGCTGAATGGATGTTCCAGCAGACAGGGCTTGTCCTGATGTCATCAGCTCTGGAATGCGGAGGTTTCTTTGAGATGCATTCTCTAAGTGCTTGGGATGGTCGGCACTTAGTTCCTTCTCCGGGGCGGCTCCTAAGATATGCAGAGCGGGGCGAGGTACTCTCGCTGCGGACGTGGTGTGCTCGCTTCTCTGAAATGGCTTCCCAAAGCAGGCTTCTTCCCTGGGTCTTCTGGCTGCCTAAGAACATGGATGCCGGCTGGGCATAGCTGGGGCTGGATAGCAGGCTGCCCGGTAGCGAGGGCAAGCTCGGCGACTGGCTCGCGGGAGGCTCCAGGCGAGAACTGACCAGGGAGCGCCTAGCCAGGCTCGCTGGAGGTTTCCCCAGCAGGCGCCTGGCTGCTAGCAGCGGCTTGGGCCCATATGAGGCAGGCTTCCATGGAGGCAGGGGGAACAGCACTTAAAACACAGTCCAAAGCAGGGAACAGGCACGGTCCGTGGCAGATGGCAATGCAGGCACGGGGCACACTTGTAATAAAGTCCAAACACACACTGGGAAGTCCAGATACAGGTCAGGGCAGGGTTGCCCAGAAAAAGAGTCCTTTGTGCAGGTAGCCAAACATGGAGTCAGTGAACTACACAGTCTATTGCAGCAGCAAGGTAATTAACACGCAGGCAGGAAACTGACACGTGTACCAGAACACACACGTGCAGGGCAGTCTTTGGTGCAGCAGTAAAACAGCAACGCAGGAAACTTTAACACAGTTCATGGCAGGCCTTAAAGCAGGAGAGGGGGCCTACTTGGCAACAATTCCCCCCCTTGGGGACCACGTGACGTCAGGCGCGTGGCTCCCCGAACTTGACTTCAAAGGCGAGGTGGTTGGTAATGTCCGGTGGTCGAGTTTCGAGCGAAGAAGTAGTGGGAAGGGAAGGAGGGGGAGGTGTCACTCAATAATTTAGTTTGGAGAACCACCTAACCGAATAAGTGCAATTTGGATCAGCCAATGGGCTGCAGGTCTCTGGGTTCACACCAGGAGGTGTGCTAAGTGCAACCGTCAGAATAAATAGCAATAATTCATAATTCATTGTGATATAAGCAGCAATGAGCAATTCATGTATATAAGCAGCAACAGTTCATGTTTGTATACATAGGTCAATTCATGGATGGAGGTAATTCATGCGTATTTCATGGTGGATTAAAATCACTAAAAACCAGGAGCAATTTATATACATGGATTAATTCATAAGCATAAGATTAAAAAGCAAAGGCAATTCATGGGTTCAATTCATGAATGCAGGATTAAAAGCAATTCATACAGGATAAAAGTGAAATGTGCAAGCAAGGCATAGACCAATTCATCGAGGGTGGAACAATTCATAGGTGATTAAAACCATAAATACATGTTTAGATAGGCTAAAAACAATTCATGGGAGATTTAAAACCAGTTCATAAATAAAAGCAGCAATAATAAAAGCAAGTGCGAGGAAATAATTCATGAGGGTAAGCAGCGGAAGGGCTCATAGGGGGTCAGAAAAATAAACTTCGCAATTAAAAGACCAACTCATACGGTCAGATTAAAACCAAATTCATAAAGTTTAAGATCAATACTTAAATACCCTTTAAAAGAGACCGTTCAGGAGGGGTCTCAGTTAAAACCAAATTCATAAAAGGCTAAAATCGCTTCGGCGGAGGGAGTCAGGTTAAAAGGCAATTCATAGAGCTTAAAAGAAAATTCATAGGAGCAAAAATTGATAGGGGGTGATTAAAAGATCCCAGTTCATGGGAGGATCATGGGCGCACTTGCAATAGATAGAGTGAGGGATTACTTCGGGGCTAAATTCATAGGGGTGAAATTCATGAAGGCAATGGCAAGAAATTCATAAAGGATTTAAAAACAACAGAACGGCAAAGATCACAGACGGCTCAGTCCGCAGTACAGCTGCTAGACTGGGTTGCATAACAAGCAAACTTAGTCCATGTGTTCCAAAACACACTTCCACCCCCCCTTGCTGTCTGCGTCAATCCACAGAGCAGGGTCGGCTGGCGGCAAGAAGGGTTTCAGGTACACAGTTCTAGTCCTCATGGAGGAAGCGCGGCTGTCGGTCGGTCATAGGTAGGCCGTGGGCTGGGAGGCAGGAAAATACGTCCCCCCCTAGTCACAAGAGGGCCTCGGAGCGGTGTCCGGCAGCAGAGCGTCCATGGGGGCCGGTTCAGGATCCGTACACATAATCATGAAAACACAAGCATAGTTTACACCAACATAAGTAATAAAATAAACAAGGGCTAAAAACGGGGCGCCAAAAACAACCCTTAAGGCAGAAGAAGGTCGGGGTTATAGTGATCCAAGTGGTATGACATCCGGAGTTGCTGGAGCTGTCGGCGGCTCCAACAGCCCAAATAAAGTAGTGAGGCACATAACAAAACTTGGAAGGCCAAAATAACAACGATCGGGTGTAAGGCCAAATTGTAAATTCCAGTGGCAGTGGGGCTCCAGCCAAAGAGGGTTTCCCACCACGAGTGCTCACCGGTGGTCTTTTTTTTTTTTTTTTGAAAAATTTTTATTGGGTTAGAATCCATTATTTCCACATTTACATTCAATTTTCCCCAATTTTTTCATCTCTAACCCCCTCCCTTTCCCCCCCCCTTTTTGTTGACTTCCAACAGCTTTCCAACCCTTTGTCCCCTTTCCCTTACTTTTATTAGCTTCCTCTATCTAAAACAAATATATATTCTCCATTATTCTAAGCAGTACATCCTTAACTATTTTTAACATTATATGCCCAAACTGTAAGCCTTTGTTTCCATCTTAGATAAACAATTTATCCCAATTTTTCAATTTCAGGTATTTCTATATATCATAAACCATATAGATCATACATTCGTTTATATCAAACAATTTGACTTATTCTCTATATATATTACTCATTCTATCTTTTTATAATAGTTCTATATATCTCTCCTCACGTAGTCAATCAATTTGACCCATCTATATCTTCAGACATTCAGTTTGGTACAAAACTTGTCAGAAAAAAAAGAAAATATTGTTAGTTAATTGCTCCTTCTATTTAGTCCTTATAATTAATTATTTTCTCTATGTTCTGTTTGTTAACCTATATATATCTATATATATGTCAATCTATTAATCTGACTGCTTATTAATTCACATTTATCTCTTCTCCCCCCGGTAAAGTCTCCCCCCTCTACTTCAATACTTCAGTAGTTCTCAAACTGCCACAGTTTTCCTCCCACCTCCCATTTCTTCTCCAGGTATTGTTTCAGCTTCTCCCAGTCTGTGTTGAACTGCCCTGAGTCCAGATCTCTCAATTTTCTTGTCATCTTGTCCATTTCAGCCATATACAGCAATTTGTAAGTCCAATCTTCAATAGTTGGCACTTCTTGTACTTTCCATTTTTGCGCATACAAAAGTCTAGCTGCTGCTGTCATATAAAATATCAACATCCTGTGTTGGGCTGGAATTCCCTCCATTCCCAAGTTCAGTAGCAGGAGTTCTGGGTTCTTATTAATTTGAAATTGTAAAATTTCACTCATTTCTCTTATTATTTCCCCCCAGTACTGCCTGGCTACCTCACACGACCACCACATATGATAGAGGGAGCCCTCATGCTTCTTACATTTCCAGCATTTATTAGAAGTATTCAAATTCCCTAGCGCAATCTTCTTTGGTGTCATGTACCAACGATAGATCATTTTATAAATGTTCTCTTTGATATTAATACATGTCGTTGTCTTCATTGTAGTTTTCCACAAGTATTCCCATGCCTCCATTGTTATTTCTTTATTAAAGTTTATAGCCCATTTCACCATTTGTGTTTTAACTATCTCATCCTCGGTATACCACTTCAACAGTACTTGGTATACCTTGGATATTCTTTTCTTATCTTCTTTAAGAAGGGTCTGCTCTAGTTCCGAATTCTCTATTCGTATACCTCCCTTTACAGAGTCCGAATTATATAAGTCTCTGATCTGTCTATACTGGAACCAATCGTAGTTAGGTGATAGTTCCTCTTGTGTCTTTATTCTAAGTTTGGATGCTTCAGTTTTAGTTATTTCTTTATACGTTAAACATTGTTGTTCATTATCAACAGCTCTCGGGTCTATCACCTCATATGGAACCACCCACAAAGGGGTTCCTTCTTGTAGATAAATTCTGTACTTCTTCCAGATTATGTATAGACTTCTCCGAACAAAGTGATGCAGGAACATCGAGTTGACCTTTACTTTGTCATGCCATAAATATGCGTGCCATCCAAATATTTTTTTATATCCCTCTAGGGCTAATAGTTTCTTGTTCTTTAATGTCATCCATTCTTTCAACCAAACTAGGCAGATTGCATCATGATAAAGTCTCAGATTGGGCAGTTGCATTCCGCCTCTTTCCTTTGCATCTTGTAAAACTTTCACTTTCACTCGAGGCTTCTTGCCTGCCCAAACAAAATCTGATATTTTCCTCTGCCATTTTTCAAATTGTTTGGAGTCTCTGATGATTGGTATTGTCTGTAGCAAAAACATTACTCTTGGTAACACATTCATCTTAACTGCTGCAATCCTGCCCAACCATGACAAATTCAATCTATTCCATTTAATCAAGTCTCTCTCTATCTGAGTCCATAGTTTTTCATAATTGTTTTTGAATAGATCTATGTTCTTTGCAGTTAATTCGACTCCCAAATATTTCACTTTACTTGTTACTTCACAATCCGTTGTTTCCATTAACAATTGTTGTTTCTGCTTAGTCATATTTTTGCATAATATCTTTGACTTCTTTTTGTTAATGAAGAAACCTGCCAAGTCTCCAAACTCCTTGATCTTATCTATCACTCTTGGCATGTTCTCCAATGGGTCCTCTACAATTAACATTATGTCATCCGCAAATGCTCTGACCTTGTATGAATAGTCCTTTATTTTTATTCCACGAATTTCATCATCTTGACGTATTTGTATCATCAGAATCTCCAATACTAAAATGAACAACAATGGAGATAACGGGCAACCTTGTCTTGTTCCTTTACTTATCGTCAATTTCTTGGTCAATTCATCATTCACCACAATTGCTGCAGTCTGGTCTCTATAAATTTCCTTAATTGCTCTGATGAATCTTTCTCCCAATTGTAGCTTTTCCATAGTGGCAAACATAAAGTCCCAGTTTAAATTGTCAAACGCTTTTTCAGCGTCAACAAAGAAGAAACCAACCTCTTTGTCACACCGCTTGTCATAATATTCAATAGCATTGATCACTGTCCTTAAGTTGTCTCTTATTTGTCTATCTGGCAAAAAGCCTGCTTGTTCCTCCTCTATGACTTCCGAGAGCCACCCCTTCAATCTCTCCGCCAATATCTTCGCAAAAATTTTATAGTCATTGTTGAGTAGCGATATAGGTCTATAATTTTTCACATTAGTCAGGTCTTGGCCCTCTTTTGGGATCAATGATATATTCGCTTCACTCCAAGTTTCTGGAATCCTTTGATCCCTTAAAACCCCATTCATCACCTCTTTTAGGAATGGTGCCAGTTCATTAGCCATTGTCTTATAGAATTTAGCCGTAAGTCCATCTGGCCCTGGCGCCTTTCCTAGATTTGCAGATTGTATTGCCTTACTTATTTCCTCGTCAGTTACTTCACTATTCAACTTATTTCTCCAAGCTTCCGAGATTTCTGGAAGTTTGGTTTTCTCCAAATATGACGCTATTGATTCTTTGTTTACTTCTTTTTTATTATACAGCTTAGCGTAAAATTTATAAAAGGCTCTACTAATGGTAGCCTGCTCCAAATACGTTTTGTTATCTTCGCAAATTTTATTTATTATCTTCTTTTCCCTTTTCTTCTTCAATTGCCATGCCAGGTACTTCCCAGGTTTATTAGCACCCTCAAACGCTTTTTGATTCAGTCTTTTGAGATTCCACTCCAATTCTTTATTGCTCATTGCTGTTAGCTGTTCTTGAAGTATTTTAATTTCCTGGTATACCTTCTTTTTCCCTGGTCTCTTTTTTAGCTGTATTTCTTTGGCTTTTATTTTCTCCTCAATCTCTTGTCTTTTCTCCTCTTTCTTCTTTCTTGCTCTACCATTTAAGTCCATTAGTATGCCCCTTACAACCGCCTTGTAAGCATCCCAAACTTTATTGGTTGGTACTTCTTTATTCACGTTGTATTGTATAAAAAACTTTGTCTCTCTTCTCAGTATTTCCATATTCTCTCTTTCCTGTAACAAGTCCTCATTTATTCTCCATGCTTTCCTTTTTCTCTTTTTTCCAAATTTCCACATAATTGGGTTGTGATCTGAGCCTACCATAGGCATTATTTCTACCTCCTTAGTCCATAATGCTAAGTCTTTTGAGGCCCAGATCATATCAATTCTTGATAATGTAGAATGCCTTGCAGAATAAAAAGTAAACTGTCTGCTTTTAGGATATTCTCTCCTCCATACATCTTCAAGAGTCTCTTGTTGAATCAACTCAAAAAAAAGCTTTGGTAATAGTCCTCTTTTCTTTTGTGCCGTTGTAGTCTTTTTGTCTAGTTCCAAGTCTGTCACTCCATTGAAGTCTCCAGCAAGAATTATCTGGTCGTATGCAAGATCGTCTAAATGCTTCCTTAAATCCTCAAAGAAGCTTTCTTTTGCACCGTTAGGTGCATAAAGTCCGACTACCAACACTCTCTTTAAATTCCAAATACATTCCACTGCTACAAATCTAGCTTCCACATCTCTCATAACAAATTTTGGCTGTAGCTCCTCTTTTATGTACAACACCACTCCTCTTTTTTTCTTGTTGGAGGCCGCTACATATTCTTTGCCCAATTTTCCAGATTTTAAATATTTTACATCCTGCTTTCTGATATGGGTCTCTTGCAAACAAACAATGTCACATTTTTGTTTTAGTAGCCAGTGAAAAGTATTTTTCCTCTTATTCGGTGAGTTTAGTCCATTTACATTCCAAGATAATACTTTACACTCCATACTCATGATCTTGTTGGTAAGTCTTTTTCATTGTCCTTAATAAATCGCTCCATCTCTCGCTCAGATCTGATGCGTTTTTTGGCCCCTCCAAACTCAAAGGACACTCCTTCCGGTAACTCCCATCTGTACCTGATTTTCATGTCCTTCAAAATCTGAATTAGCACTTTATATTTTTTCCGGTCCAGTAACACTGATCTGGGCAGTTCCTTCATTATAATAATCGTCTTGCCATCAATCTCCAATGGATCTTGAAACTGTTTTGTCACAATCCTCTCTTTCATATTTTGTGTTGTAAACTGCACAATCACATCTCTTGGTAGTTTCCTCTGGGTTGCTATTCTCGAATTCACACGGTATGCCACATCTAGGATAGCCACAACTTCCTCCTCCTCCTTCCCCAGGTACTCAGCCAACACCTCAGTCATCTGTTCTTGCGCTGACTTTCCTTCCACTTCTGGCAAGCCACGAAAACGTAGCTGCTTCTCCATATGTTTAGTTTCTGCAACTGACATTCTCCCCTTCACCAGTCTCATCTCTATTTGTTGCGTGTCTGCTAAATTCTCCATCGCGTCTTCTACTGTTTTAACTCTCTGCTGCGTTCCTTGTAGTTCACTTTGTATTGTTTCCATACCTTTTTTCACTTCTGACAGCTCCGATTTTACTGTCTGTGTAACCTCTTTAACCTCTTTAATCAGCTCCAGTTTCGTGTCCTTAAGTTCTCTAATCACATCTAAAAGTTTTTTGTCCAGGTTTTCTATTGCCGATTGCCACTCTTTTTTTGACATCGTGGGGCTTGCTTTAGCTCGCTCCCACGAGTCCGCTCTCTTCCTTAACTCCGTGGCGTAAAATTTAACGTCTTTTTATTTTAAATGTCCCGGTCTTTTTGCAAGAATTAAATTTTAAAGAGTCCAAAATGTCGGGCGTCTTTTCTCTATGGTTTCTCTATAATTTTGTAATCCAAGATGGCCTACTTCCTTTTCCGCTGAAGCCGCGACCCTTCCCCTTTCAAAGATGGCGATTCCCTTCTTCCTGCCCTCCTGCAAGGGCCGCTTGTCTCCAGCCACTCTATTGTTATTACGCACTTCCTGTCTCCCATCTTCCCACAGCAGATCTCGCGATGGTGTCTTTTTCTCACAGCTCCAAAGCCACAGGTATTCAAAACAATAATCCGATTTCTTTAATAACTTCTTTAAACTTAGTCTCTTTTCAAATACAACTCCTGCCGAGTCTTCCCCTCCTTTTCACTAGTCTGTTGCAGTTTAAAATCTACTTTTTTTCCTCTCTGTTTTTATCAATCTGTCCCGTATCAGAAGATAACGATCTTTACCTTCTCTTCACTTTTCTCGGGTTGTAATCGCTGTTTCGATTTTAAGTTCTCCTCTCAGCTTCTTCCCCCAATCGAAGCTTGGGTATGCAGGTCTTATGCCAGCCGAATTGGCCCCAAAACTGCCGCAGAGATTGTAGCCGACCCGTCGCAAGGTGGGACCTCAAGGATCGGGAGGTGGCCCGTTGTGTAGAGCCCCCCCTCGTCCGAGATCTAGCTCACCCTAGGGTCTTGAGCGTTCTTTGCCTGCTCTCCGCCTGAGAGCAGTCGGCCGCGGGCTATTTTCACCCCGCCGGCCGGTTAAAACGGCAGTCCGGTCAGCTCCGCAAATGGAGCTGCGTTAGACCTCCATGAATCCCAAACTGGAAGTCCCGTTGAGCTGAGGTTGAGCTCCTCTCTCCCCTGCAAGATTGGCACCAATGACATTACGTTTGGACATTACGTTCTTTTACTCCTCCAGATGACTCACCATGTCTAGGTGGAGGTCCAGCAGGTGGTCGTGTCCTAGAAGAGGTGGTGCTCATGATCCCCATCCCCCTGCCTCTGGAGCAGCTCTTGTGAAGACTTGATACTGCGCAAGAAGTGGGCTGAGAGGCACTGACAGCTGTCCAGCAATGTGCGCATAGACAACATCAATTGGTCCCTGTGGCCTTGATGCTCCTTCCTAGCCACAGAGAATCCATCATAATTAGGTGCAGTTTGAGGACCAGGCAGACCAGGCCGTCTAGTCATACCTATGTCAGAGCCATCAGCATGTTTCTTCCTGCGTCAGTGACCACGAAGCTGCAGGAAACCTGCCCCTGGGAGCCCATTCCCTCAGGGCAGCCCCAATCGTGGAGCTGATGTTCTTGCCCATAGAATCCTCATCCATGCCTGGAGGAGGAGCACTCTATAGCCCAGCGCCAAGGGGGCCACCTCCTCTGGGGAACAAAGCTCTCCCTGGGGTGGCAGAGATTCTCCAATTTCCACCACTGGGCTGTGATGGTGAGGTAGCCATGATGACAGTCTCTCCAGAGGTCTGCTGTGAAGTGGACAATCCGTCCTTGGGCACCCTTCAGTTTCCTCACGACCCTTGCTTTCACTGCCTGGTACAGGGCGGGCAAGACTCACCATCCAATGGTCCTCCATGATGGCACTGAGAACTAGGGAGCGAACTGACACAACAGCCTCCTAATGCCCACACCCTCCATGACGGATAATGGGAGTTGGTCCAATACGATCATCTCAGCCACTGCTCCAGTGTATGCCTCCTGAGCCCTCCCACTGGGCATTGTCAGAGACCCAGAGGGAACAATCTCCTGGAGGGGAGCCTGCCTGGCCGTACCACTCCTACCCACAACACCCTCAAGGCCAGTCTTCTTGCTGGCCATCAACTCATGTCCCTCCCCCTTCTCTCATCTCTGGACTCATCACCCGCCCACACACCTAGAACTATGACAGCGATATACAGACATGACTTAAAAGTGGCATGGGTGAATGGGTACAGACATACATGACAGACTCACCCGCTGGACGTGACATGCTGTGGACAGGGAAGGGAGGGGAACCTTCCCTGGCTGAACAGGCAGCACAAAATAAGGGGCCAGGAGTAGGACAGACCTGGAAGAGTAGCTTCCATTATTATGGAAGAGTAGCTTCCATTATTTCCATTATTTCCTATGGGCAATCCATGTCTCCATTATTCCCTAAAGTCTTTTCATTATTCCCTATGAGCAAGCTAGCTTTTCATTATTCCTTGAATGCAATAGCTGTTCCCATTATTCCCTATGGGGAATCGCTGTTCCCATTATTCCCTAAGGGCAAGCATGGTTTACATGCTTGTGGACAATCGCTCTCTCGATTTCCTTAAGGACAAGAACGGTTTCTGGTATTTTCTAGGGGAATCATGGTAAAACATGATTTCCATTATATCCTAAGGCCAATCTCTTTTCAATAGGGAATCATGGAGAAAGAGATTGCCCATAAGGAAAAATGGAAATCATGCTTGCCCATAGGGAATAATGGAGACAGTGATTACACACATGGAATTAATGTTTTTATCTCCTTTTTATTTATCTATCTTCTTCGGTCTGAGTCTGTATCTATTTGAAGTCTTCACATTCTGTTTCTAGCTCTAGGACAGTTGATAGAAAGAGATAGAGATAGAAAGAAATAGGCAGTAAGAGGCAGAGATAGAGAAGCAGATAGAAAAGGCTACTTAGTTATAAACTGTGCTAGACCTAAAAACAGAATGCAAATGCTACAAGTAGATATGGAGTCAGACAGAACAAGATAGAAACAAGGAGAGAAAAACTAAATCATTAGCAAAATATACACATAGATGAAGACAGAGAAAGCTATATAGAAAACAATAGAGATAGAGATAGAAAGAGAGAAACTGAAAGCTAGTGATTGAAAGAGAAAAGAAAGGAAAGGTATACATAGAAAGATACATTCAGATAGATAGTGATAGAAAGGCATAAAAAGAAGAGAAGAGATAGAAACTAACGAATACACAGTGAGAGAGAGATACAGAGCAACATATAGAAAAGACTACACGGAGATCTACTGTGCTAGACAAAGAATGTGAATGCTACAGATATTGAGTCAGACAGAACAAGATAGAGGTAGATAGATGATAGATAAATGATGATAGATAGATAAATAGATAGATGATAGACAGAAACAAGATAAAAAAGAGCAAAAGACAGATACACAGGTACACATAGATGAAGAAAGTTAGACAAAATTATACAGAAACCAATAGAGATAAATATAGAAAGAGAAAATGATAGGTGGAGCTAGAAAGAGATAGCAAAGCAGATAGAGAGAGATTCAGATAGGCAATTGTAGAAAGACTCAGAAAGAAACAGTGATAGAAGGTAACAAATAAACAGTAAGAGACAGAGAAACAGAGAAAAAGCAGCAAAGAGATACACTGAGCTAGATCTAGAAACATAGAATGCGAACGCTACAAATAGATATAGGTTCGTACAGAACTAGAAATAACTAAATAAACAGATAAATAGAGAAGGAAGCTAAGAAAAACCAAATCAAATAGGAAAAGAGACGAAGCTAGAGAAAGGTACATTGAAAGCGATATAGATACAGAAAGAGAAAATGAAAGCTAGTGCTAGAAATAGGAACGTGCACGTATAAATATAGAGAGAGATTCAGAGAGCAAGACATAGAAAGAAATTGATAGAGATAGAATGTAACAAACAGACAGCAAGAGACACAGAGAGAAACAGAAAATGCTACAGAGAGATAAATTCAGCTAGCGTTAGAAAGAATGCAAACGCTACACATAGTCAAAGAGACAAAAAAAACGCTATCAGTCTATCTATGTTGTTCTTTCTGACTGTATCTGTATTAGAAGTGTTCACATTCTTTTTCTAGCGCTAGCATAGTGGCTATGTAGCCTTTTCTATCTGTTTCTCTGTATCGGTCTCTTACTGTCTATTTGTCACTTTCTATCGCTGTTTCTTTCAAAGTCTTTCCTCCACTCTCTATCGGAATCTATCGCTTTGTATGTATGTCTACCCTTCCTATCTCTTTCTATCACTAGCTTTCATTTTCTCTCCTTCTATATCTGTATTGTTTTCTACAGACCTTTATCTATTTTCATCTATGAGTGTATAAATCCTTTCCTAATGTTTTTTTGCTCTCCTTTCTATCAGTGTATCCATCTGTCTGTCTTGTTCTGTCCGACTCTATATCTATTTGTAGCGTTGGCATTTCTAGCTCTAGCTCAGTGGATCTCTATGTAGCCTTTTCTGTTTCTCTGTATCTGTCTCTTACTGTCTATTGTTACTTTCTAGCTCTATCTGTTTCTGTCTTTCTACCAATCTTTCTTTATATGCATATCTGCCCTTTCTATCACTAGCTTTCATTTTCTCTCTTTCTAGTGCTATTGTTTTCTACATACTTTTGTCTTCACCAATGTGTATGTATGTGTATCTATCATTTTCTAATTTTTTCCTTCCTTCCTTCCTTCCTTCCTTCCTTCCTTCCTTCCTTCCTTCCTTCCTTCCTTCCTTCCTTCCTTCCTGCCTGCCTGCCTGCCTGCCTGCCTGCCTGCCTGCCTGCCTGCCTGCCTGCCTGCCTTTCTTTTTCTTTTTCAAACTTTCATCTATCCATCTCTCTCTCATCTGTCCACCATTTTTTCTGTTTGAAGTCTGCTTTCTTTTTTAACTCTAGCACAGTTGATCTCTATTTCTTTCTGTTTCTCTGTATCTCTCTTAATATTTGTTACTTTCTGTCTCTCTGTATCGTTCTGTCTATTTGAATCTCTCTTTCTGTCTTTTTCCAGCTATCATTTTTTCTCTTTCTCTCTCTATCGCTATTGATTTCTACTTACCTTTCTACAAGTTTTGTGTACAAAACTTTTCCTAATGTTCTTGTTCTATCTATCTTGTTCTGTCCAATTCTATATCTATTTGAACCATTCACATTCTGTTTGTATATCGAGCACAGATTATCTCTAAGAAGCCTTATCTACCTATTTCTCTGTAGCTCTTACTGTCTGTCTTTCATTTCTATCTCCATGTTTCCTTCTGTCTATTCACCAAATTGGTTGACTTATATTGAATGTACTGTTTATAGAAGTATCTAAAATTATGCTAAATGAGGGATAAATTGTTTGTCCCATATTGAAGATGAGATTATAAAATAGAGTATAGAGTACCAAAATTAGCTAAATGTTTATTATCAAAAGAAAATATGCTAAGAATGTATTATTTAGTTATGTATTATTTAGTTGTTAAAGTAAGTAGGAAGACAGAAGGAGCATTGTGTTATATAGATAAGCTTAGAAGAAAGTGAAAGTCTACGTTTGACAGATAGAATAAATTTAAAATGAGTAAGGGAAAAGGGACAAGGGGTTGGAAGTCAACAAAAGGGGGGGAAGGGGGGTTAGAATTGGAAAAATTAAAGGAAACTGATTGTAATGTACAATTTAATGACATCTAACCCAATAAAAAATTTTGTATAAAAAAAGCAAAAGACAGTAGAGACCCCCTCACCTCTGCAGGAGTATACCGTATACCCTGCAGCTGTGGACAAGTTTACATCGGGACCACAAAGCGTAGCATCCAGACAAGAATTAAAGAACATGAAAGACACTGCAGACTTGGACAACCTGAAAAATCAGCAGTGGCTGAACATAGCCTAACTCAAACAGGGCACAGTATCTTATTCCAGGACACCAAAATACTGGACAACACTTCCAACACTATCTGAATCTATCTCTTTCTCTGTATATCTGCCCTTTCTATCTCTAGCTATCATTTTCTATCTTTCTATATCTATTTCTATTGTGTTAAATAGATTTCTATAACTAACTTCATCTATGTGTCTCTATGTGTATCTTTCTATATCAATTGTTTTTCTCTCCTTTTTACTTATCAGTCTATCCGGCTACAAAGAGATGTACTTTGCAAGACCAAGAAAGAGAATGTGAATGCTACAAATAGATGTAGCGTTAGACAGCAAAACATAGACAGACAGACAGAATGACAGAAGATGAGGAAAAACATTAGCAAACGTTAGCTACACATTGATGAAGGAAGTTAAAGAAAGGTATACAGAAAACAATAGAGATTAATATAGAAAGAGAGAAAATGATAGGTAGAGAGAGAGCAAAGCAGATACATAGGAAGATCGATTCATATAGATAATTGTAGAAAGAAAGAAACAGATAGAAACAAAGAGTAAGAGATACACTGAGCTAGAGCTAGAAACATATGCGAACGCTACAAATAGATATAGGTATGGCTAGAACAAGATTGACATAACTAAATAAACAGATAAATAGATAGAAAGAAGCCGAGAAAAACCAAATAAAATAGAAAAAGACAGATACCCATAGAAGAAGTTAGAGGTATTTAGAAAGTGAAAGGTATTTAGAAAGATAGATAGATAAAGAGAAAATGAAAGCGAGAGATAGAAAGAGATAGGAGATAATACATAGAAAGACAGAGATTAAGATAGAGGTAGAAAGCCATAGAAAGAAACAGAGATAAAAAGTAACAAATACTACGAGGCGTATAGACAGAAATAGATAGAAAAAGTTACATAGAGATAAACTGAGGTAGATCTAGAAAGATAGAATGCGAATGCTACAGATAGAGGTTCGGACAGAACAAGAGAGAAATAACTAAATAAACAGATTAGATAGAAAGAAGCTGAGAAAAACCAAATCAAATAGAAAAAGACAGATACCCACAGAAGAAGTTAGAGAGAGGTATTTAGAAAGATATAGAAAGAGAAAATGAAAGCGAGAGATAGAAAGAGATAGGAGATAATACATAGAAAGACAGAGATTAAGATAGAGGTAGAAAGCCATAGAAAGAAACAGAGATAGAAAGTAACAAACACTACGAGACTTATAGACAGAAATAGATAGAAAAAGTTACATAGAGGTAAACTGAGGTAGATCTAGAAACAGATAAAATGCGAACGCTACAAATAGAGGTTCGGACAGAACAAGAGAGAAATAACTAAATAAACAGATCAGATAGATAGAAAGAAGCTGAGAAAAACCGAATCAGATAGAAAAAGATAGATACTCATAGAGAAAAGGTACATAGAAAGCAATAGAGATTGATCAAAAGAGATAGGAAAATGCACGTAGAAAGAGAGAGATGAGGCAAAGACAGAAAGAAATGGCTAGAGGTAGAATGTAACAAATAGACTAAGAGACACAGAGATAGAAAAAGCGGCATAGAGATACACTGAGCTAGATGTAGAAACATATAGAATGCGAACGATAGTTCAGACAGAACAAGATGGAAACTAAATAAACAGATCAATAGAAAGAAGCTGAGAAAAAGCAAATCAGATAGAAAAAGACAGATACAGAAGAAGATAGTTAGAGAAAGGTACATAGAAAGTGACAGAGAGAGGAAAGAGAGAAAACGAAAGCTAGAGATAGAAAGAGAGATTAAGATAGTGGTAGAAAGACACAGAAAGAAAGATACAGAAAGTACGAACCAATAGTCTCATACGAACACATAGTACGAGACGTATAGACATGTTCATCTGTGTGTATCTACCTTTTTATATCTGGTTTGGTTTTTCTCAGTGTCTTTCTATTGATCTGTTTATTTAGTTATTTCTCGCTTGTTCTGTCTCAACCTCTATTTGAAGCGTTCACATTCTATCTGTTTCTAGCGCTAGCTCAATTCATCTCTATGTAGCTTTTTCTCGGTTTCTCTCTCTGTGTCTCTTACATTCACTCTTTATCCATTTCTTTCTATGTCTTTCTACCACTATCTCTCTGAATCTCTACATATACATGCACTTTTCTATCTCTTTCATTAGCTTTCATTTTCTCTTTCTATCTCTATCTCTATCACTTTCTATTATGCATACACTTTTTCTATTTGATTTCGTTTTTCTCGATTTCTTTCTATCTATCTAATCTGTTTATTTAGTTATTTCTATCTTGTTCTGTCCGAACCTATTTTTAGGGTTCGCATTCTATCTGTTCTTAGATCTTATCTCAGTTTATCTCTATGGAGCTTTTTCTATCTCCGTCTATACGTTTCGTACTATTTGTTACTTTCTAGTTCTGTTTCTCGCTCTTTCTACCACTGTATATCTGTCTTTTTTATCTGACTGGGTTTTTCTCGACTTCTTTCTATCTATCTGTTTATTTATTTTTCAAGCTTGTTCTGTCTGAATCTATATCTATTTGTAGCGTTCACATTCTACATGTTTCTAGATCTACCTCAGTGTATCTCTACATGAATACATCTCTATGCAGCCTTTTCTGTTTGTTTTTTCTATCTGTTTCTCTCTACTGTTTGTTACTTTCTATGTTTCTTTCTTTCTACCATTATCTATCTGAATCTTCTCTTTCGATCTCTACCTATCATTTTCTCTATATATATTTATCTGTATCGTTTACTGTATACCTCTCATTCTTCCTCTATGTGTATCTTGTCTTTTGCTAATGTTTTTTTAATTTTTAATTTTCTTGTCTTCTGTCTGTCTATCTCTCTAGCTAGCTTGTTCTGTTTGACTCTATATCTATTTGTAGCATTCACATTCTTTGTCTAGCACAGTAGATCTCTGTGTAGCCTTTTCTATCTGATTCTCCGTATCTCTTACTTACTGTTCATTTACTCTCACTTACTGTTCTAATTCTTTCTTTCTATCTCTTTCTATCACTATCTGAATCTATCTGAATGTATCTCTTTCTATGCATACCTTTCCTTTCTTTTCTCATTCTATCACTAGCCTTCAGTTTCTCTCTTTATCTCTCTATTGATGTCTATATAGCTTTCTCTAACTATCTCCAGCTATATGTATATTTTTCTAATGTCTCTCCTTATTTCTATCTATCGAACTTGTTCTGTCTGACTCCATATATACTTGTCGCATTTGCATTGTGTTTTCAGGTCTAACACAGTTGCTATCTTAAGTAGCCTGTTCTATCTTTTTCTCTATATCTGTCTCCTAGTGTCTATTTGTTTCTTTCTATATCTGATTCTATCAACTGTCCTAGAGCTAGAAACAGAATGTGAAGACTTCAAATAAATATAGAGTCAGACCAAAGAAGATAGATTGAGGGAAAAAAGGAGAGAAAAAAATATCAGTTGAAATGAAATAGATATACATAGATGAAGAAAGTAATAGAAATCTATTTAAAAGCAATATAGATATAGAAAGATAGAAAATGATAGCTAGAGATAGAAAAAGATAGGAAAGAAGAAAGAGAAAGAGATTCAGATAGTGGTGGAAAGACAAAGAGAAAGAGAGAAATTCAGATACATAGTGGAGGAAAGACAGAAGGAAACAGATGGAGATAGAAATTAAACAGAGCTACAGAGAAATAGGTAGACAAGGCTTCTTAGAGATAAACTGTGATCGATATACAAACAGAATGTGAATGATTCAAATAGATACAGAATTGGACAGAACGAGATAGATTGATAGAACAAGAACATTAGGAAAAGATTTGTACACAATGCACATAGATGAAAATAGAAAGGTAAGTAGAAATCAATAGCGATAGAGAGAGAAAGAGAGAAAATGATAGCTGGAAAGAAAGAGGCAGAAAGAGAGATTCAAATAGATAGTGGGGGAAAGACATAGAACGATACAGAGAGACAGAAAGTAACAAATATTAAGAGAGAGATACAGAGAAACAGAAAGAAATAGAGATCAATTGTGCTAGAGCTAAAAAAGAAAGCAGACTTCAAACAGAAAAAATGGTGGACAGATGATAGAGAGAGAGATGGATAGATCAAAGTTAGAAAAAGAAAAAGAAAGGAAGGAAGGAAAAAATTAGAAAATGATAGATACACATACATACACATTGGTGAAGACAAAAGTATGTAGAAAACAATATAGAGATAGAAAGGGAGAGATAGAGCTAGAACAATAGACAGTCAGAGACAGATACAGAGAAACAGATAGAAAAGGCTACATAGAGATCCACTGAGCTAGAGCTAGAAATGCCAACGCTACAAATAGATTTAGAGTCGGACAGAACAAGATAGATAGATGGATAGACTGATAGAAAGGAGAGCAAAAAAACATTAGGAAAGGATTTATTAGCGACTACAGAAAGGGAGCAATACACATGCTCTGCCTAGCTCCTGATAATAATCAAGCTGCAGCATTCTGCACCAACTGGAATCTCAAAGTTAAATTTGAGGGGAGACCTAGGTAGAGTACATTAAAGTAGACTACTCTCAATGTTATTTTGGTCTGGATCCGGTTGGCCAGATTGGCTGTGTCAACATCCTTTTGTGTGGCAGGTGCTATTTTGAATTGTAAATTTCCTTGAATACAATGGCAGAAAGGCAGAATATACATATTTATCATCTAAGTAAATAAAAGCTTTTAAAAAAAAAAGGAAAGGATTTATACACTCATAGATGAAAATAGATAAGGTCTGTAGAAAACAATACAGATATAGAAGGAGAGAAAATGAAAGCTAGTGATAGAAAGATAGGAAGGGTAGACAATACATACAAAGCGATAGATTCCGATAGAGAGTGGAGGAAAGACTTTGAAAGAAACAGCGATAGAAAGTGACAAATAGACAGTAAGAGACCGATACAGAGAAACAGATAGAAAAGGCTACATAACCACTATGCTAGTGCTAGAAAAAGAATGTGAACAGAAAGAACAACATAGATAGACTGATAGCGCTCTATTTGTCTCTTTGACTATGTGTAGCATTTGCATTCTTTCTAGCGCTAGCTGAATTTATCTCTCTGTAGCATTTTCTGTTTCTCTCTGTGTCTCTTGCTATTTGTTACATTCTCTCTCTATCAATTTCTTTCTATGTCTTGCTCTCTGAATCTCTCGCTCTCTATATTTATACATGCACTTTCCTTTTTCTAGCACTAGCTTTCATTTTCTCTTTCTGTATCTATATCGCTTTCAATGTACCTTTCTCTATCTTCGTCTGTCTTCTCCTATTTGATTTGGTTTTTCTTAGCTTCTTTCTATCTATTTATCTGTTTATTTAGTTATTTCTACCTTGTTCTGTCCGAACCTATATCTATTTGTAGCGTTCGCATTCTATGTTTCTAGATCTAGCTCAGTGTATCTCTATGCTGCTTTTTCTCTGTTTCTCTGTCTCTTACTGTTTATTTGTTACTTTCTATCACTTTCTTTCTGAGTCGTTCTACAATTACCTATCTGAATCTCTCTCTCTACCTGCTTTGCTATCTCTTTCTATCTCCACCGATCATTTTCTCTTTCTATATTTAGCTCTACCATTTTCTGTATAATTTTGTCTAACTTTTTTCATCTATGTGTATCTATGTGTACCTATCTTTTGCTTTTTTATCTTGTTTCTGTCTATCATCATCATTTATCTATCATCTCTCTATCTCTATCTTGTTCTGTCTGACTCTATATCTGTTTGTAGCATTCACATTCCTCGTCTAGCACAGTAGATCTCCGTGTAGCCTTTTCTATATGTTGCTCTGTATCTCTCTCTCACTGTGTATTCGTTAGTTTCTATCTCTTCTCTTTCTTTTTATGCCTTTCTGTCACTATCTATCTGAATGTATCTTTCTATGTATACCTTTCCTTTCTTTTCTCTTTCAATCACTAGCTTTCAGTTTCTCTCTTTCTATATCTATCTCTATTGTTTTCTATATACCTTTCTCTGTCTTCATCTATGTGTATATTTTGCTAATGATTTTGTTTTTCTCTCCTTGTTTCTATCTTGTTCTGTCTGACTTCATATCTACTTGTAGCATTTGCATTCTGTTTTTAGGTCTAGCACAGTTTATAACTAAGTAGCCTTTTCTATCTGCTTCTCTATCTCTGCCTCTTACTGCCTATTTCTTTCTATCTCTATCTGTTTCTATCAACTGTCCTAGAGCTAGAAACAGAATGTGAAGACTTCAAATAGATACAGACTTAGACCGAAGAAGATAGATTGATAAATAAAAAGGAGAGAAAAACAATATCATTTCTAATGAAAGTTAGAGAAAGATCTATAGAAAATGATAGATCTACTTAAAAACAATAGAGACAGATATAGAAAGATAGAAAATGAGATAGAAAGAGATAGGCAAGGACATAGAAAGAGATAGATTCAGATAGATAGTGGTGGAAAGACATAGAACGATACAGACAGAGACAGAAAGTAAATAGACAGTAAGAGACAGAGAGAAACCAAAAGAGAAGGCTACATAAAGATCAACTGTGCTAGACATTGAAACAGAATGCAAATGCTTCAAATAGATATAGAGAACAAGATGATGATGATGATGATGATGATGATGATGATGATGATGATGATTGATAGATAGATAGATAGATAGATAGATAGATAGATAGATAGATAGATAGATAGATAGATAGATAGATAGATAGATAGATAGATAGATAGATAGATAGATGGATGGATAGATGGATGGATGATAGAAGAAAAAAACAAGAACATTAGGAAAGACTGTACACATACATGCACATAGAGGAAAATAGAGAAAGGTAAGTAAAAATGGTAGAGAGAAAGAGAGAAAATGATAGCTAGAGATAGAAAGAGATAGGAAAGGGCAGATATTAATAGAAAGAGAGAGATTCAGATAGGTAATTGTAGAAAGACTCAGAAAGAAACAGTGATAGAAAGTAAGAAATAGCAAGATACAGATATAGAGAAAGATAGAAAAGGCTACATAGAGATCAACTGTGGTAGAGCTAGAAACAGAACACAAATGCTTCAAACAGAAAAAAGGTGGACAGAACATGTATGATAGAAAGAGTGAGAGAGAGAAATGTGAGAAAAATTTAGACACTAAGTAGATACACTTAGATGAAGATGGTTAGAGAAAGATATATAGAACGTGATAGAGGTCAGTGTATATACAGAGAAAATCATATCTAGAGATAAAAAGATAGGAGATAGATGAAAGAAAGAGAGAAAAACAAAAACATTAGAAAAAGATGGATACAAACAAAAAGATAGATGAATATAGAGAAACATCAACTATGCTATATAGAGATCAACTATGCTAGAGCTAGAAACAGAATGGAAATGCTTCAAATAGCTACAGAGTTGGACAGAAGAAGATAGATAGGGACAGAGAGTGTCCATAGGGAATAATGGAAACCATGCTTGCCCATAGGGAATAATGGAGACAGCAATTGCCCATTGTTGCCAAGTAGGCCCCCTCTCCTGCTTTAAGGCCTGCCATGAACTGTGCTAAAGTTTCCTGCGTTGCTGTTTTACTGCTGCACCAAAGACTGCCCTGCACGTGTGTGTTCTAGTACACGTGTCAGTTTCCTGCCTGCGTGTTAATTACCTTGCTGCTGCAATAGACTGTGTAGTGGAACTTGGATCTTTGACCTGCACTTCTGGCTGCCGGAAAAGGCGCTGAAAAGCCTCTTTTCTCTTGTTTTCTTGTTCTTCTTACTGACTGGGGACTGGGGAGTTGTTTGAGGAAAGGGTGCTTTCGCGAAGGCTGGGGCCAACCAACAACCAGCCCACAAGGCACAGCCCACAGAAAGGGGAAAGTCTGGGGAAAGGAACGGCCAACCTGCCCCTGGAAGATCAGAGGGAGGGTGTAATCAGAGGGTTCTGACCAACTTTGGCCAACATGTTGGGCCTCACCCAGAGGGCTGGGGATTGGGCACTGGGACAGCACTGGTAGGAAAGGGGGGGATATAAAGAAGGCTCCTTTTCCTGGAGGAGGGAGAAGATCTTTTCCTGAAGTGAATGGCAGCCTCCTTAGGAGTTGTGTGGCCAAAAGAGGGGCAGAGTCCCCAGTATGGTAAATCTCAATTCTGAGGCCTCAAAAAGAGGGAAGCCTTCTGATTGCCAGGAGGGCCATTTGCCTAGGGTCCGACTAGGCGGCTCAGAAGCCAGACAGAGTTTCCACAGGCAGCACTACAGAGTTTCCACAGGCGGCATCACAGCGGATAGGTGTGTGCAAGGCAGGAAAATGCCTGGATCTAACATGAAGTAAGTCCTCCCTGCTGGCACCCCATACCCAGGTGCAGCGTCTGCACCGCCGTGCCAGGCCAGGAGGGTGCCAGCAGGGAGTGCTTTCTTTGCAAGTCCTGCTTGGCACTGCCCACTGAGCTCGGCAGCAGCAATAAGGGGAGGAGGGTTAGAGGGTCTTCAGAGGAACATCCGCCACTCAATTGCTGCTTCCGGCAGGGGGACAGAAGAAGGTTGCCAGGACAAAGGGCAGTGGTGGAGGCACCTGGCTCGCTTTGAAAGGTGAGGCCTCGTGGGTCCCTCCTGTTGCAGGATCTTTGAAAATCCTGCCCAGCCAAGCCTTCCCTTTCCTCCTCTCGCAGATCGGACAGCCCTGAGCAGATGTGCAGGCTGGCAGGGGTGGGAGAAAAGCCTTGGAGCACCTTTGTCAGGGGGTGCACAACTCCAGGACCTTTGGGCACAATTCTCAGCAAGGTCTCCTGTATCTTTAAGAGCTGCTGGCACTGAAGCTCTCCCATCCTATGTGGTTCTTCAAATCAGGGGCGAAGCCGCAGCTGTGCTGTGACGCTTTTAAAAGTGCATGAACGTTCAGGGAACAAAGGACCTGCAAGCTGTTAGACCAGCTTTCTGTTTCCAGCTGTGGTCAGCCACATGCTTTTGGGAAGCTTCAAGTACTGTTTGAGTGGTCCCCCTTTGCAGTGAGGGAAGGATTTACTGGCGGGGGTTCCCTAAGGTAGCGTATCCCTGCTGCTGGCATCCGTGAAAGCGGTACCAGCCCTTCGAGCAGGCTCTGAAATGCCAAGGGTTTCTTTCTAAGTCTTTCCATGACTACCTATCTGAATCTATCTCTTTCTATGTATATCTGCCATCTCCTACCTCTTTCTATCTCAACATATCATTTTCTCTCATTCTATACCGACTTCTATCACTTTCTATATACCTTTCTCTAACTATCTTCATCTAAGTGTATCTTATTATGTAATTGAGTAAGCGTGTTTCAGACAACTCACTTTATACCCTGGTGCACCACCAGACGGCGCTGCCATGAAAGGAAGCCGAACAGCAGATTGTTCGTTTGAAAACTCCACTGTATATGGCTTGTGGAAGAACATAAGAGAACTGTGTCCTTGGTGACTTTCCAAGTAATTCGTGCCCTGGATGAAGTACAAGATACAAAACAGGAATGTTTAATTTGCACACTTAAGCCCGTCGGCACGCCCACTTTTATCCACCTTTGGACTGGAAGTCACCTTAATGTTCTCCATTCCGATGCCTGTGGAACTCATTGAGACCGATGAGAAATGAATACAGGACTCGGACAGACTTTAGATGAACATATTTATTTAATTGCTTGTATTCATACCCTTCATATTTATTGAATATTCACTTGCACTTTGCACTTTGTATTTTGCACAAATATATAGAAATTTTGATACTTATTGCTTCTAAATTATATGTATTCCCGGACTTGTATGGTTGCTTACCATGAAGGGAAGCCTAGGCAAGGAACCATGTCCCTCCAGGAAACGTGCCATGGTGGGAAGTCCAGGCTGGAAGCAGGATGGGAGTGTCAGGGCTTGTGGCTGCTGCCGCTGGGCGGGGCAGCAGGATGGATCGGTCCTGATGTCAAAGGGGTGCCAGGGATGCTGCAGGACCCTGCTCTGTGGAAGGAGGGGCGGTATACCTCACCCAGACTCCCTCTCAGTCCACTTGCTGGCCTGCTTAACCTGTGCCACTCATCCCCTTTGATCTCCGCCCTCTCCTCCTCTTGCCTCTGCTCTTCCTCTGCTCTGCTCCGCTCCGCTCCGCTCGACTCCGCTCCAACTCCATCACTCCTACTCAAATCACCACCCCAGTGCTCTTCCGAGCCATCCTTTATAGGGCTTTCTCACCCCACCCCGCCCTCCTTCCTGCAGCGTCCTGGGCTGCCTCAAGCCATTGCAGCTGGGGTAGCTGATCTGGCTGCTTTGGCCAGCAACAGCTGTGCCTTGTTGTCTGGCTGCCAAACCTCTCTGGCTAAGCTGATTGCTGAAGACAGGCCCAGCTGTGGCCCCTTGGCTGGCTGCCCACCTCCTCCCACAGAATGCCTGTGGCAGCTCCACCTGGGGTTGCTTTGCTCCTGGCATTCCCTGAGCCAGGTTATTGCCTTCTAGCTGGTGCATAGGCTTGGGCATGGCTCTGAGCTTTAGGGGCTGTTTCTCCTCCTCGTCAGGTAAGGGCTCTGTTTGGACAGCTGCTGGGTCCCTATTCCCACTGCCTTTGCCCCCTCCCTCTGCCTAGCCCCCTGTCCTCCCCCTGGAGGGTGGGGCTAGCTGGCCTCCCCTTGCCCGTCTAGCCCTCTGAGGCTTTGGAACTTCACCCCTTCCCCCTGGTACAGGCAGGTTCTGGCCTTGTTTGCCGGCCAGGGCGGCCCCGAGACCGGTTTCGGAAGCATCCATGGCCAATGTGAAGGGCTGGTCGAAGTCTGGGTTCCACAGGGCTGTGGCATGAGAGAGGGCAGACCGCAGGTCCTTGAAAGCCATCTCTAATTCTGGGGTCCACCGGACTTGATTGGGCATCCCCTTCCTTAAGCAGTCCATCAGGGGTGCTGTTCGGGAGGCGAAGTGGCGGATGAACCTTCCCTAATACCCCAGCAGTCCCAGGAATCACCGGACCTGCTTCTTGGTCTGGGGATGTGGGGCATCGGCCATCGAGGCCACTTTGTCGGACCCGGCTTCCCCCGACCACAAAGCCAAGATACTGGAGTTTCCAGAACCCCAGGTGGCTCTTTTTTGGGTTAGCCTGATGTCCGGCCTGCTGGAGGGCCCTTAAGACCGATTCCAGGTGCTGGAGGTGGGTGGGCCAGTCCGGGCTAAAGACGATGTCGTCAATGTATGCCATTGTGTATGCCCAGCACTCACCCAGCACTTGGTCCACCAGTCGCTGGAACGTGGCCGCCACTCGATGGAGACCAAAAGGCATCCTTTTAAACTGAAATAGGCCTCATGGGATGGTGAAGGCTGTCTTCTCCAAATCCTCAGGCCGTACGGGTACCTGCCAGTACCCCTTTGTTAAGTCAAGGGCCAACAGGTATCGGGCGGACCTCAGGTGGTCCACCAGCACATCCGCTCAGGACATGGGATAGGCTTCGAACTTGGCCACCGTATTCTGTTCCCGATAGTCTATGCAGAAGCAGGTGGTACCATCTGGCTTGGGCACCAAGAGTATCGGGCTCCTCCAGGCGCTCTGTGAGGGTTCGATTCCCCCCATCTGGAGCATCTCATCCGTCTCCCTTTCCACAGCCTCCCACCACTTCCTGGGGATGGGTCGCCACATAGCCCGAGCCGTCTGCCCTGGCTCTGTCAGGATGGCGTGCTGTATCAGGCTTGTTCTACCGGGCCTATGGGAGAAGATGCCTGGCACGCGTGCCCAGAGAGCTTGTAGTTGGGCCCGTTGGGTCAGGTTGACCTTGGGGTCGAACTTGGGTTCCTCGAACTCCGAGCCCTCTGTGGTCCATGGCAGCTCGCTGGATGGTAGTTCCAGGGGGTCCTCGGCCAAACCACAAATGCCTTCCGGCCACTTGTGCCATCGTTTCAGCAAGTTCACATGAAGAGTCTTTTGCCGACGGCGGCTGACCCCACACCAGAGCTCGTAGGTGGTGGCGCCCAACACCCTCCGAATTTGGTAGAGGCCTCTCCACGGATCTCCCTCCTCTCCGGGGAATGCTTTCCGGTGCACAAGGACCTTCTCCCCTGCCTGGAAGGTCCTCATCCGTGTGCCCCCGTCGTAGGCGGCCTTTTGGAGCATCTGGGCATGGGTCAGCCGTCGGTTCGCTTCTGCTTGAGACTGCTGCACCCGCTCACGTTGGCTTATATACTCCTGGACGGGGGGAGCTGGGTTGCTGGCCTGGGGGCCCCATTGCTCCGCCAACCAAGAGAGCATCCCCTGTGGCTTACACCCATACAATAGTTCAAATGGGCTAAACCCGGTGGAGGCCTGCGGAGTCTCTCGGAAGGCGAACATCAAGGGGTCAATATACAGGTCCCATTGGTGAGGCTTGTCGTGCGTTATCTTTTCCAGGGCCTCTTTTTTTCCCTTTCACTAGTAATTTATTTAGGGTTTTTTTTGTAACAATAAACAACAATAACAACTTCATAAAACAGTAAAGCATTACCGACAAATAAACATTAAAAAGTGAATGTAATAACTAATAGCTTTTGAACTTTACAGATAAAAGTATATAGTCTATTTTTACAAAGAGAATGAGCGATGTGTTGAAGTCTAAAGGTAAGCTAAAGAGTAATAGAGGTCTTCTTTCACCTTAGCCGATGTCCATTTTTCTTCTTTGGTCAAATAATCCAAAATTGGGAGCCATTGTTCTAGAAAATATGACTTAAATTTTGGATTATCCCTTTGGGCCAGCTGGTCAGAGATTTTCTGCAAAATAAAATGGTCCCAGATACGAGATTTCCAGCTGCTCCCTGATGGAGCAGATTTTTGTCTCCAATATGAGGCTATTGTTAATTTAGCTTGCAAAGAAAGTACTCCCTGCTGGCACCTTCTTAGCCTGGCATGGGGGTGTGGCCCTCTCAAGGCCCTGCAGTGGATGTGCCGCTGCACCAGGGTAGGGGGTGCCAGCAGGGAGGGCTTACTTCCTGTTAGATCCAGGCATGTCCCTTCCCCGCATGCACCTGCCCACCGTGGTGGCACCTGTGGAAACTCTGTCTGCTCCCTGATCTTTGGCTTCTGAGCCGCCTAGTCGGCTCCTAGGCAAATGACCCTCCTGGTGGTCTGAAGGCTTCCCTCTTTTTAAGGCCTCAGAATTGGGATTTACCATACTGGGGACTCTGCCCCTCTTTTGGCCACACAACTCCTAAGGAGGCTGCCATTCACTTCAGGAAAAGATCTCCTCCCACCTCTAGGAAAAGGAGCCTTCATTATATCCTCCCCTTTCCTACCAACGCTGCCCTGTTGCCCAACCCCCAGCCCTCCGGGTGAGGCCCAACACCTTGGCCAGAGTTGGCCACAACCCTCTGATTACACCCTCCCTCTGACCTTCTATGGGCAGGTTGGCCGTTCCTTCTCCCAATCTTTCCCCTTTCTGTGGGCTGTGCCTTGTGGGCTCGTTGTTGGTTGGCCCCAGCCTCCGAGATTGGCCATTGCTTCGGGTGGCTCCAGTTGGTGGGGCTGGGCCAACCTGTGGATCCAACTGGGCTGCACGTCCTTGGATAGATGGCCCTCCCTTGCTGCAGCTCATCTCCACTCCCTGCCGCCTTGTTACACCTGTTACTTCAATGTAAACTGCGATTGTCCATAGGGAATAATGGAGATAAGGAATTCCCCTAGGGAATAATGGAAATCATGCTTTCTCATATGGAATAACGGGAACATGGTCATAGGGAGAAATGGAAAGCATGTTTCCCCATAGGGAATAATGGAGAGAGCGATTGACCATAGGGAATAATGGGAACAATGATTGTCCATTGGGAATAATGGGGACAGCGAGTGACCTTAGGGAATGATGGAATCCATGCTTGCCCTTAGGGAATAATGGGGACAGCGATTGCCCATAGGGAATAATGGAAATGATGCATGCCAGAGGGAATAATGGGGAAAACGATTGTCCTTAGGGAATAATAGAAACCATGCATGCCATAGTTAATAATGGAAAAGCAAATGCCCTTAGGGAATAATGAAAAGACTTTAGGGAATAATGGAGACATGGATTGCCCATAGGAAATAATAGAAATCAGGCATGCTTGTTGGCCATAATAGCAACAGCGATTGTCCACAGGGAGAAGAAATCGATATAGAATGTAACAAAGAGACAGCAAGAGACACAGAGAGAAACAGAGAGAAAACGCTACATAGAGATAAACTGAGCTAGAGCTAGAAACAGATAGCATGCAAACGCTACAAATAGTCAAAGACCAATAGAACAGTAACAGTTGTTCTGTCCAACTCTACATCTATTTGAAGTGTTTGCATTCTGTTTCTAGCGCTAGTTTAGTGGATCTCTATGTAGCCTTTTTCTCTTTTTCTCTGTATCAGTCTCTTATATCTTATATAGCTGTTACTTTCTGTCTCTATCTGTTTCTTTCTATGTCTTTCCTCCACTATCTGAATCTTTCACTTTCTAAGTATATCTGCCCTTCCTAACTCTAACTATCACTAGGTTACATTTTCTCTCCTTCTATATCTGTATCGATTTCTACATACTTTGATCTATTTTCATGTATGTGTATGTATGTATGTCTTTTCCTAATGGTTTTTTCTTCTCCTTTCTATCAGTCTTATCCTGTCTATCTATTTGAAGTGTTGGCATTTCTAGCTCTAGCTCAGTGGATCTCTATGTAGCCTTTTCTATCTGTTTCTCTGTATGTGTCTCTTACTGTCTATTTGTTATTTTCTGTCTCTATCTGTTTCTTTCTATGTCTTTCTACCAATATTTATATCTTCCCTTTCTATCATTAGCTTTCATTTTCTCTTTCTATATCTATCTCTAATGTGTTCTACATATCTTTATCTACATACCAATGTGTATCTATCATTTTCTAATCTATCTATATCTATCGATCATCATACTTGTTCTGGTCAACTTTTTTTTCTATATGAAGCATTTGCGTTCTGTTTCTAGCTCTACCACAGTTGATCTCTATGTAGCCTCTTCTTGCTATCTCTAGCTATCATTTTCTATCTTTCTATATCTATTTCTATTCTTTTAAATAGATTTCTATAACTAGCTTCATCTATGTGTCTCTATGTGTATCTTTCTATATCAATTGTTTTTCTCTCCTTTTTACTTATCAATCTATCAGGCTACAAAGAGATGTACTTTGCTAGACCAAGAAAGAGAATGTGAATGCTACAAATAGATGTAGCATTAGACAGCAAAACATAGACAGACAGACAGAATGACAGTCAGAAGCAAGATGAGGCAATTGTAGAAAGACTCAGAAAGAAACAGTAACAAATCAACAGTAAGAGACAGAGAAACAGAGAAAAAGCAGCAAAGAGATACACTGAGCTAGATCTAGAAACACAGAATGCAAACGCTACAAATAGATATAGGTTCGGACAGAACAAGATAGAAATAACTAAATAAACAGATAAATAGATAGAAGGAAGCTAAGAAAAACCAAATCAAATAGGAAAAGATAGACGAAGATAGAGAAAGGTACATTGAAAGCGATATAGATACAGAAAGAGAAAATGAAAGCTAGTGCTAGAAATAGGAAAGTGCACGTATAAATATAGAGAGCGAGAGATTCAGAGAGCAAGACATAGAAAGAAATTGATAGAGATAGAATGTAACAAACAGACAGCAAGAGACACAGAGAGAAACAGAAAATGCTACAGAGAGATAAATTCAGCTAGCGCTAGAAAGAATGTGAATGCTACACATAGTCAAAGAGACAAATAGAACGCTATCAGTCTATCTATGTTGTTCTTTCTGACTGTATCTGTATTAGAAGTGTTCACATTCTTTTTCTAGCACTAGCATAGTGGTTATGTAGCCTTTTCTATCTGTTTCTCTGTATCGGTCTCTTACTGTCTATTTGTCACTTTCTATCGCTGTTTCTTTCAAAGTCTTTCCTCCACTCTCTATCGGAATCTATCGCTTTGTATGTATGTCTACCCTTCCTATCCCTTTCTATCACTAGCTTTCATTTTCTCTCCTTCTATATCTGTATTCTACAGACCTTTATTTTCATCTATGAGTGTATAAATCCTTTCCTAAAGTTTTTTTGCTCTCCTTTCTATCAGTCTATCCATCTATCTATCTTGTTCTGTCCGACTCTATATCTATTTGTAGTGTTGGCATTTCCAGCTCTAGCTCAGTGGATCTCTATGTAGCCTTTTCTATCTGTTTCTCTGTATCTGTCTCTTACTGTCTATTATTACTTTCTATCTCTGTTTCTGTCTTTCTACCAATCTTTCTGTATATATCTCTTTATATACGTATCTGCCCTTTCTATCACTAGCTTTCATTTTCTCTCTTTCTATCACTATTGTTTTCTACATACTTTTGTCTTCACCAATGTGTAAGTGTATCTATCATTTTCTAATTTTTTCCTTCCTGCCTGCCTTTCTTTTTCTTTTTCAAACTTTCATCTACCCATCTCTCTCTCTCTCTCTCTCATCTGTCCACCATTTTTTCTGTTTGAAGTCTGCTTTCTTTTTTAGCTCTAGCAGAGTTGATCTCTATTTCTTTCTGTTTCTCTGTATCTCTCTCTTAATATTTGTTACTTTCTGTCTCTCTGTATCGTTCTATGTCTTTCCCCCACTATCTATTTGAATCTCTCTTTCTGCCTCTTTCTTTCCAGCTATTTTCTCTCTTTCTCTCTCTATCGCTATTGATTTCTACTTACCTTTCTATTTTCATCTATGTGCATTGTACAAATCTTTTCCTAATGTTCTTGTTCTATCAATCTATCAATCTTGTTCTGTCCAATTCTGTATCTATTTGAATCACTCACAATCTGTTTGTATATTGAGCACAGTTTATCTCTAAGAAGCCTTCTACCTATTTCTCTGTAGCTCTTACGGTCTAATTTCTATCTCCATTTGTTTCCTTCTGTCTTTCCTCCACTATGTATCTGAATTTCTCTCTTTCTCTTTGTCTTTCCACCACTATCTATCTGAATCTCTTTCTCTTTCTTCTTTCCTATCTTTTTCTATCTCTAGCTATCATTTTCTATCTTTCTATATCTATATTGCTTTTAAATAGATTTCTATTACTTTCTTCATCTATGTGTATCTATTTCAAATGATATTTTTTCTCTCCTTTTCTTCCCTCAATCTTCTTTGGTCTGACTCTATATTTATTTGAAGTCTTCACATTCTGTTTCTAGCTCTAGGACAGTTGATAGAATCAGATATAGAAAGAAACAAATAGACACTAAGAGACAGATATAGAGAAAAAGATAGAACAGGCTACTTAAGATAGCAACTGTGTTGGACCTGAAAACAGAATGCAAATGCAACAAGTAGATATGGAGTCAGACAGAACAAGTTCGATCGATAGAAACAAGGAGAGACATTAGAAAAATATACACATAGATGGAGATAGTTAGAGAAAGCTATATAGACATCAATAGAGAGATATAGAGAGAAACTGAAAGCTAATGATAGAACGAGAAAAGAAAGGAAAGGTATACATAGAAAGAGATACATTCAGATAGATTCAGCTAGTGATAGAAAGACATAGAAAGAAAGAACTAGAGATAGATAGTAACAAATAAACAGTAAGTGAGAGATACGGAGAATCAGATAGAAAAGGCTACACGGAGATCTACTGTGTAGACAAAGAATGTGAATGCTACAAATAGATATAGAATCAAACAGAACAAGACAGCTAGCTAGCTAGAGAGATAGACAGACTACAAGAAAATTAAAAACAGTAAAAGACAAGATACACATAGAGGAAGAAAGAGAAAGGTATACAGTAAACAATACAGATAAATATATAGAGAGAAAATGATAGGCAGAGATTGAAAGAGGAGATTCAGATAATTAATGGTAGAAAGAAACATATAGAAAGTAACAAACAGTAGAGAGAAACAGATAGAAAAAAACAGAGAAACAGAGAAGGCTGCATAGAGATGTATTCAGCTAGATCTAGAAACATGTAGAATGTGAACGCTACAAATAGGTATAGTTTCAGACAGAACAAGCTTGAAATAAATAAATAAACAGATAGAAAGAAGCCGAGAAGAATCAAATCAAATAGAAAAAGTGTATGCATAATACACAAAGACATAGAAAGTGATAGAGATAGAGATAGAAAGAGAAAATGAAAGCTAATGAAAGAGATAGAAAAGTGCATGTATATGTAGAGATTCAGAGAGATAGTGGTAGAAAGACAAAGAAAGAAATGGATAGAGCGAATGTAAGAAATAGACTGTAAGAGAGAGAAACAGAGAAAAAGCTACATAGAGATGAATGGTATACCAAGTACTGTTGAAATGGTATACTGAGGACGAGATAGTTAAAACACAGATGGTGAAATGGGCTATAAATTTTAATAAAGAAATAACAATGGAGGCATGGGAATACTTGTGGAAAACTACAATGAAGATAACGACATGTACTAATATTAAAGAGAACATTTACAAAATGATTTATCGTTGGTACATGACACCAAAGAAGATTGCGCTAGGGAACTTGAATACTTCTAATAAATGCTGGAAATGTAAGAAACATGAGGGCTCCCTCTACCACATGTGGTGGTCGTGTGAGGTAGCTAGGCAGTACTGGGGGGAAATAATAAGAGAAATGAGTGAAATTTTACAGTTTCAAATAAGTAAGAACCCAGAACTCCTGCTGCTAAACTTGGGAATGGAGGGAATTCCAGCCCATCATAGGACGTTGATATTTTATATGACAGCAGCAGCTAGACTTTTGTATGCGCAAAAATGGAAAGTACAAGAAGTGCCAACTATTGAAGACTGGATCTACAAATTGCTGTACATGGCAGAAATGGACAAGATGACAAGAAAACTGAGAAATCTGGACTCAGGGCAGTTTAACACAGACTGGGAAAAGCTGAAACAATATCTGGAGAAGAAATGGGAGGTGGGAGGAAAACTGTGGCAGTTTGAGAACTACTGAAGTATAATAAAAGTATAAAAGAGAGGGGTGACTTTACCGGGGGAGGAAGAGATAAATGTGAATTTATAAGCAGTTAGATTAACAGATTGATATATATTTAGATATATATAGATAGAATATTGATTGAAAATAATTAATGATAAGGTTTAAATATGAGGATTGAGTAACTAACAATATTTTCTTTCTTTGATAAGATTTATATGCACCAAACTAAATGTACAGAAGAGTCAAATTGATTGATTATGATGAGCTATATAGAATTACCATAAAAAGATAAAATGAGTAATATATAGAGAACAAGTCAAATTGTTTGATTTAAATGTAAGATTTTTATGGTTTATGATATATAGGTTTATGATATATAGAAATATTCAAAACTGGAAAATGGGATAAATTGTTTATCCAAGATGGAAACAGAGACTTACAGTTTGGGTGTATAACAAGAAAAGTAGTTAAAGATGTACTGCTTAATATAATGGAGAATGTATTTCTGTTTTAGACAGAGGAATTTAATAGAAGGGAAAAGGGACAAAGGGTGGGAAAGCTGTTGGAAGTCAACAAAAGGGGGGGAAAGGGAGGGGGTTAGAAATGAAAAATTTGGGGAAAATTGAATGTAATGTAAAATAACGGATTCTAACCCAATAAAAAATTTTGCTAAAAAAAAATGAATGGAGCTAGCGATAGAAACAGATAGAATGTGAACGCTTCAAATAGAGGTTGAGACAGAACAAGAGAGAAATAACTAAATAAACAGATCAATAAAAAGACCCTGAGAAAAACCAAATCAGATATAAAAAGGTAGATACACACAGATGAACATGTCTATACGTCTCGTACTATGTGTTAGTATGAGACTGTTCGTACTTTCTATATCTTTCTTTCTGTGTCTTTCTACCACTATCTATCTTAATCTCTCTTTCTATGTATATCTGCCCTTTCCTATCTCTAGCTTTCGTTTTCTCTCTTTCATCTCTCTATCGCTTTCTATATACCTTTCTCTAACTATCTGTCTTTTTCTATCTGATTTGGTTTTTCTCAGCTTCTTTCTATTGATCTGTTTATTTAGTTTCCATCTTGTTCTGTCTGAACCTGTATCGTTCGCATTCTATATGTTTCTACATCTAGCTCAGTGTATCTCTTATGCAGCTTTTTCTATCTCTGTGTCTCTTAGTCTATTTGTTACATTCTACCTCTAGCCATTTCTTTCTGTCTTTGCCTCATCTCTCTCTCTTTCTATGTATACGTGCACTTTCCTATCTCTTTTGATCATTAGCTTTCATTTTCTCTTTATCAATCTCTATTGCTTTCTATGTACCTTTTCTCTATCTTCATCTAGGAGTATCTATCTTTTTCTATCTGATTTGGTTTTTCTCGGCTTCTTTCTAATTTGTTTATTTAATTATTTCTCTCTTGTTCTGTCCGAACCTCTATCTATTTGAAGCGTTCGCATTCTATCTGTTTCTGGCTCTACCTCAGTTTATCTCAGTTTCTATCTATTTCTGTCTATACGTCTCATAGTATTTGTTACTTTCTATCTCTGTTTCTTTTTATGACGTGGCGTGGCGTGGACAGGGAAGGGGGAGATGTTGTGCGCATGAAGGGGAAATTTCCCCCAGCTGGACAGGCGGCACAAAATAAGGGGCCTTGGCTAGGAAGGACCCAGAAGAGCACTGCACTAGTGCAGCAGCATGACGCCCTCCCTCGTGCAGAGATTTGGAGGAAGTAGGCAAGCAAACATGTGAACAAGCAGAGCAGTGAACAAATTACTGTTATTATTATCCCCACAATACAGCTGGGGAGCTGGGGCTGAAGAGGGTGGATTACCCAATCCACCTACTGAGTTCATGGCAGTAGTGGGATTGAAACCAGTACAGTGCTGATTCGCAGCTGAACCACTTAACCACTGTGCTACAGGAGTTGCTGAAGACACACCGCAAAGGGGGACTGCTCAAACAGTACTTGATGCTTTCCAAAAGCATGTGGCTGACCACAACTGGGAACAGAAAGCTGGTCTAATAGCTTGCAGGTCCTTTGTTCCCTGAATGTTCATGCACTTTTAAAAGCATGACAGCCCGTGCTGAGAATTCTGCCCAAAGGTCCTGGAGTTGTGCACCGAGGCTTTTCCCCCACCCCCACCAGCCTGCAAATCTGCTCAGGGCTGTTCAATCTGCGAGAGAAAAGAAGGGAAGGCTTGGCTGGGCAGGATTTTCAAAGATCCTGCAATGGCAGGGTCCTGCCAGGAGGCAGATCTTTGGCCTCACCATTCAAAGGGAGCCAGCTGCCTCCACTACAGCCCTTTGTCCTTGCAGCCTTGACCCTTCCTCTGTCCCCCTGCCGGAAGCAGCGATTGAGTGGCGGATGTTCCTCTGAAGACCCTGGGGACTCTGCCCCTCTTTTGGCCACAGAACCACTGAGGAGGCTGCCATTCACTTCAGGAAAAGATCTCCTTCCTCCAGGAAAAGGAGCCTTCTTTATATCCTCCCCTTTCCTTTCAGCACTGCCCTGGTGCCCAACCCCCAGCCCTCAGGGTGAGGCCCAACACCTTGGCCAGAGTTGGCCACAACCCTCAGATTACACCCTCCCTCTGTCCTTTCAGGGGCAGGTTGGCCGTTCCTTCCTCCAGTCTTTCCCCTTTCTGCGAGCTGTGCCTTTTGGGATGGTTGTTGGTTGACCCCAGCCTCCGAGGCTGGCCATTGCTTTGGGTGGCTCCAGGTGGCGGGGCAGAGCCAGCCCATGGCTCCAACTGGGCTGCACATCCTCGGGTGGCTGGCCCACCCTTGCTGCAGCTCATCTCCACTCCCTGCTGCCTTGTTACACCTGTTACTAATGTGTCCCACTCACCCTCCTTTGGAGATCCAAACCCAGCAGCCCAGCATGCACTCACTCACTCACTCTCACTCTCATGAATGAAAATAAAGCAGGAGAATGAATTGAAGCAGTATAGCCACTTTGGAGATCCAAGCCCAGCATCCCAGATTGCACGCACTCACTCACTCACTCACTCACTCATTCACTCACGGATGAAAATCAAGCAGCAGAATGAATTGAAGCAGCTTAGCCTCTTTTGGAGATCCAAGCCCAGCGGCCCAGCTTGCACGAACTCACTCACTCACTCACTCACTCACTCACTCACTCACTCACTCACTCACTCACTCACTCACTCACTCACTCACTCACTCACTCACTCACTCACTCACTCACTCACTAATGAAAATAAAGCAACAGAATGAATTGAAGCAGGTTTTTCTGCCAGCCAGAGTGCTCCTGTGTTGTTTAGTCTCTTCGCTTTTTCGAGAAATAGGGGAAGTCTTGATTCCTGGTTTCAGTTTCTGTAGAGTAGGAGTGGGAGGAGAGTTTGGTGGCTTGGTGGCTGGCTGTGGTGTTGGGATTGGGATTGGAACTTGGATCTTTGACCTGCACTTCTGGTTGCCGGAAAAGGCGCTGAAAAGCTTCTTTTCTCTTGGTGTCTTGTTTTCCTTACAAAGGACGTGCAAGCTATTGGACCAGCTTTCTGTTTCCAGCTGTGGTCAGCCACATGCTTTTGGGAAGCTTCAAGTACTGTTTGAGTGGTCCCCCTTTGCGGTGTGCCTTCAGCAAGGTACCAGTGGCAGGGGCAGGCCTTTCAAAATGGCAAAAAGGGGCTGAAAATGGCCAAGAAGGGTCCAAAATTGTCAGGATTGGGCCACTACTGAGTGGGAGAGTGATCCACCACCCATCAGAGGCCCGATCTGGGCTGTTTCGGCCCCAATCCAGGCTGAAACAGGCCTAAAATGGCCGAGAGTCAGGTGGGCAGGGCCACCTGATACGTGACCTCTTTAGGGAACTACCGGAACTGTGTTCCTGCGGCTACCCCCTCAAAATGAGCCCTGGATACACATAGATGAAGATTGCCACGTAGCCAGAATTAAGAGACAGACACCAAGTTCGGATCTAAAGGCAATTTTATTAACTTTATACAACTTAAACAAAAGAAACAGCGGCAGGGGCCTAAAGCGGTACATGTCAAGCCACGGGGTCCCCCATGGCCGGCTGCCTTGACTTGTCTGGCCGAGCTCCTATGCTCCGGGGGAGACCCATCCTATGGATGGTGTGGATCCAGCTAGCCAGGCAATTTGGTCACCCCTGCTTTCAAGCTCCTGAATACCTCAGCCGTATAGCAGTGAGGGAAGAACTTACTGGTGGGGGTTCCTGAGGGCAGCCTGCCGCTGCCGCTGGCATCCGTCAAAGCGGTACCAGCCCTTAGAGCAGGCTCTGAAGTGCCAAGGGTTTCTTTCTAAGTATTTCCATGACTACCTATCTGAATCTATCTCTTTCTATGTATATCTGCCCTCTCCTACCTCTTTCTATCTCTACATATCACTTTCTCTCATTCTATACCGACTTCTATCACTTTCTATATACCTTTCTCTAACTATCTTCATCTAAGGGTATCTTATTATGTAATTGAGTACGCGTGTTTCAGACAACTCACTTTATACCCTGGTGCACCACCAGAGGGAGCTGCCATGAAGGGAAGCCTAGGCAAGGCACCATGTCCCTCCAGGAAAAGTGCCATGGTGGGAAGCCCAGGCTGGAAGCAGGATGGGAGTGTCAGGGCTTGCGGCCGCTACCGCTGGGCGGGGCGGCAGGACGGACCGGTCCTGATGTCAAAGGGGTGCCAGGGATGCTGCAGGACCCTGCTCTGTGGAAGGAGGGGCGGTATACCTCACCCAGACTCCCTCTCAGTCCACTTGCTGGCCTGCTCAACCTGTGCCACTCATCCACTTTGATCTCCGCCCTCTCCTCCTCCAGCAACTCTCCTCCTTGCCTCTGCTCTCGCTCTGCTCCGCTCCAACTCCATCGCTCCTACTCAACCGAACACCCCAGTGCTCTTCCGAGCCATCCTTTATAGGGCTTTCTCACCCCTCCCCACCCTCCTTCCAGCAGCATCCTGGACTGCCTCAAGCCATTGCAGCTGGGGTAGCTGATCTGGCTGCGTTGGCCAGCAACAGCTGTGCCTTGTTGTCTGCCTGCCAAACCTCTCTGGCTAAGCTGATTGCTGAAGACAGGCCCAGCTGTGGCCCCTTGGCTGGCTGCCCACCTCCTCCCACAGAATGCCTGTGGCAGCTCCACCTGGGGTTGCTTTGCTCCTGGCATTCCCTGAGCCAGGTTATTGCCTTCTAGCTGGTGCATAGGCTTGGGCATGGCTCTGAGCTGTTGGGGCTGTTTCTCCTCCTCGTCAGGTAAGGGCTCTGTTTGGGCAGCTGCTGGGTCCCTATTCCCACTGCCTTTGCCCCCTCCCTCTGCTCTGCCTAGCCCCCTGTCCTCCCCCTGGAGGGTGGGGCTAGTTGGCCTCCCCTTGCCTTTTGTAGCCCTCTGAGGCTTTGGAACTTCACCCCTTCCCCCTGGTACAGGCAGGTTCTGGCCTTGTTTGCCAGCCAGGGCGGCCCTGAGACCAGTTTCGGAAGCGTCCGTGGCCAATGTGAAGGGCCGGTCGAATTCTGGGTTCCACAGGGCTGTGGCATTAGAGAGGGCAGACCTCAGGTCGGGCAGACCTCAGGTGGTCCACCAGCACATCCGCTCGGGGCATGGGATAGGCTTCGAACTTGGCCACTGTATTCTGTTCCCGATAGTCTATGCAGAAGCAGGTGGTCCTTTCTGGCTTGGGCACCAAGATTATCGGGCTCCTCCAGACGCTCTGTGAGGGTTCGATTACCCCCATCTGGAGCATCTCATCCGTCTCCCTTTCCACAGCCTCCCACCGCTTCCTGGGGATGAGTCGCCACATAGCCCGAGCCGTCTGCCCTGGCTCTGTCAGGATGGCGTGCTGTATCAGGCTTGTGCTACCGAGCCTACGGGAGAAGACGCCTGGCACGTGTGTCCATAGAGCTTGTAGTTGGGCCCATTGGGTCAGGTTGAGCTAGGGGGTCGAACTTGGGTTCCACAAACTCCAGGCCCTCTGTGGTCCATGGCAGCTCGCTGGATGGTAGTTCCAGGGGGTCCTCGGCCAAACCACAAATGCCTTCCGGCCACTCGTGCCACCGCTTCAGCAAGTTCACATGGAGAGTCTTTTGCCGATGGCGGCTTACCCCGCACCGGAGCTAGTAGGTGGTGGGGCCCACCACCCTCCGAATTTGGTAGGGGCCTCTCAACGGATCTCCCTCCTCTCCAGGGAATGCTTTCCGGTGCACAAGGACCTTCTCCCCTGCCTGGAAGTTCCTCATCCTTGTGCCCCATTCGTAGGCTGCCTTCTAGAGCATCTGGGCGTGTGTCAGCCGTCGGTTCGCTTCCGGTTGAGACTGCTGCACCCACTCGCGTTGGCTTATATACTCCTGGACGGGGGGAGCTGGGTTGCTGGCCTGGGGACCCCATCACTCTGCCAACCAAGAGAGCATCCCCTGTGGCTTACGCCCGTACAATAGTTCAAATGGGCTAAACCTGATGGAGTCCTGCAGAGTCTCTCGGAGGGCGAACATCAAGAGGTCAATATACAGGTCCCATTGGTGAGGCTTGTCGTGCGTCATCTTTTCCAGGGCCTCTTTTTTTTCTTTCACTAGGGTTTCTTTTTGTAACAATAAACAACAATAACAACTTCATAAAACAGTAAAATCAAAAGAATAAGCTTTCAAGAACCACAGTTGAATTGCATCCAATTCACAGCTGCCCACTTCTTCAGAGTATTCAGGTCTTGTTGAAATTTAATTCTATCTTCTGGGGAGTTTGCTACTCCTCCCAATTTGGTATCATCAGCAAATTTAATGAGCAGCCCTTCCACTCCTTCATCCAGATCATTGATAAAAATATTGAAAAGTACCAAGCCCAAAACCGAGCCCTTTGGCACCCCACTGGACACCTCCCTCCAATCTTATGAAATGCCGTTGACCACTCTGTCAATGTCAATTAGCCAGCACTCTTGGGTGCACCCCATCCGGCCCAGGGGATTTGTATTCATCCAGTGCAGCCAAGTGCCTCTCCACAACCTCTCTGTCAATGTCAATTAGCCACTTAGGTGCCCTGCCACATTTTCTTCTATCTCAGGGAACAGCTCCAGGTGATGAGATATGATCTTTTGGCGTTAACAGGACTTACGAATCTCCCTCCAGACTGACGCCCAGAGTCGCAAAAGGTTTACCAGCGATGGAAAAACATTTGCCAAGGGAGCCTGTGTTACCAGAACTGCTCTTTATTATAAGGGGAAATTAGCTTTAGCAGTCTGTAACTTAAAATTAGCGCGGATCTTAACCTATGTCTACGGAGGTCCCGATTCCAGACACTCTAGTGAAAAAGAGGCAGACTACAAATAGTTTCAATCACGTGTATTTGCTAACAATGTGGCGTAAGCCAGAGCTTGCACATACATACAAGAAAGCATACAAGGTCTAAGAAATACAGAGTCAGAAATATAGAGACTTTCGCATTAGCAGGTTCCCAACGATGGTAGAGGGAATACTCACTTATCCTGAAGTGAAGCAGAGACACAACAGCAAGGTGGCCCAATGCCAGCACTGGGACCACAGACGGACAGCAAGGGTTTCTGGATAGGATGGCACGAGCACCGAGTGGTCTGAGAGACCAGCTTAAATACCCCAAAACGTACCCTGGGCCTGGTGCTGTACTTGGTGGTTCTCACAGATTAAAACAAAAGGTTCTAATGGGTTACTGTGTTACCAGAACTGCTCTTATTATAAGGGGAAATTAGCTTTAGCAGTCTGTAACTTAAAATTAGCGCGGATCTTAACCTATTTCTACGGAGGTCCCGATTCCAGACACTCTAGTGAAAAAGAGGCAGACTACAGATAAGTTCCAAACATGTGTATTTAGTGTGGCGTAAGCCTAAACTTGCACAAGCATACAAGAGAACACACAAGATCTAAGAAATACAGAGTAGGAAATACAGAGACTTTCGCATTAGCTGGTTCCCAACGATGGTGGGGAATACTCACAATCCTGGAGCGAAGCAAAGACACAACAGCGAGGTGGCCCAATGCCAGCACTGGGACCACAGACGGACAGCAAGGGGTTCTGGATAGGATGGCACGAGCACCGAGTGGTCTGGGAGACCAGCTTAAATACCCCAAAACGTACCCCGGGGCTGGTGCTGTACTTGGTGGTTCTCACAGTTTAAAACAAAGGTTCTAATGGGCTACTGAATGGCTTGGATGGGGCACTTTGGTAATCTGATTGCGATAAGTGACACCTCAGGAAGAGGGGACAAAAGAGGGAGGGGAAATCCAAGTGGGCTGAATGGATGTTCCAGCGGACAGGGCTTGTCCTGATGTCATCAGCTCTGGAATGCGGAGGTTTCTTTGAGATGCATTCTCTAAGTGCTTGGGATGGTCGGCACTTAGTTCCTTCTCCGGGGCGGCTCCTAAGATATGCAGAGCGGGGCGAGGTACTCTCGCTGCGGACGTGGTGTGCCCGCTTCGCCGAAATGGCTTCTCAAAGCAGTCTTCTTCCCTGGGTCTTCTGGCTGCCTGGGAACATGGATGCCGGCTGGGCATAGCTGGGGCTGGATAGCAGGCTGCCCGGTAGCGAGGGCAAGCTCGGGGACCGGCCCGCGGGAGGCTCCAGGCGGGAACTGACCAGGGAGCGCCTAGCCAGGCTCGCTGGAGGTTTCCCCGGCCGTCTCCCGGCTGCTAGCAGCGGCTTGGGCCCATATGAGGCAGGCTTCCATGGAGGCAGGGGAAACAGCACACAAAACACAGTCCAAAGCAGGGAACAGGCACGGTCCGTGGCAGGTGGCAATGCAGGCACGGGGCACACTTGTAGCACAGTCCAAAACACACACTGGGAAGTCCAGGTACAGGGCAGGGCAGGGCTGCCCAGAAAAAGAGTCCTTTGTGCAGTTAACCAAACATGGAGTCAGTAAACTGCACAGTCTATTGCAACAGCAAGGTAATAAAACAGCAGACAGGAAACTGACACGTGTACCAGAACACACACGTGCAAGGCAGTCCTTGGTGCAGCAGTAAAATAGCGATGCAGGAAACTTTAACACAGTTCATGGCAGGCCTTAAAGCAGGAGAGGGGGCCTACTTGGCAACACCTGTTCCTCTCCCGGGCCGGTGGATTGGGTGGAGTTGAAAGAAGAGGATCGTTTGGATTGTCTCAGTGAACAGCTCCAGGTGATGAGATATGACCTGTTGGTGTTAACAGGACTTACCCGGGGTTGGATAAGGAGCACAGCAGATGCTCAATGCCCCCAAGCCCCAGCAGATTTACAAATAATGGGAGACTCTGGATTTCCCCCTGGAAATGGTGACAAGCACGGTGGATTTACATGTGACCCACTAACTCGATGGGGAACGGGAGCTGCGCCCAGGCCAAGCAACCAGGAATGGGGCCAGATGCTACAGCTACTTACGCTACCATTGGCGACATTCCAATAGGGGTTGGGGGATGTAGAAATGGGAGCTGCGGCTGGGCCATGCAACCAGGAAAGGGGCGCAGACGCTGCAGCTACCTATGCTTCAGGTGGCGAGAACACCATCGGCAGCTGGGGCAACGTCTGTGGCTGCATCCTTTGAAGCTTCCCATATGGGCCTGGGGTCTTGCACACCTCTTGACACAGGGGCTTTGCCCACTAGTGGAGCTCTCCCAGAAAAATCTCTTTCAATTTGACTCTCCCAGTTAACTAAAATGGAGCTGATCTCGTGTTGCCCATTTGAAATGGAATTTAGGGACTGCACCACCGGTTTACCTAAGTCGGAGATGCTAGTCGTGACATGGGCAAACTTATTAGCGAGAGTCTCAATATTGACCGAATCCATGATTGCTAAGCCTCCGGCTGCAGGAGCAGTCCAGTCGGCAATGCTTCGTCTGGCACGCGAGAGAGGGGGAGAGGAATTGATCCACAGTTGTAGCCATGCATTCCAACCCTTGCTACCGGCCTCCAGATAGGGAGCGCACTGCGGCAGCCTCTGGGTTATATTTAGCTCAGCTAAGTCTATGCGGATCTCTTTTAAAGACATTTGCGGGCGGACTAAAACTCTCTCTCGGATGTCAGTTTTCAAAACATGGGAGTCCACTATATGCGTGCCCCCTTGGCTTAATTGTTCATTGCTAGCAATCAAAGGGTCAATTTGGATGGTGTGGGTCTCCTGGGTCCGGATCAGCAGGGAATAATTGCCTAGTTCATGAGTCAAATTTACAAAGAGCAGCCCAAGCCGGTGAAATTTCTCTACTAGGGGCTTGGTTTGGCATTCGGGCGTCTGCTGAACCAGTATCCTATCGGGTGGGCCGTGTTTGGCTAGGTCTTCCTCTTTTACAATCCAGGTCAGGTTCTCCCAGCGCTCTATAGCAAAGGAGAGAACTGCGCCTGAAGGGGGCGTGATGGTGACTGATGCAGTTTCAGTGGCAGTGGTGCCTAGTAGGATGGTCATTCTAAAGGGGTCTCCTGCCTTCCATATTGCGGCCGACACTAGAATAACTTCACAGTATGGTCCGAAAGCCTCAGTGACAAATGGCGAGGTTTTGAAATTGGCAGGGGTGGTATATTTGTCTACCACCGGGACTGCAGTGGGGGCTGGCCTGATACGGGGAAGGAACATACAAGGAATTGGAGCGAGAGGTGAAACCGTATCGGTAGGCGAGTAGCACACTAGCTCTTGGGACATGGTTTTTACTCCCACACATAAAATAACAAGCTCTGGGGGTTGGATCCACTGCTCTTCACAACTGCGGAAGTTAGTGCGATCCGTGGGGGTGGTCATATTGCTCTGCTGCACAACTTTGCAGACCATCATTTCGTTTTCTGCTAGTGTATTGATACATCTCCAGTGGGGGTAGGGCATTAATTTGGACGGGCGTCCCTCTACTAGGGTGCCTGCCAGCACGAGCAAACACAGAGTGGCCAGGTGCCTCATCTCCTGGCCTTCTTTTCCTTTCTGTGGCGAAAATATCCTGGGGAGACCTGCGGGTACAAGTACAGGTTCCCTGAGTTTGTTGCAGCATGTAAAACGAATGAAGTGAAGTGGGGAAAAAGGGAGGGCGTTTTTCTGCCAGCACTGTCTATTAGTCGGGGCTCGAACGAGGAGTCCCAGGGCACTAAGCGAGCCTTCCCGCTTGTTGCACTGGGGAACTCCTGTGCGGGGGCTTCTTCTTATAGCATGTATGTTTCAGAGGGGAATGTCTTTGCGTCGGGCGAGGGTCGGCTATGCGTTAGGCGGGATTATGCAAACTCGCCCCAGGGGTCCCTGGGTGTCTAGACTATGTGGCCTTCAGGTGCCCCTTGCTCAGTGGCTGGCTGTTTTTTATTTTGCGGGCTGAGAGCTGTCTGTCCGGCTCGGCCTGGCCTTGCCGTTCGTTTCGCCTAAGATGAGCTAGAGAGCTGTTTCCAGTAACCACACGGGTTGCTGTTTAAGGAGACCTTTGTCTCATTTTTCTGAAATTATTTTTTTCTTGCAGGGCAGGACAACACCAATTTTTGGAGGGACTCCCTCGGGAGGCCCCATTTTCTGGTTAAAAGAAAGAAAAACACACAAAGCAAAAGCACACGGGCGTGGGGTAATTTCGGGTTGCCCTCACTTGGAAGGCCTGGCGTGGCTTCATTATAACTTCAATATGTCTCCCCCCCTTCTTTTCCCTTATACGGTACGGGCAAGGGAAAAGATTACGTTAGATGGGGCGGGCGGCTGCTGGCGGAAAGGGCCGAAATGGAGCCGAAGGCACTCGGCGGCGTTTATCGAAAAGTGGCGGAGGCGGCGAAAATCTTTCGGCGCCGCTGCGTCTGGGCTATTCAGGGGTCATCTTGGCGCGGGGGATTCTGGCTATGTAAATGAGGCATGTTGCCCCTTGTGCGTAGCGAACGCGCCTCAATAACACATTCCAGAGGGCACATATTTACAAAATAATGGTGGGTCTTTTACCTTTGCACTAAAGCGTACTAGATGGTGGCGCCGTAAAGCAACTCACCATGACGAATATGAACATTAGTAAAAGAGGGGGTTGATGGGCTTGACGGGGGTTTCCTTCAGGGGAGGCACGGCCCTCAAAGCCAAAGCCGACCATCATGCGAAAGCCTGGGTCTGGCAGGTGAGACCCCGAATCTACGTAGATGCGGGATCTTCACCAGCACGGCGGGTGAAATGTTTTCAAACAAAGAAATCACCTTATTTGGTGGTTTCAACGTTGGAAGACTGCATTCACTTTTGGGCTAAAGCCACTCCAAACACTTTCACACACAGCAAATCTCTTTTGCCTGTGTAATTTTTTTTCCGAACATGTGGCTTAAAATCCAATTAAGAATCACTCTCGGTGGTGGTCCTATTTGGCTTTGGTTGCCGTGTTTCCCCCTAGGGTCCCAACTGTGGGGCCCGCCTAATGAAGTTAAAGAATAGAACTGAAACAAAATTCTTAACATTTATACATATATATTCTGCTGTTACTTTTATACTAGAGCTACAAAGGTCTGGTCTAAGGGGACACAGTGTATCTCTGGCCAAGGGTGAAGGGACATCTGGTGAACCACTGGGCAGAGGGGGGCTGGGCTGTTCCCCCAGGGTCATACACAGGCGGGGCGGTTTGGAGCGGCTTCCCTTTCCATTCCTTCAATTGAGAGGCATGGAAGTATTTTAGCCAAGTGCCTCCTGTCTTCCTCTGGATGGCTACCTGATAGACGGCTGGAGAGACTCTTTTCGTGATTGGGACGGGGCCTTGCCATTTGGCCGCTAACGAGTGTGCCTTCTGCGAGAACTTCCTATATAAAACGAGCTGTCCTTCCTCCCACCGCCTCAGGTTCCTGACCCATCCTAGTTTGCGGTCCATATCCTTTTCGGCTGTGCCTAACTTCTGGGCCACTTGCATGTGGACGGCGTGTATGGATGAGATGAGGTCCTGAACCCAGGCGTCATTAATTACTACGGGTTGCATATCAGAAGGGAGCTGCGTGTCTAGCCAGAAGGCTTCTGGGAGCTGCATTTTCCGTCCTGTCATGACCATATGGGGCGTGAGTCCGTGAACTGCGGTGGTGCCTCTGATGGCCATTAGAATTATGGGGAGTTTTTCATCCCAGTCTCTCCCGGAGGAGCGAACCATCTTGCGGAGAGCCTCCTTGAGGGTCCGGTTGGTTCTTTCTATGGCGCCGGAAGCCTGGGGATGGCCGGCTATGTGAAAGCGTTGTTGGATGCCTAATGCCTTGCAAAGTTCCTGGGTGACTTCTCCAATAAAATGTGAGCCCAAATTGGAATCCATGACTCGTACAGTGCCCCATCTCGAGAATACATTGTTGAACAGTAGTTTGGCCGTGGTGGCTGCAGTGTTATGCTTACACAGGAATGCCTCGACCCATTTACTAAAGGGATCTATGACAGTGAGACAGTAGCGATTGCCGCGGGGAGTGGGAGGAAGGGGACCAATAAAGTCAATCTGTATACGAGCCCAGGGTCCATCAATTCTCTGATGCTGGAGGGGAGCTCTAGGTCCAGTTGGGTCTGCATTGACCATAGCGCAGGACAGACAGTTGTCCACCCATTGTGCTACTTCGGTATTCATGCTAGGCCACCAACCAACCTCTTTGACCCTCTCCAGAGTCAGGTCCTTGCCTCGGTGTCCCTGCTCGTGGACAAACTGAATCAGATCGGCCCTGACCTCCAGTGGCACTACCCAATGGCGTTCACCGGCTGTATCTACTGCCCAGACTATGTTTTCCTCTTCTCGGATCACTAGTCTTCCTGTCTGGTCCCTTCCTGCGGCTAGGAGGTCAGCTACTTCTGGGTCGGATATCTGCAGTTGGGCTAGGTCTAGTGTACCTGCGGTTCCCTGAGCCTGGCTGCAGGCTTGTGCCCGGGTGGTGACAGGGTGGAGGGGACAATCGGTGGCTGGTTCCGGTAAGGGAGCATTTTCAGTGGCGGCTGCCTTGGCTGCGAGGTCTGCCTGGTCATTCCAATAGGCGGTCTCTGAGTTCGTTTTTTGGTGTCCTTTAACATGTGTGACCTGCGTTGGGCCTGTACGAGACTGAAGGAGCGTAGCCACTTGCTGCCATAGCTGTAGGTGGGCTACGGGTTTCCCATCGCTAGGTCTCCACCCCTGATTCTGCCACACCGGGAGCCAGACTGTGGCGGCTTTGGCCGTCCAATCCGAGTCTGTGTAAATGGCAAGTGGGCTTTCTGGGGGCTCAAACTCAAGCACTGCCAGAAGCGCTTGCACCTCAGCCACTTGGCTGGAATGGGGGCGGGCTGGACCTTTGAGGGTATAGGCGTCGCTCACTCGCACAGCGCCGTAGCCTGTCCAAGGGGAGCCAACGTGAAAGGAGGAGCCGTCGCAGAACCAGCATGTGAAGCCGTTCAGTTGGGCTTCCTCTAGTGGGACTCCCCAAGTGACCGGCCAAACAACCTGCGGTGGCGGGTCCAGGGGGCACTCGTGCTCGGTCCCGGTTACTAACAGGCCATAGGGGGCTGGTGGCTCAGTGGCTTCCTTCTTAAATTCTACTCCGCAGTTGACCAAGGCTAGGGTCCATTGTGCTATGCGGGCGTTAGATACCTGCCCGTCCTGTATTTTTCCAGATAGGATGTACTTGAGGGGCGTATGGGTGGTCTGGACTATCGTGCGCGAGCCACCTATGATAAATTCCCAATGGGTCAGACTCCAAACTAGAGCAAGGCAAGTCTTTTCGCATGAGCTGAACTTGGTCTCTACTGAAGTTAGGTTACGAGAGGCATAGGCTACTACTCTAGCGGCTCCCGCTTGCTGCTGGGTGAGCGTGGCTCCGATGCTTTTGTCCGAGACTGCTAGCTGGATAAAGAATGGCTGGGTGACATCCGGATGGGCTAGAGCTGGGGCTGCAGCCAGACTACGTTTCAGTTCGGCCAAGGCTATCTGCTGATCTGGTCCCCATTCCCAGGGAGTGTTTTTTTTAAGTAGGGCATAAAGAGGGCGAGCCTTATCTGCAAATGACTCGATGAAATCTCGAGAGAAGTTGAAGGTTCCTAGAAGGGCTCTAAGGGAGGGGACGTCGGTGGGTGCAGGCAGCTTGGAGATGACCTCCATTCGCTGGGCGTCCGGGGTGCGACCCTCGGGTCCCAGGGTCAGACCCAGGTACTTGACACTGGTCTGAACCAATTGGGCCTTTTCCCTGCTTGCCTTGAACCCAGTCTCGCGGAGGAGTTCTAGGACTTCCCTCGTGACTTGGCGAGCTAATTCTTCTGTGGGGGCATGGACCAGGATATCATCCACGTAGCTCAGAACATGGGGCCTCGAGGAGGGTTGGAGGCGTTCCCACATCTGAACTACATGGGCATGGCAAATGCTGGGGCTGGAGTGGAAACCCTGGGGTGTCCGCTTGAATGCGTATTGCTGGCCGCGGAAAGTGAACGCGAACTTGTACCAGCAAGACTCATGCAACCGGATGGAGTGGAAGGCGTTGGCCAGGTCTATGACCGAGTAGAACCGGGACCCAGCGGCAATGGCTGTCAGGATCTCGTTGTACTTGGCCACAACCGGGGCAACTGGAGGGGTGGTGGCATTCAGGGCACGGAAGTCGACCGTCATTCTCCAGGTCACTCCATCTGCTTTTAGAACTGGCCACAATGGGGCGTTGCAGATGGACTGCATCGGGAGTATGACGTCCCACTCAAGGAGTCCTTCTATGGTCTTGGCTATCCCTGCCTCAGCTTCGGCTGGGTACTTGTACTGTCTCTGGGGAGGGGGGTCCTTTCCTTCAATCAGGACGCAGGCGCCCTTCACTATCCCACAGTCGGCTTTGTCTGTCACCCAAACTTCGGGAAAGTCCTGAACCCAGGGGTCTCCTGTGATGGGGGCGAGAGGCAAGGGGGCCTTGAGGGCTGCACATCGATGGACTGCATTGACAAAGTCTGGGCCTCCCGGGATGCGCCACAGGAGCCCGTTCGCTAGGTCAATGGTCAGTCCCTCGGCTCGGAAGAACGGCATACCCAAAAGTCCATCATCTTCTCCCCGGTTTGCACATGCCGAAATCCGGGTGGCTAGGCTCCCAACGGAGAGGGGGATATCCTTCCAGACCGGGGATTCTTGCATGCCGCCTCCAAAACCGGCGAGCTGCATGGTAGTAGAGGTCTGAGTTCCCTTTGTAACTAAGGTGGGCCGGAGTATATTAAGTGAAGCTCCGGTATCTATGAGGAGGGTGGCAGGCTTCTTCTTTTCCCCGGGAGTCCCGATCCCTGCCTTCACTGTCGGTCTCTCCCATGTGTCCGGCTTTAGTTTGGCAACTATGCCCACGGAAGGAGACTGGGACTCGGGGCGACCCTATTGTGATCCTGCACCCTGGTCGGTGGAAGTGGCACTCTCTCTAAAGGGGTTTTTGGGGCTCGGGCGTTCCCGGACCGCAGCTATCGGAGGACCCGGGAAGGAAAGGTCTGGCGGTAAGGGGGGCGCCGTCGGGGGCACCGGGGGTTGCTGCTGGTCTTCCCAGTCCATGATCACCCTCATCAGAACGGACGTGGGCTTACCATCGAAAAGCTCTATGTTCGCTCCAATGTTTTTGAGGCGCATCCAAAGTTCCCAACGGAGGGGGTCCCTGGACTGGGGCGTGCTGCCGCCGTCCTTGTAGCCCTCGTGGTCGCCTTGCGGTGCTCCCCAAGCATTAGACTGATCTGGAGGTGGGTAGACCTGATGGTTGTATGGGTGCGATGCTCGAGAATGGGAAGGGGCTAGGGGCGCATCTTGCGGTCGGGGCTCGTGAGGTCCCTGCTGGGAGGAGGAACCATAGCTCGGGGTGGGTGCGAAGGAAACTCCCGGGCGGTAGTCCCTTGGCCCTCTTCCCCGGTTAAAACTGCTACTCCTTCCCCTTAGGATCCCTCCCCTTGCCTCCGAGTATGCGTTGCGTCCCTGCGGTCGGTACTGAGAGTGGGGGCCATGATTGGCATAAGTGACTGCACTTATCGGCTCGCTCTCCTTCCTACGGGAGGCCGGGGACTTCACATGGCGGATCGCTCCGGTCTCTCGCAACAGGCCAGCAATGCTCCTGATGCGGGATTCCAGCTCTCCCCATGTAATGCTCCCGGGTTCGACTCCTGCCAGGGCCAGGCAAGTGGTGCTGTTGAGCCCATCTATGACTGCTCTCCTAAATTCTAAGTCATCGAAGTCAGGTATGTCGCTCAAGTCTAAATCTACCTCGTCTGCTAGTTCGGCTAGGAGCTGCTTTCCGGCCAAATATGCCTCTGGGTCCTCTCCGGGTTTTTGAGATTCTGCTATGTATAAGGCCTTCAAGCTCTTGGTAGGCCAGAGGAAGGCGCACAGTTCCTTCATGGCACCGTACTGACTGCGAGTGGCTAGTCTCCGGTTAGAAATGTATGCGTTAAGAGAGGTGACTATTTCGGGGCTGGCGCAGTGGCGGGCCATTTGGGCCACATCGGAGCCACTGGCGGAGGGCTGGGACATGGTCACGTGGGCGAACCATTGTATAGCTGAGTCCCGGTTCCGGGGTCCCATGCGGTCCGCTATGGCTTGGAGTTCATCGGGCCTCCAATTATGGGTCTCTTTAACTATTTGGTCTGTCTTCCTGCCATCCTCGTCTGTGGAAACGATCTCCTTGGTAGCTATCCGGCGGAGGGGCTGCGGGGCTTCCTCGGGCTGGGACGAAGGGGATGACCAGCTGTCGGTACTACCTTTGGGGAGGGCCAAGAGGGCTGCGGGATGCACGGTGGAGATTACGGCCTGCTGCATCCCTAGGTGCTCCTTTAGGGCCTCTAGCTCCCTCTTACAAGCGGAGTGGTCTGCAGAAGCCACCTTGGAGTGATTGTGCTCCGCCATGAACTGGGCGGCATGAGTTAATTTGGCAATTTTCTCCTGTCCTTCAATTACTACGTGCTCAGCCATATCAGTGCGAGCGGTGGCCGCTTCAGCCTTGTGCTGAGCGTCCTGGAGGGCAGTGGTTAGTCCTTGTTTTTCTAATATGAAATTGACGCGTTCGGCGCGCCACTCAACTGTCTTTTCCTCATGGTCTCTTTACTGTTCGACTAGTTTGGCCCTGAGACTCTGGATTTCTAGATGCAGGGCGTCCTGTTCTCGCTTTGCTTTTTCCTCTAGCTCTTTCCTCTCGTTGTCCTGGGCTATTCTGAGCCTCTCTATTTCCTGCTCACTATCTTCCTGCTCTATCTGTAATTTATTAATTAGGGACACACTGTCCTGTAAGGCAGTGAAAAGTGCCCAAGCTCCGTATCTGTCTTTCTTACTTGACTTGGGTTTCTCCTTCTCACAAAAATCCTGGAAGGCGCTTCTGACTATCTGGAGCGGGTCGGGTCCCTTGAAGGAACCGGCTTCCCAAGGGCAATCTCCCTTCTTAACTAGCCACTTCTCCAGGCGGGGCACGGCGGGGTTTCCTCGGTACATTTTTCTTTTCGTTTAAGGCTGATCTCGGGGCGGTTAAAGAGTGGATCAGCGACACCACGGATGGGGTGATTAAAGCTCCCTATAAGCTTTCCCGTCTAGGGGCCGTTCTGAGGTTATTTTCCTTCGGGTCCTCGGGGATTCTTACACTGGATATTCCGGGGTTTTTAACAACTTTTCCTCTCTATGTTCCTTTGGGAGGTTTATCCTTCCCTCCGGTCCTCAAGGATTTTTAAACTGGGTTCTACACAGGTTTTTACCAGGGGTGATTTTTAAGGGTCCTACTTTTAGGTTCAAAGGGTATTTTTAAGGGTCCTACACTCGGTTCTTCTTCACCGGGGGAGAAGGGAAAATTCCTATTCCCGTTTCAAGCTTGCCTACAAGCCACGGGACCAGGAAAACTTTACTGGCTCAGAAGGTGCTCCCAAGCTCTCTAAGCCCAAGAACCAAAACGCTCAGAGCTCCCAAGCCTCTGCTCAGAAGCCAAAGCTCAGGGGTCTCCCAAACCTATACTCGGAAAACCAAAGCTCAGGGGTCTCCCAAGCCTATGCGCTCAGAAAACCAAAAAGTGTTCCCAAGCCTTTGCTCAGAAACTGCAACTAAGGGATCTCCCAAGCCTCTGCTCAGGCAACCAGAAATGCTCCCAAGCCTCTGCTCAGGCAACCAGAAATGCTCCCAAGCCTCTGCTCAGAAGCTACAATGCTCTCAAGCTCTCTGCCCAAGAACTAAACTCAAAGTGTCCCCAGGCCTCGTGCTCACAGACAAATGGTTAAACTGTCTCCAAGCTAAGACCAAAAGACCAAAAGCGCTCAAGGACTGCCTCTGCAAGTCCCCAAGCAAAAGTGCCCAGGAGTAAAGCTACGGTACTCCCAAGCAAGAAGCGCTCAAGAGTTCTAACAACTCCCAAGCAAGGTGCGCCCAAGAGTCCTGCCGACTCTCAAGCAAGGTGCGCCCAAGAGTCTGCCTTCAAACTCCCAAGCGAAGTGCGCCCAAGAGTCTACCTTAAAACTCTCAAGCGGAAAGCGCTCAAGAGTTCTGCTGACTCTCAAGCGAGGTGCGCCCAAGAGTCTGCCTTCAAACTCCCAAGCGAAGTGCGCCCAAGAGTCTACCTTAAAACTCTCAAGCGGAAAGGCGCCCAAGAGTCTAACTTAAAACTCTTAAGCACGGTGCGGCCGGCTGCCGCGGGGCTTCAGGAACCTGGCTTTAGATTCCCAAAGCTAAACTGACCAAATGGACTAACGATCCCTTCACGTTTCCTCCGGAGCGGGGATTGAAGCCTAAGTGCTGGCAGGAACGGGGTTTGGACGGACTTAGGAGAGACGGGGGAGGGCAGAAGAGAATTTTATATGTGCTGCTTCAGGAGATATGTATAGATCTATAGAGCCTACTTCTGGGATCCCACCCACATAGACACGTTTAGGCGGCCCGGAAGGTGGCCAGGAACTTCACCAGTTCAGAGGTCCTCACCCACAGTACACCGGTTATAACGGCTGGAGGGCCTCGCGGTGCACCACAAAAGGCAAGTAGTCCAAAGCTGGCTGAAGGAGGAAATGGGGGAAAAGCCAACCCACAAGATAGAAATGCTCGCTAGAGCCACACACACTCACACTTTTAATTCCCTGAGCTAAATTGCGCTCTTTACACAGAGGTCTGGAAAATTTTCCTCTACGGCAGTTCGCTGAAAACACGCGTGTCGACTCACGTGGATTCACACGAACTGGGTTATGCCCGCATTCTCCACCAGTAAACTGTTACCAGAACTGCTCTTTATTATAATGGGGAATTAGCTATAGCAGTCTGTAACTTAAAATTAAGCGCGGATCTTAACCTATGTCTACGGAGGTCCCGATTCCAGACACTCTAGTGAAAAAGAGGCAGACTACAGATAAGTTCCAAACACGTGTATTTAGTGTGGCGTAAGCCTAAACTTGCACAAGCATACAAGAGAACACACAAGATCTAAGAAATACAGAGTAGGAAATACAGAGACTTTCGCATTAGCTGGTTCCCAACGATGGTGGGGAATACTCACAATCCTGGAGCGAAGCAAAGACACAACAGCGAGGTGGCCCAATGCCAGCACTGGGACCACAGACGGACAGCAAGGGGTTCTGGATAGGATGGCACGAGCACCAAGTGGTCTGGGAGACCAGCTTAAATACCCCAAAACGTACCCCGGGGCTGGTGCTGTACTTGGTGGATCTCACAGTTTAAAACAAAGGTTCTAATGGGCTACTGAATGGCTTGGATGGGGCACTTTGGTAATCTGATTGTGATAAGTGACACCTCAGGAAGAGGGGACAAAAGAGGGAGGGGGAAATCCAAGTGGGCTGAATGGATGTTCCAGCGGACAGGGCTTGTCCTGATGTCATCAGCTCTGGAATGCGGAGGTTTCTTTGAGATGCATTCTCTAAGTGCTTGGGATGGTCGGCACTTAGTTCCTTCTCCGGGGCGGCTCCTAAGATATGCAGAGCGGGGCGAGGTACTCTCGCTGCGGACGTGGTGTGCCCGCTTCGCCGAAATGGCTTCTCAAAGCAGTCTTCTTCCCTGGGTCTTCTGGCTGTCTGAGAACATGGATGCCGGCTGGGCATAGCTGGGGCTGGATAGCAGGCTGCCCGGTAGCGAGGGCAAGCTCGGGGACCGGCCCGCGGGAGGCTCCAGGCGGAAACTGACCAGGGAGCGCCTAGCCAGGCTCGCTGGAGGTTTCCCCGGCCGTCTCCCGGTTGCTAGCAGCGGCTTGGGCCCATATGAGGCAGGCTTCCATGGAGGCAGGGGGAACAGCACTTTAAAACACAGTCCAAAGCAGGGAACAGGCATGGTCCATGGCTGATGGCACTGCAGGCATGGGGCACACTTGTAAAACAGTCCAAACACACACACACTGGGAAGTCCAGATACAGGTCTGGGCAGGGCTGCCCAGGAAGAGAGTCCTTTTGTGCAGTTAACCGAACATGGAGTCAGTAAACTGCACAGTCTATTGCAGCAGCAAGGTAATAAAACAGCAGACAGGAAACTGACACGTGTACCAGAACACACACGGGCAGGGCAGTCTTTGATAGCAGCAGTGAAACAGCAATGCAGGAAACTTTAACGTAGTTCATGGCAGGCCTTAAAGCAGGAGAGGGGGCCTACTTGGCAACACCTGTTCCTCTCCCGGGCCGGTGGATTGGGTGGAGTTGAAAGAAGAGGATCGTTTGGATTGTCTCAGTGAACAGCTCCAGGTGATGAGATATGACCTGTTGGTGTTAACAGGACTTACCCGGGGTTGGATAAGGAGCACAGCAGATGCTCAATGCCCCCAAGCCCCAGCAGATTTACAAATAATGGGAGACTCTGGATTTCCCCCTGGAAATGGTGACAAGCACGGTGGATTTACAAGTGACCCACTAACTCGATGGGGAACGGGAGCTGCGCCCAGGCCAAGCAACCAGGAATGGGGCCAGATGCTACAGCTACTTACGCTACCATTGGCGACATTCCAATCGGGGTTGGGGGATGTAGAAATGGGAGCTGCAGCTGGGCCATGCAACCAGGAAAGGGGCGCAGACGCTGCAGCTACCTATGCTTCAGGTGGCGAGAACACCATCGGCAGCTGGGGCAACGTCTGTGGCTGCATCCTTTGAAGCTTCCCATATGGGCCTAGGGTCTTGCACACCGCTCGACGCAGGGGCTTTGCCCACTAGTGGAGCTCTCCCAGACACATGGCTATGCTGTCCTTGAGATGAGTGTTGCATATGCAAGCCAGTTTACATGGGTCCTCCCTGCACAGAGGATGCAAGCGAGTGGCCAAGCCTGCCTGCAAGCTCGTGACCAAGTCCCTGACCCTGTGGAGAAGCTAGTCCTGTACTTCCATCTCTTTGGCCAGGACCTGGTCCAGGCCAGGGATTAGAGGGATGATCTACCTCAGAAAGGACTGGTAGCTTGGTGGTCTCATTGAATGGCCTCAGGAACAGACTATATGAGAGAGAGCTAGCCAGTCCATTGAGCTGAGGCTGAGCTCCTCTCTCCCCTGTAAGACTGGCACCGATGACATTACGTTCTGAACAGGGTTCTTTTGCTCCTCCAGATGACTCACCATGTCCTAGGTGGAGTTCCAGCAGGTGGCAGTGTCCTAGATGAGGACACAGCCTCGTGATCCCCATCCCCCTGCCTCTGGAGCAGCTCTTGCGAAGACTTGATACTGCGCAAGAAGTGGGCTGAGAGGCACCGACAGCTGTCCAGCAATGTGCACATAGACAACATCAATTGGTCCCTGTGGCCTTGATGCTCCTCCCTAGCCACAGAGCATCCATCATAATTAGGTGCAGTTTGAGGGCCAGGCAGACCAGGCTGTCTAGTCATATCTATATCAGAGCCGTCAGCAGGTTTCTTCCTGCATCAGTGACCACAAAGCTGCAGGAAACCTGCCCCCGGGAGCCCATTCCCTCAGGGCAGCCCCAATCGTGGAGCCGATGTTCTTGCCCATAGGATCCTCATCCATGCCTGGAGCAGGAGCACTCTATAGCCCAGCGCCAAGGGGGCCACCTCCTTTGGGGAACCAACTTCTCCCTGGGGTGGCAGAGATTCTCCCGTTTCCGCCACTGGGCTGTGATGGAGAGGTAGCCGTGATGACGGTCTCTCCAGAGGTCTGCTGTGAAGTGGACGATCCATCCTTGGGCACCCTTCAGTTCCCTCACGACCCTCGCTTTCACTGCCTTGTAGAGGGTGGGCAAGACTCACCGTGCAATGGTCCTCCATGATGGCACTGAGAACTAGGGAGCGAACTGACACAACAGCCTCCTAATGCCCACACCCTCCATGACGGATAACGGGAGTCGGTCCAATACGATCATCTCAGCCACTGCTCCAGTGTATGCCTCCTGAGCCCTCCCACAGTTGATCTCTATGTAGCCTTTTCTATCTTTCTCTGTATCTGTATCTTGCTATTTCTTACTTTCTATCACTGTTTCTTTCTGAGTCTTTCTCTTTCTATCTCTAGCTATCATTTTCTCTCATCTCTTGTTTTTTTCTCCTGTCATCCATCCGTCCGTCCGTCCGTCCGTCCGTCCGTCCGTCCGTCCGTCCGTCCGTCCGTCCGTCCGTCTGTCTGTCTGTCTATCTATCTATCTATCTATCATCTATCATCATCATCATCATCATCATCATCATCATCATCATCATCATCATCATCATCATCTTGTTCTCTATATCTATTTGAAGCATTTGCATTCTGTTTCAATGTCTAGCACAGTTGATCTTTATGTAGCCTTCTCCTTTGGTTTCTCTCTGTCTCTTACTGTCTATTTACTTTCTGTCTCTGTCTGTATCGTTCTATGTCTTTCCACCACTATCTATCTGAATCTATTTCTTTCTATGTCCTTGCCTATCTCTTTCTATCTCATTTTCTATCTTTCTATATCTGTCTCTATTGTTTTTAAGTAGATCTATCATTTTCTATAGATCTTTCTCTAACTTTCATTAGAAATGATATTGTTTTTCTCTCCTTTTTATTTATCAATCTATCTTCTTCGGTCTAAGTCTGTATCTATTTGAAGTCTTCACATTCTGTTTCTAGCTCTAGGACAGTTGATAGAAACAGATAGAGATAGAAAGAAATAGGCAGTAAGAGGCAGAGATAGAGAAGCAGATAGAAAAGGCTACTTAGTTATAAACTGTGCTAGACCTAAAAACAGAATGCAAATGCTACAAGTAGATATGGAGTCAGACAGAACAAGATAGAAACAAGGAGAGAAAAACAAAATCATTAGCAAAATATACACATAGATGAAGACAGAGAAAGGTATATAGAAAACAATAGAGATAGAGATAGAAAGAGAGAAAGAGAGAAAGAGAGAAACTGAAAGCTAGTGATTGAAAGAGAAAAGAAAGGAAAGGTATACATAGAAAGATACATTCAGATAGATAGTGATAGAAAGGCATAAAAAGAAAGAGAAGAGATAGAAACTAACGAATACACAGTGAGAGAGAGATACAGAGCAACATATAGAAAAGGCTACACGGAGATCTACTGTGCTAGACGAGGAATGTGAATGCTACAAACAGATATAGAGTCAGACAGAACAAGATAGAGATAGAGAGATAATAGATAAATGATGATGATAGACAGAAACAAGATAAAAAGAGCAAAAGATAGGTACACATAGATACACATAGAAGAATAAAGGTAGGCAAAATTATACAGAAAACGATAGAGATAAATATAGAAAGAGAAAATGATCGGTGGAGATAGAAAGAGATAGCAAAGCAGGTAGAGAGAAAGATTCAGATAGGTAATTGTAGAAAAACTCAGAAAGAAAGTGATAGAAAGTAACAAATAAACAGTAAGAGACAGAGAAACAGAGAAAAAGCAGCATAGAGATACACTGAGCTAGATCTAGAAACATAGGTTCGGACAGAACAAGATAGAAATATGGTTGTTGTGGGTTTTCCGGGCTGTATTGCCGTGGTCTTGGCATTGTAGTTCCTGACGTTTCGCCAGCAGCTGTGGCTGGCATCTTCAGAGGTGTAGCACCAAAAGACAGAGATCTCTCAGTGTCACAGTGTGGAAAAGATGTAGGTCATTTGTATCTACTCAGGAGGGGTGGGGTTGAGCTGAGATCCTGTAAGAGTTTCCCAGGGTGTGGAATGCTAATGGCGGGAGGCTTCACTGTATCCTGAGGAGGTTCTTTTGCATATGGATTGGTACTTGATGTGCTAATCTTCTCTGCAGGGCTATTGTCGGGGATAGAATGTTTTGTTAGCCTGGTGTTTTTCAGAACTGGAAACCATGCTCTGTTCATTCTTAAGGTTTCTTCTTTCCTGTTGAAGTTTTGCTTATGCTTGTGAATTTCAATGGCTTCCCTGTGCAGTCTGACAAAGTAGTTGGAAGTGTTGTCCAGTATTTTGGTGTCCTGGAATAAGATACTGTGCCCTGTTTGAGTTAGGCTATGTTCAGCCACTGCTGATTTTTCAGGTTGTCCAAGTCTGCAGTGTCTTTCATGTTCTTTTATTCTTGTCTGGATGCTACGCTTTGTGGTCCCGATGTAAACTTGTCCACAGCTGCAGGGTACATGGTATACTCCTGCAGAGGTGAGGGGGTCTCTACTGTCTTTTGCTGATCGTAGTATCTGTTGTATTTTTTGGGTGGGTCTGAATACTGCTTGAAGGTTATGCTTTTTCATAAGCTTTCCCATCTGATCAGTAATTCCTTTGATATATGGCAAAAACACTTTTCCTGTAGGAGACTGTTTTTCCTTGGTTGTTTGATTCATCCTGGGTTTGATTGCTCTTCGGATTTCATTTCTGGAGTAGCCATTTGCCTGAAGTCTTTTGTCTTCACCAATGTGTATGTATGTGTATCTATCATTTTCTAATTTTTTCCTTCCTGCCTGCCTTTCTTTTTCTTTTTCAAACTTTCATCTATCCATCTCTCTCTATCATCTGTCCACCATTTTTTTCTGTTTGAAGTCTGCTTTCTTTTTTAGCTCTAGCACAATTGATCTCTATTTCTTTCTGTTTCTCTGTATCTCTCTCTTAATATTTGTTACTTTCTGTCTCTCTGTATCGTTCTATGTCTTTCCCCCAATATCTATTTGAATCTCTCTTTCTGCCTCTTTCTTTCCAGCTATCATTTTCTCTCTTGCTCTCTCTATCGCTATTGATTTCTACTTACCTTTCTATTTTCATCTATGTGCATTGTGTGCAAATCTATCAATCTATCTATCTTGTTCTGTCCAATTCTGTATCTATTTGAATCATTCACATTCTGTTTGTATATCGATCACAGTTTATCTCTAAGAAGCCTTGTCTACCTATTTCTCTGTAGCTCTTACTGTCTGTTTAATTTCTATCTCCATCTGTTTCCTTCTGTCTTTCCTCCACTATGTATCTGAATTTCTCTCTTTCTTTTTGTCTTTCCACCACTATCTATCTGAATCTCTTTCTCTTTCTTCTTTCCTATCTTTTTCTATCTCTAGCTATCATTTTCTATCTTTCTATATCTATATTGCTTTTAAATAGATTTCTATTACTTTCTTCATCTATGTGTATCTATTTCAACTGATATTTTTTTCTCTCCTTTTTTCCCCTCAATCTATCTTCTTTGGTCTGACTCTATATTTATTTGAAGTCTTCACATTCTGTTTCTAGCTCTAGGACAGTTGATAGAATCAGATATAGAAAGAAACAAATAGACACTAAGAGACAGATATAGAGAAAAAGAACAGGCTACTTAAGATAGCAACTGTGTTAGACCTGAAAACAGAATGCAAATGCAACAAGTAGATATGGAGTCAGACAGAACAAGTTCGATAGATAGAAACAAGGAGAGACATTGGAAAAATATACACATAGATGGAGATAGTTAGAGAACGCTATATAGACATCAATAGAGAGATATAGAGAGAAACTGAAGGCTAATGATAGAACGAGAAAAGAAAGGAAAGGTATACATAGAAAGAGATACATTCAGATAGATTGTGATCGAAAGACATGAAAGAAAGAACTAGAGATGGATAGTAACAAATAAACAGTAAGTGAGAGATACAGAATCAGATAGAAAAGGCTACATGGAGATCTAACTGTGCTAGACAAAGAATGTGAATGCTACAAATAGATATAGAGTCAAACAGAACAAGACAGCTAGCTAGCTAGCTAGCTAGCTAGCTAGAGAGATAGAGAGATAGACAGACAGAAGACAAGAAAATTAAAAACATTAGCAAAAGACAAGATACACATAGAGGAAGAAAGAGAAAGGTATACAGTAAACGATACAGATAAATATATAGAGAGAAAATGATAGGTAGAGATCGAAAGAGAAGATTCAGATAGATAATGGTAGAAAGAAAAAAAATATAGAAAGTAAGAAACAGTAGAGAGACACAGATAGAAAAAATAGAGAGAAACAGAAAAGGCTGTATAGAGATGTATTCAGCTAGATCTAGAAACATGTAGAATGTGAACGCTACAAACAGATATAGTTTCAGAAAGAACAAGCTTGAAATAAATAAATAGATAGAAAGAAGCTGAGAAAAACCCAATCAGATAGAAAAAGACAGATATACATAGATACATATAGAAGATGATAAAGGTACATAAAGGTATAAAGGTATAACGGTAAAGGTATATAGAAAGCAGTAGAGATAGTTATAGAAAGAGAGAAAATGAAAGCTAGAGATAAAAAGAGATAGGAAAGGGCAGATATACATAGATTAAGATAGATAGTGGTAGAAAGAGCTAGAAACAGAGCTAGAAAGTAACAAATAGTACGAGACGTATAGACAGAGATAGAAAAAGCTCCATAGAGATAAACTGAGGTAAGATCTAAGAACAGATAGAATACGAATGCTACAAATAGGTTCGGACAGAACAAGATAGAAATAACTAAATAAGCAGATTAGATAGATAGAAAGAAGCCGAAAAAACCGAAATCAAATAGAAAAAGTGTATGCATAATACACAAAGAGGAAGGTACATAGAAAGTGATATAGAGATAGAAAGAGAAAATGAAAGCTAATGAAAGAGATAGAAAAGTGCATGTACATGTAGAGATTCAGAGAGATAGTGGATAAAGAGCGAATGTAAGAGACACAGAGAGAGAAACCACTACCACTATCTCTCTGAATCTCTCTCTTTCTACTTATACGTGCACTAGCCTAGCTGTCATTTTCTCTTTCTCTATCTTCATCTATGTGTATTTATCTTTTTCTATTTGATTTGGTTTTTCTCAGTTTCTTTCTATTTATCTGTTTGTTTATTTCAATCTTGTTCTGTCTGAACCTATATCTCTTTGTAGTGTTTGCCTTCTATGTTTCTAGAGCTAGCTCAGTGTATCTCTATACTGCTTTTTCTGTTTCTCTGTGCCGCTTACTGTTTATTTGTTACTTTCTACTGTTTCTTTCTGAGTCTTTCTAGATAGATAGATAGATAGATAGATAGATAGATAGATAGATAGATAGATAGATAGATAGATAGATAGATAGATAGATAGATAGATAGATAGATAGATTGAAGGAAGGCTGGAAGGAAGGAAGGAAGGAAGGAAGGAAGGAAGGAAGGAAGGAAGGAAGGAAGGAAGGTAATCAAAAATATTAGAAAATGATGGATACACATACAGATAGCTGAATATAGAGAAAGATGTATACAGATATAGAAAGAGAGAAAATGACAGTAATATATAGAAATAGATTGGCAAGGGCAGATTTAATGGAAATGATGCTTGCCAATAGGGAATAATGGCATAAGAGATAGCCCATAGGGAATAATGCGAACCATGCTTACCCGTAGAGAATAATTGATACAGCAATTGCTATAGGAAATAAAGGAAATCATTCCATTTGTACACATACATGCACATAGATAAAAATAGAGAAAGATAAGTAAAAATGGTAGAGATAGAGATAGGAAAGGGCAGATATTAATAGAAAGAGATATTCAGATAGGTAATTATAGAAAGACTCAGAAAGAACAGTGATAGAACGTAAGAAATAGTAAGATACAGATATAGAGAAACAGATAGAAAAGGCTACACAGAGATCAACTGTGCTTAGAGCTAGAAAGAATACAAATGCTTCAAATAGAAAAAAGGTGGACAGAACATGTATGATAGAGTGAGAGAGAGAGAGAGAGAAACAAAAATGTTAGAACAAGTTAGACACTAAGTAGATACACTTAGATGAAGATGGTTAGAGAAAGATATACAGAAAGTGATAGAGGTCAGTATATATAGAGAGAAAATCATATCTAGAGATAAAAAGAGATAGGAGATCGATGAAAGAAAAGGACTTTCCTATCTCTTTCTATCTCTAGCTATCATTTTCTCTCTTTCTATCTCTATCTCTACCATTTTTTACTTATCTTTCTCCGCTTGCCCATAGGGAAAAATGGGTACAGCGATTGCCCATAGGGAATAATGGAAAGAATGCTTGCCTACAGGGAACGACGATTGCCCACAGGGAATTAATCGGACAATGATTGCCCATAGAAAAGAATGGAACCCATGCTTGCCCATAGGGCATAATGGAAACTCCGCTTGCCCATAGGGAAAAATGGATACAGCGATTGCCCATAGGGAAGAATGGAAAGAATGCTTGCCCACAGGGAACAATGTAAACTGCGATTGTCCATAGGGAATAATGGAGATAAGGAATTCCCCTAGGGAATAATGGAAATCATGCTTTCTCATATGGAATAACGGGAACATGAATTGTCATAGGGAGAAATGGAAAGCATGTTTCCCCATAGGGAATAATGGAGAGAGCGATTAACCATAGGGAATAATGGGAACAATGATTGTCCATTGGGAATAATGGGGACAGCGAGTGACCTTAGGGAATGATGGAATCCATGCTTGCCCTTAGGGAATAATGGGGACAGCGATTGCCCATAGGGAATAATGGAAATGATGCATGCCAGAGGGAATAATGGGGAAAACGATTGTCCTTAGGGAATAATAGAAACCATGCATGCCCATAGTTAATATAATGGAAAAGCAAATGCCCTTAGGGAATCATGGAAACCAAGGGCATAGGAAATAGGGTAATAATGAATAGGCAAGAGGAAATAATGAAAAGAGTGATGGCCTATAGAGAATAACGGAGACAGAGATTGTCCTTAGGGAATGATGGGGATAGAAAATGGCCATAGGGAATACTGGAAACTATGCTTGCCCATACTGAATAACGGAGAGAGCGATTGGCCTTAGGGTATAATGGAGAAAGCGACTGCACAGAGGTAATTAATGAGACGACGATTGCCCGTAGGAAAGAATGGAAACCATGCTTGCCCAAAGGGAATAATGGGGACAGCTATTTCCAATGAAAATGGAAAGAATACCTGCCCATAGGGAATAATGAAAACAGCGATTATCCATAGGGGATAATGGAGATAGGGATTGCCCATACAGAGTAATGAAATTCATGCTTGCCCATACAAAATAATTGGAACAGTGATTGCGCATGGGGAATAACAGGAACAGCGATTGCTCAGAGGTAGTAATGGAAGCATGCTTTTCCATTGCGAATAATGGCTACAACGATTGGCCTTAGGATAGAATGGAAATCATGCTTTACCATGGGGTATAATGGAGACAGTGATTCCCCTAGAAAATACCAGAAACCATTCTTGTCCTTAAGGAAATCGAGAGAGCGATTGCCCACAAGGAATCATGTAAACCATGCTTGCCCTTAGGGAATAATGGGGACAGCAATTCCCTGTTCCACAGGGAATAATGGGAACAGCGATTGCCCATTGGGAATTATGGAAGGCATGCTTTCCTTAGGGACGAATGAAAACAGCAATTGTTTATAGGGAATAATGAAGAAAACGATTACTCACAGGGAATAATGAAAACAGAGTCAGTCCTCAGGGAATGATGGGGGCAGTGATTAGCCGTAGGGAATAAAGGAAACCATGCTTGCCCAAAGGGAGTAATGGGGCCAGAGAGTGGCCAGAGGGAATAACGGAAACCATGCTTGCCCTTAGGGCATAATGGAGACACTGATTGCCCTTAGGCAATACTGGAAACCATACTTTTCCTGAAGTGAATGGCAGCCACCTCAGGGGTTGTGTGGCCAAAAGAGGGGAAGAGTCCTGACTATGGTAAATCCCAATCCTGAGGTCTTAAAAAGAGTGAAGCCTTCTGACCGCCAGGAGGACCATTTGCCTAGGGGCCGACTAGTGGTTCAGCTGCGAATCAGCACTCTACTGGTTTGAATCCCACTATGGCCATGAACATAGTAGATGGCCTTGGGTAATCCACCCCTCTCAGCCCCGGCTCCCCAGCTGTATTGTGGGGATGATAATAACACTAACTTGTTCACCGCTCTGCTTGTTCATATGTTCATAGAATCATAGAATCATAGAATCATAGAGTTGGAAGGGGCCATACAGACCATCTAGTCCAACCCCCTGACCAGTGCAGGATCAGCCGAAAGCATCTCTGACAAGTATTTATCCAGCCTCTTCTTGAAAACTGCCAGTGAGGGGGAGCTCACCACCTCCCTAGGCAGCTGATTCCACTTTTGAACTACTCTGACCGTGAAAAAGTTTTTCCTAATATCCAGTCGGTACCTTTGTACATGTAGTTTTAGCCAATTGCTTCGCGTCCTACCCTCTGCTGCCAACTGGAACAGCTCCCTGCCCTCCTCCAAATGACAGCCTTTCAAATATTTAAAGATAGCAATCATATCCCCCCTCAACCTCCTCTTCTCCAAACTAAACATTCCCAAGGCCCTCAGCCTTTCCTCGTAGGGCTCAGTCTCCAGACCCCTGATAATTCTTGTTGCTCTCCTCTGCACCCTCTCGATTTTGTCCACATCCTTTTTGAAGTGAGGCCTCCAGAACTGCACACAATTCTCCAGGTGTGGCCTGACCAAGGCAGTAAAGAGAGGGGCTATGACTATCTGAGAGAGCTAGCCAGTCCGTTGAGCTGAGGCTGAGCTCCTCTCTCCCCTGCAAGACTGGCACCGATGACATTACGTCCTGAACAGGGTTCTTTTGCTCCTCCAGATGACTCACCATGTCCTAGGTGGAGTTCCAGCAGGTGGCCGTGTCCTAGAAGAGGTGGTTCTCGTGATCCCCATCCCCCTGCCTCTGGAGCAGCTCTCGCAAAGACTTGATACTGCGCGAGAAGAGGGCTGAGAGGCACCAACAGCTGTCCAGCAATGTGCGCATAGACAACATCAATTAGTCCCTGTGGCCTTGATGCTCCTCCCTAGCCACAGACCATCCATCATAATTAGGTGCAGTTTGAGGGCCAGGCAGACCAGGCTGTCTAGTCATACCTATGTCAGAGCCGTCAGCAGGTTTCTTCCTGCTTCAGTGACCACAAAGCTGCAGAAAACCTGCCCCTGGGAGCCCATTCCCTCAGGGCAGCCCCAATCGTGGAGCCGATGTTCTTGCCCATAGGATCCTCATCCATGCCTGGAGCAGGAGCACTCTATAGCCCAGCGCCAAGGGGGCCACCTCCTCTGGGGAACCAACCTCTCCCTGGGGTGGCAGAGATTCTCCAGTTTCCGCCACTGGGCTGTGATGGTGAGGTAGCCGTGATGACGGTCTCGCCAGAGGACTGCTGTGAAGTGGACAGTCCATCCTTGGGCACCCTTCAGTTCCCTCACGACCCTCGCTTTCACTGCCTGGTAGAGGGCGGGCAAGACTCACCGTCCAATGGTCCTCCATGATGGCACTGAGAACTAGGGAGCAAACTGACACAACAGCCTCCTAATGCCCACACTCTCCATGACAGATAACAGGATTTGGTCCAATACGATCATCTCAGCCACTGCTCCAGTGTATGCCTCCTGAGCCCTCCCACCGGGCATTGTCAGAGACCCAGAGGGAACAACCTCCTGGAGGGGAGCCTGCCTGGCCGTACCACTCCTACCCACAACACCCTCAAGGCCAGTCTTCTTGCTGGCCATCGACTCATGTCCCTCCCCCTTCTCTCATCTCTGGACTCATCACCCGCCCACACACCTAGAACTATGACAGCGATATACAGACATGACTTAAAAGTGGCATGGGTGAATGGGTACAGACATACATGACAGACTCACCCGCTGGACGTGGCATGCTGTGGACAGGGAAGGGAGGGGAAACTTCCCCAGCTGAACAGGTGGCACAAAATAAGGGGCCTGGAGTAGGACGGCCTGGAAGAGTAGCTCACTTACGCTGCAGCATGACGTCATCTCTCATGTCATGTCGTGGACAGGGAAGGGGGAGACATTGTGCTCATTGAGGGGAAACTTCCCCCAGCTGGACAGGCGGCACAAAATACGGGACCTGGGCAAGGACGGACCCAGAAGAGCAACGCACTAGTGCAGCAGCATGACGCCGTCCCTCGTGCAGAGGTTCGGAGAAAGCAGGCCTGCGATGAATACAAATCCCCTGGGCCGGATGGGGTGCACCCAAGAGTGCTGAAAGAACTTTCTAAAGAACTTGCACAACCCCTGTCCATCATCTTCAAGGCCTCCTGGAGGACTGGGGATGTGCCACAAGATTGGAGAAGAGTGAATGTTATCCCAATCTTTAAGAAAGGGAGGAAGGATGACCCGGGAAACTACAGGCCGGTGAGTCTGACTTCTGTTGCTCGGAAGATATTAGAACAGATTTTAAAGGGATCAATCTGTAAGCATCTGAAGGACCGCTCAGTGATCCGGGGAAGTCAGCATGGTTTTGTTCCTGACATATCCTGCCAGACCAACCTGGTTTCCTTCTTTGATCGAGTGACCAGCTTACTGGATCGGGGGAACTCTGTTGACATGATTTATCTGGATTTCAGTAAAGCTTTTGATAAGTAAAGCTTTTTGATAAGCTTTTGATAACATGTGATAACATGTGAACAAGCAGACTGGTGAACAAGTTAGTGTTATTATCATCCCCACAATACAGCTGGGGAGCCAGGGCTGAGAGGGGTGGATTACCCAAGGCCATCTACTATGTTCATGGCAGTAGTGGGATTCAAACCAGTAGAGTGCTGATTCGCAGCTGAACCACTAGTTGGCCCCTAGGCAAATGGTCCTCCTGGCGGTCAGAAGGCTTCACTCTTTTTAAGACCTCAGGATTGGGATTGGGATTGGGATTTACCATAATCGGGACTGTGCCCCTCTTTTGGCCACACAACCCCTGAGGAGGCTGCCATTCACTTCAGGCAAAAGTATGGTTTCCGGTATTGCCTAAGGGCAATCAGTGTCTCCATTATGCCCTAAGGGCAAGCATGGTTTCCATTATTCCCTCTAGCCACTCTCTGGCCCCATTATTCCCTTTGGGCAAGCATGGTTTCCTTTATTCCCTATGGCTAATCGCTGTCCCCATCATTCCCTGAGCACTGACTCTGTTTTCATTATTCCCTGTGAGTAATCGTTTTCTTCATTATTCCCTGTAAACAATTGCTGTTTTCATTCGTCCCTAAGGAAAGCATGCATTCCATAATTCCCAATGGGCAATCGCTGTTCCCATTATTCCCTGTGGACAATCACTGTTCCTATTATGGCCTACAAGCATGCCAGATTTCTATTATTTCCTAAGGGCAATCCATGTCTCCATTATTCCCTAAAGTCTTTTCATTATTCCCTATGAGCAAGCAAGCTTTTCATTATTCCTTGAGTGCAATAGTTGTGCCCATTATTCCCTATGAGGAATCGCTGTCTCCCTCATTCTCTGTGCGTAAGCGTGGTTTACATTATTCCCTACGGCCAATCATATCCTCATTATTCTCTATGGACAAGCTTGGATTCCATTATTTCCAATAGGGAATCGCTGTCCCCATTATTCTCTAAGGGTAAGCATGGTTTACATTATTCCTTGTGGGCAATAGCTCTCTCGAATTCCTTAAGGACAAGAACGGTTTCTGGTATTTTCTAGGGGAATCACTGTCTCCATTATACCCCATGGTAAAGCATGATTTCCATTATATCCTAAGGCCAATCGCTGTAGCCATTGGTCAAGCATGCTTCCATTACTACAATGGTAGTAATGGAAGCATGCTTCCATTACTACAGTGGACAAGCATGCTTCCATTACTACCTCTGAGCAATCGCTGTTCCTGTTATTCCATATGCGCAATCGCTGTTCCAAGTATTTCGTATGGGCAAGCATGAATTTCATTATTCTGTATGGGCAATCCCTATCTCCATTATCCCCTATGGATAATCGCTGTTTTCATTATTCCCTATGGGCAGGCATTCTATCCATTTTACCCTATTGGAAATAGCTGTTCCCATTATTCCCTATGGGCAAGCATGGTTTCCATTTCTCCCTATGACAACGCATGTTCCCGTTATTCCATACGAGAAAGCATGCTTTCCATTATTCCCTAGGGGAATTCCTTATCTCCATTATTCCCTATGGACAAATGCAATTTACATTGTTCTCTGTGGGCAAGCATTCTTTCCATTCGTCCCTATGGGCAATCGCTGTACCCTTTTTTACCTATGGGCAAGCGTAGTTTCCATTATGCCCTATGGGCAAGCATGGGTTCCATTCTTTTCTATGGGCAATCATTGTCCGATTAACTCCCTGTGGGCAATCGCTGTCTCCATTATTCCCTATAGGCAAGCATGGTTTATAGTATTTCCTATGGGCAATCGCTGTCTGCATTATTCCCTATGAGCAAGCATACTTTCCATTATTCCCTAAGGGCAATCATGATTTCCATGATTCCCTGTGGGCAATCGTTGTCTCCATTATTGCCTGTGGACAATCGTTGTTTTCATTATTCCCTATGCGGAAACATAGTTTCCTTTGTTCCCTAAGGCTACTCGCTGTCCCTATCATTCCCCATGGTCAATCTCTGTCTCCATCATTCCCTATGGACAAATGTTTTTCATTTCTCCCTATCAAGGATCTCTCTTCTCATTATTCACAAACGGAAATCGCTGTTCCCATTATTCCTTATGAGCAATTGCTGTTCCATTTATTACCTATGGGCAAGCATGATTTCCATTATTCCCTGTGAGCAGTCCTACTCTCCATTATTCCCTATGGACAATCGCTGTTTTCATTTTCCCTATGGGCAAGCATTCTTTCCACTATGGGCAAGCCTAGTTTACATTATTCCCCATGGACAGTCACTGTCTCCATTATTCCTTATGGGCAAGCATCATTTCAGTTATTCCCTGTGGGCAATCCCTCTTCCAGCTTTCCCTATGGACAATCGAAGTTTTCATTATTCCCTATGGGCAAACATTCTTTCCATTATTCCCTATGGGCAATCGCTGTCCCCGTTATACCCTATGGGAAATCACTGTCTCCATTATTTCCTATGGGAGAGTATGGTTTACATTATTCCCTGTAGCCAATCGCTGTCCCCAGTATTCCCTATGGAAAATCACTGTCCGATTAATTCCCTGTGGGCAATCACTGTTTCCATTATTCCCTATGGGCAAGCATTATTTCCATTATTCCCTATGGCCAATGTTGCTTTCTTAATTCCCTATCGGCAAGCATGGTTTCTATTATTCCCTATGGGCAAGCATGGTTTCCTTATTCCCTGGGGCCACTTATCCCCTTATTCCCTAGGGACAATCGCTGTTTTGATTATTCCCTATGGGGAAACACTGTTTTCATTATTCCCTCCCTATCTCCATTATTCCCTATGGGAAAGCATGCTTTGCGTTATTCCCTATGGGCAATCGCTGTCCCCATTATTCCCTATGGGTACAGACATAGATGACAGACTCACCTGCTGGACGTGGCATGCTGTGTACAGGGAAGGGGGAGACATAGCGCGCTTGGAGGGAAAACTTCCCCCGCTGAACAGGCGGCACAAAATAAGAGGCTCGGAGTAGGACGGACCTGGAAGACTAGCGCACTTGCGCTGCACTGTGATGCCATTTCTCGTGCAGAGGAGCGAAGGCCGTGGGCATGACCCACCCACCGGACATGAAGTATCGTGTCGTGGACAGGGAAGGGGGAGACATTATGTGCATGGAGGGGAACCTTCACCCATCTGAACAGGCGGCACGAAATAAGTGGCCTGTTTGCAACAAGAACATCACACATGGTAGAACATTCATCTTTACTGCTGCTATTCTTCCCAACCACGATAAATTCAATTTGTTCCATTTTATTATGTCTCTCTCTATTTGTATCCACAATTTCTCATAGTTATTTTTAAATAGATCTATGTTTTTCGCAGTCAGGTATTTTACTTTGTTAGTTACCTCACAATCCGTTATCTCCATTAGTTCTTGCTGCTTCTGCTTGGTCATATTTTTACATAATATCTTCGACTTCTTTTTATTCACATAAAATCCAGCCAAATCTCCGAACTCCTTTATTTTGTCTATTATTTTAGGCATATTCTCAATTGGATCGTCTACTATTAACATTATATCATCCGCAAATGCTCTGACCTTGTAGGAAAATTCCTTTATTTTTATGCCTCGAATTATATCATCCTCTCGTATTTGAATCATCAGTATTTCCAAAATCAAAATGAACAACAATGGAGACAGAGGGCAGCCCTGTCTTGTACCTTTGCTTATTTTCAACTTTTTAGTTAAGTCGTCATTCACTACAATTGCTGCACTTTGGTCTCTATAAATTTCTTTAACTGCTTGTATGAACTTTGCTCCCATTTGTAGCTTTTCCATAGTGGCAAACATAAAGTCCCAGTTCAAATTGTCAAATGCTTTTTCTGCGTCCACGAAAAAGAAACCAACCTCCCTATCACAGTGCTTATCATAGTATTCAATAGCATTTATTACTGTCCTTAAATTGTCTTTAATTTGTCTATTAGGTAAGAATCCGGCCTGCTCTTCTGCAATAAATTCCTTTCCACCAAAACTTTTGCAAATATTTTATAGTCATTGTTCAGCAACGAAATTGGCCGATAATTTTTAACATTTTAACAATGATATGTTAGCTTCGTTCCATGAATCGGGAATCTTATGGCCTTGCATAACTTCATTCATTACCTCTCTCAAAAAAGATGCCAATTCGCTAGCCATCATTTTGTAGAACTTTGCCGTCAATCCATCCGGTCCCGGTGCTTTTCCTAATTTCATGGATTGGATGGCCTCTTTTATTTCTTCCTCTGTCACTTCCCTATTTAATTTTTCTTTCCATTCCTCTGACATCATTGGAAGTTTCATTCTTTCCAAATACTCCGCTATTGAATCTCTATTCACTTCTTTTTTCTGGTACAGTTTTGCATAGAATTTATAGAAAGCTCGACTAATAGCTGGTTGGTCGAATAATGTTCTGTCTTCCTCTCGTATTTTAATTATGGTTTTCTTCTCTCTTTTCTTTTTTAATTGCCAAGCTAGATATTTGCCGGGATTATTTGCACCTTCAAATGTTTTTTGATTCATTTTTTTCAAGTTCCACTCCAACTCTTTGTTATTCATTGCCGTCAATTGCTCCTGCAATATTTTTATATCCTGATATATACGTTTCTTCCCTGGTCTTTTCTTAAGTTGTATCTCTTTGGCTTTAATTTTTTCGGTTATTTCCTTTCTTTTTTCTTCTTTTCTCCTTCTGTCCCTTGCATTCAAGTCCATCAATATTCCCCTTATTACAGCTTTGTAAGTGTCCCATACCTTATAAGTTGACATCCTTATTTAAATTGTATTGTATAAAGAACTTGGTCTCCTTTCGTAGCAACGCCATGTTATCTTCTATCTGCAGCAAGTCTTCATTCTCCATCCTCTTCTTTTAGTATTTTTTCCAAATCTCCACATGATAGGATTGTGATCTGAGCCTACCTTAAGCATTATCTCCACATCTCTAGTCCACAACATTAGTTCTTTGGAAGCTCAGATCATATCAATTCTTGATAGAGTAGCATGCCTTGCAGAATAAAGGGTATATTGTCTGTTTTTTGGGTTTTGTCTCCTCCATACATCTTCCAGACTTTCCTGTTCCTTAATCGCAAAAAAACAACTTTGGCAAAAGTCCTCTCTTTTTTTGTGCAATTTTAGATTTCTTATCTTCTTCCAAGTTTGTAACTCCATTAAAGTCGCCTGCCAGAATTATTTGATCATAGGTCAGCTCATCGAGTTGTTTTTGTAAATTCTTGAAAAAGTTTTCTTTCGCGCCATTGGGTGCATAAATTCCAATCACCAAGGTCTTCTTCGAGTTCCAAATTATTTCCACTGCTAAATATCTAGCTTCTGCATCACTTAAAATTAATTTTGGCTGCAGTTCCTCCTTTCTATACAACGCAACTCCTCTCTTCTTTTTGGAAGCTGCAGCAAATTCATTTCCAAGCTTTACAAATTTCAAATACCTTAAATCCTGCTTTCTGATATGTGTCTCTTGGAGACATCCTATATTACATTTTTGTTTTAAAAGCCAGTGGAAAATAGCCTTATGCTTACAAGGTGAATTTAGTCCATTTACATTCCAAGATATTATTTTACACTCCATGATCACATTCTTGTACTTTTTGGTAAGTCCTTTTCATTGTCCCTAATAAAATTTTCCATCTCGTGACCCGACCTGATATTTCTCCTTACTCCACCAAATTCAAATGCCAGTCCTTCTGGTATTTCCCATCTGTACCTAATTTTCAAATCCTTTAACATCTGGACCAGCTCTCTGTATTTTTTCCGCTCCAACAACACCGCTCTGGGCAGTTCTTTCATAACTCTCACCACCTTCCCGTCGACTTCTAATGGTTCCTGAAACTGTTTGCTCACAATTGACTCTCTTATATTTCTGGTCATAAATTGCACAATCATATCCCTTGGTAACTTCTTCTGAACTGCAAATTTTGAGTTAATTCTGTATGCCATGTCCAGAAGAGCTGCAACCTCCTCTTCTTCTTTCCCCAGGTAGCCCGCCAAAATTTCTGTAATCTGCTCTTGGGCTGTTTTTTCCACAATCTCTGGAATCCCACGAAATCTAAGTTGTTTTTCCATTTGTTTACATTCTTCCCTTCATTCCTCGCATCTCCGTTCTCTGCACGTCTGTTAGGGCGTCGACCGCGTTCTCTACTACATTAACTCTCTGCTGTGTAGCTTGCAAGTCATTTTGTACTTGATCCATTTTTTTTGTGAGTTCTGTCATCTCCGATTTTAGTGCCTCTTTAAAGTCCTTAAAATTCTCCTGCATCATTTCTTTAAGCTCTTTATTTCCTTCTGAAACTTTTTTATCCAAATTCTCCAGCGCGGTTTGCCACTCCTTCTTCGACATCGTGGGGCTAGCTCTACTTCGCTCCCACGATGCTTTCCTCAACTCCGTGGCGCTAGTTTATTGCTTTCTGTTATTTTTAAAAGTCCAGATTCAGTTTATTTTTAAGAGAAAAAAGTTTGCATAGTCCAAAATGTCAGGCGTTTTTTCTCTATGGTTTTGTATTGAAGCAATCGCCCTTACCTTCACCAAAGATGGCCTACTTCCGTTTTCCTTGAAGTCACAGCTTTGCCCTGTTTCAAAATGGCGACCTTCCGCTTCCGTTGATAACAAGCCGCTTCTTGCCAGTCTCTTTATGATTCTGATGCACTTCCTGTTCCTCTTCTTTTCACAGCAGTTCTCGCGATATTAAAACTTTCTCACAGTCTGCTATCTCTTCCTAGCCGCAGGTATGTAAACAATAGTCAATTTTCCGTGTTAACTTCTCTTTACAGTATCACTTTTTAAAATTTAATTTTAAAACAAGTCTCTTGCGGCTTTTAGATTCTCTTTATCACTTTATTCCTTTTTATAATCTGTCCCGTATTGAGAGATAGCAATCTTTACCTTCTTAGATGTTTCTCTTGGCTTGTAATCACTGCTTCAAATATCCAATTAGTTCTTATTCCCTTTTCAGTTTACTGAAGCTTGGGTATGTAGGTCTTATACCAGAAACTGACTCCAGAGCTGTTGCAGAGGTTTTGGCAACCTTTCTTCGGGTGGGACCTCAAGAGTGGACGGGGGCTCGTTGTGTAGAACCCCCCTCACACCCGAGATCAATGCGCCCTCAGGTTCATAAGCGTATTTGTCTGTTCTCCGCCTGAGAACAGGGGGCTGTGGGCAGTTGGCGCTCCTCCAGCCTCCACAAACAGCGGCACGGACAGCCCAGCTCCCTGAGCTGCATTAGACCTCCATGAATCCCAAACCAGAAGTCCTCAGGCTTAGTTTTTCTTTATTGCCTATGGACCATCACTCTCTCAATTATTCCTTAGGGGGAAGCATCATTTTCGTTATTCCCTAAGGGAAATCACTGACTCCATTATTCCCTATGGTCTATCGCTCTCCCCATTATTCCCTAAGGGCAAGCACGCTATGGGGAATCACTGTCAGATTGATTCCCTGTCGGAAATCACTGTCTCCATTATTTTCTATGGGCAATCGTTGTCTCCATTATTCCCTATGGGCAATCGCTGTCTCCATTATTCCCTATGGGCAAGCATGGTTTCCAGTATTCCCTAAGGGCAATCGCTGTTTCCATTATACCCTACGGGCAACCATGATTTCCATTATTCTCTATGGCCACTCTCTGTCCCTATCTATCTTCTTCTGTCCAACTCTATAGCTATTTGAAGCGTTTCCATTCTGTTTCTAGCTCTAGCATAGTTGATCTTTATATAGCATAGTTGATGTTTCTCTATATTCATCTGTTTGTGTGTATCCATCTTTTTCTAATGTTTTTGTTCTTTCTTTCTTTCTTTCTTTCTTTCTTTCTTTCTTTCTTTCTTTCTTTCTTTCTTTCTTTCTTTCTTTCTTTCTTTCTTTCTTTCTTTCTTTCTTTCTTTCTTTCTTTCTTTCTTTCATCTATCTCCTCTTTTTATTTCTAGATATGATTTTCTCTCGATGTATACTGACCTCTATCACGTTCTATATATCTTTCTCTAATCATCTTCATCTAAGTGTATCTACTTAGTGTCTAACTTTTTCTCACATTTTTGTTTCTCTCTCCCTATCATACATGTTGTGTAAACCTTTTTTTCTAGCTTCTAGCTTCAAGCATTTGTGTTCTGTTTTTAGCTCTAGCACAGTTGATCTCTATGTAGCCTCTTCTTGCTGTTTCTCTCTGTCTCTTACTAAGTATTTGTTACTTTCTGTCTCTATCTGTATCGTTCTGTCTTTCCAACACAATCTATCTGAATCTATCTCTCTTTCTATCTCTAGCTATCACTTTCTATCTTTCTATATCTATTTCTATTGTTTTAAATAGCTTTCTATAACTAGCTTCATCTATGTGTCTCTATGTGTATCTTTCTATATCAATTGTTTTTCTCTCCTTTTTACTTATCAATCTATCAGGCTACAAAGAGATGTACTTTGCTAGACCAAGAAAGAGAATGTGAATGCTACAAATAGCGTTGGACAGCAAAACAAAGATATACAGACAGAATGACAGACAGAAGCAAGATGAGGAAAAAACATTAGCAAACGTTAGCTACACATAGATGAAGAAAGTTTTAAAAAGGAATACAGAAAACAATAGAGATAAATATAGAAAGAGAGAAAATGATAGGTAGAGAGAGAGAGCAGAGCAGATACATAGGAAGATCGATTCATATAGATAATTGTCGAAAGAAAGAAATGGATAGAAACAAATAAAGAGTAAGAGATACACTGAGCTAGAGCTAGAAACATATAGAATGCGAACGCTACAAATAGATATAGGTTCAGCTAGAACAAGATTGACATAACTAAATAAACAGATAAATAGATAGAAAGAAGCCGAGAAAACCCAAATCAAATAGAAAAAGACAGATACCCACAGAAGAAGTTAGAGAGAGGTATTTAGAAAGATAGATATAGAAAGAGAAAATGAAAGCGAGAGATAGAAAGAGATAGGAGATAATACATAGAAAGACAGAGATTAAGATAGATAGTGGTAGAAAGCCATAGAAAGAAACAGAGATAGAAAGTAACAAATACTATGAGACGTATAGACAGAAATAGATAGAAACTGAGATAAACTGAGGTAGAGCCAGAAACAGATAGAATGCGAATGCTTCAAATAGATAGAGGTTCAGACAGAAAAAGAGAGAAATAACTAAATAAACAGATTAGATAGATAGAAAGAAGCCAAGAAAAACCAAATCAGATAGAAAAAGATAGATACTCATAGATGAAGATAGAGAAAAGGTATATAGAAAGCAATAGAGATTGATAAAGAGAAAATGAAAGCTAGTGATCAAAAGAGATAGGAAAGTGCACGTATACATAGAAAGAGAGAGAGAGAGTGGTAAAGACAGAAAGAAATGGCTAGAGGTAGAATGTAACAAATAGACTAAGAGACACAGAGATAGAAAAAGCTGCATAGAGATACACTGAGCGTTCACATTCTACGTGTTTCTAGATCTAGCTGAATACATCTCTATGCAGCCTTTTCTGTTTCTCTCTGTTTTTTCTATCTGTTTCTCTCTACTGTTTGTTACTTTCTATATGTTTCTTTCTTTCTACCATTATCTATCTGCTCTTTCAATCTCTACCTATCATTTTGTCTATATATATTTATCTGTATTGTTTACTGTATACCTTTCTCTTTCATCCTCTATGTGTATCTTGTCTTTTGCTAATGTTTTTAATTTTCTTGTCTTCTGTCTGTCTATCTCTCTATCTCTCTAGCTAGCTAGCTATCTGTCTTGTTCTGTTTGACTCTATATCTATTTGTAGCGTTCACATTCTTTGTCTAGAACAGTAGATCTCCATGTAGCCTTTTCTATCTGATTCTCCGTATCTCTCACTTACTGTTTATTTGTTACTATCCATCTCTATATAGCTATGTCTATATAGCTTTCTCTAACTATCTCCATCTATGTGTATATTTTTCTAATGTCTCTCCTTGTTTCTATCTATCGAACTTGTTCTGTCTGACTCCATACCTACTTGTTGCATTTGCATTCTGTTTTCAGGTCTAACACAGTTGCTATCTTATGTAGCCTGTTCTATCTTTTTCTCTATATCTGTCTTAGTGTCTATTTGTTTCTTTCTATATCTGATTCTATCAACTGTCGTAGAGCTAGAAACAGAATGTGAAGACTTCAAATAAATATAGAGTCAGACCAAAGAAGATAGATTGAGAAAAAAAAGGAGAGAAAAAAATATCAGTTGAAATAGATACACATAGATGAAGAAAGTAATAGAAATCTATTTAAAAGCAATATAGATATAGAAAGATAGAAAATGATAGCTAGAGATAGAAAAAGATAGGAAAGAAGAAAGAGAAAGAGATTCAGATAGATAGTGGTGGAAAGACAAAGAGAAAGAGAGAAATTCAGATACATAGTGGTGAAAAGACAGAAGGAAACAGATGGAGATAGAAATGAAAGACAGACAGTAAGAGCTACAGAGAAATAGGTAGATAAGGCTTCTTAGAGATAATCTGTGCTCGATATACAAACAGAATGTGAATGGTTCAAATAGATATAGAATTGGACAGAACAAGATAGATAGAACAAGAACATTAGGAAAAGTTTTGTACACAAAACTTGTAGAAAGGTAAGTAGAAATCAATAGCGATAGAGAGAGAAAGAGAAAAAATGATAGCTGGAAAAAGAGGCAGAAAGAGATATTCAAATAGAACGATACAGAGAGACAGAAAGTAACAAATATTAAGAGAGATACAGAGAAACAGAAAGAGATCAACTGTGCTAGAGTTAAAAAAGAAAGCAGACTTCAAACAGAAAAAATGGTGGACAGATGAGAGAGAGATGGATAGATGAAAGTTTGAAAAAGAAAAAGAAAGGCAGGAAGGAAGGGAGGAAGGAAGGAAGGAAGGAAGGAAAAAATTAGAAAATGATAGATACACATACATACACATTGGTGAAGACAAAAGTATGTAGAAAACAATAGCACTAGAAAGAGAGAAAATGAAAGCTAGTGATAGAAAGGGCAGATATGCATATAAAGAGATCTATACAGAAAGATTGGTAGAAAGACAGAAACAGATAGAGCTAGAAAGTAACAATAGACAGTAAGAGACAGATACAGAGAAACAGAAAAGGCTACATAGAGATCCACTGAGCTAGAGCTAGAAATGCCAATGCTACAAATAGATATAGAGTCGGACAGAACAAGATAGATGGATACACTGATAGAAAGGAGAGCAAAAAAACATTAGGAAAGGATTTATACAGATGAAAATAGATAAAGGTCTGTAGAAAACAATACAGATATAGAAGGAGAGAAAATGAAAGCTAGTGATAGAAAGAGATAGGAAGGGTAGACATACATACAAAGCGATAGATTCAGATAGAGAGGACTTGAAAGAAACAGCGATAGAAAGTGACAAATAGACAACAAGAGACCGATACAGAGAAACAGATAGAAAAGGCTACATAACCACTATGCTAGCGCTAGAAAAAGAATGTGAACACTTCTAATACAGATACAGTCAGAAAGAACAACATAGATAGACTGATAGCGTTTATTTGTCTCTTTGACTATGTGTAGCGTTCGCATTCTTTCTAGCGCTAGCTGAATTTATCTCTCTGTAGCATTTTCTGTTTCCCTCTGGTTCTCTTGCTGTCTGTTTGTTACATTCTATCTCTATCAATTTCTTTCTATGTCTTGCTCTCTGAATCTCTTGCTCTCTATATTTATACGTGCACGTTCCTATTTCTAGCACTAGCTTTCATTTTCTCTTTCTGTATCTATATCGCTTTCAATGTACCTTTCTCTAGCTTCGTCTCTTTTCCTATTTGATTTGGTTTTTCTTAGCTTCCTTCTCTATTTATCTGTTTATTTAGTTATTTCTATCTTGTTCTGTCCGAACCTATATCTATTTGTAGCGTTTGCATTCTATGTTTCTAGATCTAGCTCAGTGTATCTCTTTGCTGCTTTTTCTCTGTTTCTCTGTCTCTTACTATTTATGTTACTTTCTATCACTGTTTCTTTCTGAGTTTTTATACAATTACCTATCTGAATCTCTCTCTATCTGCTTTGCTATCTCTTTCTAGCTCCACCTATCATTTTCTCTTTCTATATTTATCTCTATTGTTTTCTGTATAATTTTGTCTAAATTTATTCATCTATGTGTATCTATGTGTACCTATCTTTTGCTCTTTTATATCTTGTTTCTGTCTATCATCTATTTATCTATCTATCTATCATCATTTATCTATCATCTATCTACCTCTATCTTGTTCTGTCTGACTCAATATCTGTAGCATTCACATTCTTCGTCTAGCACAGTAGATCTCTGTGTAGCCTTTTCTATATGTTGCTCTGTATGTCTCTCTCACTGTGTATTCGTTAGTTTCTATCTCTTCTCTTTCTTTTTATACCTTTCTATCACAATCTATCTGAATGAATCTTTCTATGTATACCTTTCCTTTCTTTTCTCTTTCAAACACTAGCTTTCAGTTTCTCTCTTTCTATATCTATCTCTATTGTTTTCTATATAGCTTTCTCTGTCTTCATCTATGTGTATATTTTGCTAATGATTTTGTTTTTCTCTCCTTGTTTCTATCTTGTTCTGTCTGACTCCATATCTACTTGTAGCATTTGCATTCTGTTTTTAGGTCTAGCACAGTTTATAACTAAGTAGCCTTTTCTATCTGCTTCTCTATCTCTGCCTCTTACTGCCTATTTCTTTCTATCTCTATCTGTTTCTATCAACTGTCCTAGAGCTAGAAACAGAATGTGAAGACTTCAAATAGATACAGACTCAGACCGAAGAAGATAGATTGATAAATAAAAAGGAGATAAAAACATTAATTCCATGTGTGTAATCGCTGTCTCCATTATTCCCTATGGGCAAGCATGATTTCCATTTTTCCTTATGGGCAATCTCTTTCTCCATGATTCCCTATTGAAAAGCGATTGGCCTTAGGATATAATGGAAATCATGTTTTACCATTGGGTATAATGGAGACAGTGATTCCCCTAGAAAATACCAGAGACCGTTTTTGTCCTTAAGGAAACCAAGAGAGTGATTGCCGACAAGGAATAATGTAAACCATGCTTGCCCTTAGGGAATAATGGGAACAGCGATTCCTTATTGGAAATAATGGAATCCAAGCTTGTCCATAGGGAATAATGAGGACATGATTGGCCATAGGAAATAATGTAAACCACGCTTACCCACAGAGAATGATGGAGACAGCGATTCCCCATAGGGAAAAATGGGAACAGCTATTGCACTCAAGGAATAATGAAAAGCTTGCTTGCTCATAGGGAATGAAAAGACTTTAGGGAATAATGGAGACATGGATTGCCCATAGGAAATAATGGAAATATTAATGGAAGCTACTCTTCCAGGTCTGTCCTACTCCTGGCCCCTTATTTTGTGCCGCCTGTTAAGCCAGGGAAGTTTCCCCTCCCTTCCCTGTCCACAGCATGCCACGTCCAGCGGGTGAGTCTGTCATGTATGTCTGTACCCATTCACCCATGCCACTTTTAAGTCATGTCTGTATATCGCTGTCATAGTTCTAGGTGTGTGGGCGGGTGATGAGTCCAGAGATGAGAGAAGGGGGAGGGACATGAGTCGATGGCCAGCAAGAAGACTGGCCTTGAGGGTGTTGTGGGTAGGAGTGGTACGGCCAGGCAGGCTCCCCTCCAGGAGGTTGTTCCCTCTGGGTCTCTGACAATGCCCGGTGGGAGGGCTCAGGAGGCATACACTGGAGCAGTGGCTGAGATGATCGTATTGGACCGGCTCCCGTTATCCGTCATGGAGGGTGTGGGCATCATGGAGCCATCATGGAGGACCATTGGACGGTGCGTCTTGCCTGCCCTCTACCAGGCAGTGAAAGCGAGGGTTGTGAGGGAACTGAAGGGTGCCCAAGGATGGATTGTCCACTTCACAGCAGACCTCTGGAGAGACCGTCATCACAGCCCAGTGGCAGAAACAGGAGAATCCCTGCCACCCCAGGGAGAGGTTGGTTCCCCAGAGGAGGTGGCCCCCTTCGCGCTGGGCTATAGAGTGCTCCTGCTCCAGGCATGGATGAGGATCCTATGGGCAAGAACATCGGCTCCACGATTGGGGCTGCCCTGAGGGAATGGGCTCCCGGGGGCAAGTTTCCTGCAGCTTCGTGGTCACTGAAGCAGGAAGAAACCTGCTGACGGCTCTGACATAGGTATGACTAGACGGCCTGGTCTGCCTGGCCCTCAAACTGCACCTAATTATGATGGATGTTCTGTGGCTAGGGAGGAGCATCAAGGCCACAGGGACCAATTGATGTTGTCTATGCGCACATTGCTGGACAGCTGTCGGTGCCTCTCAGCCCACTTCTTGCGCAGTATCAAGTCTTCGCAAGAGCTGCTCCAGAGGCAGGGGGATGGGGATCACGAGCACCACCTCTTCTAGGACACGGCCATCTGCTGGAACTCCACCTAGGACATGGTAAGTCATCTGGAGGAGCAAAAGAACATAATGTCCACATGTAATGTCATCGGTGCCAGTCTTGTAGGGGAGAGAGGAGCTCAGCCTCAACTCAACGGACTGGCTAGCTCTCTCTCAGATAGTCTGTGCCTGAGGCCATTCAATGAGACCACCAAGCTACCAGTCCTCTCTGGGGCAGTTCATCCCCCTGATCCCTGGCCTGGACCAGGTCCTGGCCAAAGAGATGGAAGTACAGGACTAGCTTCTCCACAGGGTCAGGGATTTGGTCACGAGCTTGCAGGCAGGCTTGGCCACTCGCTTGCATCCTCTGTGCAGGGAGGACCCATATAAACTGGCTTGCATATGCAACCCTCATCTCAAGGGCAGCATAGCCATGTGTCTGGGAGAGCTCCACTAGTGGGCAAAGCCCCTGCGTCGAGCGGTGTGCAAGACCCCAGGCCCATATGCGAAGCTTCAAAGGATGCAGCCACAGACGTTGCCCCACCTGCTGATGGTGTTGTCGCCACCTGAAGCATAGGTAGCTGCAGCATCTGGCCCCTTTCCTGGTTGCATGGCCCAGCTGCAGCTCCCATCTCTACATCCCCCAACCCCGATTGGAATGTCGCCAATGGTAGCGTAAGTAGCTGCAGCATCTGGCCCGATTCCTGGTTGCTTGGCCCAGCCGAAGCTCCCGTTCCCCATCGAGTTAGTGGGTCACTTGTAAATCCACCGCGCTTGTCAGCATTTCCAGGGGGTACTCCAGAGTCCCCCATTATTTGTAAATTCGCTGGGGCTTGGGGAAATTGAGCATCCGCTGCGATCCTCATCCAACCCCGGGTAAGTCCTGTTAACACCAACAGGTCATATCTCATCACCTGGAGCTGTTCACTGAGATAATCCAAAGAATCCTCTTCTTTCAACTCCACCCAATCCACCGGCCCGGGAGAGGAACAGGCTCCCTTGGCAAATGTTTTTCCATCGCTGGTAAACTGTTTGCGACTCCGGGCGTCGGTCTGGAGGGAGATCCGTAAGTCCTGTTAACGCCAAAAGGTCATATCTCATCATCTGGAGCTGTTCCCTGAGATAGAAGAAAATGTGGCAGGGCACCTAAGTGGCTAATTGACATTGACAGAGAGGTTGTGGAGAGGCACCTGGCTGCACTGGATGAATACAAATCCCCTGGGCCGGATGGGGTGCACCCAAGAGTTCTGAAAGAACTTTCTAGAGAACTTGCAGAACCCCTGTCCATCATCTTCAAGGCCTCCTGGAGGACTGGGGATGTGCCATAAGATTGGAGAAGAGCGAATGTTATCCCAATCTTTAAGAAAGGGAGGAAGGATGACCCGGGAAACTACAGGCCGGTCAGTCTGACTTCTGTTGCTGGGAAGATATTAGAACAGATTTTAAAGGGATCAATCTGCAAGCATCTGAAGTGATCCAGGGAAGCATCTCAGTGATCCAGGGAAGTCAGCATGGTTTTGTTCCTAACAGATCTTGCCAGACCAACCTGGTTTCCTTCTTTGATCGAGTGACCAGCTTACTGGATCGGGGGAACTCTGTTGACGTGATTTATCTGGATTTCAGTAAAGCTTTTGATAAGGTCCCCCATGACATTCTGATGGAGAAACTGGAAGACTGTGGACTGGACTATAGGACAGTTCGGTGGATAGGAAACTGGTTAGAGGACCACACTCAAAGAGTGGTGGTCAACAGCATTTCATCAGATTGGAGGGAGATGTCCAGTGGGGTGCCGCAGGGCTCGGTTTTGGGCCTGGTACTTTTCAATATTTTTATCAATGATCTGGATGAAGGAGTGGAAGGGCTGCTCATTAAATTTGCTGATGATACCAAATTGGGAGGAGTAGCAAACACCCCAGAAGATAGAATTAAAATTCAAGAACTGAATACTCTGGAGAAGTGGGCAGCTGTGAATAGGATGCAATTCAACAAAGACAAGTGCATAGTATTACATCTGGGCCACAAAAATAGGAAGTACAAATACTGGATGGAGGATACACTTCTGGGCAGTACTATATGTGAAAGGGATCTTGGGGTAAGAGTGGACTGTAAACTAAATGTGAGCAGTCAGTGTGATGCGGTGGCAAAAATGGCTAATTCAATCTTGGGTTGTATCAAAAGGGCCATAGTGTCAAAATCACAGGAGGTCATAGCCCCGCTCTGTACTGCCTTGGTCAGGCCACACCTGGAGTATTGTGTGCAGTTCTGGAGGCCTCACTTCAAAAAGGATGTGGCCAAAATCGAGAGGGTGCAGAGGAGAGCGACGAGGATGATCAGGGGTCTGGAGACTGAGGTAAGGCTGAAGGCCTTGGGAATGTTTAGTTTGGAGAAGAGGAGGTTGAGGGGGGACATGATTGCTCACTTTAAATATTGGAAAGCTGTCATTTGGAGGAGTGCAAGGAGCTGTTCTAGTTGGCAGCAGAGGGTAGGCCCCAAAGAAATGGGCTTAAATTACATGCACAAAGGTGGGTATTAGGAAAAAATTTTCACGGTCAGAGTAGTTCAAAAGTGGAATCTGCTGCCTAGGGAGATGTTGAGCACTGGGCAGGTGGTTGGACTAGATGGTCTGTATGGCCCCATGATTCTATGATAATCAAACTATCCTCTTCTTTCACCTCCACCTCGTCCACCAGCCTGGGAGAGTCCCAGGCAAGGAACAGTCTCAGTTCGCTCATGACCCTCACTTTCATAGCCTGGTAGAGGGCGGGCAAGATTCGCCGTCCAATGGTCCTCCGTGATGGCACTGAGGATCAGGGAGCAAATTGACACAACAGCCTCCTAAAGCCCACACCTTCCAGGACGGATAATGGGAGTCGGTCCAATACGATAATCTCAGCCACTGCTCCAGTGTAGGCCACCTGAGCCCTCCCCCTGACTCTTACACTGGGCATTGTCAGAGATCCGGAGGGAACAACCTCCTGGAGGGGAGCCTGCCTGGCCGTACTACTCCCACCCACAACACCCTCACGGCCAGTCTTCTTGCTGGTCATCGACTCATAGCCCCTCCCCCTTCTCTCTGCTCTGGACTCATCACCCGCCCACACACCTAGAACTATGACAGCGATATACAGACATGACTTAAAAGTGGCATGTATGAATAGGTACAGACATACATGACAGACTCACCTGCTGGATATGGAGTTCCGTGGACAGGGAAGGGGGAGACATAACACGCATGGAGGGGAAACTTCCCCGGCTGTCAGGTCTGTTGCCCACAGTCCTGCCATCTTCACTAGTTTTGCAATCCACCTATGTATTTGTGTGTAGATTCTTTTCACAGGCCATCCAGCTCCTGGGAAGACAATACGCTTATCTCGGATGGCTCGCCACAGTGGCCTTGGGATGGTTCCTTCCTCTGCTCCCACAGACTATGCACAGCGGGTTGGGCACTGAGGGTGGGGAGCTTACAGGGAAGGGCTGGAACTGTGTAGCAAGCATTCTTAACGTCATTCTCAACAAGTGCTCTGTGTACAGCCAGACGTTATTATAGCTTCTGTGTATTCTATGGACATATATAGCTATAATTTGCTTTCTCAATGAAGAACCTTGACTCAAGAGAACTTGGATTTCTTGCTGCAAAGGGGGGAAGTCAGATTCCACTTATCCTGTTTTCCATAGACTGACACAGGCTGAACAGGAGGCACAAAATAAGGGGCCCGGAGAAGGACGGACCTGGAAGAGCAGTGCACTTGCACTGAAGCGTGACGCCATCTCTCATGCATGACCCACCCACCAGATGTGGCGTGGTGTGGCGCGGACAGGGAAGGGGGACACATTGTGCACATGGAGAGGAAACTTCCCCCAGCTGGACAGGCGGCATGAAATAAGGGGCTTGGGCAAGGATGGACCCAAAAGACCACCGCACAAGTGCAGCAGAATGACGCCGTCCCTCGTGCAGTGCTTCGGAGGTAGTAGGCATGCGAACTTGTAAACAAGCAGAGCGGTGAACAAGTTAGTGTTATTATTATCATCCCCAAAATACAGCTGGTGAGCTGGGGCTGAGAGGGGTGGATTACCCAAGGCCATCTACTGAGTTCATGGCAGTAGTGGGATTGAAACCAGTAGAGTGCTGATTCGCAGCTGAACCACTTAACCACAGTGCTAGAGAAGTTGCTGAAGACACACTGCAAAGGGGGACTGCTTAAACAGTACTTGATGCTTTCCAAAAGCATGTGGCTGACCACAGCTGGAAACAGAAAGCTGGTCTAACAGCTTGCAAGTCCTTTGTTCCCTGAACACTCCAGCACTTTTAAGAGTTTCACAGCACAGCTGCGGCTTCTCCCGTAATTTGAAGAGCCACATAGGATGGGACAGCTTCAAATGCCCAGCAGTTCTTAAAGACACAGGAGCCCTTGCTGAGAATTCTGACCAAAGGTCCTGGAGTTGTGCACCAAGGCTTTCCCCCCCACCCCTGCCAGCCTGCAAAGCTGCTCAGGGCTGTCTAATCTGCAAGAGGAAAGAAGGGAAGGCTTGGCTGGGCAAGATTTTCAAAGATCCTGCATTGGGAGCGGCCCGCGAGGAGGCAGCTCTCTGGAGTCACCATTGAAAGCGAGCCAGGCTCCTCCGCCACAGCCCTTTGTACTGGCAGCCCCGCCCCTTTCTCTGTCCCCCTGCTGGTAGCAGCGATTTAGTAGTGGATGTTCCTCTTAAGACCCTTTCACCCTCCTCCCTTACTGCATCTGCCGGGCTCAGTGGGCACTGCCAACAAGTACATGCAAAGAAAGCACTCCCTGCTGGCGCCCTTTTAGCCTGGCACGGCAGTGCAGCCCTCTCAAGGCCCTGCAGTGGACGTGCCGCTGCACCAAGGTAGGGAGTGCCAGCAGGGAGGGCTTACTTTGTGTTAGATCCAGGCATGTCCGTGTCCCGCATGCATGGTGCCACCTGTGGAAACTCTGGGCCCTGATGTTTGACTTCTGAGCCTCCTAGTCGGACCCTAGGCAAATGGCCCTCCTGGCGGTCAGAAAGCTTCCCTCTTTATAAGGCCTCAGAATTGGGATTTACAATACTGGGGGCTCTGCCCCTCTTTTGGCCACACAACCCCTGAGGAGGCTGCCATTCACTTCAGGAAAAGATCTCCTCCCTCCTCCAGGAAAAGGAGCCCTCTTTATATCCTCCCCTTTCCTACCAGCGCTGCCCTGGTGCCCAACCCCCAGCCCTCAGGGTGAGGTTCAACACCTTGGCCAGAGTTGGCCACAACCCTCTGATTACATCCTCCCTCCCTACTTCCAGGACCAGGTTGGCTGTTCCTTTTCCCAGACTTGCCCCTTTCTGTGGGCTGAGCGTTGTGGCCTGCTTGTTGGTTGGCCCTAGCCTCTGAGGTCGGCAATTGCTTCGGGTGGCTCTAGGTGGCTCGGCGGGGCCAGCCCATGGCTCCATGGCTGGCCCACCATTGCTGCGGCTCATCTCCACTCCCTGCTGCCTTGTTAACCTGTTACTACCATGTCCCACTCACTCTCCCCTGGAAATCCAAGCCCAGCAGCCCAGCTTGCACTCACTCACTCACACTCACTCTCACGAATGAAAATAAAGCAGCAGAATGAATTGAAGCAGCTTAGCCTCCTTTGGAGATCCAAGCCCAGCAGCCCACCTTGCACTCACTCACTTACTCTCTTTAATGAAAATCAAGCAGCAGAATCAATTGAAGCAGCTTACCTTCCTTTGGAGATCCATGCCCAACTTGCACTCACCCACTTACTCTCACTCTCACAAATGAAAATAAAGCGGCAGAATGAATTGAGGCAGCTTAGCCTCCTTTGGAGGGGAGGCAGAGGGGAGTAAAAGGAATCACGTCGGAAGGGCCACTTTTCAGCTGTACCGGAACGCCATTCCTGTGCATTCCCCCTCCCAATGAGCCCTACTCATAGGGAATAATGGAAACAATATTTGTCCATAGGGAATAATGAAAATGGTGATTGTCCATAGGAAATAATGGAACAGGTGGAGATAACAGATTGCGAGGTAACTAAGAAAGTGAAATTTTTAGGAATTGAGCTCACTGCGAAAAACATAGACTTATTTAAAAATATTTATGAGAAACTGTGGCAACAAATAGAAAGAGATTTGATAAAATGGAATAAATTAAATTTGTCATGGTTGGGAAGAATAGCAGCAGTGAAGATGAACGTGTTACCACGTGTGATGTTTTTGCTGCAAGCTATTCCAATTATCCGAGACTTCAAACAATTTGACAAATGGCAAAGAAAAATTTCAGACTTTGTGTGGGCAGGCAGGAAACCCCGGGTGAAAATGAAAGTATTACAAGATTCGAAAGAAAGAGGTGGACTGCAACTGCCAAACGTAAGATTATATTATGAAGCAATTTGTCTAGCTTGGTTAAAAGACTGGATAACGCTAAAAGACCGTGAATTGCTGGCTTTGGAGGGACATAAAAAATTGTTTGGATGGCATGCCTACTTGTGGTACGATAAAGTTAAAGCGGACTCTATGGTTTTGCATCACTATATCAGAAGAAGCCTTTTCACAATCTGGAAGAAATATAAGGATTATATGGAAAGTGGCATCCCCTCATGGGTGGTACCATATGAAGTAATAGATCCGAGAGCTGTTTATAATGAACAACAATGTTTAACTTATAAAGAGATAATGTCTATGGAACATAGAATATTAAAAATAAAGACACAAGAAGAGCTATCTCCTCACTTATGGATGGTTTCAATATAAGCAAATCAGGGATCTTTACAACTCGGACTGTTTAAAGGGAGGAATAAGATTGAAAAACTCGGATTCAGAAGAAGTGATTTTACAAGAAGGTAAAAAAGACATTTCGAAAATATACAAAATACTCTTAAAATGGCATACAGAAGACGAGACAGTCAAAGTCCAGTTGGTGAAGTGGGCAATAAACTTTCATAAAGAAATAACAATGGAATCATGGGAACACTTGTGGAAAAACACTCTGAAGATTTCAACTTGCACCAATATTAAAGAGAATGTATATAAAATGATGTATAGGTGATATTTAACGCCTAAGAAGATTGCGCTTGGAAATGCAAATATGTCAGATAAATGCTGGAAATGTAAAAAACATGAAGGATCATTGTATCATATGTGGTGGACTTGTGAGGTAGCTAAGCAATACTGGGGAGATATAATAGAAATAATTAATAAGGTTTTGCAAACCCAAATAAATAAGAACCCAGAATTGCTGCTACTGAACTTGGGAATGAAAGATGTTCCAATGCAGTATAGAACATTGTTATTCTACATGACCACAGCAGCAAGACTTTTGTACGCGCAGAAATGGAAAGTGCAAGAAATACCAACTATAGAAGATTGGATTTACAAATTGTTGTACATGGCAGAAATAGGCAAAACGACAAGAAAATTGAAAGATCTTGATCCAGGAGAATACATTTCAGATTGGGAGAAACTGAAACAATATCGAGAAAAAAATGGGATGTGAAAGGAGGACTGTGGCAGTTTGGGAACTATTAATTTGTGATTTTATAAAGGGGAGAGAGAAGTAACTTTACCATTAATGGGGAAATTTAGTTATTAATTAATCTAAGCTAATATTATTATTAAGAAGATTGTATTAAAATAGACAGGTTAAACAGTTAGGTATAGAATGGATATATGAGAGAATCTGAGATATAGAAGAATTTGACCATGCTTAGAATAAGGGATATAATATATACAAAATTTAGAAGAATATAGTTAAAAATAATTTAAACGATAAGATGGGTTAAGGGTTGGAAAGCTGTTGGAAGTCTATAAGGAGGGGGGGAAAGGGTGGGGGCTGCTATAATTCAGGTAATATGGGGAACTGATGTAAAATTTATGTACTCACCAATAAAAATTTCTTTAAATAGGAAATAATGGAACAGGTATTTCCCACAGGGAATAACTAAAATGATGCTTGCCCATATGGAATAATGTTAAGTGGGTCAGGGAGTTTCCCTGGCAAGCATCCACAGTGGGCTCCCATGAGACAGGTTTCCTGCAGCTTCATGGTCACCGACTCATGGTCAGAGCCATCAGCATGTTTCTTCCCGCGTCGGTGACCATGAACAGGTGACCTGTCGGTGACCTGTCCCATAGGAATCCATTCCCTCAGGGCAGCCCCGATCGTGGAGGCAATGTTCTTGCCCGTATGATCCTCGTCCATGCCTGCTTCCTCCGAACCTCTGCACAAGGGACAGCGTCATGCTGCTGCCTTAACCCAGCTGGTATTAGGAGCGGACAAGTGGCACGAAATAAGGGGCCAGGGAAAGGACGGACCAAGAAGAGCACCCCACTAGTGCAGCAGCATGATGCCGTCCCTCGTGCAGAGGTTCAGAGGAAGCAGGCATGCGAACATGTGAACAAGCAGAGCGGTGAACAACACCCTCATGGCCAGTCTTCTTGCTGGCCATCAACTCATGTACCTCCCCCTTCTCTCTGCTCTGGACTCATCACCCGCCCACACACCTAGAACTATGACAAGGATATACAGACATGACTTAAAAGTGGCATGGTACAGACCTATATGACAGGCTCACCTGCTGGACGTGGCGTGCTGTGTACAGGGAAGGGGGAGACATAGCGCGCATCGAGGGAAAACTTCCCCAGCTGAACAAGCGCCACAAAATAAGGGGCTCGGAGTAGGATGGAGCTGGAAGAGTAGTGCACTTGCGCTGCAGTGTGACGCCATTTCTCGTGCAGAGGAGCGAAGGCCGCGGGCATGACCCACCCACCGGACATGAAGTATCGTGTCGTGGACAGGGAAGGGGGAATGGAGTGCATGGAGGGGAACCTTCACCCATCTGAACAGGTGGCACAAAATAAGTGGCCTGGGCAAGGACGGACCCAGAAGAGCACTGCACTAGTGCAACAGCTTGACACCGTCCCTCGTGCAGAGGTTCAAAGGAAGCAGGCATGCGTACATGTGAACAATCAGAGAGGTGAACAAATTAGTGTTATTATTATACTGGGGCTGAGAGGGGTGGATTGCCCAAGGCGATCTACTGAGTTCATGGCAGTAGTGGGATTCAAACCAGTAGAGTGCTGATTCGCAGCTGAACCACTTAGCCACTGTGCTACAGAAGTTGCTGAAGAAACACCGCAAAGGGTGACCGCTCAAACTGTACTTGATGCTTTCCAGAAGCATCTGGCTGACTACAACTGGAAACAGAAAGCTGGTCTAACAGCTTGCAGGTCTTTTGTTCCCTGAACACTCCGGCACCTTTAAGAGCTTCACAGCACAGCTGGGACTTCGCCCCTAATTTAAAGAGCCACATAGGATATGAGAGCTTCAGTACCCAGTAGCTGTTAAAGATAAAGGAGCCCTTGCTGAGAATTCTGCCCAAAGGTCCTGGAATTGTGCACAGAGGCTTTTTTGCCAGCCCTGCCAGCCTGCAAATCTGCTCGGGGCTGTCCAATCTTCAAGAGGAGGGAAGGCCTGGCTGGGCAAGATTTTCAAAAATCCTGCAAGGGGAGGGACCCGCGAGGAGGCAGCTCTCTGGCCTCCCCGTTCAAAGCGAGCCAGGTGCCTCCACCACTGCCCTTTGTCCCGGCAGCCCCGCCCCTTCCCCATGCCAGAAGCAGCAACTGAGTGGCAGATGTTCCTCTGAAGTCCCTCTCACCCTCTTCCCCTTACTGCTGCTGCTGGGCTCAGTGGGCACTGCTAAGCAGGACTTGCAAAGAAAGTACTCCCTGCTGGCCCCTTCCTAGCCTGGCATGGTGATGTGGTCCTCTCAAGGCCCTGCAGTGGATGTGCCGCTGCACCAGGGTAGCGGGTGCCAGCAGGGAGGGCTTACTTCCTGTAAGATCCAGCCATGTTCCTTCCCCGCATGCAGCTGTCCACCATGGTGGCACCTGTGGAAACTCTGTCTGGTCCCTGATCTTTGGCTTCTGAGCCGCCTAGTCGGCTCCTAGGTAAATGGCCCTCCTGGCGGTCAGGAGGCTTCCCTCTTTTTAAGGCCTCAGAATTGGGATTTACCATACTGGGGACTCTGCCCCTCTTTTGGCCACACAATCCCTGAGGAGGCTGCCATTCACTTCAGGAAAAGATCTCCTCCCTCCTCTAGGAAAAGGAGCCTTCATTATATGCTCCCCTTTCCTACCAGCGCTGCCCTGTTGCCCAACCCCCAGCCCTCCGGGTGAGGCCCAACACCTTGGCCAGAGTTGGCCACAACCCTCTGATTACACCCTCCCTCTGACCTTCTATGGGCAGGTTGGCCATTCCTTCCCCCAAACTTGCCCCTTTCTGTGGGCTGCACTTTGTGGGCTGGTTGTTGGTTGGCCCCAGCCTCCAAGATTGGCCATTGCTTTGGGTGGCTCCAGTTGGCAGGGCAGGGCCAGCCTGTGGCTCCAACTGGGCTGCACGTCCTTAGATGGATGGCCCTCCCTTGCTGCGGCTCATCTCCACTCCCTGCCGCCTTGTTACACCTGTTACTACCATGTCCCCCTCACCCTCCTTTGGAGATCCAGGCCCAGCAGCCCAGCTTGCACTCACTCACTCACTCTCACTCTCACGAATGAAAATAAAGCAGCAGAATGAATTGAAGCATCTTAGCCTCCTTTGGAGATCCAAGACCAGCAGACCAGCTTACACTCACTCACTCTCATGAATGAAAATAAAGCAGCAGAATGAATTGAAGCAGCTTAGCCTCCTTTGGAGATCCAAGCCCAACTTGCACTCACACACTCACTCTCACTCTCATGAATGAAAATGAAGCAGCAGAAAGAATTGAAGCAGCTTAGCCTCCTTTGGAGGGGAGGCAGAGGGGAGTAAAAGGAATTACGGCGGCGGGGCCAAACCCCACGTGTTCACATTTCAGCTCTACTGGAATGCCATTCCGGTGCGTTCCTCCTCCAAATGAGCCCTGCTCATAGGGAATAATGGAAAGAATATTTGCCCAGAGGGAATAATGAAAACTGAGATTGGTCATAGGGAATAATGGAATAGGTATTGCCCACAGGGAATAACTGAAATGATGCTTGCCCTTAGGGAATAATATTGAGTTGGTCAGGGAGTTTCCACCACGTCTGGCGGGTGGGAAATTTAGGTGACTGCCCCAACACTTCCACACCTGCGTGATGCCATACGCTGTTGTTGCTGGTTCCTGGGGCGGCCTTTTCCGAGCCACTTCTTTTGTGCTGCCTGTACAGCTCCATTTCCCCTCCATGCGAGGGAGTTCTTTGAGGGAGTGAACAAACAAGTGGACAAGGGAGACCCGATAGATATTGTTTATCTTGAATTCCAGAAAGCTTTTGACAAAGTTCCTCATCAAAGGCTCCTAAGTAAGCTCAGTAGCTATGGGATAAAGGGCCAAGTCCTCTTGTGGATCGAAAACTGGCTAATTAATAGGAAACAGAGAGTGAGTATAAACAGGCACTTCTCACAGTGGAGGGTGGTGAGCAGTGGGGTGCCACAGGGGTCGGTATTGGGTCCAATGCTTTTTAACTTGTTTATTAATGATTTGGAATTGGGATTAAGCAGTGTGTTACCAGAACTGCTCTTTATTATAATGGGGAATTAGCTATAGCAGTCTGTAACTTAAAATTAAGCGCGGATCATAACCTATGTATACGGAGGTCCCGATCCCAGACACTCTAGTGAAGAAGAGGCAGACTACAAATAAGTTCCAAACACGTGTATTTAGTGTGGCGTAAGCCTAAACTTGCACAAGCATACAAGAGAACATACAAGATCTGAGAAATACAGAGTAGGAAATACAGAGACGTTCGCATTAGCTGGTTCCCAACGATGATAGGGGGAATACTAACTTATCCTGGAGCGAAGCAGAGATACAGCAGCGAGGGTGGCCCAATGCCAGCACTGGGACCACAGACGGACAGCAAGGAAGTCTGGATAGGAATGGCCTAAGCACCGAGTGGTCTGGGAGACCAGCTTAAATACCCCAAAACGTACCCTGGGGCTGGTGCTGTACTTGGTGGTTCTCACAGTTTAAAACAAAGGTTCTAATGGGCTACTGAATGGCTTAGATGGGCCACTTTAGTAATCAGATTGTGATAAGTGACACCTCAGGAAGAGGGGACAAAAGAGGGAGGGGGAAATCCAAGTGGGCTGAAAGGATGTTCCAGCGGACAGGGCTTGTCCTGCTGTCATCAGCTCTGGAATGCGGAGGTTTCTTTGAGATGCATTCTCTAAGTGCTTGGGATGGTCGGCACTTAGTTCCTTCTCCTGGGCGGCTCCTAAGATATGCAGAGCGGGGCGAGGTGCTCTCGCTGCGGACGTGGTGTGCCCGCTTCGCCGAAATGGCTTCCCAAAGCAGTCTTCCTCTCAGGGTCTTCTGGGTGCCTGAGAACATGGATGCCAGCTGGGCATAGCTGGGGCTGGTTTGCAGGTTGCCCGGTAGCGAGGGCAAGCTCGGGGACCGGCCCGCGGGAGGCTCCAGGCGGGAACTGACCAGGGAGCGCCTAGCCAGGCTCGCTGGAGGTTTCCCCGGCAGACGCCTGGCTGCTAGCAGCGGCTTGGGCCCATATGAGGCAGGCTTCCATGGAGGCAGGGGAAACAGCACACAAAACACAGTCCAAAGCAGGGAATAGGCACGGTCCGTGGCAGATGGCAATGCAGGCACGGGGCACACTTGTAATAAAGTCCAAACACACACTGGGAAGTCCAGATACAGGTCAGGGCAGGGTTGCCCAGGAAAAGAGTCCTTTGTGCAGTTAACCACACATGGAGTCAGTAAACTGCACAGTCTATTGCAGCAGCAAGGTAATCAAACAGCAGACAGGAAACTGGCACGTGTACTAGAGCACACACGTGCAAAGCAGTCTTTGGTGCAGCAGTGAAACAGCAATGCAGGAAACTTTAACACAGTTCATGGCAGGCCTTAAAGCAGGGGAGGGGGCCTGCTTGGCAACAATTCCCCCCCTCGGAGACCCCGTGACGTCAGGCGCGTGGGTCTCCGAACTTGACTTCAAAGGCGAGGTGGTCGGCAATGTCCGGTGGTCGAGCTTCGAGCGGAAAAGGAGTGGGAAGGGAAGGGAGAGGAGGCGTCACTCAAAAATTTAGTTTGGAGAACCACCTAACCGAATAAGTGCAATTTAGATCAGCCAATGGGCTGCAGGTCTCTGGGTTCACACCAGGGGGTGTGCTAAGTGCAATCGTCAGAATAAATAGCAATAATTCATAAGTAATAGCAATTCATAGTGGTATAGGCAGCAATGAGCAATTCATGTATACAAGCAGCAATAATTCATATCTGTGTACATTGATCAATTCATACATGGGAATACTTCATACGTAATTCATGATGGGTTAAAAGTACTAAAAACCAGGAGCAATTCATATACATGGATTAATTCTTAGGCATAGGACTAAAAGCAAAGGCAATTCATGGATACAATTCATGAATGTAAGAATAAAAGCAGGCTATTTCATAGGAGGTTAAAACAAAGCTCATAGGTGAGGGAACAACTCATATAAGGTGAAAAGTGCAAGTGAGGCATAGACCAATTCATAGAGGGTGGAGCAATTCATAGATGGTTAAAATCATAAATACATATATATATAGGATAAAAGCAATGATCTAGGGAGTTAAAACCAATTCATAGGGATAGCAGCAATAAAAGCAAGTGCGGGGAAACAATTCATGAGGGGTAAGCGGCGGAAGGGCTCATGGGGGCAGAAAAATAAACTTCGCAATTAAAAGGCTAACTCATGGAGCCAGATTAAAACCAAGTTCATACAGTCTAAAACCAATGTTTACATACCCAATAAAAGAGACAGCACAGGAGGGGTCTCAGTTAAAACCAAATTCATAGAGTTTAAAATCAGTAATTAGATAACCTTTAAAAGAGACCGTTCAGGAGTGGTCCCGGATAAAACCCAATTCATAAAATGATAAATAGGCTAGAATTACCTCAGCGGAGGGAGTCAGGTTAAAAAGGCAATTCCTAAGGTTAAAATCAAATTCATAGGGATAAAGTTAATAGGGGGTGATAAAAAGGATCCCAGTTCATGGGAGGATCATGGGCGCACTTGCAGTAGGTAGAGGGGGGGACTAGTTCGGGGCTAAATTCATGGGAGTAAAATTCATAAAAAGCAATGGCAAGAAATTCATGAAACAATAGAGCAATAAAGATCACAGACGGCTCAGTCCGCAGTACAGCTGCTGGACTGGGTTGCATATATACAGGAGCAAGCAAACTTAGTCCATGTGTTCCAAAACACACTTCCACCCGCCCTTGCTGTCTGCGTCAATCCGCAGAGCAGGGTCGGTGAGTTGCGAGAAGGGCTTCAGGCACACAGTTCTAGTCCTCATGGAGGTAGTGCTGCTGGCGGTCGTTCGTAGGCGGGCCGTGGGCTGGGAGGCAAAAGAATACGTCCCCCCCTAGTCCACAAGAGGGCCTCGGAGCGGTGTCCAGCAGCAAAGCGTCCATGGGGCCGGTTCAGGATCCGTACACATAATAACACATAAGCATAGTTCATAACAGCACAAGCAATAAAATAAACAAGGGCTAAAAATAGGGTGCCAAGAACAACCGTTAGGGCAGGAGGAGGTCGGGGTTATAGCGATCCATGCGGTGGGACATCTGGAGTTGCTGGAGCTGTCGGCGGCTCCAACAGCCCAAATAAAGCAGTGAGGCACATAACAAAACTTGAAAGGCCAAAATAACGATGATCGGGTGCAGGGCCAAATTGTAAATTCCAGTGGCAGTGGGGCTCCAACCAAAGAGGGTTTCCCACCACAAATGCTCTCCGGTGGTCTTAATCCGCTGGGCAAGGTCCAAAATCTCCTTTCCGTTGTGGGACACAACCAAAGCAGTAGTATCCCCGTCCCTCTGGATGCTCTGGAGGGTGCGGTGGAGCTGCGGGTGGGTCAGGAGCTTGTGGATTAGCTCCAGACCGATGCCAAGGGAGATGGGCTTCACATAACGATAGATGGAGGGTGCCACCAGGATCTCTTCTTCGGTCCAGACTGGTACGGTGTAGGTGAAGTCGCAGGCTGCCACCGAAGACAGATTGCAAAAGCAGCGATTGACTCCCGGGATCACGGGCTTAAGATGGAACGAGTTCAGGATCACAAAGTTGCAGGCCGTTCGCACGCAGGCACATCCTTTCCCAAGGTAGACCACAGCAGAGCTGTTCTCCCGGACGACCTCAAAAGAGCACTCGTTGAGGGCGTCAACTTGCGGGGCTACACAGAGATGATGCGGTGCGAAGGCTTGGTCTTGGCAAATGAAGCCGGTCTGGTCTCGATGCTGGCACCCTTGGAGGCTGACGAGCTGCCATCCGGTCGGGGTGAAGCGGGCCCAATGGTCGGGGTGGCGGGCGTAGAGGACTTCGGTATCGCTGACTTGGAGTCCCAGAGGCACCACTGGATACACATGGAATGACTCGTGCGCACTGGCCGTCAATAAAAATAATTTAAGCTCCTGGGTGGTCGGTGAGAATGAGGAATTTACGAGAGACCCCCAGGATTCAAGCTCCAGTTCTATGGGTGACAATTTGGGCATAATCAATCTTTTAATTTCCAGGGGCAAGTGCCCGTCCGTGGCTTGCCGAATCAGCCCCATGGCCACAGCCTGGTTTAATTGTTGGGCTTGCATACATGCCATGGCTATTGACACGTTGCTTTCAAAAGACTGTGTTCCTTTGAGCAGCAGAGAAAAATCTCTTTCAATTTGACTCTCCCAGTTAACTAAAATGGAGCTGATCTCGTGTTGCCCATTCGAAATGGAATTTAGGGACTGCACCACCGGTTTACCTAAGTCGGAGATGCTAGTCGTGACATGGGCAAACTTATTAGCGAGAGTCTCGATGTTGACCGAATCCATGATTGCTAAGCCTCCGGCTGCAGGAGCAGTCCAGTCGGCAATGCTTCGTCTGGCACGCGAGAGAGAGGGAGAGGGATCGATCCACAGTTGTAGCCATGCATTCCAACCGTTGCTTCCGGCCTCCAGATAGGGAGCGCACTGCGGCAGCCTCTGGGTTACATTTAGCTCAGCTAAGTCTATGCGGATCTCTTTTAAAGACATTTGCGGGCGGACTAGAACTCTCTCTCGAATGTCAGTTTTCAAAACATGGGAGCCCACTATATGCGTGCCGCCTTGGCTCAATTGTTCATTGCTGGCAATCAAAGTGTCAATTTGGATGGTGTGCGTCTCCTGGGTCCGGATCAGCAGGGAATAATTGCCTGGTTCATGAGTCAAATTTACAAAGAGCAGCCCAAGCCGGTGAAATTTCTCTACTAGGGGCTTGGTTTGGCATTCGGGCGTCTGTTGAACCAGTATCCAATCCGGTGGGCCATGTTTGGCTAGGTCTTCCTCTTTTACAATCCAGGTCAAGTTCTCCCAGCGCTCTATAGCAAAGGAGAGACCCGTGCCTGAAGGGGGCGTGATAGTGACTGATGCAGATTCAGTGGTGGTGGTGCCTAGTAGGATGGTCATTCTAAAGGGGTCTCCTGCCTTCCATACTGCGGCCGACACTAAAATAACTTCACAGTATGGTCCGAAAGCCTCAGTGACAAATGGCGAGGTTTCGAAGTTGGCAGGGGTGGTATATTTGTCTACCACCGGGACTGCGGTGGGGGCTGGTCTGATACGGGGAAGAAACATACATGGAATCGGAGCAAGTGGTGAAACCGTATCAGTAGTCGAGTAACATACTAATTCTTGGGACATGGTTTTCACTCCTACACATAAAATAACAAGCTCTGGGGGTCGGATCCACTGCTCTTCACAACTGCGGAAGTTTGTGCGATCCGTGGGGGTGGTCATATTAATCTGCTGCACAACCTTGCAGACCATCATTTCATTTTCTGCTAGTGTATTAATACATCTCCAATGGGGGTAGGGCATTAATTTGGACGGGCGTCCCTCTATTAGGGTGCCTGCCAGCACGAGCAAACACAGGGTAGCCAGGTGCCTCATCTCCTGGCCTTCCTTTTCCTTTTGTGGTGAAAATATCCTGGGGAGACCTGCGGATATAAGTACAGGTTCCCTGAGTTTGTTGCAGCAAAATAAATGAAGTGAAGTAGGGAAAAAGAAAAGGGAGAGCGTTTTTCTGCCAGCACTGTCTATTAAGCGGGGTTCGAACGAGAAGTCCCAGGGGCACTAAGCGAGCCTTCCAGCTTGTTGCTCTGGGGAACTCCTGTGCGGGGGCTTCTTCCTAAAGCATGTATATTTCAGAGGGTAACGTCTTTACGTCGAGAGGGTCGGCTGTACGTTAGGCGGGGTTATGCAAACTCGCCCCAGGGGTCCCTGGGTGCCTAGACTATGTGGCCTTCAGGTGCCCCTTGCTCGGCGGCGAGCTATTTTTATTTTGCGGGCTGAGAGCTATCGGTCCGGCTTGGCCTGGCCTTGCCGTTTTAAAAAGAAAAAAAAACTAGAGAGCGGTTTCCATTAACTATAAGGGTTGCTGCTAAAGGAGACCTTCGTTCTATTTTTCTAAAATAATTTTTAAGTAGGGGTGGTTAGGGTTGAAGGTATGTTTTATGATGGTTTGCTTTTGCTTTGCCCTTTTCCCTCTGCTTTTTTGCAGGAACTCTTGTATGTATTTCGGCGGACCATTTTTTCCTAGGATCAATTTTTGGAGGGACTCCCTCGGGAGGCCCCATTTTCATGTTGAAAGAAAGAAACACACAAAGCAAAAGCACACGGGGGTGGGATACTTTCGGGTTGCCCTCACCTGGAAGGCCTGGCATGGCTTCATTAAAACTTCAATATGTCTCCCCCCCTTCTTTTCCCTTATACGGTACGGGCAAGGGAAAAGATTACATGGGGTGGGCGGCTGCTGGCGGAAAGGGCCGAAGTGGAGCTGAAGGTACTCGGCAGCATTTATCGAAAAGCGGCGGAGGCGGCCGAGATCTGCCGGCACCACTGGGTCTGGGTTATTCGGGGGTCATCTTGGCGCAGGGGATCCTGGCTATGTAAATGAGGTACGCTGCCCCTTGTGCGTAGCGAACGCACCCCAATAACATATTCCAGAGGGCACATATTTACAAACTACTGGCGGGTCTTTTACTTTTGCACTAAAGCGTACTGACTGATGGCGCCGTATAGCAACTCACCGTGATGAATATGAACATTAGTAAAAGAGGGATGTTGGGTTTCCTGGGGGTCCTAATCCAGGGGAGGCACGGCCCTCAAAGCCAAAGCCGACCATCATGCGAAAGCGTGGGTCTGGCAGGTGAGACCCCGAATCTACGTAGATGCGGGATCTTCACCAGCACGGCGGGTGATATATTTTCGAATACAGGGATCACCTTTTTTGGTGGTTCCACTAAGTTCGAAAGAATGTATTCACCTTTGGGCTAAAGCCTCTCCAAACACTTTCACACACAGCAAATCTCTTTTGCCTGTGCAATTTTTTTCCGAACATGCGGCTTACAATCCAATTAAGAATCACTCTCGGTGGTGGTCCGATTTGGCTTTGATTGCCGTGTTTCCTCCTAGGGTCCCAACTGTGGGGCCCGCCTAATGAAGTTAAAGAATAGAACTGGAAAAACTTTTGACATTCACATCTACATCTACATATTCTGCTGTTTCTTTTATACTAGAGCTACAAAGGTCTGGTCTAAGGGGACACAGGGTATCTCTGGCCCAGGGTGAAGGGATATCTGGCGAATCACTGGGCAGAGGGGGGCTGGGCTGGCGGCGGCTCCCCCAGGGTCATATACTGGTGGGGCGGTCTGGAGCGGCTTCCCTTTCCATTCCTTTAATTGAGAGGCGTGGAAGTATTTTAGCCAAGTGCCTCCTGTCTTCCTCTGGATGGCTACCTGATAGACGGTTGGAGAGACTCTTTTCGTGATTGGGACGGGGCCTTGCCATTTTGCCGCTAGTGAGTGTGCCTTCTGTGAGAACTTTCTATATAAAACGAGCTGTCCTTCCTCCCACTGCCTGGGGTTCCTGACCCATCCTAGTTTGCGGTCCATATCCTTCTGAGCTGTGCCTAACTTCTGGGCCACTTGCATGTGGACGGCGTGTATGGATGAGATGAGGTCCTGAACCCAGGCGTCATTAATTACTACGGGTTGCATATCAGAAGGGAGCTGCGTGTCTAGCCAGAAGGCTTCTGGGAGCTGCATTTTCCGTCCTGTCATGACCATATGGGGCGTGAGCCCGTGAACTGCGGTGGTGCCTCTGATGGCCATTAGAATTATGGGGAGTTTTTCATCCCAGTCTCTCCCGGAGGAGCGAACCATCTTGCGGAGAGCCTCCTTGAGGGTCCGGTTGGTTCTTTCTATGGCGCCGGAAGCCTGGGGATGGCCGGCTATGTGAAAGCGTTGTTGGATTCCTAACGCCTTGCAAAGTTCCTGGGTTACTTCTCCGATAAAATGTGAGCCCAAATCGGAATCCATGACTCGTACAGTGCCCCATCTCGAAAACACATTATTGAACAGTAGTTTGGCGGTGGTGGCTGCAGTGTTATGCTTACACGGGAATGCCTCGACCCATTTACTAAAGGGATCTATGACAGTGAGACAGTAGCGATTGCCGCAGGGAGTGGGAGGAAGGGGACCGATAAAGTCAATCTGTATACGAGCCCAGGGTCCATCAATTCTCTGATGCTGGAGGGGAGCTCTAGGTCCAGTTGGGTCTGCATTGACCATAGCACAAGACAGACAGTTGTCCACCCATTGTGCTACTTCGGTACGCATGCTAGGCCACCAACCAACCTCTTTGACCCTCTCCAGAGTCAGGTCCTTGCCTCGGTGTCCCTGCTCGTGGACAAACTGAATCAGGTCGGCCCTGACTTCCAGTGGCACTACCTAGTGGCGTTCACCGGCTGCATCTACTGCCCAAACTATGCCTTTTTCTTCTCGGATCAATAGTCTTCCTGTCTGATCTCTTCCTGCGGCTAGGAGGTCAGCTACTTTTGGGTCAGATATCTGCAGTTGTGCTAGGTCCAGTGTTCCTGCGATTCCCTGAGCCTGGCTGCGGGCTTGTGCCCGGGTGGTGACAGGGTGGAGGGGACAATCGGTGGCTGGTTCCGGTAAGGGAGCATTTTCAGTGGCGGCTGCCTTGGCTGCAAGGTCTGCCTGGTCATTCCAATAAGCGGTCTCTGAGTTTGTCTTTTGGTGTCCTTTAACATGGGTAACCTGCGTTGGGCCTGTGCGGGACTGAAGGAGCGCGGCTACTTGCTGCCATAGCTGTAGGTGGGCTACGGGTTTCCCATCACTAGCTCTCCACCCCTGATTCTGCCACACCGGGAGCCAGACTGTGGCGGCTTTGGCTGTCCAATCCGAGTCTGTGTAAATGGCAAGCGGGCTTCCTGGGGGCTCGAACTCAAGCACTGCCAGAAGCGCTTGCACCTCAGCCGCTTGGCTGGAATGGGGGCGGGCTGGACCCTTTAGAGTGCATGCGTCGCTCACTTGCACGGCGCCGTAGCCTGTCCGAGGGGAGCCTCCAACGTGAAAGGAGGAGCCGTCACAGAACCAGCATGTGAAGCCGTTCAGTCGGGCTTCCTCTAGCGGGACTCCCCAAGTGACTGGCCAAACAACCTGCGGTGGCGGGTCCAGGGGGCACTCGTGCTCGGTCCCGGTTACTAACAGGCCGTAGGGGGCTGGTGGCTCAGTGGCTTCCTTTTTAAACTCTACTCTGCGGTTAACCAGGGCCAGGGTCCACTGTGCTATGCGGGCGTTTGAGACTTGTCCATCTTGTATTTTGCCGGACAGAATATATTTGAGGGGCGTGTGAGTGGTTTGGACTATTGTGCGTGAGCCTCCTATGATAAATTCCCAATGGGTCAGACTCCAGACTAGAGCAAGGCAAGTCTTTTCGCATGGGCTGAACTTGGTTTCTACTGAAGTTAGATTGCGAGAGGCATAGGCTACTACTCTAGCGGCTCCCGCTTGTTGCTGGGTGACCGTGGCTCCTATGCTCTTGTCTGACACGGCTAGCTGAATAAAGAATGGCTGGGTAACATCTGGATGGGCTAGGGCCGGGGCTGCGGCCAGGCTGCGCTTCAGTTCGGCTAAGGCTGTCTGTTGATCCGGTCCCCACTCCCAGGGAGTGTTCTTCTTGAGGAGAGCATAAAGGGGGCGAGCCTTGTCTGCAAAGGACTCGATGAAGTCTCGGGAAAAGTTAAAGGTTCCTAGAAGGGCTCTGAGGGAGGGGACATCGGTGGGTGCAGGCAGCTTGGAAATGACCTCCATTCGCTGGGCATCCGGGGTGCGACCCTCGGGTCCCAGGGTCAGACCCAGGTACTTGACGCTGGTCTGAACCAATTGGGCCTTTTCCCTGCTAGCCTTGAACCCAGTCTCGCGGAGGAGTTCCAGGACTTCCCTGGTGATCTGGCGGGCTAATTCTTCCGTAGGGGCGTGGACTAAAATGTCATCCACGTAGCTCAGTACGTGGGGCCTCGAGGAGGGTTGGAGGCGTTCCCACATCTGAACTACATGGGCATGACAAATACTGGGGCTGGAGTGGAATCCCTGGGGTGTCCGCTTGAATGCGTATTGCTGGCCGTGGAAAGTGAACACGAACTTGTACCAGCAAGACTCATGCAACCGGATGAAGTGGAAAGCGTTAGCCAGGTCTATGACTGAGTAGAACCGGGACCCAGCGGCAATGGCTGTCAGGATCTCGTTGTACTTGGCCACAACCGGGGCAACTGGAGGGGTGGTGGCATTCAGGGCCCGGAAGTCGACCGTCATTCTCCAGGTCACTCCATCTGCTTTCAGAACTGGCCACAATGGGGCGTTGCAGATGGACTGCATCGGGAGTATGACGTCCCACTCAAGGAGTCCTTCTATGGTCTTGGCTATCCCTGCCTCGGCTTCAGCTGGGTACTTATACTGTCTTTGGGGAGGGGGGTCCTTTCCTTCAATCAGGACGCAGGCGTCCTTCACTATCCCACACTTGGCTTTGTCTGTCACCCAAACTTCGAGAAAGTCCTGAACCCAGGGGTCTCCTGTGATGGGGGTGAGAGGAAGGGGGGCCTTAAGGGCTGCACATTGATGGACTGCATTGACAAAGTCTGGGCCTCCCGGAATGCGCCACAGGAGCCCGTTTGCTAAGTCAATGGTCAGTCCCTCGGCTCGGAAGAACGGCATACCCAAAAGTCCATCATCTTCTCCCCGGTTTGCGCATGCTGAAATCCTGGTGGCCAGGTTCCCAACGGAGAGGGGGATGTCCTGCCAGACCGGGGATTCTTGCATGCCGCCTCCGAAACTGGCGAGCTGCATGGTAGTAGAGGTTTGAGTTCCCTTTGTAACTAAGGTGGGCCGGAGTATATTAAGTAAAGCTCCGGTATCTATGAGGAGGGTGGCAGGCTTCTTCTTTTCCCCGGGAGTCCCGATCCCTGCCTTCACTGTCGGTCTCCCCCATGTGTCCGGCTTTAGTTTGGCAACTATGCCCACGGAGGGAGACTGGGACTCGGGGCAACCCTATTCTGATCCTGCGCCCTGGTCTGTGAAAGTGGCACTTTCTCTAAAGGGGTTGTTGGGGCTCGGGCGTTCCCGGACCGCAGCTATCGGGGGACTCGAGAAGGGGGGGTCTGGTGGTAAAGGGGGCGCTGACGGGGGTACTGGGGGCTGTTGCTGGTCTTCCCACTCCATGATCGCCTTCATCAGAACGGACGTGGGCTTCCCATCGAATAGCTCCATGTTCGCTCCAATGTTTTTGAGGCGCATCCAAAGTTCCCAACGGAGGGGGTCCCTGGACTGGGGCGTGCTGCCGCGGTCCCGGTAGCCCTCGTGGTTGCCCTGTGATGCTCCCCAAGCGTTAGACTGATCTGGAGGTGGGTAGACCTGATGGTTGTACGGGTGCGATGCTCGAGAGTGAGAAGGGGCTAGGGGCGCATCCTGTGATCGGGGCTCGTGGGGTCCCTGCTGGGAGGAGGAACCGTAACTCGGGGTGGGTGCAAAGGAAACTCCCGGGCGGTAGTCCCTTGGCCCTCTTCCCCGGTTAAAACTGCTGCTCCTTCCCCTCAGGATTCCTCCCCTTGTCTCCGAGTACAAGTTGCGTCCCTGCGGTCGGTACTGAGAGTGGGGGCCATGGTTGGCATAAGTGACTGCACTTATCGGCTCGCTCTCCTTCCTACGAGAGGCCGGGGACTTCACATGACGGATTGCTCCGGTCTCTCGCAACAGGCCAGCAATGCTCCTGATGCGAGATTCCAGCTCTCCCCATGTAATGCTCCCGGGTTCGACTCCTGCCAGGGCCAGGCGAGTGATGCTGTTGAGACCGTCTATAACTGCTCTCCTAAACTCTAAGTCATCGAAGTCAGGCATGTCGCTCAAGTCTAAGTCTACCTCGTCTGCTAGTTCGGCTAGGAGCTGCTTTCTGGCCAAATATGCCTCTGGGTCCTCTCCGGGTTTTTGAGATTCTGCTATGTATAAGGCCTTCAAGCTCTTGGTAGGCCAGAGGAAGGCGCACAATTCCTTCATGGCACCATACTGACTGCGAGTGGCTAGTCTCCGGTTAGAAATATATGCGTTAAGAGAGGTGACTATTTCGGGGCTGGCACAATGGCGAGCCAGCTGAGCTACATCGGAGCCACTGGCAGAGGGCTGGGACATGGTCACGTGTGCGAACCATTGTATAGCTGAGTCTCGGTTCAGGGGTCCCATGCGGTCCGCTATGGCTTGGAGCTCATCGGGCCTCCAATTGCTGGTCTCTTTAACTATTCGGTCTGTCTTCCTGCCATCCTCGTCTGTGGAGACAATTTCTTTGGTAGCTATCAGATGGAGGGGCTGTGGAGCTTCCTCGGGCTGAGACGGAGGGGATGACCAGTCGGTACTACCTTCGGGGAGGGCCAAGAGGGCTGCGGGATGCACGGCGGAGATTACGGCTTGCTGCATCCCCAGGTGCTGCTTTAGGGCCTCTAGCTCCCTCTTACAAGCGGAGTGGTCTGCTGCGGCTATCTTTGCAACATTCTGCTCTGCCATGAACTGGGCAGCATGGGTTAATTTGGCAATTTTCTCCTGTCCTTCAATTACTGCGTGCTCAGCCATATCGGCACGAGCGGTGGCTACTTCAGCCTTGTGCTGGGCGTCTTGGAGGGCAGTGGTTAGTCCCTGCTTCTCCAGCATGAAGTTAACGCGTTCTGAATGCCACTCGGCTGCTTTCTCCTCATGTTCCTTCTTTTCTTTCCTTAGCTTTTCTATCTCCTGTTCCTGTTCTTCCTGAGCTACCTGTAGCTTATTAATTAGGGACACGCTGTCCTGTAGGGCGGTGAAAAGTGCCCAAGTTCCGTATCTATCTTTCTTACTAGACCTAGGTTTCTCCTTCTCACAAAAATCCTGGAAGGCGCTTCTAACTATCTGGAGCGGGTTGGGTCCCTTGAAGGAACCGGCTTCCCAGGGGCAATCTCCCTTCTTAACTAGCCACTTCTCCAGGCGGGGCACGGTGGGGGCTGCCCGGTACATTTTACTTTCGTTTAAGGCTGATCTCGGGGGAAGTTAAAGAGTGGATCAGCGACACCAAGGGTGGGGCGATTGAAGCTCCCTATAAGTTTTCCCGTCCAGGGGCCGTTCGGAGGTTATTTCCCTTCGGGTCCTCGGGGATTCTTACACTGGATTCTTAGGGGTTTTTAACAACTTTCTCCTCTCTATGTTCCTTCGGGAGGTTTATCCTTCCCTCCGGTTCTCAAGGATTTTTTTTTTTAACTGGGTTCTACACAGGTTTTTACCAGGGTTTTTTAAGGTCCTACTTTTAGGTTTACAAGGGTATTTTTAATGGTACTACACTCGGTTCTTCTCCACCGGGGGAGAAGGAAAAATTCCTATTCCCGTTTCAAGCTTGCCTACAAGCCACGGGACCAGGAAAAGTTTACTCAGAGGGTGCTCCCAAGCTCTCTAAGCCCAAGAACCAACAAGAACGCTCAGTGCTCCCAAGCCTCTGCCTAGAAGCCAAAGCTCAGGGGTCTCCCAAGCCTATACTCGGAAACCAAAAAGTGTCCCCAAGCCTCTGCTCAGGAACTGCTACTAAGGGGGTATCCCAAGCCTCTGCTCAGGCAACCAGAAATGCTCCCAAGCCTCTGCTCAGAAGCTACAACTGCTCTCAAGCTCTCTGCCCAAGAACTAAACTCAAAAGGTCCCCAGGCCTCGCGCTCAGAGACAAACGGTTAAACTGTCTCCAAGCCAAGACCAAAAGACTGAAAGCGCTCAAGGACTGCCTCTGCAAGTCCCCAAGCAAAAATGCCCAGGAGTAAAACTTACTGTACTCCCAAGCGAGGTGCGCTCAAGAGTTCAAACAACTCCCAAGCAGGGTGCGCCCACGAGTCTGACTTAAAACTCACAAGCGGAAAGGCGCCCAAGAGTCTACCTTAAAACTCTTAAGCACGGTGCGGCCGGCTGCCGCGGGGCTTCAGGAACCTGGCTTTAGATTCCCAAAGCTAAACTGAAACGAACGGACTAACGATCCCTTCACATTTCCTCCGGAGCGGGGATTGAAGCCTAAGTGCTGGCAGGAACGGGGTTTGGATGGGCTTAGGAGAGACGGGGGAGGGCGGAAAAGAATTTTATATGTGCTGCTTCAGGAGATATATAGATCTATAGCCTACTTCTGGGATCCCACCCACATAGACGCGTTTAGGCGGCCCGGAAGGTGGCCAGGAACTTCACCAGTTCAGAGGTCCTCACCCACAGTACACCGGTTATAACGGCTGGAGGGCCTCGCGGTGCACCACAAAAGGCAAGTAGTCCAAAGCTGGCTGAAGGAGGAAATGGGGGAAAAGCCAACCCACAAGATAGAAATGCTCACTAGAGCCACACACACTCACACTTTTAATTCCCTGAGCTAAATTGCGCTCTTTACACTGAGGTCTGGAAAATTTTCCTCTAAGTCAGTTCGCCGAAGACACGCGTGTCGACTCACGTGCATTCACATGAACTGGGTTATGCCCGCATTCTCCACCAGTAAACTGTTACCAGAACTGCTCTTTATTATAATGGGGAATTAGCTATAGCAGTCTGTAACAAAATTAAGCGCGGATCATAACCTATGTATACGGAGGTCCCGATCCCAGACACTCTAGTGAAGAAGCGGCAGACTACAAATAAGTTCCAAACACGTGTATTTAGTGTGGCGTAAGCCTAAATTTGCACAAGCATACAAGAGAACATACAAGATCTGAGAAATACAGAGTAGGAAATACAGAGACGTTCGCATTAGCTGGTTCCCAACGATGATAGGGGGAATACTCACTTATCCTGGAGCGAAGCAGAGATACAGCAGCGAGGGTGGCCCAATGCCAGCACTGGGACCACAGACGGACAGCAAGGAAGTCTGGATAGGAATGGCCTAAGCACCGAGTGGTCTGGGAGACCAGCTTAAATACCCCAAAACGTACCCTGGGGCTGGTGCTGTACTTGGTGGTTCTCACAGTTTAAAACAAAGGTTCTAATGGGCTACTGAATGGCTTAGATGGGCCACTTTAGTAATCAGATTGTGATAAGTGACACCTCAGGAAGAGGGGACAAAAGAGGGAGGGGGAAATCCAAGTGGGCTGAAAGGATGTTCCAGCGGACAGGGCTTGTCCTGATGTCATCAGCTCTGGAATGCGGAGGTTTCTTTGAGATGCATTCTCTAAGTGCTTGGGATGGTCGGCACTTAGTTCCTTCTCCGGGGCGGCTCCTAAGATATGCAGAGCGGGGCGAGGTACTCTCGCTGTGGATGTGGTGTGCCCGCTTCGCCGAAATGGCTTCCCAAAGCAGTCTTCCTCTCAGGGTCTTCTGGCTGCCTGAGAACATGGATGCCGGCTGGGCATAGCTGGGGCTGGTTTGCAGGTTGCCCGGTAGCGAGGGCAAGCTTGGGGACCGGCCCGCGTGAGGCTCCAGGCGGGAACTGACCAGGGAGCGCCTAGCCAGGCTCGCTGGAGGTTTCCCCAGCAGGCGCCCGGCTGCTAGCAGCGGCTTGGGCCCATATGAGGCAGGCTTCCATGGAGGCAGGGGGAACAGCACTTTAAAACACAGTCCAAAGCAGGGAACAGGCACGGTCCGTGGCAGATGGCAATGCAGGCACGGGGCACACTTGTAACAGAGTCCAAACACACACTGGGAAGTCCAGATACAGGTCTGGGCAGGGCTGCCCAGGAAGAGAGTCCTTTGTGCAGTTAACCACACATGGAGTCAGTAAACTGCACAGTCTATTGCAGCAGCAAGGTAATAAAACAGCAGACAGGAAACTGGCACGTGTACTAGAGCACACACGTGCAAAGCAGTCTTTGGTGCAGCAGTGAAACAGCAATGCAGGAAACTTTAACACAGTTCATGGCAGGCCTTAAAGCAGGGGAGGGGGCCTGCTTGGCAACAAGTGAAGTGGCTAAATTTGCAGATGACACGAAATTGTTCAGGGTGGTGAAAGCCAGAGAGGATTGTGAGGCACTCCAAAGGGATCTGTCGAGGCTAGAAGAGTGGGCATCCATGTGGCAAATGAGGTTCAATGTAGCCAAGTGCAAAGTAATGCACATTGGAACCAAAAATCCAAAATATAAATACAAGTTGATGGGGTCTGAACTGGCGGAGACTGACCAAGAGAGAGATCTTGGAGTCATGATAGATAACTCACTAAAAACGTCAGCACAGTGTGCGACTGCCATAAAAAAAGCTAATGCTATGCTAGGGGTTATTAGGAAAGGGATTGAAAACAAATCAGCCGGTATCATAATGCCTCTGTATAAATCGATGGTGAGGCCTCATTTGGAGTACTGTGTACAGTTCTGGTCGCCACACCTTAAAAAAGATATCATAGCACTGGAAAAAGTACAGAGAAGGGCAACTAAAATGATTAAAGGGTTGGAACACTTTCCCTATGAGGAAAGATTGAGGCGCTTGGGGCTCTTTAGCCTGGAGAAAAGACGACTGAGGGGAGACATGATAGAGGTTTACAAGATAATGCACGGGTTAGAGAAGGTAGAGAAAGATGTGTTTTTCTCCCTTTCTCACAATACAAGAACTCGTGGGCACTCTATGAAATTATTGAGCAGTCGGGTTAGAACAGATAGAAGAAAATACTACTTTACACAAAGGGTGATAAACACATGGAATTCGTTGCCACAGGAGGTGGTGGCAGCTACAAGCATTGCCAGCTTCAAGAGGGAACTGGACAAATATATGGAGGAGAGGTCCATCAGTGGCTATTAGCCACAGGAGATAGATGGTATTCTCTTTGTGGGGAGGTGGTGCTCTGTTGTCTTGGTGCTGGAAGGAAGGCAGTGGGAGGGCTTCTGGTGTCCTGGCCTCACTGACAGTCCTTTAGATGGCACTGGATTTCTAGCCACTGTGTGTGACAGAATGTTGGACTGGATGGGCCACTGGCCTGATCCAACATGGCTTTGCTTAATAGACTGTGCAGTTTACTGACTCCATGTTTGGTTAACTGCACAAAGGACTCTTTTTCTGGGCAGCCCTGCCCTGCCCTGTACCTGGACTTCCCAGTGTGTGCTTTGGACTGTGCTACAAGTGTGCCCCGTGCCTGCATTGCCATCTGCCACGGACCGTGCCTGTTCCCTGCTTTGGACTGTGTTTTGTGTGCTGTTTCCCCTGCCTCCATGGAAGCCTGCCTCATATGGGCCCAAGCCGCTGCTAGCAGCCGGGCGCCTGCCGGGGAAACCTCCAGCGAGCCTGGCTAGGCGCTCCCTGGTCAGTTCCCGCCTGGAGCCTCCCGCGGGCCGGTCGCCGAGCTTGCCCTCGCTACCGGGCAGCCTGCTATCCAGCCCCAGCCATGCCTAGCCGGCATCCATGTTCTTAGGCAGCCAGAAGACCCAGGGAAGAAGACTGCTTTGAGAAGCCATTTCGGCGAAGCGGGCACACCACGTCCACAGCGAGAGTACCTCGCCCCGCTCTGCATAGCTTAGGAGCCGCCCAGGAGAAGGAACTAAGTGCCGACCATCCCAAGCACTTAGAGAATGCATCTCAAAGAAACCTCCGCATTCCAGAGCTGATGACATCAGGAGAAGCCCTGTCTGCTGGAACATCCTTTCAGCCCACTTGGATTTCCCCCTCCCTCTTTTATCCCCTCTTCCTGAGGTGTCACTTATCACAATCAGTTTACCAAAGTGGCCCATCCAAGCCATTCAGTAACCCATTAGAACCTTTTGTTTTAAACTGTGAGAACCACCAAGTACAGCACCAGCCCCAGGGTACGTTTTGGGGTATTTAAGCTGGTCTCTCAGACCACTCGGTGCTCGTGCCATCCTATCCAGAAACCCTTGCTGTCCGTCTGTGGTCCCAGTGCTGGCATTGGGCCACCTCGCTGTTGTGTCTCTGCTTCGCTTCAGGATAAGTGAGTATTCCCTCTACCATCGTTGGGAACCTGCTAATGCGAAAGTCTCTATATTTCTGACTCTGTATTTCTTAGACCTTGTATGCTTTCTTGTATGTATGTGCAAGCTCAGGCTTACACCACATTGTTAGCAAATACACATGATTGAAACTATTTGTAGTCTGCCTCTTTTTCACTAGAGTGTCTGGAATCGGGACCTCCGTAGACATAGGTTAAGATCCGCGCTAATTTTAAGTTACAGACTGCTAAAGCTAATTTCCCCTTATAATAAAGAGCAGTTCTGGTAACAGTGCCTTGCCTAGGCTTCCCTTCATGGCAGTGCCCTCTCGTGGTGCAGCAGGGTATAAAGTGAGTTGTCTGAAACAACCATACTCGATTATATAATAAGATAAGAAAGACGAGCTTGGGCTTCTATTGCAAACAGAGGGCTACGATATAGTAGGAATTACTGAGACTTGGTGGGATGATTCCCATGACTGGAATGGGTATGAGTTGTTCAAGAAAAACCGGAAGGGTAGAAGAGGAGGTGGAGTGGCGTTGTATGTGAGGAGAGGGCTTGATTGTCAAGAAGTTATGGAGAATGGACAGCCCAGTTATGTACAGCCCAGTGGAAAGCATATGGGTAGAAATAAGGGGAGGAAGGACAAAGGGTATTATTGTTGGAGTCTGCTACAGACCACCTGACCAGCAAGAAGAAACAGATGCTGTCCTCTTTGAACAGATTGGTAGAGTATCCAGACATCTTAACCTTGTAATTATGGGTGACTTCAACTTCCCCGATGTGTGCTGGGAGACAGGCTCAGCAAAGCGTCATGAATCATGCAATTTCCTGACCTGCCTGGCTGATAACTTCCTTTTTCAAAAGGTGGAGGAAGCTACAAGGGGCTCGGCCATACTAGACTTGATAATAGCTAACAGGGAAGAATTGGTAGATGAGATGAAACTGGTGGGGACCTTAGGGGAAAGTGACCATGTCCTCCTTGAATTCCAGTTGCTGTGGGGGACCAAGGAAGTTTGTAGCCAGACTCGTAGCTTAGATTTTCATAGGGCCAACTCTCTCATCAGAGGCTTGATGAGTGTCATTCCGTGGGGGAATGTGCTGGAAGGGAAAGGAGCAAGTAAAGGGTGGGCCCTTCTCAAACACGAGCTTTTGGAAGCTCAAGATAGTAGAAAATGTGGTAGGACACCTGAGTGGCTGATTGACACCGATAGAGAGGTTGTGGAGAGGCATCTGGCTGCACTGGATGAATACAAATCCCCTGGGCCAGATGGGGTGCACCCAAGAGTGCTGAAAGAACTATCTAGAGAACTTGCAGAACCCCTGTCCATCATCTTCAAGGTCTCCTGGAGGACTGGGGATGTGCCACAAGATTGAAGAAGAGCGAATGTAATCCCAATCTTTAAGAAAGGGAAGAAGGATGACCTGGGGAACTACAGGCCGGTGAGTCTGACTTCTGTTGCTGGGAAGATATTAGAACAGATTTTAAAGGGATCAATCTCTAAGCATCTGAAGGACCGCTCAGTGATCCGGGGAAGTCAGCATGGTTTTGTTCCTAACAGATCTTGCCAGACCAACCTGGTTTCCTTCTTTGATCGAGTGACCAGCTTACTGGATCGGGGGAACTCTGTTGACGTGATTTATCTGGATGTCAGTAAAGCTTTTGATAAGGTCCCCCATGACATTCTGATGGGCAAACTGGAAGACTGTGGACTGGACTATAGGACAGTTCGGTGGATAGGAAACTGGTTAGAGGACGGCACCCAAAGAGTGGTGGTCAATGACGTTTCATCAGATTGGAGGGAGGTGTCCAGTGGAGTGCCGTAGGGCTCGGTTTTGGGCCCGGTACTTTTCAATATTTTTATCTATGATCTGGATGAAGGAGTGGAAGGGCTGCTCATTACATTTGCTGATGATACCAAATTGGGAGGAGTAGCAAACACCCCAGAAGATAGAATTAAAATTCAACAAGACCTGAATACTCTGGAGAAGTGGGCAGCTGTGAATAGGATGCGATTCGACAAAGACAAGTGCACAGTATTACATCTGGGCCACAAAAATGGGAAGCACAAATACTGGATGGGGTTTACACTTCTGGGCAGTAGTATATGTGAAAGGGATCTAGGAGTAAGAGTGGACTGTAAACTTAATATGAGCAGTCTGTGTGATGCGGTGGCAAAAAAGTCTAATTCAATCTTGGGTTGTATCAAAGGGGCCATAGTGTCAACATCGCAGGAAGTCATAGCCCCTCTCAGGCTGCACCTGGAGTTTTGTGTGCAGTTCTGGAGGCCCCACTTCAAAAAGGATGTGGCCAAAATCGAGAGGGTGCAGAGGAAAGCGACAAGGATGATCAGGGGTCTGGAGACTGAGCCCTACCAGGAAAGACTGAGGGCCTTGGGAATGAGGAGAAGAGGAGAAGAGGAGATTGAGGGGGGGGGCATGATTGCTCTCTTTAAATATTTGAAATGCTGTCATTTGAAGGAGGGCAAGGAGCTGTTCCAGTTGGCAGCAGAGGGCAAGACCCGAAGCAATGGGCTTAAATTGCAATTTCTTTGCAATCTTCATCTATGTGTATATTTTGCTAATGATTTTGTTTTTCTCTCCATGTTTCTATCTTGTTCTGTCTGACTCCATACCTACTTGTAGCATTTGCATTCTGTTTTTAGGTCTAGTACAGTTTAAATCTAAGTAGCCTTTTCTCTCTGTTTCTCTATCTCTGTCTCTTACTGCCTATTTGTTTCTTTCTGTCTCTATCTGTTTCTATCAACTGTCCTAGAGCTAGAAACAGAATGTGAAGACTTCAAATAGATATAGCTTTCATTTTCTCTCTTTCTATATCTATCTCTATTGTTTTCTACATACCTTTATGTGTATGTTTGTGTATGAATGTGTATGATATGTACCTATCATCCATCTATCTATCTATCATCTATCTATCTATCTATCTATCTATCTATCTATCTATCTATCTATCTATCATCATCATCATCATCATCATCATCATCACCATCATCATTATCATCCTTATTCTGACCAACTAACTTTCTATTTAAAGCTTTTGCATTCTATTTCTAGTTCTAGCACACTTGCTCTCTATGTAGCCTCTTCCATCTGTTTCTCTATATCTGTCTGTATCGTTCTATGTCTTTCCACCACTATTAATCTGAATCGCTCCCTTTATATGAATATCTGACCTTTCTCTTTCTATCTCTAGCTATAATTTTCTCTCTTTCTATATCAATCTCTATTGTTTTTAAATAGATTTCTATAACTATCTTCATCAATATGTATTTGTAGAAAAGGCTACACAGAGATCTATTATGCTAGACCAAGAAAGAGAATGTGAATGATACAAAAAGATATCAAATTAGACAGAACAAGATGTGTGTGTGTGTGTGTGTGAGAGAGAGAGAGAGAGAGAGAGAGAGAGAGAGAGAGAGAGATGACAGACAGACAGACAGACAGACAGACAGACAGACAGAGACAAGAAAAAGAAAAACATTAGATAAATATTGATGGAAGAGATAGAAACAAGATAAAAAAGGGCAAAAGATAGATACACATAGATGAAGAAAGTTAGAGAAAGGTATACAGAAAACAATATTGATAAACGTAGAAAGAGAGAAAATGATAGGTGGAGAGATAGCAAAGCAGAGAGAGATTCAGATAGGTAACTAGAAAGACTCATAAAGAAACAGAGGTAGAAAGTAACAAATAAACAGTAAGCGACAGAGAGAGAAACAGAAAAAGCAGTATAGAGATACACTGAGCTAGCTCTAGAAACATAGAATGCGAACACTACAAAGAGTATAGGTTCAGACAGAACAAGATTGAAATAAACAAACAGATAAATAGAAAGAAGATGAGAAAAACCAAATCAAATAGAAAAAGATAGATACACATAGATGAAGATAAAGAGAAAATGAAAGCTAGTGATAGAAAGAGATAGGCAAGTGCACGTATACATAGAAAGAGATTCAGAGAACTAGTGGTAGAAAGAAATAGAAATTGATATAGAATGTAACAAAGAGACAGCAAGAGACACAGAGAGAAACAGAAAAAAGCTACATAGAGAGAAACTGAGCTAGAGCTAGAAACAGATAGCATGCAAATGCTACAAATAGTCAAAGACCAATAGAACGGTAACAGTCAATCTTGTTACTCTACATCTATTTGAAGTGTTTGCATTCTGTTTCTAGCGCTAGTTTAGTGGATCTCTATGAAGCCTTTTTCTCTTTTTCTCTGTATCAGTCTCTTACTCTCTGTTACTTTCTGTCTCTATCTGTTTCTTTCTATGTCTTTCCTCCACTATCTGAATCTATCGCTTTCTATGTATATCTGCCCTTCTTAACTCTAACTTATCACTAGGTTACATTTTCTCTCCTTCTATATCTGTATCGATTTCTACATACCTTTATTTATTTTCGTGTATATGTATGTATATATATCTTTTCCTAATGGTTTTTTCTTCTCCTTTCTATCAGTATTATCCATCTATATATCTATATATCTTGTTCTCTTACTATTTGTTACTTTCTGTCTCTATCTGTTTCTTTCTATGTCTTTCTACCAATATTTATATCTTCCCTTTCTATCATTAGCTTTCATTTTCTCTTTCTATATCTATCTCTATTGTGTTCTACATATCTTTTTCGACATACCAATGTGTATGTATGTGTATCTATCATTTTCGAATCTATCAATCTATCTATAAAAAACGATCATCATACTTGTTCTGGTCAACTTTTTTTCTATTTGAAGCATTTCTATGTAGCTGTTTCTCTCTGTCTCTTACTGTCTATTTGTTACTTTCTGTCTCTATCTGTATCGTTCTGTCTTTCCAACACTATCATCTGAATCTATCTCTTTCTCTGTATATCTGCCCTTTCCTCTCTCTTTCTATCTCTAGCTATCATTTTCTATCTTTCTATATCTATTTCTATTGTTTTAAATAGATTTCTATAACTAACTTCATCTATGTGTCTCTATGTGTATCTTTCTATATGAATTGTTTTTCTCTCCTTTTTACTTATCAATCTATCAGGCTACAAAGAGATGTACTTTGCTAGACCAAGAAAGAGAATGTGAATGCTACAAATAGATGTAGCGTTAGACAGCAAAACATAGACAGACAGAATGACAGACAGAAGCAAGATGAGGAAAAAACATTAGCAAACGTTAGCTACACATAGATGAAGAAAGTTAAAGAAAGGTATACAGAAAACAATAGAGCTAAATATAGAAAGAGAGAAAATGATAGGTAGAGAGAGAGCAAAGCAGATACATAGGAAGATCGATTCATATAGATAATTGTAGAAAGAAAGAAACAGAAACAAAGAGTAAGAGATACACTGAGCTAGAGCTAGAAACATATAGAATGCGAACGCTACAAATAGATATAGGTTCAGCTAGAACAAGATTGACATAACTAAATAAACAGATAAACTAAATAAACAGATAAATAAACAGATAAATAAACAGAAAGAAGCCGAGAAAAACCAAATCAAATAGAAAAAGACAGATACCCACAGAAGTTAGAGGTATTTTGAAAGTGAGAGGTATTTAGAAATAGAAAGAGAAAAGGAGAGAGAGATAGGAGATAATACTTAGAAAGACAGAGATTAAGATAGTGATAGAAAGCCATAGAAAGAAACAGAGATAGAAAGTAACAAATACTACGTATAGACAGAAATAGATAGAAAAAGTTACATAGAGATAAACTGAGGCAGAGCTAGAAACAGATAGAATGCGAACGCTACAAATAGAGGTTCGGACAGAACAAGAGAGAAATAACTAAATAAACAGATTAGATAGATAGAAAGAAGCCGAGAAAAACCCAATCAGATTGAAAAAGATAGATACTCATAGATGAAGATAGAGAAAAGGTACTAGAAAGCAATAGAGATTGATAAAGAGAAAATGAAAGCTAGTGATCAAAAGCGATAGGAAAGTGCACGTATACATAGAAAGAGAGAAAGAAATGGCTAGAGGTATAATAGACTAAGAGGCACAGAGATAGAAAAAGCAGCATAGAGATACACTGAGCTAGATGTAGAAACATATAGAATGCAAACGATAGAGGTTCAGACAGAACAAGATGGAAACTAAATAAACAGATCAAGAGAAAGAAGCTGAGAAAAACCAAATCAGATAGAAAAAGACAGACACACAGAAGAAGATAGTTAGAGAAAGGTATATAGAAAGCGATAGAGAGAGGAAAGAGAGAAAACGAAAGCTAGAGATAGAAAAGGGCAGATATACATAGAAAGAGAGATTAACATAGTGGTAGAAAGACACAGAAAGAAAGATATAGGAAGTACGAACAAATAGTCTCATACTAACACATAGTACGAGACGTATAGACATGTTCATCTATCTTCTTATATCTGATTTGGTTTTTCTCAGTGTCTTTCTATTTATCTGTTTATTTAGTTATTCCTCTCTTGTTCTGTCTTAACCTCTATTTGAAGCGTTCACATTCCATCTGTTTCTAGAGCTAGCTCAATTCATCTCTAAGTAGCTTTTTCTCTGTTTCTCTCTCTGTGTCTCTTACAGTTTATTTCTTACATTCGCGCTTTATCCATTTCTTTCTATGTCTTTCTACCACCAGCTCTCTGAATTTCTACATATACATGCACTTTTCTATCTCTTTCATCAGCTTTCATTTTCTCTTTCTATCTCTAGAAAGAGATAGCTAGATAGAAAGAGGAAGCTCTGTGTATGATGCATACACTTTTTCTATTTGATTTGGTTTTTCTCGGCTTCTATCTAATCTGTTTATTTAGTTATTTCTATCCTGTTCTGTCCGAACCTATTTGTAGCGTTCGCATTCTATCTGTTCTTAGATCTACCTCAGTTTATCTCTAGGGAGCTTTTTCTATCTCTGTCTATACATCTCGTACAATTTGTGACATTCTAGCTCTGTTTCTTGCTCTTTCTACTACTTTATCTTTATCTTTCTATGTATATCTGCTCTTTCCTATCTCTTTTTTTCTCTAGCTTTCATTTTCTCTGTTTCTATAACTATCTCTACTGCTTTCTATATACCTTTATCTTCTTCTATGTGTATCTATTTATATCTGTCTTTTTCTATCTGATTGGGTTTTCCTCGGCTTCTTTCTGTGTATTTATTTATTTGAAGCTTGTTCTGTCTGAAACTATATCTATTTGTAGCATTCACATTCTACATGTTTCTAGATCTAGCTGAATACATCTCTATGCAGCTTTTTCTTTCTCTCTGTATTTTCTATCTGTGTCGCTCTACTGTTTGTTACTTTCTATATGTTTCTTTCTTTCTACCATTATCTATCTGAATCTCCTCTTTTGATCTCTACCTATCATTTTCTCTATATATATTTATCTGTATCGTTTACTGTATACCTTTCTCTTTCTTCCTCTATGTGTATCTTGTCTTTTGCTAATGTTTTTAATTTTCTTGTCTTCTGTCTGTCTATCTGTCTATCTAGCTCTCTAGCTAGCTAGCTAGCTATCTGTCTTGTTCTGTTTCACTCTTTATCTATTTGTAGCATTCACATTCTTTGTCTAGCACAGCAGCCTTATCTATCTGATTCTCTGTATCTCTCACACTGTTTGTTACAGTCCATCTCTCTTTCTTTTGTTCTTTCTAGATAGATTGAGGGGAAAAAGAGAGAAAAAATCATCTGGAATAGATACACAGCTACACATAGATGAAGAAAGTAATAGAAATCTATTTAAAAGCAATATAGATATAGAAAGATAGAAAATGATAGCTGGAGATAGAAAAAGATAGGAAAGAAGAAAGAGAAAGAGATTCAGATAGATAGTGGTGGAAAGACAGAAGGAAACAGATGGAGATAGAAATTAAACAAATAGACGGTAAGAGCTACAGAGAAACAGGTACACATGGCTTCTTAGAGATAAACTGCTCGATATATAAACAGAATGTCAATAATTCAAATAGATATAGAATTGGACAGAACAAGATAGATAGATAGAACAAGAACATTAGGAAAAGATTTGTACAAAATGCACATAGATGAAAATAGAAAGGTAAGTAGAAATCAATAGCGATAGAGAGAGAAAGAGAGAGAGAGAAAATGATAGCTGGAAAGAAAGAGGAAGAAAGAGAGCTTCAAATAGATAGTGGGGGAAATAGAACGATACAGAGAGACAGAAAGTAACAAATATTAAGAGAGAGATACAGAGAAACAGAAAGAAATAGAGATCAACTGTGCTAGAGCTAAAAAAGAAAGCAGACTTCAAACAGAAAAATGGTGGACAGATGAGAGAGAGCGAGATGGATAGATGAAAGTTAGAAAAAGAAAAAGAAAGGGAAGGAAAAAATTAGAAAATGATAGATACACATATATACACATTGGTGAAGACAAAGGTATGTAGAAAACAATAGAGATAGAGATAGAAAGAGAGAAAATGAAAGCTAGTGATAGCCTTCCAGGCAGATAGGCATATAAAGAGATATATACAGAAAGATATTGGTAGAAAACAGAGAGAAACAAATAGAGATAGAAAATAACAATAGACAGTAAGAGACAGATACAGAGAAACGGCTACTTAGAGATCCACTGAGCTAGAGCTAGAAATGCCAACGCTACAAATAGATATAGAGTCGGACAGAACAAGATAGATAGATGGATAGACTGATAGAAAGGAGAGCAAAAAAAAACATTAGGAAAGGATTTATACACTCATAGATGAAAATAGATAGTTATGTAGAAAACAATACAGCTATAGAGAGAAAATGAAAGCTAGTGATAGAAAGAGATAGGAAGGGTAGACATACGGAAAGACTTTGAAAGAAACAGCGATAGAAAGTATCAAATAGACAGTAAGAGACCGATGCAGAGAAACAGATAGAAAAGGCTACATAACCACGATGCTAGCACTAGAAACAGAATGCGAACACAGTCAGACAGAACAACATAGATAGACTGATAGCGTTCTATTTGTCTCTTTGAGTATGTGTAGCGTTCGCATTCTGTTTCTAGCGCTAGCTCAATTTATCTCTATGTAGCATATTCTGTTTCTGTGTCTCTTGCTATTTGTTACATTCTATCTCTATGAATTTCTTTCTATGTCTTGCTCTCTGAATCTTTCGCTCTCTATATTTATACGTGCACTTTCCTATTTCTATCACAAGCTTTCATGTTCTCTTTCTGTATCTATATAGCTTTCAATGTACCTTTCTCTATCTTCGTCTATGTGTATCTATCTAAATAGTTCTCTCTCTTCTTCTATGGGTATCTGTCTTTTCCTATTTGATTTGGTTTTTCTTAGCTTCTTTCTATTTATCTGTTTATTTAGTTATTTCTACCTTGTTCTGTCCGAACCTATATCTATTTGTAGCGTTCACATTCTATGTTTCTAGATCTTGCTCAGTGTATCTCTATGCTGCTTTTTCTCTCTCTGTCTCTTACAGTTAATTTGTTACTTACTATCACTTTCTTTCTTTCTACAATTATCTATCTGCTTTGCTATCTCTTTCTATCTCCACCTATCATTTTCTCTTTCTATATTTATCTCTATTTTTCTGTATAATTTTGTCTAACTTTATTCATCTATGTGTATCTATGTGTACCTATCTTTTGCTCTTTTTTATCTTGTTTCTATCATCTATCTATTTAGCTATCATCATCATCTATCTATCATCTATCTATCTCTATCTTGTTCTCTGACTCTATATCTGTTTGTAGCATTCACATTCTTCGTCTAGCACAGTAGATCTCCGTGTAGCCTTTTCTATATGTTGCTCTGTATCTCTCTTTTACTGTGTATTCGTTAGTTTCTATCTCTTCTCTTTCTTTTTATGCCTTTCTATCACTATCTATCTGAATGTATCTTTCTATGTATACCTTTCCTTTCTTTTCTCTTTCAATCACTAGCTTTCAGTTTCTCTCTTTCTATATCTATCTCTATTGTTTTCTATATACCTTTCTCTGTCTTCATCTGTGTATATTTTGCTAATGATTTTGTTTTTCTCTCCTTGTTTCTATCTTGTTCTGTCTGACTCCATATCTACTTGTAGCATTTGCATTCTGTTTTTAGGTCTAGCACAGTTTATAACTAAGTAGCCTTTTCTATCTGTTTCTCTATCTCTGCCTCTTACTGCCTATTTCTTTCTATCTCTATCTGTGTGAAGATTTCAAATAGATACAGACTCAGACCGAAGAAGATAGAATGATAAATAAAAAGGAGAGAAAAACTATAATTTCTAATGAAAGTTAGAGAAAGATATATAAAAAATGATAGAGGTCAGTATATACACATAGATACAAGTAGAAGAAGATAGTTATAGAAATCTATTTAAAAACAATAGAGACAGATATAGAAAGATAGAAAATGATAGGTAGAGATAGAAAGAGATAGGAAAGGGCATAGAAAGAGATAGATTCAGATAGATAGTGGTAAAAAGACGTAGAACGATACAGACAGAGACAGAAAGTAAATAGACAGTAAGAGACAGAGAGAAACCAAAAGAGAAGGCTACATAAAGATCAACAGTGCTAGACATTGAAACAGAATGCAAATGCTTCAAATAGATATAGAGTTGGACAGAACAAGATAGATAGATAGATAGATAGATAGATAGATAGATAGATAGATAGATAGATAGATAGATAGATAGATAGATAGATAGATAGATAGATAGATAGATAGATAGATAGATAGATAGATGATAGATAGATAGATAGATAGATAGATAGATAGATAGATAGATAGATAGATAGATAGATAGATAGATAGATAGATAGATAGATAGATAGATAGATAGATAGATAGATAGATAGATAGATAGATAGATAGATAGATAGATAGATAGATAGATAGAGATGGATGATAGGAGAAAAAACAAGAACATTAGGAAAGACTTTGTACACATACATGCACATAGATTAAAATAGAGAAAGGTAAGTAAAAATGGTAGAGAGAGAGAGATAGAAAGAGAGAAAATGATAGCTAGAGATAGAAAGAGCTGGAAAGGGCAGATATTAATAGAAAGAGAGAGATTCAGATAGGCAATTGTAGAAAGAGAAAGAAACAGTGATAGAAAGTAAGAAATAGCAAGATACAGATATAGAGAAAGATAGAAAAGGCTACATAGAGATCAACTGTGCTAGAGCTAAAAACAGAACACAAATGCTTGAAGCTAGAAGCTAGAAAAAAAGGTGGACACAACATGTATGATAGAGAGAGAGAAACAAAAATGTGAGAAAAAGTTAGACACTAAGTAGATACACTTAGATGAAGATGGTTAGAAAAAGATATATAGAAAGTGATAGAGGTCAGTGTATATATAGAGAAAATCATATCTAGAGATAAAAAGATAGGAGATAGAAGAAAGAAAGAAAGAAAGAAAGAAAGAAAGAAAGAAAGAAAGAAAGAAAGAAAGAAAGAAAGAAAGAAAGAAAGAAAATTAGAAAAAGATGGATACACACAAACAGATGAATATAGAGAAACATCAACTATGCTATATAGAGATCAACTATGCTAGAGCTAGAAACAGAATGGAAACACTTCAAATAGCTATAGAGTTGGACAGAAGAAGATAGATAGGGACAGAGAGTGGCCATAGGGAATAATGGAGACAGCGCTTGCCCATAGGGAATAATGGAGACAGCGATTGCCTGTAGGGAATACTGGAAACCATGCTTGCCCATAGGGAATAATGGAGACAGCGATTGCCCTTAGGGAATAATGGGAACAGCGATAGACCACAGGGTATAATGGAGTCAGTGACTTCCCGTAGGGAATAATTAAAATGATACTTCCCCCTAAGGAATAATTGAGAGACTGATGGTCCATGGGCAATAAAGAAAACTAAGCCTGCCAACAGGGAATAATGGGGACAGCGATGGCCCAGAGGGAGTAATGGAAATGATGCTTTCCCTTAAGGAATAATGGAGACCGTGATTGTCCATAGGAAATAATGGAAAGCATACTTGCCCATAGGGAATAATGGAAAGCATGCTTGCCCATAGGGTAAAAACAGCGATTGTCCATAGGGAATAAAGGGGACAGTAAGTGGCCGTAGGGGATTTAAAAAACCATGCTTGCCGATATGGAATACAGGGGACTACGATTGACCCTAGGGAATAATGGAAACCATTCTTGCCCTGAGGGAATAATGGGGACAAAGAGTGGCCATAGAGAATAATGGGGATAGCGATTGCACATAGGGAATAATGAATACCATGCTTGCCCATAGGGAATAATGAAAAGATCAATTGTCTTAAGGGAATAATGGAAACACGGATTGCCCATAGGAAAAGCAATTGCCCATCCCTATTACTCCCCATTACTCCCTAGTAATGGGGACAGCGATTGCCCATAGGGAGTAATGGGAACAATGATTGCCCATAAGGAATAATGGAAACAATACTTGCTCTTAGGGAATAATGGGAACAGCGATTGTCCCTAGGCAGTGATGCAGATAGTGATTACACACAGGGAATAATGGAAATCATGCTTTCTCATAAGGGATAATACAAACAGAGATTGCCCATAGGGAGTAATGGGAAGAGCATTAGAGAATAAAGGAGACTAAAGGCCGTGAAAGCCTTCGACAATACAAAGGAGACTATGTTTGCCGATAGGGAATAATGGGGACAGTGATTTCCCATAGGGAATAATCAAAACAGCGATTGTCCCTAGGTAATAAGGGGGTAAGTGGCCCTAGGGAATAAGGAAACCATGCTTGCCCATAGGGAATAATAGAAAACATGCTTGCCCATAGGGAATTAAGAAAGCAACACTTCGCTTAAGGGAATAATGGGAACAGCAATAACACAAAGAAAATAATGGAGACAGCCAATGGCCATAGGGAATAATGGAAATAATGCTTGACCATAGGGAATAATGGAAACAGTGATTTTCCATAGGGAATACTGGGGATAGTGATTGGCTACAGGGAATAATGTAACCCATACTCTCCCTTAGGGAATAATGGAGACAGTGATTTCCCATATGAATAATGGGGACAGCGACTGCACATAGGGAATAATGGAAAATACACTTGCGCATAGGGAATAATGGGGACAGCGATTGCCCATAGGGAATAATGGAAAGAATGTTTGCCCCTAGGGAATAATGAAATCTTCGATTGTCCATAGGGAAAGCTGGAAGAGGGATTGCCCCCAGGGAATAACTGAAATGATGCTTGCCCATAAGGAATAAGGAATAATGGAGACAGTGATTGTCCATAGGGAATAATGTAAACTAGGCTTGCCCATAGCGGAAGGAATGCTTGCCCATAGGGAAAATGAAAACAGCGATTGTCCATAGGGAATAATGGAGAATAGGACTGCTCACAGGGAATAATGGAAATCATGCTTGCCCATAGGGAATAATTGGAACAGCAATTGCTCATAAGGAATAATGGGAACAGCGATTTCCGTTTGTGAATAATGAGAAGAGAGATCCTTGATAGGGAGAAATGAAAAACATTTGTCCATAGGGAATAATGGAGACAGAGATTGACCATGGGGAATGATGGGGACAGCGAGTAGCCTTAGAGAACAAAGGAAACTATGTTTGCGCATAGGGGATAATAGGAACAGCAATTGCCCACAGGAAATCATGGAAATCAAGATTGCCCTTAGGGAATAATGGAAAGTATGCTTGCCCTTAGGGAATAATGGAAAGTATGCTTACCCATACGGAATAATGCAGACAGCGATTGCCCATAGGAAATACTAGAAACCATGCTTGCCTATAGGGAATAATGGAGACAGAGATTGCCCGTAGAGAATAATGAAAACAATGATTGTCTATTGGAAATAATGGGGACAGCGAGTGACCTTAGGGAATGATGGAAAATATGCTTGCCCTTAGGGAATGGGCAAGGAATGGGCATGCCCATAGGGAATAATGGAAAGAATGCTTGCCCACAGGGAACAATGTAAACTGCGATTGTCCATAGGGAATAATGGAGATAAGGAATTCCCCTAGGGAATAATGGAAAGCATGCTTTCCCATATGGAATAACGGGAACTTGAATTGTCATAGGGAGAAATGGAAAGCATGTTTCCCCATAGGGAATAATGGAGAGAGCGATTGACCATAGGGAATAATGAAAACAATGATTGTCCATTGGGAATAATGGGGACAGCGATTACAGATAGGGAATAAACGGAAACATGCTTGCCCTTAGGGAACAATGAAAACAACACTTGCCCATAGGCAATAATAGAAACGATGCTTTTCAATAGAGAATCATGGAGAAAGAGATTGCCCTTAAGGAAAAATGGAAATCATGCTTGCCCATGGGGAATAATGGAGACAGCGATTGCACACATGAGAGCGCGATTGCTCATAGGAAATAATGGAAACCATGCTTACCCATACGGAATAATGGGGACAGCGATTGCCCATAGGGAATAATGGAAATGATAGATGCCCAGAGGGAATAATGGGGAAAACGATTGTCCTTAGGGAATAATAGAAACCATGCATGCCCATAGTTAATAATGGAAAAGCGAATGCCCATAGGGAATCATGGAAACCAAGGGCATAGGAAATAGGGTAATAATGAATAGGCAAGAGGGAATAATGAAAACAGTGATGGCCTATAGAGAATAATGGAAACAGAGATTGTCCATAGGGAATAATGTGGATAGAAATTGGCCATAGGGAATACTGGAAACCATGCTTGCCCATATGGAATAACGGAGAGAGTGTTTGGCCTTAGAGTATAATGGAGAAAGTGACTGCCCAGAGGTAATTAATGAGACGATGATTGCCCATAGGAAAGAATGGAAACCATGCTTGCCCATAGGGAATAATGGGGACAGCTATTTCCAATAGTGTAAAATGGAAAGAATACCTGCCCATAGGGAATAATGAAAACAGTGATTATCCATAGGGGATAATAGAGATAATAACAGGAAAAGCGATTCCTCAGAGGTGGAAGCATGCTTGTCCATTGGGAACAATGGCTACAGCGATTGGCCTTAGGATATAATGGAAACCATGCTTTACCATGGGGTATAATGGAGACAGCGATTCCCCTAGAAAATATCAGAAACCGTTCTTGTCCTTAAGGAAATCGTGAGAGCGATTGCCCACAAGGAATAATGTAAACCATGCTTGCCCTTAGGGAATAATGGGGACAGCGATTCCCTATTGGAAATAATGGAATCCAAGCTTGTCCATAGGGAATAATGAGGACATGATTGGCCATAGGGAATAATGTAAACCACGCTTACCCACAGAGAATGAGGGAGACAGCGATTCCCCATAGGGAATAATGGGAACAGCTATTGCATTCAAGGAATAATGAAAAGCTTGCTTGCTCATAGGGAATAATGAAAAGACTTTAGGGAATAAGGAGAAATGGATTGCCCATAGGAAATAATAGAAATCTGGCATGCTTGTAGGCCATAATAAGAACAGTGATTGTCCACAGGGAATAATGGGAACAGCGATTGCCCATTGGGAATTATGGAAAGCTGAATGCTTGGCTCCTGACTCCAGCAGTGTGAAGACAGGGTGGGCATTGCAGCCTGCTCAGTAGCTTCTTCCAGTAGGTTGAACAGGGAGAGCATTGCCACCTGCTCTACTCATCCCAGCTGGGTGAAGGGACAAAGGGCATTGCCTCCTGGTCTGCGCCGGATCCCAACCAGGTGAAGGTGCGAGGTGAGCATTGCCACCTGCTCCACTCCTGATCCAAATTGTGTGATAGTGCAGGGCAGGCATTATCACCTGCTCCGCTCCAAACACCAACTGGGTTAAGGTCGGGGCAGGCATTGCCACCTACTCTGCTCCTAACACCAACTGGGTTAAGGTGGGGCCAGCCATTGCCACCTGCTCCACTCCTAATGCCTACTTGGTAAAGGTGGGGATGGGCCTTGCCACCTGCTCCGCTCCTAATTCCAACTTGGTTAAGGCAGGGGGCGGGTATTGCCAACTGCTCCGCTCCTAATATCAACTGGGTCAAGGCGGGGGGCATCATTGCCACCTTCTCTGCTCCTAGTACCAGCTGGGTTAAGGTAGGGGTCACGCGACAATGGCAGACGCATAAAAACCTCGCTCCACGCCTCCTTGATCTCCCGAAGCCTCTTTTAAGAATTCTTAAAGCGGTAAGCCCCCCAAAAATATGGGCAAAGCAGGAGGGGGGAAAGCTAAACAAGCTGAGCAGGGTAGCTTTCTCTAACTTTCTTCATCTATGTGTATCTTTTTCTAATTTTTTTGTTTTTCTATTTCTATCTATCTATCATCATTGATACGGAGGGGTGATGGACTGGCTGTAGAGGGTGAAACAAATACGCGGGCCAGACGATGATGGACCAGGAAGAGCAGCGCACTAGCGCAGCAGCATGACTCCCTCCCTCATGCAGAGGAGCAAATGCCACAGGCATGATTCACCCGCCAGAGGTGGCAGGTCGCGGTCAGCCTGTGTGGCAACCTGGCCCTTCCCCCTCGCTGCAAAGCGACATTATGCGCTTCCCTCCCTCGCATGGAGGGGAAATGGAGCTGTACAGGCAGCACAAAAGAAGTGGCTTAGAAAAGTCCGCCCCAGGAACCAGCAACAACAGCGTATGGCATCACGCAGGTGTGGAAGAGTTGGGGCAGTCACCTAAATGTCCCACCTGCCAGACGTGGGCTCCCATGAGACAGGTTTCCTGCAGCTTCATGGTCACCGACTCATGGTCAGAGCCGTCAGCATGTTTCTTCCCGCGTCGGTGACCATGAACAGGTGACCTGTCAGTGACCTGTCCCATGGGAATCCATTCCCTCAGGGCAGCCCCGATCGTGGAGGTGATGTTCTTGCCCGTATGATCCTTGGCCATGCCTGCTTCCTCCGAACCTCTGCACAAGGGACAGCGTCATGCTGCTGCCTTAACCCAGCTGGTATTAGGAGTGGACAGGTAGCACGAAATAAGGGGCCAGGGAAAGGATGGACCAAGAAGAGCACTGCACTAGTGCAGCAGCATGATGCCGTCCCTCGTGCAGAGGTTCAGAGGAAGCAGGCATGCGAACATGTGAACAATCAGAGCGGTGAACAGTGTTATTATTATACTGGGGCTGAGAGGGGTGGATTGCCCAAGGCCATCTACTGAGTTCATGGCAGTAGTGGGATTCAAACCAGTAGAGTGCTGATTCACAGCTGAACCACTGTGCTACAGAAGTTGCTGAAGAAACACCGCAAAGGGGGACCGCTCAAACTGTACTTGATGCTTTCCAGAAGCATCTGGCTGACTACAACTGGAAACAGAAAGCTGGTCTAACAGCTTGCAGGTCTTTTGTTCCCTGAACACTCCGGCACCTTTAAGAGCTTCACAGCACAGCTGGGACTTCGCCCCTAATTTAAAGAGCCACATAGGATATGAGAGCTTCAGTACCCAGTAGCTGTTAAAGATAAAGGAGCCCTTGCTGAGAATTCTGCCCAAGGGTCCTGGAATTGTGCACAGAGGCTTTTTCGCCACCCCTGCCAGCCTGCAAATCTGCTCGGGGCTGTCCAATCTTCAAGAGGAGGGAAGGGAAGGCTTGGCTGGGAAAGATTTTCAAAAATCCTGCAAGGGGAGGGCAGCTCTCTGGCCTCCCCGTTCAAAGCGAGCCAGGTGCCTCCACCACTGCCCTTTGTCCCGGCAGCCCCGCCCCTTCCCCATGCCAGAAGCAGCAACTGAGTGGCAGATGTTCCTCTGAAGTCCCTCTCACCCTCCTCCCCTTACTTCTGCTGCTGGGCTCAGTGGGCACTGCTAAGCAGGACTTGCAAAGAAAGTACTCCCTGCTGGCACCTTCTTAGCCTGGCATGGGGGTGTGGCCCTCTCAAGGCCCTGCAGTGGATGTGCCGCTGCACCAGGGTAGCGGGTGCCAGCAGGGAGGGCTTACTTCCTGTAAGATCCAGCCATGTTCCTTCCCCGCATGCACCTGTCCGCCGTGGTGGCACCTGTGGAAACTCTGTCTGGTCCCTGATCTTTGGCTTCTGAGCCGCCTAGGCTCCTAGGCAAATGACCCTCCTGGTGGTCTGAAGGCTTCCCTCTTTTTAAGGCCTCAGAATTGGGATTTACCATACTGGGGACTCTGCCCCTCTTTTGGCCACACAACTCCTAAGGAGGCTGCCATTCACTTCAGGAAAAGATCTCCTCCCACCTCTAGGAAAAGGAGCCTTCATTATATCCTCCCCTTTCCTACCAGCGCTGCCCTGTTGCCCCACCCCCAGCCCTCCGGGTGAGGCACAACACCTTGGCCAGAGTTGGCCACAACCCTCTGATTACACCCTCCCTCTGACCTTCTATGGACAGGTTGGCCGTTCCTTCTCCCAATCTTTCCCGTTTCTGTGGGCTGCGCCTTGTGGGCTCGTTGTTGGTTGGCCCCAGCCTCCGAGATTGGCCATTGCTTCGGGTGGCTCCAGTTGGCGGGGCGGGGCCAGCCCGTGGATCCAACTGGGCTGCACGTCCTTGGATAGATGGCCCTCCCTTCCTGTGGCTCATCTCCACACCCTGCCGCCTTGTTACACCTGTTACTACCATGTCCCCCTCACCCTCCTTTGGAGATCCAAGCCCAGCAGCCCAGCTTGCACTTACTCACTCACTCTCACTCTCACAAATGAAAATAAAGCAGCAGAATGAATTGAAGCATCTTAGCCTCCTTTGGAGATCCAAGACCAGCAGACCAGCTTACACTCACTCACTCTCACGAATGAAAATAAAGCAGCAGAATGAATTGAAGCAGCTTAGCCTCCTTTGGAGATCCAAGCCCAACTTGCACTCACACACTCACTCACTCTCACTCTCATGAATGAAAATAAAGCAGCAGAATGAATTGAAGCAGCTTAGCCTCCTTTGGAGGGGAGGCAGAGGGGAGTAAAAGGAATTACGTCAGCGGGGCCAAACCCCACGTGTCCACATTTCAGCTCTACTGGAATGCCATTCCGGCGCGTTCCTCCTCCAAATGAGCCCTGCTCATAGGGAATAATGGAAAGAATATTTGCCCATAGGGAATAATGAAAACTGAGATTGGTCATAGGGAATAATGGAATAGGTATTGCCCACAGGGAATAACTGAAATGATGCTTGCCCTTAGGGAATAATGTTGAGTTGGTCAGGGAGTTTCCACCACGTCTGGCGGGTGGGACATTTAGGTGACTGCCCCAACTCTTCCACACCTGCGTGATGCCATACGCTGTTGTTGCTGGTTCCTGGGGCGGACTTTTCCGAGCCACTTCTTTTGTGCTGCCTGTACAGCTCCATTTCCCCTCTATGTGAGGGAGGGAAGCGCACAATGTCGCTTTGCAGCGAGGGGGAAGGGCCAGGTTGCCACACAGGCTGACCGCGACCTGCCACCTCTGGCAGGTGAATCATGCCTGTGGCATCCGCTCCTCTGCATGAGGGAGGGAGTCATGCTGCTGCGCTAGTGCGCTGCTCTTCCTGGTCCATCATCGTCTGGCCTGCATATTTGTTTCACCCTCTACAGCCAGTCCATCACCCCTCCGTATCAATGATGATAGATAGAAATAGAAAAACAAAAAAATTAGAAAAAGATAGGTACACATAGATGAAGAAAGTTAGAGAGATCTACCCTGCTCAGCTTGTTTAGCTTTCCCCCCTCCTGCTTTGCCCATATTTTTGTGGGGCTTACCCGCTTTAAGAACACTTAAAAGAGGATTCGGGAGATCAAGGAGGCATGGAGCGAGGTTTTTATACATCTGTCTTTATCGCGCGACCCCTACCTTAACCCAGCTGGTACTAGGAGCGGAGAAGGTGGCAATGATGCCCCCCACCTTGACTCAGTTGGTATTAGGAGTGGAGCAGGTGGCAATGCTCACCTCACACCTTCACCTGGTTGGGATCCGGCGCAGAACAGGAGGCAATGCCCTTCGTCCCTTTACCCAGCCGGGATAAGGAGCAGAGCAGGTGGCAATGCTCTCCCTGTTCAACCTACTGGAATAAGCCACTGAACAGGCTGCAATGCCTACCCTGTCTTCACACTGCTGGAGTCAGGAGCCAATGCCTGCCCCCCTTCAACCTGCTGGAATCAGGGGCAGAGCAGGTGGCATTGCCCTTAGCCCCTTCACCCAGCTTGGATCAGGAGCAGAGCAGATAGTAAAGCCCAACACCCATCTTCACCTGTCTGGATCAGGCATGGTGCAGGAGACAATGCCTGTTCCTCCCTTCACCCAGTAGGTAGCAGGTGGCAATGCCCACTCCCTTTCACGAAGCTGGGATCAGGCTTGGAGCAGGCACCAATGCCTGCCCCCCTTTACCCAGACGTAGTCAGGCGCAGAACTGGAGGCAATGCCCCCCCCCCTTTACACGGCATGTATCATGCATGGAGCAGATAGCAAACTCACCACCCTTTCACATGGCTAAGATCAGGCAGATCAAGCGTGGAGCAGATGACAATGCCCTCCGTCCTCCTTCACCAGCTGGAATTAGTGACAGAGGAGGAGTGGATGCCTGCCCGCCTACCCTCCCCTTTCTAGAGTCCATTGTATTTTTTTACTCACAACGGGCTTTGTTGCTAGTTACCCATACTTTGGGCATTGGTATATAGACACTTGTAGCCTTGTACCTTTGTTTGACCTGTCCTACCCATGTGGGTCCCCCCCTGTTTTCACTTTGTCATTGAAATCCCCATGTCGACTGTTCCCTTCCCCTTGCGGAATCAGTTTATACCTCTCCTGATGAAGTTCTCCAGGCTTGTTCCAAACATTTTCTTCCCTGCCCTTGAGAGGTGAAGCCCATCATGTGCTATAGATTCAGATAGAACCATACAGAAATAGAGAGGTGGGGGGGGGGAGAAAGCAAAACATAAACGTTAGAAAAAGATAAATAGACATAGACTAGCAACAAAGCCCGTTGGGAGTGAAAAAATTGAAAGTAGACCAGTTAGACAGAAAGGATTACTATCTAAAATCGATTTAATTCTATTAGAAGGAAAACATAATCCTAAGATCCTTCCATACCAAAAGGTCTGGGCTAAAGAGTGCAACCTTGACCCTTCAAATAATACACAGAATACAATTTGGACATCACATGTCTTTCAAACAAATATAGTAAACATAAAAATGCAAACCCTAAAACTTATTTCTCGCTGGTATATGACACCGGTTAAACTGAATCACATCAATCCTTCCCATGCAGCTAACTGCTGGAAACAATGCGGTGATCTGGGCTCATATATCCATTGCTGGTGGGGCTGCAGACACATTAGCTCATTTTGGGACAAAATAATAAAAGAAATTCATGAGATTACAGGATACACGATCCAAAAATCTCCAGAGATAATCCTTTCAAATCTTTGGGAAAATCCAGAGATCCAAACAGCTTGCCTAAATCTTATCTATTTACTTCTGGCATTAGCTAAATTAACAATAGCCTCATATTGGAGACAAAAATCTGCCCCATCAGGGAGCAGCTGGAAATCTCGTATCTGGGACCATTTTATTTTGCAGAAAATCTCTGACCAGCTGGCCCAAAGGGATAATCCAAAATTTAAGTCATATTTTCTAGAACAATGGCTCCCAATTTTGGATTATTTGACCAAAGAAGAAAAATGGACATTGGCTAAGGTGAAACAAGACCTCTATTACTCTTTAGCTTACCTTTAGACTTCTACACATCGCTCATTCTCTTTGTAAAAATAGACTATATACTTTTAGCTGTAAAGTTCAAAAGCTAATTATTAGTTATTACATTCACTTTTTAATGTTTATTTGTCGGTAATGCTTTACTGTTTTATGAAGTTGTTATTGTTGTTTATTGTTACAAAAAATCCTAAATAAATTACTAGTGAAAGAAAAAAAAAGAGGCCCTGGAAAAGATAACGCACGACAAGCCTCACCAATGGGACCTGTATATTGACCCCTTGATGTTCGCCCTCCGAGAGACTGCGCAGGCCTCCACCGGGTTTAGCCCATTTGAACTATTGTACGGGCGTAAGCCACGGGGGATGCTCTCCTGGTTGGCGGAGCGATGGGGTCCCCAGGCCAGCAACCCAGCTCCCCCCGTCCAGGAGTATATAAGCCGACGTGAGCGGGTGCAGCAGTCTCAAACGGAAGCTAATCGACGGCTGACCCACGCCCAGATGCTCCAAAAGGCCACCTACGACCGGGGCACACGGATGAGGACCTTCCAGGCAGGGGAGAAGGTCCTTGTGCACCGGAAAGCATTCCCCGGAGAGGAGGGAGATCCGTGGAGAGGCCCCTACCAAATTCGGAGGGTGCTGGGCCCCACCACCTACGAGCTCTGGTGTGCGGTCAGCCGCCGTCGGCAAAAGACTCTTCATGTGAACTTGCTGAAACAATGGCACAAGTGGCCGGAAGGCATTTGTGGTTTGGCCGAGGACCCCCTGGAACTACCATCCAGCGAGCTGCCATGGACCACAGAGGGCTCGGAGTTCGAGGAACCCAAGTTCGACCCCAAGGTCAACCTGACCCAACGGGCCCAACTACAAGCTCTCTGGGCACGCGTGCCAGGCATCTTCTCCCATAGGCCCGGTAGAACAAGCCTGATACAGCACGCCATCCTGACCGAGCCAGGGAAGACGGCTCGGGCTATGTGGCGACCCATCCCCAGGAAGTGGTGGGAGGCTGTGGAAAGGGAGACAGATGAGATGCTCCAGATGGGGGTAATCGAACCCTCACAGAGCTCCTGCAGGAGCCCGATACTCTTGGTGCCCAAGCCAGATGGGACCACCTGCTTCTGCATAGACTATCGGAAACTGAATACGGTGGCCAAGTTCGAAGCCTATCCCATGTCCCGAGCAGATGTGCGGGTGGACCACCTGAGGTCCTCCCAATACCTGTCGGCCCTTCACTTAACAAAAGGGTACTGGCAGGTACCCGTACGGCCTGAGGATTGGGAGGAGACAGCCTTCGCCACCATACGAGGCCTATTTCAGTTTTTAAGGATGCCTTTTGGTCTCCATGGAGCGGCGGCCACGTTCCAGCGACTGGTGGACCAAGTGCCCGGTGAGAGCCGGGCATACGCAATGGCGTACATTGACGACATCGTCTTTAGCCCGGACTGGCCCACCCACCTCCAGCACCAGGAATTGGTCTTAAGGGCCCTCCAGCAGGCCGGACTTCGGGCTAACCCAAAAAAGAGCCACCTGGGGTTCTGGGAACTCCAGTATCTTGGCTTTGTGGTCGGGGGAGGCCGGGTCCGACCACCACCAGACAAAGTGGCCTCGATGGCCGATGCCCCACATCCCCAGACCAAGAAGCAGGTCCGGTGATTCCTGGGACTGCTGGGGTATTAGGGAAGGTTCATCCGCCACTTCGCCTCCCGAGCAGCGCCCCTGACGGACTGCTTAAGGAAGGGGATGCCCAATCAAGTCTGGTGGACCCCAGAATTAGAGACGGCTTTCAAGGACCTGCGGTCTGCCCTCTCTCATGCCACAGCCCTGTGGAACGCAGACTTCGACTGGCCCTTCACATTGGCCACGGATGCTTCCGAAACCGGTCTCGGGGCCTCCCTGGCCAGCAAACAAGGCCAGAACCTGCCTGTACCAGGGGGAAGGGGTGAAGTTCCAAAGCCTCAGAGGGCTAGAAGGGCAAGGGGAGGCCAGCTAGCCCCACCCTCCAGGGGGAGGACAGGGGGCTAGGCAGAGCAGAGGGAGGGGGCAAAGGGAGTGGGAATAGGGACCCAGCAGCTGCCCAAACAGAGCCCTTACCTGACGAGGAGGAGAAACAGCCCCAACAGCTCAGAGCCATGCCCAAGCCTATGCACCAGCTAGAAGGCAATAACCTGGCTCAGGGAATGCCAGGAGCAAAGCAACCCCAGGTGGAGCTGCCACAGGCATTCTGTGGGAGGAGGTGGGCAGCCAGCCAAGGGGTCACAGCTGGGCCTGTCTTCAGCAATCAGCTTAGCCAGAAAGGTTTGGCAGCCAGAAAACAAGGCACAGCTGTTGCTGGCCAACACAGCCAGATCAGCTACCCCAGCTGCAATGGCTTGAGGCAGCCCAGGATGCTGCTGGAAGGAGGGCGGGGAGGGGTGAGAAAGCCCTATAAAGGATGGCTCGGAAGAGCACTGGGGTGGTGGGTTGTGTAGGAGCGATGGAGTTGGAGCGGAGCGGAGCAGAGCGAGAGCAGAGGCAAGGAGGAGAGTTGCTGGAGGAGGAGATGGCGGAGATCAAAGTGGATGAGTGGCATAGGTTGAGCAGGCCAGCAAGTGGACTGAGAGGGAGTCTGGGTGAGGTATACCGCCCCTCCTTCCACAGAGCAGGGTCCTGCAGCATCCCTGGCACCCCTTTGACATCAGGACCGGTCCATCCTGCCGCCCTGCCCAGCGGCAGCGGCCACAAGCCCTGACACTCCCATCCTGCTTCCAGCCTGGGCTTCCCATGTTTCCTGGCATGTTTCCTGGAGGGACATGGTGCCTTGCCTAGGCTTCCCTTCATGGTAAGCAACCATACAAGTCCGGGAATACATATAATTTAGAAGCAATAAGTATCAAAATTTCTATATATTTGTGCAAAATACAAAGTGCAAAGTGCAAGTGAATATTCAATAAATATGAAGGGTATGAATACAAGCAATTAAATAAATCTGTACATCTAAAGTCTGTCCGAGTCCTGTATTCATTTCTCATCAGTCTCAATGAGTTCCACAGGCATGGGAATGGAGAACATTAAGGTGGCTTCCAGTCCGAAGGTGTATAAAAGTGGGTTTGCCGACAGGCTTAAGCGTGCAAATTAAACATTCCCGTTTCGTATCTTGTACTTCATCCAGGCACGAATTACTTGGAAAGTCACCAAGGACACAGTTCTCTTATGTTCTTCCACAAGCCATATACAGTGGAGTTTTCAAACGAACAATCTGCTGTTCGGCTTCCTTTCATGGCAGCGCCCTCTGGTGGTGCACCAGGGTATAAAGTGAGTTGTCTGAAACACGCTTACTCAATTACATAATAAGATACACTTAGATGAAGATAGTTAGAGAAAGGTATATAGAAAGTGATAGAAGTCGGTATAGAATGAGAGAAAATGATATGTAGAGATAGAAAGAGGTAGGAGAGGGCAGATATACATAGAAAGAGATAGATTCAGATAGGTAGTCATGGAAAGACTTAGAAAGAAACCCTTGGCACTTCAGAGCCTGCTCGAAGGGCTGGTACCGCTTTCACGGATGCCAGCGGCAGGGGCACGCTGTCTTAGGGAACCCCCGCCAGTAAATCCTTCCCTCACTGCAAAGGGGGACCACTCAAACAGTACTTGAAGCTTCCATTATTCCCTGTGGGCAGTCCTATTCTCCATTATTCCCTATGGACAATCGTTCTTTTCATTTTCCCTATGGGCAAGCATTCTTTCCACGATGGGCAAGCCTAGTTTACATTATTCCCTATGGACAATCACTGTATCCATTATTCCTTATGGGCAAGCATCATTTCAGTTATTCCCTGTGGGCAATCCCTCTTCCAGCTTTCCCTACGGACAATCAAAGTTTTCATTATTTGGAAACAATCGAAGTTTTCACACTCAGGTGTCCTACCACATTTTCTACTATCTCTAGATGTGCCTGGTTTCTTCAGGGAGAAAACAGAGGCAAAAAAATCATTAAGCCTACTTTTTCTCTGTCCTGCATCAGTTTCTCCATCTACTCCCAACAGCGGTCCAATAGCCTCTTTTACCTTGCGTTTGCTTCTCACATATCTGTAGAAGTTTTTCTTATTGTAGCGAGCCCTCCTGGCCAGACCCAGCTCGTACTGAGCTTTGGCCTCTCTGATGGCTGATCTGCAGTACCTAGTAACCCTCATATACTCCTCTTTAGAGGTCTGTCCTTCTTTCCATTTCCTGAACATTTCCTTTTTCTCCCTTAGCTTATTCTGGAGCTCTCTGTATATCCACATTGGTCTCTTGGAGCCCTTACCATGTTTCCGTCTTGCTGGGATAGTGAGGGCTTGAGCGTGCAAAAGCTCGTGTTTGAGAAGGGCCCACCCTTCATTCTCTCCTTTCCCTTCCAGCACACTCCCCCATGGAATAACTCTCATCAAGTCTCTGAGTTCATCGAAGTTGGCCCTACGAAAATCTAACCTACGAGTCTGGCTACGAACTTCCTTGGTCCCCCACAGCAACTGGAATTCAAGGAGGACATGGTCACTTCCCCTAAGGTCCCCACCACCTTCATCTCATCTACCAATTCTTCCCTGTTTGTTAATATCAAGTCTAGTATGGCCAAGCACCTTGGAGCTTCCTCCACCTTTTGAAAAAGGAAGTTATCGGCCAGGCAGGTCAGGAAATTGCATGATTCATGACACTTTGCTGAGCCTGTCTCCCAGCACACATTGGGGAAGTTGAAGTCACCCATAATTACAAGGTTCAGATGTCTGGATACTCTACCAATCTGTTCAAAGAGGACAGCATCTGTTTCTTCTCGCTAGTCAGGTGGTCTGTAGCAGATTCCAACAATAATACCCTTTGTCCTTCCTCCCCTTATTTCTACCCATATGCTTTCCACTGGGCTGTCCGCCCCATTCTCCATAACTTCTTGACAATCAAGCCTTCTCCTCACATACAACACCACTGCACCTCCTCTTCTACCCTTCCGGTTTTTCTTGAACAACTCATACTCATCCACTAGCACATTCCAGTCATGGGAATCATTCCACCAAGTCTCAGTAATTCCTACTATATAGTAGCCCTCTGTTTGCAATAGAAGCCCAAGCTCATCTTTCTTATCTTATTATATAATCAAGTAAGCGTGTTTCAGACAACTCACTTTATACCCTGCTGCACCACTAGAGGGCGCTGCCATGAAGGGAAGCCTAGGCAAGGCACCATGTCCCCTCAGGAAAAGTGCCATGGTTGGAAGCCTGGGCCGGAAGCAGGATGGGAGTAGGTGGAAATGCCCGCCTGCCGCCTTCACCCAGCTGGTATGAGGAGTGAGGTAGATGGCAATGCTCACCACCCAACTTAACCGGGCTGATATTAAGGGTGGAGAAGGTGGCAATGCCCACCCCCTGCCTTCAACCAGTTGGTATTAGGAGCAGAGCAGGTGGCAATGCCTGCCACCTTCCTTCACCCAGCTGGTATTAGGGATGAAGCAAGTGGCAATGCCCACCACCCAACTTAACCCAGGAGAGGTATTAGGAGTTGAGCAGGTGGCAATGTCCACTCCCTGCCTTCAACCAGCTGGTATTAGAAGCAGAGCAGTTGGCAATGCCCACTCCCCGCCTTAACCCAGTTGGTATTAGGAGCGGAGCAGGTGGCAATGCCAACCACTCACCTTAACCCAATTGGTATTAGGAGTGGAGAAGGTGGCAATGCCCATCCCGTGCCTCACCCAGTTGGTATTAGGATTAGGCAATGCCCACCAACCAACAACCCAGCTGATATTAGGATTTGAGTAGGTGATAATGCCCACCTCTTGCCTTCAACCAGCTGGCATTAGGAACGGAGCAGTTGGCAATGCCTTTCTCCCACCTTAACACAAATGGTATTAGGAGAGGAGCAGATGGCAATGCCTGCCCCCCACTTTAACTCAGTTGGTATTAGGAGCGGAGCATGTTGCAATACCCTCTTACCATCCTCCCCTTATTGCTGCTGCCGGGCTAAGTGGAAACTGCCAAGGGGGAAAGGGGAGACATAGTGTGCACGGAAAGGGAAATTTCCTGGCTGAACAAGCGACACAAAATAAGGGGCCCGAAGAAGGACGGACCTGGAAGAGTAGTGCACTTGCGCTGCAGCGTGACGCCATCTCTCATGCAGAGGAGCGGATGCTGCGGGCATGACCCACCCACCAGACATGGCGTGGCGTGGCATGGCGTGGACAGGGAAGGGGGAGACATTGTGAGCATGGAGGGGAAACTTCCCCCCGCGGGACAGACGGCACAAAATAAGGGGCCTGGGCAAGGAAGGACCCAGAAGTGCACTGCACTAGTGCAGCAGCATGACGCCCTCCCTCCTGCAGAGATTTGGAGGAAGCAGGCAAGCAGAGCAGTGAACAAATTAGTGTTATTATTATCCCCACAATACAGCTGGGGAGCTGGGGCTGAAAAGGGTGGATTACCCAAACCTACTGAGTTCATGGCAATAGCGGGATTGAAACCAGTAGAGTGCTGATTCGCAGCTGAACCACTTAACCATTGTGCTACAGGAGTTGCTGAAGACACACCACAAAGGGGGACTGCTCAAACAGTACTTGATGCTTTCCAAAAGCATGTAGCTGACCACAATCTGCCACAATAATGGAAATCATGCTTGCCCATAGGGAGTAATTGGAACAGCAATTGCTCATAAGGAGTAATGGGAACAGCAATTTCCGTTTGTGAATAATGAGAAGAGAGATCCTTGATCCTTGATCTATCTATCTATCTATCTATCTATCTATCTATCTATCTATCTATCTATCTATCTATCTATCTATCTATCTATCTATCTATCTATCTATCTATCTATCTATCTATCTATCTATCTATCTATCTATCTATCTATCTATCTATCTATCTATCTATCTATCTATCTATCTTGTTGAAATCTATTTGTAGCATTCACATTCTTCGTCTAGGACAGTAGATCTCCGTGTAGCCTTTTCTATCTGTTTCTCTTACTGTTTATTTGTTAGTTTCTATCTCTTCTCTTTCTTTTTATGTCTTTCTAGCACTACCTATCTGAATGTATCTCTTTCTATGTATACCTTTCCTTTCTTTTCTCTTTCTATCACTAGCTTTCAGTTTCTCTCTTTCTATATCTCTATATGTTTTCTATATACCTTTCTCTAACTATCTTCATCTATGTGTATATTTTGCTACTGGTTTTGTTTTTCTCTCCAAGTTTCTATCTTGTTCTGTCTGACTCCATACCTACTTGTAGCATTTGCGTTCTGTTTTTAGGTCTAGCGCAGTTTATATCTAAGTAGCCTTTTCTCTGTTTCTCTATCTCTGTCTCTTACTGCCTATTTGTTTCTTTCTATCGCTATCTATATCTGTTTCTATCAACTGTTCTAGAGCTAGAAACAGAATGTGAAGACTTCAAATAGATATAGCTTTCGTTTTCTCTCTTTGTATCTCTCTCTCTTTTGTTTTCTACATACCTATATCTATCTCTTTTGTTTTCTACATACATTTATGTGTATGTTTGTGTATGAATGTGTATTCACATCTATCTATCTATCTATCTATCTATCTATCTATCTATCTATCTATCTATCTATCTATCTATCTATCTATCTATCTATCTATCTATCTATCTATCTATCTATCTATCTATCTATCTATCTATCTATCTATCTATCTATCTATCATCTATCTATCTATCTATCTATCTATCTATCTATCAATCATACTTATTCTGACCAACTAACTTTCTATTTGAAGCATTTGCGTTCTATTTCTAGTTCTAGCACACTTGATCTATATGTAGCCTCTTCCCTCTGTTTCTCTATATCTGTCTGTATCGTTCTATGTCTTTCCACCACTATTAATCTGAATCGCTCCCTTTAGCTGACCTTTCTCTTTCTATCTCTACCTATAATTTTCTATACTTCTATATCAATCTATTGTTTTTAAATAGATTTCTATAGCTATCTTAATCTATATGTATTTGTAGAAAAGGCTACACAGAGATCTACTGTGCTAGACCAAGAAAGAGAACGTGAATGATACAAATGATGATAGATAGATAGATAGATAGATAGATAGATAGATAGATAGATAGATAGATAGATAGATAGATAGATAGATAGATAGATAGATAGATGATAGACACAGAGAGAAGAAAAAGAAAAACATTAGATAAATATTGATTGAAGAGATAGAAACAAGATAAAAAAGGGCAAAAGATAGATACACATAGATGAAGAAAGTTAGAGAAAGGTATACAGAAAACTATTGATAAACATAGAAAAAGAGAAAATGATAGGTGGAGATAGAAAGAGATAGCAAAGCAGAGAGAGATTCAGATAGGTAACTAGAAAGATTCAGAAAGAAACAGAGGTAGAAAGTAACAAATAAACAGTAAGCGACACAGAGAGAGAAACAGAAAAAGCAGTATACAGATACACTGATCTAGCTCTAGAAACATAGAATGCAAACACTACAAAGAGTATAGGTTCAGACAGAACAAGATTGAAATAAACAGATAAATAGAAAGAAACTGAGAAAAACCAAATCAAATAGAAAAAGATAAATACACATAGATGAAGATACAGAAAGAGAAAATGACAGCTAGTGATAGAAAGAGATAGGCTAGTGCACGTATAAGTAGAAAGAGAGATTCAGAGAGATAGTGGTAGAAAGACATAGAAAGAAATTGTACGAGACATATAGAAAGATAGAAAAAGCTCCATAGAGAGAAACTGAGCTATAGCTAGAAACAGATAGGATGTGAACGCTACAAATAGATAGGGGTTTGGACAGAACACAATAGAAATAACTAAAGAAACATATTAGATTAATAGAAAGAAGCGATCTCTTTCTCTGTATATCTGCCCTTTCCTCTCTCTTTCTATCTCTAGCTATCATTTTCTAACTTTCTATATCTATTTCTATTGTTTTAAATAGATTTCTATAACTAACTTCATCTATGTGTCTCTATGTGTATCTTTCTATATCAATTGTTTTTCTCTCCTTTTTACTTATCAGTCTATCCGACTACAAAGAGATGTACTTTGCAAGACCAAGAAAGAGAATGTGAATGCTACAAATAGATGTAGCGTTAGACAGCAAAACATAGACAGACAGACAGAATGACAGAAGCTGAGGAAAAACATTAGCAAACGTTAGCTACACATAGATGAAGAAAGTTAAAGAAAGGTATACAGAAAACAATAGAGATAAATATAGAAAGAGAGAAAATGATAGGTAGAGAGAGAGCAAAGCAGATACATAGGAAGATCGATTCATATAGATAATTGTAGAAAGAAAGAAACAGATAGAAACAAAGAGTAAGAGATACACTGAGCTAGAGCTAGAAACATATAGAATGCGAACGCTACAAATAGACATAGGTTCAGCTAGAACAAGATTGACATAAATAAACAGACAAATAGATAGAAAGAAGCCGAGAAAAACCAAATCAAATAGAAAAAAGATACCCACAGAAGAAGTTAGAGAGAGGTATTTAGAAAGTGAGAGGTATTTAGAAAGATAGATATAGAAAGAGAAAATGAAAGCGAGAGATAGAGATAGGAGATAATACATAGAAAGACAGAGATTAAGTGGTAGAAAGCCGTAGAAAGAAACAGAGATAAAAAGTAACAAATACTACGAGGCGTATAGACAGAAATAGAAAAAGTTACATAGAGATAAACTGAGGTAGATCTAGAAAGATAGAATGCGAACGCTACAAATAGATAGAGGTTCAGACAGAACAAGAGAGAAATAACTAAATAAACAGATTAGATAGAAAGAAGCTGAGAAAAACCAAATCAGATAGAGATAGATACTCATAGAGAAAAGATACATAGAAACGTACATAGAGATTGATCAAAAGAGATAGGAAAGTGCACATATACATAGAAAGAGAGAGATAGAGGCAAAGACAGAAAGAAATGGCTAGAGGTAGAATGTAACAAATAGACGAAGAGACACAGAGATAGAAAAAGCGGCATAGAGATACACTGAGCTAGATGTAGAAACATATAGAATGCAAACGATAGCGGTTCAGACAGAACAAGATGGAAACTAAATAAACAGATCAATAGAAAGAAGCTGAGAAAAACCAAATCCGATGGAAAAAGATAGACACACAGAAGAAAGTAGTTAGAGAAAGGTATATAGAAAGCGATAGAGAGAGGAAAGAGAGAAAACGAAAGCTAGAGATAGGAAAGGGCAGATATACATAGAGAGATTAACATAGTTAGTGGTAGAAAGACACAGAAAGAAAGATATAGAAAGTACGAACAAATAGTCTCATACGAACACATAGTACGAGACGTATAGACATGTTCATCTGTGTGTATCTACCTTTTAATATCTGATTTGGTTTTTCTCAGTGTCTTTCTATTGATCTGTTTATTTAGTTATTTCTCTCTTGTTCTGTCTCAACCTCTATTTGAACCGTTCACATTCTGTTACTAGCGCTAGCTCAATTCATCTCTATGTAGCTTTTTCTCGATTTCTCTCTCTGTGTCTCTTACATTAGCTATCCATTTCTTTCTATGTCTTTCTACCACTATCTCTCTGAATCTCTACATATACATACACTTTTCTCTCTCTTTCATTAGCTTTCATTTTCTCTTTCTATATCTATCACTTTATATGTACCTTCCTCTTTGTGTATTATGCATACACTTTTTCTATTTGATTTCTTTTTTCTCGGCTTCTTTCTATCTTTATAATCTGTTTATTTAGTTATTTCTATCTTGTTCTGTCCGAACCTATTTGTATTGTTCTTATTCTATCTGTTCTTAGATCTTACCTCAGTTTATCTCTATGGAGCTTTTTCTCTCTCTGTCTATACATCTTGTACTATTTGTTACTTTCTCGCTCTTTCTCGCTCTTTCTACCACTATCTATCTTTATCTCTCTATGTATATGTGCCCTTTGCTATCGCTTTTTATCTCTAGCTTTCATTTTCTCTCTTTCTATAACTATCTCTACTGCTTTATATACCTTTACCTTTATACCTTTATACCTTTATATACCTTTATCATCTTCTATGTGTATCTATGTATATCTGTCCTTTTCTATCTGATTGGGTTTTTCTCGGCTTCTTTCTGTTTATTTATTTATTTCAAGCTTGTTCTGTCTGAAACTATATCTGTTTGTAGCGTTCACATTCTACATGAATACATCTCTATGCAGCCTTTTCTGTTTCTCTGTTTTTTCTATCTGTTTCTCTCTACTGTATGTTACTTTCTATGTTTCTGTCTACCATTATCTATCTGAATCCTCTTTCGATCTCTACCTATCATTTTCTCTCTCTATATTTATCTGTATCGTTTACTGTATACCTTTCTCTTTCTTCCTCTATGTGTATCTTGTCTTTTGCTAATGTTTTTAATTTTCTTGTCTTCTGTCTGTCTGTCTCTCTGTCTTGTTCTGTTTGACTCTACATCTATTTGTAGTATTCACATTCTTTGACTAGCACAGTAGATCTCCGTGTCGCCTTTTCTATCTGACTCTGTATCTCTCACTTACTGTTTATTTGTTAATATCCATTTCTAGTTCTTTCTTTCTATGTCTTTCTATCACGATCTGAATCTATCTGAATGTATCTCTTTCTATGTATACCTTTCCTTTCTTTTCTCGTTCTATCACTAGCCTTCAGTTTCTCTCTCTATCTCTCTATTGATGTCTATATAGCTTTCTCTAACAATCTTCATCTATGTGTATATTTTTCTAATATCTCTCCCTGTTTCTATCTATCGAACTTGTTCTGTCTGACTCCATACCTACTTGTAGCATTTGCATTCTGTTTTTAGGTCTAGCACAGTTTATATCTAAGTAGCCTTTTCTCTCTGTTTCTCTATATCTGTCTCTTACTGTCTGTTTCTTTCTATACCTGATTCTATCAACTGTCCTAGAGCTAGAAACAGAATGTGAAGACTTCAAATAAATATAGAGTCAGACCAAAGAAGATAGATTGAGAAAAAAGGAGAGAAAAAATATCATTTGAAATAGATACACATAGATGAAGAAAGTAATAGAATATTTAAAAGCAATATAGATATAGAAAGATAGAAAATGATAGCTAGAGATAGAAAAAGATAGGAAGGAAGAAAGAGAAAGAGATTCAGATAGATAGTGGTGGAAAGACAAAGAGAAAGAGAGAAATTCAGATACATAGTGGTGGAAAGACAGAAGGAAAGATGGAGATAGAAACAGACAGTAAGAGCTACAGAGAAATAGGTAGACAAGGCTTCTTAGAGATAAACTGTGCTCAATATACAAACAGAATGTGAATGATTCAAATAGATATAGAATTGGACAGAAAAAGATAGATAGATTGATAGAACAAGAACATTAGGAAAAGATTTGTACAATGCACATAGATGAAAATAGAAAGGTAAGTAGAAATCAATAGCGATAGAGAGAGAAAGAGAGAAAATGATAGCTGGAAAGAAATAGGCTGAAACAGAAAGAAATAGAGATCAATTGTGCTAGAGCTAAAAAAGAAAGCAGACTTCAAACAGAAAAAATGGTGGACAGGAGAGAGAGAGAGAGAGAGAGAGAGATGGATAGATGAAAGTTAGAAAAAGAAAAAGGAAGGAAAAAATTAGAAAATAATAGATACACATACATACACATTGGTGAAGACAAAAGTATGTGGAAAACAATAGAGATAGAGATAGAAAGAGAGAAAATGAAAGCTAGTGATAGAAAGGGCAGATATACATATAAAGAGATATATACAGAGATATATTGGTAGAAAGACAGAAACAGATAGAGCTAGGAAGTAACAATAGACAGTATGAGACAGATACAGAGAAACAGATAGAAAAGGCTACATAGAGATCCGCTGAGCTAGAGCTAGAAATGCCAACGCCACAAATAGATATAGAGTCGGACAGAACAAGATAGATGTTCTTCATCTATCTTTTCCTATTTGATTTGGTTTTTCTTAGCTTCTTTCTATTTATCTGTTTATTTAGTTATTTCTATCTTGTTCTGTCCAAACCTCTATCTATTTGTAGCGTTCGCATTCTATGTTTCTAGATCTAGCTCAGTGTATCTGCTGCTTTTTCTCTGTTTCTCTTTCTCTTACTGTTTATTTGTTACCTTCTATCACTTTCTTTCTGAGTCGTTCTATCTGAATCTCTCTCTATCTGCTTTGCTATCTCTTTCTATCTCCACCGATCATTGTCTCTTTCTATATTTATCTCTACCGTTTTCTGTATATTGTCTAACTTTCTTCATCTTTGTGTATCTGTGTATCTATCTTTTGCTCTTTTTTATCTTGTTTCTGTCTATCATCATCATTTATCTATCCTCTCTCTATCTCTATCTTGTTCTGTCTGACTCTATATCTGTTTCCTCGTCTAGCACAGTAGATCTCCGTGTAGCCTTTTCTATATGTTGCTCTGTATCTTACTGTGTATTTGTTAGTTTCTATCTCTTCTCTTTCTTTTATGCCTTTCTATCACTATCTATCTGAATGTATCTTTCTATGTATACCTTTCCTTTCTTTTGTCTTTCAATCACTAGCTTTCAGTTTCTCTCTTTCTATCTCTATCTCTATTGTTTTCTATATACCTTTCTCTGTCTTCATCTATGTGTATATTTTGCTAATGATTTTGTTTTTCTCTCCTTGTTTCTATCTTGTTCGGTCTGACTCCATATCTACTTGTAGCATTTGCATTCTGTTTTTAGGTCTAGCACAGTTTATAACTAAGTAGCCTTTTCTATCTGTTTCTCTATCTCTGCCTCTTACTGCCTATTTCTTTCTATCTCTATCTGTTTCTATCAACTGTCCTAGAGCTAGAAACAGAATGTGAAGACTTCAAATAGATACAGACTCAGACCGAAGAAGATAGATTGATAAATAAAAAGGAGAGAAAAACAATATCATTTCTAATGAAAGTTAGAGAAAGATCTATAGAAAATGATAGATCTATTTAAAAAAAATAGAGACAGATATAGAAAGATAGAAAATGAGATAGAAAGAGATAGGAAAGGGCATAGAAAGAGATAGATTCAGATAGATATTTGTGGAAAGACACAGAGACAGAAAGTAAATAGACAGTAAGAGACAGAGAGAAACCAAAAGAGAAGGCTACATATAGATCAACTGTGCTAGACATTGAAACAGAATGCAAATGCTTCAAATAGATATAAAGAACAAGATGATGATGATGATGATGATGATGATGATGATGATGATGATGATGATGATGATAGATAGATAGATAGATAGATAGATAGATAGATAGATGGATGGATGGATGGATGGATGGATGGATGAATGGATGGATGGATGGATGGATGGATGGATGGATGATAGGAGAAAAAAACAAGAACATTAGGAAAGACTTTGTACATATACATGCACATAGATTAAAATAGAGAAAGGTAAGTAAAAAATGGTAGAGAGAGATAGAAAGAGAGAAAATGATAGCTAGAGATAGAAAGAGATAGGAAAGGGCAGATATTAATAGAGAGAGAGAGATTCAGATAGGTAATTGTAGAAAGACTCAGAAAGAAACAAGTGATAGAAAGTAAGAAAGCAAGATACAGATATAGAGAAACATAGAAAAGGCTACATAGAGATCAACACTGCTAGAGCTAGAAACAGAACACAAATGCTTCAAATAGAAAAAAAGGTGGACAGAACATGTATGATAGAGTGAGAGAAAGAGAGAGAGAGAAACAAAAATGTGAGAAAAGGTTAGACATTAAGTAGATACACTTAGATGAAGAGAAAGATATATAGAAAGTGATAGAGGTCAGTGTATATATAGAGAAAATCATATCTAGAGATAAAAAGAGATAGGAGATAGATGAAAGAAAAAAAGAAAAAGAAAAACATTAGAAAAAGATTGATACAAACAAAAAGATAGATGAATATAGAGAAAAATCAACTATGCTATATAGAGATCAACTATGCTAGAGCTAGAAACAAAATGGAAACACTTCAAATAGCTACAGAGTTGGAGAGAAGAAGATAGATAGGGACAGAGAGTGGCCATAGGGTATAATGGAAACCATGCTTGCCCTTAGGGTATAATGGAAACAGCGATTGCCTGTAGGGAATACTGGAAACCATGCTTGCCCATAGAGGATAATGGAGACAGCGATTGCCCTTAGGGAATAATGGTGACAACGATTGCCCATAGAATTGCCCATCCATCCATCCATGGAATAATGGAGACAGCGATTTCCCACAGGGAATCAATCTGACAGCGATTCCCCATAGGTAATAATGGAAAGCATGCTTGCCCATAGGGAATAATGGGCACACAGCAGTTGTTCATAGGTAATAATGGAAAGCATGCTTGCCCATAGGGAATAATGGAAATAATGCTTGCCCATAGGGAATAATGGAAACAGTGATTTTCCGTAGGGAATACTGGGGACCGTGATTGGCTACAGGGAATAATGTAAACCATACTCTCCCATAGGGAATAATGGAAATAATGCTTGCCCATAGGGAATAATGGAAACAGTGATTGCCCAGAGGGAATAATGGGGACAGCGACTGCACATAGGGAATAATGGAAAATACACTTGCGCATAGGGAATATAATGGGGACAGCGATTGCCCGTAGGGAATAACGGAAAGAATGTTTGCCCATAGGGAATAATGAAAACTTCGATTGTCCATAGGGAAAGCTGGAAGAGGGATTGCCCACAGGGAATAACTGAAATGATGCTTGCCCATAAGGAATAAGGAATAATGGAGACAGTGATTGTCCATAGGGAATAATGTAAACTAGGCTTGCCCATAGCGGAAAGAATGCTTGCCCATAGGGAAAATGAAAACAGCGATTGTCCATAGGGAATAATGGAGAATAGGACTGCTCACAGGGAATAATGGAAATCATGCTTGCCCATAGGGAATAATTGGAACAGCAATTGCTCATAAGGAATAATGGGAACAGCGATTTCCGTTTGTGAATAATGAGAAGAGAGATCCTTGATAGGGAGAAATGAAAAACATTTGTCCATAGGAAATAATGGAGACAGAGATTGACCATGGGGAATGATGGGGACAGCGAGTAGCCTTAGAGAACAAAGGAAACTATGTTTGCGCATAGGGGATAATAGGAACAGCAATTGCCCACAGGAAATCATGGAAATCAAGATTGCCCTTAGGGAATAATGGAAAGTATGCTTGCCCTTAGGGAATAATGGAAAGTATGCTTACCCATACGGAATAATGCAGACAGCGATTGCCCATAGGAAATACTAGAAACCATGCTTGCCTATAGGGAATAATGGAGACAGCGATTGCCCGTAGAGAATAATGAAAACAATGATTGTCTATTGGAAATAATGGGGACAGCGAGTGACCTTAGGGAATGATGGAAAATATGCTTGCCCTTAGGGAATGGGCAAGGAATGGGCATGCCCATAGGGAATAATGGAAAGAATGCTTGCCCACAGGGAACAATGTAAACTGCGATTGTCCATAGGGAATAATGGAGATAAGGAATTCCCCTAGGGAATAATGGAAAGCATGCTTTCCCATATGGAATAACGGGAACATGAATTGTCATAGGGAGAAATGGAAAGCATGTTTCCCCATAGGGAATAATGGAGAGAGCGATTGACCATAGGGAATAATGAAAACAATGATTGTCCATTGGGAATAATGGGGACAGCGATTACAGATAGGGAATAAACGGAAACATGCTTGCCCTTAGGGAACAATGAAAACAACACTTGCCCATAGGCAATAATAGAAACGATGCTTTTCAATAGAGAATCATGGAGAAAGAGATTGCCCTTAAGGAAAAATGGAAATCATGCTTGCCCATGGGGAATAATGGAGACAGCGATTGCACACATGGAATGAATGAGACCGCGATTGCTCATAGGAAATAATGGAAACCATGCTTACCCATAGGGAATAATGGGGACAGCGATTGCCCATAGGGAATAATGGAAATGATAGATGCCCAGAGGGAATAATGGGGAAAACGATTGTCCTTAGGGAATAATAGAAACCAGAGAATAATAGAAACCCCATAGAATAATGGGGACAGCGACTGCACATAGGGAATAATGGAAAATACACTTGCGCATAGGGAATATAATGGGGACAGCGATTGCCCGTAGGGAATAACGGAAAGAATGTTTGCCCATAGGGAATAATGAAAACTTCGATTGTCCATAGGGAAAGCTGGAAGAGGGATTGCCCACAGGGAATAACTGAAATGATGCTTGCCCATAAGGAATAATGGAGACAGTGACTGTCCATGGGGCATAATGTAAACTAGGCTTGCCCATAGTGGAAAGAATGCTTGCCCATAGGGATAATGAAAACAGCAATTGTCCATAGGGAATAATGGAGAATAGGACTGCTCACAGGGAATAATGGAAATCATGCTTGCCCATAGGGAATAAATGGAACAGCAATTGCTCATAAGGAATAATGGGAACAGCGATTTCCGTTTGTGAATAATGAGAAGAGAGATCCTTGATAGGGAGAAATGAAAAACATTTGTCCATAGGGAATGATGGAGACAGAGATTGACCATGGGGAATGATAGGGACAGCGAGTAGCCTTAGGGAACAAAACAAACTATGGTTGTTGGGGGTTTTCCGGGCTGTATTGCCGTGGTCTTGGCATTGTAGTTCCTGACGTTTCGCCAGCAGCTGTGGCTGGCATCTTCAGAGGTGTAGCACCAAAAGACAGAGATCTCTCAGTGTCACAGTGTGGAAAAGATGTAGGTCATTTGTATCTACTCAGGAGGGGTGGGGTTGAGCTGAGTCATTCTGTAAGAGTTTCCCAGGGTGTGGAATGCTAATGGCGGGAGGCTTCACTGAATCCTGAGGAGGTTCTTTTGCATATGGATTGGTGCTTGATGTGCTAATCTTCTCTGCAGGGCTATTGTCGGGTGTGGAGTGTTTTGTTGGCCTGGTGTTTTTCAGAACTGGAGCCCATGCTCTGTTCAGTTCTGAAAAACACCAGGCCAACAAAAACACTCCACACCCGACAATAGCCCTGCAGAGAAGATTAGCACATCAAGCACCAATCCATATGCAAAAGAACCTCCTCAGGATTCAGTGAAGCCTCCCGCCATTAGCATTCCACACCCTGGGAAACTCTTACAGAATGACTCAGCTCAACCCCACCCCTCCTGAGTAGATACAAATGACCTACATCTTTTCCACACTGTGACACTGAGAGATCTCTGTCTTTTGGTGCTACACCTCTGAAGATGCCAGCCACAGCTGCTGGCGAAACGTCAGGAACTACAATGCCAAGACCACGGCAATACAGCCCGGAAAACCCCCAACAACCATCGTTCTCCGGCCGTGAAAGCCTTCGACAATACATAAAACAAACTATGTTTGCGCATAGGGAATAATGTGTTGCCGAGTAGGCCCCCTCCCCTGCTTTAAGGCCTGCCATGAACTGTGTTAAAGTTTCCTGCATTACTGTTTCACTGCTGCACCAAAGACTGCCCTGCACGTGTGTGTTCTGGTACACATGTCAGTTTCCTGCCTGCGTGTTAATTACCTTGCTGCTGCAATAGACTGTGTAGTTTACTGACTCCATGTTTGGTTAACTGCACAAAGGACTCTTTTTCTGGGCAGCCCTGCCCTGACCTGTATCTGGACTTCCTAGTGTGCGTTTGGACTGTGTTACAAGTGTGCCCCGTGCCTGCACTGCCATCTGCCACGGACCATGCCTGTTCCCTGCTTTGGACTGTGATTTAAAAGTGTTGTTCCCCCTGCCTCCATGGAAGCCTGCCTCATATGGACCCAAGCCGCTGCTAGCAGCCGGGCGCCTGCCGGGGAAACCTCCAGCGAGCCTGCCTAGGCACTCCCTGGTCAGTTCCCGCCTGGAGTCTCCTGCGGGTCGGTCCCCAAGCTTGCCCTTGCTACCGGGCAGCCTGCTATCCAGCCCAGCTATGCCCAGCCGGCATCCATGTTCTTAGGCAACCAGAAGACCCAGAGGAAAAGACTGCTTTGGGAAGCCATTTCAGAGAAGCGGGCACACCACGTCCGCAGCGAGAGGACCTCGCCCCGCTCTGCATATCTTAGGAGCCGCCCAGGAGAAGAACTAAGTGCCGACCATCCCAAGCACTTAGAGAATGCATCTCAAAGAAACCTTCGCATTCCAGAGCTGATGACATCAGGACAAGCCCTGTCCGCTGGAACATCTTTTCAGCCCACTTGGATTTCCCCCTCCCTCTTTTGTCCCCTCTTCCTGAGGTGTCACATCACAATCTGATTACCAAAGTGGCCCATCCAAGCCATTCAGTAGCCCATTAGTACCTTTGTTTTAATCTGTGAGAACCACCAAGTACAGCACCAGCCCCAGGGTACGTTTTGGGGTATTTAAGCTGGTCTCTCAGACCACTCGGGGCTCGTGCCATTCCCGTCCTGTCCCAGGCAGGCGCGTGCCATCCTATCCAGAACCCCTCGCTGTCCGTCTGTGGTCCCAGTGCTGGCATTGGGCCACCCTCGCTGCTGTGTCTCTGCTTCGCTCCAGGATTGTGAGTAGGGGTGTGCAAGCCAAAAATTTTCGGCTATAGCCGAAAGTAGAAAGCCGAAAGAAAATTCTCTATCGTTAAAGCTGAAAGCCGAAACAAGAATCTCTTTCGGGATTCGGGATTCGGGATTCTTTCGGCATTATTTCGGCATTCTTTCGGCTTTTTTCTATGGGAAAATGCCTCCGTCTTCCAGGACGCCTGGAGGAGGCATTTTCCCACCGAATAAGCCCAAAATTGGTGGGGACCTTCCTCTAACCCTTCTCTAACAACCACCCAAGTTTCAGACAGATTGGACTTTGGGGGGCCATGTTATGGCCCCCCAAAGCAGGTCCCCCCATCCTCCCATAAAGGAGCATCTTCTTCATTATTTCCTATGGGGAAAAATGAAGAAGCAGGCTTCCTTTGCCAGGGGTGGCATTTTGCATGCAAAATGCCCCCTTACCCTCAGGGGCCCTTCTCCCACCCCTCCTCCCACCCCCCACCAAGGCTCAGCCTGCTCCCACTTGGGGGGGCCATTTCATGGCCTCCCCAAGTAGGTGCTCTAATCTCTACCACTGACAGCTGGGGGAGGCTTGTGTTGCCAGGGGTGGCATTTTGCATGCAAAATGCCCCCCAACCCTCTGGGGCCCTTCTCCCACCCCTCCTCCCACCCCCCACCAAGGCTCAGCCTGCTCCCACTTGGGGGGGCCATTTCATGGCCTCCCCAAGTAGGTGCTCTAATCTCTACCACTGACAGCTGGGGGAGGCTTGTGTTGCCAGGGGTGGCATTTTGCATGCAAAATGCCCCCCAGCCCTCTGGGGCCCTTCTCCCACCCTTCCTCCCACCCCACACCAAGGCTCAGACTGCTCCCACTTGGGGGGGCCATTTCATGGCCTCCCCAAGTAGGTCCTCTCAGCCCCTAAAGTCCACCCCTTACAGCCCCACACAAACCCAATTCCCCCCCAGCTGCCGCACACAGACCCAAATCCCCACATTAGCCCCTCACAGACCCAAATCCACCCCCACCTGCCCCACACCCATAACCCCAGGAACAGGCTGGCAAAGGCCAGCCCTCTCCCTTTGTTCCCTATGCTGGGAACTTCTAAACTCTCTTTCCCTGGGCAATTCTGCACAGCCCAGGGGTGCCACAATGGTGGGCACACTTCTGAGTGCCAGCTGGTCCCTGTGAAAGAACACCTGAACCACAGACACCCTCCCTCAAATTCCCCCACCACCTACAGAGATAGCTGGCCAGCCAGCCCCATTGTTCCCTATGATGGGAACCAACTGCACAACAAAGAATAAAACAAGAACAACACAAAATAAAGTTTTTAAAAAATTATTTTCTCCCTTCCAAAGTACAAGTAGGCAAAGCATTATGACACATTACACCAGCAGTCCCCCACACAGAAAAATAACACAACTCACTTAACATCAGAGAATCACAAAGCACGATTCCTGTCAAAAACACTTTATTTCTTGAACAGCTTTAGGTTACACAGCAGGGGGGAACACCAAAGGGCTTGGCAGCAGTATCTTACACAAAAATAACACAACTCACTTAACATCAGAGAATCACAAAAGCACAATTCCTGTCAAAAACACTTTATTTCTTGAACAGCTTTAGGCTACACAGCAGGGGGGGGGACACCAAAGGGCATGGAAGCAGTATCTTACACAAAAATAACACAACTCACTTCACATTAAAGAATCACCCCAAAAAATTGCTGTCAAAAGCACTTTATTTCTGTAACTGCTTTAGGTTACACAGTAGGAAGGCACCACAGAGCAGGAAAGCAGTGTACTACACAAAAATAACACAACTCACTTCACATCAGAGAATCACACAAACACAATTGCTGTCAAAAACGGTGAAGTGGGTTGTATTATTTTTTGTAGTACATTGCTATCATGCCCTTTTGTGCCCTCCTACTGTGTAACCTAAAGCTGTTCAAGAAATAAAGTGTTTTTGCCAGGAATTGTGTTTTTGTGATTCTCTGATGTTAAGTGAGTTGTGTTATTTTTGTGTAAGATACTGCTTCCATGCCCTTTGGTGTTCCCCCCCTGCTGTGTAGCCTAAAGCTGTTCAAGAAATAAAGTGTTTTTGCCAGGAATTGTGTTTTTGTGATTCTCTGATGTTAAGTGAGTTGTGTTATTTTTGTGTAAGATACTGCTTCCATGCCCTTTGGTGTTCCCCCCCTGCTGTGTAGCCTAAAGCTGTTCAAGAAATAAAGTGTTTTTGACAGGAATTGTGCTTTTGTGATTCTCTGATGTTAAGTGAGTTGTGTTATTTTTGTGTAAGATACTGCTGCCAAGCCCTTTGGTGTTCCCCCCTGCTGTGTAACCTAAAGCTGTTCAAGAAATAAAGTGTTTTTGACAGGAATCGTGCTTTGTGATTCTCTGATGTTAAGTGAGTTGTGTTATTTTTCTGTGTGGGGGACTGCTGGTGTAATGTGTCATAATGCTTTGCCTACTTGTACTTTGGAAGGGAGAAAATAATTTTTTAAAAACTTTATTTTGTGTTGTTCTTGTTTTATTCTTTGTTGTGCAGTTGGTTCCCATCATAGGGAACAATGGGGCTGGCTGGCCAGCTATCTCTGTAGGTGGTGGGGGAATTTGAGGGAGGGTGTCTGTGGTTCAGGTGTTCTTTCACAGGGACCAGCTGGCACTCAGAAGTGTGCCCACCATTGTGGCACCCCTGGGCTGTGCAGAATTGCCCAGGGAAAGAGAGTTTAGAAGTTCCCAGCATAGGGAACAAAGGGAGAGGGCTGGCCTTTGCCAGCCTGTTCCTGGGGTTATGGGTGTGGGGCAGGTGGGGGTGGATTTGGGTCTGTGAGGGGCTAATGTGGGGATTTGGGTCTGTGTGCGGCAGCTGGGGGGGAATTGGGTTTGTGTGGGGCTGTAAGGGGTGGACTTTAGGGGCTGAGAGGACCTACTTGGGGAGGCCATGAAATGGCCCCCCCAAGTGGGAGCAGTCTGAGCCTTGGTGTGGGGTGGGAGGAAGGGTGGGAGAAGGGCCCCAGAGGGCTGGGGGGCATTTTGCATGCAAAATGCCACCCCTGGCAACACAAGCCTCCCCCAGCTGTCAGTGGTAGAGATTAGAGCACCTACTTGGGGAGGCCATGAAATGGCCCCCCCCAAGTGGGAGCAGGCTGAGCCTTGGTGGGGGGGTGGGAGGAGGGGTGGGAGAAGGGCCCCAGAGGGTTGGGGGGCATTTTGCATGCAAAATGCCACCCCTGGCAACACAAGCCTCCCCCAGCTGTCAGTGGTAGAGATTAGAGCACCTACTTGGGGAGGCCATGAAATGGCCCCCCCAAGTGGGAGCAGGCTGAGCCTTGGTGGGGGGTGGGAGGAGGGGTGGGAGAAGGGCCCCTGAGGGTAAGGGGGCATTTTGCATGCAAAATGCCACCCCTGGCAAAGGAAGCCTGCTTCTTCATTTTTCCCCATAGGAAATAATGAAGAAGATGCTCCTTTATGGGAGGATGGGGGGACCTGCTTTGGGGGGCCATAACATGGCCCCCCAAAGTCCAATCTGTCTGAAACTTGGGTGGTTGTTAGAGAAGGGTTAGAGGAAGGTCCCCACCAATTTTGGGCTTATTCGGTGGGAAGATGCCTCCCCCAGACGTCCGGGAAGACGGAGGCATTTTCCCATTGAAAAGCCGAATGAAAGACGAAAGAATCCCGAAACGTTTCGGCTTTTTTCTTTCGGCTACCCGAAACGTTTCGGGATTCCCCGAAACGTTTCGGCATTCCCTGAAAGAAGCCGAAACACTTTTGTTTCGGCATTCTTTCGGCATTCTGAATGCCGAAACGCACATCCCTAATTGTGAGTATTTCCCTTATCATCGTTGGGAACCTGCTAATGCGAAAGTCTCTACATTTCCTACTCTGTATTTCTTAGGTCTTGTATGTTCTTTGTATGCTTGTGCAAGTTTAGGCTTACGCCACACTAAATACACGTGTTTGGAACCTTATTTGTAGTCTGCCTCTTTTTCACTTGAGTGTCTGGGATCGGGACCTCCGTAGACATAGGTTAAGATCCGCGCTAATTTTAAGTTACAGACTGCTACAGCTAATTCCCCATTATAATAAAGAGCAGTTCTGGTAACAAATGGGAACAGCAATTGCCCACAGGAAATCGTGGGAAGCATGCTTCCCCTTAGGGAATAATGAAAACAGCGATTGTCCACAGGCAATAATGGAGACAACGATTGCCCACAGGGAATCATGGAAATCAAGATTGCCCTTAGGGAATAATGGAAAGTATGCTTGCCCATAGGGAATAATGCAGACAGCGATTGCCCATAGGAAATACTAGAAACCATGCTTGCCTATAGGGAATAATGGAGACAGTGATCACCCACAGGGAATTAATCGGACAATGATTGCCCATAGAAAAGGATGGAACCCATGCTTGCCCATAGGGCATAATGGAAACTATGCTTGCCCATAGGTAAAAAAGGGTACAGCGATTGCCCATAGGGAATAATGGAAAGAATGCTTGCCCACAGGGAACAATGTAAACTGTGATTGTTCATAGGGAATAATGGAGATAAGGAATTAATCTAGGGAATAATGGAAATCATGCTTTCTCATATGGAATAACGGGAACATGAATTGTCATAGGGAGAAATAGAAACCATGCTTGCCCATAGGGAATAATGGGGAGAGCTATTTCCAATAGGGTAAAATTGAAAGAATACCTGCCCATAGGGAATAATGAAAACAGCGATTATCCATAGGGGATAATGGAGATAGGGATTGCCCATACAGAATAATGAAATTCATGCTTGCCCATACGAAATAATTGGCACAGCAATTGCGCATAGGGAATAACAGGAACAGCGATTGCTCAGAGGTAGTAATGGAAGCATGCTTGTCCATTGTAGTAATGCTTGCTTGACCAATGGCTATAGCGATTGGCCTTAGGATATAATGGAAATCATGTTTTACTATGGGGTATAATGGAGACAGTGATTCCCCTAGAAAATACCAGAAACCGTTCTTGACCTTTAGGAAATCGAGAGAGCGATTGCCCACAAGGAATAATGTAAACCAGGCTTGCCCTTGGGGAACAATGGGGACAGCGATTCCCTATGGGAAATAATGGAATCCTAGCTTGTCCATAGGGAATAATGAGGACATGATTGGCCATAGGGAATAATGTAAACCACGCTTACCCACAGAGAGTGATGGAGACAGCGATTCCCCATAGGGAATAATGGGCACAGCTATTGCACTCAAGGAATAATGAAAAGCTTGCTTGCTCATAGGGAATAATGAAAAGACTTTAGGGAATAATGGAGACATGGATTGCCCGTAGGAAATAATAGAAATCTGGCATGCTTGTAGGCCATAATAGGAACAGCGATTGTCCACAGGGAATAATGGGAACAGCGATTGCCCATTGGGAATTATGGAAAGCATGCTTTCCTTAGGGACGAATGAAAACAGCAATTGTTTACAGGGAATAATGAAGAAAACGATTACTCACAGGGAATAATGAAAACAGAGTCAGGGAATGATGGGGACAGCTATTAGCCATAGGGAATAAAGGAAACCATGCTTGCCCAAAGGGAATAATGGGGCCAGAGAGTGGCCAGAGGGAATAATGGAAACCATGCTTGCCCTTAGGGCATAATGGAGACACTAATTGCCCTTAGGCAATACTGGAAACCATACTTTTGCCTGAAGTGAATGGCAGCCTCCTCAGGGGTTGTGTGGCCAAAAGAGGGGCAGAGTCCCGACTATGGAAAATCCCATATCCTCATTATTCCCTATGGACAAGCTTGGATTCCATTCTTTCCTACGGGCAATCGTCGTCTCATTAATTACCTCTGGGCAGTCGCTTTCTCCATTATACCCTAAGGCCAATCGCTCTCTCCCTTATTCCGTATGGGCAAGCATGGTTTCCAGTATTCCCTATGGCCAATTTCTATCCCCATTATTCCCTATGGACAATCTCTGTCTCCATTATTCTCCATTATTCTCTGCACATTTTGTCTTCGTACTATTTTAATTATATAATTCCTCCATTATGCAGCTATCCACCAAAAGTAGTCAACCAATTTGACCCATATATACCTCAGTCAGTCAATTTAACATGTAGTCTATACTATACATATAGTCTATTACTATGTATTTCCCCCCCTTGCTTAGGTTTCTTCATTGCAATTATAAAATATCTCCATTATACAATTATTGCCAAAAATGAAATTAATTAGTTTCTATTCTTATAATTAATTAATTTCTATCATTATAATTCTTATAATAACACCTATGATACTTAATACTATATAATAGTCAAATAAAATAGTTGCTTAGAAATTCTCATTTAACTCTCCACCCCCCGGTAAAGTCACCTCCCTCTACTTTTATTGTATTTCAGTAATTATCAAACTGCCACAGTTCTCCTCCCACCTCCCATTTTTTCACCAAATATTGTTTCAGCTTCTCCCAATCCGTGTTAAATTGTCCTGGATCAAGGTCTCTCAGTTTCCTTGTCATTTTGTCCATTTCCGCCATGTACAGCAATTTGTAAATCCAGTCCTCAATAGTCGGCACTTCTTGCGCTTTCCATTTTTGCGCATACAAAAGTCTAGCCGCTGCTGTCATATAAAATAACGATGTCCTATATTGTGCTGGAATGCTCTCCATTCCCAAGTTCAGCAGCAGGAGTTCTGGGTTCTTATTTATTTGAAATTGTAAAATCTCGCTTATCTCTTTTATTATTTCCCCCCAGTACTTCCTAGCTACCTCACAAGTCCACCACATGTGATACAAAGATCCTTCATGTTTCTTGCATTTCCAGCATTTATTAGACATATTCAAATTCCCTAGCGCAATTTTCTTTGGTGTCAAGTACCAACGGTAAATCATTTTATGAACATTCTCTTTAATATTGGTACATGTCGTAATTTTCAGCGTGTTTTTCCACAAGTATTCCCACGCCTCCATTGTTATTTCTTTGTTAAAATTAATAGCCCACTTCACCATTTGCACTTTAACTGTCTCATCTTCAGTATACCATTTCAGCAGCACTTTATATACCTTAGAATACCTTTTTGTCCTCTTGTAGGAGTGCCTGTTCTAGTTCCGAATTCTCCATTCTTATCCCTCCCTTCACACAGTCCGAGTTATAAAGATCTCTGATCTGTCTATACTGAAACCAATTGTAGCTTGGAGATAACTCATCTTGCGTCTTTATTTTAGGTTTAGAAAATTCCATTCGGGTTATCTCCTTATATGTTAAACACTGTTGTTCATTATCGACAGTTCTCGGATCTATTACTTCATATGGAACCACCCATGAGGGGATTCCATCTTGTAGGTAATTTCTGTACTTCTTCCATATTGTGAATAGGCTTCTCTGAATATAATGATGTAAAAACATAGAGTCCGCTTTTACTTTCTCATACCATAAGTGTAAGACCATTCAAAAAGCCTACCGATAGGAATTCATATTTGGACTTTTGTTCTTACCACCCTAGACACATTAGGCATAATATTCCCTACAGACAAATGCTATGAAACTCAACCCAGGAGAAAGATTTTCATAGAGGCAGCCAGGATATCAGGAGGGCATTTTTGGATAGGGGTTACCCTCTGGATATCCTTTTGAAAGCAGAGAACCGGGTGGAAAGGACCTCCAGGGAAGATCTATTTAAACATAAAGTGACCAGAGGGGATGAGTCCATTAGGTGTACTATTGAATACACGCCTCTGGCAGCTAACATCAAATGTGTTATATTGCGCCATTGGCATTTGGTTTCAGAAATGAGAGGCTGCAAGAGGACCCCCCCCCCCCCCCGGGTAGGCTACAAGAGCGCAAGGAACATCAGAGATATGTAGGTCCATTCCGACTGTAAAATGCAGGAAGAGGCTGGTAACTTTTCAGTTGCACATTTTGCATGTGGCCATTGTCAGATTTGTACCTTATCACTTTCAGGTAGATTAGTTAGGATCAATGGGAGGAGTCCTGATATCACGCTAAGACATTTTTCCACCTGTCAAACGGAGGGAGTTGTTTGCACCTGTGACAAATTATATGTTGGGAGCACCACACGGCAGGTCCGTGTTTGTATTCTGGAACATTTATCCAGAATTAAAAATCGTGTAATGGAGGCACCATTGGTAGAACATTTTGTCAGGAATCACAGCAGTAAAACGGAGTTCAAGTATACAGTTCTGTACATTGGTTGTTGGGGGTTTTCCGGGCTATATTGCCGTGGTCTTGGCATTGTAGTTCCTGACGTTTCGCCAGCAGCTGTGGCTGGCATCTTCAGAGGTGTAGCACCAAAAGAAAGCCTTCGACAATACATAGTTCTGTACATTGCTACTAAGGGAACATCGAGTAGCATTCAAAAAGACCTATTAAGACAGGAAGCACTACTGAGTTCATGGCAGTAGTGGGATTGAAACCAGTAGAGTGCTGATACCTTGGGTGGCATGTCTGAGCCCCATCCATGCCAATGTGAATGATCTTTCTGTGCTGAATCATTAATCCTGCTGCAACTCAAAGTCAGTTTACCCGTGTTATAACTATTTCTCTTACAGGCTTTCATGGGTATTAAAGGAAACCATGCTTTCCAATAGCAAATAATGGGAACAGCGATTGCCCATAGTGAATAATGGAAAGCATGCTTGCCCGTTGAGAATAATGGGAAAAGTGGTTGTTCATAGGTAATAATGGAAAGCATGCTTGCCCTTTGGAAATAATGAAAACAGCAATTGCCCGTAGGGAATAATAAAAACAGCGATTGTCCATAGGGAATAATGGGGACAGTAAGTGGCCATAGGGAATAAAGGAAAACATGCTTGCCCATAGAGAATAATGGGGACAGCTATTGCCCATAGAGAATAATGGAAACCATGCTTGCCTGTAGGGAATAATGAAAACAACACTTGTCCATACGGAATAATGGAAACGATGCTTGCCAATAGGGAAGGTGAAGTGAACAGTCCATCCTTGGGCACCCTTCAGTTCCCTCATGACCCTGGCTTTCATAGCCTGGTAGAGGGCGTGCAAGATTCGCCGTCCAATGGTCCTCCGTGATGGCACTGAGAATCAGGGAGCAAATTGACACAACAGCCTCCTAAAGCCCACACCCTCCATGACGGATAACGGGAGTCGGTCCAATGCCATCATCTCAGCCACTGCTCCAGTGTAGGCCACCTGAGCCCTCCCCCTGACTCTTAAACTGGGCATTGTCAGAGATCCAGAGGAAACAACGTCCTGGAGGGGAGCCTGCCTGGCCGTACCACTCCCACCCACAACACCCTCACGGCCAGTCTGCTTGCTGGCCATCGACTCATAGCCCCTCCCCCTTCTCTCTGGACTCATCACCCGCCCACACACCTAGAACTATAGGTATACAGACATGACTTAAAAGTGGCATGGATGAATAGGTACAGACATACATGACAGACTCACCTGCTGGGCGTGGAATTCCATGGACAGGGAAGGGGGAGACATAGCGCGCATGGAGGGGAAACTTCCCCAGATGTCAGGTCTGTGTATTCTATGGACATATATAGCTATAATTTGCTTTCTCAATGAAGAACCTTGACTCAAGAGAACTTGGATTTCTTGCTGCAAGGGGGGAAGTCAGATTCCACTTATCCTGTTTTCCATAGACTGACACAGGCTGAACAGGCGGCACAAAATAAGGGGCCCAGAGAAGGACGGACCTGGAAGAGCAGTGCACTTGCACTGAAGCGTGCATCATAATTAGGTGCAGTTTCAGGGCCAGGCAGACCAGGCCGTCTAGTCATACCTATGTCAGAGCCGTCAGCAGGTTTCTTCCTGCTTCAGTGACCACAAAGCTGCAGAAAACCTGCCCCCAGGAGCCCATTCCCTCAGGGCAGCCCCAATCGTGGAGCCGATGTTCTTGCCCATAGGATCCTCATCCATGCCTGGAGCAGGAGCACTCTATAGCCCAGCACCAAGGGGGCCACTGGGCTGTGATGATGAGGTAGCCGTGATGAAGGTCTCTCCAGAGGACTGCTGTGAAGTGGACAGTCCGTCCTTGGGCACCCTTCAGTTCCCTCACGACCCTCGCTTTCACTGCCTGGTAGAGGGCAGGAAAGACTCACCATCCAATGGTCTTCCATGATGGCACTGAGAACTAGGGAGCGAACTGACACAACAGCCTCCTAATGCCCACACCCTCCATGACGGATAACGGGAGTCGGTCCAATACAATCATCTCAGCCACTGCTCCAGTGTATGCCTCCTGAGCCCTCCCACTGGGCATTGTCAGAGACCCAGAGGGAACAACCTCCTGGAGGGGAGCCTGCCTGGCCATACCACAACACCCTCAAGGCCAGTCTTCTTGCTGGCCATCGACTCATGTCCCTCCCCCTTCTCTCATCTCTGGACTCATCACCCGCCCAGACACCTAGAACTATGACAGCGATATACAGACATGACTTAAAAGTGACATGGGTGAATGGGTACAGACATACATGACAGACTCACCCGCTGGACGTGGCATGCTGTGGACAGGGAAGGGAGGGGAAACTTCCCCGGCTGAACAGGTGGCACACAATAAGGGGCCTGGAGTAGGACGGACCTGGAAGAGTAGCTCACTTGTGCTGCAGCATGATGCCATCTCTCGTGCAGAGGAGCGGAGGCCTCGGGCATGACCCACCCACCGGACGTGGCGTGTCATGGTGTGTACAGGGAAGGGGGAGACATTGTGCTCATGGAGGGGAAACTTTCCCCAGCTGGACAGGCGGCACAAAATAAGGGGCCTGGGCAAGGACGGACCCAGAAGAGCACTGCACTAGTGCAGCAGCATGACGCCATCCCTCATGCAGAGGTTCGGAGGAAGCAGGCCTGCAAACATGTGAACAAGCAGAGCGGTGAACAAGTTATTGTTAGTCCCCACTGGGGAGCTGGGGCTGAGAGGGGTGGATTACCCAAGGACATCTACCATGTTCATGGCAGTAGTGGGATTCAAACCAGTAGAGTGCTGATTCACAGCTGAACCACTAGTCAGCCCCTAGGCAAATGGTCCTCCTGGCGGTCAGAAGGCTTCACTCTTTTTAAGACCTCAGGATTGGGATTGGGATTTTCCATAGTCGGGACTCTGCCCCTCTTTTGGCCACACAACCCCTGAGGAGGCTGCCATTCACTTCAGGCAAAAGTATGGTTTCCAGTATTGCCTAAGGGCAATTAGTGTCTCCATTATGCCCTAAGGGCAAGCATGGTTTCCATTATTCCCTCTGGCCACTCTCTGGCCCCATTATTCCCTTTGGGCAAGCATGGTTTCCTTTATTCCCTATGGCTAATAGCTGTCCCCATCATTCCCTGACTCTGTTTTCATTATTCCCTGTGAGTAATCGTTTTCTTCATTATTCCCTGTAAACAATTGCTGTTTTCATTCGTCCCTAAGGAAAGCATGCTTTCCATAATTCCCAATGGGCAATCGCTGTTCCCATTATTCCCTGTGGACAATCGCTGTTCCTATTATGGCCTACAAGCATGCCAGATTTCTATTATTTCCTACGGGCAATCCATGTCTCCATTATTCCCTAAAGTCTTTTCATTATTCCCTATGAGCAAGCAAGCTTTTCATTATTCCTTGAGTGCAATAGCTGTGCCCATTATTCCCTATGGGGAATCGCTGTCTCCATCACTCTCTGTGGGTAAGCGTGGTTTACATTATTCCCTATGGCCAATCATGTCCTCATTATTCCCTATGGACAAGCTAGGATTCCATTATTTCCCATAGGGAATCGCTGTCCCCATTGTTCCCCAAGGGCAAGCCTGGTTTACATTATTCCTTGTGGGCAATCGCTCTCTCGATTTCCTAAAGGTCAAGAACGGTTTCTGGTATTTTCTAGGGGAATCACTGTCTCCATTATACCCCATAGTAAAACATGATTTCCATTATATCCTAAGGCCAATCGCTATAGCCATTGGTCAAGCAAGCATTACTACAATGGACAAGCATGCTTCCATTACTACCTCTGAGCAATCGCTGTTCCTGTTATTCCCTATGCGCAATTGCTGTGCCAATTATTTCGTATGGGCAAGCATGAATTTCATTATTCTGTATGGGCAATCCCTATCTCCATTATCCCCTATGGATAATCGCTGTTTTCATTATTCCCTATGGGCAGGTATTCTTTCAATTTTACCCTATTGGAAATAGCTCTCCCCATTATTCCCTATGGGCAAGCATGGTTTCTATTTCTCCCTATGACAATTCATGTTCCCGTTATTCCATATGAGAAAGCATGATTTCCATTATTCCCTAGATTAATTCCTTATCTCCATTATTCCCTATGAACAATCACAGTTTACATTGTTCCCTGTGGGCAAGCATTCTTTCCATTATTCCCTATGGGCAATCGCTGTACCCTTTTTTACCTATGGGGAGAATTCGGAACTAGAACAGGCACTCCTACAAGAGGACAAAAAGGTATTCTAAGGTATATAAAGTGCTGCTGAAATGGTATACTGAAGATGAGACAGTTAAAGTGCAAATGGTGAAGTGGGCTATTAATTTTAACAAAGAAATAACAATGGAGGCGTGGGAATACTTGTGGAAAAACACGCTGAAAATTACGACATGTACCAATATTAAAGAGAATGTTCATAAAATGATTTACCGTTGGTACTTGACACCAAAGAAAATTGCGCTAGGGAATTTAAATATGTCTAATAAATGCTGGAAATGCAAGAAACATGAAGGATCTTTGTATCACATGTGGTGGACTTGTGAGGTAGCTAGGAAGTACTGGGGGGAAATAATAAAAGAGATAAGCGAGATTTTACAATTTCAAATAAATAAGAACCCAGAACTCCTGCTGCTGAACTTGGGAATGGAGAGCATTCCAGCACAATATAGGACATCGTTATTTTATATGACAGCAGCGGCTAGACTTTTGTATGCGCAAAAATGGAAAGCGCAAGAAGTGCCGACTATTGAGGACTGGATTTACAAATTGCTGTACATGGCGGAAATGGACAAAATGACAAGGAAACTGAGAGACCTTGATCCAGGACAATTTAACACGGATTGGGAGAAGCTGAAACAATATTTGGTGAAAAAATGGGAGGTGGGAGGAGAACTGTGGCAGTTTGATAATTACTGAAATACAATAAAAGTAGAGGGAGGTGACTTTACCGGGGGGTGGAGAGTTAAATGAGAATTTCTAAGCAACTATTTTATTTGACTATTATATAGTATTAAGTATCATAGGTGTTATTATAAGAATTATAATGATAGAAATTAATTAATTATAAGAATAGAAACTAATTAATTTCATTTTTGGCAATAATTGTATAATGGAGATATTTTATAATTGCAATGAAGAAACCTAAGCAAGGGGGGGAAATACATAGTAATAGACTATATGTATAGTATAGACTACATGTTAAATTGACTGACTGAGGTATATATGGGTCAAATTGGTTGACTACTTTTGGTGGATAGCTGCATAATGGAGGAATTATATAATTAAAATAGTACGAAGACAAAATGTGCAGAAAAAGTAATATATAGAATATAAGTTAAATTGGTTGACTTATATTGAATGTATTGTTTATAGAAGTACCTAAAATTATGCTAAATGAGGGATAAATTGTTTGTCCCATATTGAAGATGAGATTATAAGATAGAGAATAGAGTACCAAAATTAGTTAAATGACTATTATTAAAAGAATATATGCCAAGAATGTATTATTTAGTTATGCGTTATTTAGTTGTTAAAGTAAGTAAGAAGACAGAGGATACACTGTGTTATATAGATAAGCTTAGAAGAAAGTGAAAGTTAATGTTTGACAGATATAATAAATTTGAAATGAGTAAGGGATAAGGGACAAGGGGTTGGAAAACTGTTGGAAGTCAACAAAAGGGGGGAAAGGGAGGGGGTTAGAACTGGGGAAATTAAAGGAAATTGTCTGTAATGTACAATTCAATGATTTCTAATCCAATAAAATTAAAAAAAAAATGAATGGTCTTACACCAATTTTCCCTTGTTTGTCTTGGTATGTCACCACATGCAGGAAACTGATGCAATTAACATTCATTTGTGTGGTGAATTTAGTGTTACTATCTGGTTGGTTCATCCAATTGCTGAATGCCTCGACTTGTTCCTGCCCTTTAAATAGAATCTACACGTCATCAATAAATCTCTTACAGATACTAATATTATTCCAGAATGGGTTGTTTAGAGATGACAAAACATACTTGGATTCGAAGTCTGCCATAAATAAATTGGCAATGCTCAGGGGAGCTGAGCAACCCATAGCAACCCCCTTGATCTGATAATAAAACTGCAATCTAAACCTAAAATAATTATTTTCCAAAATAAGATCCAATAATTGTAAAAGAAAGGGAGTGCCCGGGGTCTGCTTTTCTCTTTTATATAAAGTTAATTTAACAACTGCCCTAGCCCGTTCATGTGGGATGGAGATGTATAGTGAATTGAGGAGGAGGTGTGCATCTATATCTGGGAGCAGGTACAGATGCTGGAAGAACTCCTAAAGAACTGAGGGCGATCTCCAGCAGGGGGGGTCACCCATCTTACATGGACTACCTTACCAACTCCCAGACAATGGGCACCCTGGAACAGAGAGAAAAAGGAGAGGAGGAGAGGAGCGCTGTTTGGTCACAACCTGAGTGAGATGGGAGCACCCGACATCTCCATGGCTTTGCCTTTGACCTCCATCCTGGAAAATGAGCAGAGGATTGAGCCCGTGGGAGAACTTTCCCCTGAGACATCCCAGACCACTGCAGAGAGAGGAGTGGAAAATATATCTGGAAGCGTAGCAGAATTTTGATGGGATGATCAATGGGGACATTACGTAAACCTCGCTTTGGAGAAGGAGGGTGATGTGCCGTGGGGGCTAGAGCCTCCTCCGGATCTCCCTCCAGACCAACGCCCGGAGTTGCAAAGGGATTACCAGCGATGGAAAAACATTTGCCAAGGGAGCCTGTTCCTTGCCCGGGACTCTCCCGGGCCGGTGGATGGGGTGGAGTTGAAAGAAGAGGATCATTTGGATTATCTCAGTGAACAGCTCCAGGTGATGAGATATGACCTGTTGGCGTTAACAGGACTTACCCGGGGTTGGATAAGGAGTGCAGCGGATGCTCAATGCCTCCAAGCCCCAGCGGATTTACGAAGAATGGATTACCCCCTGGAAATGCTGACAAGTGTGGTGGATTTAAAAGTGACTCACTAACTCGATGGGGAACGGGAGCTGCGGCCAGGCCAAGCAACCAGGAATGGGACCAGACGCTTAAGCTACCTATGCTACCATTGCCAACAATCCAATCAGGGTTGGGGGATGTAGAAATGGGAGCTGCAACTGGGCCATGCAACCAGGAATGTGGCCAGACGCTACAGATACCTATGATTCAGGCAGCGACAACACAGTCGGCAGGTGGGGCAACGTTTGTGGCTGCATCCTTTGAAGCTTCCCGTATGGGCCTGGGGTCTTACACACCACTCGATGCATGAGTTTCGCCCACTGGTAGAGCTCTACCAGCCACATGGCTATGCTGCCCTTGAGACGAGGGTTGGATATGCAGGCCAGTTTGTGTGGGTCCTCCCTGCACAGAGGATGCAAGCGGGTGGACAAGCCTGCCTGCAAGCTCACGACCAAGTCCCTGACCCTGTGAAGAAGCTGTTCCTATTCTTCCAACTCTTTGGCCAGGACCTGGTCCAGGCCAGAGATCAGGGGGATGAACTGCCCCAGAGAGGACTGGTAGCTTGGTGGTCTCATTGAATGGCCTCAGGCGCAGACTATCTGAGAGAGAGCTACCCAGTCCATTGAGCTGAGGCTGAGCTCCTCTCTCCCCTGCAAGACTGGCACCAATGACATTACGTCCTGAACAGGGTTCTTTTGCTCCTCCAGATGACTCACCATGTCCTAGGTGGAGTTCCAGCAGGTGGTCGTGTCCTAGAAGAGGTGGTGCTCGTGATCCCCATCCCCCTGCCTCTGGAGCAGCTCTCACGAAGACTTGATACTGCACGAGCAGTGGGCTGAGAGGCACCGACAGCTGTCCAGCAATGTGCGCATAGACAACATCAATTGGTCCCTGTGGCCTTGATGCTCCTCCCTAGCCACAGAGCATCCATCATAATTAGGTGCAGTTTGAGGGCCAGGCAGACCAGGCCGTCTAGTCATACCTATGTCAGAGCCGTCAGCAGGTTTCTTCCTGCTTCAGTGACCACGAAGCTGCAGAAAACCTGCCCCCGGGAGCCCATTCCCTCAAGGTAGCCCCAATCGTGGAGCCGATGTTCTTGCCCATAGGATCCTCATCCATGCCTGGAGCAGGAGCACTCTATAGCCCAGCGCCAAGGGGGCCACCTCCTCTGGGGAACCAACCTCTCCCTGGGGTGGCAGAGATTCTCCAGTTTCCGCCACTGGGCTGTGATGATGAGGTAGCCGTGATGACGGTCTCTCCAGAGGACTGCTGTGAAGTGGACAGTCCATCCTTGGGCACCCTTCAGTTCCCTCACGACCCTCGCTTTCACTGCCTGGTAGAGAGCGGGCAAGACTCACCATCCAATGGTCCTCCATGATGGCATTGAGAACTAGGGAGCAAACTGAAACAACAGCCTCCTAATGCCCACACCCTCCATGACAGATAACAGGAGTTGGTCCAATACGATCATCTCAGCCACTGCTCCTCACGGTCAGTAGGCTTCACTCTTTTTAAGACCTCAGGATTGGGATTTACCATAGTCGGGACTCTGCCCCTCTTTTGGCCACACAACCCCTGAGGAGGCTGCCATTCACTTCAGGAAAAGTATGGTTTCCAGTATTGCCTAAGGGCAATCAGTGTCTCCATTATGCCCTAAGGGCAAGCAAGGTTTCCATTATTCCCTCTGGCCACTCTCTGGCCCCATTATTCCCTTTGGGCAAGCATGATTTCCTTTATTCCCTATGGCTAATCGCTGTCCCCATCATTCCCTGAGGACTGACTCTGTTTTTATTATTCCCTATAATATTCCCTATATTCCTGTTTTCATTCGTCCCTAAGGAAAGCATGCTTTCCATAATTCCCAATGGGTAATCGCTGTTCCCATTATTCCCTGTGGACAATCGCTGTTCCTATTATGGCCTACAAGCATGCCAGATTTCTATTATTTCCTACGGGCAATCCATGTCTCCATTATTCCCTAAAGTCTTTTCATAATTCCCTATGAGCAAGCAAGCTTTTCATTATTCCTTGAGTGCAATAGCTGTGCCCATTATTCCCTATGGGGAATCGCTGTCTCCATCATTCTCTGTGGGTAAGCGTGGTTTACATTATTCCCTATGGCCAATCATATCCTCATTATTCCCTATGGACAAGCTTGGATTCCATTCTTTCCTACGGGCAATCGTCGTCTCATTAATTACCTCTGGGCAGTCGCTTTCTCCATTATACCCTAAGGCCAATCGCTCTCTCCCTTATTCCGTATGGGCAAGCATGGTTTCCAGTATTCCCTATGGCCAATTTCTATCCCCATTATTCCCTATGGACAATCTCTGTCTCCATTATTCTCTATAGGCCATCACTGTTTTCATTATTCCCTCTTGCCTATTCATTATAACCCTATTTCCTATGCCCTTGATTTCCATGATTCCCTAAGGGCATTTGCTTTTCCATTATTAACTATGGGCATGCATGGTTTCTATTATTCCCTAAGGACAATCGTTTTCCCCATTATTCCCTCTGGGCATGCATCATTTCCATTATTCCCTATGGGCAATCGCTGTCTCCATTATTTCCTATGGGTAAGCATGGTTTCTATCATTCCCTAAGGTCACTCGCTGTCCCCATTATTCCCAATGGACAATCATTGTTCCCATTATTCCCTATGGTCAATCGCTCTCTCCATTATTCCCTATGGGGAAACATGCTTTCCATTTCTCCCTATGACAATTCATGTTCCCGTTATTCCATATGAAAAAGCATGATTTCCATTATTCCCTAGGGGAATTCCTTATCTCCATTATTCCCTATGGACAATCGCAGTTTACATTGTTCCCTGTGGGCAAGCATTCTTTCCATTATTCCCTATGGGCAATCGCTGTACCCATTTTTCCCTGTGGGCAAGCGGAGTTTCCATTATGCCCTATGGGCAAGCATGGGTTCCATTCTTTTCTATGGGCAATCATTGTCCGATTAATTTCCTGTGGGCAATCGCTGTCTCCATTATTCCCTATAGGCAAGCATGGTTTCTAGTATTTCCTATGGGCAATCGCTGTCTGCATTATTCCCTATGGGCAAGCATACTTTCCATTATTCCCTAAGGGCAATCTTGATTTCCATGATTCCCTGTGGGCAATCGTTGTCTCCATTATTGCCTGTGGACAATCGCTGTTTTCATTATTCCCTAAGGGGAAGCATGCTTCCCACGATTTCCTGTGGGCAATTGCTGTTCCCATTATCCCCTATGCGCAAACATAGTTTCCTTTGTATTGTCGAAGGCTTTCACGGCCGGAGAACGATGGTTGTTGGGGGTTTTTCGGGCTGTCTTGCCGTGGTCTTGGCATTGTAGTTCCGTCAGGAACTACAATGCCAAGACCACGGCAAGACAGCCCGAAAACCCCCAAACAACCATAGTTTCCTTTGTTCCCTAAGGCTACTCGCTGTCCCCATCATTCCCCATGGTCAATCTCTGTCTCCATTATTCCCTATGGACAAATGTTTTTCAGTTCTCCCCATCAAGGATCTCCTCATTATTCACAAATGAAAATCGCTGTTCCCATTATTCCTTATGAGAAATTGCTGTTCCTATTAATCCCTATGGGCAAGCATGATTTCCATTATTCGCTGTGAGCAATCCTATTCTCCATTATTCCCTATGGACAATCACTGTTTTCATTTTCCCTATGGGTAAACATTCTTTCCACTATGGGCAAGCCTAGTTTACATTATTCCCCATGGACAGTCACTGTCTCCATTACCTTATGGGCAAGCATCATTTCAGTTATTCCCTGTGGGCAATCCCTCTTCCAGCTTTCCCTGTGGATAATCGAAGTTTTCATCATTCCCTATGGGCAAACATTCTTTCCATTATTCCCTACGGGCAGTCGCTGTCCCCATTATTCCCTATGCGCAAGTATATTTTCCATTATTCCCTATGTGCAGTCGCTGTCCCCAGTATTCCCTATGGAAAATCACTGTTTCCATTATTCCCTATGGGCAAGCATTATTTCCATTATTCCCTATGGCCAGTCGCTGTTTTGATTATTCCCTATGGGGAAACGCTGTTCTCATTATTCCCTATGGACAATCCCTATCTCCATTATTCCCTATGGGAGAGTATGGTTTACATTATTCCCTGTAGCCAATCACTGTCTCCATTATTCTCTTTGTGTTATTGCTGTTCCCATTATTCCCTTAAGCGAAGTGTTGCTTTCCTAATTCCCTATGGGCAAGCATGGTTTCTATTATTCCCTATGGGCAAGCATGGTTTCCTTATTCCCTAGGGCCACTTACCCCCTTATTCCCTAGGGACAATCGCTGTTTTGATTATTCCCTATGGGGAAACGCTGTTTTCATTATTCCCTCCCTATCTCCATTATTCCCTATGGGCAATCGCTGTCCCCATTATTCCCTATGGGCAAACGTAGTTTCCTTTATTCCCTAAGGCTACTTGCTTTTCCCATTATTCCCTATGGGCAATCTCTGTTCGTATTATCCCTTATGCATGATTACCATTATTCCCTGTGTGCAATCACTATTATGTATTATTCCCTAGGGACAATCGCTGTTCTCATTATTCACTAAGAGCATGGTTTTTTAAATTCCCTATGGCCACTTACTGTCCCCATAATTCCCTATGGACAATTGCTGTTTTTATTATTCATTATCGGATATTGCTGTTTTCATTATTTCCAATGGGAAGCATGCTTTCTATGAACAAAATCTGTTCCCATTATTCCCTATTGGCAATCATGCTTTCCATTATTTACTATGGGCAATCACTGTTCCCATTATTCCCTATGGACAAAAACTGTCTCCGTTATTCCTTAAGGTCAAGCATCCTTTTCATTACTCCTTATAGGCAACCGCTGTCCCCATTATTCTCTACTGGTAGGCACACTTTTCTATATTGCCTATGGACCATCACTCTCTCAATTATTCCTTAGAGGGAAGCATAATTTCCATTATTCCCTAAGGCAATCGCTGACTCCATTATTCCCTATGGTCTATCGATGTTCCCATTCCCTAAGGTCAATTGCTGTCACCATTATTCCCTATGGACAATCACTGTTTTTATTATTCATTATGGGCAATCACTGTTTTCATTATTTCCAATGGGCAAGCATGCTTTCCATTATTCCCTATGAACAACCGCTGTGCCCATTATTCCCTGTGGGCAAGCATGCTTTCCATTATTCCCTATGGACAATCACTGTCTCCTTAATTCCTTAAGGGCAAGCATCATTTCCATTACTCCCTCTGGGCCATTGCTGTCCCCATTATCCCCTGTTGGCAGGCTTATTTTTCGTTATTGCCTATGGACCATCACTCTCTCAATTATTCCTTAGGCGGAAGCATCATTTTCGGTATTCCCTAAGGGAAATCACTGACTCCATTATTACCTATGGGGAATCGTTGTCTCCATTATTCCCTATGGGCAATTGCTGTCTCCATTTTTCCCTATGGGCAAGCATGGTTTCCAGTATTCCCTAAGGGCAATCGATTTTTCCATTATACCCTACGGGCAAGCATTGTTTCCATTATTCCCTATGGCCACTCTCTGTCCCTATCTATCTTCTTCTGTCCAACTCTATAGCTATTTGAAGCGTTCTGTTTCTAGCTCTAGCACAGTGGATCTCTGTGTAGCCTTTTCTATCTGTTTCTCTATATCTGTATCTTACTATTTCTTACTTTCTATCACTGTTCTATCTGAATCTTTCTATAATTACCTATCTGAATCTCTCTCTTTCTATTAATATCTGCCCTTTCCTATCTCTTTCTATCTCTAGCTATCATTTTCTCTCTTTCTATTTCTATCTCTACCATTTTTACTTATCTTTCTCTATTTTCATCTATGTGCACGTATGTGTACAAATGGAATGATTTCCTTTATTTCTGATAGCAATTGCTGTATCAATTATTCTCTACATGCAAGCATGGTTTGCATTATTCCCTATGGGCAATCTCTTATGCCATTATTCCCTATTGGCAAGCACATTCTTCGTCTAGGACAGTAGATCTCCGTGTAGCCTTTTCTATCTGTTTATCTGTATCTCTCTCTTACTGTTTATTTGTTAGTTTCTATCTCTTCTCTTTCTTATGTCTTTCTAGCACAATCTATCTGAATGTATCTCTTTCTATGTATACCTTTCCTTTCTTTTCTCTTTCTATCATTAGCTTTCAGTTTCTCTCTTTCTATATCTCTATTGTTCTCTATATACCTTTCTCTAACTATCTTCATCTATGTGTATATTTTGCTACTGGTTTTGTTTTTCTGTCCATGTTTCTATTTTGTTCTGTCTGACTCCATACCTACTTGTAGCATTTGCATTCTGTTTTTAGGTCTAGCACAGTTTATATCTAAGTAGCCTTTTCTCTGTTTCTCTATCTCTGTCTCTTACTGCCTATTTGTTTCTTTCTATCGCTATCTATATCTGTTTCTATCAACTGTTCTAGAGCTAGAAACAGAATGTGAAGACTTCAAATAGATATAGCTTTCGTTTTCTCTCTTTGTATCTCTCTCTCTTTTGTTTTCTATATACCTATATCTATCTCTTTTGTTTTCTACATACATTTATGTGTATGTTTGTGTATGAATGTGTATTCACATCTATCTATCTATCTATCTATCTATCTATCTATCTATCTATCTATCTATCATCATCATCATCATCATCATCATCATCATCATCATCATCATCATCATCATCATCATCATCATCATCATCATCATCATCATCATCATCATCATCATCTATCATACTTATTCTGACCAACTAACTTTCTATTTGAAGCATTTGCGTTCTAGTTCTAGTTCTAGCACACTTGATCTCTATGTAGCCTCTTCCATCTGTTTCTCTATATCTGTCTGTATCGTTCTATGTCTTTCCACCACTATTAATCTGAATTTCTCTCTTTATATGAACATCTGACCTTTCTCTTTCTATCTCTAGCTATAATTTTCTATCTTTCTATATCAATCTATTGTTTTTAAATAGACTTCTATAACTACCTTCATCTATATGTATTGGTAGAAAAGGCTACACAGAGATCTACTGTGCTAGACCAAGAAAGAGAATGTGAATGATACAAATGATAGATAGATGATAGATGATAGATGATAGATGATAGATGATAGATGATAGATAGATAGATGATAGATAGATAGATAGATAGATAGATAGATAGATAGATAGATAGATAGATAGATAGATAGATAGATAGATAGATAGATAGATAGATAGATAGATAGATAGATAGATAGATAGATAGATAGATAGATAGATAGATAGATAGATGATAGATAGATATTGATGGAAGAGATAGAAACAAGATAAAAAGGGCAAAAGTTAGATACACATAGATGAAGAAAGTTAGAGAAAGGTATACAGAAAACAATATTGATAAACATTGAAAGAGAGAAAATGATAGGTGGAGATAGAAAGAGATAGCAAAGCAGAGAGAGATTCAGATAGGTAACTAGAAAGACTCAGAAAGAAACAGAGGTAGAAAGTAACAAATAAACAGTAAGCGACACAGAGAGAGAAACAGAAAAAGCAGTATACTGATCTAGCTCTAGAAACATAGAATGCAAACACTACAAAGATATATAGGTTCAGACAGAACAAGATTGAAATAAACAAACAGATAAATAAAAAGAAGCTGAGAAAAACCAAATCAAATAGAAAAAGATAAATACACATAGATGAAGATAGAGAAAGAGAAAATGACAGCTAGTGATAGAAAGAGATAGGCTAGTGCACGTATAAGTAGAAAGAGAGAGATTCAGAGAGATAGTGGTAGAAAGACATAGAAAGAAATTGATAGAGATAGAATGTAACGAACAGTACGAGACGTATAGACAGAGAGATAGAAAAAGCTCCATAGAGAGAAACTGAGCTATAGCTAGAAACAGATAGGATGTGAATGCTACAAATAGATAGGGGTTTGGACAGAACACGGTAGAAATAACTAAAGAAACGTATTAGATTAATAGAAAGAAGCTATCTCTTTCTCTGTATATCTGCCCTTTTCTTCTCTCTTTCTTTCTCTAGCTGTCATTTTCTATCTTTCTATATCTATTTCTATTGTTTTAAATAGATTTCTATAACTAGCTTCATCTATGTTTCTCTATGTGTATCTTTCTATAATTGTTTTTCTCTCCTTTTTACTTATCAATCTATCAGGCTAGATAGCGTTAGACAGCTGTCTAGCGTTAGACAGCAAAACATAGACAGAGACAGAATGACAGACAGAAGCAAGATGAGGAAAAAACATTAGCAAACGTTAACTACACATAGATGGAGAAAGTTAAAGAAAGGTATACAGAAAACAATAGAGATTAATATAGAAAGAGAGAAAATGATAGGTAGAGAGTAAAGCAGATACATAGGAAGATCAATTCATATAGATAATTGTAGAAAGAAAGAAACAGATAGAAACAAATAAAGAGTAAGAGATACACTGAGCTAGAGCTAGAAACATATAGAATGCGAACGTTACAAATAGATATAGGTTCAGCTAGAACAAGATTGACATAACTAAATAAACAGACAAATAGATAGAAAGAAGCCGAGAAAAACCAAATCAAATAGAAAAAAGATACCCACAGAAGAAGTTAGAGAGAGGTATTTAGAAAGTGAGAGGTATTTAGAAAGATAGATATAGAAAGAGAAAAATGAAAGCGAGAGATAGAAAGAGATAGGAGATAATACATAGAAAGACAGAGATTAAGATAGATAGTGGTAGAAAGCCACAGAAAGAAACAGAGATAGAAAGTAACAAATACTACGAGACGTATAGACAGAAATAGATAGAAAAAGTTACATAGAGATAAACTGAGGTAGATCTAGAAACAGATAGAATGCGAACGCTACAAATAGATAGCGGTTCAGAGAACAAGAGAGAAATAACTAAATAAACAGATTAGATAGATAGAAAGAAGCTGAGAAAAACCAAATCAGATAGAAAAAGATAGATACTCATAGAGAAAAGGTACATAGAAAGCAATAGAGATTGATCAAAAGAGATAGGAAAGTGCACATATACATAGAAAGAGAGAGATAGAGGCAAAGACAAAGAAATGGCTAGAGGTAGAATGTAACAAATAGACGAAGAGACACAGAGATAGAAAAAGCGGCTTAGAGATACACTGAGCTAGATGTAGAAACATATAGAATGCAAACGACAGCGGTTCAGACATAACAAGATGGAAACTAAATAAACAGATCAATAGAAAGAAGCTGAGAAAAAGCAAATCCGATAGAAAAAGACAGACACAGAAGAAGATAGAGAAAGGTATATAGAAAGCGATAGAGGAAAGAGAGAAAACGAAAGCTAGAGATAGGAAAGGGCAGATATACATAGAAAGAGAGATTAACATAGATAGTGGTAGAAAGACACAGAAAGAAAGATATAGAAAGTACGAACAAATAGTCTCATACGAACACGTAGTATGAGACGTATAGACATGTTCATCTGTGTGTATCTACCTTTTTATATCTGATTTGGTTTTTCTCAGTGTCTTTCTATTTATCTGTTTATTTAGTTTTCTCTCTTGTTCTGTCTCAACCTCTATTTGAAGCGTTCACATTCTATCTGTTTCTAGCACTAGCTCAATTCATCTCTATGTAGCTTTTTCTTGGTTTCCCTCTCTGTGTCTCTTACATTCGCTCTTTATCCATTTCTTTCTATGTCTTTCTACCACTATCTCTCTGAATCTCTACATATACATGCACTTTTCTATCTCTTTCATTAGCTTTCATTTTCTCTTTCTATTTCTATATCACTTTCTATGTACCTTCCTCTTTGTGTATTATGCATACACTTTTTCTATTTGATTTCGTTTTTCTCGGCTTCTTTCTATCTATCTAATCTGTTTATTTAGGTATTTCTATCTTGTTTTGTCCGAACCTATTTGTAGCGTTCGTATTCTATCTGTTCTTAGATCTTACCTCAGATTATCTCTATGGAGCTTTTTCTATCTCTGTCTATACGACTCGTACTATTTGTTACTTTCTAGCTCTGTTTCTCGCTCTTTCTACCACTATCTATCTTTATCTCTCTATGTATATCTGCCCTTTCCTTATCTCTTTTTCATTTGTAGCTTTCATTTTCTCTCTTTCTATAACGATCTCTACTGCTTTATATACCTTTACCTTTATACCTTTATACCTTTATATACCTTTATCATCTTCTATGTGTATCTATATATATCTGTCTTTTTCTATCTGATTGGGTTTTTCTCGGCTTCTTTCTATCTGTTTATTTAATGATTTCAAGCTTGTTCTGTCTGAAACTATATCTATTTGTAGTGTTCACATTACATGTTTCTAGATCTAGCTGAATACATCTCTATGCAGCCTTTTCTGTTTCTCTCTCTGTTTTTTCTGTTTGTTACTTTCTATATGTTTCTTTCTACCAATGTCTATCTGAATGTTCTCTTTCGATCTCTACCTATCGTTTTCTCTCTATATATTTATCTGTATCATTTACTGTATACCTTTCTCTTTCTTCCTCTATGTGTATCTTGTCTTTTGCTAATGTTTTTAATTTTCTTGTCTTCTGTCTGTCTATCTATCTCTCTACTTAGCTAGCTGTCTTGTTCTGTTAGACTCTATATCTATTTGTAGCATTCACATTCTTTGTCTAGCACAGTAGATCTCCGTGTAGCCTTTTCTATCGGACTCTGTATCTCTCACTTACTGTTTATTTGTTAATACCCATCTCTAGTTCTTTCTTTCTATGTCTTTCTATCACAATCTGAATCTATCTGAATGTATCTCTTTCTATGTATACCTTTCCTTTCTTTTCTCGTTCTATCACTAGCCTTCAGTTTCTCTCTATATCTCTCTATTGATGTCTATATAGCTTTCTCTAACTATCTTCATCTATGTGTATATTTTTCTAATGTCTCTCCTTGTTTCTATCTATCGAACTTGTTCTGTCTGACTCCATACCTACTTGTAGCATTTGCATTCTGTTTTTAGGTCTAGCACAGTTTATATCTAAGTAGCCTTTTCTCTCTGTTTCTCTATATCTGTCTCTTACTGTCTATTTGTTTCTTTCTATAACTGATTCTATCAACTGTCCTAGAGCTAAAAACAGAATGTGAAGATTTCAAATCAGATAGATTGAGAAAAAAAAGGAGAGAAAAAATATCATTTGAAATAGATACACATAGATGAAGAAAGTAATAGAAATCTATTTAAAAGCAATAGATATAGAAAGATAGAAAATGATAGCTAGAGATAGAAAAAGGAAAGAAGAAAGAGAAAGAGATTCAGATAGAAAGTGGTGGAAAGACAAAGAGAAAGAGAGAAATTCAGATACATAGTGGTGGAAAGACAGAAGGAAAGAGTAAGAGCTACAGAGAAATAGGTAGACAAGGCTTCTTAGAGATAAACTGTGCTCAATATACAAACAGAATGTGAATGATTCAAATAGATATAGAATTGGACAGAACAAGATAGATAGATTGATAGAACAAGAACATTAGGAAAAGATTTGAGGCAGAAAGAAAGAAAAGAAAGAGGCAGAAAGAGAGATTCAAATAGATAGTGGGGGAAAGACATAGAATGATACAGAGAGACAGAAAGTAACAAATATTAAGAGAGAGATACAGAGAAACAGAAAGAAATAGAGATCAATTGTGCTAGAGATAAAAAAAGCAGACTTCAAACAGAAAAAGTGGACAGATGAGAGAGAGAGAGAGAGATGGATAGATGAAAGTTAGAAAAAGAAAAAGAAAGGAAGGAAGGAAAAAATTAGAAAATGATAGATACACATATATACACATTGGTGAAGACAAAAGTATGTAGAAAACAATAGAGATAGAGATAGAAAGAGAGAAAATGAAAGCTAGTGATAGAAAGGGCAGATACGCATATAAAGAGATATATACAGAGATATCTTGGTAGAAAGACAGAAACAGATAGAGCTAGAAAGTAACAATAGACAGTAAGAGACAGATACAGAGAAACAGATAGAAAAGGCTACATAGAGATCCACTGACCTAGAGCTAGAAATGCCAACGCTACAAATAGAGTCGGACAGAACAAGACAGACAGATGGATAGACTGATAGAAAGGAGAGCAAAAAAACATTAGGAAAGGATTTATACACTCATAGATGAAAATAGATAAAGGTCTGTAGAAAACAATACAGATATAGAAGGAGAGAAAATGAAGGCTACTGATAGAAAGAGATAGGAAGAGATAGGAGATACATACAAAGCAATAGATTCCAATAGAGAGTGGAGGAAAGACTTTGAAAGAAACAGCAATAGAAATTGACAAATAGACAGTAAGAGACCGATACAGAGATAGAAAAGGCTACATAACCACTATGCTAGTGCTAGAAAAAGAATGTCAACACTTCTAATACATATGCAGTCAGAAAGAACAATATAGATAGACTGATAGCGTTCTATTTGTCTCTTTGACTATGTGTAGCATTCGCATTCTAGCGCTAGCTGAATTTATCTCTATGTAGCATTTTCTGTTTCTGTGTCTCTTGCTCTCTATTTGTTCTCTTCTCAAGCTTGTTGGAATATATAGTTTGCTTCCCTTATGCCAGTGGCCATCCCTCGCCTGCTTTAGTTCGGCTTTGTGCACGTCTTCCCCCTCCTTTTCGACTTCTGCTTTTACTCTCTCTGACCCACCTGCCGAACGTGGCGGATTGCACTCAGGGAAGGGGAAACATTGGGCGCTCGCCTCTCTTGCACGGAGGGGTGACAGACTGGCTGTAGAGGGTGCAGTTTGTGCGCTAGGCAGACCAGGCCGTCTAGGAATGCCTCTTTCAGGGCCACCAGCATGTTTCTTCCTGCATTGGTGAACATGAAGCCGCAGGAAACCTGTGTCATGGGAACCCATTTCCTCAGGGCAGCCCCGATCATGGAAGCGATGTTCTTGCCCGTATGATCCTCGTCCATGTCTGCAGCAGGAGCACTCTATAGCTCAGCACTAAGGGGGCCAACTCCTCTGGTGATTCGCCCTCTCCCTGGGGTGGCAGAGATCCTCCGGTCCCTGTAAAGGTGAGGTAGCCATGATGAGGGCTGCTCCAGAGGTCTGCCTTAAACTGGACAGTCAGTCCGTGGGCACCCTTCAGTTCCCTCACGACCCTCACTGTCACAACCTGGTAGAGGGTGGGCAAGAATTACCGTCCAATGGTCCTCTGTGATGGCACTGAGAACCAGCGAGAGAATTTTATATCCACAAGCGTGGGATGATGAACGGCTACATTATGGTGGGATGATGAACTGCTACATTATGTAAACCTCCCTTTGGAGAAGGAGGGTTATGTGCCGTGGTGGCAAGAGCCTCCTCCGGTCTCCCTTCAGACTGACGCCCGGAGTTGGGAAGGGATTACCAGTGATGGAAAAACATTTGACAAGGGAGCCTGTTCCTCGCCTGGGACTCGCCTGGGATGAGGTGGAGGTGAAAGAAGAGGATTGTTTGATCATCATAGAATCATAGAATCATAGAGTTGGAAGGGGCCATTCAGACCATCTAGTCCAACCACCTGCCCAGTGCTCACCACCTTCCTAGGCAGCAGATTCCACTTTTGAACTACTCTGACCGTGAAAAAGTTTTTCCTAATATCCACCTTTGTGCATGTAATTTAAGCCCATTTCTTTGGGGCCTACCTTCTGCTGCCAACTAGAACAGCTCCTTGCATTCCTCCAAATGACAGCCTTTCCAATATTTAAAGAGAGCACTCATGTCCCCCCTCACCCTCCTCTTCTCCAAACTAAACATTCCCAAGGCCTTACCTCAGTCTCCAGACCCCTGATCATCCTCATCGCTCTCCTCTGCACCCTCTCAATTTTGGCCATATCCTTTTTGAAGTGAGGCCTCCAGAACTGCACACAATACTCCAGGTGTGGCCTGACCAAGGGGCTATGAGAGGGGCTATGACCTCCTATGATTTTGACGCTATGGCCCCTTTGATACAACCCAAGATTGAATTAGCCTTTTTTGAATTAGCATTTTCAGTTTGAATTAGCCTTTCCAGTTTGTCCATCAGAATGTCATGGGGGACCTTATCAAAAGCTTTACTGAAATCCAGATAAATCACGTCAACAGAGTTCCCCCGATCCAGTAAGCTGGTCACTCTATCAAAGAAGGAAACCAGGTTGGTCTGGCAAGATCTGTTAGGAACAAAACCATGCTGACTTCCCCGGATCACTCAGCGGTCCTTCAGATGCTTACAGATAGATCCCTTTAAAATCTGTTCTAATATCTTCCCAGCAACAGAAGTCAGACTCACCGGCCTGTAGTTTCCCGGGTCATCCTTCTTCCCTTTCTTAAAGATTGGGATAACATTCGCTCTTCTCCAATCTTGTGGCACATCCCCAGTCCTCCAGGAGGCCTTGAAGATGATGGACAGGGGTGCTGCAAGTTCTCTAGAAAGTTCTTTCAGCACTCTTGGGTGCACCCCATCCGGCCCAGGGGATTTGTATTCATCCAGTGCAGCCAGATGCCTCTCCACAACCTCTCTGTCAATGTCAATTAGCCGCTTAGGTGCCCTGCCACATTTTCTTCTATCTCAGAGAACAGCTCCACGGATCTCCCTCCAGAGTGACACCCGCAGTCGCAAACGGTTTACCAGCGATGGAAAAACATTTGCCAAGGGAGCCTGTTCCTCTCCCAGGCCAGTGGATTGAGTGGAGTTGAAAGAAGAGGATTCTTTGGATTATCTCAGTGAACAGCTCCAGGTGATGAGATATGACCTGTTGGTGTTAACAGGACGTACCCGGGGTTGGATGAGGATCACAGCGGATGCTCAATGCCCCCAAGCCCCAGAGAATTTACAAATAATGGGGGAGTCTGGATTACCCTCTAGAAATGCTGACAAGCGTGGTGGATTTACAAGTGACCCACTAACTCAATGGGGAACGGGAGCTTCGGCCAGGCCAAGCAACCAGGAATGGGGCCATGCTGCAGCTACTTACGCTACCATTGTGGAATAAACTGGCTTTTCCCGATGTAACACTTCCAGAAGTATAGGTCCTAAGACCAACAGGAAAACAATTATTTATCAATCATATATTACATATACATAATCATTATTTTAATATAGCATATTACAATATTGCAGCCAATTTTTATCTTCCTTTTACAAGTTTCAGCATATAATTTATATTACATATATCATTCAAGAATCCTCCCCAGGAGGATCAAGGGGTGCAGCGGCAAATTAATGACTTGTACTATATCAAAGTCCTTTCAGTAGCTGGTTAAACAAGTTCATGGTTTGTTCCAAGATGAAAAGTGGAACCTTCAATGGTGCCTGGAACTAAGGCCGGCAATTTCCAACTAGTTCTTCATCCCCACGGACTTCCTCAGGAGCAACCATTTACAACTACATAAAAATGAATAAATATTACATAAATTCATTTTAGCTCATTTATATATTCTCTAATAGTACATTGATTGATTATTTTATATATTACACATTACCAATAGTCTTGCTAAAACATCTACATGTGCTCACCCATCCAAAGTCATTTAACAGGCACACCGTCAGTTCACCCAATGACGTGGAAAACTCCTACGTGATGCAGTTCCTAGCGTTCACATTTTTGTACAAAAAAAGATTTACAATACAGGGAGGTACCAATAACATCCATGATCTCATCACAAATCGGTGACACCTGCAAGTTACAACCTCAATTTCTCAGTATATCCTGAAATAACTTACAACCTGTAATGACAAAATGCCTATACGGGTTACTAAAGACAATGTGGATTCCATTCTACAAAGGCACTACACTCAAACCAGAAAGCTTTTCAGTGGTAATTCATTATTAAGTCCCCGTGGTGATAAGGTTTTTAGCATATGAATCCACCTCGCCTCCTTTCTCAATAGAGTTAGTTGCGAGTCAGATTCTTTGGTGGTAGTAAAGAGTCCTGCTACTTTTATCTCCTCTGCCTTATGTTTCTCATCTAAAAAATGTTGTGTTAAAGGGGCTTCCTTCACCCCATGGTGAAGGTTGAAAAGCTTTCTGGTTTGAGTGTAGTGCCTTTGTAGAACGTCTTGTATGTTCTTTGTAGGTCTTCTATGTTCTTTGTATGCTTGTGCAAGTTCAGGCTTACGCCACACTGAATACACGTAGACATAGGTTAAGATCCGTGCTAAATTTAAGTTACAGACTGCTAAAGCTAATTCCCCATTATAATAAAAAGCAGTTCTGGTAACAGAGCGGAGGCCTCGTGCATGACCCACCCACCGTACGTGGCGTGTCATGTCGTGGACAGGGAAGGGGGAGACATTGTGCTCATTGAGGGGAAACTTCCCCCAGCTGGACAGGCGGCACAAAATAAGGGGCCTGGGCAAGGACGGACCCAGAAGAGCTCCGCACTAGTGCAGCAGCATGACGCCATCCCTCATGCAGAGGTTCGGAGAAAACAGGCCTGCGAACATGTGAACAAGTAGAGCAGTGAACAAGTTAGTGTTATTATCATCCCCACAATACAGCTGGGGAGCTGGGGCTGAGAGGGGTGGATTACCCAAGGCCATCTACTATGTTCATGGCAGTAGTGGGATTCAAACCAGTAGAGTGCTGATTCGCAGCTGAACCACTAGTCGGCCCCTAAGCAAATGGTCCACCTGGCGGTCAGAAGGCTTCACTCTTTTTAAGACCTCTGTGGTCCCAGTGCTGGCATTGGGCCACCCTCGCTGCTGTGTCTCTGCTTCGCTCCAGGATTGTGAGTATTTCCCTTATCATCGTTGGGAACCAGCTAATGCGAACGTCTCTGTATTTCCTACTCTGTATTTCTTAGGTCTTGTATGTTCTTTGTATGCTTGTGCAAGTTCAGGCTTACGCCACACTGAATACACGTGTTTGGAACCTATTTGTAGTCTGCCTCTTTTTCACTAGAGTGTCTGGGATCGGGACCTCCGTAGACATAGGTTAAGATCCGCGCTAAATTTAAGTTACAGACTGCTACAGCTAATTCCCCATTATAATAAAGAGCAGTTCTGGTAACAGTTTACTGGTGGAGGATGCGGGCATAAACCAGTTCGTGTGACTGCACGTGAGTCGACACGCGTGTTTTCAGCGAACTGACTTAGAGGAAAATTTTCCAGACCTCAGTGTAAAGAGCGCAATTTAGCTCAGGGAATTAAAAGTGTGAGTGTGTGTGGCTCTAGCGAGCATTTCTATCCTGTGGGTTGGCTTTTCCCCATTTCCTCCTTCAGCCAGCTTTGGACTACTTGCCTTTTGTGGTGCACCGCGAGGCCCTCCAGCCGTTATAACCGGTGTACTGTGGGTGAGGACCTCTGAACTGGTGAAGTTCCTGGCCACCTTCCGGGCCGCCTAAATGCGTCTATGTGGGTGGGATCCCAGAAGTAGGTTCTAGATATATACGCATATATACATCCTGAAGCAGCACATATAAAATTCTTTTCCGCCCTCCCCCGTCTCTCCTAAGCCCGTCCAAACCCCCGTTCCTGCCAGCACTTAGGCTTCAATCCCCGCTCCGGAGGAAACGTGAAGGGATCGATAGTCCGTTCGTTCAGTCAGTTAGCTTTGGGAATCTAAAGCCAGGTTCCTGAAGCCCCGCGGCAGCCGGCCGCACTGTGCTTGAGGGTTTTAAGTTAGACTCTTGGGCGCACTTCGCTTGGGAGTTTGAAGGCAGACTCTTGGGCACCCCTCGCTTGGGAGTTAGTAGGACTCTTGGGCGCATTTTCGCTTGGGAGTTGTTTGAACTCTTGAGCGCACCTCGCTTGGGAGTACAGTAAGCTTTACTCCTGGGCACTTTTGCTTGGGGACTTGCAGAGGCAGTCCTTGAGCGCTTTAGTCTTTTGGTCTAGGCTTGGAGACAGTTTAACCATTTGTCTCTGAGCACAAGGCCTGGGGACACTTTGAGTTTAGTTCTTGGGCAGAGAGCTTGAGAGCATTGTAGCTTCTGAGCAGAGGCTTGGGAGCATTTCTGGTTGCCTGAGCAGAGGCTTGGGAGACCCCTTAGTTGCAGTTTCTGAGCAGAGGCTTGGGAACACTTTTTGGTTTTCTGAGCGCATAGGCTTGGGAGACCCCTGAGCTTTGGTTTTCCGAGTATAGGCTTGGGAGACCCCTGAGCCTTGGCTTCTGAGCAGAGGCTTGGGAGCACTGAGCTTTTTTGGTTCTTGGGCTTAGAGAGCTTGGGAGCACCTTCTGAGCCAGTAAACTTTTCCTGGTCCCGTGGCTTGTAGGCAAGCTTGAAACGGGAATAGGAATTTTCCCTTCTCCCCCGGTGGAGGAGAACCGAGTGTAGAACCCTTAAAAATACCCTTATAAACCTAAAAGTAGGACCTTTAAATCACCCCTGTTAAAAACCTGTGTAGTACCCAGTTTAAAAATCCTTGAGAACCGGAGGGAAGGATAAACCTCCCAAAGGAACATAGAGAGGAAAAGTTGTTGAAACCCCTGAATATCCAGTGTAAGAATCCTCGAGGACCCGAAGGAAAATAACCTCCGAACGACCCCTAGACGGGAAAACTTATAGGGAGCTTTAATCGCCCAACCCCTGGTGTCGCTGATCCACTCTTTAGACCGCCCCGAGATCAGCCTTAAACGAAGGAAAAATGTACCGGGCAAACCCCACCGTGCCTCGCCTGGAGAAGTGGCTAGTTAAGAAGGGAGATTGCCCTTGGGAAGCCGGTTCCTTCAAGGGACCCGACCCGCTCCAGATAGTTAGAAGTGCCTTCCAGGACTTCTGTGACAAGGAGAAACCTAGGTCTAGCAAGAAAGATAGATATGGAGCTTGGGCACTTTTCACTGCCCTCCAGGACAGCGTGTCCCTAATTAGTAAGTTGCAAACAGCGCAGGAGGAGCTAGAGGAGAGGTCAGAGCGAGAGCAGGACGCCTTGCGCCCAGAAATCCAGACTCTCAGGACTAAGCTCACCGAACAGGAAAAAGAGTACGAGAGAAGAGCAGTTGAGTGGCGCGCCGAACGCGTCAATTTCATATTAGAGAAACAAGGACTAACTACCGCCCTCCAGGACGCTCAGCACAAGGCTGAAGCAGCCACCGCTCGTGCCGATATGGCTAAGCACGCATTAACTGAGGGACAAGAGGAGATTACTAAGCTCACCCATGCCGCCCGGTTCATGGCGGACCACAACCAGTCTAAAACCGCAGCCGCGGATCATTCAGCTTGTAAGAGGGAGCTATAGGCCCTGAAGCGACACTTGGGGATGCAACAGGCCGTAATTTCCGCCGTGCACCCCTCAGTCCTCTTGGCCCTCCCAGAAGATAGTAAGGATAGCTGGGCATCTCAGTCGCCCCAGCCCGAGGAAGCCCCACAGCCCCTCCATCCAATAGCTACTAAAGAAATTGTATCCATGGATGAGGACGGCAAGAAGACAGACCGGGTCATTAAGGAAACCCGCAATTGGAGGCCCGATGAGCTCCAAGCCATAGCAGATCGCATGGGGCCCCTAAACCGAGACACGGCTATCCAGTGGTTCACCCATGTGACCACCTCCCAGCCCTCCGCTAGTGGTTCCGATGTGGCCCAACTGGCCCGCCACTGCGCCAGCCCCGAAATAGTCACAGCCCTTAATGCTTACGTGTCCAACCGAAGGCTAGCCACCCGCAGTCAGTACAGAGCAATTAAAGAACTGTGCGCATTCTTATGGCCCACCAAGAGTTTGAAGGCCCTGTACATTGCAGAGTCCCAAAAGCCCGGAGAGGACCCAGAGGCATACTTAGCTAGGAAGCAGCTTCTCGCTGAGCTAGCAGACGAAGTGGACCTAGATGCAAGCGATGTACCAGACTTCGATGAGCTAGAATTTAGAAGGGCCATCATAGGTGGGCTCAACAGTACTACCCGCCTAGCCCTAGCAGGAGTAGAACCCGGGAGCATCTCATGGGGAGACCTGGAAGCTCGCATCAGGAGCATTGCTGGCCTGTTGCGAGAAACCGGAGCGACCCGCCATGTGAAGTCCCCGGCCTCCCGTAGGAAGGAGAGCGAGCCGATAAGTGCAGTCACTTACGCCAATCATGGCCCCCACTCCCAGTACCGACTGTAGGGACGCAACTCGTACTCGGAGGCAAGGGGAGGAATCCTGAGGGGAAGGAGCAGCAGTTTTAACCGGGGAAGAGGGCCAAGGGACTACCGCCCGGGAGTTTCCTTCGCACCCACCCCGAGTTACGGTTCCTCCTCCCAGCAGGGACCTCACGAGCCCCGACCGCAAGATGCGCCCCTAGCCCCTTCCCATTCTCGAGCATCGCACCCGTACAACCATCAGGTCTACCCACCTCCAGATCAGTCTAACGCTTGGGGAGCACCGCAAGGCGACCACGAGGGCTACAAGGACCGCGGCAGCACGCCTCAGTCCAGGGACCCCCTCCGATGGGAACTTTGGATGCGCCTCAAAAACATTGGAGCGAACATGGAGCTATTCGATGGAAAGCCCACGTCCATTCTAATGAAGGCGATCATGGACTGGGAAGACCAGCAGCAGCCCCCAGTGCCCCCGACAGCGCCCCCCTTACCACCCGACCTTCCCTTTTCAGGTCCCCCGATAGCTGCGGTCCGGGAACGCCCGGGCCACAATAACCCCTTTAGAGAAAGTGCCGCTTTCACCGACCAGGGCGCAGGATCAGAATAGGGTCGCCCCGAGTCCCAGTCTCCTTCCGTGGGCATAGTTGCCAAACTAAAGCCGGACACATGGGAGAGACCGACAGTGAAGGCAGGGATCGGGACTCCCGGGGAAAAGAAGAAGCCTGCCACCCTCCTCATAGATACCGGAGCTTCGCTTAATATACTCCGGCCCACCTTAGTTACGAAGGGAACTCAGACCCCCACCACAATGCAGCTCGCTGGTTTTGGAGGCGGCATGCAGGAATCCCCGGTCTGGCAGGACATCCCCCTCTCCGTTGGGAGCCTGGCCACCTGGATTTCAGCATGCGCAAACCGGGGAGAAGATGATGGACTTTTGGGTATGCCGTTCTTCTGAGCCGAGGGACTGACCATTGACCTAGCGAACGGGCTCCTGTGGCGCATCCCGGGAGGCCCAGACTTTGTCAATGCAGTCCATCGATGTGCAGCCCTTAAGGCCCCTTTGCCTCTCGCCCCCATCACAGGAGACCCCTGGGTTCAGGACTTTCCCGATGTTTGGGTTGCAGACAAAGCCGAGTGTGGGATAGTGAAGGGCGCCTGCGTCCTGATTGAAGGAAAGGACCCCCCTCCCCAGAGACAGTAGAAGTACCCAGCCGAAGCCGAGGCAGGGATAGCCAAGACCATTGAAGGACTCCTTGAGTGGGATGTCATACTCCCGATGCAGTCGATCTGCAACGCCCCATTGTGGCCAGTTCTGAAAGCAGATGGAGTGACCTGGAGAATGACGGTCGACTTCCGGGCCCTGAATGCCACCACCTCTCCAGTTGCACCGGTTGTGGCCAAGTACAACAAGATCCTGACGGCCATTGCCGCTGGGTCCCGGTTCTACTCGGTCATAGACTTGGCCAACGCTTTCCACTCCGTCCGGTTGCATGAGTCTTGCTGGTACAAGTTTGCGTTCACTTTCCGCGGCCAGCAATACGCATTCAAGCTGACACCACAGGGATTCCACTCCAGCCCCAGCATTTGCCATGCCCATGTAGTTCAGATGTGGAAACGCCTCCAACCCTCCTCGAGGCCCCATGTTCTGAGTTACGCATTCAAGCTGACACCCCAGGGATTCCACTCCAGCCCCAGCATTTGCCATGCCCATGTAGTTCAGATGTGGGAACGCCTCCAACCCTCCTCGAGGCCCCATGTTCTGAGTTACGTGGACGATATTCTGGTCCACGCCCCCACGGAAGAATTAGCTCGCCAAGTCACGAGGGAAGTCCTAGAACTCCTCCGTGAGACTGGGTTCAAGGCAAGCAGGGAAAAGGCCCAATTAGTTCAGACCAGTGTCAAGTACCTGGGTCTGACCCTGGGACCCGAGGGTCGCACCCCGGACGCCCAGCGAATGGAGGTCATTTCCAAGCTGCCTGCACCCACCGACGTCCCCTCCCTTAGAGCCCTTCTAGGAACCTTCAACTTCTCCCGAGACTTCATCGAGTCGTTTGCAGATAAGGCTCGCCCTCTTTATGCCCTACTTAAAAAGAACACTCCCTGGGAATGGGGACCAGATCAGCAGACAGCCTTGGTCGAACTGAAACGTAGCCTGGCCGCAGCCCCAGCTTTAGCCCATCCGGATGTCACCCAGCCATTTTTTATCCAGCTAGCAGTCTCGGACAAAAGCATCGGAGCCACGCTCACCCAGCAGCAAGCGGGAGCCGCTAGAGTAGTAGCCTATGCCTCTCGCAACCTAACTTCAGTAGAGACCAAGTTCAGCCCATGCAAAAAGACTTGCCTTGCTCTAGTTTGGAGTCTGACCCATTGGGAATTTATCATAGGTGGCTCGCGCACGATAGTCCAGACCACCCATACGCCCCTCAAGTACATCCTATCTGGAAAAATACAGGACGGGCAGGTATCTAACGCCCGCATAGCACAATGGACCTTAGCCTTGGTCAACCGTGGAGTAGAATTTAAGAAGGAAGCCACTGAGCCACCAGCCCCCTATGGCCTGTTAGTGACCGGGACCGAGCATGAGTGCCCCCTGGACCCGCCACCGCAGGTTGTTTGGCCAGTCACTTGGGGAGTCCCGCTAGAAGAAGCCGGACTGAACGGCTTCACATGCTGGTTCTGCGACGGCTCCTCCTTTCACGTTAGTGGCTCCCCTCGGACAGGCTATGGCGCTGTGCGAGTGAGCGACGCCTATACCCTCAAAGGTCCAGCCCGCCCCCATTCCAGCCAAGCGGCTGAGGTGCAAGCGCTTCTGGCAGTGCTTGAGTTTGAGCCCCCAGAAAGCCCACTTGCCATTTACACAGACTCGGATTGGACGGCCAAAGCCGCCACGGTCTGGCTCCCGGTGTGGCAGAATCAGGGGTGGAGAGCTAGCGATGGGAAACCCGTAGCCCACCTACAGCTATGGCAGCAAGTAGCCGCGCTCCTCCAGTCTCGCATAGGCCCAACACAGGTCACACATGTTAAAGGACACCAAAAGACTAATTCAGAGACCACCTATTGGAATGACCAGGCAGACCTCGCAGCCAAGGCAGCCGCCACCGAAAATGCTCCCTTACCGGAACCAGCCCCAGATTGTCCCCTCCACCCTGTCACCACCCGGGCACAAGCCCGCAACCAGGCTCAGGGAACCGCAGGTACACTAGACCTAGCCCAACTGCAGACCTCCAACCCAGAAGTAGCTGACCTCATAGCTGCAGGAAGAGACCAGACAGGAAGATTAGTGATTCGAGAAGAGGAAGGCACAGTTTGGGCAGTAGATACAGCCGGTGAACGCCACTGGGTAGTGCCATTGGAAGTCAGGGCCGACCTGATTCAGTTTGTCCACGAGCAGGGACACCGAGGCAAGGATCTGACTCTGGAGAGGGTCAAAGAGGTTGGTTGGTGGCCTAGCATGCGTACCGAAGTAGCACAATGGGTGGACAACTGTCTGTCTTCTGCTATGGTCAATGCAGACCCGACTGGACCTAGAGCTCCCCTCCAGCATCAGAGAATTGATGGACCCTGGGCTCGTATACAGATTGACTTTATCGGCCCCTTTCCTCCCACTCCCCGCGGCAATCGCTACTGTCTCACTGTCATAGTCCCCTTTAGTAAATGGGTCGAGGCATTCCCGTGTAAGCATAACACTGCAGCCACCACGGCCAAACTACTGTTCAACAATGTATTTTCAAGATGGGGCACTGTACGAGTCATGGATTCCGATTTGGGTTCACATTTTATTGGAGAAGTCACCCAGGAACTTTGCAAGGCGTTAGGCATCCAACAACGCTTTCACATAGCCGGCCATCCCCAGGCTTCCGGCGCCATAGAAAGAACCAACCGGACCCTCAAGGAGGCTCTCCGCAAGATGGTTCGCTCCTCTGGGAGATACTGGGATGAAAAACTCCCCATAATTCTAATGGCCATCAGAGGCACCACCGCAGTTCACAGACTCACGCCCCATATGGTCATGACAGGACGGAAAGCGCAGCTCCCAGAAGCCTTCTGGCTAGACACGCAACTCCCTTCTGATATGCAACCCGTAGTAATTAATGACGCCTGGGTTCAGGACCTCATCTCATCCATACACGCCGTCCACATGCAGGTGGCCCAGAAGTTAGGCACAGCTCAGAAGGATATGGACCGCAAACTAGGATGGGTCAGAAACCCGAGGCAGTGGGAAGAAGGACAGCTCGTTTTATATAGGAAGTTCTCACAGAAGGCGCACTCGTTAGCCGCCAAATGGCAAGGCCCCGTCCCAATCACGAAAAGAGTCTCTCCAGCCATCTATCAGGATTTACTTTGTAAATCCAGAGGAAGACATGAGGCACTTGGCTAAAATACTTCCATGCCTCTCAATTAAAGGAATGGAAAGGGAAGCCGCTCCAAACCGCCCCGCCTGTGTATGATCCTGGGGGAACAACCGCCAGCCCAGCCCCCCTCTGCCCAGTGATTCGCCAGATGTCCCTTCACCCTGGGCCAGAGATACCCTGTGTCCCCTTAGACCAGACCTTTGTAGCTCTTGTATAAAAAGAAACGGCAGAATATATATATAGGTAAAAGTTAAGAGTTTTTTTCTTCAGTTCTATTCTTTAACTTCATTAGGCGGGCCCCACTGTTGGGACCCTAGGGGGAAACACGGCAACCAAAGCCAAATAGGACCACCACCGAGAGTGATTCTTAATTGGATTTTAAGCCGCGTGTTCGAAAAAAAATTGCACAGGCAAAAGAGATTTGCTGTGTGTGAAAGTGTTTGGAGAGGCTTTAGCCCAAAGGTGAATGCAGTCTTCCAACGGTGAAACCACCAAATAAGGTGATTTCTTTGTTTGAAAACATTTCACCCGCCGTGCTAGTGAAGATCCCGCATCTACGTAGATTCGGGGTCTCACCTGCCAGACCCACGCTTTCGCATGATGGTCGGCTTTGGCTTTGAGGGCCATGCCTCCCCTGAAGGAAACCCCCGTCCAGCCCGTCAACCCCCTCTTTTACTAATGTTCATATTCGTCATGGTGAGTTGCTATACGGCGCCACCATCTAGTACGCTTTAGTGTAAAGGTAAAAGACCCGCCAGTATTTTGTAGATATGTACCCTCTGGAATATGTTATTGAGGTGCGTACGCTACGCACAAGGGGCAGCGTGCCTCATTTACATAGCCAGGATCCCCTGCGCCAAGATGACCCCCGAATGACCCAGACCCAGTGGCGCCGGCAGATCTCGGCCGCCTCCGCCGCTTTTCGATAAACGCTGCCGAGCACCTTCGGCTCCACTTCAGCCCTTTCCGCCAACAGCCGCCAACCCCGTCTAAGGTGATCTTTTCCCTTGCCCGTACCGTATAAGGGAAAAGAAGGGGGGGAGATATATTGAAGATATAATGAAGCCCTGCCAGGCACCCCAAGTAAGGGCAACCTAAAAGCACCCCACACCCGTATGCTTCTTGCCCCGTGTGTTTTTCTTTTTGCTCAGTGCATTTTTCTTTTGCTCAGCATATTTTTCTTTTTTGCCCGGTGTACTTTTTTTAAACCAGAAAATGGGGCCTCCCGAGGGAGTCCCTCCAAAAATTACTTGTCCTGCAAACATATGACGAAAGCCCATTTTTAGGAAGTTAAGCGAAGGTCCCCGTTTGCAGCAACTCTTATAGTTGCTGGATACCGCTCTCTAGTTTTTTCCTTTTTAAAGCGGCAAGGCCAGGCCGAGCCGGACCGATAGCCCGCAAAATAAAAATAGCCCGCCGCCGAGCAAGGGGCACCTGAAGGCTACATAGTCTAGGCACCCAGAGACCCCTGGGGAGAGTTTGCATAATCCCGCCTAATGCACAGCCGACCCTTGCTCGACGTAAAGACGTCCCCCCTGAAATATACATGCTTTAAGAAGAAGCCCCCGCATAGGAGTCCCCCAGAGCAACAAGCTGGAAGGCTCGCTTAATGCTCCGGGACTTCTCGTTCGAACCCCGCCTAATAGACAGTGCTGGCAGAAAAACACCTTCCCTTTCCCCCCTCCGCTTCACTTTATTTTATTTTGATGCAACAAACTCAGGGAACCTGTACTTATACCCGCAGGTCTCCCCAGGATATTTTCACTACAGAAAGGAAAAGAAGGCCAGGAGATGAGGCACCTGGCCACTCTGTGTTTGCTCGTGCTGGCAGGCACCCTAATAGAGGGACGCCCGTCCAAATTAATGCCCTACCCTCACTGGAGATGTATCAATACCTTAGCAGGAAATGAAATGATGGTCTGCAAGGTTGTGCAGCAGAGTAATATGACCACCCCTACGGATCGCATAAACTTCCGCAGTTGTGAAGAGCAGTGGATCCGACCCCCAGAGCTTGTTATATTATGTGTGGGAGTGAAAACCATGTCCCAAGAATTAGTATGCTATTCACCTACTGACACAGTGTCACCACTTGCTCCGATCCCATGTATGTTCCTTCCCCGTATCAGGCCAGCCCCCACCGCAGTCCCGGTGGTAGACAAATATACCACCCCTGCCAATTTCGAAACCTCGCCATTTGTCACTGAGGCTTTCGGACCATACTGTGAAGTTATTTTAGTGTCGGCCGCAGTATGGAAGGCAGGAGACCCCTTTAGAATGACCATCCTACTAGGCACTACTGCCACTGAATCTGCATCAGTCACCATCACGCCCCCTTCAGGCGCAGTTCTCTCCTTCGCTATAGAGCACTGGGAGAACCTGACCTGGATTGTAAAGGAGGAAGACCTAGCCAAACACGGCCCACCCGATTGGATACTGGTTCAGCAGACGCCCGAATGCCAAACCAAGCCCCTAGTAGAGAAATTTCACCGGCTTGGGCTGCTCTTTGTAAATTTGACTCACGAACCAGGCAATTACTCCCTGCTGATCCGGACCCAGGAGACCCACACCATCCAAATTGACCCTTTGATTGTTAGCAATGAACAATTAAGCCAAGGCGGCACTCATATAGTGGGCTCCCATGTTTTGAAAACTGACATTCGAGAGAGAGTTCTAGTCCGCCCGCAAATGTCTTTAAAAGAGATCCGCATAGACTTAGCTGAGCTAAATGTAACCCAGAGGCTGCCGCAGTGCGCTCCCTATCTGGAGGCCGGTAGCAAGGGTTGGAATGCATGGCTACAACTGTGGATCGATCCCTCTCCTTCTCTCTCGCGTGCCAGACGAAGCATTGCCGACTGGACTGCTCCTGCAGCCGGAGGCTTAGCAATCATGGATTCGGTCAACATCGAGACTCTCGCTAATAAGTTTGCCCATGTCACGACTAGCATCTCCGACTTAGGTAAACCGGTGGTGCAGTCCCTAAATTCCATTTCGAATGGGCAACACGAGATCAGCTCCATTTTAGTTAACTGGGAGAGTCAAATTGAAAGAGATTTTTCTCTGCTGCTGAAAGGAACACAGTCTTTTGAACGCAACGTGTCAATAGCCATGGCATGTATGCAAGCCCAACAATTAAACCAGGCTGTGGCCATGGGGCTAATTCGGCAAGCCACGGACGGGCACTTGCCCCTGGAAATTAAAAGATTGATTATGCCCAAATTGTCACCCATAGAACTGGAGCTTGAATCCTGGTGGTCTCTTGTAAATTCCTCATTCTCACCGACCACCCAGGAGCTTAAATTATTTTTATTAACGGCCAGTGCGCACGAGTCATTCCACGTGTATCCAGTCGTGCCTCTGGGACTCCAAGTCAGCGACACCGAAGTTCTCTACGCCCGCCACCCCGACCATTGGGCCCGCTTCACCCCGACCGGATGGCAACTCGTCAACCTCCAAGGGTGCCAGCATCGAGACCAGACCGGCTTCATTTGCCAGGACCAAGCCTTTGCACCGCATCACCCCTGTGTAGCCCCGCAAGTCGACGCCCTCAACGAGTGCTCCTTCGAGGTCGTCCGGGAGGACAGCTCCGCTGTGGTCTACCTTGGGAAAGGATGTGCCTGCGTGCGAACGGCCTGCGATTTTGTGATCCTGAACTCGTTCCAGCTCAAGCCCGTGATCCCGGGAGTCAACCGCTGCTTCTGCAACCTGTCTTCGGTAGCAGCCTGCGACTTCACCTACACGGTACCGGTCTGGACCCAAGAAGAGATCCTGGTGGCGCCCTCCATCTATCGTTATGTGAAGCCAGTCTCCCTTGGCATCGGTCTGGAGCTGATCCACGAGCTCCTGACCCACCCGCAGCTCCACCGCACCCTCCAGAGCATCCAGAGGGACGGGGATACTACTGCTTTGGTTGTGTCCCACAACGGCAAGGAGATTTTGGACCTTGTCCAGTGGATCAAGACCACCGGTGAGCACTCGTGGTGGGAAACCCTCTTTGGCTGGAGCCCCACTGCCACTGGAATTTACCATTTGGCTTTGCACCCGATCATTGTTATTTTGGCTTTCCAAGTTTTGTTGTGTGCCTCACTGCTTTATTTGGGCTGTTGGAGCCGCCGACAGCTCCAGCAACTCCAGCTCTCTTACCGCATGGATCGATACAACCCCGACCTCCTTCTGCCTTAATGGATGTTCTTGGCGCCCCATTTCTATTCCTTGCTTATTTTGTTGTTTATGGTGTTATGAACTATGCTTGGGTTTTATTATGTGTGCGGATCCTGAACCAGTCCCATGGACGCTCTGCTGCCGGACACCGCTCCGAGGCCCTCTTGTGGACTAGGGGGGGACGTATTTTCCTGCCTCCCAGCCCACGGCCCGTCTCCAAACGACCGCCAGCAGCGCCACCTCCATGAGGACTAGAACTGTGTGCCTGAAGCCCTTCTTGCCGCCAGCCGACCCTGCTCTGCGGATTGACGCAGGCAGCAAGGGGGGGTGGAAGTGTGTTTTGGAACACATGGACTAAGCTTGCTTGTTCCTGTATATATGCAACCCAGTCTAGCAGCTGTACTGCGGACTGAGCCGCCTGTGATCTTTGTTGCTCTATTGTTTTATGAATTTAACTCCCATGAATTTAGCCCCGAACTAGCCCCTCCCTCTATCTATTGCAAGTGCGCCCATGATCCTCCCATGAACTGGGATCCTTTTTATCACCCCCTATTAACTTTACCCCTATGAGTTTGATTTTAACCTTACGAATTGCCTTTTTAACCTGACTCCCTCCGCCGAGGTAATTCTAGCCTATCTATTATTTTATGAATTGGGTTTTATCCGGGACTTCTCCTGAGCAGTCTCTTGTAAAGGTTATTTTATTCCTGATTTTAAACTCCTATGAATTTGGTTTTAATCTGACTGTATGAACTGGTCTTTTAATCGCAAAGTTTATTTTTCTGACCCCCCCATGAGCCCTTCCGCCGCTTACCCCTCATGAATTGTTTCCACGCACTTGCTTTTACTCTTGCTGCTTTTATTGGTTTTAACTTCCTGGTTTATTGCTTTTAATCATATATATATATATATTTATGGTTTTAATCACCTATGAATTGTTCCACCCTCGATGAATTGGTCTATGCCTTGCTTGCACATTTCACTTTCATCCTGTATGAATTGCTTTTAATCCTGCATTCATGAATTGACCCATGAATTGCCTTTGCTTTTAATCTTATGCTTATGAACTAGTCCATGTATATGAATTGCTCCTGGTTTTTAGTGTTTTTAATCCACCATGAATTACGTATGAATCACCTCCATCCATGAATTGATCTATGTACGCAAAATATGAATTGTTGCTGCTTATATACATGAATTGCTCATTGCTGCTTATATCACTATGAATTACTATTGCTATGAATTATTACTATTTACTCTGACGGTTGCACTTAGCACACCCCCTGGTGTGAACCCAGAGACCTGCAGCCCATTGGCTGATCTAAATTGCACTTATTCGGTTAGGTGGTTCTCTAAACTAAATTTTTGAGTGACGCCTCCCCCTCCTTCCCTTCCCACTCCTTCTTTGCTCGAAGCTCGACCACCAGACATTGCCGACCACCTCGCCTTTGAAGTCAAGTTCGGAGACCCACGCGCCTGACGTCACGTGGTCTCCGAGGGGGGGAATTGTTGCCAAGTAGGCCCCCTCTCCTGCTTTAAGGCCTGCCATGAACTGTGTTAAAGTTTCCTGCATCACTATTTTACTGCTGCACCAAAGACTGCCCTGCACGTGTGTGTTCTGTTACACGTGTCAGTTTCCTGCCTGCGTGTTAATTACCTCACTGCTGCAATAGACTGTGTAGTTGGCTGACTCCATGTTTGGATAACTGCACAAAGGACTCTTTTTCTGGGCAACTCTGCCCTGACCTGTATCTGGATTTCCCAGTGTATGTTTGGACTTTATTACAAGTGTGCCCCGTGCCTGCATTGCCATCTGCCACGGACCATGCCTGTTCCCTGCCTTGGACTGTGTTTTAAAGTGTTGTTCCCCCTGCCTCCATGGAAGCCTGCCTCATATGGGCCCAAGCCGCTGCTAGCAGCCGGGCGCCTGCCGGGGAAACCTCCAGCGAGCCTGGCTAGGCGCTCCCTGGTCAGTTCCCGCCTGGAGCCTCCCGCGGGTCGGTCCCCGAGTTCGCCCTCGCTACCGGGCAGCCTGCTATCCAGCCCCAGCTATGCCCAGCCGGCATCCATGTTCCCAGGCAGCCAGAAGACCCAGGGAAGAAGACTGCTTTGGGAAGCCATTTCAGCGAAGCGGGCACACCACGTCCGCAGCGAGAGTACCTCGCCCCGCTCTGCATATCTTAGGAGCCGCCCCGGAGAAGGAACTAAGTGCCGACCATCCCAAGCACTTAGAGAATGCATCTCAAAGAAACTTCCGCATTCCAGAGCTGATGACATCAGGACAAGCCCTGTCCGCTGGAACATCCTTTCAGCCCACTTGGATTTCCCCCTCCCTCTTTTGTCCCCTCTTCCTGAGGTGTCACTTATCACAATCTGATTACCAAAGTGGCCCATCCAAGCCATTCAGTAGCCCATTAGAACCTTTGTTTTAATCTGTGAGAACCACCAAGTACAGCACCAGCCCCAGGGTACGTTTTGGGGTATTTAAGCCGGTCTCTCAGGCCACTCGGGGCTCGTGCCATTCCCGTCCTGTCCCAGCCAGGCGCGTGCTATCCTATCCAGAACCCCTCGCTGTCCGTCTGTGGTCCCAGTGCTGGCATTGGGCCACCCTCGCTGCTGTGTCTCTCCTTCGCTCCAGGATTGTGAGTATTTCCCTTATCATCGTTGGGAACCAGCTAATGCGAACGTCTCTGTATTTCCTACTCTGTATTTCTTAGGTCTTGTATGTTCTTTGTATGCTTGTGCAAGTTCAGGCTTACGCCACACTGAATACACGTGTTTGGAACCTATTTGTAGTCTGCCTCTTTTTCACTAGAGTGTCTGGGATCGGGACCTCCGTAGACATAGGTTAAGATCCGTGCTAATTTAAGTTACAGACTGCTAAAGCTAATTCCCCATTATAATAAAAAGCAGTTCTGGTAACAGAGCGGAGGCCTCGTGCATGACCCACCCACCGTACGTGGCGTGTCATGTCGTGGACAGGGAAGGGGGAGACATTGTGCTCATTGAGGGGAAACTTCCCCCAGCTGGACAGGCGGCACAAAATAAGGGGCCTGGGCAAGGACGGACCCAGAAGAGCTCCGCACTAGTGCAGCAGCATGACGCCATCCCTCATGCAGAGGTTCGGAGAAAACAGGCCTGCGAACATGTGAACAAGTAGAGCGGTGAACAAGTTAGTGTTATTATCATCCCCACAATACAGCTGGGGAGCTGGGGCTGAGAGGGGTGGATTACCCAAGGCCATCTACTATGTTCATGGCAGTAGTGGGATTCAAACCAGTAGAGTGCTGATTCGCAGCTGAACCACTAGTCGGCCCCTAAGCAAATGGTCCACCTGGCGGTCAGAAGGCTTCACTCTTTTTAAGAGCTCAGGATTGGGATTTATCATAGTCGGGACTCTGCCCCTCTTTTGGCCACACAACCCCTGAGGAGGCTGCCATTCACTTCAGGAAAAGTATGGTTTCCAGTATTGCCTAAGGGCGATCAATATCTCCATTATGCCCTAAGGGCAAGCATGGTTTCCATTATTCCCTCTAGCCACTCTCTGGCCCCATTATTCCCTTTGGGCAAGCATGGTTTCCTTTATTCCCCATGGCTAATCGCTGTCCCCATCATTCCCTGAGGACTGACTCTGTTTTCATTATTCCCTGTGAGTAATCGTTTTCTTCATTATTCCCTATAAACAATTGCTGTTTTAATTCGTCCCTAAGGAAAGCATGCTTTCCATAATTCCCAATGGGCAATCGCTGTTCCCATTATTCCCTGTGGACAATCGCTGTTCCTATTATGGCCTACAAGCGTGCCAGATTTCTATTATTTCTTATGGGCAATCCATGTCTCCATTATTCTCTAAAGTCTTTTCATTATTCCCTATGAGCAAGCAAGCTTTTCATTATTCCTAGAGTGCAATACCTGTGCCCATTATTCCCTATGGGGAATCACTGTCTCCATCATTCTCTGTGGGTAAGCGTGGTTTACATTATTCCCTACGGCCAATCATGTCCCCATTATTCCCTAAGGGCAAGCATGGTTTACATTATTCCTTGTGGGCAATCACTCTCTCGATTTCCTTAAGGACAAGAACAGTTTCTGGTATTTTCTAGGGGAATCACTGTCTCCATTATACCCCATGGTAAAACATGATTTCCATTATATCCTAAGGCCAATCGCTGTAGCCATTGGTCAAGCATGCTTCCATTACTACAATGGACAAGCATGCTTCCATTACTACCTCTGAGCAATTGCTGTTCCTGTTATTCCTTATGCGCAATCGCTGTTCCAATTATTTCGTATGGGCAAGCATGAATTTCATTATTCTGTATGGGCAATCTCTATCTCCATTATCCCCTATGGATAATCGCTGTTTTCATTATTCCCTATGGGCAGGTATTCTTTCCATTTTACCCTATTGGAAATAGCTGTCCCCATTATTCCCTATGGGCAAGCATGGTTTCTATTTCTCCCTATGACAATTCATGTTCCCGTTATTCCATATGAGAAAGCATGATTTCCATTATTCCCTAGGGGAATTCCTTATCTCCATTATTCCCTATGGACAATCGCAGTTTACATTGTTCCCTGTGGGCAAACATTCTTTCCATTATTCCCTATGGGCAATTGCTGTACCCTTTTTTACCTATGGGCAAGCGTAGTTTCCATTATGCTCTATGGGCAAGCATGGGTTCCATCCTTTTCTATGGGCAATCATTGTCCGATTAATTCCCTGTGGGCAATCGCTGTCTGCATTATTCCCTATGGGCAAGCATACTTTCCATTATTCCCTAAGGGCAATCATGATTTTCATGATTCCCTGTGGGCAATCGTTGTCTCCATTATTGCCTGTGGACAATCGCTGTTTTCATTATTCCCTAAGGGGAAGCATGATTTCCACGATTTCCTGTGGGCAATTGCTGTTCCCATTATTCCCTATGCGCAAACATAGTTTCCTTTGTTCCCTAAGGGTACTCGCTGTCCCCATCATTCCCCATGGTCAATCTCTGTCTCCATCATTCCCTATGGACAAATGTTTTTCATTTCTCCCTATCAAGGATCTCTCTTCTCATTATTCACAAACGGAAATCGCTGTTCCCATTATTCCTTATGAGCAATTGCTGTTCCAATTACTCCCTATGGGCAAGCATGATTTCCATTATTCCCTGTGGGCAGTCCTATTCTCCATTATTCCCTATGGACAATTGCTATTTTCATTTTCCCTATGGGCAAGCATTCTTTCCACTATGGGCAAGCCTAGTTCACATTATTCCCTATGGACAATCACTGTCTCCATTATTCCCTATGGGAGAGTATGATTTACATTATTCCCTGTAGCCAATCACTGTTCCCAGTATTCCCTATGGAAAATCACTGTTTCCATTATTCCCTAGGGGCAAGCATTATTTCCATTATTCCCTAAGGCCAATCGCTGTCTCCATTATTCTCTATGAGTTATTGCTGTTCCCATTATTCCCTTAAGCGAAGTGTTGCTTTCCTAATTCCCTATCGGCAAGCATGGTTTCTATTATTCCCTATGGGCTAGCATGGTTTCCTTATTCCCTAGAGCCACTTATCCCTTTATTCCCTAGGGACAATCTCTGTTCTTATTATCCCTTATGCATGATTTCCATTATTCCCTGTGTGCAATCACTATCTGCATTATTACCTAGGGACAATCGCTGTTCTCATTATTCCCTAAGAGCAAGTATTGTTTCCATTATTTCTTATGGGCAAGCACTGTTCCCATTGCGATTGCCTATGGGCAATCGCTGTCCCCATTATTCTCTATGGCCACTCTTTGTCCCCATTATTCCCTCAGGTCAAGAATGCTTTCCAGTATTCCATATCGGCAAGCATGGTTTTTTAAATTCCCTATGGCCACTTACTGTCCCCATTATTCCCTATGGACAATAGCTGTTTTTATTATTCATTATCGGATATCGCTGTTTTCATTATTTCCAATGGGAAGCATGATTTCTATAATTACCTATGAACAAAATCTGTTCCCATTATTCCCTATGGGCAAGCATACTTTCCATTATTTACTATGGGCAATCGCTGTCCCCATTATTCCCTAAGGACAAAAACTGTCTCCGTTATTCCTTAAGGTCAAGCATCCTTTTCATTACTCCCTATAGGCAACCGCTGTCCCCATTATTCTCTACTGGTAGGCACACTTTTCTTTATTGCCTATGGACCATCACTCTCTCAATTATTCCTTAGGGGGAAGCATCATTTCCATTATTCCCTAAGGCAATCGCTGACTCTATTATTCCCTATGGTCTATCGCTGTTCCCATTCCCTAAGGGCAATCGCTGTCACCATTATTCCCTATGGACAATCACTGTTTTTATTATTCATTATGGGCAATCACTGTTTTCATTATTACCAGTGGGTAAGCATGCTTTCCATTATTCCCTATGAACAACTGCTGTCTCCAGTATTCCCTGTGGGCAAGCATGCTTTCCATTATTCCCTATGGACAATCACTGTCTCCATTATTCCTTAGGGGCAAGCATCATTTCCATTACTCCCTCTGGGCCATCGCTGTCCCCATTATTCCCTGCTGGCAGGCTTAGTTTTTCTTTTTTTTAAAAAAAAATTTATTGGCCAGTTTATGTTTCATGTTTAATACATACATTCCCATCATATCTAATTTACTCTAACCCCCACCTTTTCCTCCCCCCTCCTAATCGACTTCCAACAGCTTTCCAACCCTTAACCCTTCTTATTCCTTAACTTCACTTCACTTATATTCTTCTATAACACATATATCGTAATATCTCTTACTCTAAGCATATTCAAATTATTTTATATATATACTATATTAAAATCTCTAATCCACCAATGTATCCATTTTACTCTTCCTTGATTAAATTCCATATTCTAAGTAAGATTTGCTTAAACATAATACTAGCTTAGATTGTAATAATTAAATTCCCCCTTAATGGCAAAGTCGCTTATCTCTTCTATTTACAACATCACATTTTAATAGTTCTCAAACTGCCTCAATTCTCCCTTCACATCCCATTTTTTTTCTAAATATTGTTTCAATTTCCCCCAATCAGCAATAAATTGTCCTGGATCGAGATCTTTAAGTTTTCTTGTCATTTTGTCCATCTCTGCCATGTACAGCAATTTGTAAATCCAATCTTCTATAGTTGGTATTTCTTGTATTTTCCATTTCTGCATGTACAAAAGTGGTGTGGTTATATAAAATAACAATGTTCTGTACTGCACTGGAACACCTTCCATTCCCAAGTTCAGCAGCAACAATTCTGGGTTCTTATTTATTTGGATTCGTAAAATTTCATTAATTGCTTCAGTTATGTCTCCCCAGTATTGCTTAGCTACCTCACAAGTCCACCACATATGATATAGTGACCCTTCATGCTTTTTACATTTCCAACATTTGTCTGACATGTTAGTGTTTCCTAGCGCAATCTTCTTTGGTGTTAGATACCATCTACAGATCATTTTATATACATTCTCTTTAATGTTCGTACAAGTTGAAATCTTCAATGTGTTTTTCCACAGGTGCTCCCACGCCTCCGTTGTTATTTCTTTATTAAAATTTACTGCCCACTTCACCATCTGGACTTTTACTATTTCATCCTCCATATGCCATTTTAAAAGTACTTTATAATTATTTGAAATTTCTTTTTTGCCTTCTTGTAATATCACTTCTTCTAATTCTGAGTTTTCCATTCTTATTCCTCCTTTTAAACAGTCCGAATTATAAAGATCTCTGATCTGTCTATATTGAAACCATCCATAACATGGAGATAGCTCTTCTTCTGTCTTTATTCTTATTGTTGAATATTGTATTTGTGTTATCTCCTTGTAAGTCAAACGTTGCTGTTCATTGTCGACAGTTCTCGGATCTATTACTTCATACGGAACCACCCATGAAGGAATTCCATCATCCAAATAATCCTTATACTTCTTCCAGATTGTGAAGAGGCTTCTTCGAATATAGTGGTGCAAAAACATAGAGTCTGCTTTAACTTTATCATACCACAGATAGGCATGCCATCCGAACAACTTTTTGTGTCCCTCCAAAGCCAGCAGTTTACGTTTTTTTAATGTTATCCAATCTTTTAACCATGCCAGACAAATTGCTTCATAGTATAGTCTTATATTGGGCAGTTGCAAACCACCTCTTTCCTTTGCATCCTGTAATACTTTCATTTTCACACGTGGTTTTTTGCCTGCCCACACAAAGTCTGAAATTTTCCTTTGCCATTTGTCAAATTGTTTAGAGTCTCGGATAATTGGGATTGTTTGCAACAAGAACATCACACGTGGTAGAACATTCATCTTTACTGCTGCTATTCTTTCCAACCATGATAAATTCAATTTGTTCCATTTTATCAAGTCTCTCTCTATTTGTATCCACAATTTCTCATAGTTATTTTTAAATAAATCTATGTTTTTCGCAGTCAGTTCAATACCAAGGTATTTTACTTTGTTAGTTACCTCACAATCCGTTATCTCCATTAGTTCTTGCTGCTTCTGCTTGGTCATATTTTTACATAATATCTTCGACTTCTTTTTATTCACATAAAATCCAGCCAAATCTCTGAACTCCTTTATTTTGTCTATTTTTTAGGCATATTCTCAATTGGATCATCTACTATTAACATTATATCATCCGCAAATGCTCTGACCTTGTAGGAAAATTCCTTTATTTTGATGCCTCGAATTATATCATCCTCTCATATTTGAATCATCAGTACTTCCAAAATCAAAATGAACAACAATGGAGACAGAGGGCAGCCCTGTCTTGTACCTTTGCTTATTTTCAACTTTTTAGTTAAGTCGTCATTCACTACAATCGCTGCACTTTGGTCTCTATAAATTTCTTTAACTGCTTGTATGAACTTTGCTCCCATTTGTAGCTTTTCCATAGTGGCAAACATGAAGTCCCAGTTCAAATTGTCAAATGCTTTTTCTGCGTCCACGAAAAAGAAACCAACCTCCCTATCACAGTGCTTATCATAGTATTCAATAGCGTTTATTACTGTCCTTAAATTGTCTTTAATTTGTCTATTAGGTAAGAATCCGGCCTGCTCTTCTGCAATAAATTCCAACAGCCATCCCTTTATCCTTTCCGCCAAAACTTTTGCAAATATTTTATAGTCATTGTTCAGCAACGAAATTGGCCGATAATTTTTAACATTGGTCAGATCCTGTCCGTCTTTCGGAATCAATGATATGTTAGCTTCGTTCCATGAATCGGGAATCTTATGGTCTTGCATAACTTCATTCATTACCTCTCTCAAAAAAGGTGCCAATTTGCTAGCCATCATTTTGAGGAACTTTGCCGTCAATCCATCCGGTCCCGGTGCTTTTCCTAATTTCATGGATTGGATGGCCTCTTTTATTTCTTCCTCTGTCACTTCCCTATTTAATTTTTCTTTCCATTCCTCTGACATCGTTGGAAGTTTCATTCTTTCCAAATACTTTACTTTTGAATCTCTATTCACTTCTTTTTTCTGGTACAGTTTTGCATAGAATTTATAGAAAGCTCGACTAATAGCTGGTTGGTCGAATAATGTTCTGTCTTCCTCTCGTATTTTAATTATGGTTTTCTTCTATTTTTTCTTTTTTAATTGCCAAGCTAGATATTTGCCGGGTTTATTTGCACCTTCAAATGTTTTTTGATTCATTTTTTTCAAGTTCCACTCCAACTCTTTGTTATTCATTGCCGTCAATTGCTCCTGCAATATTTTTATATCCTGATATATACGTTTCTTCCCTGGTCTTTTCTTAAGTTGTATCTCTTTGGCTTTAATTTTTTCGGTTATTTCCTTTCTTTTTTCTTCTTTTCTCCTTCTGTCCCTTGCATTCAAGTCCATCAATATTCCCCTTATTACAGCTTTGTAAGTGTCCCATACCTTATGAGTTGACACATCCTTATTTAAATTGTATAAAGAACTTGGTCTCCTTTCGTAGCAACGCCATGTTATCTTCTATCTGCAGCAAGTCTTCATTTATTCTCCATCCTCTTCTTTTAGTATTTTTTCCAAATCTCCACATGATAGGATTGTGATCTGAGCCTACCTTAGGCATTATCTCCACATCTCTAGTCCACAACATTAGTTCTTTGGAAGCCCAGATCATATCAATTCTTGATAGAGTAGCATGCCTCGCAGAATAAAAGGCATATTGTCTGTTTTTTGGGTTTTGTCTCCTCCATACATCTTCCAGACTTTCCTGTTCCTTAATCGCAAAAAAACAACTTTGGCAAAAGTCCTCTTTTTTTGTGCAATTTTAGATTTCTTATCTTCTTCCAAGTTTGTAACTCTATTAAAGTCGCCTGCCAGATTTATTTGATCATAGGACAGCTCATCGAGTTGTTTTTGTAAATCCTTGAAAAAGTTTTCTTTCGCGCCATTGGGTGCATAAATTCCAATCACCAAGGTCTTCTTCGAGTTCCAAATTATTTCCACTGCTAAATATCTAGCTTCTGCATCACTTAAAATTAATTTTGGCTGCAGTTCCTCCTTTCTATACAACGCAACTCCTCTCTTCTTTTTGGAGGCTGCAGCAAATTCATTTCCAAGCTTTACAAATTTCAAATACCTTAAATCCTGCTTTCTGATATGTGTCTCTTGGAGACATCCTATATTACATTTTTGTTTTAAAAGCCAGTGGAAAATAGCCTTACGCTTACAAGGTGAATTTAGTCCATTTACATTCCAAGATATTATTTTACACTCCATGATCACATTCTTGTACTTTTTGGTAAGTCCTTTTCATTGTCCCTATTAAAATTTTCCATCTCGTGACCCGACCTGATATTTCTCCTTACTCCACCAAATTCAAATGCCAGTCCTTCTGGTATTTCCCATCTGTACCTAATTTTCAAATCCTTTAACATCTGGACCAGGTCTCTGTATTTTTTCCACTCCAACAACACCACTCTGGGCAGTTCTTTCATAACTCTCACCACCTTCCCGTTGACTTCTAATGGTTCCTGAAACTGTTTGCTCACAATTGACTCTCTTATATTTCTGGTCGTAAATTGAACAATCATATCCCTTGGTAACTTCTTCTGAGTTGCAAATTTTGAGTTAATTCTGTATGCCATGTCCAGAAGAGCTGCAACCTCCTCTTCTTCTTTCCCCAGGTAGCCCGCCAAAATTTCTGTGATCTGCTCTTGGGCTGTTTTTTCCACAATCTCCAGAATCCCGCAAAATTGTTTTTCCATTTGTTTACATTCAGCTACGGCCATTCTTCCCTTCATTCCTCTCATCTCCGTTCTCTGCACGTCTGTTAGGGCGTCGACCGCGTTCTCTACTACATTAACTCTCTGCTGTGTAGCTTGCAAGTCATTTTGTACTTGATCCATTTTTTTGTGAATTCTGTCATCTCCGATTTTAATGCCTTTTTAAAGTCCTTAAAATTCTCCTGCATCATTTCTTTAAGCTCTTTATTTCCTTCTGAAACTTTTTTATCCAAATTCTCCAGCACGGTTTCCCACTCCTTCTTCGACATCGTGGCGCTAGCTCTACTTCGCTCCCACATGTCCGCTCTTTTCCTCAACTCCGTGGCGCTAGTTTATTGCTTTCTGTTATTTTTAAAAGTCCAGATTCAGTTTATTTTTAAGAGAAAAAAGTTTTGTCGAAGGCTTTCACGGCCGGAGAATGATGGTTGTTGTGGGTTTTCCGGGCTGTATTGCCGTGGTCTTGGCATTGTAGTTCCGGACGTTTTGCCAGTAGCTGTGGCTGGCATCTTCAGAGGTATAGCACCAAAAGACAGAGATCTCTCAGTGTCACAGTATGGAAAAGATGTTGGCAGGTCATTTGTATCTACTCAGGAGGGGTGGGGTTGAGCTGAGTCATCATGTAAGAGTTTCCCAGGGTGTGGAATGCTAATGGCCTCTCAGCCCAGTTATAGCAAACTTCTACATGGAACATTTTGAAAAAACAGCTCTAGAATCAGCACCCCACAAACCTAGTGTATGGTTCCGGTTTGTCGATGATACATTTATCATTTGGAGCCATGGGGAGGAAGAATTGATGGGGTTTTTGAATCATCTCAACAACATCCACCGGAACATACAATTCACAATGGAGAAACAAATCAAGGGAAAACTCCCATTTCTGGATACCTTGGTCATCTGCAAAGCAAACTTTCAGTTAGGTCACAAGGTCTACAGGAAACCAACTCACACTGATCGGTACTTACACAAAAACTCCAATCACCACCCCTGACAGAAAAGAGGCATAATGAAAACATTAGTGGATCGCACAAGACGGATATGTGAGCCGCACTTTCTCAATGAGGAAATTAATCATCTAAACCACACACTTCAGGCAAATGGCTACTCCAGAAATGAAATCCGAAGAGCAATCATACCCAGGATGAATCAAACAACCAAGGAAAAACAGTCTCCTACAGGAAAAGTGTTTTTGCCATATATCAAAGGAATTACTGATCAGATGGGAAAGCTTATGAAAAAGCACAACCTTCAAGCAGTATTCAGACCCACCCGAAAAATACAACAGATGCTACGATCAGCAAAAGACAGGGATCCATGAAGGTCTAACACAGCTCTAATCATGGAGCTGACCGGGCTGCCATTTAAGTGGCCGGCGGGGCAAAATCCAGCCCGCAGCCGACTGTTCTCAGGCGGAGAACAGGCATAGAACGCTCAAGCACCTCAGGGCGTGTCGATCTCGGGCGAGGGGGGTCCTACGCAACGGATCCTATCCCCGACCCTTGAGGTCCCACCCTAAGACAGGTCGGCTATAATCTCTGTGGCAGTCCTGGTGCCAATGCGGTTGGCATAAGACCTACATGCCCAAGCTTCAACAGGGGAAGGAAGAGTGGATGGGACTCTAAGATTGAAACAGCGATTACAACCCAAGGAGTGAATGAGAAGGTAACGATCACTATCTCTTGAAATGGGACAGATTACTAAAAGTAAAGAAGAATTAAAGTAGACTTTTAAACTGCAACAGACTAAGTATAAGGAGGGGAGGACCCGGCAAGAATTATATTAGAAAAAGGACTAAGTTAAACGAAGTTATTAAAGAAATTGGACTATTGTTTTGAATACCCATGGCTATAAGGAGATATCAGGCTGTGAGAAAGTTTCACCATCGTGAGAACTGCTGTGGGAAGTCGGGAAACAGGAAGTACATAACAACAATAGAGTTGCTGGAGAGAGGCGGCCCTTGCCAGAGGGCAGGAAGTAGGGAATCGCCATTTTTGAAAGGGGAAGAGCCGCGGCTTCAGCGAAAGAGGAAGTAAGCCATATTGGATTACAAAAATCATAGAGGAACCATAGAGAAAAGACGCCCGACATTTTGGACTCTTTAAAAGTTTTTTTTTGAAAGACCGGGACATTTAGACTAAAAGGACATTAAATTAAACGCCACGGAGCTAAGGAAGAGAGCGGACTCGTGGGAGCGAGCCAAAGCAAGCCCCACGATGTTGAAAAAAGAGTGGCAATCGGCGATAGAGAATTTGGATAAAAAACTTTTAGAAGTGATTAAAGAGCTCAAGGACATGAAACCGGAGTTGGTGAAAGAGGTTAAAGAGGTTAAAGAGACAGTGAAAAATGAGCTGGCAGAAGTGAAGAAAGGTATGGAAACAATGCAAAATGACCTGCAGGGAACACAGCAAAGAGTCAAGGTAGTGGAAAGCGCGGTGGAGAACTTAGCAGATACGCAACGAACAGAGATGAGGGTGATGAGGGGGAGAATGGCGGTTGCGGAAAGTAAACATATGGAGAAGCAGCTGAGGTTTCGTGGCTTGCCGGAAGTGGAAGGAAAGACAGCTCAAGAACAGATCACTGAGGTGTTAGCTGAATACCTGGGGAAGGAGGAGGAGGAAGTTGTGGCTATCCTAGATGTGGTATATTGTGTAAATTCAAGAATCGCGACCCAGAGGAAACTACCAAGAGATGTGATTGTGCAATTCACGACCAGAAATATAAAAGAGAAGATTGTGACTAAACAGTTTCAAGATCCATTGGAGATTGATGGCAAGACGATTATTATCATGAAGGAATTACCCAGATCGGTGTTGTTAGATCGAAAAAAATATAAAGCTCTAATTCAGATTCTGAATTACATGAAAATAAGGTACAGATGGGAACTACCAGAAGGAGTGTCCTTTGAATTTGGAGGAGCGAAAAAGCGCATTAGATCTGAATCAGAGATGGAGCAGTTTATAAGGGACAATGAAAAGGACTTACCAGCAACAAGATTATGAATATGGAGTGCAAAGTTTTATCTTGGAATGTAAATGGACTTAATTCACTGAATAAGAGAAAAAGTATTTTCCACTGGCCATTAAAACAAAAATGTGATATTGTATGTTTGCAAGAGACTCATATTAGAAAACAGGATGCAAAGTATCTAAAATTGAATAAATTGGGCAGTGATTTTGTAGCGGCCTCTAATAAGAAAAAAAGGGGAGTGGTATTGTATATAAAAGAGGAGCTACAGCCAAAGTTAGTGATGAAAGATGCGGAAGCCAGATTTTTAGCAGTGGAATGTATATGGAATTTAAAGAGAGTATTGGTGATTGGAATCTATGCACCTAACGGAGCAAAAGAAAGCTTCTTTGAGGACTTGAGGAAGCAATTAGATGAACTTTCTTATGACCAGATAATTCTTGCAGGAGACTTCAATGGAGTGACAAACTTGGAACTAGATAAAAAGTCAGTAACTGCACAAAAGAAAAGAGGACTATTACCAAAGACGTTTTTTGTATTGACGCAACAGGAAACTTTAGAAGATGTATGGAGAAGACAAAATCCCAAATGCAGACAATATACGTTTTTCTCCGCGAGACACTCTACGCTATCAAGAATCGATATGATCTGGGCCTCAAAAGACTTAGCGCTTTGGACTAAGGATGTGGAAATAATGCCTATGGTAGGCTCAGACCATAATCCAATTATGTGGAAGTTGGGGAAAAGGAGTAAAAGGAGAGGATGGAGAATAAATGAGGATTTGCTGCAAGAGGGAGAAAATATGGAGATGTTGAGAAGAGAAACAAAGTTTTTCATACAATATAACATGAACAGAGAAGTACCAACCAACAAGGTATGGGACACCTACAAGGCAGTTAATTAGGGGCATATTAATGGACTTAAATGGTAGAGCCAGGAAAAAAAAAGAGGAGAAGAGACAGGAGATCACGGAGAAAATAAAAGCCAAAGAAATACAGTTAAAGAAAAGACCAGGGAAAAAGAAAATCTACCAGGACATTGAAATTCTCCAAGAACAGCTGACAGCAATGAATAATAAAGAATTGGAATGGAATCTTAAGAGAATGAATCAAAAGGCGTTTGAAGGTGCAAATAAACCTGGAAAATATTTGGCATGGCAATTGAAGAAGAGAAAGGAGAAGAAAATAATAAATAAAATCTGTGAGGACAATAAAGTGTACCTGGAACAGACAGCTATTAGCAGAGTCTTTTATAAATTTTATGCCAAATTGTATAATAAAAAAGAGGTGAATAAAGACTCAATAGCGACATATTTGGAGAAAATGAAGCTCCCAGTAATCTCGGAAGCTTGGAGAGACAACTTGAACAATGAAGTAACGGAGGAAGAAATAAGAAAGGCAATACAGTCAACAAACTTGGGAAAGGCGCCAGGACCGGATGGACTTACAGCCAAATTTTATAAGGTAATGGCTAATGAACTGGCACCATTTCTAAAAGATGTGATTAATGGTGTTTTAAAGGATCAACGGATCCCAGACACTTGGAGTGAAGCTAATATATCACTGATCCCCAAAGAGGGGCAAGATCTGACTAACGTGAAAAACTATAGACCTATATCATTACTTAACAATGATTATAAAATTTTTGCGAAGATACTGGCGGAAAGAGTGAAGGGATGGCTTTCTGAAGTTATTGAGGAGGAGCAAGCTGGTTTTTTGCCAAATAGACAAATCAAAGACAATTTAAGGACAGTTATAAATGCTACTGAATACTATGACAAACGTTGTGACAAGGAGGTTGGTTTCTACTTTGTGGACGCTGAAAAAGCGTTTGACAATTTGAACTGGGACTTTATGTTTGCCACCATGGAAAAGCTACAAATGGGAGAAAGATTCATAAGAGCAGTAAAGGAAATTTACAGAGACCAGAGTGCAGCAATTGTGGTGAATGACGAGGTGACCAAGAAATTGACTATAGGTAAAGGAACAAGACAAGGTTGCCCGTTGTCTCCACTGTTGTTTATTTTGGTTTTGGAAATACTGATGATACAGATATGAGAAGACAATGCAATCCGTGGAATAAAAATAAAGGACTTTTCCTATAAGGTCAGAGCATTTGCGGACGATATAATGTTAATTGTGGAAGATCCAATGGAGAATATGCCAAAAGTAATAAAGATTAAGGAGTTTGGAGATTTGGCAGGATTTTATGTAAACAAAAAGAAGTCAAAGATATTATGTAAAAATATGACTAAACAAAAACAACAACTATTAATGAAAATAACAGACTGCGAAGTAACAAGAAAGGTGAAATATCTGGGAATTGAACTGACTGCAAAGAATATAGATTTATTTAAAAACAATTATGAGAAACTGTGGACTCAGATAGAGCAAGACTTGATTAAATGGAACAGACTGAACTTGTCATGGTTGGGAAGAATTGCAGTAATTAAGATGAATGTGTTGCCAAGAGTGATGTTTCTGTTACAGACAATACCAATTATCCGAGACTCTAAGCAGTTTGAAAAATGGCAGAGGAAAATATCAGATTTTGTTTGGGCAGGCAAAAAGCCTCGAGTGAAAATGAAAGTGTTACAAGATGCAAAAGAAAGAGGCGAAATGCAACTGCCCAACCTAAGACTTTATTATGACGCAATTTGTTTAGTGTGGTTGAAAGATTGGATGATGCTGAAAAACCGGAAATTACTGGCCTTAGAAGGATATAAAAAAATATTCGGATGGCATGCATATTTATGGTATGATAAAGTAAAAGCGGACTCTATGTTCTTACATCATTATATTCAGAGAAGCCTATTCACAACTTGGAAGAAGTACAGAAATTACCTACAAGATGGAATCCCCTCATGGGTGGTTCCATATGAAGTAATAGATCCGAGAACTGTCGATAATGAACAACAGTGTTTAACATACAAGGAGATAACCCGAATGGAATTTTCTAAACCCAAAATAAAGACGCAGGACGAGTTGTCTCCAAGTTATGATTGGTTTCAGTACAGACAGATCAGAGATCTTTATAATTCGGACTGTGTGAAGGGAGGGATAAGAATGGAGAATTCGGAATTAGAACAGGCACTTTTACAAGAGGATAAAAAGGAAATCTCTAAGGTATACAAAGTGCTGCTGAAATGGTATACTGAAGATGAAACAGTTAAAGTGCAAATGGTGAAGTGGGCTATAAACTTTAATAAGGAAATAACAATGGAGGCGTGGGAATACTTGTGGAAGAATACAGTGAAGATCACGACATGCACCAATATTAAAGAGAAGGTCTACAAAATGATTTATCGTTGGTATATGACACCAAAGAAAATTGCGCTAGGGAATTTGAACACGTCTAATAAATGCTGGAAATGTAAAAAGCATGAGGTATCTTTGTATCATATGTGGTGGACTTGTGAGGTAGCTAGGCAGTACTGGGGGGAAATAATAAGAGTAATAAGCGAGATGTTACAATTTCAAATTAATAAGAACCCAGAACTCCTGCTACTGAACTTGGGAATGGAGGACATTCCAGCACAATATAGGACATTGCTATTTTACATGACTGCAGCAGCTAGACTTTTGTACGCGCAAAAGTGGAAAGTGAAAGAAGTGCCAACTATTGAGGACTGGATATATAAATTGCTGTATGTGGCGGAAATGGACAAAATGACAAGGAAACTGAGAGACCTTGATCCAGGACAGTTCAACACGGATTGGGAGAAGTTGAAACAATATTTAGTGAAGAAATGGGAGGTGGGAGGAGAACTGTGGCAGTTTGAAAATTACTGAAATACAATAAAAGTAGAGGGAGGTGACTTTACCGGGGGGTGGAGAGGTAAATGAGAATTTCTAAGCAACTACTTTATTAGACTATTATATATAGCATTAAGTATTATAGGTGTTATTACAAGAATTATAATGATAGAAATTAACTAATTATAAGGATAGAAACTAAATTTCATTTCTGGCAATAATTGTATAATGGAGATAACTTTATAATTGCAATGAAGGAATTTAAGTAAGGTGGGAAAATATATATTAATGTATTAAATTGATTGAATTGGTTTGGAAGTATATATGGGTCAAATTGGTTGACTATTTTTGGTGGATAGTTGCATAATGAAAGAATAATATAATTATATAAGTAAAACAGTATGAAGATAAGATATGTAGAAAAAGTAATATAGAGAGTATAAGTTAAATTGGTTGACTTATATTGAATGTACTGTTTATAGAAGTATCTAAAATTATGCTAAATGAGGGATAAATTGTTTGTCCCATATTGAAGATGAGATTATAAAATAGAGTATAGAGTACCAAAATTAGCTAAATGTTTATTATCAAAAGAAAATATGCTAAGAATGTATTATTTAGTTATGTATTATTTAGTTGTTAAAGTAAGTAGGAAGACAGAAGGAGCATTGTGTTATATAGATAAGCTTAGAAGAAAGTGAAAGTCTACGTTTGACAGATAGAATAAATTTAAAATGAGTAAGGGAAAAGGGACAAGGGGTTGGAAGTCAACAAAAGGGGGGGAAAGGGGGGGTTAGAATTGGAAAAATTAAAGGAAACTGATTGTAATGTACAATTTAATGACATCTAACCCAATAAAAAAATTTGTATAAAAAAAGCAAAAGACAGTAGAGACCCCCTCACCTCTGCAGGAGTATACCGTATACCCTGCAGCTGTGGACAAGTTTACATCGGGACCACAAAGCGTAGCATCCAGACAAGAATTAAAGAACATGAAAGACACTGCAGACTTGGACAACCTGAAAAATCAGCAGTGGCTGAACATAGCCTAACTCAAACAGGGCACAGTATCTTATTCCAGGACACCAAAATACTGGACAACACTTCCAACACTATCTGAATCTATCTCTTTCTCTGTATATCTGCCCTTTCTATCTCTAGCTATCATTTTCTATCTTTCTATATCTATTTCTATTGTGTTAAATAGATTTCTATAACTAACTTCATCTATGTGTCTCTATGTGTATCTTTCTATATCAATTGTTTTTCTCTCCTTTTTACTTATCAGTCTATCCGGCTACAAAGAGATGTACTTTGCAAGACCAAGAAAGAGAATGTGAATGCTACAAATAGATGTAGCGTTAGACAGCAAAACATAGACAGACAGAATGACAGAAGATGAGGAAAAACATTAGCAAACGTTAGCTACACATTGATGAAGGAAGTTAAAGAAAGGTATACAGAAAACAATAGAGATTAATATAGAAAGAGAGAAAATGATAGGTAGAGAGAGAGCAAAGCAGATACATAGGAAGATCAATTCATATAGATAATTGTAGAAAGAAAGAAACAGATAGAAACAAAGAGTAAGAGATACACTGAGCTAGAGCTAGAAGCATATAGAATGCGAACGCTACAAATAGATATAGGTATGGCTAGAACAAGATTGACATAACTAAATAAACAGATAAATAGATAGAAAGAAGCCGAGAAAAACCAAATAAAATAGAAAAAGACACCCATAGAAGAAGTTAGAGGTATTTAGAAAGTGAAAGGTATTTAGAAAGATAGATAGATAAAGAGAAAATGAAAGCGAGAGATAGAGATAGGAGATAATACATAGAAAGACAGAGATTAAGATAGAGGTAGAAAGCCATAGAAAGAAACAGAGATAAAAAGCAACAAATACTACGAGGCGTATAGACAGAAATAGATAGAAAAAGTTACATAGAGATAAACTGAGGTAGATCTAGAAAGATAGAATGCGAATGCTACAGATAGAGGTTCGGACAGAACAAGAGAGAAATAACTAAATAAACAGATTAGATAGAAAGAAGCTGAGAAAAACCAAATCAAATAGAAAAAGACAGATACCCACAGAAGAAGTTAGAGAGAGGTATTTAGAAAGATATAGAAAGAGAAAATGAAAGCGAGAGATAGAAAGAGATAGGAGATAATACATAGAAAGACAGAGATTAAGATAGAGGTAGAAAGCCATAGAAAGAAACAGAGATAGAAAGTAACAAACACTACGAGACTTATAGACAGAAATAGATAGAAAAAGTTACATAGAGGTAAACTGAGGTAGATCTAGAAACAGATAGAATGCGAACGCTACAAATAGAGGTTCGGACAGAACAAGAGAGAAATAACTAAATAAACAGATCAGATAGATAGAAAGAAGCTGAGAAAAACCGAATCAGATAGAAAAAAATAGATACTCATAGAGAAAAGGTACATAGAAAGCAATAGAGATTGATCAAAAGAGATAGGAAAATGCACGTAGAAAGAGAGAGATGAGGCAAAGACAGAAAGAAATGGCTAGAGGTAGAATGTAACAAATAGACTAAGAGACACAGAGATAGAAAAAGCGGCATAGAGATACACTGAGCTAGATGTAGAAACATATAGAATGCGAACGATAGAGGTTCAGACAGAACAAGATGGAAACTAAATAAACAGATCAATAGAAAGAAGCTGAGAAAAAGCAAATCAGATAGAAAAAGACAGATACAGAAGAAGATAGTTAGAGAAAGGTACATAGAAAGCGACAGAGAGAGGAAAGAGAGAAAACGAAAGCTAGAGATAGAAAGAGAGATTAAGATAGTGGTAGAAAGACACAGAAAGAAAGATACAGAAAGTACGAACCAATAGTCTCATACGAACACATAGTACGAGACGTATAGACATGTTCATCTGTGTGTATCTACCTTTTTATATCTGGTTTGGTTTTTCTCAGTGTCTTTCTATTGATCTGTTTATTTAGTTATTTCTCGCTTGTTCTGTCTCAACCTCTATTTGAAGCGTTCACATTCTATCTGTTTCTAGCGCTAGCTCAATTCATCTCTATGTAGCTTTTTCTCGGTTTCTCTCTCTGTGTCTCTTACATTCACTCTTTATCCATTTCTTTCTATGTCTTTCTACCACTATCTCTCTGAATCTCTACATATACATGCACTTTTCTATCTCTTTCATTAGCTTTCATTTTCTCTTTCTATCTCTATCTCTATCACTTTCTATTATGCATACACTTTTTCTATTTGATTTCGTTTTTCTCGATTTCTTTCTATCTATCTAATCTGTTTATTTAGTTATTTCTATCTTGTTCTGTCCGAACCTATTTTTAGGGTTCGCATTCTATCTGTTCTTAGATCTTATCTCAGTTTATCTCTATGGAGCTTTTTCTATCTCCGTCTATACGTTTCGTACTATTTGTTACTTTCTAGTTCTGTTTCTCGCTCTTTCTACCACTGTATATCTGTCTTTTTTATCTGACTGGGTTTTTCTCGACTTCTTTCTATCTATCTGTTTATTTATTTTTCAAGCTTGTTCTGTCTGAATCTATATCTATTTGTAGCGTTCACATTCTACATGTTTCTAGATCTACCTCAGTGTATCTCTACATGAATACATCTCTATGCAGCCTTTTCTGTTTCTCTGTTTTTTCTATCTGTTTCTCTCTACTGTTTGTTACTTTCTATGTTTCTTTCTTTCTACCATTATCTATCTGAATCTTCTCTTTCGATCTCTACCTATCATTTTCTCTATATATATTTATCTGTATCGTTTACTGTATACCTTTCTCTTTCTTCCTCTATGTGTATCTTGTCTTTTGCTAATGTTTTTTTAATTTTTAATTTTCTTGTCTTCTGTCTGTCTATCTCTCTAGCTAGCTTGTTCTGTTTGACTCTATATCTATTTGTAGCATTCACATTCTTTGTCTAGCACAGTAGATCTCTGTGTAGCCTTTTCTATCTGATTCTCCGTATCTCTTACTTACTGTTCATTTACTCTCACTTACTGTTCTAATTCTTTCTATCTCTTTCTATCACTATCTGAATCTATCTGAATGTATCTCTTTCTATGCATACCTTTCCTTTCTTTTCTCATTCTATCACTAGCCTTCAGTTTCTCTCTTTATCTCTCTATTGATGTCTATATAGCTTTCTCTAACTATCTCCAGCTATATGTATATTTTTCTAATGTCTCTCCTTATTTCTATCTATCGAACTTGTTCTGTCTGACTCCATATATACTTGTCGCATTTGCATTCTGTTTTCAGGTCTAACACAGTTGCTATCTTAAGTAGCCTGTTCTATCTTTTTCTCTATATCTGTCTCTTAGTGTCTATTTGTTTCTTTCTATATCTGATTCTATCAACTGTCCTAGAGCTAGAAACAGAATGTGAAGACTTCAAATAAATATAGAGTCAGACCAAAGAAGATAGATTGAGAAAAAAAGGAGAGAAAAAAATATCAGTTGAAATGAAATAGATATACATAGATGAAGAAAGTAATAGAAATCTATTTAAAAGCAATATAGATATAGAAAGATAGAAAATGATAGCTAGAGATAGAAAAAGATAGGAAAGAAGAAAGAGAAAGAGATTCAGATAGATAGTGGTGGAAAGACAAAGAGAAAGAGAGAAATTCAGATACATAGTGGTGAAAAGACAGAAGGAAACAGATGGAGATAGAAATGAAAGAGACAGTAAGAGCTACAGAGAAATAGGTAGATAAGGCTTCTTAGAGATAATCTGTGCTCGATATACAAACAGAATGTGAATGGTTCAAATAGATATAGAATTGGACAGAACAAGATAGATAGAACAAGAACATTAGGAAAAGTTTTGTACACGACTTCCGGTTTGGGATTCATGGAGGTCTAACGCAGCTCCATTTGCGGAGCTGACCGGACTGCCGTTTTAACCGGCCGGAGGGGTGAAAATAACCCGCGGCCGACTGCTCTCAGGCGGGGAGCAGGCAAAGAACGCTCAAGACCCTAGGGTGAGCTAGATCTCGGACGAGGGGGGGCTCTACTCAAGGAGTCTCCCCCCCGATCCTTGAGGTCCCACCTTGCGACGGGTCGGCTATAATCTCTGCGGCAGTTTTGGGGCCAATTCGGCTGGCATAAGACCTACATACCCAAGCTTCGATCGGGGAGGGAAGTCGAGAGGAGAATTTAAGATCGAAACAGCGATTACAACCCGAGAAAGTGGAAGAGAAGGTAAAGATCGCTATCTCTTGAAACGGGACAGATTGATAAAAACAGAGAGGAAAGAAAGTAGATTTTTAAACTGCAACAGACTAGTGAAAAGGAGGTGAAGACTCGGCAGGAGTTGTATTTTAAAAGAGACTAAATTTAAAGAAGTTATTGCAAGAATCGGACTATTGTTTTGAATACCTGTGGTTTTGGAGCTGTGGGAAAAAGACACCATCGCGAGACCTGCTGTGGGAAGACGGGAGACAGGAAGTGCGTAACAACAATAGAGTGGCTGGAGGGAAGCGGCCCTTGCCGACGGACAGGAAGTAGGGAATCGCCATTTTTGAAAGGGGAAGGGTCGCGGCTTCAGCGGAAGAGGAAGTAGGCCATCTTGGATTACAATAACATAGAGAAACCATAGAGAAAAGACGCCCGACATTTTGGATACAAAAAAATTAATTTTGGCAAAGATTGGGACATTTGAAAAAAAGGAAAACGTTTAAATATACGCAACGGAGCTAAGGAAGAGAGCAGATTCGTGGGAGCGAGCTAAAGCAAGCCCCACGATGTCGAAAAAAGAGTGGCAATCGGCAATAGAAAATTTGGACAAAAAACTTATAGACATGATGAAAGAACTTAAGGACACGAAATTGGAGCTTATTAAAGAGGTCAAAGAAGTTACACAGACAGTAAAGTCGGAGCTGTCAGAAGTGAAAAAAGGCGTGGAAACGATTAGTAGTGAATTACAAGGAACGCAGCAGAGAGTTAAAACAGTAGAAGACGCGATGGAGAATTTAATAGACACGCAACAAACAGAGATGAGACTGGTGAAGGGGAGGATGTCAGTTGCAGAAACTAAACACATGGAGAAGCAGCTTCGTTTTCGTGGTCTGCCAGAGGTGGAAGGGAAGTCAGCGCAAGAACAGATGACTGAGGTGTTGGCTGATTACCTGGGGAAGGAGGAGGAGGAAATTGTGGCTATCCTAGATGTGGCGTACCGTGTGAACTCGAGAATTGCAACCCAGAGGAAACTGCCAAGGGATGTGATTGTGCAGTTTATAACTAGAAACATGAAAGAGAGGATTGTGACAAAACAATTTCAAGATCCATTGGAGATTGATGGCAAGACGATTATCATAATGAAGGAACTGCCCAGATCAGTGCTACTGGACAGGAAAAAATATAGAGTGCTAATTCAGACTTTGAAGGACATGAATATTAGATACAGATGGGAGTTACCGGAAGGAGTGTCCTTTGAGTTTGGAGGGGCAAAAAAACGCATCAGATCTGAGCGGGAGATGGAGAGATTTATCAAGGACAATGAAAAAGACTTACCAACAAAACCATGAATATGGAGTGTAAAGTATTATCTTGGAATGTAAATGGACTAAACTCACCGAATAAGAGGAAAAATATTTTTCATTGGCTACTAAAACAAAAATGTGATATTGTTTGTTTGCAGGAGACCCATATTAGAAAACAGGATGTAAAATATTTAAAATCTGGAAAATTGGGCAAAGAATTTGTAGTGGCCTCAAACACGAAAAAAAGAGGAGTGGTGTTGTACATAAAAGAGGAGCTGCAGCCAAAATTTGTTATGAGAGATGTTGAAGCTAGATTTGTAGCAGTGGAATGTAATTGGAATTTAAAGAGAGTGTTGGTAGTCGGACTTTATGCACCTAACGGTGCAAAGGAAAGCTTCTTTGAGGATTTAAGGAAGCATTTAGACGATCTTGCATATGACCAGATAATTCTTGCTGGAGACTTCAATGGAGTGACAGATTTGGAACTAGACAAAAAGACTACAACAGCACAAAAGAAAAGAGGACTATTGCCAAAGCTTTTTTTTGAGTTGATTCAACAAGAGACTCTCGAAGACGTATGGAGGAGAGAATATCCTAAAACCAAACAGTTTACTTTTTATTCTGCAAGGCATCTTACATTATCAAGAATTGATATGATCTGGGCCTCAAAGGACTTAGCGTTATGGACTAAGGAGGTAGAAATAATGCCGATGGTAGGCTCAGATCACAATCCAATTATGTGGAAATTTGGAAAAAGGAGAAAAAGGAAAGCATGGAGAATAAATGAGGACTTGTTACAGGAAAGTGAGAATATGGAAATATTGAGAAGAGAGACAAAGTTTTTTATACAATACAACGTGAATAAAGAAGTACCAACCAGTAAAGTTTGGGACGCGTACAAGGCGGTTGTAAGGGGCATACTAATGGACTTAAATGGCAGAGCAAGGAAAAAGAAAGAGGAGAAAAGACAAGAGATTGAGGAGAAAATAAAGGCCAAAGAAGTACAGTTAAAAAAGAGACCAGGGAAAAAGAAAATACATCAGGAAATCAAAATTCTTCAAGAACAGTTAACAGCAATGAGTAATAAAGAATTGGAGTGGAACCTTAAAAGACTGAATCAAAAAGCAAATATTTCCCAGGTGCTAATAAACCTGGGAAATATTTGGCATGGCAATTGAAGAAGAAAAGGGAAAAGAAAATAATAAATAAAATCTGTGAAGAAAATAAAACGTACCTGGAGCAGACTACCATTAGTAGAGCCTTTTATAAATTCTATGCTAAGCTGTATAATAAAAAAGAAGTAACCAAAGAATCAATAGCATCATATTTGGAGAAAACCAAACTTCCAGAGATCTCGGAAGCTTGGAGAAATAAGTTGAACAGTGAAGTAACTGATGAGGAAATAAGTAAGGCAATACAATCCGCAAATCTAGGAAAGGCGCCAGGGCCAGATGGACTTACGGCTAAATTTTATAAGACAATGGCCAACGAACTGGCACCATTCCTAAAAGAGGTGATGAACGGAGTTTTCAGGGATCAAAGAATTCCAGACACTTGGAGCGAAGCGAATATATCATTGATCCCAAAAGAGGGCCAAGATCTGACTAACGTGAAAAATTACAGGCCTATATCATTACTTAACAATGATTATAAAATTTTTGCGAAGATATTGGCGGAGAGACTGAAGGGGTGGCTCTCGGAAGTCATAGAGGAAGAACAAGCAGGCTTTTTGCCGGACAGACAAATAAGAGACAATTTAAGGACAGTGATCAATGCTATTGAATACTATGACAAGCGTTGTGATAAAGAGGTTGGTTTCTTCTTTGTAGACGCTGAAAAAGCGTTTGACAATTTAAACTGGGATTTTTTGTTTGCCACTATGGAAAAGCTACAACTGGGAGAAAGATTCATCAGAGCAATTAAAGAAATTTATAGAGACCAGACTGCAGCAATTGTAGTGAATGATGAACTGACCAAGAAATTGACGATTAGTAAAGGAACAAGACAAGGTTGCCCGTTATCTCCATTGTTGTTCATTTTAGTATTGGAGATTCTGATGATACAAATACGACAAGATGAGGAAATACGAGGAATAAAAATAAAGGACTATTCATACAAGGTTAGAGCATTTGCAGATGACATAATGTTAATTGTAGAAGATCCATTGGAGAACATGCCAAAAGTGATAGATAAGATCAAGGAGTTTGGTGACTTGGCAGGTTTCTTCATTAACAAAAAGAAGTCAAAGATATTATGCAAAAACATGACTAAGCAGAAACAACAATTGTTAATGGAAATAACGGACTGTGAAGTAACTAGTAAGGTGAAATATTTGGGAGTTGAGCTGACTGCAAAAAATATAGATTTGTTCAAGAACAATTATGAAAAGTTATGGACTCAGAGAGAGACTTGATCAAATGGAATAGACTGAATTTGTCATGGTTGGGCAGGATTGCAGCAGTTAAGATGAATGTGTTACCAAGAGTAATGTTTTTGCTACAGACAATACCAATCATCAGAGACTCTAAACAATTTGAAAAATGGCAGAGGAAAATATCAGATTTTGTCTGGGCAGGCAAGAAGCCTCGAGTGAAAGTAAAAGTTTTAAAAGATGCAAAGGAAAGAGGCGGAATGCAACTGCCCAACCTGAGACTTTATCATGATGCAATCTGCCTAGTTTGGTTAAAAGAGTGGATGACATTAAAGAATAAGAAACTATTAGCCCTAGAGGGATATAAAAAAATTTTTGGATGGCACGCATACCTATGGCATGACAAAGTAAAGGTCAACTCGATGTTCCTGCATCATTTTGTAAGGAGAAGTTTATATACAATCTGGAAGAAGTACAGAATTTACCTACAAGAAGGAACCCCCTGGTGGGTGGTTCCATACGAGGTGATAGATCCGAGAGCTGTTGATAATGAACAACAATGTTTAACGTACAAAGAAATAACCAAAACTGAAGCATCTAAACTTAGAATAAAGACGCAAGAGGAACTATCACCTAACTATGATTGGTTCCAGTACAGACAGATTAGAGACTTATACAATTCGGACTCTGCAAAAGGGGGCATACGAACAGAGGACTCGGAACTAGAGCAGACCCTTCTTAAAGAAGACAAGAAAAGAATATCCAAGGTATACCAAGTACTGTTGAAATGGTATACCGAGGATGAGATAGTTAAAACACAAATGGTGAAATGGGCTATAAACTTTAATAAAGAAATAACAATGGAGGCATGGGAATACTTGTGGAAAACTACAATGAAGACAACGACATGTATTAATATTAAAGAGAACATTTTCAAAATGATTTATCGTTGGTACATGACACCAAAGAAGATTGCGCTAGGGAACTTGAACACTTCTAATAAATGCTGGAAATGTAGGAAGCATGAGGGCTCCCTCTATCATATGTGGTGGTCGTGTGAGGTAGCTAGGCAGTTCTGGGGGGAAATAATAAGAGAAATGAGTGAAATTTTACAGTTTCAAATAAATAAGAACCCAGAACTCCTGCTGCTAAACTTGGGAATGGAGGGAATTCCAGCCCATCATAGGACGTTGATATTTTATATGACTGCAGCAGCTAGACTTTTGTATGCGCAGAAATGGAAAGTACAAGAAGTGCCAACTATTGAAGATTGGATCTACAAATTGCTGTATATGGCTGAAATGGATAAGATGACAAGAAAACTGAGAGATCTGGACTCAGGGCAGTTTAACACAGACTGGGAGAAGCTGAAACAATATCTGGAGAAGAAGTGGGAGGTGGGAGGAAAACTGTGGCAGTTTGAGAACTACTGAAGTACAATAAAAGTATAAAAGAGAGGGGTGACTTTACCGGGGGAGGAAGAGAAATGTGAATTTATAAGCAGTTAGATTAATTAATTGATTGAGATATATATAGATATGTAAAGGTTAATTGATAGAATATTGATAGAGAATAATTAACGGTTTAAACATGAGGATTGAGTAATTAACAATATTTTTTCTTTTTTACTTGATAAGACTTATATGCACCAAACTGAATGTATAGAAGAGTTAAAACGACTGACTATGTGATGAGTTATATAGAAATACTATAGAAAGAAGAAATGATTAATATATAGAGAACAAATCAAATTGTTTGATTTAAATGTGGGAAATTTTTATGGCTTATGATATATAGAAATACTCAAAACTGGAAAATGGGATAAATTGTTTATCTAAAGAAGTATAGTTTGGATGTATAATAAGTAAAAGAGTTAAAGATGTACTGCTTAATATAATGGAAAATATATATTTGTTTTAGACAGAGGAAGTTAATAGAAGTAAGGGAAAAGGGACAGAGGGTGGGAAAGCTGTTGGAAGTCAACAAAAGGGGGGGAAAGGGAGGGGGTTAGAAACGAAAAATTAGGGGAAAATTGAATGTAATGTAATGTAAAAATATTAATGTTCTAACCCAATAAAAAATTTTTTTTAAAAAAAAAAAAAAGGAAAAGTTTTGTACACAAAACTTGTAGAAAGGTAAGTAGAAATCAATAGCGATAGAGAGAGAAAGAGAAAAAATGATAGCTGGAAAAAGACAGAGATTCAAATAGAACGATACAGAGAGACAGAAAGTAACAAATATTAAGAGAGATACAGAGAAACAGAAAGAAATAGAGATCAACTGTGCTAGAGTTAAAAAAGAAAGCAGACTTCAAACAAAAAATGGTGGACAGATGAGAGAGAGATGGATAGATGAAAGTTTGAAAAAGAAAAAGAAAGGCAGGCAGGCAGGCAGGCAGGCAGGCAGGAAGGAAGGAAGGAAGGAAGGAAGGAAGGAAGGAAGGAAGGAAGGAAAAAATTAGAAAATGATAGATACACATACATACACATTGGTGAAGACAAAAGTATGTAGAAAACAATAGCACTAGAAAGAGAGAAAATGAAAGCTAGTGATAGAAAGGGCAGATATGCATATAAAGAAAGATTGGTAGAAAGACAGAAACAGATAGAGCTAGAAAGTAACAATAGACAGTAAGAGACAGATACAGAGAAACAGAAAAGGCTACATAGAGATCCACTGAGCTAGAGCTAGAAATGCCAACGCTACAAATAGATATAGAGTCGGACAGAACAAGACAGACAGATGGATACACTGATAGAAAGGAGAGCAAAAAAACATTAGGAAAGGATTTATACACTCATAGATGAAAATAGATAAAGGTCTGTAGAAAACAATACAGATATAGAAGGAGAGAAAATGAAAGCTAGTGATAGAAAGAGATAGGAAGGGTAGACATACATACAAAGCGATAGATTCCGATAGAGAGTGGAGGAAAGACTTTGAAAGAAACAGCGATAGAAAGTGACAAATAGACAGTAAGAGACCGATACAGAGAAACAGATAGAAAAGGCTACATAGCCACTATGCTAGCGCTAGAAAAAGAATGTGAACACTTCTAATACAGATACAGTCAGAAAGAACAACATAGATAGACTGATAGCGTTTATTTGTCTCTTTGACTATGTGTAGCGTTTGCATTCTTTCTAACGCTAGCTGAATTTATCTCTCTGTAGCATTTTCTGTTTCTCTCTGTGTCTCTTGCTGTCTGTTTGTTACATTCTATCTCTATCAATTTCTTTCTATGTCTTGCTCTCTGAATCTCTCTCTATATTTATACGTGCACGTTCCTATTTCTAGCACTAGCTTTCATTTTCTCTTTCTGTATCTATATCGCTTTCAATGTACCTTTCTCTAGCTTCGTCTCTTTTCCTATTTGATTTGGTTTTTCTTAGCTTCCTTCTCTATTTATCTGTTTATTTAGTTATTTCTAGTTCTGTATGAACCTATATCTATTTGTAGCGTTCGCATTCTATGTTTCTAGATCTAGCTCAGTGTATCTCTTTGCTGCTTTTTCTCTGTTTCTCTGTCTCTTACTGTTTATTTGTTACCTTCTATCACTGTTTCTTTCTGAGTCTTTCTACAATTGCCTATCTGAATCTCTCTCTATCTGCTTTGCTATCTCTTTCTAGCTCCACCTATCATTTTCTCTTTCTATATTTATCTCTATTGGTTTCTGTATAATTTTGTCTAACTTTCTTCATCTATGTGTACCTGTGTATCTGTCTTTTGCTCTTTTTTATCTTGTTTCTGTCTATCATCTATCTATTTATCTATCTATCATCATTTATCTATCATCTATCTACCTCTATCTTGTTCTGTCTGACTCAATATCTGTAGCATTCACATTCTTTGTCTAGCACAGTAGATCTCCGTGTAGTCTTTTCTATGTTGCTCTGTATCTCTCTCTCACTGTGTATTCGTTAGTTTCTATCTCTTCTCTTCTTTTTATGCCTTTCTATCACTATCTATCTGAATGTATCTTTCTATGTATACCTTTCCTTTCTTTTCTCTTTCAATCACTAGCTTTCAGTTTCTCTCTTTCTATATCTATCTCTATTGTTTTCTATATAGCTTTCTCTGTCTTCATCTATGTGTATATTTTGCTAATGATTTAGTTTTTCTCTCCTTGTTTCTATCTTGTTCTGTCTGACTCCATATCTACTTGTAGCATTTGCATTCTGTTTTTAGGTCTAGCACAGTTTATAACTAAGTAGCCTTTTCTATCTGCTTCTCTATCTCTGCCTCTTACTGCCTATTTCTTTCTATCTCTATCTCTTTCTATCAACTGTCCTAGAGCTAGAAACAGAATGTGAAGACTTCAAATAGATACAGACTCAGACCGAAGAAGATAGATAAATAAAAAGGAGATAAAAACATTAATTCCATGTGTGTAATCACTGTCTCCATTATTCCCTATGGGCAAGCATGATTTCCATTTTTCCTTATGGGCAATCTCTTTCTCCATGATTCCCTATTGAAAAGTGATTGGCCTTAGGATATAATGGAAATCATGTTTTACCATGATTCCCCTAGAAAATACCAGAAACCGTTCTTGTCCTTAAGGAAATCGAGAGAGCGATTGCCCACAAGCATGTAAACCATGCTTGCCCTTAGGGAATAATGGGAACAGCGATTCCCCATAGGGAATAATGGGCACAGCTATTGCATTCAAGGAATAATGAAAAGCTAGCTTGCTCATAGGGAATAATGAAAAGACTTTAGGGAATAATGGAGACATGGATTGCCCATAGGAAATAATGGAAATAATGGAAGCTACTCTTCCATAATAATGGAAGCTACTCTTCCAGGTCTGTCCTACTCCTGGCCCCTTATTTTGTGCTGCCTGTTCAGCCAGGGAAGGTTCCCCTCCCTTCCCTGTCCACAGCATGTCACGTCCAGCGGGTGAGTCTGTCATGTATGTCTGTACCCATTCACCCATGCCACTTTTAAGTCATGTCTGTATATCGCTGTCATAGTTCTAGGTGTGTGGGCGGGTGATGAGTCCAGAGATGAGAGAAGGGGGAGGGACATGAGTTGATGGCCAGCAAGAAGACTGGCCTTGAGGGTGTTGTGGGTAGGAGTGGTACGGCCAGGCAGGCTCCCCTCCAGGAGATTGTTCCCTCTGGGTCTCTGACAATGCCCAGTGGGAGGGCTCAGGAGGCATACACTGGAGCAGTGGCTGAGATGATCGTATTGGACCAACTCCCATTATCCGTCATGGAGGGTGTGGGCATTAGGAGGCTGTTGTGTCAGTTCGCTCCCTAGTTCTCAGTGCCATCATGGAGGACCATTGGATGGTGAGTCTTGCCCGCCCTCTACCAGGCAGTGAAAGCGAGGGTCGTGAGGGAACTGAAGGGTGCCCAAGGACGGATTGTCCACTTCACAGCAGACCTCTGGAGAGACTGTCATCATGGCTACCTCACCATCACAGCCCAGTGGTGGAAATTGGAGAATCTCTGCCACCCCAGGGAGAGCTTTGTTCCCCAGAGGAGGTGGCCCCCTTGGCGCTGGGCTATAGAGTGCTCCTCCTCCAGGCATGGATGAGGATTCTATGGGCAAGAACATCAGCTCCACGATTGGGGCTGCCCTGAGGGAATGGGCTCCCAGGGGCAGGTTTCCTGCAGCTTCATGGTCACTGACGCAGGAAGAAACATGCTGTATGACTAGACGGCCTGGTCTGCCTGGTCCTCAAACTGCACCTAATTATGATGGATTCACTGTGGCTAGGAAGGAGCATCAAGGCCACAGGGACCAATTGATGTTGTCTATGCGCACATTGCTGGACAGCTGTCAGTGCCTCTCAGCCCACTTCTTGCGCAGTATCAAGTCTTCGTGAGAGCTGCTCCAGAGGCAGGGGGATGGGGATCATGAGCACCACCTCTTCTAGGACACGACCACCTGCTGGACCTCCACCTAGACATGGTGAGTCATCTGGAGGAGTAAAAGAACGTAATGTCCAAACGTAATGTCATTGGTGCCAATCTTGCAGGGGAGAGAGGAGCTCAACCTCAGCTCAACGGGACTTCCAGTTTGGGATTCATGGAGGTCTAATGCAGCTCCATTTGCGGAGCTGACCGGACTGCCGTTTTAACCGGCCGGCGGGGTGAAAATAGCCTGCGGCCGACTGCTTTCAGGCGGAGAGCAGGCAAAGAACGCTCAAGACCCTAGGGTGAGCTAGATCTCGGACGAGGGGGGGCTCTACACAACGGGCCCCCTCCCGATCCTTGAGGTCCCACCTTGCGACGGGTCGGCTACAATCTCTGCGGCAGTTTTGGGGCCAATTCGGCTGGCATAAGACCTGCATACCCAAGCTTCGATTGGGGGAAGAAGCTGAGAGGAGAACTTAAAATCGAAACAGCGATTACAACCTGAGAAAAGTGAAGAGAAGGTAAAGATCGTTATCTTCTGATACGGGACAGATTGATAAAAACAGAGAGGAAAAAAAGTAGATTTTAAACTGCAACAGACTAGTGAAAAGGAGGGGAAGACTCGGCAGGAGTTGTATTTGAAAAGAGACTAAGTTTAAAGAAGTTATTAAAGAAATCGGATTATTGTTTTGAATACCTGTGGCTTTGGAGCTGTGAGAAAAAGACACCATCGCGAGATCTGCTGTGGGAAGATGGGAGACAGGAAGTGCGTAATAACAATAGAGTGGCTGGAGAGAAGCGGCCCTTGCAGGAGGGCAGGAAGAAGGGAATCGCCATCTTTGAAAGGGGAAGGGTCGCGGCTTCAGCGGAAAAGGAAGTAGGCCATCTTGGATTACAAAATTATAGAGAAACCATAGAGAAAAGACGCCCGACATTTTGGACTCTTTAAAATTTAATTCTTGCAAAAAGACCGGGACATTTAAAATAAAAAGACGTTAAATTTTACGCCACGGAGTTAAGGAAGAGAGCGGACTCGTGGGAGCGAGCTAAAGCAAGCCCCACGATGTCAAAAAAAGAGTGGCAATCGGCAATAGAAAACCTGGACAAAAAACTTTTAGATGTGATTAGAGAACTTAAGGACACGAAACTGGAGCTGATTAAAGAGGTTAAAGAGGTTACACAGACAGTAAAATCGGAGCTGTCAGAAGTGAAAAAAGGTATGGAAACAATACAAAGTGAACTACAAGGAACGCAGCAGAGAGTTAAAACAGTAGAAGACGCGATGGAGAATTTAGCAGACACGCAACAAATAGAGATGAGACTGGTGAAGGGGAGAATGTCAGTTGCAGAAACTAAACATATGGAGAAGCAGCTACGTTTTCGTGGCTTGCCAGAAGTGGAAGGAAAGTCAGCGCAAGAACAGATGACTGAGGTGTTAGCTGAATACCTGGGGAAGGAGGAGGAGGAAGTTGTGGCTATCCTAGATGTGGCATATTGTGTGAATTCGAGAATTGCAACCCAGAGAAAACTACCAAGAGATGTGATTGTGCAGTTTACGACACGAAATATGAAAGAAAAGATTGTGACAAAACAGTTTCAAGATCCATTGGAGATTGATGGCAAGACGATCATTATAATGAAGGAACTACCCAGGTCAGTGTTATTAGACCGGAAAAAATATAAAGTGCTAATTCAGATCTTGAAGGACATGAAAATTAGGTACAGATGGGAGTTACCAGAAGGAGTGTCCTTTGAGTTTGGAGGGGCCAAAAAACGTATCAGATCTGAGCGAGAGATGGAGCGATTTATTAAGGACAATGAAAAAGACTTACCAACAAGACTATGAGCATGGAATGTAAAGTATTATCTTGGAATGTAAATGGACTAAATTCACCGAATAAGAGGAAAAATATTTTTCACTGGCTACTAAAACAAAAATGTGACATTGTTTGTTTGCAAGAGACCCATATTAGAAAGCAGGATGTAAAATATCTAAAATCTGGAAAATTGGGCAAAGAATTTGTAGCGGCCTCCAACAAGAAAAAAAGAGGAGTGGTGTTGTACATAAAAGAGGAACTACAGCCAAAATTTGTTATGAGAGATGGGGAAGCCAGATTTGTAGCAGTGGAATGTATTTGGAATTTAAAGAGAGTGTTGGTAGTCGGACTTTATGCACCTAACGGTGCAAAAGAAAGCTTCTTTGAGGATTTGAGGAAGCATCTAGACGACCTTTCATATGACCAGATAATTCTTGCTGGAGACTTCAATGGAGTGACAGACTTGGAACTAGACAAAAAGACTACAACGGCACAAAAGAAAAGAGGATTATTACCAAAGCTCTTTTTTGAGTTGATTCAACAAGAGACTCTTGAAGATGTATGGAGGAGAGAATATCCTAAAAGTAGACAGTTTACTTTTTACTCTGCAAGGCACTCTACATTATCAAGAATTGATATGATCTGGGTCTCAAAAGACTTAGCGTTATGGACTAAGGAGGTAGAAATAATGCCGATGGTAGGCTCAGATCATAATCCAATTATGTGGAAACTAGGAAAAAGGAGAAAAAGGAAAGCATGGAGAATAAATGAGGACTTGCTACAGGAAAGAGAGAATATGGAAATATTGAGAAGAGAGACAAAGTTTTTTATACAATATAACATGAATAAAGAAGTACCAACCAATAAAGTTTGGGATGCTTATAAGGCGGTTATAAGGGGCATACTAATGGACTTAAATGGTAGAGCAAGAAAGAAGAAAGAGGAGAAAAGACAAGAGATCGAGGAGAAAATAAAAGCCAAAGAAATACAGCTAAAAAAGAGACCAGGGAAAAAGAAATTATACCAGGAAATTAAAATACTTCAGGAACAGCTAACAGCAATGAGTAATAAAGAATTGGAGTGGAATCTTAAAAGACTGAATCAAAAAGTGTTTGAGGGCGCCAATAAACCTGGGAAGTACCTGGCATGGCAATTGAAGAAGAGAAGGGAAAAGAAAACAATAAATAAAATTTGTGAAGACAACAAAACGTATTTGGAGCAGACTACCATTAGTAGAGCCTTTTATAAATTTTACGCTAAGCTGTACAATAAGAAAGAAGTAAATAAAGAATCAATAGCGACATATTTGGAGAAAACCAAACTTCCAGAAATCTCGGAGGCTTGGAGAAATAAATTGAACAGTGAAGTAACTGACGAGGAAATAAGCAAGGCAATACAATCCGCAAATTTAGGAAAGGCGCCAGGGCCAGATGGACTTACGGCTAAATTTTATAAGACAATGGCCAATGAACTGGCACCATTCCTAAAAGAGGTGATGAATGGAATTTTAAGGGATCAAAGGATTCCAGATACTTGGAGTGAAGCGAACATATCATTGATCCCAAAAGAGGGCCAAGACCGGACTAACGTGAAAAATTATAGACCTATATCGCTACTTAACAATGACTATAAAATTTTTGCGAAGATATTGGCGGAGAGACTGAAGGGATGGCTCTCGGAAGTTATAGAGGAGGAACAAGCAGGATTTTTGCCAGATAGACAAATAAGAGATAACTTAAGGACAGTGATCAATGCTATTGAATATTATGACAAGCGTTGTGATAAAGAGGTTGGTCTCTTCTTTGTTGACGCTGAAAAGGCGTTTGACAATTTAAACTGGGACTTTATGTTTGCCACTATGGAAAAGCTACAATTGGGAGAAAGATTCATCAGAGCAATTAAGGAAATTTACAGAGACCAGACTGCAGCAATTGTGGTGAATGATGAAGTGACTAAGAAATTGACGATAAGTAAAGGAACAAGACAAGGTTGCCCGTTGTCTCCACTGTTGTTTATTTTAGTATTGGAGATTCTGATGATACAAATATGACAAGATGAGGAAATCCGTGGAATAAAAATAAAGGACTATTCATATAAGGTCAGAGCATTTGCGGATGACATAATGTTAATTGTAGAGGACCCATTGGAGAACATGCCAAAAGTGATAGATAAGATCAAGGAGTTTGGAGACTTGGCAGGTTTTTATATTAACAAAAAGAAGTCAAAGATATTATGTAAAAACATGACTAAGCAGAAACAACAATTGTTAATGGAAACAACGGATTGTGAAGTAACAAGCAAAGTGAAATATTTGGGAGTCGAGCTGACTGCAAAGAATATAGATTTATTCAAAAACAACTATGAAAAACTATGGACTCAGATAGAGAGAGACTTGATCAAATGGAATAGACTGAATTTGTCATGGTTGGGCAGGATTGCAGCAGTTAAGATGAATGTGTTACCAAGAGTAATGTTTTTGCTACAGACAATACCAATCATCAGAGACTCTAAACAATTTGAAAAATGGCAGAGGAAAATATCAGATTTTGTCTGGGCAGGCAAGAAGCCTCGAGTGAAAGTAAAAGTTTTACAAGATGCAAAGGAAAGAGGCGGAATGCAACTGCCCAATCTGAGACTTTATCATGATGCAATCTGCCTAGTTTGGTTGAAAGAATGGATGACATTAAAGAACAAGAAACTACTAGCCCTAGAGGGATATAAAAAAATATTTGGATGGCACGCATACCTATGGCATGACAAAGTAAAGGTCAACTCGATGTTCCTGCACCATTTTATACGGAGAAGTCTATATATAATCTGGAAGAAGTACAGAATTTATTTACAAGAAGGAACTCCCTTGTGGGTGGTTCCATATGAGGTGATAGACCCAAGAGCTGTTGATAATGAACAACAATGTTTAACGTAAAAAAAAAATAACTAAAACTGAAGCATCCAAACTTAGAATAAAGACGCAAGAGGAACTATCACCTAATTACGACTGGTTCCAGTATAGACAGATTAGAGACTTATATAACTCGGACTCTGTAAAGGGAGGTATACGAATAGAGAATTCGGAACTAGAGCAGACCCTTCTTAAAGAAGACAAGAAAAGAATATCCAAGGTATACCAAGTACTGTTGAAATGGTATACCGAGGATGAGACAGTTAAAACACAAATGGTGAAGTGGGCTATCAATTTTAATAAAGAAATAACAATGGAGGCATGGGAATACTTGTGGAAAACTACAATGAAGACAACGACATGTACTAATATCAAAGAGAACATTTACAAAATGATTTATCGTTGGTACATGACACCAAAGAAGATTGCGCTAGGGAATTTGAATACTTCTAATAAATGCTGGAAATGTAAGAAGCATGAGGGCTCCCTCTATCATATGTGGTGGTCGTGTGAGGTAGCCAGGCAGTACTGGGGGGAAATAATAAGAGAAATGAGTGAAATTTTACAATTTCAAATTAATAAGAACCCAGAACTCCTGCTACTGAACTTGGGAATGGAGGGAATTCCAGCCCAACACAGGACGTTGATATTTTATATGACAGCAGCAGCTAGACTTTTGTATGCGCAAAAATGGAAAGTACAAGAAGTGCCAACTATTGAAGACTGGATCTACAAATTGCTGTATATGGCTGAAATGGATAAGATGACAAGAAAACTGAGAGATCTGGACTCAGGGCAGTTTAACACAGACTGGGAGAAGCTGAAACAATATCTGGAGAAGAAATGGGAGGTGGGAGGAAAACTGTGGCAGTTTGAGAACTACTGAAGTACTGAAGTAGAGGGGGGAGACTTTACCGGGGGGAGAAGAGATAAATGTGAAATAATAAGCAGTTAGACTAATAGATTGATATATATATAGATATATATAGGTTAACAAACAGAATATAGATAGAAAATAATTAACTATAAGGATTAAATATAAGGATTGATTAATCAACAATATTTTCTTTCTTTGGTAAGATTTGTAAAATGTACCAAACTGAATGTCTGAAGATATAGATGAGTTAAATTGATTGACTATGTGATGAGAACTATATAGAATTATTACAAAAAGATAGAATGAGTAATATATAGAGAATAAGTCAAATTGTTTGATTTAAATGAATGTATGATTTACATGGTTCATGATATATAGAAATATTTGAAATTGAAAAATGGGATAAATTGTTTATCTAAGACGGAAACAAAGACTTACAGTTTGGGCATACAAAGTTAAAAATAGCTAAGGGTGTACTGCTTAGATTAATGGAGAATATATATTTGTTTTAGATAGAGGAATCTAATAGAAGGGAAAGGGGACAAAGGGTCGGAAAGCTGTTGGAAGTCAACAAAAGGGGGGGAAAGGGAGGGGGTTAGAGATGAAAATTGGGGAAAATTGAATGTAAATGTAAAAATAATGGATTCTAACCCAATAAAAAAATTTTCAAAAAAAAAAACAAACCTCAGCTCAACGGACTGGCTAGCTCTCTCTCAGATAGTCTGTTCCTGAGGCCATTCAACCTACCAGTTCTTTCTGGGGCACCACCAACCTACCAGTCCTTTCTGGGGCAGTTCATCCCCCTGATCCCTGGCCTGGACCAGGTCCTGGCCAAAGAGATGGAAGTACAGGACTAGCTTCTCCACAGGGTCAGGGACTTGGTCACGAGCTTGCAGGCAGGCTTGGCCACCTGCTTGCATCCTCTGTGCAGGGAGGACCCATATAAACTGGCTTGCATATGCAACACTCATCTCAAGGGCAGCATAGCCATGTGTCTGGGAGAGCTCCACTAGTGGGCAAGGCCCCTGCGTCGAGTGGTGTGCAAGACCCCAGGCCCATATGGGAAGCTTCAAAGGATGCTGCCACAGATGTTGCCCCACCTGGCGATGGTGTTGTCGCCACCTGAAGCATAGGTAGCTGCAGCATCTGCCCCATTCCTGGTTGCTTGGCTTGGCCGCAGCTCCCGTTCTCCATCGTGTTAATGGGTCACTTGTAAATCCACCGCACTTGTCAGCATTTCCAGGGGGTAATCCAGACTCCCCCATTATTTGTAAATCTGCTGGGGCTTGGGGGCATTGAGCATCTGCTGTGCTCCTCATCCAACCCTGGGTAAGTCCTTTTAACACCAACAGGTCATATCTCATCACCTGGAGCTGTTCACTGAGATAATCCAAACGATGCTCTTTTTTCAACTCCACCCAATCCACCGGCCCGGGAGAGGAACCGGCTCCCTTCGCAAATGTTTTTCCATCGCTGGTAAACCGTTTGCGACTCCGGGCGTCGGTCTGGAGGAAGATCCATAAGTCCTGTTAATGCCAAAAGGTCATATCTCATCACCTGGAGTTGTTCCCTGAGATAGAAGAAAATGTGGCAGGGCACCTGATTGGATAATTGACATTGACAGAGAAGTCAACGGCATTTCATCAGATTGGATGGAGGTGTTCAGTGGGGTGCCGCAGGGCTCGGTTTTGGGACCGGTACTTTTCAATATTTTTATCAATGATCTGGATGAAGGAGTGGAAGGGCTGCTCATTAAATTTGCTGATGATACCAAATTGGGAGGAGTAGCAAACACCCCAGAAGATAGAATTAAAATTCAACAAGACCTGAATACTCTGGAGAAGTGGGCAGCTGTGAATAGGATGCAATTCAACTGTGGTTCTCGAAAGCTTATGCTACAATAAAACTGGTTAATCTTATAGGTGCTACTGGATTCTTTTTGATTTTACTGTTTTATAAAGTTGTTATTGTTGTTTATTGTTACAAAAAAACCCTAAATAAATTACTAGTGAAAGAAAAAAAAGAGGCCCTGGAAAAAAGATGCACGACAAGCCTCACCATTGGGACCTTTATATTGACCCCTTGATGTTCACCCTCCGAGAGACTCCGCAGGCCTCCACCGGGTTTAGCCGGTGTACGGGCATAAGCCACGGAGGATGCTCTCTTGGTTGGCGGAGTGATGGGGTCCCCCGGCCAGCAACCCAGCTCCTCCCGTCCAGGAGTATATAAGCCAACTCTGCGAGCGGGTGCAGCTGTCTCAAGCGCAAGCGAACCGACGGCTGACCCACACCCAGATGCTCCAAACGGCCGCCTAAGACCGGGGCACACGAATGAGGACCTTCTAGGCAGGGAGAAGGTCCTTGTGCACTGGAAAGCATTCCCCAGAGAGGAGGGAGATCCGTAGAGAGGCCCCTACCAAATTCGGAGGGTGCTGGGCCCCACCACCTACGAGCTCTGGTGTGCGGTCAGCCGCCGTCGGCAAAAGACTATCCATATGAACTTGCTGAAGTGATGGCACGAGTGGCCGGAAGGCATTTGTGGTTTGGCTGAGGACCCCCTGGAACTACCATCCAGCGAGCTGCCATGGACCACAGAGGGCCCGGAGTTTGAGGAACCCAAGTTCGATGCCCAGCTCAACCCGACCCAATGGGCCCAACTACAAGCTCTCTGGGCACGCGTGCCAGCCGTCTTCTCCCGTAGGCCCGGTAACACAAGCCTGATACAGCACGCCATCCTGACGGAGCCAGGGCAGACTGCTCTGGGGCTATCTGGCGACCCATCCCCAGGAAGTGGTGGGAGGCTGTGGAAAGGGAGACAGATGAGATGCTCCAGATGGGGGTAATCAAACCCTCACAGAGCGCCTGGGAGAGCCCGATACTCTTGGTGCCCAAGCCAGATGGGACCACCTGCTTCTGCATAGACTATCAGGAACTGAATACGGTGGGAAAGTTGGAAGCCTATCCCATGCCTCGAGCGGATGTGCTGGTGGACCACCTGAGGTCCGCCCGATACCTGTCGGCCCTTGAATTAACAAAGGGGTACTGGCAGGTACCCATACAACAGGCCTATTTCAGTTTAAAAGGATGCCTTTTGGTCTCCATGGAGTGGCGGCCACGTTCCAGCGACTGGTGGACCAAGTGCTGGGTGAGTGCCGGGCATACGCAATGGTGTACATTGATGACATCGTCTTTAGCCCGGACTGGCCCACCCACCTCCAGCACCTGGAATTGGTCTTAAGGGCCCTCCAGCAGGCCGGACTTTGGGCTAACCCAAAAAAGAGCCACCTGGGGTTCTGGGAACTCCAGTATCTTGGCTTTGTGGTTGGGGGAGGCCAGGTCCGACCACTGCCAGACAAAGTGGCCTCGATGGCCGATGCCCCACAGCCCCAGACCAAGAAGCAGGTCCGGCGATTCCTGGGACTGCTGGGGTATTATGGAAGGTTCATCCCCCACTTCGCCTCCCAAGCAGCGCCCCTAACGGACTGCTTAAGGAAGGGGATGCACAATCAAGTCTGGTGGACCCCAGAATTAGAGATGGCTTTCAAGGACCTGCGGTCTGCCCTCTCTAATGCCACAGCCCTGTGGAACCCAGACTTTGACCAGCACTTCACATTGGCCACGGACACTTCTGAAACCGGTCTTGGGGCCACCCTGGCCGGCAAACAAGGCCAGAACCTGCCTGTACCAGGGGGAAGGGGTGAAGTTCCAAAGCCTCAGAGGGCTAGAAGGGGCAAGGGGAGGCCAACTAGTCCCACCCTCCAGGGGGAGGACAGGTGGCTAGGCAGAGCAAAGGGAGGGGGCAAAGGCAGTGGGAATAGGGACCCAGCAGCTGCCCTAACAGAGCCCTTACCTGACGAGGAGGAGAAACAGCCCCAACAGCTCAGAGCCATGCCCAAGCCTATGCACCAGCTAGAAGGCAGTAACCTGGCTCAGGGAATGCCAGGAGCAAAGCAACCCCAGGTGGAGCTCCCGCAGGCATTCTGTAGGGGGAGGAGGGCAGCCAGCCAAGGGGACACAGCTGGGCCTGCCTTCAGCAATCAGCTTAGCCAGAGAGGTTTGACAGCCAGACAACAAGGCACAGCTGTTGCTGGCTAACGCAGCCAGATCAGCTACCCCAGCTGCAATGGCTTGAGGCAGCCCAGGACGCTGCTGGAAGGAGGGCGGGGAGGGGAGGGGTGAGAAAGCCCTATAAAAGATGGCTCGGAAGAGCACTGGGGTGGTGGGTTGAGTAGGAGCGATGGCATTGGAGCGGAGCGGAGCGGAGCGGAGCGGAGCGGAGCGAGAGCGAGAGCGAGAGCGAGAGCGAGAGCAGAGGCAAGGAGGAGAGTTGCTGGAGGAGGAGATGGCGGAGATCAAAGGGGATGTGTGGCACAGGTTGAGCAGGCCAGCAAGTGGACTGAGAGGGAGTCTGGGTGAGGTATACCGCACTTCCTTCCACAGAGCAGGGTCCTGCAGCATCCCTGGCACCCCTTTGACATCAGGACCAGTCCGTCCTGCTGCCCCGCCCAGCGGCAGCGGCCGCAAGCCCTGACACTCCCATCCTGCTTCCAGCCTTGGCTTCCTACCATGGCACTTTTCCTGGAGGGACATGGTGTCTTGCCTAGGCTTCCCTTCATGGAGAAAAACAACGGGCAACCCCGGTAACTACAGGCAGGAAAACAACAAGACCAGGGAATCACAAAGATATATAAAGTTAATATTAATAGTTCAAAGTGCAAATGTGCAAAATTGTGTCAAATTTGAATAAATACAGTACAAAATTACAGAGTCCATCAATAACCAATTCATACAGTACAAGATAAATATCTACAGTCCATAACATTCATTAGACAATTGTAAAGTGCAAAATGCTATCAATGAAAAGCCGCCAGTAGGTGGATTGCGGTGCAAGATGTTATCTCTTAGCAGTCCATAGAATAAATATATAAATGCGTAGAAAATCGCCGACGGGGATATGCAGGCAATTTTTCAATAACCCGTTTCGTGAGTACAAACTCACTTCATCCTGGGCGTACAACAATTAGGACTGGGCACACTGTAAGTATGAAATTACAAAGGTAAGATTATATTATGGCGAACATTTTTAATTAAATCATCCTCATGCAACATATGCTTCTGAATAATAATGTTGCACTTTGTGAGTATGTGAATGAGGATGATTTAATTAAAAATGTTCGCCATAATATAATCTTACCTTTGTAATTTCATACTTACAGTGTGCCCAGTCCTAATTGTTGTACGCCCAGGATGAAGTGAGTTTGTACTCACGAAACGGGTTATTGAAAAATTGCCTGCATATCCCCGTCGGCGATTTTCTACGCATTTATATATTTATTCTATGGACTGCTAAGAGATAACATCTTGCGCCGCAATCCACCTACTGGCGGCTTTTCATTGATAGCATTTTGCACTTTACAATTGTCTAATGAATGTTATGGACTGTAGATATTTATCTTGTACTGTATTAATTGGTTATTGATGGACTCTGTAATTTTGTACTGTATTTATTCAAATTTGACACAATTTTGCATGTTTGCACTTTGAACTATTAATATTAACTTTATATATCTTTGTGATTCCCTGGTCTTGTTGTTTTCCTAGGCTTCCCTTCATGGCAGCGCCCTCTGGTGTTGCACCAGGGTATAAAGTGAGTTGTCTGAAACACACTTACTCAATTACATAATAAGATACACTTAGATGAAGATAGTCAGATAGAGGTATATAGAAAGTGATAGAAGTCAGTATAGAATGAGAGAAAATGATATGTAGTGATAGAAAGAGGTAGGAGAGGGCAGATATACATAGAAAGAGATAGATTCAGATAGGTAGTCATGGAAAGACTTAGAAAGAAACCCTTGGCTCTTCGGAGCCTGCTCGAAGGGCTGGTACCGCTTTGACGGATGCCAGCGGCAGGGGCAGGCTGCCTTCAGGAACCCCCGCCAGTAAGTCCTTCCCTCACTGCTATACGGCTGAGGTATTCAAGAGCTTGAAAGCAGGGGTGACCAAATTGCCTGGCCAGCTGGGTCCACACTATCCATAGAATGGGTCTCCCCCGGAGCTTAGGAGGTCGGCCAGACAAGTCAAGGCAGTGGTCCATGGGGGACCCCGTGGCTTGACATGTACCGCTTTAGGCCCCTGCCGCTGTTTCTTTTGTTTTAGTTGTATAAAGTTAATAAAATTGCCTTTAGATCCGAACTTGGTGTCTGTCTCTTAATTCTGACTACGTGGCAATCTTCATCTGTGTATCCAGGGCTCATTTCGAGGGGGAAGCCAAAGGAACGCAGTTCAGGCAGTTCCCTAAAGAGGTCACGTGTCAGGTGGCCCCGCCCACCTGACTCTTGGCCATTTTAGGCCTGTTTCAGCCTGGATTGGGGCCGAAACAGCCCAAATCGGGCCTCTGATGGGTGGTGGATCACTCTCCCACTCAGCAGTGGCCCAATCCTGACAATTTTGGACCCTTCTCGGCCATTTTCAGCCCCTTTTTGCCATTTTGGGCCCAATTTCGGCCCTGAAAGGCCTGCCCCTGCCGCTGGCACCTTGCTGAAGACACACTGCAAAGGGGGAGCACTCAAACAGTACTTGAAGCTTTCCAAAAGCATGTGGCTGACCACAGCTGGAAACAGAAAGCTGGTCTAACAGCTTGCAGGTCCTTTGTTCCCTGAACGTTCATGCACTTTTAAAAGCGTCACAGCACAGCTGCGGCTTCGCCCCTGATTTGAAGAACCACATAGGATGGGAGAGCTTCAGTGCCAGCAGCTCTTAAAGATACAGGAGCCCTTGCTGAGAATTGTGCCCAAAGGTCCTGGAGTTGTGCACCCCCTGACAAAGGTGCTCCAAGGCTTTTCCCCCAACCCTGCCAGCCTGCACATCTGCTTAGGCTGTCCAATCTGCGAGAGGAGGGAAGGGAAGGCTTGGCTGGGCAGGATTTTCAAAGATCCACCACTGCCCTTTGTCCCGGCAACCTTCTTCTGTCCCCCTGCCAGAAGCAGCAATTGAGTGGCGGACGTTCCTCTGAAGACCCTTTAACCCTCCTCCCCTTATTGCTGCTGCCGGGCTCAGTGGGCACTGCCAAGCAGGACTTGCAAAGAAAGCACTCCCTGCTGGCACCCTCATAGCCTGGCACGGCGGTGCAGACGCTGCACCAGGGTATGGGGTGCCAGCAGGGAGGACTTACTTCATGTTAGATCCAGGCATTTCCCTGCCTCGCACACATCCATCTGCTGTGGTGCCGCCTGTGGAAACTCTGTCTGGCCCCTGATCTTTGGCTTCTGAGCCGCCTAGTCGGTCCCTAGGCAAATGGCCCTCCTGGCAATCAGAAGGCGCTTCCCTCTTTTTGAGGCCTCAGAATTGAGATTTACCATACTGGGGACTCTGCCCCTCTTTTGGCCACACAACTCCTAAGGAGGCTGCCATTCACTTCAGGAAAAGATCTCCTCCCTCCTCCAGGAAAAGGAGCCTTCTTTATATCCCCCCCTTTCCTACCAGTGCTGTCCCAGTGCCCAATCCCCAGCCCTCAGGGTGAGGCCCAACATGTTGGCCAAAGTTGGCCACAACCCTCTGATTACACCCTCCCTCTGACCTTCCAGGGGCAGGTTGGCTGTTCCTTTCCCCAGACTTTCCCCTTTCTGTGGGCTGTGCCTTGTGGGCTGGTTGTTGGTTGACCCCAGCCTTCGCAAAAGCACCCTTTCCTCAAACAAGTCCCCAGTCCCCAGTCAGTAAGAAAAACAAGAAACCAAGAGAAAAGAGGCTTTTCAGCGCCTTTTCCGGCAGCCAGAAGTGCAGGTCAAAGATCCAAGTTCCAATCCCAATCCCAACACCACAGCCAGCCACCAAGCCACCAAACTCTCCTCCCACTCCTACTCTACAGAAAGTGAAACCAGGAATCAAGACTTCCCCTATTTCTGGAAAAAGCGAAGAGATTGAACAACACAGGAGCACTCTGGCTGGCAGAAAAACCTGCTTCAGTTCGTTCTGTTGTTTTATTTTCGTTAGTGTGAGTGAGTGAGTGAGTTCGTGCAAGCTGGGCCGCTGGGCTTGGATCTCCAAAGGAGGGTGAGTGGGACACATTAGTAACAGGTGTAACAAGGCAGCAGGGAGTGGAGATGAGCTGCAGCAAGGGTGGGCCAGCCACCCGAGGATGTGCAGCCCAGTTGGAGCCATGGGCTGGCTCCGCCCCGCCACCTGGAGCCACCCAAAGCAATGGCCAACCTCAGAGGCTGGGGTCAACCAACAACCAGCCCAAAAGGCACAGCTCACAGAAAGGGGAAAGTCTGGAGGAAGGAACGGCCAACCTGCCCCTGAAAGGACAGAGGGAGGGTGTAATCTGAGGTTTGTGGCCAACTCTGGGCAAGGTGTTGGGCCTCACCCTGAGGGCTGGGGGTTGGGCACCGGGGCAGTGCTGAAAGGAAAGGGGAGGATATAAAGAAGGCTCCTTTTCCTGGAGGAAGGAGATCTTTTCCTGAAGTGAATGGCAGCCTCCTCAGTGGTTCTGTGGCCAAAAGAGGGGCAGAGTCCCCAGGGTCTTCAGCGGGACATCCGCCACTCAATCGCTGCTTCCGGCAGGGGGACAGAGGAAGGAATGAGGCTGCAAGGACAAAGGGCTGTAGTGGAGGCAGCTGGCTCCCTTTGAACGGTGAGGCCAGAGATCTGCCTCCTCGCAGGTCCCTGCCATTGCACCATCTTTGAAAATCCTGCCCAGCCAAACCTTCCCTTCTTTTCTCTCGCAGATTGAACAGCCCTGAGCAGAATTGCAGGCTGGCGGGGGTGGGGAAAAAGCCTCGGTGCACAACTCCAGGACCTTTGGGCAGAATTGTCAGCAAGGGCTCCTGTATCTTTAAGAGCTGGTGGGCATTTGAAGCTCTCCCATGCTATGTGGCTGTGCAAATCAATGGTGAAGCCGCAGCTGTGCTGTGAAGCTCTTAAAGGTGCAGGAGTGTTCAGGGAACAAAGGACCTGCAAGCCATTAGACCAGCTTTCTGTTTCCAGCTGTGGTCAGCCACATGCTTTTGGAAAGCATCAAGTACTGTCTGAACAGTCCCCGTTTGTGGTGTGTCTTCAGCAACTCCTGTAGCACAGTGGTTAAGTGGTTCAGCTGCGAATCAGCACTCTACTGGTTTCAATCCCGCTACTGCCATGAACTCAGTAGGTGGATTGGGTAATCCACCCTTTTCAGCCCCAGCTCCCCAGCTGTATTGTGGGGATAATAATAACACTAATTTGGTTGTTGTGGGTTTTCCGGGCTGCATTGCCGTGGTTTTGGCATTGTAGTTCCTGACGTTTCGCCAGCAGCTGTGGCTGGCATCTTCAGAGGTGTAGCACCAAAAGACTGAGAGATCTCTGTCTTTTGGTGCTACACCTCTGAAGATGCCAGCCACAGCTGCTGGCGAAACGTCAGGAACTACAATGCCAAAACCACGGCAATACAGCCCGGAAAACCCACAACAACCATCATTCTCCGGCTGTGAAAGCCTTCGACAATACATCATAACACTAATTTGTTCACTGCTCTGCTTGTTCACATATTCGCTTGCCTACTTCCTCCAAATCTCTGCACGAGGGACGGCGTCATGCTGCTGCACTAGTGCAGTGCTCTTCTGGGTCCTTCCTTGCAAAGGCCCCTTATTTTGTTCCACCTGTCCAGCTGGAAAAGTTTCCCCTCCATGCTCACAATGTCTCCCCCTTCCCTGTCCACGCCACATCTGGTGGGTGGGTCATGCTCGCAGCATCCTCTCTTCTGCATGAGAGATGGCGTCATGCTGCAGCACAAGTGCACTACTCCTCCAGGTCCATCCTTCTTCGGGCCCCTTATTTTGTGTCCCTTGTTCAGCCAGGGAATTTCCCCCTCCATGCGCGCTATGTCTCCCCTTTCCCCATTGGCAGTTCCCACTTAGCCCGGCAGCAGCAGTAAGGGGAGGATGGTAAGAGGGTATTGCAACATGCTCCGCTCCTAATACCAACTGAGTTAAAGTGGGGGGCAGGCATTGCCATCTGCTCCTCTCCTAATGCCAGCTGGTTGAAGGCAGGAGGTGGACATTATCACCTACTCAACTCCTCATATCAGCTGGGTTAAGTTGGGCGTTTGGCATTGCCACTTGCTTCATCCCTAATGCCAGCTGAGTGAAGGGGGCGGGCATTGCCACCTGCTCCGCTCCTAATACCAACTGGGTGAAGGCACAGGATGGGCATTGCCACCTTCTCCACTCCTAATACCAACTGGGTTAAGGTGAGGGGCAGGCATTGCCAACTGCTCCGCTCCTAATACCTGCAGGGATAAGGCAAGTGTGGGCATTGGCACCTTTTCCACTCCTAATAGCAACTGGTTTAAGGTGCGGAGTGGGCATTGCCAACTGCTCTGCTTCTAATACCAGCTGGTTGAAGGCAGGGAGTGGACATTGCCACCTGCTCAACTCCTAATATCTCTGCTGGGTTAAGTTGGGTGGTGGGTTGTTGTGGGTTTTCCGGGCTGTATTGCCGTGGTCTTGGCATTGTAGTTCCTGACGTTTCGCCAGCAGCTGTGGCTGGCATCTTCAGAGGTGTAGCACCAAAAGACAGAGATCTCTTAGTCTTTTGGTGCTACACCTCTGAAGATGCCAGCCACAGCTGCTGGCGAAACATCAGGAACTACAATGCCAAGACCACGGTAATACAGCCCGGAAAACCCACAACAACCATCGTTCTCCGGCCGTGAAAGCCTTTGACAATACATTGGGTGGTGGGCATTGCCACTTGCTTCATCCCTAATACCAGCTGGGTGAAGGAAGGTGGAAGGCATTGCCACCTGCTCTGCTCCTATGACCAATTGGGTGAAGGTGAGAGGCGGGCATTTCCACCTGCTCCCATCCTGCTTCCGGCCCGGGCTTCCCACAATGGCACTTTTCCTGGAGGGACATGGTGCCTTGCCTAGGCTTCCCTTCATGGCAGCGCCCTCTGGTGGTGCAGCAGGGTATAAAGTGAGTTGTCTGAAACAAGCATACTCGATTATATAATAAGATAAGAAAGACGAGCTTGGGCTTCTATTGCAAACAGAGGGCTACGATATAGTAGGAATTACTGAGACTTGGTGGGATGATTCCCATGACTGGGATGTGCTAGTGGATGGGTATGAGTTGTTCAAGAAAAACCGGAAGGGTAGAAGAGGAGGTGGAGTGGCGTTGTATGTGAGGAGAGGGCTTGATTGTCAAGAAGTTATGGAGAATGGGGCGGACAGCCCAGTGGAAAGCATAAAGGGAGGAAGGACAAAGGGTATTATTGTTGGAGTCTGCTACAGACCACCTGACCAGCAAGAAGAAACAGATGCTGCCCTCTTTGAACAGATTGGTAGAGTATCCAGACATCTGAACCTTGTAATTATGGGTGACTTCAACTTCCCCAATGTGTGCTGGGAGACAGGCTCAGCAAAGTGTCATGAATCATGCAATTTCCTGACCTGCCTGGCTGATAACTTCCTTTTTCAGAAGGTGGAGGAAGCTACAAGGGGCTCGGCCATACTAGACTTGATAATAACCATCAGGGAAGAATTGGTAGATGAGATGAAGGTGGTGGGGACCTTAGGGGAAGTGACCATGTCCTCCTTGAATTCCAGTTGCTGTGGGGGACCAAGGAAGTTCGTAGCCAGACTCGTAGATTAGATTTTCGTAGGGCCAACTTCGATGAACTCAGAGGCTTGATGAGAGTCATTCCGTGGGGGAATGTGCTGGAATGGGAAAGGAGCGAGTAAAGGGTGGGCCCTTCTCAAACATGAGCTTTTGCAAGCTGAAGCCCTCACTGTCCCAGCAAGACGGAAACATGGTAAGGGCTCCAAGAAACCGATGTGGATGTACAGAAAGCTCCAGAATAAGCTAAGGGAGAAAAAGGAAATGTTCAGGAAATGGAAAGAAGGACAGACCTCTAAAGAGGAGTATATGAGGGTTACTAGGTACTGCAGATCAGCCATCAGAGAGGCCAAAGCTCAGTACGAGCTGGGTCTGGCCAGGAGGGCTCGCTACAATAAGAAAAACTTCCTACAGATATGTGAGAAGCAAACGCAAGGTTAAAGAGGCAATTGGACCGCTGTTGGGAGTAGATGGAGAAACTCTGATGCAGGATAGAGAAAAAGCAGACAGGCTTAATGACTTTCTTGCCTCTGTTTTCTCCCTGAATAACTCAGGCACATCTAGAGATGGTAGTAGATATGACAGGACACCTGAGTGGCTAGTTGACATTGACAGAGAGGTTGTGGAGAGGCATCTGGCTGCACTGTATGAAACCAAATCCCCTGGGCCGTATGGGGTGCACCAAAGAGTGCTGAAAGAACTTTCTAGAGAACTTGCAGCACCCCTGTCCATCATCTTCAAGGCCTCCTGGAGGACTGGGGATGTGCCACAAGATTGAAGAAGAGCGAATGTAATCCCAGTCTTTAAGAAAGGGAAGAAGGATGACCCGGGAAACTACAGGCCGGTGAGTCTGACTTCTGTTGCTGGGAAGATATTAGAACAGATTTTAAAGGGATCAATCTGTAAGCATCTGAAGGACCGCTCAGTGATCCAGGGAAGTCAGCATGGTTTTGTTCCTAACAGATCTTGCCAGACCAACCTGGTTTCCTTCTTTGATCGAGTGACCAGCTTACTGGATCGGGGGAACACTGTTGACGTGATTTATCTGGATTTCAGTAAAGCTTTTGATAAGGTCCCCCATGACATTCTGATGGGCAAACTGGAAGACTGTGGACTGGACTATAGGACAGTTCGGTGGATACGAAACTGGTTAGAGGACCACACTCAAAGAGTGGTGGTCAACGGCGTTTCATCAGATTGGAGGGAGGTGTCCAGTGGGGTGCCGTAGGGCTCGGTTTTGGGCCCGGTACTTTTCAATATTTTTATCAATCATCTGGATGAAGGAGTGGAAGGGCTGCTCATTAAATTTGCTGATGATACCAAATTGGGAGGAGTAGCAAACACCCCAGAAGATAGAATTAAAATTCAACAAGACCTGAATACTCTGGAGAAGTGGGCAGCTGTGAATAGGATGCGATTCAACAAAGACAAGTGCACAGTATTACATCTGGGCCACAAAAATGGAAAGCACAAATACTGGATGGGGTGTTACCAGAACTGCTCTTTATTATAATGGGGAATTAGCTATAGCAGTCTGTAACTTAAAATTAGCGCGGATCTTAACCTATGTCTACGGAGGTCCCGATTCCAGACACTCTAGTGAAAAAGAGGCAGACTACAAATAGGTTCAAACACGTGTATTTTCTAATAGTGTGGCGTAAGCCTGTACTTGCACATACATACAAGAAAGCATACAAGGTCTAAGAAATACAGAGTAGGAAATACAGAGACTTTCGCATTAGCTAGTTCCCAATGATGGTGGGGAATACTCACAATCTTGTAGCGAAGCAGAGACACAGCAGCGAGGTGGCCCAATGCCAGCACCGGGACCACAGACGGACAGCAAGGGGTTCTGGATAGGATGGCATGAGCCACGGACAGCAAGGGGGGGGGTCTGGATAGGAATGGCCTAAGCAACGTGTGGTCTGAGAGACCAGCTTAAATACCCCAAAACGTACCCTGGGGCAGGTGCTGTACTTGGTGGTTCTCACAGATTAAAACAAAGGCTCTAATGGGCTACTGAATGGCTTGGATGGGCCACTTTGGTAATCAGATTGTGATAAGTGACACCTCAGGAAAAGGGGACAAAAGAGGGAGGGGGAAATCCGAGTGGGCTGAAAGGATGTTCCAGCGGACAGGGCTTGTCCTGATGTCATCAGCTTCTGGAATGCGGAGGTTTCTTTGAGATGCATTCTCTAAGTGCTTGGGATGGTCAGCACTTAGTTCCTTCTCCGGGGCGGCTCCTAAGATATGCAGAGTGGGGCGAGGTACTCTCGCTGCGGACGTGGTGTGCCCGCTTCGCTGAAATGGCTTCCCAAAGCAGGCTTCTTCCCTGGGTCTTCTGGCTGCCTAAGAACATGGGTGCCGGCGGGGCATAGCTGGGGCTGGATAGCAGGCTGCCCGGTAGCGAGGGCAAGCTCAGGGACCAGCTCGCGGGAGGCTCCAGGCGGGAACTGACCAGGGAGCGCCTAGCCAGGCTCGCTGGAGGTTTCCCCGGCAGGCGCCCGGCTGCTAGCAGCGGCGTGGGCCCATATGAGGCAGGCTTCCATGGAGGCAGGGGGAACAGCACACAAAACACAGTCCAAAGCAGGGAACAGGCACGGTCCGTGGCAGATGGCAACGCAGGCACGGGGCACACTTGTAACACAGTCCAAACACACACTGGGAAGTCCAGGTACAGGGCAGGGCAGGGCTGCCCAGAAAAAGAGTCCTTTGTGCAGTTAACCAAACATGGAGTCAGTGAACTACACAGTCTATTGCAGCAGCAAGGTAATTAACAAGCAAGCAGGAAACTGACACGTGTATCAGGACACACACGTGCAAGGCAAATCTTTGTGTAGCAGTGAAATAGCGATGCAGGAAACTTTAACACAGTTCATGGCAGGCCTTAAAGCATGAGAGGGGGCCTACTTGGCAACAATTCCCCCCCTCGGAGACCACGTGACGTCAGGCGCGTGGGTCTCCGAACTTGACTTCAAAGGCGAGGTGGTCGGCAATGTCCGGTGGTCGAGCTTCGAGCGAAGAAGGAGTGGGAAGGGAAGGAGGGGGAGGCGTCACTCAAAAATTTAGTTTGGAGAACCACCTAACCGAATAAGTGCAATTTGGATCAGCCAATGGGCTGCAGGTCTCTGGGTTCACACCAGGAGGTGTGCTATACAGGTAAAAGCACAAGTAATTCATAGATGGGTGATAATTCATACAGGGTAAAAGTGAAATGTGCAAGCAAGGCATAGACCAATTCATCAAGGGTGGAACAATTCATAGGTGATTAAAACCATAAATACATGTTTAGATAGGCTAAAAACAATTCATAGGAGATTTAAAACCAGTTCATAAATAAAAGCAGCAATAGTAAAAGCAAGTGCGAGGAAATAATTCATGAGGGTAAGCGGCGGAAGGGCTCATAGGGGCAGAAAAATAAACTTCGCAATTAAAAGACCAATTCATACAGTCAGGTTAAAAACCAAATTCATACAAATGATAAATAGGCTAAAATCACTTCAGCGGAGGGAGTCAGGTTAAAAGGCAATTCATAGGGTTAAAAGAAAATTCATAGGAGTAAAATTGATAGGGGGTTATTAAAAGATCCCAGTTCATGGGAGGATCATGGGCGCACTTGCAATAGATAGAGTGAGGGGTTAATTCGGGGCTAAATTCATAGGGGTGAAATTCATGGAAGGCAATGGAAAGAAATTCATGGAGAACATAAAACAACAGAGCAGCAAAGATCACAGACGGCTCAGTCCGCAGTACAGCTGCTGGACTGGGTTGCATATATACAGGAACAAGCAAGCTTAGTCCATGTGTTCCAAAACACACTTCCACCCCCCCCCTTGCTTTCTGCGTCAATCCGCAGAGCAGGGTCGGCTGGCGGCAAGAAGGGCTTCAGGCACACAGTTCTAGTCCTCATGGAGGTAGTGCCGCTGGCAGTCGTTCGTAGGCGGGCCGTGGGCTGGGAGGCAGAGAAATATGTCCCCCCCTAGTCCACAAGAGGGCCTCGAAGTGGTGTTCAGCAGCAAAGCGTCCATGGGGCTGGTTCAGGATCCATACATATTAAGCATAAACACAAGCAGAGTTCACCACAACATAAATAATAACACAAGCAAAGGATCAAAATGGGGTGTCAAGAATGACTTTTAAGGCAGAAGGTCGGGGTTGTAGTGATCCAAGCGGTAAGACAGCTGGAGTTGCTGGAGCTGTCGGCGGCTCCAACAGCCCAAATAAAGTAGCGAGGCACATAACAAAACTTGGAAGGCCAAAATAACAATGATCGGGTGCAAAGCCAAATTGTAAATTCCAGTGGCAGTGGGGCTCCAGCCAAAGAGGGTTTCCCACCACGAGTGCTCACCGGTGGTCTTAATCCGCTGGGCAAGGTCCAAGATTTCCTTGCCGTTGTGGGACACAACCAAAGCAGTAGTATCCCCGTCCCTCTGGATGCTCTGGAGGGTGCGGTGGAGCTGCGGGTGGGTCAGGAGCTCGTGGATTAATTCCAGACCGATGCCAAGGGAGATGGGCTTCACATAACGATAGATGGAGGGTGCCACCAGGATCTCTTCTTGGGTCCAGACCGGTACCGTGTAGGTGAAGTTGCAGGCTGCTACCGAAGACAGGTTGCAGATGCAGCGGTTGACTCCCGGGATCACGGGCTTGAGCTGGAATGAGTTCAGGATCACAAAGTCGCAGGCCATTCGCACGCAGGCACATCCTTTCCCAAGGTAGACCACAGCGGAGCTGTTCTCCCGGACGACCTCGAAGGAGCACTCGTTGAGGGCGTCGACTTGCGGGGCTACACAGGGGTGATGCGGTGCGAAGGCTTGGTCTTGGCAAATGAAGCCGGTCTGTTCTCGATGCTGGCATCCTTGGAGGCTGACGAGCTGCCATCCGGTCGGGGTGAAGCGGGCCCAATGGTCGGGGTGGCGGGCGTAGAGAACTTCGGTGTCGCTGACTTGGAATCCCAGAGGCACGACTGGATACACGTGGAATGACTCGTGCGCACTGGCCGTTAATAAAAATAATTTAAGTTCCTGGGTGGTCGGTGAGAATGAGGAATTTACAAGAGACCACCAGGATTCAAGCTCCAGTTCAATGGGTGACAATTTGGGCATAATCAATCTTTTAATTTCCAGGGGCAAGTGCCCGTCCGTGGCTTGCCGAATTAGCCCCATGGCCACAGCCTGGTTTAATTGTTGGGCTTGCATACATGCCATGGCTATTGACACGTTGCGTTCAACAGACTGCGTTCCTTTGAGCAGCAGAGAAAAATCTCTTTCAATTTGACTCTCCCAGTTAACTAAAATGGAGCTGATCTCGTGTTGCCCATTTGAAATGGAATTTAGGGCGAGTAGCACACTAGCTCCTGGGACATAGTTTTTACTCCCACACATAAAATAACAAGCTCTGGGGGTCGGATCCACTGCTCTTCGCAACTGCGGAAGTTTGTGCGATCCGTAGGGGTGGTCATATTGCTCTGCTGCACAACCTTGCTGACCATCATTTCATTTTCTGCTAGTGTATTAATACATCTCCAATGGGGGTAGGGCATTAATTTGGATGGGCGTCCCTCTGTTAGGGTGCCTGCCAGCACGAGCAAACACAGAGTAGCCAGGTGCCTCATCTCCTGGCCTTCCTTTTCTTTCTGTAGTGAAAATATCCTGGGGAGACCTGCGGATATAAGTACAGGTTCCCTGAGTTTATTGCAGCAAAATAAATGAAGTGAAGCAGGGAAAAAGAGGGAGGGCGTTTTTCTGCCAGCACAGTATGTTAAGCGGGGTTCGAACGAGAAGTCCCGGAGCATTAAGCGATCCTTCCAGCTTGTTGCACTGGGGAACTCCTGTGCGGGGGCTTCTTCCTGAAGCATGTATATTTCAGAGGGGAACGTCTTTACGTTGGGCAAGGGTCGGCTATGCGTTAGGCGGGATTATGCAAACTCGCCCCAGGGGTCCCTGGGTGCCTGGACTATGTGGCCTTCAGGTGCCCCTTGCTCGGTGGCGGGCTGCTCTTATTTTGCAGGCTGAGAGCTATCGGTCCGGCTCGGCCTGGCCTTGCCGTTTTAAAAGGAAAAAAACTAGAGAGCGGTATCCAGCAACTATAAGGGTTGCTGCCAACGGGGACCTTCGCTTTATTTCCTAAAATAGGCTCTCGTCATATGTTTGCAGGACTAGCAATTTTTGGAGGGACTCCCTCAGGAGGCCCCATTTTCTGGTTTAAAAAAAAGAAAAACACAAAGCAAAAGCACACGGGTGTGGGATACTTTCAGGTTGCCCTCGCTTGGGAGGCCTGGCAGGGCTTCATTATAACTTCAATATGTCCCCCCCTTCTTTTCCCTTATACGGTGCGGGCAAGGGAAAAGATCACATTAGATGGGGTGGGCGGCTGCTGGCGGAAAGGGCCGAAGTGGAGCCGAAGGTGCTCGGCAGCGTTTATCGAAAAGCGGCGAAGACGGCGGAAATCTTCCAGCGCCGCTGGGTCTGGGCTGTTCGGGGGTCATCTTGGCGCGGGGGATCCTGGCTATGTAAATGAGGCACGTTGCCCCTTGTGCGTGGCAAACGCACCTCAATAACATATTCCAGAGGGCACATATTTACAAAATACTGGCGGGTCTTTTACTTTTGCACTAAAGCGTACTGGCTGGTGGCGCCGTATAGCAACTCACCATGATGAATATGAACATTAGTAAAAGAGGGGGTTGACGGGCTGGATGGGGGTTTCCTTCAGGGGAGGCACGGCCCTCAAAGCCAAAGCCGACCGTCATGCGAAAGCGTGGGTCTGGCAGGTGAGACCCCGAATCTGCGTAGATGCGGGATCTTCACCAGCACGGCTGTGAAATGTTTTCAAGCAAAGAAATCACCTTATTTGGTGGTTTCCACGTTGGAAGACTGTATTCACTTTTGGGCTAAAGCCTCTCCAAACACTTTCACACACAGCAAATCTCTTTTGCCTGTGCAATTTTTTTCCGAACACGCGGCTTAAAATCCAATTAAGAATCACTTTCGGTGGTGGTCCTATTTGGCTTTGGTTGCCTTGTTTCCCCTATACTCAGGGTCCCAACTGTGGGGCCCGCCTAAGAAGGTTAAAGAATAGAACTGACAAGAAATAACAAAAAGACTAAATGATTATATGAAGCCAAGTTGGCTTTTTACATCTAATTTCAAAAGGGAATTGGGCTTCAGGTTCACACACACATAAAGTTAAGGCTGCACAACGAAAAGGGATGGGGGCTGCGGGGACTTGAACTCAAGTCTCCTTAAGGTGGCTTTTCCACTCCTGGTTCCAATCCCTTCCAAATTCTGAGAGGGATCCAGCGATTACATTTATTTGGGCTTACTTCAGCCTGGGAGAGGACAAAAGGACGAACTGGGTGGAGGTCAGAATCCTGGTCTGGCCAGTTTTTCCATTTCAATGAGGGGTGGGGGTGCAACGCTGAGTGGGAACAGTCTGTTTTAGATGCTGCTAGCAACTGGGAGTCTTTCTGGAATTTGCTCACTTGCCTTATTACATTCCTGACTGCACTTACTGCTGGAGGCTCTACCTTTTCATTAAGTTTTGGGCTTGAGCATTTTAAAATGAGGAAACAGATGCACCCATGTCTCTGAATTAGCTCAAGCTACTACTAAACCACACAGGCCCAACATGAGGTTTTCTTCAGGGGTGTTAGTCCGGGAAGGCCGACAGAAAGCTATTTGGTGTGTAGTTGCAAGCACTGGATTTTCAAAGCAATTTAATTCTTTTAAAGGAACTGCATTTTTACTCTCGTCTGTCTGGTTTTCAGGGTCATTGCAAGAGGGCACAGTCATGGTGGGCTGTGTATAGCTTGGCTGGGGGCAGTCTATGGGAGCCAAGACAATTTCTTGGGGAATTACTTTTAAACTCTGCACATGCTCAGAGGCTAAAATGAATTCTGGCTTCTTGGGCATGGGGGCTGAGGCAGAAATTGGAGGCAAAGGTGACTGACTACTCATTTCGCTGCCTTGGGTGGGGGCTGGAGCTGATTCAATCACTGATTGTTCCTCTAAAGTCTTTAATCTGGCCTCAGTGAGTCTCTGGGATTCCAGGAGATTTTGCATCAGGGTTTTTAAAGTGGCAGTTTCATTATTCTGGTCCTCCAGCAAAGTCTGCATGTTAAGGAATTTATTGTGGAGCTGCTCTTTCTCTATTGTGCAAGCATTTAATTTTTCTTTTAATTCCTCATTCTCTTTATTAAGATCATTTATTTTTAAGTTCTGCTCCCTGTTTACACTTATGAGCTCCTGAATTTTATTTTGCAGCTCTGCCAGATTTCTTTCAGAGGTGTCTGGCAAAGTTGGTGCTGGGTTCTGGGTGCGAATCACCCTTTGCAATCTTTCCTTCTCTCTTTTAAGTTCCAAGCTATTTTTAGTTCCCGGAGGTCGAAGGCTAGCCTCAACCTTTAGTCTTCTCCCATGGGCAGTTAAGTGGGGAGAATAATGTGTGACCCCCGGGCATCCCTATTGGAAAAAGGGGTTCCCAGCTGGCAGTGGCTCTTCTAAAACTGTAGCCACTGGCTGTGTATGTTGGGGAGGGCCATTCCTAAAGATGTCTAGAAGGCCAGAGAGAAGCACTGAAGTGGGCTGCTGGTGGAAGAGCTCCATGTCTGCCCCATGATCCTTGAGCCGCTTCCAGAGTTCCCAGCGGAGTGAGTCCCTGGCTGGCGGCGGGCTGCCTAGGTCAGAGGGCTCCTCATGGTCCTTTGGCCGTGGTCTCCAGGAGTCAGCCTGACTTGGGGGAGGGTAGACCTGGTGATTGTAGGGGTGAGGTGCCCGAGGGGGCGGGGGTGCCGAGGGCAGCGCAGGTCTCCAGGGCTCAGAGGGCACCTGTGGGGAGGAAGGGTAGTGACTGGGGGTGGGCGCAAAGGTCACTCCTGGACGGGGGTCCCTCTGGCTGCGGCCCCGAGTGAAGCTACCACTTCTCCCACGCAAGATGCCACCTCTAGGCTCTGAGTACGAGCTATGCCCTTGAGGCCGATATTGGGAGTGGGGACCATGGTTGGCATACGTGACTGTGTTGATGGGCTCACTCTCTTTCCTATGGGAGGCCGGGGATTTCACATGGCGGATGGCGCCGGTTTCCCGCAACAGGCCAGCAATGTTCCTGATGCGAGCTTCCAGGTCTCCCCATGAGATGCTCCCGGGTTCTACTCCTGCCAGGGCTAGGCGGGTAGTACTGTTGAGACCATCTATGACTGCCCTTCTGAATTCTACCTCATCGAAGTCGGGCACATCGCTTGCATCTAAATCTACTTCATCTGCTAGCTCAGCGAGAAGCTGCTTCCTAGCTAAGTATGCCTCGGGGTCCTCCCCGGATTTTTGAGACTCTGCAATGTACAGGGCCTTTAAACTCTTGGTGGGCCATAGGAATGCGCACAATTCTTTAATTGCTCCGTACTGACTTCGGGTGGCTAACCTTCAATTAGAAACGTAAGCATTAAGGGCTGTGACTATTTCAGGGCTGGTGCAGTGGCGGGCCAGTTGGGCCACGTTGGAACCACTAGCGGAGGGCTGGGAGGTGGTCACATGGGTGAACCACTGGATAGCCGTGTCTCAGTTTAGGGGCCCCATGCGATCTGCTATGGCTTGGAGCTCATCGGGCCTCCAATTGCGGGTTTCCTTAACGACCCGGTCTGTCTTCTTGCCGTCCTCATCCATGGATACAATTTCTTTAGTAGCTATCGGATGGAGGGGCTGTGGGGCTTCCTCGGGCTGGGGCGACTGAGATGCTCAGATATCCTTACTATCTTCTGGGAGGGCCAAGAGGGCGGAGGGGTGCACAGCGGAAATTACGGCCTGTTGCATCCCCAGGTGTCGCTTCAGGGCCTCTAGCTCCCTCTTACACGCTGAATGGTCCGCGGCTGCGGCTTTAGGCTGGTTGTGGTCCGCCATGAACCGGGCGGCATGGGTGAGCTTAGTAATCTCCTCTTGTCCCTCAGTTAGTGCGTGCTCAGCCATATCGGCACGAGCGGTGGCCGCTTCAGCCTTGTGCTGAGCGTCCTGGAGGGCGGTAGTTAGTCCTTGTTTCTCTAATATGAAATTGACGCGTTCGGCGCGCCACTCAACTGCTCTTCTCTCGTACTCTTTTTCCTGTTCGGTGAGCTTAGTCCTGAGAGTCTGGATTTCTAGACGCAAGGCGTCCTGCTCTCGCTCTGACCTCTCCTCTAGCTCCTCCTGCACTGTTTGCAACTTACTAATTAGGGACACGCTGTCCTGGAGGGCAGTGAAAAGTGCCCAAGCTCCATATCTATCTTTCTTGCTAGACCTAGGTTTCTCCTTGTCACAGAAGTCCTGGAAGGCACTTCTAACTATCTGGAGCGGGTCAGGTCCCTTGAAGGAACCGGCTTCCCAAAGGCAAACTCCCTTCTTCACTAGCCACTTCTCCAGGCGGGGCACGGTGGGGTTTGCCTGGTACATTTTACTTCCGTTTAAGGCTGATCTCAGGGCGGTTAAAGAGTGGATCAGCGACACCAGGGGTGGGACGGTTTCAAAGGTCCTAACTTTTAGGTTCACAAGGGTATTTTAAAGGGTCCTACACTCGGTTCTTCTCCACCGGGGGAGGAGAGAAAATTAAGCTGGCCTACAAGCCACGGGACCAGGAAAAGTTTACTGGCTCAGAAGGTGCTCTCAAGCTCTCTAAGCCCAAGAACAAAAACGCTCAGTGCTTCCAAGCCTCTGCCTAGAAGCCAAAGCTCAGGGGTCTCCCAAGCCTATACTCAGAAAACCAAAGCTCAGGGGTCTCCCAAGCCTATTGCTCAGAAAACCAGAAAGTGTTCCCAAGCCTCTGCTCAGAAACTGCAACTAAGGGGGTCTCCCAAGCCTCTGCTCAGGCAACCAGAACTGCTCCCAAGCCTCTGCTCAGAAACTGAAATGCTCCCAAGCCTCTGCTCAGAAGCCAAAATGCTCTCAAGCTCTCTGCCCAAGAACTAAACTCAAAGTGTCCCCAGGCCTCGTGCTCAGAGACAAACGGTTAAACTGTCTCCAAGCCTCGACCAAAAGACTAAAGCGCTCAAGGACTGCCTCTGCAAGTCCCCAAGCAAAAGTGCCCAGGAGTAAAACTATGGTACTCCCAAGCGGAAAGCGCTCAAGAGTTCAAACAACTCCCAAGCGAAAATGTGCCCAAGAGTCCTACTAACTCTCAAGCGGAAAAGTGTCCAAGAGTCTACCTTAAAACTCTTAAGCACGGTGCGGCCGGCTGCCGCGGGGCTTCAGGAACCTGGCTTTAGGTTCCCAAAGCTAACTGACTGAACAAACGGACTATCGATCCCTTCGCGTTTCCTCCGGAGCGGGGATTGAAGCCTAAGTGCTGGCAGGAATGGGGTTTGGACGGACTTAGGAGAGACGGGGGAGGGCGGAAGAGAGTTTTATATGTGCTGCTTCAGGAAGTATATATATCTATAGCCTACTTCTGGGATCCCACCCAAATAGATGCGTTTAGGCGGCCCAGAAGGTGGCCAGGAACTTCACCAGTTCAGAGGTCCTCACCCACAGTACACCGGTTATAACGGCTGGAGGGCCTCGCGGTGCACCACAAAAGGCAAGTAGTCCAAAGCTGGCTGAAGGAGGAAATGGGGGAAAAGCCAACCCACAAGATAGAAATGCTCGCCAGAGCCACACACACTCACACTTTTAATTCCCTAAGCTAAATTGCGCTCCTTACACTGAGGTCTGGAAAATTTTCCTCTAAGTCAGTTCGCTGAAGACACGCGTGTCGACTCACGTGCATTCACACGAACTGGGTTATGCCCGCATTCTCCACCAGTAAACTGTTACCAGAACTGCTCTTTATTATAATGGGGAATTAGCTATAGCAGTCTGTAACTTAAAATTAGCGCGGATCTTAACCTATGTCTACGGAGGTCCCGATTCCAGACACTCTAGTGAAAAAGAGGCAGACTACAAATAGGTTCAAACACGTGTATTTTCTAATAGTGTGGCGTAAGCCTGAACTTGCACATACATACAAGAAAGCATACAAGGTCTAAGAAATACAGAGTAGGAAATACAGAGACTTTCGCATTAGCTGGTTCCCAATGATGGTGGGGAATACTCACAATCTTGTAGCGAAGCAGAGACACAGCAGCGAGGTGGCCCAATGCCAGCACCGGGACCACAGACGGACAGCAAGGGGTTCTGGATAGGATGGCATGAGCCACGGACAGCAAGGGGGGGGTCTGGATAGGAATGGCCTAAGCAACGTGTGGTCTGAGAGACCAGCTTAAATACCCCAAAACGTACCCTGGGGCAGGTGCTGTACTTGGTGGTTCTCACAGATTAAAACAAAGGTTCTAATGGGTTACTGAATGGCTTGGATGGGCCACTTTGGTAATCAGATTGTGATAAGTGACACCTCAGGAAAAGGGGACAAAAGAGGGAGGGGGAAATCCGAGTGGGCTGAAAGGATGTTCCAGCGGACAGGGCTTGTCCTGATGTCATCAGCTTCTGGAATGCGGAGGTTTCTTTTAGATGCATTCTCTAAGTGCTTGGGATGGTCGGCACTTAGTTCCTTCTCCGGGGCGGCTCCTAAGATATGCAGAGCGGGGCGAGGTACTCTCGCTGCGGACGTGGTGTGCCCGCTTCGCTGAAATGGCTTCCCAAAGCAGGCTTCTTCCCTGGGTCTTCTGGCTGCCTAAGAACATGGGTGCCGGCGGGGCATAGCTGGGGCTGGATAGCAGGCTGCCCGGTAGCGAGGGCAAGCTCAGGGACCGGCTCGCGGGAGGCTCCAGGCGGGAACTGACCAGGGAGCACCTAGCCAGGCTCGCTGGAGGTTTCCCTGGCAGGCGCCCGGCTGCTAGCAGCGGCGTGGGCCCATATGAGGCAGGCTTCCATGGAGGCAGGGGGAACAGCACACAAAACACAGTCCAAAGCAGGGAACAGGCACGGTCCGTGGCAGATGGCAACGCAGGCACGGGGCACACTTGTAACACAGTCCAAACACACACTGGGAAGTCCAGGTACAGGTCAGGGCAGGGCTGCCCAGAAAAAGAGTCCTTTGTGCAGTTAACCAAACATGGAGTCAGTGAACTACACAGTCTATTGCAGCAGCAAGGTAATTAACAAGCAAGCAGGAAACTGACACGTGTATCAGGACACACACGTGCAAGGCAAATCTTTGTGTAGCAGTGAAATAGCGATGCAGGAAACTTTAACACAGTTCATGGCAGGCCTTAAAGCATGAGAGGGGGCCTACTTGGCAACAGGGGTATACACTTCTGGGCAGTAGTATATGTGAAAGGGATCTAGGAGTAAGAGTGGACTGTAAACTTAATATAAGCAATGTATTGTCGAAGGCTTTCACGGCCGGAGAACGATGGTTGTTGTGGGTTTTCCGGGCTGTATTGCCGTAGAAAACCCACAACAACCATTAATATGAGCAGTCTGTGTGATGCGGTGGCAAAAAAGGCTAATTCAATCTTGGGCTGTATCAAAGGGGCCATAGCGTCAACATCGCAGGAAGTCATAGCCCCTCTTGGTCAGGCCGCACCTGGAGTTTTGTGTGCAGTTCTGGAGGCCCCACTTCAAAAAGGATGTGGCCAAAATCGAGAGGGTGCAGAGGAGAGCGAGAAGAATGATCAGGGGTCTGGAGACTGAGCCCTACCAGGAAAGGCTGAGGGCCTTGTAATGTTTAGTTTGGAGAAGAGGAGATTGAGGGGGAGGCATGATTGCGCTCTTTAAATATTTGAAAAGCTGTCATTTGGAGGAGGGCAAGGAGCTGTTCCAGTTGGCAGCAGAGGGGAAGACCCGAAGCAATGGGCTTAAATTGCATGCACAAAGGTACCGGCTGGATATTAGGAACAACTTTTTCACAGTCAGAGTAGTTCAAAAGTGGAATCAGCTGCCTAGGGAGGTGGTGAGCTCCCCCTCACTGGCAGTTTTCAAGAAGAGGCTGGATGAATCTTTGTCAGAGATGCTTTAGGCTGATCCTGCACTGGGCAGGGGGTTGGACTAGATGGTCTGTATGGCCCCTTCCAACTCTATGATTCTATGATTCTATATTGATTTATAGCGTTTGCATTCTATCTGTTTCTAGCTCTAGCACAGTCTATTCTATTTAGCTTTTTAAATCTGTTTCGCTCTCTCTCTTACTACTTGTTACTTTTTCTCTTTCTTTCTTTCTTTCTTTCTTTCTTTCTTTCTTTCTTTCTTTCTTTCTTTCTTTCTTTCTTTCTCTATCTATTACACCAGTATTTATCTCTATGTATATCTGCCCTTTCCTATCTCTTTCTATCTCTAGCTATCATTTTATCTTTCTATATTTCTAACGCTTTCTGTATACCTCTCTAACATTCTTCATCTATGTGTATCTATCTTTTTCTAATTTTTTTGTTTTTCTATTTCTATCTATCTATCATCATTGATACGGAGGGGTGATGGACTGGCTGTAGAGGGTGAAACAAATATGCAGGCCAGACGATGATGGACCAGGAAGAGCAGCGCACTAGCGCAGCAGCATGACTCCCTCCCTCATGCAGAGGAGCGGAGGCATGATTCACCTGCCAGAGGTGGCAGGTTGCAGTCAACCTGTGTGGCAACCTGGCCCTTCCCCCTCGCTGCAAAGCGACATTGTGCGCTTCCCTCCCTCGCATGGAGGGGAAACGGAGCTGTACAGGCAGCACAAAAGAAGTGGCTTAGAAAAGTCCGCCCCAGGAACCAGAAACAACAGCCTATGGCATCACGCAAGTGTGGAAGAGTTGGGGCAGTCACCTGAATGTCCCACCCGCCAGACGTGGTGGAAACTCCCTGACCAACTCAACATTATTCCCTAAGGGAATTCCCTGTGTTATTCCCTGTGGGCAATACCTATTCCATTATTCCCTATGACCAATCTGTTTTCATTATTCCCTATGGGCAAATATTCTATCCATTATTCCCTATGAGCAGGGCTCATATGGAGGAGGAACGTGCTGGAATGGCCTTCCAGTAGAGCTGAAATGTTGACACGTGGGGTTTGGCCCCGCCGATGTAATTCCTTTTACTCCCCTCTGCCTCCCCTCCAAAGGAGGCTAAGCTGCTTCAATTCATTCTGCTGCTTCATTTTCATTCATGAGAGTGAGAGTGAGTGAGTGTGTGAGTGCAAGTTGGGCTTGGATCTCCAAAGGAGGCTAAGCTGCTTCAATTCATTCTGCTGCTTTATTTTCATTCGTGAGAGTGAGTGAGTTCAAGCTGGTCTGCTGGTCTTGGATCTCCAAAGGAGGCTAAGATGCTTCAATTCATTCTGCTGCTTTATTTTCATTCGTGAGAGTGAGAGTGAGTGAGTGAGTGCAAGCTGGGCTGCTGGGCTTGGATCTCCAAAGGAGGGTGAGGGGGACATGGTAATAACAGGTGTAACAAGGCGGCAGGGAGTGGAGATAAGCCGCAGCAAGGGAGGGCCATCTATCCAAGGACGTGCAGCCCAGTTGGAGCCACGGGCTGGCCCCGCCCCACCAACTGGAGCCACCCAAAGCAATGGCCAATCTTGGAGGCTGGGGCCAACCAACAACCAGCCCACAAAGTGCAGCCCACAGAAAGGGGCAAGTTTGGGGGAAGGAATGGCCAACCTGCCCATAGAAGGTCAGAGGGAGGGTGTAATCAGAGGGTTGTGGCCAACTCTGGCCAAGGTGTTGGGCCTCACCCGGAGGGCTGGGGGTTGGGCAACAGGGCAGCGCTGGTAGGAAAGGGGAGCATATAATGAAGGCTCCTTTTCCTAGAGGAGGGAGGAGATCTTTTCCTGAAGTGAATGGCAGCCTCCTCAGGGATTGTGTGGCCAAAAGAGGGGCAGAGTCCCCAGTATGGTAAATCCCAATTCTGAGGCCTTAAAAAGAGGGAAGCCTCCTGACCGCCAGGAGGGCCATTTACCTAGGAGCCGACAAGGCGGCTCAGAAGCCAAAGATCAGGGACCAGACAGAGTTTCCACAGGTGCCACCATGGCGGACAGCTGCATGCGGGGAAGGAACATGGCTGGATCTTACAGGAAGTAAGCCCTCCCTGCTGGCACCCGCTACCCTGGTGCAGCGGCACATCCACTGCAGGGCCTTGAGAGGACCACACCACCATGCCAGGCTAGGAAGGGGCCAGCAGGGAGTACTTTCTTTGCAAGTCCTGCTTAGCAGTGCCCACTGAGCCCAGCAGCAGCAGTAAGGGGAGGAGGGTGAGAGGGACTTCAGAGGAACATCTGCCACTCAGTTGCTGCTTCTGGCATGGGGAAGGGGCGGGGCTGCCGGGACAAAGGGCACTGGTAGAGGCACCTCGCTCGCTTTGAACAGGGAGGCCAGAGAGCTGCCTCCTTGCGGGTCCCTCCCCTTGCAGGATTTTTGAAAATCTTTCCCAGCCAAGCCTTCCCTTCCCTCCTCTTGAAGATTGGACAGCCCTGAGCAGATTTGCAGGCTGGAAGGGGTGGCAAAAAAGCCTCTGTGCACAATTCCAGGACCTTTGGGCAGAATTCTCAGCAAGGGCTCCTTTATCTTTAACAGCTACTGGGTACTGAAGCTCTCATATCCTATGTGGCTCTTCAAATTAGGGGCAAAGTCGCAGCTGTGCTGTGAAGTTCTTAAAGATGCCGGAGTGTTCAGGGAACAAAAGACCTGCAAGCTGTTAGACCAGCTTTCTGTTTCCAGTTGTGGTCAGCCAGATGCTTCTGGAGTCCCAAAATATAGAGCAACACGGTAATACTGCTATCAGACAAGAAAAAATTCCCGTGTACTATAATGCCTCCACAATCAACAATAAAGCGTGTAATATTGTTTCCAGAATTATTTATTCACCAATATATAAGGGGTATATTAAACAACTTGTATTTCAAATTATCTCTCTTAGCACATTCAAGAACTGTACCACATATTGCACTCCCCCTCAACCTCAATCATATAGGCATTTCAGACGTCCTGTAATTATTCTATTAAAGTGTCACGTGCTCCAAGTGCTATAATTATTACAATTAAAGTGCATTTACTGGTCAGGCATCCTATGACACTACTTTTCCTATACAGGGTTTAAATTGCCTTGTTCACAATTATAATATACAGTCACAATATAGGTGCAGTCCAAGAATGATTCCAGACACTGTGGGTGTCACAGCTCATGGGTAGACCTATGTCCTTCCAATATACGTTGTAAACTCTGTGACTGAGTTCTCTAACGGACGGTCCAGATCCTTGTAAGGTCCGTTTCCAAAGTTCTTTTTCAAAGAGCACAGTAGCTGGAAAAACATACATAGTCATAAAGAATCCCTGAGTATCTAATGTTTACACTAATACATTCATGGTACAATATACTCACTCAGAGATTCTTGCAATTAACCTTCCATATCCCCTTCTAGTATTCCAATTACTTCCATCTGCATCTTGTTAGCTAGTAACCGTTTTATCCTCTGAATGTAATCCACGCCCCCATCATATAGTTATTCTCTCTTAAAGAGATATTAGTCCCATAAGTAGTTATAAGAAACACGTATAGTCATTGGCTATATTCAAGCCATTCAGAGGATAAAACGGTTACTAGCTAACAAGATGCAGATGGAAGTAATTGGAATACTAGAAGGGGATATGGAAGGTTAATTGCAAGAATCTCTGAGTGAGTATATTGTACCATGAATGTATTAGTGTAAACATTAGATACTCAGGGATTCTTTATGACTATGTATGTTTTTCCAGCTACTGTGCTCTTTGAAAAAGAACTTTGGAAACGGACCTTACAAGGATCTGGACCGTCCGTTAGAGAACTCAGTCACAGAGTTTACAACGTATATTGGAAGGACATAGGTCTACCCATGAGCTGTGACACCCACAGTGTCTGGAATCATTCTTGGACTGCACCTATATTGTGACTGTATATTATAATTGTGAACAAGGCAATTTAAACCCTGTATAGGAAAAGTAGTGTCATAGGATGCCTGACCAGTAAATGCACTTTAATTGTAATAATTATAGCACTTGGAGCACGTGACACTTTAATAGAATAATTACAGGACGTCTGAAATGCCTATATGATTGAGGTTGAGGGGGAGTGCAATATGTGGTACAGTTCTTGAATGTGCTAAGAGAGATAATTTGAAATACAAGTTGTTTAATATACCCCTTATATATTGGTGAATAAATAATTCTGGAAACAATATTACACGCTTTATTGTTGATTGTGGAGGCATTATAGTACACGGGAATTTTTTCTTGTCTGATAGATGCTTCTGGAGAGCATCAAGTACTGTTTGAGCGGTCACCCTTTGCGGTGTTTCTTCAGCAACTTCTGTAGCACAGTGGTTAAGTGGTTCAGCTGCGAATCAGCACTCTACTGGTTTGAATCCCACTACTGCCATGAACTCAGTAGATGGCCTTGGGCAATCCACCCCTCTCAGCCCCAGTATAATAATAACACTAATTTGTTCACCGCTCTGCTTGTTCACATGTTCGCATGCCTGCTTCCTTTGAACATCTGCACGAGGGACGGTGTCATGCTGCTGCACTAGTGCAGTGCTCTTCTGGGTCCGTCCTTGCCCAGGCCACTTATTTCGTGCCACCTGTTCAGATGGGTGAATGTTTCCCTCCATGCACATAATGTCTCCCCCTTCCCTGTCCACGACACGATACTTCATGTCTGGTGGGTGGGTCATGCCCGCGGCCTTCGCTCCTCTGCACGAGAAATGGCGTCACACTGCAGCACAAGTGCGCTACTCTTCCAGGTCCGTCCTACTCCGAGCCCCTTATTTTGTGGCGCCTGTTCAGCTGGGGAAGTTTTCCCTCCATGCGCGCTATGTCTCCCCCTTCCCTGTACACAGCACGCCACGTCCAGCGGGTGAGTCTGTCATATATGTCTGTACCATGCCACTTTTAAGTCATGTCTGTATATCCTTGTCATAGTTCTAGGTGTGTGGGCGGGTGATGAGTCCAGAGCAGAGAGAAGGGAGAGGGAACATGAGTCGATGGCCAGCAAGAAGACTGGCCGTGAGGGTGTTGTTCACCGCTCTGATTGTTCACATGTTCGCATGCCTGCTTCCTCTGAACCTCTGCATGAGGGACGGTGTCATGCTGCTGCACTAGTGGGGTGCTCTTCTTGGTCCGTCCTTTCCCTGGCCCCTTATTTCGTGCCACTTGTCCGCTCCTAATACCAGCTGGGTTAAGGCAGCAGCATGACGCTGTCCCTTGTGCAGAGGTTCGGAGGAAGCAGGCATGGCCGAGGATCACACGGGCAACAACATCGCCTCCACGATCGGGGCTGCCCTGAGGGAATGGATTCCCATGGGACAGGTCACTGACAGGTCACCTGTTCATGGTCACCGAAACGGGAAGAAACATGCTGACGGTTCTGACAGAGGTATCCCTAGATGTCATGGTCTGCCTGGCGCACAAACTGCACCTAATTATAACGGATGCTCTGTGGCTAGGGAGGAGCATCAAGGCCACAGGGACCAATCGACGTTGTCCATGCAGGCATTGCTGGACAGTTGTCGGCCCCTCTCAGCCCACTTCTCTCACAGTATCAAGTCTTCGCGGGAGCTGCTCCAGAGGCAAGGGGATGGGGATTATGAGCACCACCTCTTCTAGGACACGGCCACCTGCTGGAACTCCACCTAGGACATGGTGAGTCATCTGGAGGAGGAAAAGAACCCTGTTCAGGACATAATGTCATCGGTGCCAGTCTTGCAGGGGAGAGAGGAGCTCAGCCTCAGCTCAACGGACTGGCTAGCCCTCTCTCAGATGGTCCATGTCCTGAGGCCATTCAATGAGACCACCAAGCTACCAGTCCTGTCTGGGGCAGGTCATCCCTCTGATCCATGGCCTAGACCAGGTCCTGGCCAAAGAGATGGAAGTACAGGACTAGCTTCTTCACAGGGTCAGGGACTTGGTCGTGAGCTTGCAGGCAGGCTTGGCCACCCGCTTGCATCCTCTTTGCAGGGAGGACCCATACAAACTGGCCTGCATATCCAACCCTAGTCTCAAGGGCAGCATAGCCATGTGGCTGGGAGAGCTCTACCAGTGGGCCAACAGGTATCGGGCGGACCTCAGGTGGTCCACCAGCATAGGATAGGCTTCGAACTTGGCCACCGTATTCAGTTCCTGATAGTCTATGCAGAAGCAGGTGGTCCCATCTGGCTTGGGCACCAAGAGTATCGGGCTCTTCCAGGCGCTCTGTGAGGGTTCGATTACCCCCATCTGGAGCATCTCAACTGTCTCCCTTTCCACAGCCTCCCACTGCTTCCAGGGGATGGGTCACCACATAGCCCGAGCCGTCTGCCCTGGCTCTGTCAGGATGGCGTGCTGTATCAGGCTTGTGCTACCGGGCCTACGGGAGAAGACGCCTGGCACGCGTGCCCAGAGAGCTTGTAGTTGGGCCCATTGGGTCGGGTTGAGCTGGGCGTTGAACTTGGGTTCCTCAAACTCCGGGCCCTCTGTGGTCCATGGCAGCTTGCTGGATGGTAGTTCCAGGGGGGTCCTTGGCCAAACCAGAAATGCCTTCTGGCCACTCGTGCCATCGCTTCAGCAAGTTCATATGGAGAGTCTTTTGCCGACGGCGGCTGACCGCACACCAGAGCTCGTAGGTGGTGGGGCCCAGCACCCTCCGAATTTGGTAGGGGCCTCTCCACGGATCTCCCTCCTCTCCGGGGAATGCTTTCCAGTGCACAAGGACCTTCTCCCCTGCCTGGAAGGTCCTCATCCGTGTGCCCCGGTCGTAGGCGGCCTTTTGGAGCATCTGGGCATGGGTCAGCCATCGGTTCGCTTCCGCTTGCGACCGCTGCACCCACTTACAGAGTTGGCTTATATACTCCTGGACGGGAGGAGCTGGGTTGCTGGCCTGGGGACCCCATCGCTCCGCCAACCAAGAGAGCCTCCTCCGTGGCTTACACCCATACAATAGTTCAAATGGGCTAAACCCGGTGGAGGCCTGCAGAGTCTCTCGGAGGGCGAACATCAAGGGGTCAATATACAGGTCTCATTGGTGAGGATTGTCGTGCGTTATCTTTTCCAGGGCCTCTTTTTTTTTCTTTCACTAGTAATTTATTTAGGATTTTTTTTGTAACAATAACAACTTCATAAAACAGTAAAACATTACCGACAAATAAACATTAAAAAGTGAATGTAATAACAAATAATTAGCTTTTGAACTTTACATCTAAAGTATATAGTCTATTTTTACAAAGAGAATGAGCGATGTGTACAAGTCTAAAGGTAAGCTAAAGAGTAATAGAGGTCTTGTTTCAGCTTAGCTGATGTCCGTTTTTCTTCTTTGGTCAAATAATCCAAAATTGGGAGCCATTGTTCTAGAAAATAAGACTTAAATTTTGGATTATCCCTTTGCGCCAGCTGGTCAGAGATTTTCTGCAAAATAAAATGGTCCCAGATACGAGATTTCCAGCTGCTCCCTGATGGGGCAGATTTTTGTCTCCAATATGAGGCTATTGTTAATTTAGCTAATGCCAGAAGTAAATAGATAAGATTTAGGCAAGCTGTTGGGATCTCTGGATTTTCCCAAAGATTTGAAAGGATTATCTCTGGAGATTTTGGGATCGTGTATCCTGTAATCTCATGAATTTCTTTTATTATTTTGTCCCAAAATGAGCTAATGTGTCTGCAGCCCCACCAGCAATGGATATATGAGCCCAGATCACCGCATTGTTTCCAGCAGTTAGCTGCATGGGAAGGACTGATGTGATTTAGTTTAACCGGTGTCATATACCAGCGAGAAATAAGTTTTAGGGTTTGCATTTTTATGTTTACTGTATTTGTTTGAAAGACATGTGATGTCCAAATTGTATTCCGTGTATTATTTGAAGGGTCAAGGTTGCACTCTTTAGCCCAGACCTTTTGGTATGGAAGGATCTTAGGATTATGTTTTCCTTCTAATAGAATTAAATTGATTTTAGATAGTAATCCTTTCTGTCTAACTGGTCTACTTTCAATTTTTTTACTCCCAACGGGCTTTGTTGCTAGTCTATGTCTATTTATCTTTTTCTAATGTTTATGTTTTGCTCTCTCTCCCCCCCCCACCTCTCTATTTCTATATGGTTCTATCTGAAACTATAGCACATGATGGGCTTCACCTCTCAAGGGCAGGGAAGAAAATGTTTGCAACGAACCTGGAGAACTTCATCAGGAGAGGTATAAACTGATTCCGCAAGGGGAAGGGAACAATCGACATGGGGATTTCAATGACAAAGTGAAAACAGGGGGGGGACCCACATGGGTAGGACAGGTCAAACAAAGGTACAAGGCTACAAGTGTCTATATACCAATGCCCAAAGTATGGGTAACTAGCAACAAAGCCCGTTGTGAGTAAAAAAATACAACGGACTCTAGAAAGGGGAGGGTAGGCGGGTAGGCATCCACTCCTCCTCTGTCACTAATTCCAGCTGGTGAAGGAGGACGGTGGGCATTGTCATCTGCTCCACGCTTGATCTGCCTGATCTTAGCCATGTGAAAGGGTGGTGAGTTTGCTACCTGCTCCATGCATGACACATGCCGTGTAAAGGGGGGGGCATTGCCTCCAGTTCTGCGCCTGACTACGTCTGGGTAAAGGGGGGCAGGCATTGCTGCCTGCTCTGAGCCTGATCCCAGCTGGGTGAAGGGGGGTGGGCATTGCCACCTGCTACCTACTGGGTGAAGGGAGGAACAAGCATTGCCTCCTGCACCATGCCTGATCCAGACAGGTGAAGATGGGTGTTGGGCTTTACTATCTGCTCTGCTCCTGAAGCTGTTGAAGGGGGTGAGGGCAATGCCACCTGCTCTGCCCCTGATTCCGGTAGGTTGAAGGGGGGCAGGCATAGCTGAATGCTTGGCTCCTGACTCCGGCAGTGTGAAGACAGGGTAGGCATTGCAGCCTGCTCAGTGGCTTATTCCAGTAGGTTGAACAGGGAGAGCATTGCCACCTGCTCTGCTCCTTATCCTGGCTGGGTGAAGGGACGAAGGGCATTGCCTCCTGGTCTGCGCCGGATCCCAACCAGGTGAAGGTACAAGATGAGCATTGCCACCTGCTCCACTCCTGATCCAAATTGTGTGATAGTGCGGGGCAGGCATTATCACCTGCTCCGCTCCTAACACCAACTGGGTTAAGGTGGGGACAGGCATTGCCACCTACTCTGCTCCTAACACCAACTGGGTTAAGGTGGGGCCGGCCATTGCCACCTGCTCCACTCCTAATGACAACTTAGTAAAGGTGGGGATGGGTCTTGCCACCTGCTCCGCTCCTAATTCCAACTTGGTTAAGTTGCCAACTGCTCCGCTTCTAAAACCAACTGGGTCAAGGCGGGGGGCATCATTGCCACCTTCTCCGCTCCTAGTACCAGCTGGGTTAAGGTAGGGGTCGCAAGACAATGGTAGACGCATAAAAACCTCGCTCCACGCCTCCTTGATCTCCCGCCCCGATCATGGAAGCAATGTTCTTGCCCGTATGATCCTCGTTCATGTCTGCAGCAGGAGTACTCTATAGCCCAGCAGTAAGGGGGCCAACTCCTCTGGTGACTCGACCTGTCCCTGGGGTGGCAGAGATCCTCCGGTTGCCACCAGTGCGCTGTAATGGTGAGGTAGCCATGATGAGGGCTGCTCCAGAGGTCTGCCATAAAGTGGACAGTCCGTCCATGGGCACCCTTCAGTTCCCTCATGACCCTCGCTTTCACAACCTGGTAGAGGGCAGGCAAGAATTACCGTCCAATGGTCCTCCATGATGGCACTGAGAACTAGGGAGCGAACTGACACAACAGCCTCCTAATGCCCACACCCTCCATGACGGATAACAGGAGTCGGTCCAATACGATCATCTCAGCCACTGCTCCAGTGTATGCCTCCTGAGCCCTCCCACTGGACATTGACAGAGACCCAGAGGGAACAACCTCTTGGAGGGGAACCTGCCTGGCCATACCACTCCTACCTACAACACCCTCAAGGCCAGTCTTCTTGCTGGCCATCGACTCATGTCCCTCCCCCTTCTCTCATCTCTGGACTCATCACCCGCCCACAAACCTAGAACTATGACAGGGATATATAGACATGACTTAAAAGTGGCATGGGTGAATGGGTACAGACATACATGACAGACTCACCCGCTGGACGTGGCATGCTGTGGACAGGGAAGGGAGGGGAAACTTCCCCGGCTGAACAGGTGGCACAAAATAAGGGGCCTGGAGTACGATGGACCTGGAAGAGTAGCTCACATGCGCTACAGCATGACGCCATCGCTCGTGCAGAGGAGCGGAGGCCTCGGGCATGACCCACCCACCGGACGTGGCATGTCATGTCGTGGACAGGGAAGGGGGAGACATTGTGCTCATGGAGGGGAAACTTCCCCCAGCTGGACAGGCGGCACAAAATAAGGGGCCTGGGCAAGGACGGACCCAGAAAAGCACTGCGCTAGTGCAGCAGCATGACGCCGTCCCTCATGCAGAGGTTCGGAGGAAGCAGGCATGTGAACAAGCAGAGCGGTGAACAAGTTAGTGTTATTATTATCATCCCCACAATACAGCTGGGGAGCTGGGGCTGAGAGGGGTGGATTACCTAAGGCCATCTACTATGTTCATGGCAGTAGTGGGATTCAAACCAGTAGAGTGCTGATTCGCAGCTGAACCACTAGTCGGCCCCTAAGCAAATGGTCCACCTGGCGGTCAGAAGGCTTCACTCTTTTTAAGACCTCAGGATTGGGATTTATCATAGTCGGGACTCTGCCCCTCTTTTGGCCACACAACCCCTGAGGAGGCTGCCATTCACTTCAGGAAAAGTATGGTTTCCAGTATTGCCTAAGGGCAATCAGTGCTTCCAATATCCCCTAAGGGCAAGCATGGTTTCCATTATTCCCTCTGGCCACCTTCTGGCCCCATTATTCCCTTTGGGCAAGCATGGTTTCCTTTATTCCCTATGGCTAATCGCTGTCCCCATCATTCCCTGAGGACTGACTCTGTTTTCAGTATTCCCTATGAGCAAGCAAGCTTTTCATTATTCCTTGAGTGCAATAACTGTTCCCATTATCCCTATGGGGAATCGCTGTCTCCATTATGGACAATCACTGTCTCCATTATTCCTTATGGGCAAGCATCATTTCAGTTATTCCCTGTGGGCAATCCCTCTTCCAGCTTTCCCTATGGACAATCAATGTTTTCATTATTCCCTATGGGCCAACATTCTTTCCATTATTCCCTACGGGCAATCGCTGTCCCCGTAATTCCCTATGCGCAAGTATATTTTCCATTATTCCCTATGTGCAGTCACTGTCCCCACTATTCCCTATGGGAAATCACTATCTCCTTCATTCCCTATGGGAGAGTATGGTTTACATTATTCCCTGTAGCCAATCACTGTCCCCAGTATTCTCTATGGAAAATCACTGTTTCCATTATTTCCTATGGGCAAGCAAGCTTGCCATTATTCCCTAAGGCCAATCGCTGTCTCCATTGTTCTCTATGAGTTATTGCTGTTCCCATTATTCCCTTAAGCGAAGTGTTGCTTTCTTAATTCCCTATGGGCAAGCATGGTTTCTATTATTCCCTATGGGCAAGCATGGTTTCCTTATTCCCTAGGGCCACTTTCCCCCTTATTCCCTAGGGACAATCGCTGTTTTGATTATTCCCTATGGGGAAACGCTGTTTTCATAATTCCCTATGGACAATCCCTATCTCCATTATTCCCTATGGGCAAGCATGCTTTGCGTTATTCCCTATGGGCAATCGCTGTTCCCATTATTCCCTATGGGCAAACGTAGTTTCCTTTATTCCCTAAGGCTACTTTCTCTTCCTATTATTCCCTATGGGCAATCTCTGTTCATGTTATCTTTTATGCATGATTTCCATTATTCCCTGTGCGCAATCACTATCTGCATTATTACCTAGGGACAATCGCTGTTCTCATTATTCCCTAAGAGCAAGTATTGTTTCCATTATTTCTTATGGGCAATCACTGTTCCCATTACTCCCTATGGGCAATCACTGTCCCCATTATTCTCTATTGCCACTCTTTGTCCCCATTATACCCTCAGGGGAAGAATGCTTTCCATTATTCCCTAGGGCCAATCGTAGTCCCCAGTATTCCATATCGGCAAGCATGGTTTTTTAAATTCCCTACGGCCACACTGTCCCCATTATTCCCTATGGACAATTGCTGTTTTTATTATTCATTATCGGAAATCGCTGTTTTCATTATTTCCAATGGGAAGCATGCTTTCTATGACCTATGAACAAAATCTGTTCCCATTATTTCCTATGGGTAAGCATACTTTCCATTATTTACTATGGGCAATCGCTGTCCCCATTATTCCCTATGGACAAAAACTGTCTCCGTTATTCCTTAAAGTCAAGCATCCTTTCCATTACTTCCTATAGGCAACCGCTGTCCCCATTAATCTCTACTGGTAGGCACACTTTTCATTATTGCCTATGGACAATCACTCTCTCCATTATTCTTTAGGGGGAAGCATCATTTCCATTATTCCCTAAGGCAATCGCTGACTCTATTATTCCCTATGGTCTATCACTGTTCCCATTCCCTAAGGGCAATCGCTGTCACCATTATTCCCTATGGACAATCACTGTTTTTATTATTTATTATGGGCAATCACTGTTTTCATTATTTCCAGTGGGCAAGCATGCTTTCTATTATTCCCTATGGACAATCACTGTCTCCATTATTCCCTGTTGGCAGGCTTAGTTTTCTTTATTGCCTATGGACCATCACTCTCTCAATTATTCCTTAGGGGGAAGCATCATGTTCGGTATTCCCTAAGGGAAATCATTGACTCCATTATTCCCGATGGTCTATCGCTGTCCCCATTATTCCCTAAGGGCAAGCACGCTTTCCATTATTACCTATGGGAATAGCTGTCAGATTAATTCCCTGTGGGAAATCACTGTCTCCATTATTTTCTATGGGCAATCGTTGTCTCCATTATTCCCTATGGGCAATCGCTGTCTCCATTATTCCCTATGGGCAAGCATGGTTTCCATTATTCCCTATGGCCACTCTCTGTCCCTATCTATCTTCTTCTGTCCAACTCTATAGCTATTTGAAGCGTTTCCATTCTGTTTCTAGCTCTAGCATAGTTAATCTCTATATAGCATAGTTGATGTTTTTCTATATTAATCTGTTTGTGTGTATCCATCTTTTTCTAATGTTTTTCTTTCTTTCTTTCTTTCTTTCTTTCTTTCTTTCTTTCTTTCTTTCTTTCTTTCTTTCTTTCTTTCATCTCCTATCTCTTTTATCTTTAGATATGATTTTTTCTACATCTATATCTACCTCTATCACTTTCTATATATCTTACTTAGTGTCTAACTTTTTCTCACATTTTTGTTTCTCTCTCTCTCTCTCTCTTTCTCTCACTCTATCATACACCTTTTTTCAATTTGAAGCATTTGTGTTCTGTTTCTAGCTCTAGCACAGTTGATCTCTATGTAGCCTTTTCTATCTGTTTCTCTATATCTGTATCTTACTATTTCTTACTTTCTATCACTGTTCTTTCTGAGTCTTTCTACAATTACCTATCTGAATCTCTCTCTTTCTATTAATATCTGCCCTTTCCTATCTCTTTCTATCTCTAGCTATCATTTTCTCTCTTTCTATCTCTATCTCTTACCATTTTTACTTACCTTTCTCTATTTTCATCTATGTGCATATATGTGTACAAATGGAATGATTTCTATTTCCTAAAGCAATTGTTGTATCAATTATTCTCTACGGGCAAGCATGGTTTGCATTATTCCCTTTGGGCAATCTCTTATGCCATTATTCCCTATTGGCAAGCATCATTTCCATTAAATCTGCCCTTGCCAATCTATTTCTATATCTTGCTATCATTTTCTCTCTTTCTATATCTATCTGTATCTGTATATCTTTCTCTATATTCAGCTATCTGTTTGTATGTGTATCCATCATTTTCTAATATTTTTTATTTTCTCCTTCCTTCCTTCCTTCCTTCCTTCCTTCCTTCCTTCCTTCCTTCCTTCCTTCCTTCCATCCATCCATCCATCCATCCATCCATCCATCCATCCATCGATCTATCATCTATCTATCTATCTATCTATCTATCTATCTATCTATCTATCTATCTATCTATCTATCTATCTATCTATCTATCTATCTATCTATCTATCTTGTCTGACTCTAAATCTATTTGTAGCATTCACATTCTTCGTCTAGGACAGTAGATCTCCGTGTCTATCATCTACCTACCTACCTACCTACCTACCTACCTACCTACCTAACTGACTGACTGACTGACTGACTGACTGACTGACTGACTGACTGACTGACTGACTGACTGACTGACTAACTAACTAACTAACTAACTAACTAACTAACTTGTTTTCTGACTAAATCTATTTGTAGCATTTACATTCTTCGTCTAGGACAGTAGATCTCCATGTAGCCTTTTCTATCTGTTTCTCTGTATCTCTCTCTTACTGTTTATTTGTTAGTTTCTATCTCTTCTCTTTCTTTTTATGTCTTTCTATCACTATCTATCTGAATGTATCCCTTTCTATGTATACCTTTCCTTTCTTTTCTCATTCTATCATGAGCTTTCAATTGCTCTCTTTATATATCTCTATTGTTTTCTACTTACCTTTCTCTAACTGTCTTCATCTATGTGTATATTTTGCTACTGGTTTTGTTTTTCTCTCCATGTTTCTATCTTCTTCTGTCTACTTGTAGCATTTGCATTCTGTTTTAGGTCTAGCACAGTTTATAGTAGCGTTTTATCTCTGTTTCTCTATCTCTGTCTCTTACTGCCTATTTGTTTCTGTCCTAGAGCTAGAAACAGAATGTGAAGATTTGAAATAGATATAGCTTTCATTTTCTCTTTCTATATCTATCTCTATTGTTTTCTACATACCTTTATGTGTATGTTTGTGTATGAATGTGTATCTATCATCATCATCATCATCATCATCTATGATACTTATTCTGACCAACTAACCAACAAGTTAGACAGAACAAGATGATGGTGATGATGATGATGATGATGATAGAGAGATAGAGAGATAGAGAGATAGATGACAGACAGACAGACAGACAGACAGACATAGAGAGAAGAAAAAGAAAAACATTAGATAAATATTGATGGAAGAGATAGAAACAAGATAAAAAAGGGCAAAAGGTAGAAACACGTAGATGAAGAAAGTTAGAGAAAGGTATACAGAAAATCAATATTGATAAACAGAAAGAGAGAAAATGATAGGTGGAGATAGAAAGAGATAGCAAAGCAGAGAGAGATTCAGATAGGTAACTAGAAACTCAGAAAGAAACAGAGGTAGAAAGTAACAAACAGTAAGAGACACACAGAGAGAAACAGAAAAAGCAGTATAGAGATACACTGAGCTAGCTCTAGAAACATAGAATGCGAACACTACAAAGAGATATAGGTTCAGACAGAACAAGATTGAAATAAACAAACAGATAAATAGAAAGAAGCTGAGAAAAACCAAATCAAATAGAAAAAGATAGATACACATAGAAAGAGAAAATGAAAGCTAGTGATAGAGATAGGCAAGTGCACATATACATAGAAAGAGAGAGATTCAGAGAACTAGTGGTAGAAAGAAATAGAAATTGATATAGAATGTAACAAAGAGACAGAAAGAAACAGAGAGAAAACGCTACATAGAGATAAACTGAGCTAGAGCTAGAAACAGATAGCATGCAACCGCTACAAATAGTCAAAGACCAGTAGAACGGTAACAGTCTATCTATTTATCTATCTTGTTCTGTCTATCTATTTGAAGCGTTGGCATTTCTAGCTCCCGCTCAGTGGATCTCTCTGTAGCCATTTCTATCTGTTTCTCTGTATGTGTCTCTTACTGTCTATTTGTTACTTTCTGTCTCTATCTGTTTCTTTCTATGTCTTTCTACCACTTTCTATTTATATGTATATCTTCCCTTTCTATCATTAGCTTTCATTTTCTCTTTCTATATCTATCTCTATTGTGTTCTACATAGCTTTATCTACATACCAATGTATATGTATGTATATCTATCATTTTCTAATCTATCTATCAATCTATCTATAAAAATCGATCATTATACTTGTTCTGGTCAATTTTTTTTTCTATTTGAAGCATTTGCGTTCTGTTTCTAGCTCTACCACAGTTGATCTCTATGTAGCCTCTTCTTGCTGTTTCTCTCTGTCGCTTACTGTCTATTTGTTACTTTCTGTCTCTATCTGTATCGTTCTGTCTTTCCAACACTATCTGAATCTATCTCTTTCTCTGTATATCTGCCCTTTCTATCTCTAGCTATCATTTTCTATCATTCTATTGTTTTAAATAGATTTCTATAACTAGCTTCATCTATGTGTCTCTATGTTTATCTTTCTATTATCAATTGTTTTTCTCTCCTTTTTACTTATCAATCTATCAGGCTACAAAGAGATGTACTTTGCTAGACGAAGAAAGAGAATGTGAATGCTACAAATAGATGTAGCATTAGACAGCAAAACATAGACAGACAGACAGAATGACAGACAGAAGCAAGATGAGGAAAAAACATTAGCAAACATAGATGAAGAAAGTTAAAGAAAGGTATACAGAAAACAATAGAGATAAATATAGAAAGAGAGAAAATGATAGGTAGAGAGAGATCAACACAGATATATTGGAAGATCGATTCATATAGATAATTGTAGAAAGAAAGAAACAGATAGAGACAAACAAAGAGTAAGCGATACACTGAGCTAGAGCTAGAAACATAGAATGCGAACGCTACAAATAGATATAGGTTCAGCTAGAACAAGATTGACATAACTAAATAAACAAACAAGAAGCCAAGAAAAACCAAATCAAATAGAAAAAGACAGATACCCACAGAAGTTAGAGAGGTATTTAGAAAGTGAGAGGTATTTAGAAAGCTAGATATAGAAAGAAAATGAAAGCGAGAGATAGAAAGAGATAATACATAGAAAGACAGAGTTTAAGATAGTGGTAGAAAGCCATAGACAGAAACAGAGATAGAAAGTAACAAATACTACGAGACGTATAGACAGAAATAGATAGAAAAAGTTACATAGAGATAAACTGAGGTAGATCTAGAAACAGAATGCGAACGCTACAAATAGAGGTTCGGACAGAACAAGAGAGAAAACTAAATACACAGATTAGATAGATAGAAAGAAGCTGAGAAAAACCAAATCAGAAAAAGATAGATACTCATAGATGAAGATAGAGAAAAGGTACATAGAAAGCAATAGAGATTGATAAAGAGAAAATGAAAGCTAGTGATCAAAAGAGATAGGAAAGTGTACGTATACATAGAAAGAGAGAGATAGTGGTAAAGACAGAAAGAAATGGCTAGAGGTAGAATGTAACAAATATACTAAGAGACACAGAGATAGAAAAAGCTGCATAGAGATATACTGAGCTAAATGTATAAACATATAAAATGCGAACGATAGAGGTTCAGACAGAACAAGATGGAAACTAAATAAAAAGATCAATAGAAAGAAACTGAGAAAAACCAAATCAGAAAAAGACAGATACACAGAAGAAGATAGTTAGAGAAAGGTATATAGAAAGCGATAGAGAGAGGAGAGAAAACGGAAGCTAGAGATAGGAAAGTGCAGATATACATTCTCTTTGTCAGATGCAGCTGGCGGGGAGAGCTGTGGTTATCGAGGGCTTATACTACATAGGAATTGTATACCTTCACTGCGGCAAACTGACTCCACACCAAAAGGAGATGTTTACATTTACAAGCAAAGGAATGTTTTGATTGCCTTCACACTAATTGCATCCTGTCTTCTTGTGATATATGTCCTGTTCTTTCCCCTCCCCTCCTCCTGGTATTTGACCAGTTCGGATCAGGCATCTGATGAAGAGAACTTGATTCTCGAAAGCTTATGCTACAATAAAATAAAATTGGTTAGTCTTAAAGGTGCTACTGGACTCTTTTTGATTTTGCTACTACAGACTAACACGGCTAACTCCTCCAGATATACATAGAAAGAGAGATTAAGATAGTGGTAGAAAGACAGAAAGATAGAAAGTACGAACAAATAGTCTCATACTAACATAGTACGAGACGTATGTTCATCTGTGTGTATCTACCTTCTTATATCTGATTTGGTTTTTCTCAGTGTCTTTCTCTTTATCTGTTTATTTAGTTTTCTCTCTTGTTCTGTCTGAACCTCTATTTGAAGCGCTCACATTTTATCTGTTTCTAGCGCTAGCTGAATTCACCTCTATGTAGCTTTTTCTCTTTCTCTCTGTGTCTCTTACAGTTTATTTCTTACATTCACTCTATCCATTTCTTTCTATGTCTTTCTACCACTCTCTCTCTGAATCTCTACATGCACTTTTCTCTCATTAGCTTTCATTTTCTCTTTCTATCTCTATCTCTATGTCTTTGTGTATTATGCATACACCTTTTCTATTTGATTTGGTTTTTCTCGGCTTCTTTTAATCTGTTTATTTAGTTATTTCTATCTTGTTCTGTCCGAACCTATTTGTAGCGTTCACATTCTATCTGCTCTTAGATCTTACCTCAGTTTATTTCTATGGAGCTTTTTCTATCTCTGTCTATACGACTCGTACTATTTGTTACTTTCTAGCTCTGTTTCTCGCTCTTTCTACCACTATCTATGTTTATCTCTCTATGTATATCTGCCCTTTCATCTCTAGCTTTCATTTTCTCTCTTTCTATAACGATCTCTACTGCTTTCTATATACCCTTATCTTCTTCTATGTGTATCTATGTATATCTGTCTTTTTCTGTCTGATTGGGTTTTTCTCGGCTTCTATCTATCTATCTATTTATTTGAAGCTTGTTCTGTCTGAAACTATATCTATGTGTAGCGTTCACATTCTACATGTTTCTAGATCTAGCTGAATACATCTCTATGCAGCTTTTTCTGTTTCTCTCTTTGTTTTTTCTATCTATTTCTCTCTACTGTTACTTTCTATGTTTCTTTCTTTCTACCATTATCTATCTGAATCTCTCTTTCGATCTCTACCTATCATTTTCTCTCCTTCTATATCTGTATCATTTACTGTATACCTTTCTCTTTCTTCCTCTATGTGTATTTTGTCTTTTGCTAATGTTTTTAATTTTCTTGTCTTCTGTCTATCTAGCTCTCTATCTGTCTATCTAGCTCTCTAGCTATCTGTCTTGTTCTGTTTATATCTATTTGTAGCATTCACATTCTTTGTCTAACACAGTAGATCTCCGTGTAGCCTTTTCTATCTGATTCTCTGTATCTCTCACACTGTTTGTTACTATCCATCTCTCTTTTTCGTTCTTTCTATGTCTTTCTATCACTATCTATATGAATATGTATGTACACCTTTCCTTTCTTTTCTCGTTCTATCACTAGCTTTCAGTTTCTCTATTGATGTCTATATAGCTTTCTCTAACTATCTTCATCTATGTGTATATTTTTCGAATGTCTCTCCTTGTTTCTATCTATCGAACTTGTTCTGTCTGACTCCATATCTACTTGTTGCATTTGCATTCTGTTTTCAGGTCTAACACAGTTGCTGTTTGTTTCTTTCTATATCTGATTCTATCAACTGTCCTAGAGCTAGAAACAGAATGTGAAGACTTCAAATAAATATAGAGTCAGACCAAAGAAGATAGATTGAGAAAAAAAGGAGAGAAAAAAATATCAGTTGAAATAGATACACATAGATGAAGAAAGTAATAGAAATGTATTTAAAAGCAATATAGATATAGAAAGATAGAAAATGATAGCTAGAGATAGAAAAAGATAGGAAAGAAGAAAGAGAAAGAGCTTCAGATAGATAGTGGTGGAAAGACAGAAGGTAAGAGTTACAGAGAAACAGATAGACAAGGCTTCTTAGAGATAAACTGTGCTCGATATACAAAGAATGTGAATGATTCAAATAGATATAGAATTGGACAGAACAATTCTATCTAGATTGATAGAACAAGAAAAGATTAGGAAAAGATTTGTACAAAATGCACATAGATGAAAATAGACAGGTAAGTAGAAATCAATAGCGATAGCGAGAGAAAGAGAGAAAATGATAGCTGGAAAGAAAGAGGCAGAAAGAGAGATTCAAATAGATAGTGGGGGAAAGACAGAACGATACAGAGAGACAGAAAGTAACAAATATTAAGAGAGATACAGAGAAACAGAAAGAAATAGAGATCAACTGTGCTAGAGCTAAAAAAGAAAGCAGACTTCAAATAGAAAAAATGGTGGACAGATGATAGAGAGAGAGATGGATAGATGAAAGTTAGGAAAAAAGAAAGGAAGGAAAAAAATTAGAAAATGATACATACACATACATACACATTGGTGAAGACAACAGTATGTAGAAAACAATATAGAGATAGAGAGAAAATGAAAGCTAGTGATAGAAAGGGCAGATATGCATATAAAGAGATATACAGAGATATTGGTAGAAATACAGAAAGAAACAGATAGAGATAGAAAGTAACAATAGACAGTAAGAGACAGATACTGAGAAACAGATATAAAAGGCTACATAGAAATCCACTGAGCTAGAGCTAGAAATGCCAACGCTACAAATAGATATAGAGTCGGACAGAACAAGCTAGATGGACTGATAGAAAGGAGAGCAAAAAGACATTAGGAAAGGATTTATACACTCGTAGATGAAAATAGATAAAGGTCTGTAGAAAACAATACAGATATGGGAGAGAAAATGAAAGCTAGTGATAGAAAGCGATAGGAATGGTAGACATACATACAAAGTGATAGATTCAGATATAGAGAGTGGAGGAAAGACTTCAGCGATAGAAAGTATCAAATAGACAGTAAGAGACTGATACAGAGAAACAGATAGAAAAGGCTAGAAAAAGAATGTGAACACTTCTAATACATATATAGTCAGAGAGAACAGCATAGATAGACTGATAGCGTTCTGTCTCTTTGACTATGTGTAGCGTTCGCATTCTGTTTCTAGCGCTAGCTCAATTTATCTCTCTGTAGCATTTTCTGTTTCTCTCTGTGTCTCTTGCTATTTGTTACGTTCTCTCTCTATCAATTTCTTTCTATGTCTTGCCCTCTGAATCTCTCGCTCTCTATATGTATACGTGCACTTTCCTATTGCTTTCATTTTCTCTTTCTGTATCTATATCGCTTTCAATGTATCTTTCTCTATCTTCGTCTGTGTATTTATCTTTTCCTATTTGATTTGGTTTTTCTCATCTTTCTATCTATCTGTTTATTTAGTTATCTATATCTATATCTATTTGTAACCTATATCTATTTGTAGCGTTTGCATTCCATGTTTCTAGATTTAGCTCTGTGTATCTCTATGCTGCTTTTTCTCTGTTTCTCTGTCTCTTACTGTTTATTTATGACTTTCTATCACTGTTCCTTTCTGAGTCTTTCTACAATTACCTATCTGAATCTCTATCTGCTTTGCTCTCTATCTCCACCTATCATTCTTTCTATATTTATCTCTATTGTTTTCTGTATAATTTTGTCTAACTTTCTTCATCTGTGTATCTATGTGTATCTATCTTTTGCTCTTTTTATCTTGTTTCTGTCTATCATTTATCTATCTATCTATCATCATCTATCTATCATCTATCTATATCTTGTTCTGTCTGACTGTTTGTAGCATTCACATTCTTCGTCTAGCACAGTAGATCTCCATTTAGCCTTTTCTATCTGTTGCTCTGTATCTCTCTCTTACTGTGTACTCGTTAGTTTCTATCTCTTCTCTTTCTTTTTATGTCTTTCTATCACTATCTATCTGAATGTATCTATCTATCTGAATGTATCTATCTATCTATCTATCTATCTATCTATCTATCTATCTATCTATCTAGAGAGAGAGAGAGAGAGAGAGAGAGAGAGAGCAGTATATATATATATAACAAGAGAGATTGATAGAAACAGACAGTAAGAGACAAATACCGAGAAACATAGAATAGGCTACACAGCGAGCTAGAAAGGATGCGAATGCTACAAATAGATATAGCGTCGAGCAGAACAAGATAGTTAAATAGAAAGAAGGATATAAAAAACAAAAGCACTGGAAAGATTCAAACATATATGTACAGTTAGAAAATGGTATATAGAGAATGGTATATAGAAAATGAAAGAGAAAGAGAAAAAGAAGAAAAGGGTCATAATAACTAGAGCTAGATATAGAGTTCGACAGAACAAGATAGAAAAATAAAGGGTCAGACAAGAAGACAGATAGTCAGACATATAGATGAATCTGGTTCTTTCTATGTATAGCTGCCCTTTCCTATCTCTTTCTATTGTTTTCTCTCTTTCTATAGCTCTCTCTGTTGTTTTCTATATACGTTTCTCTAACTATGTTCAGCTATGTGTCTCTCTCTTTTTGTAATGTTTTTGTTTTTCAATCTGTCTTTCTAGCTATCTACTTTGTTCTATCCGACTCTATTTGCAGCATGCTCATTCTGTTTCTAGCTCTAGCACATTTGATATCTATGTAGCCTTTTTCTGTTTCTCTGTATCTGTCTCTTACAGTCTGTATCATTTTCTATATACTTTCCTCTAATTACCTCTAAATAACTCTAGCTAAATAACTAGAGCTAGATATAGAGTTGGACAGAACAAGATAGAAAAATAGATAGAAAGGACAATTGAAAAACATATACAGTAGCAAAAGATAGATACCCATACATACACATAGATGAAGCTAGTTAAAGAAAGATATATAGAAAACGTTAGAGATAGATATGGAAAGAGAAAAAATGAGAGCTAGAGATCAGAAGAGACTTGAAAGTGCATCTACACAGAAAGATATTCAGTTAAATAGAGTTGGAAAAACAGATAGAGATAGAAAGTTATGAATGGACAGTAAGAGAGAGATACAGAGAAACAGATAGAAAAGGGTACATGTTCAACTGTTCTAGAGCTAGAAACAGAATGCAAATGCTACAAATAGATATAGAATCAAACAGAATAAACAGAACAATACAGATAAATAGAGGGAAAGATGGATTAAAAAACAAAAACACTAGAAAAAGATAGATACAGAAACATACATATAGATGAAGATAGTCAGAGAATGGTATCTAGAAAGTGATAAGCGATATATATATAGAAAGAGAGAAAAAGACGGCTAGAGTTAGAAAAAGAAAAGAAAGTACAGATACACATGGAAAGAGAGAGATAGTGGTGACAAATACCAAGAAACAGAATAGGCTACACAGAGAGCAATTGTGCTAGCGCTAGAAAGAATGCGAATGTTGCAAATAGATATAGTCGAACAGAACAAGATAGTTAAATAGATAGAAGGACTGAAAAACAAAAGCATTCAAAAAAGATACAAACGTATGTGTATAGTTGAAAAATGGTATATAGTTAGAGAATGTTATATAGAAAACGAAAGATAGAAAGAGAAAGAGAAAAAAAGACAGAGAGAAAAAGGAAAGGGCAAATATACATCGAAAGAGAGTTGGATAGATAGTGGTGCAAAGACATAGAAAGAAAAAAGAAAGAGAAAGTAACAAATACACAGTAAGAGACAGAGAAACAGAAAAGGCTACATAATCAACTATGCTAGAGCTAGAAACAGAATGTGAATCCAAGAAATAGATAAACAGTTGGACAAAACAGGACACAAAGATAGACTGATGATAGCTAGATGATAGATGGGGGGGAGAAAGGGGGGAAAGCGAAAAAAAATTAGAAAAAGACAAAATAATTATTTTTTTATTATTACAAAATAATAAAGATAAACAGATAGGAAGGATTAAAAACATTAGAAAACGATACATACAGAAACATACATATAGATGAAGATAGAATGGTTAATAGAAAACGATAGAGATGGATATAGAAGGAGAGAAAATGATAGCTTGAGAGAGAAAGAGATAGGAAAGGGCAGATATACATAGAAAGAGATTCTGCTAGATAACGGTAGAAAGACAAATAGACACTAAGTGATAGAAAGAAAAGTTTACATAGAGATCAACTGTTAGAGCTAGAAACTGTTACATCGATGATAGATAGATGATGGGGGGGAGGGGGGAAGCGAAAGAAATTAGAAAAAGACAAAATAATTATTTACATCATCTCAGAATGTGAATGCTACACATGATAGATAGCTAGATAGCTAGATGATGATGATAGATATATAGATAGATAAAAAAGGAAGGAAGGAAGTTGGAGAGAATAGACAGATATAGAGAGAAAACATTTTTAAATGTCTCCATTGTGATCAACTATACTAGAGCTAGAAACAGAGTCCGAATGCTGAAAATAGATTACAGAGTCACATAGAACAAGACAGGTTAAAAAGATAATAAGACAGATTGAAAAAGAAAAACGTTAGAAAAAGATAGATATACATACACATAAAGGTAGAGAAATATATTAAAAATGATGAGAGATAGAAAGAGAGAAAACGATAGCTAGAGATAGAAAGAGATAGGAAAGGGCAGATAAACTTAGAAAGAGAGAGTGGTGGAAATACATAGGTAGGAAAAGTTAGAGATATAAAGTAACAAATAGTAAGAAATATGGAGAAATAGATAGAAAAGGCAACATAGAGACCAACTGCCCTAGAGCTAGAAATGGAATGCAAACCCTAGAAACAGATAAAGAGTCAGACAGAACACGCTAGATAGCTAGATTGATGAAAGAGACAAAGCAAAAATATTAGAAAAAGATACACATACATACACATAGATGGAGATAGAGATAGATACATACAAAACGTGGGAGATAGATATAGAAAGAGAGAAAATGATAGGAAGAGACAGAAAGGGCTAGGCAAGGGCAGATATACATAGAAAGAGATGGATTCAGATAGATAGTGGGGAAAAGACAGAAAGAAACAGCTAGAGATAGAAAAGAAGAAATTGACAATAAGAGACATACAGAGAAACAGATAGAAAAGGCTACATAGAGATCAACTGTGCTAGAGCTAGAAAGAGAATGTGAATGCTGCAAATAGATGGAACAAGACAGAACAAGATATATATATTGATAGAAAGACAGATGGAAAAACAAAAACTTTAGAAAAATATATCGATATGCGAAAATAAATCGATATGCGATTGCCCTTAGGGAATAGTGGAAAGCACGCCTGCCCATAGGAAATAATGGCGAAAACGATTGCCCCTAGGGAATAATGGAATCATCAGTTGATCTTAGGGAGTAATGGAAAGCATGCCTGCCCATAAGAAAGAATCAGAACAGCGATTGCCCATAGGGAATAATAAGAAGAGCAATTGTCTATAGGAAAGAATGGAAAGCATGCTTACCCACAGGAAATAATGGAAAACGTGATTGCCCTTGGGAAAAATGGGGACAGTGATTGCTTATAGGGAATAATGGAATTGGCTTGGCTCGGGGAAGGGTAAACTTGGTGCTGATATGGGTGCTGAGCCCGTGGGAGTGGGGGCGTCAAGGGCAGTACTGGCTTCCAGGCTCCGGGGGGCACTGCAAGGAGGCAGGGGTGTAACTGGGGGTTGGTGCGAAGGAAACTCCCGGGCGGGGGTCCCTCACGCTGTGCCCTCAGGTAAAGGTACCACCCCTCCCTCGCAAGATGCTTCCTCTCGGCTCCGGGTAGGAGCTCTGCTCTGGGGGTCGATACTGGGAATGGGGGCCATTATTGGTGTAGGTGACTGTCTGTATGGGCTCACCGTCCTTCCTATGGGGGGCGGGGCACTTAACTGGTCGGACAGCTCTGGTCTCTCACAGGAGGCTGGCTATATTCCTGATGCGAGCCTCCAGCTCTGGCCAAGTGGCGCCCCCGGCTTCAATCCTGGCTTGGGCCATCCTAGTAGTGCTGTTGAGACCATCAAGCATGGCGGTCTTGAAATCCCTGTCTTCAAAGTCCACCACATCGTGGTCGTCTATAGCCACTTCCTCCTCTAGCTCGGCCAGCAGCTGTTTTCTCGCTAAATACACTTCGGGGTCTTCTCCTGGCATTTGGGTCTTGGCTATGTAAAGGGATTTGAGGCTTCTACTGGGCCAGAGGAAGGAGCACAACTCCTTCATGCAGACGTATTGGCTGCTTGAGGCTAGTTTCTTATTGGAAATAAAGGCATTCAAGCCGGAGGCTAGGTCAGGAGGGGCACAGTGGCTCGATAGTTGGGCCAGATCTATGCCGTCAGCGATGGGCTGCGAGGTGGCCACAGTCGTGAACCACTGGATGGCAGTCTCGCAGTTGAGGGCCCATCCACTCTGCTATTGCCCTTAGTTCGTTGGGCCTCCAAGTGTGGGCTTCCTTTATTACTTGGTCCGTTGCTTTTCCCTTGTCATTGGTGGAGCTGACTGCCTTGGTGCTCACCGGGTTAATGGGTTGTGGGCTATCCTCTGGCGGGCTGGACTGGGGGATCTAGTGGCAATGGGCGTCAGGATCTCGTTGTATTTGGCCATGACCGAGGCAACGGGAGGGGTGGTAGAGTTCAGGGCACGGAAGTCGACCGTCATTCTCCATGTCACTCCATCTGCCTTGAGAACTGGCCACAATGGGGTGTTACAGATGGATTGCATAGGGAGGATGACGTCCCACTCTAGGAGTCCCTCAATGGTCTTAGCTATCCTTGCCTCGGCTTCGGCTGGGTACCTGTACTGCTTCTGGGGAGGGGGGTCCTTGCCTTCTATAAGGACGCAGGCGTCCTTCACTGTCCCACACTCTGCCTTGTTCATGACCCAAACCTTGGGGAATTCCTGAACACAGGGGTCTTCAGCGAGAGGAGCGAGGAGCTGGGGGGCCTTTAGTGCAGCACACCGGTGAATCGCATTGATGAAGTCAGGGGCCCCTGGTATCTGCCAGAGTAGGCCATTGGCTAAGTCAATGATGAGTCCCAGTGTCTTGATGAAAGATATGCCCAGAATGCCATCATCCTCTCCCTGGTTCTCGCAAGCAGAAATCCGGGTTGTCAAGATCCCAACAGTGATTGGGACGTCTTGCCAGACCAGCGACTTCTGGGTGCCGCCGCTGAAACCAGTGAGGTGTACGACCTTAGAGGTCTGGGTCCCTGTGGAGACTAGGGTGGGTCGGAGTATGTTAAGCGACGCTCCAGTGTCTATTAAAAGTGTGGCAGGCTTTTTCTTCCCGGGAGTCCCAATCCCTGCCTTAACTGTTGGGTCTTGGCTATGTGTCCTTGAGCCGCATCCAGAGTTCCCAACGGAGGGGGTCCTTGGCCGGTGGCGCAGAGCCACGGTCAGAGGGGCCCTTGTGGTCTCTCTGCTGCATTTCCCAGGAGTTGACCTGATGGGGGAGGGTAGACTTGGTGGTTGTATGGGTGTGGTGCCCAAGGGGGCAGGGGCACCAAGGACAGTGCATATCTCCGGGGCTCAAGGGGTCCCTGAGGGGAGGAAGGGTATTGACTCGGGGTTGGCACAAAGGTTACTCCAGGGTGGGAGTCCCTTATGCCGCGGCCCCAAGCAAGATACCGCCTCTAGGCTCCGAGTACGAGCTATGCCCTAGGGGCTGATATTGGGAGTGGGGACCGTGATTTGCGTAGGTGTCTGCCTGAATGGGCTCACTCTCCTTCCTACGAGGGGCTGGGGACCTTACTGGGCAGATGGCTCCAGTTTCTTGCAAAAGGCCGGCAATGTGAGCCTCCAGTTCCGCCCAAGTCATGCTCCCAGGTTCTATTCCAGCTAAAGCCATTTGGGTGGTTCCATTGAGTCCATCAATGATGGCTGCTTAGAAGTCCCGATCGTCAAAGTCTGCCACATCGTGGTCGTCTATGGCCACTTCCTCAGCTAGCTTGGCTAAGAGCTGCTTCCTAGCTAAGTAAGCTTCGGGGTCCTCTCCTGGCTTCTGGGTCTCCGCAATATAAAGGGCGTTGAGGCTTTTGGTGGGCCAGAGGAATGAGCATAGCTCTTTCATACATCCATACTGGCTTCGGGAAGCTAACTTCCTATTTGAGATGTATGCATTGAGAGCAGAGGCTAAGTTGGGGGTGGCGCAATGGCTGGACAGCTGGGCTAGGTCCATGCCATCAGCGGTGGGCTGCGAAGTGGCCACAGAGGTGAACCACTGTATGGCGGCCTCTCGATTGAGGGGCCCCATTTGGTCTGCTATGGCCCTAAGCTCGTCAGGTCTCCAGCTGTGGGCTTCCTTTATGACCTGATCTACGGTCTTGCCCTTCTCGTCCGTGGAACTAACGGCTTCTGTATTTACGGGGTTAATGGGCTGTGCGATCTCTTTGGGCTGGTGCAAGTGGGGTGTCCAGCTGCTATCACTCTCTTCTGGGAGGGCTAAGAGGGCAGCAGGGTGCAAGGCGGAAATTACAGCCTGCTGCATCCTTAGGTGCTGCTTTAATGCTTCCACCTCTCGTCTGCATGTGGAGTGGTCCGCTGTGGCGGTTTTGGCGTGGCTGTGCTCCGCCATGAATTGGGCAGCGTGGGTAAGTTTGGCATTTTCTCCTGGCCCTCAGTTAAAGGCTGTATCAGCATGAGTGGTAGCCACTTCGGGCTTGTACTGAGCATCTTGTAGGGCAGTGGTGAGTCCCTGCTGCTCCAAGATAAGGTTAACGTGCTCTGCACACCACTCGGCAGCTCTTTCCTCGTGACTCCTCTCCTGCTCTATTATCTTGGCCCTTAAGTTCTGTATCTCTGAATGTAAGGCTTCCTGTTCCTGTTCCACCTTCTCCTCTGCTCCCTGTAACTTGTGAATAAGGGACACGCTATCCTGCAGGGCAGTGAAGAGTGCCCAGGTCCCATATCTGTCCCTTTTGGACGAACTAGGTTTCTCTTTTTCACAAAAGTCCTGGGAGGCATCCCGGACTATTTGGAGTGGGTCTGGTTCCTTAAAGGTACCTGCTTCCCAAGGGCCATCTCCCTTCTTGACAATCCACTTTTCCAGCCGGGGTACTTTAGAGTTTGCACGGTACATTTTTCCAAAGCTGATCTGGGGGTGGGTTTCTGGGGTAGAACAGCGACAAGGGTAGGGCAATTGGGGCCTTCAGGGGTTTTTCAAAGGGCCTTTAAAGGGTTTTTAACGGGGGGTCCTACACTGATTTTCTCCACCAGGGGAGAAAGAAAATTCCTATTCCCGTTTTCAAGGTTGGTTACGAGCCACGGGACCAGGGAAGTCCAGACTAGCAGCAGCGCTGCCCGGTCTTTTAATTCAAAGGTGCTCTCGGGGGCGTGGCGTCGGCTCTGAATGGGATGGATGCGTTGTGCTGAAGCTCCGTATCGATTCCACCCCAGACCCCTAATAAAACACATTCTACTTCGTTCTGCTGAAATTGACATGAAGGGTAAGCAAGATCAGACATTCAAGAAACAGAATACCAAGGCAGTTAAGAGCCTACAAAATTATTTCCCGAGTTCTCAGGCGGAGAGTACTGAGGGAGAACCAGAGGGGGTGAGGGCTAATATGGCAGCCGCAGGGAAACTCGGCTGAGGTGCGAAAGCCACTAGCCGTATCTTATGACCCAGCCCTGAAAGCGTTGCTAAAAGAGGTCGAAGCTAGCTTTGCTGATCGACTCTCACTCGTGATGGACCCAATCTCTAAACAAATTAACGAAATTAAACTGGTAATGGAGGCTGTAGCTCAGAGGACGGACCAAGCCCTGACCCAGACGGCAGCTCCTCCAGTCGGAGAACAGCAAAGTCCAAAGCATAATCCTTGACATTGAATTCCAGCTACGGAGCTCCAATTTGAAATTCAGAGGGCTGGAGGAGGATTTTACGAACGACATGGATCTTTCTGCCTTTCTCTCTGACTGGCTGGCAAATGAGCTTCAGTTGCAAGAAGACTCACCCATAGCCATTACTAAAGCATATAGAATTGGCGGCAAAAATAATGAGAGGCGGAAGGGGCCGAGGGATGTGGTGGCGATGTTTGCTGACTGGAAAATAAGGAAAAAAATCCTAGAAACGGCCAGAGTGAAAAGATTTCTGACATACAAAGGAGCGAAGATCAATGTCTTCAGAGATCTCCCCCCTGAAGTACTGGAGAAAAGACGGCAATTCAAAAGTGTGATGGAAGGTTTCAGAGCTGCCCAAATTGATTACAGCTGGACCCACTTCTCAACGCTTCAAGTCAGTATCAACGGACAGATTCACTTCATCTCCACACCTGATGAGGGTGGAGAAGGTAGAAACTTTTTGTTTCTACCTTTATCTAGCAGAATCTAGATAAAGAATCTGTGTATATCTGCCCTTTCCTATCTCTTTCTCTCAAGCTATAATTTTCTCTCCTTCTATATCCATCTCTGACTATTAACCATTCTATCTATCTATCTATCTATCTATCTATCTATCTATCTATCTATCTATCTATCTATCTATCTATCTATCTATCTATCTATCTATCTATCTATCTATCTATCTATCTATCTATCTATCTATCTATCTATCTCAGTCTGTCTTTCTGTCCTGTTTTGTCCGTTTATCAATTTCTTGTGTTCGCATTCTGTTTCTAACTCTAGCATAGTTGATTATGTAGCCTTTTCTCTGTTTCTCTGTCTCTTACTGTGTATTTCTATCTCTTTCTTTTTCTTTCTATGTCTAACTATATAACATTTTCTAACTATACATCTACACATGTTTGTATCTTTTTCTAATGCTTTTGTTTTTCAATCCTTCTTTCTATTTATTTAACTACCTTGTTCTGTTCAACTATATATCTATTTGTAGCATTCGCATTCTCTTTCTACCGCTAGCAAAATTGCTCTCTGTGTAGCCTATTCTATGTTTCTCGGTATTTGTCACCACTATCTTTCTATGTATATCTGCACTTTCCTTTCTTTTTCTAACTCTAGCCGTCTTTCTCTCTCCTTCTATATATATCGCTTATTGCTTTCTATATACCATTCTCTGACTATCTTCATCTATATATATGTTTCTGTATTTATCGTTTTCTAATGTTTGTTTTTTAATCCTTTCCATCTATTTATCTGTATTGTTCTGTTTGTTCTGTTTGATTCTATATCTATTTGTAACATTTGCATTCTGTTTCTAGCCCTAGAACAGTTGAACATGTACCCTTTTCTATCTGTTTCTCTGTATCTCTCTTACTGTCCATTCATAACTTTCTATCTCTGTTTCTATATTTTTCCATTTAACTGAATCTCTTTCTTTTTATATCTTCACTTTCAAGTCTCTTTCAATCTCTAGCTCTCATTTTTCTCTCTTGCCATATCTATCTCTACTGTTTTCTATATATCTTTCTTTAACTATATATGTTTTTCCATTGTCCTTTCTATCTATCTATCTTTCTATCTTGTTCTGTCCAACTCTAGATCTAGCTCTAGTTACAGAGTTATTTAGAGGTAAGTATAGGAAAGTATATAGAAAACGATACAGATAGCTGTAGAAAGAGAGAAAAGGATACCTAGAGATAGAAAGCGATAAGAAAAGAAGAAGCGGACAGAACAAGATAGATAGAAGGATTGAAAGACAAAAATATTAGCAAGGGTAGATACATATTCATACACATTGATGATAAAGGTAGGTAGAACATGATAGAGATAGGTATAGAAAAAGAAAAAGATAACTAGAAATAGAGATAGGAAACGGCAGGTATACATAGAAAGAGATCGATTCAGATAGTGGTGGAAGGACAGAGGAAGAAACAGATTGAGGCAGAAAGTAACAAATAGAGTGTAAGAGGCAGATATAGAGAAATAGAAAAGGCTTCATAGTGATCAACTGCGCTAGAGCTAGGAACAGAATGAGAATGCTAAAAATAGATGCAGCGTCGGACAGAACAAAGCTAGTCAGACAGCTCACTATAGTTTTCTGTAAACCTTTCTAGATCTTCATCTGTGTGTGTTTTTTTCTAATTTTTGGCTCTCTCTCTCTCTCTCGCTCCCTATCTGTCATCTATATGTCTTCTTCTGTCTGACCCTTTCTCTATTTTTTCTCTTTCTCTTTCTATCAATTTCGTTTTCTATATACCATTCTCCAACTATAAAGAGATCGATAGTGGTGGAAAGATAGGAAGAAACAACTACAGATAGAAAGTGACTGTAATAGACAAACTGATAGAAAAGGCAATATAGAGATCATCTGTGGTAGAGCTAGGAACAGAATGGGAATGCTAATAATAGATTGAGAGTCGGACATACAGATACATAGCTGAGAAACGTATATAGAAAACAATAGAGATTGATATAGAAAAAGAGAAAACGATAGCAAGAGATAGAAAGAGATAGGAAAGGGCAAATATACATAGAAAGAGAGATTCAGATAGATAGTGGGTGGAAAGACAGAAAGGAAGAGAAAGAAAGTAATAACAGAAACAGAGAAACAGAGAAAAGACAACATAGAGATCAACTGTGTCCGAGCTACAAACAGAATGCGAACGCTACAAATAAAGTACAAGGTCTCTTACTGTCTATTTGTTACTTTATATCGCTATATTTTCTCTATGTCTTTCCCCCACTATCTATCTGAATCTATGTTTATCTGCCCTTTCCTATCCCTTTCTATCTCTAGCTATCATTTTCTTTTTCTAGCTCTCTTATCATTTTGTTCCTATATTTCTCTATCTTTATCTATGTCTATGTATGTGTATCTATCCTTTGCTAATGTTTTTCTTTTTCAATTCGTCTTACTATCTCTCTATTTAACACATCTTGTTTTATGTGACTCTATATCTATTTTTAGTGTTCAAATTCGGTTGCTCACTATGGAGACATTGATCACTATGTTGATCACTATGGAGACATTTAAATTTGTTTTCTCTCCTTCTGGATCTATCCATTCGCTCTGACTTTCTTTCTTTCTTTCTTTCTTTCATCATCATCATCATCTCTCTCTCTCTCTCATGTAGCATTCACATTCTGTTCGTTGCTCTAGCGCACATGGTCCTTATGTAGCCTTTCTATGTGTTTCTCTGTATCAGTCTCTTACATCTCTGTTTCTTTCTATATCTTTCCACCACACTCTATCTGAATCTCTTTCTTTCTATGGATAGCTGCCCTTTCTCCTCATTCTACTTCTAGCTATCATTTTCTCTCTTTCAATATGCATATCGTTTTCTACATACCTATCTCTAACCAGCTCTCTTAGAGTGGGATACAGACTTAGTCAGAACAAGGTAGATAAAAGAAAGAGGTATTGAAAAACAAAAACAAAAAGAGACACACATACTTACACATAGATGACGATAGACAGAGAAAGATATATAGAAAACAATAGCGATTGATACAGAAAGAGAGAAAATGATAGCTAGAGCTAGAATGTGACAGGAAAGGACAAATATACATAGAAAGAGAGCAATTCAGATAGATAGTAGTGGAAAGACAGAAAGAAACCGGTAGAAATAGAAAGTAACAAATAGTAAGAGACAGATACAGAGAAAGAGATAGAAAAGGCTGTTTGTGCTCAAGCTACAAACAGAATGCGACCACTACAGAGAGTCAGAAAGTACAAGTAGATAGAAAGTTTGAAAAACCTTCATTAGAAAAAGATCTGCCCTTTCCTAGCTCTAACTTTCTATTGGTAGTTGTTTCTTTCCACCACTATCTATCTCTTTCTATGTATATCTGCTTTTTCTTATCGCTTTCTATCTCTAGCGCTCCTTGTCTCTTTCTACAGCTATCTCTACCATTTTCTATATACTTTTCTCTAATTACCACTAAATAGCTATGAAACTATAGTTAGGTAGAACAAGATAGAAAAATACATACACATAGATGAACAATAACAATACAGAATAACAGAATACAGAATAACAGAACAATACAGATAAATAGATGGAAAGGATTAAAAAACAAAAACATTAAAAAACGATAGATACAGAAACATACATATAGATGAAGCTAGTCAGAGAATCGTATATAGAAAGTGATAAGCAATGTTTCCACAGCTAGAGTTAGAAAAAGATAGGAAAGTGCATAGAAAAAGACAGATTCCGATAGATAGACATCGAAACAGTAAGAGACAAATACCGAGACACATAGAATAGGCTACACAGCTAGAGAGAGAGAGAATGTGAATGCTACAAATAGATATAGCGTCGAACAGAACAAGCTAGTTAAATAGATAGATGGAAAGAAGGATATAAAAAACAAAAGCATTGGAAAGATTCAAACATATATGTATAGTTAGAAAATAGTATATAGAAAACGAAAGAGAAAGAAAGAGAAAGAGAAAAAAATAGATAAAGGGTCAGATAGGGAGAGAGAGAGAGAGCCAAGAATGAGAAAAAGACACACAGATAGATAAAGATATAGAAAGCGATAGGAGAGAAAATTATAGCTTGAGAGAGAAAGAGATTGGAAAGGGCAGACAAAGAGATTCTGATAGATAATGGTAGAAAGACCGAAAGAAACAGCTAGAGATAGAAAGTAACAAATACACACTGAGCTAGAAAGAGAGAAAAGTTTACATAGAGATCAACTGTGAGAGTTAGAAACTGTTAGAGCTAGTTTCTCAATATCTGCCTCTTACTGTCTTTTTGTTACTTTATATTTTGTGTTTCCACCGCTGTCTTTTTCTAACTATGTTTTCTAACTACCCTTTCTGTAACTATTTTCCTCTATGTGTATGTATGTGCCATCTTTCCACCACCATCTAACGGAATATATCTCTTTCTATGAATATCTGCTCTTTCCTCTCTCTTTCTATAGCTATAATTTTCTCTCTTTTCTCTCTATCATTTTCTACATACCTTTAATCTTCATCTATGTGTATGTATGTGTAGCTATCTTTTTCTAATGTATGTTTTACGAACTGTCTTTCTACCTATCTACAGTGTTCTGACTCTTTGTAGCCTTCGCATTCTGTTGGTTGCACAGTTGCACAGCATAGATGATCTGTATGTAGCCTTTTCTATCTCTTATCTCGTATCTATCAGTCTATTTATTACTTTCTATCAGTTTCTTTCTTGGTTTTTCGACCACTATCTAATCTTTCTGTGTATAGTTGTCCTTTCCTGTCACAACCGCTCTAGCTATCATTTTCTCTATTACCTTTCTATATCTGTGTATCTTTTTCTAATATTTTGTCTCTCCCCCCCCCAACATCTATCATCTATCTGTATGACTAGCAGTCTTGTTCTGTCTGACGCTGTATCTATTTGTTGCATTCACATTCTGTTTCTTGCTCTAGCACAGTTGATCTCTATGAAGCCTTTTCTATTTCTCTGTATCTGTATCATTTTCTTTTCTCTCTATCATTTTCTACATACTTTCATAACTATCTTCATCTTTGTGTATGTATGTGTCTATTTGTTACTTTCTGCCTCAATCTCTTTCTTCCTCTGTCCTTCCACCACTATTTGAATCGATCTCTTTCTATGTATACCTGCTGTTTCCTATCTCTATTTCTAGCTTTTTCTTTTTCTGTATCTATATCATTTCCTACCTTTCTCTATCTTCATCAATATGTATGAATATGTATCTACCCTTTTCTAATATTTTTCAATCCTTCTTTCTATCGATCTTGCTCTGTCCGATTCTATGTGTACTTGTACCTTTCGTTTTCCTATTCTCGCTCTAGCACAATTGCTCTCTGTGTAGCTTTTTTATCTGGTACTCTGTATCAGTCTCTTACAGTCTATTTGTTACTTTCTTTGTCCTTCCACCACTATCTTTCTGAATCTGGTTCTTTCTATGTATATCTGCCCTTTTCTGTCTCCAGATATTGTTTTCTCTCTTTCTATATCTATCTCTGTTGTTTTCTATATACTATGTTCTATACTATGTTCTATATACTATGTACTATAACTATGTTCATCTATGTGTATGCATGTGTGCCTCTCTTTTTGTAATGTTTTTGTTTTTCAATCTTTCTATCTACTTTGTTCTGTCTGACTCTATTTGCAGCATTCTCATTCTGTCTCTAGCGCTAGCACATTTGATATCTATGTAGCCTTTTTCTGTTTCTCTGTATCTTACAGTCTGTATCATTTTATATATACTTTCCTCTAATTACCTCTAAATAGCTCTGTAACTAGAGCTAGATATAGAGTTGGACAGAACAAGATAGAAAAATAGATAGATAGAAAGGACAATGGAAAAAAATATACGGTAGCAAAAGATAGATGCCCATATAGATGACGCTAGTTAAAGAAAGATATATAGAAAATGGTAGAGATAGGTATGGAAAGAGAGAAAATGAGAGCTAGAGATCGAAAGAGTCTTGAAAGTGCAGATATACATAGAAAGAGATTCAGTTAAATAGAGTTGGAAAAACATAGAAAGAAACAGATAGAGATAGAAAGTTATGAATGGACAGTAAGAGAGAGATACAGAGAAACAGATAGAAAAGGGTACATGTTCAATTGTTCTAGGGCTAGAAACAGAATGTGAATGCTACAAATAGATATATAATCCAACAGAACAATACAGATAAATGGATGGAAAGAAGGATTAAAAAACAAAAACATTAGAAAATGATAGATACAGAAACATACATACAGATGAAGCTAGTCAGAGAATGGTATATAGAAAGCGATAAGCGATATATATATAAAAAGAGAGAAAAAGACAGCTAGAGTTAGAAAAAGAAAGGAAAGCACAGATATACATAGAAAGAGATTCAGTAGATAGATAGAATAGGCTACACAGAGAGCAATTGTGCTAGCGCTAGAAAGAGAATGTGAATGCTACAAATAGATACAGAGTCAAACAGAACAAGACAGTTAAATAGAACAGATTGAAAAACAAAAGCATGTGAAAAGATACAAACATACGTGTATAGTTAGAAAATGGTATATAGTTAGAGAATGTTATATAGAAAACGAAAGATAGAAAGAGAAAGAGAAAAAAAGACAGCTAGAGAGAGAAAGACAGCTAGAGAGAGAAAGGAAAGGGCAAATATACATCGAAAGAGAGTCAGATAGATAGTGGTGGAAAGACAGAAAAAAGAAAGAGAAAGTAAAAAATAAGTAAGAGACAGAGAAACAAAGAAAAGGCTACATAATCAACTATGCTAGAGCTAGAAACAGAATGTGAATCCAAGAAATAGATAAACAGTTGGACAAAACAGGACACAAAGACAGACTGATGATAGATAGATGATAGATGGGGGGGAAGAGAGGGGAAAGCGAAAAAAAAGACTTCTGTAAAATAATGAAGATAAATAGGAAGGATTAAAAAACATTAGAAAACTATACATAGAAAAACATGCAAATAGATGAAGATAGAATGGCTAATGGAAAACGATAGAGATGGATATAGAAGGAGAGAAAATGATAGCTTGAGAGAGAAAGAGATAGGAAAGAGCAGATATACATAGAAAGAGATTCTGCTAGATAATGGTAGAAAGACAAAAAGTTAGACAGTAACAAATAGATACTAAGTAGCGTTCTTTGTGTGTCCACACCAACCATCTATCAGAATATATTTCTATGAATATCTGCCTTTTCCGCTTTCTTTCTAACTGCTGCTATCATTTTCTCTCTTTATATAACTATGTAATTTTCTATAAACTATAACTATTTTCTATAAACTATAAACTTTCTTCCATCAATGTGTATGTGTATGTTTTTCTAATGTGTTTTTTAAACTGTCTTTCTATCTATCGTGTTCTATCCGACTATGTAGTGTTCGCATTAAGTTTGTAGCTCTAGCATAGTTGATCTGTAGGTAGCAGTTTCTCTCTCTTTCTCTGTATCTGTCTCATCTGTATCTGTCTTTCTCAGTCTGTTTCTTCCTATGTCTTTTCACCACTGAATCTCTCTTTCTATGTATATTCGCCCTTTCCTGTCCCATTCTTGTCTCTAGCTATCATTTTCTCTCTATATCGTTTTCTATATCTTTATCTTTATCTATGTGTATGTATCTGTAACTATCTTTTTGTAATGTTTTTGTTTTTCAATCCATCTTTCTATCTATTAATCTATCTTGTTCTAGCTGATTCTATATCTATTTGCAGCGTTCACGTTCTGTTTGTAGCTCTAGCACAGTTGATCTGTAGGTAGGCATATCTGTCTCTTACTCTGTATCTGTCTCTTACGATTTGTTACTTTCTATCTCTATCAATTACTTTCTATGTCTTTCCACCTCTATCTGTTGGAATCTTTCTCATCCTTTCCTGTCACATTCTATCTCTACTATTATTTTCTCTCTTTATTTATCTCTATTGTTTTCTATATACCTTTCTCTGTGTTATGTATCTGTAACTATATTTTTCTAATATGTTTGTCTTTCAATCCATCTAGTTAACTTTTTATCTATCTTGTTCTGTCCGATGCTATATCTATTTGTAGCATTCATATTCTGTTTCTAGCTCTACCACACTTGAGCTCTACGTAGCATTTCTGTCTGTTTCTCTGTATCTGTCTCCTACAGTCTATTTGTGGCTATCTCTATCTCTTTTGTTCCATGTCTTTCCACCATTATCTGAATCTATTTCTTTCTATGGCCTTTCCTATCTCATTCCATCTCTAGCTATCATTTTCTCTTTTTCTATATCAGTCTCTACCATTTTCTATACACCTTTCTCTTTCTATCTTCATCTATGTGTGTCTCTTCTTCTAATGTTTTTTTTCCAATACCTCTTTCTATCTATGTTTTTATCTACCTTGTTCTGACTAACTCTATATCTAGCTATAGTTAAAGAGCTGATTAGAGATAGTTACAGAAAGGGATGTAGATATTGAACGAGAGATAGGTAGAGGTAGAATGAGATGAGAAAGGGCAGATATCCATCAAAAGAGATAGTCAGATAGTGGTCGAAAGACATAGAAATAGATTGTGGTGGAAAGACAGTGATTGCTCATAGGGAATAATGGAAACCGTGATTGGAGACAAAGATTGCCCATAGAGAATAATGGAGACAGCGATTTCCCATAGGGAATAATGGAAAGCTTGATTGCTCATAGGAATTAATGAAGACAGCAATTTCCCATAGGGAAAAATTGAAAGCATGCTTGCGCATAGGAAATAATGGAGCCTGCGATTGCCCATAGGGAATAATAGAACAGAGATTGCACACAGGAAAGAATGGAAAGCATGCTTACCCATAGGGAATAATGGAAATTATGCTTGCCAATAGGGAAGAATTGCCCATAAGGAATAAAGCCAACAGCGATTGCCCATAGAGAATAATGGAAAGCAAGGTTGCCCCTAGGGAATAATGAAAACAGCGATTGTCCATAGGGAATAATGGACAAAGATAAGAATGGAAACGATGCTAGCCCTTAGGGAAGAATGGGTTAATAATAGAAAGCATGCTTACCCATAGGGAATAATGGAAATTATGCTTGCCAATAGGGAAGAATAGAGACAGCGATTGCCCATAAAGAATAAAGCCAACAGCAATTGCCCATAGAGAATAATGGAAAGCATGGTTGCCCCTAGGGAATAATGAAAACAGCAATTGACCATAGGGAATAATGGACACAGCAGTTGCCCATAGATAAGAATGGAAATTATGCTAGCCCTTAGGGAAGAATGGGGACGGCGATTGCCCATAGGTTAATAATAGAAAGCATGCATGCCATAGGGCATAATGAAAACAGCAAATTTCCTTAAGAAAAAATGCAGACAGCAATTGCCCATACGTTGTACTGTGAACAGCGATTGCCCATAGGGAACAATATGGTGAGTGATTGCCCAGAGGGAATTAATGAAAGCAAGCTTGCGCACAGGGAATAATGAAAATAGAGCTTGCTTATAGGTGAAAATAGAATGCATGCTTGCCCATAGGGAATAATGAAAACAGCTATTACTCAGACAGAATACTGGAAACAATGCGTGCCCGTAGAGAATAATGAGGACAGCGATTGCTCTTAGGGAATAATAGAACGTTTGCTTGCCCTTAAGGAATAATGTAAACATAAATTGTCCATAGGGAATAATGGAAACCATGCTTGCCCATAGAGAATGGGGACTGTGATTATCCACAGGGAATAATGTAAAGCATGCTTGCCCTTAGGGAATAATGAAAACAGCGATTGCCCAGACGGAATAATGGAAACCATGATTTCCCATACGAACAATGGGGACAGTGATTGCCCGCAGGGAATAGTGAAAACAGCAATTGCTCATAGGGAATACAGGAGATAGTGATTGTCCACAGGGAATAATGGAAAGCACGCTTGCACATAGTAAATAATAAAGATTGCAATTGTTCATAGAGATTAATAGAGACTGCAATTGTCTATAGGGAATAATGGAAAGCTCGCTTGGTTGTAGGGAATAATGGGGACAGTGATTGCCCATAAAGATTAATGGAAGCCATATTTGCCCATAGGGAAGAATGGAAAGCATGCTTGCCCATAGGAAATAATGGGAACACCGATTGCCATTAGGGAATACTGCAGCTAGAAATTGCCTAAAGGGAATAATTGAAAGCACGCCTTCCGAGAGGGAATAATGGAGAAAGCAACTGCCCATAAGTAATAATGGAAACAGTGATTGCCTTTAGGGAATATTGTAAATCATGCTTTCCCTTAGGGAATAATGAAACTGCAATTGCCCATAGGGAATTTTGGAGACAGCAATTGTCCACAGGGAATAATGGAAAGCAAGCTTTCCCATATGGAATAATGAATACAGTGATTGCCCATAGGGAATAACGGAAATCACGATTGCTCATAGGGAATAATGGGTACAGTGATTGCCTGTGTGGAAGAATGGAAACCATAGTTGTCCATAGGGAAGAATGGAAAGCACGCTTGCACATAGGAAATAATGGAGAAAGCAATTGCCCGTAGGGAATAATAGGAACAGCAATTGCCCATAGGAAAGAATGGAAAGCATGCTTACCCATAGGGAATAATGGAAATCGTGCTTGCCATTAGGACGCAATAGAGACACCGATTGCCCATAAAGAATAATGGAGACAGCGATTGCCTGTAGGGAATAATGGAAAGCATGCTTTCCGTTAAGGAATAATGAAAAGCATGGTTGCCCGTAGAGAATAATGAAAACAGCGATTGCCCATAGATAGTAATGGAAACAGGGTAGAGTGTCCACCAGCTTTAGAGTGAGGCATCAAACTCTAGGGCTCATCTCTAGAGGGAACTGAAACTGCCACATTTGGGGGGGGGGGTTATACACCACTGAAAGGTGTCAAACAGCTGGGGACAAGCCTCTTGATTGTTCTGTTCAGTAGCACCTGACAGATCTGATCAGGGGAATGTCCTATAGCCAAGTGTCTGGCAGAAAAACTTTAGGACCTACACCCCCCCCCCCACACACCCCCTCACCAGCTCAAGTTAAATCTACCATGCTAATGGTACAAGAAACAGGGGCAGGGATGTCAAAGGATTTGAGAGACCTGTTCCAGATGGGGATGGATAAAATTAATACCACATTATAACAGGTGGTGGAGCAAATGAAGACTCTAAATACAGAGGTAACAGAACTTAAAGGGAAAATGGATGATTTTCAAGTACAACTGACAGAAAATAAACATTTGACTCAAGATATGGCAAACCAAATTCAAACTGTAGATGCAAAAGGTGAAGAAACTCGCCAGAGAACAAAAGAAGTGGCTGCTAAACAGGATATTGCTTGGAATTCACTAATGGGACTGGAGTGGCCTTTATTATTCGATGCCAGGATGTAATAGACGATAAAGATGAAAATTTGAGGACTGAATTTGCAGAAGCCCTAGTGGAATTCTTGGAGGAAGATCCAGGGGAGATGATCAAAGAAATTGATTTAATATACAGAGTTAATTCACTATACGCAAAGAAAAATAAGGTACCAAGAGAGGTACACATTAAATTTACACGACAGGTAATCAGAGATCATATCCTGAGAATGTTGAGAATGTTGAGATGTTGTGAAAATTTGAGATAAGGAGATAAGGGTCCTAAAGGAGACCCCCTGGAAAGTGAAACAAGGCAGAAGGAATACGCACCATTAATAACTCAACTAGAGGAGGACTTAATTCCTTTTTGATGGCTAATTCCAGAAGAAGTTAATTTTCAATATGAAGGGAAAAGATTCAAGATCGATTCTATACATAAGATGGAGAATTTTATGGAAAGATACGGGAAGAGACCAAATCAAACAGACAGTAAGAAAAAGAGAGCCAGAAAGGAAGAAGGTGCAGAGAAAGAGGAAGGAACCTCGACACAGGACTACTCAACAGCATTAGAAGAAGAAGAAGGACCCTCAAGGATCAAAACCCAAAGTCAGGAACCAAAACAGATTAGAATGACCAGAAGGAATAAGGAAGATATTAACAAAGGGAAAATATAATGGAGAGGAAACCAATAAAAATCTTCTCAACGAACATCAATGGAATAAATTCACCAGAAAAAAGAAAAAAAGTGTTTATGAGATTAAAAATTGTGAATGCAGATATTACTTGTCTGCAAGAGACTCATATCAGAAAGATCAGCACTATTTACAATGTAAAAACTTGGAGATACCTTTGCCTCTGCAGACTTGATTTAAAAAAGAGGGATAGTAGCATATATTAAAAATTGAGCCCAAATTTGATATATGCAGCGGAAGATGGTAGGATACTGTTAGTCGAGATCCATATGGAAGAGAAGAAGATTTTACTGACAATGATATATGCACCAGATGATCACCAGGAAAAATTCTATAATAACTTAAATGAAATATTGGCAAGATTTTAACTATATAAACATATGTTTGATTGGAGACTTTAATGCGGTATTTGTTCAGGAACTAGACAGAAAGACAACAAAGAAGTCCAAAAACGCTAAAGGGTCCTTACCAAGATCTTTTCTTAGACTGGCGGAGGAATATAAACATTGATGTGTGGAGAACAAGGAATCCAACAGGAAGAGACTATACATTCTACTCAGACTGTCATAAATCTTGGTCGAGAATTGACCTCAACTTTAGTACACGAAGTAAGAGATGTGGATATACTACCGAGGACCTTTGTGGACCATAATCCCATATTGGTGAAAATTTAATTTAATTTATTGGATTTATACTCCACCCTCCCCACATCAGCGGGCTCAGGGCGGATAACAACACAATTTAAATCATATTTAACTATCATTAAAATTATAAAAATACTACATCTTATCATTAAAATTACATTTATATAAAAATTATATATATGTGTGTATATGTGTATATAATATATATTATATATTATATGATATATAATATTATATATATATATATATATATATATATATATATATATATATATATATATATATATATATATATATATATATATATATATATATATATATATATATATATATATATATATATATATATATATATATATATATACACACATACACACACACATACACACACACACATATAGAGCTAGGAAACAAGGCAGCACATAATTTGATTTGGATGATCCATACAGCAATTCTTCCCTGAACAAAAATATAAAGAGATGGACAACGACATTGCATGGGAGGGGATATAGTTTAACCCCCCCCCCTGCCTAGGGGGGGCACTGCCTAGCATCAACCATATGCCTGGCAGAACAACTCCATCTTACAGGCCCAGCAAAATGTTAACAAGTCTTGTTGGGCCCTGGTCTCATGAGACAGAGTGTTCCACCAGGCTGGGGTCAGGACCGAGAAGGCCCTGGCCCTAGCTGACACTAGGTGGGCCTCCCTAGGGCCAGGGACCTTTAATAGATGTTTATTATATGAACAAAGGGCCCTCTGGGGCTCATATGGGGAGAGACGGTCCCGCAGATACGTCGGTCCCAGTCTACGTAGGGGTTTATAAGTTAGTGCCAAAACCTTGAACCTGATTCGGTACTCCACTGGCAACCAATGCAGCTGGTGCAACACTGGTGTAATATGCTTCCATGTTGGTGCTCCGAAAATGGCAGAAACAACAAGGAAATTTAGATGGAAATTGAATGCACAACTAAAGAATAAAAAATTCCAGAACAATGTTAAAGAGGAAATGAAAAATTACTTCCAGCAAAATATGAATCATGAAGTACACATGAATATTGTCTGGGATGCTAGTAAAGCATATTTTAGAGGATTGGCTATAAGATATGCCACAAGATGGAAAAGAGAGAAGCAACAACGTTATAAGGAAATGATGGGAAAGCTGGAAAAAAGGAAAAAGACCTAAAAAAAAGATCCCTCGAATGGAAGTTTAAAAAATAACATTAAAATTTTACAGAATCAAATTAACTTATTGCTGACCGAAGAGATCACACAAAATATTAAATTTGCTAAGCAAAATTATTTTGAACATGCAAATAAATCAGGGAGATGGTTAGCTTACAAACTTAGAAAGGAAAAAGAAAAGAGATACATCCATTGCCCATATGATGAATTAAAAAGAGAAAAGACAAGAAAAGAGGAAATGAAAAAGTTGGTGGAGGACCTATATAACAAACACCTATATAAAAAAGAGGAGATTTCAGTAGAAATTCAAAAGGAGTACTTACAAAAGCAAGAACTACCGAAATTATCTGATGAGGAAAGAAAAAGGCTAAATGAACCATTTACAGTGGTACGGAAAAGTACAGTGGTACGGAAAAGTAACTGGACACAAATATTTTAAAAACCACCTGATAAGAAAATCTCTTATAACGAGATGGGAAAGAATTGTACCACGAATATATGAGAAAATCCCACAATGGGTCTCCCCACTAGAAGCATTTACTCAGCCAAATGTATTTTCTATGGATGAAGTTATTAGGTATAAAGAACGTTTAGATGATAAAGGAGTATTAAAAACAAAAGAGGATTTACTAAATCAAGGTATTAACTTAGATTGGTGGTCAAGAGTGTAAATTGAATCTAGATATAATAAAGACAAGAAATTGGGTGGGTTTTATCTAGAACAAAAAGACTTTGAAAAATTATTATGCGACTCAGATGAAAAATCGATTAAGAAAATGTCTCTCTTTTTAATGCAAATGAAAAGGAATGAAGGGGTGGAAAAATGTAAAACTATGGATACTGAATCTAGAAAATAACATTGACTCAGCACAATGGAGCAAAATATGGAAAGTGAATGTAAAAATAACTAAATCTGTTGTGTTGAAAGAGAACTTATAAAAGATGTTTTACAGGTGGTATCTAACACTGGATAGATTGGCCAAAATGTATATAAAAATGTGTCAAATAAATGTTGGAAATGTGGGAAACATACAGGGACATTTTTTCATACGCGGTGGTCCTGTGTTACAAATTTCAATTGCTCTCAAACCAGAGAGTTTTTTTGTTAAACTGCATGCCGGACATAAACAGAACAGATGCATTTTACTATTCATGTAGTAACTGCAGCTAGAATTCTATTTGCGTCCTACTGGAAATGACAAGCAATACCTAAACAGGAGGAATTAATAGAGAAGATAATGGAAACTGCAGAAATGGACAAATTAACTTCCATATTGAATGGACATGGGGAAGAAGACTTTTTTACACCTTGGAATCCCTTTTACAAATAGATAAATAATAAATGTACAGAATAGAATCCAACAAGATGGCAATAAGGTATGAAATATAAGAACACAGTTATAATTGTATTGAGATTAATTAGAAGACTTGGAGAACTCTAATGTTGATATAAGCAAGCCTACTGAAATTGTACTGAAAACTTTCTTGCTCCTTTTATCTTATTTATTTATTTATTTATTTATTCAATTTATATACCGCCTATCCCCAGGGGCTCTGGGCGGTGAACAGTTAAAATCGATAAGAACAAAAACTAAAATCAATATTCAAATAATAAAACAAATTAACAAGGTGCAGTGGTGGGGAGAATCTATCTTCTTTTCTTTTCTATTAGGAAAAATAACTAAAAACATAATAATAATAAAAAAGAAGATAATGATGGAAACATCATTATCTTCCCCTTAGGGAAGAATGGGGATGGCAATTACCCATAGGGAATAATAGAAAGCATGATTGCCATAGGGAATAATGAAAACAGTAATTGCCCTTAAGAAATAATATAAGAACATGCTTAGCCATAGAGAATAATGGGGATTGGGACTGCCCACTGGGAATAATGTAAAGTATGCTTGCCAATAGGGAATAATAAAAACAGCAATTATCCTTAAGAAATAATGCAAACAGCAATTACCCATAGGGTGAAATGCGAACAGTGATTGTACGTAGGGAATAATACGGAGAGTGATTGGCCAGAGGGAATAAATGAAAACATGGTTGCTCATAGGTAATAAAGGAAAGCGTGCTTGCCCATAGGGAATAATGAAAACAGCGGTTGCCCAGACGGAATAATGGAGACAACATTTGCCCACAGGGAATAATAGAGACAGCAATTGCCCAAAGGGAATAATGGGAACCATGCTTGCCCATAGGGAAGAATGGGAAGAGCGATTGCCCATATGGAATAATGAAAACAGCAATTGCCCATAGGGAATTTTGGAGACAACGATTGTCCCTAGGGAAGAATGGAAAGCACGCTTTCCCATATGGAACAATGGAGACAGTGATTGCCGATAGACATTAATGGAGACAGTGATTGTTTATAGGTAATAATGGAAACCATACTTGCCATTCAGGAAGAATGGAAAGCACATTTGCCCGTAGAAAATAATGGGAACACCGATTTCCCTTAGGGAATACTGCAGAGAGCAATTGCCCATAGAGAGTAATGGAAAGCACAACTGCCCGTAAAGAATAATGGAGAAAGGGATTGTCCATAGGGAATAATGGGAACCATGCTTGCCCAGAGGGAATAATGGAGACAGCGATTGTCTTTAGGGAATAACGGAAATCATGATTTCTCTTAGGGAATAATGAAAATAGCAATTGCCCATAAGGTATAATGGAAAGCATGCTTGTCCAAAGGGAATAATGGGAAGAGCAATTGCCCACAGGGAGTAATTGAAAGCTGCCCATTGGAAATAATGGGAACAGTGATGCCCATAGGGAATAATGGACACAGCAATTGCTCATAGGGATTAATGGAGACAGCATTTGTCCAGCGGTGATGGGGATGTCTTGCCAGACCCAGGCTTTCTGACTTCCGCCACCAAAACAAGAAACGCTGGCCATGGCAGGGGTCTGTGTCCCTTGGGAAGCTAAGGTGGGTCAGAGTACATTGAGCAAAGCTCCAGTGTCAACTGGCAGGCTTCTCTTTCCCGGGAGTCCTGATTCCTGCCTTAACTGTCGGTCTCCCCCATGTGTCTGGCTTAAATCTGGCGATTTTGATGTTTCAGCTAACTTGTTTTTACTTTGACAAGTTTTTTCCAAACTGATTGGCACAGTCAAACGAGATGCGTGTTTCTTGTTAGGATTTGCTGCCAGGGTTGGTAGCACAACTAGACACTCTGGAGACTCTTCTACTGCCATAACACTGGAGGATTCATGAAGGGAACCGGCTGTTTGCAATTCTGTGGACTTATTCAGGCTAAATTTAGATTGATCCTTTTCCTCCTGAGAACAGGAGGAGGTACTAGGCTGAGGGGAGCACATTAAGAGGGCATTGCCGCACCGTTCTTGCGTAATCTTGTTAGTATCACTTCTACAGAGAGGCTTCGATCTTCCCCCTGTGTTATGCGGGGAAGCCTGTTTTATAGTCTTTAGGGGTGACAACTTAGTAGCAGATTTTATAGGTGTTTGAAGCTGAGAGCGACTGGCTAAATGTCCAGGATGTGCTGGTACAATATTTCCCGCGATTGGTAAACCATTGCTATTAGTTGAGTGGGGGTTCGTTCTTTTTTTGCACATTGAATGCAGCCTGTTATCTTTGAACACCCTTGTGACATAAATTTGAAATCTTTCGAGATGTTTACGGCTATCCAAAAGCCGAAAGTAGGTTTCTTTCTGTTTCAGCGTTACAATCACCCTCTTGTAAGATTGATTACTTGGAAGCCAGAAGCATTACTTGGAAGCCAGAAGCACCTTTAAACAATCCCTTTGCAGTATCTGGTTAAGTGAGCTTTCAACTGCTCTCTTATTGCCCCAAAGACCATAATTAATTCTTAGATGTCCTATGCAAAAAGCCAACTGATTGTTTTGCAGAATTCGGCTACTCATACCATGGGAAAAGAGAGGTTGGGAGTCCTCTAGTTCCTTAATATCTGTGTTGTTTGTAGGGCTCGCATAAGTTAACTTCGTAGAGGTGGAATGAGAACTCTCTCTCTGCGCCTGTAAGTTTTGCAGCTTCCCGGAGAAAAGTTCAACTGCTTCTTTCAGTTTGTTTACCTTAAGGTTAATCTCATCTATCTTAGTATACAGGCTTATCAGAGTATCAGCAATGAGGGCAGTTTGTTTAGGAAGAATGTTTCCCTTACTTGCCCTCTTCAGATGCTCAATTGTATTCAGCTGCTCCTGAGATGCCACGGGTGAGCTCTGTTGCTCTAAATCACTTTCCTGAGCAGAGGTGTTATGTTGCAAGGAGGCATATCTGTTTGAAGACAGTAGCTGGCTTAAATCCTTAGTTAAAATATTTTCTTCTTCTTTTTCCTTTATAAAATTGTCCATTCTCATTTGCTTACCAGCCTTGGAGGCAGAATGTTCCGGGGATGGTCGGCGTCTTCGCTTCTTAGCTGCCATGCTGAAGACTCCTTAATTTAATTAGTTTCTTAAAATACTCTCCATTTGTGAAATCACATACCAGACACCCCCCTTATCTAGCAAATACTCCAATTTCGATTCTTTTATACGCAGACGATGCTCTCCTTATCTCCAAAACAGAATTAGGTTTAAAATCACTAATTAATGCATTTATCACATATTGTAATAATGGGGAACTTAAAGTTAATTATGCTAAATCAAAAGTCCTGAGATTTTCCAGGTCCTTCCATAACGGCTCCAAATTGATAAGATTACTGGGAGGGGCTTTGGAGAGAGTCCCCTCCTTTAGTTATCTTGGTATCACTTTTAATTACAATCTATCATGGAAACCACATATTCAGGCTGCTCTGAAGGCCGCAAACATTTCATCGATGGCAATGAAAAAATTCTTTTACTCCAAAGGAGCAAAACATATTCCAGCAGCCATTAGGATTTTTAATGCTAAGGTTATCCCACAGATACTTTATGGGTGTGGAGTGTGGATTGAAGGTGTATCCGACAACCTGGACAACCCTCTACACACATTTTTGAGGGAGATAGCGGCATTCCCGAGTCGCCCAACCCTCAGTTGAGAAGAGAGCATGGATTACAGCCTTTAAGTTGTTCTTGAACAAGGAAATTTACAAGGACAATTCAGGGAAAGTAGGTTTTGCACATTTGATCTCGCAGGATACCTATAAGAGTAGCCGAACTAATTTAATTAACCAGAAACTAAAAATTCTGGATATTGATATAACATCTTTACAGACAAATGAGGCCCTAAGAGTTATAAAATTAAAACTAAAGGATCTCAATTACAGCAGTACTCTCCAGAGAGCCAGACGTACATGTTCGGGCTTATCCCTGGGACTTTCACCCCCAGAGGCTATTCCATCTTATTGCTATTCTTTAAAGATTCCAGCTCAACGCAGAGCCTTCACATTGGCTAGACTTAACTCCTTCCCCTCTAAAGTGCTTTCTGGTCATTTCTCTGGACTCTCTTATTCTGAACGAGTTTGTGACTGTGGACAAGGAAAGTTAGAGACCTTGGATCGTATAATAGTTTTTTGCCCTAATTGGAGTAAGGAAAGAGAGAGATTTATTATTCCTATTATGTTAAAAGAAAAGCTTCCCTTCCTTCCTTGGGCAATCTCAGTGTTATTGTCTGATAACTTTCCTGACAATCAAACCTCTGCTATAGTGGCTTCCTTTTTAGCCACGGTGATAAAGAAACAAGATTTTCATGAGTTTAGATAGTTTAAAGTGATAATGACGAGTTATGTCTATGTGAATTGGGTATGTTCAAGTGTACAGTTCATATTTTGTTGGTGTTTGTATGGCTTATGGCTTCGGCCAGAAAAGCAATAAACATATTATTATTATTATATTATTATTTAAACCTGGCAACAATGCCCATGGGAGGAGTCTGGGATCCCAGACAGCTCTAGCATGACCCTGTGTCCTGCTTGAAGGGATTATTGTGTGGTCTATGACAGTAATAAAGATTGACTGACTGGGATTATGGGGGCTGAGGGGCATCCTAAGAGTGGCTACCGGCAGTTGGGGGAGCAGGGGTGCTGACGGGGTCATCAGAGGTGTGGGCGGTTGCTTTCCCAATCCAAGATGGCCTGCATCACAACAGCTGTGGGCTGCTTGTGGAAGAGCTCCATGTCTGCCCCAAGGTCCTTGAGCTGCATCCAGACTTCCCATCGGAGCATGTCCTTGCCAAGCAAGGGTCTGCCTAGGTCAGAGGGCCCTGTGTTGTCTCTTGGGTGTGTTCCCCAGGAATTGGCTTGGCTCGGGGGAGGGTAAACTTGGTGCTGATATGGGTGCTGAGCCCGGGGGAGTGGGGGGGTCAAGGGCAGTGCTAGCTTCCGGGGTCCAGGGGGCACTGCGAGGAGGTGGGGCTGTAACTGGGGGTTGGCATGAAGGAAATTCCCAGGCAGGGGTCCCTCACACTGCACCCTCAGGCAAAGGTACCACCCCTCCCTCGCAAGATGCTTCCTCTCAGCTCCAGGTAGGAACTCTGCTCTGGGGCGTCGATACTAGGAATGAGGGCCATTATTGGTGTAGGTGACTGTCTGTATGGGCTTCCCGTCCTTCCTAGGTGGGGCGGGGCACTTAACTGGTTGGACAGCTCTGGTCTCTCACAGGATATTCCTGATGCGAGCCTCCAGCTCTAGCCAAGTGATGCTCCCGGCGTCAATCCTGGATTGGGCCATCCTAGTAATACCGTTGAGACCATCGAACATGGCGGCCTTGAAATCCCTGTCTTCAAAGTCCACCACATCGTGGTCGTCTATAGCCACTTCCTCTGCTAGCTCGGCTTCCCTTATTACTTGGTTAATTGTTTTTCCCTAGTCATCGGTGGAGCTGACTGCCTTGGTGCTCACCGGGTTAATGGGTTGTGGGCTCTCCTCTAGCAGGCCGGACTGGGGTAACCAATCACTATCTCTTTCCTCAGGGAGGGCTAAGAGGGCAGTGGGGTGTACTGTGGAGATGACGGCTTGTTGCATGCCTAAATGCTGTTTCAGGGCTTCTACCTCCCTCGTGCATGCAGAGTGGTCCACTGCTGCTGTCTTGGCATGGTTATGCTCGACCATGAATTGGGCAGCGTGGGTAAGTTGGGCAAGTCTCTCTTGATTGTTGGCCAACGCCTGTTTGGCCGTAGTGGCACGGACAGTGGCCGCCTCAGCCCTGTGCTGAGTGTCCTGGAGGGCGACGGTGAGTCCCTGTTTCTCAATTATTAAATTGACATGCTCGGTGCGCCATTCCATGTTTCTCTCCTCCTGCCCTGACACTTTAATTTTCAGATCCTGTATCTCCTTGCGCAAAGCCTCTTGCTCTTGAGCATCAGTGGCTTGTGCCTCGTCTTGCGCCTGTTTTATTTTTTCCTCATACTCTTCTCGCTCTCAGGAGTGAGCTGTGCATAGTCTCCTTAATTCCTGCTCACTGTTTTCCTGTGCTCCCTGCACCTTCTGTATCAGGGCCACACTATCCTGTAGTGCAGTGATGTTTTTGCTTTCTCTCCTTTTTATCTCTCTCGATATCTATCTTGTTTTGTTCGACTCTATATCTATCTGTAGCATTCGCATTCTGTTTCTAGCTGGAGCACAGCTGATCTCCATGTAGCCTTTTCTGTTTCTCTGTATGTCTCTTACTATTTCTTCCTTTTTGTCTAGCTATTTCTTTCTATGTGTTTCCATGACTATCTGAATCTATATTTCTATGTATATCTGCCCTTTCCTATATGGGCATATATACATATAGAGAGGTAGATTCAGATAGATAGTGGTGGAAAGACATGGGATGAAACAGATAGAAAGTAACAAAGACTGTAAGAGACTTATACGGAGAAACAGAGAAAAGGCTACATAGCAATCAACTGTGCTTGAGCTAGAAACAATGTAAATGTCTTTCTATTTATCTTTTTATCTATCTTGTTCTATCTTGATGCTATATCTATTTGTAGCATCTGCATTCTGTTTCTAGCTCTAGCATGGTTGATCTCTATGTAACCTTTTCTATCTGTTTCTCTGTATCTCTCTTACTGTCTATTTACTTTCTATCCTTATCTGTTTCTTTCTTTGTCTTTCCACCACTATCTGCATCTGTTTCTTTCTATGTATATCTGCCCTTTCCTCTCTCTTTCTGTCTCCAGATATTGTTTTCTCTATTTCTATATCTATTTCTATTGTTTTCTATATACCTTTCTCTATCTTCAGCTATGTGTATGTATATCTCTTTTTCTAATATTTGTATTTTTCAATCTGTCTATATATTTATCTACCTTGTTCTCTCTGACTGTATATCTATTTGTAGCGTTCACATTCTGTTTTTAGCTCTAGAACAGTTGATATCTATGAATCCTTTTTCTATCTGGTAGTTGTGGATTTTCCAGGCTGTATAGCCATGGTTTTGGCATTGTAGTTCCTGACGTTTCGCCAGTAGCTGTGACTGGCATCTTCAGAGGTGTAGCACCAAAAGACAGAGATTGCTCAGCGTCACAGTGTGGTGAAGATGTTGGCAGGTAATTTATATCTAGTCAGGAAGGTGGGTTTGGGTTGTGTCATCCTGTAAGAGTTTCCCAGGGTGTGGAATGCTAATGTAGGGAGGCTTCACTGTATCTTGAGGAGGTTCTTTTGCATATGGATTGGTGCTTGATATGCTAATCTTCTCTGCAGGGTATTGTGGGATGTAGAATATTTTGTTAACCTGGTGTTTTGCAGGACTGGAAACCATGCTCTATTCATTTTTAAAGTCTCTTCTTTCCTGTTGAAATTGTGCTTATGCTTATCAATTTCAATGGCTTCCCTGTGCAGTCTGACAAAGTAGTTGGAAGTGTTGTCCAGTATTTTAGTGTCCTGGAATAGGATACTGTGTCCTGTTTGAGTTAGGCTATGTTCAGCTACTGTTGATTTTTTCGGATGGCCAAGTCTGCAGTGTCTTTCATGTTCTTTTATTCTTGTCTGGATGCTACGCTGCGTGGTCCTGATGTAAACTTGTCCACAGCTGCAGGGTATGTGGTATACTCCTGCAGAGGTGAGGGGGTCTCTACTGTCTTTTGCTGATCGTAGCATCTGTTGAACATTGTCAGCTTTTGAGAACCACAGCTCTCTTGGATGATGCATCTAATGAATAGAGCTGCGGTTCTCGAAAGCTGATGATGCATCTTACAATGAGAGCTGTGGCTCTCAAAAGCTAATACTACAATAAAGTTGGTTGGTCTTAAAGGTGCTTGTAATGATTTTAGGTAAATGGGTGCATGTGTCTTTAAATCCTTGGTGTGATATAGGTGAAGAGTGGGGGTGAAAGAGAGGGATGAGTGAGTGATATGATTGGTTGATGACTGAGAGTGTAGGCGGAGTGAATGCAGTTTAGACTTAGCGTGGAGAGCAAAGTTTCAGTCAGAAGAAAGCAGGCAAGCTGTGTGCTGCCTGAGCAGTTTAAGCATTTCTGTGAAAAATATTTAGTGAGGAAAAGAGAGGCTAGCTGTGTGCTGCGTGAGAAACTTTAAGCACGTCTGGGAGAAATATTGAGTCAGAGAAAGAGGCTAACTGTGTGTGAAGCCTTAAAAGAGATCTGTGTGAATGAGTTTAAATGAAGTAACTTTAAGAACCGAGAACTACTTTTATGAAACCAATATGCTTCTTGAAAAAATAAAAGTTTATTTTTGTTTTGTTATATCCCAGAGTAGCTGTCATTGCTATATCTCATTCCTATCCTCAGGGCCACATAGAACCACGAAGGAGCCTGACGCTTGGGCACGTTACTAAAGGGAAAATTTAAATAAAATATCTTGGAATATAATATTCCTGGTGGCAGCAATCTACCCAGAGTGTAAGGTAAAGATTAAAGGCAAAATCTACCCAAGAGAAAGTAAAGGTCATAGTGCTGCTGGACTCTTTACTATTTTGCAACTACAGACTAATACGGCTAACTCCTCTGGATCTATGACCTTGATTGCAAAGACATCCTTTACTCACTAGCTTCAAAGTGGTGTGAGAAGGAGGCATTTCCTCCCCCTGCCCCTTCCTCCTGAACCAAGCCCACTGAGTAGAATGAAGGATAAAATGAAACTTGAGAAAGATCCCAGTGGTTGCTTTGGACAGCGGGAAGGAGGAATTCAAGCATTCCCTTCCTGCAAGCTAATTCTTGAATTGGTGAGATGTTGTGTGTGCAAAATGTTGGGAAGAGATTGCCCACATCACCTTTTCCACAACTGCATCCAAGCTCCAAGACAGAGGAGGCAATAAATATCCAATATGTTGCTCCTCTCTTAAATTAGGTCCCAGTGTTCAATATTCTCGAAATGTAACACAAGGGAACTGACTCTCATAATGATTCTGGACTCAGCTGTTGTCTCAGCTGCACTGTTCATTTGAAGATACAGTCCATTCTGCTACAATTGATTACACTGTAACCCATCCAGAGCTCTGAGTATAAAGCTGGCTATATTTTTGGAAGAAAGAATTGCCTTTTCTGTCTTGCCATAGAATATATCTTGTCACTTTTGCTTTCTTTTTGCTTTATTCCATTTTTTGCTATATTCCATTACGTGCCAACCTCCACCCCGCCCCTATCCTTTGATGCATAAATTGCTAATCTCAAGACTTTCTCCATCTGACACCTTTCTTTCTTTGTCACAGTCACAGTCTTCTCTCTTCTCCTCTCCATCTTTGCACCATGGATGGAGGACCTGTCCTGCCATCCATTGCCATCCAGAGAGAGAGAGAGAGAGAGAGAAAGAGAGAGAGTTTATAGAGTTCCTATAATAAAGAACTCTCATTTCTTTTGTAAACCTAAACTAAACCTCCAAAGGTAAGTTTGTTATTTTCGCTTTCACATACACAGTAGCCAGTAAAGCTCCTGCACCCATTATGTTCTTCCCTGCAAGTGATGCAACTCTGCTACTCTCCTAATATGTTATTTATGACCAGTTTTTTTTAAATATAGACATCCTTCTGGGCTAAAGGGGTTGGCAGGAGGGCGGGATGAGATAAGGTCTCTACAAAAACATGGAGTGCCTCCACTCCACTCCACCATCAATACAGTGATACTAGGCTGGTATGACAGATGGAATGACAGATCTGCATGCAGCAGGGAATGGAGGCAAGAATTGCTGAGGGGGGCAGAATCTTGCCTGTGCTTCTTGGGAGGGAGGGTAGGATTTAAATGCTGGTATGCTGACCTGGAACTTTGTACTGCTGGGAACTGGAGAGGACAGAACTCTCTCTCTTTATGGCACAGAATGCCCTCCCTGCACAATCCATGATTGATGCTTTTTTCAAAAAACCTAGGCAGGTGGGGGCCCTATCCAGATCAGAACCACAGTCTGAGGTTGCCACATCCCCCTGTCCTCCCAGCAGGAGGTGAGGGACCCAGCATTTACCTTCCCCTCTTTTTCTGCATGCTCATGCACAATGACATCACTTCCAGGAAGTGATGTCATCATGTAGGCCACAGCTGCCCTCAGGAGCATTCCTGCACTCTACAGGGGTCTGAAAGGCCCAAATCAGGCCCAATTTGGACCCACGGGAGCTTGCAGTACAACCTGGGAACATGCCCCTGGGAGGTGTTTTCCTCCTCCACTGGCCAGGCAAGTGGGGGTGGAGTATGGAGGGTGGGAGCAGGGGATTCCCTGGGCCCCAGTGGGGAACTAGCAACCTTAGAGAGGAGGGTGGAACCTCCCTGTGTTTTTTGCCCAAGCTGAAAAGGCCCCATGGACCCACTGCTGGCCCTTTTGCTGCAAAGCCAATTTGGTGTAGTAGTGGGACTCTAATCTAGAGAACCGGGTTTGATTCCTCACTCCTCCACTTTAAGCAAGCTGGGTGACATTGTGTCAGTCACAGCTCTCAGCTCTCTCAGCCCCACCCTCCTCACAGGGTGATTGTTGTGGGGATAATAACAATATATTTTGTAAATCGCTCTGAGTGGGATGTCCTCTGAGTAGGATGTCCTGAAGGGTGGTATATAAATTGAATGTTGTTGCTGTTATAAACATCCCTGTTTCGGTACCTGTTCCCCAGTGATGAGAATAATATCTTCATGGGGCTATTTCCTGATGGAGAAACAGCAAGGGGTGGGAAAAGCTTGGACTGGCTCCCTACCCCATCCACAGTTAATGCCATTCACCTACAAATTAAATATAAAAAATTTCAGAGAGCTCAATTCCTGGAACTCCCAGCCTCACATCTGGTTTGACCCTGAGTCTCCCACTGCACCCAGCTGTCCCTGGCATCGCCATTTCCAATCCCTTTAGCAAGGTAAAAAGACAGTGTGCCTGCAATGCTTTTTTCAGGCTGACAACTAATCCCATTAAACTCGACTGCAGAACTAAGAGAAGACCTGCAAGGGCAATAGTAAGTCTTGAAATAAATATGCTGTCCCAGCATCCAGTGGTGCATTTCAGCATTTCCTTTTATTACCAGGCAAGACGGATGGGTTTTCCATAACAATCTCACTTGCTGAAGTGCTTACTTAAGAAAAACTCTTGAGCGTTATCCAAAAGGCAAGGAGGAGAATCATAGATCAACATATTTGGTTGCTTAGCAAATATTTGGCTGTGACATTTGCCTGCTTGCGCTGACTATTTATAGCAATACTTATTTAAAAAATGTTTTTGCTCCTGTTTAACCTCTTCCAACTCTGCCTCCCCATACAACACTCTCCTCTCTACCATCTCCCACCCTTGGATGAAGCAAATGCATGTTCAGAACCTGTTAGGGTGAAATCAGCTGAAGGGGAAAAAAAGCAGAGGTGGAAGAAGGGTTTCTTGCTAAGGTTGCCCACCTCTAGGAATTACAACTGATCTCCATGATACAGAGAAAATAGCTGTGTTGAAGTGTGGATTTTATGAGATCACGTGTTGCTTTCTTCCCCTACACCAAACCCTTCTTCAGGCTTGCCTTTCCTGGGCTCTACCCCCCAATCTCTAGGAATTTTCCAACCCAGAGTTGGCAACCCTACTAAACTGCTCTCCCACCATGGATTGTCCCTGTCAGAGCAGCTAACTAGATGTTTTGGGGACAAATCTATCGATTCACACACCTTCACCATTCACAGATAAAGCAGGGTGGAGATAGGGTTGCTAACTTTGGGTTAGGAAATTCCTGGAGATCTGAGGGAAGAAGTTTGGTGAGGGCAGAGAGCTCAGCAGCGTATGATGCCATAGAGTCCATCCCCCAAAGTAGCCATCATTGCCAGGGGAACTGATCTCTGTAGTCTAGAAATTCCAGAACTCCAGGGCCCCATAACCTGGAAGTTGGAAACCCTAGTTGTGGGGCTGTGTACTTTTTACAACTAAAGCTGTGCATAAGTGATGGCAGAGGAGCCCTTCCCTTATTGTCTCCCAGCCACTTTGAGTATTAAAGCAGGGCAGGGAGATGAGATATGACCAAATGTGGAGTGGTAAAATGCAGTAGGGGGCTGGTCCCACTGCTTATGCCCCACTTTTTTTTTTGTAAGAAGACCTCCCCTCCTTCCTATGTTACACAAGAAAAGGCAGATGACAAATGTTGTTGCTTTACCTAGCCCCTAAAAAAGAGTAGAAAAAAGTAGGCCAGGGCCAAACTGTCACCTGGATGGGACTTCTTGTGACTAAGAGGGGGGAATTAGCATCAAGGAGAAAGCTATACGAGGGTCCTCTTCCGAAGGAAACTGACGAGACTGGTGTTCCTCAAAGCAAAAGAGTAATTTTATTTAAAGGAGAAAATATACACACTCAAGAAGCAATAAACGGTTTGCACAAGCATACAGAGTCCTAGGAAATTAGCCAGAAGTTGGAATACAGTAAGGGATCTGGGATATATTTATCTATCCATGAAGAGGAGTAGAGCAGTCCATGGAGGAAGAGGGTTTCAGACAGCCCACGTTCTCACCCGGGAGAGTCTTAGGGAAAGTGATATATAGCTCTTGGATCCAGGAAAGTATGCATAGTTTGAGCATCCTTGGATGTGAGGCTCCTTCCACAGTGGGATATAGACGTACTTTCAGTTTGAAAGACAGACTAATACATTCAGATTTCCAGCAAAAAAAAAGGACATTTCTCCAATTGGCCACCATGCGTGTGGTCATTGTAATGTGTGCACTCTAGCAATGGGTGTGGATTCCATCATCAATCCCAATACAGGGAGACCTTTATTCACAAAACACTTTTCAACATGCTCTACTGCACATGTAGTGTATGTGATTACATGCCAATGTGGCTCACATTATGTAGGCAGCACTCAACGCCCGGTAAGAATTAGAATACAGGAACATATTTCTAAAATAAATAATAAAGTTTTGGAGGCTTCACTGGCAGCATATTTCAATGAGGCTCAACATCCAGAGTGGGGTTTTAAATTCTCTGTCCTCTTTGTCTCCACAGATTATCCCCAGCATAAAACTTTATTGAAACAGGAAGCCAAATGAATTTTTAGACTTAGAAGTCTCACACCCAGCAGGTTAAATCAGGAGATTGATTTCTCAGCCTTTTTGTGAATTACAACATAATGTAGTGTTGCTTTAACTTGGTTTTGCACTGTCATTCTAATTATCCCTCTAATTAGCTGATAACCTATATTTGTGACCACGATATGGTTGGGCAGTAAGAGAAAATGGCATAATCACCATTGCTTTACATAAAAAGACCAGGAATAATGGAGCAGTAGAATTCTTGGCTTGAAAAAGCAACTGCGAAACGGACTGTCTAAAGAGCTGGCACACCCATTGCCAACTACCCAGGAGATTTGGGAATTTCTCCTCCTGGAGCATACTCACCCATTGTTGGATGTCAGCAGAAATCCTGCCTTAAAACAGAAAAAAACACTACCTTAAAACAGAAAAAACGTATCAAAGTGACATGTATTGAATATCAACAGATGATTGATACTTACTTGAAAGGGACTTACTTGTGGAAATTGATGCATAATACGATTTCTCCAGAGGCTCTGGTTGTGATATGAACAAACCATTGTTCTATTGTAGTAGAAGGATATTACATTATCATATATGTTTTAACCAAAATATTGTTACACTTGGTTTGACCTATACATTGTATTCATTGATACTGAGAGCGAGACTACAAGTGACGCCTGACACAGGTTGGACACTAGTCAGCTTCCCTCAAGTTTTGATGGGAAATGTAGGCACCCTGGTCTCGCAGCTTGGCTTTCTGACTGCTGTCCAATGGACTTTTCAACTGTCACTTGTCCAACATTCCGCCAAGCTGCCTACATTTCCCATCAAAACTTGAGGGAAGCTGGCAAGTGTCCAACCTGTGTCAGGCGTCACTTGTGGTCCCACTCTGAGACAGTCTTTATCATTGTATTAGTGGTCTCTTAGGAATTTCCTCCTTTGTTCAGTGTGTATTGGGGACCACTTTCCCTCATTATAATTATACCAGTTCCTGGGAATGACAAAGGTTTGATTACCTTTAATTGATGCTACTGAGGTGTGATAAAAGAGTAAGGTTGAGTTTTCCTGGTGTTTGACAAAGAAATGATTGCTCATTAATGTCCCCTAGAGCTGGGCTAAATGAATTTAGATCTTGATTACATGTCCCTAGGAAGAAATTACAAACTTATCAATGCTGATTGCCCATCGACCGGAGAATGGGATGCAAATCACGGAAATGAAGGATGATTGGAATGTGTGGGTGGTGACTCAGCAAGAGCCTTTCTTGTAAACGACTCCGCGTCCACAGCATGGAGAGGCAGGAACTAATCATGCCCAGTCCTCAGCATTTGTATTAGCATTCCATTCATGCTTCATTCTCCCGGGCAGGACTTGGCAATGTTTTGCCTAGCCTGCTGGAATTCCCCCAATGCAGTTCAAGCTGCATTAATTCAAGGGCCCTGTGATTTTTATATCACAGGCTGTATTACACATGGTGGAGGCCAAGGTCAACTTCTCACAAAACTGGTTAGAGCCAGTTTTGTTGTAGTGGTTAAGAGCGGTAGGACTCTAATCTCGAAAACTGGGTTTGCTTCCCCACTCCTCCACTTGAAGCCAGTTGGGTGACCTTACAGTACAGGGGTGAAAACACATGAGTAGGAGAAATGCAAATAAGCAGAAATAAATGTAGAAAGTCAAATCAAAGAGTCACAATATAATGAACAAAGTAATGAAAATAAATCCTTAATAGGAAGGCATCCAACAGGTGCTACAAATTGAAAAGGTGCAGAAACATATCATTCAGGAAGACATCCCACAGGTAAGCTTCCAAATCAATACATAAAGGTAAGTGTAGTACAAGTGTAAATGTTCATAATTCTTTATTTAATTGCAGGTGGAGCCAGTGATGGCGGGATGTCAAGCAGCAGACCTGTGTCGCTTGACATACAGCACCAGCTTGAATCTGATGTTTCGTAGGACCTACCTTTTCAGGGCGACACAGGACCTACCTTTTCAGGGCGAAAGTAACTTCCACCACATTGAAAGAAACTTCCACCACATTAATTTACAAATAAATATAATAAATATCATCAATATTATAAATGCCTGAGTTAATCACATAATAAATACTTAATAAATATACTAAAACCGTTTAACCAAAAAGTTATACAGTCAATAATTTACAGCACCATCAAGCTAAATAGTCAAAACCTGTGTCCTCACACACAGTCCACTTGTTAACAGTAGGAATATAAAGACTACGCAATTATCCAAACATGAAAATTTAAAGGGTCCTTACAGTAATGTACACTCAAAGAATCACCAATACAAAGATGTTACAAAGTTCTTGAAATTCATTATAAAAAACAAGATAGATCCAATTCACTATTCAAACCATTGGGTTTCAGAGTATTCAGTGTGTGGATCCACTGTGCCTCTTTTCTTAATAAAGACCTGTGCAAAATACACGATGGAGGATTCTGTCCTGAAAATAATACAGTATATTGGAACTCATCCTCATGGTGTTTACATGCATTAAAATGTTCCACTAGGGGAGCCTCAACTACCATTCAAACAGATACAAGAGATATGTTTCAGTAGGCGTACTTTGAGTAGTCTGGTAGTACTGCCTACATATAGTTTATTACATCTGCATATAATAAGGTATACTACCCATTGATTGGCATGTAGTAAAATGAGTTACTTGTACAGTCTGGCTGTGGTTTGGGATGGTAATATGTTCACCAGTAATAGCTAAAGGGTAAAGGCTGCAACTGCTGCAACTATAGTGACCCTGTGGTAGAGTCGAGGAGACCTCAACTGGGCAGAAATCTGAATGGACAATGAGGTCCTTCAGGTTTCTAGTCCTTCTGAAGGCTATAGCCTTTAGAAGGTGGCAGTTCACAACCTTTGATTTCCCACAGCAGTGTTTGGTATTTGTGCACCAATTTACAAATGTAATGGGCTTTTGGTGTAAAATCAATAGCCCATTGGATTTGATGTGAAGAAGTCTTGGGTCTATTCACAAAAAGATCCTCTCTGCGATTTGTATGGGCACATTCTTGGGCACTGTATAAAACTTCACTGGGGTAGCCTCTATTATGAAAAGCCTGCAGTGTATTGTTGGATTCCCTCTCATAATCGCGGGCATCAGTGGCGTTGCACTTTAACTGAAGCAACTGCCCAAATGGAATGTTGTTTTTTAAATGTTGGGGATAGTAAGAATCAAAGTCTAGAGAGGAGTTATGATCAGTAGACTTTTTATAGGGCTTTACTCCTAAAGTGTTGTCATTTCTCCTGTATACTGTCCTGAAAATTAATACTGTCCTGATGAGCACGCCAAGTGAATTGGATGTTCACATTCAGCAAATTGAACTAATTACCGAGTAAAGAAACATCTTCTGTCCAAGAAATCACCATAAATAAATCATCTATAAATTTACGGTGTATCTTTATAGTTTCAATAAAAGGATTTAAGGATTTATTAAATACCATAGCCTCCTCAAGATGCGCCATATAGAGATTTGTCACATTCAGTGCAGTGGCACATCCCATGGCCACTACTCTTATTTGAAAATAGAACTAGATGGAGAAACAAAAAAAAATCAACAAGATCAAATAATTGTAGGAGAAACTCTGTTGGGGGGGATATAACTTGAATGAGATCTCAGGGTGGACTCCACTACATTCCGTGCCCCCTCATGTGGTATTGAGGTGTAGAGGTCCATAGTTACTAGTAGGGAATTATTCTCTACATGTAGTCCCTCTATATGCTGGATAAAGTCACCAGAATCTCTAATGTAAGAAACTAGAGCTGGGTATGAACCACAAAAAACTGAACCATGAGGTTCGTGGTTCATGGGTTTTCACGAACAAGGAACCACAAATTGGCACGGAACTGGGCCCAGTTACGAACCAGTTTGTGGTTCATGGGGTTTAAATGCCCCTTTCTGGCCGCTTAGCAGTGGCAGGGAAAGGGGCTTTTGACAGTTTAAAGGGCCCTTTCCCGCCTTGCAAGCAATAGGGCCCTTTAAACTATCAGCTGGCAGTTGGGATCCCTGCCAGTTTAAAGGGCCCTGCCACTTGCAAGGCAGGGCCCTTTAAATTGCCCCCAGCCCCAGCCCCACACTTACCTTGGCCTGCGGGCCCGTGGCATCCTCCTCCCCCTCCCACGAGGGACGGGAAGGCAGTGTTCGGCCTCTTCTGCTGCTGTGTGGGCCCGCAGGGTGGTGGAAGAGGCCGAAAATGGCCTTGCCGCCCCTCACATGGCTGTCGTGGTGGCCATTTGAGGGGCAGGGAGGCCGAAAACAGCCTCCCTGCCCCTTAAATGGCCGCCGCCATTTGTGGGCTGTTTAAAGGGCCCTGCTGCTTGCAAGTGGCAGGGCCCTTTAAACTATCAGCTGGCAAGCAGTGGGGGGGGAATCCCTGCCTGCCAGCTGATGGTTTAAAGGGCCCTACTGCTTTAAACCATCAGTTTAAATGGCCTTTTGCTCAGGGAAAAGTTTAAATGGCCTTTTGCTTGGGGAAATGGCCATTTAAATATGACCCAAATGAACCAGTAGACCAGTTCGTGGAAGTTCGTGGAAACCAACTTCCACGAACCACTGGTTTGTGGGGTTTTTTGCATTGTATTCAGGTTGGTGCCCATCTCTAGTAAGAACGTGTCTTAGTGACAGCAGGCTGTAGAAATTGATCTATATATATAACCAAAGGCTCAAGAACAGAGTTACTTCCAGAGATAATGGGGCAGCTGGGTGGGGGAAAATATTTTTATGGATCTTGGGCAATAGATAAAAAAACGTAGTCCTAGGAGAAGGGTTTGTGCGGGCTTTATGCAGAGAAGGGTTTATGAGGGCTTTATGCAGAAAATGTGCATAGGATTTGTTCAGTCAGTAGAGCTATACGAATCAGATGCTGTATCTGGGGGGTGGGGTCATGTGGAATAGGAGAATAACTGCTCTCATCACTCAATTGTCTTTTGACTTCAGTAGCATAAACATCTGTATCTAGAATTACCTCCCCCTTCATCTACAGGTTTTATAACAATAGACAGATTCCTGTCTAAAGACCTGACTCCTCCAATCCTTTCATGAGAGGTTGTGCTAAGTATGGTCCTGTTGCCTTTCCAACCTTTCAATATCCCCGTATACCATATATTCAAAGGTGTTTATGCTAGCATCAGCAATAGCTGGAACAAAAGAAGACTGACTTTTAAGTCTGTTTCTCCAACACTGTCTGATCTATCTCCAAAAATCTTAAGTTTAATCAGCCTAATTAATTTGTACAAATCAATTCTAGTCTGAAAAGAATTATCAAGAGGAGTGGGCACATAAGTCAATCTTTTATTATGAAGATCATTCAGCAGAGGAAAGAATCTGGGAGGACAAATTAAAGACTAAATTTTCTTTGTTTCAGTAGGACATTTTGGGGATCGTTGCTCTCTGAACAATTAATGGTGGCTCCATCTCTTCACAGTCAATAAGGAAGAGAAGCTTGGTAGAAGTAGGATTTGTGTTTCTTCTTTTGGAATAGCAGATTAATGCGAGCTGGGGACATAAATTCTTCACTGCAATCAATGGCACTGCTATACCAAAACATAATTTTGTATGTTTCAGAAATAAATCCCACTGTCTTCAATTGAACTTATTCCCCTGAAAATGTGCATAGGATTCAGCCACAGGAACATACCCCTTATGATAGTTAAAGTAGCTGGGAGCCAGAGGGTGGAATATAGTAGGGGAAGGAGAGACAGGAGTTGGGTAGGTTGTGGATTTCACTCAGGCTAGGGACATCTATGGAAGCATACAAGGAAAAGTAAGTAACTTCCTTCTATTAAAAGCAACGACAGAAAATGACTATTGGAACCCACTGATTCCTTCCAAATGACTGTGGGAATTCCATGAGTTGCTGAATGGCCAAACTCCAAACAAAACGATAGTCAACATAATCATTGTTACAGAACTAACAAAAAATAAGACCATGGTAAACCATTTTTTCCAAATTATATTCTCTTACGTGCCACACTCTGCCATTTCTTACTACCTTGAAACATTTAGAATTTGCTTCAGGAACGTATTGTCCACATCTTCTCTTTGGTTTGGCAGTCTATAGTAGATTCCATCCACAATGTTGTTTTTCATTCTTAACAGTCTGTAAAGTTGATTTCTTTGGTCCATAAGTTTTCCCATTGACTCATAGAAATGCTTTCTCCAAAATTTTTCCTCCATTTTATCATACAGTTTTTAATTTGTTCTGTTTCTGTGGCATATTGCAATAAAATTTTGTATACTTCCCTAATAAATTATTTAAATCTCCAGTGATTAGTTGTTCAAACTCTGTTTTCTCTCTTAATCTGCCACCTTCTTTGGATATTTGTTCTTTAAATTTGTACACTATTTGATAAGAAAGAATTGGTACAAAATGTTTTTCAGATGGTATATTACCCTTAAAAACATTGCAAGAACCAATTAGGACTATAGTGGACAGTGCTGGAAATGTCAATGCATGGATACAATGGTTTATCATATGCGGTGGACATGCAAAAAGGTGAGAAGATAATGGATAAAAATACATGAAGAAAGATATTAAAACTTCGCTTTGAGCTGAATCCTAAAAATACCGAGTAATATTAGAAAAGTACACGGCGAACTTTTTAAGTATATGGTGACAACCGTGAGAGTTGTATATAAAGCAAAATGGAAGACAGAATTTTGTCCAGATGTGAATGAATGGATGAATAAACTGCATGAATATACATCTCTAGCTAAACTAACTTTTTATATGCATAACAGACCAACACTGGAGTTTCAGAAAAAATGGATTTTTTTGATTATGTAGTTGGAAATTAAGAAAAATCAAGAACAGTTAATATGGACATGGATTAATTATAAAATTAAGATTTCAAAAATGCAGAATATAAAATGTGAAGTATAAGATTGAATATAGAATGTAAAGTATAAAATGTTGGATATAAGTAATTGAGAGGGAGAGGAACACTATTTTGTAATTCAGTTGTGTTATATATCTTGTATATGCTTCTTTTTTTTGTTGTAGCCTAAATCTACTACTTCGTATACTATCAAAGCTTTCTATGCACTTTCTAATGTCTTTTTCTCCCCCTCTCCTTAAGCCATTTATCTGTGTCAAAATAGCACAGGGGAAGCTTACCCCACCCTGTTTTTACTGCTCCATGTGCAGAGAATTCTCCCCTATGCCCCACATTCTGATTCCTGCAATGGTGTTAATGTGCTGAATTTTAAAGCAAGTTTTTCAACTGAAGTATAAAAATAGAGAACAACATCTGTAAATTAGGATAGTATACACATAAAAGTAAAGCACGAATGACAATGAGTACTGAGAATGACTAAGTATGGAGTAAATACCATGTGGAAACTATAAAATTATGGATTTGCACTGTCTTGACATAATCAAGTATCAAGCTTGCTGCTGAGCGAACCTCTCCCTCATGCATGCAACAACATATTTTAATCATTTCAGTGTTAACTCTCTTTAAGAAACAGAAGGTCAACATTTCTATTATTATTAAACAGTATTGCAAGTAGAACGAAATTTTTCAGGGAGTCTTTGAGATCACAGTTATAGCACAGCAGGACAGCGGTTGTGGGTTGTTGACTGCAATTCAAGATGTAGCAAGTAACTCAGGCTCATCTATATGACTGGACAACACAGGGCTACTGCACATCTGACAGGGTTGCCAACTTGGCTTAGGAAATTGCTATAGATTTCAAAATGGCGCCAGGAGGGTAGAGTCTGGGGAGGGGAGCAAGCTTAGCTGGTTGTTTATGCCATAGGAAAAATAGAAGTCCTAGAACCGCCACCCCCGTTTAGCTGTTCTGGGTGCCCCAAAGGATCCTCTGAAGCTTTAGTTCAGTGTTATTTATTTAATTTAAAACCTTTATACACTGCCTTTCCACCCAAATAGCATCCCCAAGGAGGCGAATATCAGATATGAAACATTTAAAATATTAAAATAGTATTTTAAATGTATATATCCTATTATATAAAAGGCTAAGCATATTCAAGACAACTCACTTGCTACCCTGGTGCACCTCCAAAGGGCGCTGCTGTGGAGGGAAGCCCAGATGAGGCAGCCAGACCTCTAGAGAGCGCACCACAACTGAAAGCCCAGGCCAGGAGCAGGCACAGAGCAGGTGGAAATGCCTACCCCCCGCCTTCACTCAGCTGGAATCAGGAGCGGAGCAGGTGGCAATGCCCACCCTCCACCTTCATCCAGCTGGGATCAGGAGTGAAGCACGTGGCAATGCCCATCCCCTCTTCACCCAGCTCAGATCAGGAGCAGAGCAGGTGGCAATGCCAGCTCCCCACCTTCACCCAGCTGGTATCAGAGTGGAGCAGGTGGCAATGCCTGCCTCTCACCTTCACCCGGCCAGGATCAGGCATGGAGCAGGAGGCAGCACCCATCCACCTTCACTTGGCTGGGATAAGGCAAGGAGCAAGTGACAATGCCCACCCCTTCACCTGGCCTGGATCAGGCACAGAGAAGGAGATAATGCCTGCCTCCCCTTCACCTGGCTGGGATCAGGAACGGAGCAGTAGGCAACGCCCCCCCCCCCCGTTCAACCTGCCAGAATCAGGCATGGAGCAGGTGGCAATGCCCACCCCCTTCCACTCGACCGGGATCAGGCGCAGAGCAGGTGGCAATGCCCACCCCCCTTCACTCGGCTGGAATCAGGAGCTGAGCAGGTGACAATACCCACTCCCCTTCACCCAGCTGGGATCAGGCACAGAGCAGGTAGCAATGCCCACCCCCCTTTACTCGGCTGGGATCAGACCCAGAGGAAGTGGCCATGCCCACCCCCCTGCCTTCATCCAGCTGTTATCAGTAATTGAGGATGAAGGAATGCTCACCTGCCCACCCTCCCCTTTCTAGACCCCGTTATATTTTTTCCCACAACAGGCTTTGTTGCTAGTAAATACAATAAAAATATATAGACATATCAACAAACAAACACACCCACATAATCAGGCAAGAGGGGCCAATAAGGGTTTATGGGGGGACGTTTGCCAAATGAAATTAAAAAATCTTCACATGCTGGCAGAAGGCATTAACAGAGGGAGAGAGGTAAGTCTCCCTGGGGAGGAGGTGCAAAATTTTAGCACTACAACAGAGAAAGTCTTTTCCTGGATTGCCACTTACTTAACCTTAGATAGTGGGAGTGCCCACAGATGACTAGAGTGGAGAGGCACGTTTATATGAGAGAAGGCTATTCTTAAGCTATGCTGGTCCCAAGTTGTTCAGGGTTTTAAAGACCAATACCAGCACCTTGAATTGTGCCCAGAAGCTAATTGATAGCCAGTGTAGATGGAACTACATTGGAGTGATACTGTCCCTATAACCCACTCATGTTAACACTCACAGCATCCTATACTAATTGCAGCTTCTGTACAGTCTCAAAGGGTATTCCCACATACAGCACATTGCAGTAATCTAATCCAACGTTATATGGGTTTTGTTCCTAGATTCTGCAACAGAGCATGGCTTCCTGCTACATGTCTTTACTTTTACCTTTTAATTTAAAAATCTTTACTTTTACCTTTTAATTTAAAAATCAAGCTTTTAAAAAGTGTCTTGTACTCTCAATTCCTGTGTATTTGTTGGTCAGAATCCTGAAAGGAATACTGAATGGAAGAACCTGTGCCTTGCTGACTGCAGGTGAGTCCCTGGACAGTTTGGTGCAGTGGTTAGGAGCATGGGACTCTAATCAGGAGAGCCGGGTTTGGTTCCCCGCTCCTCCACTTAAAGCCAGCTGGGTGACCTTGGACTAGTCACAGCTCTCTGGAGCTCTCTCAGCCCCACCCACCTCACAGGGTGTTTTGTTGTGGGGATAATAATGGCTTACTTTGTAAACCACTCTGAGTGGGCATTAAGTTGTCCTGAAGGGCGGTATATAAATCAAATGTTATTATTATGATTAGACACACCTGAAGTCCTCACCCTACCTCTCGGCTCTGCTAGGATGCTGGTTGCACAGGCAATCTGGGTGGAGAGAACATCTACCCTCGCCAAAGCTTCCTCCAAAGCATTCTCCTCTTCCTCCTGCCTGGATTCCTCACTAACTTTTCCAAAATTTGTGAGTGGGAGCCTGTTAGTGTGTGTGTCTGGCAGACTCCTTGTGCTTTGGCATTTTCTCAAAGGGAATAGCAGAATTTGAGCCCAGTGGCACCTTAGAGATCAATACGGTTTTCAGGTATGAGCTTTCAAGAGCCAGAGCCCTCTTCTTCAGATATAAGTAGGAACGGAGATCCCTGAGTTTTGTATCTGAAGGGAGATTAAGAAAGATTACTTTAAGTGCCCGGAGGGTAAGGGAACTCTGTCCCCAACCCAAAACTGTTTGGGGTTCTGGCTAAAGTATTAAGACTGTGCTTTTGGTCATTAGCTGATGAACAGCGCCTTTGTCCCCACAGATATTTTTAAAAATGAATTTACTGTGCTCTGTTGAATTTTTGAAAAAAGACAGTTTGCAGCTATACCCATATTAGATCATTTCAGCCCTCTTTTCGGGGAAGAGGTGGACAGGATTCTGCATTTGGTACGGCCTACCACGTGCCCCTTGGACCCGTGCCCGTCATGGCTGGTGAAAGCCAGTGTTGACGGGCTTCGGGATTCCTTGGAGGCGATTATAAACCTGTCCTTGAGCTCTGGGGTTTTTCCCAAGGCGCTGAAGGAAGCTGTGGTACGGCCTCTTCTGAAGAAATCATCATTAGATCCTGCTGACCTGCTCAATTACCGACCAGTTTCCAACCTTCCGTTTTTGGGGAAGGTGATTGAGCGGGCGGCAGAGAAGCAACTGCAGAATTTCCTGAAGGAGACCTCAGCCCTAGACCCCTTCCAGTCTGGTTTCCGCCCGGGACATGTGGTCGAGACATTGTTGGTCGCCCTCACAGACGATCTCCGCAGACATCTGGATCAGGGCAGATCAGCACTGCTGATTTTGCTGGATCTGTCAGCAGCGTTTGATACGGTCGATCATGAGCTTTTGACCCACCGCCTTGCCGATGTGGGGATTCAGGGGACAGCACTGCAGTGGCTGGTCTCCTTTCTCCATGATCGGGGACAGAGGGTGGCGCTCGGGGAGAGGGTGTCATCTCGTAGGCCACTGGTTTGTGGTGTGCCACAGGGAGTGATACTCTCTCCATTATTATTTAATATCTATATGCGCCCCCTCGCCCAGCTGGTGCGGAGTTTCGGGCTTGGATGTCACCAATACGCGGATGACACCCAGCTTTATCTGTTGTTGGACAGGCAGCCTGGATCAGCCCCTGATGCCCTGGAGCGTGCTTTTGAGGCTGTGGCTGGTTGGTTGAGACAAAGTCGGCTGAAATTGAATCCCACGAAGACGGAGGTCCTGTATGTGGGTCGTGGGGAGATGGCTTTGGGACCTCGGCTTCCTACACTTGATGGGGCAGCACTTACACTGGCCCCGAGGGTTAGGAGCCTGGGGATGATTCTGGATTCCTCCTTGAAGATGGAGGACCAGATCACTGCAGTTGCCAGGTCTTCCTTTTATTATCTTCGGCAGGCCAGGCAGCTTGCCCGTTATTTGTCTCCCCGTGACATGACTACAGTGGTCCAAGCAATGGTCACCTCTAGGTTGGATTACTGTAACGCGCTCTACGCTGGGCTTCCCATGGGCCTGATCCGGCGGTTACAGCTGGTACAGAATGCAGCAGCACGGGTCATTGCTGGAGCACTGGTGTGGGAGCATATTACACCGGTGCTACGCCAGCTGCATTGGCTGCCAGTGGAGTACCGAATCAGGTTCAAGGTTTTGGTGTTAACCTACAAAGCCCTACGCGGACTGGGACCGATGTATCTGAGGGACCGTCTCTCACCATATGAGCCCCGGAGGACTCTCCGCTCTGGCGGAAAACATCTTTTAAGTGTCCCTGGCCCTAGGGAGGCCCGCCTGGCGTCGACCAGGGCCAGGGCCTTTTCAGTCCTGGCCCCGACCTGGTGGAATGCTCTGTCTTGCGAGACAAGGGCCCGACAAGATTTGCTTGCATTTCGCCGGGCCTGTAAGACAGAGCTATTCCGCCAGGCATATGGCTAACGCCGGGCAGTGCCCGCCCCCCCCGTGAAGGGGGGGTTAAACCATCACCCCTATGCAAACACAGAGGCATGTATGAACCACTATGCAGCATGAATTGTTATATTTAATGTTTTTAAATGTTTTTAAATGTATTATTTAATGTTTTTAAATGTTTTTAAACATGTTTGTATTTGTTATCCGCCCTGAGCCTGCGAAAGCGGGGAGGGCGGAATATAAATATAATAAATTAAATTAAATTAAGTCCTAAAATTATTATAATTTTTGAAGGAAAACATAGTAAGTGGATTTGCTAGTGAAAGTAGTAAAAAAAGCCTCCCCTGCCCCCACCCAGATAGCTCAGGCATGCCTAATCTTATCAAATCCTGGAAGCTAAGCAAGTTTAGTCATTGGATGGGAAACCTCCAAGGAAGACCAGGGTTGCTATGCAGAGCCAGGCAAAGGCAAACCACTTCTGTTAGTCTTTTGCCTTGGAAACCCCACCAGGGGTCGCCATAAGTCAGCTCTGACTTGAGGGCACTCTCCACCAAGAAGAAAGCCACCTGAGATCTTCAAAAGCATAACCAAGAAAATTATCTCCCCACCTGTAGTGATAGAAAGAGCATGAGTGATAGAAAGAGCACCTATAAGACTAACAGAAATTGTGGTAGGGTATGAGCTTTTGTGAGTCACAGCTCACTTCTTCAGATACAGTTAGATACAGCTATCTGAAGAAGCGAGCTGTGATTCACAAAAGCTCATATCCTACCACAATTTTTGTTAGTCTCATAGGTGCTACTGGACTTTTTCGACTGCTACAGACAAACTAACACGACTACCATCTTATGATATACGTGCATGTGAGAATTGAGAAAGAACCAAGACAATAGCCCACCCATTTCATTCTCTCTCTCTCACACACACACACTTGTGTGCGTGTGTGGTGTGTGGACCACACACATATTTCACTCACTCACAAACATATCCCACATATATCACACACACTCATATCTCAATCACTCACAGACGCACAAATATCAATAACTTACACAGACATAACACAAACCCTAAATACAGCCATACATGTGTTGGTGTGCAAAGAGCAAGATCCAGGTCCAGCAGCACCTTAAAGACCAACTAGATTTCCAAGATAGCAGAAAAGAGCCAGAGTCCAGTAGCATCTCTATAAGACTAACAACATTTGTGGCAGGGTATAAGCTTTTGTGAGTCACAGCTCAATTCTTCAGATACCTACGACTCACAAAAGTTCTTGCTCTTTTCTACTGCCTCAGACAGACAAACAGGGCCACCCATCTTGATCTGTAATGATGATCTATTTTTTATTACTTTAAAAAAATAAATAAATTGGTTTGAACCCCCCCCCCTTCCAATGCAGCCCGGACTCTTTTGGCACAAGCTCCCCAAGCAAGGGAAAAGCTAACCCCAAGAAGCCACTGAGGTAGAAAAGAGTCGCATCGCCTGAACTTCCAGCAAACCACAGAAAGTAGGCCAACGCCGCGCTTGTCTCTGGGCCCGCAGTGGAGGCGCTCTAGGCGTTGGCATCTCTACGTTGAAATCAGAAGCGCCGAGGAGCACCGTGCTCGAGCGCGACTCTCCTCTTTGGCTTTGGGAGGAAATCAAACAGTCCCGAGCCCTAGAGAGAGGGGGGCACAGGCGCCCCCATCAGATATTCACCTGAAGTGAATATCGCCCGTAACGTTCGCTACCTCTATCTCCCCGAAAGGCCGCGTTGCCTAGCAACCGACTACTACTGCCAATCCAAATGTGTACGCCCCTCGTTTCCTCGACCGCTTCCGCTTCCGGGTTTGGAGGGACGCTTTGCCTCTTGTGGCGCAATCGGATGCTTCGTTTCTCTTTCCCCACGGCCGCCCTTCCTATGTCTCCTCTTCTGATTGGTGTTCATCCTGCCGCCTCTCCTCGCCAGATCTCGCTGATCCCTGCCGACCGACGGAATTTCTGGCGCCGAGGCGAGGTGGGCCGTGTGAGACTCTCCATCGAGGGCCTGAGGGTTCCAGCCGGGAGGAGTTGGAGGAACCGCCTCCGGCCTGGGGGGGGATCGTAGTTACTGGCTGGACTGCGTGTCCGTTGTGCACTTCTGGTCTTCAGTACTTGCAGAGTAAGGCGCGAGGGAGGGAAGCCCTCTTGGGTTGCCAGGCTCCAGGTGGGGCCTGCAGATCTCAGGGAATTACGAGATAGGTAGCCGGGTTAGTCTGTTTGTAGCAGTAGAAAAGAACAAGAGTCCAGTAGCACCGATAAGACTAACAACATTTGGGGTAGGGTATGAGCTTTCGTGAGTCACAGTATCCGAAGAAGTGAGTTGTGGCTCATGAAAGCTCATACCCTGCCACAGATTTTGTTAGTCTTATAGGTGCTATGTGTAAATTGGGCTGCCATGTTACGCACATTTACTTGTGAGACAACCCCTTTGAATACAATGCAGCTTGCATAGAAACGTAGAAAAATAGAGCAAGAAGTGACCCCAACTGTCATCTAGTTCAACCTCCTGCATAATGCAGGAAAATCACAGCTACCTCCCCCATTGGGGACCCCCCCCCCTTAGAGGAAGGTAAAAAACTTTCAGGATCCCTGGCCAATCTGGCCTGCAGGAAAATTCCTTCCTGACTCCAGAGTGGTAATCGGCATTACCCTGGGCATGTAAGTAAGGGCACAAGAGCCAAGTGATATACCTATTACTGGTATCTGAAGAAGTGAGTTGTGGCTTATGAAAGCTCATACCCTACTACTAATTTTGTCAGTCTTATAGGTGCTACTGGACTTTTGCTCTTTTCTACTGGAATTACAAATTAGTGCGAGCTGCTGTAGCAAAGTGGTGAAGTGGCCAGGTTGTGAATCACCCCTCTGCTGGTTCGATTCTCATGACAGAAAAAGACAGCAAAAATGGGACTGAAAGATAACAACCCTGCAAACTGTCCCTCACACTTATTTATTTATTTTATTTATTTATAATTCTCCTTCCAGGCACATGGGCTCAGGGTGGCTAACAAGAAATACAACATACATTAAAACCATAGGCAAATATCTCAAAAACAACACAAAATTTAAAAAGCTAAATACAATACAAAAACTTGTATCCTAAGCATGTTTTCATCTACTTCAGTGGTGATTAGCTCTTAAGAAAGCATACACACATACACACACGCGCGCGTGCGTGCGCATATGTGTAAGAAGTTAGTCCTAAGAATGCTGAGGTTTCTAGTGTGACTGGTGCAGCAGATCTTGTACTTGTATTTATTCAGAAGTAGCAGCATTTCTTCCTCATGTGGACTGACTTGCTTAGAGTTCCAACTTTACAGGCATCATCCTATCTGTAGTTACTTTGAGGGATTCTGCTGGGGCTTGTTCTCAAAACATTGTGCATGAGTTTATAACCCTAATGGTGCTGATCTGAGATAGAGAAGAGTGGAAAGTGGAACTCATTCTTGAGGGTGAGGGGGACACAAGAGCCTAAAATCTATGAGACTAGCAAGGTCTTTGGGAGACAGGAAATCCAAATACTCCCATGCTCTAAACAACATAGGACCCAATCCACTGAGAAGTGTGTTTCTTCGAACTGAATGGCAGATGTACCCTGTTGCTTAGCTCCCTCTCTGGGAAGAGGATGGATGGAGAACTGGAGAGGTGGACTTTTGAGACAGGCTAATATTAGGAATGGATTCATTACTTGGGCAAAAGTAAAGGTTCCAGGAGGTGCAGACGAAGACACACTGGCCCTTTGGGTGGGGGAAAAAAGGCTTGTTTAGAGTGCTTTGTTCATATATATTTTTTAAACTTTAGGTCTGGTAGAGTTGGACTCTGGAAGGCTGTGGAGCAGTCTAGAAGCAGCATGGCCAGTGGCCAAAATGGCACCACTCAGCACCAAGGGCAGGTGGCTGTGCTAGCTTCACGCAAGAGACCATGGAGCGTGGTGGCCTGGCAGAGCAAGGCCGAATGGGACCAAGTGATGGTGGGACTGTATTGTGGGGACTGCCAGATGCAACAGGATGCGCTGGACCGAGTGTCTGCTTGGAAGAGCAGGTGAGATGGCATGTGGACAGGAAGATTTGTGGGGAAGGTAAGGGGGTGTTAGAGGAGCAAGGTTGCAGTGGAACGCTGCTGGAGAGAAGGGGAGTCAGTCACCATCCTTTGTTTCCTTGGAGCAAAGAGATGGTGGGTATTTGAGATTACTGGAGTTGATAGCTCTAGTGATTGACCTTTTGAGGTTTTTCTTCAGAAAATCAACAAAATTCCTTGTTGTGTTGCTTCTGTGGTTGTTCAGTTGGACCTGGGATCAGTGGAATGCCAAGCTTGGTAGCTGGCTTTTCACTTTCATTTGAAGCTCTTGTTTTCTAAGGATGTTAGTCGTTTTCTTTCTCTTTCTCAGAACCTTATGTTTTGTATTGACAGTCCAATCTTGAACCCATACTTTCTTTTTAAGGGCTCTCCACTTTTTCCTTTGGCCCGCAGACTGCTGGATTATCCTTAGACAGAGCATTGGAGGCATTAGAACCTCTGCTGGCGCTTGACTGGGCTTGAAGATTATGCTCCACACTGTTTTCTGGTATTGCATCCCTCTGGCCTGTCCATTGTATTTTCATCAACTGACTGTTCCCAAATATCGGACAGCTTTTTTCTTTTCCTTCTGCTGTTTGGGCAGGTAGATTCCGAGGAGTTCCCTGCTCAGATACATAATGTGCATATGGATCTAGGACAATTGAAACTTTATCACATATTTTCTTTGACTGTGTGTTGGGTGCCGATTTTAGAGACCTGCAGATACAGCCAGTGATAGTTTCTGATTCTGTTGTTTCTGTCTTCCCTGTTAGCTGGTACTGATCATAGTGCTACTTCAGCTGTGGCTGAATTTCTTGCAGCAGTAGTTTCTATATGAGGACTGAAATAGAGGGTGTTATTTGTAAGACTGGTTCTATTGAAGATCACTGGGCCATTGGATTGTTAAATGGAGGAAATGGAGCAAGGAGATGCTGTCTAGACTCATGACCCATGTTCCTGCTTCCTTTGTTGTGCAGCCTGTTTTAGCAGAACATTTGCTTCTCTCTGTTCCAAGCCCTTGAACTTACTTTTGCTTCTTGATCCTAGTGGTTTAATGTGATCCACGGTGGTTAGCCATGTTAGTCTGAAGTCATAGAACAAAATGTAAGTGCGGTAGCACCATAAAGACCAACAAAATTTTCCAAGTTCATGAGTCAAAGTTCACTTTGTCAGTTATCAGATAACTGACCAAGTGATCTGTGAATCACAAATGCTGATACCCTGGAAAATGTGTTGGTCTTCATGGCGCCACTGGATGCAGATTTTGTTCTTGATACTAGTTACTCATATTGCCCCTGTCCTTGACATTTGGAATTCAAAATCATGGTCATCTTCCCATAACTCTTTCATTTCACAGTTCTGATTGCTGTCTGCTGCTACTGATGAACTGCATTGGCAATGCCAGAGGACTCCTGTGGGTGTGTGGGTTTATCAGAAGATAAACTTCTACCCAATGCTATAGCTTTTATTTTTAGTTCCTGCCCTTCCAGTGTGTTCAGATGATGCATTCTAAATCTGCAGTGTGCGGTAAGCACAGGGAAGGTAGCTGCTGAATAAATAATTCTAACCATCTGGAGTAAGGGAGGCAGAACAAGGTGGCATAGCCATAATGCAGTTCAAAGCTACTTTTCCTTCTTCTTCTTTGTATCTCATTTGACCCACGGAAATATTCCTCCTCTGTCTTGAATAGGTTAGACCCCCAAGGATGAGCCGAAAGGTACATCTTGCCAGAGGATATTTGGGGTTGGAGCAGTAGTGATGCAGTGTCATGCCCTCCAGTGCTCTGTTCTTTGCTACAGTAATTCCTGTTATTTTTGTGATAAAAGATAACAGTAATTCCTGTTATCTTTCACTGATGACACCTTGTCTGCTTGCCTTCTATAAAGCACAACTCTGGAGCTGCCCAGCAATTGAGGGCTGGCTACCATGAAATTTCCTGGCCTGTAGAGTCTTGTCTCTGGCTGGAAGCATTCATCACTGTTATTCGTACTTGCTTGTTTGTTTTAAACTGGTTGGCTGTCCTCCCTTCTAAGAATTTGGGAACAAAATGGGACCTGGCTTCAGATGGAAACCATTTCATACATGAACTGAATAGAATTCACCTGCAATGCAGTGTGTCTGCATTGCAGGTGAAGTCTGCTGTCGGTGGCGGACAAACTGTCTTTTATGGAGATGGTAGTTTCAAATAATTCCAAGCATATGGTGTAATATGGCCTGGAGATAGGTGTGGCTCAGTGGTAGAGCACCTGTTTGGCATGCAGAAGGTCCTAGGTTTAATCCATGGCATTTCAAGTTAAAAGTGTCAGGTAGTAGGTGATGCAGTAGATCTCCACCTGAGACCCTGGAGAGCTCCTGCCAGTCCGGGGAGACAATACTGACTTTGACGGACTAATGGTCTGATTCAATATAGAGCTTCACATGTGTTAACATATATTCTATTGCAGCAAAAAACTTCTCAGTCACTTCCCTGACTGATGTAACCAAGTGAATCAAGCTCTGAAACCTTCTTGCCAGTTTGGCACTCCTTCCTCCTCCCACACATCTTGTTCAGTCCCATCTAGGGGCAGTTGTCATCTGACTTCTAAGTAATGAGCTTGTGCTGTAGGCTGTTTACCTTTGGAACAGTAATTTTCAAATATCCCTTGAGGCCCCTTTGCCCATCCTCTAAGAAACCCTGAAGCATCTACCAGGGAACTCTGCAAAGGTTCCGTGACAGGCCAGTCAGTCTGACTTCTGTAGCTGGAGAGCAGATTTTAAAGGGATCGATCTGTAAGCATCTGAAGGACTGCTTAGTAATCCACGGAAGTCAACATGGTTTTGTCCCCAACAGATCTTGTCAGACCAACCTGGTTTCCTTCTTTGATCGAGTGACGAGCTTACTGGATCGTGGGAACTCTGTCGATGTGATTTACCTGGATTTCAGTAAAGCTTTTGATAAGGTCCCCCATGATATTCTAATGAGTAAACTGGAAGACTGCGGACTGGATTGTAGGACAGTTTGGTGGCTAGGGAACTGGTTAGAGGACTGCACCCAAATAGTGGTGGTCAATGGTGTTTCATCAGATTGGAGGGAGGTGTCAGTGGGGTAACACAGGGCTTGGTTTTGGGCCCGGTACTTTTCAATATTTTTATCAATGATCTGGATGAAGGAGTAAACGGGCTACTCATTAAATTTGCTGATGATACCCAATTGGGACGAGTGGCAAACACCCAAGAAGATAGAGTTAAAATTCAACAAGAACTGAATACTCTGGAGAAGTGGGCAGTTGTGAACAGGATGCAGTTCAACCTAAAGTGCACAGTATTACATGTGGGCCACAAAAATTGAAGCACAAATATAGGATGGGGGATACACTTCTGGGTAGTAGTGATCTTGGAGTAAGTAATCTAAATATGAGTGCATCAGTGTGATGCGGTGGCAAAAAGGGCAAACTCAGTCTTGGGTTGTATCAAAAGGGCCATAGCATCGAAATCGCAGGAGGTCATAGTCCCTCTCTATACTGCCTTGGTCAGGCTGCATCTGGAGTACTGTGTGCCGTTCTGGAGGCCTCACTTCAAAAAGGATGTGGACAAAATTGAGAGAATGCAGAATAGAGCGATGAGAATGATCAGGGGTCTGGAGACTGAGCCCTATGAGGAAAGGCTTGAAGGCCTTGGGAATGTTTAGTTTGGAGAAGAGGAGATGGAGGGAGGACATGATTGCTCTCTTTAAAATATTTGAAAGGCTGTCATTTGGAGGAGGGCAAGGAGCTGTTCCGGTTGGCAGCAGAGGATAGGACTTGAAGCAATGATCTTAAATTATATGCAAAAAGGTACCGGCTGGATATTAGGAAAAACTTTTTCATGGTCAGAGTAGTTCAAAGGTAGAATCAGCTACCTAGGGAGGTGGTGAGCTCCCCTTCATTGGCAGTTTTCAAGAAGAGGCTGGATGAATATTTGTCAGAGATGTTTTAGGCTCATCCTGCATTGAGCAGGGAGTTGTACTAGAAGGTCTGTATGGCCCCTTCCAACTCTGTGATTCTGTGATTGTTTCTGGGGCATGTCACAGTGCACAGTCCTCATTGGCTGCTGGTCAGGCCTCTTCGCCCATTCATCTCCCTGGATAAGCTGAGACCATGTCCCAGGATGCACTCCATACTCTCTACTGCATCTCTGTCCTGAAATTTGCTGTTGATGGGCAGCTGTCTTTCATGGATGCTTTTTGTCGTTGTTGATTTTCTCCTTAAGAAGCTCTTAATAATTCCCCAAGGAACCCAGGCTTGCTTAGAGCCTTGTTTGAAAAGTCTTGCTCTGGAAGGCAAATGCATGCCTTTGACCAGTGGAGGAAAATGGTCTTGATCTTGCCATTTTGGATTCTTTACAATTTTAGGTATGGGCACAGAATGCCTTTAGCTGTGGAATGCACTGCGGATCTGATTCGTTGTAAAATCCTGGATGCTTCTGGTGCTCTGAAATCCCATGAACTGGTCCTCACATATGGTCTGGCTCTTGTGAGGTGAGATGTGGTGTGGGGAAAGGGAGGAAAAGAGCATTCTGTGAGAATGGTTCCAAGTGGGCAGTGGAGCTTAGCTTTTCACAGAAAACTGCACTGCAGTCACTTCCACGTGGTGTCTTCCAAAGCTGAACTCTTAGAATTTCTTTCAGATTCAGAGTTAATGTAGTCCTAGATTAGCAAAATTTTCCTCTGACCTAAATTTCTGAATACATGAAGCCCAGGCTCTTTTAGTGAAGTGGGCTATACTATGCCTGTATGTGTTGGACTGCTGAAATGTTTGGAAGTCCTGGATACCTGGGACATTCTAGCAGCCTTGTCCTTTTTAGATTCCAATACACCTTGTAGACTCACCTCTGATTATGACATTCTTGAGCTGATGTCCTTCCACTTTCCTTCCTCTGGTTTTCTTTCAGTGTTTTTACACTACTTACTTACTGTAGGTGCCCCAAGAATAATGGAGCTCTTAGCTAAATTTTGATAACACACACAGAATATCTGAAATCTTGAATGGAGAGTGTGTGATGACCATCCTTTCATATTATTCACAGGTTTGTGAATCTGATCACAGAGCGGAAGCAGAAAACAATCATTGTGCCCCTGAGACGGCTAGCTACGGAGGTAAAGAGAGCTCCAGCATCTTAAAAATTACACAAATAGCATCTACCACAGTTAATACAAGTAGTATTTTTACCTTATGAGCCATCTTGAGCAGGTTTCTGGAAAGGCACCATATATACATTTTCTAAATAAATAATACATATTCAGTTGTGTTTAACTTTTGAGCTAATAAGGGCTGTGGGGTGGATATTTCTCTTCTGTGAAATTAATTTCCATTTGGTTCTTATCGAAGCTGGACATCCCAATTTGGATTGTGGACCTCCGCCATGATCTGACCCATGGGAACCTTCCCCAGCTTACTGCTTGCCGAAAAGGTACATTCGATTTATGTGTTTTGCCAGCATTTTCTGATTTTTTATCAAGGCTGGAGTTAGATAATTTCGTTTTGCTTTTTTAACTACTGGAGAAGGTCTGATAGAAACTGTATTGCCTGTGGTGTGCATTCTTATCTTAAATCCTTGATTTGCTTTAGCTGTTCAGATGCTTTTTGACCAAAAACTGGACAAGGCAGCAAGTGAATGTTCATTCTGAGAAATGGTGTCTCTTATCAAACCACCTTCAGCTCTCTCAAAAACAATTCATCCTCTCTAATGTTTCCTGTGGATTAACAGGCAGTTGTCTGTCTGCATGAAGTTCTTTGAGATTTCCACTAGGTGAAGGTGTGGCTTTAGGACCTGCTATATGCCTTTTCCGAAAGGGAGTCCAGATTCTCTGCACCTTGCTGCAGGGGGCCTGCAATATTTGAGGCAGAAGTGGGCTAAGTAACCGTTTGAAGGGGGCATCGGTGGAGGGGAGAAAAGAGGGAGTGGGTTGGCACGTGGGTGGGAGATACTCCTGTAGTTGCTTGACTGGGAGATGGCCAGTTCCCAAGAGGCATCTCGGGAAGGATAAACCACCCACAAACATCCCTCTGCACCCATTCTCCAAGTCTTCTTTTATGGCACTGAGCAAGCCAACTTCTTTGTATCCTTCTCTCTTTCTTTTTGAAGCTGTTTTTTTCCTTTAACTAATGCATGTTTGCCGTCAGTGGTTTTGTTGCTCACTTGAAACTGGGAGGGGGGGCATGTGTGTGTAGGAGGGGGTCCTTTTTAATTTATAAAGAAATAGTTTTCATCATGCTCAAGAGTGAACAGAAACTGCTGCCTTATATGCAGCTGGTCCCACTTCAGAACTGTCCTGAAACATGCGATTAGAAGGGCAGATCAGCATGTTATGGTCACAGCGATCCAAGTTTCCTGAGTATCCAGTTAGATTACTGCCTGCCGAACATAGAAAAGCTGATTCTGAATACATTTGCAATACTTTTGACTGGTATAGAGTGCCTCTCTCTTGCCAGGTTTTAAAGACCTTCACTAGACTGTGCCCAGAAACAAACTGGTAGTCCACATGCTGGCTTTGACTAATTCTAAATGATCTGACCTCAGGAGTAGCCAGAGGACTGCCTGCTCCTACGTGGTCTGCGTGGCAGTGTGTGTGAGTTGTGTGTTTGCTAGAGCAGTTTGTTGAGTGGTAAAAGTGAAGCAGCTTTTATCTGGTGGGTGAGTTTCTTGTACTAGCTAAATTTGAAGGCTAGCTGACTCCACGTAGCAAAACTTTGAGACATCTAGTTCATTTACCTCTTCTGCCCTTTTTCCTGGGTTGTGCCACCAAAGCACCTTTAGCTTATGGATCTGGATTCCTGTACAAAGCAATTCTAAGACGTTGTGTGGCGCTGTCTGTCAGCTAGGAATTTTTCAGTGTAAAATGGAGCCTTTGCTTCCTGTCTGCAGGGTGCAATGCCGTCCTGGAGTGGCTCCGGCGTACATACTGGAGCCACCAGTTAGGCAATAGCCTTGCTGGACAATATGAAGAGGAGGATGAAGATGAGTTGCCTGCAATAGACATTGAGGCAGAGACAGACAGCAGTCCAAAGGAGTCTGATAAACTGAAATTGCCTGTCTGTCAGGAGCACCAGGAGCTTCGGAGTGAGTAGGACTAACTTTCTTGCTTTTTTATTTAGATGTTTTGTAGCCATCACCTTTCCTAAATGTAGCCTGATGTCTGACTTTGTATTTAGATACACATAACTGTTCCATCAGTCTTTTCCTTGTGCCTTCTTAAGGTGCCCCTTGCAAATGGGAGGGTCAGCGGCCCATTCATGTGCTTTCTCAGTTGTGGCTCCCGCATTGTGGAAGGGCCTCTGAGGAAGTCGGGAAGGCTTCTACAGAAAGTGCAAAACAAGAATGTCCAAAGGCGCATTTTAAAATAGAGATTAGGAAACTGGAACAGCCCAAAAGGGCACCATTCAGAAGGATTAAGATGTAACCCGTGCCCATGATTATTCTGAGTATCACCTGTTTTTACCACATCGTATTTATCTCGCAATCAACCTTCTGTGTATTGGTTGTTGTGGATTTTCCGGGCTGTATGGCATTGTAGTTCCTGATGTTTTGCCAGCAGCTGTGACTGGCATCTTCAGAGGTGTAGCACCAAAAGACAGAGATCTCTCAGTGTCACTGTGACACCGAGAGATCTTTGTCTTTTGGTGCTACACCTCTGAAGATGCCAGTCACAACTGCTGGCGAAACGTCAGGAACTACAATGCCAAGTCCACGGCTATACAGCCTGGAAAATCCACAACAACCATCGTTCTCCGGCCGTGAAAGCCTTCGACAACCTTCTGTATTGTTTCCAGTATACCTCCCTTAGATGTTTAGTGTTCACATTGTTCTCTAATTTTGCAATCCTAGTCCTATTGCATTGTTCATTGCTTGGTTTATGCTTTCTGCTCTGATCTATATCCTGTAGTCTTCGTTGAGTCTCAGTGAGAACGGCAGACTGATAAAGATCCTTTTTAGACATGGACATGAACTGTCCGGGGTCCACAGCCCAGCCCCCGGACTTACCTGGAGAAGAGGACGGGAGACCCCCAGGAGGCAACTGGCCAGCTGCGGCAACAGGCAGTGGGTTGGGGTGGGGCAGCCCCGGCACCCCAACCAGGGATTCAGGGTGCCCAGAGGCTCCAGAAAGGGGAGCACAGCCAGCTGCGAGTGCGGAAGGGGGAGGCCCGTGGGGGGGAGGCCAGCCGAGGGAGGGCAGACACCCCCTGCCCCAGGGGACAGACAGCTCAGACACCAGCCAGGGCAGCACTTTGTGAGCAAGGCCAGGGAAGCACTGCCATGCCCAACTCCGAGGGACAGGCAGCTCCGTTGCTGGCTGGGGCAGCACCCTGCGAGCCAGGCCAGGAAAGCGCAGCCATGCCCAGCTCTGATGGAGAGGCAGCTTGGACACCAGCCAAGGCAGCTCCTTGTGAGCAGTGGCAGAGCCTGGAAGGAAGGGTGGGGGCCGGGAAAGGAAGCCCTATAAAGGCTGGCTCAGGAAAGTGTTCAGGGTGGGTTGTGTAGGAGTGATGGAGTGGAGGTGGAGTGGAGAAGAGCGAGCGAGTGCGAGGAGGTGAGGAGGAGAATTGATGAAGGAGGAGATGGAGGGGGGCTACGAGAGCAGGTTGAGCAGGCCAGCTAGTGGACAGAGAGGGAGTCTGGGTGAGGTATACCGCCCCTCCTTCCACAGAGCATGGTCCTGCAGCATCCCTGACACCCCTGTGAAGTCAGAGGCAGGCCGGCCGGCGCCCTGCCCAGCGGTGCCTGCGATAAGCCCTGACACGAACAGCATTACGAACGGAAAGAGCAGGGTCCTGCAGTATCCCTGGCGCCCCTCTGACGTCAGAGCCGGCCCAGCTGGGGCCCCGCCCAGCAGCGGCAGCAACAAGCCCTGACACTTCCTTCCAAGTGTGGAGCTGCAAATTGGTTACAATTGGTGGGAGCAGACACCAGGGGGGAGGGAGGGAGGAGGGGGGTGTTCTGTGGCCATGGGAACTCCAATCTCATCCCCGCAAACCCTGTTAGGCAGTTCTAACTGCCAACCACTGCCAATGAGACCTCTGCTTATAAAAGGGCACTGCGCTCCCAGTTCTGGGTTTCAGTTTCAGCAAGCAGTGGAGTGGGACAGAGCTGTTGCTAGCCTTTTGGGAGAGAGACGGAGAGTGCATTGGAGCTGGGATTTTTTCTGTGTGTGGTGGGTGGGATAGGGATCTATCCCCTCTGGTTCCAGGGCTGCTGCCAGGCCCTGGGGCCAAGCTTAGTGGGCACCTTGGCTGAGGGCTCACATGGATTATCATCATCATCATCATCAGTGGCTGATCTGGTGGTCAGGCTTCTGGGTGTGCTGGGCTAGGGCTCTAACCCCAGCCTCTGGTTCCAGGACTGCTGCCAGGCTTCGAGGCCAAGCTCTGTGGGCACCTTGACTGAGGGCTCACACTGATTAATATTTGTATCAATTTCAGTGCCTGATGTAGTGGGTAAGGCTTCTTGGTGTGCTGGGCTAGGGCTCTAGCCCCAGCCTCTGGTTCCAGGGCTGCTGCCAGGCTCTGGGGCCAAGCTTAACAACAGTGGGAAAACCACCTGGATATCATACGACAATACATTACCAATTAAATGAACACATTTGTCTATATTTTTAAACTATGTGTAAACCATGAGTTCAATAAATACAATAAATACAGTAATCCTTTTCATTCATAGTAAATCCATTAAACACAATTTCCTTTCTTGGTAAATGCAGAAAATAGAGTCATTATTTCATCCAATATACAGTACAAGCAGAAGACATTTATATCCCATACGTAGTCTTTTCCAAAGAGTCCTCTGTGTTAGTTTCTTCTATGCTGCTGAGGGCTCACAGTGGTCTCTCCTTTTTTGTCCTTAATTCTAGTTTGGTGGCACAATGATGTTGTGGTGGCCATGGGTGGTTGTGGGGGGAAGTGCAAAGGTAGTCCTGGTTTCCTCGTGGCAAGCAGTACTGGGTGTGGCTCGGGGGCAGCAGAGAGTACTCCTGCTCCCCCAGATTCACCTCTGGGGGCTGTGGAGGAGGCCAAAGAGGTCTTTCCGCTGGGGGGAGAGGATCTCTCTCAACATTTTGAGGAGGAGGTGGGTGAGGGATCCCTGGAGGAATGGTTTTGTGTTTTATGAAACATCCCTCCCGTCCCCATCCCAAACTCTCGGTGGTGTCCCCGCCTGCAGTCCACCCCTCACTCCGTTGTCTGTGGCCAGCTCCACAGCGCAGACTGTAACCATTCGTCCTTCTTCCCCTGGGACAGTTAGTGGTCCACATTCAGTGCCTCCGTATGGAGGCACTTTCGGGCCCTTCCTAATGACCCCTGTGTGGTGCAGTGCAGTGCCTGTGATGTCCTGGTGCGCAGGGGCAATAACCCGAAGCACCTGTCATCGACGGTCCTGACTAGGCATCTGAAGAAGCACCACCTGAGCCTGTGGTCTCCTTCCTCGCCCAGCAAAACATCTGTTGGGGGGAGAAAGAGGGCTACCAGCTCTCCTGAGCAGGGATCAGTGGGAGGGTCACCGGAATCCACCCCAAGCAAGAAGCCTTGCCCTGAGGGTGATGCTGGTGTGAGTGGAGCACTCAGGCAGACTGCGCTCGCGGAGGTTGTTCCCTTGGGGTCTAGGACAGCGCCGCTTAGAACAGCAAGGTTTGAAGGCTCAGGAGGCAAGCTCAGTGGGTTTCTTGTCTGATGGCTCTCATAGGTTTGGGTCTTCTCGATCCTTCCTGTTCCACTGGGTAACCCTTTGTCCTCCTCTCCCTGAAAAGTTCCACGTCACTCTTTCTACCTCTCCCTCTCTAGATGGAACCACTCTGACCCTTCCCTGTGACCGCTCCTGTCCCGCCCATCCCCTCCTTTCTGCGAAGGCAGGAAGGTGGGTGATGCTGGCGGCAGCCTCGTTTGGGCATTTGTGAGCTGTTGCACATGTAGTTGAACCACATGGTGCCCCTATCCATTGCAACCGCTGTGCCCTCTGAGCAGGGGGGAATGGGTCCCTCGACTTCTGTCCTTTCTGCAAAGGCAGGAAAGGCTCTCAGTAGTGAGTAGTGGCTGCTCAGGTTAGGTGTCTGAATGGTGGGTAACTGCACTAGCCCCCCTCAGTTCTTGGGGCTGCTTCCACTCTGACCCTTCCTAGTGACCTCTCCTGTCCTTTATCTCCTGTCCTTTCTGCGAAGGCAGGAAGGTGGTCCATGTCTGCACATTTCATCACTCACACAGTCCCCATCTCTTCTTCTATGAACCCTTTGGAGACCTCTGCTGTTCATCCCATCCCATCCTTTTCGCGAAGGCAGGAAGGTGTCTGGTGTCTGGCATTGCCGCTGAAACTGTTATCAGTAGTGCCTGTACTGCTTGCTCTGGTGAAGTGTCTTGGAGTGGTGTGGAACTGCTCTATCCCCTTCAGTTCTCGGGGCTGCTGGTCCCTCTTTCTACCTTTCCCTCTGTGGAACCACTCCAACCCTTCCGAACAACCTTTCCTGTCCTGCCCATCCCCTCCTTTCCGTGAAGGCAGGACGGTGGGTCATGTCAGCCGCCGCTTCACAAGGGACCACCATGTTACTGCTCCCTCCTTGGTCACGAGGTTCAGCTTGGGTGAGATTGCACTGATAATTGTACAGTATAGTGTTACAGCATGGTTGCACAGTATGGTGGCTCCCCTGTCAATGGGACTGACTTGATCCCTTTGAGCTGGGGGGGAGGGGATGGATCCCACGACTCCCGTCCTTTCCACAAAGGCAGGATGGCAGCTGCTGCCGCTGCCCTGTTTCTTCCTCTCCCTCTCTGGAATCACTCTGACCTCTCCCAACCACCTCTCCTGTCCCGTCCATCCCATCCTTTCCGCTCACGCAGGAAGGTGGGTGATGTTAGCTGCCGCTGCAGAGTACCTCTGTGGGTTCCGCAGATGAGGACTTACAACGCTTGGGAGCTTTCCAGTTCCCAGTCCATACCTCTCCCTCTCAGGTACTGCCACGACCCTTCCCAAAGACTTGTCCCGCCCCATCCCCTCCTTTCTGCGAAGGCAGGAAGGGTGGGTCATGTCAGCAGCCGCTGTCGGATCGGGGTCCACCCATTCCTGTCAACGGGTCTTCCGGGTCAGGCTCCTTACTGCAGCCGGAACCCCTTGGTCCCCCTCTCCCTGAACACCTCATCTTCCCTCTTTCCTCCTCTCCCTCTCAGGAACTGTCACGACCCTTCCCACAGACTTGTCCCACCCCATCCTCTCCTTTCTGCGAAGGCAGGAAGGTGGGTCATGTCAGCAGCTGCTATCGGATTGGGGTCCACCCATTCCTGTCAACGGGTCTTCCGGGTCCGGCTCTTTACTGCGGCCGGAACCCCTTGGTCCCCCTCTCCCTGAATACCTCATCTTCCCTCTTTCCTCCTCTCCCTCTCAGGAACTGCCACGACCCTTCCCAACGACTTGTCCCGCCCTGTCTCCTCCTTTCCGTGAAGGCAGGAAGGTGGTTTATGTCCACAGATGATGTGTTCGGGCACCAAGGGCAGCTCAGGAACTGTGGCACATACAGTTGTCCTGTACAGTGGCCCCAATCAATGACACCTGCTGTTCCTGCAGAGGAAGGAGGAATGGGTCCCGCAACACCATCCTTTCCGTGAAGGCAGGATGGTGGGTCATCTTGGAGGCAACCTCTGCTTCGACACTGGAGGGGCATCCAATGCTCCATGCATGTCCAGCTTGTGTGTTTTGTCCGGACTTTACACCACGCGAGGTGCGGACAACACCATCAGACCCAATGCTGTGAAGTACCCCATCTGGTGAACGTACGTCGGTGTCTGACCCGCCAGGTTGTGTATTTGTGTGCATGAGGCCTCCATATACGCCAACTTGTCTTGCTGGAGGAATTTCTTAGTAGGTTGTGGCTGGGTCATTTTGGTCTGCGGTGGCCAATGACATTACCCACTTTTATACCTTCTGGAAGGTACCCTCCAGGACACCTGGCGGGTGGGCACATGGGGGGTGCCGCTGGCCAGCAGCCAGACTCCCAGACCCCTACGGGGGAGGTGGCCCCACGCCACCTCCCTTAGCCCACCCGGCCTGGCAGCCACCGACATAACCCACCTTCCGGTCTCTGTCGGGAATAACAAGTTAGGCCTGGCGAGCAGGCACATTGAGGGTGCCGCCGGCCAGCAGCCAGACCCCCCCCCCCCGCCACCTCCCCTAGCCCGCCAGGCCTGGCGGCCACCGACATAACTCACTTTCCGGCCTCCGCCAGGAATAACAAGAAGCCAGCTGGGTGACCTTGGGTCAGTCACAGTTCTTCTAGAGCTCTCTCAGCTCCACCCACCTCACAGGAGGATTGTTGTGGGGATAATAATAACATAATTTGTAAACCGCTCTGAGTTGGCGTTGTTGTCCTAAAGGGTGGTATATAAATCGAATGATGTTGTTGTTATTGTTATTAGACTGATGGAGCAGCTTGATAGAATAACAACAGCAATAACAACATTCATATATATGACGCCCTTCAGGACTTAATACCACAGAGCTTTTTACAAAGTGTGTTATTATTATCCTCACGACAATCACCCTGTGAGGTAGATGGGGCTGAGAGCGCTCTGAGAGAGCTGTGAGAAACCCAGTTCTCCAGATTAGAGTCCTGCCGTGTCTGGCAGTGTATCTTCTGGTAATTTAATTATATCTTTAAGAATACGTTTTTTAAAAAATACGTAGAACAACTTTTGAAGTAAAATAAAACCAAGACCTCCTTAAAACAAGGTCTTCACCAACTTCTGAAAAATGTCAAGTAAGCAAGCCTCAGGGGGTGGAACTTGTCATTTAGGTGTGGTGTCACCAGAGAAAACCCCCTGTTCCATGTTGCCACCTCTTGTACTCCCAAAGGTGGGAACCCCATGGAGGGGCTTCCCCTGATGATCATGTAATGGGAGGTGTACATGTGAACAGATTTTCAGTAGCGAATCAGAAACCTTGCTGGACAAAAGCTGCATCTGGCACCTTGGCAGACACCAGAGCACCAGACACCAGACAAATCTCCAAGGAGTTTCTGATATGATGATGTGATATTTTTATGGTATAGATGATATGGTACGTTCTCTTAATCAACTTGGCTGCTGTGTTTCATTTGCTTTCTTAAAAAAATCACATGGCCTAATTAGCACTTGAGGAAAACACTTTATTTCTGAATCTGAGATAGCTGTATCAGAAAAGATGTGTTGGATTATGTCTGTAATTCACAGTCTTCAAAATGCTCTCTTTCTCTCCTCCAGAAAAAGTCATAGATGTTTTGCTTTCCTATAAAAATCAGCAATTTGGGGTAAGTCTGAAGGATGCTTAACGTTCTAGTTCTGCTCATTTTGTTTGTAAATACCGAGTGTGAGAAGCCACATTATGCATATGTCATGTTTTACCTGGCTCCCTTGAAAATGTGTTTGGGGAGACAATGTGGTGTTTGAGCTTGAATTGTGTTCTGGATATGGATAAAAAATTCATTCAGGTATTTCAGAGGCACACAATGTGGAAGCCTATAATTTCTGCTGTGGGCATGGTATTATTGGTCCACCCTACAGGGTTGACAGATCCATTTGTTTTCCAGTATAACTTGGCGATAAGTGATCTAGAGAATGGGCTGTCCACTCAACCTCTAAGCAAAGTAGAATTGATGATTTCATAGTTCAGCCTGTTCCTCAAGTTTAATGTTCCTACCATTAACAGGTTTTCTGTTCTGGATGCAGCCCATCAAACAGAGACTTCCTTGACTGATATTGCTCCTGATATCATTATGCTAGGGCTAGAGAATGGCCAAGCCCAAAGTGTTGATAGGTCGCAGAACTCTCTGGTCTGACAGCTAAGATAGCGAGAATTATTTTCAACCAGTGAATTCTGTTCTCACTAAGTTGGACCATCTTACTAGTATAATATCAAAATCTAATTGCAGCAACTCTTTATCAGTGAGGCCATTAATACTATCCTGTCCCCCCATTGGTCCCTCTACTGAACAGCAGTTGCAGGAGATTCTTGGTCAAATCCTAGTCAGTGGTGCTACAGCCCCATCAGATTTGTCTGAATGACTTATTGTGTGGCACAGAACAATTTTTAAAGGCCCATTTAAGTGTCAAAGATTAATATGTTGCTCCAAAGTAAGTTGAAACTTTAAACAGGTCTTTTAGGGCAAGAAGATTACTTTTATCTTTTAATGGCCCATTTGTTCCAACGGTGATTAAGTGACAGGAAAACTCCCTCAGTTCCAGGGGTTTTTTCCTTCCCAAGTTTTTAAAAATGTCCTACATTCCCCTCTCTTTAGCTCAGGGCTTTCTTCATGGGCCAAATTTGAATCTATGCTTAAGAGTGGGCTGGTTGGTTTAGTGCAATCTTATTAGTTGGGACAAACCTCCCACCAACTTGGAGGCTAAGGTCAGAGATTCCACATTTACCAACTCAACAGGAAACAGGTTGAATATTGGTCTCTAAGGGTAAAGAAAAGATCCGTGGAGACCCATTTATCCACTTGCTCTCTTGGCTCCTGCTCTTCTTGACTAATGAAAACTAGTTAGGAAGCATTTGTCACATTTATTTGTCACTGGGGCAGGAAGAGATATGCCTACCAGTGAAGCTGCTGCTTGCCCAACCTGAAATGGATTTTCTGGACCCAGATCAGGGGCACAGGGCTAGGTTTGGGACTGAAACGGCATTAGGAGCTTTAGGTGGTCTTTGGCGTTGCTCAAGAATGAACTGGCTGTGGAAAGACAGGTTCTCGGCCTCTGTTTTCCCTGTCAAAAAAAAAAAATAAACTGGGAATGGCATTGATCTACATCACATGGTTATTTCCAGCGTTGCAGTATCTGCTAGCTATGCTTGATCCTTACAGCCAGGCTGTCTCTGCTGCCCTGGTAACCCATGCCCTTCTATTAAGTTAGGACCACCTTCCATCTATAGGTTCTTCAGAAGCTGCAAAGTGTCGACAAGGCCCTGAAACAGTGGTGCAGCTCTTCCTCAGACGTGCAGTGGGTCGTGGCCCAGATGAAAGACTTATTGCAAGACAATAGGTAAGGGGTGCACTGCTTGTTTGGGAGCAGATCCTGCAAAGGAGCCGTTGCCCAGTGACCCACAGAGGTCACCTGCAGTCTGAGAAGCTGCCATAGAGAGAATTCAGCATGCCGTGTATGTAGTGGCTGTCTGTGGTCTTCTGGAGATGTAAGTTCTTGAGTGGAGAGTTCAGTGTGGCATCACTACTGCCTAAAATCAGTTTGACTTGAATTCTGTTCCTAGGGAATTGTTGTAGATTGTCTGGGTGAGAAACTGAAGAACAAAATCTATGTAATACCTTTGATTAGTGTGCACCAAATTGACACACAACATTGTGTGAGCTTCTGAGTTCACCAGAGGCCTTCATCAGGCTGGATGTTACAGATCTTTTAAAAGGTGAGTGGGAAGCTGATTTTTCAGACTGTGATGTTAAGGGTCTGACTTTCCAAAAATCCTTTGTGAGATGCAGGCAGGCAAGCAGCTTAACTTCGTTGCTGTTGTTAAGTTGCAGCACTCTGCGCACAGTTTAAAAGCATCCACTCTTGGTTCACTCACTAGAAATACAGAGACCATCTGAAGTCTATCCAGAGTGGCACTGAAATGCTCCTCAGACTGAAGCCAGACTTCAGGTTCTTTGTAGAAGTGAATGTACGAGGTTCAGATTTTGCTTCTGCAAAACCAAAAAAAGTGTTCCCTGATCTGGGACTTCAGCCCCTATGGAAAGTTCCAATGTATGGAATGTGGGGAAGTGCTTTTGAGAAGTGGATCCCTTTCGAGAAAGAAGCAGAAGCTCTTTGCTGTCTCTCATTGCACAGAGCATCTGCGGATGCGACCAAAAGCTGGCTGTTCCCTGGACCATCTGGGGGTGTAAATCCTTTGTGTCAGCTGTCCCTTCTTGTCCCGCTCCAAAAGTCTTGTGGTCATTCTAAGCAGGTGATGGTTCAGCTCATTCTTACTTGCACTCTTGTCATTTCTGGTGGGTTTTGCTGTTTTGGGGGGGAGGTTCCTTTGTTTTCCTTTGTACTCAACCCCCTCCAGCCAACCATCATTACTTTCAGCTCTTTTGAGCTCCTGTTTCTCTCTTTGAAAGATACAGCAAGGGAAGGTTTTCTGCCTCCTCCTGTCTGTGGGCTGTGTTTCCTTCAAGCATCACCAGCCCATTAATCCTTAAAAAGACTGGAGCAGCCTTCCAAAGCTCAGGGTCTTGCAGGGAAGTCCCTGGAGGCATCTAAGTGTCTCTTGCCCTGCCAAGATCCTGTGCGGTAATCCCTGGAGTCATCCATGTTTTCTCCCTCTGACAGTGTAGCTGTTGCCCCAATAGCATGGCAGTTGTGTCTATTAATCCTTCTTTGCTGCAACTTGTTGTCATGGCTCTGCTGAGCTGCCACTCCTCAGAAATCAGCCTTGCTACTGATGGTAGCCGAGCTGGTGGCTCAGCCCTTCAGGGCATTGGAGGGGTTGGTGAAGAACATTCAAGGCTCCGAAGACACAGGCTTGTTAGGCATAACTCTGGTAACTCTTTGCAAGATCACCGTATAAAAAAAGATGATTTGATACTTGCCAAATAATAATTAGACCTGAAAGTCCCCAAAATTCCACTAAGGACTAATGTAACAATGACTTTATATGGTAGTTATTCTGAATGATCTTGTGGTATATTTATACACATTTGTTTGGATTTTATAACCAATTTAATTCCACTGATTTTTCTTCTCCAATTTTTTCATCCTTTTAGGTTCCTATTCTTGTAGAATAACCTACTCCTTTTTCAAAAAAATGTTGTTCCATTCACTCTCTGTGTCCCACAGCACTGTGGGGTGCATCATGAATCTGGCTAATCAGGTATAATTAGGTGGCTTAGTGGTTAGAGGGTCCGTTTAGGACATGGAGGCCAAAGCTCTGCTCTTCCACAAAGCTTATTTGATAGCCATGAGCACTCATGTGAGTGTCCCTTTTAGCATAGCCACACTGCAAGGCTACCAGGAAGATAAAACTTGCTTGGCATGCAGAAGGTCCCAGGATCAAGCCCAGGCATCTCCAGGTAAAAGGATCAGGTAGCAGGTGATGGTAAAGGCCTTAGCATGAGACCCTGGAGACCTGCTGCCACTCAGAGTAGACAGTTCTGATCTAGATTCGCCTTGCCTCAACCCAGGCCAGATCCTTCTTGGTCCTAGCTCCAACCTGGTGGAACTCTCCATCTGTGAAGACCCGGGCCCAGCAGAATTTGCTATCTTTCTGCTGGGCCTGCAAGACAGAGATGTTCCGCCAGGCATATAATGGTTGAGGCAAGTGGGCTATGTAAATGGCCTCCTGCCATGCTGTCCATCTCAGCTGGCCACCCAGCCCCATAGGTTCTGTTTCATCGGGTTGTGCGGTTAAGTGTACTACTGTTTTAAAGTAATTCTGTAATTTTATATTGTAGGTATTTTTATCTAGTGCTATGCTACCATGTTTGATGCTGTGCTCTGCTCTGAGCCCGCTGCAGGGAGAGCGGATTATAAATATAATTAATTTAAAAATAAATAAATAAATAAATAGATGGACCAACGGTCTGATTCAACATGGGGCAGCTTCATGTGTGTCCGTGTGTAGGGGTGTGCAATTTGGGATTCTGATTTGGAAAAAAACCTTGAATTGGAAGGATTTGGGATTCTCGAATTGGCCCCAGCATTGCTGGCCCAATTTGGAAATACTACATCAAAGCTTTCCAAAGTGATTCAGATCGCTTCGGAAAGCTTTGAGTCAGAAAGGGGTGTTTTCAAACCCCATGGCTTGCTTCAGCTGACTGGTGAAGGCTCCTCCACAGGGTTTGAATTTAAAGTTACCCTAAAAGGAGCGCTTTCAAACCCTGCTTGCTTCAGCTGACCGGCAGAGGAGGAGGGTCCTCCACCGGTCAGCTGAAGCAAGCGGTGGGGTAAACTTATTTCACCCTATAGGAGGGGGAGGAGCAAACCCCCTCATCACCCCTCCCATCAGGTGAAATAAGTGGCAAGGCGGGATGTTTGTTGGTGTGCTCCAAATCTTTATGGAGCATACCGAAGTGGGTTAATAAGCGATTTCCAAAGTGGCTTGCCGCTTCGGAAATTGCTTTTTTTTTACTCGTTTTCCCTCTTCGGAAATTTCAAAGCTGGAAACCTGAATCTTTTTTTGTTGCACATTCCTATCCATGTGTATTAAAATAACATTTCATATGAAGTATTTGAACTCTCTCAAGTGGCTCATAGATGCTAAGAAGTTTCTTATGAAGAACTTTGATCTCTCTCAAATGGCTTACAGATAATAAGAATTACTGTTAATAATACTCAAAAAGAGTCCAGTAGCACCTTTGAGACTAACCAACTTTATTGTAGCATAAGCTTTTGAGAATCACAGTTCTCTAGTGGTCCGGAGTGGGGCAGTCATCACTAGTGGGTAGCTCCTCCTCCAACTCTTTCGCAGGGGCCGGACAAAACTTGCGATCCTTGGGGGAGGGGCTCCCAGGAGTCCTCAGTTTTTTCCGGCCCTGCTCGGCAGGCAGACACGGACTCTTGAGCTCTGAAGAGCTGCGATCCTACAACTCCGTAGGACAATCGTTCAGGCGTGGGCTCTCTGGGGAAAGGAAGGCTCAGTCCTCCACCCCCCCGCCGGATTGGCTAACAGCGGCAAGGCAGCCGCGAAAGCGAGCACAGGACTGGACCCGGTTCCTGTAGAGGCTTGAGAAAAAGCGGCGGGGATCGACGCTGCGCCCGTGCGCGTTCCACAAGAAGCCAAGGAGCTCCGGGACGGCGGAGGCCTCTTAAAATCGCGCCAAACACACAGAGCTGTGAGTAAAACCCCGCGGAGAGGTTTTTTAGCCTCGGAGAAGCGGGGGGGGGGGGGTCGATTGAACCAGGAGGGCTTTTCCTTAGAGCCTGGGTGGTTATGAGCGAAATAGGGGAAAACGGAGTGGCTCTAGAAGCTACAGGGTCCCCTCTGTGTTTAGAATGGGTAGACCTGTTGCTGACTTGGGGAATATGAATGGCAAAAGAAACCCCTGAGTACTCTAGAGGGGCGTAGAGGGGTAAGGAGAATAGGAAAATGCAGCCGTTTTTTCTAATTCCCGCCCACGCTTACTTTCACTTTAGGAGGAAGGCTTTTTGGCGGGAATGGCGTTCCAGGCCAGTAATAAAGAAAAGGAAATGGAGTCAGACTCTAATTCCATGTACTCCCCAGAAAGATTATCACAGCCTCACTCTATCCAAGGGGGGGCCTTCAGGAAGTAGTGACCCTGACCTTGCAGGTCCCGAGGCCAAAGCAAATATCCTGGCCTGGCTGCAGGCAGAAATTAAAAAAGGAATTGATACTGCTGTTAAGGACCTTAAAGGCCACACAGCTAAACAAAAAAGAGAAAGAAAAGAACCTAGCTCATCTAAAGGGAAGAGGAAACTACAGTCTTCCACAAAAATTAAAGCAAAAAAGAGAAAGCCCAGAGAGTGGCCAGATGAACTATCCAGTGAGTCAGAGGAATCCCAGGGGAGTTCAGATTTATCTACTCAATCATCAGGGAGTGAAGAAGGGGAGTTGTCAGAGGAAGAGGAGGTGGATATGGATAAAATACAACCTAGGCTCTTCCCACCTGATATGTATTCCAAATTACTGGCAAAGGTACTAAGGACCCTAGAAATACCTACAACAGCCTCAGAAAAGTCAGGGACAACAACTCCCTACCCACAGGGACTAGAGAGAGCGCTTCCAAAGATGGGGCCCAAATCATCAGGGGTGCCTCTACCTGCAATTTTCCATGAAGTGCTGAGGACGGAGTGGGATAACCCGGCAAAGCTGAAACTCTTATCAATCCATCTTCCACAAGTTTTACTCCCTAGGTCCAGATGATGCAAAGAAAATCAAACTCCCTATGGTAGATGATCCGGTGACTAGCCTGGCGACCACCTCGGTACTTCCTATGGACGCGGAGGGTATGCCAAAGGATCCCTCCGATAAGAAAATTGAGCAGGCCCTGCGCAGGGACTTTGAGGCATCTGCGGCTTCCCTGAGATCATCGGCTACTGGGTCTCTGTTTGCGAGGGCAGCATACACCTGGGCCTCGGACTTAGCAGCAGCTGGCAGGGAAGTGCCGAAAGAGATAAAGAATGAGGTTAAAAAGATAGCCCTGGCAGCGGCCTTCGCAGCGGACGCCACCCTAGACTCCTTCCAGATGTCCTCCAGGGCTATGGGTTTCAATGTCGCGGCAAGACGTAACACGTGGCTGAGGAATTGGGACGCAGACCCCCCAGCTCGCAGCAAGGTGGCAGCAATACCATATTCGGGAGAGAAGCTGTTTGGCGACGCCCTGGACAAGTACCTGGTAGAAAATGCAGAAAAGAAGAAAGTTCTTCCTTCGAAGAAGAAAGACCCCAAGTATAAATGGAAACAATCCTTTCGGGATCTCAAAAGACCGACCAGACAGCAAACGGACAGATCGTTCAAAAGCCGATGGCAACCTAGACACAGATCAGACAACAGATCCTTTGCCTTCAGGAAGTCTTCCTTCCAGCCCAAAGGTCAGAAGAAAAATAACCAAGCATGACTACTCGCACCCCGGGACGGTGGAGCAAGTTGGGGAACGCTTTCAGACCTTCGCGTCACAATGGGCAAGGACTGTATCAGATCAATGGGTACAGATCAACGGGCTATTCCTTGGAATTGGAGGAAACACCTCGCAGACGCTTCATCCAGGTATTTCGGAACCGATCTCAGACGAAACACAGGGAAATAAAAGAAGCCATCAGTCACCTTCTGCAGATCAAGGCGATAGAACCTGTGCCAAAACGGGACAGGAGGCAGGGCGTGTACTCAATATTCTTCACCGTTCCGAAGAAGAATGGAGAAGTCAGGGCCATTCTAGACCTCAAATGGCTGAATTTCCACATAAGATCCAGGAAATTCAAAATGGAGACGATGAAGTCTACCACGGCGGCCATCCAGCAGGGGGACTTCCTTGCATCTATAGATCTGTTAGAGGCCTATCTACACATCCCTATTTGACAAGATCACAGAAAATACCTGCGTTTCGCCTACAATGGGAGGCTCTATCAGTACAGAGCCCTTCCCTTCGGCCTGAAATCATCTCCGAGGGTATTTACCAAAGTACTGGTCACGTTGGTGGCCTTCCTCAGAGTCCAAGGTATAGCCCTGTCGCCTTACCTCGACGACATACTGATAAAGGCCCCATCCTTTCAATCAGTGGAGACGGCGGTTACAACAACGATCAGCTGTCTGGAGAGTCATGGCTTTATCATAAACCGCCAGAAAAGCATCCTTATACCTTCACAGAAAATTGTTCACCTGGGGATGATAGTGGACACAGTTGCGGGAAAAACCTATGTGTCCCCGGAAAGACGGATAAAACTTCTCTCACTGGTGAGGGAGATACTAGCAAGACAAAGAGTGGAGATTATGCACCTGGCCAAGCTTCAAGGCATGATGGTCTCTTGCCAGGATGCTTTACAGTGGGCCAGGTTTCATACCAGACCTCTGCAGAGGTTCCTGCGTCCCCATCAAACGGCCATAGCTCATCGGTGGCACAGAATTGTGGAAGTTCCCCAAGCATTATCCAGGGAGCTGGGCTGGTGGCTGGTCCCAGCCAGGTTCACGGAGGGCTCTCCGCTCAGGGAACCAACCAGAATAGTAATGACAACGGATGCCAGCCTGACGGGGTGGGGAGCACACACCAAGGACAGGATGACACAGGGAGTGTGGCTCCGCGAAGAAAGAGAAGCCAGCATAAATTTACTGGAACTCAAGGCGGTGAGAAACGGGTTGCTGGAGTTCACAGACGATCTAAGGGACAAAGATGTCCTGGTGAACACCGACAACATGACAACAAAGGCCTACATAAACAGGCAAGGAGGCACGAGGTCCAAACATCTGATGGCAGTGTTGAAGGAGATAGTCTTCTGGGCAGAAAGAAACATCAGGTCACTAAAGGCAAGCCACATAGCGGGACAGAAAAACGTAGTGGCAGATTGGCTGAGCCGAAACACAGTGGACCAGGCGGAATGGACACTGAACAAACAGGTTTTCTCCCTTATATGCCACAGGTTTGGTACCCCAAAAATGGACCTATTTGCCACACTAGCCAACAGGAGGTTACCACAATTCTTCTCGAGATTCAGAGAACAGGAAGCGAAGGGAATGGATGCACTAAGCCAGGAGTGGCCACGAACGCTCCTATACGCCTTCCCTCCGATGAAACTCATACCCAAGGTGCTACAGAAGATCCTGGAACAAAGGGCGAATGTTATCCTGATCGCACCATTCTGGCCAAGGAGGCCATGGTTCCAGGACCTAATGAGACTGTCTTCTTCGGATCCGTGGACTCTGCCACTCAGAGAGGACCTGTTGTCCCAAGGGGAGATCCAGCACCCAAATCCGGCATCGTTGAAGCTGACGGCCTGGTGGTTGAACATGGACAGCTTAGAGAGTTAGGTTACTCTGAGAAGGTGATTACCACCATGTTGGCTTCACGAAAGGGTTCTACTAACAGAAGCTACTACAAGACTTGGAGATCGTTCGCAAACTGGTGTGACCGTAGAGGCCAGGACCCCACTTCGGCACCCGTGAAACAGATTCTCCTCTTTCTACAGGATGGACTGGAAAAAGGACTAAGTACTAGTACCCTCAAGCGACAAGTTGCGGCAATCTCGGCCATCAGAGGTTCCAAGTCTGGTGCCTCCCTCACCTCACACCCTCATGTGAAAAGATTACTGAGGGGGACCATGCTGCTAAATCCACCTCAAGCTCATCGTTTCCCGACGTGGAACCTTAACGTAGTACTAAAGGCTCTCACCAAGGAGCCCTTCGAACCAATGGCTACCTGCTCTCTAAAGATTTTGACTCTCAAGACTATCTTCCTAGTAGGGCTGACTTCAGCTAGGAGGGTTTCAGAATTAGGGGCCCTCTCAGTGAATGGGGAGCTGTGTGTTTTCCACCAGGACAGGGTAGTCTTGAGGACAGACCCGGCCTTCATACCGAAAGTTAACTCTTCCTTTCATAGGGGGGAAGACATTGTCCTGCCCTCTTTCTGTGCCAACCCCAAACATCAGAAGGAAAAGGAATGGCACAAGTTAGATGTCAGAAGGGCCCTTAGTTTCTATTTAGATAGAACTAACTCCTTCCGTAAGGTGGAGAGCATGTTTGTCTCCTTCAAAAGTGGCTCTATGGGGGAGAAGGTTTCCCTTTCTACACTGAGCAGGTGGATTAGGGAGTGTATTGAGTTGGCATACAAGTCCAGGAACCTTCCGCCTCCGGAGGGGGTTAAGGCTCACTCCCTCAGAGGGGCGGCCACCTCGGCCGCTTATAGATCTTTCCCCTCTTTAGAGAAGATATGTAAGGCAGCAACCTGGAAGTCTATGCATACGTTCACCAAACACTACAGAATAGATCAGTTGGCTTCTGCGGAGGCGGCTTTTGGCAGGGGGGTGTTACAACAGGTTCTAGACTAGGAGAATACCCACCCTGAGGGAAAACTGCTAGACGTATATCCCACTAGTGATGACTGCCCCACTCCGGACCACTAGAGAATGGAAGATTTTTACTCACCGTGAAGCTTCCTTTCTTGGTGGTCCAGGAGTGGGGCAGTCAGTATCCCGCCCTACATTTACAAAAAAAAAAAAAAAGAAAGAAAGAAAGAAAGAAAGAAAGAAAGAAAGAAAGAAAGAAAGAAAGAAAAGGGGATTGGGAGTTAGGTATATCTGAGGTTAAGATATTGTTTCAGTATGGGGGTTTTCCACAGTTGAGGTTTTCCGTTGAATGGATCACGTTGATCAGTTGTTACTTTAGTTCTGTATAACAGGAAGAGGCCTAATGTTACGGAATCCTGGTGAAGTGGACGGGGCTTGGAAAGGAACTGAGGACTCCTGGGAGCCCCTCCCCCAAGGATCGCAAGTTTTGTCCGGCCCCTGCGAAAGAGTTGGAGGAGGAGCTACCCACTAGTGATGACTGCCCCACTCCTGGACCACCAAGAAAGGAAGCTTCACGGTGAGTAAAAATCTTCCATTCTCTTGAATAGAGACTATGAATGGTTATCTCATTATCAGAAGTAACTGACTTCCTTAACAGAAGCAAACTGATCTCCATATCAGAAGCTACTGTTTGCATCTACTCCTCCCTCCCCTCTCCACTTATATATCTGACCAGTTTCTTCTTGTCCTCCATGCATCTAACGAAGAGAACTGTGATTCTCGAAAGCTTATGCTACAATAAAGTTGGTTTGTCTTAAAGGTGCTACTGGACTGTTTTTGATTTTGCTACTACAGACTAACACAGCTAACTCCTCTGCATCTATGTTAATAATACTGTAGTCAAGTTCTTTTAAAATGCTGGATCATTTAAATGTCAAAGTTTCGTTCTTATCTAAACTGAATTATTGGAAGCTTTAATAAGATTTAGTTAGAAATGATCTAGAGAGAAGACCAAACTTTTGCTTGTAATAAAAATAGAGGATAGGGAAAGGGTTTTTTTTCTCAATCGTCACCTGAACTGGGCCGTTGTCTGGAGAAGTGGGCCTCAAGACCAAACAAATATTAAAAATTTCAGTTCTACATTTCACTGGCAAGGATTTCCTCAGTTTCAGAATGGGAAAAGACAGAACTTGTAAACTGTCATAAATTTTAAAACCTCAAGTTTTAAATAGCTTTCTAGCTGTAGTACTCAGAAATTGGGTGTGTTCTTTCTTCGTTGCAGGAGTTTCCCGGTCTGTGAATTGGGGGCTAGAGAAGTGGTGGTGCTCTCTGAGGTCCAGACTTTACTTTGGGTATTCTTAATGATTTTTGTTACATAAATAGTTACCAGTAAATAACTGCTAGATATTCTACAAATATTCTACAAATGAATCAAAGAAACCAGTTTTAAAAGGAAAATCTCATACAACCAATTAACCATCTTGGTGGCAGAAAAAAGTCATATAAAATGTGTGGTACACTTAGAAATACCTGGGAAGAAAAAAATCTTTAAATATTAATTGCAGGCACAATTGTAATATGAATGTTTTTATGCAGGAGGCATTTCTCATGTTAAGGATGAATACAGTGAAAAAAATGGAGTTCCAGTATTTTGAAAAATTAAAATGACTCGTGCATTAAAGTTCTCCTTAGCAGCAAATTCAGTTTAAATTAAACAATCTGTGCATAAATTATACCAGAAAGTAAAACTTCTTCATAAGAAGAAAAGAAACAAGGGAGCCTCTTTTTAAAATATGTACCAGAAGATAAAATGCATGCACTCGCATGAAGTGTGGTAAAAGATGTTTGTTTGTAGAACCAGGTATTTCTCCTGGGGGTGGTGGTGGAGGAGGGTAGAGAAAGTCAGAAGAAATGTCTTAAATCTCTCTTTGCTGCCACATCAGGACTGAACTATGTGTCTGGCAAACAATGTTCCAATCTGTTCAGCTTCCAGTCCTGAGTTTGCTGCCAGTATGTGTATGGCTGGTTATGGTGGTGTGGTGGTGGAGGAGAGTGCGCTCAAGTCATAGCTGACTTATGGCAACCCATAGTCCAGGTGAACCTGATCTCGTCAGGTCTCAGAAGTTAAGCAGGGCCAGTCTTGGTTAGTACTTGGATGGGAGACCTCCAACGAAGACCAGAGTTGCAGAGGCAGGCAATGGCAAACCACCTCTGATAGTCTCTTGCCTTGAAAACCAGGGTTGTGGTGGGGGATTGTCAAAAGTGGTGGTTATGTATAAGGTTCTTAATCGTGGCTGCTTCTACTCTTTAATTACCCCGTCACCACTTCCCTGTGAACTACAGTTCTGATGATTGTCTGCCAGTCATGTATCAAAAAGAGATTGATTGCTTTATGCTAATCACAAACGGGGAAATCAACTTTTTAAAAATGCCAAGTTATGTTTAACTTTCAACAACATTAAAACAGGTCTTTTTTATTTTAAAGAAAACTTTGGACCAATTGATAAGCTATGACAGTGAGTTTTTGTCATTTTCTCAGCTGAGGTCTTAGATATGACTTGCCAGCCTCTGTTGAATGGTAATATTTACAGTTGAAATGTCTGTTGGTATCTAAATATGGCCCTACAGCAGTAAATGTTTCATAGTCTCCCTTACTCCTAGAAACTCTCATTGAATCAGTGCAAAAAGAAAATGAAATATACAATATTTGTTTAAAAGTATTTGATAGTGATGATTAAATATGATATGCAGAGTTTCAGGAATGAATGAAATAAGGAGCTAGATCATCCAGTTTTTCCAAAGCAATGAGATATTACCTTTACGTTTATACCTGTTGTTTCTGTGGCTCTAAAGCTGTGACTATCAGCAAAAAAATATGTTCAGGATAATGCCTGTTCATTAAAGATCCAGAACAGGTTTGGAATTAGCCAGCAGTATCTCTGCTGCTTCCCCTCAGCAAAGTCAAAACCCTTCTCTTCTCTCAGCAGCTCCAAAAGCCTTCTTTCCCTCCAACTGATACCAACTCTAATGGTTACCTCCCGCAAGCTTCAGGCTGAACCAGAAAACACCTGTGAGACACAGTGACGTAGCCTTCATCATCAGTTGGCACCCTCCCTCATAATCCCAACCAGCCCCACTCCTAACCCACCCTTTCAACATGAACATTTTAACATTTAACAGAACAACAGTAAACAACTTTAAACAACCTCAAAAAACATCTAACAGCAGAGTCTTCCTATCCTAACCACTCCCTACCTAATCCATCTTCCCCCTCCAGTGGCTCTTGGGCATGTTGTTATTAGTTTTCAGAATGAATTTGTTCCCTTGGAGTAAGTGACAGTTCTGAGTTAATTTTTTTATTCTTTTTCAGAGGAGGGGAACCAAATTCCAGGTTGTCCTTTGCCACTGGGTCCCACCCTCCTTCTACTGGCCAGTTTTAACTAACTCTAACAAGTTTTATATTGGGAAGAGCACAATTCGAAAGGATTGGACTCAAGAGGATGCAGGCCACAAGGAGGGCTCACCTCATTCGCTCTGGAAATCCAGTCCTGAGAAATCAAACAGCCGAGAGTTGACCTTCAGGAAGGTCAACTCCTCAACTGTCCATGGGAGAAGGCAAGAGCAGTGTGGGCTGACAATGTCGCCCGCATAAGAAAACGTGCGCTCACTCTCCACGCTCGTTGGAGGGCATGAGAGCAGCTGCTGCACCTTGAGGGAGAGGTCCGGCCAGACCACCTCCTTCCTGGCCCAGTAGCTGAGCGGATCGGTGATCAACAACTCGCAGGGCTCCGTGAGGTAATCCCTGACCATTGTCTCCACCGTATCCGGTTCTCTCACGCGACTCATGTTCCCTGAAGGGCCGAGGGCCCACCGGAGCATCTCCACCTCCACAGACATTCCAGCGGTGGCCATGGGGGGAGCCTGCTCAGAGGGGGCGCGAGAGGGACCCGCTGCAGGGCCAGGCTCCTCTCCCGTCCCCTCTGATAACAGGCATCCCCTCCTGGCCTGCCTACGCCTCACCCGCAGACAGAGGATGTCTCTGACTTTGGAGAGGTTCTCATCCCGCTCGGCGAAAGTGCCCTTGATGCGCGGGTCACACATGGTCACCGACATGTATGAATCCTTGTTCGTGAGAGGTGTTAGCTTGGCATCTATGCCCTGCTGCAGCAGCCTCATGAGCGCGCGCACTGCTGGAGTAGTGTCAGCATGTGGTGCGTCTGGGTCCACAAAGGGGGCCAGTGAACTCTGCAGTGTGTGCAGCAGAGGAATGACCAGACCCAGGGTTGCTGTGTCTGATGAGACCGCCACAGTGAAGTCCTCAAAGGACTTAAGGACCTCCACTGTCTGGGCAAGGGTTCAGCCCTCCTGGCTGAACTCACCCACCTGTCTCGAAGCGTGGCTGAGAGCCACACCTGGATTGCGGCCTCCTGCTCCACCAAACACGCCAGCATGGCATAGGTGGAGTTCTAGTTTGTGCTTACATCACCAATGATGCGATGCTCTGACACGCCTGTGACGGCTTGTTTCAGGCGCAGTTCGCGTATGGATAACACACTGCATGTGAAGTGGCTCGTGAGCCTCTGACATTTCTGGAGGAGATACTGGAAGTCACGAGCCCCGAGGTCCATGGATTCCGCGTCAGAGTCCGCCTCAAGCGCTTCCTTCACCACTAAGTGAAGCTTGTGAGCCACACAGTAGATGCACTCGTGGCTCACCATACACGCTGCTGCCCTCATGTTTCTACCGCTGTCTGTCACCATGCATCCCATGGTGGCGGGTCCCTCACCTACCCATTCCCGCATCTGTCTCCTGAGGATGGTAGCAATGTTAACCGCCATGTGCGACATGTCAAGAGACTCGGCATGGAGCAAGGCCTTGCGGTAGCCGGCCCAGCAGTCTTGCATTCCCCTACGCCTAACTGTAGTAACCCCACCCCTACCCAGAAGTGAAAGGTACGCGTGCTGCCCACTGGAGCTGGTCCAGATATCAGACGTGAAGTGCACAGTTCTCCCGGCAACTCGGGACAAATGTGCCCTCACGTGGTCCCTGGCAGCCCTGTAAAACAAGGGCAACATGGTCCTGCTCATCGTTGTGCGAGCAGGGATCGTGTATCAGGGAACAATATCCTGGAGCATCTCCCGGAAAGGAGTTGTTCTACTATGGAGAATGGATGGCCTTCCCGGGCAATCAGATTGGCGATATGGCGTGTCATGCACTGGCCCAGCCTACCAAGCATCTCTGTCAGAGAGGCTTGGCGTCCCTGCCCTACAGGAACCCTGGGGGGGGGGAGCACCAGGAGAGCCTGCCTCCCCCTGGCTAGCTGGCAGTTGTGCGGTACCACTCGAACTCTCCCTCAGTAGAAGCACCGCCTGGTGTTGCCTCTTCAGGTGGTTCCTCATCCCAGACGTGGTGAGATGGTTGACATCTCTGCCACGGCTGATATGCTGCCTGCAGTGCTGGCACTGGGCAAATCGGGGATCCTCTGTTCTCTGGAAGTGCTTCCAGATTTCAAAGGTGAAGGGGGTCCCACGCCGCACAGGGGCCCCTCAGCAGGCACCTCCTGTGAGGTGCACGTGCCAGACACACCGTCTCTCACTGCTGGCCAGGCAGTCGGGGATGGAAGAGGCTGAAGGGGCTGAGATATGGGCTCTTCCACCACACTCTCTTCCTCTTCCTCCAGCTTCCTCTCCTCCTGCACAGCCGTGAGAGGCATGCTGCTGGCCTCAGAGAAAACCAGGGAAGATCAGGTGGTTCCTCCTACAGTTCCGCCAACATCCGCTGGGTTCTTGGGGTGAGCGAGTGGGCAGGGAAAATCATGTGCCCCTCGTCCATCCCAGGAGACACCACATGCTGCCCCTCCTCCAGAAGCTGGGTCTCAACCTCTGGAGAAGGAGGAGCCTCAGCAGCAGGCCTCCGCCCAGTGCTAGCACCCCCTGCCTCAGACACCTGGGATGGGGGTGGCCCTCCAGCAGCTGCCTCAGGAAAGAGGGCCTTGCGAACCCTCTTGCTGTCACCAGGCTGGTGAATGGTAGCGGCGCAGGGGAGGGCCTCCTCCGCTCAAGTGGGAGGAACATCGCTGCAATCCCCCTCTCCCTCCCCTCCACCCCTCTAGTTTTGCCTCTGGTCTTTCCCCCGGGGCCCTTCTCACCTTTCCTAGCTGCCATTTCCCTTTTAAAATAAAGGTTTTTTTTAAAAAAAAGAAAAAAAACCCACACAAATTTCACCAAAAAGTCTAATCTAAATCTATGTATTTTGTGGCTCTTTCACTAAAAGAGATGGTCAAAGAAAAATCTTCTTAAACAGCCCTATTTATTTTTGTGAACCTAAACCTATCAAACAGCTAGATTTCCCTTCAGGAATCAAGCTGGCCCTGAACCCCAATCCAAAGAAAAGCCTATTGCAACTAATATCCCCGGCCTGGCTCCAAGGGTGCCAGAGATGGGCAGGAAAACCCTACTTAAGGGGGAACTATGGGAAGCCTATTTATTTGAATATATATACATATATATATGTATATAATAAAACATATATATGTATATAATATATATGTATATAATATATATGTATATAATATGTATGTATATAATAAAATGTATATAATAATTAAATTAGAACCTACAACCCCCTCCCTGACCCTAAACAGAAACTCTTTCACACTCACGCAAACACACACATACACAAGCCAGGAACAGTTCCTTCCCCCTTCAAAACAGCTGGAACACAACTACAAAAAAACCAACAATGAACTTTAAAACTAATTAACACAAGTAACAGTCCCCCCCAACAAAACAACTGAAAAAATCTCCCCAAACAGCAAACTTTAATAACAGAATAAACAAGAACAGTCCCCCCCGCCCACACACCAAAACCAGAAATGAAACCTCAAATTTAAAACAGCAAACTTTTAAAAAACTCTGAACAGGAACAAACCCCCTCCCCCAACCAACAACAGTAAAAATTAATTGAACTACAAAATTGAGAAAAAAATTAGAAAAAAATTCACCCCACCCTACCCCCTCCCCACCCCACCCCCACCAAGACAACCCAAAAAATCCGCCCCCACCGAGAAAACCCTTTGAGTCACTGACTCGCTCACCACTCCTGCAGTCCAGTGATGGTCAGGCAGGAATCCAACAGGGGAAGTCCTTCACAGCCAAACTGGAGACAAGAGCCTCTACCAGCCACAGCAGCAGCAGGAGGGCTCTCAGTCTCTAGGAAAGAACAGAATGGAAGCTGGTTATTAAATAATACTAACTCTTTAAAAAACTATTTCCAAAATCTAACCCCTCAATCCAAAAGTGTGGAAGCCAGAGTAAAAAACTAAACAGACCAGCAATGGGCTAGCTTCAAGTTAACGCCCCCCCCAACTGGGCCAAAGCCTTGGCACACAGCAGGGCTTGGCATGAGTCTGCCCCAGTAAAGCCACTGTTCAATTTAAAAAATAAAAATAAAATGCAAACTTAAAACAAATCCCTTCCAAATCCCAGTCCCCCCCAACCACCCACTCCCCCAAAGAGAAAAGAAGCCTGTGAGTCAGTGAGACTCACTCACCAGTGAGGTCCAGTAAACAGCAGCAGAGCAGGGAATCCGCTCAGAGTCCAGAAGTCTTCTTCCAGCAGGCCAGTCCAGAAGTCCTTTTCTTGCTCCAAGTCACTCTCTCCACCAGGGCAAATTGGAAGTTTCCTAAAGGCAAGCCTCCAATTTAAAGCCCTGCAGCATTAAAAAAATAAATAAAAAAGCACTCTCCTTCCAGAGAATCCCATTGGCTGGAAGGAGAATGCTGCTGCAGGATTGGCCACTCCTAACTCCCCCTCTCTTCCCTGATCCCCCTCCCTCCTCCCCCTTGCACTCACTCACCCCTCCTCCTCCCTTCCAAACCTGCACATTTGGAGGGAATCACTGCAGACTTTGCTTGCTGCTTGCATTGCAATGCAAACAGGAAGCAAAGTTCTGAAGTCTATTCAAGGCTTCCCGCCACTTTTTCAGAGATGGGAGGGGGAAGGAGGAGGTTAGAGTGAGTCACTCACTTCTTCTCCCCTTCCCCTCTCCAAAGCCAGAGCGGGAAGCCTTGAATAGGCTTCAAAACATTGCCGGCTGCTTGCAATTGCAATTGCAAGCAGCCGGCAATGGGAAGCTTATTCAAGCTGCCCCGAAGCTTGCTGAAGCAACCCGAATCACTTTGGCAAGCATAGCGTCGGCATTCCCGAATTCCTGGCATTCGGGAATGCCGAAGCTTGCCGAATCGGGTCCACTTAGGTTAACTTTACCTGAAGCGAAACCCGAATAGAACAGCCCTACAACTTTTCATCAGCTTACATGCAGAGACATAGAATTTTTTATAATAATCACTGCAGAGGAATAGAAGAGAATAAAAAAGAACAAACGAGACTTGTTCCATAAGATCTAGAAAATCAAAAGAAAATTCAAACCATGGGTAGGGATGCTGAAAGATCAACACAAATACAGTATCTGATTAGGAGAAAATAAAGATGAAAACAATACACTGAAAAACTATACAGAAGAGGGATAACAGATTCCTTCAAAGGTATTCCTTCCCTCTTGATGAAGAACCTACAATTTTAGAAAGTGAAGTGAAAGCAATTGGGAGAAACAAATCACCAGGAGTAGAGGGTATACCAATAGAGCTATTTCAAGCTACAGAAACTAACTCCATCAAAATCTTAACAAGAATATGTCAAAAAATATGGAAAACAAAACAATGGCCCATAAATTGGAAACACTCAATCTTGTTTTATAAAATCCAGCTTAATTGGAGTTTTTTCCAGTGTTGAATGAAATCCACATAAATGTGCAGAATGGTAACTTATGACATTTGCGTTCATTGTTCACCTTCCATCAAAATCTCTTTGACTTTAGTTCTGAATTGCAATCAGACTTATACTGACCTTCACATCTGGAGGCATTACGCTTCTGAATAGCAGTGCCTGGAGGCAACTTCAGGGGAGGGCCTCAGCTTCTATGCCTCAGCCTCTATGCTGTCCCTCCAGAGTAACTGGTTGGTCCCTGTGTGAGATAGGATGCTGGACTAGATGGATCACTATTCTGATCCAACAGGGCTTTTCTTAAGTTCTGAAAATAGATACATCGAAGTGGTTAAGGAAAGGATGGGTATATTCTCTCACTGTGCTGAAAACTGTACTTCTGGACTATTTCAAAGTTGGACTACTATCAATGTTGATAATTTGTTTACCTAAAGATTTGCATAGTCTCTGGATGAGAAAGTATTACGTGGATGCAGCGGTACAAAAGAATCTGTATGGTAGTTTTGATAGCTCAGTTAACATAGGGCAAAAGGCCTAAAGGAGAACAGAGATTTGTGGAGAAGATTGATTTTGTTCTACATGTACTGGAACCAGTAAAACGTTCAGTCTCATTCATTGTTCTTGTTATTTTTTTCTGTGCTTAATTTTTTATTAAAATACTGATTTTTTTTTATAAAACAAAGAATTAAATGGCTCAGCCTTGTCAATGAAAAATGGAAGTGTTCTATCCATTTTCCTGTGAGTGCCCATGTCCCATAAGCTCCATGGTCTTTTGCTAGCCTTCTCACCTCATCACCCAAAGTGGCTCTTCCTCTCCCTCTATGTTCCCTAAGGAGAGCAAATGGGGCAGAAGCCGCTAGTGTGTTGTGGGGAGACAGGAATGTGTATGCAACTAACCTCTGGTGATACAACACGATCCTAGTCCCATTTGCTTGGAAATAAGCAGCCTCAAAGGGAAACTTTTCCTCTGTGTGACCAATTCAAAGGTTACTCTTGTGGCTCTTCCCCTGTTTGTACTTGATGATACGAATCCACCTGAGGGAGCCCAGTCCAGACGACTCTTCTGAAGCGCAGTGTTTTGAATGCTGGGAGGAGAGGTGGTTTTAGGAATCAGTGAGAGGTCTTTGATGAGCATGCTAACGGGTTTGTAATTCCTTCAGGCAGGTGGTGGCCAGAACATTGCTTGGCGACGGCTTTCTCATCCCAACTGCAGAAGAGCTGCGGATCTTAAATCTCAGCCTTCAAGGTTAGTGTCCGATGTCACTGTTGCTTGAATTGAAGGAGGGTGTCATTAGGAAGGGTTGCCAGTAGGCTTGGAGGAAAGTGCCCTCTCCCTTTAACTGAGGCCTGATGTGTGGGGCAGGTGAAGCTTTTCATGGGATGAAGGTAAGTAGCATCACTTGGCCAATAACATTCCATTAAGCCTCTGTTATAGGGTCAGGACCCTTTCTCTTGGCCAGTTGTATAAAATATGAAATCTTATCATGGCAAGTGGAACTTGCTGCAGGTTGACACTTTAGTTCCATATCAGCATTTAAGTGATAAAGGAGAATTACTTGGCTCTTCGGCCAGTATTCAGAATTAATGGGAACCCCCAAGGAATTGCTGTGAGATGAAAGTAAGGTCTGAGAGAGGAACAAGCACTCACTCCTTTTCTCCCTGCTCTGCATCTCCTCCTCTTCCTCCTGCCTTCCCTCATTCACCCTCTTTTGCCACTGCTTATTTCAGTAGGAGTTTCTTTGGTGAGCCATGTGATGCTAACAGATTAGTATTTCTGTTCAAAGATATTAGTTTCATGGATGAATACAGAAGATTTGTAAGTGGCTCAGTATCATTTTCTTCAGAGGTTTTCAGTGTAGTTTTCCTGGGATTTTCCTCCTATGTCTATTGAGTTCACTTGCTTCTATGGGCACTCTGTCCGTGGTTGGAGTTTTGCAATTTTTCATCCTTTAACAATCCCACTACCTACATTGGTGAGCAACTCTGTGCCATTCCAGAACAAAACAGCTAGAAAGTCAAAGGGAAATCTTCATCCTCCTGGGATTTGATTGTGAAAGGGTAGAAACAACTCATTACTCTCCCTTCAAGTTATTTTTCCTATTCAGATATCTGAGATTGTAATCCTAGTTGGACTTCCTCAGAAGTAAGTCCCATGGAACTTGCTGGTGCTCGTTTCCGAGTCAACATACTTATGATCAGGCTTCACGTCCCCTTTCCAAAGAAAACCTGTACTCAGCCCACAAAAGAACAAGTTACTGCCATAGAAACCATGCCTTTTTAAAACAGATATTAAACAATAAAAGTAAACCAAATTAAGCCAGAACAATGGGAGCAATAAAAATTAAAATGAACCAAAAGTTGGGAGCAGCTTGCAAGAAAAGTTGGATCTCTGTCCACAGAAGTTGGATCTTCTGTCCACGGAAGAGAGACAAAAGATTTCTGCCCCCAATTCTCCCTGCTTTGATCACCTCCAAATGAGATGACTACAGTACCCTCTATATGGGGCTGCCTTTGTGAGCTGTTTGGAAGCTACGGATGGTGCAAGATGCAGAAGCAGGCTTAACTGGAGAGAGTTAGAGAGACTGTGGGTGGCAGTCAAACTCAGGACCTTTACTGTTCTGTTCTGGTGGCTCATCTGCCCCATTTCCTCCCCTCGACAGTTTCCCTGCCTTGTTCATCCTTGCATGTGTTGTGTGCTGTCAAGTGACTGTATGACTTAATGACCTCCAAAACATTGACAGCCTTGCTCAGGTCTTGCAAACCAGGCTGTTTTCCTTTATTGAGTCAATCCATCTCAAGGTGGGTCTTCCTCTTTTCCTACTGCTTTCAACTTTTCCAAGCATTATTGCCTTTTCCACTGATTCTTCTCTTCTCATGATGTGATGGAAGTATGATAGCTTCAGTTTTGATAGCCACTGGGTGACTTGCATAACTCAACGAGGCCCAGCTGATTGTTACTGTGCAATAGCATCCACCCCATGAAAGCCAGTCTGGCGTAGTGGTTAGAGGTTGAGACTAGGATCTGGAAGACCCAGGTTCAAATCCCTGCTCTACCATGGAAGCTGGTAGGCGAGAGTATCACGAGCAAAGTCAATAACCAAAGAACCTCGTGAAAACTAACTAGAACCAAGAGTTAACACAATGATATACTACAATTAAACAGTAATAATAAAGTGCAATTTATAAGAATATTCACTATGTAATTTACTGTATTAACAAGCATGCACGAAAGGAGACCCCGGCAACATCACAATTCATTAACATGGACTGTGAAAACTCATATAAAGTGCTAAGTGCTTAAGCTTATGACCATACAATTCAAAAATCATTGATAGCTGGTACAACATGTACAACAAACATACACTGAAAGTGCTAGGTGCTTAAGCAAGAAAACTGTTCATAACATCGTGGAGCTCTTACACAAGAGCATGTAAGTCCATGGGTAATCCGTTGGCGGGTCTATGCGGTGTAGCAGCGAGGAGGAGGGGTCCAATCAACAAAAAGCCATCTGATGGATGGACCTGTTCCTATGCAAGAAGCCGTTTCGATTCTTTCTCAAAGATGGCAAAAGCAGGTACTGATGCTGGTCCTATTCAAAGTCTGCATTGATAACAAAAATATTCTATCGACTTGTATAATACAAGCAGTCAATATTATGTTGCAATTTAAAACAATACTTACATTTCAGTCCCACAGTTTAACAAGCACATCAAACCCTCTTCTTCAAATGATGGTAATACAGTGCGTGAAACACAATTCAGAGCAGTCATTTTATACAAACGCTAAGTAATCACAAGGTAAAGAGACCAGCCGAGGATGAGCTCCATTAAAGGAAACGAGTAATCATTATTGGTGTTCAGACCCCCAGGGGATAGGGTTTGTAATTTGTAAATCCAGAACGTTTCTTTCCTGTGGATGTCAATAACAATAGACTCCGGGGACTTAACTTTGGATGCATAAAGGACTGTGTATCTGAAGTCATTTTCATTATGTCCAGCCTCTAGAAAATGATTAACAGGAGGTGCCTCCACAGTACCATTATGAATACGAGGCTGGTGCTCAAGAATCCTCTGTTTGACATAGCGTCAGGGCTTTTTTTCAGCAGGAACGTGGTGGAACGGAGTTCCGGAACCTCTTGAAAATGGTCACATGACCAGTGGCCCCGCCCCCTGATCTCCAGAGGGCAATCTAAACTCCCCTCTGTTTGGAGATCAGGGGGCGGGGCCACCGGCCATGTGACCATTTTCTCCAAGGGCAACCCACTGAGTTCCACCACCTCTTTTCCCAGAAAAAAAGCCCTGCATAGCGTGTAGTGCTTCCGACGTATAATAGTGCACATTTGCATTTGATCAAATAAACTACATTTCGTGTATTGCAATTTGTAAACCCCCTGGTGGTTCTTATGCCCAAATCTTGAAAGTCTTGTTCTTTTAACACTAGTGGGCAGGCTTTGCAAGTCCCACAACTATAGTGACCCATGGGTAAACCACTCTGTACTGTGTAGGGTGAAGAGACAAATTCAGATTTAATTAAGAGGTCCCTAATGTTTCTAGTCCTGCAAGAAGGCTACAGTGGGTGGTTTTTTGCAGCCCGGAATGTCTTCAACAATGCTCAGTCACATTCTCTCAGCCTAATGTAGTTCTCAGGGTTGTTGTGAGGATAAAATGGAAGAGAAAAGACCAATGCAACCTGCTTTAGGTCCTCCCTGTTGGAGAGAAAGATAGGTTATCAATGATGTAAAGAAAGTATGGAGAAGACCTTCCAAAGATGCCCCAGGCCCAAGCTATTTCAGGCTTTAAACATCAAGGCTGGCATCCTGCCACTGCACTCAGCTAAGTGTGGGTGAAGAGGCTGGAGGGTTAGCTGAGCAGAGTGCTATATCCCCAGGCCAATTTGCACAAGGATTGGTGTTCATATGCACATACTGTAATGATGGAGAAAATCCATTTGCCACTTACATGCAAATTCCATCTAGTGCTAGTTATTAAACCGAAATGGAAAACAGGTTTGGAGTCTCTGTATCATGCATCTGACGAAGAGAACTTGATTCTCGAAAGCTTATGCTACAATAAAATTGGTTAGTCTTAAAGGTGCTACTGGACTCTTTTTGATTTTGCTACCACAGACTAACACGGCTAACTCCTCTGCAGGTTTGGAGTATGTTGGGGGTGGGGCAGACAGTGCAGATTCAGGCAGTTGGAATCTTGAGATCTTTCTTAAAATGTTCTGCCTGTCTGTCAGCAGCTGCTTCTTTCAACTGCCGCCTTGCTGCGGATATCACCAAATAAAATGGGCTTCAGTCAATGTAGCTTTGAAACTTGTATGGCATAGTATTGATGGGTTTTTTTTTATGTGCTTGCCGTCATCCTTGTTTGCTTGTTTTTAAAAATTGTAATGTGTTTATCTCCTTTGGCTGTGGTTTGCAGAAACCAAAGAGTGGGATTTTAGAATCCCCCCAACATTCCTTCGCTTCTGGCAGCCCCTGCTGAAGGATCTCCATTCCAGAGATTTCACACAGACCCTCCTCGAGAGAATGTTCAGTGAGCTGAAGCAACATGCGCGGGGATTTGGTCTCCGAACACAGTACCTCATCAGCTGGATCACGGAAATTCTAAAGACCAACATGCATGCCAGTGAGTGTCTCAGAGACCTCCATAAGTGTGTGTGGTGGGGGGGCTTAGAATCCTAGATTTCCCACTGCGTGGTTCATAATGGGTGTGTATGTATTTAACACACAGAACCCAGTGAGATTTTGTGATTGGGATTCAATCTTTCTCACCCACCCTTGGTTCTAAATTATCTTGAAAATCAAACTAGCATACATCTCTTCTCGGGCTAAGAAGGCACTTGTGTGGTTCTTCCTCCCCAACTTAATGACTTTTTGTGTAGCAACATCTCAATAAAATACATTTTGAGGATCCCAAATGAATGTAACGGTTTAGCAAAGTAATAACTGGGGATGATGAATCTCTACCTGACAGTTTTAAGAACAAGCTTCTAAATAGACACTTTCCTGCCAAGTGTCATAAGTAAAGATCCCTTCCAGGCACCAGTACTTGTCTTGAAACTGACAAGTAGCCAGCATTACCTAGCTTGTCCTACCTTGAGGCTTGTGAAAATCAACAGCAATTAGCTTGGTTTCCTTCTGGTCATTATTTATTTATTTAAAGTACTTATAAGTCTGCATTTCTCACTGAGACTCAAGGCAGACTGCACAGTGTAATTCAATACAATCAACACCCAGGGCATTCAGTAAACAATACAATAGGGTATAGATTGCAGAAATTTGAAAAAACAGAAATCTTATATAGGGCTAAAACAATGTTGAAGAAAACAGGCAATTGGACAGGCCATAATTAATGACAGTAACAGACAGTGCTCAGTAGTAGAACAGTTCATATTTCTTTCAATGATTTCATTACATCATAGCCCTCCTACCTGTGTAAAAGAAGCCCTCTTGAATAATTTGGATTTGCACAGTTTACAGAAAGCTAGGAGACTGGCTTTAGGCAGGCTGTTCCGTAAGATGGGAGCCACAACAGAGAATGCAAATGTAGAGGCAGGTGTTGATTTTGCCCATTTGCAGGGTGGCAGCTGCAGAAGGCCGTGCTCAGATGAGTGAAACTGCCATAGTGGAGGATAGGGAGAGAGGCCATCCAGTAGATACGAGGGACCAGTGCCATGAAGGGCTTTGTATGTGATAGTCAAAACCTTGCATTGAGCCCAGCAACTGATAGGTGTGATTGCAGAATGAGAGTGATATGCATGTTGTCCCTCACTCCTGATAATATCTGAGCTGCAGTATTCTGCACCAACTGGAGTCTCCGAGTTAACTTTGAGGGGAAACCTATGTAGAGTGCATTACAGTAGTCAAGTCTCGATGTTGCAGTGTCTTGAATCCAGGTGGCCAGATAGGCTGGACTGAGGCTGGGGGCATCTTTTGGGCTAGACTGGTTTGTGGAAAGTGTTAACATTAATGTGTTTCTCTAGTAGCAGCACTAGATACACCTGTTGTGCGCTCCCTTCCAGTTATCCTGCTTGTGGACACTCAGGATTGTGCAGTGTTTTTTCAAAGAGTTCCCCCAATGCTTTCATTTAATAACACTTTTAAGCTCATGCCATCACAAGGAAAGAAACAAAATACACAATCACAAAATGTAGCCATGTTGCAAGAAGTCTGGAGGCCAAGACTAAATCCATGTAGTATGAACAACAGAGTCGGGGGCAAAATTTTGCTGGTTAGGGTGTTAATAGTCTGCTGTAAGCCAGGAGTGAGTTATCCTTAAACCAGGGGTCTGCAACCAGAGCCCAATGTGTTTCAGTATAGAAACAAAGAAAGTGAAATATTTAAGTTAAAGTATATTGGAGGGCTGGATCAGATACTAGAATAACCAGTATGATAAGGGAATGGTAGGCAAAGATTTTTTTTTTATGGGACTAAAGGGCTTCTTAGAGATGTTTTACAGAAAGATGTTTGGCAGATGTTTGGCAGAACTGAACATTATGCCAGCGCATTAAAGCAGTGGTGGAGGGTACTCCTGTGTATATTTAATTATAACTGTGAAACCTGGTGTGTGCCATTTCCTTGCAACCACCAGTGCTTGGTGCTGCAGACAGTGTATGGGTTACTAATTGACATGTCAGTTAGTCTTAAGATAAACTGGCCATTCTTACAGCCATTTTACAGGTAGAAGAGCTGAGGCTGAGAGCAGGAGATGGAAGTGGCTCATGGTCTTGTGATGAGTTCATGGCAAATCTGGCACTCTGCCCAGGTCTTCCACTTATAGGTCGATTCAATACACACTGTGCTATGCCAACTAAGTCTCTCTTTTCCCTTTCTTCCATGTTTCTTTATGAAGAGAAAAAGTCAAAGCGCTCTTCCAGGAGCTCCAAAAATAGAAATGAAACCTCTCCAGTGCTTTTTCTCCATCGTGTTTCACTTCAGTGGCTGAAGCTCCTTGAGGATTGCTTGGAAGCTCCTTGTTGGGCAAGCCCCCACCTCCTGCATCTGTAAGTGAACATCACACATTGGCGTTGACTTAGAGCAGAGCTCTATGGCTTTAACCCTTGGGAGTCTTTTCAGGGGCTTCTCCATAAGTGTAGATTCAGTTCCACCGTAACAGATTCTAAAGGGCTTGATGCCTTCAGAACCAAGAGGCTCTGCTTTTGCTGTATCCCATTGTGGACATGCTCAGTGTTCTGGAAAGGTCTGCTTGATCATTTCATATGCCAAACTAGGGAAGGGCAAAGCACATGGGTGAGAATGTTTGAGGTTTGCTGAACTGTTTTGGAACTGCAGGATCGGAGTCCAGTGGCATCTTTAGAGGCCAAAAGATTTTTATAGCCTGTATCTGAAGAAGGAAGCTTTGACTCCTAAAAGCTCATGCCCTGAAAATCATGTCGGTCTCTAAGGTGCCACTGGATTCCAGTCCGCCTGTTCTATACAAACGAACAGGGCTAACCTACCTAAAACCGTTTTGGAACTGTCATTACTTGGAAGCATGTCAAATGCCCTGCTGCAATCGTTGCTGTACCCCCTCTAATATCTATGGCTGTCCCACATGTTGTTCTGCTTTCTTGTTGAATTGTTGAGTTGATGACAGTGTATTTTGGGGGTTCTCTTAATACCATTTCTGTTGTGTGTGTTTTTTTAACAGAGATGCATACTGTATTTCTAAGTGCATGGGTTTCTACCTGTAGTAACGACACGAGACTGATCTGGATGCAAAGTCTGTCCCTCCAAGATGGAGGCGAGTGTTTTATTGAGAAAGCTTTCAGGAACCCGGAAAAGAGCAATGCCCAAATATGTCTATAGCAACAGTTACAACAATAGTAGCGTGTTCTAAACTAGTTCTGAACCAGTTACAGGCCACTGGACAGATATGCTGTGATCAGCCTTCTGTCTTATCTATTAGGCATAGTGAAAAGCACACAGTGGACCTTAAGACATGTAAGAATATTACTTAGAGTGTATGGGAATATTGTGCTCTGTGAAGGGTGAGAGAACTAGATAAAACATAACTACTCCCTGATTCCTGTTGTGGTGTGCCAACTGACCAGGAGATCAGGAATGTAGAAATGTAAAGAGAAATTAAAGGCGGCTGTGTGGCATGCCTACTCCGGCCTACACTACCCATGCGAATTATTAGCATGTCTTCTTTTCATTTTTACTAATTCCTATAGACAGAAATCTATAAAAATGGTTTCCTGGCATGACTAGGGGGTATTTGAACTGGAGTCTCTATAGTCTGTGTCCTGCACTTTCCCACTCCACCACCTCGGTTCTCAGCCCTGATGACCCCCCCATTCTTGGATGCCCAATACAAAAATCCTTTCATTCCCCCAAACTTTTCACAGATTGCAGACAACTTGACGAGGGAAGAGTCTGTGGCAGTCCAGCCCTCACGTGCTCCTTCATTGCAGCACTTGCAGAGAGCTTTGTGGAAGAGGTCTGCTCTTGCCCATGCTGACTTCGACGCATGTGGGGAGCAGAGCCAGTTTTCTGCTGCTCTCAGCCTGCCCTGGTACCTTCCCCGAAGTGAGGCACTAGGGTTGTAGAGTGGGTAGACTGAGAAACTAGGAGATAAAGTCTAGATCTTCCCTTGGCCATGAAGCTTACTATGTGGATCTTCAGCTATTCACTCCCTCTCAGCCAGCTTGCCTCACAAGTCAAAATGGAAGGGTGAAGAATCATTTGCACTGCTTTGAGCTTTTTTGAGGAAGTATGGGACCAAAAGAAGTGAGAGATCAACCTTATTCTTTCCCAGGATCCTGTGTGTGCATGGCTATGCATATGTGTACGCACACCAGAACATTTGGTGGTGAGGTGGAGTTAGCACTCACTAAGAGAAAAATTACTTGCCTTCACTGAACCTAAATGTGCAGGCCTCTGCCTGCAGGAATTGCTGGCAACAGTGCTTGTAGGGTGTTCATGTCCTCCCTGATGCCTAATGAAAAGAAGCCCCAGTTATCTTCTTTCTGCAGTGTTTCTGGTTCTTGCAGACATACTTAGCTAGGGGGAAGAGCCTGCTAGTTATCCATGCAGAGCAACCACCTTTCTCAGAGAATTGAGTCCAGGAGCAACCAGTACTTCCTGTTTCCATCAGAGGCCAACTGTACAGAGTGCTGATTGGCTGACCCTTGGGCAGGCATGAAGCCAACTCCCCCTTCTCCTGCCCAGAGCAGCGTTTCAAGCTTTTTTGAGTATTATTTATTTTTAGGGGAACAATGGGCAGTAAGTTTCCTAAATACAGAAATTGAGAAAAAAAATATTTAAAGGGAGGAGAGAGAGAAAAGATGATGCATAGATGTTTGTCACGCCCCCTGCGTCCCCGGGTTGCAGCGACGGGTCCGGACCCCCTGGCAGGGGCGGCGGAAAGTCTGTCCAGGGGGCCCGCGGCGACTATCCGGTGGGTTGGCAGCGGTGTTCTGTCACGGCCCCCCCTTGGGCTCCCCCTGTGCCTCAGAATGGGGGCCTGGGCCTGAGCTAGTGAGCTCTTCGGTCCTTGGCTTCCCCTCGCCAGCTGCCTCTTTCACAGCAGGGACAGCCTCAGCGTTCTTCCTCCCTGGCCAGGGTGTGGAGCCCACCTAAATACCTTCCCCTCTAGGGCCAGCTCCACCCCCTCTCCCCTGAGCCAGCCCCCATGGCTACACTCGCTACCTGGGCCAGGTGTGGCCACACCCTCTTTGCTCAGCCAATTCCCTGGGACTGGCTCTCCTGGCTTCACTTACGCCCCCTGTGTCGCCCTGATCCCTCCTTCTCCCTAACAGGCAGGCTGGCCTGCCTCTCCTGGCGGCTCTCAGGCCTGTCCCGCCTCTCTGCCCCGCTCCGCCTCCGGGCCTGCCATCCAGTCGGGTGGAGCCGGCCCTGCAGCGCCTGCACTGGCGTCTGCCCAGGCTGCGGCCCGTCTTGCCCCGCCTGCCCAGCCTCTCTGCTCCCTGGGGGGGTTGCGGGCTCGCTCCGTGCGCCCCCCCATTGCCTGCGCCACCACCGCTGCTGCGCCTCTGCGCCTCCGCCTCTCCTGGCCCCGGGCGCCGGCTTTACATTTAAAGTCAGAGTCTTTGCAGATGATGTAATGGTTATTGTAGAAGATCCAATTCAAAACATGCCAAGATTGTTGGATAAGATAAAAGAATTTGGAGATTTGGCCGGATTTTATGTTAATAAAAGAAAATCTAAGCTTTTATGCAAGAATATGGTGAAACAAAGACAAGAAGAGTTAATGGAAATTACCAATTGCGAGGTAACACATAAAGTAAAATATTTAGGAATAGAACTTACTGCTAAAAATATTGACATATTTAAGAACAATTATGAAAAGCTATGGCAACAAATAGACAGAGACTTAATCAAATGGAATAAGTTGAATTTGTCATGGCTGGGAAGAATAGCAGCAATTAAAATGAATGTACTACCACGGATTATGTTTTTATTGCAAACAATACCAATAATAAGAGACAATAAACAATTTGATAAGTGGCAAAGGAAAATATTGGACTTTGTATGGGCAGGGAAGAAGCCTCGAGTGAAGATGAAAGTGTTATGTGATGCCAAAGAAAGAGGGGGACTACAATGACCAAATATAAGACTATACCATGAAGCAATATGTTTGGTGTGGCTCAGGGAATGGATGTCGTTAGAGAATCTTAAACTTTTAACACTTGAAGGATACAAGAAACTCTTTGGTTGGCATGCGTACTTATGGTATGATAAAATTAAAGCGGACTCTATGTTCCTGCATCATTACATTAGACGAAGCCTCTACACAGTCTGGCAAAAATATAAAAAATATTTGGATGAGGGTATCCCAACGTGGGTGGTGCCACTGGAAGTTATTGACCCAAGAACAATTTACAACAGAGAGGAATGTTTGTCATATAAGGAGGTGTTGAAAATGGAGCAAAATATGATTAAACTTAAAACAGGAGACGAATTATCCTCTCACTGTGGATGGTTCCAATACAGACAGATTAAAGACTTATATGACAAGGATTGTTTAAAATCAGGATTTAAATGGAAAAACTGAATTGGAAGAAAGTATACTACAAGAAGGCAAGAAAAAGATTTCTAAAGTCTATAAGATTTTGTTAAAATGGTATACAGAGGATGAAACTGTTAAAGTCCAGATGGTGAAGTGGGCCATATATTGTAATAGAGACATAACAATGGAGGCATGGGAATATTTGTGGAGAAATACATTGAAGATACCGACTTGTACCAATATTAAAGAAAATGTTTATAAGATGATATATAGATGGTACCTAACGCCGAAGAAAATAGCACATGGGAACAACAAAATGTCAGATAAGTGCTGGAAATGTAAAAACCATGAAGGTTCATTATATCATATGTGGTGGACTTGTGAGGTAGCAAAGCAGTTCTGGGGAGATATTACAGAAGTTATGACTGAAATTTTACAAATCCCAATAAATAACCCAGAACTGTTGTTGCTAAATCTGAAATTAGAAGAGATTCCCAGGCAACAAAGAACTTTATTATTCTATATGACAACAGTGGCAAGAATTTTATATGCTCAGAAGTGGAAGATGCAAGAAGTACCATCTATTGAAAATTGGATACAAAAATTGCTGTACATGGCAGAAATGGATAAAATGACGAGAAAGTTGAGAGAACAGAATCCAGAAGAATTTCTTAATGACTGGGGTAAACTAAAACAGTATTTGGAAAAGAAGTATTTGGAAAAGGGACAATTATGATTGTTAGATAACTATTAATTTTGCAGAAAGGAGGAGATACTGATCTTTACAAGATAAGAGAGGAGATAAGTTAGAAACATAATGTAACTGATAGTTTGATGTTAGGTTTTGTTTAATCTAATATATATTATCTATTTTACTAGTGTGTTAAGACAGTTAAGAATAGAAAAGGGGATATAAGTAGTAGATTCAGACAGCGGGGTGGAAAACTGTTGGAAGTCTTAGATTAAGGGGGGAGGGAAAAGGGTGGGAGAACAGGGAAGTGAGGGTTTTAATTGAAAATGTGTAATATTAATTTTTACTCACCCAATAAAAATTTTAAAAAAAGTTTGTAAGGGGTTTTTAAAATTAAGTAGAAAGCCTGTCTAGATCAGCTCTGGGTTTGGAAAAGGCTGCATGTGTCTTTACAGGAACAAAGACAACAGAAAACAGAGCAAAGCAGACAAAAATTAACTGGCTTGTGCATCTGTGGATGAATGGAACCTCCATATTTAGAGACACTATGGCACTAGTACCAGTTGTGGGATAAGCAAGGGCAGGGGAGGGCTATTGCCTTGATATCTTGCTTGTGTGTTCCTCAGGGGCAACATTAAAATGATTTTTTTTTGCCCTGGCTTGATTTTCATTCCTAGGATTTTGCGGAGCATGGAGCCCCCTTTGCCTTCAGACACGCAGGAGAAACTTCTCTACCTCACCTCCATCTACACCCAAGAAGATGATTCCCTTCCTAGCCCAGGCTCAGCTGTAGACCTCCGCCGACAGCCCATTTATACAGTGGAAAGCTTGCAGTGGAAAGCCGAACAGAGCGGGGCAGCCCGCGGGCTCAACAAGAGGGCAGGAAGGCCAGAGGGGCCTGCCCAAGAAAGAGACCTGGCCGAGGAAGAGAAAGAGATGAAAACTCAGTCTCTGCATTTGCCTGAATCGTTCCATGCTGAGAACTCCATGGCTTTGGCTGAGAAGAGGGCAGCACTCCAGGGGTCGGCTTGGCAAGTCAGCTCAGGTACAAACTGCCTCTTGGTTTGGTGAGGGCCAGGACTATTGCCTTACCTTCAAATGTGTGCACAAGCAGCAGTCGATGGGTGGAAGTTTGGAATGGGCAGGGGGAGGATGGGATCCAGGATCTGGATCTGGTAACATACTGTGGAAACTCGGAAGTGCATAACACCAGCATTGCCTAGACGAGATCTTCCCAAGGTAGGCCGCCACACTGTGTACATGCACCTTCTGAGACAGGGTAGTTGCATGTTTTGTATTTGAAGGGTCTTGCTCAAGAAATCCACTCCCTGTGGATTATTATACTATTTTCATTTTTAGTTCACTTTTCTCACCAGGACTAAAGACAGATTACAAGTATAATTAAAAAAAAACCTTTTCAGTCAATCAGTAAGCAAGATATACTAGCAATTGAAACTAATAGTAAAAAAAATCCTAGTGAGGCAAAGTAATGTAGTTGGGCTGGGACTGTAGAACGGAGGAAAAATAAACAAGAACAGTGCATGTAGAACTCTTTGTTTGAGGCAACAAGACAATCAGTGTAGGAAAGATTTTGTCCCCAATAAAATTTCCTTTGTGAACGGATCCACTACTGTGCAGCTTTGCTCTCTCTACAAGAATGCCCTCCTGAATAATTCTGTTTTGCTGGCCACTGTTGTGTGGCCTTCCCCCCACCGCGACTTTTAGAGTGGTTTTTTAAATCACCCTTTTCTCCAACATAAACAAGTACAATTTATTAAAATTCAACCAGAGTGGTTATAGCATACAAATGTATTTCACAATCAAATAAGGTGATTGGGAAATCAGGCAGTTCAATGTAATCTGAAGACTTTTCATTCCGGTATGTTGTGCATGAAACAAAGCAAAATTGCCATCTCCTCATCTATGTTCTTTCTGTACCTTTGAAGAAACAAAAGAATATTTGTGTTGGGTCTGGCCCAGGTCTGTTTTCCATCAAAGGGCAGTCAGATCCTTCTGAGAAAGTCCATAGCAGGATGATAGCCTTTTCTCCTCATGATTCGCTGCCTTTGAACATGGAAGTTCTGTTTAGCTAATGTGGTTAATAAACAGTAGGGATATGTCCAGTATGCGTTGGTCTGATCTTTTTTTTAAAGCCACCTAAACAAATGGACATTACATCTTGTGGCAGATAATTCCCTATGCTGATTGTATAGGGATGCCAGGTCCCCTTACTCTTCTGGTGGGAGGGGGGAAGACCTAGCACTTTCCTTAATCATCTTTGTGTGGGTGCATTTTACACCAGGCCAATTTGGGCCACAAATGAGTCCAATTCGGCCCTTTGGGGTCCAGATTGGCCCAGTGCAAAGCATGGGAGGGCTCCCAGGCCTGTGTAATAACATCACTCCTAGGAGTGATGTCATTGTGCCATCCCTTCCCCCCGCTGCCAGCCAGGTGAATGGTGGCAGGGGGTGGAGGGTGAGAGCTGGGGATCTTTGCCTCCACTGGGGAAATGGCAACCCTATAATTGTGTGCTGTGTGAATAACTCCCTTTTGTCAGACGTGAATAATTCACCTTATTAGGGAATGGTTTCTTCCAGTATTACAAAGAAGGGAGGCGTAGTTCTTTCCAGGTTCTTAGGGTCATTGATCCAAACACTTCCATTACTTAGAGTACCTGTTAGCGATCGTGGTTGGTTCTTTTCCCAGATCTGCCTCCCACTTTCTGGCAGCTGCTACTTTTCCTCAGTCTTCCTAATCTTTTAAACAGTTGAGTAGCACACTGGCTTGGGAGAGTCCCTTAAATGCTTCTTCTCTTGCAGAGGGAACAAAGTGGCAACAGTACCCTCTGGGAAAACTGCCTGGTCAGACAGATGACCCTGATGCCCTCCAAGTGGAAGAGTATTCTGTGATGTCAGCGTTTGAGCAGCTAGTGAACGGAGAAAGGAGAACCCTTCCTTGTGTTGCGTGAGTGTTGCGGTGGTGATTATATGGGATTTGTGTCACAGATTGGCACAGAGCAACATGTGCAGCTTTCTGTGATCTAGTTTCAATGTTGTTTTTTAATTTTTAAAAAATTTTGCTCTAGAATATCATTATATCAATATACTGTTGTAACAATAGGTGCAGCAGGTTCTGTTGATTCCCAGCTTTCATTTTCTTTTAAAAGTATCAACCCTCGTCCCTTGTTGAGATATAAGTGAAAAGGCATATCTTCACAAGGAGAAAGACTAGAAGCTGGAAATTCAGAAAACCTGCTACACCTATCATTACAATAGTATATCGATATAATGATATTTTAGTGCCGACTGCCAATTTTTTTAAAAAAGTATGTGAAAGCCCTGGTCGCTCAGGGGATGCAGGTGGCCACTACTGGGGGATTGGGGCAGGGAAAATGTGGGAAACCTGCCATGTGGAAGCCTCATTGCTGCTGTGCTGTATTTGCAACTGCACCAGCAATAGGGAAACCACAAAATTCCCATCTCTATGTGGAGCCCCCATAGTCATGCCATATGAGCACTACTTTATTACTGGCCTTGTTGACTTATCAGGCATACTACATATCTGTGACCACCTTTTGTTGCCCTTGGGCTTACCTGCCTTTCTGGGCTTCCCCATTCATGGAGTTCATATGTTTATATGCATGTATAAATTGGTTATTATAGTTCCTGTCCTTATACTCAACTTTTCAGCAAGACTGGATCCCAGAACAGCCTGGAATTAAAATCCATCACAATCTACCATTGAAATTGGTGGGTGTGAGTGTGGCTGTCAGAGAAAGGAGGGGGACATTTGCTGCCCACTCAGCTGGCTTTGTCTTTTCCCCTGTCTTACTCTTGGCATTGCCTGCCATGCCAGTCTGTTTCTTCAGTGAGGTTGTTTTGCTTTTTTACGTAGGGGGAGGGGGAGTCTCTTCGCTCAGTGGAGGGACACATGCTTTGTGTGCCGAAAGACCCAGGTCCATTCCTCAGCATCTCCAGTTGAAGGACTCTTAGAAAGGAGATGCCCTGCTCAGCCTGAGGCTCTGAGGCCCCGCAAAAAAAAACCACCCTTACAAATATCATCTCTTTGTAAATTGGATTGTTCAGAATAAAATCCTGTTCAGCCAAAAATTGCACAAGTGGGCCCCATATTGCTACAAGTTATTGTGAGCTCCAGAAGTAACGATGACTTAGCAGAACCTTCCTGTCAGGATATTAATACAGGGGCCAATCACTATATTTCCACCCATCAACTTTTTAATGTCTCTAATTCCTGCGTATTACAGATGTGAACTTGATGAACCTAGTTTGCATCCCCTGGCAATTCGGTGGGTATTAATGGGCCTTTAATTTTAAGATCAGAAGCCAGGAGAACTGAGGGTTCATCTGTAAGATCAGTTAGCCTGGTATTTCCAGTCCCAGCTCCACTTTACCTTGTTAATTAACTTACATATTGGGGGAGTATTGTCCCCAGGCAAGGCAAGAAATGTTGAATTAATCCTGTGAGTCACAACTCACTTCTTCAGATACCGAAGGTATTTCAAACTTCAGTATCTGAAGAAATGAGCTGTGACTCATGAAAGCTCATACCCTACTACAAATTTTGTTAGTCAGATAGGTACTACTGGACTCGTGCTCTTTTCCACTGCAGGAAGTAAGACAATTGGACTCCCAGTGATGAGTTTCAGGCTGGGTAATTTAGCACTTTCAAAAACTACATGTAGGCATGACTGGTGGACCATAATGAAAAGGGCTTGTCTGTGGCTCTTAGAGTGTGTGTGTGTTATGCGCCGTCAAGTTGCCTCTGACCTATGGCAAACCCTATGAATGAAAGACTTCCAAAACATCCTATCATTAACAGATTTGCTCAGATCTTGCAAACTGGAGGACGTTGCTTCTTTTATTGAGTCCAGCCATCTCATTTTGGGTCTTCCTCTTTTCCTACTGCCTTCCACTTTTTCCACCATTATTGACTTTTCCAGAGAATCTTGTCTTCTCATGATGTGACCAAAGTACAATAGCCTTAATTTTGTCATTTTAGCTTCTAGGGAGAATTCAGGCTTGATTTGATTTAGTACCCACTTATTTGTCTTTTAGCCGTCCATGGTATCCGCAAAAATCTCCTTCAGCACCACATTTCAAAAGAATCAATTTTCTTCCTGTCAGCTTTCTTCACCATCCAACTTCCACATCCCTACATAGTAATGGGGAGTCCCATAGTTTGGATTATCTTGATCTTGGTTTCCAGAGAGATGTCTTTATCTTTAGGGATCTTCTCTAGCTCCCTCACAGCTGCTCTTCCAAGTCTCAATCTCCTTCTGATTTCTTCATTGCAGTCTCCCTTTCGGTTGATGATTGAGCCAAGGAATAGAAAATCTTGAACAATTTCAATTTCCTCATTGTCAACTTTAAAATCGTGTAATTCCTCAGTAGTTACTACTTTTTGTCTTCTTGATTTTCAGCTGTAATCCTGCTTTGGTGCTTTCACCTTTAACCTTCATCAGTAATCATTTCAAGTCTTCATTATCTTCCGCCAGTAATGTGTAGTGTAAAAATTCTGAGTGCCATTTGCTTTTGTACTTTGGATTGTGAGCCTTTTTCTTCAGCGTGTTTCAAACTGTGTTTCTGGGGAGTTGAAATTTCTTTGGAGTCTTTTCAGAGTGGTGGTTCATAAGGGCAGACAATCTCTTCCCAAAGAGAGTTTGCCCTCTGCTCTAGCTTTCCATTCAGCCACACCAGCATTGTGTGTGGTATAGGTGGCACTTTCTGTTAGGGGAGCCAGAGTGAGGCCTAGCAGGTCTGGCCACCATCCAGCATAAACTTAGAGTTTCACCTTTGCCCTTCTTAGAGCTGGGACCTTCCTCGAGCCCTGTTTACTTCATGTCTAGTTTCTTCTTCCACTGTTTATGTCTTGCTCTTCCTCCCTGTTTTTCTCATTTTGTCCTTTTGAAAAATGGTGGTGGTGTTGCAGATGTAACAGCCTTTTAATCTGGGGCCTGACCCAGCAGTTGAAAATCAGTGCCCTCAGCTGCTTCACAACAGGCAGGGATTTCTTGGCAAGGGGAGATTATATAGAAAATAGGGCTTGAAAACAATTCTTCCCTTCCATATGGTATTTGTGATTTCTTAGCCCGCCCTGAGCCTATTGTGCTTTTGTGGGTGGTAGCACTCCTTCATTTCCCAAGATTTCTACTGTGAAGCCAGGGGGTGAATTGAGTGAGGCCTTTTAGTGAGGGCTCAACTAGATGATAGTTGTGATGCATAGCTCCTCCTTCCCCCATGCTATGCTCGCAAGCCAAATCCTCACAGTGCTTGGGAACCCATATAACTTACTTACACATATAAACCATTCAAATTAGAAGATCCACACAGTATAAATTAAAAGTAGTAAATTTTGCAGTAGCTGTGGTATCAGTTTTGCCTACAATAACAGTTAGATTGAGGTCTGCAGAATCTGGTCACTCAAGGAGGCTTCAGGACTTGATCATGTTTTAGGACCCATGCGATACGTTTAGCCAGTTTCTGTTGTCCTCTTGTCAGACCCTGATTTGAGATATAACAGATGGTGGCCCACTGAGTGGGGTTGGAAATGTTTGTTCCCTGATGCAGCATGTTTCACAGATTGTCTTGTTAAGCCCTGAATGGGTACATGGGATGTGAGAAGTCTTCTCTGCAGAAGTGCCTTTAGCATTGTTTCATTGTTCAGGTTTCATTGCTTCTGAATGGGAAAGCTGGTGTTCCGGTAGCCAACTGGGCAAACTGAGCTCCATATTAGATACTACAGGGACAGGCAGCCCACAGCACACGTGCCAATAGCTGCAGACTGGACTTTGCTTGGCACTCAGGGCCAGATCTCCACCCAAGGAACCAAGACACTGGCCACTTGGCTGGTAACCACAGTAAAGGAGAAGGCAACAGGGCCTTAGGCCTGTCGTCCCCTCCTGCACAGCCACCAGCCAAGTCTGAGGCAAATCCCTGAGCTGCTGCCAGCACTGCTCCAAGTGTGTCTGGCCACATACAGCCCTTCCCTCCCATTTTGTTTACTGCACACCAACATCTTCAGAGGTAGACAGTGTTTTTTCAGCCCTTGGGCCAAATGTTGCTGTCACAAATCCACATCAAACTCAGGCTTGGGCTGACCTTCCTCTACCCTGAGGTAAAACTTCTCCTCTCTAAGCCTATGAAGCTGACTACTGGGCTGGGAAGCCTTTAGTAGCATGGTTGATGTTAAGCGTCAACTTTCTTGTCCCACCCTTCAGTAACATAAAAGTAGTGTGGTTACCCAGCCAAGTCCAAGTAATGGAAAGATCAGGGGTTTGCACTTCCCGTAAACAGAAACTGACACACAAGGCTTGGGGAGATTCAAAGAGTAACAGAAAGTTTATTTACAAGTAGGTAACGTAAAAAGGCAGGTAGGCAGGTGTTTGAACTGAAGTAATGGAAAGATTTTTGTACAGAAACTTCACTGGTGCGAGGCACAAAACACTTGGTATGATTCTAAGTTTCTGGCTTCTTTGAGATATGTTGATGTTATTAAACTTGAAGATGTTAAAGTGAGTTCTTTCAGAGGTTAGCACTGCTTCACAAATGCTCCACTTTTAACACACAGACACAGCACGACTTCCCCTCCTCTCCAGACCTTAGGGTGCTCCACTGAGTCAAACCCTTACTAGATACTGGGCAGGCATTATAGTTATGAGCTTATAGCTCTGTTCCTGGTGCTGAAGGGGAAATTCCTTTCTACCCACTTCCTTGGCCCACTATAATTCCCAGATCTCTTGTGTCTATGCTGGAATTAGTGTTGTCTTTCCCACTTTAGTCCAAGGACTAAAAGAGCTTCATGAATGCACTGATTTCACTTTAAGGGTACTCCTTCCTTCCTCACACAGACAACTCTCTGGCTGACCATCTCTGGTCAGAAGCCAGACTCCAAATCTCTTCACTTGTCAGTTTACTCCAACTGTCAACCTCTCAACATTCTATCACCAACTGCCATTTCAGGCTAGCTACCTGGCGGGGTGGGGGGGACCTGTCAGTCATCCTCCTCTCTTTACTGCTAGGCAATCCCAGCTTTTGAAGCTGAGTCAGTCAGTTGCCTGCCTCTGAGATACAAGATAAATTCAGCATGCAGGTTGTGAGAAGAGATTTTGTACATATTAAGAGTCCTGCTGATCTTGTGCTGATCTCTGTTTGCTCTCAATACTTTCAGTTTCTTTTTTGCTGGCTACCAGCCAAATCTTCCCCAGTTGCATATATAAGAAATCCCCCTCAGTTATTGGCTTCCAACCATAGACAAACAAAAGCCATTTTTTTGTTCAAACCCTATTCAAATACTGGGTTGTTTAACTGAGGGTGGGGCTTGGGTTCTCCCCACTTGGAGATTTAAATCATGTCACTGTTTAAAAACTTGTTACAAAAGCGAGGAAGAGCCACCCACAGGGAAACCGAGACTCTCACTTCAGCAGTGAGTTGTGAATATATGGTGGCTGGCATCTATTTTAAAAGGGAAGAAATGAGGTTAGGTTCACAATAATGAAATCTCTCAAGAAGGAAATTCTCCTGCGAACTGCTGGGGGAATTTGACAGCCGAGTATCAGTATCATGCACCTGGCATGGGGAGGGGGGCAAAAGAGGAAGAGGCAGAGTGACGTACAGGATGCAGCTGCTTTCCGGAAGAAATCACCATTGGATGGAGCTGCTTGTGTTTGCAAAACATCAAGCAGGCAAAGACGGTGCTGTGCCTGTACTCTGTGGCTCATTCCTAATCCCATTTTTTCTCACTCTCTCATGACTTCATGCACTCTTTCTACTCTTCTTTCCAAGCATATAACAAAAATAATCCTTTGATTTTTAACTCCTTTTGCCCTATCCAGTGTTTTTAACTCTCTTTGCCATCCAGTTATTTTTATGATTGAATTTTATGTCAGTTTATGATTGTAATGTTAATTTTAATATGATCCACTCTGAGCCCTGCACGGGGAGAGCAGACAAGTTAAATAAATAAATCAAATCCTATAATTGGTACAAGAATCCACCTCCATAGTGAGCTTTACCTGCTCAGAACAACCCCATCTTATAAGTGACAAGGTTTGGGATGTATTTGGGACACTGGTTTGGGACACTGAGAGATCTCTGTCTTTTGGTGCTACACCTCTGAAGATGCCAGCCACAGCTGCTGGCGAAACGTCAGGAACTACAATGCCAAGACCACGGCAATACAGCCCGGAAAACCCACAACAGCCATCATTCTCCGGCCGTGAAAGCCTTCGACAATACATTTGGGATGTATTGTCCTGTGTCCTGATTGCTTTGTTTCCTTCAGATTTTTTGTGTTATTTGCTGCCTGTGACCTTGGACCCCTTGGAATTTTTGGTGCCTAACATGGGCTTTCTAGTGTTGGGTATACAGTATGCTCAACGTGCTGTCAGTTTGGAAGTTATCCAGGCCAGCTACTTGCATTATTTCTTCAAGTCAACTTTGTTTCTGATTTCACTCTGTCTGAATTCTCAGTATTCTTCCAGGTTTGTAGAGATGCCTCACCATTTTGCAAACAGATCCCTTGTAGCCATTGTGTTGGGTCCTTGGCCAGGTATGAGAGATGCCTTTCAGCTGGGTGTAGAACTAAGATGCTCCTTTAGCATAGGAGTGAGGCAATCTCATGCTTCTGCCTTACACCAAGACCATTTTAGTGTAGATTTGGACCAAACTGGAATTTGGTACATTCAACCAGCCATGTTGGCCAGACACTTGGTAACTATCTGATTAGGGTATGAATAAGTTGTTTCCTAATAACCCAGGATACACTGTTTAAAGTGCCATGATGGAAGAAGAGTTAGATATAACAACCCACTAATATGTTACTAAAATTGGTGAATCACATTTGTCACTTTCCAGGCCATGTGTTGTTAAACATGTACGAACCTGGCTTTACCTTAGTACCCAGTGATGAGGGAATATGCAAACACTCAACATAATTTTGACTCATCCTCTGTAGTCATTTCTCTAAACCTTTGAGGGGGCGCTTGGGAGGTTCTTAGGTGCTCCTCAACATTTTATGTAGAAACAGAGTTGGAAGGGACCCCAGGGTCATCCAGTCCAGCCCCCTGCACAATGCAGAAAATTCACACCTGTCTCTCCCCCACCTCACCTCCCCCACTGCTCTATGCCCAGAGGAAGGCAAACAGCCCCCAGGATCCCTGGCCAATCTGGCCTGGAGAAAAATTACTTCTTGCATTACCCTGGGCATATAGGAAAGGGCCATGAGAGCCTGGCATCAGCTCATCCCTTCACGCCCTCCCTCTCCTGATCTGTGTACATTCATATTATGTCAGAGAATCATCATAGCTGTCACGTTAGGGAGCTGCCCTTTCATAGCAGAGGCTGACCTGGACATTGCAGCTATCCCTGAAGAAAACGGACTAGACCACTGGGGCACATGCTTTGGTAATATCCAAACCGAGTCACTGTAGTATGCTGTATGTGGAGCTGCCATTGAAAATTATCTGGAAACTTAATTTGTGGCTCTAGTGCAGTAGTGTAGAAAGTCCCAGGTTCAATCCCTGGTGTCTCCTGTTAAAAGAATCAGGCCGTTGGTGATGTCAAAGGCCTTTGCCTGAGATGCTGGGGAGTGGCTGCCAGTCTGAGCAGACAACACAGACCTTGAGAAGCAAACGGTCTGACTTGGTATAAGGCAGTCTAATAGGCAGTCAACATGTAGCACCAGTGCTTTGCCACCTACATGAGCTTGCCTGTTTGTGTCCACAATCTCTGAAGTGCTGTTTTTAAACTTTAAAGCCTTACCTCACGGACTGCTTCTGCCGCTACAAATCTCCCCTTTGAGATCAGTTCATGCTACCCTCTTGCAGGAGAATATTCCTAGAGTTGAGGTTGGTGGGCACTAAGACGTTTTCAGCTGCTGGCCGCATTTGGGAGGCCAAGGTTTGAATCCCCAACCAGCCATGGAAGCTTGCTGGATGGCTTTGGGTTAGTTATACAGACATGGCCTAACTTACATCACAGGGTTGTTCCAGGGATAAAATGGAAGAAGGAAGAATGATGTAAGCTGCTTTGGGGCCTCCCAATTGGGGAGAAAGGCAGGGTATAGATGATGTAAAAAATTAGAAAGCGTGACAAGGTTTTGGCTCCTAAATGTTTAGGCTGACTCCTCAAGCCCGAAAGAATTTGTCAAGGCCTGCTCTAGTGTGCTTTTAAGATACCACTTGTGCCTCAGTCCAGCAGAAGGCATCCCTGTTCCTTAAAGTACATGGTTTTTCACTCCAAAGCACCTGCTTGCTGTGACTTGCCCGTGAAGGCACAAAACAGCACCAAGCATCAAATTACAGGTATTAGTGTGTGTCTTGCACCTGAGGCAGGCATGCTTAATAAAATGAACCTGTTTTGAACCTTTCCCCTCTTCTCTCCACCCTCCCCCCCAGCTCCTCAGAATGGATTGGGTCTGGTGCCGAGGGATTATTATGGACCCAGAGCGATCTCCATAAATTAAAAAATGGTCTTCAGCTTTTTTGAGTGGAATTTCAACAGCCAAGGCACACAAATGCATCCGTGTTACAAAGGAAGAGAGAACAGAAGATGCTGATGTGGGTCCAGCCTTACCAGTGAATTCCTGTCCAGGGCAGCTCATTACTTATTTGCAGGGGCTGATTTTTGCCATAAAATTATGGTGGGGAAAATGAATGTGTAAACTTCTTGCCTTATGTTAATGGTTAAAAATAAAACTATCTACCGTTAACACTTGTTCTGCATTTTATAAGTATACTCAATATTCCATGTTCTTTTAGGGGCATTTCTTTCTTTGTGCTCCTTCTGAATATGAGTTGGGAATGAATTCTGAGCTTAAATAATTATTACACACAACAGTGACACTTAAATAGCGAGTATCTAACCAGCCAATGACTTTGTAAAGGGTGTGTGTGTGTGTGTGTGTGGGGGGGGGTGTTCCTGCTGCAGCCTGTTGAGCCTCCCATAAAGTCCTTTAGAGTTGATAAATAATTTTAAAATATTGGGCCACAGGGTGACATCATCTGTAGAATGTATTTTTAAACCTATTTCAAGTAAGCTTGTACTTTTTAAAAACTTGTAAAGAGAAATACACAAGATGATTTCAAAGGTGGTGATGCAAGCAACTCATTTTATTGAATACCTTTATATAAATACTGGGATATAAAACAGCTACATAAACCTGGTATACAGTATTCAGAATTACAACAAGGAATGGTGAGGGAAATAGGATTATCATTCCTGTAACAACCCTTGGGATGCATTAGTAGAGAAACTTCTTTGAATGCATCATTCACTAAATTGTGGACCCTAAATACAAAGTAAGACTGAGCCACATTAAACAGCTTTGTACGTGAATAAGCACTTGCATTCTTTCAGCCTGAACTAACTACAGAATTGAACCTGAACGTTCATGCGTGTACAAAATAGCAGCCCTATGGAAAAGGAATGCTCTACTTCAAGGTGCCGTGCACAGTAACTAGGACCTGCCCAACAAATGGACAGGCACCATTATTTTCAGGGAAATTTGTTCCAGCTGAACCCCCAACCTGGAGGATTCACTCAGCAGCAGTGGTCTGGTGGACTGATCCCTTTGGCTAGTTGTCTGCCAAAGCAAAGTTAATGCTCTGAACCCTTCAACGTTCAGCAGTTCAGTACATGTGCCAGTTCTAAGCAATTATGCAGCACTTCAAAACATAGTTACATGTCTCTGATGAGTTTTCTAAGCCCTAACCACTTCCCTGTTCTAAGGCAGAGTTCCCAACCACTGGTTCTGATTTCTACCAAGATAACCTGTGGGACAGACACAGCTGATGGAAAATTTGGTCTGCTCACATCCAGTATTGTTTAGTCTCTTCTCAGTGGTACCAGAGTTGCTGAGGTGTCCTATCCAGAAGAAATTTGCTGAAGAATGCTTACATAACACAGGAGGTATAACAGGGAAACATCTACAACTGGCTGTCATCTTCAGATCCCTCCAAAGGCATAGATTTTCACTGGGAAGAGAAACTGGTTTCTATTCCTTACCAAGATGACATTTTGATAATCTCAACCACTTAACTTATAAAACACTTCGTAGAAAAAAACCCAGCATGCATGCCCATACCAGTGGATGCCTCAAGCATGCATCTGTAAATAAAGTGTTGCACAAAAATAGTATACTGACCACAGAGATACCACATGCTGGCCTTGACCCTGCTCCAGCTGTGCATTACCAAGAGTGGCCGTAGGTGGTGGTGCACATCCAGCCAGTTCAATAAGCTTTGAATGAGCATCTCAAGACTCACACCCTCTGATGCTGCTGCATGCACAGAAACCAGCTTCTATGCATGCCTCACTCTTACTGGATCAGGTCAATTGGCTTTAAAAGTCCATCTTCACTCTTTGTCATTGAGACTTACATTATATTTGGGTCAACCAAAAACCCAAAGATCTTATAAATTTTTTACAACAATTAAACAGTAATGTTTAATTCTACAAATGAGAAAAGCAAACTACTGTAGCTCAATAATACATCAACACGAGTAACAGTAGTCAAATAACATGGACAAGCAAAAACAATACAAGGAAACAATTACTATTTACAAAAAGCACCACATTTTTAAAAATACCTTTTGGAGTTTTCTAGACACAACTCAGTTACCTAGCAAACTGTAAATGTAAGCACTTTCAATAATAAATTACAGAAAATCAAAATTCAAATTCATATTTGACAAGGGATAACTGTTACTTGGTCTCCACTGGGCCATTTTAACATTAACATAGGTATATATTCTGAAGCAGTTTGTTACACAATTAAATTGAATACTGTACTCTCAAAAAGAGCATTTTAAAGCAAAGTCTAGTATTTACATACTGGTAAAAGTGACTTTTTATATCATCCCTTCTACAGTAGAAGAAATTCTGCATTAAGAGATGAAGGCAGTGAAATGTCAGCATGTTTGAACTGGCACAAGAAATTCTTAGGAGAGAAAAGGTTAACAGAAGTGGATCAAGACACACAACAGAACCAGGCATAAAGGTTTCTTGAAGAAAAATAAAGAACAGCCAGAAATTTGCAGGCTCCTAGAGTGCTTCATTCTCCCCATCCTGTAATGCAGAATCTTGTGCAGAAAAAAAAATATTGGGGAGACCGTTTTAGGGAGATGGGGGTCCTTCCTGATACAGTTCTGGAATGCTACTACCTCTCCAAAGCAAAAGGCTTTAAAATTCTCAGTATATAAGAACAAAATAACAAGACAGTTACAATAAAATATCCTCATGCACTTGGCCTGCTGATTGACTTCTCCAAATTGCTTGCAACAGATTACCTTAAAATAAGAATAAAATAGGAACATCTGTTTTCATACATATGAAAACAGAAATCCATGCAAGAGGGTGTGGGTGAACAATTCTCATACTGAACCTAAATCATACTGCAGCAATTCTCTGTTGAGAACAAAAGCTGGATGTAAAGCAGTTTTACTGTTAATAGCTCTGGATATAAATATGAACATCTACCTTATTAACACCGATATATATTTTACAAAAACAAATCCATTGCAAGAACGCATTCATTTAATAAATAGACGTAAGATAACTTATGCAGCATAGTGCCCTTAAGCATACACACTTTGTGCACATTATAATAATAAAGTGGATTTGAAAAGTTGTCTTTGTTCTGCTAGAAACTGTTAAGTGCCCATTTTAAATAAAAAGATTCATAATCCTCCATGGGCTACTTCTGTGTGACACACAGTGTCACAAACATAGTGATGAAAGTACAATATTGAAGCTAATCTAGAGATGGCTTTTGTACATTTATTTTATACAATCAAGAAAGAGATACAATTTGTATCAACAAACAAAAGGTCATTTCTGGTTATTTGAGGCATTGCTCTCAGCTGCTTTAAGTAGAAAGTAACGAACAATAAAGAGATTATAGTTCGACAAGATGGTTGAGAAATCTGACCCTAAGTTTTTTTTTCCCAATCCAGATTTAAATGCAAGTTACTGTGTGGTGATGATGTACAATTTCAAGCACTGGGCCAAATTGGTGCCACCACTGAGCATTACTTAAAGACGGGATACAACAGTGGGGGACTACCCTCAATGAGGCATACCATCCTCCAGCAGCTCAAGTGTTAAATCAACAACCCATGGTTTTGACACAGATTTGAACACCAGCAGCACACTTCTGCCACAGCATAAAACATTTAGGAGTGGTCATGGTGGTCCCCCCAATAATTTGTATGACTGGAGCAAACCTAGTATCCATTTTAAATTGAGCTGGTCATCCTGAAATGGCCACCAGAGCCCCCTGAACTAGCTGACTGTTTGTGGCTGAAGTGATGTCATCCTTGATTGAATTTAAGAGGACATGTCCAGACAGCCTTTTCCCGCACACTCTATCAACCACAAACACAGCAGGCTGGCAAAGTTCTCCTTTTTGTTTTGACATTGGGCGACCAGGCAGAGGCCAAATTCTGCCCAAACAGCGCAGCCAAATGGGGGGTGAATCCTGCTGATCCATTCCACTAATGGTGGTGCTTTCCCCAGATGCAAGGGGAGTTCCCTTAACACGAGAGACTCAAAGAAAGCTCTCTGCAGGGGGGAGCACTTAGCAGCACAGATCCACAAGGATCTAGCCCAGACCACTTGCACATTTGGAATTATCACCACATACTGATTGTAACAGGTTGAATGCCCAACTTTCAGCACATCAGTCCTCCGCAGAACCACCCAAAGCATACTCCGTTGGCACAAGACAGAAATGAGCCTTCAGACAAATTGAGCCTCAAAGTAATCCATTCAAGTACATGATAAAATCTCGTTTATGGTTTCTGTTTCCTTTTGCCCTGGGATTAACGAATAACCAGAAAAGCAGCATGCAAGCCATTATCAAAACACCAGAAACAACCCTGACTGCAGCCTCACGTTCCGTGTGTTTCATAGTAAGAAACATTTAGGCAGTGTCACACCTTCTCATGAAGAAACAAAAGGCCATAAAACCAGGCCTTCTCAACTTTCATGAAAAAAAACTACAGTAGAAGTCAACAAGTCCTAGCTCGAGACATGTCGAGTTAGTAGTGGTTCAAAATGCTGAAATATATGTGGATTTAAAAAGGGTGTCCAGTCAGTGCAGCCTTGGAAAAGAAAAACAAAAAAGCCACCACCGCCATTAATGCCTCTCGGGGAGACATTCAGCTACAAAGTTGCCCACCCCTGAGCCAAACACTAGTTGGCACAAACATTGCCACCCCACAGACTGATATTTTTGGCCTATCAAAAAGAGTTCCAGGAAGTACATGCACACTTTTGCATGGATTTAAAGTGCAAAACTGAAACAATCTGGCAGCTTATGTTTCCAGATGAGCCTGCTTTGCAACATCAACCAAAACAGGCTGCGATTTTGAGGAGGAGACACCTAATTTGCTTATTCACATATTAGCATCCATTAGGCACAAGGAAATTTCTTGGTATGTTTGTGGTCAAGACACCAAAATCTTTTGGCAAGAAAACAGAATTTAAACTTCACCAATTTCTGATTTGTAGTTGAATCTTCATCTAGAATGGGTAGGATCAAGAGATCAGAAATTCAATCCATAACATTAAAAGGGGAAATTTTCATATGTGAAAAGACAGCCGAGGATCTTTTTACCTGCTATTTGCCATGACTCTTCCAGCCCCAGAGAGCACCAGCCAAGACTCTCCAGAAGATCCAATGCAGATAGTATGTCCCTATATGCACATTAACTGCTCCTTCATTCTTTCTAAGATGAGGCAACAGCTCTTGTGAGTAAAATAAAATCCCCCCTATGCACAAAGCAGATTTTCCCAATCAAAAAACTGACCTGGATGACTCCTACCCCAAAGCATCGATGCACATTGGAGCCTGTGGATTCGTGCGCCAGCACTCTTGTGGGCACATTCGGTCAACTGACCTGGGCTTGTGTAGTTACAGCTCTTTTGAAGATGGATGCCTGATAGGCCAAACACCTTTCTATGAGGATTTTTCAAGTGCACAGAGCTTATTTTAAAAGTCCAATTTGCTATGCAGCAACATGGTCGTTAATACTGAAACTGTTCACTGACTCATGCAATATAATTGCTAATAGCTTTGAATGATCTGTCTCAGACATACTAACATCTGACCTTTTGAATTCAAGAATGATACATCCATGCAGAAGGTATGCACTTCCTGTAAAATGCCTTTTTAAAAATCCCCGCTTTAAAAATTTTAAATACTTCTATTTATAACACAATCTGCTTTTACAGAATGCTTCACGTATATTAAATATAATTGCTACAACAATATACAGAATTGTATACTGCAGTTAGAAAATATTTACAAATTGAGAATATCTTTTGGATTGTGGAGATCTCATTCAGAATAATTGCACGATGTGTTCACTATATATTTTTCCAAATTCAAAGAGAAGCTCCAAACATACTATTTTAACGCCCCGTTCTCAATTTGGCAACAATCATAGCTGCCAACTGCTGTGCATCTGTCATGTGGGGATTCTTCTCCATTACAGAGAGGACAACACTAGCAGGAAAAATATTGCAGAGATTTTTATACGTTTGATACTGATGCTCTGGGATAATGTGTGGCTCTTGAGACTCTGCACAGACTCCAGCCCAAGGATTCCTCCAGAGCTGTTCCATCTTCTCGGGCATACTTCTCACCATTACAGGCTCATAACATGGTTGCATGAGGTTGTTGCTCAGTGGGTAGGAATGGTAAGCATAGGCATCAGCTGCACATGGTAATGGGTCCCAACTGGCATGCTGTTCTCGACAGAGGGGTGGCCTTTTTTGTCGAGTGGGATTACTTTCATAAAGTCGAGAATCAGAAATGCTGTCCATTCTCGTCATAACAAGGGCACGGCTTGGCTGGGCAGTGGCTGATGGGTGAACATTCTGGGGCACAGGGTAGTCTCCTGGGCAACTGGACCGTGCGCCAATGACTGGGTGTTGGACATGCAGTGCTAAATGGGAAGCTGAATGTTTGCGTGGAAGATGTTTTGATCCTTCGGTACCATAGCTCTGAACTCTAGTTAAGGTCTCGTGGTAACCATGAGAGAATGGCTGAAGATGACTTTGTGGGGGAAGTCGATGAACCTTGACACTGTCTTCTGGACTTGCATCTCCTACACCCAGATACAAATCCGAGTAAGAAGAATAAGAATCGTTACTCGTATGGCTTAAGCAACTGTCTGGACAAGGGCTAGAATTCCTTGAGTAAATAACTTGGTCTATTTCAGATCTGTAATAATCTGTGTTATGCATGCTGCTAATGCTCAAATTGGAGAAGTCACTGAGCATGGAATAATAGCCATGATCTCCTAAAGACTCATATTTTGGGTACTGTTCTGTGTAGTTGATTGAAGTACCATGGCTATTCGTGACCAGAATGGGAGGATACTGGACACTGGCCATGTGTTCCAGCGAGGACTTTTGATGGGTGAACTGAGATGACCCTGGTACAGGGCTACTTGCTGACCGGGTATTTAATGCCCCAACGGGGTGGCTTTTGGCAGGTGGAATGGTTGGTACACTCAATGCAGAAACAAGGGAAGGAACAGAGCTGGCCTCTGACTTCCGAGTCATCAACAGCCTCTCTTCAGGTTCCACAGCCACAGAACGAATGCTTGGATCTGACTGACGCTTGGGAGCAATGCGCTTCACTTCTGAACTGATTTCACCTTTGGAAAGAGAGGTACCAGTGCCACATTTAGCCAAAGCTCCTTCACTCATAGTTTTCACAGCAGATAATTTGGCACTGATGCGAAGCTCGTCTGCTACGGATCTCAGGGGCTGGTTTGCTCGTTCAGGGTGGTAATATTTGCATTTGTGTCCATAGGTGCATTTTTTCCCTGTAAAGAAACCTATCAGATTAGATATGATCCTTTAAAAGAAATCTGTGAGAATATCACTGAGAATTTGGGTTAGTTAAGACACCTGAACAAAGTAAAACGCTGACTGTGACTTGACAAAACTTTCCAGCACCATTCAAGATAACAGGGGTCTTAACAGTGCCATCCTAAACAATGAAATCAATGGAGTTAGAAAGATGCTTAGGGTGACACTGCATATACTCCAAAGTGTAGATTCTACACAACTGCACAATTCTTCTTGCCAAGAAAAACTCTGTGCCTGTTTCTCTCAAATGGTAACTCCCCAGGGGCAAGGGAGTTGGTGGGGAGCAAGGAGGAAGAGAATCTACTTTATCTAAGTTAAAATCTCTGTTAAGCTTCTACCCTGTCTCCTCTTGGGCACACCTAAAATAGCTGTGTGAATCTACTAAAATATGGTGAAAACTCATTTATTAAAACAATAGCTGCTTTAATTTCCTTGAACAATTGAGAGGTTCAGTAACCCATCAATATACACTGAATACTTCAATGCAGAAATTATTTTACTGTCCTGATACCATCTCCATATAATTCTATTTCTCTTTTATGGACCTATTGTAAAATATAGCTTACTGGGGATTCTTTTCCTACTAAACAGATGTATCTTGGGCCTGTCAGGCCATGAAAACTGGATTTGTGAAGCATTTTCAGCACAACAGCATTTTTTAAAACTGTGAATGAGTTCCCCAAAACATCTTCCCTTCCAACTATTTCCAAAGCCCTTCTCTACTCAGATCAGACTTCAGTACATCTGCCCCCCTCCTCTCTGCTCTCCTATCAACTGTCTGTCTCCATGCTTCCTATCATATACATACATGTGAGTATTTTTTTTAAAGGGACAGGCTTATTACATCTCTTGAAACATTCAAGTGTTACACACTTACCATAGGGACATGGTTGCTTTTTGTGTTCTGGAATCACAGGCTTTTTTCTTAAGAAATTTTCAAGGCTGGGGCCATGGCGTCCTAATGGGTCATCAGGAGGCATAAACCTGGAAAAAAGTAGACAGGCAAATTTTATTAGCTAATGTTCAAATTCCCTAAAACGAATACATGACACAATGTAGTGGCTAAGAATGTAAACTGTGTCCAGAGTTCAAATTTCACTTCAATTATTTGCTCGTTAGGTGGGCTGCAATACTAGAGGGTAAAACTAGTCTCCTGACAGGGGGCTGCTATAAAGACTAGTGAAAAAGTACAAAGAGGGCTTCCAGTACCAAATGCTAAGACTTGCTATTCCACTTGTGAAAAAGGAAACATACTTGTCATTCACAAAAGAATACATCAGCAGCCGTTCCTCAATGAATTTCTTCCATTCTGGCTTTTCATTTTGAAGGTCGCGGTAATTGTCATTTGACACAATGATGCCATCAGAGTCATAAGCCAGTTTCACTATGAAGCGGTCATCATAGCAGACTACCCTTCTGCCTTGAACTCGCCGAGACGGTGTGAAGACAAGGATTTTTTCCTTCTCCAGCTTGTGTAAAATTTCTTGATCTGCAAAATTAGGTTTGTACAAGAACACTGTAAAATCAAGATGTCCTGATTAGGAACAAGTCATTCTTAGCAGCTCTGTAGCTGGAACAGAGAGAAGGATGTTTTGCCAATATTATTTTGCTCAAAAGCTGCAGTCTTGGGTACTACCTTTCAACCAAGGATTTTCTAAGATATTTTACAGTGTGCCTTTCACACCACATAGTGTGTCCTGCCTTTACTATCACCATACTTCCAAACTTTTCATCCATATGGTGATAAAGTAGCTGTGAAATCTAACACGCTCATCACAGCGCTCATGCAGGCTGAAACTTAATTCCTCCTCCCCTGCTCCTCTTACATTTATATTCAGTCTAAGCTGCTCCATGGTAACGCTGCTTATGGAATGTATCATTTCATACTGCGAGTGAGAGATCACATGACAAAAGCTCTCCCATATTTAAAACCAAACTCTATCTCATTACAGGGAGAGAGGTTCTAGTCTAGCCATTTGCTTGTTTTCTATGAGTTGGGATTTCTCCCCACACACCCACAACCTCTTGGTCAAAAATTAAACAATATGTCCTCTTAATTGCAGTTTTGGATGGTATAATCCAGGAAGAGGATTGGCAATCTGCTGTTTGGCCAGACTAGGCCATAGTCATCTATCACTGTAATCCCAATTTCAGTTTGCGGATCCAACTTCTCCCCATCCCATTTTTCTTGTAAATGAGGCATCACCCTCCCCCCACAATGACACTGGACCATCAAAAGAAGCAAAGTCATACTGTAAACAATGCAACTTAAATTAGTCACAACTAATTTTCCTAATTTTTCCCAGTGGAGCCTGATCACCACAAACAGGGCTGGATTCTACCTAGATTTCCAGGGAAGCAAGGGGGGGGGAGTTTCACTCATTATCCCCTCCGTGGCAGTCCAAACACTCCCCAAAATGGTGCTCCTGGGGATGGGGGACTCCCAGAAATAGCTTAAGAGGGGAACTGGATGTCGGGGGGGGGATTATCCTCCTTCATGGAAACCTAGCCTGAATCCAAGTCTTGAGCTGGATTGTGAACACTGTTCAATCAACCTGCATTTACCTCCTTTTATGAATATGCTGGTTCGATCAGTGGCCCTGAGTGACTAGCAAGCACTGTGAGACATCACTGAATGAAGTTACAGAAACCCAGAGAAAAAATAAGGAGAAGAATGAGGCAAGCTTGGCAGGGGTAGTGCAAATGCACCTGAAGACTCATATAATCAAATCAGACTTATTCAACTGTAGTTAAGTCCACTAATGTCAATGGGACAGATGGATGCCTAACTTTGGATTATGGAAAAACAATAATGTTAGGAAAAATTGAAGGTAATAGAAAAAGAGAGTACCGATCATGAAATGGATTGACTCAATAAAATAAGCCATGACCTTCAGTTTGCAAGACCTCAGCAAGGCTGTCAGTGATAGGATATTTTGGATGTCATTAATTCATTGGGTCACCGTAAGTTAGAAGCAATTTGATGGCACAGAAGACACACAACAGTTGAACACTAAAAGCAGGCCACACAGATCTCCCCAGTGAGCAGCTTTGAAGAATTCTCCTTCTGTAGACAGAGGAATTTCAATTTACATCCATCCCCCTGTAAAGTCTTAGCATATGTGACATATTATAAATATTAAGAGTGAGACAAATATTTTAAGATAACATTGTGAGATGTCCACAACATGCCCATGCTATTTATTATTGGCGACAACCCTCTAATAATCTTTAAACAGACAATGCTTAAAGTCAGGCTAACTTGTACACAGTTGGTAAGCTTGAAGAAATCAAGTTGATCACCTTCCTCTCTAAGCGACTTCTCTTGGCAAGTGTAAAGAATTCTCAGTACAAATATTAATGTAGTAGCCAAGTCTACTGAAGCTACATATTCACATGCCTCACGAATTCACCAAGATGAAAAATCACCATCTAATGGAATTTACAATGTCACAAACACTATGAAGCATCCCCTTTTTTAGGAATTGACACTACAAGAAGCAACATTAGTGACGTTCACAATAAATGCCATCTTCTTGCTAACAGTCAACTGTTTTGCCAACTGAAGAAAAAGCCTGTGTTTGAACTGCTACCTGTAATTGGTGCATCTGGTCGAGATTGCTCTTTTCTCCACGCAGGCACAAATACCGTAATATCTTTGTGACCTTTTTCCAGAAACCAGTCAACAGCTAGCTGAATCCCTCGACAGGAAAATCCTTCTTTATTCCCATGACTGAAAAACAAAGCACAGTATTTTAGAGAGTTTTGCTATGAAGGATTGTGATGCTACTTACTTTCTAAAATATTTAAAACCAGAGAAGGAGACTGCATTATCAAAAAGATTCAATCAAATTTGGGATGGGGGTGGGGACAAACTGTCAAAAAGTCTGGCATCCAGATTAAACTAATGCTTCGATTTGATGAGCTCGAGCTAGACCTTAATGTGACCTGGCTGCTTAGTGAACTGCCTGTAATATTTAAACGGCTTTCCAGATCTGTTCCACATAGCATTCCTTAAAGTAGGAATAAAATCTCAGTTTACTTAAGTTAATGCCATTCATAACCAAAAAAATGCATTTGGACTTCAAAGTCAATCTAGTAACTTGGTACAATCCTGAGCAGAAAAACAAATACGATGCCCAAGTATTGTCCTTGCCACTCTCATTTTGTTTTTAAAAACACTGTAAGGTAACAGAGTAAGGAGTAACAGAGGTGGAATATGCAAACCATTTTTATTGTTAAGCTGTAACCCCTAAATAAGACCATATATGATAAAAATTAAGGATAAAAATGATAAAAATTTTGGCCTTCCCACAGACTAACAATGGAATGAATCTTGTAACAGTGATAATACAGATGAACTCACGCAACCCCGGGGAGGGGGCAAATCATGGATACATCTTGTCCTAAAATATTAAATGATTGTCACAAACAGACTGAATAAAATCAAGCTGTAATGGCCAAAAACTCAGAGAAATTAGCAAAAAGTAGATTTAATGAGGGTCAGAAAAGATGGTGGTAGGTTTATACTTCCAGTGCCTTAAGCCTGTGTAGAATTCTATCCCTTGATACTGGAAGTCACTCCCCTCCGCCTCTCTGTTAAGAGGTGTTTCAAACCATTACCTGACAGTCTTCCAGCTTAGAGAGACTGACTGTAAATTCATTCAAGCAGTTTACTGTTTTTTCAAACCGTTTTAATGCTTTCTCTGCACTTGCTACATCTCATGATTTAGAACAGGGTTGGTTCAACTTGCCCCGGTCACTGTGTGTTGTGTTTTGTGTGCCCAGAGATGAAAAGTATTTCCCTCATTCCGTTCCCCTTAGCAGTCCTTTCCAAAGGTCACAGGAATAGTCCCTTTTGGACTAACAGCCACATGGACTGAGAATGGGAGAAAAAAATTTACTTCATTTGTACCCTGCCTTTCTCTCCAATGGGGACCCAAAACAGCTTACACCATTCTCCTCTCCTCCATTTCATCCTCACAACAATGCTGTGAGGTAGGTTAGGCTGATTATGTGTGACTGGCCAGAGGTCACCCTGCAAGCTTCAAAAACAGAGTGGGGGATTTGAACTTGGGTGTCCCAGATTCTATTATGACATTCTAACCAGGCTTTGTAATTGCCCCCCCCCCCCCGCCTTTTCTGTAAGTGCTATCTTCACTGACACAAATGGCAAGGGGGTGATTTCCCCCTTTCCCCCTCCCCAATAGAGCCCTCCATCCAGTGTAGCAACTAGTTCACGCAACCCCGGTAATTAATTCTCCTGTGTCTGGAAAGGACTTCTGGAAGGAGGGGAATATATAAAAAGCCCACAACTCTTTGTGCTGTCACTGATGAGTCATAGGATTCCACCCGGTGCATTCATAAGGAAGCCATCTGCTCATGTCCTCTCCCCCTTCCCCCACACACAAAAACACGGGGCCTCCTCTGTGTTAGCAAACTGCTTTTGAAACCATGAAGCTTCAAAAGCAGTTTGTGACATGGCACAGGGCATGCATGTGGGAGTTAGCTGCTCAAACAAATCTTTATTTCTACCCCTGGAATGTTGCCTTAGCAACTATTTAGATCCTGTATATATGTATGAATATGTGTATTAGAAGACTATTTGGTTTTTCTCCTCATGTCCTTCTATCCTGTGGTTATGATCAGGCAAAGAGGATTGAAGATATAGAACGCCAAACTGATATTGCTAGCTTACAAAATAACAACATGTGGTCAAAATTTTCAAAATATTGTGAAGCCATAAGTTTACTTAACGTCGATGTATTGTCGAAGGCTTTCACGGCCGGAGAACGATGGTTGTTGTGGGTTTTCCGGGCTGTATTGCCGTGGTCTTGGCATTGTAGTTCCTGACGTTTCGCCAGCAGCTGTGGCTGGCATCTTCAGAGGCTGGCATCTTCAGATCTCCCTCTGGGAGATCTCTGTCTTTTGGTGCTACACCTCTGAAGATGCCAGCCACAGCTGCTGGCGAAACGTCAGGAACTACAATGCCAAGACCACGGCAATACAGCCCGGAAAACCCACAACAACCATTACTTAACGTCCTTAAAAATAAATGGTTTCAGAAGAGTGTTCACTCTAGCACGGTGCTTGGCCCTTCCTTCTGCAGTATTGGAAGGCAGATATAATAAAATCCCCTTTGAAAGGCTTTACTCCTGTCCATTAAGACACGTGGAAACTATACAGCACATGTTTTTTAGCTGCCCATATTATAAGGAAACATAGGATAAGATGATCACACTGTTATTAGGTAAAATCTCTGGTCTCACTGAAAAAGCTAGATTTGATCATCTCCTATCCAATAAGAATACCAAGATTACCTATCAAGTAGCCAGATACTGTTTGGTGATATTCAGATCTCAGAAATTATATTATACTGTAACTAGATCTTAATTTCAAATTGTTTTATTTGTTCTATTGTATGCCTTGAATTTCCGTTTGTAGTGTAACTGTGTTATATGATTAGTGGTCAAATGACCATAAATAAAGAACGAATGAACAAAATCTAATGTTCATGTAATGGTAATCTCCCTTTGAATATTTACATATACACATAGTACAGTGTTCCCTAAAAGTATTCTAATGCTGCCAAGCTACCTCATTGCCACGTTACTTCCATCAATGACAACTGGCCTCAAATTGTCTGAGCTGTCCACTACTTCATCTTCCAAAGACAGTTCAGGGCTAGCCACCTCCTTTGTAGTGGGACCAGTGTTTCCAGCAGTACTTCCGGTACTGGCTTGTCCTTCATTCTCAGCCTTGTTTCCAAGTCTCACCAATTCAGCTAAAATGTCATTGATGAGAGCATCGGCTCCCAGCTTGTTCAACACAGCTTGAATTTGATCTCCGGCATACCCCAGCTTTAAAGCAAAATCAATTTTAGCTTGATACTCCTTATTCAAGTTGGCTTTATTTTCTCCCAACTTCAAATCCTGAAGGAGGCTGCTCTGCGAAAAACTGGGACGATCCAAGCAGGGAGAGCGGCAGAGTTGCCGATGGGGTTTGTGGGAAATCTCTTTCTCCCTCCACTGAGAGTTGCTGCAGCTCTTCTTGAAGCAAGGCTGCTCCGGCTCACTTTCGGAGCTTGTCCATTCTTCAGACTCAGCACTGCAATCCCTGCCATCTTGCTCTAGAGGCTTCTCTTCTGGGCAATGCCTCTTCTCCATTTTCAGCCTTTCCACCATAGACCAGGCCGTCATCACGTTCACCTTCTAGCCAGATACCCTTAAATTGGTCTCACTTCTAAAACTGCCTGGAACGTGCACACCACAGCATCGTGTTGGCTGCTTCTGAGGCTGGGTTTCATTTGCGATACACACAAAGCCAACTATATATTCCTCTAGGAAGAAAAATATATAACATGCCCAATTAAATGCTGCACAATGATGCAAAACTTATGTTTACAAAAGACATTTAATTTAATTAGAAAAATATTTGCAATTTTGTTAAGCTTTTAGTCCTGGGAAATTTAATTCCCTTCCCCTCTTCCCACAACAACTGCATTTAAAGTAGTGTTGACTATTATACCTCCACCGCCCACATGGCGAATTCACTGCTGAGGTTACTGCACCTTCAAGTTGCTGCCTGTCACAACTGCTGTTGTGAATTAAAGATGTTGGTGCCAATCCAGAGGAAGTTGGCATCACTTCAATGTTACAGAAATCAATACATCAAGTTTGTCATGCTGACTAACCGAAAGAATTCAATTCTGGGGGAACAGAGAGCTGTGAAGTCAGATAAACAAAGAGGAGTCTTGTAGCTCCTCAAAGACTAAAAAGGCTTTATTCTAGCATAAGCTTCTGTAGGATCTAGTCTGGTTCATCTAGTCTGCAACAGATTAACACAGCGCCCCTTCTGGAATGATGTCTTACGCCAATGAATAATGTAAATCACAGAACCCTGAGCATGCTTGCTTAGAAACCAGTCCCATTCAGACCAGAAGGGCTCACTTCTGAGGAAGTGTGCATATAATCCAGCTTTGAACAATGCGCCTTCTGCCAATGAGTTCTATGCACCAAGCTCCACAAGATGATGGCAGTTTCATCAAGCTTCAAAACTCTGCAAAACAGCCAGGGGGAAGGCTGATCTCTGCATTAAAGTCCACAATTGTCCCAGTACAAGATACGATCCCCATATGATCAGTGCAAGTATTTATTTTCTTTACTTCATTTATACCCTGCCTTTCTTCCCAATGGAGACCCAAAGTGGCTTCCAACATAATTGTCCCTTCCTCACAACGACCACCCTGTGAGGTAAGTTAGACAGAATGTTGTGACTGGCCCAAGATCACCCAGCGAGCTTCCAGGGCAGAGTGGAGATTCAAACCTAGGTCTACCAGATCCTAGTGCAACAGTTAGCCACTACACCACACTGGCTCCCTCTATATCTCCCATATCTTCTAATTATCCCTATTTTCCATTAGAGACACATGTTGGGGATGTATACACACTCATGTACTAGTTTCTCAGCCCAATCCTGAGTGGGGAAGCAGAAAGTGCACAGGGAGGCAACTAAGGGTTACGCCACTGTATCCCAGACTTACACTGGTGTAACCCCCCCCCCCCCAATGATGGCGCCTGGCCACAGTGCTACTCCACCGTGGCCTCTTGCCAGTGCCCACCCACAGCAGCCAACTGTGTGCATAAGTCCCTTTGCCAGCAGCCAGGAGGCATGAGTTAGTCAGCTCCCTAAGCCATTTTGGGCCTGAGAATGCCCCCTGCAGCTGTGGAAAGTTATACCGTGAAAAATAGTGGTGTAGCCCACAGGCGGCTGTTTTACAGGAGAAACTTGCTCACCCTCTCCCCCATGAGGCTCGGCAGAGCACAGGATGCCGACTACCGTGGGGACCAATCTGCTTGAGCTCCACGGCGGCCAAGGCCCCACACCGACAGCCAACCAGTCCCTCACACCCCCTACATAACCTCCAACCAGGCAACCATGGCTCCAGGTAAGTAGGGGTGCGGCTGAAGGCTCTGCTCGAGAGCCCCCTGCTGCGACTTTAAGCATGAGATGGGAGAGGCAGCACATGGTGAGGGGGCAAGAGTGCACCAGGGGGACTTGGCAAAATCTGGAGAGTTCAGGGGAGGAGAGCTGAGTCCAGAATGCTTGACTAGCAACTACCACCCAAGTTCCCGTGCAAGTTGTCTGACTCCAGAGTCCCGGCTCAGGGAGGGCCAAGGGCGCACTGACAGGCAAGGGGGAGCTGGGGAGGCAACTGCCCTGGCTCGCTTATTTACGCCAGCCTCTCCTCTCCCTTCACCCATGCTACCCAAATGCCAGCCTCTGCAGTTGAGGCTCGCCAAGGGGGTGTGGCCCTTGCCCATGAGCCAATGCATCCCACGCCTGCCACGGAGGCGGTTACCCAGGGAGCTGCACTCAACACATCAGTTTTGAGGGGACCTTCCAGCAGCCTATGCCGAGGCTCCACTCAGACTCTCTCGGCCGGGCTCCCCCCTTGGGTGGAGGTGAGAGCATGGCTGAGGATAGGGGTGAGTGGGTGCTTGCTCTTGTAACTCCCCTGTAAGGGCAGCTGCGCAACTCCATGTCTATCTCCCAGGATCAGAACACCAAGCAGCTATGGGAACAGAACACCCAGATGAGGATGAGAAGCACTTTGCCAGTGGAGAGACGTCCCTCATCTGGCTGCCAGCAGCACCTAAGATGTTAAGAGCCACCACTGCTGCCCCCAGCCATTGACATCTTCCTGGGACATGGCCCGGCCTCTCACCATGTGTGTGTCAGTTTCCCTTTCAGACAGGTCACAAACCTGTCAGGGAGGCCAGGGAGCATAGCCGTTCCAATCCCCAGTGATTCTTCCTAGTTGCCATCTGAGCCCTGCCCATGGAGCCATTCCCCAAGCAGCCTGCAAGTCAACTCCACTCATGAGAAAGCAGCATGGGGAATGGCTCTCCTGGCCCTGACTGCCACACTAACAGGCACAGCCCTCTTCACAGGCGAGAGAAGTTGGCAACATGGGTCCAGACATCCTCTTCACTTTTTCTCAGTTCAATAAAGTCTTGTTGAACAACAACTCCCTCCCTGTCTGTTCGCTAGTCTGTGCATGACAGCAGTCCTCCTCCACTTCCCTGAAGAGCTACCCTTTCACACTTTCCAGCAAATGATCTCTGGCTCTGGGTTGGGACAGGTGGGGTGGCCCCAAAGAGGCTCCAGGTGTCTTCATGTGGCTCTGCTACCAAAGGGAGCAGGCATCTTGGAGACTCCAGCCCCAGCCAGCTTCTCTCCCCTCTTCTCTCTCTCAGATTCATTGCAGACAGTGGGGTGGGACTTGGAGTGTCACCCGTGTGTGTCTGGTGGAGGGGTGGGATGGCAGAGGGGAGGACTCTCAATCTCTGACAGCGCTGCTGGCATCTGATAAGCCAGGCAAAGACCTCTGCATGTGGGGAATGAGGTTGATGGTGGTGGTGGGGGATGTGGTACAATGTCCTGGAATCTCTGGGGCTCCTCTCATGTGAGGCCAGACAACTCTCCTCTTTGCTCTTTGCAGAAGCGGGGATGGACTTTGGGACTCTTGTGCTGGGAAAGGGATGACTGCTCTCAGAGCAGTTCCTCTGACCCTGCAGGCTGTCCTTAAACTCTGGGGGCATCATCCCAGGACTGGGGCATGGCTCGCAAGGTCCACCCTGGGTTCTTGCATCTCTTCAATGCAGTGATGTGTTTCAATGGAGCCGCTGCCAGTCAATGGACATTTGACATTCTCGTTACATCTGATGGGAAACTGCAGCCTCCCCTGCAGTTTCCAATGGGCATTCCCATCAGTCATTCCAGAAACTTTTCCCCACTCGCCTGTATAGAGCTGCCTCTTTGAGACCTTGGGGGGCTAATCCTAAGTGCCGAGGGCTGCAGGTGCAGTCCTCATCTAGTCCTGCCAACTTTCTGCTCTCACTTTTCAAGGAAAGAGAGTTTGTTTCTCAGAGCGGTGGTGGCAGTGATGGCGGAGGGGGGTGGGTGGGTTGCAAGCAAGTGGTGCTTCAGCCGCCAGCCTGGCCCTTGTCGGAAATGGGGGTTCGGTGAGCAGGTGGGGGTGCACCTTGCCTGCACCTTCAGTGTTGCCCCCCCCAATGGGGCAGGGCTTCTCTCAAGACAGGTGCCTCTTTTGGGGTATGGCAAGCCCAATCGTGGGGCTCTCTCTGCCTTGTGCACCCGCTATTTGTGGGGCCAGGGAGTAGCCCTATCAGTTGATGAGGGGAGACATGGCCCAGCCCGTAGACTGGCTATGCTTTCCCTTGCCACCCATAGTGCTTCAACTGCAGCCGCCTCCCAATTGGCGGATTCTGCCAGCGTTGCTAGAGCAGCTTGGGAGCATTCTCTCCTGGCCATTCTCTCCCTCCCCCCAGTGAGCCGTGGTTCCTATCCTGTCCCCCGGGAGGGGTGTGTCCCACCTGCCGCTCAACCAGGTGCCCATCACTGGCTGGGCACACCAGTGCAAGAGCTGCGGCCAGGACTGTGTGTGGCCCCCGGCAGCCTGCTCCCTGCCGGGGGGGGGGAACAATATCATCAGACAGAAGCGATCGCAGCCCACCCATTGGCTGTGCTGTTCCTTGTCCATTGCATACCTGTCAGGGAGGCGGCGTAGCCACTGTCGGGTGCTGGCAGGGTTGTTAGAGGAACGGTGGTGCAGGTGCTCTCAGCAGCAGCCATGCCTTCCCGGGCTTGGACGCTGGTGTTGCTCGCCCACTCAAGTCCTTTGGATTGGGCTGCCTATATTCTGGGTACAATCCAGCAAAAGTTAGTCACATCTAAACCCCAATGAAACCAATGGGAACTGCTGGTTAGAACTAAATCCTATTCTATTGCATTTGCTGGGACATACCCTAAGTCTTGGGGGAAGGGAGAGATGAAATCATCTTGATTCTAGATCCCAGACATACAACTTCACACATGTGGACATGGAATACCAGCACACGCGTCTCCTTCCACACAGGCACAAACCCTATGTAGATATTAAACTTTGCTGAACTTGCTTGAATTGCAGCTATTTTATAGTAAGTGCGATCAGATCCATCATAAGATTAAACATCCTGGGGTGTCTGATTTTGTTTGGTGGTGCTTTCAAATTGCCACAGGTATACTTGAACAGATAGAGGGTACAGCAGATGGTAACAAAAGTTCATTAAAGTGCAATGGGGAGTGGTATGGGTTCAGACATCAAACCTGGTAAGAGGACAGAAGTATAGGAGTATCCCTATTTTCATCTGTGAAGCAACTGAATCCTTATATATGGATGTGGACCTTTATATAAAAAATGTAACTTGAAAATTATTATTTAAATCATTTATTAGTTGCCTTTCTGCCTTACGGCATTCAAGGTGACTTACAACAGACATAAAAATACATTTTATAATCTCAATGTAAAATCACAATCTAAAAGCGTCAATCAAATGCAGTTCTAATTAAAACCATCTTCAGCTGCCTCCTAAAAATCGAAAATGAAGGGGCCAGGTGCACCTTCTTGGGGAAATTGTTCCATAATCATAGGGCTGCCACCAAAAAGGCCTTCTCTCGTGTACCTACTAAATAAGCCTCTTTGGTTGATGGGACAGTCAAGATGTCCTCTCCTTGAGATCTTAACTCCCAGGCAGAAATGTATGGGAAAAGACAGTCCTTCAGACAGCCCAATCCCAAGTCACTTTAATGGACAAGACCATACCTCACACTAGGCTCAGGTGTGGTACTGTAATAATCAGAGTCACATGTTCCAGTAGCTGGTCCCAACTAGTGGTCTAGCCGCAGCCTTCTGCACTAGCTGCAGCTTCTGAACACGCTTCAAAGGTAGCCCCAAGTTCAGCACGTTGCAGCAGTCCAGTTGAGATGTAACTAAGGCCTGAATCAGCTTGCAAACAGGGCCACTGCAAAAATGGGGCCAGTTGGTGCACTGTTCCATCTAGTACAGGGATTTGTAAAACAAACTTTTCTACATTTGTGACACAGTAACTGGAGCCTTTTTTTTTCAAAAGAACAGCTTCAGTGTATGTAAAACAAGTAGTGACATATAAAATGGGAGCACTCAAAACATCCCTAGTTAACCTACACATTTCTGCCCACTCAAGATCCTCCTAGCTATGGATGGATTTTTCAAGACTGCCACCTGTATCATGCTTAAATTAACCTTAAAGACAGAGGATTGGATCCAGTTTTCCAATGGCAGAATGGAACTTTCCTGCCTCCACCTTTCCTCAGCAGCCCACTGATCTCCACAAAATGTTGCTCCTCAGGATAGGAGCAGATAAGAGACCCAGAAAAATGACATAGGCGGGGTCTGCAGCAGAAAGGGGGAATTGGTAGAAATTGGCAATTTATCTGAATCGAACCCAATGACTGTAAATACTGCAGAAGATCCAAGTTAAATGATACAGTCGCTCTTGATGAGGAGAAACAGGTCATGTCTGATCAGGTTCTGGACAGGATACTATCCAAGAATTCCACATAAGCTGCTTTGAGACCCATGGAAGATAGAAAGGATATACATGTAAACTATTAATGTTATTATTTAAGAGAGATGTACATTTCAGGCAAAAGCTTCTGAATTTAAAAGTAATTCTTAATCAGACAGTATATTTTTGTTGAGAACAATTTATATATGTTAAAATATGCAACAGCCGAGGACTGGCAATAGAAAAGATCTATTTTTTTTTTAATAATTTTTTTTATTTTTCATAACTACAAAACACTACACAGCACTACACAAGACTATCACAAGGAAAGGGGAGAGGGAAGGGACAAAGGGGGATGGAAAAAGAAAAGGGGGGGGGAATGAACTACAAACACTAAACACTACACTTCAATGTTTTCCCTTCATACTGTCATAATACAAAAATAGCTCCATAGGATAATGATGGAGTGGTTAATCATACAGAGAATAAACATTTCAAATTCTGATTAAACTTTCCTCCCCCTTCTAGGTCCTGGACGCAATTCTCTCTGTGCAACCGCTGTTGCGGTGCTCTCCTCCTCCTCCCCCCCCTCCGGCTTCTCCTTTTCTTCGTTCTCGGTGCAGCAGAGTTCCGGGTTTTTATTCTCAAAATCCTTTAGTTGATCTTCTGATAGTATCTTATAGGCCTGATCTTTATATCTAAACCATATTCCTTCCGGAAATAACCATTTGTACTTTATTCCATGGTCCCTCAGAAGAGCTGCAAACTTTTTATACTTAAAACGCCTTTTCCGGACTAGAAATGGAACGTCCTTCAAAATCTTGACTTTCAAACCCAAAAAGTCCAAATCCGCATTGTATGAGTTATATAGGATGGTGTCCCGAATCTTTTTAAATGAAAAGTCAATAATGATCTCACGAGGCAACTGTTGCTTTGTTGCATATTTTGAAGAAGCCCGACGGACCTCCAAAATGGCACTTTTAACCTCTTCTTTAGTCGTCCTCGCGGGTATCGCCAATAGTTCCGAGACCACCTCCCACAGATCCTCATTTTCCTCCTCTTTCACGTTTTGGAAACGCAAAATTGTCTGCGTTCGTTCCATCTGTAGCCCGATCAGTTGGTTCTCAACCAACTTCAGCTCCTTTTTTGTAGCCTTCACAAGTGACGCACTTTCCAGAGCAGACTTCTCTGCCCCCCCCCGCTGCTTCCTTAATGGTTTTCACTTCGCTTTCAATTAAGCCCACCCTTTGATCAGTTTCGTTCAGCTTGTCAACAAAGGGTTTTATGGCTTCCACCACCGTCCTGCGCACCAACTCTTCGAGCGACTCTCCCTTCAAAGTAGCCGAGATTGACTTACCGAGAGCGGGACTTTGCTTCTTTGCTGCCATTGGGGGGGGGGGCGCCAACAAAATTCTGGAACTCAGCGAAGGGGAAGAACGAGTCTTCTTCAGATCAACCTCTCCTTCACGAATGCTTGTAGAACAGAAGGGATTCGCTTGTTTACGGGCTTCCGCCTGTTTCTTTTATTTGCCGTTTCTCGTTGCCCGGCGGCACTCGAGGCGCCGCGCACGTCTGCCGGCCTCCATAGGGACAAACGGGCAATTCCCCCCCGCATTGATTTCGGGGAGTTCTTCCCGCAGCGTCCCGGACCCTGGCACCCTCCCTGGGAGTCCTGGGGGCTAATCCTTGCGGATCAGCCACCCGGTCAGGGTGCCCGGTCGTTTCCTCCCGGACCAGCCGAGAGGAGCGTCCGGCATGGCTGAGAAAACGAAACCGAATCCCGCAATAGAAAAGATCTAGAGGTGCTGCTGAAAGAAGCATGCTGGGTTCTGGGGTTTTGTGTGACTTCCTTTCATGAACCTCCACCCCATAACCCTTAAGTAGTAAAGATCTTTTTCAGAATTATACAGCGATGTTTTGTTTCAATTTTAAAACAAAAAAAACTATTTTAAAATTAAAAAACTAAAACAACAGCACTAAAGGATCTTGCAAAAAAAGAAAATGTAGATTTAAAAATAAGCTGCTCATCTATATCATCAAAAGCATTTTCATATTCATTCCTTCTGCAAAGTTGGACAAGAAAGTATCATCTGAATGAAGGTCTGCCTCTGGGATTGAGGGGGAATGCTGCTCAGAAATATCTGTGCCAACATGAGCACTAAACATTCATCCATATTATTAAAAGAAGTGGCTCTTTGATAGTTTTAAAAAGCTTAATGTGACTAAAGATAACTGCACCTCTTCCTCCCTTTTTAGTTCCTTGCCAAGAAAACTTCATTGACAAAGAAACTCTTTGTAGGATCTTTTCATAGGACTTGAACATTCAAATTCAGAAAAAAGATAGCTGAGGGAGAGACATGATCGAGGTTTATAAAATTATGCTCAGGGTAGGGAGAGTGAAAAGAGAAAACTTTTTCTCCCCCTCTCATAATACTAGAATCTGGGGGCATGCCTGAAGTTGTGAGGAAAAATATTCAGGACAGACAAATGGAAATATTTCTTTACTCAATGAATAATTAAATTGTGGAATTCACTGCCAGTGATGTCCACAAGCAAAGATAGTTTTAAAAGAGAATTAGGTAGATTTATATAGGATAACAGTGAAATCCTAAGCAGAGTTACTCCAGTCTAAGTCCACTGATTTAAATGGGCTTAGACTGGAGTAACTCTGTTTAGAATTGCACTGTAAATGGATGACTGGTCTGATCCAGCAAGGCTCTTATGTTTCTTGTTCCTTTGCACGAGCTTCTATCTTTCACAAGCTACTGCGCATCATTTGTATAGGGGAGTAGATCTTTTACAAAATAAACATGTAAAGTAAAAAAGGAGGCTTGTTTGTAAGAGCCATTACACGGCAACATAAATTTAGGGTGTTTTTTAAAAAACTTTTACCCTCAAATTTGGAAAAATGTGGCATTTGCACTATGCTACAGACAGGCTGGTAATTTCCCAGGAAAATCTGGTTTTGGACAGCCTCATTATCATTTCCACCAACTTTTTCCTGGCATTAACCAGGCAAATAAGCAAAAACACATTTTGCAATTTAGGAATAGCTGTGCAGTGAGATGGTCTACTTTAAAATTAAAGTATGATGTTGCCTTAAGTTACCTCAAGCAGAAACTAAAAACTACCCTATGAATTGGTGAATCCCTTGTTTAGTAATCCAGTTTAGCTATGCAAATGAAAAGGGAAATTCTGAAATTTAAAAAAAGTTTCAAAGCATGACTCAGCTAAAGAAACAAATGTTGGTTAAAGTGGTTATGAGTGACTACCTCTGGTGTGGTAGCACACCACACTTACTTCCATCGACCAGTGCCATATTTAACAGCAGTGATGCAAGGTAGAGATGGGCACGAACCAAAATATGAACGAACATTTGTGACGAACCAGGCCAATTTGTGGTTCATGAACCGTTAATTCATCAGGGCCCATTTCTGACGAACTGCCACAAACTTTAGGCTGGTTCGTTTGGTTCGTCACTGCAGACAGCCTGGCGCCGATCAATCAATTTCCTAGGCAACAGGGGATGGACTTCCTGCAGACCTTCTGCTGACCTGGAAGTGATGTTTTCATGAACCAAATGAGCTGGTGCACGGACTGGGGCAGGTTCATGAAAGTTCGTGGTTCATAAAATGAGATGAACCATGAACTGTACAATTCTTTTTTTTCTGGTTCGTGCCCATCTCTAATGCAAGGCTGTCAGCACTGGCTGTCAGCACAATGATGCAAACCAACACTCTTGCAGCAGCAAATCATAAGTGCACAGTCTTGCATATACCACTTGCCTTTGCAAGACTGGATCTTGCATATGGTTATAAAAATGAGCCCTAATTCAGTGTTCCACCCAGCTTATTTTTTCATTTCACACACTTATGTCCTAAGGAGGGCTCAAAGCAGCTTACTGTTTTTTAAAAATACAAATTACAAGTTCTAAAACAATGAATTGCATATTAGAAGAACTAAAACACCCCCGATTTAACTACCCTTACAGTTCCCTGCCAGTTGGAGACAAACAAGGCAAAAATGTAGCTAGACCTTGGATCTGCCCAAACACATATAAAATGGATTTAGGGATAATACCACCATAGCTGGTTTCTCTTATAAGGTCAAATCCTTTCACACACCTACAACTGGCACTCTTAAATTAATGTTTAATTAGAGATGAGGCAAAGACTTTTTGCAATTTCTACCTTTTATATCAGTGGTTTAAGCATCAAGGACACCTGAAGTACTTTTCTCAAGCCAAAAGTTATACTACTCATAGAGGAAAAAGCACACTGAACTATGTCTTCATCACAACGTTATTGTCATAAGAATTTTAACATAATACTATAATGATGATTAATTGCCTGAACTTTGCAGATCCAAAGACAAGAAGCACAGACCAATTTATAAAACTTAAAATTACTTTTGTCTCATCTAGGATCACGTGAGTACAGGAGGGATGGCGGATAAAACAAGAATACTTTAAAAGGAATTTTAATTTTGTATTAAATGGGTATTTTATATACAATTCATCCCCTCCACTCACACCAGGATATCCTCCCATGTGCATTCTTAGGGCTGATTCATATAATACCATGTCCTCATGGCTGGCACAAGGCCTTTGTAACACAAGGGCAGCAAGAGTTTCATGCTTCTCAGGTCCATGGGGTCCTGTTCTGATAGTGACCATGGCACATATGGAGAAGGGGCTTCAGTCTTTCCCCCCAGGCCATTTTTGCAACCTGAAATGGTCAAGGAAGCTATTTGCTCAATTGGGAACTTACATGTATTGATAGCTGTGCACAAGTTTCCAGATGGTGGCTCCCTGAAGCAGGTTCAGTTTGCAAATATGGCACAGGAGGGGAGGCTGAAGCCCCTTCTCCACCTATGCCGTAATTGGAATACACCTCCCGCACAACTGAAAGGCATGGGACTGCGATGTGATACAAAGTCCTGAAGGCCGCCACAAGGACTTTTTATTGTGTGAATCAGCCCTTAATTTTGGAAAATATTTACATTTATCTGAGGTAATTTCCTTGGACACAGAGGGCTGGATCCAAAAACAGGTTTTCCATAATTCAAAAGGGAGGAAGAGTCCCACCTGACCACTCCAGATGACAGGAGATCATGGGATCTGCACAGACAGAAGCCATGTGGGACAGGGGTTGTAGTAAAGATAATAACTGGGTGAGATTGAAAAGCTGTCTGAATCCAGCCGAGAAACCGTAGTCTCCTGCCACATAATATTTAACAAACATTTTTAGGACACAATGTGGACATTACTGTACACTGGAAATAAATTGCTGAAGTTACCAAGGAGTACACTGGACTATTACCAATCAATAGGGAATAAATAAGGGTGGCAATGATTACTGCACAGAGTGACAAAAAGTCCTCAGGGTCAGGTCACCAGGATTTATTGATCCTTCTTTACCACACACTTCCCCCAAGCTCAACACTTCCCACCCATCCCACAACACACACACAATTTAATTCTCCCAAAAACCTGCAGCTAGACCAGGAAAGCCTGACTGGCTGGAATTCCAATGTATTAAATAACATGAAGAGTCTATATGACTCTATATTTTTACATAATCCACGATTGAAAGGAGTCTGAGGAGTTTGGACTGGCTACATCTGGCAAATATTCTACCTTCTGGTTATCTTACAGAAATACTCAGGATGGTACACATTTTCAAATTCTTGAAAAGAACTCACCAGTATAGACTACCATAAGATTTCCACAGAGAGATTGTAACACAAAGCAACTGTGCACTGCCACATATCTGCATGTAGGAATCATGCAACTACTTTATTTCATTTATATTCCACCTTTCTCCCCAACAGGGACCCAAAGCAGCTTACATCATTCTCCTCTCCTCCATTTTATCCTCACAACAACCCTGTGAAGTACATTTAAGTTGATTCAAGCCTGGGTTGCCCAGATCCTAGTCTGACATCCTAACCACTGCACCAGACCAGCTCTCATACAGCTGAGATGTGTGTAGGGATTTGGCAGCAAGTGAAACAGTCTTTAGCAGCTCATTAAAAGGACAGTAATCTCCCACATCATTCAGACAAGTACCTCAACATGTCCTTCACTCTGATAAGTTTTCTCCTCCATTACTACTGGATTCTTCTCCTTTTAAAAGGACTTTGGGCAAGACTTGGCACTACAGACACCTTGCTTATCTTCTGCTAACTTCTTTTGGCTAGGAAGGAGCGGGTTGTGCCTGAACCTGTATCATCCCTGCTGCATCAAACTCCCAGAGAGACATACCCAGATCTCTTCTTCATATCCACCTTTATTTTGCACAATACATCAAATTATTGGTGTGCGCAATAAATTTACCTGAACTTGCTGTCTTCTGATGAGATAACACATAAAGGAGACAACAGGGCAACAAATAAATGAAAAGGAAATTAATGAATATTAACACAGATATACTTAAAAAATGATTCAGTTATTTAGCCTGCTTACTGGTTTACTGATACTTCTAGTAAGTATGAAAGTTTCTGGATTTGTTGCATCCAATATTTTATTAAACAAGTAAATACAGAACCCAAGGCTTTATGATTTTATCAATGAACTTCAAATTCTTTCTCATAAAACAAAGATATCATGTTAGGTAGCGACAATTAACACATTAAACTGTCATCAGGCGTTTAACAAAATCCCAACAGCCTCTTTTCTACAAGTGTCTGGGAACAGGCCCTTGACGAGGTAGGAGAGGAGGTGTTTTTCTCTGGAACACCCCCTTCCCCCCAGTTTATTTTGTAACTAGAGTTCTAGGTCCCTGTTCACAAGGTAAATTAGGTACCAAAACACTGCTGAGGATAAACACAGCTGGAGTGTTTCAGGACGAAAAATACTTGGCATACTCACTCCCGTCGCCCATTCCTTTTCCTAATGCAAACTGTCCCTCCCAAGTATAAGATGTAGGATGCCTACAAGTGGAGAACTAGAACCTACTTCATATACCCAAAACTTCTAATAACAGTACCCTTTCCTTCAATATTAAAGCATAAGACTGCATTTTATTTACCACTTCCTTTTATTACCTCTTTGGGTCACATTCACTCTTTTGACCTATTTCAATATGTAAAGCTTTAACACACTTTGGAGCCTCCTGTAACTGTACATGTTTCTCACAGATGCTTCCTGGAGGCTGCCTCTTTTGAACTACAATATTATGAATAAGAGATATTTGCATTTGTCCCAAATCCAAAACAGATTTTAAAAGCAAACCAGAAAATCCATCTCAAAAGCACACAATGTCATTGCCACCGGCATACTCACTTCCATTGTGCCTTTAAGAAAGTAGCTTTGCTGTAATCCCAGTTAGCAGGTGCTGTATGTAGTCGAGAAGCATTGCTTTCTGTTAGAGCACAGCCGGTGTGCAGGGGGGTTTCTATTTCTTGGCCTCTGGTGTCGGATTGGTGGATGGGTTATGAAAGTTGCTCTCTACAGAAACACACCCACTTCACTTTCATGACTCACAGGAGTTTCTCTGCCTTTTTTTTAAGTAACTGTCAACTCTCAGTTGAGAACTATTAACCAAGAAAATTCAGTCGTGTCATCTTTTCACTGAAAAGCAACTAAATAAAAGGAATGTCTTGTGAGAGGAAATAACTGCTGCCCTCTAATAAATGTTTGTGAGGAAGTTATTAGATAACATTTCTGTCCCTATAGTGCTAGCTAATGTTGAGAGACAGAGGCACATTAAAGCCATGCCAGAAAGAAATTTTATCAATCTAGTTTTAACATACTGACTGTCCTAATGGAGAAAATGATTGCATCTAATACTATCAAATCAGCAGGATTAATATGACTCATTCCTTGGGTGGGTGGTCCTCCCAGGAAACCTATTGAAAACATTAATCTAATAGATAATAGTCCTGCAGTTGTGGAAGTACAAAAACAAAATTTAGGAAGGGGGGAAAGATGAGGAAATTCTGCCATTAAATAAGTGAATGGTGACTGATGCAAGTATCATCTTTTAATAGATGAAGGAAACCAGGCATGTCATCATAAAAGAAAGCCTGAGTGACCAGCACAGGAAGAGGTAAGCAGAGGAGAAACAATGAAAAAGAGGAGCAGAAGGAAAGAAATTGGCTTAAGTACATGCATGCAGTGTGAAAAAGGGCATGCATATCAGGACTATTACAGAAGTTGCTAATACTAATATTTTGATATTTCACTGTAGAATGCATCACATTCATCACTTCCAAGCATCCTGCTAAAATCCCCCATCGGAACATCTGTTCCCAGACTCACTCTCAAGATTGACATTCTTCAGCCCTATGTACAACGACACAGAGAGGCTTGAATAGGTTGTATTCTCTCCAAAACAAATACTACAGAAGTAAATATGATGCAGGCTATTCCAGAAAACATGCTGCTGCTCATCAGATAGGAAAACAGTAAACTGTTATATAAACAGCCTAGCTATCCTTTGAAGTTTCTTTTCTATTAAAGTGTCCCTGGTGCAGCAGACAGAATGGTGGGTTTAGACCAAGAGACCCATCCATGTGGCCAAATTACACTACTATCCATGCAAAACAGCCATGCCCCATAGTTGCTTTCCATAGGGAGCAACGCAGGTTAAGAGATACACTGAGAAAGTGTTTTTACCTAACCATCACCATATTTCTATCCAGCCTTCAATATAAGAAAGAGACAATATATATTGTCTCTTTCTTAAAATCAAAGGCAGCTGTAAGGAAGGGCCTTCAAATTTACATGAACAGGGGGGATGTTAACCTACTGTCTACACCCTCCAGTCGAACTCATCCCCTCAAGCTGCCTTTCCACTTTTTTTTTAAAGAAGAATTTTTATTGTGTAGGTTAATGCACACATATATCTAATACATACATCAGTTCCCTATAACACTCTACAACTTTTATACCGTATATTCATTGATTAAAACATATATTCCCCACCCTCTCTCCCCCTTTCTCTCTTGACCCCCAACAGCACTAAAATCTTTTTAATTCTCTTCATATTTTATCTATTCTAATATTTCTAATATTCCTGTTTCTCAAAGGTAAAGTTCCTACCTAGACTTTAATTCCACTATCATATAGACATCAGTAATTATCCATGGACCATAACTGTCCCTTCACATCCCACTTACTTTCCAGATACTCTTTAAATTTCTCCCAGTCTTTTAAAAATTCATTTGAATTTTGGTCTTTCAATTTTCTAGTCAACTTGTCCATCTCCACCATGTACAACAGTTTTTGTATCCAATCTTCGATCTCTGGAATCTCCGCTTGCTTCCAATACTGCGCATATAATAGTCTTGCTGCCACCATCATATAATATAATAATGTCCTGTCCATTACATTAATTTTTTCCATACTAAGTCCTAAGAAAAACAGCTCAGGGTTTTTCGGCAAATTACCTTTTATAATTATCAACATTTCCGCATATATCTTAGACCAGAATTGTTTAGCCTTGTCACAAGTCCACCACATATGATAAAAAGAGCCTTCATGTTGTTTACATTTCCAGCACTTGTTTGCCATAGCATTACTCATATTTGCTAATTTTTTCGGTGTTAAGTACCATCTATACATCATCTTATCCATTCTCTTTTAAATTTACACATGTAGATATTTTCATAGTATTTTCCCACAAATGCTCCCATGCCTCCATTGTAATCTCTTTATTAAAATTTAATGCCCATTTCACCATTTGTGTCTTTACCACTTCATCTTCTGTATACCACTTCAATAACAACTTATAAAACTTAGAAATTATCTTTATTCCTTCTCCAGGCAAAAGTTCTTCTAACTCTGAGTTTCTACTTCTGAAACCTACTTTTCTTCTGTCTACTTCAAATAAGTCTTTAATTTGTCGATATTGTAACCATCCATATTTAAAAGATAAGTCTTCTTTCTTCATTTTAACAGTGTTTCTTTCTATCAACAATAGTTCCTTGTAAGTTATCCAGTCTTTGCCTTGGTACTCTGTATGTGGTTTTATCACCTCTGCCGGAACAATCCACAAGGGCCTTTTCTCTTCTAGATATTTTTTATATTTTTGCCAAACCGCGAAAACATTTCTCCTTACATAATGATGTTGAAACATATTATCCACTTTACATTTATCATAACATAAATATGCATGCCAACCCAACAAATTGTTGTGACCCTCCAAGGTTAATAACTTTAAGTTAGATAATTTTACCCAGTCTCTTAACCATGTTAAATATATCGCTTCATGATATAATCTCAAATTTGGTAACTGTAATCCACCTCTTTCTTTTGCATCACATAACACTTTCATCTTAACTCTTGGCTTCTTCCCCGCCCACACAAAGTCTGATATTTTCCTTTGCCATTTATCAAATTGCTTATTGTCTCTCACAATTGGGATAGTTTGAAGCAAAAACATCACTCTTGGTAACACATTCATTTTCACAACTGATATACGTCCCAACAACAAATTCAATTAATTCCACTTTATCAAATTCTTTTCTAATTGCGACCATAGTTTTTCATAATTATTCTTAAATAAGTCTATATTTTTCATTGTTAATTCTATTCCCAAATATTTTGTTTTTTGGACCACTTCACGCTTCACAAGACTCATTAGCTCGGCCTGTTTCTTTTTCGTCATATTTTTGCAGAGCAATTTAGATTTAGCTTTGTTAACATAAAAACCCACCAGATCTCCAAATTCTTTAATCTTATTTAATAATAACGGTAACATCTGGACCGGGTCTTCAGTAATAAACATCACATCATCTGCAAAAGCTCTGAATTTGTAAGAAAAACCATTGAGCCTTATACCTTTAATACTGTGGTCATCCTTTATCTGTCTTAACAATATTTCCAAAACCATAACAAACAACAAAGGTGAAAGTGGACATCCTTGTCGTGTTCCTTTTCTAACTTCGAAATTTTCTGTTGTATCATTATTTATGCATATTGTCGCTTGTTGGTCCTTGTAGATAGCTTTTATAGCTTCTGTAAATTCTTGCCCCAGTTGTCAGCGTGTCAGTTTGCTTGTTAGTTCTCTAGTCAGAGGTACGCCATAGTAACATGCTATATTCTGTAGTTGTTTAGCTTTCCTCCCTCTAGGCCCAGGTGGTGCCCAGACCGCATATATCCATGGGAGCGAAGAGTTCTTATCAGCCCGTTCCGGCCGAAGACCTTGACGTCCTCGTCTTCCCATGCCTTCGCTGACAGGACTAAGGGGGGAGGCTGGGAATGGGTGTTTGAAAGTGTTGTTACATTCATTCCATGTGTTGTTCTCAACAAAGCTTTTGTTCAGCCACGGGTCTCAAACCCTTGGATTGTGGACACCTGTATCCTGAGTATAATCTTACAATAAACCTTTTGAAACCAAGAAACCTTGTGCTTCTTGCAGAGGGGGGAGATGAACTCTGGATAACTGGGATTCCATAGTCTGACATTTTGTTGAGAATCTCCTCTACTCCCCCGACCCATCACCCAGGAAGGATGGATACCGGATCTACTCCAACAGACCCGTCTGATCCTGGTACGGAGGGTGCAGAGCCTGCTACCTTGCCTGACGGTGGGACTGAACAGGCACGAGTGAGCGGTGAAGGTGCACGGCCAAGAGTCAGCGTGGGACGAGGCTTCAACACGCTGTCATCATTGCCAACGCCCCGGCAGTGGGGTTCGAGTCCCCGGGACACCAGGGAGAGGTGTGCTGGCACCATGTTTTCACGCTCCATGGTTGATTCGAACCTAGCCCCGGTGTTGGAGGACCTGGGGCCAACCAGAGACCAAGTTTGGGAAACTGGCCGATTATCCACGCTCTCAGCGGAGCCACCAGAGCTAGCACTCAGCCCTGGTACTGCTGGGATGAGGAAGGTTGCCTTGTAGAATGGAATCCGCCGGAGGAGACTGGCAGTCTCCCGGATTGGAATACGCTGCACACGGAGTTAATGAGTTGGGATTATGCCGATGTTGGTTCAGCCGGAACCTGGGAGAGTGAGACTGGAATCCTGGCGAGAGAGTGGCGTTGGAGTAACCTGCAGGACCAAGCCCAAGTGTTGCAGTACGGAATACTGGCAGTGACAGGAATGGTCAAGGGTTGGGTTGCCAGTTCCTCAGAGATGTCGGGCCCACCCGCCTCAGGGACAGCCGCTGCCTTGGGGCCCCAGACGTGTGGGGCCAGATTTTCAGAGGAGGCAGCGGAGAGGGCTGATCGCAGCGAGCCTGGGAGAAGAGCCTGCTCCAACAAACCTAAGAGGAAGAGGCCGAACCAGAACCCAGCGACCAGGCAAAGGATCGCTACCAAGCTCTGGAGGCGCGGATGGAGACGAGAGAGGATTTAGCACAGGCCACCTATCTCATACGTCTGATGGTTCAAGGGGAGTCGGGCGCAGCACCTGGAGGCAGTACGGGACTGCCGGCCCAGCCAAGACCTGGCCCCGCGGTCGGACCAGTCCAACCAGGAGGCCCGATCCAGCCAGGACCCCGGCCACTCCTCGCGTTACCAGCTCCTAGAGTTTGTAAGCAACTGCCCGCCCCGCCGGCCCAGGGGCCACCAATTCCTTTACTGCTGCCACCGGGACCCATCGGCCCCGCTGCGCCTGGGGGGGAGCGCCAGTCAGACCAGCACCGGGGGGGTCCAGTGATACCTCCAGCTGGCCTTGTAGTACCGTTACAAAATAGGTGGCTGTACCTGTAATAAACTGGAAGGAAAAAAGGGGGGCAGAACCCTACAGGATACAAAAATTGATTCTTTATATAATATTTTCAAAATTTCAAAAGTGCAATGTGCTCATAACGCTTCATACAGTGTCTTCAAAGTTTCAAAAATGCAACGTGCTCATAACACTCCATACAAGATTCAGTACATATTACATAAGCAATCTTACAAGGTAGGATGAATAAGAGATGATACCATTTGAAAAACCAATTCATGAAATATTTTCCGGGAGATAATAGCCCGCATAGGCTTAAGTCTTTGTTTGAAGTCAGTTTATCCTTCTATGTTATTATGACTTAAGGTGGAAATATCTTAGTTGTTATTTCATTCCAGCACGGTGCAGAGGTAATTGCCAGTGAGGAAACAAACGCTGGGGAGTGCTTCCTCCTGGGATAACACACCATAGAACGCTCTCCCCTGGAATGCTCTCAATCACTCAATCTGAGGCCGGCTGCGAACAGATTTCACGCCTGCTTCTTCAGGAGCTTCTGTTTTTAACCACCAAGTAAAAGTAAGCATCAGCCATACATTCATTCATCCCGGTGTGGGCGGCAGTGTCCTTTACACGGCCTTGTAGTACCGGCCGGCCCTGTAGTACCGGTCGGGCTGGCTGCTTCAGCAGGACCAAAATCCGCTGCCCCGGGGGGGGGCGCCTCAGGTGCAAGGCCCGCTGCCACCGTCGCCTCAATCAAGGCCGCAGCTGGTTCCTGGAGGAGCCGGACCACCAGATCGACCACAAGCCCCGTTCCGTCCGCAACCGCATCCTGGAGGACAAGCGGTGCCATTGAGACCCATTCCCGGAGCAAGAATGCCATTCCAACAGCAACAGATGCGGCCGAGGGGCACCACACTGCAAATGCCACCCTTGCAACCAGTCCAAGCCGCGGACGCGATGGCAGGCGGTGGGGCCGAGCTGCCTATGGGATGGATTAAACTAGAAGCGACTTTTGATGGGGACCCACGTAAATTGGGATTCTTTGTAGTTTAAGCACTATAATTCTTTAATTAGTGGGGCTACCTTTTCCCAAATGAAGAAAGCCGAGTAATGCATTTAGCGGCCCACTTGGAGGGCATCGCAGCTGAATGGTATGTAACTTTTTATTATTTGGGGGGCCCCCGAATTGGGAAGTTTGCAAGCCTTTATCATTGCACTGATAGCCCAATATGAAGATCCTTTGGAAGGGGAGAGGGCCTGCACTGAGCTCCAAACCTTGCAACAGGGATCTCAATCAGTGAGGGACTATGCAGCAAAATTTCACCAGCTGGCTGCGAAGTGCCCACATTATGAAGAGGGAACAAAAGTAGTCCTATTTCGTAATAGGATGAATCCCAGGCTGCTCAATAGAGCTCTGATGCAAGATGTCCCCCAACGCTCTTCGGGTGGATACAACTAGCCTGTGAAGTAGAAAACCGCACCCAGATCGTCCAGCTAGTAGAACAACAACAAGCCACGGGAACCCGGCAAGCACTGGCAGCTTCGAGAGGAGGGCGGGGTACCCCCAAAGCAAGGGGGGCCAGAGAGATGCGCTGGAGACAGGGTTTGTGGCTCCAATGTGGCAGTAGCGGGCATTTCGCAGCACGATGCCCTCTCCGGGCTCAAGCTCAACCACCGCCACCGGCTCGTCCCGGCCCGGCCCCAAGAGCCAGCAGAGGTCGAGGAATGACTAAGAGGGGGCGTCCGGAAACAGGATTAGAAGCTGAGGAAGTGTTAATGGAGTTTGACGCCCAGCATCCAGACCCTGAAACCACTAGCCTGCAGTCGGGAAACGAGATGGATCTGTCGTAAGGAGTTCCCAGTGACAGATCGAAGAGAAAACCACACTGGAGGAGGTGAGAGAAAGAAGGGCCATATTATTTATCCCGGTTACGTTAATTAACCCAAAAAGGGGGACCCATGTCCGAGTACAAGCTTTAATCGACTCAGGGTGCTCACGGGACATTATTGCACCTGCACTAGTGAATGTTCTGGGGTTGGAAACCCATGAACTGAAAGTCCCAATTATTTTTGAGCAAATGGACAGTTCTAACCTGAATCCATCCGTGTTAGAGACAGAGTGGGTGCCCACGGGAATGGGCAAGCATTGGGAAAGTCGCTCTTATGTTGTGAGCCAAGCAGCCAAGTATCCGCTCATCCTGGGAAGTAGATGGCTTTGGGACCACAACCCCTATATCAATTGGGCCAAGGGAATAATAATCTTCGATCAAGAATATTGCCAAAAACATCATCGGAGATCAGAGTGGGGCGGGGAAGCCCCAGAGAATTTGGAGGTTGCCCTTCTAACTACAGAGGAGCTAAATCTTATTCCTCTAGAGTACCAGGACATGGCTCAAGCGTTTAGTGAAGAGGAGGCAGATAGCATGCCACCTCATCAGAATACAGACTGTGCCATTGAATTGATCCCGGGTGAAAGGCTCCCCAAAGGGAAGCTATATTCCATGAGCCCAGCAGAAAGACAGGAACGCAGAAAATTCATAGATAAGACCCTGGAGAGAGGCTTCATCCGACCTGCCAGCTCCCCACATGCAGCGCCTGTTTTGTCTGTGAAGATGGACGGGGGGCTCAGACTTTACACAGACTTTCGGGGCAGCAATGCTGTGTCCATGACCAACGTCTATCCGATTCCGTTGATTCGAGACCTGCTTAGTGTGGTGGCGCAGGGTAAGATCTTTTCAAAATTGGATCTCAAAGATGCTTATTTTCATGTCAGGATAAGGGAAGGGGATGAATGGAAAACCGCGTTCAATACCCCCTTAGACCAATACGAATACCTCGTAATGCCTTTCGGCTTAAAAGGGGCTCCTTTGGTTTACATGACGATGATCAATGAAGTTTTGCATGAATTCTTGTACAAGGGGGTCGTTGTTTACCTAGATGATGTGCTAATTTATTCAGAAAATAAAGAAGCACATGTAAAGTTAGTCCGGAAAGTGTTGGCCGCCCTGATACGCCACAGGCTCCCAATCAAGCTGTCCAAATGTGAATTCCATAAGAAAGAGTTGGATTATTTGGGCTATCATGTCTCGGGGCAAGGATTAAAAATGGACCCCGCTAAAGTCAAAGCAGTGCGGGACTGGCAAGCACCCACCACCTGAAAACAATTGCAATCCTTCCTGGGATTTGCTAATTTCTACAGACCATTCATTGAGGGCTTCGCCCAAATTGCCCTCCCTTTAATGGACTTGCTTAAAACAAAAGGGAAAGAAGAACAAGCCTCTAAACCGATGGCTAAGTTCGGGTGGGGGCCAAACTGTCAGCTAGCATTCGAAGCACTGAAGGACCATTTTACCACAGAGCTGGTCCTACAGCATCTCGATGAGAACTGAGCCTTCATAGTGCAAATGGATGCAAGTGACTCAGCCATCGGGGGGGGGTGTCCCTCATGCAGAAAGGTGATGATGGCAAAATGCGGCCATGTGCATACTTATCCAGAAAATTTACAGAGGCAGAACGAAATTGGAATGTGTGGGAGAAGGAAGCGTTTGCCGTGAAAGTTGCTCTCACCACCTGGCGTCATTGGCTGGAGGGAGCTCGTCATTCGTTCCAGGTATGGACGGACCACAAAAACCTAGAAGCACTCTGCACGCCCCGGCGTCTTAATGCTAAGCAACTTCGCTGGGCTGAGTTCTTTTCAAAATTTGATTTCACTTTAAACTTCTTACCAGGCAAGTCCAACTTCCTGGCGGATGCTCTCTGGCGCATGCCCCAACATCAGAGCAGGAGGGAGGAGACTATTGACACGGTGTTTCCCCCCTGCCACTTGGGGGGAGTGGTTACTACACGTAGCCAAGCAACCGCCAAGCAAATTTGTCTCGAGGGGTGGAGAGCTAAAGTGAAAAGCTAAGTGGAAAAGGAGGGGGAGCAAGCACCCACAGGAAAAATGACACAAATGGAAGCTGGAGAATGGGTTAAGGGAGACAAGTTATACATCCCAGCTAGCTTAAGGAGAGAAGTGCTGCAACAATGCCACGATGCCTGAACCGCCGGCCACTTTGGATACCTAAAAACATTGCATTTAGTACAAAGACAGTTCTGGTGGCCCAGTGTCAGGAAGGACATGTCCCAGTATGTAGCTTCCTGCCCTACTTGTATAATGGCGAAGCCTAGGAGGGGGAAGCCTCCGGGACTTTTGCAACCACTGGAAACCCCCTCTAGACCTTGGGAGGTTATTTCCATGGATTTTATCACCGTGCTATCCCCCTCTAAGGGTTGTACATGCATTTTAGTAGTGGTGGATTTATTTTCAAAACAAGCTCACTTTATTCCTTGCGCCACAGTACCGTCAGCAAAGAAACTTGCTAGCTTGTTCATGAAACACATTGTAAGGCTGCATTCTTTTCCTTCCAAGGTAATATCGGATCGCGGAACACAATTTGTTGCCAACTTCTGGCGGGAGCTTTTTCAAGTGGCGGGCATTGAACAAGGATTAAGTTCTGCCTACCATCCTGAGAGCGACAGACAGTCGGAAAGAACTAATCAAGTGCTAGAGCAATTCCTCAGATGTTATATCAATTTCCAACAGGACAATTGGATTCTAATTCTTCATCTGGCCGAGTACGCCTATAATAACTTGGTTCACAGCTCGACAGGAGAGACCCCGTTTAAAATTGTGCATGGATATGAGGGGTTGGTGTTCCCCCTCGCAGTGCACCCAGAATCCAAACAGTCTGGGGACTTAGGGGAATGGTGGACCTCTCTCACAGAGCAATGGACTGTAATTCAAAAAACTTTGACCAAAGCAAAAGCAGACTACAAAAAGTATGCCGATCGCCATCGTGTGGTGCAGTGGGAATTACACCCCGGAGATAAAGCTATGTTTCTACTAAGAATTTCAAAACGGAGCAATCCAGTAAAAAACTGGGGTTAAAGTATTTAGGGCCCTTCCCAATTAAAAGAGTAATCAACAATGTGACAGTAGAACTGGAATTGCCAAAGAATCTGCGCCAGATCCACCCTACCTTTCACATTAGCCTACTCAAAAAAGCACCTTCCCCAGATGAATGGCATCCCGAAAAGCCAGTGCCCCACCCAACGGTGATAGACAGCCAGATCCACTACGAGATAGAAGAAATCTTGGACTCCAAACACAGACACAACAAGACTTTTTCCTGGTCAGGTGGAAGGACTTTGAGGAGGGGTTTCGTGAGTGGGTGGAGGCTTCTCATGTAAATGCCCCTAAAATAATTGCTAAATTTCATTAAAAATACCCTGATAAAGCAGGAGCTGGAGGGTGAGGGGAGGGGTCTTAAGGGAGGCAGAATGTCAGAGTGTCAGTTTGCTTGTCAGTTCTCTAGCCAGAGGTACGCCATATTAAAGTGCTATATTCTGTAGTTGTTTAGCTTTCCTCCCTCTAGGCCCAGGTGGTGCCCAGGCCGCATATATCCATGGGAGCAAAGCATTCTTATCAGCCCGTTCCGGCCGAAGACCTTGACGTCCTCATCTTCCCATGCCTTTGCAGACAGGACTAAGGGGGGAGGCTGGGAATGGGTGTTTGAAGTGTTGTTACATTCATTCCATGTGTCATTCTCAACAAAGCTTTTGTTCAGCCAGGGGTCTCAAACCCTTGGATTGTGGACACCTGTATCCTGAGCATAATCTTCCAATAAACCTTTTGAAACCAAGAAACCTTGTGCTTCTTGCAGAGGGGGGAGACGAACTCTGGATAACTGGGATTCCATAATCTGACACCAGTCCGATCTTATCCATTAATAAAAACAAAATCACAATTTAAATTGTCAAAGGCCTTCTCCTCATCCGTGAACAGAAAGCCCACCTCTTTCTCAGGATGTTTGTCATAGTACTCTATGGCATCCATAACAACTCTCAAGTTATCCCTTATTTGTCTATTCGGTAAAAATCCAGCTTGTTCTCCCCCAACAAAGTCCATTAAAAATATTTTCAATCTCTCTGCTAAGACTCTTGTAAAAATCTTATAGTCGTTATTTAACAACGATATAGGCCTATAATTTCTAACATCTGTCAAATCCTGTGCCTCCTTTGGAATCAATGAAATACTTGCCTCGTTCCAAGTTTTTGGTAATCCTTTTTTCTTAATTATTTCATTAATCAACTCTTGCATAGTTGGCACCAGGTCTTCTTTCACTATTTTATAAAATTTAGCTGAAATTCCATCTGGACCCGGTGCTTTCCCTAGTTTTACTGAGTCTATAGCTTTGAAATTTCCTCTTCTGTAATTGGGGCGTTTAAATTTTTCTTCATAGTATCCGAAATCCTGGGTATCTTCGCCTTATCCAAATACTGTTCTATTTCTTTTATATTAATAGTTTTTTTCTGGAATAATTTGGCATAATATTTATAAAATATTTTCTTTATACTTTGGTGTTCCACAACTTCTTTTCCTTCCTCAGCTATTTTGCCAATTATTTCGCTCTCTCTCTTTTTCTTCAATTGCCAGGCTAAATCCAGGGTTTATTTGCTCCTTCAAAAGTTTTTTGCTGTAAACTTTTTAGGTTCCATTCTAGTTCTTTGTTCGCAAAGGACCTCAGCTGCTCTTGTAATATCCTTATTTCTTGAATTATTTTCTTCTTTCCTGGCCTTTTCTTTTAACTCTTGTTCTTTTTTATTTTCTCCTGAATCGCCTGGAATTTCTTCTCTTTGTTTTTCCTTTCTTTACTATTCAAAGTGATCAGGTTTCCCCTGATCACTGCTTTATACGCATCCCAAACAATATGTATTGGCATTTCTTTCCCAATGTTATATTTTAAAAGATTTTTTGTTTCCCTTTGAATATAGTCCACATTTTCTTGTCTCTGAAATAAATCTTTGTTCAATCTCCATCTAAATTTCTTATATCCTGTTGCGGCTTTCCACATCATTGGATTATGATCAGAACTCACCTTTGGCATCACTTCTATTCTTTTAGTCAACAAACTTATGTCCTTGGTTGCCCAAATCATGTCTATTCTTGAAAAGGACTGATGACTTGCAGAATAATAAGTAAAGTCTTTTACCTTTGGGTTCCATTTTCTCCAAATATTTTCCAACTAGCTTTACTAGTTCAAAGAAAGATTTAGGTAATTTCCCTATTTTTCTTTGTATCTTCTTTAACTGTTTATCTAATTGCAAATTGACAACTCCATTAAAGTCCCCCATCATTATTATCTGGTCATACAAATATTGGTCTAGGTTCTGGGTTACCTCTTTATAGAACTCATCTTTAGCACCATTAGGTGCATATATTCCTAGAACCAAGGTTTTTTTGTTCATCATTATTTCTACCGCCAAATATCTTCCTTTCTTGTCTCTAAAAACTATTTTAGGGTCCAATTCTTGCTTTACATATATCACAATGCCTCTTTTCTTTTATTTTGCAGATGCCAAAAACTCTTTCCAATAATCCATTTTTTTTTAATTTTACTGTCCTGTTCTTTAATATGTGTTTCTTGTAAACATACTATATATTACAATTTTGTTTCTTTAGCCAATGAAAAACTACTTTACGCTTCTGTGGTGAAGTCAATCCATTAACATTCCAAGAAATCAATTTGTACTCCATGGTATTACTTTTTAAAAACTCCAGCAAAGTCTTTTTGGTTGTCAATCAGGAACACTGTCATTTCATATCTTGTCTTGATGCTGACTCTTGTAGATTGGAAATAGAAGCTCAGGCCTTCTGGTATTTCCCACCTATACCTGATGTTTTTCTCTCTCAACTTTTCTGTCAATTCTCTATATTTCTTTCGCTCTTGGAGTATCTTTCTGGGTAGTTCTTTCATTATTCTAATCCTGTTTCCTTCCATTTCCAGAGGGTTTGCATAATGCTGTCTCAAAATTTCTTCCCTCATTCTTTTGGTTGTCAGTTGTACAATTACATCCCTTGGTAAGTTCTTCTGTTGTGCATATGTGTTTACTCTGTATACCAGATCCAAATTTGCCTCTATTTCCTCTGGCTGCTTTTCTAGGAACTCTGCCAGTACGCCCACTATTTGCTCCTGCGCGTTCTGGGTTGAACTCTCAGGCACTCCCCTAAATCTCAGCTGATTTTCCGTCGCTTTGCACTCTATCACTGCCACACGTTCTTGTAGTCTTTAATTTTCTTCTTTTAAATTACTGGTGTTTTGCTCCACCTCTTGTACTGTGTGAGGCCCTGCCCCTCCCCTCGCCACCCCTCCACACTCAGCCGTGCCTCTGGGCGTTCGCTGGGATGGTGGCAGGGAGTCCCCTCCACCTCAGACTTGACGGGGACAGCCGTCGGTGCACTGGCCTCAGCCTCCACCTGTTGGCCAGAGCCTGCGTCTTGCCCCCCCCTCTCTCTTACTCTGCGCGTGCTCTTCCGTTCCCCACTTCTCCTCCTCCTCGGTGTCCTTGGGTGTCTCCCTTTTATGGCACCACTTCAACCAGCCTCTCCGTTCTCCACCAATCCGCTCGGCCGTGCCTCTGGGCGTTCACTGGGATGGTGGCAGGGAGTCCCCTCCGCCTCAGACTTGACGGGGACAGCCGTCAGTGCACTGGCCTCAGCCTCCACCTGTTGGCCAGAGCCTGCATCTTGCCCTCTCTCTCTCTCTCTCTCTTACTCTGCGCGTGCTCTTCCATTCCCCACTTCTCCTCCTCCTCGGTGTCCTTGGGTGTCTCCCTTTTATGGCACCACTTCAACCAGCCTCTCCGTTCTCCACCAATCCCTCGCCGTGCTCCCCTCTTCCCCCTCTCCGTGCCAAGCTTTCCCCTCTATCATTGGTGCCTTCCCCTGTCCCTCCTTGAGCAACCCCCATCCCTGGCCCGCCTCCTTCCCCTTTTCCCCACTCTTGTCTTCTGTCAATCTCTTCTCCCCTTCCTCCGCTCCGGCTTGGCCCATTACACCGGGGAGCCTTCCCAGCCCTCCACCCCCCAATCGGGCTTCGAGCTGCCGAGGGTCCCCGCCTCCTGGCTGCTGCTGACGTCCGGGCCCACCCCCGCCCCGGCGTGGGCCTCGCCCATCCAGCCGCCATTACGCCGCCCGCCCGGCTTGGTCTCCCCCGGGCTCCTCTCCCTTCCTCCCTCCGGCCCCGGCTGTCGTGGCGGCGCAGGGCGCTGCACCTCCAGGGTTGTCTGCGCGGGCTGCGGCGTTGGCGGCGGTGGCCTGGGCGACCGCTGCGTTGGCGGCGCCGCACTCGCCTCCGTCGCTTGCTCCTGCCCCCTTCCCGGTCAGGCGTCGCTCCGGTGCCTGGCTCGGCTGCTTCTCCTCAGCCTCCTCTTTCCCTGGTTGCGGGGTGAGTTGGGGGAGCTCGGCGGGAGGACAGGCTATGCTGGGGCCGTAGGGGAGGGGAGGGCAGGGCCGGGCTGAGCCCAGTCCGGGGCAGGAGGGTCGTGCTCCGGACATACTGTTTGTGTTGTTGATTGCAGTTTTTTTAATTTCCTCTATATTCTTAGATAACTCTTGCACCTCTTCCTTTATTAGTTCCTTCATATTTTTAATCGATTTTTCAATTGATTTTTCAAAGCTTTCTTCCATCTTTTGGCATATTTCTTTACTCCCTTCCAGCATTTTCTTCTCTAACGCATCCATTGCATTCTGCCACTCATGTTTCTCCTTCTCCGCTTTTTTTGTTGTCATCCTTGGACTGACTTTGGCACCGCTCCAAGTCGCGGCTCTATTCCTAAGCTCCATCTTTTAAATTGGCCGTTATATCTTCCTTTATTCAGCCAATCTATATCTCCTCAGCTCAATCGTTTGTCTAGCCTTCTTGTTTTCTTTTTATTGTTTCTTATTTTTAAGTTTTTAAAATTTGACCTTACCAAGATGTCGGGCGCAATTTCTCTATGGTAAACTTCCTTCTTCTCTACTTCCCTTCCCAATGTGGTGGCTAATTGCTTCCTGTTCTCCTCTCACCTCCACAGTCTCACAATGTTTCACCACTTCCTGTTCCAAGTTCTTCCCACTTCCTTAACAACATCCGATGCTGACTCCTCTCTAGGCCGTTGTTCACAGTCCTCTATATCTTTCTCGATATCGCGATGCTTGCTCTGCTTTTTCTTCCACGCTCCCTCCCCTTCCTTGCCGTCTTTATCAACACAGAAACCACAGGTATGCGTAAACAATCTTGCTTTCCCTCCTTTAATGCCTCAAATTTTCGCCAGTTTCCTTCTTCCACTTTTCCTTAGTTTCCTTCTTCCACTTTTCTGCAACCAGTTTGGTAAATTAATTTCACTTTTTAATGTCTTTTTCCTTCTATTTTTAGTCCCCAAAATAGATAGCCATCTTTACCTTTTTTGCTCCTTTTGGGTTCTTAGTGCTGCTTCTTGCGTTCAAAGTTGATCAAAATCAGGTACTGAAGCCCAGATTCTGGCGGCCTTATGCCAAATTTCGGCTCAAAAAGAGCTCTGCAGAGATCATAGCTCGCTCGTCTCAGAGGGGACCTCAAGGTGTTGGGAGAAATCCTTTATTCAGGACGCCCCCCAGCACCGAGATCACACACTCTCAGGGTCTTGTAGCATCCCAGCTCCTCTTCTGCCTGAAGGGAAGTGGCAGCAGGTATCCAGTCTACCTGACCTGCCCAAACAGGAGCTCTTGATCGCTCAGCTCCCTGAATGACGTCAGGTCACCATTATTCCAGACCGGAAGTCCTCACGCTGCCTTTCCACTTTTGAAGGAAAGTTGCCCTATGGGTAGAAAAGCAGTGTGTGTGTGTGTGGGGGGGGAATTTGATCTGAAAATGTCCAAAGGAGAAAGAGTTCAGCAACTCCTCTTTCTACCATTCCTTTTAACACTGCAGCTTCCCCATACTGCTTTCGGTAAAAATAAAACTGACAGGAGTTGCACAACTGTGAGTAAAATCTAATTTTAACCTCAGCCATGAAACTTGCTGGCTGACCTTGGGTCACTCCTTATCTTTCAGCCTAGATCAACCGCACACATTGTTGTAAGTATAAAAGGGGAAACCCCTCTTTGGGGCAGATGTGTTAAGCAAATAATTACACATTCACAAATCGTGACCAAGTCCACAGACATTAAGGATAAAGTCAGCAGGAAGAACAGGCCCAGGGGTGGATGATCCAGGTCCAAATCCAACCACAGTGAGCTCAGCAACAGGCAGTGAAATGCCCAGCTACCACTGTTGAGCCCCATTGCTGCCAAGCAGTTTCCAAAAAAAGAGAGGGGAGGTTGTACACAACTCAATGCAAGTGCTGCAAGTGCTGCTGTCCAGGCTTCTTGACTCAGCTGCATGACCCAAAGGCTTCAACACTGTTACAATGTGGCACATCGTACCATCAGGCATATCTTCAGGAGGAAGTTATCAGGAACAGTGTCAAACTGATTTCCTGGAATCTGTTTCACTGTAGATCATTTCAAAGAGAAATAAGAATTCTTTATACATGACACTACACAGATTGAAATCAACATGCATGTGGGCAGCAGGCATAATAGCCATGCATGTGACACTGCCGATACACGACTGCCAGCTTCTGAACACATCATCTACATACAAAGGAATATACACGCTCCCTTCCCCATGATATGGAATACTTTTTTTCAGTGTGAGATTACAAGGAAGAAGTCTACATGTGTACACATCTAGGATCTGTGCTCACAAGCCAGAAACTATGTGATGGTTAGAAGACAGGGCCAGCTTGCTAGTTCCTGTCTATGCACATAGGGCTGTATGTAGAAGACAGTAGTCAGGTGAGATTACAGAGCTTCAGGTTCCTACACATGGAACTATGAACTCTTCAAGTTTTTTTTAATCTTTATAATTATTTTTAAATAAAAATAAAGATTGGTCTTCTGTGAGCAGCTTACAATAGATTAAATGCCATTTACAGCAGCAGCAACACACACAACCTATAGAAAACAGGAAACAATCAGTATTGTGATTGTGATAGTGATATCTGCACAGTATTACACCTGGGCCACAAAAATGAGAAGCACAAATACTGGATGGGGGATACACTTCTGGGCAGTAGTATATGTGAAGGGGTAAGAGTGGACTGTAAACTGAATATGAGCAGTGTAATGCGGTGGCAAAAAAGGCTAATTCAATCCTGGGTTGTATCAAAGGGGCCATAGTGTCGAAATCGCAGGAGGTCATAGCCCCTCTCTATACTGCCTTGGTCAGGCCACACCTGGAGTATTGTGTGCAGTTCTGGAGGCCTCACTTCAAAAAGGATGTGGACAAAATTGAGAGGGTGCAGAGGAGAGCGACAAGAATGATCAGGGGTCTGGAGACTGAGCCCTACGAGGAAAGGCTGAGAGCCTTCGGAATGTTTGGTTTGGAGAAGAGGAGGTTGAGGGGGGACATGATTGCTCTCTTTAAATATTTGAAAGGCTGTCATTTGGAGGAGGGCAAAGAGCTGTTCCAGTTGGCAGCAGAGGGTAGGATGCGAAGCAATGGGCTAAAACTACATGCACAAAGGTACCGGCTGGATATTAGGAAAAACTTTTACATAGTCAGAGTAGTTCAAAAGTGGAATCAGCTGCATAGGGAGGTGGTGAGCTCCCCTTCACTAGCAGTTTTCAAGAAGAGGCTGGATGAATACTTGTCAGAGATGCTTTAGGCTGATCCTGCACTGGGCAGGGGGTTGGACTAGATGGTCTGTATGGCCCCTTCCAACTCTATGATTCTATGACTCTATGACAATATCCACTGACTTCCAACTCATCCAGCTCTACTCATAGCCCTTAGCCAGAAAGGTCAAAAGTCAACTGAAATCAGAACACTTTGTAACCTTTGCTAAAGCCATAGAGCAGATGACAAATTGAAATTCTGAAAGATGGCATGTTAACAAGGAAGAAAGGCTTATGGATATTATAAAACAACTCAAATCAGCTGTTCTTTCACACTGAACAGATTGGAACACTGAAGAAAATATGGAATTTCCAACTGTCACACTAACATGGAGACGGAGAACAGGCAAGTACGCTTAAGAACCTGAGGGCGCGTTGATCTCGGGTGTGAGGGGGGTTCTACACAACGAGCCCCTGTCCACTCTTGAGGTCCCACCCGAAGAAAGGTTGCCAAAATCTCTGCAGCAGCTCTGGAGTCAGTTTCTGGCATAAGACCTACATATCCAAGTTTCAGTAAACCGAAAAGGGAATAAGAACTAATTGGACACTTGAAGCAGCGATTACAACCCAAGAGAAACGTCTAAGAAGGTAAAGATTGCTATCTCTTAATACGGGACAGATTATAAAAAGGAATAAAGTGATAAAGAGAATCTAAAAACTGCAAGAGACTTGTTATGCGGCTAGGAAGAGATAGCAGACTGTGAGAAAGTTTTAATATCGCGAGAACTGCTGTGAAAAGAAGAGGAACAGGAAGTGCATCAGAATCATAAAGAGACTGGCAAGAAGCGGCTTGTTAACAACGGAAGCGGAAGGTCGCCATTTTGAAACAGGGCAAAGCTGTGACTTCAAGGAAAACGGAAGTAGGCCATCTTTGGTGAAGGTAAGGGCGATTGCTTCAATATAAAACCATAGAGAAAAAACGCCCGACATTTTGGACTATGCAAACTTTTTTCTCTAAAAAATAAACTGAATCTGGACTTTTAAAAATAACAGAAAGCAACAAACTAGCACCACGGAGTTGAGGAAAAGAGCGGACACGTGGGAGCGAAGCACTGCTAGCCCCACGATGTCGAAGGAGGAGTGGCAAACCGCGCTGGAGAATTTGGATTAAAAAGTTTCAGAAGGAAATAAAGAGCTTAAAGAAATGATGCAGGAGAATTTTAAGGACTTTAAAGAGGCACTAAAATCGGAGATAGCAGAACTCACAAAAAAAATGAATCAAGTACAAAATGACTTGCAAGCTACACAGCAGAGAGTTAATGTAGTAGAGAACGCGGTTGACACCTTAACAGACGTGCAGAGAACGGAGATGCAAGGAATGAAGGGAAGAATGGCCGTAGCTGAATGTAAACAAATGGAAAAGCAACTCAGATTTCGCAGGATTCCGGAGATTGTGGAAAAAACAGCCCAAGAGCAGATTACAGAAATTTTGGCAGGTTACCTGGGGAAAGAAGAAGAGGAGGTTGCAGCTCTTCTGGACGTGGCATACAGAATTAACTCAAAATTTGCAGTTCAGAAGAAGTTACCAAGGGATATGATCGTGCAATTTACGACCAGAAACACAAGAGAGTCAATCGTAAGCAAACAGTTTCAGGAACCATTAGAAGTCAACGGGAAGGTGGTGAGAGTTATGAAAGAACTGCCCAGAGCGGTGTTGTTGGAGCGGAAAAAATACAGAGAGCTGGTCCAGATGTTAAAGGATTTGAAAATTAGGTACAGACGGGAAATACCAGAAGGACTGGCATTTGAATTTGGTGGAGTAAGGAGAAATATCAGGTCAGGTCACGAGATGGAAAACTTTATTAGGGACAATGAAAAGGACTTACCAAAAAGTACAAGAATGTGATCATGGAGTGTAAAATAATATCTTGGAATGTAAATGGACTAAATTCACCTTGTAAGTGTAAGGCTATTTTCCACTGGCTTTTAAAACAAAAATGTAATATAGGATGTCTCCAAGAGACACATATCAGAAAGCAGGATTTAAAGTATTTGAAATTTGTAAAGCTTGGAAATGAATTTGCTGCAGCCTCCAAAAAGAAGAAGAGAGGAGTTGCGTTGTATATAAAGGAGGAACTGCAGCCAAAATTAATTTTAAGTGATGCAGAAGCTAGATATTTAGCAGTGGAAATAATTTGGAACTCGAAGAAGACCTTGGTGATTGGAATTTATGCACCCAATGGCGCGAAAGAAAACTTTTTCAAGGACTTACAAAAACAACTCGATGAGCTGACCTATGATCATATAATTCTGGCAGGCAACTTCAATGGAGTTACAAACTTGGAAGAAGATAAGAAATCTAAAATTGCACAAAAAAAGAGAGGACTTTTGCCAAAGTCGTTTTTTGCGATTAAGGAACAGGAAAGTCTGGAAGATGTATGGAGGAGACAAAATCCAAAAAACAGACAATATACCTTTTATTCTGCGAGGCATGCTACTCTATCAAGAATTGATATGATCTGGGCTTCCAAAGAACTAATGTTGTGGACTAGAGATGTGGAGATAATGCCTAAGGTAGGCTCAGATCACAATCCTATCATGTGGAAATTTGGAAAAAATACTAAAAGAAGAGGATGGAGAATAAATGAAGACTTGCTGCAGATAGAAGATAACATGGTGTTGCTACGAAAGGAGACCAAGTTCTTTATACAATACAATTTAAATAAGGATGTGTCAACTCATAAGGTATGGGACACTTACAAAGCTGTAATAAGGGGAATATTGATGGACTTGAATGCAAGGGACAGAAGGAGAAAAGAAAAAAAAAGAAAGGAAATAACCGAAAAAATTAAAGCCAAAGAGATACAACTTAAGAAAAGACCAGGGAAGAAACGTATATATCAGGATATAAAAATATTGCAGGAGCAATTGACAGCAATGAATAACAAAGAGTTGGAGTGGGACTTGAAAAAAATGAATCAAAAAACATTTGAAGGTGCAAATAAACCTGGCAAATAACTAGCTTGGCAACTAAAAAAGAAAAAATAGAAGAAAACCATAATTAAAATACGAGGGGAAGACAGAACATTATTGGACCAACCAGCTATTAGAGCTTTCTATAAATTTTATGCAAAACTGTACCAGAAAAAAGTGAATAGAGATTCAATAGCAGAGTATTTGGAAAGAATGAAACTTCCAACGATGTCAGAGGAATGGAAAGAAAAATTAAATAGGGAAGTGACAGAGGAAGAAATAAAAGAGGCCATCCAATCCACAAAATTAGGGAAAGCACCGGGACCGGATGGACTGACGGCAAAGTTTTACAAAACGATGGCTAGCGAATTGGCACCTTTTTTGCGAGAAGTAATGAATGAAGTTATGCAAGGCCATAAGATTCCCGATTCATGGAATGAAGCTAACATATCACTGATTCCGAAAGATGGACAGGATTTGACCAATGTTAAAAATTATCGGCCAATTTCGTTGCTGAACAATGGCTATAAAATATTTGCAAAAGTTTTGGCAGAAAGGATAAAGGGATGGCTGTTGGAATTTATTGCAGAAGAGCAGGCCGGATTTTTACCTAATAGACAAATTAAAGACAATTTAAGGACAGTAATAAACGCTATTGAATACTATGATAAGCACTGTGATAGGGAGGTTGGTTTCTTTTTCGTGGACGCAGAAAAAGCATTTGACAATCTGAACTGGGACTTTATGTTTGCCACTATGGAAAAGCTGCAAATGGGAGCAAAGTTCATACAAGCAGTTAAAGAAATTTATAGAGACCAAAGTGCAGCGATTGTAGTGAATGACGACTTAACTACAAAGTTGAAAATAAGTAAAGGTACAAGACAGGGCTGCCCTCTGTCTCCAATGTTGTTCATTTTGATTTTGGAAATACTGATGATTCAAATACGAGAGGATGATATAATTCGAGGCATAAAAATAAAGGAATTTTCCTACAAGGTCAGAGCATTTGCGGATGATATAATGTTAATAGTAGACGATCCAATTGAGAATATGCCTAAAATGACAGACAAAATAAAGGAGTTCAGAGATTTGGCTGGATTTTATGTGAATAAAAAGAAGTCGAAGATACTATGTAAAAACATGACCAAGCAGAAGCAGCAAGAACTAATGGAGATAACGGATTGTGAGGTAACTAATAAAGTAAAATATCTTGGTATTGAACTGACTGCGAAAAACATAGATCTATTTAAAAATAACTATGAGAAATTGTGGATACAAATAGAGAGAGACTTGATAAAATGGAACAAACTGAATTTATCATGGCTGGGAAGAATAGCAGCAGTAAAGATGAACGTTCTACCATGTGTGATGTTCTTGTTGCAAACAATCCCAATTATCCGAGACTCTAAACAATTTGACAAATGGCAAAGGAAAATTTCAGACTTTGTGTGGGCAGGCAAAAAACCACGTGTGAAAATGAAAGTATTACAGGATGCGAAGGAAAGAGGTGTTTTGCAACTGCCCAATATAAGACTATACTATGAAGCAATTTGTCTGGCATGGTTAAAAGATTGGATAACATTAAAAAAACGTAAACTGCTGGCTTTGGAGGGACACAAAAAGTTGTTTGGATGGCATGCCTATCTGTAGTACGATAAAGTTAAAGCAGACTCTATGTTTTTGCACCACTATATTCGAAGAAGCCTCTTCACAATCTGGAAGAAGTATAAGGTTTATTTGGAAGATGGAATTCCTTCATGGGTGGTTCCGTATGAAGTAACAGATCCGAGAACTGTCAACAATGAACAGCAACGTTTGACCTACAAGGAGATAACACAAATACAATATTCAACAATAAGAATAAAGACAGAAGAAGAGCTGTCTCCTTGTTATGGATGGTTTCAATATAGACAGATCAGAGATCTTTTCAATTCGGACTGTTTAAAAGGAGGAGTAAGAATAGAAAACTCAGAATTAGAAGAAGTGATATTACAAGAAGGCAAAAAAGAAATTTCAAAGCTTTATAAAGTACTTCTAAAATGGCATATGGAGGATGAAATAGTAAAAGTCCAGATGGTGAAGTGGGCAGTAAATTTCAATAAAGAAATAACAATGGAGGCATGGGAGCACCTGTGGAAAAACACATTGAAGATTTCAACTTGTACGAATATTAAAGAGAATGTATACAAAATGATCTATAGATGGTATCTAACACCAAAGAAGATTGCGCTAGGAAACACTAACATGTCAGACAAATGTTGGAAATGTAAAAAGCACGAAGGGTCACTATATCATATGTGGTGGACTTGTGAGGTAGCTAAGCAATACTGGGGAGACATAACTGAAGCAATTAATGAAATTTTACAAATCCAAATAAATAAGAACCCAGAATTGTTGCTGCTGAACTTGGGAATGGAAGGTGTTCCAGTGCAGTACAGAACATTGTTATTTTATATGACCACAGCGGCAAGACTTTTGTACGCGCAGAAATGGAAAATACAAGAAATACCAACTATAGAAGATTGGATTTATAAATTGCTGTACATGGCGGAGATGGACAAAATGACAAGAAAACTTAAAGATCTCGATCCAGGACAATTTATTGCTGATTGGGGGAAATTGAAACAATATTTAGAAAAAAAATGGGATGTGAAGGGAGAACTGTGGCAGTTTGAGAACTATTAAAATGTGATGTTGTAAATAGAAGAGATAAGCGACTTTACCACTAAGGGGGAATTTAATTATTACAATCTAAACTAGTATTATGTTTAAGCAAATCTTACTTAGAATATAGAGTTTAATCAAGGAAGAGTAAAATGGACACATTGGTGGATTAGTGATTTTAATATAGTATATATATAAAACAATTTGAATATGCTTAGAGTAAGAAATATGATATATGTGTTATAGAAGAATATAAGTGAAATCAAGTTAAGTAATAAGAAGGGTTAAGGGTTGGAAAGCTGTTGGAAGTCGATAAGGAGGGGGGAGGAAAGGGTGGGGGTTAGAGTAAATTAGATATGATGGGAATGTATGTATTAAATATGAAATATAAACTCACCAATATATATATATATATATATATATATATATATATATATATGACTAGAAAGGAGTTTAGGCAGTGCTGGTCCTAGGATTTTGAAGGCCACTAAACATAGTTTAGTGGGCCCTGGAAGAAGGGTGCAACGACCAGGAATTCGCTAATGCTTTCGCTTATTCTTCTTAGGTGTATCTTGCAAAGTAAGACTGAAGGCTCTGCAGAGGTAACGGGCCATTTGGTAGTTGGGACAAATACCTGAGCTTGCCACCCTCTGAAGGCATTCTACTCTTAGCCATCTCCAAATGAGACTAAGAGGCTCCATGAGTAGTGAAGACGTAAGTATCATGGCTGGTCTGCCATATAAATGAACAGCAGAACAAATCACTGTTCATCTATCAAGGTTCTGATCACTCTACTTTGAAAACATAGTGTTTTTGATTTTGTGGCATCAGACAGGAATTCAGGCATAGTTCAGTGGCTGTGTACAGGCTGTTGGAGGCAGTTACAGGACAACTTACCAAACCTTCAGAACCCACTTAAAGCCCAGATAAGCTAGAGAAGGGTCCCCATTATCGTTGAACAAGTGAAGGAAATTTTGGAATTTTCAAAAGGTGTAGCAGGTGCTACCACAAAAGTATCTGTTGGTGGGCTTCATCAGAAAACACTGGGAGATATCTACAAAACTGTTGTGAGAATCCAAGCCAAGTGTTTTCCTACAACACAGGACTGGGAATAGGCACTCCCTTGCGCATGTAAAAATGATGTCTCCTGGCGCTTCCTGCTCCAAGGACACAAAGGGAAGCTTGGATTGGGTCTTTGGATTGGGAGGGGACACAATTTATGGTTCTGGTTTCCAAAGAAAGACTCCCTGCATATGATCAAGACCTGATCACTATACACCACTCCAATTTAACTAGCATTTTTTGCCATCGCAACTTAAGGATTCCACAATTTTCTTACATTACTTGTCTGCAAGGAAGAACTGTTAATAAAAGTAAATAAATAAATTACTTGGTTAGGGCCCATCAAGTCTGAAAAGAAGAATTTATTGTACCAGACCTGACCTTGTCCTCGTTTACCTAATTCTCCAAACCCAGTTCACAGCTAGAGCTGGCCCCCTTTTTGCAACTGTGGCCCAGCCACTATTCAAGTGACTATATCCTAGCCAAAGAGAAAGAAATAAAGAACATTTCTGCCAAGGATATTCTCTAGTTGCAGCCTCAGCTTCTCAAAGTATGAGAAGAGGCAGGAGTCAAAACAGTCAACTGACTTCTTTGCCAAAAGTAGGGATGAAGTATACATACTTTGTACCACCTGTCACCTCCCCGCACCTCCCAGCGCTGCTTGTCATCTTCCACATGGGAAGAGGAAATAACATGACAGGCTGCAAGTAATGAAAAAAGCAAGCTGTTTCACAAGCTGCCAGGCAATCATTTAACCTTAGCTTAAAAAAAATGGTTTCTATCCCATACAGTTAATGCTAAACTAATAGTTTCAATTTTTTTAATGTTTATAAATTGCAGATCAATAAAAGCTGTATTTGGGAATAGATGGCTTATTCTCTCCTCCTTCTATGGTAGCAGAACAAAAAGGAGCTGAATGACTTTGTTCTATCTCCAACCAGGAAAACTATAAAAAACTAAAGAAATGTAGGCGAGTTTATCTAAAAGCTAGCACACAACCCACTAACACAATCTGCCTTACATGAAACATACATCCAAATGAGAAAAGACTCAGTACAAAAACCTTCACTTTAACATGTACAACTCATAAAGGAAAACTTTGTGCTATAGCTTTAAGAATTTAAGCCTCTGATGCCCATTGCTTAGCAACTAGGCATCCTTACCTAAACACCTCCTTTCAGCAGAGTCACGACTGACTGGTGGGGCTGATAATGAAATTCAGAAAGGAAGAACTGGTGCTTCTGGAGTGCTTGTATTCTACTCTCACAGTACTGAACTTCAAGTATCAATGCAATTTGCCATACAATAAAATAAAATGTGTAATAGTATGCTATAACAAGATTACACAGTGATTAAATAATTTTTCAATTGCATGTTTCCATTCCAGTTTTTCAAAGGTATAAAGACAAACACTATACACAATACTTCTTTACCCTGATGCAGCCAGAATATACATCAAGAATCTTTTGCTAATGCATTTGATTATCATGCAGCAAATATATTTTTGAAAGACAGCAAATGGTTCTTCTGACCTCATGGAGTCCACTGAAATCAGCATCTTCAAATAAGCCAGTTTATGTCCCCAGAATAACCAAGCACAAGAAAATAAAGTGAATAGAAGCTCCTTAGAAGCAAACTCATTTTTAGTTCTGGATGGATAGGAATTGCCTGCAAGGTTCATGTGTTACAGCAGAAGCATAGTGGCCCCTTGCCTAGATCCCACACGCTGCTATACTAGTTCGTGAAGGATGGTGGAGTATCTCAGGATCAGCCAGTTCATTCGGGTGCTGCCTATGCTGGTGTCAGCCACATATACTGGGCAAGGGTCATGGCAGGAACAACTCACGACCAGCCTCTTCCATCTTTCAAATATTTTTGGAGCAGTATAATACTGACATATAGAACCAAAGTAAGTGCTCTAAATGCAGTGCTGGGAAAAAATATGGAGATCTTATTAGCTCTATTTACAGTGCAAATTCCCCATTTTATGTATCTGTAATTTTCTTTAACACATTTGTGCTTTTACACGGTATGGTAAAAATTACTACTAATTGTAATAATAAGGGAGGGAAAAAAACTCCTACTGAGGAATAATTGACATTCATCAAAGGAACCTAAAAAGACTTACAGTGAAATCCTAAGCAGAGTTACTCCAGTCTAAGCCCATTGGTTTCAATAGGCTTAGACTGGAGTAACTCTGCTTAGGATTTCACAGTTAATTCCTGTAATTTGTTGGTTTTCCTCCTATCGTCCTTAAACGTACAAAAAGCCTATGATTGATTTTCCAGAAGTTATCAAGGACTCACAACAATCAGTGAATCCCCTGGGAAAAGAAGAAAACTCTTCCCTCACACCAGTTACCTTAAGCAAGCTGCCTATTTTACCTAGCATCAAGAGCACATGCTTGATTTTCCCAAGGGAGTAGAAATTTTGGTCTGGGGCTCCAGCTGTCTGAGGCAAGGAGAGCAACAACCAAGGCCCTTCTTAGTTTTAATACCATGCCACTGGGATACCCACCCCCATGAGATCTAACCATGAGACTCACTACTAACACAAAGGTGCCAGGTAAAGGCCCTCTTATTTCTGCATGCTTTTGTCTGCTCCTGTTGATTTCACTTTGTATTTTTTAAACTCTCCCCTCACCCATAAAGTGTCTAAAGAATGAGGTAACAGGTTGTTAAAAAAGAAGGGGAAATGAGTATTCTGTGACTGATGGAAATCTTAGCTGAGAAGGCTAACCAAGCATGCTCATTATACTTGTGATCCCAGGAGACAATTTTAAACATACAAGTTCACTTATGGAACTTCCTACTGCTAACACATCACATCAATTATTTGTTTAGCAAATTTCTATGCTGCCTTTCCATTTAGAATGGCCAAGATAGCTCACACATGATAAAATGCAACTGTTAAAAAGATACAAGAAATTAAAGTCCAAGGATCACATTCCTTCAACGGGTTTCTAGAATGCTTCAAAAAGATCAACGATGATAGCACCAACTGTACTTCTTCTGAGCCCTGCACAGTGGGGTCAGTGCCTGAGAAGGTGCTTCCACATCAGCCAGCCAAACTTCTGAAGAGAACACTCATCCCTCTGATGATCTCAGGGCTTGGGTAGGAGTATACAGGAGGAAACCATCCAGGTTCATTGGACCCAAACCAGTAAGGGCTTTAAACTGTGTCTGGAAACAAAACTGGAAGCATGTTTACAACACTGGTTAACGTGTACAATGCTGCAGATCCCCTTTAACATTCTGGCCACCATAGTTTGTACTAGCTGAGATTTCCAACCAACCATCTTGAAAGACAGCCCTTTTTATGGCATCTAGATGTTACTGAGAGATGTGTTACAGCAGCCAGGCTAGCTTTCTCCAGGAATGACTGCAACTGGTGGATCATCTTAAACTGCTAGAAAGCACTCTCGGCCACCTCCGTCACTTGTCCATTCAAGGACAACAGAGAGTCCAGGAGCACCCTCAAGCTGTGTGCTTGCTCTTTCAGAACAGTGCAGCTTGGTTATTACCAAGAGCTAAGCACAGCATGTGCATTACTCCCATTTTGCAGTCATACCACTGGCTACCCATCAGTTACCAGGCTCAATTCAAGGAACTGGCTATCACATACAAAGCCCTTTATGGCCTTGGTCCCTCATATCTACAGTATTGCCTCTCTCCATATGTTCCTCCACGGCAGCTTCACTTATCTGAACAGGGCCTTTTGCAGATGCCAGCCTGCATATGAGCAAAATCAGCAGCTGCTGTTCATTCTCTGTGATTATCCCCAACTTTATGGAGTGGCCTACCTGAAGAGGTTAGGAAAGCTCCCACTCTCCTAGCTTTCCACAGACTATGCAAAACCCAATTATTCAAGACGGCCTGTCACTCAGATAGGAGGGCTGTACTTTAAGGAAGTGGTTTCAAAGAGATGCAGAGGTGAAGGGATATGTACTGTAGATTATGCTACTATGTACTGTTGGTTGCCATAAATACGATTCTACTGGGTAGTTTTTGCATTGCATAATATGTCATGTTTAGAATTGCTTTTGCTCTGTTTCAGCATGATTTCAACTCTTTATCAGATTTCTGCTTGTTTTCAAATCTCTGCAAATTTTGCATTTATATGCCCTATTGCATTGCTTATTGAATGGCCCTGCTGTTCGTTGTACTGACCTACAGTAACCCACCTTGAATCTCAGTGAGAAAGGCAGACTATAAATAATGTAAATTAAAAAAGAAAACAAAAAATTTAGAAAGAGTGCAATCCTATATCCATTTTACACCCAGTCTACAATTTTGGCCTGTTCACTGCCTCCAAACATTTGTTTAGCATTTTCATTTCTCTCTCTGAAATTAGATGGAAAGGAGACAACACATTATTCTGAAGCTCTGGATGATCTCTCCCATCAGTTCAATTTAGATGACAAACAGCACAAGGGAAAGACAGAGGTACCACATAAACCATGCAAGAGATTCACCTGGTACCGACTCTTGTAATTTGCCCTCCTGGAAAGATCAGAGCCCGCAAAGACAATATCCCCCCAAGACCCCTTCAAGGCAGGTGGTCCAGATGGATACCAAGCTTAAGGGTATGAAATATTGTTGAAAGGGGTCCAGGAGAACCAGGGGTGAAAATAAATTTCTTACTAATACCTTTTCACTCTGGAGAGCTTAAAGGAGAAGAATGGAGTTAACACTTCAGCTGTTTTCACTCCTGAGAAGAACAAAGAGCAACATACTTTCCATCTATTGACTGGAATAGATTAAGGCAACCATAGCAGTTTGACATACTGTGTCCATCTCAGAATCCAGGTTGAACAGTATCTCGATAATCCATCAGAGACAAACGTCTGTGAAGCCACCACCTTTGAGAATTTTGTCTTTAAAAGGCAGGGCTTCCAGGCATAAAAAGCTATAAAGGAGAATGGATTACTTCATTAAAGGCAGAAGGCCTACAGACAGCTGAGGGCTAGGAGTTCTACTGTTAAACATTTAAGAGCCTTGTTTGCATAATTACAGCCCTTTTCAAAGCACACTAATAAGCTGCTTGGAAATGCAGCTTTCTGAGGACTTCTGGCTTGGGATTATGGAGGTCTGAAGTGGTCCAGGGAGCTGGACCATCCGAGGTGCTGTTTATTGGCTGGCACGGTGCCTCGACCACCCGCAGCCCCGATTTCAGTTAGAAATTGGGCAGGAATGCTTTGTGACCCTAAGAGTGAGTGATCTCGGCAGAGGGGGGGGGTTCTGAATAAAGGATTCCCTTTCTGCCTTGAGGTCCCCTTGTAGAAGGGCGGCTATTATCTCTGCAGCAGCTTTTGGAGTCATTTAATTGGCACAGGACCTTCGTACCCAAGCTTCAGAAACAGATTTAAAGCAGAATTGAACAAAAGAAACAGTGAGCACAACCCAAGAAGAACAAAAGAAGTAAAGATTGCTATCTCCCCTAACGGACTCGATAACTAAACAAAGACCAAAGTATATTGAATTAAAGAGACAGATACCTAAAGCGGAGGAAGTAAGAAAGTGATTGGGAGTGGAAATTGTGACTTTTTGAATATAAGAGAGCTAAAAAGAATGAAAAAGATGTTTTGTTTTGCATACCTGTGGTTTGAGAGATAACGACGCGGGGAAGGAGTGTGGGAAGCGGCTGGAAGATCGCAAGAAGTAGTGTACTCATTAAAAGCAGCGAGCCACGGCTAGAAGGACAGGAAGTGTGTTGGGGGAGCAACGGAAGGAGAACAGCGTGGGACAGAGGACCTGAAGAGGAAGCAGAAATTTGCCATCTTGAGTGTGGGAAAGGTTGAAGACTTCACCATAGACTATATTATAGGGAAAAAACGCCCGACATTTTGAAGAAGGGAAATTTGCCATTTTGAGTAAGGGAAGGTTGTGAATTTTACCATAGACGGTACTATAGAGAAAAGACACCTGGCATTTTGAATGATATAAAAATTGGACTATTAATTTAAGATTCAATACGGGAGTTTAAAGTGACAGGTGAGAAAATGGAGTTGAGAAAGAGAGCGGATTTGTGGGGTGCCAAGGCAAGTCCAGCGATGGCAAAAGAAGATAAAGATAGAGACTGGCAGATGGCGATTGAAAGCTTGGACAAAAAAGTGACAGAGGGCAATAAAGAAATAAATGAAATTATACAAAAGACACAAGAAATGGTACAGGAATCGCAAAAGCAGATACAGGAGTCACAGCAAAATTTATTGAAGGATATTAAAGAGGCTATAAAATGTGAAGTGGCAGAGTTGGCGAAAAATATTGATAAGATGAAAAAAGAGTTGCAAACAACACAGCAGAAGGTACAGGAGGTGGAACTTAGAACAGATGGCATAAAAGCAGAAACATCAGCATTAAGTGACAGGATGGTTGTGATGGAATGCAAAGCAACGGAAAAACAACTTCGTTTTAGAGGCGTTCCAGAGACAATGGCAGGATCAACCTTGAAACAAATCACTGAAATAATAGCAGAATTTCTAAATAAGGAAAAAGAAGAGGTGGATGCCAGTCTGGATATAGCCTACAGAGTGAATTCAAGGTATGCAGAGCAAAAGAATCTACCAAGAGACGTTATTGTCCAGCTAACTACAAAGAGAATGAAGGAGGAAATTATTAGAAAGCATTTTGAATCCCCGTTGGTACTTGAGGGGACAAGGGTCAGAATTATGAAGGAGTTACCGAGGAGAGTTTTGCAAGAGAGAAAGAAATACAGAGATTTGACACAGAAACTGAAATTTATGAATATAAGATATAGATGGGAAATACCTGAAGGTTTGAGTTTTGAATTCCAATCTGTGAGACAAGCAATTAAATCAAAACATGCAATGGAAGTGTTCCTGTTGGAGAACAAAAAGGACTTACCTAAAACAAGTAGACTTTAAATATGGAGTATAAATTAATATCATGGAATGTAAATGGACTTAATTCACCCTCAAAATGCAAGGAAATATTTCATTGGCTTACCAAACAAAGATGTAATTTAATTTGTTTACAAGAAACCCATATAAGAGACCAAGATAATAAGTATTTACAAAATAAGAAATTGGGAAAAGAATTTGTAGTGGCAACAAAGCAAAAAAAAAGAGGAATTGTAATTTACATAAAAGAAGAATTGCAACCAAAACTGATTGTTGGTGATAGAGATGGTAGATATCTGGTGGTGGAATTTGAGTGCAATGGGAAAAAAACATTGATTTTGGGAATCTATGCGCCTAATGGAGCAAAAGAACATTTTTTTAATGTTTTAAACTGCTGCAATCCTTCCCAACCATGACAAATTCAGTCTATTCCATTTAATCAGATCTTGCTCAATCAGAGTCCATAATTTTTCATAGTTATTTTTGAATAGATCTATGTTTTTTGCAGTCAGTTCAATTCCCAAATATTTCACCTTACTTGTTACTTCACAGTCTGTTATTTCCATTAACAGTTGTTGTTTTTGCTTAGTCATATTTTTACATAATATCTTTGACTTCTTTTTGTTAATATAAAACCCTGCCAAGTCTCCAAACTCCTTAATCTTCTCTATCACTTTTGGCATGTTCTCCGTTGGGTCTTCTACAATTAACATTATATCGTCCGCAAATGCTCTGACCTTATAAGAAAAGTCTTTTATTTTTATTCCCCGAATTTCTTCATCTTGTCATATTTGTATCATCAGAATCTCCAATACCAGAATAAATAACAGCGGAGACAACGGGCAACCTTGTCTTGTTCCTTTACTTATAGTCAGTTTCTTAGTAGCCTCGTCATTCACTACAATTGCTGCATTCTGGTCTCTATAGATTTCTTTAATTGCTCTTATGAATCTTTCTCCCATTTGTAGCTTTTCCATAGTGGCAAACATAAAGTCCCAGTTCAGATTGTCAAACGCTTTTTCAGCATCTACAAAGAAGAAACCAACCTCTTTATCACAACGCTTATCATAATATTCAATAGCATTGATCACTGTCCTTAGGTTATCTCTAATTTGTCTATCTGGCAAAAAGCCTGCTTGTTCCTCCTCAATCACTTCCGAAAGCCATCCCTTCACTCTCTCCGCCAGTATCTTCGCAAAGATTTTATAGTCATTATTAAGTAACGATATAGGTCTGTAATTTTTCACATTAGTCAAATCTTGGCCCTCTTTGGGGATCAATGATGTGTTAGCTTCATTCCAGGTATCTGGAATCCGTTGATCCTTTAAGACTCCATTGATCACCTCTTTTAGGAATGGTGCCAGTTCGTTGGCCATTGCCTTATAAAATTTAGCTGTAAATCCATCTGGCCCTGGCGCCTTTCCCAGATTTGTTGACTGTATTGCCTTTCTTATTTCCTCATCCGTTACTTCGTTGTTCAGTCTATCTCTCCAAGCTTCCGAGATTACTGGGAGCTTCATTTTCTCCAAATATGTCGCTATTGATTCTTTGTTCACCTCTTTCTTATTATACAGTTTAGCATAAAATTTATAGAAGGCTCTACTAATGGCTGTCTGTTCCAAATACGTTTTGTTATCTTCACAAATTTTATTTATTGTTTTCTTTTCCTTTCTCTTTTTCAGTTGCCATGCCAAATATTTCCCAGGTTTGTTTGCACCTTCAAACGCTTTTTGGTTCAATCTTTTAAGATTCCACTCCAATTCTTTGTTATTCATTGCTGTCAGCTGTTCTTGAAGTATTTTAATGTCCTGATAAATTTTCTTTTTCCCTGGTCTCTTCTTTAGCTGTATTTCTTTGGCTTTTATTTTCTCCACAATCTCCTGTCTCTTCTCCTCTTTCTTTTTTCTGGCTCTTCCATTTAAGTCCATTAGTATGCCCCTAATTACCGCCTTGTAGGTGTCCCAAACCTTGTTGGTTGGTACTTCTTTATTCATGTTGTATTGTATGAAGAACTTTGTCTCTCTTCTCAGCATCTCCATGTTCTCTCCCTCTTGTAACAAATCCTCATTTATTCTCCATCCTTTCCTTTTGCTCCTTCTCCCCAATTTCCACATAATTGGATTGTGATCCGAGCCTACCATCGGCATTATTTCCACCTCCTTAGTCCATAACGCTAAGTCTTTTGAGGCCCAGATCATGTCAATTCTCGATAATGTAGAATGTCTTGCGGAGAAGAACGTGAATTGTCTACTTTTAGGGTTTTGTCTTCTCCATACATCTTCTAAGGTTTCCTGTTGTATCAATTCAAAAAACAGCTTTGGTAACAGTCCTCTTTTCTTTTGTGCAGTTGATGATTTTTTATTTAATTCCAAATTTGTCACTCCATTGAAATCTCCAGCAAGAATTATCTGGTCATATGAAAGTTCATCTAGTTGCTTCCTCAAATCCTCAAAGAAGCTTTCTTTTGCTCCGTTAGGTGCATAAATTCCGACTACCAGCACTCTCTTTAAATTCCATATACATTCCACTGCTATGAATCTGGCTTCCACATCCTTCATTACAAACTTTGGCTGCAGCTCCTCTTTTATATACAGCACCACTCCTCTTTTTTTCTTATTAGAGGCCGCTGCAAAATCATTACCCAATTTTTTCGATTTTAAATATTTTACGTCCTGTTTTCGAATATGGGTCTCTTGCAAACATACAATATCACATTTTTGTTTTAATAGCCAGTGGAAAATGCTTTTTCTCTTATTCGGTGAATTAAGTCCATTTACATTCCAAGATAAAACTTTACACTCCATAATCATAATCTTGTTGCTGGTAAGTCCTTTTCATTGTCCCTTAAAAATCGCTCCATCTCTCGTTCAGATCTGATACGCTTTTTGGCCCCTCCAAATTCAAAGGACACTCCTTCTGGTAATTCCCATCTATACCTGATTTTCATGTCCTTCAGAATCTGAATTAGCGCTTTGTATTTTTTCCGATCTAGTAACACCGATCTGGGTAATTCCTTCATAATGATAATCGTCTTGCCGTCAATCTCCAATGGATCTTGAAACTGTTTAGTCACAATCTTCTCTTTCGTATTTCGGGTCGTGAACTGCACAATCACATCTCTTGGTAATTTCCTCTGGGTCACAATTCTTGAATTTACACGATATACCACGTCCAGGATAGCCACAACTTCCTCCTCCTCCTTTCCCAGGTATTCAGCTAACACCTCAGTCATCTGTTCTTGCGCTGTCTTTCCTTCCACTTCCGGCAAGCCGCGAAATCTCAGCTGCTTCTCCATGTGTTTACTTTCCGCAACCGCCATTCTCCCCCTCATCAACCTCATCTCTGTTTGTTGCGTATCAGCTAGATTCTCCACCGCGCCTTCCACCACTTTGACTCTCTGCTGTGTTCCTTGCAATTCATTTTGCATTATTTCCATACCTTTCTTCACTTCTGACAGCTCACTTTTCACTGTCTGTTTAACCTCTTTAATCAGCTACGGTTTCATGTCCTTAAGTTCTTTAATCACTTCTAAGAGTTTTTTGTCTAGATTTTCTATTGCCGATTGCCACTCTTTTTTCGACATCGTGGGGCTTGCTTTGGCTCGCTCCCACGAGTCCGCTCTCTTCCTTAACTCCGTGGCGTAAAATTTAGTGTCCTTTTAATTTAAATGTCCCGGTCTTCTTGCAAAAAAAACTTTTAGAAAATCCAAAATGTCGGGCGTCTTTTCTCTATGGTTTTTCTATGATTTTTATAATCCAAAATGGCTTACTTCCTTTTCTGCTGAAGCTGCAACTCTTCCCCTTGCAAAGATGGCGATTCCCTTCTTCCTGCCCTCCGGCAGGGGCCGCTTCTCTCCAGCAACTCTATTATTATTACGTACTTCCTGTTTCCCGACTTCCCTCAGTAGCTCTCGCGATGGTAAAATCTTCTCACAGCTCCATAACCGCAAGTATTCAGAACAATAGTCCGATTTCTTTAATAACTTCTTTAAACTTAGTCTTTTTTCTAATACAACTCTTGCTGAGTCTTCCCCTCCTTATAATTAGCCTGTTGCAGTTTGAAAATCTACTTTTATTCTTCTTTATTTTTTAACAATCTGTCCCGTATCAGAAGATAGTGATCTTTACCTTCTCATTCACTTTCCTCGGGTTGTAATCGCTGTTTCAATCTTAATTTCTCTTCTACTCTTCTTTCCCCTATTGAAGCTTGGGTACGTAGGTCTTATGCCAACCGCATTGGCCCCGAAACTGCCGCAGAGATCGTAGCCGACCTGTCACAGGGTGGGACCTCAAGGGTCGAGAGCGGGCCCGTTGCGCAGAACCCCCCCTCGCCCGAGATCAACGCGCCCTGAGGTCTTGAGCGTTCTTTGCCTGCTCTCCGCCTGAGAGCAGTCGGCCACGGGCTGAATTGCCCCCGCCGGCCGCTCAAAACGGCAGTCCGGTCAGCTCCGCAAGTGGAGCTGCGTCAGACCTCCATAGATCCCAAACCGGAAGTCCGAATGAAGTCAACATCTCAATGATACCGAAAGAAGCACAGGATTTAACGAATGTTAAAAACTATAGACCGATATCTCTAATAATTACTATAAGATTTTTGCAAAAATATTGGCTGAAAGACTTAAAACCTGTTTGGTGGAGTTTATAGCAGAGGAACAAGGAGGTTTTCTGCCGGATAGACAAATAAAAGACAATTTAAGAGTAGTACTGAATGCAATAGAGTACTATGATAAGAATCCAGGAAAAAATGTTGGTTTTTTCTTTGTGGATGCAGAAAAAGCTTTTGACAATTTAAATTGGGACTTTATGTTTGCCATGATGGAAAAGATGCAAATGGGCAAGATGTTTATTCAAGCAGTGAAGGCAATATATAAAGACCGATCTGCAGCTATAATCGTAAACCGTGATATAACAAAAAAGTTGTAAATAAGAAAAGGAACAAGACAAGGATGTCCACTCTCCCCATTGTTGTTTGTGATGGTATTGGAAATTCTATTGAGGCAGATAGGTGAAGATGATATGATAAGAGACTTGAAAATTAAAGGATTCTCATATAAAGTGAGAGCTTTTGCCGATGATATTATGGTGATAGTGGAAGATCCAATCCAAAATATGCCAAGATTGATGGAGAAAATAAAAGAATTTGGGGATTTAGCAGGATTTTACGTAAATAAGAGCAAATCAAAATTAATATGTAAAAATATGTCTAAGCAAGAACAACAAGATTTAATGGAGATAACGAACTGTGAGGTAGTCCATAAAATAAAATATCTAGGTATTGTGTTGACTGCGAAAAATATTGATCTTTTTAAAAACAACTATGACAAATTATGGCAGCGAATAGATATGGACATGTTGAAAAGGAACAAAACGCATTTATCATGGTTGGGTCGCACTGCTGTAATTAAGATGAATGTACTTCCGAGGATAATGTTTTTAATGCAAACAATACCAATTGTGAAAGATAATAAGCAATTTGAAAAATGGCAAAGGAAGATTTTGAACTTTGTATGGGCAGGGAAGAAGCCCAGAGTCAAGATGAAGGTATTACAGGATGCTAAGGAGAGAGGCGGACTACAATTACCGAATCTGCAATCGTATCACGAAGCTATATGTCTGGTTTGGTTAAAAGAGTGGATGTTATTGAAAAACCACAAGCTATTGACGTTGGAAGGATATAACAAATTTTTTGGATGGCATGTGTATCTGTGGTATGAGAAGACGAGCTGATGCTATGTTTTTACATCATTTTGTGAGACGGAGTTTATTTGCGGTTTGGAAAAAATATAAGAGATATTTAGATGAAGAGACTCCAATGTGGATTATACCTGCAGAAGTTGTAAACCCAAAGGTGGAATATGATGGAGAGGAGTGGAGGACATATAAAGAAATTTTAAGAGTAGATTGTGATAAATATATACCTAAAACCAATGAAGAACTGCCGTTTCAGTATGGTTGGTTTCAATATAGACAAATAAAAGACTTATATGATACAGATCATAGAAAGGTAGGATTTAGGACTAAAAACTCGGAACTAGAAGAATGTTTACTTCAAGAGGGGGAAAAGATGATATCTAAAGTATACAAAATTTTGTTAAAATGGTTTACAGAAGATGAGATAGTTAAAGTACAGATGGTGAAGTGGGCAATAAATTGTAATAAAGATATACCGATGGAAGCTTGGGAAAGGTTGTGGAAAAATACTATAAAAATTTCAACATGTACCACTATAAGAGAAAATGTGTATAAAATGATGTATAGGTGGTATTTAACGCCAAAAAGGTTAGCAAATGGTAATAGTCAAATGTCAGATAAGTGTTGGAAGTGTAAGAAACATGAAGGTTCTTTTTATCATATGTGGTGGACTTGTGAAAAAGATAAACAATTCCGGGGGGAAATTGTAGAGGTTATGTCAGATATTTTACAGAAAAATGTAATTAAGAACCCAGAATTGTTGTTATTAAGTATGAACCTAGAAGCATTTGATAGAATGGACAGAACAATGGTGTTTTATATGATAACTGAGGCTAGGATGTCTTATGCACAGTTGTGGAAGACTGAAGAGATACCATCAGTGGAAGATTGGATTCTGAAATTACTAAATATGGCAAAAATGGACAAGCTAACAAGGAAGTTGAAAGAACAAGATACTGTGGAATATGTTATGAGTTGGGAGAAACTTAAGAATTATGTGGAAAAAAAGTGGGACATGAAAGGCAAAATGTGGTCTTTGGATAATTGTTAAGAGGGGAGAATAGATCTTTATATTAGTTAGAGGTGAAAATATGGATAGTGTATAAGTAAGAATGATATAGTATATTTTATATTATAGTCTTGAAAGTAATATTAGAGACTTATTTTAAACATGGTAGATATAGATATGTTATATTATATATTATAATGTAGAAATTAATATTATAGGAGATAGTGATGTAATGTAGATGAAGGGAATGGAAAACTGTTGGAAGTCAACTGAAAAGGGGGGGAATGGGTGGGAATGATATAATGTGATGGATATTGATATTGAATATTATGATTTGTGTATACTGACCCATCCAATAAAATTTTTTTATATAAAAAGGAAATGCAGCTTTCTATGTGGCAGGTTGTGCATATTGTAACAATGTACAGTTACACTGCCATATAATTCAAGCCTTTACCATGTAATGATCCCTTTCTGTTCAGGCAACAGCACAGGAAGAAATGGGGGAATCAAGAGAATGCACATGAATTATGTTCATATTTTTATGACTGGATTGCATTAGTACAGTTTTGTCATTTTAAATAACGTAAGCTGCCCTAAGCATATTCAAACAGAGAGGTGGTAGTATAAAACGTTTTTAAATAAACAGAAACTGGCAATGTGATAACACTAATTATGGATTTGAAAAAACAGTTGTTTGATTTATTGAGTTGCTTAGTGTTAAGGCTAATTACATAATCCCTTTCAAAATTGTATGTTCTTAAGCACGGACAAGTGGTAAATCATGGAAATTACAAGTGTTTGGGGCTGGGAAAGGTTACAGAGTAACACAAAATGGTTTTAAAAGATCAGTTAACGTTTTACCAAATAAAAAACAATGTTCAATTATTAAAGCCCACTTTTCACTTTAGGCCTTTTCCCATACTGGATGAGTGGCTGTAACACCCATGGGTGAGACCTCCATGGACTACTGAAACAATTATCTGTTCAGGCACTAATTATCTGTGTGATCCTAGGCCAGTGATGGAGAAACTTTTTGAGCCCGAGTGCCCAAACTGCAACACAAAACCAACGTATTTATTTCAAAGTGCAATTAAACCTGAATACTGAAGTTTTAATTAAGAAAAAACAACTCAAACAGTTGTCCCAACTAATTAACATCTCTCTCTCTCACTCACTCAGAAGCCACGAATGAAAGTAAAGCAAGTTAAATCAAAGCAGTTTGCCCTTCTTTAGACCAGCAGCCTTGCTTGCAAGCACTCACTCTCTCTCACTCACTCAAGAGCCACGACTGAAAGTAAAGCAAGTTAAATCAAAGCAGTTTGCCCTTCTTTAGACCAGCAGCCTTGCTTGCAAGCACTCTCTCTCTCTCACTCACTCAAGAGCCATGACTGAAAGCAAATTAAATCAAAGCAGTTTGCCCTTCTTTAGACCAGCAGCCCTGCTTGCAAGCACTTTCTCTCTCTCCCTCTCCCTCTCCCTCTCACTCACTCAAGAGCCACGACTGAAAGTAAAGCAAGTTAAATCAAAGCAGTTTGCCCTTCTTTAGACCAGCAGCTTGCAAGCATTCTCTCTCTCTCTCTCTCTCTCTCTCACTCACTCAAGAGCCACGACCGAAAGTAAAGCAAGTTAAATCAAAGCAGTTTGCCCTTCTTTAGAACAGCAGCCCTGCTTGCAAGCACTTTCTCTCTCTCTCTCCCTCTCTCTCACTCACTCAAGAGCCACGACTGAAAGTAAAGCAAGTTAAATCAAAGCAGTTTGCCCTTCTTTAGACCAACAGCTTGCAAGCATTCTCTCTCTCTCTCTCTCTCTCTCTCTCTCTCTCACTCACTCATGAGCCACGACTGAAAGTAAAGCAAGTTAAATCAAAGCAGTTTGCCCTTCTTTAGACCAGCAGCCCTGCTTGCAAGCACTTTCTCTCTCTCCCTCTCCCTCTCTCTCTCTCACTCACTCAAGAGCCACGACTGAAAGTAAAGCAAGTTAAATCAAAGCAGTTTGCCCTTCTTTAGACCAGCAGTCCTGCTTGCAAGCACTCTCTCTCTCTCTCTCTCTCTCTCTCTCTCAAGAGCCACAACTGAAAGTAAAGCAAGTTAAATCAAAGCAGCTTACTCTTCTTTAGAAAGCCAGCCCCAGCAGCCCGGCTGCTGCCTCCGCTTCCTCCTGCTAAAGAGATGGGCAGCAGGGAGGCAGCCTTGAGGAAAAGGAATCACGTGGGCAGGGCCAAAACCCATGTGATTTCTGCTCAGAGCTACTGGAATGCCATTCCAGGCGTTCCCCCTCCAAATGAGCCCTGGACCTAGCGATGGGCGACTTGGCTCGCGTGCCCACAGAGAGGGCTCTGCGTGCCAGCTGTGGCACACGTGCCATAGGTTCGCCATCGCTGTCCTAGGCTGTGTTCCATAGTTGTTCAACTCCCTGTTCACATCTGTTGCCTCAATTCCTTTGCAACCCCAGCACAAGTGGTAGTACTAGAAAAATACATTTGGTCAACTTCTAAACCTTCACTGGTAAAAAATTCCCCATATGCCTCTTCCCTGTAGGTATTAGACAGGAGAGAAAGCCACACTTTCTGCATCTTTATTGTGAGAAAAACAACAGGTATTACATTTTTTCCCAACAGGCACCCTTCAAGGAAGCTGGAGCACTGCCAGACATAAAAGACAGCCACTTTCCCCTTAGAGAACAAAATTCAGGTCTAGTAGCACCTTAAAGTCAAACAAATTTTACCAGGGATTAGCTTTTGCAAATTAAAGCTCACTGTCAGAGGTGTCTGATGAAGCTATGACTCACAAAATGTTATACCTGGTAATTTTTGTTGGTCTTTTAGGTGCTACCAGACCTGAATTTTGTTTTACTACTAAAGACTAACATAGATACCCACCTGAAACTATTCCTCTCAGAGGTTTCTCAGTGGTGTGCAGCTCTGTGCAGCTCTTAGGGACAGCTCTGCCATTAGGCTGAGGCACCTGCTTTTCATCTTGTTCACCAGGTGGTCTCACCTTTGCTGCATGCCAGGAACCTAAAAAGAAACTGATCTCCCCTAGCCCTCTCTAAGAACCAAACAGCAAGTTATGAGTACCCTACATGGCTTCCAACATTCTCACAAGATACCTCTCTACCTTTCTTTCGCAAGAGTTTGGATGTCCTTGTAGTTGTCCATTCAGTCCTGCCGATTACCACAGTTGCTTAGGCAACCAAAATGATAGCCAAACTTGTGTGAGACAAAGATATGTCATGACTGTTTGGGATATTCATGGATGCCAGTCCTCTCTAAAAAACTGCCCAAACAACCACAGTAATTGGCAGGACTGCAAAGACAACCATGATAATGGCCGAGCTCTTGCAATAGGAAGGAAACTCGTGAGAGTTTGGGAACCCCAGACTTGGCATGCATGGCTTTCTGGGGCATGTTTAAAGGCTACGGGGAGAGTGCAAGGAGAATTAGCTGCTCTGGCTCCCAGGAGGAGGTTGTCTCAGGTTGCAAAATGTGTGGAGCTAAACTCTGCTCCTCCAGCTAATTTCAGTGTTTTACATTACACAGCTTCTGTTTTAAGCACTGGCATTCGATTAACACACAGTTCTCATAACAGAAAACAAAAGGTCTAGAAGGGTTCTACTGAAAATGTTACATGCCATTTTTATTTTATTTAGAAATTTACACACACACACAATCTCCCCAGGGGCTTACAACAGCCTCCCCCCCCCCTCAATTTTATCCTCTGAATCATCATCCAGTGAGGTAGGTCAGGCTGAGTGTGTTATGAGAGGCCAAAGATCACTGAGTGAGCTTCCATGGTAGAGCAAGGTTTCGAACTTGAGGCTCCCAGATCCTTGTCTAATTTTAACCAAGGCACCACAGTGAGTTACACAGATGCAACACACGTCTGCATCAACTAGTTTTTTCTGAGTAATATCCCAGTACTCAGGTTAAAAATGGACCAAACCAATAAGTGGAAGCTTCGGCAGATTGATTTACCAATTAAAGTGTGCAGTTATTGTCCCAGTAAATGCTGTGAACAGCTGATACAGAAAGTGTTTCATCCTGAGCGATATTCCTGCTAACCTTCCAAAGTTTGTCCCAGAACAGTCAATTAATCATTCATCAGATGTCCACCTTTCCATGACCTCTCTCATGGTATCTGAATATATTCCCAGAGGAAGAATGTCGCATTCAAGCTTGCAGTGAGTAAATGTGCTTCTGACTAAGGCAGCCATCTCACCAAACTAAGCAGCAAACTAGTACACCTACCTGGGAATAAATTTAGCGGCATGTGGACATTCCAGCAGGTCTATTTACAGATAAAATGGTCTGGACTTGGCCCTTAAGGCCTCTTGCGACTCTTCTTTGCATACATGTCCTGCAAGCACACAAGAAACACCACAGGAACAAATGAGAATAAAGATAAATATAAATGTTAGCCCAAAAGGATCTCTGAAACAGAAATATCCATACACAACCTACTAACAGGAAAAAGCTAGGATTTGAAAAAAAAAATTCTTATCAAATATCCTAATAAGCTATAGCTGGTTGTGCTGTAATGGTTTAGAGTGACACTTGGATTAGGACCACAGAGACCTGGGTTCAATTCTCGGTTCAGTCAATGACGCTCACCAAGTGGTCATCACAGTTCATCGTGGAGATTACAGGATGCACGCTACCTTGAGATGTATATTGCCTGAAGGCTGTTCTGCTAACCTCTAGTCAGGAGACTACTTAGTACAGGTAAAAGCAGCCCAGCTAGGTCAGGCCAAGGATTCACCTGGTCCAGTATCTCACTTTCCACAGTGACTAACCTGAGATCTCTAGACAGTGCATAAGCAGGTCAAAAAAGAAACATCTGTTCCTTGCTGCTATCACATGGCCTCCACACATGGGGGTTTCATTTAACATCATTACTAATAGCTACTGGTAGCCAATTTCCTCTATAAATTAGTCTCATTCATTTTAAAGGCAACTAAGCTAACGAGTATCACATCAACTGTTGCAGCAAATGCCATAACTTAACTATGCACTACGAGAAAGGTTTCCTTTACCTCTCCTGACTCCACTGCTCATGAACTTCACTGAGCATCAAAAGACCGCCAATGGACCAGACTGCCTCCCTTCTGTCCCCCGGGTGCCATGGGCTTGGGGGGTGGCCCACAGTGTGCCAGATGGGTTTTGCCTGTGGCCCCCTTCCTCCCTATGGTTGGAGAGGGAGAGACTAATTCCCCCAGATGGGGACAGCAGAAGAGCAGCGCAGCAGATCCCTGTCCCTTGTGCCTGTCCCTTGTGCTGAGGAGCAGTGGCTGCCGACAGAACCCACCTGCCAGACATGGTGGCACCAACAGATGCCCTCCCCTGGGTTGGTGAGGAAGAGACTATGTACCCCGGATGGGGACAGCAGAGGAAAGCAACGGATACATGCCTGCTGGCCGTGACGTCACTGACGGATGCCTTCCACACCCACCCAGGAGGGACAAATGCACAAAATAAGACCCTTGCCCGCCTCCCATCAGCAAAACCCACCTGCCGGACATGGTGGCACTGAGAGATGACTCCCCCTCCCCTCACTAACAGATAACTCCCACTTATGGGGAGGCCATGTCCCCCACCCCGGGATGTGAACGGAATGGAAGGATGGGCAGATGACTCCCCCTCTTTGGGGGGGAGGGTATTCTAAATCCCACTTATGGGGGCCATCTCCCTCACCCCAGGACATGAACAGAATGGATAGATGGACTGACAGATGCCTCACCCTCTTTGGGGGAGAGGGTATTCTAAGTCCCACTCATGGGGGGGCTCTCCACTCTCTGGGGAAGCAACGAGGACAGGAAGTGATGCCCGTCCCTTGTGCTGAGGAGCAGTGGCTGCTGACAGAACCCATCTGCCAGATGTGACAGCACCGACGGAACCCTTTCCCCGGGTCGGGAGGGAGAGACAACGTCCCCTGCATGGAGACAGCAGGGCACCACAGCTGAATTGATGCCTGTCCCTCATGCTGAAGAGTGGTGGCTGCTGACAGAACCCATCTGACGGATGTGGCAGCACCGACGGAACCCATTCCCTGGGTCGGGGAGGGAGAGACAACATCCTCTGCACGAAGACAGCAGGGCACCACAGCTGAATTGATGCTTGTCCCTTGTGCTGAGGAGCAGTAGCTGCCGATAGAACTCACCTGACAGACGTGGAGGCCAGGGTCGGATTGAGGGGGGGCAGGGGGGGGAGTCTGCCCCTGGCGCCACCAGGGAGGGGGCGCCGGGAGCAGCTGCCAGCTGCCAGAGGGCGCAGGCAGCAGTGTGGGCAGCCTCGCAGCCCCCCGCGCTGCCTTTCGCCTGCCCTGCAGGACAGGGGGCCACCGGCTTGCCACGCACCCCCTGCCCTGCAGGGCAGGCAAAAGGCAGCGCGGGGGGTTACAGGGCTGCCCGCGCCATTCGCGTACCCCGCAGGACAGGGGGCGGCTGGCTGCCCCCTGTCCTGTGGGGCAGGCGAATGGTGCGGGTGGCCACACTGCCTTTTTCCTGCCCTGCAGGACAGGGGCTGCGCGGCAAGCTGGCTGCCCCCTGTCCAGCGGGGCAGGCGAATAGTGTGGGCGGCCGTGCTGCCCTTTGCCTGCCCTGCAGGGCAGGGGGTGCGCAGCAAGCTGGCCACCCCCTGTCTTGTGGGGCAGGCGAAAGCAGCACGGGGGGCTGCAAGGCCGCCTGTGCCATTCGCCTGCGGGGAGGCGAATGGCGCAGGCGGCTTCCCAGCCCCGCACGCTGCCTCCGCCGTTCCGCCCTGCATGATGATGTCACCGAAGTGACGTTATCAAGCAGCGTGGAGCGCGCACACATTGCGCGCGCGAGGTGGTCAGCCTAGGGTTGCCACAGGCATGGGCAACCCTAGATCTGGCGCTGGTGGAGGCACGTGGGAATGCCCTGTATGCTGCTGAAGTGGCCGCTTTCAATGAGTGGGCCATAATTCCTTCAGGTGGGGTAATATTATTAGCTTTGTAAGACACACCAATACAATCTCTAATCCATCTACTCAAGATAGAGGTAGACACTTGCTTTCCAAGTGAACCTTTCCTGAATGAGATAAATATATTCTCTTGCTTTACGTATCATTTTGGTCTTCTCTATGTAGTAACTTAGTGCTCTCCGGACATCTAAACTATGCCATTCCCTCTCTTTACTATGCTTCAGATTTGCACCAAAAGAAGGAAGCACTATGTCCTCGCCCCTATGGAATTCCAAATTTACCTTTGGAATAAAGGTTGGGTCAGGTCTCAGGACTACCTTACCAGCATGATATATACAAAGGTCCCTGTTTACTGACAGTGCTCTTATTTCCAATACCCTTCTTGCTGATGTCACCCCTGTCAGAAAGATAGTTTTGAGTGTCAGTTCTTTAAGGGAGCAAGATGCCATGGGCTCAAATGGTTCCCTTGTAAGAGCAGATAACATCACATTAAGGTTCCATGTTGGGAACCTATGTACTTGTAGCAGATTTATCAACATAGTCCCTCTTATGAATCGTTTGATATACGGATGTTTCGTAAGGGAGGTCCCTTTTTAGATCCCCTCACTGCCAAAATGGCTGCCAGTTGCCTCTTCAGGGTATTAGTACTTAGACACTTGTCCAAGCCCTCTTGTAGGAAAAGCAAAACCTGTTTTATAGATGCACTCAAGGGGCTACAGCCCGGGGTCACTGGGCAGAGTGATTACTTTCTGTATCACTCTGCACAGAATTCTTACTGGAGGAAAGGCATAAAGCAGCGTTCGAGGCCAGTCCTCGTTCAGTGCATCAGTTCCCATTGCCGCCTGTTCCTTCCATCTGGAAAAGCATTTTGTGACTTGGTTGTTTAAGGCTACTGCAAATAAGTCCACTTCCAGCTTTCCACCAAGTTCCTGCTCAGCCAATCTGCAACTGTGTTTTGAGCTCCTGCTACATGTACTGCTTTTATCAAAATAAGATTTGTCTCCACCCATTGGAAAATCTCCTCCTCCTCTCTGCTCAGTATTTTACACCTGGTCCCTCTTTGTCTGTTTATGTAGGCTTTTGCCGTCACATTGTCCATTCTTATTGGTATGTGTCAATTTTCTAAGGTGTTTCACATTTCCTATAGCCCATATTCGATGGCTCTCAGTTCTAGAAGGTTTATGCTGCTGCCTTTTTCTTTCACTTTCCAGGTTTCTTGGCTCATTCTGTCCACCTTATGAGCTCCCCATCCCGACACACTCGCGTCTGTCATGATGATAGTCCTCCTTGGCTCTCTGAGAGGCATCCCTTCTGCAAACCTGTTCTGTTCTGTTCGCCAATTCAGGTCCTTGCTCAGGGATTCTGAATCTTTACCCTCTTTCTCCATTTGTGAGCTATGGTCCATTGAAAAGGGCGTAAGAATTTCTGCAACGGGCGAGTGTGGAATCGTGACCACTGGACAATGTCCTGGCATGACACTATCATTCCTAGCAGTTTTGCCAGAAGCATTACCTCCACCGTTACCCTGTCCTGAACCAATTTTATCATTGTGAGAATTTTCTGTTTCCTCTCTTCTGCTATGAACACTCTGTCCTTCATCATGTCTATGGTCACTCCCAGGTGAAGGATTCTCTGCGCTGGAACAATACTGCTCTTCTTCCAGTTGATTACAAATCCATGTTCCTCCAGGCAACATGTGGCTTTCTGTACTGCTATCATGCATGCGGTTAGAGAAGGTGCTTTGATCAGTGTATCGTCCAAGTATGGGGATAGGGCTATCCCTTGGGTTCTGAAGACTGCTATCAGAGTTACCAGCACTTTCATGAACACTCTCAGCGATTATTTGAGTCCAAACGGTAGTGCCTTGTATTGGTAGTGTTCTCCATTGTACACGAATCGAAGATACCTTCCGTGTGACTGTCGAATAGGTAAATAGGCCTCTGACAGATAGATGCAAGCTAGAAAGTCGTCCTTCTGTATAGCCCCTGTGGTTGTCTTCAATGTTTCCATTTTGAATTTGTGGGACTTTATGAATTGGTTGAACCATTTCAGGTCCAAAATGGCTCTTACATCTCCATTTTTCTTCGGTACAATGAAGAACACTGAGTAGACTCCCTGGTTCCTAAACTGTGTTGGCACTGGTTCTATCGCCCGTATTCTTATCAGATGTTGAATGGCCTCCTGTATCTTGAGATGTCTTAACTCCAGAGGGTGCTTTGGTATTCTGATTAGCCGTTCTGGTGGCTGCGTTTTGAATTCCAAGGAATAGTCCTTGGATACTGTTTCCGGCACCCACTTATCCAATATGGATCATTTTCATTGGTCTGCAAACCCTTGTAATTGTCCTCCGATTCGAATGGGTGTCCGGCAAGCTTGATAGTCATTTTGACTCCTTTCTTCTGGCCTTTTGACTGTTGACTGTTTCTGAAAGCTGAAGTGCCTACTATCACTTCTAGGTCTTGTCTGTCAGCAGTTCTTGTAACCTCTGTCAGATCCCTGTCTGAAAGGACATTTGGAGTCTCAAAAGGGCTGCTTGCTCTTACTCTTCAAGTCTCTTTTCTTAGATGGTAGGACCCTTTCCTTTTCAAAATCTTCCACTAGATATTTATCCAGTGCTTCTCCAAATAGTTTGGCCCCTGAAAAAGGTATGGCTGCCACTTTGTTCCGCGCTGGGGTGGGGTGGGATGTCTACATCCCAGTTTCTTAGCCATGTATTGCGTCTTGCAGTGATGTTGAAGACATGGCTCTTGATGACATTTGAAAGGAGTCCAGTGAGGCGTCCATTGAGGCGGCCATTGCTAGGGCTATTTTCTTGAGCTCATTCTTAATCTCCTTGGGTACATCCTTGCCTGCCGCCCAAAGGTCTGATGCCCATGTGAATTCTGCTTACAGAACTGGCTAGAAAATAAGAAAGGCTGTTATTGGTTAGCTAGTGTGAAAGAGAAAATGATTCACCGTTCTCCTGGGATAAAAAAGAAATCAGAATGAAACTGAAATTATGGTCCAACTGCATAGGCGTAATCTTTTATGTCTATCTTTTTCTCTAACATGTTATACTGTTTGTGTGCTCTGAAGGGATAACAGGGGATGGATAGATTCTTAGGGATGGATAGATTCTTAGATTCTTAGGGGATGGATAGATTCTTAGAGCCTTCTGGTTTTATTATTGTCTTTTGAAATAGAGAAAGGAGGAACATAGATTATGATTTAAATCTCCTCCCTATGCTTAATGATATGTAAATACATACTTATTTTAAGCCTAGATGTTTTATAACATGTTAGATACTGTATATTTACTTTTAAAAGACTTGAGATAATGTGATAACTGGATCTTTGGAGGGCTTCAACTATTCCTAGATTTTAGCTATCTTCTCTAGAATATAAATTACTGTTTAAGCCAAATTTTTTTATATATTTATTTGGTTTTGTTTTTCTAGCCTCACTTCAGTATATAAGATTAGATGGCTTTTATAAACTGATGAAAGAATGAGGGTAGATTTGTATAAAATGTATTGTTATATTGATATATAGTAAGGTGCATTAATTCTTCCGTTTATATCTTCTGTCTCCTCTTCTTTATTTTGTTTTTCTATCTTACCCTCTGCTCCTGGACTGATTAAAGGATTAACTATTCTGGTGAAAATTTGAGGGATTGGAAATGTGATTTATACTTAATATATGTAAAAGAAAGAATTATGAGAAATGAAATAAGAAATAGAATAAGTGGATAAAAAAGCAAAAACAAAAAACAAAAAAAACAACCCACCCTCTCCTGTGGGTGGACTTCCCTTATATCTCTTCACCCATTCTCAGCTCCACCTGCCAGCCACGCCCTCCAGCACTCTAGCTTCAGCCCTGGCTGTCATAGGCAGCAACACCTAGGGTTACTCTGCTGGCTGCTCTGCACAGTTACACCTGTGCCTCCTTTGCTGATTGCCTCAGGCAGCCCCACCTGAGGTTGCTCTGTTCCCAGCCTCTCCTTTCTAGTCTTCTCTACCCTGCCTACTGGTTGAGGTGTGGCCCAGTGCTGTCTTTGCTGTCCTTCAGCTACTGCTGGTGATCTTGCTGTCTGGTCATCTCTGATGCCTGTACCCTCTCCCTCCTGGCTTGGGCTCCAATTCTCCCACCAGAGGGTGGGGCTGGCTGGCTTCTCCCTGCCCCGTTTGATTCTCTGGGGCTTGGAAAATCAAAAAGAGTCCAGTAGCACCTTTAAGACTAACCAATTTTATTGTAGCATAAGCTTTCGAGAATCAAGTTCTCTTCGTCAGATGCCTGATACAGAGACTGGTCAAATACAGAAGAGGAGGAGAGAGAAGAGGCAATTAGAGGGAGGAAGGGGGAGGGTGCAATCAAAACATTCCTTTGCTAGTATATGTAAACATCTCCTTTTAGTGTGTGTATCAGTTGGCTTCAAAGGAGTTTGCCCTGTTAGTTTGTAGCAGCCAAACAGCTAGACCATCCAATGCAGTATGAGCCTTCGATAACCACAGCTCTCCCTGCCAGATGCATCTGACAAAGAGATCTGTGGTTCCCAAAAGCCCACGCCAGGTGCCACTGAGCTCCCCCAGACCCCACCTCTGTAAAGGAAATCTGTTACCTGTGGTAATGTGATAACCATTCATAGTCCCTATTCAGTCCCAGCTTGACAGAGTCATATTTGCATATGAATTCCAGTTCAGCAGCCTCCCGTTGGATTTTGTTTTTGAAAGGTTTCTGTTGAACTACAGCGACCTTTAAGTCTTTGATGGAATGTCCTGGTAGATTGAAGTGTTCTCCCACTGGTTTCTGGACGTTTCCATTTCTAATGTCAGATTTGTGTCTATTTATTCTTTTGCGTAGAGGTTGGCTGGTTTGTCCAATGTACAGAGCAGAAGGACATTGTTGGCACATGAGGGCATATATCAGATTGGAGGATGAGCAGCTGTAAGAGCCAGAGACAGTGTAGTTGATGCCATTGGGTCCTGTAATTGTATTCCCTGGGTAGATATAGGGGCAGAGCTGGCATCTGGGTCTGTTGCAGGGCCTGGTACCTGTGCTGGTGACTCTGCTGGCCGATTCATGGTTGTGAGTGAGAAGTCGTTTAAGGTTGGGGGGCTGTCTGTAGGCAAGGAAAGGTCTTCCACCCAGGGCTTCTGAGAGAGAGGTATCATTTTCCAGGATGGGTTGTAGCTCACTGATGATACGTTGGATGGGTTTGAGCTGGGAGCTATAGGTGACAACCAGTGGTGTTCTGTTGTTAGTTCCTTTAGGTTTGTCCTGGAGCAGACTGTTTCTGGGTACTAGTAAACATACCACTCGGTCTATTGTCTACAGCCAAGCCTTACGTTACAACCATATCTGCTCCAGTGCTCTCGACCGAGACTCACACTTAAGAGATTTACAACAAGCATTTTTGGGACTACAGTACCCACCAAATGAAGTAAAGAAACAAATCAACAGGCCCAGACTAGTACCCAGACTGATACACACACTAAAAGGAGATGTTTACATATACTAGCAAAGGAATGTTTTGATTGCACCCTCCCCCTTCCTCCCCCTAATTGCCTCTTCTCTCTCCTCCTCTTCTGTATTTGACCAGTCTCTGTATCAGGCATCTGATGAAGAGAACTTGATTCTCGAAAGCTTATGCTACAATAAAATTGGTTAGTCTTAAAGGTGCTACTGGACTCTTTTTGATTTTGCTACCACAGACTAACATGGCTAACTCCTCTGCATCTGGGGCTTGGGTGCTTCTTTTCTTTTCTTTTCTTTTCTTTCCTCTGTTGCTGGGTGTGGCAGGGTTTTGGTGTCTGTCTGGGCAGCTGCAGCTGAGCTGTGATCGACTGGCTGTCTCCCCTCCCCTTCTCCTTAGACCCTGGACATCAACTTTGTTTTTATTCATTTTATGATTGCAGGGCTAGGACTGGTAGACCACCCCCAAAAGAGAGAGAAAAGAGACTAAAATGGCAGGAAAAGAGACTGAAAAGAGACTAAAGAGACCAAGTCATCAAGTGCTCCATATGGTTCAAATGTTTGATGCTCGCCTGTTTTCGCACTAAAAATTCTGATAAATAAAATATATGTATTTTTTCAATAATCCCCAACCAAAAAAATAGGCCAGAGTCGGTACCTGGGTTTTGTTGTGCCAAGTGCAGAGAGGACGGTTGCTCCAGAACAATTATTCTCAGAGGATTCTAGTCACAGGATGAGCCTCAGTCATGACAAAGGAAGGGGGGAAGTTTCTCCTGACCTTCGTATCCCTCTTCCCTGTCTCCCACTTTCTCCCGTTTGACCTTCAAGGTCTCTGCATGTGGAGTCAAGCAGGCACGTCCTCCCCGGCTCTCCCTTGACTTCCCTCATAAATAATCAATTCCTAGGCTTCCCCTCTTCTCACCTGCCAATCGTTGAGAACTCGCTCTTGGTATGTTTCCACCTTTCTGCCCTGGTGGATCTTGTCTACAGGACATTGAGGTTGCATCTTTATCTCCACAGGGCTCAATCTCTCTTCTTCTTCTCTTCATCTTGCTTCTTCTGGGCTTCAGAGCATCTCCAGTTCTCAAAGCTCTGTCAGTCCAGCCCTCTTTAGTGAATACATCCTGGTCTTCTTGTCTGCTGTATCCCTCCTTGTCTTCCACTCCCCCATCTCCCCATCTCTCCTCCAGCTTGATGGTGGCCTCCTTGCTTGGAGATGGGAGGTAACTCCCATCTTCCCTGGGGGCCAGAGAGTCCGAACTCGGACAGCCAGTTGAGACCAGAAACAAATGTGTAAGTATACACATTTTGTGTAACTACAAAATGCTAAAGAATATAATTTTTCTCTCAAAACTTGAGTGGGATGTAAAATTACATCAACAGTCACACTAAAAAACCTGAAAAAGTTATTTAGCTGAGCATCAAATGGATTATTATCATTTATGATAATATCTACCTAGTGGTTTTCTTCCCACTTAAATTTTTCATTTTGTTAATCAAGCTATTTATAACTCCAAAACTTCAAAAAAAATGTAGTATACCATACAGTAGAATATATTATGTGCATGTATATATACATATATATTCATGCACAGGTTATCACCTGGTGTTTGAGGCTAAGTTTCATTTGTTTCTGGTCCTGGATGGGGTATGGCTTGTTCATTTATTATTGAATAAAAACAAAAACCACACTAAAAAGTATGATTAGGATTTTTTTTTATTAAATGGAATGCTAATTCAAATAAAAAATAAATCAAGATTTTTTAGGTTTTTTACCAAAGAAAGCAGTGATTAAACTATTTTTTCTTTTCTCTACAGTTTTTTGAAGAGTTTCCACTTCTTTAAGTTTTTGCCGCTCAGTTCTACGCATCGCAACACAGCCTTCCAACATACCCTGTGCAACAATAACTTCCTGCAAATTTCCTTTCTGTATTGCTCTCTTCAATCGTTCATTGGCTTCTTTGAACAGACGATCAGATGCTTCAGAAGTTGCCTCATGGTCCTTTTTTGTCAGTGATATCTTACTTTCTATCTCAGCAATTTTTTCCCTAGACTCTTCTGCTTGTTTAACCTTTTCTTCCATCTCTTTAGCTAAATGTATCTCCTCCTCTTTCTTTTTTTCTTCCTCCTCTTTCAATCTTTTTTGTTCCTCTAAGTACATTATGTATTGCTTATGTGCACTTTGTCCCATAGCAATAAGTTTTGATGTCATGGGAACCAGTTCAGGTTTATTTCCGTAGGTTTTCAATGTATCTTTGACCAACAAAATTGCATTCAATGTTTGTTCACAAGTAGAAGCCTTGTCCTCAGTTAAAGCCCATCTTGACACAGAAAAACGCCTCTCAATGTCTGCATTTCCATGTGATAGAGACTTGAGAGTCTTGATAACTTTCGCCAACTCTTGAAATTTTGTTTTCCCAGCTACATTAGTTTTCTTTAAAATTTTATCCCCAAAACTATCAATTCTTCCTTCAAAAGCTGGGTGGTCTGTCTCCATCTGCAACATTTTCCATTCATCAATGAGAACATCTTCTTTTGTATCGATAGGGAGTTCTCTGGCAACTGAAACTACATCTTGACAGCTTTTTCGGGTTTTCACAAGAGAAGGGTTTAAACATCTCAGAGCTTTCAACAAACCACAACCTTTTATTGCCTTTTCAATCAAGTATTTGCATCCAGCAACATAATGCTCTTTAGCATTTTTCATAAATAGCAATAAATCTTTTTCTGGAAGATGTGAGAGTTCCTTTTTAACTTCCCATGAAACAACAACATCTTTTATGGGTAACATGTTTTTCAAATCAAATAACTCATTCACATCATATTTATCTTCAGAAACCAACTTGCAAACACGTCTAGCCAGTTTCCCTAACAGTTCTTGTAGCTGAGGGTACAGGATGTGAATTAAAGGTTCATCTCGTTGGAATCTTTCGGTGAAACTAGTGAAAAGTTCTGCAGAAGATATAGTGAAGTACAATTCTGCTCTGATAGTTGAGCGACGTAAAAGGTTGACAATCTTTCTGTATGAACTAGACTGTAACACAGCCTGATTCTTTGTTGATGGGATGAATTTAAGAAAGTAATGATTTACTCCTTGCCACTGTTCGAGCAGTCTCTCGGCAGCAGAGCGAAATGTAAGCCACCTAGAAGGAGAATGTTTGAGGAATTTCTTTTGAGGTAATTTGAGATCTTCTTGGATCTTTTCATATTCCTCTACCCTCGCTGGCCACCCCTCAAAGTAGTGGTAAACAGCAATAGCTAATTCAGATGCATCTTCACCAAAGGTCTGCAAGGCTTTCAGATATGAGTTGTGAACAATGTGGAAGGGGGCATGTCCCGATATGAACTAATCCATGTGACCTCATTTCAATCAAATTTTCATTGAAAAGTCTGTGAACTTTCTTATTCACATTAGGTCCATCTGAACCAATCAGCAGCAGCTTGTGAATGGGCAGGTTTGCCCTACTGATGGCAGTGTGAATTTTTTCATGAAGAGTTTGTGCATCAGCTTTCCCAATGGAGAATGTCTGCAAATGTCTTGAAACTACTTCACCTCTACCCTCTGACCAATATCTCACCGATATCTGGAGCTCCTTTTTGTCTTCAACATTGGTTGTTTCATCAAAACAGATTGAATAAAAGGAGGTTCCCACATCATCTGAGATCATCTGTTGAAAATATGGTCCCAGTGCATCAGTTATTAAATATCGCATCTTTTTAGGGCTTAAAGAAAAATCAGTTGGAACACCCCCTGGAAACATTGCATCAAATGTTTCCTTTATGCCACTGCAAGAAGATGCTGAAAAGTTGCAACACACCGACTTCATAACCCAAATGAGTTCAGATACTGTTGCCGCATTCTTCAAACTATAGCGTTTAATAACAGGTGCTGAAGAACTATGGCTTGATCCCGAATATTCACTCTGGATTGTTTCAGATGAATCACCAGGATTAGCTGCAACTAAAACCATCTGTTTAGGCCCTAGAAGATCAGAGGCTAATTTTTTATGTTTAGCATAGTATGAGTGTTGAAGAAGAGCATGAAGACCCTTGTTCTGAAAATCTACTGTACACAAACAAAGTTTGCAAAACACTTCAGTTTCACTATGTCTTGATGCCCATACTGACATCAAATGTCCATTGCGGTCTTTTTTAAGAAGCCAATCAGCTCTAAATTTGCACTTTCCCATCATTAACACTTCAGATCAGCAGCCAACCATTTCAACATGAATCCTGAAAGGAAGGAAAAAAGAATTAGAAAATGAAAAAAGTAAAGCACTAAAGTAAAACACTAATACTAAAAAAATTAAACAAAATAAGTTACTAATAGAATAAAACATAAAACTATAATAAAATGCAACATGCCTAATACTCATGAAATGTAACATTTTTAGGGGGGGGTTGAAAAAGGGCTACACAGGAAAATGATACAAGTTAGCTTCTTCAGAGCATCACAACTCTCACACAGAAAAACCCTGCATGCATTATGAGCAAATTCTCATCATAAGAAACTCATAAAAAAGAAATATTGATTGTACATTTAATAAGGCAAATCACATACCTTTATTGCATTTGAAGAATAGTGCATCCCACAATCCTGTTCCACAATTTTAATTTCTTGAGCACTTGAAGGCGCAAAAAAGGAGAGAAAAGAGACTTATTCTGAAAAAAAGAGACTTTAAGAGACTAACCCAAAAATAAGAGACTAAAAGCTAAAAAAGAGGCCCGCTCCTAGGCCTGTGATTGTTATTTTATTTACATTGTAAGCCACCTTGAGACAGAAAGGCGGCTAACAATTGTTTTAAGTAAATAAATGAATAAAATTCTCAGATGGTTCATTATAAACAAGCTACAATCTAAACACAGAAAATAGCACATAAAGAAGTAAATTATAGCCAACTCAGCTACTCAAATGACTATGGGATTTATTTTTTTAAAATGCACTAGTTGTAAGTGATGTATTCAAAAACTAAAGAGTACCCAAGTACAGTACTAAATCTGACTAATGATCTGAAATTTCACCGGTACAAGATTTTACCGCCCCCTATGCCAATATTTAATTAATACTAATAAAGAATTTCAGTTCAGCCTTTTTTGTTACGGAAATAACAAAAAACTTCTTGTGTGTACCAAAGGATAAAAAAACCCCAAATCTTACAGATCAGTATTTGTCCTAATAGTAAGTTACTCCAAACTCATCACACCAATTACTCCAGATTCCAATGTACCACAAGAACAGACCACAAATAAACAACATTATGACAGAGGCAAATAAAAGTAGAAAATGATGGAAGGAGGTGGCTGCTAGCCAACCCAGCCAGACTGTGCTGTGTATGTGATGAGTACGTTGGCTGAATTGTTCATCTTGAGCACAAAATGTAATTTGGATGCTACTACAAACCATCCTAATATGGGCTGAACTCCGTTAGGCAAAATTGTAACTTGTGCTTGTGATGAACAATTCATAAAAATCTGTTCACACCATGCACTATGCAAGCCACCAAGGCTAGAGAAATTTTAGCACATTTAATAAGGCAGTTAAGATATAAACACCTAGACTAATACTGTGAGATGAACAAAATTTATAGTAATTGCTTCTTTATCTTAAAAATATATGAATAAACAAATCTGTACATCCTCTCCCCCCAAATAAAAAAGAATTTTTAAAAAGACACTGCAACTCGGGTTTCATAGCAACATTTGCAGATGCTGTGTTTAAACTTATCTACAAGTTCTGAAAGATAATATTTCTCTAAAAAATTAAACACAGTGGTGTTTATGTTCCATAAGACCAGTCTGGCTGGATCAAACCCAGGAACCATCTGGTTTAGGATCCTGCTTCCCACTGTGGCCAACCAGATTTTTCTAGAAGGCCACACATAGGGCAAGAAGGCAGTATAGCCCCTCCCAACAATTAGTATACTGGAGGGTGCTTTTAGCAACTATGCTTCAAGAAGCAGCACAAACCAGTGTGGTACAGTGGTTAGAATACATTAGGGAGACCCAGGTGGGAATTCTTACTCTGCCACGAAAGCTTGTTGAGTGTCCTCAACACATTTTCCGCCTAACCTACATCACAGGGTTGTTGTGAGGATAAAATGAAGGTAAAGAGAACAATGTAACCTGCTTTTGATACCCATTGGTGAGAAAAGTGGGGTATACTCTCTCTCTCTCTCTCTCTCTATATATATATATAACACATTAGATTTATATACTGCCCTTCAGGACAACGTAACACCCACTCAGAGCGGTTTACAAAGTATGTCATTATTATCCCCACAACAATCACACTGTGAAGTGGGTGGGACTGAGAGAGCTCCTAGAAGCTGTGACTGACCCAAGGTCACCCAGTGTCATGGATGCCAGCATCCATGCCATTCTTGTGTTATACGCCATCACCGTGTTCTGACTTTTATACTGAGAATGATGTAGACAATTCTACCATTGTGGTCTGCTGCATTTTACGCTGCATTTTATATTAAATCACATACTGTATCTTATGCATTGTATGAGAAGACTCCTGAGGGTGTCCAAACTGCTAATATTAATTGCCAAAGGAGCTAGCAAGCTCTTCCTTATCTCTAAGAAATATGCACTTTCATTTCTGCGTGTCCTTGGCTGAGAGCTTGCAGCTGGGTGCTGAAATATATCTGCTCACAGGAGAGAAGATTCCACTGTGTACTTTATCTCAGACTAAACTGTTTTTTGTTCCCATGTAACTTTTTAGGCTTTCGCACTTGAATTCAAAGAGGGGCGGGAGAACGTCTCTCTATATCAGTAGTCCTATTGTTTGACTAGTTACTTCTGTCAACTTCGACCTATGAGTGAACACCTGAACTGTATGGATCTCTAAAAAAGTTTCTTCAACCAATGCACCTGCCTGCTTGCTGTGAGGGACTTGGGGATCTAATTGCCAGGGACTGACACCCTAGGACTGACACCCAGCTGGCTTCAAGCGGAGGAGTGGGGAATTAAACCTGGTTCTCCAGATTAGAGCCCTGCTATTAACCACTACATAAATGCTTCAAGAATCTTCCAACCAGAGAGGAGATAAGTGAAATGTAGTTTTTAACCTTTTAAAAATGACTGAATGACCAAATGAAGCAAAGATGCATGGAGTGTCAATGCTACAGCTTAAACAACTTTGTTAACTAATATATAGAAACTGCAGTACTGCACACATTTTACTTGGAAAGTTCACCTTGTACAGAACATCGCCAATCTCCTACCCCACTATCAAGAGACTGAAAATGACAATAGAGCCAATGTGCATCTATTCTCTCCTCTGTTCCCCCAGACCTTCAACACAGATGCAAATTCACACCTCTGCAAATTTGGATTTGCATACCCTATTGTATCATTTATTGAATGTCTCTGCTGCTGATCATATTGACTTACATACACTATGTAATCTCCCTTGAGTCTCAGTGAGAAAGTTGGACTATAAATAACAAACAAAAAATAAATTTACATCTGCAACAGTTATATCAAATGATCTTTAATCATGGCTTACAAATAAACTTCAAACCCTTCTTAGCATTAACTATGGGTAGTTTAGGCATGTACATTTGCTAGATAATGGTTAGTGCTGACAAGAAAAAGTGAGATGAGGAGATTAAGCAAACCTACAGCCCACTCCCAGTTACTTAATCATAATTAAGAAATGGTTAGTCTTCCTCCTGCACCAGCCCTATACCACTCCGTGCTGTAACCCAACATGTCACAACACTGTCCTATGCAAAACTACTTCTTTCTAAGCCCACTGACTTTAAGGATATAACTCTGTTAAGGATTGCACTGTTAACTAGCTGGTACCTCAGTTTATTCATTTTGGCTGCAATCCACCTCCCACTGAGGTCAATTGTAAGTCTCCCTTTGATTTCAATGGTAGTGAATTGCAGCATTACAAAACAGACATAAATTATCCTACTCACTATATAACTTCATTGCATACAGGTTGCTTTATTTTGCAATACATATTACTGGAGTTCTTCCAAATCAGAAAACTTCTCTAATGGAAAAAATAAAGCTAACATAATTTGAGCATATTAAATGTTCTTTTAGATTATACATTAAAAACACTACATGTAAGAAAGGGTAACATGCATCAAAAGGGAGGGGTGCAAAACAGGATGTACTGACAGAAAACTGTAATTTAGTTTTAAGAGTATAAACCTAACCACAAGAGCTAGTGTTCATGATGCATTCACAAAGAAAGTAACATATTTCAAGCCACTGGCAAAGCAATTGTAAGCAGAGTTACTCCAGCAATGGGCTTAGACTGGAGCAACTTCTGCTGAAGATTGTACTGTAAAACTTTCATGGAAACTCAGTATCCTTACTCTGGAATAATCTTCCATTTTGATAAAGAAATATACTTCCAAGTAAATGAGTTTAGGTTTGAGAATCTGATTTTAGGATTTTGAGTTGTCTTGCAACTCTGACACCAACATCCTGCATACATCACATCCAGAGCAAATTTGCTTAACTTCAGGGGAATTTGTTCTCAGGTAAATGTGCTTAAGTTAAAAACACTACATGTAAGAAAGGGTAACATGCATCAAAAGGGAGGGGTGCAAAACAGGATGTACTGACAGAAAACTGTAATTTAGTTTTAAGAGTATAAACCTAAACACAAGAGCTAGTGTTCATGATGCATTCACAAAGAAAGTAACATATTTCAAGCCACTGGCAAAGCAATTGTAAGCAGAGTTACTCCAGCAATGGGCTTAGACTGGAGCAACTTCTTCTGAAGATTGTACTGTAAAACTTTCATGGAAACTCAGTATCCTTACTCTGGAATAATCTTCCATTTTGATAAAGAAATATACTTCCAAGTAAATGAGTTTAGGTTTGAGAATCTGATTTTAGGATTTTGAGTTGTCTTGCAACTCTGACACCAACATCCTGCATACATCACATCCAGAGCAAATTTGCTTAACTTCAGGGGAATTTGTTCTCAGGTAAATGTGCTTAGGATCTCAGCAATTATTTATTAAGGTCACAATCACATTTACTAAGGGTGTGCACTGGTGAAATATTCGGGTTTCCCACTTCAGGTTTACCTGAAGCGGGAAAAAGATTCGGAATAACCCGAAACGGCAAGCTGCTTTGGATTCGGGTTATCGGAATCACTTCAGTATGCTTTGTAATTATTCGGAGCATACCGAAGTGAGGGGGAAACTGCCACCAAGCCCCCCCACTGAGCCCCCTCCCCCACTTACCTCTCCTGAAGGCAGGAGTTGGCTCCTCTGCCGCCCGCGCCACTTCTTCCACCTTCACAGAGGCCAGCTGGGTGGCGGGGAAGGCAGCAGCTGGCGCCTTTCCACAGCAGCAGTCAGCAGGGTGGTGGGGAAAGCTAGAACTGGCGCCTCCGCCGCCCGTGCGGCAGCTTCGGCCTCTGCAGCAGCCACCTGGACGGCAGGGAAGGCCGCAACCGGCACCTCCGCCCCAGGGAAGACCGCAGCCACAGCCTCTGTTGCCCATGCTGCCGCCGCCAGGAAATCCAAGGTAAGAGGGGTGGGGTGGAAAGGAGCCCTTTAAATAGGCCCCAAAGCAACCCGAATCATTTCGGGAAGCTTTGATACGGTATCAGAGGGCTAGCTACAATAAGAAAAATTTCTACAGATATGTGAGAAGCAAACACAAGGTAGAAGAGGCAATTGGACCACTGTTGGGAATAGATGGAGAAACTCTAATGCAGGACAGAGAAAAAGCAGACAGGCTTAATGACTTTTTTGCCTCTGTTTTCTCCCTGAAGAACTCAGGCACATCTAGAGATAGTAGAAAATGTGGCAGGACACCTGAGTGGCTAATTGACATTGACAGAGAGGTTGTGGAGAGGCATCTGGCTGCACTGGATGAATACAAATTCCCTGGGCCAGATGGGGTGCACCCAAGACTGCTGAAAGAACTTTCTAGAGAACTTGCAGAACCCCTGTCCATCATCTTCAAGGCCTCCTGGAGGACTGGGGATGTCATGGCCCAGTCTGGGCTCAGCGAGAGTGAGGATTCCTCCTCAGGAGGAAGAGGAGCTTTGTGTAGCCAGCTAGAACTCCTCAGGAGAAGAGGAGCTCCATGTAGCCAGCCCTGACTCAGCAGAGGCTGGTAATCAGGAGCCACAGCTACTGGCTAATCGGAGCCTACAGCCAGCAGCTGAAGCAGAGCCATCAGTACTCTCTAGCCCCAGCACCACAGGGGAAGCTCAGCCAGGGACTTCCACAGGGGAAGGTCAGTCAGGGACTGCCAGCACCGCAGGGGAAGCCCAGCCAGGGACTTCCACCCCCCCAGGTTCGCCCACGCGTAAAGAACGCTGCAGACAATGGCTGAGGCTGGAGCTGCAGGGCAGATGGCACAGTGCTCACCTCCTTAACCGACACCAGCTGCTGGAGAGTGATGATAAGTAGCAGTAGGATGGAGCCCCAGCAGCCAGCTGTAATCCATGCCTGGCTATAAAAACTGAGCTGAGGGAACTGCCAGGCATGGAATCAACGTGTCGACTACCTGCAACCACTCTGTGTTCTGTGCCTGCTTCTGGACCTGACGCTATTGGTAATCGACCTCGGACTGTACCTGACCTAGCTCTTGGACTCTGGACTCACTCCTGGCATTAGCTCGTGCTCTGACCACTGCTTTGACTTGGCTCTTGATCCTGAAATTCCCCCTGGACTTGGTGTTGAGGTTTGGACTTGAACCACCCTGCTTGGGGTGGCCCAGCCCGTGACACAAGATTGGAGAAGAGCGAATGTTATCCCAATCTTTAAGAAAGGGAAGAAGGATGACCCGGGAAACCAAAGGCCACTCAGTCTGACTTCTGTTGCTGGGAAGATATTAGAACAGATTTTAAAGGGATCAATCTGTAAGCATCTGAAGGACCACTCAGTGATCCAGGAAAGTCAGCATGGTTTTGTTCCTAACAGATCTTGCCAGACCAACCAGGTTTCCTTCTTTGATCGAGTGACCAGCTTACTGGATCGGGGGAACTCTGTTGACGTGATTTATCTGGATTTCAGTAAAGCTTTTGATAAGGTCCCCCATGACATTCTGATGGGCAAACTGGAAGACTGTGGACTGGACTATAGGACAGTTCAGTGGATAGGGAACTGGTTAGAGGACTGCACTCAAAGAGTGGTGGTCAACGGCATTTCATCAGATTGGAGGGAGGTGTCCAGGGGGGTGCCACAGGGCTCGGTTTTCAATATTTTTATCAATGATCTGGATGAAGGAGTGGAAGGGCTGCTCATTACATTTGCTGATGATACCAAATTGGGAGGAGTAGCAAACACCCAAGAAGATAGAATTAAAATTCAACAAGACCTGAATACTCTGGAGAAGTGGGCAGCTGTGAATAGGAAGCAATTCAACAAAGACAAGTGCACAGTATTACATCTGGGCCACAAAAATGGGAAGCACAAATACTGGATGGGGGATACACTTCTGGGCAGTAGTATATGTGAAAGGGATCTTGGGGTAAGAGTGGACTGTAAACTAAATATGAGCAGTCAGTGTGATGCAGTGGCAAAAAAGGCTAATTCAATCTTGGGTTGTACCATAGTGTCGAAATCGCAGGAGGTCATAGCCCCTCTCTATACTGCCTTGGTCAGGCTGCACCTGGAGTATTGTGTGCAGTTCTGGAGGCCTCACTTCAAAAAGGATGTGGCCAAAATTGAGAGGGTGCAGAGGAGAGAGACAAGAATGATCAGGGGTCTGGAGACTGAGCCCTACGAGGAAAGGCTGAGGGCCTTGGGAATGTTTAGTTTGGAGAAGAGGAGGTTGAGGGGGGACATGTTTGCTCTCTTTAAATATTTGAAAGGCTGTCATTTGGAGGAGGGCAAGGAGCTGTTCCAGTTGGCAGCAGAGGGTAGGACCTGAAGCAATGGACTTAAATTACATGCACAAAGGTATATTAGGATATTAGGAAAATATTTTTCACGGTCAGAGTAGTTCAAAAGTGGAATCAGCTGCTTTGGGAGGTGGTGAGCTCCCCCTCACTGGCAGTTTTCAAGAAGAGGCTGGATGAATATTTGTCAGAGATGCTTTAGGTGGATCCTGCACTGGGCAGGGGGTTGGACTAGATGGTCTCTATTGCCCCTTCCAACTCTATGATTCTGTGATTTCCAAATCGGGGCCATCGTACTGGCCCCGATTAGGAAATACAGAAGCTTCATGAATCGGGCCCAATTTGGGTTTTTTCCCCCCAAATCAGGAACCCTGAGTGCACACCCCTACTAAGGAGTAAGCCCTACTAAACTCAATGGGATTCAGTTCTCAGTATACATGTGCAGAATCTTCTTTAAAAGGAAGCCTGCAAGAAATATTCAGAAATAGGACCAAAACATTACAGAAAGAATGTAGTTAATCCAATGCATTTTTTTCTATAAAAAGACGTTTATGGCAGGGGGATGATTAGTTTATTGCAAGAATCTATATATATGGTCTTTAATAATAACAACAACAACATTTGATTTATATACCGCCCTTCAGGACAACTTAACGTCCACTCAGAGTGGTTTACAAAGTATGTTATTATTATCCTCACAATGATCACCCTGTGAAGTAGATGGAGCTGAGAGAGCTCCGAGAACAAGACCTGAATACAGCTTCTGAGAAGCTGTGACTGACCTAAGGTCACCCAGCTGGCTACAAGTGGAGGAGTGGGAAATCAAACCCAGCTCTCCAGATTAGAGTCCTGTCATTCTTAACCACTACACCAAACTGGCTTTGACAGAAAGTACTCAAAGGGGCAAAAAAGCAACATTATTTTTAAAAAAATACAACCACAACAAACACAATTTTAAAACCACCACATAAATAAAATTAGCAAGCAGCAGGCAAAAAATTCAATATTATAAAAATGAACAGCTGAAAGGATATTAAACACACATATCAGAACGCAATGAACTCTGCCTAGTCGCCTTGTCAACAATAATGATAATAATGCCAGATCAACATGCCTAAGTGGATACTAGGCACAGATACACTTAGGCCATGGCTTAAATTTGGAGAAACAGTCTGAGGAGGAAAGCGTAAAAAGAAATAAAAACATATTTCCATTTTTCATTCAATACTTTCAAGGTAGAAAGTCTTGCGGAACCTTAAAGATCAATAAATTTGTTGTGGCATAAGCTCTTGTGAGCACAGTCCACATTATAAGATGCATTAAGTGTTACATTCAGCTGGAAAAACATTTTCTGGCGGATCATTTCTTATAAAATGGCTACAATTAGTTCTTCCTACAAACTGCTCCTTTATTCCACTTTTGAGAAAACTAAGAAGCCCCTCTCTTTAGATCAGCACACATTTTTCTCTTTAATGCAAAAATTACATAGCCATTTTGATCAAGACTTGGAAGACCTAATGGGCAAGCTTCATGTTACACTTCACTTGTGCAGGGAAGCCCCAAAGGATCGGGCATTTATTGTGTTAACTCGGGACAATTTACGTTAAAGAAGGGATAGGAAAGTAAAGAGTGATTACCCCTTGCTTGCAAAACCCAGACCCACCTACCTGCTTTGCTCCACCCCACCAGCAAAGACATTAGCAGAAATAGGGCACCTATTTCTGATGCCTTTCTCTGATGCCAACTGCTTCCCATTGAGGGTGCAACAGAGAAGAGACTGGACCGCCAGGGTTTCCTCACAGGTGGCTGCTGCATTAATGATTAATTCATGAATTTGGTGTGAGGTGGGGTGGGGGACTTCACAAGATCAGTCAGGTTCCAGTTGCTTAAAGGCTGAACTAATCAAATGCTAATGATACTGTTTATAACACTTCAAAATACTTTTTACAGTTGGGTTTTTATTAATGATCCATATCAAAATCAAATGCTATACACTTCCAAAAATATTGTAACTATAATACAGGGACCTGCATATACATATTACTTCGCCTTGAAAGCTGCATTAAATAAATTCTGCTTAAGCCAAGATTCATTAAGCTAATTCCTGGGTTGAATCCAGTCAGCTTCTCATCCAATCGAGATTCATGCCCATTTCCCCTTTTTACTACAGTTTACATTTCACATTGCTTTTGGTCTGTGCAGGTCTCATGATGCATACCTGTTTTAGTAGTTAAAGAGTACGTCCTCTTTCCTTTTTCAACAGCCAAAAACATCCCACATACATTACCTTTCTGCCCTCCACAAAATTTTTCAATTTTGTGAAAATAATTTCAGATAGATGATAGAGTCCGGTACTTCAATTTGATTCTCAAGCTGTTCCATCCCCTTTGACTAAATTCCAAATGTTCACACTAAACCATTTTATAGAATGAGCTCTGGGCATGAGGGTAATCTCTGGGCTAGAACTCTGCCCAACTGAAATGTTCTTAACTTCTGAGACTTTGTGTAATCCTGTGCCTCGCAGAAATTCTCTTATCAGGGCATGGATATATAAAGCAAGCCTGACCCCTTGGGCAAGGTGGCTGCCCTGAGATGTGGACAGCAACAGCTATGCTACTCTAAAACAGGAACAGGGAAGCCCAATGAACCAGCTGTGGTGTTAGGCCTCTTTTATGCTGTGCTTCTGCCTACTCCCCCAGTTCAACAGACCAGAGGGCAAAACCACACCAAACTAAGTGAGCTTTACAGCTGTGCCAAATGTTCTCCCATGTTGATTTCCAGCACAAAAATAGCACTATCAAAACAGGGGCTCTCTCTCCCGCTCCCATGCCAGGTGACAATTTTTCACCTTCTTCCAGTCTGTAGCTGCTATGGTTTTCCTCTCTCCACTAAGGCAGCACAGCTGTTTCTCAGTACTATGGAGTCTTCCTCCTCAGTTACTCACATGGGTGATCATATAGCACATGCAGCTGATCTACCAAAACGATGCACCAGATCAACATGGTTATGTGCAAATAGCCAATTAAGAAGCTCTGCCCTGCTTCTGAAAATTCCAGAAGAGGAGCCTTGTTTGTTGCAGGAACATAAGACAGAAGTCCAGTGGCACCTAAAGACCAACAATCCTCGATTATAAATGTATCTGTAAAATAACTGTGTGCTTCGTACACATCTGAGGAAGTGAGGTCTGACTCACAAAGGCTTAGTTTGGAATAAAATTTGTGAACCTTTATAGTGCCACTGGGCATTTTGCCTTATTTCCCTTTTAAAAGTAAACATTTTTGTCCCCTTACGAAGCAATCATTTAAAAAGTCAAAAAGGAGCTTTTTTATTTTGCCAAAAATGTTCACAAAGCACATCCTCCCTTTTAACTCACTTCTATAGCATATGTACACAGTGTATAGTGTGCACTACAGTGGCACTCTCATACTATGGACTGTGACTTGCAGCTTACTGCAAACACAGCTGGCCATCACGGGGACAGCCTGTAGAACGGTTCAAATCCCTACTCAACCACAAAGTCTCTTGTGGGGGAGGACTCCATTATTATAATACACATGAGCACCAATTACATTAGGAAATGTACTCATGATGTCCTAGAAGCCAAATATGGGTTGCTCATGAGCAGGTGGAGACCTAGAGTCTCCAAGGTAACATTTTCAAAATGTCAACACTGTCACATGCAAGATCAGCTAGCCAAGCAGAGCTATAAAGCCTGAATACAATGATAAGATGGTGTTGTTGGGAGGGAAATTTACATTTCCTAGACACACAGAACATACCTTGGGGCAAGGGGATATTGCACAAAACAGATGTTCTCCATCTGAATTACAATGAAATCAAACTGCTGGGACTATTTTCTTTTAACTTCAGAAACTCTCAAACGAGTTTATGTGGGGAGGGACATCAATAGGAGTCTGAGGAGCATCTTATTTGGAATAATTCACCCTTTCATGGTGATGTTGTATGTCAGATCCTATGTGGGCAAAGGGTATAAATGCTCACACACAAACTCGTAACAGTTAGGTCAACATGTACAGGGAAAGGCACACACCAAGAAACGCCCTTAAAGAGGGAAATAATATAAAGCTAATGTCCTTTCAGACAATATGGGCAATCGTAGAGCCCAGTAGTAAGAAAAGATATAAGAGATATATAGTCAACAAATCATAGGGACATAGGATTCTTCTCTCCCTACAGATGCCAATTTTCTGCATTTCCTCCCCTGATCTTATCAAGTTAATTGCATTTCACATTGTACCTCCACATCCTATCTTACTTCTTTGCAACACACCTCCCACCTTTTGACTAAGATAAAAAGACTCAGATTTCCATTCCTTCTCGTATCTGACAAAGGCAACTTGCCTCTTGAAAGCTTATATCCTGGAAAATCTTGTTGGTCTTTAAGGTGCCACTGAATTCGAAACTTGCCAGTCAACATATCAGAAACTGTTATAATGTATAGTGTTTCCATGCCTAAATTCTATAGAGAGATTGTGGAAGGTCATATGACAGGTGATAGTAGCCTATACATCAAGAATACAATAAATAAGGATCAAGAGGAACAAATTAATTCTAAAGAGCTTGTAAAATTATTCAGGATGGTGAAAATGAAAGCTCCAAAAGGGTATCAACACAGTTATCACAACTAAACCAAGACATGGTGTTCAAGTGCTTGGAACAAACAGAGGAGAACCACTCTGCCCATGACCTTCCCAGAAACATCTGGATGAGCACTACAAGACAATGTAAAGCCATTTTATGTTCTCAAAGAGTAGCATTCCAGAACTGTTAATTTTTGAGTCAAGCATCTCAACCTAAGCAGCTAATCCTAAACCAGCCCCCAGCCAACATAACAAGAGCCCTGCTGGATCTGAGCAAAGGTCGATCTAGTCAACAGCCAACCAGATGCAAGGTGCAAATATGATGGTCTCTGCTTGGCCCTCTAAGCAGTGATTTCATCCTGTGACATCCATAATTATGCTGTTGTGTGAAACAGCACTTCCTTATAAGAATGTAAAGAGGCAAGATGAATCTAATGATAAGTCCATTGAATCCATCATCCCACTTCCAACAGCAGCAAGCAAATACCCCAACACACCCACAAGTTTGGCATAAAGGTTAATGCCCCCCCCAACATCTGGTATTTAATAAATATATTGCATTTATGGTTCATGGCTATCTTCTACAAAAGTTGCTTAAATCTTTCTAAAAACCATCTTACAGCCCCAGCGAGACATTTAGAGGTATACAGCTCAGTATATGGAGGCTCTACTTAGCCATCACAACTAATCCTTCAACTAATCCTTTTCTACAGCCTTCAAGCAGTTGAAAAGAGCAAGAGACCAGTAGCACCTATAAGACTAACTAAATTTGTGGTGGGGTATGAGCTTACGTGAGTCACAGCTCACTTCTTCAGATACAGTTCCATTCTGTATGGCTAAATGTAGGGCCTGCCATGGAGACAGATGAAGATGGGTACCTTCCTTAGTCTGTCTGTAGCTTTCGTGAGCTGTGACTCCCAAAAGCCTACCACAAATTTTGTTAGTCTCATAGGTGTTACTGCACCCTTGCTCTTTTCTACCACTACCGGCAAACTAACACGGCTACCCATCTTGATCTATACTTCAACAAGTTATCCAGGACCACTAAAAATAACATTTTAAAGAACCCAAAGTACCTCACATGTTGAAGTGGAGGACCTCAGGACATGGCAGTTCCACTAAAACATCCTGGTTGAGATCCTGCCCATTAGACTCCCCCTTCCTCTTCTCACAGACATCTGTTCGATCCACTCTCTTCACTCTTTAAGCCCCAATCTGACCTGGCATTTACCAAGGTATACTGCCCCTGCAGAGTGAAGCTCTCCTAGGCCATCGATGCCCGCGCCCCATCAGGGCCTACCCAGAGCGCCCCAGCTCCTTCACGTGGGAGGCCTTGCCCACCAGGAGGCCGTTCTGCCGCAGAGCCCACCTACCCCACTCCCTCCTCACCCGCTTCTCCTCCGGATGAGGAGCCCAAGGCTCCGTTCGGCGTCCGGCGGCGGCGTCTCGGCTTCGGAGGCCCCGTCGCGGCCGCTCTCGCCCAGCAGCACCCACAGCATAGGGGAGGGCTGGCCTTGGAGCAGGGGGGAGTCCCGCGCAGAGCCGGCCCCAGGGCGACGGGGAGCCGCCGGGCCCCCGGAGCCTCCGCCGCCTCCACCTTTCCCCGGCTTCTTCTGCCGCTTCTTCTCAGCCAGGCCGCTCGGGCGCCGTCTCCTAGCAACCGCTCCCAGCCCCTCCCACAGCCTGCTTCGAGGATGCTGCCGCGCCGCGCATGCGTCAACAAAAGACGGCCTTTGACGCCGCTTCGATTTGGTGACGAGGATGCCGCGATGCTACGCATGCGCGCCTCGTGAGAGCGCAACCCTTGGCGGCCGGGTCCGCTTCGGCTTGGGAAGAGGCAACTTGCGGCACATGCGCATTTTGAGGGTCGGCGGGTGCTGCCGGTGCTGTATTTTTGGAATCCGGAGTTCTTTTCTGGGCTGTGAGGGCGAAGTGGCGCTTCTCTTCCTCCTTCAGCACATAAAATCCCATCCCGTCGCTTTCATTGTTTAATTAAATTTAATGAGCCAGTGTGGGACTAGTAAAGAATCCAGTAGCACCCTTAAGACTAACCAAGTGTATTGTAGCATAAGCTTTCGAGAACCTCAGCTCTCTGAAGAAGTTTTCAGACGCTTTACTGTTTTGCAACATGTATCTAATGAAGAGAGCTGTGGTTCTCGAAAGCTTATGCTACAATAAAGTTAGTTAGCTTTAAAGGGGGACAGGGTAAAACCCAGAACGGCGCTAAACAAATAGTGGTACCACAAAAAACAGTGGGATGTGTTAGAGACGCTCCAGAAAAATATTTTAGAGCTGAAAACTCTGAACTGACACGCATTTGTTAACCCTTTCCCTGCCCAAATGCTCCCGGAACAGCACAAACAGGCCAGAACAGGCACTAAAGAAATGCCAGTACAACAAAATACAATGGGAAGCATTACAGACAATGCAGAACAGGATTTTAGAAATGGTAACACTTCCACAGAACACACATTCCATTACGGATTCAATTCACTCGTTTCATGGAAAAACAGCTTGAAATGAATATTTCTTGGTCTACACCGACCAAATTCATGGGGGCAACAGAACTAACAGTGCAACCAGCAACAAAAGTTTCACAGAATATTCTTTCCACTAACTTTTTCAGGTAATGTAAAATTTTTCAGATACATAAGCTGCAAAGGACATTTCTCATTAGTTCACACCTGCCACAATGACAGGTACCACTGGACTTTTCATATACTGTTAAATTTCACCCACAGCTTCTCTGGATCTTGATGGAAAAGTGAGTGTCATCCACATATTGTTGACCCTTGTCCAAAATCCCAAGATGATCTCTTCCAGTTGTTTTGTGTAGATCTTTAAAAGCATTAGAGACAAGATGCAGAGGAGTTAGCCGTGTTAGTCTGTGGTAGCAAAATCAAAAAGAGTCCAGTAGCACCTTTAAGACTAACCAATTTTATTGTAGCATAAGCTTTCGAGAATCAAGTTCTCTTCGTCAGATGCCTGATACAGAGACTGGTCAAACACAGAAGAGCAGAAGAGCAGAAGATGGAATCTTATAGTTTGGTGTAGCCTCTCTGACTCATCCTTATTTGTGTATTTTCTTTTTTTAATTTTTATTTTTATGTACTTTAAAGTTTGTTTTTAATGTTTTTGCCTGTTGGCTGCCTTGGGGACCCTACATTTGGTAGAAAGACAACATTGAAATATTTTAAATAAATAAATAATAGTACCCCATAGACCAGTGGCCCAGAGGGCAAGCAGACTTCTCCCAGCAGCATCTGTTCAAATCTCCCAGAAAGAATTTGAACTAGTCTAGCATAGCACCAATCAGGCCTATCTCTGCCACGTGGTTCTGAAAGATTGTTATCCAAAAGGCTACCTGTGTCTGTACCCCTTCCTTTAATGAAGGTACTCCGAGCATGTCTAGGTGCAGACCAGAAACCAAAAGGTTAACATAAAGTGGGGCTCTCATCCCACGGAGGGTGCTATTCTTGCTACTGAGGGAAATGACAACAGGAATGGGGGGTGGAGGGGAGGGAGAAGCCTGGGCTTGTTGCCTCCAGATAACTCTGCTAACACAGTGGGGAATTAACCAAATAAAAGCATTTATGATGGGGAATTAATCAGACACAGCACTGAAGGATCCCCTGGTAATGCAGTAGAATCATTGCTTGACAGCTGTAGTCAAATAGCTGAAAGGAAACAAATCAAAATTGAACTCAGGTAAGATGGAAGTGATACTGGTTGGGAAGGCAGAGATTTTGAAAACATTGTGCTTTCCATCTTCATTGGGGTTCAGTTGACCCTGACTGACTCAAGATCTCTCTACACGAGACACCTTAGCCAGGAAGTGTAGTTGAAAAAGATAAATTCAGCAGAGGTAGTTCCTCAGACATATAGTTAATTTCATCTTCGCTTTCAGGAAGGCCTCCCCTAAGGCTCTGTCAATTTCACCTCTCTGTCTCTGTCTTTTTAAAGTACCCTTTCTGGCTAACATTGCATCTCCTGATACTACATCCTCCTCCTCCTCCTCCTCCTCCTCCTCCTCATCTCATGCAACACAATCAGTAATAAATAAAGATCGCATGTTATCATTGACTGGCCTTGCTGAGCTGATACAAGTTTCCACCAGAGACAGGTATCAGACAGGTATCGGTGTAATATGTACGCTGTTTCAAGTAATGCCATCTTTTGCAATTCTGTAGGTGTTATGTTAGAAAGGTGCAGTTTTTCTGTATAAGTTGCAAATTTTTTCAAAATAGTTCCCAGTGCCCCGATGACAATGGGGACTACTGTTGTATTCTTCTTCCATAGTCGGGTGGTTTCTATTGCCAGATCTCTATATTTAATCATTTTTCTTGTTCTTTTTCTTTGACTCTGGTATCCCCTGGAATTGCAATGTCTATTATCCAACTTTTCGATTTTCTACTACTGTTATGTCTGATGTATTGTATTCAAGGTGTTGATTAGTTTGTATTCTAAAATCCCACAAGATCTTGACTTGATCATTTTTTAGCATCTTTTCCATCTGATGTTCCTATGAATTCTTTGATACTGACAGATTATACTTTTTACTCAATGATCAATGAATCAGCTTTGCGACTCTGTCATGTCTACCTTTGTAACCTGTCTGTGCAGCCCCGTGGTGCAGAGTGGTAAACTGCAGTACTGCAGCCTATGCTCTGCTCACGACCTGCGTTCGATCCTAGCAGAGGCTGGGTTCAGGGAGCTAGCTCAAGGCTGATTCAGCCTTCCATCCTTCTGAGGTCGGTAAGATGAGTACCCAGTTTCCTGGGGGTAAAGTGTAGATGACTGGGGAAGGCAATGGCAAACCACCCTGTAAAAAGTCTGCCAAGAAAACGTCGTGATGCAATGTCCCCCATAAGTAAGTAATGAGTTGGTGCTTCCACACCTTTACCTTTTTTACCTAATTTTGCTATATTCACAAATGAGGTAGGACTGTCAGATGCGCCCTGCTTATCTGCCATGTGTGTCTATTATTCTCTGTACTCTGAGCCTTTGAGCTCTGGGCCTCTGAGAATGTGTAAAGAACTATCTGTGTAACTGTCTAACTATGTAGTCATGAGTAGCTTATCTTGCAGGTGGCTGCTTTTGCTTTCTCGACTGGCATGGGAAAGTGTCCTTGGAACGCTGGCTAGAGCCGTATCTCCCTGAGATATGAAATGAGCTCATCCTTGTCTTCCCCTGCCCTACCCCCTCCAACCTCCTCAGCCCTGCACACCTAAATTCTAATGGTCTTTATCCCAGGGCTCTATAAGTAACATTGTTTTGCCCATTTACGTCACTTCTGCCAATGCTGTAGTCTGAGTGCACTGATACTGATGGATCTCTAATAAAGAAACTTTTAGTGGACTCCTGAAGTGTCTTTAGTGAAGTAACTGGGGATCTAACTGGCAGAGCCTGACATTTTGGCAGAAGTCCTTTGGAACTAAGGGCTTGATATCCGCTACCTGCACCATGCCAGACGAGACGGGTATGGGACCCAAAGAAATACCAAAGAAGTCTTCTTCCTTCCCCGCTCAAGAGTGAGGCTTGATGGGGAGAGGGATTGGGAAGTTCCCAAATCTGGAGCGATGCATCAGAACTGGCTGTTGATCACCCTGTATGAGTGGGCACCCCGAAAGTCAGAGACTCAAAAGGACAAGTTAAGGCAACAAGGCAAATTATTCAGCTACAGCCTAATGGACCTGATGAACTTGCTGGAGGAGCCGGTGAAACCTGAGGAACCGGTGAAACCCAAGGAAGTCCCCGTCAAATCCAATGATGAGGGCACGGAGGATGAAGAAAAGAAAGGGAATGGCGGTGAACCAGTCGACCTCAAGAAAACCCCTTCTGTCCATCCAGATAAGGATGAAATAGAGGACGACAAGAGAGATGAAGACTCAGAGTCGGACCAAAGTGACCCCAAGACAGCAAACCCCGTGGGGGTCGGAAAGCCATCCGTGCTGAGATGCGAGCCATCTGAGGAGAGCTGGATGACTTAAAGGATGGCATGTTACAGGTGATGGGAGGACTACAAGAGCTGATGCGGTGCCTGCCTCCCACTGGCGTACCGGCCAGTCTGGGGCCTGATGGAGGCGGAACTGTACCTGGGCCAGGGCCATGAGACACGCCAGCTGGGCCACCAGTGATCCCCCTGCAGCTCCACAACCCCAAGGAGTACCAGCTGCTCTGCCAGTGATCCCTCTTGCAGCTCCCCGGCCTTGGGGAGTGCCTGGCATGCCGTCGGCATTCCCCCTGTGGCCCCACCACCTCAGGGGTGGCATAAACTGGAAATCCATTTTGAGGGAGACCCAGATGAGCTGGGCTTCTTCTTGGTGCAGGCGATGGAATTTTTCCAAGAGTGGATAAACCCATGAACTGAATATAAGGGAGAAGAATGGATAACTTACAAAGACTTATTGATGAAGGATGGAAATACTTATAAAATGAAGAGACAAGAAGACCTTCCGTTTAAATATGGTTGGTTGCAATATAGACAAATTAATGACTTATTTGAAGTTGATAAAAGAAAGGTGGGGTTTAAGAACAAGAACTCAGAATTAGAAGATCTTCTGTTTGGAGGTGGAGAGAAGATGATATCTAAGTTGTATAAACTATTACTGAAATGGTATACAGAAGATGAAATAGTTAAGACTCAGATGGTGAAATGGGCGATAAATGTTAATAGAGAAATTACAATGGAGACCTGGGAATATATGTGGAAAAATACACTGAAAATATCACCATGTGTCAACTTAAAGGAAAACTGTTATAAAATGTTATATAGATTGTACTTGACACCGAAGAAAATAGCCAATATGAGTAAAGATATGTCAAACAAATGTTGGAAATGTAAACAACATGAAGGTTCTTTTTATCATATGTGGTGGATGTGTGAGAAAGCTAAATCTTTTTGGGCTAAGATATATGAGAAAATGTTGCTAATCCTGAAAGGTAATTTGACTAAAAGTCCGGAGCTGTTACTGTTAGGATTAAATATGGAAAAGATTAACGTAAGAGATAGAAAATTGATATTTTATATGATAGTGGCAGCAAGAATGTTATACGCACAATATTGGAAGCAAGAGAAGATACCGGAAATCGATGAATGGATACAAAAACTGTTGTACATGGCAGAGATGGACAAAATGATGAAGAAATTGAGAGAGCAAAACTTAAAAGAATTTCAAGAAGACTGGCAGAAATTGAAAGATTATCTAGAAAATAAACTGGATGTAAGAGGAAAATTGCTGATTTTTGATAATTGTTAAAACAGATATGTAGAGACTTTACCTTTGATGACAGGGATGAGAAGTAAAACTAGAGTCAATGATAAGAAATAGAATGGTTCTAGCGCTGTTGGAAGTCAATATAAGAAAGGGGTGGGGGGGTGGGGACACATAACAATTATTTAAGGGAACGAAAAAATTGGAATGTATTAATGTATATATATGTTGACCTACCCAATAAAAATTGTTATGCAGAATTTTTCCAAGAGTGGGGGCCACACCTTCCTGAATGAGCACAGTTGGGTAAGCTACCTGGTCTCCCGATTGGGAGGTCCCACAGCCAAATGGTATGTACCCTATACGGAGCACAGGGCCCCGAAATGCAAGACTTGGGAGCGTTCGTACGAGCTCTGAGAGCCCAGTTTGAAGACCCCCTCGAGGAGGACTGGGCCAGAGCCAAATTGAAATGGATTCAGCATGGCTGCCCCTCCGTATGTGAATATGCTGTGGAATTCAGGCAGCATGTGGCCAAAGTACAAGTCTGGACCAAGGGAATTAAAATCAAATTCTTCCGAGCTGGGCTGAACCCGGAGTTGGTGGCAAAGGCCCTGGTGCAAGATGACTCCAGAATGCTTTTAGGATGGCTCCAGCTTGCCTGCAAAGTAGAAAACTGAGACCAGGTGGTCAAGCTCCTGAAAATGCAACACTGTGTTGGAACTCGAAGACCTTCCCATGAAACAGGAGCAACAGAAAAGCTTCCCAAGAGCTGCTCACCAGAGATGGAAAGGGCCATCCATTTGAAGAGGGATTTGTGTCTACAACGTGGAGGATCGGGCCACGGCTGATTGGCCCAGTGGAAAAAAAGAATCCATGGAGAACAGCCGCCCAGCTGTGCTGGAATGTGAGCGGGGAGTCTGACACAAGCCTCACTAAAGTCCGGAGTTTAACGAAGCCAACCAGGGAACAAAGCAGGGAGCGTAGTCCAGAGAGCCGAGTCCAAAAGGTCAGAGCCAAGAGAGCAGATAGAGCAGAGCTGGGTCACAATAGAGCCAGGCGGGTCTTTGTGCAGGTGCATCTGCAATGAGGGAAAGGGCGTCCTGGCTTAAGAGCAATCACCTCCAAGGCAGTGCTGCATCCTGCTAGGACTCAAGGTCACTATGCCGCTGTTTGAGTGCCTGAAGTCTCGCACTCCGTCTCCTTTCCTGTACAACAAGACGCTGCCGCCCGCTATGCTGCCTCTCAGGTTCAGAGGAGCTGGGTGGGGTTGTTGCCCTGGTCTCAACTGCTGGTGCAGGTAAGGGAACAGCTTCTGTCTCTGATTCTGCCCTGGATTTCTCAGCCTGCTCTGGCTCGGGTTCCTGCTGTTCCACTCCCTGCTGGTCCTCCACGTGCCTGACTCCTGAGGAGCTTGGAATACACTCTCCCCTGTCGTCCTCCACGAAGTCTTCATCCTCCAAGGAATCAGAGCCCACAACACCAGCGCGGAAAGCCTCAGCACCTACAAGTTGTTCTACAAGGCTTCAAAGAGACAGCGTGAAGTGGAAACCAGGCCTGAATCCTTTAGGGTTCATACCCTAAAGGTGGGAACTTTGCCTATAACTAACCCCCCCCCAACTTCTACACGTCACTTCTGCCAATACCCTTGTCTGTGTATGCTGATACTGATGAATCTCTAATAAAGTAACTTTAACTTATACCCTGGAGTGTATGCAGTGGAGTGCTATGGGGATCTAACTGCCAGAATCTGACATTGTATCTTACTCCAAATATTCTCAGGAATAACTAATACTTTCCCCTGCCAATTTTTCTTGCTATCATAAACGAGCAATATGGAATAAACTGAGGAAAGAACCCCCTTCTTTCTTAGGTTATTCACATATTTAACTGCACTCCCAATACTGATAAAAACAATGGCTAACTTGAACGTATTGGATCTTGGATCTTAGGTTTGTGGTTTTAGCATAAGAGAGTATACCCCAATATTCGCAGTGTGTCCTTGGGGTTTTGAGCTAAACCTACCTTAAAATAAAAATAAAAGAGAAGGAGGGACCATGTATACCACCCAGGAGGAAGCCAATAATAGAGTTAAATGGCCAGGCACAGGAGTAAGACTCTGTGAATGGCAGAAGCATCTATTTGAAAGACTAGAGAAAAACCGTAATGCCCCTATTGAGATCCTGGCAGGAAAGAATGCTCATTCCAGCTCTGGGATGGAAAATTGTTGGAGATGTTGGGGGTGGAGCCTGGGAAAGGTGGAATTTGTGGAAGTGAAGGCGCACAGCAGGGTATAATGCCATAGAGGCCACCCTCAGAAATAGCCAGTTTCTCCAGGGGAACTGCTCTCTGTAGTCTGGAGATCAGTTGTAATTCTGAAAGATTGCTAGCCCCACCTTCAGATCTCTGGGGTCAGCTACCCTAGTTCTAGCAAAATTTAACATATACACAATGGCCTATTGGTCTGGTTGGGAAGGAACTTCATACTATCAGAGCTCCAGCATCAATTTTGAGGGGATAAACTTGCAACACAGACACCTCCTCCCCTCCACACAGGTATCTCATCCCTTTCCTACAGTCTCATGAAAGATTAAGTTTTTGTTTTAACTCAGAGAGAAGCAAGTAAATGCAGCTACAAAAAAGACTTTCTCCCAACTCTGACTAGCACGGAAGATGGCCTCCTACCTTGACATGGCTGATCTGGCCACTTGGATTCATGCTGTGGTAACTTTGAGACTAAACTACTGTAGTGCACTCTACATATGTCTCCCCTCAAAGATAACTCAGAGATTTCAATTGGTCCAGAACACTGCAGCTCATTTACTTTCAGGAGCTAGACGGAGCATGCATATCACTCCCATTCTGCAGTCACTTCATTGGCTTCCCATCAGTTGCCTACCAGGCTCCATTCATGGTCATGACTATCACATTCAAAGCCCTTCATGTCCTCAGCCCCTCATATCTGTGTGACTGCCTCTCCCCCTATGTTCTGCCATGGCAGCTTTGGTTATCTGGACAGGGCCTTCGGCAGATACCATCCTGCAGTTGGACAAAATCAGCTGCAGTTGGGCAAAATCAGCAGCTGCCCACACACGTGCTTTCTCTGTGGTAGCCCCAACAATTGGAATGGCCTGCCTGAGAAGCTCAGAAACAGTACACCCACGCCTACAGTTAGGGTTGCCAGCTCCAAGTTGGGAAATTCCTGGAGATTTGGGGAGTAAAGCCTGGAGAAGGCAAAGTTTGGGGAGGGAAAGAACTTCAGCATGGTATAATTCCATACAGTCCACTCTCCAAAACAGCCATTTTCTCCAGGGGAACTGATCTCTGAGGGCTGGAGATCAGTTGTTATTCTGGGAGATCTCCAGCCACCACCTGGAGGCTGGCAACCTTACGCTCAATGCTTGGGCCTTGAGTCTAGGAAACTCAACATGCACTTATCAGGTTTCATACAAAGCGGGGGTGGGACTAATTTCATAATAAGATATTGAAACAACTTGATCAATAGGAATTGCAAAAAGAAATACAAAATAAAACGAAATGTCATGCAAGTTGCCTAAAACAATTAGTCAAGTAATTTCCCTGGTAAGAGCAGATAGCCTGGTACCAACAAGAGCCTCTGCCTTTCTTTAGCTAGACTTCTTTCAAACACACTAGGAGGCTTGATGGGATTTACTCCCAGGGGAACATGTATAGGGCTGTCAGCCATTATTCAGCACAGCTATATGTACATGTTCTCAAAAGCAGCAAGAACAGTGGGAGGGTTACTCACACAAATGGGGGCAACTGTGCATCACAGCTGTATGAGACAGACACGTTCTAATGAAAAGAAAAAGTGCTATTTATAGAGGACAGGATAGGTCTCCCTATTATTATATTGTTCAGCAGCAGCTGCCTCTCTAATTATTATCGGATGATTAATTTATACCTCATAAAATGCAGAGATAAAGGTACTCCTGAAGAATAATTGCATCCAGCCAATCATAAAAGGTGTCCCTTTCCCCGCTATGAGAAGGCTGCTTTCAATTTTTTGCATGGCAATGGAGTACATTACTAAAGAGTAAGCCCTCTGTACTCAAGAGAACTTATTTCTGAGTTAACATACACAAGATTTGCTATCTCTTATTCACAACCTGAGCCTAAGATTGTTTACTCAAAAGTAAATCCCAGTGAGTTCAACGTGACTTACTCCCAAGTATGTGTTAGATGCACAAGATAACATTATCAAATATAGTTCTTCTTGTAAATTAGCTTTCTAGGAACCCACTGACATAAGTCACCTGGAGTTCCAAACAGATTGCTTCATAAAGATTCTCAATACAGCTATGATTTGAAGGTAATACACTATGCATTGTAATCTTTCTAGCAAAACACCCTATGTTGTGTGTGTGGGTATCTGTATAAGAATAGCTTTTGATGCTGGATAGCTAGATGGGTGTGATAGTGCATGCCTGAAATACGGTGAAAGTTGGCTTTCACGTGGGCATCCTGTGACTGTCTAAAACCTTGGATGTATAGTTTTGAATGTTGACAGTGAGTTGAATATGACAGTCAGCATTCCCATGAATTTGTACAAAAAGCGTGGAAATACATACTTCTTTCTGAGCATTCATCATTTGTCAGCATTCACCAAATTTTGAACATCACTGTAACAAACACTTGTTTACTGGCAGACCTGCTACTCCATCTGAGATGTTAGTAATTTGCACAAATAAAACAAGCATTATAGTGAAATGAAGTGGGGTAGATGTATTAAAAGTAAAAAAAAAACCCCTAAGACACAAAGAAATATGTGAACATTGATGTGATGCAGACTCATCTTGGTTCTCTTACTTTATTAAAGGAATGTTAGGATGAGAAATTTGATTTCTCTCTTATCGCATATTGACTTGCCCATGAAAAAAGGAAGTCTACCAGCTGTTTCATGATCTTTCTTCAATCTTTATGGAAAGTTTGTGTAATTGTATTCATATTTATTAAACTGTTTTGTTCAAACTTATACATGATTGCCTGAGCGAGACATCTACCACTGACTTAAGAGGTTTCTGGGATACCTTATTAGAAGAGTGTTGCTGGAACAAGCCAAAGATCTGTCTAGTTTGCCACTATTTTAGCATCCATATTGAAAAGGATACTGAACCAAGTAATACACCAAGATTAGATGGGGTTTTTTACCAAAAAGGCAGTTGAGGAACAATGTTAGGTTATAGATATTTTAGAGTATTATGAAGTACACTCAGAAAAACAAATGGCCTTGATATTGATGTATTATCGAAGGCTTTCACGGCCGGAGAATGATGGTTGTTGTGGGTTTTCCGGGCTGTATTGCCGTGGTCTTGGCATTGTAGTTCCTGACGTTTTGCCAGCAGCTGTGGCTGGCATCTTCAGAGGTGTAGCACCAAAAGACAGAGATCTCTCAGTGTCACAGTGTGGAAAAGATGTGGGTCATTTGTATCTACTCAGGAGGGGTGGGGTTGAGCTGAGTCATCCTGTAAGAGTTTCCCAGGGTGTGGAATGCTAATGGCGGGAGGCTTCACTGTATCCTGAGGAGGTTCTTTTGCATATGGATTGGTACTTGATGTGCTAATCTTCTCTGCAGGGCTATTGTCAGGGATAGAATGTTTTGTTAGCCTGGTGTTTTTCAGAACTGGCAACCATGCTCGGTTCATTCTTAAGGTTTCTTCTTTCCTGTTGAAGTTTTGCTTATGCTTGTGAATTTCAATGGCTTCCCTGTGCAGTCTGACAAAGTAGTTGGAAGTGTTGTCCAGTATTTTGGTGTCCTGGAATAAGATACTGTGCCCTGTTTGAGTTAGGCTATGTTCAGCCACTGCTGATTTTTCAGGTTGTCCAAGTCTGCAGTGTCTTTCATGTTCTTTTATTCTTGTCTGGATGCTACGCTTTGTGGTCCCGATGTAAACTTGTCCACAGCTGCAGGGTATACGGTATACTCCTGCAGAGGTTAGGGGGTCTCTACTGTCTTTTGCTGATCGTAGCATCTGTTGTATTTTTCGGGTGGGTCTGAATACTGCTTGAAGGTTATGCTTTTTCATAAGCTTTCCCATCTGATCAGTAATTCCTTTGATATATGGCAAAAACACTTTTCCTGTGGGAGACTGTTTTTCTTTGGTTGTTTGATTCATCCTGGGTTTGATTGCTCTTCGGATTTCATTTCTGGAGTAGCCATTTGCCTGAAGTGCATGGTTTAGATGATTAATTTCCTCATTGAGAAAGTGCGGCTCACATATCCGTCTTGCACGATCCACTAATGTTTTCATTATGCCTCTTTTCTGTCGGGGGTGGTGATTGGAGTTTTTGTGTAGGTACTCAGCCCAGTTATAGCAAACTTCTACATGGAACATTTTGAAAAAACAGCTCTAGAATCAGCACCCCACAAACCTAGTGTATGGTTCCGGTTTGTGGATGATACATTTATCATTTGGAGCCATGGGGAGGAAGAATTGATGGGTTTTTTGAATCATCTCAACAACATCCACCTGAACATACAATTCACCATGGAGAAAGAAATGGAGGGAAAACTCCCATTCCTGGATACCTGGGTCATCCGCAAAGCAAACTTTCAGTTAGGTCACAAGGTCTACAGGAAACCAACTCACACTGATCGGTACCTACACAAAAACTCCAATCACCACCCCCGACAGAAAAGAGGCATAATGAAAACATTAGTGGATCGTGCAAGACGGATATGTGAGCCGCACTTTCTCAATGAGGAAATTAATCATCTAAACCATGCACTTCAGGCAAATGGTGAAGCCTCCCGCCATTAGCATTCCACACCCTGGGAAACTCTTACAGGATGACTCAGCTCAACCCCACCCCTCCTGAGTAGATACAAATGACCCACATCTTTTCCACACTGTGACACTGAGAGATCTCTGTCTTTTGGTGCTACACCTCTGAAGATGCCAGCCACAGCTGCTGGCGAAACGTCAGGAACTACAATGCCAAGACCACGGCAATACAGCCCGGAAAACCCACAACAACCATCGGCCTTGATATTTCTGGATGCAGAGAAGGCATTTGACAACGTTAATTGGCAATGTATATTAGAACAAATAAAACAGATTAATTGTGGAGAAAAGTTTATAAATATTCGGGTGATATATACTGAACAATGGGCGAAAATAAGTGTGAATGGAGATCTGACAGAATCCATTAAAATAGAAAAAGAAACGAGGCAGGGATGCCCGCTATTGCTACTCTTCTTCATTTTGTCTCTGGAAGTCCTAAATAATGAAATTAGAAAGGATAAAGAAATAAAAGGAACTATAATGAAAGGTGAAGAATATAAATTACAAGCTTTTGCTGATGACCTTGGAAGAACCAATACAACATATTGACTGATATCGGAAATAAAAAGATTTGGGGAAATGGCAGGAATGAAGGTTAATCAGCAAAAAACAAAGATTATCACCAAAAATATGACAAAAACACAAATTAAAGAATTAACAGAGAAGTCTGGATTCCAGTGGGAAAGAAGAGTGAAATATCTAGGAATCTATATAACCAATAGAGCTAGCTGACTGAGGGAAGACAATTACCAAAAATTAATTAAAGCAGTTGTGGAGGACCTAAATAAGTGGAAAGATATGCATATATCTCTGTTAGGGCGTATAGCCACAATTAAAATGAATATATTGCCAAGATTCATGTTTTTATTCCACACCATACCAATCATACAGAAAAAAGCGTTTTTTCAAGAATTAAATAGAATAACTTCAAAAAGAGGAATTAAAAGAACAGGATATACATATGGATTGGTGGCTAAGAGTACAAATTCAATCCAGATTTGCCAAAGATAAAACGCAAGGATTTTGTATGGCACAAGCCAAAGATCTGTCTAGTTCAGTATCATATTTTCTGTGGACAGCTGAAGGATTTCTGGAAACCACGTGAGGAATGAAGACTCTCTGCCGCTGCTTGTGCCTAGCAAAGGGCACACAGAGGTATACTGCCTCTGAACATGGAGGCTCCATTTAGCTAGCATGGTTAATAACTATGAACTGGCATCTGGCTAAATCCATTTAGAATGCCATGTAAAGAGGTGGCCATAATCACAGTTTGCGGCAGTGAATTCTGTATGTTAATTATGTGGTGTATGAAGCAGTGCTTTGCCCTTCAGTTTCGCCAGATGATTCCAAGTTCTTACCTTATGAGAGAGGAAGAAAACATCACCATGTCATGCAAGTTGCCTAAAACAATTAGTCAAGTAATTTCCCTGGTAAGAGCAGATAGCCTGGTACCAACAGGAGCCTCTGCCTTCTCTATCATGGTTCCCACACCAAGGAATAAGAACCCTGAATAGGTGAGGGTTCTCATGCCTTGTTGGAGAGCTGTAGGAGGCACTGAAAGTCTTGCTTATTTCCCAGGGCTTTTGTGGGGATATGAATGGCCGGCAACTTGGGGGGTGGGAGTACTGGGGGATTATTTGGTTTAAATCTGTCAGATCTGTGGCTAAATAATAGTTGTATCCAGACTACCTTCTGCAATCAGACAAGAGTCCGTTGTTTTCAAAAGATTTACTGAAAAATGCAACCATTATAGTCCACGAGCCCAGATGCAATATCTGGGCTGGTACACGTGTATTGTTACGAATGAAAGGCAAAGAATACAGTACAAAGTATCAAGACTCAGTAGGCCCAGCCTCCCCCCACAGTTCTCAAAACAATCCCTTTGAAGCTGAGACAGTGAAGGTTTCCCAGGACTGGAAAAGCTGTAGCCAAAACATTCCTCTTCTGAGAGATAGCTGCTAGGGAACATCTTGGCACCTGTGAAGAGAGCACTTAGAACACTAACAGAATTAAAATGGAGTTTCTTTGGTTACAACATATAGAGAAGCATTCTGAACCTGACATTTCTGCCCTCCTTAAAATGCCCCTCCCCCTGGTTTATGAGGATAGCGAGAATGAAATGCTTTTACTAATCTAGGAGCATGAACATGCACAGAGTTCATCCATTCATCAAACCCAGAATCAAAGTCTTTCCATCTGATAAGATAAAACAGTTGATTTCTTTTGAGTTTAGAGTCCAAGATTTGCTGCACTTCATAATGGGTTTGATCATCAATCAAAGTAGGGATAGGAGGGGCACAGGTGTGCCATTGATTTGCTGGGGGAACCTTTTTCAAGAGGCTGACGTGGAAAGTATCATGTACATGGCGTAGGTTCTTTGGTAAATCCAGGGCTACAGTCACTTTATTGATTACTTTACGAACAGGAAAAGGTCCCTCTCGTTTGGACTCATTAGGATACAGTCTGCCTTTGGGTAAAGATGCTCCTGGTAAAATTTCCACGGCACAATCCGTCCTCCGGTGGGGAGGTAAGGAGTTGGCCTCTTCTTTGGTGAAGGCTTGGACATAAGCTCTATACTGTTTAGGTATTTGGTCAAGTTCTTCTTGAGTTAACAGGGCTTGTTCAATGAGCGTAGGATTTTTGCCCCAGTTTTGATTCCAACGATGGTTTGCACATTTCTCATGGGAAAATGTAATGCTTCCTTCTTTCCAGTCTATATAGGGGTTGTGATCCCACAACCATCTGCTTCCCAATATTAAAGGATATTTTGCTGTAGCACTAATTACGAAAGATCTTGTTTCCCAATGGTGTCCCATACCCGTAATGACAGGTATAGTTTTGGTAGTGACAGGATTCATATTAGTGCCATCCATTTGTTCAAAAATGACTTGGATTTCCAGTTCCTTTACAGGAAGCACTAATCCATTTACTAAGGCTGGTGCAATAATGTCTCTGGAACAGCCCGAATCTATCAGGGCTTGTACACGAACATGGGTTTTTCTTTCTGGATTAACTAACGTTACTGGTATGAATAGTGTGGACCCATGAGGTCTGTTCGGAGTAGGAACGGACCGATCTTTGATCTCCTGGTTGGGCCCTTTTACGACAGATCCATCTCGTTTCCCGAAGCAGGACTCTCGGGGTTTTCCTCACTGATTAGAGCTGTTGAATCATAGTCCATAATTTCTTCCAGCTCTAACCCTTTCTCGGGAGGATTTCTACGGAAGGTCCCTCTGCCTCTTGTAGCTCTTGGAGCGGGCGTTGGGCGGGTTGGCGCGGGCAGAGCGGTGGGGGCTGGACACTTTGGTGGGAACGGAGTTCTTTGCACAGGCCGGAACGGACATTGTGCCGCAAAGTGACCGCTTTGTCCACACTGCAGACACAAACCTTGTTGCCATCTAGCATCTCTCGCTCCTCTGGTTGCGTATCCAGCGCCCCTACTTCCTCTAACCAGTACGGATGAATGCCGCTGCCCAGTGGTTTGCTGTTGTTCGACTAAGCGTACTTCCTGCATACGATTTTCCACTTCACAAGTTAACTGGATCCACCCCAAAAGCGTAGGGGGGTTATCTTGCATTAGAGCCCGATCCAACAATTTGGGATTCATGCCCTGTTTGAATAAGATTATTTTGGTGGACTCCTCACACCTTGGGCATTTGGCGGCCAGCTGTCGGAATTTTGTAACGTAGTCTCTAGCCGACATGCTGCCTTGTCGAATGGACTGTAACTCAGTCCTGGCTCTACTTTCCTCTAAGGGGTCTTCGTATTGGGCGCGAAGCGCATCCACTAGCCCCTGTAGAGTGTTCAGTTCGGGGGGCCCCAATTCATAAAGAGCTACATACCATTCAGCTGCTACTCCTTGGAAACGTGACCCCAAGTGTTCGATCTGGCTGGCTTCATCTCCAAATAAATGTCCCCAACGGTTAAAAAATTGTAACGCTTGTACAAGGAAGAATCCTAATTTGGAAGGATCTCCGTCAAATGTGGCCTCCAGTTTCACCCACCCCATCGGTAACTCCGGTTGTCTGGCGACCAGTGCAGGCAGTGGGTAATATTGGATTGGCACTTGTTGCGGCCCCCCATCAGGATACTGCGGAAGGGGTTGTACTGGAGGTTGTTGGAGTCTCAGTTGGGGAAGCCGTGGAGGGGGTCCCCTCGGCACTGGCTGTAGCGGCGGAGGGGGTCCTCTTGGAATTGGCTGCATTGGTACGGGTTGAACTGGTGGGGGGGGTCCTCGCGGCGCAAGTAATAGTGGCGGAGGAGGTCCCCTCAGTACTGGCTGTAGCGGCGGAGGAGGCCCTCTTGGAATCGGCTGCATTGGCATAGGGGTTCCTCTCGGCCCGGGCGTTCATAGTGGCCGAGGCGTTGTTCCCCGCCCGATTGGTCCCGGCAGCGGAGTTTGTCGAGGAGTGGTACCTCTCGGCATCGGTGCCACTAGCCTCGGCAGAAATGGTTGTCCTCCTGCCTGGGACGTTGGTGGCGGGAGGACTGGCGGTGTGAGGACAGGAGCTTCTCCTTGTGGACGTTGTGGTGTACCCCCTGGTTGAGATGGGGTTGTCGGAGGCTCCTCTGGAGGTTGCCCCCCTCCTGCTCCTTCTTCTTCTTCTTCATCAGTGTCAGTCGAGTTATCCTCAACTAGTTCCGGAGTAGGATTCAGCAGCTGCTCAGGTTGCTGTGGGACGTCCGCTATTGGGAGCAGCTGACTTGGTGCCCCAGTCTCAGTCCGCGGGATGATTTTCTGTAGATTTGACAGACTCTGACTAATGCTCTGCATACCAGCGGGTGTTTCTCGGTTTCCTTCCGATCCTCCGACCACGAGTATGGAGAGTAAATGGACTGCATGGGCCAAACTCTCTTCCATGCTAGACAATCTTTCTTCCAGGACTTGTACGCGACTCGAGTTCACCTCGGTGGCTTCGGTTTCTGCATACTTATAGGGAGGTTCATCGGTAGCTTGCATAGTCTCCACGTACTCTGCATAGGACTCCGCACAGGCTGCCCCAGGCCAAGGTCTTATTTCTCCCATGCCTTGGGCCCCCGCACCTTGCTCTTCTTGCGATCTCCCTGCCAGGATTCCCTTCGCTAATCCTGTAACTGCTGAAATTTTAGCATCAACGGCGACGGTTCGACTTTGCAATTGTATCCACGTGTACAGATCAGATCTTGTTGCCCCGTCCACGGAGTAACTTCTGCATAGTCCCAACTCAATACATCGCGGCGGGACGTTTCCCATTCCAACTGGTTGGCCTCTCTGTTCCAGTAGTACCAAGGTTAACTACTGGAATGCTCTGTAATCACCTCCAGACTCCGTCGACCATCCATTGGGGGTTGCATGAACACAGTACTTGCTCTTCTTTCCCTTGCATCCCTTGGCCTCGATCCCCACTGTGTTGGCGTCGGTAAGGATATCAGCGGGTCAGCTGCAGCTATAGGCCGGGTATCTGTCCTACTGGGAGCGAGGGTATAAATTGTAGTAACAGAAGACCCTGTCCCTCTTGGAATTGGTCCTTGAGGTTCCAGTCCTTGAGAGCCGGGGGAGGCATATGGATCAAACAAAGGGTCCCTGTCGGGAACGGCTTTGGCATCCTACTGCTCCGGCTTAGGCATTGGAAAAAGTTGATTCGTAACAAAATGTCAGATCTGTGGCTAAATAATAGCTGTATCCAGACTACCTTCTGCAATCAGACAAGAGTCCGTTGTTTTCAAAAGATTTACTGAAAAATGCAACCATTATAGTCCACGAGCCCAGATGCAATATCTGGGTTGGTACACGTGTATTGTTACGAATGAAAGGCAAAGAATACAGTACAAAGTATCAAGACTCAGTAGGCCCAGCCTCCCCCCACAGTTCTCAAAACAATCCCTTTGAAGCTGAGACAGTGAAGGTTTCCCAGGACTGGAAAAGCTGTAGCCAAAACATTCCTCTTCTGAGAGATAGCTGCTAGGGAACATCTTGGCACCTGTGAAGAGAGCACTTAGAACACTAACAGAATTAAAATGGAGTTTCTTTGGTTACAACATATAGAGAAGCATTCTGAACCTGACACCTTGAACCCAGAGGAAATGCAGGGTATAAATATTTTAATAAGTAAATGGTACGGGAATGTTTGTAATAGTATTCTGCTGCTAGTTATAAATCCCCTACTACCACGTACCTAAATATATTCAAGACACCAAACACAGTGATACAAAGAGATATGAGCTTTTTTTTTCAATAAAACCCAGATGCATACTCCCTCTAGGATATATGCATAAAGGCCAGTTACATCAGAGGATCTTATATACCCTCAGCCCTGATTGTTTACAGAATAAGGATACATGACACCCAAAGTCTGATTGAAAGGACAGTCAATATAAACATCTTAAATGCTTGGAGTCACACTTCTCTTATGGGTTCGAGAGGCTTCTGGGAAATAACACATTCAAGGCTAAATCTTAGTAAGAGAAATGAAAACGAGAAAGTTTTTAAAGTTAAAAAGAACTTTCTCGCCTCACTGCAAGATTGAGCAGATCTGGAGTTCAATCATAAAAGCCAGGGAGAAAGAATCTGCCACCAAGGCAAATGTGCCTCTTGTGTGTGTGTGTCTTTTGCTTGAATGTGCTCACACATTGATTCTAGAAGAGGGCTCCTAAAAGTCCCTTAACTGTAAAATAAATAAATAGGCTCTTCTTCTTCTTCTTCTTCTTCTTCTTCTTCTTCTTCTTCTCCTTCTCCTTCTCCTTCTCCTTCTCCTTCTCCTTCTCCTTCTCCTTCTCCTTCTCCTTCTCCTTCTCCTTCTTCAAAATCATCACCAAACTACTTGTCTTGATTCTCACACAGGAGCCCAATGATGATTAGTTTTGCATCAGCTCCCCCACAAGCAAATAATGGCTGCTTCTAGAAGGAGGTGTGCAAATGTGCCCCTGCCATGGTAGCTACAGCAGCAAGCAGGGAGAGAAAGGGTGGGAACTGCTTCCGCAAATACCTATCCCTGCTGTGCTTGCCGCAGATGTCTCCCCCACCCCTGTTTCTTCTCTGTCATCTTTGCAAAAGCACAAACACAATGAGCAATGATGACTTTGGTGTCCCTCCTTGGCCTGGAACACCCCCCCCTTTCCTCTCCCTTTTCCTTTCTCTACTGAGTGCCAAGCCATGCTGTCATGCCACAGAGCACCTCAGCTGGAAGTGGACAAGAACCCTTCAGAGGACTGAAAAGTGGGAGAAGAAATAGAGAGTTTAGAGTCACCATTTTGAAAGCAGAGCTTATCTCTGCCTCCTCCCCATTAAGATTACCAACTTTGGGTTGGGAAATTCATTGGGATTTGGAGGGTGCAGCCTGAAGGACAGCATTTGGAGAGGGAAAGGACCTCAGTAGAGTATAATGCCATAGATTTAGGGTTGCCAACTCCCCGTTGAGAAGTTTCTGAAGATTTGGGAGCTGTGTCTGAGGATGGAATTAGGGAAGGGGGCATAGGTTAGTAGGAATGTGATGCCATATAGTTCATGCTCTGAAGCTGCCATTTCCTCCAGGGGAACTGCTGTCCATAGTTTGGAGATCACTTGTAATTCTGAGAGAAGGCCAGGGCCCGCACACATCAATACACATGAAACTGTCATATACTGAATCAGACCCTTGGTCCTTTACAATCAGTATTGCCTGTATAGGCTTACAGCTGATCTCCAGGGTAGAACTCTTCTACATTACCTACTGCCAAATTCTTAGGTTGGAGATATGGGGGATTGAACCTGGGACCTTCCACTTGCCCAGCAGATGTTCTGCCACTGAGCCAAGGCTCTATCTCACCTGGAGGCTGGCAACCCTACCTACCAATGAGCTATGGGGTGTGTCCCAGTTCAGCAATACTCAGCAGGGGGGTGGGGGATCTTCTCCCCATCTAGTCATAGTGCAAGCACCTTGCCATGAGCTAGTGCCTGAAACATCAGCAGACCATCCAGTGCTCACTAGTAGAGGTTGGCATGGACTGGAAAAAACCCACAGACCATCAGCCTATGGTCCGTCATGTTTCACAGACCACAGACCATGAACTTTTCATGGACCCGCCCCATTCATAAACCGGTTTGTCAGTTTGTGGTCCATCACTTCTGGGGGACCTAGGACCACCCCCTTCACACTCAGAGATGCCTAACTCGCAGCAAGGCTTTGACAGGCTCTCCTTCAGCGACTCTCCAAGTTTGCCCAAGATTGCAATTTGCATGTCCAAATTACAGGCCCCCAAAGCGGCTGCCCCCATGAAACTTCCAGTAGATACTAGGAGTCACAAATGCCAATTGACTTGCATTGATTTGCAGCACCAAAAAGTTGCAATGAAGCAAAATCAAACAGAAAAGGGTGGGGGGAGAGCCCCCTCACTCACCACATAGACCCCTTTGCAGCCATTGCTTAGGGAATTAATTCTTGCTCCTTGCTCTCATAGAGAAGAATGAGAGCTCTTTGGTTGGCGTCCAGAGCTGCCTATCAGGTTTTTAAGGGCTAAGATTGGAGTGTTCCCAGAGCTGCAGAATATCCCTCCCCTCCACTGCCTAGGGAATTAATTCTTGCTCCTTCCTCACGTAGAGAAGAATGGGAGCTCTCTGGTTGGCAGCCATAGCTGCCTATCAAAGTTTTGAGGGTTAGGACTTGTGTTTTCCAAGGGCTGCAGAAGGTCTGCGAATGTCCATTCCATTGCCTAGGGAATTGATAGATTGGTGCCAGGATGTCTGGACTCACGGACCACAGACTGACGGACCAGTCCAAATGGAGCAATGTTTGTGAAAAATGGGAGTCCCATGAACCACGTGTTCTCAAACCATGAACCGGGCTGGACCGTGTCAAATTTAGGTCTGTTTTGTGGACTGTGCCCACCTCTACTCACTAGCAAGCAAGCAAGCAAGATAACAGAAAGATGGTTGCTTCTTCATTGGCCATAACACAACAGCCTTTCGGTTGCAGTGTAATCGCAATGAGCATCATACCACACAAGGGAAGTGTAATTCTGCCCACGGATTGTTCAGGAGGTGCCAGAAGCAATTCAAGACAGTAAAATGGACCAATGGAAAGTGAAAAACAAATTTTTCTTTTTATTGTTCAACACGGGCAGGTGATGCACATGCTAGAGTTAGTCAAGGCCACCTCTTGCATTCCAACAAGGATCTCAATGGATTATTTTGTCAGAAACAATTTGCTTTTGCAGCAGTGTAATGCACCAGTGTTTGCCATTAGATTGCTCCCTTTAGAGTCAATAAGGACAGAGGAGCCTTAGCAGAGATATCTGCAATTTAAGGGGGTTGTGGACTGGAGCCTGACTCACCTTCCCTTCACTAATGAGATGAGAAACTGAACAAAATCAGGTCTGGAGTATAAACCCAATGTTACATTATATGTGGGGAAGGGAATAATCAATAATAAAAATGAGTGGGTATAGTGTTAATGGAGGCAAGGCTGTGTCACTGTTCCTGCCTTAGGTTTCTTGAGGAATCTTTCCCCTCTCTTCCTTCTCATCCCCTCTCCTCTGCTCTTCCAGAGATTCACTGGCCTGCTGCTGCTTGCATCCCTCACCCCCTCAAAGCAATTAGCTCCTCTAATTAAATTGCACATCAAAGGAACATGTTTCTGACAAACATACATGCTGGCCCAGTTTTCAGCTGGTTTTTGAAACCAACAAAAGCACTCCAACAATGAACATAGTACAACTGTGATGGAATCAGCCTTTATTGGCCAGACTTTTAAAGTCGGGCCATTCTGGACTAGCTCGATCTTTTTAGAAAGCCCCAAATCTGCCCCCCCCCCCGCTCAGTCTTCTTGCTGATGTGTGAATGTGAACTGTATGTGCACAACATTCTTGGAATAAGTCTTCTAATCCCCACATTCTAGTTGTACCAGCTGTGAGACTGTTAAAGGTAATCTGGGAGAAACACCTATTTTTGTTTGTTTGTTTACTTCATTTACACCTTGCCTTTCTCCTCTATGAGTACCCAAAGCAGTTTACATCGTTCTCCTCTCCTCTAATATATCCTCACAGGTTTAGCTGAGAGAGTCTGATTGGCACAATTATTCCCCTTATTCCCCTTCTCCAAAGAAGCCATTTTCTCCAGGGGAACTGATCACCAGCCTCCACCTGGAGGTTGGTGAACTAATTTACCAGAGACCCTGGACAGGAGGTATTGACCATGACAGATCAAGAGTCTGACCCAGTAGAAAGTATTTTAATGTACTCACTTACATGTTTTCCTGGTTTCTCTCCTACCCCCAATTACACTGAGGTTCTTTGCCTCTTTTTATAATAGTGGTGGTGAGTGCCCTCAAGTCATAGCTGACTTATGGCAACCCCTGGTGAGGTTTTAATGGCAAGAGACTAACAGAGGTGGTTTGCCATTGCCTGCCTCTGCAACCCTGACCTTCGTTAGAGGTCTCCCATCCATTTACTAACCATGGCCGACCCTGCTTAGCTTCTAAGATCTGATGAGATCAGGCTCACCTGGGCTATTGAGAATGGACCAAATACCCTGGACCATTCAATGAATGCAAAATGCAGTTGTTTCTTAGGATAAAAACAAAACCAGTCAAATACAGTAAAAATAACCAGAAGCTTTCCCACTACTTAGCATGTTATAAGAAAACACCTCCTTCCTTTTCTCATCCATCTCTCAGATGTAAAGCGGTGGGAGTTGTCAGATGCGCCCTGCTTCTCTGCCATGTACGTTTATTATTCTCTGTACTCTGGGCCTCTGAGAATGTGTAAAGAATATCTGTGTACCTGTCTAACTGTGTAGCCGTGAATCGCTTATCTTGCAGGTGGCTGCTTTTGCTTTCTCGACTGGCATGGGAAAGTGTCCTTGGAATGCCGTCTGGAGCCGTATCTCCCTGAGACATGAAATGAGCTCATCCTTGTCTTCCCCTGCCCTACCCCCTCCAACCTCCTTGGCCCTGCGTGCCTAAATTCTAACGGTCTTTATCCCAAGGCGGGAATCCTGCCCTATAACTAACATTGTTTTGCCCATTTACGTCACTTCTGCCAATGCTGTAGTCTGAGTGCACTGATACTGATGGATCTCTAATAAAGAAACTTTTACTGGACTCTTGAAGTGTCTTCAGTGAAGTAACTGGCAGAGCCTGTTTTACTGTATTACTGTTGCAAAAAACAGGATGTTGTGCCTGCATACTGTACTTGCAGCATGCAGACTAGCTCTGAGCTGCTAGGGCAACTGACACTCACAGCCAAGTAAGTAACCTCTCAGCAGGATGACACTAGATTCTTCTACCCATTTGGTTGGATCTCATGGATCTGCCTCCCCACTCCTCATCCCAAGAAACACTGCTGTAATTAGAACAGATCCACAGGATCCAACTCACTGGGGCCTCTTTTGCACAGGCAATTTTTGCTGCTTTTGGCCCATACCTCTTTGGGTTTTCTTCCAAATCAGATTTCAATAAGGTGTTTCAAAGGTTCTCTTCTGAGTTTTCTGCCTGAGCTTTTTCTGCATGGGGAGAAAATTAAGAAGAGAACCCTTAAAATACCACAGTGAAATCTGAAGAGGGAGTTAATTGTCCGGAATTCAGAAGAAAATTCAAAGAGGTATGGGGCCAACAGTGGCAAAAATTGCCTCTTAACCATCAAAGGGATCATAACCATCTGTTCCCATGCTGCTAAGGTTGCCACTTCTTGTTAGGGAATTCCTAGAAATTTAGGGGTGGAGCCTGGAGAGGGATCTCCATGAGTCCATCCTCCAATGCAGCCAATTTCTTCAGGGGAACTGCTCTCTGTAGTCTGGAAATTAGCTGTAATTCTGGGAGATCTCTAGGATCCACCTGCAGGATGGCAACTCTATACACTGCCCATTTCCTGTGTGAAGTTTCCTGAGACACACTTCAGGTTGCCACCTCTGAGTTAGGAAATTCTTGGGGATTTTCGGAGTGGAGCCTGGGGAAGGAGCTCAGCAGATATAATACCATAGAGTAGACTGCTGGAAGCTGCCATTTTCTCCAGGGAAAGTGATCTTTGTAGCCTGGAAATTGGTTGTCATTCCAGAACTCCAGACCCTACCTGGAAATTGGCAACCATAGACAAACTTGTGTGACTCAATTGATCAGTGAACCTTTTGTTTAAGAAATGTGGCGGGGGGTGTCACAGCCTAACAGATGTGATGGTGGTGGTAACAACAAAAAAAAAGTGTTTCCTTCATAGGTATTTTGATTTTAGCTTACCCAAGTGGGAAAGTGGGAGGCAGTTGGAAAAGAGGAAGGTACCAAACGAGATGGCTTGACTCAAGAAAGGAAGCCACGTCCTCCAGTTGGCAAGATCTGAGCAAGCCTGTTAACCATAGACGTCTTTCAGTCATAGGGTCGCCATAAGTCGGAGGCGACTTGACGGCACTTAACACACACAAGTGGGAAATTCACATTAAAATTAATTTAATAAAATAATGAAACCCACCAACACATCAGCAACCAGAATAACAACAAATACCTTCAGCCATGATATTTAGGAAAACGTAGCTTGGAAATGCTTAACTATTGCCATGATTTATGCAATATATTTTTTTAAAAATGAGATTTTCTTCCAATTCTGGGTGGTTTTTTTTTTTTTTGAGACTGTACTTGTTACATAACCTTTGGGAAAACTGTGGCTGAAAGGCGGTTCCAACCCCCCCTACACCCCCTCCCCCAGCAACCGAACCTCGCTCCTTTGCACAACCTTTGACATAATTAGCTGCCAAAAAATGTGTGGGTTGGATTGCCGGAAGACAGCGGAGCATCTCAGCGCTTTGCCTTGTGGGATTCGTAGTCTGGGCTGCTCGCCTGAGCCTGGGCCGCTAGGCTGACCTGGACTCGAACTCCCAATAGACCTCGCTCGCCCCTACCGCAGTCTTTACGTCCAGAAGCCTGGTGGGGGCGGCTACACTGTATCTATTGTATTGGATTCCCCTGCCGCCCTCTCTTTTCTTTCCTTTTTCTTGGTAGTTTGCACATTTCCACTGGAGGTTTAAATCAGGGGAAGCAAAGCATGGCTGACGAACAGGAGATCATGTGCAAACTTGAAAGTATCAAAGAGATCAGGTAAGTGTGCTCAAGTCTGAGCTTTCCCTTTGTGCGGTCCTTGGAAGGAATGATGCGCAGCCCGGTCCGAGGCGTGTTTACTCGGAAGTAAGACCTGCTATGCTCAAGGAGCTTACTCCCAGGGAAGCGTGCCTGCGATTGCAGCCTCATTTTCCCCGCCTCCATTTCCTCTCCTTGGAAAGTGCGGGGGATTTATCCCGATGCAAAAGCAGGTAACGACTACAGATGATTCCACTCGGGCACAAAAGACCCCGACGGCCTCGCACGGAGCTCTTTTGAAAGAAGCAGCGAACTAAGCAAAGGACAGACGTGGCGGAAATACAGATGAAAAACGATTGCGGGAAGTCTGCACAGAATTACACTCTGTTATTGTTATTGTTGTTAGGGACTGGTGGAACGCAGCAGCAATAGACAGGTTCGAACAGCATGGATTCAAATGCAAGGTATAGGTTTTGAAGCCTTTTCTACTGTGCAGCCCTCTTTGGAAGGATGTCTCCGATGGAAAAGAAACATTTGGTTAATCATTCTCGTCCCAATCCCATTTATGATTATTTAGAATAAAGTCCCACTTGATTCAAGAGAGTATGCATCAGATTATAGGCAGCCAGAGACCGTTTAAAAAAAACCTCAAACTAGCTTTGGAGGTGCTTGAAAGTGTGTAGATAGATGTCCATATAAGATCTTGATTAACAGAACATTAACACACAATTGTTTGGTAAACTAAAATGACTTCAGAAATAGATAAGAGAATTTAGGATTTCCTTGCCAAGAGGCAGACAGAATTTGTATTGGGGAGATGTTCATATTTATGTAATTAACATAAGCCAGATCCTTCTTGTAAACTGAAGAGGTTTACAAGGTTTAAAAGGAACAGACCCCATGTAAGGGATCTCTAGAAGGAGGAGGAATGTGCCAGGAAAGAAGGGGGGAAATAATGGGCATTCCCCGAAAGCGATCTTTGCAAAATGAGTGCAACTGGGATCATGCAATCCAATATACTGTTAATTTTTATTCCATGTTCTTCATACAGTGTCCATATCATGCTCTGAAATACAGCCTGTCACAGTCTGCAGTAATGAAGCAGAGAGTCATTCCTCTTTGGCTTGAAATGTGGCATTTGTGCCTTTTTAATAAGCAGAACACTGTATCCTTGTTCTCGCTCCATTTATTCCATTTAGGGGAGGTCTGTGGCTGAGGGGTAGAACATCTGCTTGGCATGCCTGTGGAAGGTCCCAGGTTGAAGCCCAGGCATCTCCAGTTAAAAGGCTCAGATAGTAGGTGATGTGAAAGAGCTCTGTCTGAGACCCTGGAGAACAGCTGCCAATCAAAGTAGAAAATACTGACCCTGATGGACCTGTGGTCTGATTCAGTATAAGGCAGCTTCCTGTGTTCAGATGTTGTCTAAGCCTGCTGTTGTGACAGTGAAGTCACACACTAGAAGAGGGTAAGCATGCAACTCTGCTGCAAGTAGCTGGATCATATATCTGGCAGGCGTGTTTTTATATGATATCGATTGTCTTGGTAAATTTGCAGATAGGGAAATGGATGTGCTGTTAGCATGTAACATACAGTATGATAAAGAACGGCATTTGCATCATATTCATATCCAAAGTGATACAATGAAAACAGGAGAGGAGGCTGAAACCAATCCCGCAAGGGACACAATTCTCTGGGAAGTTCTCCTGTGCATGCGAAGCTCCTTTTCACTTCGTCGGAGTCTATGCAAGAGACTTCCCAGTGGATTGTACCCTCCTGACTTTGATTAAGAGTCTACCTTTAGTTTTACGGCAGTATGAAGGGAAAGCATTGAAGTGTAGTGTTTAGTGTTTGTAAGTTGCCTTCCCCTTTTTTCCACCCCCCCTTCCCCCTCTTCTTATTCTCCCTTCTTTCCCTTCCCTTGTACTATTGTAGTTTTTTGTAGTTTATTGTTTTAGATGTTAAAAAAAATAAAAAAAATAAAGAGTCTACCTTTAGTTTTAAGGCTTCTGTGCCATGATATTGTACCAGCTGATGGTTGTGCCCTGGCCATAATTCTTCATAGTGCTTAAAGCAACAGTTTCCAGGCTAAAATAGTGTTAAAAGGTCAAACTCGTTTGTTTTCTTCACTCCTTACCCATAGGTCTTCTTGACTGTCCTTTTCTTTTATGGTTTTAATTTTTAAACTAAAAGGTCTTCTTTTTTAAAATGTCGCATTTTGTAAAGTTTATGAGTTGCTTTGGGGACTCTGGTAAAAAAAAAGAAGAAGCAGGTTATGAATCCAAAAATCAACTGTAAATTTTTGCAGTTAAGATCAGTACTGAAGATGCTACTTCATGTGCTTCCACACTTGGAGACAAGGTAGGTGGCAACCAGAGTCAGGGCTTTTTCTGTGGTGGCCCACTTGGCTGTGGTTCACAATAGCTTGCTTGGCACTTAGCCAGTTAAGTCTTAGTTGGCAGGTTAAAACTTTTCTGTTTGATTAAATGATGTGTTTTTAACCTTGTGCCTTGTTTGCTCTGAAAAAAGGCTTTTCGGTTTTTATTGCTGCTTTTGTTGGTTTATTGCTCACTGCTGCCACTTCTAACTTTTCCCAAATTGTATATGTATATTCACACACAAATTCTTATCTGTTTGCTGTGAGAAAGTCTCAACCAAGAGGAAAAAATGACAGACTTGCATGACAAATACTGGTCACTAAACTTATAGTATCACTTATAGAATAGCTTATAGTATCACAGATGAGTATGTATCGAATCATGTTGCATCTACCCAGTGATCACCTGTGGGAACTCAATTCAGCAGCGCTGCAGGGTTCGGTTTGGATTGGGACTGTGATGTGGGGAGCAGGTGCTCATGCATTCCCCCAGTGCCATTTCCCTGATCCAAATTGTGTTCCTGAGATTCTTCTGAATTGAGTTCCTGCAGGAAACCCGCAGCTGTCAAATGGCTGCAAGTCCCCATAGTGACTATGTGGTAAATGTAACATATAGTTTGGCTGTAAAGTGGACAACATCTATGATCACTTCCCCTCCCTCACCCCGCTGCTCTGGATGCAGAGTTTGATCAGTCGGTGGACTGGAAGAAGCTATTTGCTGACAGATTTTTGCTGGGTGTGTATGCTTTTAATGCATAAATAAGATCTTAGGTCAGTCCTTTGCACGAATGAAGCTGCCTCAGCCAGGATCTAAGCCTTTGTCCCTCTTGCCAAAATGAAGTCTGCCCTGACTGGCAGTGGCTCACTGTGGTCTCAGAAGAGGTCTTTCCCTGCTGCCTGACATTGTGTACCTGGAGATGCTCAGGACTTCTGAATGCTAAGAGCTTTGCTGATGAGCTATGGCTCCTCTCTTCTTTCCTCGTGTTAACTCTTGGCTCAAGAGAAGACAGTGGCTAAATAGATTCTTATCTTGCTTTTGTCCAGAACTCTTGAGAAATGTGCAAAGGAGATCAGGGAAGGCACTCATGGCACACATCCCCCGAGCCTCTTTTCATGCCCATGTTAGGATCCTGAGAGCAGTTAGGGGGCCAAGCAACCCAACTTCTTACCTTCCCTGCCTACCACCTTATTTTCTTTGACTGCCCTCGACATTCAGGTCCCTAAGAAGGCAGTGTAGTGTGCATGTTCGTTTCTCACCAGGTTGTATGTCCGTGCCCCCTTTCTCTCTTTCATTCTCTCTTTAAAAGTCATATTTTTCTTTGTCCCACAAGAGTTCAAAAAACCTTGCGCTGTGGGTATCTCTACTTCATTATGTTACGGATAGATACTAAGCTGGCCACTTCCCTATCAGGAGTGAAGCACAATCAGGGCTGGATCTAGGGTTGCCGGCGCCCGGGGCAACCCTAGTCCGACCTCGTGCGTGCACAGTGCGCGTGCGCTCCCGTTGTGGCGTGATGACATCATTTTGGTGACATCATAACGCAGGGCGGCAGAAGCAGTGTGGGGCTGGGAATCCGCCCGTGCCATTCACCTCCCCGCATGAGGATGGCGCGGGTGGCCTCACAGCCCCCCGTGCTGCCTTTTGCCTGCCCCACAGGACAGGGGGCAACCAGCTTGCCGCACACCCCCTGTCCTGCAGGGCAGGCAAAAGGCAGTGCGGGGGGCTGCGAGACCGCCCGCGCCATGCGCCTGCCCCACAGGACAGGGGAAGGCCATCTGCCCCCTCTCCTGTGGGGCAGGCGAATGGTGTGGGTGGCCACGCTGCCCTTTGCCTGTCCTGCAGGACAGGGGGTGCTCGGCAAGCTGGCCGCCCCCTGTTGCGCGGGGCAGGCAAAAGGCAGCACGTGGGGCCGCGCTGCTGCCCGCGCTGCTGCCCATGAGCTCCAGCAGCTGGTAGCTGCTCCCAGCGTCCCCTCCCTGGTGGCGCCAGGGGCAGACTACCCCCCTGGCCCCCCTCGATCCGGCCCTGAGCACAATTGCCATTCTATTGACTGAGAGGCAAGGAGAGGCCACTTCCTTGCAGGCCCCAGCCTCCCTTCCATTCCCACCGTTGTTTCAGATGACAACCTGCTGTGATCTGTGGCTTGCAAACCATTCCTTTCCAGCTGTGCTTCACTGCTTCACTGGCATATCAGAAATGCCACCTCTGCTCTCTTTTCATCTCTCTTGTGCTTCTGCTGCTGATGTAGAAATAAGACTCTGCAGATGGAAAAGATCAAGGCCCGCTTGAAGGCTGAATTCGAAGCACTGGAGTCTGAGGAAAGGCACCTGAAGGAATACAAGCAGGAAATGGATCTCTTGCTGCAGGAGAAGATGGCCCATGTAGAGGAATTGCGTCTTATACATGCTGACATCAATGTCGTAAGTGCTGGGGGGGGAATGAATTTTCATGGTGTGTGTCTTTTTTATGTGTGGGGAGGTCAGCTTGAGAAGGTGGATCCTGTGGCTCTGCCTAATCTTCAGCAGACAGTCCTTATCCACAGTTGTTGGTAGAGTTGCCAAGCCTACCAGCAACCCATACTGCCTGATAAGTTTTTTGAAAAAAAAACTGTCAACATCATATGCATCGTGATGTTACTTCTGGGAAAAACCTGTAAGTGATGGCAGGTAGCTCTAGAAATTGCCAGAAACACAATGGTTTTACCATAGAGCTACCTGATGTCACTTCTGGGTTTTCCTGGAAATGTGGTAATGGTGCACATGACACGATGTACCCCCTCTGTCCCCACCCCCAAGCTCCCACCAGTAGCCTGGCAACGTTACTTATGAGCAGGACAGGGTACCATCTCAGTATTGGTCCAACTCAAAGACTGGGGATGTCATCAGTCAAGGGACCAGATCTTGATAGGCCTTCAGAATAAGAGACCCCTGGAGTGCTCCAGATAGTGTCAAGGTGGCTGTGTGCCTGATCTTGGTGCAGCTGATTCTGCCTGATACTTCCCCTTGGTCTGGTGGTCTGTTTCTTCTTACTCAACTAGCCAACCCTTTGCTGCTTGTTCTGCTGTCTTTGAAATCCCTGGCATGTTTTTGGTACTCTGATGCTGGCAACCTCATATCCCTTTCAACTTGCCTATTTACACATGGATGGGCTGCTCTATGCAAGACATGGCATCACAGACACACTGTATTCCGTGTGGATAGTTTTATTACAGTGCTTAATTAGCATGTAGTATGAGAGTGAGTAAATCCTGGAAGTCTTAATGGCCAATACTTTGCTTCAGTGTTTTGCATGCTTCCAATCACCAAGGCACAATTTCTTTTCCCTACTAAAAATTGGAGGTGCCTAACATTCTTGCAGCTGAAATGGTTGTCCATTTTACAGTCTTTCTTTACTCTCAGAGAGGTTGTTAATTGCTCTGACTAAAGAATGCTTGCTTCCTTCTGGTTCTAGATGGAGAACACTATCAAACAGTCAGAGAATGACCTCAACAAACTCTTGGAATCCACCCGCCGTCTGCATGAGGAATACAAGCCTTTGAAGGAGCATGTGGACGCCTTGAGGATGACGCTGGGCTTGCAGAGGTTGCCGGACTTATGCGAGGAGGAAGAGAAACTCTCCCTTGAGTAAGCTGACAAATTGGTTTTGGCCGGGCATGGGTGTCAGTCCTTGGCAAGTAAATCTCCAAGTTCTCCACATCAATCACACAGGTGGTTTGGTTGAAGTAACTTATTAGAGATCTATCAGGTTCAAGGTGCTCAGACAGTGGAATTGGCAGAAGTGATGTGTTGAGGGAAAGCATGGTTAGTTATACGTTAATGTCCCGCCCCCAGGTTAGTATCCCGTTGAAATTCTGGCGCAAACACCAGAGACAAAAAGTATCAGAGTTTAGACTACGATAAGCAACAATAGCAAATTGGGAATGAAATCATCCTTGTTCTCAGGGAAGATACAATTCAGACTAGCTGCATCTGGCCTCAAGGCCGTTGGCTACAGAAGTGAAAGTGTTTGACTTCACAGCAGAGATAACACACTGAACTTCCAAATAACAGGCATTGAAAGGTACTCAGAACTCTCCATAGTGTCAGAGGATTAATAGGTTGCCCATAACATACACATGGCATGTATTGCAGGCAGGCATACATGACAATGGGTGGTGGTGGTTGGGGCCAGTTTTCATAATGGAAAGGTAATTTGTAATTTCACAATGGAAAGATGTGTTGTGACTACAAGTTCTGAAGTCTTCCAGATGTCTTTTTAGTTAGCTATGCAGCTAAATCAGCTGCTTTGGGTCCCCAGCCAAGAGAAAGTCTGTTTATAAACAAAGTTTTAAAAAGTTAACACTTCATTCATCTGCCCATGAAAGTTTATGCCAGAATAAGTACGTTACATTTTCCAGTTAATTTTGTTAGATGAAGATTAAATGCATTAATGACTTTAAAAAAAAAATATTTATTTCTGCAAAGCAAAAAAAGAAGAAACAATAACAACAAAGTAACAATGTCAATGAATCTATACATAGAATCATAGAATTGGAAGGGGCCATACCGACCATCTAGTCCAACCCCCTGCCCAGTGCAGGATCAGCCTAAAGCATCTCTGACAAATATTCATCCAGTCTCTTCTTGAAAACTGCCAGTGAGGGGGAGCTCACCACCTCCCTAAGCAGCTGATTCCACTTTTGAACTACTATGACCGTGAAAAAGTTTTAATATCCAGCTGGTACCTTTGTGCATGTAATTTAAGCCCATTGCTTCGGGTCCTACCCTCTGCTGCGAATCTTCTAATAAAAGGTCTCCAAATCTTCTATAAAAGATCTCCAAATATCTAAAAATAATTCCATACTTGATTTTCGTCTATATGCGATATGTTCAAATGTTGATATGTTCAAATGTTTATAAAGTCCTTAATCTAATGAATTATAGGAAATGGGCTTTTGGCTTTCCAGTGCTGTAATATAGTCTTTTAGCAACTGTAAGGGCATGGAGGGTCCATTTCTGTTGCTTATAGGATTTGCTGTTATCAGAGTAACATAAAGAAAAGGTATCTACTGCAAGGAATGTATAGTTTTTGATATCAAGAAGAGGAGGCAACAGCAGGAATGGGGTAACAAGGAATTAAGATAAGCAAATTCAGTAACACCTGCATTTTTGGGGCACTTTTGAAATCCTTTGCAAAGGGAGAAGGAAACAAAATGATTTGGATCAGGGAAAAAAAGTTGAAGAAAAGAGCACGCTTCCTCTCCCTTGTTCTTTATCCACATTCTATCATTTCTCTCTCCCACACTGTGGCGTTATGCCCTGTGTGGGGGTGAGGACTAAAGGGTGAAACTGCAGACCTCTCAGGAGATGTGAATAAAGAGGTTGACTCCATAGCATCATGGAGTCTTTCTGGGAGGGACTTACAGTCATGAGCAATTCATTGCACAACTTACAGGGTTCAGTAGATAAGTGGCTGCCTCTGGCATGTGCTTTTTAAAAACATTTTAAATAAAGAATTTTATTTAAAATAAAATAAAGTAAAGTAAGTGCATTATAAAAAGATTATACAGATTCTAAATTGGAAATTAAATTGAGATTTATACAATCACATATAAACAATAGGTATGTAAACAGTAAATATAGAATAGTTTGGGGAGTTAAACAAGCAATGTCCGGGGGCTGAGTCTCAGCCCCCAGACTTGCCAGGAGGGAACAGTGGGAGGCAACTAGGAGGCAGCAGCCCTGATGCCCCAGCCAGCAACCAGGTCCAGGACCTGCCTACTCCATGGGGAAGGGGCAAAAGGCCAAAGCCTCAGAGGGCTGGAGGGAGCAGGGAGAGACCAGCTAGTCCCACCCTCCAGGGGGAGGAGAGGGAGCTAAGCAAGCCAGAGGAAAAGGGCCAAGGGAGGGGGAATAGGGACCCAGCAACAGCCCGAACAGAGCCCTTACCTGCCAAGGAGGAGAAGCAGCCACTACAGCCCAGAACCACACCCTGGCTAGAGGACAGCAGCCTGGCTCAGGAGGTGCTGGGAGCCAAGCCCCTCCAGGTGGAGCTGCCACAGGCATTCTGGGGGAGGAGATGGGTAGCCCCGCTTGGCATCAATGAGCAGGCAGCCCAGAAGCTGGCCAGGGCAGCTCCTCGCGAGCAAGGCCAGGCATGCTCAGCAGCACAGAAGCCGGCTGGGGCAGCTCCTCGTGAGCAAGGCCAGGGAAGCTCAGCAGCACAGAAGCCGGCTGGGGCAGCTCCTTGCGAGCAAGGCCAGGCAAGCTCAGCAGCTCAAAGGCCTACTGGGGCAGTTCCTCGTGAGCAAGATCAAGGAGACCTCAGCTGGGGATGGCTCGCATTCAACCCCACCCTGCCAGCAAGGCAAGGAAGCCAAGAAGGGATTAGTGGTAGGAGGGGAACACCTGAGAGAAGGCACAGCTGGGCCAAGTCAGGAGAGGGAACAAGCCTAGAAGGAGGGCGGGGCGGAGATAGGAAGCCCTATATAAGGTGACTAGGAAGAGCTCTGAGGTGGTGGGTGTGAGTAAGGAGTGATGGCGTGGAGTGGAAGCAGAGCAGTGCGAGAGCAAAGGCAAGGAAGAGAGTGGATGGAGGAGGAGGAGATGGCAGAGGCCAAAGAGGGTGGGTGGCACAGGTTGAGAAGGCCAGTGAGTGGACTGAGAGGGAGTCTGGGTGATGTATACCGCCCCTCCTTCCACAGAGCAGGGTCCTGCAGTATCCCTGGTGCCCCTCTGACCTCAGAGCCGGCCCAGCTGGGGGTCCGCCCAGCGGTGGCAGCGACAAGCCCTGACAAGTTGGTGGCCTGTACGGGGATGGTCGTTCCGACGCAGGCGCCAGTCGAAGGGATGTATCCCAACACTGCAGCCCCAGTGGACCTCAGACTGTGGCTGGAGGAACGCTTGGATGGGATGTGGAGGAAGCTGGAGGCGGCCTTCCAAACAGCTCAGGTGGAGCTAACGCGGGCAGTGGAGCAGCGGATGCAAGCCTGCGCCCCCACAGCCTCCTCGCCAGTGGTATGTGCGTTGGCTTGGGAAATTAACCCGCCAGCTGGCAAGAGGGTACAGAGTCTGTGCGCCACCATGAGGATAGGCCGGCAGAGCCTACAGGCCCTGTTGGACTCAGGGAGCGCAGTCTCGGCGATCCACACCCAACTCGTCCCAGCTGCCACCCCGGTGCACCGCTGGATCCCAGTGACATATGTGATGGGCTGCACCCTGCCGTATCCTGTGGTCTGGGTCACGGTGGAATACCTGGGGGTGATCTGCCGCATAGAGGTCGTCAAGGTAGCCCACTTACCCCACCCAATGTTGCTGGGAAGAGATGCCCCGGGGTTCTACAGGCTACTCAGGGAGGCAGCGGAGGGGTTGGCAAGCCCACAAGTCACCCCAGTTCTGCAAGTAGAGGAGGCTGCCGACCCAGACAAGGGTCCCTCTGTCAGACCTGAGGCAGAACCACGGGCTGGAGACCCAGCTGGACTCCTGACAGACCGCCCATTCCGCGATGCCCAAGGGGCAGATGAGTCCTTGCAGCGCTTGCGAGAGACAGCCACCCGTGAGGAGGAGCTAGTGTGGGATGAGCAGAGGTCTCATCGGCTTCCTCACATCGAGAAGCAAGGGTGTGTGTGGGTCCACCTGGCCTGTGCCCTGAATGGCCAGGGAGAGGTCCGCCAACTACTTGTGCCAGCAGCCTATCGGGCAGAAGTCCTCCGCATGGCCCATGAGCACGCTTGGGCCGGGCACCTGGGGCACCACAAGACCCTGAGGAAGGTCCTCGAGCACTTCTTCTGGCCCTCCGTGAATGCGGACATAAAGGCATACTGCCGCTTATGCCCCACCTGTCAGAGGGTGGCAGCGGGATGCCCACCAAAGGCCCCTTTTTCCCCACTGCCAGTGATGGAGATGCCCTTCCAGCGGATAGCAATGGACTTTATAGGCCCACTGCCGCGCACACCCCAGGGCTACCGTTTTGCCCTGGTGATTGTGGACTATGCCACACGTTTCCCAGAGGTCATTTCTTTGAAAACTATGCAGACCCCAGGGGTGGTCCAGGCGTTGTCCAAGCTGTTCACATTGGTGGGGCTACCCAGCGAAATCTTGACTGACCGGGGAGGGCCCTTCCGAGCAAAGGCCATGCGTCAGCTCTGTCAGAACTTGGGGATCTGGCAGGTGTTCACCTCTGCCTATCACCCCCAAACAGACGGATTGGCAGAGCGGCTGAATCAGACTGTTAAGGAGGCCCTGAAAAAGATGACACATGACAAACCTCACCAATGGGACCTGTATAGCAACCCCCTGATGTTCGCCCTCTGGGAGACCCCCCAGACCTCCACTGGCTTTAGCCCATTTGAACTGCTGTACGGGCGAAAGCCGTGGGGAATGCTCTCCTGCCTGGTGGAGCGATGGGGTCCCCAAGCCAGCCCCCCAGCTCCCCCCGTCCAGGAGTATGTGAGCCAACTCCGCGAGCGGGTGCAGCAGTTTCAAGCAGAAGCAGGCCGACGGCTGGCCCATGCCCAGACACAACAGAAGGCCGCGTATGACTGGGATACGCGGCAGAGAACCTTCCAGCTGGGGGAGAAGGTCCTCGTCCACAGCACAGTTTTCCTCAGGGAGGAGGGGGACACCTGGTGAGGCCCTTATGTGGTGACAAGAGTGTTAGGGCCCACCACCTATGAGGTCCAATGTGGGCCTCGTCGACGCCAGAGGAGGACGCTCCATGTGAACCTGCTGAAGAGGTGGTACGAGCGGGACAGCGAGGAGTGCCGGCTGGCAGAGGACCCCCTGGAGCTTCCTGACAGCGAACTGCCATGGACTGCCAAGGCCCCAGAGTTCGAGGAACCACAGGTCGACCCTCAGCTCAACCCTGCCCAAAAGGCACAGCTGCAGGACCTATGGGAGCGAGTGCCCGGGGTCTTTTCAAGGTGCCCTGGGGTTACAAAATTAGTGCACCATGCCATCCCAACCCAGCCAAGGCAGTCTGCCCAGTCGACCTGGCGCCCCATTCCCCGGAAGCAGTGGGAGGCGGTGAACCGGGAGACAGAGGAGATGCTGTGCATGGGGGTCATTGAACCTTCCCAGAGTGAATGGCGCGGCCCTATAGTATTGGTGCCAAAGCCGGATGGGACGACCCACTTCTGCATCAACTACCGGGAACTAAACAAAGTGGCCAAGTTCGATGCCTACCCCATGCCCAGGGCAGATGTCCTGGTCGGGCAGCTGGGACCAGCCCGGTACCTGTCTGCCCTCGACCTGACGAAGGGGTATTGGCAGGTACCAGTGCGCCCTGAGGATAGGGAGAAAACCGCCTTTGCCACCCACCCGGGGCCTCTTCCAGTTCCGCCGCATGCCCTTTGGCCTCCACGGGGCGGCAGCTACCTTCCAGCGGCTGGTAGATCAAGTCCTGGGGGACTGTCGAGACTTTGTGATGGCCTATATTGATGACATCGTCATCTTCAGACTTGACTGGCCCACCCACCTACAGCACCTGGAAAGGGTCCTCAAGGCACTACAGAAAGCGGGTCTGAAGGCCATTCCTAAGAAGAGCCACTTGGGATTCCAGGAGCTCAGGTACCTGGGCTTTGTGATAGGGGGAGGGCAGGTCTGGCCACCCCCCGAAAAGGTGGCCTCCATCGGAGACGTGCCCCAACCACAGACCAAGCGGCAGCTTAGGTGGTTTCTGGGGCTCATGGAGTATTATGGGCGCTTCATCCCACATTTTGCGGCCCGCTCAGCCCCCTTGACTGACTGTCTGAAGAAGGGCAGCCCCAATCGTCTCAGCTGGACCCCAGAACAGATGGCCGCCTTCACCGACCTGCGCACCGCCCTGTCCGACACAACAAAGCTGTGGAACCCGGACTTTGAGCGGCCTTTCATATTGGCAACCAACGCATCAGCCTCAGGCCTTGGGGCAGTCCTAATACAGGAGCAAGATGGAATAAAGGTACCCATCCTATTCATAAGCCGCAAGCTCCAGCCCGCGGAGCAGAAGTATGCCACCGTAGAACGGGAAGCCCTCGCCATCAAATGGGCCATAGGAGTGCTACGGTATTACCTAGCCAACAACCCATTCACGCTAATGACAGATCACGCACCACTCCAGTGGATGCACAGGATGAAGGAGCACAACCCCCATATCCTGCAGTGGTACCTTTCCCTTCTGCCATTCCAGTTCTCCGTGGTGTACCGCCGGGGGGCCAACCACCTGGATGCGGATTTCATGTCCCGCCTCTTTGAGCCGGGCCCCTCCGAGCCAACGTCCAGACTAAGAGGGTGTGTGTGTCCGGGGTCTGATCCCCAGCCCCCAGACTTGCCAGGAGGGAACAGTGGGAGGCAACTGGGAGGCAGCAGCCCTGCTGCCCCAGCCAGCAACCAGGTCCAGGACCTGCCTACTCCAGGGGGAAGGGGCAAAAGGCCAAAGCCTCAGAGGGCTGGAGGGAGCAGGGAGAGACCAGCTAGTCCCACCCTCCAGGGGGAGGAGAGGGAGCTAAGCAAGCCAGAGGAAAAGGGCCAAGGGAGGGGGAATAGGGACCCAGCAACAGCCCGAACAGAGCCCTTACCTGCCAAGGAGGAGAAGCAGCCACTACAGCCCAGAGCCACACCCTGGCTAGAGGGCAGCAGCCTGGCTCAGGAGGTGCTGGGAGCCAAGCCCCTCCAGGTAGAGCTGCCACAGGCATTCTGGGGGAGGAGATGGGTAGCCCCGCTTGGCATCAATGAGCAGGCAGCCCAGAAGCTGGCCAGGGCAGCTCCTCGCGAGCAAGGCCAGGCATACTCAGCAGTACAGAAGCCAGCTGGGGCAGCTCCTCGTGAGCAAGGCCAAGGAGACCTCAGCTGGGGATGGCTCGCATTCAACCCCACCCTGCCAGCAAGGCAAGGAAGCCAAGAAGGGATTAGTGGTAGGAGGGGAACACCTGAGAGAAGGCACAGCTGGGCCAAGTCAGGAGAGGGAACAAGCCTAGAAGGAGGGCGGGGCGGGGAAAGGAAGCCCTATATAAGGTGGCTAGGAAGAGCTCTGAGGTGGTGGGTGTGAGTAAGGAGTGATGGTGTGGAGTGGAAGCAGAGCAGTGCGAGAGCAAAGGCAAGGAAGAGAGTGGATGGAGAAGGAGGAGACGGCAGAGGCCAAAGGGGGTGGGTGGCACAGGTTGAGCAGGCCAGTGAGTGGACTGAGAGGGAGTCTGGGTGATGTATGCTGCCCTGCCTTCCACAGAGCAGGGTCCTGCAGTATCCCTGGTGCCCCTCTGACATCAGGGCCGGCCCAGCTGGGGGCCTGCCCAGCGGCGGCAGTGACAATCCCTGACAAGCAATACATTTAAGCTTCCATTGACCTAGTAAACAAGAACATTGTATATTTTACATCTGTAAGCCTAGGTGTCCTGCAGGGCGCGATCTTATCTCCCATGTTATTCAACCTCTACGTAAAACCTTTAGGAGAACTCATTTGCAGCTATGGAGTTGGGTGTGATCAATATGCAAACGATACCCAACTCTATATCTCACTATCCAGGTCCCCACAGGATGCAGTAGAAATCTTAGATCGCTGCCTGACAGCCGTAGTGAAATAGCTGAAAAATAACAAAATTGAACCCAGACAAGACTGAAGTGATGCTTGTTGGGAAGTCAGAGATCTTGAAAAACATTGTACTCCCCACTAGACATGGGCATGAACAGCATTACAAATGGAAAAAACCCACAAACAGCCCGTTCGTCTGTTCGCAAACAAGCCATTCGTGAGCCGCTGTTGCAAACGAACAAGCAGTCGTCGCAAGCTTTGTTCGTCGCATTTGTCTGCTGTTCGTGAAGCCAGACAGTCAGGCACCTTCAATCAATTCCCTTGGCAATGGAGCCTGGGAGTGCCTGAACTCTGTCTGCACTCCTTCTGCCGCCCTGGAAACCCCAATCTGAGCCCAACTTAGTTTGATCGGCAGGTCTTCCTTCCACGTGTGGAGCAGCAAATTGGTTACAATTGGTTACATGGCAGCAGAGGCTAGGAGGGAGGGAGAGTGAATGGGGTGGTGTTCTGAAGCCATGGGCACACCAATCTCATTCCTGCAAACCCCGTTAGGCAGTTCTGACTGCCAACCACAAACCTCCTGCTTTTCCCTATGAGACCTCTGCTTATAAAAGGGCACCGTGCTCCCAGTTCTGGCTTTCACTTTCAGCAGGTAGTGGAGTGGGACAGAGCTGTTGCTAGCCTTTGGGGAGAGAGACAGAGAGAGTGCATTGGAGCTGGGATTTTTTGTGTGTGTGGTTGGTGGGATAGGGATCTATCCCCTCTGGTTCCAGGGCTGCTGCCAGGCCCTGGGGCCAAGCTCAGTGGGCACCTCGGCTGAGGGCTCACATTATTATTAGAACCTGATCTGGTCAGGTTTCTGGGAGTGCTGAGCTAGGGCTCTACCCCCTCCCTCTGGTTCCAGGGCTGCTGCCTGGCTCTGGGGTCAAGCTCAGTGAGCACCTCGGCTAAGGGCTCACCCTGATTATTAGTGCCTGATCTGGTCAGGTCTCTGGGAGTGCTGGGCTAGGGATCTAGCCCCTCCCTCTGGTTCCAGGGCTGCTGCCAGGCCCTGGGGCCAAGCTCAGTGGGCACCTCGGCTGAGGGATCACAGTGTTGTCTCCTTTTCTTTCCTCCTTCTTGTTTGCTGGCACAATGAGGCTTCAGGTGGGGGCAAAGGATGATTGTGGGGGGAAGTGCAAAGATTGTCCTGGTTACCCTGCGGGGAGCAGTACTGGGCAGGGCTCTGCGGCAGCAGAGACTCCCACTCCCCCAAAATCAGCTGTGGGGGCTGTGGAGTGTCAGAACTGTGGCTAGATAATGTCCTTACTCCAGACTACCTTCTGCAATCAGACAAAAGCCCGTTGTTTTCAAAAGTTTACTGAAGAAAGAATTCATTATAGTCCACGAGCCTGAATACAATATTCAGGATGGTACATGTGAATTGTTACCAATGACAGGCAAAGCATGAGGTACAAAGTAACAGATCCCAGCAGGCCCAACCTCCCCCCACAGTTCTCAAAACAATCCCTTTGAAGCCCAGAAAGTGAAAGTTCTTCAAGGCTGAGACAACGGTAGCCAAAACAATCCTCCTCTGTGAGAAAGCTGCTTGGGAACATCTTGGCACCTGTGAAAAAAGCACTCATAACACTGAAAGAATTAAAATGGAGTCTCTTTGGTAATAGCATACATGAAAGTTTCCTGAACATGACATTCTGCCCCCTCTAAGATGCTCCCCCCCCCCAGGTTTATGTGGATAGCGATTATGGAACGCTCTGACTAATCGAGGAGCATGTACATGCACAGAGTTCACCCATTCATCAAACCCAGAGTCAAAGTCCTTCCACATGATGAGGTAAAACAGCTGATTTCTTTTCAATTTAGAGTCCAAAATTTGTTGTACTTCGTAATGGGTTTGATCATCAAGCAGAGTTGGAATAGGAGGGGCACGGGTGTGCCATTGGTCTGCTGGAGGAGCTTGTTTCAACAGGCTGACATGGAAGGTGTCATGTACGTAGCGCAAATTCTTTGGTAAATCTAAGGCAACAGTCACTTTGTTGATTACTTTACGAATGGGAAAAGGTCCCAGGAATTTCAGAGCCAATTTACGGCTGGATTGGGTTACTTTTAGATTTTTCGTGGAAAGATAGACAAGATCACCGGGTTGTAAATCCCATTCGGCTGCACGGTGGCGGTCGGCATACTTTTTGTAATCCTGCTTGGCTTTGTCAAGATGTTTTTTAATTTGAGTCCATTGTTGAGCAGCTTCCCCCCACCATTTGGTGATGTCTCTGGATGCTGAAGTAGGAGGGAGGAGCGCTTCAAACGGGAAGGGTTTGAAATGGAAGCCATAAACTACTTTAAAGGGAGTTTCTCCCGTGGAGGCGTGCACGCTGTTATTGTAAGAGAATTCTGCCAAGGGGAGCAAATCGACCCAGTTGTCTTGCTGAAAATTGATATAACAGCGGAGGAGTTGTTCTAATATTTGATTAGCTTTTTCTGACTGTCCATCGGTTTGAAGATGATGGCTTGAACTTAAACCTTGTTCAATACCCAACATCAGTAAAAGCTCCCACCAGAAGTTGGCAACGAATTGTCCGCCGCGATCCGAGATCACCTTTGATGGAAAAGAATGCAGTTTTACAATGTGCTTTAGAAAGATATCAGCTAGTTTCCGAGCTGAAGGTATAGTGGTGCAAGGTATAAAATGAGCTTGCTTGGAGAACAAATCCACTACGACTAGAATACAGTTGTGACCTTTGGAGGGGGGTAAATCAGTGATAAAGTCCATGGATATTATTTCCCAAGGTCTGCTTGGCGTTTCTAGAGGTTGCAATAGTCCCGGTGGTTTGCCTTTGCGGGATTTGGCACTGAGGCAAACGGGGCAGGACGCTACGTATTGGGAAATGTCTTTGCGCATACCTGGCCACCAAAATTGACGTTGTACTAAATGAAGCGTTTTTAAGTACCCATAGTGTCCTGCCGTAGGGGCATCGTGACAGCGTTGTAAAACTTCCTTTCTTAAACTTTTGGGTACATAGAAGCGGTCTCCCCACAGCCATTCCCCCTGTTCAGATTGTTGCAATTTGTCTTTGGGCACGTTCCCCCCCTCCTTTTCCACTTCAGCTTTCAGTTTTAGTCTCCACTCCTGATTGGGTTGAGGGGGTAGGGTTGTGCGACTGCGTGTGGTCACCACACCCCCTAATTGCGTAGGCGAAAAGACGGTGTCTACTGTCTCCTCTCTTTTGCTTTTGTGCTGGGGCATGCGTGATAGAGCATCGGCGAGAAAGTTAGTTTTGCCCGGTAAAAAGTTTAAAGTGAAATTGAATTTAGAAAAGTACTCCGCCCATCGCAGCTGTTTGGCATTTAGTCTTCGAGGACTGCGTAGGGTTTCTAAATTTTTGTGGTCCATCCAAACCTCGAAAGGATGACGGGCTCCTTCTAACCAATGTCGCCAGGCAGTAAGAGCTGCTTTTACAGCAAAAGCCTCCTTTTCCCAAACATTCCAATTTCTTTCTGCTTCAGAAAATTTTCGGGATAGGAAGGCACAGGGCTTGAGTTTCCCGTTGTCCCCCCTTTGCAAAAGTACGCCTCCAATTGCGGTGTCGCTGGCGTCGACCTGCACCACAAAGGGGCGATCTTCATCGGGGTGTTGTAGAACGGGTTCTGAAACAAATTGCGTTTTGAGGTGGTTGAATGCTGCTTGGCATTCCGGTGTCCAAGGCAATTTGGCACTCGGTTTTTTGGCTTGGTCCCCTTGTCTTTGGTTTTTAACAGTTCGGTCAGAGGGAGTGTAATTTGAGCAAAGTTCGCAATGAATTCTCTATAGAAGTTGGCAAAGCCCAAAAAGGATTGTAGTTCTTTGCGGGTAGTGGGGGTTTGCCAATTTTGTACTGCTTGTACTTTGCCCGAGTCCATTTTCAAGCCATCTTTGGAGATGCAGTAGCCTAAGTAAGTGAGTTCTGTTTTGTGGAACTCACATTTAGATAGCTTGATGGGCAGTTTGTTACACATTAGAGTGGTCAAGACCTTTTTTACAAGTTCTACGTGTTCTTCTTGTGACTCTGAATAGATTAAAACATCATCTAGGTACACCACAACCCCTTTGTATAAGAATTCATGTAGTACTTCATTGATCATGGACATGAAAACCGAAGGGGCCCCAGCCAGGCCAAACGGCATAACTAAATATTCATATTGGCCGAGGGGCGTGTTAAAAGCAGTTTTCCATTCATCCCCTGCTCTGATACGAACGTGGAAATAAGCGTCTTTCAAGTCCAATTTCGTAAAGATCTTACCTTGAGCCATGACATTGAGTAGATCTCTAATGAGCGGGATGGGGTAGGCGTTGCTGGAAGACACCGCGTTAAGTCCCCGAAAATCCGTGCACAGTCTTAAACCCCCATCCTTCTTTTTGACAAAAAGCACTGGCGCAGCATGTGGGCTATTAGCAGGTCGAATGAATCCTCTTTGAAGATTGGTGTCAATGAACTTGCGTAGTTCTTCCCTTTCGTTAGGGCTCATGGGATATAGACGGCACTTGGGCAACGAGGCGCCCGGTAAAATTTCCACAGCACAGTCCGTCCTCCTATGGGGAGGTAAGGTATTGGCTTCTTCTTCTGTGAAGGCTTGGGTGTAAGCTCTGTATTGCTTGGGTATTAGGTTGATTTCTTCCTGGGTGAGGAGAGCGGGTTCAGTGAGAGTAGGATTGTTACCCCAATTTTGATCCCAACGATGACTTTTGCAGGCATCATGGGTGAATGTGATGCTTCCCTCTGCCCAGTTTATATAGGGGTTGTGATCGCACAACCATCGGCTTCCCAGAATCAAGGGGTATTTGGCAGTGGCACTAATAACGAATGATCTTACTTCCCAATGTTGTCCCATGCTGGTTATGACCGGAGTGGTTTCAGTAGTGACTGGATTCATGTTAGTGCCATCCATTTGCTCGAAAATAACAGGTGTTTCCAATTCTTTGATAGGAAGTACTAATCCATTCACTAGGGCTGGTGCAATAATGTCTCTGGAGCAGCCCGAGTCTATCAGAGCTTGCACGCGGATGTGCATTTTTCTGTCTGGGTTCACCAAGGTTACAGGTATGAAGAGTATGGACCCTTGAGGTCTGTTCGGAGTAGGAACTGACTGAGGTTTGATCTGCCGTTTGGGTCCTCTTACGACAGATCCATTTTGTTTCCCGAGGTGGGACTCTCAGGATTCTCCTCCCCGGTTAGAGCTGTTGAATCATATTCCATAACTTCTTCTAGCTCTAACCCTCTTTCGGGAGGGTTTCTCCAAGGAGCTCCTCTGCCTCTCGCTGTTCTAGGAGCTGGTGTTGGGCGCGGTGGCGCTGGATAGGCTGCGGGGGCTGGACGTCTTAGTTGGAGCGGAGGTCTTTGCAAAGGCCGGTACGGACATTGCGCTGCGAAATGACCACTTTGGCCACATTGCAGGCACAAACCTTGTTGCCATCTAGCGTCTCTCGCTCCACGAGTAGCATATCCAGCACCCCTGCCTCCCCTAACGAGAACTGAGGAGCGTCTTTGTCCCGCATGTTGCTGTTGTTCCACTAAACGGACTTCTAGCATGCGGTTTTCTACTTCACAAGTTAATTGGATCCACCCTAGTAAAGTAGGAGGATTATCTTGCATAAGGGCTCTATCCAACAGCCTAGGATTTAAAGCCCTGTTTGAACAAAATTATTTTGGTCGATTCCTCACATCTTGGGCATTTAGCAGCTAGCTGTCAGAATTTTGTAACATAGTCTCTAGCTGACATGCTGCCTTGCCTAATGGACTGCAATTCAGTTCGAGCTCTCGTCTCCTCTAAAGGGTCTTCATATTGAGCTCGCAGTGCATCCACTAGCCCTTGAAGAGTATTCAATTCAGGGGCACCGATATCATAAAGTCCTACATACCAGTCTGCAGCCTTGCCTTGGAGTCTCGATCCAAGGTGTTCGATTTGACTGGCCTCACTTCCAAAAAGATGTCCCCATCGATTAAAGAACTGCACTGCTTGTACGAGGAAGAATCCCAGTTTGGATGGGTCTCCATCAAAGGTAGCTTCCAACTTCACCCAGCCCATGGGAAGTTCTTGCCTGGGAGCTGGTGCTGGCATCGGGTAAACGTCGAGCGGGGCAAGTTGCAGTGGAGGTTGTTGCGGGGCGGGCGGTGGCAGTAGTGGAGGTTGTCGCGGTGCGGGCGGTGGTAGCAATGGAGGTTGCTGAGGCCGACGTTGAGGTTGTCGTGGAGGAGGTCCCCCGGGGATCGGCTGGGGAGGAGGCCCTCTAGGTATGGGTTGTAGTGGTGCTGGCTGTAAAGGTGCTGGCTGAAAAGGTGCTGGCTGAACCGGCGGTGTGCCTCGAGGCGCCGGCAATCTGGGCGCTGGTAACAGAGGAGCGGGCGTCGATCCTTGGGGTGCCGGTTGTAACGGGGATGGGTGAGGAGATATAGGGTGAAGAGGTAAAGGAGTTCCTCCAGGGATTGGTTGAGTCGGTGTTGTGGTCCCTCTCGGCCCCGGCGTTTGGAGTGGCCTGGGAGTGGTGCCTCTTCCAATCGCGCTCGTCACTGGGATGAGGCGCGGAGTATCCCCTCTCGGTAAAACTGGTGGTCCACTCTCTTGGGTCGTGGGTGGTGGTGCTACAGGGGAAGTGGGCCCCGTAGGACGTTCCGGTTCCCCGCCTCCTCCGCCGGTTCCCATGTCATCTGGTACGACCGGATCTTCTGGACAGGGGTCTTCTGGACAGGGGTCTTCTGGGCAGGGTCTTTCCCCGGTATCAGGCTCAGGATCTCCAGGTTCCTCTGGCTGTTGCGGCCACAGCTGGATTGGGCCCTCAGGACGGGGCACAAGGCTTTGTAACGTAGACAAACTTTGACTGATGTCTGGTAGACCAGCTGGCGGTTCTCGTCCACCATCCCCCACCACAAGTACAGACAGCAGGTGGACGGCGTGGACTAGACTTTCTTCCATGCTTGCTAGTCTGGTCTCCAAAACTTGTACTCTATCTGGATTTTCTCCCTCCTGTTCCGTGTACTCAGTAGCCTGCGAGGTCGGCACATATTCGGCATGTGATCTCGTGGCTTTTGTCTGTTGCCAAGGCAATATCTCTTCCATGCCTTGTTCTTCTTGTGATCTTCCAGCTAAGATCCCTTTCGCTAAACCAGTGACCGCTGAAATACCAGCGTCAATCGCAACAGTTCTGCTTTGAAGCTGCATCCAATGGTGCTCACTTACATCTGATTGCCCCGACCACGGGGTAACTTCTGAGTAATCCCAGCTTAGGACACCGCGGCGGGACGTCTCCCACTCCGTTTGCTCGGTTGTCCTGTTCCAGTAGAGCCACGGTTGGCTGCTGGCGTGCTCAGGAATCGCCTCTAAACTTCGTCGGCCATCCATCGGTGGTTGCGTGAACATCATACTAGCCCTTCGTTCCCTCGCCTCCCTTGGTCTCGCGCCCCACTGCGTCGGGGTGGGTACGGAAAACAGTGGTTCGGCTGTAGCTCTAGGCCGGGTATCCGCACTGCTGGGAGTGAGAGTGTAGAGCGTAGTAACAGAGGAGCCGTTGCCTTGAGGTTCCAATCCTTGAGAGCCGGGGGAGGCATACGGATCAAACAAAGGGTCCCTGACTGGGACTGCTTTGGAATCCATCTGATCTGGCCTAGGCATTGGAAAAGGTGATTGGTAACAAAATGTCAGAACTGTGGCTAGATAATGTCCTTACTCCAGACTACCTTCTGCAATCAGACAAAAGCCCGTTGTTTTCAAAAGTTTACTGAAGAAAGAATTCATTATAGTCCACGAGCCTGAATACAATATTCAGGATGGTACATGTGAATTGTTACCAATGACAGGCAAAGCATGAGGTACAAAGTAACAGATCCCAGCAGGCCCAACCTCCCCGCACAGTTCTCAAAACAATCCCTTTGAAGCCCAGAAAGTGAAAGTTCTTCAAGGCTGAGACAATGGTAGCCAAAACAATCTTCCTCTGTGAGAAAGCTGCTTGGGAATATCTTGGCACCTGTGAAAAAAGCACTCATAACATTGAAAGAATTAAAATGGAGTCTCTTTGGTAATACCATACAAGAAAGTTTCCTGAACATGACATGGAGGAGGCCGAAGAGCTCTTGCTGCTGGGGAAGAGGAACTCTTTAAAATGTTGGAGGAGGAGGAGGAGGAGGCTGAGGGATCCATGGAGGAATAGTTTGGGTTCGATGAAACATCCATCCTGTCCCCATCCGAAACTCCTGGTGCTGTCCCTGCCTGCAGTCTACCCCTCACTCCGTCTTCCATTGCCAGCTCCATGCTGCAGCCAGTAACCCTTCGTCCTCCCTCCCCAGGAACAGTTAGTGGGCCACGGTTCAAATTGTCTGTATGGAGGCCATTTCAGGCCCTTCCGAATGACCCCTGTGTCTGTGCCGTGTCTGTGATGCCCTGGTGCACAGGGGCAATGACCCAAAGCACCTGTCATCGACAATCCTGACCAGGCACATGAAGATGTGCCACCCAAGCCTGTGCTCTCCATCCTTGATCAGCAAAACATCTGGTGGGGGGAGACAGAGGGATGCCAGCTCCTCTGAGCTGGGATCAGTGGGAGGGTCACTGGAATCCACCCCAAGCAAGAAGCCTTGCCTCGAGGGTGCTGCCAGTGGGAGCGGAAAGGTCAGGTAGGCTGCCCTTGGAGAAGTTGTTCCATTGGGCTCGGGGTTAGTGCCATTGAAAAGGGTGAGGTCAAGGGCTCAGGAGGCGGCCGTTCATTTGGTGGCAGAGACGATTGCCCTGCAAGGATTCCCCTGTCCGTTGTGGAATGTGTGGGCTTCCAAAGGCTGCTTTAGCACTTTGCCCCATGGTTCTCCATGCCGTCACGGCGCACTGTTGTCCTGCCTGCCCTCTACCAGTCTGCGCGAGACATGGTGCTGTGGGAGGTGTCGGCTGCCAAAGGCCGTACTGTACACTTCACGGCCGACCTCTGGAGTGGCTGCCATCACAGGTGCCTTGCCATCACCACCCACTGGTGGCAACCAGAGGACCTCCACCGCCCCAGGCCACGAATTGGCCCCTGGAAAAAGGTGCTATGCTTGACACCGGGCTACAGGGTAGTTCTTCTCCAGATTGGAGGATGGACGAGGTCCATACTGGGAAGAACATCACCACCACCGTAAATGTGGCTCTGAGGGAGTGGATGGCGGTGGCGGAAGGGTTTGTCCGTGGCTTCATGGTGACGGACGCAGGAAGCAACATGTTGGCAGCCGTGAAAGAGGCATCCCTCCCAGGCCTGGTGTGCATGGCGCACAAGCTGCAGCTGGTGCTGAGTGACGTGCTCGGGCTGGGGAGCTGCCGCCACATCGCTTCCCACTTCTCCCGCAGCATCAACTCTTCCCGCGAGTGGTTCCACAGGCAGGGGGAGGGGGGACCCCGAGCACCAACTCTTTCAGGACCTGCCCACCTGCTGGAACTCCACCTATGACATGATATGTCATCTGGTGGAGCAGAGGGGACCGTTGCAGGACATCCTGTCATCCACAGATGTTCTGAGGAGGAGAGAGGAGCTGAGCCTCAGCTCCATGGAATGGAGAGTCCTTGCCCAAATGTCCCGGATGCTGAAACCCTTTAAGGTGGCCACCAAGCTCCTGCGCTCCTACGAGGTCAGCCCGGTTCAGGTCATCCCCCTGATCCACGGGCTGAACCAGTTCCTGGCCAAGGAGCTCAAGCACGAGAAAGAGCTGCTCCCCAGTGTCCGGGACTTTGTGAGGAGGATCCAAGCATGTGTGGCCGAGCGCTTGCATCCTCTGCACCACAAGGTGCCGTACCAAATGGCCTCCCTCTGTGACCCCTGGATCAAGGGCAGCATTGCCATGCTGGCAGGTCAGATGCTGCATTGGAAAAACAATCCTTTCCGGGAAGGTGGGTGATGTCAGCTGCCACTGCTACCCCGCAACTTAGTGGGTTTCTCAGCTCATGGCTCGCCAACGAAGGAGATTTACCATTCCTGCTCCATGATGCAGCCGGCGGCAACCCTTTGTCCTTGTCTCCCTGACATCTTTCCTAACCCATCCCTCTCTGGAACACTCCGACCCCGCCCTAGGACCTCTCCTGTCCTGCCCATCCTGTCCTTTCCACGAAGGCAGGGCGGTGGGTGATGTCAGCTGCCACCGCTTTTGGCCTCGAGGGACAGCTCTGCTGCTGCTGATGATGATAGGGCAACACAGCCCAGGGGGCCCTATCTATGGGCTCCTGCTGACCCCTCTGGGCATGGGGGGGAATGAGTCCCACCTAACCTTTCTGCGAAGGCAGGAAGGTAGGTGCTGCCTGGTGCTGCTGGTTTTGGCCACGAGGAGCAGCTCTGAAGCAGTTACTGTCCGTTCTGAGCAGGGGGGAACAGGTCCCACTACTCCCGTCCTTTCTGTGAAGGCAGGAAGGTGGGTGATGCGGGGGGCAGCTTACAGCTCCACATGTGGGCACCTACCTGTCTGCCCACAATCCCCTTTCCTAGGGGAAACGATGCCTCTCCCACGAGGGGGGGAGGGCATCCTCCACCGCCTCAATGGCCAGCATGTGAGCCTCCACTTCTACACGTTAGGGGTGGGCCCCACCTCCCATCCTTGGATCTTTCCTTCCAACTTTCCAATGACAGGATAATGCAGATATTAATGCAATCCACCTGTCTCCCCAGTATCCCTGAACACGGTATCTGAACACGGTATCTGTCTCTCCTGTCAATCCAATACAGGTATTCCATGTATACATGCATCCCTCTATCCCATACAGCTGTGCACCTGTCTATTGATAAACCTATCTATCCCATGCACCTAAACATCCAATGCTCCATGTCCAGCTGGTGTGTTTGTGCGGTAACAACCTTCGCACCACGTGAGGTGTGGACAAGAGCGTTGGCCCCAATGCCATAATGTCCCCATCTGGTGGACATGTGTTGGTGTCTCTGACCCACCAGGATGTGTGTTTGTGTGTGCAAGGCCTCTGAGCATTCCATCATGTCTTGCTGGAGGGTTTTCTTTGCAGACTGTTACTGGATCATTTGGTTATGCGGAATTACTGCCTTGGTGGAAAGTAGCCTCTGGAAGGCCTGGCGGATGGGCACATGGGGGGTGCTGCCGGTGAGTGGACAGACCCCCTGCCTCCTATAGGGGAGGTGGCCAGCTGCCGCCTCCCCCAACCCGTCAGGCCTGGCGGCCGCACTCATCACCCACCTTCCGGCCTACGCCGGGAATAAAAAAACGTAGGCCTGGCAGGCGGGCACATGGGGGGTGCCGCTGGCAAGTGGCCCGACCCCCTACAGGGGAGGTGGCCTGCTTCCGCATCCCCCAGCCTACCAGGCCCAGTGGCCGCACTCATCACCCCCTTACTTACTTCCATACGGAAAGTTGCCTCTGGGAACCCTGGCAGGCGGGTACATGGGGGGTGCTGCCGGCAAGCGGCCAAAGCCCCCACCCCCTAGAGTCCACCGCTTGTACACAGGTCAAAAGACAATTGGTGGCTCTCATTGTGTAGAATGGGAGTTTCCTGGAGGCATCGGATTTTGGAATGTATAACTCCAAGATCCACATTGCAATCTTGACCAAACTTGGGTGATGGCTGGAGGGGAGCCTGCTGAACACTCCTGGTGAATATGGGCTCTCTAAGTCTAATGGGGGGCTGTTCTGGCATCGACAAACAACGAACAACAAATATGTTCGTTAACGGGACATGTTCGTTACTGTTCGTTTGTTCGTGTTCATCAGCAGCAACGAACAGTGTGTTTGGGTTTTTTTCCGTTTGTGCCCATGTCTACTCCCCACTTTTGATGGAGTTCGTTTGACCCTTGCAGACTCGGTTAAGAGCCTAGGGGTTATACTGGATCCAGCGCTACTACTAGAAAAACAAGTTAAGGCAGCTGCAAAAAATGCTTACTACAATCTCACTAGAGCCTGGAAAATGGCTTCTTAACTCAACACGACCGACCTGGCCACCTGGATCCATGCTATGACATCAAAACTTGACTATTGTAATGCATTATACATTGGTCTCCCATCTAAGTTAACCAGGAGGCTCCAATTGGTGCAAAATGCTGTAGCTCAACTATTATCAGGAGCGAGTAGGAGCTTGAAAATCATGCCCATCCTACAATCACTCCATTGGCTACCTATCAGTTACCGTGCTCATTTCAAGGTATTGGTTATTACATACAAATGGGGGGGTGTAGGGCCAGCCTGATTTGGGTTTCCTGATTCGGATTTACTCGAATCGGGAAACAGATTCGGAATAAAGGGAATTCCGAAGTGGCAGCCACTTCGGAATACCCGATTTAGAAAGATTCGGGTTTGTTTCGGAAAGGATCGGCTCCTCCACTCTCCATTATTCCCTATGGGGAAAAGCAAGCAACCTTTAGGTGGGTTGGGGTGGCATTTTGCAAGCAAATTGCACCCAACTTTCAGGGGACCTGCCCCTACCTGTCCTCCCACCCTCCTCCATGGCACTTTCAGGGGCCATTTTATGGCCTCCCAAAGAAGGTGCCCCTATCTTCCTCCACTCCACTAATCTCTATGTGGTAAAAAAAAGGGGGCTTTTCGGGCTTGGGGAGGCATATTGCATGCAAAATGCACCCAACTGTCAGGGAAACTTCTCCTACCTGACCTACTACCCTCCCCCATGTTTTAGGGAGATTTCACTTTGGGAGGCCATGTTATGGACCCCCAAAGAAGGTGCTCCTTTCCTCCCCCACTCCACTAATCTCTCTATGGGGAAAAAGGGGGGGCTTTTCTGGCTTGGGGTGGCATTTTGCAAGCAAAATGCACCCAACTTAAAGGGGAAGTGCTCCTACCTGTCCTCCCACCTTCCTCTTAGATTCAGGGAGATTGCACTTTGGGGGGCCATGACATGGTCCCCCAAATGTGGTTCTCCCACAACCACACCATGCAATTTCTTTCTAATGTGCCATAGATGCAGAGGAGTTAGCCGTGTTCGTCTGTAGTAGCAAAATCAAAAAGAGTCCAGTAGCACCTTTAAGACTAACTAACTTTATTGTGGCATAAGCTTTCGAGAACCACAGCTCTCTTCGGCAGATGCATGGAGGGCAAGAAGAAACTGGTCAGATATATAGGTGGAGAGGGGAGGGAGGAGTAAATGCAAACAGTAGCTTCTGATATGGAGATCAGTTTGCTTCTGTTAAGGAAGTCAGTTACTTCTGATAATGAGATAACCATTCATAGTCTCTATTCAATCCCAGCTTGACTGAGTCAAATTTACATATGATTTCCAATTCAGCAGCTTCCCGTTGGATTTTGGTTTTGAAATGTTTCTGTTGAACTAAAATGACCTTTAAGTCCTTGATGGAATGTCCTGGTAGATTGAAGTGTTTTCCCACTGGTTTCTGGATGTTGCCATTTTTAATGTCAGATTTGTATCCATTTATTCTTTTGCGCAGAGGTTGGTGTGGTGGTGTGGTGGTGTTCTGTTGTTAGTTCCTTTAGGTTTGTCCTGGAGCAGGCTGTTTCTGGGTACTAGTCTGGCCCTGTCGATTTGTTTCCTCACTTCATTTTGTGGGTACTGTAGTCCCAAAAATGCTTGTTGTAAATCTCTTAAGTGGGAGTCCCGATCAAGAGCATTGGAGCAGATACGATTGTAACATAAGGCTTGGCTGTAGACAATTGACCGAGTGGTATGTTTAGGGTGGTAGCTGGAGGCATGTAGATATGAGTATCGGTCTGTTGGTTTCCGGTATAAGGTGGTATTTATTCGTCCATTATGTAGTTGTACAGTGGTGTCCAGGAAGTGTACCTGTTGTGTAGAGTGGTCCAGGCTTAGGTTGATAGTAGGGTGAAAGTTATTGAGGTCCTGATGAAATCTCTCAAGAGCTTCCTTCCCATGGGTCCAGGTTAATAGTGTCAGGCTATGGCATTCCAGACTCGATAGTCTGTTTCACTCCCTTCTGCAAGAAGATGAGGTCTTTTTGATTTCAAAAGGTTTATTGTGAAAGACAGCATTGAAGCCCAGATGTACATATTCCAGGATTAGAGATTCTGGCCGAGCAAAGCGTTGCTAGGAATGATTCATAGAGTAAAGGTTGTTACATTTCTCACTCCTGGAGCCCAGCCTCCCCCCCCCGAGTTCATACAGCAAAACTTCTCAGAGGAGCTCCGAGCTGGCCAAGGTCAAAACAGCAGATAAGACAGTATCCGTTCCCATGGAACCGGCTCTTTGCAGGTGTTGCCTGGAGGGAAAGAAGTCTCAACACTACAGGATTAAACATGGCGTTACTTAGGTTAAAACAGATTCTGACATTCTGCCCCCCTTAAGACCCCTCCCCCCCGGTTTGTTCGGATATGCTTGATGGAATTGTTTAACAAGTCTGGGGGATTTTACATGGATGGATTCTACCCGTTCTTTGTACCCTTCCTCAAAGTCCTTCCAATGAACTAAGTAAAACAGCTTGTGATATCTGATTTTAGAGTCCAGGATTTCATCAATTTCGTAGTGCACCTGGTCATTGATCATGGTGGGAATAGGGGTGGCTGGTGATGGATGCCAGTTATCTGGTGCAGGAGCCCTTTTTAAAAGACTGACATGAAACGTTGGGTGGACGTGGCGTAAGTTCTTTGGAAGATTGATTTCTACAGTCACTTGATTAATTACTCTTTTAACAGGAAACGGTCCTAAATATTTTAAAGCAAGTTTCTTGCTGGTTTGATCCATCCTAAGGTTCTTTGTTGATATGTATACTTTGTCTCCTGGGTGCAATTCCCATTGTTTCGCACGGTGGCGATCTGCGTATTTTTTATAGTCTGCTTTTGCTTTGTTTAGAGCTGTTTGGATGGTTGTCCATTGTTCACTGAGGGCAGTCCACCATTGATGAAGATCCCCCTTGGGTTGTTGTTTCTCAGGCACTTTAAAGGGGAATGCTTTGCCATCGTAGCTGTGTACAATCTTGAAGGGGGTTTCACTGGTTGAACTGTGGACTGCGTTGTTATAGGAGTATTCGGCAAAATGAAGAAGCTCCGCCCAGTTGTCTTGTTGGAAATTAATATAGCAGCGGAGAAATTGCTCTAATATTTGATTAGTTTTTTCCGATTGTCCGTCACTTTGCGGATGGAAAGCGGAACTGATTCCTTGTTCTATTCCAGTTAACTGTAGTAGCTCCTGCCAAAAGTTGGCAACGAATTGGCCAACGAATTGGCCGCGATCCGATATCACCTTAGAGGGAAAAGAGTGCAGCTTCACAATGTGTTTCATAAATACTTCAGCTAGTTTTTTGGCGGTGGGAATGGTTGTACAGGGAATGAAATGTGCTTGTTTGGAAAACAGATCCACAACCACTAAAATACAGGAGCAACCTTTGGAGGGAGGTAAATCTGTAATAAAGTCCATAGAAATTACTTCCCAGGGTCTATTGGGGGTTTATAGTGGTTGTAAAAGTCCCGGTGGTTTCCCTTTTCTGGTTTTGGCACTTATACAGGTTGGGCATGAAGATACATATTGGGATACATCCTTTCTGATCCCAGGCCACCAAAATTGTCTCTGTATTAAGTGGAGGGTTTTTAGGTAACCGAAATGACCCGCGGTGTGGGCATCATGACAACGCTGTAGAATTTCCATTTGGAGACTGGCTGGTATATACAGTCTATCTTCTTTAACCCAGTCTCCATTTGAGACATTTTTGCTTTGGGCGCTTCCTCCCCTTCTTTTTCCACCTCGCTTTTCACTTTTGCTCTCCATCCCTTTTCCTCTGCTTGAGTTTGCGCAGTTTGGCTGCGAGTAGAGACCACTCCTCCTAGTTGGTGAGGAGTGAACACTGTGTCTATGGTTTCCTCTCTCTTGCTCTGATGTTGGGGCATGCACGAGAGAGCGTCAGCTAAGAAATTAGTTTTCCCCAGTAGAAAGTTGAGGGTGAAGTTAAATTTGGAGAAGAATTCCACCCATCTGAGTTGTTTGGCATTAAGGCGTCTGGGGCTTTTTAGTGCTTCTAAGTTTTTATGATCAGTCCACACCTCAAAAGGGTGCCTGGCTCCTTCAAGCCAGTGACACCATACTGTGAGAGCTACTTTAACGGCAAAGGCTTCTTTCCCCCATACATTCCAATGCCTCTCAGATTCAGAAAATTTTCTAGAGAGATATGCACATGGTTTAGCTTTTCCATTTCCCCCCTTTTGCAGCAGCACCCCCCCCCCCATTGCCGCATTGCTGGCATTAACTTGCACTATGAACGGGCGATTTTCATCGGGGTGTTGTAGAACGGGCTCGGATATAAATTTAGTTTTGAGTTTTTCAAAAGCTAGTTGGCATTGTGGGCTCCAGTCTAATTTGGAGGTGGGTTTTCTTGCTTGTTCCCCTTTATCTTTAGTTTTGAGGAGCTCCATTAGTGGAAGGGCAATTTGGGCGAACCCTTCTATGAAGTCTCTATAGAAGTTGGCAAATCCCAGGAAAGATTGCAATTGCTTTCGGGTAGAAGGAGTTGCCAATCTTGTACTGCCTGTATTTTGGCAGGATCCATTTTTAGCCCTTGTCCGGATATACGGTAGCCTAAGTAATCCAATTCTGTTTTATGAAACTCATATTTAGAGAGTTTGATAGGGAGCTTGTGGCACATTAAAGTGGTCAGCACTTCTCGCACTAGTTTTACATGTTCCTCCTTTGTTTTTGAGTAAATTAACACATCATCTAGATAAACAACCACTCCTTTATATAAGTATTTGTGCAATACTTCATTGATCATAGACATGTATACAGACGGGGCTTCAGATAAGCCAAAAGGCATAACAAGGTATTCATATTGTCCTTTTTTTTTTTTGAAAATTTTTTATTGGATTAGAAATCAATCAATACTATATTCATTACAATCCATTTCCTTTAAATATTCAAGTTCTAACCCCCTCCCTTCCCCCCCTTTTGTTGACTTCCAACAGTTTTCCAACCCCTTATCCATTTTCCCCCTTCTCAGGTATTCATATTGTCCTAATGGCGTGTTGAATGTGGTTTTCCATTCATCTCCCTCTTTAATTCTTACATGAAAATAGGCATCTTTCAAATCTAATTTGGAGAAGATCTTACCTTGTGCCACAACGTTGAGTAGATCTCTGATGAGTGGGATGGGATAGGCGTTGGTTGTAGACACAGCATTGATTCCTCTGAAGTCGGTGCATAGTCTTAATGCGCCATCCTTTTTCTTTACGAAGAGTACAGGGGCTGCATGAGGGCTATTAGCCGGACGGTTGAATCCTCTTGCCAAGTTTTTATCAATAAACTTTCTTAGTTCTTCTCTTTCCAATGGACTCATGGAATATAGTTTGCCTTTTGGTAGACTTTCTCCCGGAATAATCTCAGTGGCGCAGTCTGTAGCTTGGTGGGGAGGAAGACTGTCGGCTTCCTCTTCACTAAACGCTTGTTTCAGACTTCTATATTTCTTGGGGATGCGATTCAAATCCTCTTGAGTTAGAAGAGCTACATCTAATTGTGGTGGTTCAGGCCTTCCCCATTCGGGTTGCCAATAATGTTGAGTGCAATAGTTAGTATTGACGTCCACTGTTATTTTTGTCCAGTCTATGTGAGGGTTATGATCCCATAACCAACAACTGCCGAGGATAAGAGGGTATTTTGCAGCTTGGCTGATTACAAAGCATCTCCTCTCCCAGTGGTTTTTCATCCCGGTGCGTATGGGTTCGGTTTCTAATGTCACGGGATTCATGTTGGATCCATCCATTTGTTCAAAGATAATAGGATTTTCCAGTTCTCTAGTTTCCAGGCCTAACCCATTTACTGAGGCCGGGGCTATAATATCTCTGGAACATCCTGAATCGATTAATGCTTCTACGCAAATATGCATTCCCCTTTTTGGGTTTGATAAAATTACTGGTAAAAACAAGATAGACCCCTTTTCTCTCACCTCATTTTGGGTGATTTTCTTTTCGATCTGCCGTTCGGGTCTTTTTACGACAGATCCATCTCATTTCCCGACTGAGGGATGGGCGCTTCTTCTTCACTCTCCGGGAGCTGTACTTCGAGTTCCATTAACACCTCCTCTGCTTCTAGGCCTTTTTCTGGTTGGTTGCGTTTGGGCATCCCCCTTCCTCTGCTTGCTCTCGGAGCTAGTACGGGATGCGCCGGGGTTGGGGTGGCCGGTGCCGGTATGCGTGCAGGGCATTGTGCCGCGAAATGTCCGCTTTGGCCACATTGGAGGCATAGTCCTTGTCTCCAGCAAGTGTCTCTAGCCCCATGACTTGGGGGCCCCGCTCAACCTCCTTTGGGTACTATTGACGTTCTTCTTGCTCCTATAGCATGTTGTTGCTCTACTAACCGCACTTGTTATATGCGGTTTTCGACTTCACAAGCCAGTTGGATCCATCCTAGAAGTGTTGGCGGATCGTCCTGTATTAGTGCTCGATCCAATAACCTGGGATTCACGCCTCCTTTAAACATCACAATTTTAGTCCCTTCCTCGCAGTGAGGACATTTGGCTGCCAGCTGCTGGAATTTGGCTGCATAATCTCTGATTGGTTGAGCACCTTGCCGTAAAGTATGCAGTTCAGTGCGGGAACGATCCTCCTCAAGGGGGTCTTCGTATTGGGCACGCAAGGCAGCCATAAAACTTTGCAAAGTGTCTAATTCTGGAGCACCAGAATCATAAGGTTACATACCATTCGGCTGCTTCCAATCTCGATGCCAGGTGATCAATTCTACTTTCCTCGTCCGGAAACAGATGTCCCCAACGGTTAAAAAAGTGGAGTGCTTGTACTACAAAGAATCCCAACTTTTGTGTATCGCCATCGAAAGTGGCTTCCAGTTTAATCCAGTTTAATGGTAGTTCTGGTTCTCTCCGTCTATCCGGTGGTAGCTGCACAGGGGCAGGTTGTGGCATCAGCCCCTGCATCAGTCCTCTAGGCTGGTCTTGTGGATCTCTGGGAGTCCCTAGAGGTCACGGCCTGGGCAGGCTTCCAGGCAATGGGGCTCTTGGTCCCTGGGCCCCGGGGGAATTTGCATCAGAGGCAGGGGTCGTAGTATTGGGGGTTGCTGGGGTGTCACCTGTCTAGGAGGTATTTGCGGAGCCACCAGTCTTGGAGGGGGAGGGAGTTGTTGCTGTTGAGGAATGATTTGAGGTGTAGGTGGTGGTGGTACTTGCTGTGAGGCTGTCTGGAGTGGCACTGGTTGGATTTGAGGCTGTAATGTCGGCGGAGGAGTTGGTAGCACCTGCGAAACTGATTGCTGCAGGACGGCAGTTTGGATTGGCGTAGTATGGACTGGAGTAGCCTGCGCTTGCGTTGGTGGTGGACCCACTCCTGATCCTGGGATGGACTGTGTGCCCACAGATCTTGGGTCACCCGCAGGTACTTGTCCTTGAGCTATCGCCAGCACTTGCCGTAATTGATCAGCCGCTTCATGAACCTCTCTCTGGCCTCTCACCAACTCACCAATAAGGTAGACGGCTTGAGCTAATTCCTCTTCCATCACTCCCATCTGCCCTTCCATTCGGCGGTAATATTCAGCGGCTTCTCTGTTGGCCCCATTGTTCCCTCTTTCACTGGGTTCAGTTGATTCTGGAGGGATGTAATCCATGGGCCACGGCCTATCCGGCCCCTCTTCACCTCTGAATGTCCTCCATCCTTGGGTTGTACTTGTAGTAATGGAGGGCTGTGTCGGCCCGACTACTGCATCACCTTGTAGCACTTGTTCCTCTTCAATAGTCATGCTGGCTAAAATCCCTTTTGTTAAGCCAGTAATTGCCGAAATCCCAGTATCCAGTACCTGGGTTCAATATTCCAACTGTTGCGTATCTACTACCTGGGTTCGATATTCCAGCTGCTGAGTGCGCCCACACTCCCAGTTTTTGGCTGAGTTCACATCTGTATAATCCCAGCTCTTAAGTTCCTGTCGGGTGGTCTCCCAATCCTGGAGATCCTCTGCCCCCCCTCTGGGGTCCCATTCTTCCAGACGGCCAGCATCTACATCCCACTTATACCAGGGCTGGTTGCTGGCCCGCATTTCTTCTGGAGTGCGTGCTGTTCTCCTTAGATCCCAGATGATGCTGGGGCCTTCCTGTTCCGTCGACCCGACAGTGCGTCTCACATCGATCATTGACCGGGAAAACATGCTCCCCGCTCTCCTCTCCCTCGTCTCTCGTGGACGGGAGCCCCACTGCCATGGAGTCAGCAGCGAAATCAACAGATTCTGATCGGTAACTTCGCGCACCTTCGGTCGTGCGCCTGCTATAGCCGGGTTGGCTTGCTCCCCTCTTCCGACGGGCACGGACTCCATCAGGGCGGCGGGAACCGACCCCGCTCCTTCTGTAGGAACCGTTGAGGGCGCTTGGGTGGGTATTTCGCCTGGGTCCGGAGCCTCCCCCAGTCCTCTTACTGGCACCAATGGTGTGGAGTCATCCCCATCCTGTCCAGGGTCGACTAGATCAATCAAGGAGTCCTCGGTATCCATTCTCCCTGGGTGAGGGGTTGTAGACTTCAAAGGGAAGTTTCCTAGCAAAATGTCAGGCTATGGCATTCCAGACTCGATAGTCTGTTTCACTCCCTTCTGCAAGAAGACGAGGTCTTTTTGATTTCAAAAGGTTTATTATGAAAGACAGCATTCAAGCCCAGATGTGCATATTCCAGGATTAGAGATCCTGGCCGAGCAAAGCGTTGCTAGGAATGATTCATAGAGTAAAGGTTGTTACATTTCACACTCCCGGAGCCCAGCCTCCCCCCCCCCCCGAGTTCATACAGCAAAACTTCTCAGAGGAGCTCTGAGCTGGCCAAGGTCAAAGCAGCAGATAAGACAGTATCCATTCCCATGGAACCGGCTCTTTGCAGGTGTTGCCTGGAGAGAAAGAAGTCTAAACACTACAGGATTAAACATGGCGTTACTTAGGTTAAAACAGATTCTGACAAATAGTAGGGTGAAAGTTGTTGAAGTCCTGATGAAATCTCTCAAGGGCTTCTTTCCCATGGGTCCAAATGATGAAGATGTCATCCAAGAATCTTAAGTACAGTAGTGGTTTCAGTGGATGGGAGCTGAGGAAGCATTGCTCCAAGTCTGCCATGAATATGTTATCATATTGTGGTGCCATGCGTGTGCCCATGACTGTGCCATTAATCTGTAGATATAAGCTGTCACCAAATTTGAAGTAATTGTGAGTGAGTACGAAGTGGCCAAGTTCAGTGGCAAGGTGTGCTGTGGTTTTGTCCGGGATAATATTCCTTATGGCTTGCAGTTCATCTGCATGTGGGATATTGGTGTATAGAGCCTCCACATCCATGGTTGCTAGGATGGTGTCATCTGGTAGGTTGTCAATGGACTGTATTTTCCTGAGGAAGTCAGTGGTGTCCCGTAAATAGCTGGGTGTGCTGGTGGCATAGGGCCTGAGGAGACTTCCATCCACACAACAGAAACACATGGATTGGTGCTGCTCAATGGCCGCAGCCACAGTCCGGCCACACCACACACTCCAAAGCAACCCATCACAGAACAACCCCCCCAACCCTAAACACCCCTGCTGGGCGGTCCTCCCCTGTTTCCTCTGAGGCCAGTAGCAGGCCTCTCACGGCTGTGCAAGAAGAGAGGTTGCTGGAGGAAGAGGAAGAGACTGTGGTGGAAGTGCCCACATCTCAGCCCCTTCAGCCTCATCCATCCCCAACTGCCCAGCTGAGAGTGGGTCACGGTGTGTCCGGCCCGAGCACCTCACAGGAGGTGTCTCATGGGGGGCCCATGAGTGCCTCCCCTGGGAAGTGTGGGGCCCCCCTCACTTCCAAAATCTGGAACCACTTCCAGAGAACGGAGGACCCCTGATTTGCCCAGTGCCTGCATTGTAGGCAGTGCATTAGCCGTGGCAGAGATGTGAACTACCCTATTACATTGTTTATGGAAATGTTCTTGACACTGTATGGAAATGCCTGCCCTTGTCATTGCCACTGATTGTACTAATCTCACACTATGTAATCTGCCTTGAATCTTAGCGTGAAAGGCGGAATATAGATAGATAGATCATAATTCTCCTTCCCTCTCTCATATATGCCTCCTGCATATCTGCCATGAATGCATATGAATTCTGCCTCTGGCTTCTGAGAGTGTGGGAAGTTCTTTATTGTTCAATGCCAGTAGGTTGTCTTGCAAATGTTTACTTTCTCTTTCTTGTTCTGCTGAGCCGGTATCCTTGAATGCTAGCTGAAGCTGTCTCATGGTGTGCACTTCTTGAGAACCAAAGATAAGTTCATCTTTCTCACTGCCTGCTCTAAAATAATGTCTCCCCTCCCCCTCCCCTTGTTAACAGTCCTTGTACCAAAGGTGGGAATATTCCCTATAACTAACATTGCTAGCCCTACCCACGTTACTTCTGCCAATTTCCACTGTCTATGCATCTTCTACTGAATGGCTCTCTAATAAAGTTACTTCAACTGGAACACCTGTGTGTTAACTGTGGAGAACTTGGGGACCCTCTACTTAGGATGTTTTAATTATGCAAACTTCTGTATTAGTTAATTTCTGCCTAAGTAATTGAAGAGGTCCTTCCATTTCCCCCAAAATTCGGTTATTGGTCTATTATGTAAATAAGTAGTCAGTTTGGCCATTGAAGCAGGCTTTCTGCACTGATGAGACCTCCCGTTGCTTTCACTTTGAGTTATCCTCTGGTTTGTTCTATAGTCACCCAGACCAATCAAGGCCCTGGGTAAAATGCAGTGGCCCCTTTCACCTAGATTTTAACCTTACTAATTGAAACCTTGTAATGATCTCAGTAGGAAAAAGATCACTGTAAGCAATGACCGGTGTGCATTATTTGGCTGTTTGTTTTGTCTAGTTACTTTGAAAAGCAGAAAGCGGAGTGGCAGACGGAACCACAGGAGCCTCCCATCCCAGAATCTTTGGCTGCTGCTGCAGCTGCAGCACAACAGCTGCAGGTGGCCAGGAAACAGGACACCCGGCAGACGGCAACCTTCAGACAACAGCCCCCACCTATGAAGGTACAACCTCACTGTTTGGGTTACGGGACGAAGTCCAGTCTAGATCATTGAGTGGCAAACCACTGCAGCTGTAGTCAGACATCAGGAATACATCCAAGAAAGCTTCAGGCAACATAGATCTCTCTCCTAAATTATAGTTTCCAATTGGAGGGTTGCGTGGGGGGGGCGGTCAGGTCAATAAATGACAGCACCCCTGTGGCTTGGAAAGTAACCATGAAATTGCTTTACAAAGAAAACACTCAAAATAAGATAGTATTCAAAGTAACAAACATTTGTCCAAAACCCAGCATCTTTACAACTGCAAGTATAACTTAATAATAATTGCTATGACCATAACAATATTTGCAGAGTCAGGAATCTTCAGTGGCCTTTAGAAATGGCCCTCTGAACACTGGCAAGCCTTAACAAATAATGTCCAGTAATACAAAGAGAACGCTAAGTCCAAAACTGCAAGAAGCAGTCCAATGTCTGCAAGAAGCACTTGGCTGCTCTTCAGGCTCCTTATCTCTGGCTCTGGCCTGCAAAGAAAGCAGCAGTTCCCTCAGTCAGACTCTAGTCTACATGCCAGACTGACTGGGGTGGGGTGCGGGGGGGGAGAGTTTTAAACAATATCAAACAGTTTGATAAACCCCTTCTTTATAATATCTCCTAGAAGGGAAATTCTGAAATTTAATTTCTACTTGGTTGGGCCTATTGCATACTTGCAAAGAAACCAGCAGTTCTCTCAGTCAGGCTCTAGGCTTTCCCTTGCTTGCTGCAGGCGGCCAGACAGACTGAGGGGAGGGTTCTGGCAGCTGATAATAGAGAAGCAATGTTACTAACTGCCCATGCTCTGTGACTTTTACTCTCCAGGCTCTAAATTCTAAACTTTTAATAAAAATAAAATGTTTGAGAGAAATGGCATGTGTTACAGACACCCTCCCCAATACCTTCTCCTTTCACACATAGAGCTAAGAACAAGCCACGTTTTGGAACAAACCACAATTACTCTAGGCATCCAGTTTGGTGTAGTGGTTAAGAGCAGCAGAACTCTAACCTGGAGAGCCGGGTTTGATTCTCCACTCTCCACTTGAAGCCAGCTGGGTGACCTTGGGTCAGTCACAGCTCTTTCAGGGCTCTCTCAGCCCTACCCACCCACCTCACAGGGTTTTTGTTGTGGGGATAATAATGACATGCTTCGTAAACCGCTCTGAGTAGGTGTTAAGTTGTCCTGAAGGGTGATGTATAAATCAAATGTTGTTGTTATAACTAGGGGTGTGCAATTCGGTATTCTGATTAGGTTAAAGTTACCGAATCAGGGCCTTTTCGGTTTTTTCCGGTATTAATGAAACTTTTTCTGAATACCGAAAAATTTCAGTAATACTGAATCAGAGATTGCCGAATCGATTTGGCCGTTGTTTTCAAAGAGAAACCCTTTTCCAGGCTTTCCGGGAGTCTGGGGGGGGATTTTATGTCCGACCAAACTTGGTGGAGACCTTCTCCTAACTCTCCTCTAACTACCCCCCAAGTTTCAGAAAGATTGGACTTTGGGGGGCCATGTTATGCCCCCCCAAACAAGGTGCCCCATCCTCCTACACTCTCCATGGTTCTCTATGGGGAAAAACAACTCATCTTTCTAGGTGGCTTGGGGTGGCATTTTGCAAGCAAAATGCTCCCAACTTTCAGGGGACCTGCTCCCACCTGTCCTCCCACCCTCCACCAAGTTTCAGGCAGATTCCACTTTGGGGAGCCGTTTTATGGCCTCCCAAAGAAGGTGCCCCTATCCACCTCCACTCTACTGTTCCCTATGGGGGAAATAGAATCATAGAATCATAGAGTTGGAAGGGGCCATACAGACCATCTAGTCCAACCTCCTGCCCAGTGCAGGATCAGCCTAAAGCATCTCTGACAAGTATTCATCCAGCCTCTTCTTAAAAACTGCCAGTGAGGGGGAGCTCACCACCTCCCTAAGCAGCTGATTCCACTTTTGGACTACTCTGACCGTGAAAAAGTTTTTCCTAATATCCAGCTGGTACCTTTGTGCATGTAATTTAAGCCCATTGCTTCGGGTCCTACCCTCTGCTGCCAACTGGAACAGCTCCTTGCCCTCCTCCAAATGACAGCCTTTCACATATTTCAAGAGAGCAATCATGTCCCCCCTCAACCTCCTCTTCTCCAAACTAAACATTCCCAAGGCCCTCAGCCTTTCCTCGTAGGGCTCAGTCTCCAGACCCCTGATCATTCTTGTCGCTCTCCTCAGCACCCTCTCGATTTTGTCCACATCCTTTTTGAAGTGAGGCCTCCAGAACTGCACACATCACTCCAGGTGTGGCCTGACCAAGGCAGTATAGAGAGGGGCTATGACCTCCTGCAATTTCGACGCTATGGCCCTTTTGATACAACCCAAGTTTGAATTAGCCTTTTTTGCCACCACATCACACTGACTGCTCATATTTAGTTTACAGTCCACTCTTACCCCAAGATCTCTTTCACATATACTACTGCCCAGAAGTGTATCCCCCATCCAGTATTTGTGCTTCCCGTTTTTGTGGCCCAGATGTAATACTGTGCACTTTTCTTTGTTGAATTGCATCCTATTCACAGCTGCCCACTTCTCCAGAGTATTCAGGTCTTGTTGAATTTTAATTCTATCTTCTTAGGTGTTTGCTACCCCTCCCAATTTGGTATCATCAGCAAATGTAATGAGCAGCCCTTCCACTCCTTCATCCAGATCATTGATAAAAATATTGAAAAGTACTGGGCCCCAAACCGAGCTCTGCGGCACCCCACTGGACACCTCCCTCCAATCTGATGAAACGCCGTTGACTACCACTCTTTGAGTGCGGTCCTCCAACCAGTTCCTTATCCACTGAACTGTCCTATAGGCCATTCCACAGTCTTCCAGTTTGCCCATCAGAATGTCATGGGGGACCTTATCAAAAGCTTTACTGAAATCCAGATAAATCACGTCAACAGAGTTCCCCCGATCCAGTAAGCTGGTCACTCGATGAAAGAAGGAAACCATGTTCATCTGGCAAGATCTGTTAGGAACAAAACCATGCTGACTTCCCCGAATCACTGAGTGGTCCTTCAGATGCTTACAAATTAATCCCTTTAAAATCTGTTCTAATATCTTCCCAGCAACAGAAGTCAGACTGACCGGCCTGTAGTTTCCTGGGTCATCCTTCCTCCCTTTCTTAAAGATTGGGATAACAGTTGCTCTTCTCCAACCTTGTGGCACATCCCCAGTCCTCCAGGAGGCCTTGAAGATGATGGACAGGGGTTCTGCAAGTTCTCTAGAAAATTCTTTCAGCACTCTTGGGTGCACTCCATCCGGCCCAGGGGATTTGTATTCATCCAGTGCAGCCAGATGCCTCTCCACAACCTCTCTGTCAATGTCAATTAGCCACTCAGGTGCCCTGCCAGATTTTCTAATATCTCTAGATGTGCCCGAGCCTGTCTCCCAGCACACATTGGGGAAGTTGAAGTCACCCAAATAAGAGAGGCTTGTCGGGCTAGGGGTCGCATTTTGCATGCAAAATGCCCCCAAACTTCAGGGGCCCATCTCCCACCTGTCCTCCCACCCTCCACCAAGGCCCAAGCTGATCCCACTTTGGGGGGCCATGTTATGGCCTCCCAAATATGCTGCTCTTAGCCTCCCCTTTCTCCATTATTTCCTAAGGGGGAAATAAGAGAGGCTTGTCTGGCTAGGGGTGGCATTTTGCTTGCCACCCCCTTTTTAAATCCACAGCCTTCAGGGACCCATCTCCCACCTGTTCTCTCGCCCTCTACCAAGGCCCAAGCTGATCCCACTTTGGGGGGCCATTTTATGGCCTCCCAAAGATGCTGCTCTTAGCCTTCCCTTTTTCCATTATTTCCTATGGTGGAAATAAAAGAGGCTTGTCTGGTTAGGGGTGGCATTTTGCATGCAAAATGCCCCCAAACTTCAGGGGCCCATCTCCCACCTGTCCTCCCACCCTTTACCAAGGCCCATGCTGATCCCACTTTGGGGGGCCATTTTATGGCCTCCCAAAGATGCTGCCCTTTCTCCATTATTTCCTGTGGGGAAATAAGAGAGGCTTGTCTGGCTAGGGATGGCATTTTGCATGCAAAATGCCCCCAACCTTCAGGGGCCCATCTTCTACCTGTCCTCCCACCCTCCACCAAGGCTCAACCAGATCCCACTTTGGGGGGCCATTTTATGCCCCCCCAAAGGTGGTTCTCCTGCCACACCACTTAGTCTTTCTACTGTGGGGAAGACTTCCACACCGCAGAAACACATGGGATTGGGGCTGCCAATGGCCACAGCCACAGTCCACCTGCACCCAAACTACCAAATACCACATACCCCCTCCCCAAAACCTAACCTCCCCTGTCCTGTGGCCAGCCACTTTCTATTGATTCCTGTTATGGGAAAATCTCCCACAGCAGGAACCCACAGAATGTGGCATCTATGGCCACAGGCACAGTCCCCCTTTTAAATCCACCCCCCCACAGCCCCACACTGACCCAAAGACACCCTCCCCAACATTCCCACACCAGCCACTACCCCAGGAGCAGGCTGGCCTGTGATGGGAACTTTTAAACTCTCTTTCCCAGGGCAATTATGCACAGCCCAGGGGTGCCACAATGGTGGGCACACTCCTGAGTGCGAGCTTGTCCCTGTGAAAGAGCACCTGAACCACAAACACCCTCCCCCTTGATTCCGCCACCACCTACAGAGATGGCTGGCCAGCCAGCCCCATTGTTCCCTATGATGGGAACCAATGGCACAACAAAGAATAAAACACAAAAACACACTGAATAAAGTTTAAAAAAATTATTTTCTCACTTTCAAAGTACAAGTAGGCAAAGCATTGTGACACATTACACCAGCAGTCCCCCACACAGAAAAATAACACAACTCACTTAACATCAGAGAATCACAAAAACACAATTCCTGTCAAAAACACTTTATTTCTTTAACAGCTGTAGTTTACACAGCAGGGGGGTACACCAAACGGCATTCCAGCATTCCCCTACACAAAAATAACAACTCACTTCACATTAAAGAATCACAAAAACACAATTCCTGCCAAAAACACTTTATTTCTTTTTTTTATTTTTTTTTTTTATTTTTCATAACTACAAAACACTACACAGCACTACACAAGACTATCACAAGGAAAGGGGAGAGGGAAGGGACAAAGGGGGGTGGAAAAAGAAAAAAAAAGAAAAAGGGGGGGAATGAACTACAAACACTAAACACTACACTTCAATGTTTCCCTTCATACTGTCATAATACAAAAATAGCTCCATAGGATAATGATGGAGTGGTTAATCATACAGAGAATAAACATTTCAAATTCTGATTAAACTTTCCTCCCCCTTCTAGGTCCCGGACGCAGTTCTCTCTGTGCAACCGCTGTTGCGGTGCTCTCCTCCTCCTCCCCCCCTCCGGCTCCTCCTTTTCTTCGTTCTCGGTGCAGCAGAGTTCTGGGTTTTTATTCTCAAAATCCTTTAGTTGATCTTCTGATAATATCTTATAGGCCTGATCTTTATATCTAAACCATATTCCTTCCGGGAATAACCATTTGTACTTTATTCCATGGTCCCTCAGAAGAGCTGCAAACTTTTTATATTTAAAACGCCTTTTCCGGACTAGAAATGGAACGTCCTTCAAAATCTTGACTTTCAAACCCATAAAGTCCAAATCCGCATTGTATGAGTTATATAGGATGGTGTCCCGAATCTTTTTAAATGAAAAGTCAATAATGATCTCACGAGGCAACTGTCGCTTTGTTGCATATTTTGAAGAAGCCCGACGGACCTCCAAAATGGCGCTTTTAACCTCTTCTTTAGTCGTCCTCGCGGGTATCGCCAATAGTTCCGAGACCACCTCCCACAGATCCTCTTTTTCCTCCTCTTTCACGTTTTGGAGACGCAAAATTGTCTGCGTTCGTTCCATCTGTAGCCCGATCAGCTGGTTCTCAACCAGCTTCAGCTCCTTTTTTGTAGCCTTCACAAGTGACGCACTTTCCAGAGCAGACTTCTCTGCCCCCCCCCGCTGCTGCCTTAATGGTTTTCACTTCGCTTTCAATTAAGCCCACCCTTTGATCAGTTTCGTTCAGCTTGTCAACAAAGGGTTTTATGGCTTCCACCACCGCCCTGCGCACCAACTCTTCGAGCGACTCTCCCTTCAAGGTAGCCGAGATTGACTTACCGAGAGCGGGACTTTGCTTCTTTGCTGCCATTTGGGGGGGGGGGGCGCCAACAAAATTCTGGAACTCAGCGAAGGGGAAGAACGAGTCTTCTTCAGATCAACCTCTCCTTCACGAACGCTTGTAGAACAGAAGGGATTCGCTTGTTTACGGGCTTCCGCCTGTTTCTTTTATTTGCCGTTTCTCGTTGCCCGGCGGCACTCGAGGCGCCGCGCACGTCTGCCGGCCTCCATAGGGACAAACGGGCAATTCCCCCCCCTGCATTGATTTCGGGGAGTTCTTCCCGCAGTGTCCCGGACCCTGGCTCCCTCCCTGGGAGTCCTGGGGGCTAATCCTTGCGGATCAGCCGCCCGGTCAGGGTGCCCGGTCGTTTCCTCCCGGACCAGCCGAGAGGAGCGTCCGGCATGGCTGAGAAAACGAAACCGAATCTAAAAACACTTTATTTCTTGAACAGCTTTAGGTTACACAGCAGGGGGGCACACCAAAGGGCATGCCAGCAGTATCTTACACAAAAATAACACAACTCCCTTCACATCAGAGAATCACCCAAAACACAATTGCTGTCAAAAACAGTGAATTGAGTTGTTTTATTTTGTGTAGTAGACTGCTTTCATGCCCTGTTGTGCCCTCCTACTGTGTAACCTAAAGCAGTTAAAGAAAGTGTTTTTGACAGGAATTGTGTTTTGGGTGATTCTTTAATGTGAAGTGAGTTGTATTATTTTTGTGTAAGATGCTGCTGGCATGCCCGTTGGTGTGCTGGCATGCCTTTAGGCCCAAAAGCCGAATGTATTACCAAAACGCAAATACCGAATCGGCTTGCCGATTTGGTATTCCCTGAATACCGAAATGGTTTCCTGATTCAGTTAAAACCAAATCAGGTTTATTGAAACAGGCAGGCCTTGCACACCCCTAGTTATAACACAGACAAAACAAAGCAGACAGATGTGTGCTCTTGCCTGCCCATTTGGTGTCTAAACCACAGTTTGATTCTATTTTAGAATCCTAGTTTCTAAGCAAGAGAACAAACTAGACGTTGTCCTTTTGTCTGAGTAGGATGCCATAGGTAACTGGTTTCTTCATTCTCAGTTTTATGTGGGTGGAGGAGGAAAGAGAGAGAATGTCTGAAAGCTTTCTGGCTCTGCTTTTCATGAGCAGATGGAAGCTTAATTCTTTGTCATGCCTAAATACAGCCCCTAACTTTTGGGCAGTGTCAAAACATAAGCTTATCATGTGTTAGGACCCCAAACCAAGGAACTACTGAACGGAGCCATCTTTGCCTTCATGACTAGTGCTTTAAATGGTGTGCATCAAAGTGAACTAGTGTCCCCCACTCTGTCCTCCATCCCACCTTCCACCCCAGTTTGAATCTCACCCATACCGGGAACTCACTCGAAGGCCTGAAGCAAACCACTCTCAGCTGATGATGGCAATACCAGTCTACTTTATAAGGTTGTTGTTAGGATCATCCAGCTGATATCTGTAAAACGCTTTGAATACTCAGTAGTGCTATGTAAGTAATGTTAAGTGTTTTATAAAAGAAGCCCCTTACGGTAGGATTCTGTCCATAGGTGACTGGACATAAAAAGCAGAAGGTTACCTTTTGTATGTCTTAGGTGGCCAATATGAGAAATCAGTGGTTTTTTCCCAGAAGTTCTGTTCAAATTATGTTTTCTGCAGTGCTCAAATTGTCGTCTCCCATTTACTGCAATAGGCTTAGACTGGAGAAACTCTGCATAGGATTGCACTGACTGAGTGCTTACACACCACATCTGAGCCTGCAGGCAGCAACCTGCTTTTCTGAGAGCGGAATGGATGGGTACCCAGCGATCTTTGGAATAACACAAAAACCTCTGAGATGTCTCTGCAGTGCAGGCCTAGAGGGCTGAAGTGCTGTGGACCAGCTCAGAGGTGGCATTTTGTGCTTCTCATGTAGCTCCCATGTAGCTCTATGCACACTTCTTAATTAGCAGACACTCCTCTTGGCATGTCAGGGGACAGCGTGTTCCTCTGGAATGTCTTCTCCTGCTACAGTGGGAAGGGAGGCTTCCCATATCGTCAGCCTGGTGGACCAGATAACCCATGGCTCAGAGGCAGAGCACCTGCTCTCTACTAAGAAGGTCTTCAATTTGGTCCCACTTAAAAGGATCTTGGCTCACAGGTTTTGGGAGGTTCTGGACAGTACTGAGCTAAATGAACCAAACAGTCTAATCAAGCAGCTTCATGGGTTCCCATCTTTTAATATGGCTCAGCAGAGATGAGGCAATACCAGCATGCCTCCCTCCCCCTTTCTCCTGCTCAGTTTCCGGCCTCAGAAGCAGCTAGTCCACCAAGGTGAAGACATTGGCTCTCTGCATCATGTGGCAAAACAGGGTAACTAATTGGGATGCTTTGGTTACATTTCAGGCCTGCTTGTCGTGCCATCAGCAAATCCACCGGAACGCGCCTATTTGCCCGCTGTGCAAAGCGAAAAGCCGGTCTCGGAATCCCAAGAAGCCCAAGAGGAAGCAAGATGAATGAAAATGGGGGGGACAGAGCACTTGCCAAGAAAACTTGTAAACCCACTAGATACCCCCCCCCCTTTCTGGTCGAACTGTAAACGTTCATTGGAACACAATGTCGAGAGTGACTGAAGCTTTGTTTCTGTTTCATGTAATGTAAGCACAATGTTTTTCCTTCGGTCCTGATTCCCACCTAGTTTTTTTTATCAATTGTTTTACAGGCAGATAAAAGCTGAGGGTGTAACAGTTCAGTTATTCTGCCCTTTGAGTTCTGCATCCCAGTAGAGAATACAGTGAATGTAGAAAGACATTTTATACAGAATTATACGTTTTTGCCAAAATGCATTTTCACCTTTTAGCAAATCAATCCAGCCCAATTCTACCTGACTTGCCAAAATGTCATTGATTTCAGTTCCCTGCCTGGTTTTACTACAAGTGTTATTGTTGTGCTTGAGTTCTGTGCTGTCCGATAGTCTGAAGAGCTCTGTGGTTCATGTATATATAACCTGTATCCTCCAATTTAAATCCTTGCAGCATTTTAAAAAAGGCACTCCCAGCGAATCTCCATTGGCTGGAAGGAGAGCTGCTGCAAGATTGGCCACTCTCAGATTCACCCCTCTCTTCCCAGATCCCCCTCTCTCCTCCATCTTCTGACTCACTTTACTCTAACTCCCTCCACCCCCCATTGGCCATAGGGAATAATGGAGATCGGCAGTGGATAGGGGCACCTTATTTGGGAGATCATAACATTGCCCCCCCAAGTCCAATCTCCCTGAAACTTGGTTGGTCGTGAGAGTAGGGTTAGGAGATGGTCCTCTGCAAATTTGGTGCATTTCACTTGCAAAATGCCACCCCAAGCCACCTAGAAAGCCCCACTAGTCACGAAAGCTCTTTCCTCTTGCCGTTCCTTAGGAACGGAAGCACTTTCCACTTGCAGTTGTTTAGGAACGGCAAGGGAAAAACTGCTTCCACGCTACCCAAAGCTTAACAAAGCATTCCAAAATGCTTTGGTAAGCTTTGCTTCAGCATTACCGAATCACTTCAGCAACGCTGAGGCTGATTCAGGAATGCCAAAACATCCTGAATTGGCCCTGGTTCGGGTTAAAATCCTGGATCCCAAACCCGAAGTGCACATCCCTACTTAATTCTGCCATTTTGTGTAATTGATTCCACTTTTGCTAATCACAGTGAGGTCCAAGGAGCTTTGAAGGGTATTGAAGCTACATCTCCTGATGACTGGAAATCTTCCAGAACTACACATCTGTCCTTTGAGATTTCAGCTGGCTTTGCCCACCCAATTTTAAGCATAGCACTGATCTGGTATAGCATGTCAGGCTAAGACAGGAGAGACCTGGGTTCAATTCCCAGCACAATCATGACCACTGATCTTCTTGGGCCATTTAGCATCTCGGCAGAACTTCACAGTGTCATTGTGATGACAAAACAGTGGATGGGAAAGCCATGTATTCTGCCCTGAGCAACTTGGACAAAGCATAAGATTAAAAATAATTTATATTCATAATACACAGAATCTTTATAGCTCTTTCAGTATTTCATCCACATGATCTTGTAATTTTTAAGTAGGCCAGTATTATCTCCATATTGCAAATTGTGGATGGAGACTGAGAAAGAGCCTAAGGCCAGCTAGGGAGGCCATGCCAGAGGCGAGGTGGATCACAATTCATTCTTAGCCACAGCTTCACCAGTGTCTTGCAATTTATCTTTGCAGCCATAACAGCTAGAAACCTGCTTTTTTAAAGAAGGAAACCTGAGTTTCTCAGGAAGCTTAATCCTTCACCTGTAGTATAGATCCTAGGAGCCCCGTGGTGCAGAGTGGTAAGCTGCAATACAGCAGCCCAAGCTCTGCTCACGACCTGAGACATCCCCCCATGGGTCAGTAATGACTTAATGCTTGCACAGGGGACTACCTTTACCTTAGTATAGATCCTGTGGAGTTTCTGTGCTCTGCTCAGGAATGGCTGCATGTGTCCAGCTATGACTTGTCTGATGCCAAGGGGGGAAGCATCTTTATAGTATGTAAGGGTTATTTTTTCCCGTTAGTACTCCGGTGTGATTAAAAGTGTTTGCTGCTTTCATACATGGGCAGGAATACATAGGAATCAGCCCTTTGAGATGTTTAGTATGCCTCAGTCTTTAAAAGCAATGGAAGCAATTGCTGACCCCACATCAGCTTTGGAAAAGGATGTGAGAAGGAAGAGCATGTGAGACAATACTGTATCATTAGATTAGTGTTTAAATGTAAACATTGGGCATAAGTTATTTCTTTATTGCTCCTGAGATATTGGTCCCCTTAAAAAGGCAGTGTATTTAAAAACCTGCTTTTATTTTCCTTTCATAAGTGGTCAGTGCTGTTGACCAGATTGTGGTATAGAAGGAGGAACATGGACTTAGCTACAAAGGTCCCTGAATAGACTTGGAAAAGTTAGTATTTTTCAGTCTAATCTACTTTACAGGGGTGGTTTTGAAGATAAACTGGGATAATCCTCATGGATGCTCTGTTGAACTCCTTGAAGGGCACAAAACAAGACAGATACATGTTTTGTTTTGCAGTTCTCCAGATGGAGGTGTTTGTGCGAATTTACTCATGCATCTGGGCGTATGCATGTAACCAGCTCCAAAAGGGTTTGGCAGATCCTGTTTTTAATTAGACCTGATATTACTCCGTTCAGACTACTAGGTTATAAAGAGCCTGGCCCAGGGTCCAACATGCAGTCTCAACTGGTTATTGGGCCATGCTATACATTCAGGGATGGCTGCAGTGTGGTGTGCAATTTGATTATATCAGCCCATCTCGCCGCTCATGGGCAGAGATCTTCAGTACTAGTAGCAATGTATATCAGTGAAGCTCCAATCTCCACAGATTGCTCACAACCTCTAGCTGTGAATGGCAGAGCTCACTGTGGTTCCAAGGGGATTTCCAAACCAACCCAGACCTACCAGCAGCTTCTGGTTCACTTTAGGTTCTGTCACAACATGATCCTGAATCCACTCCTGATACTGGAATTTAAGTTGGATTTCAAGGGCACCTTTAGCTTTAGTGTCGACTATATTTTAGATGGATCCTTTGGAGTGGGAAATTGCTTTGGCTTGTCTAAGTTCCAATTCAAACTCCTGAAATGTCCTTTTTAATACAATGTTTGTTTTAAGGCCCCCACCCATGCTAGTTTTTAATGTGCTTTTTGTGCTCAGTATGTGTCTGTCTTTTTGAGGATTTAATATGTACATATACCCTCTTTTAAACAAGGTTGTCAGTAAAGTTTATCTCCATGGCTGTGTCCTTCCCCCCACCCCCAAGCCACTGTACCACATGACTCTGTAATGCAATCACATTTTTATCCCATCCTTTCTCCCAGGTCAATGTTCTTGGTTCTCTCCTCCTCCATTTTATCCTCACAAACTGCCCTGTGAGGTAGATTAGACAGAGCTGAGCTTTATGGACAAGTGGAGATTTGAACCCAGGCCTTCCCTGTCCTAGTCACACACTCCTCAGCCTTTCCTTTATAGAAGGCTAGAGCTGGAAATCTCATCATGGATGTCACGGGAAATCACTTTGGGGTGCTTTGTCATACTCAGAATTTAACTGCCTGTAGCATAATTTTTGCACACAGAAAATACTTTTATATCCATCCCAGTACTCGTGAACTTGATGGTTCCTTGCTTATCAGAGCTACCCACAAAAAAAAGACCATTGGATACTTACCGTGAAGGGTCCTTCTCCTCTGAGGAATAGGTGTGTGCGATCAGGTTTCCAATTTGGGATAAATACCCAAATTGGACCCAATTTATAAAGATTCGGGATTTCTGAATTGGGCCCAGCATGCTGGCCCCAATTCAGAAATGCAGAATCAAAGTTTCCCAAAACGATTCAGGTTGCTTTGGGAAGCTTCAGGGCACTTTTAAACCCTGGCTGGCTCCAGATGACCAACAGAGGAGGATCCTCCGCCGGCCACTTGCAAGCGGCAGGGAAAGGGCCCTTTCCGGGCTTCCGATGACTGGTGGGGGGGGGATCCCTTGTGGGCCAGCTGGAGTTTAAAGGGCCCTTGCGTGGCAGGAAAAAGGCCCTTTAAACTCCAGCTGTCCGGTGGTGGGCAGTATCCCCCCAAATCTTCACAGAGCATACTGAAGCTGGGCAATAAGCAGTTTCTGAAGTGGCTTGCCACTTTTGGAAATCACTTATTTCTGATTCTTTTTCCGATTCGGAAATTCCAAAGCAGGAAAACTGAATCTTACCGTCCCTGCACCCCTACTGAGGAACAGAGGACATCTTGAGGGGTGATTCCCACCCTCCAATCAGGGAGGCTGGAACAAGTTCTTTCAGCTGTCTTCTTGATGGGAGTCACCCTTTTGCTCAGTTAAGGTAACTCCACACGCAGTAATAATCCTATATAGTAGGAAAAACTCTGAAAATTAAAAATAGTTAAACAGTTAAACAGGAAGCATAAGGTAAGTGGAGGATAATGGTAAAGGTGTTAGCTGAACTGAACAGATAATGTATTAGATAGGCAGAAGGTGAAGTTATGACGATGACTTTGGGAGGGCACAAGATATCCTCCATTCTTCAGAAGAGAAGGACCCGTCACAGTAAGTATCTAATGGTCCGTTCTCCCTCTGAGGCAGAGGACATCCTGATGGAATCTCCTAAAGCAGTGTCCTTAGTTTGTGGGTGGGTCATCATCGTTTGGTTGCAATATATGCTGAAGCACCCTTCTGCCAAATGCTTCATCTGCAGTGTCATATACATTGAGCTTGTAGTGCTTGATGAAGGTGGATATGGAGGACCAGGTGGCTGCCCTACAAACCTCTTCCACCATGGCATGTCTGGCAAAGGCTGCGTTGGTTGCTGCACTGCGCACAGAATGAGCCACGATTCCTGCTGGCACATGGAGCCTTTGTATCTTGTATGCCTCAATGATACAGGCTTTGATCATCTGACTGATGGCTGAGCATATCATCTTCATTTCCCTGTTCAGTGGTGAGACAGAGATGAACAGAAAGAGGTAGTTTTTCTAATCGGTTCTGTTTTGGCTATGTAGGTTTTTAATGAGAACCTCATGTCCAGCATGTGCCAAGCCCTCTTTTTGGGATGAGATGTGTTGGGACAGAATGGAGGTAGGTAGATTTCCTGAAATTTATGGAATTCAGAAAAAAGATGAGCCATAGGAATTTAGCTGAGAGAGCACATAGTGCCATTGAGAAGCTGCTCTCTCTGTTGAGGCAGGAACTAAACTGAGCAGGAGGGTGACCCCCACCAGCAAAACAGGAAGCGGAAAGAACTTGTTCTTGCCTCCCTAATTGGAAGGTAGGAATCACCCATCAAGATGTCCTCACCTCAGAGGCAGAAGGTAGGAGTTTCTGCATGCTTTTCTTAAAAACAAAAGTATGTGTAAATTTTATTAAAGAAAAATAAATCCAAAGCTCATTTATCTCCAGAAACATCAAAATGTTGAAGGCAGTTGAGTATCAGTTAAAGGAGGTTGAGGGTCAGGAAGGGAAATTGGCCTGCTTGATCTAAGGGTATCTTGGATATTAGAGTTGGAGGGTAGGTTTGACTCTAATCCCTTCCTCAAACCAGCATGCTGTAAAATCTCTGGCACCTTTGGAGCTATAAGAAATGTAATAGGGTGATTAAGATTAAGAACCATCCTCACTGTTCTGAGATTAACCTTCCCATCCAAAAGGAGCATACAGACGTCCTAAACACACCAGAAGTTGTTTATAATACTGACATTTGATGGAGATGCTCTGTACAATTTGTCCAACAAATCATACTTATTCGAGAGCAATCTCTAATGCCTTCAGACAAAGAAACCATTGCCTTACTTCTGTCATGAATATGAGAACTCAACAAAAAAGCAACCGGAATTAATGTTCCATATCAGGCAACGACTGAGATTTACAGTTTAAAGCTACCATCCGTTTGATGATAAAAGATACATCCAATCTTTAACTTAGTTGTATTTACCATATCACTCCCAGCACTGACAAAATTACAGTGGCTTAATTTGACATGGAATTTTTTGATAAATAAATCATTACGTAGGCCCCAGAAACCTAATTAAAGGATTCCATGTTTGAGTCATTAGCAGAGTCTGTCGTGTGTCATAGGAAGCATGATTATAGGTGGCTGTGAGCTTGTTCTGCTGGCTGGTGTGTGTGCAGGAGTGAAAATAACAAAAGCATACACTTGGTTTATATATAGAAAAGAAATAAAGAGTTCTTTATTGCAGGAACTCCATACTCTGATAGGAAAGGAGGAGAGACAGATCCTAACTACCTATCTAGTCTAAGCATGGGCATGGATGGCAGGGCAAGGCCTGCATCCATGCTGCCAAGATGGAGGGAGGAGAAGGAGAAAGGTATTGCCTGGAACAAAGCCAGGAAGAGAAAGGAGTGAGAGGGAGGAAGTCAGGAGGAGGAAATCCTGGGAATAGCAATCTGCATATTAAAGGCAGTCAGAGCAGTAAACAACAGTAAACAGAGTGCTCTGACCTCTCTATCTTTCTAACTCATTGGTTTGTTCCCCTCTGAAACCTGAGGGGAGAGAGACAGCACTGGATCCTCCTCTTCCAATACCCCCTCTCACTGTTGCTTGGATCAGTCTATGAGATTCATCTTGTCTTGGGAGCACTCCTAGGCTGCCCCTTGACCCGTGCAATGATGTCACTTCCTGGAAGTGATGTCATTGTGCAAGCCAGGAGCGCACATGTGCACTGTGCACATGTGCGAACAGGAACCCAGGAACCCAGGAGGTAAGTGCCAGGCTGCTGGTTTCTGTTGTCCGGAGATCAGATATAATTCTGGGAGATCTCCAGCTGCTGCTTGGAGGCTGGCAACCCTAGCTGAAGCCCCTCCCTCCGTGTTGTGCCCAGAGCAGAATTGGGCCCCAAAGTGTGAATTCCACATCGCACTTGTGTCTGCATATTGGGTCAGGACTTGCATCACACATTTCATGAAGTTAGGCCTGAAGCCCACATTGGTCTTAGGGCTGCCAACTCCACATTGATAAATTCTTCAAAATTTGGAGGGCAGAGTCTGGGAAGGAAAGGGAGCTCAGCAGGGATGTGATACCATAAAGTCGGCCCTCCAAAGCTGCCATTTCCTCCGGGGGAATTGATCTCTGTAGTCTAGAAATCAGCTGTAATTCCAGAATCCAGGCCCCACCTGGAGACTGGAAATCCTAATTGTCCTTTCTGAATGGTAGCAACACTTTCCTAGAATCCTTCCTAAGACTGGGGATGCTGGTGATTGAACCTGAGGCTTCCTGCCTGCGAAACTACTTTTCTTGCTGAAATGCTTTCAGGTAGGAGTCTGCACAGCCATCACTGTGGCTTGTATGCAGAACATAATAGCCTAGAAAGAGCTTGTGAGGCTTCGGATAGGCCAGGCTTCTTTCTCTCCTTGCCAGTCTCCTGCAGCTCTGACCCCCTAACTGGACTGGGGAGACATTTATATATTGGGGAAGAGGAGGATTACATTGACTCTTAGGGCTCAATTGCATATTAAGGTTTCTTCTTTTTTGTTTTGAATGGCATAAGGAGAGGAGGAGGAAGAAGAGCCTTCTGTATTCATATTCCTAGCACAATGGGATACTTCCATCCTGCCGGGGTTGCCAACAGGCCAGGGGGGGGGAAAGTCCTGTCCCTTAAACATAGTCTTAAGGTGTGGAAATGGGCAGCTGGAGCTTTTCTTCATATGGAGGTAAATAAAACCACCTGGTAAATGACATGCCATTCTTTTTCTATTAAAGGGACAGGCTTGTTTTTCTTCCAGGCCTGTTGGTAACCTTCCCTCTTACAAGTTAAATTATGAATTCAGTTCACCACTTACAACAGTTCAGGGCTCATTTTGAGGGGGGACACGCAGGAACACAGTTCTGGCAGTTCTCCAAAGAGGTCATGTCAGGTGGCCCTGCCCACCTGGCTCTCAGCCATTTTTGGGCCTGTTTCGGCCTGGATTGGGGCCAAAACAGCCCGGATAGGGCCTCTAATGGGTGGTGGATTACTCTTCTGCTCAGCAGAGGCCTGATCCTAACCATTTTGAGCCCCTTTTTGGCCATTTTCAGCCCCCTTTTGCCATTTTGCCCCAGTTTTGGCCCTGAATGGTCAGGCTTGGGTCCAAAACAGCCAGGATAGGTGATGTCAGGGGGTGTGGCATATGCAAATCAGTTATGTCAATGACACACTTCTGGTGATGTCAAGGGCGTGGCGTATGCTAATAAGTTATGCTAATAAGTTATGCTAATTAGTTCCTCCAGCTCTTTTTCTACGAAATGACCCCTGCAACAGCTAAGGCAATATCCTTTAAGAAAAACAGAAACACCATGCACAAGCTGTTTAGAAAGGGGATTCTGTACCCTAAACTCATCTTTCCATGCCCCAAAACATGATGGAAAGATTTTCGCTACGAGTGCGAGCCCCTGATTCCGTTAGAGGCTCAGAGATGGTGTGTATGGTTTGGGGACAGAAACTAGTGCCAGTTTTTCCTGCTAAACAGCCAGAAGCATTATCCAGCCAAAACTGAGTCTCACTGGAAAAGTTAGGCATCTGCTCCAGTTTTCCCCACTGATTAAAATGGGATTAGTTAAACAGCATAAGAAAATGATTTCTCATCACCATAATTTACAGAAATTCTTCCTTGTAAATAAATGTCTATGTTTTTTTCTCTCCCAGGGAAATAAAACTGGACACAGCAGTTTACTTAACTTAGTTGGGAAAGCTGTCTACTTTCACCAAGTGAATAATTTTTAGTGAATCTGGAATCATAAGCCAAACATGGTGTTAATAGTCTACCAGATGGAAGATGCCACATTCAAATGAATGGTTCATTTCCATATTTGTAAAGAATTCTCAATGGAGAAGAAAGTTTGGCAGACAGCCTGACTTCTTGTTCCAGCCAAGATAATAAAAACATACGCTCTGGCACGCAGGAGTCATTTTGTAGAAAAAGAGCTGCAGGAACTTATTAGCATAACTCATTAGCACAGTTCATTAGCATATGCCATGCCCCTTGCCATCACCAGAAGTGTGTCATTGACATAACTGATTTGCATATGCCATACCCCCTGACGTCACTGGAAGTATGTCAGAAGGCATACTTCAGGCTCCACCCCAAAAATCTCCAGGTATTTCCCAACTCAGAGCTGGCAAGCCTACCTGGAGAAAAATTGCTTCAAAAGCACAAATAGTCAAGATGTTAAATGGTTTTATTATAAAATCAACAACTCTACCATTAACAATTAACATACAAATAACCATAACTGATATATTTAACTAACACAGAACCAATCTATTTTCAAAAGCTGTGGGGGGACTTCCTGTTTGGGATCCATGGAGGTCTAACGCAGCTCCACTTGCGGAGCTGACCGGACTGCCGTTTTAACCGGCCGGCGGGGTGAAAATAGCCCGCGGCCGACTGCTCTCCGGCGGGGAGCAGGCAAAGAACGCTCAAGACCCTAGGGTGAGCTAGATCTCGGACGAGGGGGGCTCTTCACAACGAGTCTCCCCCCGATCCTTGAGGTCCCACCTTGCGACGGGTCGGCTATAATCTCTGCGGCAGTTTTGGGGCCAATTCGGCTGGCATAAGACCTACATACCCAAGCATAGATTGGGGGAAGAAGCTGAGAGGGGAACTTAAAATCGAAACAGCGATTACAACCCGAGAAAAGTGAAGAGAAGGTAAAGATCATTATCTTCTGAGACGGGACAGATTGATAAAAACAGAGAGGAAAAAAAGTAGATTTTTAAACTGCAACAGACTAGTGAAAAGGAGGGGAAGACTCGGCAGGAATCGAATTTAAAAAGAGACTAAGTTTAAAGAAGTTATTAAAGAAATGGGACTATTGTTTTGAATACCTGTGGCTTTGGAGCTGTGAGAAAAAGACACCATCGCGAGATCTGCTGTGGGAAGACGGGAGACAGGAAGTGCGTAATAACAATAGAGTGGCTGGAGAGAAGCGGCCCTTGCTGGAGGGCAGGAAGTAGGGAATCGCCATTTTTGAAAGGGGAAGGGTCGCGGCTTCAGCGGAAGAGGAAGTAGGCCATCTTGGATTACAAAATCATAGAGAAACCATAGAGAAAAGACGCCCGACATTTTGGACTCTTTAAAATTTAATTTCTATAAGAAGACCGGGACATTTAAAATAGAAAAACGTTAAATTTTACGCCACGGAGTTAAGGAAGAGAGCGGATTCGTGGGAGCGAGCTAAAGCAAGCCCCACGATGTCAAAAAAAGAGTGGCAATCGGCAATAGAAAACCTGGATAAAAACCTGGACAAAAAACTTTTAGATATGATTAAAGAACTTAAGGACACGAAATTGGAGCTGATAAAAGAGGTTAAAGAGGTTACACAGACAGTAAAATCGGAGCTGTCAGAAGTGAAAAAAGGTATGGAAACAATACGAAGTGAATTACAAGGAACGCAGCAGAGAGTTAAAACAGTAGAAGACGCGATGGAGAATTTAGCAGACACGCAACAAACAGATGAGATTGGTGAAGGGGAGAATGTCAGTTGCAGAAACTAAACATATGGAGAAGCAGCTACGTTTTCGTGGCTTGCCAGAAGTGGAAGGAAAGTCAGCGCAAGAACAGATGACTGAGGTGTTGGCTGAGTACCTGGGGAAGGAGGAGGAGGAAGTTGTGGCTATCCTAGATGTGGCATACCGTGTGAATTCGAGAATAGCAACCCAGAGGAAACTACCAAGAGATGTGATTGTGCAGTTTACAACACGAAATATGAAAGAGAGGATTGTGACAAAACAGTTTCAAGATCCATTGGAGATTGATGGCAAGACGATTATTATAATGAAGGAACTGCCCAGATCAGTGTTACTGGACCGGAAAAAATATAAAGTGCTAATTCAGATTTTGAAGGACATGAAAATCAGGTACAGATGGGAGTTACCGGAAGGAGTGTCCTTTGAGTTTGGAGGGGCCAAAAAACGCATCAGATCTGAGCGAGAGATGGAGCGATTTATTAAGGACAATGAAAAAGACTTACCAACAAGATTATGAGTATGGAGTGTAAAGTATTATCTTGGAATGTAAATGGACTAAACTCACCGAATAAGAGGAAAAATACTTTTCACTGGCTACTAAAACAAAAATGTGACATTGTTTGTTTGCAAGAGACCCATATCAGAAAGCAGGATGTAAAATATTTAAAATCTGGAAAATTGGGCAAAGAATATGTAGCGGCCTCCAACAAGAAAAAAAGAGGAGTGGTGTTGTACATAAAAGAGGAGCTACAGCCAAAATTTGTTATGAGAGATGTGGAAGCTAGATTTGTAGCAGTGGAATGTATTTGGAATTTAAAGAGAGTGTTGGTAGTCGGACTTTATGCACCTAACGGTGCAAAAGAAAGCTTCTTTGAGGATTTAAGGAAGCATTTAGACGATCTTGCATACGACCAGATAATTCTTGCTGGAGACTTCAATGGAGTGACAGACTTGGAACTAGACAAAAAGACTACAACGGCACAAAAGAAAAGAGGACTATTACCAAAGCTTTTTTTTGAGTTGATTCAACAAGAGACTCTTGAAGATGTATGGAGGAGAGAATATCCTAAAAGCAGACAGTTTACTTTTTATTCTGCAAGGCATTCTACATTATCAAGAATTGATATGATCTGGGCCTCAAAAGACTTAGCATTATGGACTAAGGAGGTAGAAATAATGCCTATGGTAGGCTCAGATCACAACCCAATTATGTGGAAATTTGGAAAAAAGAGAAAAAGGAAAGCATGGAGAATAAATGAGGACTTGTTACAGGAAAGAGAGAATATGGAAATACTGAGAAGAGAGACAAAGTTTTTTATACAATACAACGTGAATAAAGAAGTACCAACCAATAAAGTTTGGGATGCTTACAAGGCGGTTGTAAGGGGCATACTAATGGACTTAAATGGTAGAGCAAGAAAGAAGAAAGAGGAGAAAAGACAAGAGATTGAGGAGAAAATAAAAGCCAAAGAAATACAGCTAAAAAAGAGACCAGGGAAAAAGAAGGTATACCAGGAAATTAAAATACTTCAAGAACAGCTAACAGCAATGAGCAATAAAGAATTGGAGTGGAATCTCAAAAGACTGAATCAAAAAGCGTTTGAGGGTGCTAATAAACCTGGGAAGTACCTGGCATGGCAATTGAAGAAGAAAAGGGAAAAGAAGATAATAAATAAAATTTGCGAAGATAACAAAACGTATTTGGAGCAGGCTACCATTAGTAGAGCCTTTTATAAATTTTACGCTAAGCTGTATAATAAAAAAGAAGTAAACAAAGAATCAATAGCGTCATATTTGGAGAAAACCAAACTTCCAGAAATCTCGGAAGCTTGGAGAAATAAGTTGAATAGTGAAGTAACTGATGAGGAAATAAGTAAGGCAATACAATCTGCAAATCTAGGAAAGGCGCCAGGGCCAGATGGACTTACGGCTAAATTCTATAAGACAATGGCTAATGAACTGGCACCATTCCTAAAAGAGGTGATGAATGGGGTTTTAAGGGATCAAAGGATTCCAGAAACTTGGAGTGAAGCGAATATATCATTGATCCCAAAAGAGGGCCAAGACCTGACTAATGTGAAAAATTATAGACCTATATCGCTACTCAACAATGACTATAAAATTTTTGCGAAGATATTGGCGGAGAGATTGAAGGGGTGGCTCTCGGAAGTCATAGAGGAGGAACAAGCAGGCTTTTTGCCAGACAGACAAATAAGAGACAACTTAAGGACAGTGATCAATGCTATTGAATATTATGACAAGCGTTGTGACAAAGAGGTTGGTTTCTTCTTTGTTGACGCTGAAAAAGCGTTTGACAATTTAAACTGGGACTTTATGTTTGCCACTATGGAAAAGCTACAATTGGGAGAAAGATTCATCAGAGCAATTAAGGAAATTTACAGAGACCAGACTGCAGCAATTGTGGTGAATGATGAATTGACTAAGAAATTGACGATAAGTAAAGGAACAAGACAAGGTTGCCCGTTCTCTCCATTGTTGTTCATTTTAGTATTGGAGATTCTGATGATACAAATACGTCAAGATGATGAAATTCGTGGAATAAAAATAAAGGACTATTCATACAAGGTCAGAGCTTTTGCGGATGACATAATGTTAATTGTAGAGGACCCATTGGAGAACATGCCAAGAGTGATAGATAAGATCAAGGAGTTTGGAGACTTGGCAGGTTTCTTCATTAACAAAAAGAAGTCAAAGATATTATGCAAAAATATGACTAAGCAGAAACAACAATTGTTAATGGAAACAACGGATTGTGAAGTAACAAGTAAAGTGAAATATTTGGGAGTCGAATTAACTGCAAAGAACATAGATCTATTCAAAAACAATTATGAAAAACTATGGACTCAGATAGAGAGAGACTTGATTAAATGGAATAGATTGAATTTGTCATGGTTGGGCAGGATTGCAGCAGTTAAGATGAATGTGTTACCAAGAGTAATGTTTTTGCTACAGACAATACCAATCATCAGAGACTCCAAACAATTTGAAAAATGGCAGAGGAAAATATCAGATTTTGTTTGGGCAGGCAAGAAGCCTCGAGTGAAAGTGAAAGTTTTACAAGATGCAAAGGAAAGAGGCGGAATGCAACTGCCCAATCTGAGACTTTATCATGATGCAATCTGCCTAGTTTGGTTGAAAGAATGGATGACATTAAAGAACAAGAAACTATTAGCCCTAGAGGGATATAAAAAAATATTTGGATGGCACGCATATTTATGGCATGACAAAGTAAAGGTCAACTCGATGTTCCTGCATCACTTTGTTCGGAGAAGTCTATACATAATCTGGAAGAAGTACAGAATTTATCTACAAGAAGGAACCCCTTTGTGGGTGGTTCCATATGAGGTGATAGACCCGAGAGCTGTTGATAATGAACAACAATGTTTAACGTATAAAGAAATAACTAAAACTGAAGCATCCAAACTTAGAATAAAGACACAAGAGGAACTATCACCTAACTACGATTGGTTCCAGTATAGACAGATCAGAGACTTATATAATTCGGACTCTGTAAAGGGAGGTATACGAATAGAGAATTCGGAACTAGAGCAGACCCTTCTTAAAGAAGATAAGAAAAGAATATCCAAGGTATACCAAGTACTGTTGAAGTGGTATACCGAGGATGAGATAGTTAAAACACAAATGGTGAAATGGGCTATAAACTTTAATAAAGAAATAACAATGGAGGCATGGGAATACTTGTGGAAAACTACAATGAAGACAACGACATGTATTAATATCAAAGAGAACATTTATAAAATGATCTATCGTTGGTACATGACACCAAAGAAGATTGCGCTAGGGAATTTGAATACTTCTAATAAATGCTGGAAATGTAAGAAGCATGAGGGCTCCCTCTATCATATGTGGTGGTCGTGTGAGGTAGCCAGGCAGTACTGGGGGGAAATAATAAGAGAAATGAGTGAAATTTTACAATTTCAAATTAATAAGAACCCAGAACTCCTGCTACTGAACTTGGGAATGGAGGGAATTCCAGCCCAACACAGGACGTTGATATTTTATATGACAGCAGCAGCTAGACTTTTGTATGCGCAAAAATGGAAAGTACAAGAAGTGCCAACTATTGAAGATTGGACTTACAAATTGCTGTATATGGCTGAAATGGACAAGATGACAAGAAAATTGAGAGATCTGGACTCAGGGCAGTTCAACACAGACTGGGAGAAGCTGAAACAATACCTGGAGAAGAAATGGGAGGTGGGAGGAAAACTGTGGCAGTTTGAGAACTACTGAAGTATTGAAGTAGAGGGGGGAGACTTTACCGGGGGGAGAAGAGATAAATGTGAATTAATAAGCAGTCAGATTAATAGATTGACATATTTATAGATATATATAGGTTAACAAACAGAACATAGAGAAAATAATTAATTATAAGGACTAAATATAAGGAGCGATTAACTAACAATATTTTCTTTTTTTCTGACAAGTTTTGTACCAAACTGAATGTCTGAAGATATAGATGGGTCAAATTGATTGACTACGTGAGGAGAGATATATAGAACTATTATAAAAAGATAGAATGAGTAATATATATAGAGAATAAGTCAAATTGTTTGATATAAACGAATGTATGATCTATATGGTTTATGATATATAGAAATACCTGAAATTGAAAAATTGGGATAAATTGTTTATCTAAGATGGAAACAAAGGCTTACAGTTTGGGCATATAATGTTAAAAATAGTTAAGGATGTACTGCTTAGAATAATGGAGAATATATATTTGTTTTAGATAGAGGAAGCTAATAAAAGTAAGGGAAAGGGGACAAAGGGTTGGAAAGCTGTTGGAAGTCAACAAAAAGGGGGGGGAAAGGGAGGGGGTTAGAGAAAAAATTGGGGAAAATTGAATGTAAATGTGGAAATAATGGATTCTAACCCAATAAAAATTTTTCAAAAAAAAAAAATATTTTCAAAAGCTGTGGGAACGGGGGGCATGGTGTCGACGCCAAGAGGAATGGACGCCTAAAGAGAGGGCTCCGTCCCAACCCCACCACGAAGCCTTTGTGATTGCCTTACAAAACGTTCCAACTCATCTATTATGAAGGGTAAGCAAGATCAAAATAACAAGAAGCAATCCCAGAAAGCGGCAAAGTGTTTGCAAAAGTATTTTGCAGCGTCACAGCAAGAGCCTGCTTTAGAAGCTGAGGCAGACACGGGAGCTAATATGGCGACCACGGGAAATGCTGACGATGCACAGATTGCTCCCGTATCAAACTCAACACTCAAGCTATTACTGAAGGAGCTTGAATCAAACATCTTAGTTCAAATGTCTACCCTGATGAAGCCATTAACAGAACAAGTTACTGAGCTCAAAGTGGCTATAGACACAGTAGCCAAAAAGACAGATCGCGCTTTGGAACTCAATACAGTAATGCAGGATGATATTAAATCGCTGCAAAATGAAAATGATCGGGTGCAAAGCAGAATTATAAATTTGGAGCTTCAAGTGCGCAGTAATAACTTGAAATTTAGAGGGATAGAAGAGGCCACAATGGATAAAGTAGATCTTCCCAACTTCTTATCTGCCTGGTGGTCTGAGTTATTGCAACTGGGGAATACAGCTTTAATAATATCAAAGGCATATAGAGTTGGCCCCCCTAACTCAGATAAACAGAGAGGCCCAAGAGATATCATAGCAAATTTCTCGGACTGGAAAATGCGGAAGAAAGTTCTTGAATTGGCCCGAAAACAGAAATCTCTTGTACTCGAGGATACTCAAATCGCTGTATTTACTGATATCCCTAAGGAGATTCTGGAGAAACGCAGACAGTTTAAGCAAGTAACTGAAGAACTACGAAGGGCTCAGATAGAATATCATTGGATAAATCTCAGCACCTTAAGAATCCATTATAATGGCAAGTTCCACCATGCATCAGATTTGGACACTGGTTTTAAAATTCTTCAAACACTGGGTATATCATCTCCCATGGACATAGACTCTTCTTCACAAAGCAGGAAACGAAGCTTACCATTCACTCCACAGAAGAATAGTAAAATTCCCATCCAGAATTGAAGCAAAGCATATGGAAAGCACTCGCAAGGAAACAAAAAACAAATTGCTACTTGTCTTTAAAGCATGATTATGGAATGTGATTAAGCATTCATATTATTTGGGAATTAAGGCAGGAGGGTGGGGTTGGAACGATAAAGTTCTCCAATAGCCCTACAAAGTTTAGACAGTCCTTTCTAGTGTAAATTTACAGTAGCCCCAAAGAGAAAATTGTATTTGGGCTACTGAGGACTGTTTAGCAATTCTATTATAGTTGATCATTAGTAAATATAATTGTAGATAGATAATTATAGAAATAGTAGGACTTATTAATAATTGGACAATTTATAGCTTAACTAGAGTATTAGAATTTAATTGTAGTGTTTAAATTTATTTGTAACTTTCAATATATAGTCATTAAAACAAAAACAAAACAATTTTTTTATTAAAGTTAATTAGAACAATTCATATGTCAATTTAGGATATATTGTGCTAGATTTTTGAAAATATTGATAGGTTATTGTGTTAGGAACTTAGTTTAGTTAGTTGTAACAATAAGTAGTTCAGGCATTGCTGTAGAGTTATCATAATGTTTGGTTACTACTATATCATTGTTATATTAGGGCTAAGCAAAGGAACTGATTAAAAGTTCATAGATTGTTATCTTAGAGATTTAATATTCGCTAATTGTGTATATAAGTTATTAAGTGATAGTTGATTAGTACATATTGCTAATATATATACATTGTTGTAAGGTTAGTATTGATAATTGGAAGACATATTAGAAGAGGGAAAATTATAAGTTTGATTGATTATATATACTGGAGAACTGATTCATATATAATTTAATTGCATATATTTGTGTTGAGTTACAATGACTTCACTGGCAGGATTTAACGTTCTTTCTCAAAATGTACGTGGTCTTAATAATTTAATCAAACGATAAAGAATTTTGTCTAAATTAGCAAAACTTAATATAGATACAGCAATATTGCAGGAAACACATCTTCATGCGGTGCAAGAGGCAGAACTTAAAGCATCATGGATGTTATGCCAGTTTCACGCCAAGGGAACTTCTAAATCTAGAGGGGAGGCAATCTTATTGTCAAGAAAAGTACAGTTTTTACAAAAAGCTGTATTGAGAGATCCAAGGGGAAGATACCTATTTGTTAAAGGGCAACTTAATGGTAGTATGTATATGTTAGCTTCAGTATATGCCCCTAACTATGATCAATTGAGTTTTATAGAAGAACTGCTGCAAAAACTTAAAAAATTCCAGGAAGGCCCTGTGATAATTGGAGGAAATTTGAATTATATAGCTAATTATAATCTGGACAAATCCCATTTTTGTAGCAGCAAAAAAGCTAAAAAATCTAAGTGTGTTACTAAATTGCCAGTACTGTTTGAACAATTTCACCTAACAGATATCTGGAGAGAGAAGAATAGAAACATCAAGGATTTTACATACTTTTCACCACGCCACAACACATATACAAGGATTAATTATATCTTAGTATCCAACAATTTGATTGATCACATACAACAAGCCATAATCGGAAATATAGAATATTCAGATCACGCATGGGTTAAATGTGTTTTAACTGTAGAATCAGAGTATATAAAAGAAAGACACTGGACACTTAATAAAAATCTGTTATTTAATGAAAACAATGTCAAGATAATAGAGCAATATATCAATCAATATCTCACAGAAAATCAAATAGAGTCAACTTCCACCTTGATGATTTGAGATGCATTAAAAGCTGTATTAATGGGCCAATTAATAGCTTTATCGGCTTTTTTATTTAAGCAGAAAAATATTCAGAAACAGAATATTCAAGATAAAATTAAAGCCTTAGAATGTCAACATAAAGAAAAAGGAGGTAAAAAAAATTATCGACAACTCTTGAATGAGCATAAATTATTGGAGTCCTTAGAAACCCATCAAATTAAAAAAAAAACCTTCTTTTCATAAAACAAAAATATTGGAACCATTCTCCCAGAATGTTATGTACTATCTCCTGGAAGGTAAAAGAGAAGAAAATAAATAAACATATTAGAACTATACAAGATGCAAATGGGAAAACACATACTAGAACAGTGGAAATCCTACAAGCATTTAAAACTTTCTATTCTAAACTATATTCCTCCAATAAACCTGACAAACGGAAAATTCTGGAATATATTAAAAATCATAAAGAGATAAAAAAAAACTTACAACTGCACATCGCCAATTAATGGACAACCCATTTACGGCTTCTGAAATATTAGCTTCTATCAAAAATCTTAAAAATAATAAAGTATCAGGCCCAGATGGGTACCCAGCAGAGTTCTATAAGAAATTTGCCACCACTTTGACTCCTCCTCTTTTGGCTGCATGTAGTAATATCTTTGAGTCAGGGACACATCCACCATCCTGGGCAGAAGCGACAATAACCATGATTCCTAAGCCAGGGAAAAACACCTCTAACCCAGGCTCATACAGGCCGATATCTCTACTGAACGTAGATTACAAAATTTTCACATCAATACTGGCCAAACACCTTAGTTCATTTGTAGGAAGTTACATACACTCAGACCAAGCGGGTTTTATACCTAACAGAGATTTGTCGGATAACATCTATAAGGCTTTGAACATAATAGCTCTCAGCAATAGCCAACACTCACAAACAGTGTTTTTGTCACTGGACATCGAAAAAGCTTTTGATTCATTAGAAATTTCCTTTTTACAAACGCTTCTCGTTAGGATGAACTTTGGTAACAATTTTATGCAGGCCATAAGGGCAATATATGTGGGGCCAAAGGCTAAAATTAAAATCAATAACATGCTATCAGACTCTATAGATCTTAAACAGGGTACGCGTCAAGGCTGCCCCCTATCCCCGATTCTTTTTGCAATCGCCATAGAGCCACTAGCTGAAGCTATAAGGAAAAATGCCCACATTCAAGGTATAATAGTTAAGAAAAAAGTATTTAAATTAAGTTTATTTGCAGATGTTTTTTGTTATATGTCACACATCCAGAAACATCTTTACAACCCCTACAAGACGAACTTACAAAATTTGGCCAAGTCTCAGGGCTACAGATTAACCAAAGCAAGTCGAAATTGCTACCTATTAATTTGTCAAATTTGACATCCAAAGTCATACAACAGAAACACAAATACCACTGGGTCTCAGACTTATACTATTGAGGTATATCACTTTCACCCAATTTAACTGGGTTACTTCAACTTAATCACCTACAAAAAATGAAAAAGATTAAAACAGTTGAGGAATAGTGCAGTGGCAGCAGCCAGCAGCTCACACCTTCCTGCCTTGCTGGAAAGGATGGGAGGGAGAGGACCTGTCATATGGGGGGTAAGTGGGAAGACCCCCCCCCCAACCTCCAGGCCAAAGAGGCCCGCGCAGGTATTCCCGGAGTGGGTGGGAGAGGACCTATCATCGTGAGGAGGGGGAGGGGGAAGATCTCCCAGCATCCACGGGTCCTCATCACCTGAGGGTCCCACTGAGGAACAGTGCTGCGGCGGCAGCCAACAGTACACACCTTCCTGCCTTGCCGGAAAGGATGGGAGGGAGAGGACCTGTCATCATGAGGAGGGGGAGGGGGAAGATCCCCCCCAGACTCCAGGCCAAAGAAGAGTGCGCTGGTATTCCCTGTGCGGAGGGGCTGGGAATCTCTGTCTCTACATACAGTTCTCCAACCATATACCATTCTCTAACTGTAACATTCATTCTCTAAAGTTTGTGCATACATTCTAGTGTCTTTTGCATTATACTGATACATTCTGTACTGTTTGTCTCTTTCTCTGTTTCTGATTTTCAATCCTTTTCTCCATGCATGTGGTGTGTTCAGTTCGATTCTATATCTCCTTGATGCATTCACATTCCATTTCTACTTCTAGAACGGTTGATATCTGTGTGCCCCTTTCTATCTGTTTCTCTGTTTCTCCCTCTCACTGTCTATTTGCAACTTTCTATCTCTCTATGTCTCCTCCAATGTGATTCCACCACTATTTATCTGAATCTATCTCTTTCTACGTATATATCTGTCCTTTATTATTTCTTTCCATCTCTAGCTGTCCTTTTTTCTCTTTCAATAACTATATTGTTTTCTATTTTCCTTTCTCTATCATCATCCATATGTAGGCTTGTGTGTCCATCTTTTTCCAATGGTTTTGTTGTTGTTTTTCAATACATCTTTCTATCTGTCTCTCTGTCTTGTTCTGTCCGACATGAGGAGGGGGAGGGGGAAGATCCCCAAGCAGCTACGGGTCCTCAACTGAGGGTCCCACTGAGGAGTAATATGGTGGCAGCTGACAGTACCCACCTTCCTGCCTTGACGGAAAGGATGGGAGTTGTGGGACCACATTCCCACCCAGCTGAAAGAGGTCCTGTCAGTCCCGTTGACAGGGGTGCCACCACATTGTCAACCGACTGTATCCATACACAGTACAATCGGCTGCGCGAGCACAACCAAGCTGTGTAACCAAGGAGGGAGCAGTAACAGGATAGTCCCTTGTGAAGCAGGGGCTGACCTGATCCGCCATCCTGCCTTTGTGGAAAGTAGGGGATGGGCAGGACAGGAGGCATTGTTTGGATGGATAAGAGTGGTTCCTGAGAGGGGGAGACGGAAACGTGACAGCAGCAGCTGACATTGGCCACCTTCCTGCCTTTGCGGGAAGGACATGAGTTGAACGACCCAATCCCCCCTGCTCAGAGGGCTCTGCGTTTGTGATGGATGGGGGCACTGCACGGCTGAACTGTATGTGCAACAGTACCTGAGCTGCTGTGCAAGTGCCCAAAGGAGGCTGCCATCAGCAGCATCACCCACCTTCCTGCCTTGCCAGAAAGGATGGGAGGGAGAGGACATGTCATGTGGGGGGTAAGTGGGAAGATCCCCCCAAAACCGCCAGGCCAAAGAGGAGCGTGCTGGTATTTCCAGCGTGGGAGGGAGAGGACGTGTCATTCGGACCAGGGGTCTGATCCCCCAGCCACCGCGGGTCCTCACCCGAGGGTCCCACTGAGGAACAGTGCGGTGGCGGCACCTCCTGAGCCATCAGCCTCGAGGTTGTAAGCAGCGTTGTCCCAGACCCCGAGGGGACAACCTCTGCCAGCACGGCCTGCCGGAGCGCTCTGCTCTCACCAGCATCACCCTCAGGGCAAAGTGATCCTCCCACTGACCCCCGCTCAGAAGAGCTGGTGCCCCCCCTTCTTCCCTCAATGGATTTTTCACTGGGTGAGGAGGGAGACAGGCTCAGGTGGTGCCTCTTCAGGTGCCGAGTCAGGGCAGTCAAAGACAGGTGCTTTGGGTTTTTGCCCTTGTGCACCAGGACATCACAGGCACAGCACTGCACCACATGGGGGTCATCAGGAAGCGCCCAAAAGTGCCTCCATATGGAGGCATTGTAACATCGACCGCTAACTGTCCCAGGGAAGGAGGCTGAACGGTTACAGGCTGCGCTGCAGGGCTGGACATGGACGATGGGGTGAGGGGTGGACTGCAGGAGGGGACACCACCAAGAGTTTGGGATGGGGACGGGAGGGATCTTTCATAACACACATACCATTCCTCCAGGGATCCATCGCCCACCCACCCCTCTTCAAAATGTTGAGAGAGATTCTCTCTCCCCTGCGCAAAGACCTCTTGGGCCTCCTCCACAGCCCACATAGGTGAATTGGGGGGAGCGGGAGGACTCCCTGCGGCCCCCTAGCCACACCCAATACTGCTTTCCACAACTGAACCAGGAGGACTGCCATCGCACTTCAACCCACAACCACCCTTGGCAGCCAACACAAGAGGAAGACTCATTGTGCCACTAAACTAGAATTAAGGAGGACAGGAAAGGAGATGACTCTGTGTGCCCTCAGCCACGGTGCCCACTGATCTTGGCCCCAGGGCCTTGCAGCAGCCCTGGTACCAGAGGGAAGGAGGGACTAGAGCCCTAGCCCACCACTCCCACAGACCTGAACAGATCAGGCACTAATAACACTGTGTGAGCCCTCAGCTGAGGTGCCCACTGAGCTTGGCCCCAGGACCTGGCAGCAGCCCTGGCACCAGAGAGAGGGAGGGACTAGAGCCCTAGCCCACCACTCCCACAGACCTGAACAGATCAGTCACTAATGTGAGCCCTCAGCCAAGGTGCCCACCTAGCTTGGCCCCCGGGCCTGGCAGCAGCCCTGACACCAAAGGGAAGGAGGGACTAGAGCCCTAGCCCAACACTCCCACAGACCTGAACAGATCAGGCACTTATGTGAGCCCTCTGCCGAGGTGCCCACCGAGCTTGACCCCAGAGCCAGGCAGCAGCCCTGGAACCAGAGGAGATAGATCCCTATCCCCCAAGTCCAAGCTGAATTAGTCTCTCTCCCCAAAGGCTAGCAAGTGGCAAGCAAGAGCTCTGTCCCACTGCACTGCTCACTGAAAGTGAAACCCAGCTTGGGAGCCCACGGCTATTTGTAAGCACAGGTCCCATTGAGCAACGCAGGAGGTCTGTGTTTGGCCGTCAGAGCTGCCTATCAGGGTCTGCAGGGATGAGATTGGAGTGCCCGTAGCTACAGGACACCCCCTTCCCCCTCCCTTCCCTGGGTGTCTTCTCCCAACTTGTAACTGCTTTGCAGCTCCGTGGTTGGAAGGAAGACCTGCCGATCAAGGTAAGCTGGGCTTCCATTCAGGTTTCCAGGGCGACAGAAGGAGCGCAGACAGAGTTCAGGCATTCCCCTGGCTCTGTTGAATTGATTGCTGGCGCCTGAGTGTCTGGCTTCCCGAAACGCGGCTGAATGCACCAAACCAGGCTTTTACTGACTGCTGGTTCGTTGGCCGTGGTTGATAACGAACCGCCAGATCGCGATTGCGCAATCACCATTTTCGTGGATTTTTGAAGTTCGTAATGCAGTTCGTGCTACTTCTAGCTCTTGAAGGTCATGATTTACAGTTAGGATGGCATGAGTTTATATGGTACAGAAAAGTAACTGGACACAAATACTTTAAAAACCACCTGATAAGAAAATCTCTTATAACGACATGGGAAAGAATTGTATTGCGAATATATGAGAAAATCCCACAATGGGTTTCCCCACTAGAAGCATTTACACAGACAAATGTATTCTCTGTGGATAAAGTTATTAGGTATAAAGAACTTTTAGATGATAAAGGAGCATTAAAAACAAAAGAGGATCTACTAAACCAAGGTATCAAAATCAAAAAGAGTCCAGTAGCACCTTTAAGACTAAACAATTTTATTGTAGCATAAGCTTTCGAGAATCAAGTTCTCTTCGTCAGATGCATGATACAGAGACTGGTCAAATACAGAAGAGGAGGGAGGAGAAGAGGAGGAGAGAGAAGAGGCAATTAGGGGGGAGGGGGAGGGAGCAACCAAAACATTCCTTTGCTAGTATATGTAAACATCTCCTTTCGGTGTGTGGATCAGTTGGCTTCAAAGGAGTTTGCCCTGTTAGTTTGTAGCAGCCAAACAGCTAGACCATCCAATTCCAATGCAGTATGAGCCTTTGATAACCACAGCTCTCCCTGCTAGATGCATCTGACAAAGAGATCTGTGGTCCCTGAAAGCCCACGCCAGGTGCCACTGAGCTCCCCCAGACCCCACCTCTGTAAAGGAAATCTGTTACCTGTGATAATGTGATAACCATTCATAGTCCCTATTCAGTCCCAGCTTGACAGAGTCAAATTTGCATATGAATTCCAGTTCAGCAGCCTCCCGTTGGATTTTGTTTCTGAAAGGTTTCTGTTGAACTACAGCGACCTTTAAGTCTTTGATGGAATGTCCTGGTAGATTGAAGTGTTCTCCCACTGGTTTCTGGACGTTTCCATTTTCTAATGTCAGATTTGTGTCCATTTATTCTTTTGCGTAGAGGTTGGCTGGTTTGTCCAATGTACAGAGCAGAAGGACATCGTTGGCACATGAGGGCATATATCAGATTGGAGGATGAGCAGCTGTAAGAGCCAGAGACAGTGTAGTTGATGCCATTGGGTCCTGTAATTGTATCCCTGGGTAGATATAGGGGCAGAGCTGGCATCTGGGTCTGTTGCAGGGCCTGGTACCTGTGCTGGTGACTCTGCATGGCCGATTCATGGTTGTGAGTGAGAAGTCGTTTAAGGTTGGGGGGCTGTCTGTAGGCAAGGAAAGGTCTTCCACCCAGGGCTTCTGAGAGAGAGGTATCATTTTCCAGGAACAGATGCATTTTACTATTCATGTAATTGCAGCTAGAATTTTATTTGCATCCTACTGGAAACGACAAGCAATACCCAAACATGAGGAACTAATAGAGAAGATAATGGAAACTGCAGAAATGGACAAAGTAACTTCTATATTGAATGGACAAGTGGAAGAAGACTTTTTTACACCTTGGAATCCCTTTTATGAATAGATACATAATAAATGTACGGAATAGAATCCAACAAGATGACAATAATGTATGAATCAGAACTTACAGTTATAATTCTATTGAGATTAATGAGAAGACTTGGAGAACTATAATGCTGATATAAGCAAGCCTACTGAAATTGTACTGAAAACTTTATTACTCCTTTTATCTATTTTCTTTTCTTTTTTATCTGGAAAAATAATAAAAAACATAATAATAAAAAAGAGAAAGCCAACCAGCTATCAACCCCAGAGAAATTTTTTCAAGCAGTAGTGAATATGAATGAGTGTCCCACTTATTTTGTGAATTCACTAGTCTTGAGCAAGTCTCAACCCCCTAAAGTGCAGTATAAGGATTTTATCAGTTCGCCCTATATTCCAAAGGCTCGTTGTAACCATTACAGAATATAGATTACACAAACACTGTGTTATATAAATGCAAAATATTAGTTTTATGGCTTGCATTTTGTCTACTTTTGTAACTGGGAAAGCAATACAAGATTGTGTATGCACATTTAACTCCTAGCAGCCCATTTATTTCTTTTATAGCATTTGCATTAAAACAGAAAATAAAGGCTATGATAGAAGATGAGCTACAGAAAAATATAGGATGTCAGGGCGTGCCGCCGCTGCCGCTGGGTGTGGCCCTGGGCGGTCTGCTCCTGACATCATAGGGGGGCCAGGGATGCTGCAGGACCCTGCTCTGTGGAAGGAGGGGCGGTATACCTCACCCAGACTCCCTCTCAGTCCACTCGCTGGCCTGCTCAACCTGGCCTGCTTGCCCCCTGTGTCCTTCTTCATCCCCTCCTTCCAGAACTCTCCTCCAAACCTCCACTCTTGCATTGCACCGTTCTCACTCCACATCATCACTCCTCATTCACACCCACCACCACAGGGCTCTTCCCAGCCAGCTTTTATAGGGCTTCCTTCTACTGTCCCACCCCTCTTCCAGCCTGGTCTTGGGCTGCACCAAGCAGTTGCAGCTGGGGTAGCTGATCTGGCCCCACTGACCAGCACCAGCTGTGCCTTGTTCCCTGGCTGCCCAGCCTCCCTGCCTTGGCTGATTGCTGAAGGCCTGTCCAGCTGCAGTTCCCTGGCTAGCAGCCCGGCCTCCCTGGCTGAGCTGATGGCTGAAGGTGGGTCCAGCTGCGGCTCCTTGGCTGGTTGCCCAGGGCTTCATGCCGAGTGCCTCCACTAGCCCCACCTGGAGTGGCTTGGCTTTTGGCAACTCCTGGGCCAGGCTAGTATTTTCTAGCTGGGGCGTGGCTTTGGGTTGTTGGGGCTGCTGCTGCTTCTCCTCCTCAGGTAAGGCCTTTGGGTGGGTGACTGCTGGGCCCCCAATCTCTCTGCCCTTGCCCCCTTCCGCCTTGCTTAGTCCCCTTTCTTTTCCTAGGGGAGTGGGACTCGCTGGCCTCTCTCTGTCTCCCCCTGCCTCCTGAGGCCCTGGGCCTTTGCCCCTTGCCCCTGGCACTGGCAGGTTCTGGCCCCATTTGCCCATGGGAGGGGTTGGCCTGCTGTCCCCCAGCTGCCCCCTCTGCCTGCCAGTCAGACCGGTTGACCTGCTGTCTGCTGGCTGACCAGTTGACCTGCTGGCTGCTGGCTGCCCCCTCTGTATGCCTGTCCGCCCAGTTGACCTGCTGTTCCCTCCTACCAAGTCTGGGGGCTGGGACCCAGACCCCGGACACAGGACACGGCTATTCAATCATTCATCTTGATTAATTATTGACTATAATGTTGTGTGAAAGTGAAGCAGCGATTGATGCTGGAAAGTTAGTCTTCCCGGGTGATTAAACTTCAGTTTGTTTCTTACATTTCTTCCAGGCTTCTTGTTTCTCCCATATATTATCCAAAATCTTGGGTAGATTTCTTAACATGATTTCTGTCTAGGGATGGAAGAAGGGCTGAGGAAACCTAGGGCTATTGGCTGCCCTATTTGCTCAAAATAATCCAGATGGGGCATCAAAAGTATCTTGCAGCTAGCCATGTAGTTTTGTCCACATAAGTATCTACTTATCCTTGTGGCATCCATTTTCCATATTATCCAGATCTGAACTGGTAGTTCTAGAAACAGCCATCTAAATCCTCAGATCAGTAAGAATGTTTTTCAAGGGGAGGGGTGATCAAAGATTTTGGCTACCTTGGTAGTGGTTCAGACTCAGAATCACAGAATCATAGGGTTGGAAAGGACCTCCAGGGTCATCTAGTCCAACTCCCTGCACAATGCAGGAAATTCACAACTACCATCCCCCCACACACCCCCAGTGACCTCTGTTCCATACCCAGAAGATGGCAAAACACCATCAGGATCCCTAGCCAAACTGACTTGGGGAAAATTGCTTCCTGACTCCAAAGTGGTGATTGGCATTACCCTGGGTGAGTAAGAAGGAACCCATGAGAACTAAGTACGGATGTAACCTTTCCTGCCTTTTTTCTCATGATCTGTCTAGGTTCACATAATAAGCATTACCGTCAGATGGCCATCTAGCCTCTGCTTAAAAACTTCCAAAGAAGGAAAGCCCACCACCTCCCAAGGTAGCCTGTTCCACTGAGGGACTGCTCTAAGTGTCAGGAAATTCTTCTTAATGTTTAGCTAAAAACTTTTTTGATATAATTTCAGCATGTTGGTTCTGGTCTGACCTTCTGGGGCAATGGCAGTTTTATCTTTCCTTTCTCCAGACTGGCCTTCATGACAGGTAGGACAGCTGGAGACTGTAGTTTTTTGAAGATCATTTGCTAATATTCACAGGTGATGGGGATTTGGATCTGAGTTTCCCATTCCAAGCCCAACCCTTTGGCTATTCTATCACTCTTTAGTCCCTGATCATGCCATTCTACATCTACATCTTCTTTCAGGGCGAAAGCAGTGTGATGAGCTCTGTTCCTGCACCCAGAGAACTGGAATTATGCACTCAGACACCCATTCCTGTTTTCTCTGGGAAAGAGAGCTGGGAAGCCTCTTTCTAACTCTAATCTCAATGGGGCTCTTGTAGGATCAAAGCTAAGCATCCCCCACCTATCTGCAATATTTTGTACATATACCCTTTTGCATATTCTCTATACAACCAATCCTCCTATATAAAAGGCTAAGTGTATTCAAGACAACTCACTTCCTACCCTGGTGCACCTCCAAAGAGAGCAGCTATGGAGGGAAACCCAAATGAGGTAGCCAGACCTCAAGAGAGCATGCCATGGCAGGAAGCCCAGGCCCAAATCAGGCGTGGAGCAGGCAGCAGGCGACAATACATACTTCACACAGCTGGGATCAGAAGAGGAGCAGGTAGCAATGCCTGCCCCCTGCCTTCACCCAGTGGCGATCAGGAGTGAAGCAGGCAGCAATGCCTGTCCTCCATCTTCACCCAACTGGGATCAAGAGTGAAGCAGGTGGCAATGCTCACCCTCTGCCTTCACCCAGCTGGGATAAGGAGTGGAGCAGGCGGCAATGCCCATCTCACTCCTTCACCCAGCTAGGATCAAGAGCAGAGCAGGTGGCAATACCTGCCATCAGCCTTCACCCAGCTGGGATCATGAGCGAAGCAGGTGGCAATGCCCATTCCCCATCTTCACCCAGCTAGGATCAAGAGCAGAGAGGGAGCAATGCCCGCCTCCTGCCTTCACACAGATGGAATCAGGAGCAGAGCAGGTGGCAATGCCCACCTCCTGCCTTCACACAGCTGGGATCAGGAGCATAACAAGTGGCAATGCCCACCTCCTGCCTTCACCCAACTGGGATCAAGAGTGGAGCAGGTGACAATGCCTACCCCTCCACCCCACTTTCATCCAGCTGTGATGAGAAGCAAGGCAGGTGGCAATGCCCGTCCCCCCTTCAACCAGCTGGGATCAGGAGTGGAGTAGGTGGAAATGTTCACTCCCCTTCACCCAGCTGGGATCAAGAGTGGCAATGCCCCCCCCCAACTTCACCTGGCCAGGATCAGGGGTGAAGCAGGAGGCAATGCCCACCACCCTTCACCCAGTTGGGAACAGGAGCGGAGCAGGAGGCAATGCCCGCCCACTACCTTCACCCAGCTGGGATTGGGCATGGAGTAGGTGGCAATGCCCACCCACCCTTTAACCAGCTGGGATCAGGCATGGGGCAGGAGGCAATACCCACCCTCCGCCTTCACCTAGCTGGGATCAGGAGCAGAGTGGGTGGCAATCCCTGCCCCCTTCAACCAGCTGGGATTAGGAGCAGAGCAGTTGGAAATGTCCACCCCCTTCACCCAGCTTGGATCAAGAGTGGAGCAGGTGGCAATGCCCACCTCCCACCTTCGCTTGACCAGAATCAGGTGAGGAGCAGGTGACAATGCCCGCCCCTTCACCTGGCTGGGATCAGGAGTGGAGCATGAGATCATGCCCACCCCTCTTCACATAGCCTGGACCAGGCACAGAGCAGGAGGTAATGCCTGCCTCTCTTTCACCTGGCCAGGATCTGGAGTGAAGCAGGTAGCAATGCTCACCCCCAACTTCACCTGGCAGGGATCAGGAGCAGAACAGGAGGCAATGCCCACCCCTCTTCACATAGCCTGGACCAGGCACAGAGCAGTAGGTAATGCCTGCCTCTCTTTCACCTGGCCAGGATCTGGAGTGAAGCAGGTAGCAATGCTCACCCCCAACTTCACCTGGCAGGGATCAGGAGCAGAACAGGAGGCAATGCCCACCCCCACTTCACCTGGCCAGGATCAGGAGAGGAGCAGGTGGCAATGCCCACCTCCCCTTCACTCGGCCAAGATCAGGTGCAGAGCAGGCAGCAATGCCCACCCGTTCACCTGGCCGGGATCAGGCCCAGAGCTGGTGGCAATACCCGCCCCCTTCACTCGGCTAGGATCAGGCGCGGAGCAGTAGGCAATGCCCACCCCTTTACCCAGCCTTTACCCAGCCAGGATCAGGCACAGAGCAGGTGGCAATGCCCGCACCTTCACCTGGACAGGATCAGGTCTGGAGCTGGTGGCAATGCCTGCCCTCCTTCACTTGGCCAGGATCAGGTACAGAGGAAGTGGCCATGCCTGCCTCCCTGCCTTCATCCAGCTGTTATCAGTGATGGAGGAGGAGAGAATGCCCACCTGCCCACCTTCCTCTTTCTAGAGCCCATTGTATTTTTCCCCCACAATGGGCTTTGTTGCTAGTAATGTAAATAACAGCAGAAGACATGGATCTGGGAAACTGGGTTGCCACTGAAACTCAGAAAGGGATACAGGGTTCGAATAACTTTTTCCAGTCAGTGCTTCATTGCTGCGAATCACACTCAGTTTCAGCTCATGAAGTTGATGTTTAGCTCACAACATTGCACAGCTTAGAGGGAACACTGATTGTGATAAGTATGATTCTTCTGGGTAGTTCCTATAATACCGTCTCCCCAAACACACAAGGTAGGGGGTTCTGTTTCACACATAAAGGCCATGTAAAGTATCTATGGCCTTTGTTTTACTTTTCTAAGTAAAAAAAAAATGAAATGGGGCAGAGAGAGTGGGAAGAAAGCATGATTGAAATTACAAATACAATATTGTCTAATAGTGCAATCCTATGGTAAGTTACACCAGTCTAAGCTCACTGAAGTCAATGGCCTTAGACTGGAGTAACTCTCCATAGGATTGCACTGTAAGTCCCCTGAAGAAACCAAAATATAAGCCATGCAAAAGGGATGTGTTTTCAATGAACACAAAAAGTACTGCTCTTTAAAAAAGGTTTGGATTTGAGTATACTAGCATTAAATTCATTTTACTTTAATTACATCATTATTTTCTTAAAATACAATACATGTGCTTGGGAGGGTAAGGGGCTCAATACTGGACTGGTGGAAGGGATTCAGGGAGTGCTAACAGTCCACGGGTTAGGGGCACAATATTTGTCTTGCACTGGCAACTCACTGGCAACCCATGCTACGCCACTGCTTGAATTACAAGGAAAGTCTGAACACAGGACATTTTTAAAGCTAAGAAATTAAATTCCCAATGCTAACTGTTCCTCAGAATACTAGCCAGCTGACCAGCATAGACTGAGTCAAACCATATGTATGACAGAATGCAGTGGATTGAGAGTTCCCTCCTCTACATATTTGAATGGTGAACCTGGAATTGAAAGAGGAAGATTTGCAGTAGTATTTAGGAACATCACTGACAAACAGCAAGCTACATGTGTGAGTAATTAGAGGAACTGAAGTGCCCCTTCATGCCTTTCAATAAGCCTTAGTCTGGGAGATATAGGGGGATTTCTAGTGGCAGCCAGGAACATATCTATGCTCATAGAAAGCAGATGTCATCTATAGCAACAACATGTAATAACTCTGGAAAGACTAATCCACAAAACTTCTCAATCCACTTTTTAAACCATTATTGCTTGAGATAGAACCTGAGAGTGAACTATAGACTGTTCAAAGGAAATATTAGGCTTCTGATGCAAGAAAATAGACTTTGCTCTTCTTTCCCTGGTAGCAAATGCTGTCCAACCAACTTCAAGGGGAGTAAAATGGGGAAGGGAAGAAATAATCTGCAGAAGAGTGAATGCTGTTATTGTCACTTAAAGAGCACATGAAAAGATGGGAGTGAGTCTTTTTAAAGTACATTCTGTTTCAATTAAAGTTTTGAAAGACGTTAGGTCTTCTTGCTTAAGCACTTCAAGGCAGAAACTGAGTTCTTTGAATTGCCTCTTCACCACCATCTTGCTCTCTCTGATCTTTAGCCTTGAAGATAAAAAGAAGCAAAGAGGTGCTGGTCTAACTGTACATTATTTTAATGGATTGCACTATCTTGTGCGATCTTCCACAGTCAAGTGGAGCAATTTGTTAAGCAGCGCATTTCAGCTATCAAAAGCCTGGCCCTGAAATTCCTTTTTAAAAAGTTATTGAGATGTCATAGTTTAATCTGCAATACAATGAACTCCTAGACTTACCTTTGTTAAGGACTTTTTTTAGTATTTGGTTCTGTGTCTCAAGACTGAGGGAAGAAGTTGGGGAGAGAGGGAGAGTTTTTTTCAGCGGGTTTGTAGAGAGTGTAACAAAGGGATTGCAGATTGTCTGGATCTTGCTAGTTTGGTGTAGTGGTTAGGAGTGGCAGGACTTTAATCTGGAGAACTGGATTTGATTCCCGACTCCTCCACTTGAAGCTAGCTGGCTGACCTAAAGTCAGTTACAGCTCTTCTAGACCTCTCTCAGCCCCACCCAACTTCACAATCATAAGATCACCTGTATTGTAATACTTAAGTAACTATAGTTCTATTATACCAAGAAACAGGGTGGAGAAACCACAACCTGGGCTGAAGAGCTACTAAGGTATCAAATAAACCGTTGTTCAATACTTATGCCAGTAAAATTGATTTAAAGTGACAGTGCATACATAATAAACTAGTAACAAAGCCTGTTGTGGGAGAAAATACAACGGGCTATAGAAAAGGGAGGGTGGGCAGGCAGGCATTGCCACCTCCTCTGTGGCCAGGTGAAGATATGGGGGGCAGACATTGCCACCTGCTCCGCTACTGATCCTGCCCGGGTGGAGAGGGCTTTGCCACCTGCTCCGCTACTGATCTCAGCTGGGTGAAGCGGGGTGGGCATTGTCTCCTGCTCCGGGCCTGACCCCAGCTGGGTGAAGGAAGGACAGGCAGGAATTGCAACCTGCTCCACACCTGATTTGGGCAACATAAAGGGGGGGCATTGCTACCTGCTCTGCTCCTGATCCTAGGTGGGTGAAGGAAGGATGGGCATTGCTGCCTGCTCCATCCAAATCCTGGCTGGGTGAAGAGTGGGATGGGCATTGTCTCCTGCTCTATGCCTGATTCCATTTGGGTGAAGGGGAGCGGGCTCTGCTGCCTGACCTGTGTCTAATCCCAATGGGGTGAAGGGGGGGCGGGTATTGCCACCTGCTGTGCTCCTGATCTCAGGTGGGTGGAAAGTGGAGGGTAGGCATTGCCACCTGCTCCACTCCTGATCCCAAGTGAGTGAGGATGAGGGGGCATTGCCACCTGCTGCGCTCCTGATCCCAGCTGGGTGAGGAGATAGGCATTGCCACTTGCTCCGCTCCTGATCCCAGGTGAGTGATGGCAGGAGGGGGGAGCATTGCAACTTGCTCCACTCCTGATCCCTGCTGGGTGGCAGAGGAGAACCCCCTGCTCTTCACCTGATCCCAGCTGGGTGAAAGCAGGGGGCGGGCATCGCCACTTGCTCCGGCCCTGATCCCAGCTGGGGAAGGGTACTGGGCAGGCATTGCCACCCGCTCTGCATCTAATCCCAGGTGGTGGTGGGCATTGCCACCTGCTCCATGCCTGATCTCAATACACTCCCCTTCAAAAGAAGCTCCCTTGGGTACAATGCACAACTAGAGGAGGTAACTACCAACAAAGAGGTAAAGTATAGTTAAATACAATAATGTGAAATCTTATGAAAATATTTTTGTATTTTTTCTCAAAAGGTGCAAAAGTGCAAGTGCTATTAATAAATATATACAATAAATAGATTCACATACAAAAGATATACAGAAATCCTGTCTAGAGTATCTAGATTGTCTAGAGAGCCAGTTTGGTGTAGTGGTTAAGAGTGTGGGACTCTAATCTGGAGAACTGGGTTTGATTCCCCACTCCTCCACTTGAAGCCAGCTGGGTGACCTTGGGCTAGTCACAGTTCTCTGGAGCTCTCTCAGCCCCACCCACCTCACAGGGTGTTTTGTTGTGGGGATAATAATGGCATGCTTTGTGAACCACTCTGAGTGGACATTAAGTTGTCCTGAAGGGTGGTATATAAATTTATTGCTATTGCTATTGCTATTGCTATTGCTATTGCTATTGCTATTGCTATTGCTATTGCTATTGCTATTGCTATTGCTATTGCTATTGCTATTGCTATTGTAGTCACTCTCATGTAAGGCACAGTATGATATACAGCCGCAAAATCTGTTCCAGTTTGTCAGTTCAGTCCGATAGCATGAATAATCTACTTTCCTACTTGCAGGTGCACAGAAAACTCCAATATGAAGGTAGAAGATGTCAGCACTGATTGGTAAGTCTTCACAGGCAATTAATAATAGTTGTTTCTTCTTTCTTTTACAGGTGGAGACAAGCCAGGGGGACCAGCAGAGCCCACGACCCTACAATGAGACAGCTAATGACTTGTTTCATTTACACTTCATCAGGGGTCATACACTTCATCCACCTTATCTAAAAAACTATAAATTATTATGCAACAGTGTTTACCAAATGTCTCCAAGCATGTTTATAAAGAATATAATCATACAACTCACCTACACAAACATCAAATCTCTCTGGTGTTAATGTGACACACTGCAAAATGTTGGCTGCTTGCAAATGCTCACAATCCAAACTAACATTATATATAGTCAGATTTAAAGGCACACTACATCAAGTTACAATAATTAAACGTAACAACAATATGTGGTAATTCTTCATCTGTTCACTGAATTGTAAATTCTGCAACTACACACAGGAATAAAAAACAAGTTAGATTGAACTCATTATTCAAACCTGCTGACTTGAGGGTATTCAGTCAGTGAATCCAAATGGATTCCTTTTGAGAGCCAGTTTGGTGTAGCGGTTAAGAGTGCAGGACTCTAATCTGGAGAGCCAGGTTTGATTCCTCACTCCTCCGCTTGAAGCCAGCTGGGTGCCCTTGGGCTAGTCACAGTTCTCTGGAGCTCTCTCAGCCCCATCCACCTCACAGGGTGTTTTATTGTGGGGATAATAATGGCATACTTTGTAAACCGCTCTGAGTGGGCATTAAGTTGTCCTGAAGGGAGGTATATAAATCAAATATTATTATTATTATACTGTGCCAGTTCCCTACTCATCTTTTCAGGGAATCCCTTCTTAGCAACATGTACTTTCCATTTCTGCGCGTACAAAAGTCTTGCTGCTGTAATCATGTAAAATAACAATGTTCTATACTGCATTAGAACATCTTCCATTCCCAAGTTCAGTAGCAGCAATTCTGGGTTCTTATTTATTTGGGTTTGCAAAACCTCATTAATTATTTTAATTGTATCTCCCCAGTATTGCTTAGCTACCTCACAAGTCCACCACATATGATACAATGATCCTTCATGTTTTTTACATTTCCAGCATTTATCTGACATATTTGCATTTCCAAGCGCAATCTTCTTATGCGTTAAATACCATCTATACATCATTTTATATACATTCTCTTTAATATTGGTGCAAGCTGAAATCTTCAGAGTGTTTTTCCACAAGTGTTCCCATGATTCCATTGTTATTTCTTTATGAAAGTTTATTGCCCACTTCACCATCTGGACTTTGACTGTCTCGTCTTCCGTATGCCATTTTAAGAGTATTTTGTATATTTTCGAAATGTCTTTTTTACCTTCTTGTAAAATCACTTCTTCTAACTCCAAGTTTTTCAATCTTATTCCTCCCTTTAAACAGTCCAAGTTGTAAAGATCCCTGATTTGCCTATATTGAAACCATCCATAGTGAGGAGATAACTCTTCTTGTGTCTTTATTTTTAATATTCTATGTTCCATTGACATTATCTCTTTATAAGTTAAACATTGTTGTTCATTATAGACAGCTCTCGGATCTATTACTTCATATGGTACCACCCATAAGGGGATGCCACTTTCCATGTAATCCTTATATTTCTTCCAGATTGTGAAAAGGCTTCTTCTGATATAGTGATGCAAAACCATAGAGTCCGCTTTAACTCTATCATACCACAAGTAGGCATGCCATCCAAACAATTTTTTATGTCCCTCCAAAGCCAGCAATTCACGGTCTTTTAGCGTTATCCAGTCTTTTAACCAAGCTAGACAAATTGCTTCATAATATAATCTTATGTTTGGCAGTTGCAGTCCACCTCTTTCTTTCGAATCTTGTAATACTTTCATTTTCACACGGGGTTTCCTGCCTGCCCACACAAAGTCTGAAATTTTTCTTTGCCATTTGTCAAATTGTTTGAAGTCTCGGATAATTGGAATAGCTTGCAGCAAAAACATCACACGTGGTAACACGTTCATCTTCACTGCTGCTATTCTTCCCAACCATGACAAATTTAATTTATTCCATTTTATCAAATCTCTTTCTATTTGTTGCCACAGTTTCTCATAATTATTTTTAAATAAGTCTGTTTTTCGCAGTCAGCTCAATTCCTAAATATTTCACTTTGTTAGTTACCTTGCAATCTGTTATCTCCATTAATTCTTGCTGTTTTTGCTTCGTCATATTCTTGCACAGTATCTTCGACTTCTTTTTGTTCACATAAAATCCAGCCAAATCTCCAAATTCCTTTATTTTATCCATTATTTTTGGCATATTATGTATTGGATCTTCAACTATCAACATTACATCATCCGCAAATGCTCTGACTTTGTAGGAAAATTCCTTTATCTTTATGCCACGAATTGTATCGTCCTCTCGTATTTGGATCAACAAAATTTCCAAGATCAAAATAAACAACAATGGAGACAATGGGCAACCTTGTCTTGTGCCTTTGCTTATTTTCAATTTTTAGTCAAATCATCATTAACTACAGTTGCTGCACACTGGTCTTTATAAATTCTTTTAACTGCTTGTATGAACTTTTCTCCCATTTGCAGCTTTTCCATAGTGGCAAACATAAAGTCCCAGTTCAAATTGTCAAAAGCTTTTTCTGCGTCCACAAAAAAGAAACCAACATTATGTGGCAAGCTTGAGGATAATACTGGTGTCCTAATAAGGAATAGATGACATAATGCATTTTAGTAAAAACTCTTTATTATTTACTGATGAGAATAACTATTGGACCTGTACACCTACAGCCCTGAAAAAGTTTCTGACGAAATGCGTGGTTTAAATTGCAGGTCCACCATTAGGCAGGGACCTGGGGATCAGTAAGTTGTGCTCCCTGAGTATAACTGTCGTGCTCAGGGCTGGCCACAACAGGCAGGTGGCTCACTGGTACTGCAGATGGTCCCAAGGTTAGTTGCCAGGAAGTCAGTAGCCAAGGAGCTGGCAAACAAGAGTCCAGAAGTCAGGCCAAGTGTCAGAGCCAATACGTCAGTCAGAGAGAGGAGCAGGCAGAAGGGAAGTCAGAAGGCAGGCCGAGGACAGAGTCCGATCAATCAAGAAGCAGAGCAGGGCACAAGGCAAGGGCAGGTCAGGAGCTTCCAGGCGCAGAGCTCTGGTCACAGGGAGTGGCGAGCTGAGTTGCTTCCACACTTGGCTTCTTCAGCTTCTCTCTCTTATACTGTCCTAACAAGAAGCAGGTGTTGTCTCTGCCTGATAGCCCCAGCCAGTGCTATGCCTGCAAATGAGCACTTTTTCTCCTCTCCAACAGAGCTGCCTTTGCTTTATTTTTCCGCTTCTCAGCTGGCCCAGGGAGCTCAGGTTTCTCTTTTGCTCTGGGGGAGTCTTTGTCTCCAACAGCCTCTGCAGAGGTTTCTGGCTGCTCATGCTGAGTTTCCTCTGGAGCAACAGCTGTCACGGCTGGCTCTGGCTCCAGAGTAGATCCTGCTGGCTCTTCCATGGCTGGCTCTGGCTCTAGCGTAGCCCCTGCTGGCTCTTCCTGCTCATCCTCTGAGGAGGACTCTGGGGCAAGAGGTAAGGTGGCCAGTCGAGGCTGAGGCTGACTCATGACATCATCCTCCCTCCCAAGACCTCCTCCCCTCGAGGGCCCTGGTTTAGTGGGGTAGGCCCAGTAGAAATGGTGGATGAGACGGGGCGTGTGGAGGTTCTCAGCTGGTTCCCATGATCTATCCTCCGGTCCACAGCCCTTCTATTGCACCAGGTACTGCAGATGACCTCAGTACCAGCAGGAATCCACGAGTCGCTCCACTTCATACTACTCCTGTCTGTCCACTAAGACCGGGGGTGGTGGTGGAACAGGTTCACAGAGGGGATGTGGAGATGCTACAGGGGTGAGCAGAGAGCAATGGAACACGGGATGGTTTCAGAGTGTTGGTGGGAGCTCCAAATGGTATGCCACAGGATTGGTCTGGGCTGTAATTCGATAGGGCCTGATGAACCGGTGGTCCAACTTATGGGAGGGCTGCTTTGACCGAATGTTCCAAGGGGAAAGCCACACTGAGTCCCCCACCTTTAAGGGGTCTCCTTCCTGCTGTCACGGGTCCATGGTTGCTTTGTAGGCCTGTTTGGCCCAGTTCAATTGTTCCTGCAGAACCAGATGTAGGGCCTGCAGCTCTTGGACAAAGGCATCTGCTGATGGTACTGGTGAACTTGGCGTTGTTCAGGGAAAATAATGTGGGTGGCATCCATAAGTGGCCAGGAATGGGGTCTGACGTGTAGAGACATGCACTGAATTATTATACGTGAACTCTGCCATGGCAAGAAGGTTTATCCAGTCATCCTGCTGATAGTTTATGTAGCAGCGCAGATACTGCTCCAAAGTTGTGTTGGTCTGCTCCGTCTGTCCATCTTACTGTTACATGATAAAATCTATGGACATGGTTTCCCAGGGCCCCTCGGGTGTGGGCAGCGGTTGTAGCAGTCCTGTTGGCCTCCCTGGAAGGTCCTTGGCCCATCGGCACATATCACAGGACTGCACATAGCTAAACACCTCCATCTGCATACAGGGCCACCATAAGTCCCTGGATAACAGGTGCAAGGTTTTGTACCTCCCAAAGTGACCTGCAGCCAGGGCGTCATGGGTAAGCCAGAGTGCCTCCCCTCTTAATGCACCTGGGGGAACATAGGCTCAGCCTTCATATGTAAGGAGGCCTTGTTGCAGGAGGTAGCCCGGGGGGTCCGGCTGAGGAGGGTCCTGTAGCACCCAGGTGATGCGTTGTACCCAAGGGTCATTACTTTGAGCTTGGTGGATCCGATCCTGAAGGGCTTCCGGGATATTGGATCTGGCATTGTGTTAAATTCCGGGTGGTTTGTAGATATTCTAAGTTACAGTGGTCCGTATATACCACCACAGGGTGCTGAGGTCCCTCCAAATGATGTTGCCAGGTCTCAAAGGCAGCTCTGATGGCCAATAGCTCCCTTTCCCAGATAGTGTAATTTTGCTCGGCTGGAGTGAGCTATTGGGAGTAGAAGGCGCATGGTTGTAACACCCAGTGGGGAGAGCATTTTTGTGCTAGGACCACCCCTAAAGCAGTGTCAGAGGTGTAGGCCTGCACGATGAATGGGAGGTTTGGATATGGGTATACAAGGAGTGGGCTGGTCGTAAACCAGGTCTTCAGAGCTTGAAAGGCCTGCTGGGCTTCCGGAGTCCGTTGGAACGGCAAGCGGGGCCATGTCAGTTGGGTCAAGGGGACAGCCAGTGCAGCAAAATCAGGGATGAACTGTCGATAATAATTTGCAAACCCTAAAAAGTGCTGGACCTCTTTACGGTTTCGGGGGGCCTGCCAGGAGAGCACTGCCTCGACCTTGGTGGGATCCATCTGTAATCCTTGGCCAGACACCTGGTCAAACTCTGGCTGGACACCTGGTCAAACCCCTTCCTGTTCAAACTCACATTTTTTGAGCTTGGCATACAATTAATGCTGTCTAGGTCTTTCCAATACAGAGTGCACATGCTCTACATGCCTGGTGGGGTTGCGGGAGTAAATCAAGATATCATCCAAGTACATGATGACATAATGGTTGAGGAGGTCCCGGAACACATGGTTAATAAAACTCTGAAAGACCGCTAGTGCGTTACATAGGCCAAACAGCATTACCAGGTACTCGTACTGGCCATAACAAGTCCCAAAGGCAGTCTTCCACTCATCCCCCAACCGTATCTGAATGAGGTTGTACGCTCCCCACAGGTCTAGTTTGGTGAACCGAGTTGCTCCCCAAAGCCGGTCTAAGAGGTCTGGGATCAGAGGCAGTGGATGCTGATCTCTGATTGTAATCTGGTTAAGGGCCTGGTAATCGTTGCATAAGCACAAGTCCCCTCCCTTCTTTTTGACAAACAGGACTGGTGCTGACATCGGTTGAGGGTCGGATAAATCCCCGCTGTCAGACTATGGAATCCCAGTTATCTAGAGTTCGTCTCCCCCCTTCTGCAAGAAGCACAAGTTTCTTGATTCCAAAAGGTTTATTGAAAAACTATGCTCAGGATACAGGTGTCCACAATCCAAGGGCTGAAGACCCTTGGCTGAACGAAAGCTTCGTTGAGAATGACACATGAAATGAAAGTAACAACACTTCAAACACCCATTCCCAGCCTCCCCCCCAGTCCTGTCTGCGAAGGCATGAGAAGACGAGGACATGAAGGTCGTTGGCTGGAAAGGGCTGATAAGGAACAGAAAAAGGAAAAGAATGCAGCCTTACAGTGTGTTTCATGAACAAGCAGGCAAGTTTCTTTGCTGATGGTATAGTGGTGCAGGGAACAAAGTAAGCTTGTTTTGAGAACAAGTCTACCACTACCAAAATGCATGTGCAACCCTTAGAGGGGGGTAGGTCTGTGATAAAATCCATGGAAATGACTTCCCAAGGCTGGGAGGGGGTTTCCAGTGGTTGCAAAAGTCCCGGGGGCTTCCCCCTCCTAGGCTTTGCCATTATACAAGTAGGGCAAGAAGCTACATATTGGGACACGTCCTTCCTGATACTGGGCCACCAGAACTGTCTTTGCACTAAATGCAATGTTTTTAAGTATCCGAAGTGGCTGGCGGTTCGGGCGTTGTGGCATTGTTGCAGCACCTCTCTCCTTAAGCTAGCTGGGATGTATAGCTTGTTTCCCTTAACCCACTCTCCGGCCACCGTTTGTGTCATTTTTCCTGTGGGCGCTTGCTCCCCCTCCTTTTCCACTTCGCTTTTCACTTTAGCTCTCCACCCCTCGAGGCTATCTTGCTTTGTGGTTGTCTGGCTACGTGTAGTAACCACACCTCCCAATTGGCTGGGGGAGAACACAGTGTCAATAGTCTTCTCCCTCCTGCTCTGATGTTGGGGCATGCGCGAGAGAGCATCTGCCAGAAAGTTGGACTTGCCGGGTAAGAAGCTTAAAGTGAAATCAAACTTTGAAAAGAACTTGGCCCAGCCGAGTTGCTTAGCATTAAGATGCCGGGGCGTGTGGAGTGCTTCTAGGTTTTTGTGATCAGTCCACACCTGTAACGGATGACAAGCTCCCTCCAGCCAGTGGCATCAGGTGGTGAGAGCAACTTTCACGGCAAACGCTTCCTTCTCCCACACACTCCAATTTCATTCTGCTTCCGTACATTTTCTGGACAAGTATGCACATGGCCGCACTTTGCCATCATCCCCTTTTTGCATGAGGACCCCCCCAATGGCGGCGTCACTTGCATCCACTTGCACTATGAAGGCTCGGTTCTCATTGGGATGCTGTAGGACCGGCTCTGTGGTAAAACGGTCCTTCAGTGCTTCGAATGCTAGCTGACAGTTTGGCCCCCACCCGAGCTTAGCCATCGGCTTAGAGGCTTGCTCTCCTTTCCCTTTTGTTTTAAGCAAGTCCGTTAAAGGGAGGGCAACTTGGGCGAAACCTTCAATGAACTGTCTATAAAAATTAGCAAAGCCCAGGAAGGATTGCAATTGTTTTCGGGTGGTGGGCGCTTACCAGTCCCGCACTGCTTTAACTTTAGCGGGGTCCATTTTTAATCCTTGCCCCGAGACACAATAGCCTAAATAATCCAACTCTTTCTTATGGAATTCACATTTGGATAGTTTGATTGGGAGCCTGTGGTGCATTCGGGCGGCCAATACTTTCCAGACTAATTTTACATGTGCTTCTTTATTTTCTGAATAAATTAACACGTCAGCCAGGTAAACAACGACCCCCTTGTACAAGAATTCATGCAAAACTTCATTGATCATCGTCATGTAAACCGAAGGGGCCCCTTTTAAGCCAAATGGCATGACGAGATATTCATATTGGCCTAAGGGGGTATTGAATGCGGTTTTCCATTCATGCCCTTCCCTTATCCTGACATGAAAATAAGCATCTTTGAGGTCCAATTTTGAAAAGATCTTACCCTGCGCCTCCACACTACGTAGGTCTTGGATCAACGGAATCGGGTAGGCATTGGTCATAGATACAGCACTGATGCCCCGAAAATCTGTGCAAAGTCTGAGCCCCCTGTCTTTCTTCTCCAAAAACAATACAGGGGCCGCATGTGGGGAGCTGGCAGGTCGAATGAAGCCTCTCTCCAGATTCTTATCTATGAACTTCCTGAGTTCTTGTCTTTCTGCCGGGCTCATGGAATATAGTTTCCCTTTGGGGAGCCCTTCACCCGGGATCAATTCAATGGCACAGTCTGTATTCCAATGAGGCGGCAGCCTATCCGCCTCCTCTTCACTAAAGGCTTGAGCCATATCCAGGTATTCTAGTGGAATTAGATTTAGCTCCTCTGTAGATAGAAGGGTGACCTCCAAATTCGCCGGGGCTTGCCCGCCCCACTCCGATCTCCAATGATGCTTTTGGCAATATTCTCAATCAAAGACTATCATCCCTTTGGCCCAACTGATATAGGGGTTGTGGTCCCAGAGCCATCTACTGCCCAGGATGAGTGGATACTTGGCTGCTTGGCTTACAACGTATAAGTGACTTTCCCAATGTTTGCCCATCCCCGTGGGCACCCAGGGGATGCTCATCCCCGTGGGCACCCAGGGGATGCTCCAGAACAGCGGGATTCATGTTAGAGCCGTCCATATGCTCCAAAACTATTGGGACTTTCAGTTCATGGGTTTCCAACCCTAGACCATTCACTAGTGCTGGCGCAATAATGTCCCGTGAGCACCCTGAGTCAATTAAAGCTTGTACTCAGACATGGGTCCCCCTTTTTGGGTTCATTAATGTAACCGGGATAAATAATATGGCCCCTCTTTCTCTCACCTCCTCCAGTGTGGTTTTCTCTTCGATCTGTCGCTGGGAACTCCTTACGACAGATCCATCTCGTTTCCCGACGGCGGGCTGGTGGTTTCGGGGTCTGGAAGCTGAGCGTCAAACTCCATCAACACTTCCTCAGCCTCTAATCCTGTCTCAGCGCACCCCCTCTTAGTTGTTCCTCGACCTCTGCTGGCACGTGGGGCCGGGCTGGGCCGAGCCAGTGGCGGTGGCGGAGCTTGTGCCTGGAGAGGGCAGTGCGCTGCGAAATGCCCACTACTTCCACATTGGAGACACAGACCCTGTCTCCAACATTATTATCCGGCCCCAGTTGCTGCAGGAGGACCCCGTCCCCCTCTCAAAGCTGGCGGGGCTTGCCGGGTTCCCGTGGCTTGCTGTTGCTCTACTAGCCGGACAATTTGGGTGCGGTTTTTTTTACTTCACATGCTAGTTATATCCATCCCAGGAGCATTGGGGGGTCATCTTGCATCAGTGCCCGATCGAGCAGCTTGGGATTCATGCCATTATGGAACAGTCCCACTTTCGTTCCCTCCTCATAATGCGGGCACTTAGCGGCCAGTTGGCGGAATTTGGCCGCGTAATCTCTCACGGCTTGGGATCCCTGACGAAGGGTCTGGAGTTCGGTGCGAGCCCTCTCACCCTCCAGGGGATCTTCATACTAGGATCTTAGCGCTGCGATGAAGGCTTGCAAACTTCCCAGTTCTGGGGCCACAGTATAGTAAACAGTTACATACCACTCAGCTGCTATGCCGTCCAAGCGGGCTGCCAAATGTATTACTCGACTTTCTTCGTTGGGGAAGAGGTATCCCCACTGATTGAAGAATTGTAGAGCTTGTACTACAAAGAACCCCAACTTGCGTGGGTCCCCATCAAAAGTAGATTCCAGCTTAATCCATCCCATAGGCAGCTCTGTTCCACCAGCTGCCATCGCTTCAGCTGGTTGGACTGGTTGCCCAGCCGGTATTTGCGGTGCGGGGCCCCTAGCCCGAGGTAAAATTGGCTGTTGCGGTTGGAACGGCACCCTTGCTCCTGGTGCTGGTCTTAACAGCACTCGTCCCCCAGGACGTGGTTGTGGCTGGAACGGGGCTTGTGGTCGACCCGGCGGCCCGGCTCCCCCCGGAGCTGGCTGCGGCCCAGGCTGCGGTGGTGGTGGCACCGGGCCTCAAGGCTGAGGCATGGCCACCCTCGGGGCAGCTGGTCCTGGTCCTGCTGGAGTGGCCCCCTTGACTGGTACCACTGGGCCGATTGGAGGGATTACTGGATCACATGGTGCTGGACCTGCTGGCGCTGTCCCTCCAGGTGCAGCCAGGGCCCAGTGGCGGGGGTAGCAGAATCAGCGGGCCCTGGGCTGGAGGGGCAGGCAGCTGTGTACAAACCCTGGGAGCCGGCAAGGCGAGGAGTGGCTGGGGTCCTGTCAGGGCCGGGCCACACGGTTGTATTGGCCCGACCGCAGACCCCGATCCTTGAGACATGGGCGCCCTTGTATCAACTCCCAGCACTGCTCCCGTTTCTCCCTGGACCATCAGACTGATGAGATAGGTGGCCTGGGCTAGATCTTCACGCATTGCCTCCATTTGCGCCTCCAAGGCTTGGTAGCGATCTTCAGCCAGACCGCTGGAGTCCAGTTCTCGTTCTTCCTCTCCAGTTTGCTGGAGCAAACTCTCCTCCCAGGCTCGCTGTGCGCGATTGGCTCTCTCTGTCGCCTCTTCTGACAGGCCGGGTCCCATTCCTTGTTCGCCTGGCGCACCTTGAGTCCTGGCGGTGGACGGTCCCAGTCCCTCTGAAGCACTGGTGACCCAACCCTTAGCAATCCCAGTTACAGCAAGTATCCCATACTGCAGCACTCGGGCTTGGCCTTGCAAGTTACTCCCACGACCTTCTCCCCCCGGGAATCCCGTCTCGCTCTCCCAGGTTCCAGCTGAACCAACATCCGCATAATCCCAGCTCATTAGCTCCGTGTGTGGTGCCATCCAGTTCGGGAGACTACCAGTCTCATCAGGGGGAGTCCATTCCACGAGTCCATTCCACGAGGGAGTCCATTCCCAGCGGTACCAGGGTTGAGCTCTGGCTCTTGCAGCTCCCGCAGAGAAGGTGGACAACCGGCTGGTTTCCCAGACCTGGCCTCCTGTTGCCCTCAGGTCTTCCGACAATGGGGCCAGATTCGAGTCCACCATGGAGTGGGAGAACATGGTGCTCATGCGCCATTCCCTGGTGTCCCAGGGTGTCGGACCCCACTGCCGAGGTGTTGGTATGGATGTCAGGGGGTTGAAGTCTCGTCCCACACTGACTCTTGGCTGCACTCCTTCCCGGCTCGCTCTCGCCTGCACGGTCCCACCATCAGGCAGCATTGGTGGCCCCGCACCCTCCGTTCCAGGATCAGACGGGTCTGTCGGATTAGTTCCGGTATCCATCCTTCCTAGGTGAGGGGTCGGGGGAGTAGAGGGGATTCTCAACAAAATGTTAGACTATGGAATCCCAGTTATCTAGAGTTTGTCTCCCCCCTTCTGCAAGAAGCACAAGTTTCTTGATTCCAAAAGTTTTATTGAAAGACTATGCTCAGGATACAGGTGTCCACAATCCAAGGGCTGAAGACCCTTGGCTGAATGAAAGCTTTGTTGAGAATGACACATGAAATGAAAGTAACTATTGAGATATGTAAACTGTGTGAGGTAGCAAGCAGTTCCATGACAGGAGGTTATGCGGAGCATGCTGTCAGGCTGTTCTATAACTGTATGTATATATGTAAATATCCACCTATATCAAGTGCACCTTCCTAGCAGGAGTGTTGTATTTATTTCTCTCTTGCATACTAAGCCACACCCATGGGCCTACCAGGACAGTCTACGCTTCACAATACCCAATAGGGTTATGAGCCCAGCCTGGTAGACTGCACTGGCTGGTGGAGGCTTTGTGCAGAGAGCTGTTGCTGAGAGCGGTAAGCAGAGGTGGATGAGTGGAGCCGACTGGGAAGAGTTTCGAGGACGGTGCTCTGCGCTGGTTTGCTGGCAGTGCTTCACCAGGCCCAGAGGGAGACGGTGTTCCTGGCTCATCGACTGGCGGCAGTTTGTTGGAGACTGAGGACGATGAGAGGCCTACGGAAGTAATTCCGGTGGTTCCTGTAACAGGCGGTGGCGGCGCCATGGCGCAGTCTACCATAGCCCTCATAGACTGACTGACTCTAATTACTCCTCATGGAGTCTAAAGATGGAGTGGTTTCTGGCGGTTTGTACATAACCCTCCTAACTGCCCCATGTCTGCAGCTGATGCAGCGTCGGACGAGAAAGCGCTGGCACATATTGTACTCAGCCTGTCTGACTCACAGCTGGTATTCGTCCGGTCCCAGCAGTCTGCAAAAGGTGCCTGGGACGCCCTGCGGGGGGTGTATGCGAGGGAGTCAGCTGGAATGCTAATTGCCTTAATGAGGTGTTTGTATCAGCTTCAAATGGAGCCAGGCAGCTCTGTTCAAGAGTATGTCAACGCCTTGGCTGACTGCTATTTTCAGCTAGACTCCCGAGGCAAGCAGATACAGGACATTGACAAAGTGTATATCTTGCTTTCCTCTCTCCCTCTGGAGTTTAACCATTTAATTTCTTCATTGGAGACACTGGACACTGCTCAACTGACTCATTCTTACGTGGTCTCCCGTTTGCTGGATGAGGAGGCGTGGCTGCTTGCTTCACAGCCATGTGCTGGGCTGCGTGCCAGACCTGGGAGAGGCGAAGGGGCCTTGTCGGGGAGTTTTCCAAGGGACGGCAGTTTTCTTCCTGAAGCAAGTTCCAGGCAAGCCAACATTCCTGCAGCATCCAGGGTTCGTTGTTGCTTCTTGTGTGGTCAAGATTCGCACCTCAAAAGGCAATGTCCAGAGCTGAGGAGGCGTCGGCAGACTCAGAAGCAAGGGCGGGACCAGACACAGATGGAGAAGCAGCAGAGAGATCAACAGGCCAGGCTTGTGACCACTGGTGTTGCTGGTTCAGAGTGGCTTTTAGACTCTTGTGCCAGCCAGCATTTCTGTAGGTCTGAGGCTTTGCTTTCAGACATCAAAGCCTCTGAACTCTCATGTTTCCTTGGCTGATGGTAGTTCAGCTGTGGTTCAATCACAGGGTAACTTACATTTTCCAACCTTGAATTATGTCTTTTCTGGTGTCCTCTGTGTTCCAGCCCTGGAGAATAATCTTCTGAGCATGAGTGCTTTGGCAAAAGCTGGGTTTACAATTTCTTTTACCCAGCAGGGGTGCTCTGTATCAAAAGGGAGCAAGCAGCTTCTGTCTGGTGTGATGCAAGACAATGTGTATGTTGTGCATAATCATTTTTTACAGGCAGAGGTGGTAATCAACAAGTGTAAGCACGACAAGTGTATACATCTCCTTCATAGGAGAATGGGTCACCCATCATTTGAAAGGTTGTGTAAAAAATTAGCGCTTTTGTCTAGGGAGAAGGTGTTACCTTGCTCTGAGAATTTGGATTGTACCGTGTGCAAACAGGTAAAGACACATGCGTATCCTGCTCCTAAAGTGAGCAGTCGTGTGTCAAAGCATCCTCTTGAGTTGGTATATATGGATCTGGTGGGGCCATACCCCAAGAGTTGTTCAAATAATAGATTCTGTTTAATCCTGACTGATGACAAAAGCTGGTATTCCTGGGTCTTTTCTATGAAGCATAAGTCTGACACGTTCACCATATTCAAGGGTTGGGCTAAGCGTGTTCAGAAGCAATTGGCTACTTCACTTAAAGCCATACAGGTGGATCAAGGTGGGGAATTCATGTCTGATCAATTTGATCACTGGTTGGAGCTAAATGGTGTGGTAAGAAGGGTAACTAACACGGCTTCTCCTCAGGAACATGGATTAGCTGAGAGGAAAAATTCTACTCTTCAGACCATGATGTATGCCATGTTAGCTGATGTTGGTCTTCAGATGAGGTTTTGGGCAGAAGCCATGTGTGCTGCGTGTTATCTGTCCAACAGGTTGTGGACCAGGGCTATTGATAACATTCCCTACCGAGTCCTGTATAACCGGGATCCTAGCCTGGGTTTTCTCAGGATATTCATCATGAAAGCTTCGGTGCACATTCCTCGCAAGTTAAGGAGGAAGGGAAGTGCCAGAACCAAACAGCTTACTTTTTGGGTTATCAACCAAATATGAAATCTTACAGGTTCTGTGATGAGCATCAAAAAATGACGTATAGTCGGTCTGCAAGTGTGTGGGAGCATGGTAATTGGCAGAGGCTGCACGGTTATGAGCAGACGCCACAGGTGATGTTGCCTCTCACAGAGTCCGGCAATGACACGGTTAATGCAGGCTCTGAGCTGGAGGTAAAAAGCAAAAGTGTTTCTCCTGAGAGACAAGCCTCGCAGGCAGCTCCAAAAACTGAGCTGCAGCCTGTTTGTGTGTCAAGTCGCTCAACAAAAGGGATTGCTCCTAAACGTTTTGGGTTTACTCAATCTGTGATAAATTTTGTTGCTGCAAAACAGCCCTGTTTGTACAAGGAGGTGTTATCTCTCCCAGACGAGGAGAGGAAGCCTTTGTTAGAGGCTATGCAAATAGAGTATGATGCCTTGACAGAAAACAAGGTGTTTACTTGGGTTCAAAAGCCTTCTGACTTTAATGTAGTAATTTGCAGGTGGCTGTTTAAGCTAAAAACGCTGCAAGATGGGTCTTTGCAACATAAAGCGTGACTGGTAGTACAAGGATATTCACAGGTCCATGGTCTGGATTATGACTTGGTCTTTTCTCCCACAGTGTGCAGCAAATCTTTTAAGGTCGCACTGTGTCAGGCAGGAGTTTAAAAGAAGCTGGTACAGCACTTTGATGTTAGCACTGCATTTCTACACACTACTCTAGAGGAGATCATTTACATGAAACAGGTTCCAGGTTTTGAACATACTGACAAAAGTTTGGTGCTCAAATTGAATAGAGCTTTGTATGGGCTGAAACAATCCAGCCAGCAATGGTTCCTATACATACCTACTTCTCTACAGAAATATGGTTTTAAACAGAGTGTATCTGATCCATGTGTATTTACAAGACGTGTACTGGTTTCTGATGTCACAGTTCTTATCTTTGTGGATGACATTCTGTTTATACATGACACAGCTGCGCGCAGTTACAATAGTTTGAAAGTGTGGCACAGAGTATTCGCAAGATCAAATCTCTTGGTCCAGTGAGCAATTATCTGGGTATGACCGTGACACAAGGTTCTGACGGCCATTACCAACTGAGTCAAAGAGACAAAATTGTCAAATTGTTATTTGAGTTTGGTATGGCAGATGCCAAGGTGGTATCCACTCCCATGAGTACAGGTTATCTGAAAGAACCTGATGGTGATCTATGGTATGACATGACCAGATATCAATCTTTAGTGGGTTCACTTCTATACCTAGCTACGTGGACTAGGCCTGACATCTGTTACACGGTTCATTTGCTTTGCCAGAGGATGCACTGTCCTTATCAACGTGATTGGACAGCAGCAAAAAGAGTGCTGAGATATCTCAAGGGTACTTTAGATCACAATCTAAGGTTGAAGGTATCAGATACGTTGAAATTACATGCTTACTGTGACTCCAGCTGGGCTGATCGACCAGGGGCAAAGTCCACAACAGGGATAGTGATCATGTTAAATGATGCTGTGGTATTGCATAAGTCTTTGAAGCAAACTATCATAGCCACAAGCACGTGTGAGGCAGAGTATGCTGCTATACATGCCACTATTATACAACTTGAATAGATGTATCAATTGTTAAAAGATTTGAAAGTAAACTGTGATCTTCCAATTCAGATTTCCTGTGATAACTCTGCTGCCCTGAGTTTGACCGAAGACTGTGCTGCAAGAGCCAGAAGCAAGCACATCTTGATTCGTTACCAAATTGTCAAAACTAATGTTGTTAATGATTTTGTGAAAATTGTTAAATGTGCTTCTGATTGTAATCTTGCTGATGTATTCACCAAATGTATGTACTCTGATCAGTTTCAGTATTTCAGAGTGGGATTAGGTGTAACTCTTGCTACCTAGGAGGTGTATTGAGATATGTAAACTGTGTGAGGTAGCAAGCAGTTCCATGACAGGATATAGATGAGTTTGAGCTAACTGTCAGACTAGCAATCATGTGACTACAAGCAGGTGCTCCTAATTGATGTCTTGTGAGTCTAGTTAGGGATTGCATCAGCTTGTTAGTGATTGGCTAGGATACAGCACATTAGCTGTCTGTATAGTATGCAAGTTGGGCTCAGCTTTCAGAGAGGTTATGCGGAACATGCTGTCAGGCTGGTCTATAACTGTATGTATATATGTAAATATCCACCTATATAAATATTAAGTGCACTTTCCTAGCAGGAGGGTCATATTTATTTCTCTCTTGCATACTAAGCCACACCTGTGGGCCCACCAGGACAGTCTACGCTTCACAATACCCAATAGTAACAACACTTCAAATACCCATTCCCAGCCTCGCTCCCTAGTCCTGTCTGCGAAGGCATGAGAAGACGAGGACATCAAGGTCGTTGGCCGGAATGGGCTGATAAGGACTCTTTGCTCCCATGGATATATGCAGCCTGGGTACCACCTGGGCCTGGAGGGAGGAAAACTAAACAACTACAGATTATAGCATGTTAACATGGTGCAACTCTGGCAAGAAGTTTGACAAGACAACTGACACTCTGACTCTCGCTCTAGGTTTTTTGCCAAAAAGTCCTTTAGGGCTACTCGTTCTGGCTCTGATAATGAGTAGAGTCATCCGTTGGGAAGTGATTTATCAGGGAGCAGGTTTATGGCACAATCGTAGGGTCTGTGGGGATGCAATTGATCAGCCCCCTTTTCTTCGAAAACGTCCTGGTAGTCTGCATATTGCAGTGGTAGGACCGTCTCCCTTGGGTTGGTGCCAGCCAATACTGTTCAGGGTGTGTCTGCAGATCTGGGATGAAACTGCACTGTCAGGGTACCCCAGTTGATACCAGGGTTGTTTAGTTGCAACCAGGTCATGCCCAATACCACTGGATGACGGGGCATGTCCACCAAGTCGAACCAGAGGTGGTGGTCCTGATGATTTCTGATGCAGACCACTAGTGGGCCCACCTCCTGGGTCACCGGGCCAGACTTCAGGAGGTGCCTGTCAATAGCTTCAACCAGGGTTGTGCTTTGCTTGCTACGAATGTGGACCTGATTTCGCTGGGCAAATCCCAAGTCCATAATACACAGGGAGGCGCCAGAATCAATTATGGCCTGGGTTGCTAGATATCGCCCATCAGGTAGCACGAGTTCTAGGGGCAAGAGAAGGTGTCCAACACTGGCATCCAAAGCCCCATTACTATAGTGCTCGATTACTGCCGGGCCTGGCTGCCGCTTCTCTGCACAGGAGCTTGCGAAATGCCCAGCTCCCCCACAATACAGGCAGAGACCTTGGGTGCGCCTCCTGGTTTTCTCGGCAGTGGTCAGGCATGGTCGGTCTCCCCCTAGCAGCATGGGTTCCCTTCCATCCAGGGCCACCGTTGCAGGCAGTGTGGTGTCATCTGGGGCAGGAACCAGGCAAGGCGATTCTGCCTGCAGTACTGCCTCACCCTAGGACTGCTTGCACGCTTCCAGATGCTGGTAAATCTGCTGGCATAGAACTACCAAGGCTTGGAGCATGGAGGGACGTTCAGTGCGGGCTAGTTCATCCAGGACTGGGTCCGATAGTCCTTCCACTAGAGCTGCCGTCCATGAGAGCTGCCTTGTTCCAGGACAGGTCCTGGGCCAGGCGCCTGAATTCCATAGCGTAGGTTATCACTGTGCCCCGCCCCTGGCGTAGGCATCGGATGCTGGTCAAGCCCCTATTGCAATGCTTGATTTTGTATCACTAAAGCAGCAGCTGCCCCAACCTCCATCCTATGAAAGTGGGGTGGAAGCAACGTGTCCCGCTCAGGGCTGGCCACAACAGGCAGGTGGCTCACTGGTACTGCAGATGGTCCCAAGGTTAGTTGCCAGGAAGTCAGTAGCCAAGGAGCCGGCAAACGAGAGTCCAGAAGTCAGGCCAAGTGTCAGAGCCAATACATCAGTCAGAGAGAGGAGCAGGCAGAAGGGAAGTCAGAAGGCAGGCTGAGGTCAGAGTCTGATCACTCAAGAAGCAGAGCAGGGCAGGGCAGGGCAGGGCGGGGCGGGGCGGGTCGGGTCAGGGCAGGGCAGGGCAGGGCAGGGCAGGGCAGGGCAGGGCAGGGCAGGGCAGGGCAGGGCACAAGGCAAGGGCAGATCAGGAGCTTCCAGGCGCAGTGCTCTGGTCACAGGGAGTGGCAAGCTGAATTGCTTCTACACTTGGCTTCTTCAGCTTCTCTCTCTTATATTGTCCAAACAAGGAGCAGGTGTTGTTTCTTTGCCTGATAGCCCCAGCCGGTGCTGTGCCTGCAAATGAGCACTTTTTCTCCTCTCCAACAGAGCTGCCTTTGCTTTATTTTTCCTCTTCTCAGCTGGCCCAGAGAGCTCAGGTTTCTCTTTTGCTCTGGGGGAGTCTTTGTCTCCAACAGCCTCTGCAGAGGTTTCTGGCTGCTCCTCATCTCCAACAGCCTCTGCAGAGGTTTCTGGCTGCTCATGCTGAGTTTCCTCCAGAGCAACAGCAGTCATGGCTGGCTCTGGCTCCAGAGTAGATCCTGCTGGCTCTTCCATGGCTGGCTCTGGCTCTAGCATAGCCCCTGCTGGCTCTTCCTGCTCATCCTTTGTAACTTTCTTTTTTGCATACATTTGTATGAAAGGCTTAGATAACTTGATATATGAATTATTTATTATATATGCACTATGTCACTTTAAATCAATTTTACTAACATAATGGTTTATTTGATACTGTAGTGGCACTTTAGCCCGGGTTGTGGTTTCTCCACCCTGCAGATGAGGTGACAAAATAGCAAAAGCCCTGTCACTACCTCACCTTTTGAGGTGAGGGCAGATTCAAGTTGTCTGGCAGGCTTGTTTTTGAGCACAAACTAGGGGACAACTCACAGAGGCAGCCTGTTCAAAAACTGAAGCTGGCAGCCAAAATTGTCTCCACAGCTTGGGTTTCTACTTCACATGGCCCTGCTTGTGATGTGGGCTTCAGCTTTTTGGAGGAAACTGGCTTCCACATTACCATGGAAATGTCAGCCCCAAACCCTTTGTGAGTCAGAATTAGAATTGGGCAGTTTCAGGACTGACCAGATCGACTTTATCGATCCAGTGCAGGCCCGTGTTAAAAGCAGCACTGGCATTAAGTTGTGAGGTGGAATGGAAAGGAGGCACTGTACAAGATTTCTGCTTTGCTGATTACAAATCATACCAAAAGCATGTGAAGTGTAATTTTCTCCTTCAAGCACAAGGTGGTGGTCGAGCATTATCTATTTATGCACACACACACACACACACACACACACACACACAGCTAATGCTGCTGTTTTAGGTGGCGCTTGATCCCTCTGAGCAAGAAGGCAGAGCACATTTTTTCCCATTTATGTTATAGTTGAAGATCTCCATCTATCTGTCCTTTGGAATAATCCCTCCTTGGAGATCCTGAAGTTCTTGTATTGTCAAGAAAAAGCAAAACAACTGTGTGTGTAAAATTGTTCCTTTTACACTGGCTACCAATTTGCTTCAGAGTTCACTTCAAATTTATTGACCTTCAATGCCTTTTACAGAGCCAGACTACACGAGATGCCTGACACACAAAGAACACGTGTCATGTCCCACAAGTTTTCCTGTGAGGGGTAGTCTTACAAAGAACAGCTGGAATTTCCTCTGGGAGCTGCGGGGGGGGCATAACAAGAGACTGGAAATGTCAGTCTATGGAGAACAGGGTACGTTGGAGCTGACTCCCCCCCTTGCAGCAAGAAATCCAAGCTCTCTTGAGTCAAGGTTTTTTAATGAGAAATCATAACTACAGCGTATATATGTCCATAGGTTACACAGAAGCAATAAAAGCATCTGGCTGTACACAGAACCCTTGTTGAGAATGACGTATGGAATGCTTGCTACGAAGTTTCAGTCCCTCTCTGTAAGTCCCCACCCTTGGTGCCCGACCAGCTGGGCATAGTCAGTGGGAGAGTAGGAAGGAGCTGTCCCAAGGCCACTGTGGTGAGCCATCTTAGATAAGAGTGCAGTCTTCCCAGGAGATGGACAGCCTATGTGAAAAACTACACACATACACACACAGAAGATGATTGCAAAGTTCACAAAGATGGAGGGACTGTGGGTAACAGACCTGATATTTTGCCCCCCCCAAAGACCCCCCTTTACCCCCCTGGCCCCGGCTTGTTGGGGTATTTCTTGTGGAAGTTAGTTGTAAGGCGAGGAGCGTTCACATGGGAGTGTTCGACCCACTCCCTGAAACATTCGTCAAAGTCTTTCCACCTGATTAGGTAGTAGAGTTTTTTATTTCTCCATTTAGAGTCTAAAATTTCTTCCACTTCATAGTGGACTTGGCCATCAATCAGGGTAGGATGTGGAATGTCTTTCTCCGGGTGCCACTCATCGCGGGGGGGGGGGGGAGCTTTCTTTAACAGACTAAAGTGAAAGATTGGGTGCATTTGGCATAGGTTCTTTGGCAACTTGAGTTCTACTGTCACATCATTGATTACCCTTTTGACTGGGAAAGGAATCATGTATTTGAGTCCTAGTTTTTTGCATGGCTGGTCACTTCTGAAGTTCTTAGTGGAGACATAGTGGAGACTGCTCTAACCCGAGCAGTCGGGTTAGAACAGATAGAAGAAAATACTACTTTACACAAAGGGTGATAAACACATGGAATTCGTTGCCACAGGAGGTGGTGGCAGCTATAAGCATTGCCAGCTTCAAGAGGGGACTGGACAAATATATGGAGCAGAGGTCCATCAGTGGCTATTAGCCACAGGAGATAGATGGTATTCTCTTTGTGGGGAGGTGGTGCTCTGTTGTCTTGGTGCTGGAAGGAAGGAAGTGGGAGGGCTTCTGGTGTCCTGGCCTCACTGACAGTCCTTTAGATGGCACTGGATTTCTAGCCACTGTGTGTGACAGAATGTTGGACTGGATGGGCCACTGGCCTGATCCAACATGGCTTTGCTTATGTTCTTATGCTTATGTTCTTACATACACTCTGTCTCCAGGTTGTAGGTTCCATTGTTCTGTGCGATGCTGATCTGCATATTTTTTGTAATCCTCTTTGGCTTTCTTTAAGGTCTCCTGGATGATAAGCCACTGAACTGTTAAGGAGGACCACCTTTTTCCTAGGTCTCCTGGCTTAACAGTTTCTGAATTTGTGGCGAAGGGTTGGGCTTGTCCTTTGTATCCGTGTACTAGCTTAAAGGGAGACACACCTGTAGAACTGTGCACTGCATTGTTGTACGCATATTCGGCAAAATGGATAAAGTGAAAAACTACACACACACACACACAGAAGATGATTGCAAAGTTCACAAAGATGGAGGGATTGTGGGTAACAGACCTGACAGGAAAAAAGTTGAGGCTTTTTGCAAGAGAGAGAAAATCCCTCCCATTGCAATTCTCACTTCATTGTGATTGTCTGTCTAGCCACTCCTTCTCTCCTCCTTTCCATCTCCCCTCCCATCCCCTTTCCTCTTGCAGGTTCAATGAATTGCTGGTTTGAAAGCACCAAGGGGAAGTTCCTTTTTATTCTTTTTGCAGTGAGCCTGTGCAACTGAAATTGACCGAACTTCATCAATTTCACCTCCTAGCTAAGTAGAGGAGGCCAGTCAATTTCACCCATAGCCAGGAGGCATCCTCAGGGGGCTTTCATTCCCTTTCTTGATCACTGGCTGGACTTCCATTAAAAAGAGGGGCCATTGTCTGAAACTTGTCCAACTGGAGTGGCTCCTAACCAGAGAATTCTGGAAACTGTAGTTCTGTGAGGGAAATGTGGAATCTTTCTGCAAGTTGCTCTGTGCTCCAGCAAGCCAGATGGGGAAGTGAGAGGGAGGTGGCTTGGTGACTGTTGCAATGGCCAGCCAATCAGCGAATTGCATAGCTGCATGGGCCAGAAGGGGGAGAGGTTTGGGGATGGCTGCAAGGGCCAACCAATCAATGCTACAGCTGGGAGGGAAGTGGCTTCAGGACTGTTCCTTGGGTCACCAATCAGCAGCCAACACAGCCAGATAGGAAAGAAGGAGGAAAGGAGACTCATAATTTCCTCAAGTAAGGTGCTTCTTTAAGAGCCAGCTTATTGGGGAAATGGAGAAATGTTTGCTCCTGGGCTCAGATCCATATGGATCTTCCATGACTAATGGCTCAAGAGTTCTATGTCTGGCTATCTATTGGAACCCAAGGGACCCAGTTTCTGCCATGATATAATGTGACCAAGAGGCTGAGTGCAGGTGGATCTAGATTCATTCATTCATTCATTCATTCATTCATTCATTCATCCATTCATTCAGGTTTTTCTCAAACCTTCAGGAATTTTTTTGCTTTGGCTTTGTGGAGATAGCACTTACTTTGCTATATTCACCTGCAGCCTCCATGTTACACAAAGGTGTGTGCAGGGGCCCGACTTCCTCCACTGGGCTGGAGGCCAATGAGCATTGTTCAGGCAGGGTCTCCTTCAGCCCCTCCTGACAGCACAGAAAGTACACTGCGGATGTGATGGATTCTTTGAGGAGGCCTTCATCCTCGCTGAAGTCATACTCCAAGTCAGTTTCATAGTGACTTCCAGGCATATTTGACTCTAAATTTTTCAGGCTCTGTGTGTTTTGCCTCACAGTCAAAACTCTCTCCTGGTGACCTGGAAGGAATGGAGGGTTTAGAAACAAATAAAAGCTTCAAACTGAACACAAGATGATTTTGTTTGTTGGTTAAGAGCATGAGCAATTAAGGTCTCTGTTATCTTTAGGCCACACATTACATTTTTGGGCAAGTTGGGTGTGAGGTATGGTCATTGCGAGGGCTCCTCTGCATCTTCCTCTGTCATGCACTACCAGAGGGCCACCGGACGGCCACAAGGGAGGTTGCACCTATTCCCTGGCACCAGCACCTCCCAATAGCCCAGGTCCCTCAGAGCCCTGACCTGGCACCATTGTCTCCTCCCCGGCTTGGTTCTAAAGTCCGCTTTTACCTCCCCTACAATTATCTCCAGCCCCATCTCCTAGGACGGTCTCTGGGGTATGGGCCACCGGCAGGGCCAAGTGTTGGAGTAAGGCCCAGACTATCACCCGGCTCAATTCCCACTGGCCTTCTCCTGGGCAGCTGCAGCCAGGGACTTAGGCTGCTTCAGGGTCAGGACTCTGCCCCGGGCCCCTCCCCTCCCCTGACATCTCTGCTAGCTGGCCTGGGCCTACCATTGCTGCAGCATTGGGGCCAATCTGCATTTTTGGCCCTGTTTCTGGACCCATTGCAGTTGCTACCAGGTGACCTTCCTATTTGCATGACTGCCCAGCTCTGCCATTCAATGTGGAAAGGCCCACCACTCAGGGCTGCTGCCCACTTTCCTGCCGGATTTAGCACTCACACTGGGCACTTCATTCTGGCTTGGTGAGTTCTCCCCCGCCTCTGAGTGTCCCAGCAGTGATTGGGGACCTTCCCAGGGGCTGGGGGGTGGGCTGAGTTGAAGCTGTAGCCATGCCATGGGGTGGCTGTTGGGCACTGCATTGAGTCCAGGATGGTCTCCAGACATTGGATTTCAGTTCCTCTGACCAACTCCCTTTGCCTAAACTCCCACAGCAGTTGTGGGGAATGTTGCTTTGAAGATCAGAGGAATTGCTTTTCTGCTTGGAACTGCAGCTCCTCCTCAGCCCATTTTTGGAACCTGAAGTAGTCCTGACAGGTACCTTCATGCTCAGATTACTCCATGTGCTGTTCCAGTTATTTCAGTAACTCCCTGCTAGGGGTGTTTCAGCTCCAGGAAACAATACAGTAGAGGGCGAGGCAGAAGCTCCACCTCCTCCCATGCCAGAATTCTGAGCCAAAATGGGCTCCCTCTGTTCTTTCAATGGCATTCTCTGCAGCTGCTCTGGGGCTGCAGGCCAAGCCAATTTGGTTAGAGGAACCCAGAGCCAACTTGACAAAAAGCCCATGGTGTCGTTTGGCCTTCAGTCCAACAGCCCTCACTGCAAAGAGCTGGAAGAGAAGCTGCAAGATGGAGTGACACAACTGGGTGTTTCTCCCCCTCCATCCTGGCCTCTGCCATGACCTCATTAGGTGCCTTTAGCCAAGCCCCCACCCCAGGTGTAATTGTGTCTACTTGGGGCATAGGCAGCTTGTCCTGTGAAGAGCCATGGCTCAGTGGCAGAGAACACACGGAAGGTCCCTCAATCAGTCCCAAACATCTCTGGAGAAAAGTATCTCAGGGGTGGGGAGTATTTGCCTTTGCCTGAGACCCTGGAGAACTGCTGCCAATCAGAAGAGAGAAGACTAAGAGAAAAGTCCATCTGATTCCACATCCTTCACTTAGGAACATTTATGACTCCCTGGCAGCTCTCCATTCAGTCATTCTGTGGACTTGGGCTTATCTTAATAGGATGAAATGATCCCGGTTTGAACCAGGTTTGAACCAGGATTGTTCCCAACTATTCTAGTTTATTTTTAAAAAATAATGCATCTTTGCACAGGGATTCCAGGTTGTCTTCACTTTCCTTTCCCTCTGTTTCTTCTTTCTCTGTCTCCAGGACCCGACAGTTTCTGCCGCCTGTCTGTGGCTCTCTTCATTGAATTCTTTTCTCATGGCCTCCGACCTTGAATCAACATCCACATCTAGTGATCTGCCTAGCTTATCCTTTCCTTTCCATTTTTACCTCATTCGCTTCAAGCTCCAGGCATTCTCTGACATCCCCCTGTGGAGGCCAAACCTCTTCCTGGACATCACAAGGCCTTGCTGCATTTGATCTTGAGTCACTTCAGCCAATGATCCTGTCTGACCATCTTGATACTGGTATTCTTTAATAAAGTATCTTTAACTCATACACCTGACTGATGCAGTGAAGTGCTTGTGGAAAATATCTAAAAGGAAAGAGAAGGACTCCCCTGGATAATACTGTGAAAGTAAGAAGGCAACTGCCTACCAGAAGGTAACAACTTCCAATAAATCAACTACAATTCAAAAATGTCAATCTGAATTTTTTTAAAGTGCTGAAAGTGCTCAAATATGCTCACAATAAGTAAAATATATAAAATAAGAGCATATATATATGTTTACTTTCTCTTTCCCTGCTGCCTCCAGTGTCAGGTCTATGGATGACAGGCTATGGCAGATAGATCCCTGTACCCTCACATCAAGTACTCCATGGTCTTGGTTGAAAAGGCTTTATTCAAGGAATCAAATCATGTTCATAGATAAGTCCACAGGTCGATCAAAAGTTGACAGGAATAACAAGATCTGTAAAGGTTATAGTTCTTATAGGTCTCAAGTACACATCCCCCCTCCCAACAGGAAAACATAACTTTTGGCGCAAGAAGCCCTGAGAACTCCCTAAATTGTTTATATGCTTTGTCTAGACAGGAGAGAGGCAACAGATTAAGAATGAAACATGGTATTAACAACTGCACAAAAGAAAAGAGGACTATTACCAAAGCTCTTTTTTGACTTGATACAACAGGAGACTTTAGAAGATGTATGGAGAAGAGAATATCCTAAAAGTAGACAATTTACTTTTTACTCTGCAAGGCACTGTACACTATCAAGAATTGATATGATCTGGGCCTCAAAAGACTTAGCGTTATGGACTAAGGAGGTAGAAATAATGCCGATGGTAGGCTCAGATCATAATCCAATCATGTGGAAATTAGGGAAAAGGAGAAAAAGGAAAGCATGGAGAATAAATGAGGACTTGCTACAGGAAGGAGAGAATATGGAGATGTTGAGAAGAGAGACAAAGTTCTTCATACAATACAACGTAAATAAAGAAGTACCAACTGATAAAGTTTGGGACGCTTATAAGGCGGTTATAAGGGGCATACTAATGGACTTAAATGGTAGAGCAAGAAAAAAGAAAGAGGAGAAAAGACAAGAGATTGAGGAGAAAATAAAAGCCAAAGAAATACAGTTAAAAAAGAGACCAGGGAAAAAGAAATTATATCAGGAAATTAAAATACTTCAAGAACAGTTAACAGCAATGAATAATAAGGAATTGGAGTGGAATCTTAAAAGATTGAATCAGAAAGCGTTTGAAGGTGCAAATAAACCTGGGAAGTATTTGGCATGGCAACTGAAGAAGAGAAGGGAAAAGAAAATAATAAATAGAATTTGCGAAGATAATAAAACGTATTTGGAACAGACTACCATTAGTAGAGCCTTTTACAAATTCTACGCTAAGTTGTATAATAAGAAAGAGGTAAATAGAGTCAATAGCATTATATTTGGAGAAAATGAAACTTCCAGTAATTTCTTTTTTTTTAGAAAAATTTTTATTGGGTTAGGATCAATTATTTATACATTACAATCAATTCTCCCATTTTCCATTTCTAACCCCCTCCCTTTCCCCCCCTTTTTTGTTGACTTCCAACAGTTTTCCAACCCTTTGTCCCTTTTCCCTTACTCTTTTTAGATTCCTCTATCTAACAAATATATAATCTCCCATTTATTCTAAGCAATACATTCTTAACTATTTTTAATACTCTATACCCAAACTATGAGTCATTATTTCCATATTGGATAAACAATTTATCCCATTTTCCATAATTCCGATTTCAAATATTTCAATAAATCATGAACCATATAAATCATATATTCGTTTAAATCAAACAATTTGACTTATGCTCTTATGCTCATTCTATCTTCTTCGTTCTATTTTAGTTATAATTAATTACTTTAATATTTCTATTTCCCTTCAATAATAATTCTATATAACTATCATCACATAATCAATTTGACTCATATATATCTTCAAATAAACATATTCAGTTTGGTACGTTATACCAGTCTTACCAAAAAGAAAACATTATTAGTTAATCAATCCTTACAATTAGCCCTTATGGTTAGTTATTTTCTATCAATATTCTGTTTATTAATCTGTATGTATCCATATATATGTCAATCTATTAATCTAACTGCCTAGAGATTCACGTTTGTCTCTTCTCCCCCCCGGTAAAGTCACCCCCCTCTGCATTTTATTATACTTCAGTAGTTCTCAAACTGCCACAGTTCTCCTCCCACCTCCCATTTCTTCTCCAAATATTGTTTCAGCTTCTCCCAGTCTGTGTTAAACTGCCCTGAGTCCAGATTTCTCAGTTTTCTTGTCATCTTGTCCATTTCTGCCATGTACAGCAATTTGTAGGTCCAATCTTCAATAGTTGGCACTTCTTGTACTTTCCATTTTTGCGCATACAAAAGTCTAGCTGCTGCTGTCATATAAAATATCAACGTCCTATGATGGGCTGGAATTCCCTCCATTCCCAAGTTTAGTAGCAGGAGTTCTGGGTTCTTATTTATTTGAAATTGTAAAATTTCACTCATTTCTCTTATTATTTCCCCCCAGTACTGCCTAGCTACCTCACACGACCACCACATATGGTAGAGGGAGCCCTCATGCTTCCTACATTTCCAGCATTTATTAGAAGTGTTCAAATTCCCTAGCGCAATCTTCTTTGGTGTCATGTACCAACGATAGATCATTTTGTAAATGTTCTCTTTAATGCTAGTACATGTCGTTGTCTTCATTGTAGTCTTCCACAAGTATTCCCATGCCTCCATTGTTATTTCTTTATTAAAATTTATAGCCCATTTCACCATTTGTGTTTTTACTATCTCATCCTCAGTATACCATTTCAACAGTACTTGATATACCTTAGATATTCTTTTCTTGTCCTCTTTAAAAAGGGTCTGCTCTAGTTCCGAGTTCTCTGTTCATATACCTCCCTTTACAGAGTCCGAATTATATAAGTCTCTAATCTGTCTGTACTGGAACCAGTCATAATAAGGTGATAGTTCCTCCTGTGTCTTCATTCTGAGTTTGGATACTTCAGTTCTAGTTATTTCTTTATAAGTTAAACATTGTTGCTCATTATCAACAGCTCTCGGATCTATCACCTCATATGGAACTACCCACAAAGGAGTTCCTTCTTGTAGATAAATTCTGTACTTCTTCCAGATTGTATATAAACTTCTCCGTATATAATGATGCAGGAACATCGAGTTCACCTTTACTTTATCGTGCCATAGGTATGCATGCCATCCAAATATTTTTTTATATCCCTCTAGGGCTAGTAATTTCTTGTTCTTTAGCGTCATCCACTCTTTCAGCCACACTAGGCAGATTGCATCGTGGTAAAGTCTCAGGTTGGGCAGTTGCATTCCGCCTCTTTCTTTTGCATCTTGTAAAACTTTCATTTTCACTCGAGGCTTCTTGCCTGCCCAAACAAAATCTGATATTTTCCTCTGCCATTTTTCAAATTGTTTAGAGTCTCTGATGATTGGTATTGTCTGTAGCAAAAACATTACTCTTGGTAACACATTCATCTTAACTGCTGCAATCCTACCCAACCATGACAGATTCAACCTGTTCCATTTAATCAAGTCTCTCTCTATCTGAGTCCATAATTTCTCATAATTGTTTTTAAATAAATCTATATTCTTTGCAGTCAGTTCAATTCCCAAATATTTCACCTTACTTGTTACTTCACAGTCCGTTATTTCCATTAACAATTGTTGTTTCTGCTTAGTCATATTTTTGCATAGTATCTTTGACTTCTTTTTATTGATATAGAAACCTGCCAAATCTCCAAACTCCTTAATCTTATCTATCACTTTTGGCATGTTCTCCAATGGGTCCTCTACAATTAACATTATATCATCCGCAAATGCTCTGACCTTATATGAATAGTCCTTTATTTTTATTCCTCGAATTTCTTCATCTTGTCGTATTTGTATCATCAGGATCTCCAATACTAAAATGAACAACAGTGGAGACAACGGGCAACCTTGTCTTGTTCCTTTACTTATAGTCAATTTCTTGGTCACTTCATCATTCACCACAATTGCTGCAGTCTGGTCTCTGTAGATTTCCTTAATTGCTCTGATGAATCTTTCTCCCAATTGTAGCTTTTCCATAGTGGCAAACATAAAGTCCCAGTTTAAATTGTCAAACGCCTTTTCAGCGTCAACAAAGAAGAAACCAACCTCTTTGTCACAACGCTTATCATAATATTCAATAGCATTAATCACTGTCCTTAAATTGTCTCTTATTTGTCTGTCTGGCAAAAAACCTGCTTGTTCCTCTTCTATAACCTCCGAGAGCCACCCCTTCAGTCTCTCCGCCAATATCTTCGCAAAAATTTTATAGTCATTATTAAGTAACGATATAGGTCTGTAATTTTTCACGTTAGTCAAGTCTTGGCCCTCTTTTGGGATCAATGATATGTTCGCTTCACTCCAGGTGTCTGGAATCCTTTGATCCCTTAGAACTCCATTGATCACCTCTTTTAGGAATGGTGCCAGTTCATTGGCCATTGTCTTATAAAATTTAGCCGTAAGTCCATCTGGCCCTGGCGCCTTTCCTAGATTTGCAGATTGTATTGCCTTACTTATTTCCTCGTCCGTTACTTCACTGTTCAATCTATTTCTCCAAACTTCCGAGATTTCTGGAAGTTTTGTTTTCTCCAAATATGACGCTATTGATTCTTTATTTACTTCTTTCTTATTGTACAGCTTAGCGTAGAATTTATAAAAGGCTCTACTAATGGTTGTCTGTTCCAAATACGTTTTGTTGTCTTCACAAATTTTATTTATTATTTTCTTTTCCCTTCTCTTCTTCAATTGCCATGCCAGGTACTTCCCAGGTTTATTTGCACCTTCAAATGCTTTCTGGTTCAATCTTTTAAGGTTCCACTCCAATTCTTTATTACTCATTGCTGTTAACTGTTCTTGAAGTATTTTAATTTCCTGATATAATTTCTTTTTCCCTGGTCTCTTTTTTAGCTGTGTTTCTTTGGCTTTTATTTTCCCCTCAATCTCTTGTCTTTTCTCCTCTTTCTTTTTTCTTGCTCTACCATTTAAGTCCATTAGTATGCCCCTTACAACCGCCTTATAAGCATCCCAAACTTTGACAGTTGGTACTTCTTTATTCACGTTGTATTGTATGAAAAACTTTGTCTCTCTTCTCAGTATCTCCATGTTCTCTCCTTCTTGTAGCAAGTCCTCATTTATTCTCCATGCTTTCCTTTTTCTCCTTTTCCCTAATTTCCACGTAATTGGGTTGTGATCTGAGCCTACCATCGGCATTATTTCTACCTCCTTAGTCCACAATGCTAAGTCTTTTGAGGCCCAGATCATGTCAATTCTTGATAATGTAGAGTGCCTTGCAGAATAAAAAGTAAACTGTCTGTTTTTGGGATATTCTCTCCTCCATACATCTTCGAGAGTCTCTTGTTGAATCAACTCAAAAAAGAGCTTTGGTAATAATCCTCTTTTCTTTTGTGCTGTTATTGTCTTTTTATCTAATTCCAAGTCTGTCACTCCATTGAAGTCTCCAGCAAGAATTATCTGGTCATATGAAAGATCGTCTAAATGCTTCCTCAAATCCTCAAAGAAGCTTTCTTTTGCACCATTAGGTGCATAAACTCTGACTACCAACACTCTCTTTAAGTTCCAAGTACATTCCACTGCTACAAATCTGGCTTCCACATCTTTCATTACAAATTTTGGCTGTAGCTCCTCTTTTACATACAACACCACTCCTCTTTTTTTCTTGCTTGAGGCCGCTACAAATTCCTTGCCCAATTTTCCCAATTTTAAATATTTTACATCCTGCTTTCGAATATGAGTCTCTTGCAAGCAAACAATGTCACATTTTTGTTTTAATAGCCAGTGGAAGATATTTTTCCTCTTATTCGGTGAGTTTAGTCCATTTATATTCCAAGATAATACTTTACACTCCATACTCATAATCTTGTTGGTAAGTCTTTTTCATTGTCCCTTATAAATCGCTCCATCTCCCGCTCAGATCTAATGCGCTTTTTGGCACCTCCAAATTCAAAGGACAAACCTTCTGGAAGCTCCCATCTGTACCTGATTTTCATGTCCTTCAACATCTGGATTAGCGCTTTATATTTTTTCCGATCTAATAACACTGATCTGGGTAGTTTGATTATGATAATTGTCTTGCCATCGATCTCCAATGGATCTTGAAACTGTTTAGTCACAATCTTCTCTTTCATGTTTTGTGTTGTAAATTGCACAATCACATCTCTTGGTACTTTCCTCTGGGTTGCAATTCTCGAATTCACGCGATATGCCACATCGAGGATAGCCACAACTTCCTCCTCCTCCTTCCCCAGGTATTCAGCTAACACCTCAGTCATCTGTTCTTGCGCTGTCTTTCCTTCTATCTCCGGCAAACCGCGAAATCTGAGCTGCTTCTCCATATGTCTACTTTCCGCAACCACCATCCTTCCCCTCATCAGTCTCATCTCTGTCTGTTGCGTGTCTGCTAAGTTCTCCATCGCTCCCTCTACTGTTTTAACTCTCTGCTGCGTTCCTTGTAATTCATTTTGTATTGTTTCCATACCTTTCTTCACTTCTGACAACTCCGATTTTACTTCTGACAGCTCCAATTTTACTGTCTGTTTAACCTCTTTGATCAGCTCCAGTTTCATGTCTTTAAATTCTTTAATCACCTCTAAAATTTTTTTATCCAGGTTCTCTATTGCCGATTGCCACTCTTTTTTCGACATCGTGGGGCTTGCTTTAGCTCACTCCCACGAGTCCGCTCTCTTCCTTAACTCCATGGCGTTGAATTTAGTACCTTTTTTATTTCAAATGTCCCGGTCTTCTTGCATAAATTAGTTTTTAAGGAGTCCAAAATGTCGGGCGTCTTTTCTCTATGGTCTCTCTATGATTTTGTAATCCAAAATGGCCTACTTCCTTTTCCGCTGAAGCCGCGGCCCTTCCCCTTTCAAAAATGGCGATTCCCTTCTTCCTGCCCTCCAGCAAGGGCCGCTTCTCTCCAGCCACTCTATTGTTGTTACGCACTTCCTGTCTCCCGTCTTCCCACAGCAGATCTCGCGATGGTGTCTTTTTCTCACAGCTCCATAACCACAGGTATTCAAAACAATAGTCCGATTTCTTTAATAACTTCTTTAAACTTAGTCTCTTTTCAAATACAACTCTTGCCGAGTCTTCCCCTCCTTTTCATTAATCTGTTGCAGTTTAAAAATCTACTTTTTTCCTCTCTGTTTTTATCAATCTGTCCCGTATTGGAAGATAGTGATCTTTACCTTCTCCTTCACTTTTCTCGGGTTGTAATCGCTGTTTCGATTTTAGCTTCTCCTCTCCACTTCTTCCCCCAATCGAAGCTTGGGTATGTAGGTCTTATGCCAGCCGAATTGGCCCCAAAACTGCCGCAGAGATTGTAGCCAACCCATCGCAGGGTGGGACCTCAAGGATCGGGAGGGGACCTGTTGCGCAGAGCCCCCCCTCGTCCGAGATCTAACTCACCCTAGGGTCTTGAGCGTTCTTTGCCTGCTCTCCGCCTGAGAGCAGTTGGCCGCAGGCTATTTTCACCCCGCCAGCCGCTTAAAACGGCAGTCCGGTCAGCTCCGCAACTGGAGCTGCTTCAGACCTCCATGGATCCCAAACCGGAAGTCCTCGAAACTTCCAGTAATTTCAGAAGCTTGGAGAAATAAACTGAACAGTGAAGTAACAGATGAGGAACTAAACAAGGCAATACAATCTGCAAATCTAGGAAAGGCGCCAGGGCCAGATGGACTTACAGCGAAATTTTATAAGGTAATGGCCAATGAACTGGCACCATTCCTAAAAGAGGTGATCAATGGAGTTTTAAAGGACCAGCGGATTCCAGATACCTGGAATGAAGCGAATATATCATTGATCCCCAAAGAGGGCCAAGACTTGACTAATGTGAAAAACTACAGACCTATATCATTACTTAATAATGATTATAAAATCTTTGCGAAGATACTGGCGGAGAGACTGAAGGGGTGGCTCTCGGAAGTCATTGAGGAGGAACAAGCAGGCTTTTTGCCAGACAGACAAATCAGAGACAATTTAAGGACAGTGATTAATGCTATTGAATATTATGACAAGCGTTGTGACAAAGAGGTTGGTTTCTTCTTTGTTGATGCTGAAAAGGCGTTTGATAATTTAAACTGGGACTTTATGTTTGCCACTATGGAAAAGCTACAATTGGGAGAAAGATTCATTAGAGCAATTAAGGAAATTTACAGAGACCAGACTGCAGCAATTGTGGTGAATGATGAAGCGACTAAGAAATTGATTATAAGTAAAGGAACAAGACAAGGTTGCCCGTTGTCTCCACTGCTGTTCATTTTGGTATTGGAGATCCTGATGATACAAATACGACAAGATGAAGAAATTCGAGGAATTAAAATAAAGGACTATTCATACAAGGTCAGAGCATTTGCGGATGACATAATGTTAATTGTAGAAGACCCATTGGAGAACATGCCAAAAGTGATAGATAAGATTAAGGAGTTCGGAGACTTGGCAGGTTTTTATATTAATAAAAAGAAGTCAAAGATACAATGCAAAAATATGATTAAGCAGAAACAACAATTGTTAACAGAAATAACGGATTGTGAAGTAACAAGCAAGGTGAAATATTTGGGAATCGAACTGACTGCTAAGAATATAGACTTATTTAAAAACAACTATGAAAAACTATGGACTCAGATAGAGAGAGATTTGATTAAATGGAACAGACTAAATCTGTCATGGTTGGGAAGGATTGCAGCAGTTAAGATGAATGTGTTACCAAGAGTAATGTTTTTGCTACAGACAATACCAATCATCAGTGACTCTAAGCAATTTGAAAAATGGCAGAGGAAAATATCAGACTTTGTATGGGCAGGCAAGAAGCCTCGAGTGAAAATGAAAGTTTTACAAGATGCAAAGGAAAGAGGCGGAATGCAACTGCCCAATCTAAGACTTTACCATGACGCAATTTGCTTGGTGTGGTTGAAGGAGTGGATGACGCTAAAGAATAAGAAATTACTAGCCCTAGAGGGATATAAAAAAATATTTGGATGGCACGCATACTTATGGCATGACAAAGTAAAGGCGAACTCGATGTTCCTGCATGACTATATACGGAGAAGTTTATATATAATCTGGAAGAAGTATAGAATCTATTTGGAAGAAGGAACCCCTTTGTGGGTAGTTCCATATGAGGTGATAGATCCGAGAGCTGTTGATAATGAGCAACAATGTTTAACTTATAAAGAAATAACTAGAACTGAAGAATCTAAACTCAGAATAAAGACTCAGGAGGAACTATCACCTTATTATGATTGGTTCCAGTATAGACAGATTAGAGATTTATATAACTCGGACTCTGTAAAGGGAGGTATACGAACAGAAAACTCGGAGCTAGAGCAGACCCTTCTTAAAGAGGACAAGAAAAGAATATCTAAGGTATACCAAGCACTGCTGAAATGGTATACTGAGGATGAAATAGTTAAAGGACAAATGGTGAAATGGGCCATAAATTTCAATAAAGAAATAACAATGGAGGCATGGGAATACTTGTGGAAGACTACAATGAAGACAACGACATGCACTAGTATTAAAGAGAACATTTACAAAATGATTTACCGTTGGTACATGACACCAAAGAAGATTGCGCTAGGGAATTTGAATACTTCTAATAAATGCTGGAAATGTAGGAAGCATGAGGGCTCCCTCTACCATATGTGGTGGACGTGTGAGGTAGCTAGGCAGTACTGGGGGGAAATAATAAGAGAAATGAGTGAGATTTTACAATTTCAAATAAATAAGAACCCAGAACTCCTGCTACTAAACTTGGGAATGGAGGGAATTCCAGCCCATCATAGGACGTTGATATTTTACATGACGGCAGCAGCTAGACTTTTGTACGCGCAAAAATGGAAAATACAAGAAGTGCCAACCATTGAAGATTGGATCCACAAATTGCTGTATATGGCAGAAATGGACAAAATGACAAGAAAATTGAGAAACCTGGACTCAGGACAGTTTAACACAGACTGGGAGAAGCTGAAACAATATTTGGAGAAGAAATGGGAGGTGGGAGGAGAACTGTGGCAGTTTGAGAACTACTGAAGTACAATAAAATGTAGAGGGGGGTGACTTTACCGGGGAGGAGAAGAGGCAAAAGAGAATTTCTAAGCAGTTATGATATTAGATTGATATATATAGAATAATAAATAGAATATTGATAGAAAACAATTAATCATAAGGGTTAACTATAAGGATTGATTAACTAATAATATTTTCTTTTTGATTCCGTACAGTGTACCAAACTGAATATGTTTATTTGAAGCTGTATATGAGTCAAATTGATTGATATCATATATAGACTTATGATTGAAGTGGAATAGAAATACTAATGTAAACAAATATAACTAAAATAGAAAGAAGAAGATAGAATGAATAACATATAGAGTATAAGTTAAACTGGTTGATTTATATGAATGTATGGTTTACATAGTTTATGATATATAGAAATATTTGAAAGTGGAATAATGAAAAATGGGATAAATTGTTTATCCATTATGGAAAAAGGGACTCATAGTCAGGGTACAGAGTATCAAAAATAGTTAAAGAAGTTTTGCTTAGAATAAAGGGAGAATATATATTTGTTAGATAGAGGAATATATAAAGAGTAAGGGAAAAGGGATAAAGGGTTGGAAAACTGTTGGAAGTCAACAAAATGGGGGGGGAAAGGGAGGGGGTTAGAAATTGGGAAAGGGGAATATTGACTGTAATGTGTAAACATTTGATCCTAACCCAATAAAAAATTTTTCAAAAAAAAAAAAGAATGAAACACGGTATTCTCGCCCCCCCCCCCCCAAGAACTAGCAGGTTTGCAAGGTCAGAGACACTGAGCTTCAAAACACAAGAGATAAGACGCAGGCCTGTGAATACAAGGCAAGTTATGGCATCAGCAATATAACAAGCACAGAACAATGGTTCAGCACAAAACACTGGTTCACAGCAACACTGCAGCTGAAAACAATGGCATGGATGGGTGACAGACATGACATCCAGAAGTGTCCTTGAAGACTGGCTGCAGCCAGCACGAAATGTATCCTTATTGGGAACAGAGATGATTTCATTCTTTGTTCTGTCTAGCCTAAATCTAGCTTCTCTCTTTCACCCCCCCCCCGGCTCTTTTGTGCCCAAAACTTTAACAGCCCTTATCCTGATGGTGAGAATGTTTCCTATAACTAATATCACCGTTACAACCCTTACTTTCTCTTGGGTAGATTTTTCCTTTAATCTTTCCCTTACACCCTCTGGGTAGATTGCTGCCACCAGGAATATTATATTCCAAGATACTTGGAATATAATTTTCCCTTTGGTAACATGCCTAAGCATTAGGCTCCTTCATGGTTCTATGTGGCCCTGAGGATAGGAATGGGATATAACAATGACAGCTACTCTGGGATATAACAAAAACAAAAACAAAATAAACTTTTATTTTTTCAAGAAGCGTATCAGTTTCATCAAAGTAGTTCTCAGTTCTTAGAGTTACTTCATTTAAACTCATTCACAGAGATCTCTTCTAAGGCTTCACACACAGTTAGCCTCTTTCTCTGACTCAACATTTCTCACAGACGAGCTTAAATTTACTCAGACAGCACACAGCTAGCCTCTCTTTTCCTCACTAAATATTTTTCAAAGAAATGCTTAAACTGTTCAGGCAGCACACAGCTTGTCTGCTTTCTTCTGACTCAATGTTTCTCTCAGACTTGCTTAAATTTACTCAGGCTGAACACAGCTTGCCTGCTTTCTCTTGACTCAATATTTCTTACAGACGTGCTTAAAGTTACTCAGGCAGCTAGCCTGCTTTCTCTTGACTGAATGTTCTTTTTCCACTCTCATTCTAAAACTCATTCACTCCACCCACACTCTCAGTCATCAACCAATCATATCACTCCCTCATCCCTCTCTTTCACCCCACTCTTCACCTATAGCACACCAAGCATTTAAAGAGAGATGCACACATTTTGTAATGTGTGCATTACAAAATTGTAAAATCATTACAATCACCAACCCCATTTACATCACTTCTGCCAATTTACTTGTCTTAGCACCTTGAACTTGATGGATCTCTAATAAAGTTACTTCAGCCAATACACCTACATGTTTGCGGTAGAGAACTTGGGGATTCTACCTGCCAAGGACTGACATTTTGGCAGAAGTCCCAATTTCTGGAACCAGGATCGCAACTGAGGCCGCCTGCATGATGGCAGGGCACCCTGCAGCAGGAATTCCTGCTGCAGATGAAACTTCAGATCAGTCCAAAGATCCTGCAGAGCTGCATGGACTCAACGCAGCCACTGCGGTGTCAATGGAGGAGGCAATGACAGAGTGGGCCGTGAGGGTGGAGCACTGTATTAGCTCAATTTTCCACCAAGACAGCTACCTGACATGGGGAACTGTCACCTCCCCAGAGCTACAGATGTTGGGAGCTGGGGAGGGCGAGGAAAGGTTATGTTGGAAGAATATCTGTTGGGGAAGTTTGTTCCTCACTACAGACTCACCAGATGAGGCAGCTAATCCAGGATCGGGAGAAGATGAAATCAGCCCAATGTCAACCCTCTATCAGGAATTGGAAGTGATGAGATGTGATTTATTGGCCCTGTTGGGACTCACCCGGGGGTGGATGAGAGCAGCCTTAGATGGGCCCCTTCCCAGAGGCCATCAAACCAGAGTGAATCTGGAGCTTGGGCTAACCCCATGGAAGAGGACAAGCTGGGAACGGATGGGAATGTTTCTAAAGTCCCTGACTCTGCGGATGAGCGATGGCCCATCCAGGGCCAGTTACAGGTCATGCAAGGGGAACTGGATGCTCTTAAAGGAGAAATGGCCCAGGTGATGGGAAGGTTCCAGGACATGATGCGTTACAGGCCACCTGTCAGGCTATGGATGACAGGATATGGCAGACAGATCCCTGTACCTTTGCAACAAGAAGTCCAGGCTCTTGGTTAAATGGTTTTAGTCAGAAATCAAATAATTCCCATATATATGTCCATAGGATTACTCAGAGGCAAGGTAAGCATCTAAGCAGTAAGAGCAAGATTGACAGGAATAGTGACATGTGGAAAAACCCTTCCTCTTACATACGTTTGCTCCTTCCCTCCTCCCAACAGTAAACAGGATTTTTGGCATGAACTTGGGTGTATGCTGGATGCCAAATATGCCTCACATATTTGTATTATCAAGTTGAGTCACCAAGAAAGGAAGACTTAGCAATGCACGGGAGTGAGTAGTATACAAGGTCATGAGCACTGAAAGTTTCTACAGTCCGTTAGATAAGCACCTGCAATAAACCTGTGAAAGAAACAGTTGTCATATTGACAATATGACATCAGGGTAGAGCAGGCAACATTAATTCATGGCATTATCAATATGTCATCAAGGTACATTGATTCAGAACAACAGGTCAGTGATAGACTTGGCATGGATGGCATGGATGGGGCTCAGACATGACACCACCGGGGGGAATACCCACTGACCATGGGCGAGAAGAGCCAACCGTGGATCTGCCAAGGAGACTGGATGTAGTACCAGTACCGCAGCTGGCAGCCATGCCGCCACAGGTCCCACCAAGGAGACTGGACAATCCCCCGGCACCTCACATGCCCATCCTACCATAGAAAGCCATGCCTGCCGACCTGTTAGGCCACCACCCAGCCACCCCACTGCAGAAAGAAGAGCTGGCTGCCCCGGAGGGGGTTCTCTGTGAAGCTCCCCCCCTGACATGGGTGGGCGTATGCTGGACGCCCATTTTGAGGGAGACCCCGAGGAGTTAGGTTTCTTCATTGTGCAAGCAATGGAATTTTTCCAAGAGTGGGGCCATACCTTCCCGAATGAGCACAGCTGAGTAAACTACCTGGGGTCCAGGCTGGGTGGCTTGGCAGCTAAGTGGTATGTCACCCTATACGAGGCCCGGGCTCCAGAACTGCGAAACCTTGATACATTTATATGGGCACTATGGGCTCAATTCGAGGACCTGCTTGAAGAGGAGCAGGCAAGAACGAAAATGAAGAGGATGCAACAGGGAATTTGGCCAGTGCGTGAATATGCTGTGGACTTCAGGCAGTACGCAGCAAAAGTGCATGACTGGACAGAGGGAATCAAAATCGAATTTTTCTGGGCCAGGCTAAACCCTGATCTAGTGGCCAAGGCCTTGGTGCAAGATGATCTCAGAACCTTGTTGGGATGGATCCAGCTCACTTGCGAGGTGGAGAACCAGGAGCAAGTAGTAAAGCTACTGAAAATGTGAGGCAAAACTCACACAGAGCCTGAAAAGTTTAGAGCCAAACATGCCTGAAAGTGACCACGAAACTGGCTTGGAGTGAAACTGCAGGGCGCCCCACCTTGCCTGGCTTTTCAGTTGAGCGCCCAGCAGTCAAATCATTCCTTGGCTTTGAAATGCTTGCATCAAGAGCTGCTGAGGAAACTGGATTTTGCCAAAAAGTAACAGAAGTTGAATCAGTATTGTAATTTATTCCAGAGTTGGATTATTCTGAGAAGAAAGGAATGGCTGAGAGATTGGCAACAATATTTTCTCTTTCTTTCTATGGGTAGGAAGCTCAAGGTGTTGGGGGGGGGGCGGGGTATCTGCACTTGGGGGAAAGAATGGGGATAGGGATGGTCTCCCAAATGAGCCTGTGGCTAGAATAGGCCCCTCCCAAAGAACAACTGCAAGAGATGGCTCTGTGGAAACACCTGTTAGAGCACCGAGGATAAATTCAAAGAGAGGAGGGGCAGGATGGGAAGTTCTGTAAAATTTCAGAATTTATTTCTGCAGATGCTCAGAAGCAGGCAACATCTTCCCAAGCCTTACTGTCCTGCTAGGTTCAGAGGAGTTAGCCATGTTAGTCTGTAGTGGCAAAATAGTAAAGAGTCCAGTAGCAGCTTTAAGACTAACCAACTTTATTGTAGCATAAGCTTTCGAGAACCACCGCTGTCTTCGTCAGATGCATCGTGCATTTAGAAAGGCTCCCTAAGACTCTGTGGACCCTTCCTCAGAGAAAACCCACCTTCCTTGACTTACAGTGGTGTCCTAACCATACTTCCAGCCTTCTTCATCCCCTGAAGTCTCAGCTTGGGATGGCACTGTAAGTGTCCTTCTGGACTGCCCCAGAAGGCGAGGGTCAACTGGGGCTCTGTTTCGTGCTTTCCCAGACTCCCTTTTGTGGCCCTTTTCTGCAATTGGCTTCCAAAAGTGAAAGTCACACATTGAGAGGTGGAAGGAAGAAGAGGCATCCGGTACTTTTTGAGTCAACTGTCATAGGACATAGAACATAGAGAGGGAAGGGTTGCTAACCTCCAGATCGGGACTGGAATTCTCCAGGAATGGCAACTCATCTCCAGGCTACAGAGATCAATCAGATCCCGACTTCCGGTTCGGGATCCATGAAGGTCTAAAGCAGCTCTAAGAGCTGAGCTGTCCGTGCCACTGTTTGTGGAGGCTGGAGGGGCACAGATTGCCCGCAGCCCCCTGTTCTCAGGCGGAGAACAGGCAAGTATGCACTGCATCTGAGGGCGCGTTGATCTCGGGTAGTGGGGGGCTCTAAGCAACGAGCTCCCTCCCGCCCTGGAGATCCCACCCGAAGACAGGTTTGCCAAGATCTCTGCAGCGGCTCTGGAGTCAATTGTATTGGCATAAGACCTGCATGCCCGAGCTTTGTTAAGCAGCAAGGGAAACGGATTTGTTTGATTAAAAGAAGCAGCGATTACAACCCAAGAAAAGACGCTTAAGAAGGTAAAGATTGCTATCTCTCAAACCGGGACAGATTTAAGCAAGTAATAAAGTTTAAAACTGGACTTAAAAACTGCAACAGACTGATTAAGTGAAGGGGAAGATTCTGGCAAGGGAAAATCTAAAAAGCGACATTTTAAACAGTAGTTAAGGCGGAAAATTGGATATTGTTTACGTACCTGAAGTGGGAAGAGATACTGGACTGTGGGAAAGCTTGAATATCGCGAGAACTGCTGCAAACATTAAAGAAACAGGAAGTACGTCAGGACCATAAAGAGACTGGCAAGAGGTATTCTGTGTTAATACAGGAAGTGGAAGTTCGCCATTTCGGAGAAGGGCAAAGTTTTGGCTTCAAGGAAACAGGAAGTAGGACATCTTGGAAGAAGGTAAGGGCGTTTGCTTCAAGTTAAAACCATAGAGAAAAAACACCCGACATTTTGGACTGAGCAAAACAACTTTTAACAAAAACTGAGTAAATTGGGACTTTTTAAAGCAATTGGAAGTAATAAATTAGCGCCACAGATTTAAGGAAAAGGGCAGACTCGTGGGAGCGTGGTAAATCTAGCCTCATGATGTCGAAGAAGGAGTGGCAAGCTGCGATGGAGAATCTGGATAAAAAAGTTTCTGAAGTTACAGAAGGCAATAAAGAGCTCAAAGGTATGATACAGGAGATGGCAAAAGACTTTAGAGACTTTAAAGAGACACTTAAATCGAAAATGGCAGAGCTGGTAAAAGACGTATCAGATACGCAGCAGAGAGTGAAGGTAGTAGAAAACACGATGGATCTGCAGAGGACAGAGATGAGAGGACTGAAAGCGAGAGTGACCATCGCGGAAAGTAAACAAATGGAAAAACAGCTAAGATTTCGTTCGATCCCGGAAACAGAGGAAAAGACCGCCCGAGAGCAGATTACAGAAATTTTGGCAGAGTACCTGGGGAAGGAGGAAGAGGAAATTGCAGCTCTCCTAGACGTGGTGTACAGAATTAATTCAAAATTTGCATCTCAGAGGAAGTTACCAAGGGATATGATTGTGCAATTTATGACAAGAAATACAAGAGAACTAATTGTGACCAAACAGTTTCAGGATCCATTAGAAGTTGATGGAAAGGCGGTAAGAATTATGAAGGAACTGCCCAGATCTGTGTTGTTGGAAAGAAAGAAATACAGAGAGCTAGTCCAGATGTTAAAAGAAATGAAAGTAAAATACCGATGGGAAATACCAGAGGGACTGACATTTGAGTTTGGTGGAGTAAGAAAGAGCATCAGATCTGGCCAGGAAATGGAGGATTTTATTAGTAAAAATGAAAAGGACTTACCAAAACCCACAAAACCTTGATCATGGAGTGTAAAATTATATCTTGGAATGTAAATGGACTAAACTCACCTTGTAAACGTAAGGTTATTTTCCACTGGCTTGTAAAACAGAAATGTAAAATTGTATGCCTACAAGAGACACATATTAGAAAGCAAGATGTAAAATATTTGAAAATGGCAAAACTTGGAAAAGAATTTATAGCTGCCTCCAAACAGAAAAAGAGGGGTGTTGTGTTGTATATAAAGGAGGAACTACAGCCTAAAGTGGTGTTCAGTGATGTTGAAGCTCGATATTTAGCGGTGGAAATAATTTGGAATTCAAAAAAGACATTGGTAATTGGAATTTATGCGCCTAATGCTGCAAAAGAAAATTTTTTTATGGACTTACAAAAACAGTTAGATGAACTGTCTTATGACCAAATAATATTGGCAGGCGATTTTAATGGAGTTACAAACTTGGAGGAAGACAAGAAATCTAAGACTACACAAAAAAAAGAGGACTATTACTAAAGTCATTTTTTGCAATTATGAAACAGGAAACTTTAGAGGATGTATGGAGGAGACAGTATCCCAAGAATAGACAATATACATATTACTCTGCAAGACACTCTACACTATCAAGAATTGATATGATCTGGGCCTCCAAAGAACTGTCGCTCTGGACTAAAGAGGTGGAAATAATGCCAAAGGTAGGCTCAGATCATAATCCAATTGTGTGGAAATTTGGTAAGAATACTAAAAGAAGGGGATGGAGAATAAATGAAGACCTGTTACGAATGGAAGAGAATATTGCGTTGCTGCGAAGAGAGACCAAGTTCTTTTTGCAATATAATTTGAATAAAGAAGTATCGACAAATAAGGTTTGGGACACATATAAGACCGTGATCAGAGGGATACTAATGGACTTGAATGCGAGAGACAGGAGGAAAAAGGAGGAGAAAAGACAAGAAATTATGGAAAAAATTAAAGCCAAAGAGATTCAGCTCAAAAAGAGACCAGGCAAAAAGAAAATATATCAGGATATAAAAATATTGCAAGAACAGTTATCGGCAATGAACAATAAAGAATTGGAGTGGAATTTAAAGAGGATGAATCAGAGGTCGTTTGAAGGTGCAAATAAACCTGGGAAATATTTGGCATGGCAACTAAAAAAGAGGAAGGAGAAGAAAATTATCAGTACGATACGAGAAGATGATAAGCTATTAAGTGATCAAGTCGCTATTAGTAGAGCCTTTTTTAAATTTTATGCAAAATTATACCAAAAAAAAGAGGTGAACAAAGATTCAATAGCGGAATATTTAGATAAGATGAAACTTCTGACACTCTCTGAAGAATGGAAAGAGAAATTGAATAAGGAAGTGACAGAAGAAGAAATAAAAGAAGCTATTCAATCAACGAAATTGGGGAAGGCGCCAGGCCCGGATGGACTAACGGCAAAATTTTATAAAATAATGGGCCAAGAATTGGCACCTCTCCTGAAAGAGGTGATGAATGGTGTTATGCAGGATCAAGAGATTCCTGATTCTTGGAAGGAGGCTAACATATCATTGATTCCAAAAGAAGGACAAGATTTGACTAATGTTAAAAATTATAGACAAATTTCATTGTTGAACAATGATTATAAAATATTTGCAAAGGTATTGGCGGAAAGAATTAAAGGATGGATGTCGGAATTTATTGCAGATGAACAAGCGGGATTTTTACCTAATAGACAAATTAAAGACAATCTGAGAACAGTAATAAATGCTATTGAATATTATGATAAGCATTGTGATAAGGAGGTTGGTTTCTTTTTCGTAGACGCAGAAAAAGCATTTGACAATTTGAACTGGGACTTTATGTTCGCCACCATGGAAAAGCTGCAAATGGGAGAAAAGTTCATACAAGCAGTTAAAGGAATTTTTAAAGACCAAAGTGCAGCGATGGTAGTGAATGACAATTTGACAAAAAAACTGAAAATAAGCAAAGGCACAAGGCACGGCTGCCCATTGTCTCCATTGCTGTTCATATTGATTTTGGAGATATTGATGATTCAGATACGAGAGGATGACACAATCCGAGGTATAAAGATAAGAGAGTTTACCTACAAGGTCAGAGCATTTGCGGATGATATAATGTTGATTGTAGAGGATCCAATTGACAATATGCCAAAGGTAATAAAGAAGATAAAGGAATTTGGAGATCTGGCTGGTTTTTTTGTAAATAAAAAGAAGTCGAAGATACTATGCAAAAATATGACCAAACAGAAACAACAAGAACTGATGGAATTAACGGACTGCGAGGTAACAAACAAAGTAAAGTATTTGGGAATTGAACTAACCGCAAAAAATATAGACTTATTTAAGAACAACTATGAGAAATTGTGGATACAAATAGAGAGAGATTTGATAAAGTGGAACAAGTTGAATTTATCATGGCTGGGCAGAATCGCGACAATAAAAATGAATGTTCTACCTCATGTGATGTTTCTGTTACAAACGATTCTGATTATTCGAGACTCTAAACAATTTGAAAAATGGCAAAGAAAAATTTCGAATTTTGTGTGGGCAGGCAAGAAACCACGTGTTAAAATGAAAGTGTTACAGGATGCAAAAGAAAGAGGTGGCTTGCAACTGCCCAACTTAAGACTGTATTATGAAGCAATTTGTTTGACATGGATAAAGGATTGGATAACGTTGAAAAATCACAAGCTTCTGGCATTGGAAGGTTATAAGAAAATATTTGGATGGTATGTATACCTATGGTACGATAAAATAAAAGCGGACTCTCTGTTTCTGCATCACTATATTAGAAGAAGCCTCTTCACAATCTGGAAGAAATATAAGATGTATCTGGAAGATCAAATCCCCTCTTGGGTGGTCCCGTATGAAGTAATAGACCCGAGAACTGTCGAGAATGAACAGCAACGTTTAACTTATAAGGAGATAACACAAATACAATATTCAACATTAAGAACAAAGTGACAAGAAGAATTGTCTCCTTGCTATAGTTGGTTTCAATACAGACAGATAAGGGATCTTTATAAATCGGACTGTTCAAGGGGAGGAATAAGAATGGAAAATACAGAATTGGAAGAAGTAATGCTACAAGAAGGCAAGAAACAAATCTCAAAGATCTATAAGATACTTCTAAAATGGTACACTGAGGATGAAACAGTGAAAGTACAGATGGTGAAGTGGGCAATAAATTTTCATAAAGAAATAGCAATGGAGGCATGGGAGCACTTGTGGAAGAATACAATTACGATTACAACGTGTACGAATATTAAAGAAAATGTATACAAGATGATATACAGATGGTACCTAACACCGAAGAAAATTGCGCTGGGGAACGCTAAAATGTCAGATAAGTGCTGGAAATGCAAAAAGCACGAAGGATCATTATACCATATGTGGTGGACTTGTGAAGTAGCGAAGCAGTACTGGGGAGATATAATAGAAGTAATTAATGAGGTGTTACAAACCCAAATAAATAAGAACCCAGAACTGCTGCTACTAAATTTGGGAATGGAGAATGTTCCAGTGCAAAATAGAACATTGTTATTTTATATGACAGCTGCAGCAAGATTACTGTATGCGCAGAAATGGAAAGTGCAAGAAGTACCTACTGTAGAGGACTGGATTTAAAAATTGCTGTACGTGGCAGAGATGGATAAAATGACAAGAAAACTTAAAGACCTAGATCCGGGACAGTATTTGGTGGACTGGGCGAAACTGAAACAATTTTTGGAAAAAAAATGGGATGTGAAAGGAGAACTGTGGCAGTTTGAGAACTTTTGAAACAAGACATTTTAAACAGAAGAGAGAAGTGACTTTACCATTAAGAATTTATATCTATTTTAATCTAAACTTGGATTATAATATAGCAGAAGAGGGATGAAATTTAGAACTGATTTTTTAAAGAATAAGATAGGGAGGTTATGATAAGTAATACCTTTATCAGAGTATATGAATAAGGGAATAGTTAAACAAATATACTGATGGGGCATACTATATATACTATTATGTTGGTAGATTAGATAGTATATTATATAATGAATGTGCAGTATGGTGCTGTGTGCGGTGCCACATTGGTGGCAGGGTGCACAGTAGGGGTGTTAATACATATTATAATGACAATAGTATATTTGATAGAATATATGTTTAAAAGAAATAGAATATGTTTAAACTAAGACTTTTGTTATATATTATATTATACTGGTTGTCCGGGGTCAGCAGCCCAGCCCCCGGACTTGCTGACAGGCAGCGGCAGGGGGCAGCCGGGAGACAGCAGTTCAACCGCTCTGTCTGGCAAACAGAGCCAGAACCTGCCTGCTCCAGGGGGAAGGGGAGAAAGGCCAAAGCCTCAGAAGGCTGGAGGGAGCAGGGAGAAGCCAGCTAGTCCCACCCCCCAGGGGGAGGAGAGGGGGCTAAGCAGGCTAGAGGAAAAGGGCCAAGGCAGGGGGAATAGGGACACAGCAATAGCCCAAACAAAGCCCTTACCTTCCAAGGAGGAGAAGCAGCCACTACAGCCCAGAGCCACACCCTGGCTAGACAACAGCAGCCTGGCTCAGGAGGTGCTAGGAGCCAAGCCCCTCCAGGTGGAGCTGCCACAGGCATTCTGGGGGAGGAGATGGGTAGCCCCGTCCGGCATCAACCAACAGGCAGCACTGAAGCTGGCCAGGGCAGCTCCTCGCGAGCAAGGCCGGCCAGGCTCAGCAGCACAGAAGCCAGCTGGGGCAGCTCCTCGTGAGCAAGGCCAGGCAGGCTCAGCAGCACAGAAGCCAGCTGGGGCAGCTCCTCGTGAGCAAGGCCAGGCAGGCTCAGCAGCACCGAAGCCGGCTGGGGCGGCTCCTCATGAGCAAGGCCAAGGAGACCTCAGCCGGGGATGGCTTGCATTCAATCCCACCCTGCCAGCAAGGCAAGGAAGCCAAGAAGGGATTAGTGGTAGGAGGGAAACACCTGAGGGAAGGCACAGCTGGGCCAAGTCAGGAGATGGCACAAGCCTAGAAGGAGGGCGGGGCGGGGAAAGGAAGCCCTATATAAGGTGGCTAGGAAGAGCTCTGGGGTGGTGGGTGTGAGTGAGGAGTGATCATGTGGAGTGAGAGCAGTAGGATGCAAGGGTGGAGGCTTGGGGGAGAGTTCTGGAAGGAGGTGAAGGAGGATGCAGGGGATAAGCAGGCCAGGTTGAGCAGGCCAGCGAGTGGACTGAGAGGGAGTCTGGGTGAGGTATACCGCCCCTCCTTCCACAGAGCAGGGTCCTGCAGAATCCCTGGCCCCCCTGTGTCGTCAGGAGCAGACCGCCCAGTGCCACGCCCAGCGGCAGTCGCGGCAAGCCCTGACACTGGTCTATATTGAGGGGTATAAGATTTATACTATATTGATAGTATAATTGATAGATGTATATTATACTGATAGAATATTTGATAGTATAATTGATAGAAGCATGCTATATTGATAGGGTATTTGATATATATGATAGAATACCTGGAAAAAAAATTAGAATGTGCTTAGACTAAGGGAATTATCAAGTAATAAGAGGGGGTAAGGGTTGGAAAGCTGTTGGAAGTCGATAGAGAGGGGGGAGGAAAAGGGTGGGGGATAGGGTTAATTAGATATTGAGGGAATGTATGTATTGAATTTGAAAAGTATACTCACCAATAAAATTTTCTAAAAAAAAAAGAGATCAATCAGATCCCCTGGAAGTCATGGCAGCTTCAGAGGGTAGACTCCAGGGAATCACATCCCTGCAGAGTTCCCTCCAGTCTCCAAACTTACCTTCCCCAGGATCTGCCTCGAAATCTCCAAACAGACAGCAGTGTGGGCAGCACCACAAATCATCTGCCAGGAGACAAAGCCAAGCCCAAAATGCATGCTGAAGGATCCAAGCACACATACAAGAGGAAGCGAGAAACACACTACTAAACACACACATAGAAGCCTGAGCAGGGGATAACACACACAAAGCACCTGGTGAGGGGGGAGTGTTAAACAGCAGTTGAACTGTCCCGGCACCTGCTCCTTTCTCTCCTGCTGTGTCAGCAGCTTTCTGGGCTCAGCATGAGGAAGCCAAACTCTCCTTCTGAAAAGTAGGAGAAAAGGGAGAATGGGAAAAGTGCTTGGAGTCTGCAGAGAAGAGTGAAGGACAGAGGGATGGAGAGGTTTGCTGAGGCAGCCTGGCCTACCTTGCAGGGTTGTTGTGAGAATAAGATGGAGGGGAGAACATTATAAAGTGCTTTGGTCCCCTAAGGGGAGAAAGATGGGATATAAATAAATACAATTTCAATTCAATTCAAATACCTTTAATGGCATACAATAAATAAATATATAAATACACAAAAAATAAAATTCTTCAGCTGGGAGAAGGGGATATTAGATGGAAGTACTAATAGGACTTTCTTGACACTATGCCACCACGCCTTATTAGTCACTGCAGGTCCCTCCCCATCCCACATCCAAAATTGTAGTATCTTTGTTGGCAAAAACCCAAAGGTCCAGAATGTCCTCCAGAAATCTGATTTTGAAAAGAGACTAGTCTATACATTCTGACATGCTGCCTGTTCCCTGGTTTTTGTCCACACCCAGCAAATGGTATTTGAAAGGTGTGTGTGTGGGGGGGAGGTTGAGCATTTTTGCTGGCATCCACATCCCACAAAAGACCTCTAACTCCCCATCTGCTATTCTGGGTGGTTCCCATTCCCCCTTGAGCAGCATTTTTGGGGTAATTCTGGGCAGCAGCAGGAGAGGGAAGTCAGGGAAGTCCCACTCCATGGACACAAATCCCATCCATCCCTAGAAATCTCTCATAGCTCCAAGTCAGTGAGTCTTTCTAATTTCTTTGGGGTTCTTCTAAAATCCAGTGGCCAACACTGTATTGTGCGGGACTGTGTTCCATGATAATTGTGGATCTCCGTTGGGGAGAATAGTATATAAATAAAATAAAAATAAATGAAATGAAATGAAATGAAATAAGCATTCTTGTTTGCTTGTGAAGAAGTCGACTGAGAGAATTCTCAAGAGTGTCTTAAATTAACCTTCTCCATACAATTTGGCCCTGCAGCTGCAGCAAAAGGAGGAGGAAGAAGTCCCAAGGACAATCCCAATGATGAGCTGGAAGAAGGCAGCAAGGCCTTCTTGCTGTGAAAATGCATCACCAGGGGACAAATAAGAAACCTCCCTCTGGAGCAGGAGGGAAAAGAAAGGAGAGCCCTCAGCCTCCGCTCCCTGGACACAGAGTGGGCCATCCCAATGAAGAAGGGCTTATGCCTACAGTACGGGGGATTGGGGCATTTTGCTGCCAAATGCCCAGGAGGGCGAACCTGTGGAGAGGAACCGGATGATGAAGAAAGCAGCAGCAAACAGCCTAAAAAAGCCCCCAAGAAAAGAAGTGAAGCAGCCACCGGGCTCCAGGCAGCGGAGTTTTCAGAGGGGTCAAGCGGTGATCCCTCGGAGGAGGAGGAGACACCCACCCTGCCAGTGGCAAACGCCAGCAACCTGTCATAGGGAGGCCCTGCTGGCAGGTCACGAAGGAACCAGAACCTCAAGAGGTGAGACAAAAAGGGGCCTTACTGTATTTGCCAGTGACTTTAGTTAACCCCCGGAGGGGGACTCACATCTGAGGGCGTTAATTGATTCTGGATGCACGTGGGACCTGATTGCTCCAGCCCTAGTCACCAGGTTGGGGCTGAACGTATGTAAATTAGACCATTCCATTGTGTTTGAACAGGTGGATGGGTTTCGAATGAAAGGATACCCAGCTAATGTGGAAACTGAACTTGTCCCGGTTGGGATGGGGAACCACCGGGAAGCCAGAACTTTTGTCGTGAGTGAGGCCACCAAGTTCCCTTTGGTGTTGGGGATACGGTGGTTATGAGACCATGACCCATTTGTGAAGTGGAAAACGGGAGTGCTATATTTCTTGGGGGGGGGGATGCCAATATCACGTTTGGAAGTTGGAGTGGGGACCAGGTGCACCCCGCCTCCCTGAGAGCACCCTGTTAACTCGGGAAGAGATAGAACAAACTCCCCTCAAATACCAGGATCAAGTATTTGGTGAGAAGGAAGCTGATGAACTTCCCCCCCATAGGGCCACTGAGTGTGCTATAGAACTAATCCCAGGGCAAAAGCTTCCAGAAAAAAAACTATACTCAATGAGCCCAGGGAAACGAGAGTTCCTCTCATACTGCGCCTGTGTTGTTTTGGAAAAAGATAGATGGGGGTTTGAGACTGTTTATGGATTATAGGGGGATTAATGCTGTCTCCATGTCCAATGCTTACCCCCTCCCCTTGATTCGAGATTTGCTGGGAGTGGTGTCCCAAGGAAAACTTCTCTAAACTGGATTTAAGAGATGTGTACTTCCAAATAAGAATAAGGGAAGGAAATGACTGGAAAACTGCTTTTAACACTCCTTTGAGACAATTCGAATACAGAGTCATGCCATTTGGATTACAAGGGGAGCCTTTTTTTAATGAATTTAATTAACGAAGTATTGCACAAATACCTGTACAAAGGCATGGTTGTTTACCTTGATGACGTGTTGATTTATTCACAAGATTGTGAGTCCCACGTGAAACTAGTACGGAGGGTATTAAAAGCCCTGAGGGACAACCACCTGATGGTGAAACTGTCCAAGTGTGAATTCCACAAAGAGGAATTAGACTTTTTGGGATATAGGATATCGGGGCATGGGTTAAAAATGGATCCTGCTAAAATACAAGTGGTGGTGGTGTGGGACCCCTCCAAAACCAGGAGGCAGTTGCAATCGTTCCTAGGCTTTGCTAACTTCTACAGATCATTTATCAAGAACTTCGCCCAGATCTCTTTGCCACTAACTGATTTGCTGAAAACCAAAGGGAAGGAGCTGCAAGGGGTGAAACCCAGTGCTAAATTAAATTGGTCTAAGGATTGCCAAGAGGCTTTTGAGCATTTAAAAACCCTATTCACCTCTGTGCCGGTCCTGCGGCACCCGGACGAGAACGGAAGTTTATTGTGCAGGTGGATACGAGCAATGTTGCCATGGGGAGGGGGTTATTTTACAAGCAGATGATGATGGGAAATTACACCCCTGTGCTTATGTATCGAAAAAAATCTCAGAACTGGAACGCCATTGGGCAGTATGGGATAAAGAGGCTTTGGCCGTTAAATTGGCTTTGTGCACCAGGAGACATGGGCTGGAGGGAGCTAAAGTGCCATTTGAGGTTTGGACTGATCATAAAAATGCAGAGGCACTGCGCACCCCGTGCAAACTAGGTGCCAAACATTTACGGTGGGCGGAGTTCTTCTCTAAGTTTAATTTTACACTGAAGCACCTCCCTGGCAAATCTAACTTCCTGGCAGACGCCCTCTCATGCATGCCCCAACATGAAAGCCAGAGAGAAGAAGTAATAGACACAATGTTTTTGCCAGCTCAATGGGGGGGGGCAGTGACCAACCGCAGCCAAACCAAACAATTAAAGCAAAATACTCCCCCCACGAACTGGGAGGAAAGAGTCAAGGAGGAAGCAGAGAAAGAAGGAGATCCCTACCCAAAGACGAACGACAGAGGGGAGAAGGGGGCGGCTGGTACCAACAGGGTAAATTGTATGTTCCGGTGTCAGAGTGTCAGTTTACTAGTCAGTTCTCAAGCCCAAGCTACACCATGTTCTTGTGCTATAATCTGTAGTTGTTTAGTTCTCTCCCCTCCAGGCCCAGGTGCTGCCCAAGCCGCATATATCCATGGGAGCAAAGAATTCTTATCACCCCGTTCCGGCCGACCTTGACGTCCTCGCCTTCCCAGGCCTTCTAGACAGGGGGGAGGCTGGGAATGGGTGTTTGAAGTGTTGTTACTTTCATTTTGTGTGTCATTCTCAACAAAGCTTTTGTTTAGCCAAGACTTTCCTAGTCCTTGGAATATGGATAACTGTATCCTGAGCGTTGTCTTTCAATAAACCTTTTGGAATCAAGAAACTTTGTGCTTCTTGCAGAAGTGGGGAGACGAACTCTAGATAACTGGGATTCCATAGTCTGACATTTTGTTGAGAATCCCTTTTAACTTCCCTGACTCCTCAACTGGGAGAGATAGATACCAGATTACCTCTGACAGACCTGTCTGATCCAGGAGCAGAGGGTGAGGGGTCATTTACATAGCCTGATGGTGGGACCGACCAGGCGTGAGCGAGCAGGGAAGGTGCCAGGCCCCGGACCAGCGTGAGATGAGGATTTACCCCTCAGATGTCAGGGCCTACGCAGACCTGGGATACCAGTGTGGGACGAGGATTTACCCCTCTAACGTCCGTATCTACAACCCGACAGTGGGGCCCGCGGCCACAGGATACCAGGGAAAGACGTGCTGGCACTATGTTTTCCCACTGTATGATGGACTTAGCCCCAGTGTCGGAGGACCTGGGAGCAACAGGAGGCCCAGTTTGGGAAACCGACAGGAGGTCCACTCTCTCCGCGAGACAAGCCCGGGCCAGTACTCGTCCGTGGTATTGTTGGGATGAGGTGGCGCAATGCCTGGTGGAAGTGAACCCGCCAGAAGAAACAGGCAGTCTCCCAGATTGGACTACGCTGCGCACGGAGCCCATGAGCTGGGACTATGCGGATCTCAGTTCGGTCGGAACTTGGGAGAGTGAGGTGGAGGTTTCTGAAAGACAGGGACGTTTGGCCGCCCTACAGGGGCAGGCCCAAGTGCTACAGTACAGAGTTCTAGCAGTGACTGGAATTGCCAAAGGTTGGGTGGCTAGCGCGATGGAAATGTCTAACCAAGTCTCTTCGGGGGCAGCTGTGATGTCTGGTCCCCAAGCCCAAGTTCAAGGAGCCCAAGCCACGGAGGAGGAGGTGGAGAGAGCCGACCACCAACAGAGAGCTTGGGAGGAGAGCTTGCTCCAGCAGCCCAGAGAGGACGAGACGGAGCCCGACCACAACATAGAGGAGGAGAACCGCTGCCAAGCCCTGGAAGCGCAAATGGAGGCGATGCGAGCGGATTTAGCGCAAGCCACCTATTTGATTGCGTTGCTGGTCCAGGGAGAGGATGGTGCCCAGGCCCCAGCGGGACTACATCAGTTGCTTGAATTGGTGGCCGCCAGGGGCAACGCAAGACTGGCCGCCCCGCCCACACAAGGCCCACGACTCCCGTTGCCACTGCCACCGGGAGGAGTCACACCCGCTGGAAATGGTGCTCAAGGGGGGGTAGTGCCCCAAGGACCAGCAACAGGAGTCCATCCAGCAGCCCCCCCAGCACCTATCGTGGGAGGAACTGCCCCTGCGGGTCCAGGGCCTGCTGTCCCTGTGGCAGCCATGCCTCATCCTCAGGGGCTGGCGCTACCACTGCAATGGAGGCCGCAACCGGGACCAAGGGGAGTTGGACCACCAGGGAGACTTCCTGTTCCACTGCCACCTCAACTGCATCTGGGTGACCCAGGAGTGCTACTGAGACCTAGGCTGCTGAGGCCCGCTCCGGTTCAGCCGTGTCCCCAAGGCATACCTCCAGCACCGCGTTGGCCACCTTTCCAACCTATGGACATGGGAGGAGCCAGAGAGGACGAACTACTGATGGGATGGATTAAGCTGGAAGCTACCTTTGACGATGACCCCCGTAAGTTAGGGTTCTTTGTCGTACAAGCCCTGCAATTCTTCAATCAATGGGGGTACCTGTTCCCTAATGAAAAGAGCCGTGTGATGCATCTCACAGCCCACCTGGAAGGCATAGCAGCTGAGTGGTATGTAACCCTCTACTATACAGGGGCCCCAGAATTGGGAAGTCTACAAGCCTTTATTGCCGCTCTCAGAGCCCAATACGAAGACCCTCTAGAAGGGAAACGGGCTCGCACAGAACTGCAAACCTTGCGGCAAGGGTCCCAGTCAGTGAGAGATTATGCAGCCAAATTCCGTCAGCTGGCAGCTAAGTGCCCACAACAAGAGGAAGGAACCAAGATTGTACTGTTTTGGAATGGGATGAACCCCAAGTTACTGGACAGGGCGCTAATGCAAGATGATCCACCAACACTTCTGGGGTGGATTCAACTGGCTTGTGAAGTGGAAAATCACACTCAAGTCATCTGAATGGTTGAGCAACAACAAGCCATGGGGACCCGATGAGCCCCGCCAAGCCAGCGGGGAGCACGGGGTGCCCCTGCTGCGAGAGGAGCCCGTTAGATGCGGTGGAGACAAGGACTATGCCTTCAATGCAGAAACAGCGGGCATTTTGCAGCCCAATGCTCTCTCCGGGTGCAGGTGCCGGTGTCCCCGGTGCGTCCCACTCCGGCCCCACGATCCAGCAGGGCCCGGGGTATGGCAAAAAAAGGGCACACCGAGATGGGCTTGGAGGTGGAGGAAGTGTGCATGGAGTTCGAAGCCCAGGTCCCGGAGGCCAATGAGCTCAGCCTGCCATCGGGAAACAAGATGGATCTGTCGTGAGGAGGCCCCAATGGCAGATCGAGAAGAAGACCACCCCGGAGGAGGTGAGAGAAAGAGGGGCTATATTGTTCATTCCTGTTATGCTATTAAACCCTAAGAGGGGGACCCACATCCGAGTTCAAGCCTTAATTGACTCAGGGTGCTCCCGAGATATTGTAGCACCAGCGCTAGTAAATGGACTGGGACTAGAAACGCATGAACTAAAAGTCCCAATTACCTTTGAGCAAATGGATGGCTCTAACATGAACCCAGCAGTCCTAGAAACAGAGTAAGTGCCCACAGGCATGGGCAAGCATTGGGAAGTGTGTCCATTCATTGTCAGCCAAGCCGCCAAATACCCACTCAACTTAGGCAGTAGATGGTTATGGGATCATAACCCCTACATCAACTGGGCCAAAGGAATTATAGTGTTTGATCCAGAATATTGCCAACAACATTGTTGGAAGGCAGAGTGGGGTGAAGTAGCCCCCACAAATGTGGAAGTCGCCCTGTTAACTGCTGAGGAACTAAGTCTAATCCCTCCAGAGTATCAGGACATGGCTCAAGCCTTTAGTGAGGAGGAGGCGGATAGCCTGCTGCCCCACTGGAACACGGACTGTGCTATTGAATTAATCCCAGGGGAAAAGCTCCCCAAAGGAAAGTTATATTCCATGAGTTCATCGGAGAGACAAGAACTCAGGAAGTTCATAGACAAGAATCTAGAGAGAGGATTTATCCGCCCGGCTAGCTCCCCTCATTCTGCCCCGGTGTTATTCGTGAAGAAAAAGGATGGAGGACTCAGACTTTGTACCGACTTTCGAGGCATCAACGCTGTGTCTATGACCAAAGCCTATCCGATTCCGTTAATTCGAGACCTGCTGAGTGTAGTGGCGCGGGGTAAGATCTTTTCGAAATTGGATCTCAAAGATGCATATTTTCATGTTAGAATAAGGGAGGGGGATGAATGGAAAACTGCGTTCAATACCCCCCTCGGCCAGTTCGAATACTTGGTCATGCCATTTGGCTTATCCGGGGCCCCTTCGGTTTACATGACAATGATAAATGAAGTCCTACATGAATTCTTGTACAAAGGAGTTGTTGTTGACCTTGATGATGTGCTTATTTATTCAGAAAACAAAGAGGCACATGTAAAATTAGTCCAGAAAGTCCTGGCCATCCTCATGCACCACAAGCTTCCAATTAAGCTATCCAAATGTGAGTTTCACAAAGAGGAGTTGGACTATTTAGGCTACCGCATTTCAGGGCAAGGACTAAAAATGGACCCGGCCAAAGTTAAAGCAGTGCAAGAGTGGCAGGCGCTCACTACACACAAACAATTACAATTGTAATTGTTCCTGGGCTTTGCTAACTTTTACAGACAGTTCATTGAAGGCTTTGCCCAGATCACCCTCCCCCTAACAGAGTTACTTAAGACAAAGGGGAAGGGAGAGCAAGCTGCCAAACCTACGGCCCAACTCCGGTGGAGCCCAAGCTGTCAGCTAGCATTCGAAATGCTGAAGGATCGGTTTACTACCGAACCGGTCCTACAACACCCCGATGAGAAAAAAGCCTTCATAGTACAAGTGGATGCAAGCGACTCAGCCATTGAGGGCATCCTCATGCAGAAAGGGGAGGATGGGCAGGTGCGGCCCTGTGCATATTTGTCCAGAAAATTTACAGAAGCAGAGCGGAATTGGAGTGTGTGGGAAAAGGAAGTGTTTGCTGTTAAAGTTGCTCTAGACTCCTGGCGCCACTGGTTGGAGGGAGCGTGTCGTCCATTTCAGGTTTGGATGGACCACAAAAACTTAGAAGCGCTTCATACGCCCCGGCGTCTTAATGCTAAACAACTCCGTTGGGCGGAATTCTTTTCTAAGTTTGATTTCACTCTGAATTTCTTACTGGGCAAGTCTAATTTCCTGGCGGATGCCCTTTCGCGCATGCCCCAACACCAGAGCAGGAAGGAGGAGACTATTGACACGGTGTTTTCCCCCACCCAATTGGGGGGGTGGTTACTACTTGTAGCTAGGCAACCAAGCAGCCAGATAACCAAAAGGGGTGGAGAGCTAAAGTGAAAAGCGAAGTGGAGAAAGAGGGGGAGCAAGCGCCCACAGGAAAAATGACACAAACAGCTGCTGGAGAGTGGTTTAAGGGAAATCGGCTGTACATCCCTGCTAGTTTAAGACGGATGCTGCTTCAACAATGCCACGATGCCCAGACCGCCGGCCATTTCAGATACCTGAAAACCTTGCATTTGATACAAAGACAGTTTTGGTGGCCCAGTATCCGGAGGGATGTATCTCAATATGTACCTCCTGCCCCACGTGTGTTATGGCGAAACCCAGGAGGAGGAAGCCCCTGGGACTACTACAACTCTTGGAAACTCCCAACAGACCCTGGGAAGTGATTGTCAGGATCTAATATGTTCTGGGGTTACTTAGTCAGAGTTACGCCATGTTTAATACTGTAGTCGTTAGCTTTTCTCTCCCTCCAGGTCCAGGTGTTATTTTGACCGTGCTTTCCATGGGAGAGAATACTCTTATCTGTTTCTACAGCCAGAGACCTTGACAGGCCGAGCCTTCCCACAGCGAAGTTCTCATCGCTATGGAAGATGGGGGGAGGCTGGGAGTGAAGGGTTAGATGTACCACATGTTATGCTTTCTTTTTTCATTCTCGACAATGACTGTGTTCAGCCAAGATCCTTTCTAGGCCTTGGAATATGAATACGTGTCAGAGCCTAGTCTTGCAATAAACCTTTTGAAACCAAGAAATTGTTCTTCTTGCAGAAGGGGGGAGACGAACTCTAGATAACAGAGATTCCATAGTCTGACATTTTTGTCAAGAATCCTGCTTTTACTCCTCTGACCCCTCATCCAGGGAAGATGGATACCAGAGGGAACCTGACTGATCCGTCTGTGCCTGGACAGTGTCAGGGTTGTTGTATGTGTATGTAGCCAAAGAAACTCCATGTTAATTCTCTCAGTATTCTCAGTGCTTTCTTCACAGGTGCCAAGACGTTCCCAACAGCTATCTCACAGAAGAGGATTGTTTTGGCTATCGCTTTCTCCAGCCTTGGGAAACTTTCGCTTTCTCAGCTTCAAAGGAATTGTTTTGAGAACTATGGGGGGAGGTTGGGCCTGCTGGGTTCTGATACTTTGTATCTCATGCTTTGCCTGTCATTCGTAACAATACACATGTACCAGCCTGGATATTGTATCTAGGCCCGTGGACTATAATGAATTCTTTCTTCAGTAAACTTTTGAAAACAACGGGCTTTTGTCTGATTGCAGAAGGTAGTCTGGAGTAAGGACATTATCTAGCCACAGTTCTGACATTTCGTTACAAATCATCTTTCCAATGCCTAGACCAGATCAGACGGATTCCAAAGCTGTCCCAGTCAGGGACCCTTTGTTTGACCCGTATGCCTCCCCCAGCTCTCAAGGATTGGAACCCCAAGGACCTGTACCAAGAGGTAACGGCTCCTCTGTTACTACGATCTACACTATCGCTCCTAGCAGTGCGGATACCCAGCCTAGAGCTACAGCCGAACCCCGACGCAGTGGGGTGCAAGACCAAAGGAAACGAGAGAAAGAAGGGCTAGCACGGCGTTCATGCAACCACCGATGGATGGCCAACGGAGTGTAGAGGCAATTCCCGAGCATGCCAGCAGCCAACCGTGGCTCTACTGGAATAGGACAACCGAGCAAACGGAGTGGGAGACGTCCCGCCGTGGTGTCCTAAGCTGGGATTACTCAGAAGTTACCCCGTGGTCGGGGCAACAGGATGTAAGTGAGCACCATTGGATGCCACTGCAAAGCAGAACTGTTGCGACTGACGCTGGTATTTCAGTGGTCACTGGTTTAGCAAAAGGGATTTTGGCTGGAAGATCCCAGGAAGAACAAGAGGCGAGAAACCAAGGCATGGGAGAAATATTGCCTTGGCAACAGACAAAAGCCACGAGACCACATCCTGAATATGTGTCGACCTCGCAGGCTACTGGGGAACTACCCGAAAAGTATGCTGATCTCGGGGAAGGGAACCCAGAAAGAGTACAAGTGTTGGAGAATAGACTGGCGAGCATGGAAGAAAGCCTGGCCCACGCCGTCCACCTGCTGTCTGTACTCGTGGTGGGGGATGGTGGGCGAGAGCCGCCAGTTGGTCTGCCCTTCATCAGTCAAAGTTTGTCTACGTTACAAAGTTATATTCCACAGCCGGAGGGCCCAATTCAACCATGGCCCCAGCAACAACATGAACCCAGAGATCCGGAGCCAGATATCAGGGAAGGACCCTGTCCAGAAGGACCCTGCCCAGAGGGTCCAGAAGTGCCGGTCGAACCCTGTCCCAGAGAACCAGAAGGGCCTTGTCCGGAGCCAGATGACAGGGGGAACGATGGAGACAGAGAAATACTGGAACGCCCTACGGTACCCTCCTCCCCGGTTCCTCCCCCAATAACAACCCCAGGGAGTGGGCCACCAACTATACCGAGGACAGAGACACCCTTACCGAGAGGGGGTACTCCGCGTCTCACTCCGGTGACGAGCGTTATCGGAAGAGGCACCACCTCCCGGCCACTCCAACCGCTGGGGCCGAGAGGGACTCCAATACCGAGTCAACCAATTCCCAGAGGTACCCCTTTGCCTCTTCAGCCTCCACTGCACCCAATCCCGTTACAACCAGTACCCCTGCTACCATCTCCAAGGGAGACACTTCCGGCGCCATTGCAACCAGCGCCACTTTTGCCCGTGCCTAGAGGAACGACCCCAGCCTTGCGGCAGCCCGTCCCGCTTTTGCCTGTGCCACAAGGTACGCCTCCCGTCCAACCCTTACCGGAGCAGCCGGCACCGTTGCAACCAGCGCCAATGCTACCGGCACCAAGGGGACCCCCCCGCTACATCCAATTCCGGGGGGCCCTCCTCCATGGCTACCTCAACCGAGGCCCCAACAGCCTCTGTTTCAACCTCAACCGCAACCTGTACCACTCGATTACTACCCGGCGCCAGCGGCCAGGCAGCAAGAATTACCCATGGGATGGGTAAAGTTAGAAGCCACTTTTGATGGGGACCCTTCCAAACTGGGATTTTTCCTCGTACAAGCGGTGCAATTTTTTAATCGATGGGGACATCTCTTTGGAACTGAGGCCAGTCAAATTGAACACCTCAGGTCAAGGCTTCAAGGTAAAGCTGCAGATTGGTATGTAGGACTTTATGATATTGGGGCCCCCGAACTAAATACTCTCCAAGGGCTAGTGGACACACTCCAAGCCCAATATGAAGACCCTCTCGAAGAAACTAGAGCCCAGACTGAATTATAGTCCATTAGGCAAGGAAACATGTCGGCAAGGGACTATGCTACAAAATTCCGACAACTTGCCGCCAAATGTCCAAGATGTGAAGAATCCACCAAGATAATTTTATTTAAACAAGGGATGAATCCCAAACTCTTGGACAGAGTTCTTATGCAAGATAATCCTCCTACCCTCTTGGGTTGGATCCAATTAACTTGTGAAGTAGAAAACCGCATGCTAGAAGTCCGTTTAGGGGAACAACAACAACATGCGGGTCAAAGGCGCTCCTCAGTTCTCGTTAGAGGAGGCCGAGGTGCTGGATATGCTACTCAAGGAGGGAGAGATGCTAGATGGCAACAAGGTTTATGTCTGCAATGTGGCCAAAGCGGTCACTTTGCGGCACAATGTCCGTACCGGCCTGTGCAAAGAACTCCGCTCCAACTAAGACGTCCGGCCCCCACAGCCTACCCAGCGCCACAGCGCCCGACGCCAGCTCCTCAGAACACACGAGGCAGAGGAACTTCTCGTAGAAATCCTCCCGAAAGAGGGTTAGAGCTAGAAGAAATTACGGACTATGATTCAACAGCTCTAACCGGGGAGGACAATCCAGAGAGTCCTACCTCAGGAAACAAAATGGATCTGTCGTAAAAGGACCCAAACGGCAGATCAAACCTCAGTCCGTTCCTACTTTGAACAGACCTCAGGGGTCCATACTCTTTATTCCAGTAACGTTGGTGAATCCAGATCGAAAAATGCACATCCGCGTCCAAGCTCTTATAGACTCGGGATGCTCCAGAGACATTATTGCACCAGCCCTAGTAAATGGGTTAGTACTTCCCATTAAAGAATTGGAAACTCCAGTTATCTTTGAACAAATGGATGGCACTAACATGAATACGGTCACTATCGAAACAGCCCCAGTCATAACCGGTATGGGGCAACATTGGGAAGTAAGATCGTTTGTAATTAGTGCCACCGCGAAGTATCCATTGATTCTGGGATGCCGATGGTTGTGGGATCACAACCCCTCCATAAACTGGGCAGCTGGGAGTATTACGTTCACCCATGATGCTTGTAAAAGTCACCAATGGAACCGAAACTGGGGTAATAACCCTACACTCACTGAACGCGCTCTTCTCACTCAAGAAGAAATCAACCAAATACCCAAGCAATACAGAGCTTACACCCAAGCCTTCACCGAAGAAGAAGCCAATTCCTTACCTCCCCATAGAAGGACGGACTGTGCCGTGGAAATATTACCAGGTGCCTCCTTGCCCAAGGGCAGACTATATCCTATGAGCCCCAACGAAAGGGAAGAACTCCGTAAATTCATTGACACTAATCTTCAAAGAGGATTTATCCGACCTGCTAACAGTCCACATGCAGCTCCTGTACTGTTTGTTAAAAAGAAGGATGGGGGATTAAGACTTTGCACTGACTTTTGGGGACTTAACACAGTATCCTCCAGCAACTCCTACCCCATCCCACTCATCAGAGATTTACTCAACGTCGTGGCTCAAGGTAAGATCTTTACGAAATTGGATTTAAAAGATGCTTACTTCCACATTCGTATCAAAGCGGGTGATGAATGGAAAACCGCTTTTAATACGCCCCTCGGCCAGTTTGAGTATTTAGTTATGCCGTTCGGTCTGGCCGGGGCCCCTTCAGTCTTTATGTCCATGATCAATGAAGTACTACATGAATTTTTATACAAAGGAGTAGTAGTGTACCTTGATGATGTATTAATTTATTCAGAATCGGAAGAAGAACATGTAGAACTTGTAAAGAAGGTCCTGACTACTCTAATGTGTAACAAATTGCCCATTAAACTATCTAAATGTGAGTTTCATAAAACAGAATTCACTTATTTGGGCTACTGCATCTCCAAAGATGGCCTAAAAATGGATCCGGGCAAAGTACAAGCAGTGCAAAACTGGCAAACACCCTCTACCCGCAGAGAATTGCAATCCTTTCTGGGTTTTGCCAACTTCTACAGAGAATTCATTGCAAACTTTGCCCAAATCTCACTTCCCCTAACAGAACTGTTAAAAACTAAAGACAAGGGGGACCATGCCAAAAAACCAAATGCTAAATTGCATTGGACGCCAGAATGCCAAACAACGTTCCACCATCTTAAAACGCAGTTTGTTTCAGAACCCGTCCTGCAGCACCCCGATGAGAATCACCCCTTCATAGTACAGGTCGATGCCAGTGACACGGCCATTGGGGGCGTACTTTTACAGAGGGGGGAGGATGGAAAACTTAAGCCGTGTGCCTTCCTATCCCGAAAATTTTCTGAAGCAGAAAGAAATTGGAACGTTTGGGAAAAGGAAGCTTTCGCTGTAAAAGCAGCACTGGCTGCCTGGCGGCACTGGTTAGAAGGAGCCTGTCATCCCTTTGAGGTTTGGACGGACCACAAAAATTTAGAAGCCCTACGCAGCCCGCGAAGACTAAATGCCAAACAACTATGATGGGCGGAATATTTTTCCAAATTCAATTTCACTTTGAACTTTTTACCAGGCAAAACTAACTTTCTTGCCGACGCCCTATCACGCATGCCCCAACACAGAAGCAAACAGGAGGAGACAATAGACACCGTCTTCTCACCTACACAATTAGGGGGAGTGGTAACGACGCGTAGCCGCACAACCCAACCCTCTCAACCCGATCAGGGGTGGAGACTAAAACTAAAAGCCGAAGTGGAAAAGGAGGGGGGGGGGACGTGCCCAAAGACAAGCTACAGAAATCTGAACAAGGAGAATGGCTTTGGAGAGATCGCTTCTATGTACCTAAAAGTTTAAGAAAAGAAGTTTTACAACGTTGTCACGACGCCCCTACAGCGGGTCACTATGGGTACTTGAAGACACTTCATTTAGTACAACGCCAAGTTTGGTGGCCAGGCATGCGCAAAGACATTTCTCAATATGTAGCGTCCTGCCCCATTTGCCTCAGTGCTAAGTCCCGCAAAGGCAAACCACCGGGACTATTACAACCTTTAGAAACAGACCATGGGAAACCATATCCATGGATTTTATCACTGATCTACCCCCCTCTAAAGGTCACAACTGCATTTTAGTTGTAGTGGATTTATTCTCCAAGCAAGCTCATTTTATACCTTGCACCACTATACCTTCAGCTCGAAAACTAGCGGATATTTTTCTAAAACACATTGTAAAACTGCATTCTTTTCCATCCAAGGTGATTTCGGATCGCGGCGGACAGTTCGTTGCCAACTTCTGGCAGGAGCTTTTACAAATTTTGGGTATTGAGCAAGGTTTAAGTTCAAGTCATCATCCGCAAACCGACGGACAGTCCGAAAAAACTAACCAAATATTAGAACAGTTCCTCCGCTGTTATATTAATTTTCAACAAGACAACTGGGTTGATTTGCTTCCCCTAGCAGAATTCTCATATAATAACAGTGTGAATGCCTCCACTGGAGAGACTCCTTTCAAAGTCGTTTATGGCTTCCACTTCAAACCCTTCCCATTTGAAGCGCTCCCCCCTCCTACTTCAGCAGCCAAGGACGTTTCAGATTGGTGGGGGGAAGCTGCTCAACAATGGACTTTAATCAAACAGCACCTGAACAAAGCCAAACAGGATTACAAAAAATACGCCGACCGCCACCGTGTGGCCGAATGGAAATTACAACCCGGAGACCTTGTCTATCTCTCTACCAAGAACTTAAAAGTAACTCAAACCAGTCGCAAACTAGCTTTAAAATTCCTCGGACCCTTTCCAGTTCGCAAAGTAATCAACAAAGTGACAGTAGCCTTAGATTTGCCAAAAAATCTGCGCCATGTCCATGACACCTTTCACATCAGTCTATTGAAAAAAGCACCAGCAGCAGACCGCTGGCATGCACGAGCACCTCCCATTCCAACTCTGATTGACGATCAAATCCATTACGAAGTACAACAAATTTTGGACTCTAAACTTAAACGAAACCAGCTGTTTTATCTCATAAGATGGAAGGATTTTGACTCTGGGTTTGATGAGTGGGTGCATTCTTCTCATGTACATGCTCCTAGACTATCAGAACTTTTCACGCTCAATATCCACACAAACCTGGGGGAGGGTCATTTTAGAGGAGGCAGAATGTCACGGTTGTTGTATGTGTATGTAGCCAAAGAAACTCCATGTTAATTCTCTCAGTATTCTCAGTGCTTTCTTCACAGGTGCCAAGACGTTCCCAACAGCTATCTCGCGGAAGAGGATTGTTTTGGCTATCGCTTTCTCCAGCCTTGGGAAACTTTCGCTTTCTCAGCTTCAAAGGAATTGTTTTGAGAACTATGGGGGGAGGTTGGGCCTGCTGGGTTCTGATACTTTGTATCTCATGCTTTGCCTGTCATTCGTAACAATACACGTGTACCAGCCTGGATATTGTATCTAGGCCCGTGAACTATAATGAATTCTTTCTTCAGTAAACTTTTGAAAACAATGGGCTTTTGTCTGATTGCAGAAGGTAGTCTGGAGTAAGGACATTATCTAGCCACAGTTCTGACAGACAGGAGGGTGCCGGGACTACTGAACTGCCTGCCGGTGGTACCGGGCAGGACTGAGCGACTCTTAAGGGAGCTCAACCTAGAACGAGTGGGATTCATGAATGTGAATAGTTGATATCATTGCCAACTCCTCGGCAGTGGGGCTCCAGACCCTGGGAATCCAGGGAGAGGCGAGCTGGCACCATGTTTTCCCGCTCGATGATTGATCTAAGTCGGACTGTCGGGTTGATGGAGCAGGGAGCAATGGGAGGACCTGTTTGGGAAACGGGTCGCCTATCCACACTCTCGGCGGGCGCTACTCAGACCAGCTCCCAACAGTGGGATGCAGAGGCCGGGCACCTGGTGGAGGATGTCCAATGGGGGGAGGCCAGTGGGCCTCAGAAGTGGGAGACTGCGCGTAATGAACTTTTAAGTTGGGATTACACCGATGTGGGCTCGACTGGAACTTGGGACACTGGCACAGGAGCCCCAGCTGCAGACCCACATTGGAACCGATTACAAAATCAAGCTCATGTGGTGCAGTATGGAATACTGGCTGTTATGGGAATGGCTAGTGCGGCAGAAGAGGAAGAACGCCCTAGGGAAAATTTGGAGGTGACTTCGTCAGTCGAAGATTGGGTACCGGGGGTTTCAGGTGACGCTGCGGAAGAAGTGAATAGACAGCAGCGCGACTGGGAAGAGACCCTGCTCCTGCTGGATCAGACCGGGCCAGCCGAGGGGGAGGAGGTGGAATATGGCATTCCTGCCCATTACCGGCGGCTGGAAGGCCGGCTGGATGCGATGGAAGGGGACCTGGCACAAGCTGTCTATTTGATTGGCCTGCTGGTGCAGGGTGAGGGCTCCACCCGGCTGGTTTCTCAAGCCCGGGAGGCAGGAGGGGCGCACGCTCGAGCTCAGCCGCCCCCTGCGCTACTGCTCCAGGATTCCAGTCACGAGTTCAAGCCCAGCCTGGGTCTCAACAACCTGTGCCGCCGCTGGCTACACAAGTTCCGCAACCACAAGAACCGCCACCACCTCCGGTTCCGGCCCTGCAACCGCTGCCTCAGCAGCAGCCAGTGCAACATGCGGCCACCCTGCAGCCTGTGCCGCCACCACCGCCACCGCCGGTTCAACCTGCGGCCGCCCCGCAGCCTTTCCGGCCACCACCGCCGGTGCAACCTGCGCCAGCCCAGTTACCTGTGCCGCCGTCACCACCGGTGCAACCCATGAAAGCCCCGCAGCCTCTGCCGCTGCCACAGTTACCTGCCCCGGGCCCGCTACCACAATCGCCAGCAGGGTAAGTAGGACCTCCAAGGAGACTGGCTAGACCAGGCGGGCAAGCGCCGGGAGGACCAGCGAGACCAGTGCCTAGACCTCAGCAGATCCTGGGTCGAGTACCGACTCCCCTTCGACCACAGCCGCAACAGCTACCACAGTTTGGCCCTCCGCCACTAGCCCAGGGACGGCAAGGAGAAGCGGAGTTACCTATGGGGTGGATTAAGTTGGAGGCCACCTTTGATGGAGATACCCACAAACTGGGATTTTTTTGTGGTACAAGTCCTCCAGTTTTTCAATCGGTGGGGTATTTGTTCCCGGACGAGGAGAGCTAGGTCACCCGTTTAGTGTCTAGACTAGAAGGCAGAGCAGCAGAATGGTACGTGACTCTATATTATTCGGGGGCTCCGGAACTGGACACTTTACAGGACTTTATTGCCACACTTAGAGCCCAATATGAAGATCCCTTAGAGGAGGACAGAGCACGTACCGAGCTACCACCCCTCAGACAAGGATATCAACCCATGAGAGAGTATGCAGCCAAGTTTCGTCAACATGCAGCCAAGTGCCCCCATTGTGAGGAAGGGACAAAAATAGTGATGTTCTGCAATGGAATGAATCCCAGATTGCTCGATCGAGCTTTAATGTAAGATGATCCCCCGACTCTGATGGGATGGATACAACTAGCGTGTGAGGTGGAAAACCGTACCCAAGTAGTCCGCCTTGTGGAGCAGCAGCAGGCAATGGGATATAGAAGACCACCGCCTGTAGCGAGAGGGGCTCGTGGAGCGCCACCGACTAGGGGAGCTCAAGAAACCCGATGGAGGCAGGGTCTTTGTTTGCAGTGTGGGAATAGCGGGCATTTTACAACCCATTGCCTTCTTCGAGCGCAAGCCCAACCACCTCCCTCAACCACTTGCCCAGTTCCGGCCCCAAGAACCAGTCGAGGTAGAGGAATGCCAAGATGGGGCCGCCTAGACAAAGGGCTAGAAGCCGAAGAAGTGCAGATGGAACTTGATGTCCATTTAGCAGAGGCGGATATGCCCAGCCCGCAATTGGGAAATGAGATGGATCTGTCGTGAGGAGGCCCTAATGGCAGATCACAAAGGAGTCCACCCCAGCGGAGGTGAGAGAGGGGCCATTTTATTCGTTCCAGTAATGTTAATTAATCCAAGGAGGGGAGCTCATATTCAGGTGCAAGCTTTAATCGATTCAGGTTGCTCAAGAGACATTATTGCACCCGCTCTAGTAAATGGCTTGGGATTAGAAACCCTGGAACTTAAAAGTCCAATTATCTTCGAACAAATGGACGGTTCAAATATGAACCCAGCTGTCCAAGAAACGGAACTGGTACCCACGGGAATGGGCAAACATTGGGAGAGCCGGACCTATATCATTAGCCAAGCGGCCAAATATCCCCTCATCCTAGGCAGTCAGTGGCTGTGGGACCATAACCCTTACATTAACTGGGTCAAAGGCATGATTGTGTTCGATCGGGAATACTGCAGCAATCATCATTGGCAAAAGTACTGGGGAGAAGAGTCCTCATTGAACTTAGAAGTAGCATTGCTCTCTGCAGAAGAACTCAACCTAATCCCAGTGGAATACAGAGACTTGGCACAAGCTTTTAGTCAGGAGGAGGCGGACAGCTTACCCCGGCACCGAAAAACTGATTGTGCGATTGAACTGATTCCAGGGGAAAGCCTGCCCAAAGGAAAGCTTTATTCCATGAGCCCAGCTGAGAGAAAGGAGCTCCGAAAGTTTATAGATAACAACCTGGAGAGAGGTTTCATCCACCCGGCTAGCTCCCCCCATGCCGCACCAGTGCTATTTGTAAAAAAAAAGAATGGGGGTTTGAGGCTTTGCACGGATTTCAGAGGCATCAACGCAGTGTCCATGACCAATGCCTACCCAATTCCCCTCATTTGGGACCTGCTAAGTGTGGTGGCGCAGGGTAAGATCTTTTCAAAGTTGGACTTAAAAGATGCTTATTTCCATGTTCCATCCCCAGTGAAGGGGATGAATGGAAAACCACATTCAATACGCCATTAGGCCAATATGAATACCTCGTCATGCCTTTTGGCTTATCCGGAGCACCTGCTGTTTACATGTCCATGATCAATGAGGTGCTACATAAGTTTTTGTATAAGGGAGTGGTCGTTTACCTGGATGACGTGTTAATTTTTACAGAAACCAGATAGGAACATATTAAGTTGTTCAGAGAAGTTTTAACCACCCTGATACAACATAAACTCCTTATCAAATTGTCCAAATGTGAGTTTATAAGACTGAGTTGGACTACCTGGGCAGGACAAGGTTTAAAAATGGATCCGGCCAAAATCCAAGCCGTGCAGGAATGGCAAGCCCCTACTACCCGAAAGCAACTACAATCTTTCCTGGGCTTTGCCAACTTTTACAGGCAATTTATTAAGGGGTTTGCCCAGATCGCCCTCCCATTAACAGATTTACTAAAGACAAAAGGGAGGGGAGAGCAAATGGCTAAACCCATGAGCAAGCACCCAGATGAAAACCAAACCTTCATAGTGCAAGTGGATGCGAGCGATGCGGCCGTTGGTGGAGTCCTCTTGCAGAGAGGGGGGGACGGAAAAGTACGGCCCTGTGCATACTTGTCTAGAAAATTCACTGAAGCTGAGTGTAATTGGAATGTCTGGGAGAAGGAAGCTTTCGCAGTTAAGGTAGCCTTTTCTACATGGCGGCACTGGCTGGAGGGGGCACACCATCAGTCTGAGGTGTGGACGGACCACAAAAACTTAGAAGCCTTGCGCATACCCTGAAGGCTTAATGCTAAACAGCTTCGGAGGGCCGAATTCTTCTCAAAGTTTGATTTCGCCCTAAAGTTTCTTCCAGGCAAATCCAACTTCTTAGCGGATGCTCTCTCGTGCATGCCCCAATTGCAAAGCAGGAGGGAGGAGACTATTGATACTGTTTTTTCTCCCTATCAGTTGGGAGGTGTGGTCCCCACTCGTAGCCAAGCAACCAAACAGCTGAGTGAGCCAAGTGGGTGGAGAGCTAAAGTGAAAATCGAGGTGGGAAAAGAGGGGGAGTGAGCGCCCACAGGAAAAATATCTCAAATGGCAGTGGGTGACTGGATACATGAAAATAAACTGTATATTCCCGCTAGCCTAAGGAAAGAGGTGTTACAGCAATGTCATGATGCCCGCACCGCAGGCCATTTCGGTTATCTAAAGACTTTACACTTGGTTCAAAGACAATTTTGGTGGCCAGGAATGAGAAGGGATGTGTCACAATATGTATCTTCCTGTCCTACTTGCATTATGGCCAAGCCTAGAAGAGGAAAGCCTCCTGGATTGCTACAGCCCCTGGAAGTTCCTAATCGACCTTGGGAGGTGATCTCTATGGACTTTATCACTGATCTACCCCCCTCAAAGGGCTGTACTTGTATTTTAGTAGTGGTGGTCTTGTTTTCCAAACAAGCTCATTTCATTCCGTGCACCACTGTGCCTACAGCTAGGAAACTGGCCAGTTTGTTCATGAAACATATTGTAAAACTGCACTCTTTTCCTTCCAAGGTGATTTTGGATCGCGGTGGACAGTTCGTTGCCAACTTTTGGCGGGAGCTTTTACAACTGGCAGGCATTGAACAAGGATTAAGCTCCGCCTACCATCCTGAGAGCGATGGACAGTCCGAAAGGCTAAATCAAGTGTTAACCCTCAGGTGTTACATTAATTTTCAGCAGGATAATTTTCAGCTGATCCATTTAGCAGAATATGCGTATAACAATTTGGTCCACAGTTCTATGGGAGAAACACCTTTTAAAATTGTGCATGGATATGAAGGAGTAGCGTTTCCATTTGACTTACAACCAGAAAGCCAGCAAGCCGGAGACTTGGGAGATTGGTGGACTTCCATCTCCAAGCAATGGACCTTAATTCAAAAGACTCTGGCGAAAGCGAAAGCGGATTATAAAAAGTATGCTGATCGCCATCATGTGGAGCAGTGGAAATTGCATCACCAAAAACTTTAAAACAGAGCAAGCCAGCAAAAAGTTAGGATTGAAATATTTGGGACTAGGGGTGTGCAAGCCAAAAATTTTCGGCTATAGCCGAAAGTAGAAAGCCGAAAGAAGATTCTCTATCGTTAAAGCCGAAAGCCGAAACAAGAATCTCTTTCGGCTTTCGGCTTTCGGGATTCTTTCGGCATTATTTCGGCATTCTTTCGGCTTTTTTCTATGGGAAAATGCCTCCGTCTTCCAGGACGCCTGGAGGAGGCATTTTCCCACCGAATAAGCCCAAAATTGGTGGGGACCTTCCTCTAACCCTTCTCTAACAGCCACCCAAGTTTCAGACATATTGAACTTTGGGGGGCCATGTTATGGCCCCCCAAAGCAGGTCCCCCCATCCTCCCATAAGAAAGCGAAGGAGCAGCATATTGTTAGCATGCTGCTGCTCATCTTTCTTCATTATTTCCTATGGGGAAAAAATGAAGAGGCAGGCTTCCTTTGCCAGGGGTGGCATTTTGCATGCAAAATGCCCCCTTACCCTCAGGGGCCCTTCTCCCACCTCTCCTCCCACCCCCCACCAAGGCTCAGCCTGCTCCCACTTGGGGGGGCCATTTCATGGCCTCCCCAAGTAGGTGCTCTAATCTCTACCACTGACAGCTGGGGGAGGCTTGTGTTGCCAGGGGTGGCATTTTGCATGCAAAATGCCCCCCAACCCTCTGGGGCCCTTCTCCCACCCCTTCTCCCACCCCCCACCAAGGCTCAGCCTGCTCCCACTTGGGGGGGCATTTCATGGCCTCCCCAAGTAGGTGCTCTGCTCTCATCTCTACCACTGACAGCTGGGGGAGGCTTGTGTTGCCAGGGGTGGCATTTTGCATGCAAAATGCCCCACAGCCCTCTGGGGCCCTTCTCCCACCCTTCCTCCCACCCCCCACCAAGGCTCAGACTGCTCCCACTTGGGGGGGGGCATTTCATGGCCTCCCCAAGTAGGTCCTCTCAGCCCCTAAGGTCCACCCCTTACAGCCCCACACAAACCCAATTCCCCCCCAGCTGCCACACACAGACCCAAATCCCCACATTAGCCCCTCACAGACCCAAATCCACCCCCACCTGCCCCACACCCATAACCCCAGGAACAGGCTGGCAAAGGCCAGCCCTCTCCCTTTGTTCCCTATGCTGGGAACTTCTAAACTCTCTTTCCCTGGGCAATTCTGCACAGCCCAGGGGTGCCACAATGGTGGGCACACTTCTGAGTGCCAGCTGGTCCCTGTGAAAGAGCACCTGAACCACAGACACCCTCCCTCAAATTCCCCCACCACCTACAGAGATGGCTGGCCAGCCAGCCCCATTGTTCCCTATGATGGGAACCAACTGCACAACAAAGAATAAAACAAGAACAACACGAAATAAAGTTTTTTAAAAAATATATTCTCCTTTCCAAAGTACAAGTAGGCAAAGCATTATGACACATTACACCAGCAGTCCCCCACACAGAAAAATTAAAACAAAACTCACTTAACATCAGAGAATCACAAAGCATGATTCCTGTCAAAAACACTTTATTTCTTGAACAGCTTTAGGTTACACAGCAGGGGGGAACACCAAAGGGCATGGCAGCACTATCTTACACAAAAATAACACAACTCACTTCAGATTAAAGAATCACCCCAAAAAATTGCTGTCAAAAGCACTTTATTTCTGTAACTGCTTTAGGTTACACAGTAGGAAGGCACCACAGAGCAGGAAAGCAGTGTACTACACAAAAATAACACAACTCACTTCACATCAGAGAATCACACAAACACAATTGCTGTCAAAAACGGTGAAGTGGGTTGTATTATTTTTTGTAGTACATTGCTATCATGCCCTGTTGTGCCCTCCTACTGTGTAACCTAAAGCTGTTCAAGAAATAAAGTGTTTTTGCCAGGAATTGTGTTTTTGTGATTCTCTGATGTTAAGTGAGTTGTGTTATTTTTGTGTAAGATAGTGCTGCCATGCCCTTTGGTGTTCCCCCCTGCTGTGTAACCTAAAGCTGTTCAAGAAATAAAGTGTTTTTAACAGGAATTGTGCTTTGTGATTCTCTGATGTTAAGTGAGTTGTGTTATTTTTGTGTAAGATAGTGCTGCCATGCCCTTTGGTAAGGGGTGGACTTTAGGGGCTGAGAGGACCTACTTGGGGAGGCCATGAAATGGCCCCCCCAAGTGGGAGCAGTCTGAGCCTTGGTGGGGGGTGGGAGGAAGGGTGGGAGAAGGGCCCCAGAGGGCTGTGGGGCATTTTGCATGCAAAATGCCACCCCTGGCAACACAAGCCTCCCCCAGCTGTCAGTGGTAGAGATGAGAGCAGAGCACCTACTTGGGGAGGCCATGAAATGCCCCCCCAAGTGGGAGCAGGCTGAGCCTTGGTGGGGGGTGGGAGGAGGGGTGGGAGAAGGGCCCCAGAGGGTTGGGGGGCATTTTGCATGCAAAATGCCACCCCTGGCAACACAAGCCTCCCCCAGCTGTCAGTGGTAGAGATTAGAGCACCTACTTGGGGAGGCCATGAAATGGCCCCCCCAAGTGGGAGCAGGCTGAGCCTTGGTGGGGGGTGGGAGGAGGGGTGGGAGAAGGGCCCCTGAGGGCTGGGGGGCATTTTGCATGCAAAATGCCACCCCTGGCAAAGGAAGCCTGCCTCTTCATTTTTTCCCCATAGGAAATAATGAAGAAAGATCAGCAGCAGCATGCTAACAATATGCTGCTCCTTCGCTTTCTTATGGGAGGATGGGGGGACCTGCTTTGGGGGGCCATAACATGGCCCCCCAAAGTCCAATCTGTCTGAAACTTGGGTGGTTGTTAGAGAAGGGTTAGAGGAAGGTCCCCACCAATTTTGGGCTTATTCGGTGGGAAAATGCCTCCTCCAGGCGTCCTGGAAGACGGAGGCATTTTCCCATAGAAAAGCCGAAAGAAAGCCGAAAGAATCCCGAAACGTTTCAGCTTTTTTCTTTCGGCTACCCGAAACGTTTCGGCATTCCCCGAAACGTTTCGGCATTCCCCGAAAGAAGCCGAAACATTTTTGTTTCGGCATTCTTTCGGCATTCTGAATGCCGAAACGCACATCCCTATTTGGGACGCTTTGAAATCAAAAAAGTCATAAATGGGATGACAGCAGAACTCGAACTCCCAAAGAATCTACGCCAGCCTACAGAAAAAAGCACCACCCCCAGATGAATGGCATCCTGAGCAACCAGTACCCCACCCAACTCTTATTGATGGCCAAGTACACTATGAAATAAAAGAGATTTTGGACTCAAAACGCAAAACATAATACTATTTTACCTAGTCAGGTGGAAAGACTTTGAAGAGGGGTTCAGAGAGTGGGTGTAGGCTTCTCAAGTCAGAGCCCCAAGGCTCCTTGCTAATTTTCATTCTAGGTATCCAGAAAAGGTGGGGCCAGAAGGGTGAGAGGAGGGGTCTTAAGGGGGGCAGAAATGTCAGGATCTAATATGTTCTGGGGTTCCTTAGTCAGAGTTACGCCATGTTTAATACTGTAGTCGTTAGCTTTTCTCTCCCTCCAGGTCCAGGTGTTATTTTGACCATGCTTTCCATGGGAGAGAATACTCTTATCTGTTTCTACCTTGACGGGCCGAGCCTTCCCACAGCAAAGTTCTCATCGCCATGGAAGATGGGGGGGGGGAGGCTGGGAATGAAGGGTTTGATGTACCACATGTTATGCTTTCTTTTTTCATTCTCGACAATGACTGTGTTCAGCCAAGATCCTTTCTAGGCCTTGGAATATGGATACTTGTGTCAGAGCCTAGTCATGCAATAAACCTTTTGAAACCAAGAAATTGTTCTTCTTGCAGAAGGGGGGAGACGAACTCTAGATAACAGGGATTCCATAGTCTGACAGTGATTTCCATGGACTTTATTACTGATCTCCCCCCATCTAAGGGTTGCACCTGTATTTTAGTAGTGGTGGATCTGTTCTCCAAACAGGCCACTTCATCCCATGATCCAGTATTCCCTCAGCTAAGAAGTTGGCCAGTTTATTCATGAAACATATTGTAAGGCTGCATTCTTTTCCTTCCAAGGTAATATTGGATCAGGGAGTTCAATTTGTTGCCACCTTCTGGCGGGAGCTTTTACAAGTGGTGGGCATTGAACAAGGAATAAGCTCCGTCCACCATCCCCAGAGTGATGGACAGTCCGAAAGAACTAATCAAGTGTTAGAGCAATTCCTTCGATGCTATATCAATTTCCAACAGGATAACTGGACCCAGCTCTTGCATCTTGCAACATCTTACAACATCTTACAACAACGCGGTACACAGTTCAACAGGAGAGACTCCCTTTAAAATTGTCCATGGCTACGAAGGAGTAGCATTCCCCTTTGAGGTGCAACCCCCCAGCACACATTCGGGGGACTTAGGTGAGTGGTGGACCGCCCTGGCAAAACAGTGGACGGAAATCCAAAAGACTTTGAATAAAGCCAAAGCTGACTACAAGAAGTATGCAGATCGCCATCGTGTGGCACAATGGAAATTACACCCCGGAGATAAAGTATATGTCTCCACCAAAAACTTCAGAACGGAACAACCTAGTAAAAAGTTGGGCTTGAAATACTTGGGACTCTTTCCAATAAAGAAAGTAATCAATGATGTGACTGTAGAACTGGAATTACCGAAGAATCTACACCAGGTCCACCCAACTTTCCACATCAACCTGCTCAAGAAAGCACCTCCCCCAGATGAGTGGCATCACAGCAAACTGGTGCCACATCCAACCATGATAGAATATCAAATTCACTATGAAACTGAAGAAGTCTTAGACTCTAAACATAGACGCAATAAGCTCTTTTACTTAGTTAGGTGGAAGGACTTTGAGGAGGAGTTTCGTGAGTGGGTAGAAGCTTCTCATGTAAATGCTCCCAGACTGATTGCTAAGTTCCATAAAAAATACCCAGAGAAAGCAGGAGCAGAAGGGTGAGGGGAGAGGTCTTAAGGGGGGCAGAATGTCAGAGTGTCAGTTTACTAGTCAGTTCTCAAGCCAAAGCTACGCCATGTTCTTGTGCTATAATCTGTAGTTGTTTAGTTCTCTCCCCTTCAGGCCCAGGTGCTGCCCAAGCCGCATATATCCATGGGAGCAAAGAATTCTTATCACCCCGTTCCGGCCGACCTTGACGTCCTCGCCTTCCCAGGCCTTCTAGACAGGACTAAGTGGGGAGGCTGGGAATGGGTGTTTGAAGTGTTGTTACTTTCATTTTGTGTGTCATTCTCAACAAAGCTTTTGTTCAGCCAAGACTTTCCTAGTCCTTGAAATATGGATAACTGTATCCTGAGCGTTGTCTTTCAATAAACCTTTTGGAATCAAGAAACTTTGTGCTTCTTGCAGAAGTGGGGATACGAACTCTAGATAACTGGGATTCCATAGTCTGACATCCGGTCAGTTTAAGCGGAGAGATGTTGAAACAATGTCATTGTGGGAAGTAGATTTAATGAAGAAGATTTTATATACCCTTATGTGCCTTTATTACTGTCATGCAATGCTATTCTCAGAACTAATGTAATATTTGTAATGTAACTTGCAAGAAAATTAGACTTGAAACAAAATGATCAAAGCAGAATGTATGGTATGAATATTAATCACTGTGGGAACAAAAGACCAGTCACTGTGAAGCTTGCTATAAGGTAGTTGCACCTGTAGAACACTTGGTCATGACTTGATACAGAAACTTCTTTGTAAAGCTGCTTTATGCTAAATGTAGCAACAGAGAAAGGAGACAGAAAAATGGTTGCTGAAAGAAGGAAGCTAGCTGTGAGTTAATTAGATTAAGCTGTACATTTCAAGGCTGAGAAGAAGTCACAGAGAAAGGGGAATGGGTGCTAAATATAACAACAAGCACATTCCTCAGAAAGGGAGAGCGATCCCCTCCCACGAAACCCACAAGGTTGCCAAAAGCGACATTGGGGCGCCTTTGTAAAATGTTACAGAGACCAGAGAAATGGGCAAGAATGAAAAGCCTATGAAAGAGATGTGTGGGAAAGGAAGAGAGATGTTCCTTCTCAAGATAGACCAAGAACAGATAAGCAATGGAAATCGGGTAATGTTGTAATTGTGCTGTTGACCTAAGTTGTTTCTTCCAAAAAGAATACCCCTGGGCACTTGTATCATGAGAGGTGATTGCCCACTTGAGCCAATGGGGGCCACTGTAGTTTCTGAGCCAATAGAATAACAAATATTATAATTAATCAAAAGGTATTAATTGCTTTGCACTGCTATTGTAGCTTTGATGAGCGTTGGACACGAGGAGACCTTTTACTCTCTGTGTAACCTTCATTCCGCCACGTTTAATAAACGATATAGACTTGCTTTGTTCACAGGACTCTGCGTCTGTCTCTTTTGATTGGCTGAGGGACATTCAGACCATAGATTGTGTGGAACATCATGATTCCAGATTGGCTGGCCGCTTTGGATATTTAAAAATGTTGCATCTGGTACAAAGACAATTTTGGTGACCAAACATGAGAAGGGACATTTCTCAGTATGTATCCACTTGCCAAGTGTGTTTGATGGGGAAAAGCAGATGGGGCAAATCAAGAAGTTGTGCTTCTTGCAGAAGGGGGAGACGAACTCTAGATAACAGGGATTCCATAGTCTGACAATGGAATCAATGAGGTGACTGTAGAGGTAAATCTACCGAAGAACTTAAAAAATGTCCATCCGGTGTTTCATTTCAGCCTCCTGAAGAAAGCTCCCCAACCTGATAAGTGGCATCTGGATCGCTGAGTCCCCCCCCCCCCCGCTGCATGGTAGATAGACAGCTGCATCACCAAGTGAAGGAAGTCCTAGACTCAAAATGGAACCGGGAAGAACTGTTCTATTTGATTCATTTGGGTACATTTTGATGAAAGTCAAAGGGAATGTGTAAAAGCGTTGGATGTAAATGCCCAAAAACTTGTAAACAAATTTCACAAGGCTTACCCTAACAAACGGGCCAATGTGAGGGGGGAGACCTTTTGCGGAGGGCAGTATGTCATATATGCCTCCCTGCATATCTGCCATGAATGTATTGTGTGTTATGTATTGGTCCTCTGAGGGCATGAGAAGTTTCTTATTGATGTTAAATCAGTAGGTTATCTCCCAAATGTTTACTTTCTCTTTCCCCACTGCCTCCAGCAAGTGTCCTTGAAGACTGGCTGCAGCCAGCTCGAAATGTATCCTTCTTGGGAACTGAGATGATTTCATTCTTTTTTCTGTCTAGCCTAAACCTAGCTTCTCTCTTTCACAACCCTCCCCCAGCTTTTTTGCACCCAAAACTTTAACAGTCCTTATCCTGATGGCGGGAATGTTCCCTATAACTAATATCACCAACCCCATTTACGCCACTTCTGCCAATTCACTTGTCTGAGCACCTTGAACTTGATGGATCTCTAATAAAATTACTTCAAACCTGCATGTTTGCTGTGAAGAACTTGGGGATTCTACCTGCCAAGGACTGACATTTGGGCAGAAGTCTCAACTTCTGGAACAGGGACCAACTTTATTAAGACCATTAGAGCATCATGTTGCCAAGCAATTTCAATAACCAAATGGTGTGTGTTATAGACCGAGTATTGTACTTATTGTGAGCATATTTGAGCACTTTCAGCACTTTAAACAGTTTTCAGATTGACATTTTTGAATTGTGATTCATTTATTGGTAGTTATTACTAGGGGTGTACAGGTCCAGCCTGATTTGGGTTTCAGGTTTGCTTTGTTAAGATTTGGCTATTATTTTCAATGGGTAAGTTGCTCCCAGCTTTCCGGGAGCCTGGGTGAGGGGCATTTTCTTACTGAAGCAAACCAAACTTGGTGGGCACCTTCTCCTAACTCTCCTTTAATGACCCCCCAAGTTTCAGAACGATTGGATGTCAGGGGGGGCATGTTATGGCCCCCCCAAAGAAGGTGCTCCTATCCTCCTCCAAGCTCCATGATTCCCTATGGGGAAAAACAAGCAACATTTCTAGGTGGCTTGGGATAGCATTTTGTAAGCAAAATGCACCCAATTTTCAGGGAACCTGCTCCTACCTCTCCTGCCACCCTCTCCCAAGTTTCAGGCAGATTGTACTTTGGGGGGCCATTTTATGGCCTCCCAAAGAAAGTGCCCCATCCTCCTCCACTCCACTAATCTCTATGGGGAAAAAGAGGAGGAGGCTTTTCTGGCTTGGGGTGGCATTTTGCAAGCAAAATTCACCCAACTTTATGGGGACCTGCTCCTACGTGTCCTACCACACTCCCCCAAGTTTCAGGGAGATTGCACTAATCTCTCTATGGGGAAAAAAAGAGGGGGCTTTTCTGGCTTGGGGTGGCATTTTGCAAGCAAAACGCACCCAACTTAAAGGGGAACTGTTCCTACCTGTCCTCCCACCTTCTCCTAAGATTCAGGGAGATTGCACTTTGGGGGGCAATGACATGGCTCCCTAAATGTGGTTCTCCCACCACCACACCATACAATTTCTTTCTACTGTGCGGAAGACTTCCATCCACACAGCAGAAACTCATGGATTGGTGTTGCCAATGGCCACAGCCACAGTCTGGCCACACCACACACACCCAAGCAACCCATCAGAGGAAAAACACCCCCCCCTCAAAAACCTAACCACCCCTGCAGTTACTGGCCAGCCACTCTCCATTGGTTCTTGTTTTGGGAAAACAAGACTCCCACAGCTTTTGGGACTCCCACAGCAAGAATACATGAAATGTGGCATCTACAGCTACAGGCCTAACCCCCCTTTAAATCTACCCCCCACCATCCCCACAGACCCAAAGACATGCTCCCCAAAGTTCCCTGCCACCCTCAGAGCAGGCTGGCCAGCCACTCCCCATTGTTCCCTATGATGGGAACTTTTAAACTGTCTTTCCCAGGGCAATTATGCACAGGTCAGGGGTGCCACATTGGAGGGTACATTCCTGAGTGCAAGCTCATCCCTGAGAAAGCACTCCTCGATCACAGACACCCTCCCCAAATTTCCCCCCACCTCTCGAGCAGGCAGGCCAGCCACTCCCCATTGTTCCCTATGATGGGAACTAACCTGCACACCAGAGAATAACACACAAACACACATTGAATAAAGTTTTTAAAAAATTATTTTCTAACTTTCAAATTACAAATTTAAAAGCACACTATTGTAACACATCACAGCAGTCTCCCACACAAAAGTACCACAGCTTACTTCACATCAGAGAATCAGAAAAACAAAATTGCTGGCAAAAACACTTTATTTCATTCCCGGCTTTAGGTTACACAGCATGAGGGCACAACACAGGACATCACAGCGGTCTCCCACACAATTGTACCACAGCTCACTTCACATCAGAGAATCTGTCACTTTAGGTTATTATACCATGGGGGGCAAACCTCTGTACCCCCACATCAAGCCCACTGAAGTTTTAGGTTGAAAGGCTTCATTCCAGAAACCAAGCATTGCCTATACTAGAGGGGAAAATACATTAAGACAGTAAATCTAAATAAGTCTGGCATACACCCGTGTCCAAGGCCACAGTGCTGACGGAGACAGTCTCAGAGTGATAAGATAACAGGTGTCCCAGGCCTTTGAAAGGAAGTTAGGTTGAAACAACTGCAATATGACATCAAGGCACAGCACAGTCATTTGGCAAGTGGCACCGGCAACCAATGCACAGCTATGGCACAGCAACTCAATGGCATGAATGGGGCCCATTCAGGACAGAATAACAAAACCAAACACATAAAGTTTCTTTCAAAACCACTTTATTTCTTGGCACAGCATGAGGGCAAGAATACATCCCTCCCAGACCAAAATGAAAGGGGGAAAACTCTTGCAACTTGGTCCAGCAGAACCATTGTCATTTCCTGCAGCTGGGCTTTCAGTTCAGCCAGTGGGGAAACATCACAGAACAGAACTGTACCCAGACACAAGCACAACACAATGGCATTTGTGGAGAACAGTTACAGAGGTTTCCCCCCCCCCCCTGCCAGTCTCAGGCTGTACCGGCAAACATCTGTGAGACGCAGTGATGCAGCCTTCAGCATCAGCTGGCCACATGCGTCATCTCCACCTGCCCCCCCTCCTTCAACATGAACATTTTAACAGCGTGCAATAACATTAAACAACAGTAAACAACTTTGGAAAACATCAAAAAACAGTAAACAGTAAACATGTGCAAAGTATCCCTAACCTAACCAGTCCCTATCTAACCTATTTCTCCCTCCAGTGGCAATCAACATTTCTGGGGCATGTTATTATTTTTTAGAATAAATTTAGTCCCACAGGGTCTGTCACAGTTTTGGGTTGTGAGGCGCCAGCTCGCCTTCTGGATCCCCTCTCTGGGCACACTAGGGCCCTGCCTACCAAGCCTCTCCGTCAGAGAGGCTTGGCGTCCCTGCCCTACAGGAACCCATGGGGGGGGGGTAGCACCAGAGGAGCCTGCCTCCTTCTGGCAGCTGGCATCCGTGTGGTGCCACTTGAACTCTTCCCCTGAAGGAGCACTGCCTGGTGTTGTCTCTTCAGGTGGTTCCTCATTCCAAACATGGAGAGATGGTTCACATCTCTGCCACGGCTGATGCGCTGCCTACAATGCCAGCACTGGGCAAATCGGGGGTACTCCATTCTCTGGAAGTGATTTCAGATTTCAGAAGTGATGGGGGCCCCAAGCCTCCCAGGGGAGGCACTCACGGGCCCCTCACTGGACACCTCCTGTGAGGTGCCGGGCCAGACACACCGTGTCCTACTCTCGGCTGGGGAGTTGGGGATGGATGAGGCTGAAGGAGCTGAGATGTGGCCTCCTCCACCACAGTCCCTCTTCCTCCAGCTCCCTCTCCTCCTGCACAGCTGTGAGAGGCCTGCTGCTGGCTTCAGAGAAAACAGGGAAGGACTGCCCAGCAGGGGGTTCCTCTGGCAGTTCCTCCAACATCCTATGGGTTCTTGGGGTGAGCGGGAGCACAGGGAAAGTCATGTGCCCCATGTCCATCCCGGGAGACACCACATGCTGCTCCTCCTCCAGCAGCTGGGTCTCAACCACTGGAGGAGGAGGAGCCTCAGCAGCAGGCTCCTGCCCAGTGCCAGCCCCTGCCTCAGACACCTGGGTTGGGGGTGGCCCTCCAGGAAAGAGGGCCTTGCGAATCCTCTTCCTGTCACCAGAAGCCAGGCTGGTGAATGGCAGCAGCACAGGGGAGGGCCTCCTCTGCTCAGATGGGGGGACAGCTGCAGTGATCCCCCTCCCCCTCCCCTCCACTGCTCTAGACTTACCTCTGGCCTTTCCCCCGGGGCCCCTCTGAGCTCTCCTATCAGCCATTCTTTCCCCTACTTGAACCTACGCTGACTGCTACTGTTTTTTTTTAATACAGAAAACTTAGAATTTGTTTTCAGAAACTATGTACCTGTTTCTAAATCTATGCTTCTTGTGGCTCTATTACTACTGGAGATGGTCAGTCAAATTTCGTTTTAAACAACCCTTGTCAGGCTATGGAATCCCAGTTATCCCAGTTAAATTAATATAACATCTGAGGAATTGTTCTAAAACTTGATTAATTCTTTCCGATTATCCGTCACTCTCGGGATGATGGGCGGAGCTTAATCCTTGTTCAATTCCAGCTACTTGTAAAAGCTCCCACCAGAAGTTGGCAAAAAACTGTACTCCCCGATCTGATATTACCTTGGAAGGAAAATAATGTAGTTTTACAATGTGTTTCATGAACAAGCGAGCTTCTTGGCTGTTGGTACTGTTGTGCAAGGAACAAAGTGAGCTTATTTGGAAAACAGGTCTATCACCACTAATATGCATGTGCAACCTTTTGAGGGGGGTAGATCTGTGATAAAATCCATGGAAATGACTTCCCAGGGCCGGGAGGGGGTTTCCAGTGGTTGCAGAAGCCCTGGGGGTTTGCCTCTTCTGGGCTTTGCCATTATGCAAGTCAGGCAGGAAGCTACATATTGGGAAACATCTTTTCTAATACTGGGCCACCAGAATTGCCTTTGTACTAGGTGCAGAGTTTTCAAGTACCCGAAATGGCCTGTGGTTTTGGCGTCGTGACATTGCTGTAAGACTTCTTTTCTTAGGCTAGCTGGAATGTAGAGTTTGTCTCCTTTAAACCACTCTCCGCCTGCTGTTTGTGTCATTTTTCCTGTGGGCGCTTCCTCCCCCTCCTTTTCCACTTCGCTTTTCACTTTTCCTCTCCACCCCTCGAGGCTTTCCTGTTTTCTTATTTGCTCTTTGGTTGCCTGGCTGCGTGTAGTCACCACACCTCCCAATTGGCTAGGAGAGAATACAGTGTCGATAGTCTCCTCCCTCTTGCTCTGATGTTGGGGCATGCGCGAAAGAGCATCCGCCAGAAAGTTAGATTTACCGGGTAGAAAGTTTAAAGTGAAATCGAACTTTGAAAAGAATTTGGCCCAGCGAAGTTGTTTAGCGTTAAGGTGCCGGGGAGTACAAAGCGCTTCTAGGTTTTTGTGATCAGTCCACACCTGGAAGAGGTGACGGGATCCCTCCAGCCAGTGGCGCCAAGTGGTGAGAGCTACTTTTACTGCAAACGCCTCCTTCTCCCACACATTCCAATTCCTTTCTGCTTCTGTGAATTTTCTGGATAAATAGGCGCATGGCTGTATTTTATTATCTTCCCCCTTTTGCATGAGGACCCCCCCCCCCCAATGGCTGAGTCACAGGCATCCACTTGCACTATGAAGGCTTGATTATCATCGGGGTGCTGTAGGACCGGCTCTGTAGTAAATTGGTCCTTCAACTTTTCAAATGCTACCTGACAGTCTGGCCCCCACCTTAGTTTTGCCATCAGCTTAGTGGCTTGATCTCCCTTCCCTTTCGTTTTCAGCAGGTCAGTTAGAGGGAGAGTAATCTGGGCGAAACCCTCGATGAACGGTCTAAAGAAATTTGCAAAGCCCAGGAAGGATTGCAATTGCTTCCGCGTTGAGGGCGCCTGCCATTCTTGTACTGCTTTAATCTTGGCAGGATCCATTCTTAGCCCTTGCCCCGAGTCACGATAGCCGAGATAATCCAATTCCTCCTTATGGAATTCACATTTAGACAACTTGATTGGCAGTTTGTGGCGCATAAGAGCTGCCAATACTTTCCGGACCAATTTGACATGAGATTCCTTATTTTCTGAATAAATTAAAACATCATCAAGGTAAACAACTACTCCTTTGTAGAGAAATTCATGCAAAACTTCATTGATCATCGTCATGTAAACCGCAGGGGCCCCCTTTAAGCCGAAAGGCATTATGAGATATTCATATTGGCCTAAGGGGGTGTTGAACGCAGTTTTCCATTCATCCCCTTCCCTTATTCTGACATGAAAATAAGCATCTTTGAGATCTAATTTCGAAAAGATCTTACCCTGTGCACCACACTGAGTAGGTCTCAAATCAAAGGAATGAGGTAGGCGTTGGACATAGACACAGCATTAATGCCTCGAAAATCCATGCAAAGTCTGAGTCCCCCATCCTTCTTCTTCACGAACAACACTGGGGCTGCATGCGGGGAGCTGGCGGGGCAAATAAATCCTCTTTCCAAGTTCTTATCTATAACATTTCTGAGTTCTTGCCGTTCTGCTGGGCTCATGGAATATAACTTTCCTTTGGGAAGCCTTTCGCCTGGAACCAGTTCAATGGCACAGTCTGTGTTGCGATCCATCCGCCTCCTCCTCACTAAATGCTCAGGCCATATCCCGGTATTCCGGTGGAATTAGTTTTAGCTCCTCAGTAGTAAGGAGACTGACTTCCAAATTAGCCGGAGCTCCCTCGCCCCATTCAGATCTCCAGTGATGCTTTTGACAATATTCTCGGTCAAAGACTATCATCCCCTTTTCCCAGTTGATGTAGGGGTTGTAATCCGACAGCCATCTACTGCCCAGGATGAGCGGGTACTTGGCTACTTGGCTGACCACGTAGGGGTGGTTTTCCCAGTGGTTGCCCGTCCCGGTAGGCACTAACTCTGTTTCCAATATGGCTGGGTTCATGTTAGAGCCGTCCATTTGCTCGAAAATTATAGGGGGCTCTTAGGGGGCTCTAGGGCATGGGTTTCCATCCCTAACCCATTTCCTAGCGCCAGAGCAATAATGTCCCGTGAGCACACAGAGTCTATCAAGGCTTGTACTTGCACAAGCGTTCCCCTTTTTGGGTTAACTAATTTAACGGGGATAAATAATATGGCCCCTCTTTCTCTTACCTCCTCCGGGGTGGTTCTCTCTTTGATCTGCCACTGGGGCCTCCTCACGACAGATCCTCCTCATTTCCTGGCTGCCCGATGGAGGTTTCATTGTCCTGGGTCGGGACTTCAAACTCCAGGAACACCTCCTCGGCCTCTAATCCAGTCTCGGGATGTCCTCTTTTGGCTTCTCCTCTACCCCTTATGGCCCGTGGCATGGGGACTGGTCGGGCCGGTGGAAGCTGGGGGGTCTGCACTCAACGAGGGCACTGCGTGGCAAAATGCCCACTACTCCTGCATTGTAGACATAGCCCCTGTCTCTACTGAGTCTCTCTGGCTCCTTTCGTTATGGGAGCGCCACGTCCTCTTCCCTGGGTTGGAGGGACCCGATGAGATCCAGTGGCCTGCTGCTGCTCTACCAGGTGGACTACTTGGGTGTGGTTTTCCACTTCAAACACCAGTTGAATCCAGCCTAGGAGCATTGGCAGTTCATCTTGCATTAGCGCACGATATAAAAGTTTAGGATTCATTCTGTTACGAAACAGTTCCACTTTCCCTGCCTCTTCATAATGTGGGCTCTTGGCGGCTAGCTGCCAGAATTTAGCTGCGTACTCTCTTACAGATTGTGATCCTTGCCGAATGGTTCAGAGTTCGGTGCGGGCCCTCTCGCCTTCCAGCGGGTCTTCATACTGGACTCTCAGCACCGCTATAAAGGCTTGTAGGCTTCCCAATTCCGGGGCCCCCATATCGTAGAGAGTTACATACCACTCTGCTGCTATGCTTCCAGGCGGGCCGCCAGATGCATTACTCGGCTTTCCTCATTCGGGAACAGGTGGCCCCATTGATTGAAGAATTGCAAAGCCTGCACCACAAAGAATCCCAGCTTACGCTGCTCCCCATCAAATGTAGCTTCCAGCTTTATCCATCCCACGGGTAGCTCTGTTCCACCAGCAGCTAACACTTCGAGGGGTTGGGCAGGTTGACGGAGCGGCAATTGTGGCATGGGGCCTCGAGCTCATGGCAGAGCGGGTTGCTGCGGTTGGAACGGTACCCCCACTCTCAGCACAGGTCTCTGTGGCACCCCCGGGGCCCTGGTAGCAGTTGTGGTTGGGGGGGGAGGTTGTGTCTGGGGAGGGGTGTGCAGGCAGACGTGTGGCTCCGCTCCTCCAGGTGGTGGCAGAGCCCTTGGCCACGGCAGGCGAGGCACTGGGAAGTGGGGCGGAAATATGCGAGGTGCTGGTGCCGCCGATGTGGCGGGGCCCGGTCCCGCTGGAGCAGCTGGTGCTATTAGACCTCCCGCCGCTGGCACCACTGGGCCTGCTGGCGGAATCATGGGGCCTGCCGGGCTGGCTGGAGCTGCTGGCACTGGACCTCCAGGCTCAGCAGGAGCGGCTGCGCCCGGTGGAAGTGGCAGTGAAATTGGTGCCCTTGGGGCAGGTAGGGCAGGCAGCAGGATAGGGGGTGGTGGAGCTGTCAGGGCAAGGAGCGGGCGAGGGGCTGCTGGGGCCGGCCTTGCAGGTTGTGCCAGTCCGGCTGCACTATCAGGACCCTGAAGGCCCGTCACCCCCATCGCATCTCCCGGTGCCAAGCTCATATCTCCCGTAGACCCCTGGACCATCAGACCTATGAGATAGGTGGCCTGTAGCAGATCCTCTCACGTTGCTTCCATTTGTGCCTTTAAGGCTTGGTAGCGGTCTTGTTCTGGGCCGCTCGGGTCCTCCTCAGCATTCCATCCAGCTGTCTGCAGTAAATCCTCCTCCCAGGCTCTCTGTGCGCAATCGGCTCACTGCACCTCCTCCTCTGGAAAGCTGGAGCCTGCAACCTGTGGGCCTGGGGCTGCGGGGGTTTCAGAAGTGGACGGACCAGGCATCTCTGAAGTACTTGCGACCCAGCCTTTGATGATCCTGGTCACGGCGAGCAATTCGTATTGCAGCACCTGGGCTTGGTCTTGCAGGGTGCTCCAATGATCCTCACCCACCGGGGCTCCCGACTCACTATCCCAGGTTCCGACCGAACCCACATTGGCATAGTCCCAGCTCATTAGCTCCGTCCGGGCCATGGTCCAATCCTGGAAACTGCCCCCCTCACCTGGTGGGGAACACTCCACTAAGCAACCCACGGCCTTGTCCCAGCGATACTGGGGAAGGGTGCTTATTCTGGCAGATTCCGCGGAGAAAGTGGACGTCTGGCCGGTTTCCCAAACCGGGCCTTCAGTGGTCCCCAGGCTTTCTGACACTGGGGCTAAACTCGAGTCAATCATAGAGCAAGAAAACATAGTTCCATGACGTCTTTCCCGGCTATCCCGGGGTCGCAGACCCCACTGCCGGGGCGTAGGCACAGATGTCACAGGGATGAAGCCTCATCCCGCGCTGACTCTGGGTCGGGCTCCGTCCCAGCTCGCTCTCACCTGCATGGTCCCACCGTCAGGCAGCGTTGATGGCCCCGCACCCTCCGTTCCAGGATCAGACGGGTCTGTTGGAGTAACTCCGGTATCCATCCTTACTAGGTGAGGGGTCGGGGGAGTAAGGGGATTCTCAACAAAATGTCAGGCTATGGAATCCCAGTTATCTAGAGTTCGTCTCCCCCCTCTTGCAAGAAGCACAAGGTTTCTTGATTCCAAAAGGTTTATTGAAAGACTATGCTCATGATACAGGTGTCCATAATCCAAAGGCTTTTGAGGCCCTTGGCTGAACAAAAGCTTTGTTGAGAATGGCATGTAAAGTGAAAGTTACAGTACTTCAAACACCCATTCCCAGCCTCCCCCCATTCCCGTCTGTGAAGGCATGAGAAGACGAGGACATCAAGGTCGTTGGCTGGACTGGATAGATAAGGACTCTTCGCTCCCATGGGTATGAGTGGCCTGGACGACACCTGGGCCTGGAGGGAGGAAAACTATACAACTACTGATTATAACACGAATCAACATGGCGTAACTCTGGCTAGAGAACTGACATCCTGACAACCCTATTTATTTTGGGGCACCTAAACCTACCAAACAGCTGAATTCTTCAGGAATCTAGCTGGCCCTAAACCCCAATATAAAAGGAAAGGCTTAGCCTATTACAAAACTAATGTGCCCGGCCTGGCTCCAAGGGTGCCAAAGATGGGCAGTGAATTTCTTGTTATGTGAGAACTATGGGCAGCCTATTTATACGATTATATCAATATATCTCTATCTATCTATCTATCTATCTATCTATCTATCTATCTATCTATCTATCTATCTATCTATCTATCTATCTATCATCTATCTATCTATCTATCATCTATCTATCTATCTATCTATAAATATATATTGATATTGCAAACAGCTACCAAATTGGCGATTCTTGGATTTCCGAATATTTCCAAAGCGATCCGAATCTTTCCGAATCAGATACCCAAAGTGCACACCCCTAGTTGTTTCCCTCTGGCAGGTGGTTGCCTTCTTACTTTCACATGGGGAAAATACCTGGCAAGACCTGACAGTGGGTGAAGGAAGGACGAGCATTGCTGCCTGCTCCATTCTTGATCCCAGCCAGATGAAGGTGGGGAACAAGCATTGCCACTTGCTGTGCTCCTGATCCCGGCTGGGTGAAGGGGGAGGTGAACATTGTCTCCTGCTCTGTTTCTGATTCTGTCCACGTGAAGGGGAGTGGGCATTGCTGTTTGCTCCACATCTGATCCTGACAGGGTGAAGGAGGAGCAGGGATTAACGCCTGCTCTGTGCCTGATTCTGGTGGGTTGAAGGGTGAGAGGGCATTGTCATCTTCTCCACTCCTGATCCAGAATGGGTGAAAGGGGGGGGCGGATATTGCCACCTACTCCATGACTGATTCCAGCTGCGTGAAGGCACATGGCAGGCATTGCCACCTACTCCGCTCCTGATCCCAGCCATGTGAAGTGGAGGCAGGCATTGCCATCTCCTCTGTGCCTGATCCCGACCAGATGAAGGTGGGGTAGACATTGCCTCCTGCTCTGCATCTGATTCTGTCCAGGTGAAGGGGGGGAGGGCATTGCTGCCTGCTCTGCATCTGATCCCAACATTGTGAAGGGTGTGTGTGTGTGCATTTCTGCTTCATCTGCTCCTGATCCCAGCCAGGTGAAGAGAGGTTGGACGTTGCCTCCTTTCTGTGCCTGATCCCAACAGGGTGAAGGCGAGGTGTGGGCATTGCCACCTGTTCCACGCCTGATGCTGGCTGGGTGAAGGGGGAGGACATTGCCGTCTGCTCCACATTTGATTCAAGTGGATTGAATGGGGAGTGGGCATTGCCACCTGCTCCATGCCTGATCCCAGCTGAGTGAAGGCAGCAGTTGGACATTGCCACCTGCTCCACGCCCTGATTCTTGTGGGTTGAATGAGGAGTGGGCATTGATCCCTGCTCTGCTCCTGATCCCAGCTGGGTGAAGGGGGGGAGTGGGCATTGCCTTCTACTCTGCGCCTGATCCCGGTTGGGTAATGGTGGGGGCAGCATTGCCACTGGCTCTGCTCCTGATCCCAGCTGGGTGAAGGCAGTGGCAGGCATTGCCATCTGCTCCGTGCCTGATCCCAGCTGGGTGAAGGCAGGGGGTGGCCATTGCCACCTGCTCCACTCCTGATCCCAGCTGGGTGGCAGGGAAACCCCCTGCTCTCCGCCTGATCCTAGCTGAGCGAAGGCAGGGGGCAGGCATCATCACCTGCTCTGTGCCTGATACCAGGTGGGTTAAGGCAGCAGGTGGGCATTACTACCTGTTCTGCTCCTGATCCCAGTTGGGTGAAGGTGGGGGGTGGCGTTTACCACTTGCTCCACTCCTGATCCCAGCTGGGTGGCTGTGGAACCCCCTGCTCTGCACCTGATCCTGTAGCCAAACCAGAGAGTATCACAAAGAAATGCAACAACCAAGGAAATTCGTGAAAACTAACTAATACCACCAATAAAGAATACTTCTACAATTCATTTACATCAATATCATAAAGCGTAATTAATCAGTAGTACTCTGTATAACCAATTCTAACACACATGCAACAAACCGCACTCCAGCAGCATCAATTAGCAGTACAGTACATTAATTAGTACAGGGAGGTCACATTTAAAGTGCTATGTGCTAATAACTATATTCATACAATTACAGTTCATTCCCAATCACTGGGAATATACTTAAAGTGCAAAATGCTGAAGTATGAAAAATGTTCATTCAAGCACGATGTGCATCCCAAAAAACGTTCGTCGGGAGGCACATTGTACTTGAATGAACATTTTATTGGTGGTGGTTAGTTAGTTTTCATGAATTGCTGTGCCTGACCCTAGCTGGGTGAAGGTGGGGGAAAAGCATCGTCACCTGCTTTGCGCCTGATCCCAGCTGGGTTAAAGCAGCAGGTGGGCATTGCTACCTGTTCTGCTCCTGATCCCAGCTGGGAGAGGGGGGAACTGGCATTGCCACTTGCTCTGCTCCTGATCTTAACTGGGTGAAAGCGAGTGGTGGGCATTGCCACATCCTTTGCTCCTGATCCCAGCTGGATGAAGATGGGGCGAGCACCTGCTCAGCTCCTGATCCCAGCTGGGTGAAGGTGGGAGGTGGGCATTGCCCTCTGCTCCATGCCTAATCCCAGTTGGGTAATGGTGTGGGGGGGCGGCATTGCCACTGGCTCTGCTCCTGATCCCAGCTGGGTGAAGGCAGTGGCGGGCATTGCCATCTGCTCCATGCCTAATCCCAGTTGAGTGAAGTTGGCGTGCAGGCATTGTCTCCTGTTCCACACCTGATCCCAGCCTGGGATGGGCTGTTTAAAGGGCACTGCCGCTTGCAAGCAGCAAGTCCCTTTAAACTATCAGCTGTCAGGTGGCTGGGGGGATCCCCCTTGCCACCTGCCAGCTGATAGTTTAAGGGCCCTTTCCTACAAGAAAGGGTTCTTTAAACTATCAGCTGTCAGGCGGCTGGGGGTTCCCCTCTCCCACCTGCCAGCTGATAGTTCAAAGGGACCTGTGCTTAAACAGGCAGGGGTGTGTGTGTGTGGGGATGCTATGAGAAAACCCAGCCCCCTGAGTCACTTTGGAATGCTCCGAATCTTTACGGAGCCTTCTGAAGTGATTCATACACCCGAATCCGAAGTGGCTTGCCACTTCAGGTTTTGAGTGTTCCCGAATGTTTTTCCTGCTTCTGGTAAACCCGAAGCAGAAAACCGAATATTTTTGGGCTGCACACCCCTAGTGCTTTTACTGTCATATGCGTCCATGAAAGTAAAATTAAATGTGCAAGTAAAAGCTACAGAACTAGAAATATTCAGCCAGTTGAATCAAAAGCCTATGTCAGGATGTCTGTTCTCTAGCCAGAGCAACGCCATGTTAACTCTTGTTATAATCAGTAGTTTTCCAGTTTTCCTCCCTCTAGGCCCAGATGTAGTCCAGGCCGTTCATAATCATGGGAGCGAAGAGTCTTATCTGTCCAGCCCAGCCAACGACCTTGATGTCCTCGTCTTCTCAGGCCTTTGCAGACAAGACTAGTGGGGAGGCTGGGAATGGGTATTTGAAGCGTTGTAACTTCCGTTTTACATGCCATTCTCAACAAAGCTTTCGTTCAGCCAGGGGCCTCTCCAGCCCTTGGATTATGGACACCTGTATCCTGAGCATAGTCTTTCAATAAACCTTTTGGAACCAAGAGCTTCTGCTTCTTGCAGAAGGAGGGGAGACGAACTTGAGATAACTGGGATTCCATAGTCTGACAGACTATTTTAAAAAAATATTCTTGTCATGCTAAATGAACCTCAAAATTATTTAGGACTACCATGGAATCTCTCTATGGATGGAGAGGGGCAGGAGGAGGAAGCATTGGGGCCTAGCTAACTAGTTACTGAAAAAGATCCTGTTTGAGACTAAAGCCCACATGAGTACCTATGGAGGACCATTTTGGGTGAGTTGCTGACATTGGCAGAGAGGAAATACTAAGGAGCACACAATGGCAATCCAACATCAGAACTTGAGGAAACGCCCTGAAATCTTAAAGTTTATCCTACAATTCTACAGGGTTACAGAAAATTTGCAGGTTGAGACTGAAATACTTTTATAAGCTTCACAGCAATAAATTTAGAACTACAAGCTTAGAAGCCCCAGTTGGCAGTGTGGGATTCTCTGACTGGAGAAACAGAAAGCCTAATTAGAGGTCCTCAGATCTCTATGAGCTTAGAGTTACTGCTTAAATGTCTTGGTTACCAACCTCCTGTTGAGGCCTGGAGTTTCCCAGAATCTTATATACTAATAGCCAACTGGCCCTGATCTGAGGATACTTAAATCTGGAGATTGGAGCCATGAATGGACAAGACAAAACTTCCTACATACCTGAAAAATGTGAGTGTATGTGGGAGAGGGAAATAAACTTACACTCAGAGCCTTGATCAAGCTTTAGAAAAAAAAGTTCTTAATTGTGCAAACTCCATACATGATAGGAAAGATGAGAGAGCAATTCCTATCTAGCTTCCTAGTCTAAGGATGCCAATGGATGGCAAGATGGCAAGATGGGAGGTCCTGCATCCATGGTGAAAGGAGAAGAAAGGTGAAGTGTCATGAAGAGGAAATACCTGAGAATACTGTTATACACATCAAAGGATAGTGCCAGGGCAAAAATGGGCAGAGTTTAAACAGATCTCTGACCTCTCTTCTCTTTGGTTTGTCCTCCTCTGAAACTCGAGTAAGAAACGTTAGTCCTTGTCTTCTTACACTCCCAAGTCCCGAGGAGGCAATTGGTGGAAATCGGCACAGCCTTATATTTGAGTACTGGCATTTTTAAAAATAAAATAAAGCACTGCTAGGAAGCATACCATTTAAGTGTGCAAGAGTAAGCATTCCCTCCATTCATGCTTTCCATGACTGGCAGGTTTTGTATGAGTCACTGTTTTGAGAATCTTTCTACATGAGACAACTTACATGGGGATGCTCAAGTGTAAGGAGATGCAATGTTAGCCAGGTAGGGTAGTTTTAAAAGACAGAGCAGATGGAGATTGTTCCTCAGAGGGCTTGTTAATTTCATCATTGCCTCCCAAAGGCTCTGTCAATTTCACCTCCAGCCTCTTGACTGGAAAGAGAGAGACCCAGAGCAGATAAGCAGTCTTCTTTGAGGACAGGTCATTCCCCCATGCTTCTGTTAGTAAATCACATGGAGGCACAGCAGTTGGAATTCTCTGTGTGTCGGTACTTTGGGTCTTTTATTAGTTAAATTATTTTTTGAAGCTAATGTGGGAAGTACGGCCTCAGGGAAATCTTCCATAGTGTGTTGCCAGGGTGGAATTTGCTGGTCATTTTCAACCACCATGAGATGCCAGGGCGATCGTTTAGCGTGCTGGCACCACCATCTCTTTTTGAACATTTACAATGTAGGCTGAAAATGTGAATTGTATGAAAGCTGGAAATAATCACATACAAGATAGATGATTATATGGGCAGGTTCCTTTTCTAAACAATCGGTGCTGCCATTTATATATACTTCTGCCATCTTGGGACTCCTTTCTGGTAGAATCCCAGACCATTGTGGCATACTGGAACCATAGGGTGGGTCTAATCACTTAGGTCTTTCCCACCCAATTCACTACACAGCTAATTGGTAATTGGGGTGGGGGAACCCAATGTGATTACGTCCACCATACATGCAACAGCAGCGTGGGATCTTGCCCCTGTACTGTGAGCATTACATGTGAATGGTGCCACTGAAGATCCCAGAAAGATGCTTTGATACTGTTTGATATCACTCCACTGCCATTTCTGTACTCTTCATGCATGGACAGCACTTTCTATAAAATGACATTGAGCGTTTGGCAGCAGGTGTGTGGTGCTGGAGTCAGGCTATTGCCAGGTTTTATGGACTCAAGAAGTGGTTTATTGTGAATATTATCTTGGCAAGAGGCATACGTGTTCACCAGGAGGTAACTTGTTCCGCCTCTAAATATTATGAGGTCCCCCTCCAGAGATGAAAACATTGTAAAACTGTGCCATATGAATGTGATGCCTGCCCAGACACTCTTCCTGGCATTAGCTAAAAGCATAGTTTTACTGGCAAGCAAAGCCTTTTTATAAATTAATTTGCTCCGCTAGTGTAGCTCTTAAAATGTTTAGGATGAACAGGAGGCCAATGAAAAGTAGAGGGTAACTACACTGGTTGGAGGGCCAGCCTCCCTATAGGCAGCCCAAAGTATGTAAAATGGAGACATGCATCAGGTTTGGAAGTACAAAAGTGGAAGATTCAGGATCTACCTCATGTCCCCAGGGAAGCCTTTGGGAAGGCGACCATGGCCCCTCATATTATTCCTCAGGAGCAGTTCTATTTGTGGAGGAAAGTTGTAGGAACATTTTATGTCTAAGTCACTTATGATATTATTGACCACATTGCCCTTTTGTGTTTTAAGCTTCAGTATGCATCCTTAGCACATAGTCCCATCTCATTGTTTACTACAATAGTCGCTCCAAATGTTAAGCAGAAAAGTGGCCTGACCGAAGAGCTGCTAACTGGATGTTGAGAAATCCTCTAGTCCCCACCTGGAGGTTGGTAACTCTACCTGAAAGGTGAGGTAGTGACATGTGGGGTGCAAGTCCTAAAGGGCTCTGCTACTGAGAGTAACCTCTGGTTGAGCACAAGAGTTGTTGTGCTCCCTTCACAGTTACTGTTGAAATAAGCCACAGGGTCAAATATGGCATAGTGTGGACTGTTCCACTGGTTGCTTGTGTATTTGCCTAGCTCATGTATAATGCCAGGGCTCTTTTAACATCTAATGAGACGCAGGAGTAGCTGAACTCTCCCATCTTTTATTCCCATGGTCCATCATGCCAGGTACTTTCCCTACAGTTCTGCTGCAGTACTGGAAGCAGGATCATAGAATCATAGGGTTGGAAGGGAACTCTAGGATCATCTAGTCCAACTCCTTGCACAATGCAGGAACTTCACAACTACCCCCCCCAACTGCCCCCAGTGACCCGTGCTCCATGCCCAGAAGATGGTGAAAAACCCCCAGGATCCCAAGCCAAAGTGGCCTGTGGAAAATTGCTTCGTGACCCCAAAGTGGCAATCGGCCTTACTCTGGGCATGTAAGTGGGGTTCGTGAGAATTAAGCACTGATATAACTCTTCCTGCCCTCCCTCTCATGATCTGCCTAAGTAATCCCAGATGGTAGAAAAACATCCGAAATGCAGGACTCCACAGGGAAGAAAGGTGAGAGGAATCACCCGCTGTCACTTGTAGGACCGTTTGGATGTAAACATTACCCCTCCACCCTCTTCTTTATACACAGTGTGTCTGGATCCAATAGAAAATGGCACTGGGAAGCTATTTGCCCTTCTGGGGCAAACCTGCAAATAAGTACCCATATCTGTCCTCATCTGTTTCTCCAACAGGCAAGTAACAACAACTCTTCAGGGTCATTTTAGGCTGGGCAAATGGTATGTGGGGCTTAATCCCCCCCTGGCCTCGTGCCAAGGTCCATATCAGAATCAAGCCCCCATGCACCTGATCATTGCTTCCCTTTTTAAAGCTAGGAGCTCCACTCATGAAACTGCAAGCATCTCATCTAGCTTGACCCTGAGAATCCTCTCTGGACGGCATATTTTTATCAAATTGTCTTTTATATTGTATTCTAAGTCACTTCAAGAGCCAATACTTGGCCGAAAAACAGACTAAAAATAGAATATCATGCATCAACAAAGCAGGCACATGAATAAATAAAAGTGGCTCTCCTTGGCTTGTTTAGTACGGTCTGTTGAGTCAGCCTGTAAACCATTTCGTTGTAACCTCTTTGAGTTCAATAATGCCAAGACTTCCGGTTACCAAAGCCATTTACATTCTTTCAAAGGGGAGGTTGTTTGCAGAATTTTATCAAGAAGCAAATTCAGTTTCTCTAGCCATAACAGAAGTAAACAAACAACTCATTATTTTGATGTTATTGAGTTGGTAAAGATACACCATCTTATGGGATCCCAGAGTGTGAAAGTCATGGACAACACTGACAGGAGTTTTTATTGCAATGGCAATGGCAATAAATTACAGGTCTGCCAACAAATAATGATTTACAGTTTGCTTCCGCTCCTGGCTGTTCTTGCAAAATTTTTAAAAAGGAGAACTGGGGGAAAGCTTCCTTTGGGATTTTCATTCCATTGTGATTGAAAGATGTCACTGCTTCTTTCAGAAGGTCAGCAAGGTGTTTTTCTTTCAGCTATCAAGCATGTACCTACCAACGTTTCATACACATTAACAGAGATAATTTGGGGTACTAACACATCACCTGCAATTTGCATATCATAGATAAGTGCCTGATAAACTCCCCACCCCTCGATATTACACATACTTTTCTCTACCTGTTTTATACCTGCACCAGGTCACATAGTGGATGGTTGTGGCTATTCCAACTTCACCGCTGAATGCTGCTGAAGGAGGGACATGAAGCCCTTAAGAAAAGGGCGTCAGGAGGTGGTTGCAGGGACACGGAGTCCACAGCCACAGCAATATCTAGCTCTGCAGCTGTTGAGTGGACAGCAGAACTTGGTGAGGGTGAGCGGAATGACCGTGCTTGCCAGTGCTGGCTTCTAAGATCCTTTCCACACAGCCTTTGTAAATGGTTTTGGCTGCCGGTTGCTAGTGAGTTTTTTGTGCCACTTCAGACACAACTGGTTTGGCTACTGGTTGATATTTATTTCTTAACTTTTCAGACAAAGCTGCTTGTGTCCCGTTTGCAATGCAGGGTTGAGTGTTGTTGTTTTTTTTTTAAACTTTCTTCTGTTCTGAAGTGTTCGGTACACTTCTGATTTGCTGCAGGGCTCTGTTTGAAATGTCAACAGCACTTTTGCCAGTACCGCCTTTTTTGTTTTTCCATCCATTTCCAGGACATTCTGTTTTTTATAAATGGACAGTGATTAGCACTGTAGTGCTATAGCACTGTAATGATAGGTTTCTGAATTCCTGGCTTTCTTTTTTAAAAAAAGTCTCTAGTGCCTTCTGTTGCAAAGATATGTCCTTACCCTTAACTCTCTGCAAGGGAAGGGGCAAGAGACATACTTTAAAAAATGAAATTTGGGAATTCTGAGAACCTGCTACACCAATTATTACAACGCTAGAGTGCTATACCAATATTTTTGTGCCAATTTTTTTTAAATGCAAAAGCTCTGGAGGCCCAGGTAATCTTTTCCGGTGCCAAAAAAAGTGGCGCTGTTTGAAATGGTCACAGTGTTTCACATAAGGTTAATAAATGCATGTAAATGCTGTTTGAAATTGCCACCCCATTGTTTTACATGATTGATTGATTGATTGAAGTTGGGGCAGCAATAGCCAACAACGAGCTTAAAACAGAAATGTGAAAGGGGCCTAAGAAGATAAGATCTCTGCTGGATCATACTGCTGTTCCACCTGTTCCAACCTGCTATTTCATTAGGGCTGCCGGTACCCCGGTGGGGGCAGGGGATCTCCTGTTCACAGCCTCCTCCCCTTACCACTACTCACCTGGCCAGTGGTACAAAAGGTGCTGGAATGGGCTCCCAGGGCACGCTCCTGGTGTGGTGCAACAATGTCACTTGTGGGAGTGAACTCATCGTGTAGCTCTTGGGAGTGTTCTCAGGCTTTGCTCTGGTCCAGTTCTGCCCATTTGGGCCCACATTGGCCTGGTGCAAAGCCTGGGAGCACTCCCAGGACCTGCATGATGATGTAACTCCTGAGAGTGATGTCATTGTGCCACACGGGGCGTGAGCACACGCTTTGCGTGTGCGTGTGCATGTGCCCGACATCCAGAAAGGTGTTGGGTCCCCCCTCCCACTGGGAGGGTATGGGGACCTGGCAACCCTGTGTTTCCCCAGCAGCCAACAATTGGCTCTTGAGGCCCAATGAGCATAAAGGCACCAAGGCCTTCCCTGATGCTGCCTCCTGGCACTGGCATTCAGAGTTTTACTGGGTCTCGATATGGTCCCCATTAGTAATCATGGCTTGGAGCAATTGATGGCCCTTTCCTCCATGAATCTGTTTAACCCCATTTAAAGTTATCTGTGCTAGTGGCCTGTTGGCAGAGTGCCTTACACTGCGATAGCCATGTGTTATTGCTTAAGTATAAAGAGAAGTTTATTTAGGAACTTACATGCTTAATAGTGCAGAGGAGAGGTAGAGACAGTGTCCAGCTATCTAGCTGGCTGGCTGACTGAGAGAGAGAGAGAGTGAATGAGTACTGGGAAGAAACAGGATATTGTCCTGAGAGTACCAGTCAGGAGGCAAGACAAGGAAAGGTTGCTAAAAGCAAGAGAGGTGCTGCCCTCAGCTTTGCTGCCCCAGTGGTAGTTTTCTCTTTATCTTTGTACACTCGACGTTACTGCTTCCAACACCCCTTCCCAAGGTCAATTGTCCAAAGTCTACAAGATCCATCTTCTTAGGTAGACTTTCAAACTTTTCTCCAGCAAGTAGCTTGGCGAGAACATCTGCAATCATTTCTTCTGTAGGACAATACTGTAACTCAACAAGCCCTTCTTCTTGCATGTTTCTTACTATGTGACAGTTTTATGTCTATGTGCTTAGATTTTGATTTGATCCTTCCTGTCATTGCAAGTTTTATGCATCCTTGATTGTCTTCAAAGGCTTATATGGGTCTTGATTCATATATCCCAAAGTCTTTTATTATTTGTATCATCTACTTGAGTTCATGTGACGTGCTTCCGCTGTTGATATATCTTCAGTTTCAGTAGATGATACCGCTACAAGTTCTTGTGCTTGCCCAACTGACTGCTCCTCCACCATAGAAGAGCACCTGGTTTAAGAAATTAAAAAAGGCTGAGTGTGAAAAGTATCTACTGGTGATGAGCACCTGTGCCATCATCAGCTCCCCTACCACCTCCAGATGTTGTTTTTAAAACTTTTTTAAAGTGTTGGAGGTGGCAGTGAAGTAAAGAACGAACACACACACATGATAAATAACCCTGGTGTATGAGGGGAGTGTACCTGGTGTACCTGGTGTATGAGGGGAGAAACAAGAGGACTGATATGCATGTAACAAAGCCAGGCTCACCTTGCAGATGATGAATTTGCCACGGCTGTTCTTACAATCCTCCATCTGTTCAGTCTACTGCCTACAAATAAAATGTCTAACTGGGACTTATAATGTGAGATCCAAAACCAAAAGCCACCTTTTAGCATAGTGTAGTCATTAGAATGTTGGGCCAGGATAGAAGAGACCCAGGTTCGAATCCCCACTCTGTCATGGAAACTTGCTGGGTGACTTTAGGCCATTCTCTGCCTCTGAGCCTAACCTACCTCACAGGGATGTTATAAGGATAAAATGGAGGAGAGGAGAACAATGTAAGCTGTTTTGGGTTCCTACCGGGGAGAAAGATGGGGAATAAATGAAGTGAAATAAAATAAATAATAGGACCCACCAAAATGACACAAAACAATGTGCAAGCTTTTGAGTTTGTCAGAACCCTTAATCAGACTCAGACGAGTTAGCCATGTTAGTCTGTAGTTGCAAAATAGTAAAGAGTCCAGTAGCAACTTTAAGACTAACCAACTTTATTGTAGCATAAGTTTTTGAGAATCACAGCTCTCTTTGTCAGATGCATCATCAGCTTTTGAGAACTACAGCTCTCTTTGTCAGCTAACACTGACAATGCATCTGACGAAGAGAGCTGTGGTTCTTGAAAGCTGACAATGCATCTGACAAAGAGAGCTGTGGTTCTCAAAAGCTGATGATGCATCTGACAAAGAGAGCTGTGGTTCTTGAAAGCTTATGCTACAATAAAGTTGGTTAGTCTTAAAGGTGTTACTGGGTTCTTTACTTCTTAATCAGACTGGATCTTTAACATTAAGATCATTTCTTGAGACAAAATTCAGCTTAATGTTCAAAAGCTTTGCAGACTCTTTTATCATTTTGGTAGGTCCAATAAAAGGTCTAACATGGCTTTCAGTTTTGGCTTTTACTTTGGAGAAATGCAGCAACCAGCAGCAACCTCTTGCAATCTTGGAGTTTTTCTTTTAAACCCCTTTTGAAAATTTGCAGCCTCTTTTGTTCTCATCACTCACAATGCCAAGCTGCATAGTCCCTCTTTGACTCCAGCATGCCCTTCACCTGTACCAAACGCTTGAAAAAAGCAACAAATGGGAATGAATGCCGACGCTGAATTTACCAGGGGAAATGAGAGTGCAGACGGTGGGTCCAAGAGCTAAGGGGAGGACAGCAAATGGGGATGTTGTCTGAAAATGATCAAGAGTAAGCAGCAAAATTCAACAAGGGCATTTTGTAGAGATGAAAAAGAAGAAATGCAGACTGGAAACTCAAGACAGCTGACAGAAAGGGGCCACTCAGAGCTCCTTTTTGTAGGAGAGATTCTTTCAGCTGTGCAACTTTTGAAAATGTGCTGCTTCTCCAATGAGGGTCAGGCCAAGGCTCATTAAATGTCTCATGAAAGATGGCTTTAGTTGGGGCGGATGTTCTGCCAATCAAATTTGCCTCAAGTTAAGAAGCTGTAACTTTGAAAAGCCACCATAATAGCGCCAGGGGAAAGAACAGATGAGGGCTGAAAGAAGTCAAGGCTCTTTCTCTCCATCCAGGCCAACAAAATCCATCCCAGAAAGATGTCTTCAAACTGTAGGCACAGAAAGGAAGGATGAAAGGATGCCACACAAACAGTGGCATTGATTTTAGTTGCCTGGAACCTGTCAATTACAAATGAACGCTGCTGCAGTACTTTTAAAGTTGGTGGGAAACAACGTGGGCTTTTTCCCCCCTCCAAGAATTGGAGACCATACAATAGAGGTAAAGACACTGTTGCTCATGGCATACCCACGGCCTGTACTGTTGTCTCTGTTCACAGGGTTTGCGAGCGGGGTTGTAGCATTTCCAAACTCCGCAGAACCTGTCTGCTCAGACACAACAGAACAACTGGAAGAAATTAGCCAGCAAAGTGAAGTAGTTAGTGTTGAACTGGGGCCTCAGACATTGAGGTTCAGCTCCTTGCTTTCTATGAAGTTTGCTGAGTGATCTTGGGTCAGTCACTTGCTTTCAGCCTAACCTACCTCACAGGATTGTTGTGAGGGTGAATGAGAGGAGGGGAGACAGATGTATGCTGCCCTGATGTCCTTGGAGGAAGGGCAGTGCTTAATAAATGCTTAATAAATAAACAAGAGCTTTGTCAGCTCTGTAAAAAAACCCATTTCTCTGCATCCACCCTGAGTTAATTTATCCACAACTATCCAATAAACAGCAAAAAGACAAGCAATATTGCTTTACTGCAGACTCTCTGACCATCCTGATTTAGCAGGACCTACAGTTGCCAACCTCTAGTTGGGGCCTGATGAGCTCCCAGAATTACAACTGGTCTCCAGACTTAACAGACTAGTCCCCCTGGAGAAAATGGCTGCTTTAGAGGCTGGATTATCTGGCATTTTACCTCACTGTGGTCCCTTCCCAAACATTACCCTCTCCAGGCTCTCTCCACAAATCTCCAGGAATTTTCCAACCCCGAGCTGGCAACCCTGGCAGGGCCAGGGTTTCCAGTCTTAGAATCCCAGAATCATAGAGTTGGAAGGGGTCTTACAGACCATCTAGTCCAACCCCCTGCCCAATGCAGGAACAGCCTAAAGTATCTCTGACAACCTTCTGGTACCTGTCCCTACGAAACCATTATCTCTCATCTGCCTTTGGGATATGCTTTGTTAGCATTGTTTTACTGTTCTAGTTATCATTCTTCAGGGTCTGGTGTATGTTGAATCTTGTGTATATGCATACTAGGGCTTTGAGCAGCATACAACCTGACATGATACATTAGTCAGAAGTCTGACTTCTGTTGCTGGGAAGTTATTAGAGCAGATTTTAAAAGGGTCGATCTGTAAGCATCTGAAAAACCGCTTAGCGATCCAGGGAAGTCAACATGTTTTTTCCCCCAACAGATCTTGTCAGACCAACCTGGTTTTCTTCTTTAATCGAGTGACAAGTTTACTGGATCATGGGAACTCTGTCGATGTGATTTACCTGGATTTCAGTAAAGGTTTTGATAAGGTTCCCCATGACATTCTAATGGATAAACTGGAAGACTGCGGACTGGACTATAGGACAGCTCGGTGGATAGGGAACTGGTAAGAGGACCGCACCCAAAGACTGGTGGTCAATGGTGTTTCATCAGATTGGAGGGAGGTGTCCAGTGGGGTGCCGCAGGGCTCGGTTTTGGGCCCGGTCCTTTTCAATATTTTTATCAATGATCTGGATGAAGGAGTAAACGGGCTACTCATTAAATTTGCAGATGATACCAAATTGGGAGGAGTGGAAAACACCCAAGAAGATCGAGTTAAAATTCAACAAGACCTGAACACTCTGGAGAAGTGGGAAGTTGTGAACAGGATGCAATTCAACATAGATAAGTGCACAGTGTTACATCTGGGCCACAAAAATGTGAAGCACAAATACAGGATGGGAGATACACTTCTGGTTTGTAGTGTATGCCAAAGAGATCTTGGAGTAAGAGTGGACTGTAAACTAAATATGAGCAGTCAGTGTGATGCGGTGGCAAAAAAAGCAAACTCAGTCTTGGGTTGTATCTAAAGGGCCATTGCATCGAAATCGCAGGAGGTAATAGTCCCTCTCTATACTGCCTTGGTCAGGCCACACCTGGAGTACTGTGCGCAGTTCTGGGGGCCTCATTTCAAAAAGGATGTGGATAAAATCGAGAGGGTGCAGAGGAGAGCGACAAGGATGATCAGGGGTCTGGAGACTGAACCCTACAAGGAAAGGCTGAGGGAGATTGAGGGGGGACATGATTGCTGTCTTTAAAGATTTGAAAGGTTGTCATTTGGAGGAGGGCAAGGAGCTGTTCCAGTTGGCAACAGAGGATAGGACTTGAAGCAACGGGCTTAAATTACATACAGAAAGGTACCGGCTGGATATTAGGAAAAACTTTTTCATGGTCATAGTAGTTCAAAAGTGGAAATAGCTGCCTAGGAAGGTGATGAGCTCCCCCTCAATGGAAGTTTTCAAGAAGAGGCTGGATGAATCTTTGTCAGGAATACTTTAGGCTCATCCTGCATTGGACTAGAAGATCTGTATGGCCCCTTCCAACTCTGTGATTCTGAGATTCTGTGATTACAGTTGCTGGAGTGGCTTCTCATTGCTTGATAATTAAGTTTTTCTAGTCCATCTTAACCCAAAAGAATGCACTCATCTCTTATCTTTTCAATCAATGTAGGATTGCTGTTGCTGAGGGAATTAATACAAGTGAGTAGAGGAGAACCTTCCATGATCCCATCCATAACCTGTGCAGAAAGAGGAAGAAGGAGACCAGCGCAGTAGCCTTCCTTCCTTCCTTCCTTCCTTCCTTCCTTCCTTCCTTCCTTCCTTCCTTCCTTCCTTCCTTCCTTCCTTCCTTCCTTCCTTCCTTCCTTCCTAAAAGGGGTTACTATATTTTAAAGAAATGTTTGGGAAAATGAAGGATTTCCTAACAACGAAGAAAAACTTTTATTTATTTATAACATGCACTTTCCATAAATACTTTAAGTAACAGCTTTATAAAGTTACCCCTGGCTCTGGTGAAATGTCCTGCCATGCTCACAGGTTTTTTGTTTTGTTTTCAGAATTAGAGAAACATGAGAAGGGTGGTCATGATTTTGAAAAATTCACCCAGAATCAGGGAGCGTTTTGGGTTGATCTTACTAGGCTGGTCAGTTGGGCAGAGTATCGGCCACCTTGGTCCATCTCTGAATTTTAAAAAATCTGAACGTTTCCTTTTCGCACCTCAACAACCATGGTTGTTGGGGGTTTTCCGGGCTGTATTGCCGTGGTCTTGGCATTGTAGTTCCTGACGTTTCGCCAGCAGCTGTGGCTGGCATCTTCAGAGGTGTAGCACCAAAAGACAGAGATCTCTCAGTGTCCCAGTGTGGAAAAGATGTAGGTCATTTGTATCTACTCAGGAGGGGTGGGGTTGAGCTGAGTCATTCTGTAAGAGTTTCCCAGGGTGTGGAATGCTAATGGCGGGAGGCTTCACTGTAACCTGAGGAGGTTCTTTTGCATATGGATTGGTGCTTGATGTGCTAATCTTCTCTGCAGGGCTATTGTCGGGTGTGGAGTGTTTTGTTGGCCTGGTGTTTTTCAGAACTGGAGCCCATGCTCTGTTCATTCTTAAGGTTTCTTCTTTCCTGTTGAAGTTTTGCTTATGCTTGTGAATTTCAATGGCTTCCCTGTGCAGTCTGACAAAGTAGTTGGAAGTGTTGTCCAGTATTTTGGTGTCCTGGAATAAGATACTGTGCCCTGTTTGAGTTAGGCTATGTTCAGCCACTGCTGATTTTTCAGGCTGTCCAAGTCTGCAGTGTCTTTCATGTTCTTTTATTCTTGTCTGGATGCTACGCTTTGTGGTCCCGATGTAAACTTGTCCACAGCTGCAGGGTATACGGTATACTCCTGCAGAGGTGAGGGGGTCTCTGCTGTCTTTTGCTGATCGTAGCATCTGTTGTATTTTTCGGGTGGGTCTGAATACTGCTTGAAGGTTATGCTTTTCCATAAGCTTTCCCATCTGATCAGTAATTCCTTTGATATATGGCAAAAACACTTTTCCTGTAGGTGACTGTTTTTCCTTGGTTGTTTGATTCATCCTGGGTTTGATTGCTCTTCGGATTTCATTTCTGGAGTAGCCATTTGCCTGAAGTGCGTGGTTTAGATGATTAATTTCCTCATTGAGAAAGCGCGGCTCACATATCCGTCTTGCACCATCCACTAATGTTTTCATTATGCCTCTTTTCTGTCGGGGGTGGTGATTGGAGTTTTTGTGTAAGTACCGATCAGTGTGAGTTGGTTTCCTGTAGACCTTGTGACCTAACTGAAAGTTTGCTTTGCGGATGACCAAGGTATCCAGGAATGAGAGTTTTCCCTCACTTTCTTTCTCCATTGTGAATTGTATGTTCAGGTGGATGTTGTTGAGATGACTCAAAAACTCCCTCAATTCTTCCTCCCCATGGCTCCAAATGATGAATGTATCATCCACAAACCGGAACCATACACTGGGTTTGTGGGGTGCTGATTCTAGAGCTGTTTTTTCAAAATGTTCCATGTAGAAGTTTGCTATAACTGGGCTGAGTGGGCTCCCCATGGCCACCCCATGGGGTGGCCATGGGGAGCCCCATGGGGTGGCCATGGGGAGCCCACTCAGCCCAGTTATAGCAAACTTCTACATGGAACATTTTGAAAAAACAGCTCTAGAATCAGCACCCCACAAACCCAGTGTATGGTTCCGGTTTGTGGATGATACATTCATCATTTGGAGCCATGGGGAGGAAGAATTGAGGGAGTTTTTGAGTCATCTCAACAACATCCACCTGAACATACAATTCACAATGGAGAAAGAAAGTGAGGGAAAACTCTCATTCCTGGATACCTTGGTCATCCGCAAAGCAAACTTTCAGTTAGGTCACAAGGTCTACAGGAAACCAACTCACACTGATCGGTACTTACACAAAAACTCCAATCACCACCCCCGACAGAAAAGAGGCATAATGAAAACATTAGTGGATGGTGCAAGACGGATATGTGAGCCGCGCTTTCTCAATGAGGAAATTAATCATCTAAACCACGCACTTCAGGCAAATGGCTACTCCAGAAATGAAATCCGAAGAGCAATCAAACCCAGGATGAATCAAACAACCAAGGAAAAACAGTCACCTACAGGAAAAGTGTTTTTGCCATATATCAAAGGAATTACTGATCAGATGGGAAAGCTTATGGAAAAGCATAACCTTCAAGCAGTATTCAGACCCACCCGAAAAATACAACAGATGCTACGATCAGCAAAAGACAACAGAGACCCCCTCACCTCTGCAGGAGTATACCGTATACCCTGCAGCTGTGGACAAGTTTACATCGGGACCACAAAGCGTAGCATCCAGACAAGAATAAAAGAACATGAAAGACACTGCAGACTTGGACAGCCTGAAAAATCAGCAGTGGCTGAACATAGCCTAACTCAAACAGGGCACAGTATCTTATTCCAGGACACCAAAATACTGGACAACACTTCCAACTACTTTGTCAGACTGCACAGGGAAGCCATTGAAATTCACAAGCATAAGCAAAACTTCAACAGGAAAGAAGAAACCTTAAGAATGAACAGAGCATGGGCTCCAGTTCTGAAAAACACCAGGCCAACAAAACACTCCACACCCGACAATAGCCCTGCAGAGAAGATTAGCACATCAAGCACCAATCCATATGCAAAAGAACCTCCTCAGGTTACAGTGAAGCCTCCCGCCATTAGCATTCCACACCCTGGGAAACTCTTACAGAATGACTCAGCTCAACCCCACCCCTCCTGAGTAGATACAAATGACCTACATCTTTTCCACACTGGGACACTGAGAGATCTCTGTCTTTTGGTGCTACACCTCTGAAGATGCCAGCCACAGCTGCTGGCGAAACGTCAGGAACTACAATGCCAAGACCACGGCAATACAGCCCGGAAAACCCCCAACAACCATCGTTCTCCGGCCGTGAAAGCCTTCGACAATACATCTCAACAACCATGTTTCATTCTTTAAACAGAAGCTTCATATCTCGGAATAAAAGTCTTGCCCTCCCCAAGAGGCGGAGCAATTCCGTGTTCCCCCGATGGCCCCTTCATGGTTATGGCCTAGAGAGGAACTGACCTGCTGGAATCACAGGGTGCAGCTCTTCTTGGATTGCAGCTAGGCTTCCAATCTCCAAGTGGGGCCTGGAGACCTCCTGGAATTACAACTGACTACCAGACTTGTGTTTTATATACTTTTTCTTCTTTCTAGAATTACCTTGAATTTTTCTGTTGAACAATGAAGGTGCGATATAAATGTGCAAAATAAGAAAACAAATCAGAATACAATTTATGGTTATTTATTTGAAGTCGGACAATCTGAGAAAACTGGCCCACCTCTTTCTGGAGACACCAGCATAACAAAGTGGAGCATTTAAAAGCTTGTGCAAATCTTTTCTAGCTTCACTGATGTTTGTACATGCAATGTAAGTTGAAAAGAAGGATATCATGAATGAGTTTTTAAAAATTCTATTCTCAAAGCTTCAGTTGTTAGAACCTTGCATTCTATCAGGAGAACGCTCGACATTTGACAGGCTGTCATTGGAAAGACAAATGTGTCCAATCAAAGCCGGCTGAGGAGAGATGACCTTCCCCATCATTTCCTGATGATCCGAGAACTGATGAATTAAGGGAAGGAGATTAAAGATACAAGCAGATGGTGGGCCCACAGTTGGCTAGGCTGGCTGGGGGAACAGTGCTGTTGTCTCTTGAAGTGGCCTTGGCAAACTGAGTTCTTCTTTGCCCATTCTGGACAATCTCATCCGGAATCTTGATACAAGTGAGAGCCAAGCTACATGTGACAGAGAATTCCATGAAACTTTTCTTCTTCATGACCAGCAGCCAAAGAAGGCTACGATCAGGAGCAAAGGGAAGACAGATATGGAAGGGGTGATTAATTCTTTCTCTGCCTGGTATTTTCCCTCTCAAAATTATGCCCTCCAAGCTGTCCCCCCACCAGCACTATGGATAGATAATATTGTGTGTCTCTTCAATATCTTCACTTGTTTTGCAGCAGCTTGCAATACTATGAGTCTCTCTACATAAGACATCTTACATGGGGACTCTCAAGAATAGGGAGACACAATGTTAGTCGGGAAGCATAGTTTTTTTAAACTATGTCAGAACCAGCGGAGATCTCAGAGGGTTTGTTAATTTCATCTTTGCCTCTGAAGGCTCTGTCAATTTCACCTCCCCTTCTGGGAAGCGAAGATGAAATTAAACCCTCTGAAGAGCAATCTCAGCTGGCTCACCTATACTATTTCTTATTCTTGCAAACTTAGCTGCCAGGATTCTGCTTTGGAGAGGGGGGGGGCAACACACACACTTTAACCCTTTTCTCCCTATGTGTTTTCTCACAGAAAAAATCTACTTTTGCTCCTGCTAGGAAAACCTTAACTTGTGTTTTCTTCCCCAGTGGAGATAAAAGAAGGTCAGTGGTGTTTTTTTCTAGTAAGAAAATGGCAGGGGAGAAGAGAAGTTTCATTCTCCTCCTCCTTGCTAAAGAAATCCTGGCAGCTCTAGCCAATCCTAGTCTGACATGCTACACTGTACTATACCCCCCCCCCCCAATACATACAAATGCATACAGGGTTTTCTGGGTTGTGCAGCAGGTAGATATTCAACAGACAAAGCTAATAATAGGTTACATTTTCTTTATACTGCTATTTTATATCTTCTCAAAAGCAAAACCACTGAGCTTCTGATCATATTACAGTCTCTCGGGGATGTTAATAAAAATGTAAATGTATATTTCAGTGTTTTACATGTTTTGCCACCGCTGCTAATTCACGGCAGTTTCTCTCAAACTCTTTCAGCTCCCCACCCACAGCTTTATTCAACATTTGGGGGAGCATAATGTGCTCCCCCAGACTAAACAGGAATTCTTCTGCCTGCCATCCAGTTTTCTATGTGTAGAAGTGTTTATTTGTTTTGTTTTATTCATATACTTCATTTATACCCCACTTTTCTCCCCACTGCGGACCCAAAGCAGCTTACGTCAGTCTCAACTCCTCCATTTTATCCTCACAACAACCCTGTGAGGCACGTAGAGATCTCATTCCCCCAGTGGGGGCACCCTCCAACCTCCTGCCTCCACTTACCTGGCTGGCGGTGGAGGAAGACACAGGAACAGGCCTCCCAGGCACGCTCTCGGGGCAGCGCAACAATGTCACTGACATCATCGCACCACCCCAAGAGCACTCCCATGCTTCGCTGCAGGCCAGTTTGGGGCTCAAACAGGCTGAATTGGGCCTGTTTGAGGCCCAAATCGGCCTGTGGTGAAGCATACGCAAACTCCTGTGCCTACACGGTGACGTCACCAGAAGCGCCATCACCAGAAATGACATCATCAGGCAGGCGTAGGACCTCATTCACACAATGGAGAGGGCAAGAAGAAGGTAAGAGCCAGGTCTCCCCCTCCCGCTGGTAGGGTAAGGGGACCTGGCCACCCTAGAGGCAGGATAGGCTGAGAGTGTATGATTGGTCCAGGATTATCCAACAAATTTCAATGGCAGAGTAGAGTTTTGAAACTGAATCGCCCAATTCCTAGCCCAATACTCTAACCACTACACCACAGTGGCGCTCTCTATTTGTTGTTTCTTTTTGAAAATGAGCGTCCCATTTTCAATCTGAAAGTAATACAGTCCAGACCCAGGTTTACCATTTGTGGGCAAACTAGGCCTGTGGTACCATAAAGCCTAACAAATCTATTGTAGCTTTGTAGTTACACATTTCTAAATTTTAAAAAATCTAACATTTCTAATATCATAATTATATTTATTATAATGTACATTTCAATCCTTATTTTCAGTCTAAGTCCATTGAAATCAATAGAATAATTTGAAAGGAGAAAATCAGCATAGGATTACACAGATAGTCCAGCCAATTATATTTTATACAGTATGAAAAGGGCATAATAAGAGACATAATCCATCCGTAGCTAAGCATTTTAAAATCCCCATTGTCCTGAAAGGGAAACAGCAGATGCTTAACCAGGGCTTTTTTGTTTGTTTAAAAACAGGGCCACTATTCACATATATGGTTGCCCTGATTTCTACCAGTTCCCCCCTCAGTATTGGAGACTGGTGGTGGTGGAGAGTGCTGTCAAGTCATTGCTGACTTACAGCAACCCCTGCTGGGGTTTTCAAGGCAAGAGACCAACGGAGGTAGTTTGCCATTGCCATCCTCTGCATAGAGACCCTAGTGTTCCCCAGAGAGATCTCATCCAATTACTAACTAAGGCTAACCCTACTTGGCTTCTATAATATAACAAGATCAGGCTTTCCTGGGCTATCCAGAACAGAAGTGCCACAAAAAAGTCCTGTGCTTAACTGTCCCACTGAAATTACTAGGAGAATTACCATGGAATCCTAACTATGTTTACTCAGAAGTAATCCTACATGAGTTCCATGGAAGTTGTTCATGAGTAGATATATGTAGTCTTGCAACCTTAAAAAACTTAATAGCAGTAAAGCAACTGCAGTCACCAGGGCTGCACAAAAGATAAAAATGCAAGGCAGGCACCCTGTCCACATACCACCCTCCAATGGATTTGCCATCTGCCCATGCTTGTCGAGTTATTTAATTAAGATTCGCTGCCTCCTAACTCTCCAGCTATTTTTCCCCACCATGACCCCCCCCCAATCTCTTTTTCACTTTTCAACACAAGACATCTTTCTAGGGATGCTCACGTGAACCTCATTTCATGTGTCCCCCCTCCAACTTTCCAGGCACTTGCTTGCACAGTCACACTTCAATTTGCTTTGCCAGAATACATTCATGCATTTGATATCAGTTCCACCTCAACTGCTGAAAGTATCCCAGTTTCCTCCACATTCATTTGTTGAAACACAGATCTTGACACTTTCTCAACCTTAAAGAAATGCAAATTGGCAAGTCAAAGGAGCCTACAGTACTTGTTCTCACAGGGAAAATAGGGCTGAATTGGTGCTTTGCTCTTTGGAATCACTTGCAGATGCAGTCACACAAGGGAGCTGCCATGAAAGCAGAATTCATGTGCACTGAGCAAGAAGAGCCTGCTCATGAATCGAGGACTACACATACAATCCTGCAGTCGAGCATCCGTAGGTACATTAGTAACATACATGTATTTCCACCCTTAGTCCTGCCACTACAGTCAGCTGGAACCAACTTGGGAAGCCAATTGGTTGGTTGCAAATGTCTCTCTTTTAGGGTTGCCAGGTCCCTCAATCTCCCCAGTGAGAGACTGGAGGCCTGGCACCTACCTCTCCTTCTTTCCCTTATTATGCATGCGCAGTGTGCGTGCACTCCAGGACCTGCACGACGATGTTACTTCTGGGAAGTGATATCATGCAGGCCATGGTCACTGGAGGGGGGGGGGGGCGATCCGGGCCACATCGGGCCAACCGGGCCCCAAATGGCCTGGATTGGGCCTGAAATGGCCCAGATTGGGCCCCAAATGGCTAGGATTGGGGCACTGCTGGGTGGGGAAGTGCTCCTGGCTGTTTTGGGCCCGATTTGGGCCAAAACAGCCCAAAATGGACAAAATGAGTCCCAAATGGCCTGGATTGGGCCCCAAACAGCCAGGATCGGGCTGCTACCAGGCGGGAGAGCATTCCCCCACCCGACAGTGGCTCGATCCTGGCCATTTGGGGCCCGAATTGGGCTGAAAGGTGCCCCAAATGGGCCAAAATGGCCTAGATCAGGCTCAAAACAGCCTGGAATGAGCCACTGCCAGGTGGGGAGCACTTCCCCGCCTAACAGCGGCCTGATCCTAGCTGTTTTGGGCCTGTTTAGGCACGCAGGAGTGCGTGTGCCACCCAGGAACGTGCCATGTGCCCAGGAGCTTGCCCGTGAGCCCCGTGCCTCCCCTGCTGGCCAGGTAAGTGGGGCAGTGGCGTAGCATGCATTGCAAACACCCAGGGCATCTCCCAGCTGAAGTTGGTGTCTGTGGCACCATGCATGTGCGCAAAGCATGCGCATGCTCTTGGACCCCCGTGTGATAATGTCACCTCCAGGACGTTATGGCATCGCACAGGGCACGGTCGCCCCCTGCAAGCACTCCCCTGATTCAAGGCTGCTCACCTCCCCACCCCTTATCCCTCCACTGCAGCTGCTCACCCCCTCAGGAGCGCTCCCACAATTTGGGGCTGTGCACCTCCCCCACTCGTCCTCTGCCACAGCTGCTCACTACAGCCACTCACGCTGCCACTGCCCACTCGGCGTGCTCCTTAGCCAGCAGCTGTGGAGGGCCAGCTCGGTGCCCAGCAAGCCAGCCACCTCATCAGCGTGGCAGGCAGGCGGGGCACAACTGTGGCCTCCCAGCTCCTGCAGATGTGGTGCAGGCTCTCCTCGGCAGCCGCCCCCCCCTAATAATTTTGCACTCAGGGTGGCCACTGCTCTGCCCCCCTCACTACACCTCTGATTGAAGGTGGGGGGTGGAGGGTGGGAGTGGAGATCCCCCGACCCCAGTGGGGGACTAGCAACCCTACTCTCTTTTCAGCTTTCTTCAGACAATCTGCTAGGATTTCTCCAGGAACGTCCTACCTGGCTGCTTAGTGACGTATTTGGCTTTTTCTCACTTTGTTGGCTGAGATGGAAAAAAAAGTGGATGGGAGGGGGTCACTGCTTTAACAAGCTACAGGGGAAAGAAAGAGCAGATGCATGGAAGTTGGCCACAATGGCTGAGGGTTAGAAAATTAGAAAATATATATATTTATATGTTCAATATTTTCTCAGTTTTTTAAACTGGACAGAAAAGGAAAAATCTGGACTGTCCAGTTAAAAAATGGATATCTGACAACTCTATAAATTCAAAAGAAAAAATAGTGTGGGTCCTTAGGTCAGTGGATAGGAAAGCCTACCCTGATCGAAAGGGCACTCTGCTCCCCTCTCCTCGTAAATGCTTAACAATGCAACGTGCAGTTTCAGCCGTCCCTGTCAGTAACTGGTTAACTGGATGCCAGCACAGATAAACATTATTTCCTTGGTCATCAGTCCTTGTGTATGCATGCTGTGCTTAAATAAAGGAGCCACTGCCTGGCTAAGGGAGACTAGACTTTGCAGACTGATGCTCAGAATCGCAACCCTGTGTCGTGTCATTCCTACAAAAAGTTTAAAATTAAAAAAAAATTAGAAACTTTAATGGAGGCCTCCAAGTCAGGAGCAGTTAGGTCCCATGTTAAAAGACAGACAGAAGGTTGTTTCGTTTGCATGTAGGGCTTCCAACTCCAAGATGGGAAATTCCTGGAAATTTGGGGCTGGAGCCTGCGGAGGGTGCAATTTGGGGAGGGAAGGGAGTTCAGCAGGGATATGATGCTGTAGAACCCACCCAGCTTCTCGGTTTGCCCAGATCTTGTAAAGAGGTTTCTTTTGTGAATAAATATTTTATAGTGAGTCACAGAAGCATCTGTTGAGCTGTTCTCATAACAATAGATAATATCCTACATGTCCTCAGTGGGGATTGTTTCTGATTAGAAATGAAAGCAATTTATTCCAGTCTCTTCTGTCTACCAGCACTGCGATACTCTCCACCTCACCCCCACAACTGATTAAGTTCAGATTTTTAAAGCGGCCGTTTAAGCATTTCGGAGATTCTGGATTGACGTCATTTGTCCCACCCTCCTAGCCTGGTGCACGTGCTTTAAGCGTTGATGTGCTCCATCCATCTCTCCATTCTATAGGTTGCATAAGCAGATTAGGGGCCGGGGGGTGGGTGGGATTGCTCTGCTAGGGGAGGGGAAAACTGGTTTTTTTCTTGATACTAAAGCTTTGCTTATGTAACATGTGAGTTCATCACACACCTTCTGTTGCACATTTTGGATCACCATGTGCTCTCTTGATGTTTTGGTTAAGTTAGGTGTTGTAGCTGGAGCACAAGCTATGTGTGTGCACATCGCAAGGATTTTTAAAAGGGCATATTGGTTTAAGCAAAGCTGGAAATCCTACTATATAAAAAGCTCAGTGTCAGCCCTTGGCAGGTAGAATCCCCCAGTTCTCCACAGCAAACACGCAGGTGTATTGGTTGAAGCACCTTCATTAGAGATCCAGCAAGTTCAAGGTGCTCAGACAAGTGCAATTGGCAGAAGTGACGTAACTGGGGTTGGCGATATTAGTTGTAGGGAACATTCCCGTCATCAGGATAAGAGTCATTTAAGTTTTGGGTGTGAAAGAGCTGGGGGGGGGGCAGTGTCAGGGAGAAGCTAGGTTTAGGCTAGACAGGACAAAGAATGAAATCATCTCAGTTTCCAATAAAGATACTTTTCGAGCTGGCCACAGCTAGCTTTCAAGGACACTTCTGGAGGCAGCAGGGGAAAGAGAAAGTAAGTACTTGTGAGATAACCTACTGCCTTAACATCAATAAGAAACTTCTCAAGCCCTCAGAGGACCAGAGGACAGAACACATAATACATTCATGACAGATATGAACACAGAATACATTCATGGCAGATATGCAGACAGGCATATATGACACTAAGGGCCAAACTACAAGTGACGAATGACACTTGAATGGCAAGTGTATTCCTCCCTGTTCACTTGCCCTCCACTTGCTCTCCACTCGATCCACTTGCCATTCAAGTGTCATTTGTCACTTGTAGCTTGGCCCTAAGTGTATTCAAGACAACTCGCTTGCTACCCTGGTGCGCCTCCAGAGGGCGCTGCTGTGGAAAGAAATTCAGATGAGGCAGTCAGACCTCCAGAGAGCGCACCATGGCGGGAAGCCCAGGCTTCAGACACATTGCAGGCAGCAATGCCTGCCCCCCAGCCTTCACGCTGATGGGATCAGGAGAGGAGCAGGTGGCAATGGCCACCCCCTGCCTTCACCCAGCTGGGATCAGGAGCAAAGCAGGTTGCTATTATTATTATTGTTGATGTTGTTTATTTTTATTTATGTATTGGATTTTTAGCCCTCCCTCCCTGCAAGTAGGCTCAGGGCAGGTCACAATCACAAATAAGATACAATAAGTAAAACCAATAAAATAACATCTCATGGATATCCACATTCCAAATGGGACACCCTTCCCCCTTTCCCTGCCCACCATACACAAGGGAAGAAAAGGGTGGAGGTGTGGGTTGGTGAACCTCTAACTCTAATTTTTATTGTTGTTGTTATTTTATTATTTTTATTTTTATTATGGTTGTTGTGGGTTTTCCGGGCTGTCTTGGCATTGTAGTTCCTGACGTTTCACCAGCAGCTGTGGCTGGCATCTTCAAAGGTGTAGAACCAAAAGACAGAGATCTCTCAGTGTCACAGTTTATTTATATTATTATATGTTATATCCACCTCTCCCCACTTATGTGGGCTCAGAATGGATTACAACCATTAATAAAAGCACATTTAAAATCATAAATAAAAGCACATTTAAAATCATAAATAAAAATATACAATTTGACGAACACCTTTTGATTGCAGACCCCCATGACCCAGCCCCAAACCAAACATCCCATGGTAGTGGGGGTTGGAGAAGGAAAGATAATCAACTGGTGGGAAAACTGGGGCAGGAAGGGCACAGTATCCCCCCCAACAAGAGACTGGCAGGAAGAACTCATCCTTGCCCCAACCTCAACCATACGCCTGTCGGAACATCTCTGTCTTTCAGGCCTGATAAGAAGTCTGTCCAGGCCTGAGTCTCAGCAGACAGCAAGGTCCACCAGGCTGGGGCCAGAACCAAAAAGGCCATGGCTCTGGCTGAGGCTAGGCAAGCCTCCCTGGGGCCAGAGGCTACCAGCAGCTATTTATCGGCAGAATGAAGTACCCTGCAGGGTACATAGGCTGAGAAGCGGTCTTGCAGATACATTGGATCCTAGAGTACCCCTAATTGTACACTGGCACAAAGTAATTGGCTGATAGGACCATCAAGACCTATAGGTAAGCTGAGTCATCCTTCTTCTATTAGCAGGCTCTCACTGCCTGACTTACTAAATCAAGAGCTATAGCAGATTTCATCTCTTGTCCCTGCAAACAAACAAACAAACAAACAAACAAACAAACAAACAAACAAACAAACAAACAAACAAACAAACAAACAAACAAACAAACAAACAAACAAACAAACAAACAAACAAACAAACAAACAAACAAACAAACAAACAAACAAACAAACAAAATGGAAGCAATGTTCAGAAATCCATTTGGTTGCATGTGGAGAATGTGTTTCTCCCAAAATGAAACCCATCAATTCCTAATAGTTCTGGTGGGAACGCATCTCTGTAATTCTATCATCAATCATATGCAAAAGCATTCAGTTCCCTCTTCCCCAGTGAAGCCTGATTTAGTCAAAGATGAATTATTCAGTCACAGCTCTAATTCTGCATAGGCTGGTTGTAGAAAACTATGTGACACTCTACCTGACTTTGCTCTGCTTGAGCAAGGTGGTGAGAAGACTATGGCAGGAGTGGAGAGCAGCCCTGTGCTGGTGTTTAGAGTCCATGTGCCTGCACTGGAATGCGTCTACATTAGACTTGTGCTCCTAACAGCCATGCTCCCTCCTCTGAAATATTTAACATCTAAATATGCAGGAGGAGGGGTTGAAACTTTAAAAAAAAACCCAAACCCCCAAGCGTGGGCATACTAATAATACTTTACAACTATTTACTTCATTTATACCCCACCCTTATGGCAGCTTTTAATTAAAAAAAAATTAAAGCAATGTCAGACAGGACATCACTCATGGGTTTTACATAGGGTAGATTTAGGAATTGCTGGAAACTCTATGGTAGCACCCTAAAGTTTCCAACAATTCCTAGAGCTACCGTATGTAACTTCTGAGATTTATCCAGAAGTGATGAAGCTCATTCCCCCCCCCCATTTCCCCGCCCCAACCCTCCTGCCAGTTGTCAGGCTTGGCTTGTCAACCTACCCACCTTTCTCCACAACAGTAACTCGAAGTGGCTTGCATTGTTCTCCTTGCCTCCATTTTGTCCTCACAACAACCCAGTGAAGTTGGTGAGGACGAGAGTGTGTGACTGGCCCAGGATCACCCAGCAGGCTTCCATGGCAGAGTAAGGATTCAGCATAAGCCTCCTTGATCCTAGTCTGACACTCTAACCATTACCCATCTCCACTTCTCTTTCTGCTGTGGAGTTCCAGATGTGCAGGGCCCGTCCTCTGGCCAAGACACTCAAGGAGTTATTTGGGGTGGCACAAAGAGGAGGGCAGTGATGCACTGTAGGACCAGCAGCATGGCAGGCTACTGTAGGGTTCCCAGGTGCCCACTGGTGGTGGGCAAACTCCCCCTTGCCCAGCGATTGCCCAGCGATTGGTGGGAGATAGCAAGCCCCCTGGAGGTTGCCTGCCATCAGCAGGCACTCAGGGAACACATGCCATGCGCACACTCCCTGGGGACGTGGCAACATCACTTCCGGAAGTGATGTCATTGCACTAGCCTTGGGAGTGTTCCTGCACTTTTGGGGGGCTGATTTGGGCCCCAAACAGGCCGAATAGGGCACGTGCGGAGCGCGATAGTGCTTGCGCGGCCAGTACTGTGACATCACTTCCTGAAGTGATGTCACTGCATCAGCCCTGGGGTAAGGACATCATGCCCAACACAAGGTAAGTGCCAGGTTCCCTACCCTCTCAGCAGGATGGGAAAGGGACCTGGCAACCCTAGGCTACTGGAATAATCTCCTGAGCCTGCACTGCAGTGTGAGCCTGGGAAGGGATTGATGTAGCATGCTTCAGGCTGCTAAATACCTTGTATTGGTTCTGACCTCTTGTGTAAGAAAATTATACATGGCATTGAAGATTCTGCTGACTGACTCTGCAGGGTTCTGGGGCCACTTCTTCACCTTATGCCACGAACAGCCAGGTGTAAATAAAAAGAGGAAGAAGGGAATTTGCTTTGTTAACAAAGAAGGAGTCAATGGAGTCTTTCTGTGTGAACTTTCCATTTAGGATGGGTTTGAGATTAATGGTCTCTTGTGGACGGTGCAGCTCAGCATAAAGAAGTACTTCAGAAAGACAGAGAGCTGCCACATCATGCGAGAGAGAACTCACAGCGTTGGCTGCCTTTCATTTGGGATTTCTTCCCTCACTTCTGGTGTAGTAGGGCCTGGATTTATTAATGCCACTCCAGCATGCAGCAGCTGCACCCGCACCACAGTGCCTGCATGCATAGAGTTGTGTCAGGGTGCTAGGAACATCTCCTGTTGGCTGTTGGTGGACTTGTTCATATTCTTCTTGTAAAAAACTCTGTGTACAGGATCTGAGTGGTGCAAGAGGGTTAGGCCAGAGCCAGTCGGCACAATCCTAGCCCCCCCCCCCACAAATTGATTGGGCCCACTTCAAGAAGATCTGGGCAGGGCTCTATCAGCTCTTTCTCATCTTCTCTGCCTCTCACTGTCAGATGCGCCCTGCTTATCTGCCACGTGTGTCTATTATTCTCTGTACTCTGGGCCTCTGAGAATGTGTAAAGAACTATCTGGGTAACTGTCTGACTATGTAGCCAAGAGTAGCTTATTTTGCAGGTGGCTGCTTTTGCTTTCTCGACTGGCATGGGAAAGTGTCCTTGGAATGCCGGCTGGAGCCGTATCTCCCTGAAACATGAAATGAGCGCATCCTTGTCTTCCCCTGCCCTACCCCCTCCAACCTCCTAGGTCCCGTGCGCCTAAATTCTAACTGTCTTTATCCCAGGGCAGGAACCTTGCTCTAGAACTAACAATGCTTCCCCCCTTTACGTCACTTCTGCCAATGCTGTAGTCTGAGTGCACTGATACTGATGGATCTCTAATAAAGAAACTTTTACTGGACTCTTGAAGTGTCTTCAGTGAAGTAACTAGGGATCTAAGTGGCAGAGCCTGACACTCACACAGTCACCTGCATCCTGCTTCCATTTCAGCACCACTGATCTCTTCCTTGTTATCTGCCTCTCCATCAAGGCAGGTTTCTCTGCTCTGTCCTAGAGCTAAGCCCTCTTCTTGCTTACCATTACAGTAAAAAGGTAAAGGTAGTCCCCTGTGCAAGCACCAAGTCATTACTGACCCATGGGGGGACGTTGCATCACGAAATTTTCTTGGCAGACTTTTGTTATGGGGTGGTTTGCCTTTCCCAGTCATCTACACTTTACCCTCAGGAAAATGGGTACTTATTACAGTAAGGATGAAAAAAGAACAGCAGAAGAAGAACTGCTTGGAAAAAATAGGGCTCTGATGAATGTACAAGTGGACTCTGATTCCACCAGTTCAGAATCTTTCTCGACACATTCCATACCTGCTCTCGCTTTATGAAATGGGAAGTAATGACTTTTCCAGAACTCCAGAATGACCTGCTGAACACATTTAAATAATATATATTTTCTTCTGAAAACCATGGCAAAAGAAAAGCAATGAATCGCCTCACTTTGAGGAGTGAAAAGGTAAATTTGGGAATAGTAATTTTGAGCCAGTAAAAGAGCCAGCAGTCTTCTTAATGCCCCTTCTTCCATACAGATTCATCCTGCTCTGGAAGAACCACAGGGAAGAACTTCTCAAAACCACACCATGGTAGTTTTGCTCATCTGAACAAGGCATTCTGCAGATACCAATCTGCAAATGGGCAAAATCAATATCTACCCCCACACACATTCTCTGTAATGGCCCCCACCTTATGGCATGGGCAGGAAAGCTCCCACTCTCCTAGTTTTCCACAAACCACGCAAAACTGAATTATTCAGAAGGGCTTTTTTACTCAGATAATAAGGCTATGCTGTAAGGAAATAGTTCAGAGAGATGCTTGAGAAGGGGTGGGGACTGTAGACAGCAGCGTAGCATGCCTCTAGAGGGCCCAGGGCGAGGGAAGCCCACACGCATGCAAAGCACGCGCGCGCTCCCGGGCCTGTGATGTCATCAAGTGATGACATCAAGGACGTGGCCGCCCCCGTCTGCTACAGCTGCCCGCGCCCTTTGGGAGGCCACTTTTGCTGTGGCTGCCAGGACTGCCAGCTTGCTAGGTGCTAGTTGGGCACCAAGAGCCAGCTGCCCTTTCAGCTGCAAGTGGCAAAAGCAGCCTCCCCAAGGTTGTGGTGGAGAGGGTGGCTGTGGTGGAGTGGAGACTGCACCACGCCCTTGGGAAGGCTGCCCGCGCTGCCTGTGCGCTGATGGGGCGGCTGGCTTGCAGGGTGCCGAGCCGGCCTTCCTGAAGTGGGCTGAGCCCACTGCGGTGGCGCAGGCGGCTGCTGTGGAGGGGGGCAGCCACATCCTGCACGGCCTGCTGGAGGAAGGCCGGCTCAGCGCCCAGTGAGCCAGCTGCCCCATCAGCGTGTGGGCAGAGCAGGTGGCCTCCCCAAGTGTGTGGCACAGTCTCTTGCACCTCCCACAAATTTTGCACCTGGGGCAATCTCCCCTCTTGTCCCTATACTATACTATACTACATCTGTGGATGTAGAAATGATCTTACTGGGTAGTTTCTGAGTCATGTCAAAATTGCTTTCAGCAGCATTTCAACTTAGGTTCAATGAGAGTCAGTTTGGGGTAGGGGTCAAGAGCGCAGGACTCTAATCTGGAGAACTGGGTTTGATTTCCCCCCTCCTCCACCTGAAGCCAGCTGGGTAACCTTGGGTCAGTCACCGCTCTCTCAGAGCTCTCTCAGCCCCACCCATCTCACTTTATTCCGCTTAATGACGCTTTTTAAGCGGTTCATGGGGACAACTGGAGACGATTGGGAACTATTGGGAATGGTTCACCAGTTGAGAAACTCCTCCCCACTGAGCCCATCCCCCTTTTCCTTTTCCTTTTCCAGTCTGTGCTGGCGGGCAGTCCAGACCAATTTTTTTTAAAGGAAGAGATTTGTGCAATTGCAATGCTTCTACTGTGGCTGCTGGTCACGTTCAGCATGTGATCAATAAATGATGTGATTTGGGCACTAGGAGAAAGAGAATGTCTCTGTTCTTGAGAGTTTCCCTGGGTGGCTGCAAAATGTGGGAAGAGACCCTGATGCCACCGGGACTGGCCTTGTAGAAAGAGGGGAGAGAGGGTGGCTATAGGCGTGATTTCTTTGCATTGCCTTGTGCTTGTGACTGGGTTATGCTTGGTTCTGTTCTGTGGCGTTCTCCAACTAGCTGACCCCAGTGCCTGGTTGCTGTGAATGACACTAGTTCTGTTGGGCTAAAATACAAGAGTGTCCCTTGCTTTGGTTTGGGAGGAATGGATGCGATTCTCTGATATTATGTTGGTCACCTTGCTTTACTTTGCTTATGGGGGATTCCATCTCATTGCCTCAGTTTGCTTCTAGTTGCAACTGTCCCTTGCCACATTTTGGTTACGGTGACATAGATGAGATTCTCTGGTGTGGTGTAGGTCACTTTACTTTGCTTATGGGAGGATTCCATCCCATTGTTTCAGTTTGCTTCTAGTTGCAACTGTCCCTTGCCATATTTTGGTTAGGGTGACATAGATGAGATTCTCTGGTGTGAGGTTGGTCCTCATTGGGAACAACGGAGAGTGTCTAATCAGCCTGCTCAGGAGACACATGGGTTGGGGAGGTGTTAGTTCGGTTGTGCTGGGCTTCCCAAGGAATTAGTTGGCATATGGGAGCACCTCTTGGCTGTGGCATCCTTGTCTTGTGTGTATGTGCCCCTAGGGAAAAACTGGGAAAAGTTCTCATAAGTGGGAACCATGGGGAGTGGCTGGTCAGCCTTGTCAGGGGGTGTTGGGGTTTGGTTGGGCATGAGCTCAGTTCTGTCAGGCTTCCACAAGAATTATCTCCCATTTGGGAGCTCACCTTGGCACTCCTGTGAGAATGCTCACCAAGAACTGGCTTGGAAAATTTCCCATCATTGGGAAGAATGGACTGTTGGACTTTCTGTGTGTGGAACAAGCATTTGGGAATGTGCCCTCGGCCATGGAGCTCTTTCATAGGGGCATGCTAGACCTAGGCTGAAAACTTCATCCTGCCTGATAACCATGGGAAAGGGAACTTTATTGTTACTAACTTGTTGTTACCTATCTTATAGATGGGACAGAGGATCAGTCTGGAAGTGGGGTGGAGGACAACTTGGAAAAGGAGACTAGCCCACCATCCCAACAGGCCCACAGACAAGGTAGGATACCGATACTGGTGAGCCTAAGAGGGACGTCCTCTCACTGCAGACAGGGTACATTCATCATTCATTAAAAAAAAGAGGCCCCCCCAAACTGCTACTAACGCTTCACGAATTAATTTTATAAAAGTAGGCCACGCATCATCTCTCATGATGGTGTGCAGAACTGTGAAAACACTTAAATCATGATTGTCGACGTCTGTCATCTTGGATGAGCTCTGTGCACTCTAAGACCATGGGCTCCGTGGCTGGTGTGGGAGATGCTAATGCCTCTGTTATGCATGGCAGCAGTCTTGAATGCAGGGATTATGCAAATGCTGCCCCTGCTCTCTTTTATTCAGAAACTCCAACCGAAACCATGGCAGAACTGTATCTGGGAACCCATCTAGCAACCATCAGGAACAGGAAAAGGAGGACCACTGGAAGCATTGATGTGGCCGAACAAATGTCTATATCCGGGACATGGGTGACTTTATTCAACAAGTGGAAGGTCTGCAGATTTAAAGGGAGCACATTCTAGTGTCCATGGATGTTTCATCTTTATACACATCCATCCCCCAAGAGGAAGCTTGGATGGTTGTTGAATCAGCTTTGAGATCCCGCATTAGCACACAGCCATCCACAGAATTTTTGATTTGGTAGTAGAAATCCCCCCCCACTTTATTAATCAGTTTTATTTTTAGACACGAGGGGTGGCTATGGGGTGTGCTACAGCACCTAGTGTAGCCAACCTCTTTATGGCACATCTGGAGGAGAGTTATATTTGTAATTCTGTTACCAATCCTTACCATAGGTCTATTATTTTCTATCGTCGTTACATTGACGACATTTTTCTTATCCTGGATTGTAGTGAAATGCTTGAGAAATTAGAGGGATGGATGAATTCTATCCATCACATCATTCAGTTTACGTGGGAGTCAAGTAGAACCAGTCTCAACTTCTTGGACGTAATTGTTTACAAAACTGCTGACAACATCATGGGTGTTAGACCCTATCGCAAACCCACGGACCATAACTCCTATCTTAACTATAACTCACATCATCCTAGAGCATTAAAAGAAAACATACTCCGAAAATTACTCCGTATTAAACGCAATTCCTCTAAAGTAAGAGATTATACGAGAGAAGCTTAGTCCTTATTGCAAGTCTTCCACAACAGGGGCTATCCCACACAAATTCTTCTTTGGGCACAGGTGGATGGGGTATAAAGAGATGAACTTTTTATTAAGAGATCTAGAACTGAAAGTAATAGGCTGACGTGGGCTCTTGATTTTACACCCCTCTCCCAGAAAATTAGACACATTGTATATAAGTTTTGGTTCTTATTGAAAGACATTAAGGGTTTGTGAGCAACCACCCAAGTTTGCTTTTAGGAGAACCAGCAACTTTAAAGATTTAATGATACACTCTGACTTTAAAACTTCTGAACAATCGCGCCTCCTTGCCGGCCACTTCAGATGTGGGTGATGCCGGCTGTGTCCTTTGGCTTTAACTGGAGAACACATCAGTATTCCAGGGACCAATTTTAAAGTACATCTACAAGGATTTACGGCTTGTCAATCTGTGGGCGTAGTCTATTTGATAGTTTGCCAGTGTAATCTTTTGTATTTGGGGAGTACGACTAGGAAGCTTAAAGCATGGATAGTGGAACGTATCACTCTTATTAGGACTGGTAACACCGAAGCCCCTTTAGTTGAACATTTTATTAAAGCAAAATATAAGGAGGCTGACTTTAAATTTATGGTCCTGTACTTAGGTCAACACATGTCTTCTCGGAACGTGCAGAGAACTCTATTGCAGAAAGTTCCCTTAAGTTCCCTTAAACCAAAAGGCTTGAATAATGAATTAAGCCTTTATGTTTTTTGTAACAGTGATTCTTAAATGTTGATGTATATGTCTTTAAGGTAATTGATTAATGCTTAAATATAAGCATCTGGGGCTATCTATTGCTTAGCCGCTGCCTTTGATTTGAAACCATCTTGACTTGTAACTGCTGAGTTTGACTGTTTAAGCTGTTGATACATATTTATTCTATTTCTAATTTATAGGTTAGTTTACCTTTGACTAAGATAATGTATTTTTGTAATAGTTGAGTGTTATTGTAATATTTATTGTAACATCCATACTTCATATCCATTATATTTATTATTACATTTTATACTTTAGGTGCTAGAATATATCCGCCCCTGAGGTGGTAGATTACAAAACATCAGGTTACGTTGCCGGCCCTGAATGTTGGGCGGTGGAGTCGTCTGCCTGGATGTCCCACAGTTTGGCACCATCTGCACCTGCAACAAGAAGATTAGAGTAGCTCAGTACAATTGACTAGTATCGTATTGAATATTTATTAATTGGACTTAACTTGATGGATTGGACTTTACCTGGTGGACTTGATTGACTGTACCCGGTGAATTCAGTTGGACTGTTCATTTGAAAGTGGCTTATGCCTGGGATTGTTTGCTGTATAATTGTACTGAGGTTGGTTTAATTTAGTATCTCTTAAGTGTTTTATATTATTGTTACATACATTTATGTGATTAAAAGTATATTAACTGGTTCATTCCTTCACATACAGTTAGTTAGTTCTGTTATCTATATTGCTGAACAAATGATGAGCCAGGCAGCTGATCAACACCGTGAAGAGATGGAGGAACGGAGGAAAGACCAGGAAGAGGCACAGAAGTGGTGCGCTGAGTTTAGGAAGGCAACCCAGGAGGAGCAAGCAATATTTCACAATGCTTGCAGCCAGAACTTGGAAGTGATGTGTGGCACAGTGAGCATACTTCAAACACTGGGAGAAGCTTTGCTTAGGCAGCAGCAACCTGTAGCCTCCAATACGAAGACACTTCCCCAGCAAGGCAGCGCTGCTGCCAATCCAAGACCGGGAGTACCAAAACGCTCCTGTGCAGGCAGGGCAAGGGAGCACTTAACACTGTAGGATAGTGGGAAAACCCTGATCACGTGACATCACTTCCTTATCACATTTCTTGTGTGTTGGAACATAAATATATATAAATATATACACCACGCATAGCGCACCACAGTAATGAAGACATACGAGGGGAGTTCATTAACTGTTAACTTTAAAAAATAAATAACTATGCACACATCGAACTTTTCTGAAAACAAGGCTAACATACAAGAAACTATTTACAACTCTATATATACCCTCTCATGGGTCCTGCCCAAGAGAGTGCATGGGTGCCAGTTGCCGCTCCTTCCTGCGCTCTCTCCTCTCCAGGGACAGAAGGCATCATCCTTGACCATGAAGTGTTTGTTCCACTGTCGTTAGTCAGGTCTGGAAGGTGTTTACTGTGCATTTAAATGCAATTTTTTTTCCCAGCATAGTAAGTATTAAGATAAGTATTAAGACATACCAAGATAAGTATTAAGACATACTCACAGGTGGTCATTATCCTATGCTCCATGCCCTGGATTGAAGAGATGATTGTCTCAAAGTCAGTGGAGGATGTGGTGGGAGGGCCTTGCATGCCACTGGTGGACAGGATTGGCTCCAGTTCAGCAGAGGCCAAACCCTCGCCAGCACTCACAGCTGTTGGAAAAAATGGAGTTCAGTTAAGTGTGCATTGACAGCTGATGTCTGGAATTGTTGCACGGACCAATGCTGGATTTGTTTTATTTTGGATCTGTTTATGTTAGTCTACGTCAAACATTTGGTCTTGAGCAAATCAGAACTGATTTGAGAACAAATGTTGATTCACTGTGCTGCTTCCTTTGCATTGACTAAAGCCTGTTTTTTTTGCAAGATGTGTGTTGACACATGTGAACAGGTGATGACATGGGTGGAAAAAAGAAGGATCATGTGAAGACTGTCATAGGTATGACTAGCATGACCAGAACTTCCCCACTTTTCTTTCAACCTCCTAACCAACCAACAGATTCCCTTCACTGCATAGAAATTGCTTCCCCCTTATTGCACAGGAACTACTGGTTCTTTTTCACTGCAAAGCATCAGTGTTGCAGGAGCAGCTATGCTGCCAGCCCCTTGTCTCTCCTGACTTTTGCATTGGGTTTCTCCCTCAGAAAATTGAAGGGTGGGGATGATGGTGACCATAGATGACTGCTGTAGAATAGAGTGCAGCAAAGGTTCTAAAACAGGCAGCCCCCGCCTTATCCACCCTAAAGTGCGTTCCAACTGCAATTCATGGGGTTCACAAGTGCTTGATTATGTCTCACCCTGGGGACCCTCCACCGACTCCTGGACATCTGCATCTTCTGATGGTTCCTGGGCCTGGCTCCACACTGTCCCTGGCATTGCAGCACCCTCCTGGCCTCCTTCCTGCTGCAGCCTCTCTCTCCCCCTCAGGACAGTTGCAAACAATGTGGGCAGTGCTGCGTTAATGTGCTTACTTTGATTTGCCCCTGAACAGCCCCTAAGATAGCTGTCTTGTGCAATGTTGTCTCATGCCTTGGACCTCTATCCTTAATGATTTTTTAAAATTGCTTTTTTTTGGTTTTCTCATATAGGAATAGGGGGGACAGGGGGAGAGGTAGGGAGGGGATATCCAATATATATCATAGTCTGCTCGAGTTAGAATCCTACATATCTATATCCTTTCATCATAGCATTTCATCAAACATTTAACTGTGATTATTAATAATACATGTTGGAAATAGCAATGTCTGGTGTACAACGGCAGCAAGAAGGAAGAAGAGCCTACCATGCAGGGGGCAGCAAGGATCACTTAGGTAGGACAGTGAGAGTAGCACCTCTCTTGTTTCCTGGGGGTTATTTCCTTGTCTTGTCTCCTATTGGGCTAAACAGGGCAATATCCTGCTTCTTCTCTCTCCTGCCACACTTCTTCTCTCTCTCTGCAAGGTGTAGTCAGATAGCAAGGATCTCTCTCTCTCCTCTTTACAATCAAGTATGTAACTTCCTCAAATAAAACTTTTTGCCTCTCTAATCAGCACAGCGTAATTCCGCAGCATTATTTGCACTCAATCCATCAGGGTTATGGGCCCAGAGCTAACGCATGCTGAAATTAGAGAGAGCAATAAACTTCTGCCAGAGCTCAGATAGCTGCAGGCTAAAGCACATAGAGCAGACAATAGAGGAAAGATGGCGGACTCCTGGGGAGCACAGCAGGGGTTCCAGGTTGACCAACTAGGTGACGGAAACTACGATATTTTATCAGAAAGAATCAAAGCGCGTCTTATTGAGCTGGAGGTCTGGTCTGCGGTGAGAAATGCAAAACCAATGGGAGACCCACAGAAGGAAGCCAAATGGGTGAAACAGGACAGCAAGGCAAGGTCTATTATCATTAATGCTTTAAGTCAGAGGTGGGCAAATTGCGGCCCGCGGGCCGCATGCGGCCCGCTACAGAGGTTTTTGTGGCCCACCAAGGCGCGGGTTCAGCCCCTTCTCCTCCTGCCCGGAGACGGCTTGGCCTGAGCTGGAGCACAGCGAAACGCACGGACTGCCCCCGACCTCCCCGCACCAAGAGCACACCGGGCGCCTCGCTCGCCAAGATGCACGTGGCGCGCAGCCCGGCTCGGCTCGCAGTCCCTCTGGCTGGCTGGCTGGCTGGCTGCTGCAGTCCCTTCGCCTCTTCCCTCGCGCGCCCCTCCACAGCGCTCCGGGGGTGGAACCTCGCCTTCTCTCCATCCCTCGCCGAGAGCAGCCTGGGAGGTGTAGTATGCCGGGCTCGGGTGGGCTTGAGTCTGCCTGTTGCTCCTCCTCCCCTTTCTGCTCGCCTGTCCTGGCCTCGGGCTCCCCTCCCCAGCCTGCTTTGGCATTTGCTCGGCCCACCGGCTAGGCCTTGAGTTGCCAGTCTGCGTGTCTTCAAACTTGAATGAGGGAACTGCCAAGGAAAGGTGGGCAACTGTAGGACTGGAATTGCCCCAGCGGGTAAACGGGCTTACATTCAGCTGCGCCTCGGTCACTAATAGGCGTTAAGCCCTGTCCTGGATAGCCCAAGCAAGCGCGATCTCGTCATATATCAGAAGCTAAGCAAGGTCTGCAACAAACATTACTTACAAAGCAATCGACACTTAAAATAGCACCACAGAAGCAAGTTTCATGGTAGCCTACAACCTTTGTGTGCTGAAAAGTTTTCATGTATGAAGAAATTTGCTGGGAAAATGTTCTCTATATTTGGGTCTACATATATTTGTGAGCAAAGTTTTTCTTGCATGAAGATCAACAAGAGTAAATATAGATGCTCTTTGACAGACATTAACTTGCAGGCTGTGATGAGAATCTCAACAAGCAATCTCATTCGTGATTTCAAAAAAATTGTAGAAAAGTGTGATAGGGTACATTTGTCTCATTAAACTGATTCTAAAATTAAATGTGCTTGCAGCTATAGAAGATATGAAATTAGCACAATAAATAAATTGAATAAAACTACCACTATTTTATTTAATTTATATTTATTGATTTTTATGATATAATTTTATACCTTTTCTGAAATGCAAAGTTAACTAATGAATGCAATCATTTTAAAAGATGCGGCCCTCCACTATCCTCCACTCCCACAAAGTGGCCCCCGAGGCAAAACAATTGCCCACCCCTGCTTTAAGTGATAAACAATTGTTAAGAGTTATTCATGAGCCCACAGCTGGAGACATGTGGAGATCTCTTTCACAAATAAACTGACAAGAATCAATTAAAACTAAAATCTTGCTAATGAGACAATTGTATTGAATTCAAATGCAGCCCCAGCAACAATTAAAAGATCATATTTCAAATTTCATGGAATTAACACAGAAATTAAGATTCCTTGGAAAGGCGATCCAGGATGAGGATTTGGCAATAATTTTGTTAAGCAGCCTCCCTCAATCTTATGCAAGCATTGTGCATGTTTTGGAAATGCAAGAAAGTCTAAGCTTAAACTATGTACTTGCAAGATTGCAAGAAGAAAATCTTAACAGACAATCTTATAAAGATCAGCCCAGAGAACTTGCTTTAAGAGTCAGTTCAAGAAATGATTTCTCCTGCAGCGTCTGTGGGAAGAGAGGGCACTTAAAAAGAAACTGCTGCTTTCTTGAATCACAAAGAGGGAGCAACACTAACTTCCCGCTGCCACGAGGGACGGAGACAAAAGGCTTTAGGAATGCAGATAAAGTCAATAGCCTACCTAATGCCAATAGCCAAGCAAATGCCGGCAGATCAAATAAGAACTGTTTAAATGTTGGTGCAAAAGATGAAAGTGTATTCCAATTGACAGTGGGTGCAATCAACATTTATCTAAAGATGAAAGGTTTTTTGATGAGATGAATACACATCATGAAAGACTGTATACTGCTAATGGAGAAACTTTAACTACTCGGGGATGAGGGAATGTGACTGCATATTGTGCATTACCCAGTGGCCAAGTTACAGAAGTGCAGATTGTTGACTGTCTCTACATACCTGAACTTAAGACCAATTTATAGTCTGTACCTGCGATGGCTAAGAAAGGCATTAAAACTGTGTTCAAAGGAGAGAAATGTTTTATTAGCAATGAAGGTGAATTAATTGCACAAGGCACATTAAAGGATGGACTGTATATGCTGGATTGCTTTGAAGGGGCAGTGAATTTGATTAAAGGGTGCAGTTGTAAGAACTGTACACATCTTATGCATAAAAGGTTTGGACATGCTAATATGGATTATATATATCAGCTTGGAAGGCAAAATCTGACTAATGATTTGCAAATGAGAAAATGTCCTGATGCAGAGAAATGTGTTTGCTGTATTCAAGCCAAAGGCACAAGACCTTCTTTCACCAAGCAGAGTGAGAAGCAAACCACAAGACCACTGGAGCTGATTCACAGTGATCTCTGTGGACCAATGGGAACAGCAACACCCAGTGGAAGTAAGTACATTCTGACTTTTACTGATGATTTTTCAAGATTTACTGTAATTTACCTGCTCAGAGAAAAGAGTCAAGTACTGGAGAAATTCAAGCTGTACCTAGCAATGGTGCAGAACAGATTCCAGAGAAAACCAATGGCTATCCGCACAGACAATGGAGGCGAGTACGTGGGGAAGGAGATGACAAGCTTCCTAGCAGCTGAAGGAATAGAGCATGACACCCCCGAACTCAACGGGATAGCGGAGGGTGTGCAAGGCCTGCCTGTTTCAGTAAACCAGATTCGGTTTTAACTGAATCAGAAAACCGTTTCGGTATTCAGGGAATACCGAATTGGCAAGCCGATTCATTATTCACGTTTCGGCTTGATTCGGCCATTGTTTTCAATGAGAAAACCAGGGGAGGTTAGGTTTTGGGGAGGGGGTGTGTGGTATTTGGCAGTTTGGGTGCAGGTGGACTGTGGCTGTGGCCATTGGCAGCCCCAATTCCATGTGTTTCTGCGGTGTGGAAGTCTTCTCCACAGTAGAAAGACAAAGTGGTGCGGCAGGAGAACCACCTTTGGGGGGGGCATAAAATGGCCCCCCCAAAGTGGGATCAACTTGGGCCTTGGTAGAGGGTGGGAGGATAGGTAGGAGATGGGCACCTGAAGGTTGGGGGCATTTTGCATGCAAAATGCCACCCCTAGCCAGACAAGCCTCTCTTATTTCCCCCATAGGAAATAATGGAGAAAGGGGAGGCTAAGAGCAGCATCTTTTGGAGGCCATAAAATGGCCCCCCAAAGTGGGAATCAGCTTGGGCTTTGGTAGAGGGTGGGAGGACAGGTGGGATATGGACCCCTGAGGTTGGGGGCATTTTGCATGCAAAATGCCACCCCTAGCCAGACAAGTCTCTCTTATTTCCCCCATAGGAAATAATGGAGAAAGGGGGGGGGGCTAAGAGCAGCATCTTTGGGAGGCCATAAAATGGCCCCCCAAAGTGGGATCAGCTTGGGCCTTGGTGGAGGGTGGTGTCAGGATCTGCCATGCTGGGGACATGTAGCCTGTGTAACGCCATATTAATTTCTGTAGTTGTTTAGTTTCTCTCCCTTCTAGGTCCCTGCAAGTACATTTCCATGGGAGAGGATGCTGTGTCTTATCTGTTTCTTTCTGAAATGACCTCGATGAACCAGTGTTCCCACAGAGAAGCTGCCTGCTATGTGAACTCTGGGGGGAGGCTGGGATCTGAGACTTTGAAGTGTACCAACTTTCATTTTGTAACTCATTCCTAACAAAGCTTTGCTCAGCCAGGATCTGCTTGGTCCTGGAATGTGGACGTCTGGGCCTGAATGCTGTCTTTCTAATAAAATCTTTTGAAATCAAAAGACCTTGTCTTCTTGCAGAAGGGAGGAAGGCAGACTCTAGCCAGCTGGAATGCCATAGCCTGACATTTTGTTAGGAATCTTTGTTTTTTCCCTGATGCCTCATCCAGGGAGGATGGATACCAAGGACGACTTGATTGATCTGTCTAACCCCGGCCCGGAGGATGGGGGACTCCCAGACCAGTCGCAGACGGTACCTGACAGTGACCCTGAGACTGTGCCTGATCATAATAATAATGCCGTTCTGGATGGAAGATCAGAAACTGTTCCTGATTGCGAACAAGCTTCAGACAGCGTGACGGAACCAGACTACCCGAACGAAGGGGGTGCCCAGCCGAAACTGCACGGAGTTCCAGGAGGGGATAATCTGATTTTGCTACCGATGCCGCGGCAGGGGGGATCCCGGCCTCTAGAGGCTAGGGAGAGGCGCGCAGGCACCGTGTTTTCCCAGTCGATGATAGACATGAGACGAACCATCGGGTCGACGGAGCCAGAGGGCCCGAGCGTCGTGTGGGATTTGACCAGGTCCGCCCGCATGCCGGGAGAAGTGCAGGTCAGCACCCAACCTTGGTATAGGTGGGACATAGAGTCTGGTCGCCTGGAAGAGTGGGACACCCGGGGGGAAACCCAAGATACCCAGGAATGGGAAACTATTCGACACGAGCTCATGAGTTGGGACTACATGGATGTGAATTCAGCCAGAGCCTGGAAGCGAGGCTGTGTGCAGCAACTGGAGAGTCGAGCCCAGGCGGTGTACTCCGGAATCTCAGCCGTCACTGGCCTGATGAAAGGAATACTAGCCAGCATGACCGTGGAGGAGCAATCGTTACCAGGGGGAGGAGAGGAAGACCCGATACGACCATGACCCAGGGACCATGTCCCTCCGAGGTCAAGAGAGCCGTCAGAGTTCAGCGGCAGTGGGGAGGATGGAAGGTCAGATGGAGTTCCGGACTACTACCGTCGGATGGAGGATAGAATGGGGTAGGGGTGTGCAAAGGCACACTGTTCGTAGGGGTGTGCAAAGGCACACTGTTTCGGGAAACCCGAAACAAGAATCTTTTTCGGATACAGGCAAAAGCCGAAACGGCTAGCCGTTTCAGCTTTCGGCTTTGTTTCGGCTTTGTTTCAGCTTTCGGCTTTCAGCTTTTTCAATGGGAAAATGCCTCCGTCTTCCCGGACGCCTGGGGGAGGCATTTTCCCACTGAATCAAGCCAAAATTGGTGGGGACCTTCCTCTAACCCGTCTCTAACAACCCCCCAAGTTTCAGACCGATTGGCCTTTGGGGGGCCATGTTATGACCCCCCCAAACTAGGTCCCCCTATCCTCTCATTAAGAAGCACTGAGCAGCATATTGTTAGACTGCTGCTGCTCATCTTCTTCATTATTTCCTATGGGGAAAAAATGAAGAGGCAGGCTTCCTTTGCCAGGGGTGGCATTTTGCATGCAAAATGCCCCCCAACCCTCTGGGGCCCTTCTCCCACCCTTCCTCCCACCCCCACCAAGGCTCAGCCTGCTCCCCCTTGGGGGGGCATTTCATGGCCTCCCCAAGTAGGTGCTCTCAGCCCCCAAAGTCCACCCCCTACTGCCCCATACAAACCCAATTCCCCCCATCTGCCAAACACAGACACAAATCCCCCCAGTAGCCCCTCACAGACCCAAATCCACCCCCAGCTGCCCCACACCCACCATAACCCCAGGAACAGGCTGGCCAGCCCTTCCCCTTTTGGAACTCCTAAACTCTCTTTCCCAGGGCAATTCCGCACAGCCCAGGGGTGCCACAATGGTGGGCACACTCCTGAGTGCTAACTTATCCCTGGGAAAGAGCACCTGACACACAACCACCCCCTGACACCCCCCCCCAACTACATAGAAGGCTGGCCTGCCTGCCCCATTGTTCCCAATGCTGGGAACCAACCTCACATCAAAGAAGGGAACACACACACAATGATTCAAGTTTGAAAAAACTTTATTTTATCACTTTCAAAGTACAATGGGTCAAAAAATCACAACAAATCACACAAATTGTTCCCCACACAAAAGGACTACACAATTCACTACACATCAGAGAATCTTTAAAAAATTTTTTTTTAACAAACTCTAAAATTTTTGAACTGAATTGGGTTATACAGTAGGAGTGCACAACAGGGCATGAAAACAGAAGTCCCCTAGAAAAAATTAACACAACGAACTTCAAATCACAGATTAAACAAAACCATAACAAGAGCTTTCAAAAACACTTTATTCCATGAACTGCTTAAATTTACACAGCAGCAGGGCACAAAAGGGCATGGAAACAGCATGCTTGCAGTGATTCACACTACACAAACATAACACACAACTCAATTAATATTAGACAATCAGCAAAACTTGTAACCAGCATTACAAGATGTGGGTTGCACAGCGGGGGCGCAAAATGGGTCAAAAACACTTTCTGTCTTGGACAGATATAGGCAACATGGCAGCAGGGCACACCCACAGGCAGGACAGCATTGTCTCAGACTCTGAGTCGGAAAATAACACAACTATCATGAAATAAAATACTAATTTGCTCATCCCCTCGACACCTCCTCCATAACAACAAAACACAACACAAAAAAGTTTTTTGAAGTGTGCTTGTGAGTGCCAGGCCAGCCAGCAAACAGGCACCAAAGCCTATGTGTGGGCCAGAGGCTGGCACACTTGTTCAGGAGCCTGGTGGGAAGCCTTGGAAGCAGGGGACCAAACACAGAAAAACAACCCCCCTAGTCTCAGGGGCTCTTCTCCCACCTCTACTCCCACCCCTCACCTCATGCATTTCTTATTAACAATTATGAATTCTGGAGTTTACTATCACGTGCATGTCAGTCCCTCAAAGACTGAAGCACTATGGAGTGAACCATTCACACTTTGAATTCTACTGATCCTCAGACACAATTAGGGATCCATTTCCCCTGGTGGGGGATCACCCACTCCCACCTTTTGCCCCTTGTCACTGCTTACCTGGCTGGAAGGGGGAAAGTCAGGGAATGAGCCTTCGGGGTACGCTCCTGGGGCTGCTGCAGTAATGTCACTGATGTCATCTGGCTGCCCTGAGAGTATTCCTGTGCTTTGCAGCGGGCTGATTTGGGCCCTAAACAGGCCGAAGCAGGATCATTTGTGGCCCAAATCAGCCTGCTGTGAAGTATGTGTGCTCCCCAGCCTTGTGTGATGATGACATCACTTCCTAGAAGAGACATCATCATGCCAGTGCAGTGCCATGAAATGATCATGCATGTGTGAACAGACCCTAAGTATCCTCTAGGCTTCAGTGATGGTGTAGTAATGTTAACAATGTTTTCACACACATTATAGAGAGAGAGAGACAGAGAAGGAGGGAGGCACTGAACCTAGATTATTTCATCTATTTTGCTGTACCCTTCCAAAGCCAGGGTAGCATTGGAACAATGCCCCTCCCCCCCCCCCCAGCCTGAGCCTTAGAACCAGTTTGCAGTGACTGGCCCATGCATCATACTCATTTTTGAGCCACAGCCAAGTTGTGTGCCTTTTGGAGAAGAATGGTTAAGTTGGTGGTGGGGTATAACCAATTTTAAGATATCCAGTGTAGTGCAATGGCTAGAGGTTTGGACTAGAATCTGGGAGACTCTGATCCTGTGCCTTGGAGGCCTGATGGATGTTCTTGGCTCAGCCAATGTAACGCATAGAGTTGTTTTTTTCAGAGGCAGTCTTATTGATCCTGGGGCCCTGGACAAATGTGCAGGACGGGGCCCCAGAATCAGTGCTGCCCCACCACTGGCTCCTTGCCAAGGCCAAGCAATGGGTGGCCCTTGCCCTATGTGGAGTGGGCAGGAGCTCCTGCTGCCACCATTTTCCATTTTGTTACCTAGGCCCCAGATAGAGTAGGCTGGAGTGTGTTGTCTCCCTCCCCTCCCCTCCACCCCCTTCAACTACTAAGAAGGCCATCGGCGGCTGAAGTCACTCCCAATGTGGGGCATGGAGCAGCTGTCTATTGTTATCCTGTTTGTTATGATGATGTTAAAACAAAGCAAGGGAGAACAATAGTGTGTAAGCCACTATAGGTTTCCAGGGGGGAGAAAACCAGGGCATAAGATAAACTAATAAATGGGTGGTGGTGGTGGTGGGGGGGTAATATATGCACTAACAGATATATTTTATGCGTATGTGTGTATGTTTTATGCATTCAAATCACTTATGGTGAACTTAAGAATTAATGAGCTCCAAAATATCCCAACAACTTTGTTCATGTATTGCAAACTGAAGTCAATCCACCACATTTAGGGTCTTCTTCTTTTCCCTACTGCCTTCAATTTTTCCTAGCATTATTGTCTTTTCTAGTGAGTCTTGTCTTCTCATGATGTGACCAAAGCACAATCATTTTATCTTCAAGGGAGAATTCAGGCTTGATTTGGTCTGGATGGAAGCCACTTACATGTCTTTTTCGGAGTCCATGGTATATGTAAATTAAAACTTTCTTCCTACACTACAGTTTGAATGCATTTTCTTCCTGTCAGCCTTGTCTAACTTTTACTTTAATGAAACTGCTCATTTGGACAAAAGGCCTTGAGCAATGCCACATTAAATACTACAAAATAAAAAGATATTTTAAAAACCATTTAAAAATGTCTTTAGTGCCACACTTAAAATTCTTCGATTTTAAAAACATAAGCAAAATGTTTGGGTACAACTAGACAAGTGAATGAGTTAAACACAGCCCAATGCCACTGCTGTTTAAAACCCATTTTTGATGATGGTCTGGATTGACTTACATTGGCATCATTGAACTTGGAATCAGGAACCTGAAAGTGTTCCATGGGGGCTACACCTACCGTGCCAAGGCTATGAGTGTGGAAATGGGATCTCTGTAGGGTTGCAAACTCTGGCCTTGGAAGTTCCTGGCAATTTGGGGGTGGGACTTGTGGAAAGGGAAATCTGAGTAGGGATTTCCCCTAGAATCCATGGTCAACTTTTGCCCTACCTGGAGTTTGGCTGCCCTAGGCCAATTTCTGATAAAGATGGCAAAGGAGGGCCAGCAACTGATAGAGGCATGGAAGCCCTCACCAAGACATTAGCCAGGGCCTAATTGGGAACAAAGGGCTACCAGGGAATAAAGTCCCCAAGTAGGTGCTCTCATCCCCCAAAGTCCACTTGTTACAGCCCCACACAAGCCCAATTCCACCCCCCAGCTGCCACACACAGACCCAAATCCCCCCATTATCCCTCACAGACCCAAATCCACCTCCAGCTGCCCCACACCCATAACCCCAGGAACAGGCTGGCCAGCCCTCCCCCTTTGTTCCCTATGCTGGGAACTTCTAAACTCTCTTTCCCAGGGCAAATCCGCATAGCCCAGGGGTGCCACAATGGGAACACTCCTGTCCTGAGTGCCAACTCGTTCCTGGGAAAGAGCACCTGACCTGGCACACAGACAACCCCCCCTGACCCCCCCACCACCTACAGAGAAGGCTGGCCAGCCTGCCCCATTGTTCCCAATGATGGGAACCAACCTCACATCAAAGAAGGGAACACACACACAATGATTCAAGCTTAAAAAAACTTTATTTTATCACTTTCAAATTACAATAGGTCAACAAATCACAACATATCACACTAATTGTCCCCCATTCAAAAGCACTACACAATTAACTACACATCAGAGAATCTTAAAAAAATTTTTTTTTTGAAAAGGACAAACTCTAAATTTTAGAACATATTCAGGTTACATAGTAGGAGGACACAACTGGGCATGGAAAAAGAAGCCCACACTAGACAAGATTATCATAACTACCAGCTTAATACAACTCTCTCTCCATAACCCAACTTGATGGGGGGAAACCACTGCAACAGGGTCCAGCAGAACCTATATCATTTCCTGCGGCTATGCTTTCAGTTCAGGCACAAAAAGCTGGACTGGGCACTGCCAAGGCACTGGACACTGGTATTTCTGGAGCAGTGTTGCAGAGGTTTCCCCCCACCCCCACACCAGCCTCAGCATTTACCTGGAAACATCTGCGAGAGATCATCATTGGCTGGTGCCCATCCACAACTCTTCCCGCATCCCCCGCCCCAGCAAACCAAACATTAACATTACAACAATTATTTTTTTTGTTTTTTTTAAAAAAACATGAACATTTCATCAACTTTGAAAAAACATAATCACAACATTTTTTTGTTTTTTTGTTTTTTAACATGAACATTACATCAACTTTGAAAAAACTTAACCACAACTTTTTTTTGGTTTTTTTTTTTTACAAAGATTTCTACAGTGAAAAACATTTTAAACATTCACAGCAGGATCTGATATTTTCCCATCCCCTAATCCCCACCTAAGCAATCCCTATCTAACCTATTTCTCCCTCCAGTGGCAATCCATGTTTCTTGGGCATTATTTTTCTGAATAAATTTGGTCCCACAGGGTCTGTCTCAGTGCTGGGAGAGGTTTTTAATTCCCTTGGGGGGGGCTTTCAAATTGCTGGGTGGATTCCCTTTGCCACTGGTTCCTAACCACCCTCCCTCTACTGGCCGGTTTTAACTGCGTCTACAGGGTTTTATGCAGGGGAGAGCGTGATTCCAAAGGATTGGACTCGCAGAGGATGCAGGCCACAAGTTGGGCTCACCTCAGTCACTCTGGAAGTCCAGTCCTGAGAAATCGAAGAGGCGAGAGTTGACCTTCAGGAAGGTCAACTGCTCGACTCTCCATGGGAGAAGGCGAGTGCGATGTGGGCCGACAATGTCGCCCGCATGTGAAAAGATGCGCTCGCTCTCCACACTCGTCGGAGGGCATGAGAGCAGCTGCTGCGCCTCGAGGGAGAGGTCCGGCCAGACCGACTCCTTCCTGGCCCAGTAGCTGAGCGGATCGGTGGAGAGCGACTCACAGGGCTCCGCGAGGTAGTCCCTGACCATTGCCTCCGCCGGATCCTCTCTCACGGTCCTCACGACCCCAGGGGGGCCTCCGCAGGAGGGGAGGATGCAGGAGGAAGAGGCAGAGACTGTGGTGGAAGAGCCCACATCTCTGCCCCTTCAGCCTCATCCTTCCCCACCTGCCCGGCTGAGAGTGGGACATGGTGTGTCTGGCCAGAGCACCTCACAGGAGGTGCCTCAGGGTGGTCCCGAAAGCGCTTCTCCTGGGAAGTGTGGGATGCCCTTTTCCTCTGAAATCTGGAAGCACTTCCAGACAACAGAGGATCCCCGAGCAGCCCAGTGCCATCATTGTAGGCAGCGCGTCAGCCGTGGCAGAGATGTGCGCCATCTCTCCACGTCTGGGATGAGGTACCATATGAAGAGGCACCACCAGGTGGTGCTTCTTCGGGAGGAGGGTTCAAGTGGCGCCGCACGGCCGCCAGCTAGCCAGAAGGAGGCAGGCTCCTCTGGTGCTCTCCCCCCAAGGGTACCTGCAGGGAAGGGATGCCAAGCCTCTCTCCCGGAGATGCTTGGTATGCAGGGCACTCGTGTGCCCAGAGAGGGGATCCGGAGGGCGATCCGGCGCATCACGCGCCACATCGTCAACATGGTAGCGGTGGATGGGAGACCGTTTTCCATAGTAGAAGACTTCGGCTTCTCAGGGCTGCTCCACGATTTCTTTCCCTGGTACGCCGTCCCTGCTCGCACAACGTTGAGCAGATTGGTGGTGCCCTCGTTTTACAGGGCTGCCAGGGACCATGTGATGGCACAACTGTCCCGGGTTGCCGGGAGAACTGTGCACTTCACATCCGACATCTGGACCTGCCCAAGTGTGCAGCAAGCATACCTCTCGCTTACTGCTCACTGGTGGGAACCTGAGGCCATTGTGGGTGGGGGCCGGGGGGAGGTGCCTAGCACAGCTAGCCAGGGAAGGATGGGAGACCGCCGGGCTGGCTACTGCAAGGCCTTGCTTCACGCCGAGGTGCTCGACATGTCCCACACGGCGGAGAACATCGCTGCCACCTTAAGGAGACAGTTGGAAGAGTGGGTAGGCCGGGGACCCACCACCGTGGGATGCATGGTGACGGACGGTGGTAAGAACATGAGGGCGGCAGCGCGTCTAGTGAGCCGAGAGTGCATCTACTGTGCGGCTCACAAGCTTCACCTAGTGGTGAGAGACGCGGTGGGGTTGGGATCCTCGAAGGAACCCCTTGATACCCGGACCCGTGAACTCCAGTTACTGATCCAGAAATGTCGGAGGCTCACGGGCCACTTCTCGTGCAGCGTGAAGGCCACGCACGAACTGCACCAGACACAGGTCAGGAAAGGTGTGCCAGATCACGCTCTGATCACTGACGTTAGCACTCGCTGGAACTCCACCTGCGCCATGCTTGAGCACTTGGTGGAGCAGCAGGCCGCACTCCACGCGTGGCTCTCCGAGAGCTGCAGTGCGAGTCAGGTGGGTGAGTTCAGCTGGGAGGATTGGCTCACCGTCACCCAGACAGTGGAGGTCCTGAAGCCCTTCAAGGACTTCACTGTGGTGGTCTCATCAGACACGGCGACCCTCGGTCTGGTCATTCCCCTGGTGCACACGCTCCAGAGGAATCTGGCCACCCTTGCAGACCGGGTCGCGCCCCGTGCTGACCTTTTTCCAGCGATGCGCGCACTAGTGAGAAGGCTGCAGCTTGGCATAGCTGCCAGGCTAACTCCTCTCACTAAGGACAAGTCATACATGTTGGCGACCATGTGTGACCCCAGAGGGGATGAGGGCCCACCGGAGTAGCTCCATCTCCATAGGTACTCCGGTGGTGGCCGGGGGGGGTCTGTGCAGAGGGGGCGTCAGAGGGACCCGCACGGCAGGGCCCCTCTTGCATCCCCCCTGTCAACAGGCGTCCCCTCGCAGCCTGCCTGCACCTCACCCAAGAGCAGAGCCTGTCTCTGGCTTGGGTGAGGTTCCTGTCCCGCTCGGCGAAAGTGCCCTTTACGCGCGGGCAATTAAAGAAGAGAAAGGAGAAGCGGACAATAAATAAAATATGTGATGACAACAAAGTTTGCCTGGAACAGACCGCCATTAGCAGAGCCTTTATGCAAAGTTATTTAATAAAAACGAAGTGAACAAAGACTCAATAGCGAGTTACTTAGGTAAAATGAAGCTCCCAGTAATTTCGGAAAGATGGAGGAATAAATTGAACAGTGAAGTAACGGAAGAAGAGTTAAGGAATGCAATACAGTCAACAAATTTGGGAAAGGCGCCAGGCCCAGATGGACTTACAGCCAAATTTTATAAGGTAATGGCCAACGAACTGGTGCCATTTCTAAGGGAAGTGATCAATGGAGTATTGAAGGATCAAAGGACTCCAGATACTTGGAGCGAGGCCAACATATCATTGATCCCTAAAGAGGGACAGGACTTGACCAATGTTAAAAATTACAGACCCATTTCGTTATTAAACAATGATTACAAAATCTTTGCGAAGATACTGGTCGAAAGAGTAAAAGGATGGTTGTCCGAAGTTATTGCGGAGGAACAAGCTGGCTTTTTACCAAATAGACAAATTAAAGACAATTTAAGGACAGTGATAAATGCTATTGAATATTATGATAAATGATGCGATAAGGAGGTTGGTTTCTTCTTCGTAGACACTGAAAAAGCATTTGACAATTTGAACTGGGACTTTATGTTTGCCACCATAGAACAGCTACAAATGGGGGAAAGATTTATAAGAGCAGTGAAAGAAATTTACAAGGACCAGAGTGCAGCAATTGTGGTGAATGACAAGGTGACTAAGAAATTGAGTATAGGTAAAGGTACAAGACAAGGTTGCCCGTTGTCCCCACTGTTGTTTATTTTGGTTCTGGAAATATTGATGATACAGATCCGAGAAGATGATGCAATCCGTGGAATAAAAATAAAAGACTTTTCCTATAAGGTCAGAGCATTTGCGGATGACATAATGTTAATTGTAGAGGACCCAACTGAGAACATGCCAAAGGTAATAGAGAAAATAAAGGAATTTGGTGATTTGGCGGGATTCTATGTAAATAAAAAGAAGTCAAAGATACTATGTAAAAATATGACTAAACAAAAACAACAGCAATTAACGGAAATAACAGACTGTGAAGTAACAAATAAGGTGAAATATCTGGGAATTGAACTGACTGCAAAGAATATAGATCTGTTTAAGAATAACTATGAGAAATTGTGGACACAGATAGAGCAAGACTTGATTAAATGGAATAGATTGAACTTGTCATGGTTGGGAAGAATTGCAGTAGTTAAAATGAACCTGTTGCCGAGATTGATGTTTCTGTTACAAACAATACCAATTATCCGGGATTCTAAGCAATTTGAAAAATGGCAGAGGAAAATATCGGACTTTGTTTGGGCAGGCAAGAAGCCTCGAGTGACAAAATGGCGATTCTTGAATGCCGAAAGAAAGCCGAAGCAAGCCGAAACGTTTCGGCTTGTTTTGTTTCGGATAACCCAAAATGTTTCGGCTTTCCCCGAAACGTTTCAGATAACCCGAAACCTGAAACGTTTCGGGGAAAGCCGAAACGTTTCGGATAACCCGAAATAAGCCGAAAGACGTTTCTTTCGGCTTTCTTTCGGCATTCGGAAAGCCAAAACGCACATCCCTAGAATGGGGGTAATGGAGGAAGACCTAGCCCAGGCCATTTATCTCATTGGCAAGTTGGTTAGGGAGCAGTGGGAGGCTCGAGCAGCGGTAGCGGCGGGACAAGTAGCAACCCCGTCTACTTCAACGCTGTCGGCGGCGCAGGGCCAAGTCCTGCCGGGGACCCAACCAACCCCCAGTCCGGGCGCCCCGAGCTGACCACCGCCGCCACCGCCTGCCCAACCAGGCTCTCTTCCTCGACCCCAGACAACACCAGCGGCGCCAGCACCACAACCACTCATACCGCAACAGCAACAGCCTCCACCTCAGCCGATGCCAAGCCAAGTAGTGCAGCCGCCTCCACTTCCGCAACTGGTGAATCCACCACCTCTTCCCCAGCAGATACCACCACCTCCGCATCTTCAGCAAATTCCACCACCACCACCTCCGCCTCAAGTGCAACCTTGACAGGTAGTACCCCAACAGCCGCCGCCACCGAGGCACCCACCTCCTGTGTAGCCCGCGCCGGTACTGCCTGTGTCAGAATCTGTTTTAACCTAAGTAACGCCATGTTTAATCCTGTAGTGTTTAGACTTCTTTCCCTCCAGGCAACACCTGCAAAGGAATGGATGGGAATGGATACTGTCTTATCTGCTGTTTTAACCTTGGCCAGCTCGGAGCTCCTCTGAGAAGTTTTGCTGTATGAACTCGGGGGGGGGGGAGGCTGGGCTCCGGGAGTGTGAAATGTAACAACCTTACTCTATGAATCATTCCTAGCAATGCTTTGCTCGGCCAGGATCTCTAATCCTGGAATATGTACATCTGGGTCTGAATGCTGTCTTTTACAATAAACCTTTTGAAATCAAAAAGACCTTGTCTTCTATCAGAAGGGAGTGAAACAGACTATCGAGTCTGGAATGCCATAGCCTGACATTTTGCTAGGAATCTTCCCTTTGAAGTCTACAACCCCTCACCCAGGGAGAATGGATACCGAGGATTCCTTGATTGATCTAGTCGACCCTGGACAGGAGGGGGATGACTCCACACCGTTGGTGCCAGTAAGAGGACTGGTGGAGGCTCTGGACCCAGGTGAAATACCCACTGAAGCGCCCTCAGTGGTTCCTACAGAAGGAGCGGGGTCGGTTCCCACCGCCCCGACGGATTCCGTGCCCGTCGGAATAGGGGAGCAAGTTGACCCGGCTATAGCAGGTGTACGACCGAAGGTGTGCAAAGTTACCAATCAGAATCTGTTGATTTTGCTACCAACTCCGTGGCAGTGGGGCTCCCGTCCGCGAGAGACGAGGGAGAGGAGAGCGGGGACCATGTTTTCCTGGTCAATGATCGATATGAGACGCACTGTCGGGTTGACGGAGCAGGAAGGCCCTAGCATCATCTGGGATCTAAGGAGAGCAACACGCACTCCGGAAGAAATGCAGGCCAGCAACCAGCCCTGGTATAAGTGGGATATAGATGCTGGCCGTCTGGAAGAATGGGGCCCCAGAGGGGGGGGCAGAGGATCTCCAGGATTGGGAGACCACCCAACAGGAATGTATGAGCTGGGATTATACAGATGTGAACTCAGCCAAAAACTGGGAGCGTGGGCGCACTCAGCAGCTAGAATATCGAACACAGGTAGTAGATACTCAACAGTTGGAATATCGAACCCAGGTACTGGATACTGGGATTTTGGCAATTACTGGCTTAACAAAAGGGATTTTAGCCAGCATGACTATTGAAGAGGTACAAGTGCTACAAGGTGATGCAGTAGTCAGGCCGACACAGCCCTCCATTACTACAAGTACAACCCAAGGATGGAGGACATTTGGAGGTGAAGAGGGGCCGGTTAGGCCGTGGGCCATGGACTACATCCCTCTGGAATCAACTGAACCCAGTGAAAGAGGGGACGATGGGGCCAACAGAGAAGCCGCGGAATATTACCACCGAATGGAAGGGCGGATGGGAGTGATGGAAGAGGAATTAACTCAAGCTGTCTACCTTATAGGTGAGTTGGTGAGAGGTCAGAGAGAGGCTCAAGAAGCGGCCGATCAATTACGGCAAGTGCTGGCGATAGCTCAAGGACAAGTACCTGCGGGTGACCCAAGATCTGTGGGCACACAGTCCACCCCGGGATCAGGAGTGGGTCCACCACCAACGTAAGTGCAGGCTACTCCCAGTCCATACTACACCAATCCAAACTGCCGTCCCGCAGCAATCGGTTTCACAGGTGCTACCAACTCCTCCGCTGACATTACTACCTCAAATCCAACCAGCGCCGCTCCAGACAGCCTTATAGCAAGTACCACCACCACCTACACCTCAAATCATTACTCAACAGCAACAACTCCCTCCCCCTCCAAGACTGGTGGCTCCGCAAATACCTCCTAGACAGGTGACACCCCAGCAACCCCCAATACTACGACCCCTGCCTCTGATGCAAATTCCCCCGGGGCCCAGGGACCAAGAGCCCCATTGCCTGGAAGCCTGCCCAGGCCGCGACCTCTAGGGACTCCCAGAGATCCACAAGACCGGCCTAGAGGACTGATGCAGGGGCCGATGCCACAACCTGCCCCTGTGCAGCTACCGCCGGATAGACGGAGAGAACCAGAACTACCATTAAACTGGATTAAACTGGAAGCCACTTTTGATGGCGATACACAAAAGTTGGGATTCTTTGTAGCACAAACACTCCAGTTTTTTAACCGTTGGGGACATCTGTTTCCGGACGAGGAAAGTAGAATTGATCACCTGGCATCGAGATTGGAAGGCAAAGCAGCCGAATGGTATGTAACCTTTTATGATTCTGGCGTTCCAGAATTAGACACTTTGCAAAGTTTTATGGCTGCCTTGCATGCCCAATACGAAGACCCCCTCAAGGAGGATCATTCCTGCACTGAACTGCAGACTTTACAGCAAGGTGCTCAACCAATCAGAGATTATGCGGCCAAATTCCAGCAGCTGGCAGCCAAATGTCCTCACTGCGAGGAAGGGACTAAAATTGTGATGTTTAAAGGAGGCATGAATCCCAGGTTACTGGACTGAGCCCTAATACAGGACGATCCGCCAACACTTCTAGGATGGATCCAACTGGCTTGTGAAGTCGAAAACCGCATACAAGTGCGGTTAGTAGAGCAACAACAAGCTATAGGAGCAAGAAGAACGTCAATAGTACCCAAAGGAGGTCGAGCGGGGCCCCCAAGTCGTGGGGATAGAGACACTCGCTGGAGACAAGGACTATGCCTCCAATGCGGCCGAAGCAGACATTTCACGGCACAATGCCCTGCACGCATACCGGCACCGGCCACCCCAACCCCGGCACGTCCCTTACCAGCTCCAAGAGCAAGCAGAGGAAGGGGGATGCCCAAACGCAACCAACCAGAAAAAGGCTTAGAAGCAGAGGAGGTGTTAATGGAACTCGAAGTACAGCTCCCGGAGAGTGAAGAAGAAGCGCCCAGCCCTCAGTCGGGAAACGAGATGGATCTGTCGTAAAAAGACCCGAACGGCGGATCGAAAAGAAAATCACCCAAAATGAGGTGAGAGAAAAGGGGTCTATCTTATTTTTACCAGTAATTTTATCAAACACAAAAAGAGGAACGCACATTTGTGTAGAAGCATTAATCGATTCAGGATGTTCCAGAGATATTATAGCCCCGGCCTTATTAATGGGTTGGGCCTGGAAACTAGAGAACTGGAAAATCCTATTATCTTTGGATTCAGTTTCCTTTTCCTGGCCATGTCGAACGCTCCTCTCCGCAGGTCCGGGAGGAAATGTCCGAGCAGCCTGACCGGGCAGTTGACCTGCGAGGGTTAACCCCCTGGACTCCCAGTGAGGGAGGCAGGGTCCGGAGCGCAGCGGGAAGAACCCCATGAAAGCAATGCAGGGGGTAAATTGCCCGTTTGCTCCAACGGAGGCCGGCAGACTTGCGCAGCGCTTCGCGTGCTGCCGGGCCATGGAGGACGGCAATAAGCAGATTTAAGGTGAAAACCTTTAAGTAAGTGAATCCTTTCTGATTTCTAAGCGTATGCGAAGGATTGGTGGGAGTTGAAGCTAAGAAGGTGCGGATTTCTTCCCCTTAACGGAGTTTCGGAATTTAGCTGGCACCCCCCCCCTAAGATGGTGACAAAAAAGCAGAGCCCTGCAATGAGTAAATCGGTGATGGCAATGTTACAGGGGAAGGGGGAAACTTTGGAAGAGACGGTCAGACAAGCGGTCTTTGCAGCTATGCAGCCCTTTGTAGCGAAGTTAAATGAAATGGGGCAAAAGGTTGATTCAGTGGAAAGCGAAGTGAAAACCATTAAAGAAACAGCGTCTGGAGCAGAGCAGTCTGCACGTGAAAACGTAGTACTCATGAAAGCAACAAGTAAAGAAGTGAAACTCTTGGAGAATCAAATAATAGGATTGCAAGTGGACCGTGCCCAAATGGTACTGCGTCTTCAGAATGTAAAAGAGGAGCAAAGTGAAAATTTAAAAGATTTGGTGTCGGGACTCTTGGCGTCATTTGCAAAAGCAACTAAAGAAGAGCTAAAAAGCGATATTTTGGAAGTCCGTCGGACATCTTCAAAGTATGCAATGAAGTGTCAGCTGCCTCGCGAGATTATTATTGATTTTTCATCTAAGAAGACACGGGACACCATCTTATATAATTCGTACAATGTGGACTTGGACTATTTGGGCAACAAGGTTAAAATATTGAAGGATGTTCCATTTTTGGCTCGTAAAAGAAGATTTAAGTATAAAAGACTTGCGGCTTTCCTGAGGAAATGTGATGTAAAATACAAATGGTTGTTTCCAGAAGGCGTCTGGTTCAGATATAAGGATCAAACCTACAAGATTACATCGGAAGTACAGCTGACAGACTTTTTGTTCAACCATCAGGAGTTTCAGCAAGAAGAAAGTTCAAGGTCTGAAAGGGAAAGTGGGGGGGGGAGGAGAGAACGAGCGCAGCTGTTGCAGCTGCGCAGAGAGAACAGAGACCGAGACGCGGGGGGGGGGGGGGGAGAAGACCTGATCCTGAATATAGTCTGTATTGTATAAGATCTACCAATCTGATAGCATATTAGAAAGTTAACTTTAAAGAAAAATTGCAGCATGAAGGGAATGTCAGGTCCAGTGTATATCTAAACTGTACTGACTCCATTTTCTAATGCTTCTAGTGTTTGAGTGTTTTCTTCCCAGGTGCACCAGTTCCCAGGCAGCATTCCCACCGGAGGAGACTGTTTTGTCTAACACCGTTCCACCAAGCATTGGCCTTGAAGGAGAGCAGCTTCCCAGGACTGAGAGATGTTGTTTTGAGAACTGTGGGGGGAGGCTGATCCAGATGGGTATTGTTACTCTGTATCTTATGCTTGCTCTTCATTGGTAACAATGATCATGTACCATCCTGATTCTCCTATTCAGGACAGTGGACTATAATGGACCTTTTCTGCAGTAAAGTTTCCTTTTCCAAACAATGGACTTGTGTTTGCTTCTAAAGGGAACCCTGTAGTGAGTGCCTTATTTAGCCACAGTCTGACATTTTGTTACCAATCATGTCTGAGTCGGGCCCAGCGGAATCCAAGGTTGTCCCGGACAGGGATCCCTTGTTTGATCCGTATGCGTCTCCCGACAATCAACCTGTGCAACCCGTGCAAGCCCAAGACTCCCAGGAGCTGGGAGCAGCCGGGAACGGAACCGGAGCCTCCACTTCCACCCCGCCTCTCATCGAACTCAGTACTCGGGACGAGACCGAAGCCGACCTCGGGGCAAGGCCGAAAGCGACCGCTCTCCCCTTGATTTCGGTACCCACCCCGTCGGAGTGGGGAGCCAGACCCCGAGAAACCAGAGAGCGTCGGGCAGGTGGACTCCATCCACGAGTTTCGATGGAAGGGCGCCGAAGCCTAGGAACCGTCCCGGAGCTAGACAGCAGCCAACCATGGCGATATTGGAACAGGACGTTCGAGCAGACGGAGGGGGACACGTCTCGCCGCGGCGCCCTGAGTTGGGATTACTCCGAACTTGCTCCGTGGAAAGAGCCAACGGAGGTCCCTGAACAAAGTTGGGAGCAGATACAAGGTCGCACCTATGCGGTGGATACCAGCATCTCGGCCGTGACGGGTATGGCCAAGGGAATTCTAGCCGCGAGATCGAGAGTCGTCCAAGGGGACCCTCCTCCTTGGGGTCCCTTTTCCCCGGTGAGTGCAACGAATGAAGGTTCCATAAGCGAGCAACCGGGGCCAAGTCGAATGCAACAGTTAGAAGCTAAACTGATGGATATGGAAGAAAGTTTGGCTCATGCCATCCATTTAATTTCGGCAATGGGAGCAGGGGAAAGACTGTCTCCTGAAGAGATGGCGATACAGATAGCTACCCTCCAAAGCGTCATCTCCTATCCGGTGGAGGATGTCCAGCAGCGGCCGTCACCTACCGGCGAAGGGGGCACCTATCCTGGCGAATCGGGAGAGCAACCCAAGGAACTTCCCGCACAGCAGGAAATTCCACCGAGAAGGGATGACCCGGTTGAGCCACCCGGAGAGACCCCCACCGAACCTCCTAACCAGGGAGGGGATGCGCCGCCAGACGAGACTCCCGTTGAGAGGCCTACGGAAGGGGAAGAAAAGCCAAGTGATACACCGGTGGTACCCCCTCTGTCTTCTCCTATAACGGTCCGGCCGGACCAAGCGGGAGCACACGCGGCTCCATCCGAGGAGGGAGCCCCTCGTCAACCGCGAGACACTGTCCCCGTCGGGCAACCTACGGGAGATGGACTAACAGCGCCAAGAGGCCAGCCGCTGCTTCCCAGATTAACAACGCCCGGAGGGGCAAGCCCGCGCGGCCTTCCACCTGTTCAACCCTCGCCGCTGCGGCCCCTCTCACCTCGACCGCAGCTCATACCGTTGCAGCAGCCCCAGGACCAGCCCGTCTTACCACCCCCGAACCAACCGGGACGGCCTGCACCACTACGACACCTCCAACCCCCTCCTCAGCGGCCGATCTCCATTCAACCACACCAACCTCCTCCACCTCGACAGCTACCGCCAACGCCTCCCGTGTTACCAGCCAGACCGAGACTGCCGCCTCCTGCTCGCCCGCCACTGCAGCCTCCGGCCCAACCAAGACCAACCCCGACAGCGCAACCACGGCAACCTCCGCCAGCACCGCCGGTCCAACCTCCGCCCGCACAGCCAGCCCAACCCCAGCCGGCACCGCCGGTTCAACCGCCGCCAGTACAGCCGGCACCGTTGCCCCGACCGAGACTCCAGTTACCTCCTCCTGTGCCTCAGGCGCAACTAAGACTGCCGATGGACTTTTACCCAGCGCCTGCTCCGAGACAAGAACTCCCGATGGGCTGGGTGAAGCTGGAAGCCACCTTCGATGGGGATCCCTCCAAATTGGGATTTTTCTTAGTACAAGTGGTACAGTTTTTCAACCGATGGGGGCACCTTTTCGGCAGTGAGGCCAGTCAAATCGAACATCTTGGATCTCGTTTACAGGGCAAAGCAGCAGATTGGTATGTAGGCCTATACAATGTCGGGGCCCCAGAACTCGATACTCTCCAGGGGTTAGTGGATGCTATCCGAGCGCAATATGAAGACCCCTTAGAAGAAACCAGGGCCCGAACAGAATTGCAAGCCATCAAACAAGGCAGCATGTCAGCCAGAGACTATGTCACAAAATTCCGGCAATTAGCAGCCAAGTGCCCTAGGTGTGAGGAGTCCACCAAGATTATTCTGTTCAAACAAGGCCTTAACCCGAGACTTTTGGACAGAGCCCTCATGCAAGACAATCCCCCCACGTTGTTAGGGTGGATCCAACTTGTTTGCGAAGTAGAGAATCGCATTTTGGAAGTCCGTTTGGTTGAACAACAACAACAAACGGGACAAAGAAGACCATTGACCTTACAGAGGGGAACACGGGGAGCTAGCTACGCCACCCGTGGAGCGAGAGATGCTAGATGGCAACAAGGGCTGTGTTTGCAATGCGGACAGGCTGGTCACTTTGCAGCACAATGCCCTTACCGGCCTGTGCAAAGACCTCCGCTCCAATTACGGCGTCCAACCCTTGCTCCGTTTCCTACGCTCCAACGCCCGACTCCAGCACCACGAGCAAATAGAGGCCGCGGCGCTTCCCAAAGGCCAGCCTCGGAGAGAGGGCTGGAAGCGGAAGAAGTCATGGAATACGATCCCGCTTCCCCAACCGCAGAAGCCAATCCAGAAAGTCCCCAGTCGGGAAACGAAATGGATCTGTCGTGAAAGGACCCAAACGACAGATCCGCCCTAAGCCCGTCCCTGCCCGGAACCGGCCGCCTGGGTCCATCTTATTTATGCCAGTGACTCTAATCAACCCAGAGAGGAAGATGCACATTCGGGTGCAAGCTCTTATTGACTCGGGCTGCTCAAGAGACATCATCGCCCCTGCTCTAGTCAATGGACTAGTCCTACCAACTCGGGATCTACAAAATCCAGTAATCTTTGAGCAAATGGATGGTACCAACATGAATCCTGTAACAACTGAAACCATCCCAGTGATCACAGGCATGGGACAACATTGGGAAAAGAGGTCCTTTGTCATCAGCTCTACTGCCAAGTACCCGTTAATTCTAGGCAGCAAATGGCTATGTGATCACAATCCCTACATAGACTGGGCACAAGGATGTATTACCTTCAGTCATACCAACTGCAAAAATCACCGTTGGAATCAAAACTGGGGCGAAGATCCAACTCATAAAGAAAAGGCCCTTCTCACCCAAGAAGAAGTCAACCAAATACCCGAACCGTACTGGCCTTTTCTAAATGCTTTCTCTGAAGAGGAAGCAGATACTCTACCCCCGCACCGACGAACGGACTGTGCGGTAGAAATTTTACCCGGAGCCTCACTGCCCAAAGGACGACTTTATCCCATGAGTCTCCATGAACGCGAAGAGCTCCGGAAATTCATTGACACCAACCTCCAACGAGGGTTCATCCACCCAGCCGCTAGCCCCCACGCCGCTCCAGTCCTCTTCGTGAAAAAGAAGGATGGGGGACTTCGACTGTGCACAGATTTCCGAGGCTTGAATGCAGTGTCCACCAACAACGCCTATCCTATACCGCTCATCCGAGACCTTCTCAACGTCGTGGCCCAAGGTAAGATCTTTACGAAATTAGATCTAAAAGATGCTTACTTCCACGTTCGTATCAAGGCAGGGGATGAGTGGAAAACCGCTTTCAATACGCCCCTCGGACAATATGAATACTTAGTTATGCCTTTTGGTTTGACGGGAGCCCCGTCTGTATTCATGTCCATGATAAACGAAGTTCTACACGAATTTCTGTACAAAGGGGTGGTGGTGTACCTTGATGATGTGTTAATTTACTCGGACACCGAGGAAGAACATATTCAAACGGTACGAAAAGTCTTAGCCACCCTAATGAAGAATAAGCTACCCATCAAACTGTCCAAATGTGAATTCCATAAAACCGAACTCACTTACCTCGGGTATTGTATCTCCCAAGAAGGTCTGAAAATGGATCCAGCCAAAATACAGGCGATCCAGGACTGGCAGACACCCACCACCCGTAAAGAACTACAATCCTTCCTGGGTTTTGCCAACTTCTATAGAGACTTCATAGCAAATTTCGCCCAAATCACGCTCCCTTTAACAGACTTGCTGAAAACCAAAGATAAAGGGGACCAAGCTAAAAAACCCTCTGCCAAACTGCAATGGACCCCCGATTGCCAAACGGCCTTCGATTGTCTAAAAAAGCAATTTGTAACAGAACCCATCCTCTCCCACCCCAACGAACAATCCCCTTTCATAGTACAGGTCGACGCCAGCGATACGGCGATAGGGGGGGTTTTACTGCAGAAGGGGGAGGATGGTAGGCTGCGGCCTTGTGCTTTCTTGTCTAGGAAATTTTCGGAGGCGGAAAGGAATTGGAATGTGTGGGAGAAGGAGGCCTTTGCAGTAAAAGCGGCCCTTACTAACTGGAGACATTGGCTGGAGGGGGCGCGATACCCTTTCGAGGTCTGGACGGATCATAAAAATCTGGAGGCCCTCCGAAGCCCACGCAGACTGAATGCCAAGCAATTGCGATGGGCGGAATTCTTTTCCAAATTCAACTTCACTCTAAATTATCTCCCGGGCAAAACTAACTTTTTGGCAGACGCCCTATCGCGCATGCCCCAACATAAGAGCAAACGGGAGGAGACTGTCGACACTGTCTTCTCGCCTACGCAACTTGGGGGCGTGGTGACTACTCGCAGCCGTGCCAAGCAGCCCCTCCCGGCCAACCAAGAGTGGAAATCGAAACTTAAAACTGAAGTGGAGAAGGAGGGGGATAGGGCTCCGCGAAGCAAACTGACCCAATCCCCACAGGGGGATTGGTTAGCCGGGAGCAAGTTTTATGTCCCAGACAGCCTCAGACTGGAAGTTTTGCAGCGCTGTCATGATGCTCCCACTGCTGGACACTATGGGTATCTGAAAACTTTGCACCTAATCCAAAGACAATTCTGGTGGCCGGGCATGCGCAAAGACATTTCCCAGTACGTTAGTTCCTGTCCTGTTTGCCTCAGCGCCAAAACCAGGAAAGGGAAGCCTCCGGGTCTCCTGCAACCATTGGAAACGCCAAACAGACCCTGGGAAGTAATATCCATGGACTTTATCACTGATCTACCTATCTCAAAAGGACATAATTGTATTTTAGTTGTGGTAGATCTGTTCTCCAAACAAGCTCATTTTATCCCCTGTACTACTATACCCACCGCTCGAAAACTGGCAGATTTGTTTCTAAAACACATCGTAAAATTACATTCTTTTCCGTCCAAGGTGATTTCGGATCGCGGCGGACAGTTCGTTGCCAACTTCTGGCGGGAGCTTTTGAAAATGTTGAATATTGAACAAGGCATCAGTTCAAGCCACCACCCACAAACCGACGGGCAATCCGAAAAAACAAACCAAATATTAGAACAGTTTCTTCGTTGCTACATCAATTTTCAACAAGATAATTGGGTGGACCTTCTCCCTCTGGCCGAGTTCTCATATAACAACAGTGTACACGCTTCAACGGGGGAGGCCCCCTTCAAAATTGTCTACGGAACTCACTTCAATCCCTTCCCGTTGGACGCCCCCCCTCTCCATTCTTCTACATTGCCAGATGTATCTTCGTGGTGGGGGGAGGCGGCGCAGCAATGGACTCTTATTAAGAAACACCTTGAAAAAGCCAAACTGGATTACAAAAAATACGCAGACCGCCATCGTGTGGCCGAATGGGAATTACAACCCGGAGATCATGTGTATATTTCCACAAAAAATCTAAAACTCGCTCAGACAAGCCGCAAACTCGCTCTGAAATTCCTAGGACCTTTTCCTGTGCGCAAGATAATTAATAAAGTGACTGTTGCTGTAACTTTGCCCAAGAACCTGCGCCATGTGCATGATACGTTCCATGTCAGTCTTCTAAAGAGAGCTCCCATCGACAACAAATGGCACGTCAAGGCTCCACCCATTCCAACTTTGATTGACGACCAAATACACTATGAGGTACAACAAATCTTGGACTCTAAACTCAAACGAAATCAGCTTTTTTACCTCATTAGATGGAAGGACTTTGATTCTGGTTACGATGAATGGGTGAACTCTGCACATGTTCATGCTCCTAGATTAACCAAAGCTTTTCATACTCGCTACCCATATAAGCCAGGGGGGGATCTATTTTAAGGGGGGCAGAATGTCAGGTCCAGTGTATATCTAAACTGTACTGAATCCATTTTCTAATGCTTCTAGTGTTTGAGTGTTTTCTTCCCAGGTGCACCAGTTCCCAGGCAGCATTCCCACCGGAGGAGACTGTTTTGTCTAACACCGTTCCACCAAGCATTGGCCTTGAAGGAGAGCAGCTTCCCAGGACTGAGAGATGTTGTTTTGAGAACTGTGGGGGGAGGCTGATCCAGATGGGTATTGTTACTCTGTATCTTATGCTTGCTCTTCATTGGTAACAATGATCATGTACCATCCTGATTCTCCTATTCAGGACAGTGGACTATAATGGACCTTTTCTGCAGTAAAGTTTCCTTTTCCAAACAATGGACTTGTGTTTGCTTCTAAAGGGAACCCTGTAGTGAGTGCCTTATTTAGCCACAGTCTGACAGGGAATACATGTAGAGTAGTGTGCATTTTTTGTTTATATGTTGTTCTTCCCTTTTCCCCAGTTCCCCCTTTTTCCCTTATATCTTTGTAGTCTTTTGTAGTTTTTTATGTTAGATATTAAAAATAAAAAAATTTACAAAAAAGAAAAAGAAAATCCTATTATCTTTGAACAAATGGATGGATCCAACATGAATCCCGTGACATTAGAAACTGAACCCATACCCACCGGGATGAAAAACCACTGGGAGAGGAGATGCTTTGTAATCAGCCAAGCTGCAAAATACCCTCTTATCCTCGGCAATTGTTGGTTATGGGATCATAACCCTCACATAGACTGGACAAAAGGAACAGTGGACTTCAATACTAACTATTGCACTCAACATTATTGGCAACCCTAATGGGGAAGGCCTGAACCCCCACAATTAGATGTAGCTCTTCTAACTCAAGAGGATTTGAATCGCATCCCCAAGGAACATAGAAGTCTGAAACAAGCGTTTAGTGAAGAGGAAGCCAACAGTCTTCCTCCCCACCGAGCTACAGACTGCGCCATTGAGATTATTCTGGAAGAAAGTCTACCAAAAGGCAAACTATATTCCATGAGTCCATTGGAAAGAGAAGAACTAAGAAAGTTTATTGATAAAAACTTGGCAAGAAGATTCATCCGTCCGGCTAATAGCCCTCATGCAGCCCCTGTACTCTACGTAAAGAAAAAGGATGGCGGATTAAGACTATGCACCAACTTCAGAGGAATCAATGCTGTGTCTACAACCAACGCCTATCCCATCCCACTCATCAGAGATCTACTCAACGTTGTGGCACAAGGTAAGATATTCTCCAAATTAGATTTGAAAGATGCCTGTTTTCATGTAAGAATTAAAGAGGGAGATGAATGGAAAACCGCATTCAACACGCCATTAGGACAATATGAATACCTTGTTATGCCTTTCGTCTTATCTGGAGCCCCGTCTGTATACATGTCTATGATCAATGAAGTATTGCACAAATACTTATATAAAGGAGTGGTTGGTTGTTGTGGGTTTTCCGGGCTGTATTGCCGTGGTCTTGGCATTGTAGTTCCTGATGTTTCGCCAGCAGCTGTGGCTGGCATCTTCAGAGGTGTAGCACCAAAAGACGGAGATCTCTCAGTGTCACAGTGTGGAAAAGATCTTTGCCAAGACCACGGCAATACAGCCCGGAAAACCCACAGCAACCATCGTTCTCCGGCCGTGAAAGCCTTCGACAATACAAAGGAGTGGTTGTTTATCTAGATGATGTGTTAATTTACTCAAAAACAAAGGAGGAACATGTAAAACTAGTGCGAGAAGTGCTGACCACTTTAATGTGCCACAAGCTCCCTATCAAACTCTCTAAATGTGAGTTTCATAAAACAGAATTGGATTACTTAGGCTACCGTATATCCAGACAACGGCTAAAAATGGATCCTGCCAAAATACAGGCAGTACAAGATTGGCAACCTCCTTCTACCCGAAAACAATTGCAATCTTTCCTGGGATTTGCCAACTTCTATAGAGACTTCATAGAAGGGTTCGCCCAAATTGCCCTTCCACTAACGGAGCTCCTCAAAACTAAAGATAAAGGGGAAGAAGCAAGAAAACCCACCTCCAAATTAGACTGGAGCCCACAATGCCAACTAGCTTTTGAAAAACTCAAAGCTAAATTTATATCAGAGCCCGTTCTACAACACCCCGATGAAAATCGCCCGTTCATAGTTCAAGTTGATGCCAGCGATGCGGCAATGGGGGGGGGTGCTGCTGCAAAAGGGGGGAAATGGAAAAGCTAAACCATGTGCATATCTCTCTAGAAAATTTTCTGAATCTGAGAGGCATTGGAATGTATGGGGAAAAGAAGCCTTTGCCGTTAAAGTAGCTCTCACAGTATGGCGTCACTGGCTTGAAGGAGCCAGGCACCCTTTTGAGGTGTGGACTGATCATAAAAACTTAGAAGCACTAAAAAGCCCCAGACGCCTTAATGCCAAACGATTCAGATGGGCGGAATTCTTCTCCAAATTTAACTTCACCCTCAACTTTCTACCGGGGAAAACTAATTTCTTAGCTGACGCTCTCTCGCGCATGCCCCAACATCAGATCAAGAGAGAGGAAACCATAGACACAGTGTTCACTCCCCACCAACTAGGAGGAGTGGTCTCTACTCGCAGCCAAACTGCGCAAACTCAAGCAGAGGAAAAGGGATGGAGAGCAAAAGTGAAAAGCGAGGTGGAAAAAGAAGGGGAGGAAGCGCCCAAAGCAAAAATGTCTCAAACGGTGGAGGGAGACTGGGTTAAAGAAGATAGACTGTATATACCAGCCAGCCTCCGAATGGAAATTCTACAGCGTTGTCATGATGCCCACACCGCGGGTCATTTCGGTTACCTAAAAACCCTCCACTTAATACAGAGACAATTTTGGTGGCCTGGGATCAGAAAGGATGTATCCCAAAATGTATCTTCATGCCCAACCTGTATAAGTGCCAAAACCAGAAAAGGGAAACCACCGGGACTTTTACAACCACTAGAAACCCCCAATAGACCCTGGGAAGTAATTTCTATGGACTTTATTACAGATTTACCTCCCTTCAAAGGTTGCTCCTATATTTTAGTGGTTGTGGATCTGTTTTCCAAACAAGCACATTTCATTCCCTGTACAACCATTTCCACCGCCAAAAAACTAGCTGAAGTATTTATGAAACACATTGTGAAGCTGCACTCTTTTCCCTCTAAGGTGATATCGGATCGCGGTAGACAATTCGTTGCCAACTTTTGGCGGGAGCTACTACAGTTAACTGGAATAGAACAAGGAATCAGTTCCGCTTTCCATCCGCAAAGTGACGGACAATCGGAAAAAATTAATCAAATATTAGAGCAATTTCTCCGCTGCTATATTAATTTCCAACAAGACAACTGGGCGGAGCTTCTTCATTTTGCCGAATACTCCTATAACAATGCAGTCCACAGTTCAACCGGTGAAACCCCCTTTAAGATCGTACACAGCTATGATGGCAAAGCATTCCCCTTTGAAGTGCCCTAGAAACAACAACCCAAGGGGGATCTTCATCAATGGTGGACTGCCCTCAGTGAACAATGGACAACCATCCAAACCGCTCTAAACAAAGCAAAAGCAGACTATAAAAAATATGCAGATAGCCACCATGTGAAACAATGGGAATTACACCCAGGAGACAAAGTATACATATCAACAAAGAACCTTAGGATGGATCAAACCAGCAAGAAACTTGCTTTAAAATATTTAGGACCGTTTCCTGTTAATCAAGTGACTGTAGAAATCAATCTTCCAAAGAACTTCCACCCAACGTTTCATGTCAGTCTTTTAAAAAAGGCTCCTGCACCAGATAACTGGCATCCATCACCAGCCACCCCTATTCCCACCATGATCAATGACCAGGTGCACTACGAAATTGATGAAATCCTGGACTCTAAAATCAGATATCACAAATTGTTTTACTTAGTTCGTTGGAAGGACTTTGAGGAAGGGTACAAAGAATGGGTAGAATCCATCCATGTAAAAGCCCCCAGACTTGTTAAACAATTCCATCAAGCATATCCGAACAAACCGGGGGGGAGAGGGGTCTTAAGGGGGGCAGAATGTCAGAATCTGTTTTAACTTAAGTAACGCCATGTTTAATCCTGTAGTGTTTAGACTTCTTTCCTTCCAGGCAACACCTGCAAAGAGCTGGTTCCATGGGAATGGATACTGTCTTATCTGCTGTTTTGACCTTGGCGAGCTCGGAGCTCCTCTGAGAAGTTTTGCTGTATGAACTCGGGGGGGAGGGAGGCTGGGCTCCGGGAGTGAGAAATGTAACAACCTTTACTCTATGAATCATTCCTAGCAACGCTTTGCTCGGCCAGGATCTCTAATCCTGGAATATGTACATCTGGGCTTGAATGCTGTCTTTCACAATAAACCTTTTGAAATCAAAAAGACCTCGTCTTCCATCAGAGGGGAGTGAAACAGACTATCGAGTCTGGAATACCATAGCCTGACAGCCTGGACCTCAACTACCCCCACAGCCGGTCCCGGGTTTACTTCCACCGGGTCCTCTGGGGCAAGGCCCGAGAGCTCCACCGCCTGGAGACGCACCCAGACCTCGGCTGCAAGGGGTTGTAGGACATGTACCCCGATCTCGAGGTCTGATGCAGGGCCCGGCGCCGATGGGACCCCCTCCGGCTCCGTGGCCGGTGCATCCAGAGCGACAAGGGGCGCAAGAATTACCGTGGGGATGGATTAAACTAGAGGCCACCTTCGATGGTGATACACAAAAGTTGGGATTTTTCGTGTTCCAGGCGCTGCAGTTTTTCAATCGTTGGGGATACCTGTTTCCGGATGAGGAAAGCAGGATCGATCACTTAGCCTCCAGGCTTGAAGGCAAGGCAGCCGAATGGTACGTGACTTTGTATGATTCGGGAGCTCCTGAGTTGGACACACTGCAGAGTTTCGTTTCTGCTTTACGAGCCCAATATGAGGACCCACTAGAAGAGGATTGTGCCCGCATGGAACTACAGATGTTGCGACAAGGGGTGCAACCAATCAGAGACTATGCTGCCAAATTAGCAGCCAAATGCCCCCACTGTGAAGAAGGAACCAAGATACAGGTGGCATGGACCCCAGATGGTTGGATCGCTCCCTAATGCAAGATGACCCGCCAACGCAATTGGGCTGGATACAATTAGCCTGTGAAGTAGAAAATCGCATTCAACAGGTGAGGCTAGTAGAACAACAACAAGCTATGGGGTCAAGAAGAACACCTGTAATAGCCAAAGGGGGGCGAGCAGGTCCTCCAAGCCACGGAGCGCGAGAAACTCGTTGGCGACAAGGATTATGCCTCCAATGCGGCCGAAGTGGACACTTTGCAGAACAGTGCCCATTCCGTGCGCCAACCCCAGCCGCCCCTACTCCTGCGCGCCTCACTCCAGCGCCGAGGATGAACCGCGGCCGAGGGGTGCAGAAGCGAGGCCAACAGGAGAAGGACCTAGAAGTGGAGGAAGTACTTATGGACTTAGATGTTCAGCCCGCTGAAGGGGAAGAAGAACCCCCTAGCCCCCAGTCAGGAAACAAGATGGATCTGTCGTGAAGGGACCCGAACGGCAGATCAAAGAAGAAACCACCCGCAAAGAGGTGAGAGAGAAAGGGTCTGTATTGTTTCTTCTGGTTATATTGCTGAATCCCAAGAGGGGAACTCTTATACGAGTAGAAGCCTTAATTGACTCAGGCTGCTCTAGAGACATTATAGCACCAGCACGGGTAAACGGATTAGGTTTGGAAACCAGAGAACTAGAAACCCCCATCATCTTTGAGCAAATGGACAGGTCTAACATGAACCCGGTTAGCCTTGAAACGGAACAAGTACCTACCGGCATGGGGGAGCACTGGGAAAGCAGATGTTTTGTAGTCAGTCAAACAGCCAAATATCCCCTCATTCTGGGCAGCCGTTGGTTATGGGATCATAACCCGTACATAGACTGGGCTAAAGGCATTGTCATGTTTAATTCAAAATATTGTGAACAACATTGTTGGCAATTGAAGTGCGGGACAAAAGAAGTGCGGGACAGAAGAGGCTCTTCTGACCGAAGAAGAAATCAACCGCATCCCAAAGGAGTATAGAAACCTAAAGCAAGCTTTCAGTGAAGAGGAGGCTGACAGCCTGCCCCCCCGTCGTGCCACAGACTGCGCAATAGAAATAATTCCAGAGGAAAGTCTACCAAAAGGCAAACTTTACCCCATGAGCCCATTGGAAGGAGAAGAATTGTGGAAATTTATAGACAAAAACTTTGGAAAGAGGATTCATTCGTCCAGCGAATAGCCCTCATGCGGCTCCAGTACTGTTTTTTAAAAAGAAGGATGGAGGATTAAGACTGTGTACAGATTTCAGAGGAATCAATGCTGTCTCAGCAACCAATGCTTATCCCGTCCCATTGATTCAAGATCTGCTCAACATCATGGCCCAAGGTAGATCTTTTCAAAACTGGATTTAAAAGATGCGTACTTCCATGTTAGAATTAAAGAAGAAGATGAATGGAAAACCGCATTCAGTACGCCATTAGGACAATATGAATACCTTGTCATGCCTTTTGGCTTATCTGGCGCCCCATCTGTGTACATGTGCATGATCAATGAAGTATTGCACAAATATTTGTATAAGGGAGTAGTCGTTTACCTTGATGACATGTTAATTTATTCAAAAACAAAAGAAGAACATGTGAAATTAGTGCGGGAAGTGTTAACCACCTTAATGTGCCACAAACTCCCTATTAAGCTTTCCAAATGTGAATTCCATAAAAAGGAACTGGATTATTTAGGATACCGCATATCAGAGCAAGGTCTAAAAATGGATCCTGCAAAGGTCCAGGCCGTGCGGGACTGGCAGACTCCCTCCACACGTAAACAATTGCAATTCTTCCTAGGCTTTGCCAATTTTTATAGAGACTTCATTGAAGGGTTTGCCCAAATTGCCATTCCCCTTACTGATCTATTGAAAACCAAGAGAAAAAGCCTTCCTGTAAATTGGAGTGGAGCCCTGCTTGCCAGCTGGCGTTTGACAAGCTCAAAGCCCAATTTACCTCCGAACCAGTACTACAGCATCCCAATGAAAACCGGCCCTTCATAGTGCAAGTCGATGCCAGTGATGCCGTGATTGGGGGGGGGTGCTCTTACAAAAAGGAGAAGATGGGAAAGCCAGACCATGTGCATATTTATCCCGTAAATTTTCAGAAGCAGAACGACATTGGAGCGTGTGGGAGAAAGAAGCATTTGCTGTAAAGGTGGCGCTCACAGTGTGGCGCCACTGGTTGGAGGGGGCTACGCATCCATTTGAAGTATGGACTGATCATAAAAACCTGGAAGCTCTTAAAAGCCCCAAACGACTCAACGCAAAACAGCTGCGCTGGGTCGAATTCTTCTCCAAATTTAACTTCACACTCAACTTTCTTCCAGGGAAAACTAATTTTTTAGCAGACACTCTATCACGCATGCCTCAACACCATAGCAAGAGGGAGGAAACCATTGACACTGTCTTCTCCCCCCGTCAGCTAGGAGGTGTGGCCACCACTCGCAGCCAAAGCCCAAATGGAAGAAAAGGGGTGGAGAGCTAAAGTGAAAAGCGAGGTGGAAAAGGAAGGGGAGGAAGCGCCCAAAGCAAAAATGTCTCAAACGGAGGAGGGAGACTGGGTTAAAGATGACAGAGTGTATATACCTGCCAGCCTCAGAAAAGAGGTCCTGCACCAGTGTCATGATGCCCGTACTGCCAGTCATTTTGGTTACATAAAAACTCTCCATTTAATACAAAGACAGTTTTGGTGGCCAGGCATCAGAAAAGATGTGTCCCAATATGTCTCCTCTTGCCCAACCTGTATAAGTGCTAAATCAAGGAAAGGAAAACCACCAGGACTCTTAAAACCCTTGGAAACTCCCAATCAACCCTGGGAAGTGATTTTATTACAGATCTGCCTCCCTCTAGGGGCTGTTCCTGTATATTAATGGTTGTAGACTTATTTTCAAAACAAGCTCACTTTATCCCATGCACAACCATCCCAACGGCCAAGAAGCTAGCTGAAATATTTATGAAACATATTGTAAAGCTACATTCTTTTCCCTCGAAGGTGATATCGGATCGAGGCAGACAATTTGTTGCCAACTTTTGGCGGGAGCTTTTCCAACTAACTGGAATAGAGTTGGGAATTAGCTCCACTTTCCATCCACAGAGTGACGGACAATCGGAAAAAAACAAATCAAATCTTGGAACAATTTCTATGATGCTACATTAACTTTCAACAAGATAATTGGACAGATCTTCATTTCGCAGAATACGCTTACAACAATGCAGTCCACAGTTCAACAGGGGAAGAAGCACCCTTCAAAATAGTGCATGGATATGATGGTAAGGCGTTTCCCTTTGAAATGCAACTAGGAAACAAGCCCGGTGGAGATCTACAACAATGATGGACTGCTATCGCAGAGCAATGGACAGCAATTCAAGCAGCTCTAGACAAAGCCAAATCCGACTGCAAAAAATACGCCGATCGCCATAGTGTGGCGCAATGGGAATTGCAACCTGGAGACAAAGTGTACATCTCTACAAAGAACCTCAAAGCGGAGCAACGAAGCAAAAAACTAACTTTGAAATACTTAGGCCCTTTTTCTGTGAAAAGGGTGATCAATAAAGTGACAGCAGAAATCGACCTTCCAAAGAATCTACGCCATGTACACCACACATTCCACATCAGCTTGCTAAAGAAAGCCCCCACACCAGATAAATGGCATCCTTCAGTAGCAACCCCCATTCCCACCATGATCAGTGATCAAATACATTATGAAATTGAAGAAATATTGGACTCTAAACTTAGATGCAATAAGCTTTACTATTTAGTTCGCTGGAAAGACTTTGAGGAGGGGTACAGGGAATGGGTAGAGTCAATTAATGTCAGTGCCCCCAGGCTCCTAAAACGATTCCATCAACAATACCCTGATAAACCAGGAGGAGGAGGTGGAAGGGGGTCTTAAGGGGGGCAGAATGTCAGGATCTGCCATGCTGGGGACATGTAGCCTGTGTAACGCCATATTAATTCCTGTAGTTGTTTAGTCTCTCTCCCTTCTAGGTCCCTGCAAGTACATTTCCATGGGAGAGGATGCTGTGTCTTATCTGTTTCTTTCCGAGACCACCTTGATGAACCAGCGTTCCCACAGAGAAGCAGCCTGCTATGTGAACTCTGGGGGGAGGCTGGGATCTGAGACTTTGAAGTGTACCAATTTTCATTTTGTAACTCATTCCTAACAAAGCTTTGCTCAGCCAGGATCTGCTTGGTCCTGGAACGTGGACATCTGGGCCTGAATGCTGTCTTTCTAATAAAACCTTTTGAAATCAAAAGACCTTGTCTTCTTGCAGAAGGGAGGAAGGTAGACTCTAGCCAACTGGAATGCCATAGCCTGACAGATGGGAGGACAGGTGGGAGATGGGCCCCTGAAGATTGGGGGCATTTTGCATGCAAAATGCCACCCCTAGCCAGACAAGCCTCTCTTATTTCCCCCATAGGGAATAGTGGAGTGGAGGTGGATAGGGGCACCTTCTTTGGGAGGCCATAAAATGGCCCCCCAAAGTGGAATCTGCCTGTAACTTGGTGGAGGGTGGGAGGACAGGTGGGAGCAGGTCCCCTGAAAGTTGGTTGCATTTTGCTTGCAAAATGCCACCCCAAGCCACCTAGAAAGATGACTTGATTTTCCCCATAGAGAATCATGGAGAGTGTAGGAGGATGGGGGCACCTTGTTTGGGGGGGCATAACATGGCCCCCGAAGTCCAATCTTTCTGAAACGTGGGGGGTAGTTACAGGAGAGTTAGGAGAAGGTCCCCACCAAGTTTGGTGTGATTCGGACAGAAAATGCCCCCCCCCAGACTCCCAGAAAGCCGGGAGAAGGTTTTCTCATTTAAAACAATGGCCAGATCGTTTCAGCAATCTGTTTTGGTATTACCGAAATTTTTCGGTATTCAGAAAAAGTTTAAGTAATACTGAAAAAAACCGAAATGGCCCTGGTTCATTAACTTTAACCTAATCAGAATACCAAATTGCACACCCCTAGTGTGGGATCCTCTGCCACGACTCCAGGGAATCAAAAAAAGCCCCCTTGACCCGCGTAAATTTGGACCAACATTGGGCTGCGGATCTGGGAAACCTTTTTCTCCCAGGAGTTGTGCAGTCTGCACAAAAACTGATCTGGTGGGAAGGTGGGTGCTGCACATAATCCTTGCCGCCTTCCCACTCTGCAAAAGGAGGTCCAGGAGGATCTCAACCTCTTGGTCTTTCCAAAACCTCCCTTTCCTCATAGCCATTTTATCAGAATGGCAAAATAGCACAAAAGTGAAGGGATGCAACTAAGCATGCTCAAAGTGCAAATGGTTTTTGGAGCTGTTTGACATTTAAAGATCGCAATTCCTGGGATTGGTTCACTAAGTCCCCTGTAATGTGGTCAATGTTTGCTTTCGACAGTAGTGTGGGCTGGAAGTCTACACAGTGGACCGTAGACAGCCGCGCTGCAAATGGGGATATGTCAAGTCAGAAATAACAGACTGGAAATGGGGCGCTTGTGTTTCTCATCTGATAGAATGGCCGTTCCTGTTTCCTGTGCATGCAAAGCCGTCTCTTAGATATCTCATTTCTCATTTCAAGCGCAAGACAGCGCGCTTTACTCCATACATGCAGAGCATTCAAGGCGGGGGGGGGGACTAGTCGCAGAAGTCGTTTGCAGACTTGCAAAATAACACAAAAGTGAAGGGATGCACTGAGCGGGCGCAAAATGCAAACGGTTTTGCCAGTTTGGAAAGGGGGTGTTTGTTTTTCTCATTGGAAAGAGTGCAACGCACAACCCTGGGGACATTTGCAGGGGTGTGCAGGAGAAGAGTCGCCAGCGGAGGACTAGATGAAAACCTCCGTAACTGTGTTCATTGCAGAATAACCTCTGGGCAAGCAGAAGTTTTCTGCCAGAAGCTGTTCTGAATCTCTAAGATCACAGCTGTCCGTTCCTGCAAGCACATCTCTGAGGCTGGGGCACCTCATGTCCTCTGTGACAATCCTTCCCCTGAGAATATTGGTGAAAGTTATGTACTCTGATGTATTGTCGAAGGCTTCACAAGTTTCACAAGCATAAGCAAAACTTCAACAGGAAAGAAGAAACCTTAAGAATGAACAGAGCATGGTTTCCAGTTCTGAAAAACACCAGGCTAACAAAACATTCTATCCCTGACAATAGCCCTGCAGAGAAGATTAGCACATCAAGTACCAATCCATATGCAAAAGAACCTCCTCAGGATACAGTGAAGCCTCCCGCCATTAGCATTCCACACCCTGGGAAACTCTGACAGGATGACTCAGCTCAACCCCACCCCTCCTGAGTAGATACAAATGACCTACATCTTTTCCACACTGTGACACTGAGAGATCTCTGTCTTTTGGTGCTACACCTCTGAAGATGCCAGCCACAGCTGCTGGCGAAACGTCAGGAACTACAATGCCAAGACCACGGCAATACAGCCCGGAAAACCCACAACAGCCATCGTTATGTACTCCCTTTCTCTGTTGTCGTGCCCCCCTCCCCTGTGTATACTGTAAACGGCGCACGTCAGTCTCCTTTCCAGAAAACAGAGTGACTGGCATTTGGGAACCCAGTGTGATTCCTTCCCCCATTAGGGACCCATTGATGGTCACAGAAATGGTTTTGGTCAGATTGTGCAATCGATCTAGTGCACATCTGAATCTCTTTTCTATTACTGTTGGAGCACTAACTTGTCTCACCTGAGAATTTCTTTGCAATTCTACACCAGCATGTTGTAGTTGTGAAAATAGGATCTGGAAGACCCAGGTTCAAATCCCCTCTCTGCTATGGAAGTTCACCAGGTAATCTTGGGTCAGACATTATTTCTCACACTAACCTACCTCACAGGGTTATTCTGAGGATTGGAGGATGGGAGAAAAGTGTTGCAAGTCACTTTTGGGACGCACAGGGTATAAATATCTAAAAATAAAAATAAAACTATTTGTGAATAGATCCAGAGGAGTTAGCTGTGTTGTCTGCAGTAGCAAAATAGCCAAGAGTCCAGTAGCACCTTTAAGACTAACCAACTTTATTGTAGCATAAGCTTTTGTCAGATGCATTGAAAGCTTTCGAGAGCCTCGGCTCTCTTTGTCAGATGCATTGAAAGCTTATGCTAAAATAAAGTTGGTTAGTCTTAAAGGTGCTACTGGACTCTTGACTATTTTGTGAATTACCGCTTCCATTTCAAGAACAAGGTATCAATTTTCTAAAAAAATAGGAAAATTTTTGCTCAAAAAAAATGAAGACATAAAATAGTGCCTACCAAATAGTGTCAGGGCTTGCCGCGGCTGCCGCTGGGCATGGCACTGGGCGGTCTGCTCCTGACGTCACAGGGGGGCCAGGGACTCTGCAGGACCCTGCTCTGTGGAAGGAGGGGCGGTATACCTCACCCAGACTCCCTCTCAGTCCACTCGCTGGCCTGATCAACCTGGCCTGCTTACCCTCTGTGTCCTCCATCTCCTCCTTCCAGAACTCTCCTCCAAGCCTCCACCCTTGCATCCTACTGCTCTCATTCCACATCATCACTCCTCACTCACACCCACCACCCCAGAGCTCTTCCCAGCCACCCTTTATAGGGCTTCCTATCTCCACCCCGCCCTCCTTCCAGGCTTGTTCCCTCTCCTGACCGGGCCCAGCTGTGCGTTCCCCCAGGTGTTTCCCTCCAACCACTAATCCCTTCTGGGCTCCTTTGCCTAGCTGGCAGGGTGGGGTTGAGTGTGAGCCATCCCCAGCTGAGGGCTCCTTGGCCTTGCTCACGAGGGGCTGCCCCAGCCAGCCTCTGAGCTACTGAGCTTGCCTGGCCTTGCTCATGAGGAGCTGCCTTAGCCAGCTTCCGTGCTGCCTGCTTGGCAATGCTGGGCGGGGCTACCCATCTCCTCCCGCAGAATGCCTGTGGCAGCCCCCCCTGTAGAGGCTTGGCTTCTAGCAACTCCTGAGCCAGGCTGCTGTCTTCTAGCCCTGGCGTGGCCATGGGCTGTCTCAAGCTGCTGCAGCAGGGGTAGCTGGCTGGGCTGCCGGGATCAGCCACAGCTGCACCATGTTGGCTGGCTACTGGGCTTCTCTGGCTGAGCTGATTAGGGAAGGTGGGCCCAGCTGCGGCCCCTTGGCTGGCTGCCCAGCTCTTCCCACAGAGTGCCCTCAGCAGCTCCACCCGGAGGGGCTGGCTTCTGAGCACCTCCTGAGTCAGGTTGCCATCTTCAAGCTGGGGTGGATGCTGGGGCGTGGCTCTGAGTTGCTGTGGCTGCTTCTCCCCCTTTGCAGGTAAGGGCCCTGCTTGGGCTGCTGCTGGGTCCCAATTCTTCCTGCCTCTGCCCTCCCCCTTTGGTGTAGGCAGGTTCTGGCCCTGGCTGCTGGCTGAGGTGGCAGGACTGCTGTCTCCTGGCTGCTTCCCCCTGCTTCCTCTTGTTGAGGCCGGGGGCTGTGCCTCGGACCCCGGACGAATAGTACCCATTAAAAAGTTGTAGTGGCCCAAATTCCATCATTTGAAGCACAACTCCTTACTTAACCCAACTCATTTATTTCCTTCATTTATACCCCACCTATTCCCCCATTAGGGACCCAAACAGCTTACATTGCAGAAAGTTCCTAGTAGGCACATACCTATAGCAGCAGATAGTACCCAGCAGCATACAATTTAGTACCTGTCCCCATCAAAGCATCATTCCTATAACCTGGGTAGAAAGCCCTCCTGAATAATTCAGTTACCTATAGTTTGCAAAAAACCAGGAGAGTGGGGGCTTTCCTGATCACCACAGACACTTTAGAGGCCCTTTAGGCAGCACACCTTGTCCTGTTCCCTTTTAAGTTTAGGTGGTGCCCCCCCCCGCCCCGCTTCCCAACCCACACTAGCAATAGGATTCTTCTTTTCTGGTAACCCTGTTTTCGTTCTGAATTATTTAAATAGTATACTTTTTTCAATTCTATTGTATTCTTTATTGGATGTCCCAGTTATTGAACACAAGGACTTACACTGTGTAATCTGCCTTGGGTCCCAGTGAGAAAGTTGAACTATAAATAGTTGTAAATAAAAATAAAAAATAAAAACCAGTCGCTTGAGCCTCAGTTATGAATCTCATTGAATGACTTCAGGCCAGCCACTGAGTGGTCCAGGAGATCATGCATCTTGGGCTGCCTATAAAACTCAAACTGCAGCTTCAAGAAGCCTCCATTTGCCTTGGCATGAAGCAGGAAAGGGAGAGTGGGTTTCATTCTTCAACCTCCAGGCTGGTTTTGCTATTTGAAAACCATTTCTCTGCTTTGCTGTTAACATTTGAAAAGAAAAATAGATGCTATTTTGTCTTTTTGAGCCATAACCGAGATGTCACTGAGAAACCCATATATGCCTCATCAAACTCCATGGAGGAAGGAAAAGATACAAATGTGATAAATAAGCTTCACTCTGCTTTGGGCTCCTCTCCTGCTATGGAACATTTGCCCAATATGGTAAGAGCTGCAGAAATTTGTATCACTTAAATTGTGCATGTGGCTTTCAGAACTTCATTATTTATTTTGCTTCATTTATGTCCCCAAACGAGTGCTCCTGTCTCCTGAGGCACCATTGTTCTCCTCTCCTCCATTTTTCCTCGCAACAACCCTGAGAGGTAGGCTAGGCTAAGAATATATGACTGGTCCAAGGTTAGCCACAAAATTTCCATGGCAGAGTAGGGAATTGAAACTGGGTTGCCCAGATCCTAGGTTGTCACTCTAGCCACTACACCAAACTGGCTCTCATTGAACCTAAGTTGATAAATCAGAAAAACTAGTTCAGTTAGAACTGAATTGGTTACGAGATCAGGTCTGCAATATCCCCCAGGGGTCAGGTGTGTAGGAGCAGGCTTACCTATCCAGACAGCACATAGGAGACGTGGTTATGAAATGGAGCCAGGAGGTCTTTGGTCAAATCTCACCTCAACCTCAATCACATCTGATGGCCTCAGGCAGGCTGCTCCACCCCCACCCCCCATCTGCAATTTGCCTCATAAGACTCTTGTGTTAATTACAACAAAAGGATATGAAGAGTTTGGAGCATTCTAAAGCACTAAATGAATGCTATGCATTCTTCTTTCTTTCTTTTTGCTTCTGTGAAACCTAGCTCCAGAATATATTAACTGTGCAAAGAATCATTTTCCAATTCAGGAACAGTTTTGAAAGAGGGGGAGGACCCCACCTTTAGAGGAAAAAAACCCATCCTAATAAGTTCACCCAGCTGAAACAAATTAGCTAGTTCGTCTCTCTGGAGTGGGTACGCTGGCAAAGTTAAATCTCCATCTGCCCATGCTTGTCTTGTTATTTAATTAAGACAAAGATAAAGATGACAGCCCAATTACCTTGAAATGTGAATTTCAGCTGCAAGTGGAGAGCCTTGCCCCTGACATTCAGGGATGTAGAGGGGTGCTGAGGGCTAGTACTTCATCACGAGGGTTTTGTCAGAGAGTCCTGCTAAAACCAGGAAAATGACAAGGATCTGGTGTGTGCGGTGAAGGGAAGGGAATGCTATGAAGCCCAATTCTCTTTGACCTTAAGCAGAAATCGAGTGACCTCTATAGGCACTATCCAGACTCCAGCTTCTATTTATGTGCACAAAAATCACCACACTGGGGCTTACACACAAGGCAACATTTAATAGGACTGTCATCCCTTTCTCTGCTACTTTGCTATGGCATTGCCTGGGAGGATAGCCAGAACTCTATTCCCAGATGTTTGGTTCCCTTCTCTAGTTGTTTACCTGACACTCCAGGATGTTGCTACAGCAATAAGACTGATTTTGCAATGTAGTTACCTAAGAGTTTTGTCAATACAGATAGGGATGCTTTCCTCCTTCAGTTTGCATCTACTCAGAGAACGTGCCATGCACAGAGATCAGACATGGCTGCCAAGTATTTATGCCAGCCATCCAGTATTCCGTATGCCTTTCTACCCAGGGATATGGTTGCCAGTCCATATGTTGCATAAATAGGTGTGCTTCTGAAAGTAAAAAAGCAGATATTTGCACAGTCAGATTTTAGAGAAGAGTGTACAAGCCAAGCCAAGCCCAAATGGGAGTTCTTGTTTCAATATCTTTCTTGACAGGTTGGATGAGATTCAATATCTTTCTTGACAGGTTGGATGTGAAGCTGAAGGCCTCTGTGCCAGGATCCCCCTTCATCATCAATATACAGACACAACTCAGCTGCCACAATCCAGAGAAAGAGAGGAGGTCCATTTCTTGGCTGTGATGGAGAATGCTGTTCGAAGAACTGGATTTTATTTGTAGAAAAGAGCAAGAGTCCAGTAGCACCTGTAATACTAACATTTGTGGTAGGGGATGAGTTTTCCTGAGTCACAGGCTGACTCACAGCTCACTTCTTCAGATGCTGTGACTCACGAAAGCTCCTACCCTACCACATATTTTGTTAGTCTTACAGGTGCTACTGGACTCTCTCTTTTCTACTGCTACAGACAAACACAGCTACCTATATGGATTTTATTTAAAAGCTGGATCAAGATAAATCAAAGTTCCTATGTCAGAGTTTGGATATACTTCCTGAAATTTTGTGGTTAACAGCTAGGGGTCCAGCCTCCTATAGCAGGAGATAGGGTTGCTAACTCTGAGTTGGGAAATTGCTGAAGATTTGGGGGCAGGGCCTGGGCAGTACAGAGTTTAGGGAGGGAAGAGAGCTCAGCATGGGTGTGATGCCATAGAGTCCACCCTCTGAAGCTGCCATTTTCTCCAGGGGAACTGATCTCTGTAATCTGCCAATCAATTGTAATGCCGGGATAAATCCAGCCATCACTTGGAGGTTGGTAATCTTAGTGGCAGACCTCCCAGCAATCCAGTCTGTTGCTTTCTGGGACATGAGGAAAGAGGGGATGTTGGGGATTTATGCCAGCATCGCGCCAGCACACTGCCTGACATCAATTCCAATGAAAACCAAAAGTGATGTAATGAGATGCTGTAGGATTTGCATAGTCTCTATCATTTTACCACTGAGTTTTGCAAATCCTAAGAGCATTTCATGATATCACTTTCAGTTTTCACTAGAAGTGATGTCAGTGCACCAGTTCTTGCCCACCAAATGCTCCCAGGGAGGGTTGCAGGACACAGCCTGGCAACTGGTGGAAGATTTACCATGGGGGGACCTCACTGGCAATGTGCTGATGTCAGTGGCAGCGCAGTAACATCATTTCCCATGTATCAGGAAGTGACACCACTTCTGGAAGTGATGTCATTGCGCCCGGTGGGAGTGTGCCAACTGTGTGTTGACCTGGGAGTTTTTTGGCCTCCTGGGCCCGTTCCCCAGGCCTTTCCCCCCACCACCGGCCAAGTGAGTGTCATCAAGAGGCTGAGGCTGGGAGTGGGAGATTCCCCCACTATCACCGGGGGACTGGCAGCCCTATCTGCATCAGAAGCAGGCAGACAACTCAAAGGGACACTGCAACTAATTCAAGACTTTGATAAAGATACACCCAAACCAATACAACTCTTTCAAGACAGTCAAGAATGCATAAGCCTTACAAAATGGAGAACATCATCTCCAGAAATAAACACACATATATAAAACATCAGTTTACTAAATGAAATACGCACGAAGAAGGGCTTGTTGAGTTACAGTATTGCCCTACAGAAGAAACGATAAAGGATGCACTCACAGAGTCACTTCCTTGAGACAAATCTGGAAATCTGAGTAAGAAGATGAATCTTGTGGATGTTATATATTAGATCTTGAGAAGGGATATTGGAATACAGCAATGTCTTGTGCTCAAAGACAAGAAGAAGATCCTTCAATGGGCAGCAAACTCTAGTTAGACGGGACTGGAGGGGGAGTAAATTTTCCCTAATAAAGGGTTTTCTCCTTGTCTTTTTGCAGACTGTTACTCTCCTCTTTCTTCTGAGAACTCTCCAGAACTCTCTCAGCTAGCAAAGCAAAGTAAGTTGATTTCTTCTCTTTCCTTCACCATCCTGGCAGGAAGGGGGAGACCTAGGACTTACCTTTAGAAGCTTCCTTGCATGCATCCAAAGCACATGCACTCTCAGAGAGGCATGATGACATCACTTCTGGGAAGTGACATCACTTCTGGGAAGTGATGTCATGATGCTGGCCATGGTCGTGCTCCTGCGCTTTGCGCGGGGCTAATTCTGGCCCATTTGGAGCTAAAATTGGCCCCAGCGAAGTGCAGTAGCATGCCCGCAGCCAGCATGATAATGTCACTTCAGGAAATGACATCATCACGCCCCACCGGGAGCATGCCCTGTGCATGCTTTCCTGCGTTGCCTGCCAGTGGAGGGTGATCATCAGGAAACTGGGCTAATGCCTGGGAGATTGCCTGCCACCAGTGGGCTGCTGGCAAGCTTAGCTTATAGATGGTGGCTAGAGTTCTCTTGGAATCACAACTGATCTCCAGGCCACAGTTTCCTTGGAGAAAATGACACCTTTGGAGGGTAGAATCTATGACATTATACCCCATTGAGGTCCCCCTCCCCAAACGCTGCCCTCTCCAGACTCCACCTCCAAATCTTCAGGAATTCCCCATTCTGGAACTGGCAATCCTATGGGGAACTCAGTGGGGATGTCATGCCATAGTGGCTCCAAAGCAGCCATTTTCTCCAAGGGAACTGATATCTGCAGTCTGGAGATCAGTTGTCATTCCAGGAGATCTCCAGGGCCCTATGTGAGTATGTGCACCCGTGCATGCACACGTTTGTACAGAGGAACATTTGGTTATCGGAGATGCCACTTGTAAGCTGAAAGGGTATCGCTGTCAGGTATCCTCTGGGCAAACAGGCCCCAGTAGGGTTGCAACCCTCAAGGTGGGACCTGGAGATCTCAAAATTACAATTAATCTACAGAGTCTACAGAGATAAGTTCCCCTGGAGAAAATGGCTGCTTTAGAGAGTGGACTCAATGGCATTTTACTCTAATGAGCTCCCTCACAGCCCCAAGCACGGCCCTCCCTAGGCTTCTACCTTCTAATTCTTCAGAAACTTGCTTCACTTTTATGTGTGTACAGCACCTACACATTGCATGCAATGTGGATTTGAACTGGGCTTGGCTGGGTTGCCCAACTCAGCCTGGAAATCAACAGGAGACGAGGGGAGCGTGGACTGTGATGGCAGCTGTCGGTGACAGTGTGACATCACTTCCAGAGAAACTCTGTAAGTGATTTCTCTAGGGATCCCAGGCCACCCTGTGGCACCCCCTGCCCAAATCGGCCCGCTGCAAAGCATGCGCACACTCCTGGGCCCACATGAAAGGAGTCAAGAAAAGGTGAGTGCTGGGTCCCCCACTTCCACTGGGAGGATAAAGGGACCTGGCGACCCTAGATTTCACACCTCTCTAGAAATTAAAGGATTCCTAGAGAAGTATGAAGTCACTTCCAGTTGTTCTCTGGAAGTGATGTCATGTCATCAGCCTAACAGCCATTTCCCCCCTCACACTGTCAGAGCGATGGCAGAAAAGAAGGGCTTCATCCTGGGTTCATTGTCCAGACAAGTGACCCAAGAAACTGCTTGGGGTAGTGCCAAAAAAGAGAGTACCAAGATGCTGAAAGTCCTGAGCGGGCTCCTGCCCATTAGAGTACACATGGGTTGCTTCTTGGGCACCTGCTACTTACTGGTGCTTGCTGGGTTCAAACCACAGGAGCTTGGTTCAGAACTGGTGGGCAATTGTGCAGGAGGAAGTAAGGTTGTCAACTCCAGCTTGGGAGACTGAGTGCAGAGCCTAGAGAGGGTGGAGTTTGGGGAGGGAAAGATCAGCAGGGTTGTGATACCATAGAGCTCACCCTTCAAAACTGCCATCATCTCCAGGGGAACTGATCTTTGTCATTTGGATATCAGTCAGTTATCATTCTAAGCTATCTCCAGGCCCTGCCTGGCAGCTGGCAACCCCAGGAGGAAGCTATGGGTGCACCTTGCTTGGGACCACAAAATAACTTGACATAGTCCTGACAAGGATAAGGCAAGTGATAAATGATTTCTGAGCTGCAAAGGCATTTTGCTAGAAAGTTATTTTTCCTCCAGAAGCAAGAGTCTGGTGGCACTGTTCCCAAACTTGTGAAGATTAACAGCCCTAGGAGTCATGAAAGAAGATGAATGCTGATGTGGAGAATGACGATATGTGTGCAGCCCCACTTTGTCTTAGCAGGCTCTCACCCAAAATGCCAGTCAAGCAACTTTAGCGCTGTCTGGAAATGAAATCTGCAAGAGAGCCAAGTAAGTAATGGCTCATTCCAAAGAAGAATGGAAGCTCTGGCCTGGCAGGCAGAATCCACTCATGACCCACCATCTGTGGAAGAGAGACTGTCCTTCCGGAGTATATATCAAGGGGACAGAAAGTCAGTTGTAAAGAGAAGGCTTTACATTGTTGTAGGTTTTTGTTGCTTCCTGTTGTAAGTGTGGGCAGCCTATTTTTATTTTATTTTATTTTATTTTTGCTATGTTCTTTCTGCCTTTGCCAAGTGTGAGTTTTGGAGAGAGAGCTCCCACCTGCCATTCCAGGAAAAAGATAAAAAAAAAGGAAGACAAATGGCAACAAGAAAGGAAGTCTAATGACCACAGCTGCCTTTGCCCCTTTCTTTTGCTTAATATGTTCTAGTTTCTGGGCATGCAAATAAGACTGAGAAGAAAGACAGAAATGATATAATGGTTGCTGGTATGCAAAAGCACTGATGGCTCCCCCAAATACAGTTCCTAGTAGGAAGCTTATATGTGAGGCTTGGTGAAGAAACCACACTGATCAAAGTTTTTGCAAAACAAGTTTTGGAAAAGTAGCCCTTTGTGAGCACTTTCCTCAAGGCCACGAGGGCATTCGCTCTGCTTCAGACTGAGGCCACTCCGTCAATTACCTTCTTAGTGGGCATGTTCAGCTCTCCCCAGGGGACGGCTGCCTGTGGTACGGAGTCTTTCATCCTAAAAATACAGACATTGTTTCTGCAGGATTCTGAAATCATGTACAGTCTGGCTTGATGTATGAATGCTTTAATAAGTGCCATTCAAGACTAGTTCTTGCTCCACAGAGAATGTGGGGTGGGTGGGGGTGTTTGGGGCCCTCGAAAAACTTTTCAGCACATCACTTCCATTGCAAGGTCTACAGATCAGACCCAAAACAATTTCATTCTTAGCAGTTATTATTGTTAAGTTCACTGAATGGCCAAATATCTTCAAACAAAAAGGTTTAATAAATAGTTCTGAAGAAAATAATAAAGGTTTTTTTTTCAAGGTTAAAGTTGAGTAAAATTCAAGCCAGTAACCAGGACCCTACAGAATTCATTTCATTTACTTAAAACGTTGTGAGCTGTGTCTGTCTTTGCAATGCCTGCCTGTTTGTTTCCTCACGGAGTTCTAGGTGGTGGTGTAACCTTAAATACTTATATGTATTTTGAGCCTGCAAATCCTACAAGAAGCAGCAGCACTTATCCCCACTGGTTTATAGTGCTTTTCGTTGCCCTTCCCACCAGGTATCCCTCCTGCCTGTGCAAAAGAGACTCTGGGAATGGTAGTACTTGATAGGATAGTTACAGGAGCCACAGCAGTTCAGCAAGTTGTTTGAGGTTGCTGCTCTAACACTGCTTCTGATGGGCTCCAGCCAATCCCCCAAGATCTGGACAACAGATACCTAAATAGAAGAAATGAGTTTCAAGCATGACCTGCAGTTTATCTTCATTTCCCCCCATCATGGTAATAGGGACTGCAGCCTGATGTGAGCCCCCGTAAAGTGTACCTCTTCCCCCCCACCCAATATGGGGGACCTGCCCTGTTGTCTCTTCCTTGGAATGAAATCTGAAGAAGTGGGAAGAGCTGCTTCTTCAACAGCTGGCAATGCTGGTGTAGGTGTGCCTTGGGATTCTTCACGGTTTCCTGTTAAGGGTTCCAGAAGGGGTGGATACCTCCTCCAACTCTAATTGCAGAACCCTAGCTTTCTCTGTCTCTGAAGCTTCATTTTTCACACATATCCAGTCAAACAAAAGTCACTGTCTGAAACTCCCTGTACCCTTAGAGTTTTCAAACTATCTTCCTAGTAACTCTAGGTTCTATGGAACTGATCTCAATGAGTCTCTCTACACAAGACACCTTGGTGCGTGTTCGTCAAGTGTAGGGAGATGCAATGTTACCTGGGAAGTGTGGTTTAAAAAGACAGAGCCAGCAGAGATTGCTCCTCAGAGGGTTTGTTAATTTCATCTTTGTCTCCCCCAAGGCTCTGTCAATTTCACCTCTCCAGTCTAAAACTGTGTGGGATTGCAACCAGAGGGCAATGAGGAATGGAAATGGGCTGGAGCTGTCTTCCAGAGCTGGGTTTGGACCTGGAGAGGTTATAATGGGAAGTTTCCCTTCTGGTATTTCACAGCCCCTTCACACAGCTCCAGTGTATAGCAAAACCTTAGCCCTGGCGCCAGTTCTGTCTTTTTACACTACCCTTCCTGGCTACCATTGCATCTCCCAACACATGTTCTTCATGTGTCAGATGTCTCATGTAGAGAGACTCTGAGAACATCAGTAAAATAGACTGGTGAGCCTAGAAGATTGCTTTGTCTGCAATTAGAAGCCAAAGGGGAATATTTAGTGTGTTTTGTGGAAAATATCAGTTCATGCTGGGTGAGATCTGGCCATGACTTCCACTGAAAATGTTTGAGAGTCGTTTGTGATGTAAATGAATTCTGTGTGCACAAAGATTGCTTGTTGGAGAAGGTAGCAAGCACTGGATATGAATAGATATGATTCCCCCCCCCAATTAATTGGATGATAACTCAAATTATTATTATTATTATTATTTGATTTGATTAGAATTTTACAAAAAGTTTAAATAGATACAAAAGTAATAACAGGAGAAAATATAGGCACTAATTTAATGGAAGCAACAAGGGGGAAAAGACATAGGTTGAAACATTTCCTTGAAATGTGTGTTCCATAATGTAATCCACAAGAACCATTTTTTCAATTTAAGGAATAATGACACTTCTCTTACAATGTTAGCTTGCACATTACATCAATAGACCACATTCTCTTCAGCCATTCAGGGACAAGAGGCATATTCATTACATGTCAGAGTTATTCACTACAAGGTATATGGAATACTGAGAGAATATTTAGCAAACATTTCTGTCTTCAGAGAATATCAGAAACTTGCTAGAATATCATTTCAACTTGCTAGGTAAAATTGGACATTCCAAGTCCAAGTAGCAAAGTTGAACATGCAGCAAGCTCAGAATATTTGTGAATATTTATTTCAGCTCTCCTTTTTGCCAAAGTCCTCTTTCACCCAACAACAGCACTTGCTGCTATAAATAACAGACTAAGGTACTATAATTAACAAAAGTTACTTTTTCTTTAGAGGGCTCAGTGGCAAAATGTGCTATACAAAATTATTTACAAAGTACAAACATGTACCCATAATTCAAAGTCCCAAATACAAACATGAATATCAAACATACAGGTCTTCCCAGTGCATTGAATGAACGCACATGAACATTTTTGAATGCATTATGGAATTGTGTGACTGTTTTGGTGGTACAGAAGTGGCCCCTGATGAAGTGGATATTTCGTGAAACAAGCTCAAAGAACGAGCCGGCAACTTGTAGGGCCTGGGGAACCCCCTGCTGGGCTTTTCCCTCTCTTTTTCCATCTTGACTTCCACCTGGATTTGGAGACCAAAGAATAAAACATTAACAGTCAGTTCACTTTCAGCTACAACGTCACACTTGCCTGTATGTCTTCGGCTACAACGCCGCACTTACCTGGAGTTGTCCACTTGGGAACCCCTTTGGTGCTTTTGGGGTTCCCGTGCTTCATTTGATTTGCATTTTGAACCTACGGCATATCAATTAGAGGGAGTCCAGAGCTCTTCAAGCAAGAATACACGCTAATAGAAGGACTTTAATAGCTCTATGAGACTACTTCGAAGGGACGTTGTGATATTCATGTTTGTATTTGGGACTTTGAATTATGGGTACATGTTTGTACTTTGTAAATAATTGTGTATAGCACATTTTGCCACTGAGCCCTCTAAAGAAAAAGTAACTTTTGTTAATTATAGTATCTTAGTCTGTTATTTATAGCAGCAAGTGCTGTTGTTGGGTGAGCTGTTGCTTTGCACTTGATTTTTGCCTTCTGTGTGTTACGGTTAAAAGTTCTCTTTCAAGCAACTACCAAGAGTGTAGTAGTGTTGTCATTTTTATCTTGAGTGGAGAACAAATGTTCATGTACACCCAACAAGGACTACCAAAATTGTGTGCTCAGCATAAGCAGTATTTGCCCAGGAAATATGCATGACGTGCTGTTGGTTCAGATTGCCTTCAGTATGGCAATTATGAATGTGGATAATTCATAAGCTCAGCATGAAATGAACATGGTTGTACCCAAACAGAAGTGACATTTCCTATTTATATAAAGATCCAGCCAGTTATAAAGAAAAAATGCTGCCACAGATATAAGATCGGTGGTCTATATCGTGCTAGTCAAACCCAAATCTGTTAACCAACTTCACTGGATGCCCCTGAGTTCTAATAATATGTATAATTTCATCATTATATATGCATAATTTCCTAATTTTTTATCATATCTTGTCTTGTATCTAAACTGAAAAGGCTTGAATGCTTTAGTTTTTCCTCACAGGAAAAGTGGTTATCTTGAATAAAGTGTTATAGGCATTAGAAAAAGTCAAATAAAATATGAGCTAATTACGCACATAGGAACATCCTTATACCAGCACAGAGACTCCTCACTCAGAATTGTCCATTTTGACTTCCAGAAGCTCTTGGAGTAGAGTGCCTCTGGCAGAGAAAGGTCTTTCCCAGTATCTGATACTCAACTCTTTACCTGGAAGTGCTGGATATTGGACCTGGACGTTTCTGCATGTAAAGCATCTGCTCCCCCACTGATCCACAGCCACAGTGAATTTATTTGCCCGTCCTGTGGGTCAGGAGTGGGGCTTTCAGTGACCTGCTTCAGAGGGGCTACTGGCTAGGACATGGAATTGTGGGCAATACTAGCTAGGAGACTCACAAAACGGTCCACAGAAATATTCTCCATTGAGTTTTGAATGTTGCTATTTTTGTGTCCATTTAGTTCTGTTTTGTACATAGTTATGCAGAGAGAAGGATACCAGTGTCAATAATAACTGCTGTTATATATTGCTCTTCTAGACAGATTTGGTGAACAAAGTCAAGATGGGTAGCTGTGTTAGTCTGTCTGTAGTGGTAGAAAAGAGCAAGAGTCCAGTAGCACCTATAACTAAATTTGTGGTAAGGTATGAGTTTTCGTGAACCACAGCTGAAGAAGTGAGATGTGGCTCATGAAAGCTCTTAGTGTTATTGTTATTCTCACAATGTAGCTGGGTCTGAGAGGAGTGGCTTACCCAAGGCCACCTGCGGAGCTTCTGGCAGTCGTGGCAGTTGAACTAACAGAGTGCTGATTCACAGCCCAACCACTTAACCGCTATGCTACAGAACTACCAAAATGATCAATTGGTGCAATAGCTTCAAGGGCTAAAGAGTTTTGATTGTTTAATTTGGACAAAAGAGGACTAAGTATGAGGCCATGATCAATGTTTATAAAATTAGTCATGGGAGAGTAGACAGAATTCCCCCTGCGCCTCCCCTAGCACTATCGCTCAAGTTCATCCAGTAAACAAAATGGGCAGCAGACTGAGGACAGACAAAAGGAAGTACTTCATTATGCCATGTATAATTGACTTATGGAACTCCTGTCAAAGGCAATAGTGATACCTGCTAGTTTAGATGGCTGTAAAAGGGGATTAGAGGCAAATTCAGAAGACACAGGCTCCCCAACACAGGAACCCATAGTACAGATGGATTTAGCTCCTTAAAAACCACTGCAAGACCTCAGTCCACCCCACCCCTATCTGATTTTTAAACTGCAATGATCCCCTGTAAAGTGGCATCAGGGGCAGAAGAAGCCAGCAGAAGGAAGGTCTGAATTTCGGGGAGGGAAGAAGGGTGTGTGAATGCATGGAGGAGTTACAGGCAAGGGTAGGGGCAAGAGAATTACAAGAGAGGATTGGTGGGTGGCAGGGGGCACCTTTGCCTCCTCTTCTAAACACCTTTCCCCTTTGCACTCCCTCCAGAAATCCTTCTCCTTCACCCCTCCCTCTCAAGGACCCATTTCCTTTACGTTCTCCTTCCCAAAGACCCTTCCCCTTTGCCCTCCCCAGACTCCATTCTCCTTTGCCCCTCTCCCTCCCCAGCCCCTTCCCCATGCAAAGGGGGATGGTGTTTGGAGGAACGGTGGCAAAGGGGAAAGTCTCTCTGCAAGAAAAGGGGCACAAGACCAGTGCAGCTCCCTGGAATTCCCAGTACTTGAAATGTTTGTGGGGTTCTGCTTGTAAGTTTTCTTATGGTTTTTTAGTATACTGGAATGATAAATGCTGAGATGATATGAATCACTTTTTTGTTTCACGTTTTATGTATCTGAACAGTATTTTAAAAAATATTTCCTTTTTACACGAGGTGAAATTCAGTGTCATTCAGCAACCTGCTTTCCTGGATATGTTTATATCACAGTTTATTTCAGAGTTTCCTGAACTATGCCTGAAACCTTAAACTGTTAATGTTTTAATAAAAAATATATGGACATTCAGGTTTGTTAGTATTCTCACAGTTCAAACTGAACAACACAGGAAGAAATGAGAGTATGTTTGTGTTGTAACATCTCTGCAGTGAGATTTAATGCCATTCACCAACCATAGGCTGCAGAGGAATGAAGAAAAATGGAACCAATCTGTGGCTCCGTATTTATTAGCATTTAGATAATATGTCCCATTCATCATACCCACAGGTGTGTTAAAAAAAGTGCCATGGTCCTATGTTCGGAGCACTTGAAACCATGATAAAATCACTTTCTTCTGCTCTCACAGGGAATTTTAAAAAAGATTCATCTCGATGAACTCACTCAAAGTTTCCCCCCTTCCTGATGGAAACCAAAATGTATAAAGGTAAGAGCAGGATCATTAAGGCCAAAAGAATCCACTACTTTGCTAATATTGCTGGCTTTTACATGAAAGGGAGGACAAACTTCCATTTTGGCAACCAGTAAAACAGTGAGAATGATGTAGATTTTGTTGCTTGTCACCCAGGCAACAAATTGCCCTCTCCTTGATCTTGTAGGGTTACTTGTGAACTATTTCCTCTTCAATGGGCTAGCCAGAATTTTCTAATTTATGATCAGGTTATCTGGACAGTTGTGGAGTAGAAAACCTGTCCTTCAGTCCTCTCCTATGCCTGACCTCCCCCCCCCCCCGCCATTTGCATGAATGGAAGCCTCATCTTAGCATGGTTTGGATCCAGTAATTTTTTAAAGACCCAGTAGATTTCCAGGGTATGAACTTTCAAGAGTCAGAACTCCCTTCGTCAGATACATCACCAGGTATCTGATGAAGGGAGCTCTGAAAGCTCATACCCACCTGAAACTCATCTCAGCATAAAACTATGACAGGCTTTCCCAGCCAGTGGAAGGCTAGCAACCCTACTCCAGCAGCTCCATGTCTCCTGGCACCTTCTTTTCACTCTGCCTGCTCATGGTTGCTTTTAAGAGCAATCCTTCCTCTTCCTCCTAGGGTTCCCAGCTCTGGGTTGAAAAATTCCTGGAGATTTGGGGCAGAGCCTGGGGAAGATGGAGTCTGGATAGGGGACAAATTTCAGCAGGAATGAGATGTCATAAAGTCCACCCTCTGAAGGTGCCATTTTCTCCAAGGGAACTTGTTGCACCAATATAGATAAAAGCACATGAAAATAATCAATACTGAGCAATACTAGGCCAAGCACTTGTATTCTAGATGAACTTTCAAACTTTGCATGAACCATCTGTGTGTTTTTTTCCTATGTGTTAGGTAATTCTAACAGGTGTGCTTTAATCTTTTGACAGTTAATTAAAATAGTGGACTCTATTGAGATTAATGTTCATCTATCAGAGATTCAACCATATTTTTTGTAACCCTCTAGCTTTTTCCAGAGTCTTTTTAATTATACCCCATTGGGCTGTTAAGTTAGACCACCATTCTCCCAGATCCCCTGGCTTGTGGTTAGCTGGGGTTTTCAGAAATGGCATTGCTGTGCCCTCATATCCATGGGCTATCAAAAGGGGGAGGCTCCCGTGGAGCTATGCACCGAGTTATTATAACAATATTCTGCAAAAACTAGAAAATCAGCCCAGTTGTCTTGCTGGTAATTTATGTAGCATCTTACGAATTGGTCCAGTATTTGATTAACTCTTTCTATTTGTCCGTTGGTCTCAGGATGATGAGCAGAGCTAATGCCTTGTTCATTTCCTGCTACTTGCAGTAGCTCCCACCAGAAGTTGGCAATGAACTGGACTCCCCTATCGGATATTACCTTATTTGGAAATTAGTGCAGTCTGACCACATGTTGCATAAAGAGGGTGACTAATTTCTTTGTGGTTGGAATTTTGGAGCATGGAATAAAGTGAGCTTGCTTAGAGAACAAATCAACCACCACTAAAATTACAGTTTTTCCCTTCAAGGGGGGGAGGTCAGTAATAAAGTCCATTGAGACCACAGCCCATGGTCGAGCGGGGATTTCTAAGGGTTGTAGAAGACCAGGTGGTTTACCCAGTCTGCTTTTCTCCATCAAACACACTTAGCAAGTGGATACATACTGAGAAATGTCCCTTTTCATGTTTGGCCACCAAAATTGTCTTTGTACCAGATGCAACAACTTTAAATATCTGAAGTGGTCAGCCAACTTGGAATCATGACATTGTTTCAACACTTCTCCCCTTAAACTGGCTGGAATATAAAATTTACCCTGTCGATACCAGTCTCCCCCCTCTTCCCTCTGTAGTTCATCTTTGGGTAGGGCGTCTCCTTCTTTCTCTTCTTCCTCTTTGACACTTTCCTCCCAGTTCGTGGAAGGAGCATTTTGATATTCCCTCACAACCTTTTCCTTTGTCCTCCCCTATTCCTATATGAGAAAACTAATTAAAAGCTATTTAAAAAGAAATGAAAAGGTGGCATTGAAACGTTATAAATAAATCATAGAATCATAGAATCATAGAGTTGGAAGGGGCCATACAGACCGTCTAGTCCAACCCCCTGACCATTGCAGGATCAGCCTAAAGCATCTCTGACAAGTATTCATCCAGCCTCTTCTTGAAAACTGCCAGTGAGGGGGAGTTCACCACCTCCCTAGGCAGCTGATTCCATTTTTGAACTATTCTGACAGTGAAAAAGTTCTTCCTAATATTCAGCCGGTACCTTTGTGCATGTAATTTAAGTCCATTGTTTCTGGTCCTACCCTCTGCTGCCAACTGGAACTGCTCCCTGCCCTCCTCCAAATGACAGCCTTTCAAATACTTAAAGAGAGCAATCATGTCCCCTCTCAATCTCCTCTTCTCCAAACTAAACATTCCCAAGGCCCTCAGCCTTTCCTCGTAGGGCTCAGTCTCCAGACCCCTGATCATCCTCGTTGCTCTCCTCTGCACCCTCTCGATTTTGTCCACATCCCTTTTGAAGTGAGGCCTCCAGAACTGCACACAGTACTCCAGGTGCAGCCTGGCCAAGGCAGTATAGAGAGGGGCTATGACCTCCTGCGATTTTGACGCTATGGCCCCTTTGATACAACCCAGGATTGAATTAGCCTTTTTTGCCACCGCATCACACTGACTGCTCATATTCAGTTTACAGTCCACTCTTACCCCAAGATCCCTTTCACATATACTACTACCCAGAAGTGTATCCCCCATCCAGTATTTGTGCTTCCCATTTTTGTGGCCCAGATGTAATACTGTGCACTTGTCTTTGTTGAATTGCATCCTATTCACAGCTGCCCACTTCTCCAGAGTATTCAGGTCCTGTTGAATTTTAATTCTATCTTCTTGGGTGTTTGCTACTTCCTCCCAATTTGGTATCATCAGCAAATTTAATGAGCAGCCCTCCCACTCCTTCATCCAGATCATTGATAACAATATTGAAAAGCACCGGGCCCAAAACCGAGCCCTGCGGCACCTCACTGGACATCTCCCTCCAATCTGATGAAACGCCATTGACCTCCACTCTTTGGGTGCGGTCCTCTAACCAGTTCCCTATCCACCGAACTGTCCTATAGTCCACTCCACAGTCTTCCAGTTTGCCCATCAGAATGTCATGGGGGACCTTATCAAAAGCTTTACTGAAATCCAGATAAATCACGTCAACAGAGTTCCCCCGATCCAGTAAGCTGGTCACTCGATCAAAGAAGGAAACCAGGTTGGTCTGGCAGGATCTGTTAGGAACAAAACCATGCTGACTTCCCCGGATCACTGAGCGGTCCTTCAGATGCTTACAGGTTGATCCCTTTAAAATCTGTTCTAATATCTTCCCAGCAACAGAAGTCAGACTGACCGGCCTGTAGTTTCCTGGGTCATCCTTCTTCCCTTTCTTACAGATTGGGATAACATTTGCTCTTCTCCAATCTTGTGGCACATCCCCAGTCCTCCAGGAGGCCTTGAAGATGATGGACAGGGGTTCTGCAAGTTCTCTGGAAAGTTCTTTCAGCACTCTTGGGTGCACCCCATCCGACCCAGGGGATTTGTATTCACCCTGTGCAGCCAGATGCCTCTCCACAACCTCTCTGTCAATGTCAACTAGCCACTCAGGTGTCCTGTTACATTTTCTACTATCTCTAGATGTGCCTGAGTTCTTCAGGGAGAAAACAGAGGCAAAAAAGTCATTAAGCCTGTCTGCTTTTTCTCTGTCCTGTATTAGAGTTTCTCCATCTACTTCCAAAAGCGGTCCAATTGCCTCTTTTACCTTGCATTTGCTTCTCACATATCTGTAGAAGTTTTTCTTATTGTAGCAAGCCCTCCTGGCCAGACCCAGCTCATACTGAGCTTTGGCCTCTTTGATAGCTGATCTGCAGTACCTAGTAACCCTCATATACTCCTTTTTAGAGGTCTGTCCTCTCCATTTCCTGAACATTTCCTTTTTCTCCCTTAGCTTATTCTGGAGCTCTCTGTGCATCCACATCGGTTTCTTGGAGCTCTTACCATGTTTCCATCTTGGTGGGATAGTGAGGGCTTGAGCTTGCAAAAGCTCATGTTTGAGAAGGGCCCACCCTTCACTCACTCCTTTCCCTTCCAGCACACTCCCCCACGGAATGACTCTCATTAAGCCTCTGAGTTCATCGAAGTTGGCCCTACGAAAATCTAACCTACAAGTCTGGCTACGAACTTCCTTGGCTCCCCACAGCAACTGGAATTCAAGAAGGACATGGTCACTTCCCCCTAAGGTCCCCACCACCTTCACCTCATCTACCAATTCTTACCTGTTGGTTAATATCAAGTCTAGTATGGCCGAGCCCCTTGTAGCGTCCTCCACCTTTTGAAAAAGGAAGTTATCGGCCAGGCAGGTCAGGAAATTGCGTGATTCATGACGCTTTGCTGAGCCTGTCGGGGAAGTTGAAGTCACCCATAATTACAAGGTTCTGATGTCTGGATACTCTACCAATCTGTTCAAAGAGGGCTGCATCCATTTCTTCTCGCTGGTCAGGTGGTCTGTAGCAGACTCCAACAATAATACCCTTTGTCGTTCCTCCCCTTATTTCTACCCATATGCTTTCCACTGGGCTGTCCACCCCATTCTCCATAACTTTTTGACAATCAAGCCCTCTCCTCACATACAACGCTACTCCACCTCCTCTTCTACCCTTCCGTTTTTTCTTGAACAACTCATACCCATCCACTAGCACATTCCAGTCATGGGAATAATCCCACAAAGTCTCAGTAATTCCTACTATATCGTAGCCCTCTGTTTGCAATAGAAGCTCAAACTCTTCTTTCTTATTACCCATACTTTGGGCATTGGTATATAGACACTTGTACCCTTGTACCTTTGTCTGACCTGTTCTACCCAGGTGGGTCCCCACTGTTTTCACTTCATCATTGAAATCGCCAGGTCAATCGTCTCCTTCCCCTTGCGACATCAGTTTAAAGCTCTCCTGATGATGTTCTCCAGGTTCGTTCCAAATATTTTCTTCCCTGCCCTTGAGAGGTGAAGCCCATCATGTGCTAGAAGGCCTTCTCTAAGAAAACCTATCACATGGTCCCAGAACCCAAAGCGCTCCTACTGGCACCACCGTCTCAGCCAACTATTCACCTCAAGTATGGTCCGCTCCCTGCGAGTTCCTCTTCGTATGACTGGAAGGATAGAAGAGAATACCACCTGTGCTCCCAATGCCTTCAACTGCCTTCCAAGAGCTTTATAATCCTCTTTAATTCTTTTGACAGTATTCACAGCCGTGTCATTCGTTCCCACATGAATCAGCACAAACAGGTACTTATCAGCAGGCTTGATGAGTTTCGGCAGTCAGTCGGTAATATCATGAATTCTGGCCCCCAGCAAGCAACACATCTCTCGGAATAGGGGATCTGGCCCAGAGACATGGCGTTCCATACCCCTGAGTAAAGAGTCCCCGATGACCACCACCTTCCGTTTTTTCCCCCTTCTGTGTGGCCCCATGTCCTCTACACACCCTCTTCCAGGTCTTTGTGGTTCTCCTTCCACTCTCATCTCTGTCACTATCTCTAGCACTTCAAAACGATTCTTGAGCTCAAGTGGACCAGAGCGTCTTCTTCGTTGATGTCTTTGGGTTTGTACTGTAGATCTGAGAGGAGGCTCAGAAGGGAGATCGACTCTTTCTTCTTCTCCTTGACTTTCCTCTTCTTGGCTGTGCAGAGCCCCCAGGCTGTTGTCAATAAAATCCTCCCCTTCCTTGATTTCTTGAAGGGTGGTGATCCTCTCCTCCAGGCTCTGAACCGTTTCTTCCAAAAGTCTGACCAGCTTACACTTCTGGCAAGTGAACTCCATCTTCTCTTCTGGGAGGAAAACAAACGTGGCACACTCCATGCAGGTGACTGCGAAGGGGGTTTCAGTAGACATGATTGCCTTCCAAATATATACCTAGAGTACTCTCAGCAGAGTTTCGGGTCCCTCAGGCAGATCCCCAGGCTAAAAGCCACAGGCCAAGAGCCCTTTAGGTCTTCTCTGGTGAGGAGGAGCCTTTTGTTTCAAAAGGTCACTTCCTGCCTAGCCCAGAAGAGCCCCAGGACAGTAGGGGGTGGGGCTTGTAACCAAGAGCAGCAGCAACCAGCAGCAAACAACAGCAATTCACTCAACCCCCAACAGCCCCACACAGAACTTAACCAGAACCACTCTCTAGCAAGCTACATAGAGCCCACTCACCCTCAGCTTCTCACGCAGTAGCTAGGAAAGGCAAAAGGCAGAAAGACAAAAAACCCTTACCTTCTAGCAGCAGCTCACCACCATGTGCTCTTGCCTCAGCCCATCTCTAGGGGGCAATGTCATCATGGACATGGTAACGACACTTTTGGTTTTCTGGCCACTGATGTTCCAGAAAGTTCCCCAGTCACCATAGACTTTATCATAGAGATTGGGGGATTTCTTAATGCATCTTGCAATCCTTGCAATCCGCCCTGAGCCTGCGAAAGCGGGGAGGGCGGAATATAAATATAATAAATTAAATTAAATTCCCCTCCCCATACCGTGCCCCTGAAACAAAGATTTTGGTTAAATACCAAAGACCTTAAAAATTTTAGTTTGGAGAGTCAAAGAACATAAACTAGCTAGAAGGATAGACCTCTTAAAAGATTATAGATGCAGAGGAGTTAGCCATGTTAGTCTGTAGTAGCAAAATCAAAAAGAGTCCAGTAGCACCTTTAAGACTAACCAACTTTATTGTAGCATAAGCTTTCGAGAATCACAGTTCTCTTCATCAGATGCATGGAGGGCAAGAAGAAACTGGTCAGATATATAGGTGGAGAGGGGAGGGTGGAGTAGATGCAAACAGTAGCTTCTGATATGGAGATCAGTTTGCTTCTGTTAAGGAAGTCAGTTACTTCTGATAATGAGATAACTGTTCATAGTGTCAGCTTGTGGCTAGATAAGGCTCTTCCTACAGGTTCCCTTTCAAAAGCAAACAGGAGTCCATTGATTGAACAAGGAAACTTTACTGCAGAAAAGGTCCATTATAGTCCACTGTCCTGAATAGGAGACTCAGGATGGTACACAGTCATTGTTACCAATGAAGGGCAAAGCATGAGGTACAGAGTAACAATACCCATCTGGATTCGCCTCCCCCCACAGTTCTCAAAACAACATCTTTCAGTCCTGGGAAGCTGCTCTCCTTCAAGGCCAATGCTTGGTGGAACGGTGTTAGACAAAACAGTCGCCTCCGGTGGGAATGCTGCCTGGGAATTGGTGCACCTGGGAAGAAAGCACTTAAACACTAGAAGCATTAGAAAATGGAGTCAGTACAGTTTAGATATACACTGAACCTGACACATAGTTTCTATTCAATCCCAGCTTGACTGAGTCAAATTTACATATGAATTCCAATTCAGCAGCTTCCCGTTGGATTTTGGTTTTGAAATGTTTCTGTTGAACTACAGTGACCTTTAAGTCCTTGATGGAATGTCCTGGTAGATTGAAGTGTTCTCCCACTGGTTTCTGGATGTCGCCATTTTTAATGTCAGATTTGTGTCCATTTATTCCTTTGCGCAGAGGTTGGTTGGTTTGTCCGATGTACAGAGCAGATGGACATTGTTGGCACATGAAGGCATATATCACATTGGAGAATGAGCAGTTGTAAGAGCCAAAGACAGTGTAGTTGATGCCATTGGGTCCTGTAATTGTATTTCCTGGGTAGATATAAGGGCAGAGCTGGCATCTGGGTCTGTTGCAGGGCCTGGTACCTGTGCTGGTGACTCTGCTAGCTGATTCATAATTGTAAGTGAGAAGTTGTTTCAGGTTGGGGGGCTGTCTGTAGGCAAGGAGAGGTCTTCCACCCAGGGCTTCTGAGAGAGAAGTATCATTTTCCAGGATGGGTTGTAGCTCACTGATGATACCTTGGATGGGTTTGAGCTGGGAACTATAGGTGACAACCAGTGGTGTTCCATTGTTAGTTCCTTTAGGTTTGTCCTGGAGCAGACTGTTTCTGGGTACTAGTCTGGCCTTGTCGATTTGTTTCCTCACTTCATTTGGTGGGTACTGTAGTCCCAAAAATGCTTGTTGTAAATCTCTTAAGTGGGAGTCCCGATCAAGAGCTTTGGAGCAGATACGATTGTAACGTAAGGCTTGGCTGTAGACAATTGACCGAGTGGTATGTTTAGGGTGGTAGCTGGAGGTATATAGATATGAGTATTGGTCTGTGGGTTTCTGGTATAAGGTGGTATTTATCTGTCCATTATGTAGTTGTACAGTGGTGTCCAGGAAGTGTACCTATTGTGTAGAGTGGTCCAGGCTCAGGTTGATACCTCCTCACAGGAGGACGGACTGTGCCGTGGAAATTTTACTGGGCGCCTCGCTGCCCAAGGGGCGTCTATACCCCATGAGCCCTAACGAAAGGGAAGAGCTCCGCAAATTCATTGACCTCAATCTTCAAAGAGGGTTCATTCGACCTGCTAACAGCCCCCATGCCGCACCAGTACTTTTCGTCAAAAAAAAAGGACGGGGGCTTAAGACTGTGCACGGATTTTCAGGGACTTAACGCTGTCTCTTCCAGCAACGCCTACCCCATCTCGCTCATCAGAGATCTACTCAACATCGTGGCTCAAGGTAAGATCTTTACGAAATTAGATTTCAAAGACGCTTACTTCCATGTTCGTATTAAAGCGGGGGATGAATGGAAAACCGCATTTAACACACCCCTCGGCCAGTATGAATATTTGGTTATGCCGTTTGGCCTGGCTGGGGCCCCCTCAGTTTTCATGTCTATGATCAATGAAGTACTACATGAATTCCTATACAAAGGTGTTGTGGTGTACCTAGATGATGTTTTAATCTATTCGGAGACTGAAGAGGAACACGTGGACCTCGTAAAAAGGGTCTTAACCACTCTCGTGAATAACAAACTGCCCATTAAGCTATCTAAATGTGAGTTCCACAAAACAGAACTCACTTACTTAGGCTACTGCATCTCCCAAGAGGGCTTGAAAATGGATCCAGGCAAGATTCAAGCAGTACAAAATTGGCAAACCCCCGCGACCCGCAAAGAACTGCAATCCTTTTTGGGCTTTGCCAACTTTTATAGGGAATTCATTGCGAATTTCGCTCAAATTACACTCCCCCTAACCGAACTGTTAAAAACCAAAGACAAGGGGGACCAAGCCAAAAAACCAAGTGCAAGATTGACTTGGACACCAGAATGCCAAACAGCATTCAATCACCTTAAAACGCAGTTCGTTTCGGAACCCGTTCTACAACACCGCCCCTTCATAGTGCAGGTCGACGCCAGCAACACTGCAATTGGGGGCATCCTATTGCAGCGGGGGGAGGACGGGAAGCTCAAACGCTGCGCCTTCCTTTCCCGAAAATTTTCAGAGGTGGAAAGGAATTGGAATGTGTGGGAAAAGGAAGCCTTTGCTGTAAAAGCCACTCTCACTACCTGGAGACATTGGTTAGAAGGAGCCCGTCATCCTTTCGAAGTTTGGACGGACCATAAAAATTTAGAGGCCCTACGCAGCCCCCGCAGGCTTAATGCCAAGCAACTGCGATGGGCGGAATACTTCTCCAAATTCTTTTTTTTTTTTTGAAAATTTTTTATTGGGTTAGAATCCATTATTTTTACATTACATTCAATTTTCCCCAAATTTTTCATTCCTAACCCCCTCCCTTTCCCCCCCTTTTGTTGACTTCCAACAGCTTTCCCACCCTTTGTCCCTTTTCCCTTACTTCTGTTAAATTCCTCTATCTAAAACAGATATACATTCTCTATTATATTAAGCAGTACATCCTTAACTACCTTTCTCGTTATATACCCAAACTGTAAGTCTTTGTTTCCATCTTAGATAAACAATTTATCCCATTTTCCAGTTTCAAATATTTCTATATATCACGAACCATAAAAATCTTACATTCAAATCAAACAATTTGACTTATTCTCTATATATTCCTCATTCTATCTTTTCATGGTAGTTCTATATAGCACATCACATAGTCAATCAATTTGACTCTTCTGTACATTCAGTTTGGTGCATATAAATCTTAGCAAAGAAAGAAAATATTGTTAGTTATTCACTCCTTATATTTAAACCTTATCATTAATTATTTTCTATCAATATTCTATCTATTAACCTATATATATCTATTTATATATCAATCTGTTAACTGCTTATTAATTCACATTTATCTCTTCCTCCCTCGGTAAAGTCACCCCCCTCTATTATACTTTTGTTATACTTCAGTAGTTCTCAAACTGCCACAGTTTTCCTCCCACCTCCCATTTCTTCTCCAGATATTGTTTCAGCTTCTCCCAGTCTGTGTTAAACTGCCCTGAGTCCAGATTTCTCAGTTTTCTTGTCATCTTATCCATTTCTGCCATGTACAGCAATTTGTAGATCCAATCTTCAATAGTTGGCACTTCTTGTACTTTCCATTTTTGCGCATACAAAAGTCTGGCTGCTGCTGTCATATAAAATATCAACGTCCTATGCTGGGCTGGAATTCCCTCCATTCCCAAGTTTAGTAGCCAAATTCAATTTCACGTTGAACTTTCTACCGGGCATAACTAACTTTTTGGCCGACGCTCTATCACGCATGCCCCAGCACAAAAGCAAAAGGGAGGAGACAATTGACACCGTCTTTTCGCCTACGCAATTAGGTGGCGTGGTGACCACACGCAGCCGCACAACCCAATCCCCTCAACCCGATCGGGGTGGAGACAAAAACTGAAAGCTGAAGTGGAAAAGGAGGGGGGGACGTGCCCAAAGACAAACTGCAGCAATCCAATCAAGGGGAATGGCTTTGGGGAGATCGCTTCTATGTACCCAAAAGTTTAAGAAAAGAGGTTTTACAACGCTGTCACGATGCTCCCACGGCAGGGCACTATGGATACTTAAAAACGCTTCACTTAGTGCTGTCAGACTGTGGCTAAATAATGTCCTTCTCACAGGTTCCCCTTTACAAGCAAACAAGAGTCCATTGTTTGAGTAAGGAAACTTTACTGTAGAAATGGTTCATTATAGTCCACTGTCCTGAATAGGAGACTCAGGATGGTACAAGATCATTGTTACCAATGAAGAGCAAAGCATGAGGTACAAGGTAACAGTTCCCAGCTGCACCAGCCTCCCCCCATAGTTCTCAAAACAACATCTTTCAGTCTCAGGAAAGTTGCTCTCTCTCAAGGCCAATCCTTGGTGGAACGGTGTTAGACATAATAATCTCGCATGGTGAGAAGTCGGCCTGGGAACCAGTGCACCTGTGGGGAAAACGCTTAAGCACTAGAAGCATTAGAAAATGGAGTCAGTACAGTTTACGTATACACTGGACCTGACATTCTGCCCCCCTTAAAACAAACTTCCCCCCGGTTTGTATGGGTAGCGAGTATGAAAAGCTTTAGTTAATCTAGGAGCATGAACATGTACAGAGTTCACCCACTCATCATAACCAGAATCAAAGTCCTTCCACCTAATGAGGTAAAAAAGCTGGTTACGTTTGAATTTAGAGTCCAGAATTTGTTGTACTTCATAGTGTATTTGATCATCTATCAAAGTTGGGATGGGTGGAGCTTTGACGTGCCATTTGTCATCAGTTGGGGCTCTCTTTAAGAGACTGATGTGGAACGTATCATGAACATGGCGCAAATTTTTGGGTAAATTTACGGCAACAGTCACTTTGTTGATTACTTTGCGCACCGGAAAAGGTCCGAGGAACTTCAATGCTAGTTTGCGGCTGGTTTGGGCCAGTTTCAAATTCTTGGTAGAAATGTAGACATGATCTCCAGGATGTAAATCCCAATTGGCCGCACGATGGCGATCTGCATATTTTTTGTAATCCTGCTTGGCTTTCTCGAGGTGTTGTTTTATAAGAGTCCATTGGTGAGTGGCCTCCCCCCACCATGAGGATACATCCGGCGAACTAGGGGAATGAAGAGGGGGAGCGTCCGCGGGAAAGGGTTGAAGTGAGCTCCATATACGACTTTGAAAGGAGCCTCCCCAGTGGAAGCATGTACACTGTTGTTGTATGAGAATTCAGCTAGAGGGAGAAGGTCCACCCAGTTATCTTGTTGGAAATTAATGTAGCAACGAAGGAATTGCTCTAAGATCTGATTAGTTTTTTCGGATTGTCCGTCGGTTTGTGGGTGGTGGCTTGAGCTGATTCCTTGTTCAATATTCAACATTTGTAAAAGCTCCCGCCAGAAGTTGGCAACGAACTGTCCGCCGCGATCCGAAATCACCTTGGACGGAAAAGAATGTAATTTTACGATGTGTTTCAAGAATAAATCCGCCAATTTTCGAGCAGTGGGCACAGCAGTACATGGAATAAAATGCGCTTGTTTGGAGAACAGATCTACCACTACTAAAATGCAATTATGTCCTTTTGAATTGGGTAAATCAGTGATAAAGTCCATGGATATTATTTCCCAAGGTCGGTTAGGTGTTTCTAATGGTTGTAGGAGACCCGGAGGTTTCCCTTTCCGAGTTTTGGCGCTGAGGCAAATGGGGCAGGAACCAACATATTGAGAAATGTCCTTGCGCATGCCCGGCCACCAGAATTGCCGTTGTATTAAATGTAACGTTTTTAGGTATCCATAATGACCGGCCGTGGGGGCATCGTGACATCGCTGCAAGACCTCCCGCCGGAGGCTGTCAGGGACATAAAATTTGGTTCCGGCTAGCCAATCCCCCTGTGGGGATTGAATCAGCTTAGTTTTGGGTGCTTTACCCCCCTCCTTTTCCACTTCAGCTTTAAGTTTCGTTTTCCACTCTTGGCTGTGCGGGAGGGGCTGGCTTGTTCGGCTGCGGGTAGTCACCACGCCTCCCAATTGCGTAGGTGAGAAGACTGTGTCTATAGTCTCCTCCCTTTTGCTTTTGTGTTGGGGCATGCGCGATAGTGCGTCTGCAAGAAAGTTAGTTTTGCCTGGGAGGTAATTTAAAGTGAAATTAAATTTGGAAAAGAATTCTGCCCATCGCAATTGTTTGGCATTTAGTCTGCGAGGGCTTCAAAGGGCCTCCAGATTTTTATGATCAGTCCAAACTTCAAAAGGGTGCCTCGCCCCTTCTAGCCAATGCCGCCAGTTAGTGAGGGCTGCCTTGACAGCGAAGGCTTCCTTCTCCCATACATTCCAATTCCTCTCAGCCTCAGAGAACTTCCTTGATAGGAATGCACAAGGCCGCAGTCTTTCATCCTCCCCCTTCTGCAATAATACCACTCCAATGGCTGTATCGCTGGCATCGACCTGCACTACGAAAGGACAGTTTTCGTTGGGGTGGGAGAGGACGGGTTCTGTAATGAACTGCTCTTTTAGGCATTCAAAGGCTGTTTGGCAATCGGATGTCCATGGTATTCGGGAGGAGGGTTTCTTTGCCTGGTCCCCTTTATTTTTGGTTCTTAATAGTTCTGTTAGGGGGAGCGTGATTTGCGCGAAATTTGCAATAAAATCTCTGTAAAAGTTGGCAAAACCCAGTGAGGACTGTAGTTCTTTACGGGTGGTGGGAGTTTGCCATTCTTGGATCGCTTGTATTTTAGATGGATCCATCTTCAAACCCTCTGAGGAAATACAGTAACCAAGGTAGGTGAGCTCGGTTTTATGGAATTCACATTTGGACAACTTGATGGGCAGTTTATTTTTCATTAATGTAGCCAGTACTTTTTGGACTAGTTGAATGTGGTCTTCCTCGGTGTCTGAGTAAATTAACACATCATCAAGGTACACCACAACTCCTTTATAGAGGAATTCATGTAAGACTTCATTTATCATGGACATGAAAATGGAAGGGGCTCCCGCCAAACCAAACGGCATAACTAGATACTCGAACTGTCCGAGGGGCGTGTTAAACGCTGTCTTCCATTCATCCCCTGCCTTAATACGAACGTGGAAGTAAGCATCTTTCAAATCTAATTTTGTAAAGATCTTACCTTGGGCCACGACGTTGAGGAGGTCTCGGATGAGCGGGATGGGATAGGCGTTGTTGGTTGACACAGCATTAAGTCCTCTAAAGTCCGTGCATAGCCGGAGTCCCCCATCTTTTTTCTTTACGAAGAGGACCGGAGCCGCATGGGGACTATTGGCTGGGCGGATGAATCCCCTTTGGAGATTGGTGTCGATGAATTTCCTGAGCTCTTCCCGTTCACGGGGATTCATAGGGTAGAGTCGGCCTTTGGGCAGTGAGGCCCCTGGTAATATCTCGACTGCGCAGTCGGTTCTTCTGTGCGGGGGTAAGGTATCGGCTTCTTCTTCGGAGAAAGCGTTCAAGAAAGGCCAATAATATTCGGGTATTTGTTTTATGTCCTCCCGGGTGAGCAGAGCCTTTTCGGTGCGGGAGGGATCACTGCCCCAATTTTGGTCCCATCGATGGGTTTTACAGTTGGCGTGGTTGAAGGTGACGCACCCTTCTGCCCAATTTATGTGGGGGTTGTGATCACAAAGCCACTTGCTGCCTAGAATTAACGGGTATTTGGCAGTAGAGCTGATGACGAAAGATCTTTTCTCCCAGTGTTGGCCCATGCCCGTGACCACTGGAATTGTTTCTGTGGTAACAGGGTTCATGTTAGTGCCATCCATTTGTTCAAAAATCACCGGGTTTTGCAATTCGCGGACTGGTAAAACCAGTCCATTGACTAGGGCTGGGGCGATGATGTCTCTTGAACAGCCCGAGTCGATGAGAGCTTGTACACGGATGTGCATCTTCCTCTCCGGGTTAAGCAAAGTCACAGGCATGAATAATATGGACCCAGGCGGCCGGTCCCGCGTAGGGACTGGTTTGGGGTGGATCTGTCGTTTGGGCCCTTTTACGACAGATCCATTTCGTTTCCCGACTGAGGGCTTTCTGGATTTCCCTCTACATTTGGGGAAGCGGGGTCGTATTCCATGATTTCTTCCGCCTCTAACCCCCTGTCTGAGGCAGGTCGCAGGGGAGCGCCGCGACCTCTGCCCGTTCTGGGAGCTGGTGTCGGGCGTTGGAATGGAGGAAATGGGGTAGGGGTTGGACGCCGTAGTTGGAGTGGAGGTCTTTGCACAGGCCGGTAGGGGCATTGTGCTGCAAAGTGACCGGCTTGTCCACATTGCAAACACAACCCTTGCTGCCATCTAGCATCTCTCGCTCCGCGAGTTGCGTATCCAACACCCCGTCCTCCCTTCTGTAGAGTCAGAGGGCGTCTTTGTCCCGTTTGTTGTTGTTGTTCGACCAAGTGGACTTCCAAAATGCGATTTTCAACTTCGCACGCGAGTTGGATCCAGCCCAATAGAGTAGGAGGGTTGTCCTGCATAAGGGCTCTATCTAGAAGCCTCGGGTTCAGCCCTTGCTTGAACAGAATAATTTTGGTGGATTCCTCACACCTAGGGCATTTAGCAGCTAGTTGTCGGAACTTTGTAACATAGTCTCTTGCCGACATGCTGCCTTGTCTAATGGCTTGCAATTCTGTTCGGGCCCTAGTTTCCTCTAAGGGGTCTTCGTATTGCGCTCGAATAGCATCCACCAACCCCTGGAGAGTATTAAGTTCCGGGGCCCCAATATTGTACAGTCCTACATACCAGTCTGCTGCCTTGCCTTGTAGACGAGAACCGAGATGCTCAATTTGGCTGGCCTCGGAACCAAAGAGGTGTCCCCACCGGTTGAAGAATTGTACCACCTGCACTAGGAAAAATCCCAGTTTGGAGGGATCCCCGTCAAAAGTAGCTTCTAGTTTCACCCAGCCCATGGGGAGGTCTTGTCTCGGAGCTGGTGCTGGGTAAAAGTCCATCGGAACCATCAATGGCCCTTACGGCACGAGGAGGGGTTGTTGGGGCCAAGGTTGTGGCAGCGGTGCTGGCTGTGCTGGCGGCGGTAGCCCCGGCTGGGCTGGTGGCGGCGGCACCGGCTGTGCAGGCGGCGGTAACACCGGTTGGGCTGGCGGCAGTGGTCTTGGTTGGGTTGGTGGCGGTAGTAACGGCTGGGCTGGAGGCGGCAACCGCGGCCGGGCTGGTGGTGGCAACACCGGAGGCGTCGGCAGTAGCGGTTGAGGTGGAGGTGGCCGTAGAGGTTGGGCCAAGATCGGCCGCTGAGGGGCGGGTCGGCGGGGTCGTAGTGGTATAGGCCCCACCGGTTGATTAGGAGGTGGTAATATTGGTTGGTCTAGAGGCAAACGTACCGGTTGCTGTAGAGGTATTAGTTGCGGTCGAAGCGGAAGGGGCCGCAGCGGCGAAGGCCTGATGGGTGTTGGACCGCGCGGGCTTACCCCTCTCGGCGTTATTACTCTGGGAAGTAGGGGCTGTTCCTGTGGCCCTGGTAGACCTTCCCTTGGGATTTGCTGAATGGGAACAACTTCGGGCGGTTGGTGTGGCGATCCCTCCCTTGGAGGAGCCGGAGGCTCTTCTGACTGATCCGGCCGGACCGTTATTGGGGAAGCTGGAGGGGGTATCACCGGCGACGTGGTCGGACGGGTTGGCCCTTCCTCAACGTCTCTAGGCACCTCAGCTGGAGTATCCCCGGGAGGTGGATCTCCGTCTGGTCTAAGGGGTTCCGTTGGAGCTTCTCCAGGCAGCTCAACTGGAGTATCCCCGGGAGGCGGAACTTCATCCAGTCTAGGGAGTTCCGAGGGAGTTTTTCCCGGATCTTCAGGATAGGTTTCCTCCTCTCCTTCCAATCGGGGAGGGTCGATAGGGCCCTCGCCAGTGAGGCAGGATCCTTCTTCACTCTCAGCCGGGTAACTTGAGTGCGGCGGCTGCCACGGGACGATATCCCTCATATGGGGAATAACGCTTTGTAGTGTTGCTATTTGTACGGCCATCTCCTCAGGTGATGGTCTCTCGCCTGCTACCATCACCGAGAGCAGATGTATGGCATGAGCTAGGCTGTCCTCCATGTCGATCAATCTAGCTTCCAGCTGTTGGACTCGACTTGGACCCGATTGTCCCATCGTAGCACCTCCTGCGGCAGCGGCTACCGGGGAAAACGGCCCCCAGGGTGGAGGGTCTCCCTGCTCGTCTTGCGATCTCGCTGCTAGAATTCCTTTGGCTAGGCCCGTCACTGCCGAAATGCCGGAATCTACAGCAAGGGTGCGATTTTGCATCTGCACCCAACTTGATTCAGGAACCTCCTGTGGCTCCTTCCACTGGGCAAGTTCCAAATAATCCCAACTTAGGATGCCGCAGCGGGACGTATCCCATTCCGTGTGCTCGGTCGTTCTATTCCAAAACAGCCACGGTTGGCTGCTGTCAAATTCAGGGACTGTCTCTAGGCTCCGGCGCCCGTCCATGGATAATTGTTGGTGCACCCCACTGGCCCTGCGCTCCCTCGTTTCTCGGGGTCTGGGTCCCCACTCCGACGGTGTGGGTAACGAGAACAAGGGGAGGGTGGTGGCCGTTGGCCTTTCCCCTCCACGGCCGAGATCGATGAGAGGCGGGGTAGTAGTTGAAGCTCCGTTCCCCGTTGGTACAGGCTCCTGGGGTTGCACCGGTTGTTCGTCGGGAGGCGCATACGGATCAAACAAAGGATCCCTGTCCGGGACTGCCTTGGATTCCGCTGGGCCCGACTCAGGCATGATTGGTAACAAAATGTCAGACTGTGGCTAAATAATGTCCTTCTCACAGGTTCCCCTTTACAAGCAAACAAGAGTCCATTGTTTGAGTAAGGAAACTTTACTGTAGAAATGGTTCATTATAGTCCACTGTCCTGAATAGGAGACTCAGGATGGTACAAGATCATTGTTACCAATGAAGAGCAAAGCATGAGGTACAAGGTAACAGTTCCCAGCTGCACCAGCCTCCCCCCATAGTTCTCAAAACAACATCTTTCAGTCTCAGGAAAGTTGCTCTCTCTCAAGGCCAATCCTTGGTGGAACGGTGTTAGACATAACAATCTCGCATGGTGAGAAGTCGGCCTGGGAACCGGTGCACCTGTGGGGAAAACACTTAAGCACTAGAAGCATTAGAAAATGGAGTCAGTACAGTTTACATATACACTGGACCTGACAAGTGCAACGTCAATTTTGGTGGCCGGGCATGCGCAAGGACATTTCCCAATATGTAGCGTCTTGCCCCATTTGTCTCAGTGCCAAATCCCGAAAAGGCAAACCACCAGGCCTATTGCAGCCGTTAGAAACGCCAAGCTGACCGTGGGAAATAATTTCTATGGACTTTATCACTGACTTACCCCCCTCAAAGGGGCACAACTGGATTTTAGTCGTAGTTGATTTGTTCTCCAAGCAAGCTCATTTTATACCTTGCACCACAATTCCTTCTGCTAGAAAACTAGCCGACATCTTTATAAAAAACATTGTAAAAATACATTCTTTTCCATCAAAGGTGATTTCGGATCGCGGCAGACAATTCGTTGCCAACTTCTGGCGGGAGCTTTTACAATTGCTGGGTATTGAACAAGGTTTAAGTTCAAGCCATCATCCGGAAACCGACGGACAGTCAGAAAAAACTAATCAGATACTAGAACAATTTCTGCGCTGTTACATTAATTTCCAACAGGATAATTGGATTTATTTGCTCCCCTTGGCCGAGTTCTCTTACAATAACAGCGTCCACGCGTCCACAGGAGAAACGCCCTTCAAAGTCGTCTATGGCTTCCACTTCAAACCGTTCCCGTTTGACGCGCTTCCCCCGCCTACTACAGTTTCCAAAGACGTCACCAAATGGTGGGGGGAAGCTGCTCAACAATGGACTCAAATTAGAAAACATCTCATCAAAGCCAAACAGGATTACAAAAAATACGCCGACCGCCACCGTGCGGCTGAATGGGATTTACAACCTGGTGATCTTGTCTACCTTTCTACAAAAAATCTGAAAGTAACCCAAACCAGCCGCAAGCTAGCATTAAAATTCCTAGGACCTTTTCCTGTTCGCAAAGTAATCAACAAAGTGACTGTTGCCTTAGACTTACCAAAGAAGGTACACGATACCTTCCATGTCAGTCTGCTGAAGAAAGCTCCCTCTGCAAACCAGTGGCACACCCGTGCCCCTCCAATTCCGACTTTAATTGATGATCAAACTCACTATGAAGTTCAACAAATTTTGGACTCTAAACTAAAAAGGAATCAGCTGTTTTACCTTATCAGATGGAAGGACTTTGACTCTGGGTTTGATGAATGGGTGAATTCTATACATGTTCATGCTCCTAGATTAGTTAAAGCATTCCATTCTCGCTGCCCACATAAACCTGGGGGGGAGGCGTCTTAGAGGTGGCAGAATGTCAGGTTCAGAATACTTTCTTGCATGCCCTTGCTTAACCGACTCCATTTTTAATCCTTTCAGTGTTTAAGTGCTCTCTTCACAGGTGCCAAGGTTCCCAGGCAGCTATCTCACAGAAGAGGATTGTTTTGGCTACCGATGTTCCACCATAAACTGGCCTTGAAGAACTTTCGCTTTCCTAACTTCAAAGGGGTTGTTTTGAGAACTGTGGGGGGAGGTTGGGCCTGCTGTGATCTGTTACTTTGTACCTCATGCTTTGCCTGTCATTGGTAACAATGCACATGTACCATCCTGAATATTGTATTCAGGCTAGTGGACTATAATGAACTAATTCTTCAGTAAAAACCTTTTGGAAACAATGGACTGTTGTCTGATTGCAGAAGGTAGTCTGGAGTAGAACATTATCTAGCCACAGTTCTGACACCCGAAACAAGAATAACGAAACAGGGTGCCTTTGCACACCCCTATCAAGGAGTGTTACATGAGAACCTTTGATGGGGAAAGTTGACTCAAGTGAAAATCTGTGGGAAAACCAAGGCCTTTCTGAATCGAACCAGTTCTCGAACCAGTTCTCGAACCGGGCCCGGTCCGTTCAAAGTTCATGGTCCGTGGTCCGTGAAAGCCCATGAACTCCGAACCGGCAGTCCGTGGGCGAATGCTGGTCCATGCCCATCTCTAGTTGCAAAATATCAAACCCTCCTTTCTACTCCCCCCCCCCCCACATAGTCTAGAGAAAGTAGAGGTTTGGGAATGCGAAAGTAAGTCTCCTCCAAGGTCTGTGGCTAGCTGCGTTAGATAAGGCCGTCCTGGGAACACAGATGTTTTGGTAGCTTTCTGTGAACCTGCAGACAAATAACACTAGAAAAAACAGCAGTTAAAGATACTCAGAAACAATATGGCAGTACTGTGGATAGCAGGCCTGACAAAAGACATTGCATTACAAAGACAATTTTGGTGGCCAAACATGAGAAAAGACCAAGTGTGCCTGATGGGGAAAATCAGAGGGGGAAAACCGCCAGGTTTCCTCTCGCCCCTGGACCCCCCCCCCCCCGACCATGGTTGGTGATCTTGATGGACTTTATAATTGACCTTCCCTTCTCCAAAGGGAAAACTGTAGTTCTTGTAATGGTTGATTTATTTTCTAAACAAGCCCATTTCATTCCATGTTCCAAAATCCCCACCGCCAAGAAACTAACTAACCTGTTCATGAAACAGATAGTCAGGGTACACTAGTTTCCGGACAAGGTGGTATCAGACCGTGGAGTCCAGCTCGTTGCCAACTTTTGGCGGGAGCTATTGAACTGGCTGGAATTGAGCAAGGACTTAGCTCCATCCATCATCCCGAGACTGATGGACAAACCAAAAGAATTAAACAAGTGTTAGAACAATTTTTAAGGTGCTACATCAATTATCAACAAGACAATTAGGCTGATTTTCTGGGTTTTGCCGAATATTGCTATAACAACACAATACACAGCTCCACAGGAGCCTCCCCCTTTATGGTAGTACATGGTTATGAGGGCAGAGCAATGCCCTTTGTAAAGACCCCAAGCAATGACGTGCCAGGGGACCTGAAAGAGTGGAGGTCTGTCAGGTCTGACATAAGTTCCTTGTGTGTTCTAACCAGAGAGACTCCATTTTAATCCTGTCAGTGTTTTAAGCTCTTCTTTTGCAGGTGACAAGCAGTCCAGTAACAGTTATCTCAAAGAAGAGGAATGTTTTGACTACAGTCTTTCCAGCCCTGGGAAAGTTTCACTCTCTCAGCTTCAAGCCGTTTGTTTTGAGAACTGTGGGGGGAGGATGGGACTTGCTGGGCTATGCTATTCTGTACCTTAACCTTTACCTCCATTCGTAACAATACCCGTGTACCAGCCAAGATATTGCATCTTGGCCAGTGGACTATAATGGTTGTTTATATTCAGTAAAATCTTTTGAAACCAATGGACTCATGTCTAATTGCAAGAGATAGTCTGGATTGCAACTTTTAATAAGCCACAGTCTGACATTTTGTTACAAATCACATCTGTTCCAATGCCTAAACTGGGGCAGATGGATACCAAGGCCGCTCCCAACAGGGACCCTTTGTTTGATCCTTATACCTCCCCCGGTTCAGAAGGACTGGAACCTCCAAGACCCGTTCAGGGAGGAACGGAGTCTAGACGTACTGCGCTGATTACCCTCGCACCTGATAGAGCTGAAACTAGGCCCAGGGCGGCGGCTGAACCTTTGATATCCCTGCCTACGCCGAGGCAGTGGGGCTCGAGGCTGCGAGAGACGAGGGACAGGAGAGCGAGTGCAGTGTTTACTCAGTCGCAGATGGACGGGAAATGAAGTATCAGCTCGATACCAGAGCATCCAAATAGCCAGCCGTTGTATCACTGGAATCGAGAGGCCGATCAAATCGAGTGGAACCAAAGAGCTTCGGAAACTACTCAGATGTGGGAAACCTCCCATCGTGACGTGATGAGTTGGTATTACGCGGAAAGTACCCCGTGGATGGGGCAATGCGAGCCAACCGAACAAAGTTGGATACAACTGCAGAGCCAAACTTTGGCGGTCGATGCTGGAATTTCGGCGGTGACCAGATTGGCCAAAGGAATATTGGCGGGGAGAATGGAAACAGAACAAGGTAACGGGGCTCAGGGCATGGGAGAAATTCGGCCTTGGCCTCAGGCGACGGCATCCTATACAGAATATATGGAAACTACACAACTTCCCAAAGAAACTCCTCAAGAGTATGCTGAATCGGTGGGAGCCACGGCGGCCCCAGAACGTGTACAAATATTAGAAGAGAGACTTGGTAGTATGGAGGAGAGTTTAGCACATGATGTTCACTTGCTCTCCGTACTTGTTGTAGGGGGATCAGAGAAAGGCCCCTCCAGTCGAGTTGTTGGGCTACGTTTGGCGACCCTGCAGGCTATGATCCCGAGGGAGCAACCGCTAATACCCATTGACGATCAGCAACAACCGGTACAACCACCAGAACAACCGCAGGAGCCAGCAGATGAGAGACCGGAGGAACTTCCCCCTGATGAACCGGGAGGACCTCTGGAAGGGGAGGAAGAGGCACCGTTAGAGCAGTCTCAAGAACAACCGCAGGATCAGCTGCAAGAGCAGCCCCAAGAACAGCCGCTGAAGCCCCAAGAACAGCCGCCGGGGCAGCCCCAAGAGCAGCCGATCCTCCTGGGAGGATTACTGTTACAGCCGCGAGATGAGGCTCCGGTACTCCCACTGCTGCCACGGGGACAGCCGATTCTCCCACGGCTTCCAGTGCCTAGGCTTCCGTCGCCGCTAAGACCGAGAGGTCCACCTCCACAAGGCCCACCAGCTCCGCGATCGCAGAGACCACAGCCGAGGCTGCAAGGTCCTCCAATACCGAGACCCCAAGGGATCCCGCAACCAAGACCCCAGTATCCTCCGATGCATCCGCTCCCGCGCCAACCCGACTGGCAGCCAAGGCAAGAACTGGTACCTGTACAATATTACCCACTCCCAGCACCGGTTGCCCAGCAACAAGAGTTACCAATGGGATGGGTAAAATTGGAAGCTACTTTCGATGGAGATCCCTCGAAGTTGGGATTTTTTCTAGTACAAGCACTACAATTTTTCAATCGTTGGGGACACTTGTTTGGAGATGAAGCGAGTCAAATCAAGCATTTGGCATCACGGCTGCAAGGAAAAGCAGTGGAATGCTATGTAGCCTTGTACGATTTGGGGGCTCCAGAATTAGATTCCCTACAGGGTTTGGTAGATGCGCTCCGAGCGCAATACGAAGACCCACTAGAGGAAAGCAGAGCCCAAACGGAATTACAATTGATCAGGCAAGGTAGCATGTCGGCTAGGGACTATGTTACAAAATTCCAACAGCTAGCTGCCAAATGCCCAAGGTGTGAGGAAACCACCAAAATAATTATGTTTAAGCAAGGCATGAATCCCAGACTGTTGGATCAAGCCCTTATGCAAGATAATCCTCCCACACTCTTGGGTTGGATTCAACTAGCTTGTGTAGAGAACCGAATGCAAGAAGTGCACCTGGTTGAGCAACAGCAATCGGCCGGCCACCGGCGAACCTCCATAATTGCTAGAGGGGGCAGAGGGGCAGGATATGCAGCTAGAGGAGCGAGAGATGCTAGATGGCAACAAGGACTGTGTCTACATTGTGGCCAAAGCAGTCACTTCGCAGCGCAATGTCCACTCCGGCCTGTGCAGAGAACTCCGTTCCTGCCAAGGCGTCCGACCCCTGCCACCCTTCCCCAGCCGTCCCACCCAACACCTGCTCCTCGAACTTCACGAGGGAGAGGTACGTTCAGAAGAAATCCTCCAGAAAAGGGATTAGAGCTAGAGGAAATTATGGACTTTGACCCAACCGCTCTAATTGGGGAAGAAGCACCAGAAAGTCCTAATTCAGGAAACTAGATGGATCTGTCGTAAACGGACCCAAACGGCAGATCACAACTCAGTCAGTTCCCATAGTGGATAGACCTCAAGGGTCCATACTATTCATGCCTGTTACATTAGTCAATCCTGAACGAAAGACTCATATTCGGGTGCAAGCGCTTATTGACTCTGGGTGCTCCAGAGATATAATTGCACCAGCTCTAGTGAACGGATTAGTGCTTCCAATAAAAGAACTTGAAAATCCGGTCATCTTTGAACAGATGGATGGCACTAATATGAATCCAGTCACTACTGAAACAATACCTGTCATTACAGGCATGGGGAAACATTGGGAGACAAGATCATTTGTAATTAGCTCTATAGCAAAATACCCGTTAATTTTGGGAAGCAGATGGTTGTGGGATCACAACCCAGACATTAATTGGGCAGCTGGAAGTGTCACCTTCAAAACAGATAGCTGCAAAACTCATCGTTGGGACCAGAATTGGGGCAATAATCCTACCCTCATAGAACAAGCACTCTTGACCCAGGAGGAAATTAACCAAATACCTAAACAGTACAGAGCCTACTTACAAGCTTTCACCAAGGAAGAGGCCAACACCTTACCTCCCCATAGGAGAACTGATTGCGCAGTGGAACTCATCCTGGGGGCCACATTACCCAAAGGTAGACTTTATCCCATGAGCCCAAATGAAAGAGAGGAGCTTCGGAAATTCATTGACACTAATCTTCGAAGGGGATTCATCCAACCAGCAAACAGCCCCCATGCTGCCCCAGTATTGTTTGTTAAAAAGATAGAGGATTGCGACTGTGCACTGACTTCAGAGGACTTAATGCAGTCTCCTCCACAAACGCCTATCCCATACCTCTCATTAGGGATCTACTCAACGTCGTGGCTCAAGGTAAGATCTTCACAAAATTGGACTTAAAAGATGCTTATTTTCATGTTCGTATACGAGAGGGGGATGAGTGGAAAACTGCGTTCAATACACCATTGGGACAATATGAATATTTAGTTATGCCTTTTGGCTTGGCCGGGGCCCCTTCGGTTTTCATGTCCATGATCAATGAAGTACTGCACAAATTTTTGTATAAGGGAGTGGTTGTTTACCTAGATGATGTGTTAATTTACTCTGAATCTGAAGAAGAACATGTTCGCCTAGTGCAACAAGTATTAACTACTCTCATGTGTAATAATTTGCCCATCAAATTGTCTAAATGTGAATTTCACAAAACTGAACTTACTTACTTGGGATATTGCATCTCAAAAGATGGGTTAAGAATGGATCCAGGCAAAGTGAAAGCCATTCAGGACTGGCAAACCCCCACAACTCGTAAAGAACTGCAATCCTTCCTGGGGTTTGCCAATTTCTATAGAGAATTTATACAAAACTTTGCCCAAATAACTCTCCCCCTCACTGAACTACTAAAGACTAAAGACAAAGGGGAGCAAGCTAAAAAACCAAAAGCTAAATTGAATTGGACACCACAATGCCAATTAGCCTTTAATCAATTAAAGCAGCAATTCATATCCGAACCAGTGCTGCAACACCCCGATGAAAATCGCCCATTCATAGTGCAGGTGGACGCCAGCGATACGGCGATTGGGGGTGTCCTTCTCCAGCGGGGGACAGACAATATCCTCAAGCCTTGTGCATACCTTTCACGTAAATTTTCTGAAACGGAAAGGAATTGGAATGTTTGGGAGAAGGAGGCATTTGCTGTAAAAGCGGCGCTTTCCACTTGGAGACATTGGCTAGAAGGGGCGCGCCATCCGTTTGAGGTTTGGACAGATCACAAAAATTTAGAAGTGTTACGCAGTCCTCGGAGACTCAACGCCAAACAGCTAAGATGGGCGGAATACTTTTCAAAATTCAATTTCACTCTCCAATTCTTGCCGGGCAAAACTAACTTCCTGGCGGATGCCCTTTCGCGCATGCCCCAACATAAAAGCAAGCAGGAGGAGACAATAGACACAGTATTTTTGCCTACCCAACTGGGGTGTATGGTTACTATGCGCAGTCGCGCAGCACAACCTCCTCAGACAGACAATGGGTGGAGACAAAAACTGAAAAGCGAAGTTGAAGAGGAGGGGGACAATATGCCCAAAGAGAAATTATTTCAATCCAAACAAGGGGAATGGCTTTGGGGTAATCGATTTTATGTACCAAAGAGTTTAAGAAAAGAAGTGTTGCAACGCTGTCATGATGCCCCAACAGCCAGCCATTACGGATATTTAAAAACACTTCATCTGGTCCAGAGACAATTTTGGTGGCCAGGCATGCGCAAAGACATTTCACAATATGTAGCTTCGTGTCCCATTTGCCTCAGCGCCAAAACGCAAAAGGGTAAACCTCCTGGACTTTTGCAGCCCCTTGAAACTCCAAGTAGACCGTGAGACGTTATTTCTATGGATTTCATCACAGATCTTCCCCCCTCAAAAAACCACACCTGTATTTTAGTAGTGATGGATCTGTTTTCCAAGCAAGCCCACTTCATTCCTTGCACTACTATGCCCTCGGCAAAAAGATTGGTGGATATTTTTCTGAAATACATTGTAAAACTCCATTCTTTTCCATCAAAGGTAATATCCGACCGCGGCGGACAATTCGTTGCCAACTTCTGGTGGGAGCTTATGCAACTAATGGGAATTGAACAAGGTTTAAGTTCCACACATCATCCGCAAACCAACGGACAGTCCGAAAAAACTAATCAATTATTAGAACAGTTTCTTCGTTGCTACATTAATTTCCAACAAGACAATTGGATTGATTTATTGCCCTTAGCAGAATTTTCTTACAACAATAGTGTACATGCGTCTACAGGAGAAACTCCGTTCAAAGTAGTTTATGGCTACCATTTTAAACCATTTCCTTTTGAAGCTCTTCCCCCCGCAACAGCCTCCAAAGATGTTTCAGAATGGTGGGGGGAGGCAGCTCGGCAATGGACTCTTATTCAACAACATCTTACCAAAGCTAAGCAGGACTATAAGAAATACGCTGATCGCCATCGTGCGGCTGACTGGGAATTGCATCCAGGAGACCTTGTCTATTTGTCTACAAAAAATCTGAAAGTCGCCCAAACCAGCCCTAAATTGGCGCTAAAATATTTGGGACCATTTCCAGTTTGTAAAATCATCAATAAAGTGACTGTAGCACTCGATTTGCCAAAGAACCTCCGTCACGTCCATCCGACTTTCCACATCAGCTTGTTGAAAAGGGTCCCTCCAGCAAATCAGTGGCATATCCGTGCTCCTCCCAGACCAACTCTGATCACCAAGTCCATTATGAAGTACAACAAATTTTGGACTCTAAATTCAAACGTAATAGGTTGTTTTACCTCATCAGGTGGAAGGACTTTGATTCTGGGTTTGATGAGTGGGTGGAGGACATTCATGTTCATGCTCCTAGATTGGTTAAATCTTTTCACAATCTCTACCCTCTCAAACCAGGGGGAAGGACATTTTAGAGGGGGCAGAAATGTCAGGTCTGACATAAGTTCCTTGTGTGTTCTAACCAGAGAGACTCCATTTTAATCCTGTCAGTGTTTTAAGCTCTTCTTTTGCAGGTGACAAGCAGTCCAGTAACAGTTATCTCAAAGAAGAGGAATGTTTTGACTACAGTCTTTCCAGCCCTGGGAAAGTTTCACTCTCTCAGCTTCAAGCCATTTGTTTTGAGAACTGTGGGGGGAGGATGGGACTTGCTGGGCTATGCTATTCTGTACCTTAACCTTTACCTTCATTCGTAACAATACCCGTGTACCAGCCAAGATATTGCATCTTGGCCAGTGGACTATAATGGTTGTTTATATTCAGTAAAATCTTTTGAAACCAATGGACTCATGTCTAATTGCAAGAGATAGTCTGGATTGCAACTTTTAATAAGCCACAGTCTGACAGAGGTCTACCTTAAAGACTCAATGGGAAGTAATAAAAAGCACTTTGGAAAAAGCCAAAGAGGATTGCAAAAGACAAGCTGATAAAAAATGATCAGCTCCATGGAAACTCCAACCAGGGGACTATGTTTATGTTTCCACTAAAAATCTAAGGGGGGAGCAACCCAGCAAAAAACTAGGGTGGAAATTTCTAGGACCCTTTCCAGTAAAAAGAATAATAAATGAAGTCACTGTAGAGTGAATCTACCCAAGAACTTAAAACATGTCCACTCCGTGTTCCATTTCAGCCTCCTGAAGAAAGCACCCCCTCCCAACAGACGGCATCTGAATCGAGTAACTCCCCCCCCCCATAGTAGATGGACAACTGTACTATGAAGTGAAAGACATCCTGGACTCTAAATTAAAATGAGGAAAATTGTTTTACTTAATTCATTGGGAGCACTTTGATGAAGGACAAAGGGAGTGGATAGAAGCCTCAGATGTAAATGCTCCTAAACTGATACATAAATTTCTTAAGACTTACCCAAATAAGCCAGGCCCTTTATGACGAGGGGAGGACTCTCTTGGGGAGGGCAGTATGTCATATATGCCTCCTGCATATCTGCCATGAATGTATGTGAGTTCGGCCTATGGCTCCTGAGAGTGGGGGAAGTTCTTTATTGCGCCATGCCTGTTATCTTGCAATGTTTACTTTCTCTTTCTCGCTCCGCTGAGCTGGTGTCCTTGACAGTCAGCCGAAGCTGGCTCATGGTGTGCTCTTCCTGAGAACCAAAGATAAGTACATCTTTCTCACTGCTTGCTCTAAATAATGTTTCACTCCAACCCCCCCCCCCAGGTTAACAGTCCAAATTAAGGCGGGAATATGCCCTATAAGTAACACTGCTAGTCCTATGTCACTTCCGCCAATTTCCACTGTCTATGCACCTTGTACTGAATGGATCTCTAATAAAGTTACTTCAGCTGGAAGACCTGTGTGTTAACTGTGGAGAACATGGGGACCCAACTACCAGGAACCTCAGCCAACAATTCCAAGCCAGCCAGGCTTATGACAAATGTTCCCTCTAAGCTGTGCAGTGTTGTGAGCTAAAAATCTACTTTGTGAGCTGAAACAACTCTAATTAAAGTTTTGAGCTCGCCTCCTTTAAAAAAAATTCAGTCTAGAAACATACAAAACATACAAACAAACTACAAACTGCTTTAATTTGTATTGTTTCTTGCTTAGAAGCAACAATTCAAGCAGTCATTCAAACATGGATTCTGTCAGACTGTGGCTAGACAATGTCCTTCCTACAGGTTCTCCTCTACAAGCAAACAAGAGTCCATTGTTTGAATAAGGAAACTTTACTGCAGAAATGGTTCATTATAGTCCACTGTCCTGAATAGGAGATTCAGGATGGTACAAGAGCATTGTTACCAATGAAGGGCAAAGCATGAGGTACAAAGTAACAGTTCCCAGCTGAACCAGCCTCCCCCCACAGTTCTCAAAACAACATCTTTCAGTCTTGGGAAGCTGGACTCTCCCAAGGCCAATCCTGGGTGGAACGGTGTTAGACAAAACAATCTCGTCCGGTGAGAAGTCTGCTTGGGAACGGGTGCACCTGTGGGGAAAGCACTTAAACACTAGAAGCATTAGAAAATGGAGTCAGTACAGTTCATATACACACTGAACCTGACATTCTGCCCCCCTTAAAATAAATCCCCCCCAGGTTTAGATGGGTAGCGAGTATGAAAAGCTTTGGTTAATCTAGGAGCATGAACATGTACAGAGTTCACCCACTCATCGAACCCAGAGTCAAAGTCCTTCCATCTGATGAGGTAAAACAGCTGATTGCGTTTGATTTTAGAGTCCAGAATTTGCTGTACCTCATAGTGTATTTGGTCATCTATCAATGTTGGAATGGGTGGAGCTTTGACGTGCCATTTATCGTCTGATGGAGCCTTCTTCAACAGACTGACGTGGAATGTATCATAAACATGGCGCAGATTTTTGGGCAGATTTACAGCAACGGTCACTTTGTTGATCACTTTGCGCACTGGAAAAGGTCCAAGGAACTTTAATGCCAGTTTGCGGCTGATTTGTGCTAGTTTTAAATTCTTGGTGGAAATATAAACATGATCCCCAGGTTGTAAATCCCATTCGGCCGCACGGTGGCGATCGGCATACTTTTTGTAATCCTGTTTTGCTTTCTCGAGGTGTTTTTTGATGAGAGTCCATTGTTGGGCAGCCTCCCCCCACCATGAAGAGACATCCGGCAACGTTGAGGAGAAGGAAGGGGGAGCGTCCAACGGAAAAGGGTTAAAGTGGGCCCCATACACAATTTTGAAAGGGGCCTCTCCTGTAGAAGCATGTACACTGTTGTTGTACGAAAACTCTGCTAGAGGGAGGAGATCCACCCAGTTATCTTGTTGGAAGTTGATGTAGCAACGAAGGAATTGTTCTAAGATTTGATTAGTTTTTTCCGACTGCCCGTCGGTTTGAGGATGGTGGCTTGAACTGATTCCTTGTTCAATATTTAACATTTGCAAAAGCTCCCGCCAGAAGTTGGCAACGAATTGTCCGCTGCGATCCGAAATTACCTTGGACGGAAAAGAATGTAATTTTACAATGTGTTTTAAGAATAGATCTGCCAGTTTTCGAGCAGTGGGGATAGTGGTACATGGAATGAAATGGGCTTGTTTGGAAAACAGATCTACGACTACTAAAATGCAGTTATGTCCTTTGGAAACTGGTAAATCGGTGATAAAGTCCATGGAGATCGTTTCCCAAGGTCTGCTGGGCGTTTCCAATGGTTGTAGTAGACCCGGAGGTTTCCCCTTGCGGGTTTTGGCGGTGAGGCAAATGGGGCAGGAGGCTACGTATTGGGAAATGTCTTTGCGCATGCCCAGCCACCAGAACTGCCGTTGTATTAAGTGTAACGTTTTCAAGTACCCATAGTGTCCGGCGGTGGGGGCATCATGACACCGCTGTAAGACCTCTTTTCGCAGACTGTCGGGTACATAAAATCTGTTTCCTGATAACCAATCCCCCTGTGGGGATTGTTTCAGTTTGGATTTGGGCACCCTCCTTCTCCACCTCGGCCTTAAGTTTCGATTTCCATTCCTGGCTGTGTGGAAGGGGTTGGCTTGCGCGGCTGCGTGTAGTTACCACGCCTCCCAATTGCGTAGGTGAGAAGACTGTATCTATAGTCTCCTCCCGTTTGCTCTTATGTTGGGGCATGCGTGATAGGGCGTCCGCTAGAAAGTTAGTTTTGCCCGGGAGGTAATTCAAAGTGAAATTGAATTTGGAGAAAAATTCTGCCCACCGCAATTGCTTGGCATTCAATCGGCGAGGGCTTCGGAGGGCCTCTAGATTTTTATGATCTGTCCAAACCTCAAATGGGTGGCGTGCCCCTTCCAACCAATGCCGCCAGTTCGTAAGGGCGGCTTTTACTGCAAAGGCTTCCTTCTCCCACACATTCCAATTTCTTTCCGCATCAGAAAACTTTCTCGATAGGAATGCACAAGGCCGAAGCTTCCCGTCCTCCCCCTTCTGCAATAAGACTCCTCCAATTGCAGTATCGCTGGCGTCGACCTGCACTATGAAGGGGTAGTTTTCATCGGGGTGGCAGAGAATGGGTTCTGTTACGAATTGCTGTTTTAAGCCTTCAAAGGCTGTTTGGCACTCGGGTGTCCATAGCAATTTGGAGGAGGGTTTTTTCGCTTGGTCCCCTTTATCCTTGGTTTTTAACAATTCCATTAGGGGAAGCGTGATCTGTGCGAAATTTGCAATAAATTCCCTATAGAAGTTGGCAAATCCCAAGAAAGATTGCAATTCTTTACGGGTAGTGGGAGTTTGCCATTCTTGGATCGCCCGTATTTTGGTTGGATCCATTTTTAAGCCTTCTTGGGATATACAATAACCAAGGTAAGTGAGTTCAGTCTTATGGAATTCGCATTTAGACAGTTTGATGGGCAGTTTGTTATTCATTAAGGTTGCCAGGACTTTTTGAACCAATTGTACATGATCCTCCTCTGATTCTGAATAAATTAACACATCATCAAGATACACCACCACTCCTTTATACAGAAATTCATGCAGTACTTCATTTATCATGGACATGAATACAGATGGGGCTCCAGTTAATCCAAAAGGCATAACTAAGTATTCATATTGTCCGAGGGGTGTATTAAACGCGGTTTTCCACTCATCCCCAGCTTTGATACGAACATGGAAGTAAGCATCTTTCAAATCTAATTTTGTAAAGATCTTACCTTGGGCCACGACGTTGAGAAGATCTCGGACGAGTGGGATGGGGTAGGCGTTGTTGGTCGACACAGCATTAAGTCCTCTAAAGTCCGTGCATAGCCGAAGTCCTCCGTCTTTCTTCTTTACGAAAAGTACTGGTGCTGCGTGGGGACTATTGGCTGGACGGATGAACCCCCTCTGGAGATTGGTGTCGATGAATTTTCTAAGTTCTTCCCGTTCATAAAGACTCATAGGGTAGAGACGGCCTTTTGGTAGTGAGGCTCACGGTAAAATTTCCACTGCACAATTGGTCCGTCTGTGCGGGGGCAGGGTATCGGCTTCTTCTTCAGAGAAAGCCGGTAAGTAGGACCAATAATATTCGGGTATTTGGTTTATTTCTTCCTGTGTAAGGAGAGCTTTCTCGGTGTGGATTGGATTGGTACCCCAGTTTTGATTCCATTGATGGTTTTCGCAGTTGGCGTGGCTGAAGGTGATGCTTCCTTCTGCCCAATTTATATAGGGGTTATGATCGCATAGCCACTTACTGCCCAGAATTAACGGGTATTTGGCCGTGGTGCTAATAACGAAAGATCTTTTTTCCCAGTGTTGGCCCATGCCCGTCACCACCGGGATTGTTTCCGTGGTGACGGGGTTCATATTGGTGCCATCCATTTGTTCGAAAATGACTGGGTTTTGTAATTCCCGCACTGGTAATACTAGTCCATTGACCAGGGCTGGGGCAATGATGTCTCTAGAGCAGCCTGAGTCAATTAAGGCTTGTACGCGGATGTGCATCTTCCTTTCAGGGTTTAACAAAGTCACTGGTATGAATAATATGGACCCGTGCGGCCGGTCCCTAGTTGGGACGGGTCGAGAGTGGATCTGCCGTTTGGGCCCTTTCACGACAGATCCATTTCGTTTCCCGACTGGGGGCTTTCCGGACTCTCTTCTACATTTAAGGTAGTGGGGTCGTATTCCATGAGTTCTTCCGCTTCTAACCCTCTGTCTGGGGCATTTCGTTGGGAAGTGCCGCGACCCCTACCCGATCTGGGAGCTGGTGTTGGGCGTTGCGATGTGGGAAACGGAGCAGGGGTTGGACGCCGTAATTGGAGCGGAGGTCTTTGCACAGGCCTGTAAGGGCATTGTGCTGCAAAGTGGCCAGCTTGCCCGCATTGCAAGCACAAGCCTTGTTGCCATCTAGCATCTCTCGCTCCTCGGGTAGCATATCCAGCGCCTCGTCCTCCCTTCTGCAAAGTCAAGGGCCGTCTTTGTCCTGATTGTTGTTGTTGCTCAACTAATCGGACTTCTAATATACGATTCTCAACTTCGCAGGTTAGTTGAATCCATCCTAACAGTGTAGGAGGATTGTCTTGCATGAGAGCCCTGTCCAGAAGCCTCGGGTTTAGCCCTTGTTTAAACAGTATTATTTTGGTGGATTCCTCACACCTAGGGCATTTGGCGGCCAGCTGTCGGAATTTTGTAACATAGTCTCTTGCCGACATGCTGCCTTGCTTAAGAGCTTGCAATTCTGTTCTGGCTCTGGTCTCTTCTAAGGGGTCTTCATATTGCGCCCTTATAGCATCCACCAACCCTTGTAAGGTATTGAGTTCTGGGGCCCCAACATTGTATAGTCCTACGTACCAGTCTGCCGCTTTGCCCTGAAGCCGTGAACTGAGATGTTCGATCTGGCTGGCCTCATTTCCGAATAGATGTCCCCATCGATTGAAGAACTGTACCACTTGTACTAGGAAAAATCCCAACTTGGAGGGATCTCCGTCAAAAGTGGCTTCCAGTTTCACCCAGCCCATCGGAAGATCTTGCCTTGGGGCCGGTGTAGGGTAATAGTCCAGCGGAGCATTCAATTGGGGTTGCGGCGTGATAAGAGGTTGCTGGGGTGGTGGGGGTAGTTGGGGCCAGGGTTGCAGCGGCAGTAATGGCTGCCCGGGACCCCCCGGCTGCGGCGTCAGATGCGGGGCCGGTTGTATTGGAGGGGGCCTCACTGGTTGGGTTGGCGGAGGTATTACCGGTTGAGCTGGCGGCGGCCGTACCGGTTGGGTTGGGGGTGGCCGAACAGGTTGGGCCAGAATTGGCCGCTGGGGCGCGGGTCGGTGCAGTCGAAGAGGGGGAGGCCTTACCGGTTGATCGGGAGGTGGTAACACCGGCTGTTGTGGTGGTATTTGTTGAGGTCGGAGCGGGAGGGGCCGCTGCGGCGAGGGCCTGATCGGTGCTGGGCCGTGCGGGCTTGCCCCTCCCGGCGTCGGTAATCTCGGACCCGGGAGTTGTCCTCGGGGTACGATCTGCAGTGTTTGATCCCCCCCTGGGGGTTGTTGTACAGGAGTCGTTGTCGGCGGTTGGAGTGGTGTCTCCCCCCTTGGATGCGCTGGAGGTTCTTCTAGCTGATCCGGTTGGACGACTATCGGAGAAGTTGGAGGGGGTATTACCGGAGCTTCTGTCGGGCGGGTTGGCTCTTCTCCGTTCCCTCTTGGGACATCGGTTGGAGTGTCCCCGGGATCCGGGTCTTCGTTCGTCTTCGGGATCTCCTTTGGAGTCTCTCCAGGGCAGGGCTCCCCCTCTTCCTCTGATTCTGAGGCATCGTCAGGGCACTGGCTATCGGAGCAGGAATCCCCTTCACCTCCCGTCCCTGGGTTGTCCAAGGGCTGCGGCTGCAACGGGGCGGGCTCCCTCGGGTTAGAAATAACGCTTTGTAAGGTAGCTATTTGTATAGCCATCTCTTCGGGTGATGGTCTCTCTCCCGCCACCATTAATGAGAGTAGATGTATAGCATGAGCTAGGCTTTCTTCCATATCGACTAACCTAGCTTCTAGCAATTGCATTCTGCTTGGACCCGGTTGGTCCCTCGTGGAATCCCCGGCAGCAGCAGCCAACGGGGTATTCGGCCTCCAAGGTGGAGGGTCTTCTTGATCGTCTTGCGATCTCGCCGCTAGAATTCCTTTGGCCAGTCCAGTAACTGCCGTAATGCCGGAATCCACAGCCAGGGTACGGGTTTGCATCTGTACCCAACTTTGCTCGGAACTCTCTGGTTGCTCCGTCCACGGAGTGAGTTCCGAATAATCCCAACTTAGGACGCCGCGACGGGACGTTTCCCATTCTATCTGTTCGGTCGTCCTATTCCAAAACAGCCAGGGTTGGCTACTGTCCAGTTCAGGGACTGTTTCTAGGCTTCGGCACCCATCCATGGGTAATGAATGGAGCACCCCACTGGCCCTGCGCTCTCTCGTTTCTCGGGGTCTGGGTCCCCACTCCAAGGGTGTGGGTACCGAGAACAAAGGTAGGGTGGTGGCCGTCGGCTTTTCACCTACACTGTCGAGATCGATGAGAGGAGGGGTGGTAGTTGAAGCTCCGTTCCCTGCTGGTGCAGGGCCTTGAGGTTGCAACTGTTGATCGCCGGGAGAAGCATACGGATCAAACAAAGGATCCCTGTTCGGGACTGCTTTGGATTCCGATGAGCCCGGCTTAGACATGATTGGTAACAAAATGTCAGACTGTGGCTAGACAATGTCCTTCCTACAGGTTCTCCTCTACAAGCAAACAAGAGTCCATTGTTTGAATAAGGAAACTTTACTGCAGAAATGGTTCATTATAGTCCACTGTCCTGAATAGGAGATTCAGGATGGTACAAGAGCATTGTTACCAATGAAGGGCAAAGCATGAGGTACAAAGTAACAGTTCCCAGCTGAACCAGCCTCCCCCCACAGTTCTCAAAACAACATCTTTCAGTCTTGGGAAGCTGGACTCTCCCAAGGCCAATCCTGGGTGGAACGGTGTTAGACAAAACAATCTCGTCCGGTGAGAAGTCTGCTTGGGAATGGGTGCACCTGTGGGGAAAGCACTTAAACACTAGAAGCATTAGAAAATGGAGTCAGTACAGTTCATATACACACTGAACCTGACAGATTCTAAGTATCAAACTAAATTACTCTGCAGGTAAAGTTATTATTCCTTCCCACTATTTGATATACAAATATAAATATATCTGAGAACACATGCTAAGGTCGACATCCATCCTGGGCACATGTTAGCTTCTCTATTCCAACAAGATTGCAGCAGGTAGGTGGAGAGACTTATTGATTTCTAGCCTCTGTAGAATCCAAAAACAAAAACCATGTAATACATTTTGATTACAATCAAAACAAATTAACAATCAAAACCAGATGTCCAAGACCATCTAGTCCCATTAGGTGAAAGGGCCACAAAAATCAGAATATATTTCTGTATAAAAATGGATATGTTCATGCTGATTGCAAAAGGGCAGCTGTTTTAGTCCTTTCTGCAAAATAAAGCAGACACCCAGTGGCACCTTAAAGACTAGCACAATTATTTCAAGATGAGCGTTTGTGAGTCAGTGGTGACTTCTTCAGATATGTATGGAAATCAACCTGAGAATCATTCTCACGTTTTCTTTTTCCATATGAATCTGCACTTGAAAGACTCATGACAGAATTCATCCTTGATCTTAATACCCACCCTGCACAACCTGCTCCATAAGAAGGATTCTAAGTTTGATTTCCACATTTGAAGAAGTGAGCAATGACTCACAAAAACTCATACTGAAATAAAAATTAGTCTTTAAGGTGCCACTGGACTTTTGTTTTACATTCATGCTGACTGGCTTTCTTGTGGTTCAGGTGCGATTCTGACTTGGATTTCTCAGCTCAGGCAGTTAGCCATTAACCTATACAAGCACCTGAAAATCTGACACAATACAACATTTGGAACAATTGTGCTTTAGACAATTACAAAATACATAAATGCAGTATCTCTCTATTCTTCTCCATGTCACAAAGAAAATGTGACTCATCTACCTCTTTCATTTTAGACAGAAGCTGAGGAATGGCAAACCTGGTGCCTTAGTAACAATGTGCATGCAACTTCAATAGCATGAAGTCCATTTGCCAGTTTTCTGGGGCAAATAAACAAGATCTGCCCAGTGTTGTAGCTCAGAGGGATAGGACGTGCAAATACAGAACTGCAAATTTTTTATTTTTCTTTAGAATATTTATGTACCACCTGTACAGAGAGCTGCTTCAGGTGGCTTACAAACAGAAAACAACATAATTTTTAAGAAGTCAGGATGACGGGAGGAATGCTTCGACTATCATCATCTAAAACTGGGCCCATCAGCAGGTTGCAAGCCAGTTAACATGAATGGGATCAAAACTTAAACCCCTGGAATTGGCCAGTAATCACTGGTTTTGGACAAAGCGAAAGAGGAGACTTTGTGGCACCAAAAAGTTTAGGTTTGGTAGCCGTCTTGGTCTGCAATAGAACAACAGGATCGGAGTCCAGTAGCACCTTAGAGACCAACAAGATTTTCAGGGTATAAGCTTTTGAGAATGAAAGTTCCCTTTTTCTTCGTATCTGAAGAAGAGAGCTTTGACTCTGGAAAGCTCCTGTCCTGAAAACCTTGTTGGTCTCTAAGGTGTCACTGGATTCAAACCTTGCAAAATCTTCAAGGCTTCCTGTTTAATTCTGCACCTACAGACTCCTCTGTGAACAAGGAGGCCTTCCCTCAGCTTCTGCTGCAGGAGAGAAGGCAAGTCAGGCACAGCTGCCCTTGGAGGCTCACTTTAGCTTCACATCCAGATTTGGGGTGGAGGGCAAAGAAGGGCTGTGAGCCTGTGAGCCTGCAAAGAAGAAGAAGGCTTAAAAAAAGAAAACAAGGGAGCCACGCTGGAGCCAGCCCCAAAGCAGCTGCACTAAAATAAACCCACAACAGTGTGATCCTATGCAGAGTTACTCTGGTCTACATCCATTGATTTCATTTTAGATGGAGATGCTCGGCTTACTGAGACGGGGCAGCCAGATCCAGTTCTTGGCCAAGTCTGCATTTCAGGCTGTAAAAGCCACTTTGGAAGAGCCTTTGAAATGTCCAACCAGCCTCCTTCAGCACCGCAATAGTCTCTTCCTCCTCATATGGCTGTCAGCAGGCATGATGAACACCTGGCCCAGCTCTCTGCCCTCCTTCCCCTCCTCGTCCTTCTTCTTTCTGGCCTCCTGTTGCACCAAGGCCAAGTTAAATGACACCTTTACCATGGCAGCAGCTGAGGTGCCACCTACTCAGCTCTCTGGGGCTGAGGGGATCCGAGCAGGGCCAGCCGGGGCCCATCACTCGGTGCCACTCTGTTCCCCAGCTAGAGAGCTGGCAGCAACTGGAGTCGCTCTCTGGCTCCGCCCTGAGGGCTAAGCCAACCACAACCGGGAAGGAAGGAGAGAAGCGGGACAAGGCTCCATCCCGGCTCCATCCCTATTGGGCCTGCCTGCTGGTGCTGGCTAAATGGGAGGGCGGGGCCACCTGAGAGTTAATACCTGTGAGCTACAGCTGAGAATCTGTGAGCAGAGGAGTCAGAACCTGTGAGCAATTGCTCACATGCTCACATTAGTGGGAACACTGGTTATGACAAAATGAAAGTAAACTTTATTTACAAGATGGAACAGAGGAGTGAATGGATTTTAAACTCAAAACCCTCCTGAGGTTATACTAGTGTTTCCAGGTGCCCACTGGTGGTGGGCAAGCTCCTGGGAATTTGCCCCCTTGTCCGCCAATCACTCAGCGATTGACAGGTGAGGGCAAGCTCCCAGAGCTTGCCTGCTACCGGCATGTACCTCAGGAGCTCGGCAACATCACTTCCGGAAGTGATGTCATCGCACTGCTCACAGGAGTGTTCCCGTGCTTCATTTGGGGCCAATTTGGGCCCCAAATGGGCCAAATAGGCCCTGTGCAGATGTCAGGTCTTGCCAGGTACTTCCCAAACACTTCACTGTATCACTCAGGTGTATGAATTAAAGAGGTTTTTATTAAAGAAAGATACCAATATCAAGATACTATGACAGGGGAATTGGCTGGAATGCCTAAAAGTTAATTATAGGTTTGTGTCCCTGCCCCCAGTGGGAAGAAAAGTCTGTTAGAAGTTTTGTCATGCAGTGCCTAGGAAGAGGGGAGGAGGGAAAAGAGGAGCTTAGTTCAGTTTCTGTGTGGAATCCAAGGTCAAGTTCTCCGGCTTTGGCTGGAACTCACAATAAAAAAACCTTTCCTGCAAGATAAGCAGTTAGCAAGAGCACAACAGAAATCAGGGTTTACTCTGCATATACCCAGAGGCATATTACTCTAGCAAGAAACATTTAATACATGGCAGATATACTGGAGGCCTATCTGACAGCGGAGCGCAGGAGCCCTTGCGTGGCTGCCATGATGATGTCACTTCCAAAAGTGATGTCATCATGCCAGCTCCAGGACGATGCATCTGATGAAGAGAGCTGTGGTTTTTGAAAGCTTATGCTACAATAAAGTTGGTTATTCTTAAAGGTGCTACTGGATTCTACTATTTTGCAACCACAGACTAACACGGATAACTCCTCTGGATCTTTAAGAGAAAGTCCCTTCAGACAAATTGCATGTTTACCAATGTTGGGACTTCAAATCAGAATCCCCAATCCAGACGCCATTCTACCATGTATTTTAGATGTATGGTCAGATCCAAGATGGCTGACAAAAGAATATGTCTCTCTTCTATTCAGATGACATGCTTGAGATATCTCCCAAAACGAAAATCTGGTGAACTTATAGCCCTAGTGACGGCTATCCTTGTAATGTTCTCCACATACACACACACATATTTTCCCGGAGGATGCTTCGATCAGGAGAGAAACAGCTGTTGGTGGCCCCTGGCCCCAGGGAGGCCCACCTAACCTTAACCCAAGCCAGAGCTTTTTTGGCCCAGTGGAACACTCTGTCTATTGAGACCAGGGCCAAGCAGGATTTATTATCCTTTCGCTGGGCCTGTAAGACAGAGATGTTCTGCCAGGCAAATAGTTGAGGCTGGGCTAGGCCTCCGCCGGCCTGGTAAGAGGGGAAGAGAAATTATCTAAACCCTCCCAATTAGGTTTGTAGTCATAATTTTGACTGCTGCCATCTGTTGCTGGTTATAGTGTATGAAATGCTGAATGCTGATTGAATTCTAATGTTTTATTGGTTTTATGAAACGTGATATTTATTATGGTTTTGTGTGATCTGCCCTGAGCCTACTTGCAGAGAGGGTGGAATAAAAGTCCAGAATAAATAAAATAATAAAATAGAAATAATACAAATACGCCCTCTCTCTTCCAACATAAAAGTGCTAGTGATGGATGTTATATTAGTAATTTTAAAATTCGGGTCTGTAAATGTCTTAACTTGTGAAGGCCAATGGCCGTATACAATAAATTTGTATACTGGGCGTGATGTTTTGGTGCAGACATTAGTTGCTGGATAGAAAAGGGCTGATGGGAAGGGACAGATCAGACTGGCTAAGGTTAAAGAATGTCTGACATTCATCTGATGTGAACTGAGCCCAGTTACCTGAGACAATAGTGACTAGGAAAGAGACAGTTTAAGACTTTGAGAACGTTTTGGAGTGACATTGACAAAATGAGAATCATTTCTGATCATTTGGGACAGAAAGTCTCTTTGGATTCACAGGGACGTAGGATGTACAAATGGGCCTACAAATGGATTGATGCAGTTTTTCTCTGCAGGGGGATGAGATCAACTTCCTAGTCCCTCTACCCACTCTCCAGATGAGCTTTTTGCCTGTGTTAAGAAAAATTCTATTCCTTCCTAGTTTTATCCAATTAAACATTTGTTCAATGCCTTATTTCTTTGTCCCCAAGTATTTAATATTTGAAAAACTGTTCTAGAGCAGTAAAGTAGCTTTCTATTTTTCAGAGCTAAGCTACAAGAGACGAATTACACGAGGAGGAGCACATGAAGGGTGTTGTAATGTTAGCCCGAAAGCTGGGTTTTAAAAGTAATCAGAAGGCTTTGTCAATTTCCCCTTTCTACAGAGCCAGGGAGATCTGCTGCTCAGAAGGTTTGTTTATTTCCTCTTTGCCTCTTAGAAGGAGAGGTGAAACTGACAGAACCTTCTGGAGGCAAAGATGAAATTAACAAACCTTCTGAGCAGCAGATCTCCCTGGCTCTGTAGAGAGGGGAAATTGACAAAGCCTTCTGATCTCTTTTAAAACTCAGCTTCCCCGCTAACATTGCGACTCCCTTCATGTGCTCCTCCTTGTATAATTCATCTCTTGTAGCCTGGCTCTCAGAAAGGCTAGCCAATCTACCTTGTGCACAGCCTTTTAGTTGTAAACAGAAAAAACAGGTGTCCCCTGAACTCACTACTTGAGAGAAGGTCAGACCCAAAGAGGGTGAGTGTGATTCCAAAGGATGTACATTTGGATGCACCTATTGCCTTGCCTTGTAAGTCACCTACCCACATCATCTGGCTAAAACTGCTATTGAAATTTTATGTTAGTGCAATCTTCTTCCTGTTTCAGAGGCAATGAAATACTTGCCGAAACAGAATATATTGTTTCACCATAAGCCAAAGTTTTTCACATAGCTCCTGATGCTTGGCCTGACAATGCACTCTTTTGCAGCCCTGGAGGAGTGGATGCCCAAAAGCTGGAGGGAAAGTTGCTGTTAATTGCTCCCTGCAGGGAGGGCAGCACATCACCCATGAAGCTCTGGAGTTCTGTTCCATTCACAGCACAAATAATCTCGAGTCAATGATTGACAAGCATAGCTTCCCCAGGGCCTGTAATTAATATTATTTGGATGATGTTGAGGACAGCAAGAAGTGCCCTATAACCCTTCTCAGAGCCACCTGGGAGAGGAAATTGCAAGATACAGATGCAGACAATCCACTCCTTTTCCAATAATTCCAAACAAGCAAAATAAGCAAATTGTTGGGGGAGGCATTTGAGAAGATGAGCACCTCCAGGGGCCAAATAACACATTAAAAGGGCCAGATCAGGGGGTCTGTTATTGATTTATATCACCGAAACATATGAAGGTCAAAAGCTTGTGCAATGTTTTGCATCATTTTGGTTGGTCCTAATCAAAAGTCTTTGTCATATAGTCTTGCCTGCTATATGCTTGGAACCCCTAGGAGACTTTGGGGGGCATAGGGGGAAACCGGACAAGACTGATATATCAATGTTACTTCCAGGGAAAACCATAGAGAGCTTTGGTGACATCACTTTTGAATTTTAGCCAGAAGTAACATTGACAAAATATCTCTCCCCCTGCCCCCCAGCTCCACTGCTTGTTCGAGCAGCAGTGGGACCAGGAGGTAGTCACAGGAGATTGCCCTGACTTCTATGTGGGGCACACTGGAGCCTCTGGGAGGGCTGGCTGGTCACCTCAGAAGGTGGCAATGTTCCAGCCTTGGTGGAAATCTCATTGACTGCTCAGCCAGGGGCCCACAACACAGGGGCCAGCAGAGGGACAGAGATCAGGAGGGTAATTCAGGGTTAAAACAAGGAAGAAAGGGGTTAAAATAGGGAATTATGAGGCCAGAGCTACCATCCTATCAGCACTCCAGCTCTTGGGGGTGAGATCATTCTCCTGTTAGGGCCAGAAAGCTGTGGGTGGACCTGCCTCCTCTTTAGGCTGGCCTTGAAAAGTTAGGGAGAGGCCAGTGAGGACAGACATGTCCATCTCCCCCAACCCCACCCCACAGCTGATGCCTTAAGCCAGTTTGCTGTAGTGGTTAAGAGCACGGAACTCTAATCTGGACAGCTGGGTTCGATTCCCCACTCCTCCATGTGAAGCCAGCTGGGGGACCTTGGCTCAGTCACAGCTCTCTCAGAGCTCTCTCAGCCCCACCCACTTCACAGGGTGATTGTTGTGAGGATAATAATCACACTTTGAGTCAAGCTACAAGTGACTTTTTTCACGTGTAGAACACTTGATTGTTTTTGCAAGTTTTCCTGGGAACTGAAGTCCCAGTGTCCTTCCCCTCTCTGTTAGAATCGCTGCCTGAAGAGCCAGAGAAAGCTGGCTGCAGTCAGGGCTGGCACCACCGTTGAGGTGGTGAGGCAGGGGCCATGGGTGCTGCAGGGCTGGAGGGGGCACCAGAGTGGGTGCCAGGGGCGGAGGCGCGTGTGCCGCACCACCACTAGCCAGCCCCGCGCCACCACCGGCTAGCCCCATGCCGCCGCCGCCCGCCCCTGGGCAGGCACAGCAGCCACGGGCCAGGGACGACAGGCGGCCAGGGTGGTGTGCGGCGTGCGGGCAACCTCCTCGCTCCTCCCCAGCCACCTGCCGGCAGCATTGTGTGATGACGTCACACTGGCCTTCGGCGCCAGAAACCCTGGCACCGGGGCTGGCTGCAGCAGCAGCTTTTGCAAATCATTCCTCCAGTCACATGCCTGCTCTCAACGATCTTTCGGGGCGGGCAGCTGCAGCTTTCTCCCTAGGTGTCTTGCTCCTGGGGAGCTGCTCTGGATTTGCACAAGCTGCTGCTGCAGCCGGCTTTCTCTGACTCTCCAGGCAGCGATTCTAACAGAGAGGGGAAGGACACTGGGACTTCAGTTCCCAGGAAAACTTGCGAAAACAATCAAGTGTTCTACACATGAAAAAAGTCACTTGTAGCTTGGCTCTTTGTAAACCACCCTGAGTGGGCATTAAGTTGTCCTGGAGGGTGGTATATAAATCGAATGTTGTTGTTGTTGTTGTTGTTGTTGTTGTTGTTGTTGTTGTTAAAAAGAACCAGTAAGCACCCTGCTATTCAGGGCATTGGACTGGTGGGAGGGAGCCCAAATGCAGACCACGGAAGTATTACATAGATTATGTTTCTTTCATTTTGTACTGAATCTGGCCAGGAGTTAATCTGGTTCAATATGAGATGGTACCAGGTCTTCAAGTGTCCTTTTGCTTCCTGAACCAAAGGCACTGGGCTTCCTGTAGTCCGGTGGAGTCAAGAGATCTGTTATTCCCCCAGCCATGGCATACTGCTAATCTCTGCAATATTTGATCACTTCTGAAATCCTTAATCCATCATCCATGCTAGTTTCCAGAGTGCCCAGAGAGTAGCAAGGAAAGTGGGTTAAGATAAGAGGCTTAGCTTGGTCAGACCAGCAAACCAGAGATCTTGGACACCTTCCTGTCCTTGCCAAGTTTGCAAATGCCTCACTGTACACCGCCCCCCCCCCAAATTCTCCAGGCTTATGCAATTTCATTGCACCAAATTCAGCAATAACTAAACAGCTGATCTGAATACAAATAAAAGATTTGTGTTTCGTTAGTGGAGTGCAGCTCCTAACTTTGTTCTTGTGAGATGGATGCCTGAGTAAATGTTTAAAAGTCACAGATTACATTGTAACTTCATGCAAATTACGTAGGAAGGAAATATGTTGGCAGATCAGACAGACAGCAAGAAACCAATGTTGGCTTTCAGTGATCAGTTGGTTTTATAGAAGGTATCATTAACCTACACCACGACTGGGATAACTTGTACAGAACTAAGGAATTGTAGGACACACTGCCTGCATTTGTTCTTGTTGCGCTATTCAGCACAGAAAAGCAATGCAACAATGCACATTTCAGTACCTGAGCCTGAAGGGGAGGGTCTCCCGACTTTCAAAGTGTGAGCAAGAAGAATCTGCCCAGAGCTCAATTGCCATGGGTCAATTGCTGCCACCTCTAGCTGGCTAATGAAACTAACAAAATGCTGCCCAAGAATCAGGGAAGGGGTCTTGAACTCGAAGTCACCCTTATATATGCTTTCCTTGTAAGCCAATAATCAGAAAATACGTATTGCTCAAACTACACAGTCTGTACTGGAACTTCCAACTGTCTTTGGTTTTAAAAAGCAGCTGTGTGTACATATTCATGGTGGATGTGGCTGTTGTGCTAGGGAAGGAGGGTTAATTCTCCCATCTACTGCACTGTTTCCTCAACAGAAAATGCTTCTGTAGGCATCAGTACAGTGCCTGTGTTTTTCTTCCTACTTGGGCCTAAAGCAGCCCAAAGGAGACCAGTTCTGATTCAGGTGCCAAGCAAAAGAATTAACTTTCCCTTCCCTGGTACTATAGCCCTCGCCCATAAACTAATACGTCAATAGGATTGTAGCAGTGTAGGGTCCTTTCTTGGTTTAGGTATAACCACAATTTTACTGTCCTTCCATGACTGTGGGAACTGTTTTTTGTTATCAATTGTATTAACATTTGTAACAGAGATTATGACTTTGACAATTGTGGCAAATTTCTGATAATATTCAGAAATCAAACCATCAAGGCATGGCAAGTGGCAACTTATTTTTTTAAGACTTTTAATAGCAGGTAGACTTTCTTGCATTGATATATGAGTGCTTCAAACTTCTTCCTGTCTTCTTCTGAAATTCTAGGTAATTTAATGTTCTCTAAGGAAAAATCTATAATCCCTTTTAATTGCCACTATGATTGTCACCAGGGGTTGTCATAAGTCAGCTATGATTTGATGGTACTCTCCACCACCAACATGGTTGTCTTAGCTTTCTTTTTATTAACTCTAATTTCCAGAAGTTTTCAATTTTTGTCCCCTGAATAATAATTTTAAAACCACCGTTGTTTCCATATAACAGAGTCATGTATATTTTCACTGTTTCCAGATTTGACAGTTCAGCCTTTCTGTTCCCGTCTTCCTAGCCATATCTGTGTCATTCCATTAGAAGATCATAAAGGGGCCTAAAGTCTCCCTCATTAGCTACTTTACCTCCCATTTCTAGATTAGCAAAACAGTAATGGAATAGGAAATTCATAGCATCATCTGCACGGCATAAGATTTTTCTTAGGGCCACAAAGCAAGTGTGTGGGTGGAACTCTTGCTTGCCTTGTGAGTGATGGGCATAGGTATTCTGAAGCGGTTTAGGAGCGTAGTCAGCTAGGGATAACTTGCCACATTCCCCTTGCCACATTGGAATTCTCCTCATACACTGTGGAACAGGCTGACAAATCCTGACAGTTTAAATTCCTTTATAAGCCATGCTGTGTTCAATTATGTTGGGTCCCACACCAGACAGCGTGATCAAAAGCGACAACTTGTGTTGAGGCATGGGATAATGCAGAGTGACAGAAATGCAAAACTCACCGGAACAGAAGCCCAGGCTTGGCTTTGCTTGAATGCTGTGGGGAGGAAGGAGGCTCTTGTCAAGCTTGCATCTCAACAAAGACTGGGGAGGTTCATCTCCCATTCACTCATGTTGCCTTCGAAGGAAGCAGCGGTGAATGCTGAGTGCTCTTTCCCTTACATCTAAGCATCGCTACACTAGAATGTGTCTCAGTCCAATCAGCCCTCAAAGACCCAAACTGGAATATAACTGTCACCAAATTGCATATAAACCCAGGTTCCAATGGGTTCAAAGATCTGATGTTGACTGGATTGTGTGTGTGTTATATGCCATCAGGTCACCTCTGACCTATGGTGACCCTATGAATGAAAGACTTCCAAAACATCTATTGTTAACAGACTTACTCAGATCCTGCAAACTGGAGGATGTGGCTTCTTTTATTGAGTCCAGCCACCTCATTTTAGGTCTTCCTCTTTTACTGCTGCCTTCCACTTTTCTTAGCACTATTGACTTTTCCAGAGAATCTTGTCTTCTCATGATGTGACCAAAGTACAATAGCCTTAGTTTTGTCATTTTAGCTTCTAGAGAGAATTCAGGCTTGATTTGATTTAGTACCCACTTATTTGTCTTTTTGGCTGTCCATTGTATCCACAAAATTCTCCTCCAGCACATTTCAAAAGAATCAATTTTTCCCTGTCAGCTTTCTTCACTGTCCAGCTTTCATATCTATACATAACAATGGGGAATACCATAGTCCCAATCTTCTTCTGATTTCTTCAGAAAGTTGACTGGATTGCAGTCCAGGAAATCTTTCTCCTGTTTCAGCCTAGTTTTAAAGTTTCTTTACAAACCAGAATTCATCAACTCTCTAAATGCTCACAAAACCTTGAAGGTCAGACTACCTTTTCTGCACAAATTCTCTTCCTTCCAGCTGTATGGTGTATTGGTATTTATGCATCACAAAATGCTCTATAAGTAAAAGTATTATCTCTGATTTTATATATAGTGATTTTCAGCTTAGGCTTTGACTGCGTATGCTAATAAAAATCTTTAAGGTTTTGCATATTTTAGAATAGAGTAGGGTTGCCAATTCTGGCTTGCATAATTCCTGGAGATTTGGTGTGGAGGTTGGAGAAGGTGGAGTTTGAGGACAGGAGGCATCTTAGGGTAATGCGATGCCATAGAATTGGCCCTCTAAAGCTGCCATTTTCTCCAAGGGAACTGATCTCTGTAGTGATTCCAGGAGAATACCAGACCCCACCTGAAGTTTGGCAACTCTAGGTGAGATTAGAGCAGAAAAATAGCCAGCTGTTGGTACAGAAACTGGCACCACCCTTTTGGGACTCAAGTGGCAAAAGTTATGGACAATTAATCTTATTTGATAGTTAATAGTTCCCTAATGGTTTGTGCAGAGAAACTGATGGTATTAATATTGAATTGTCAGGTGTCCAGGACTTGGGACAAAAACAAGGGAATTTTTCCTTGAGCATAAATTGATCAGGTGCAGAGTCTCAATGCCAGGAGGCCCCAGAGCCTTGCTGCATCTTTTGGTCTTTTGAACCATCTTTTGGTTGGACGAGTTTTGGTCTTGTTCCAGAAGAGAGCCCAAGCAAATCCTGGCATAAACACAAGGGCTGTTTTTACACTGCTTACTGGCCATGGAACATCGTGCCAAGCTCCTGGAATGACAGTGTCTTTCTGGCATGATTTTGTACAAAGTTCTCATATGAAATTGCGCCAGGAAGACACTGCCGTTCTGGGAGCTTGGCATGATGTTCCGTGGCCAGTAAGCAGTGTGAAAACGGCCAAGGTCAGGGAAAGAGATGTTTTCTGTGATCCCACTTCCACTTTTAAAATATATATATATATATATATATATATATATATATACACACACACACACACACACACACACACACACATTTAAAAGAGGGGGGAGATATTTGAAAGTGCATAAAGAATCTTGAACAGATTATAGGATAATAGATTTAAACTACAACACAAAATATAAGCAAGATCTATAACGACACAACTAAATTTCATAATATTACTCCTCTCCCTCTCCTTAATCACTTATACCCAAAATTTTATACTCAGCATTCTATATTCAATCATATACATCACATTTTATATTCAACATTTTTAAGATCTTAGTTTTATAGTTGATGTATATCCATGTTAACTGTTCTTGATTTTTCTTAGTTTCCAGCTATCTATGCAAAGAAATCGCTCAATTTTTCCTGGAATTCCTGTGTTGGCTTATTGTGCATATACGAAGTTAATTTAGCCATAGAGGCATATTCATTTTTTTGGTACTACTTTTTTTTATAGTAGTTAAGAGGAGGGGATGCAAAGCACCTAAGAAATACCACAATTAATGTGCATTATGTGCATAACTAGCAAATGGTTTGCATAATATGAAAAATTATATGATCCAGATTTGAGAAATTTGTACAGAGCAGCCCTAGGACAATATAAATGGATGCACATACATATGGCAGTCTTTAAAACAAACTGGGGGAAGTGGCAGCTGACCCACCATTTGGCCTGATAGAAGGAACATCTGCCATGCAAAGTGTGAAACAATCTGAGCTCACAACAGGGGTGCAGAACTCACTGCTACTTTCCTTTAAATATTAGCTCTCTTTTCACTTTGTGTATTTCCTCCAGCTTTTGGGGCCATTAGCAATTAGTAGGCTGAATTTACTGGGAAGCTCAGGCTGATCCCCCTTCCCCCCAGTACTCTGTGTCCACCATCTTCATGCCCTCAAACAGGACTGCAGGTCTGCCTACACATTTTGCATTCCAAGGATAGCATATAGAGGCCCCTCCTCTTCCATTTTATCCTCACAATAACTCTTGTCAAGTAGAATATGTTGAGAGAAGGTGACTTCTCTCCAGGGTCATTCAATAAATTCTATAGCCAGCAGGGAATCTGAACTCGGTTCTCACCAGTTCCAATCTGCTAGTCTAATCACTACATTACACTGCCTTTCTGTTTCCCTCAGTCCTCCAAATCAGGAGGTTACTGGTCAGGGCCCAGACAGCATCTGCCTTTGAGCTCATGAAAAATATCATGTGGTGGTAGAAAATGCCATCAAGTCATAGCTGATTTATGGCAACCCCCGCAGGGGTTTACAAGGAAAGAGACTAACCATTGCTTGCCTCTGACATAACTGGCATTTAAAAAAGGTGAAGAGGCAGTGAGTGCAGCCACTGTAGCTGTTCAGAGAGAGCTGCGACCAAGACGCAGCGGGGGGAAAGAAGATCTGATCCTGACTGTAGTTCGTATTTTATAAGATCTACCAATCTAATAGCATATTAGAAAGTTTAACTTTAAATAATTGTATTATGAAGGGAATGCAATACTTGTAGAGGCAGTGTGCGTTTTTCATATGTTGTTTCTTCCCTTTCCCCCTGTTCCCTTTTTCCCTTTTTGTAGTTTTTGATGTTAGTAATTAAAATTTTTTTAAAAAAAAGTGAAGAGGAAATTCAGAAATGGGGACAGTGGGAGGAGTTCGGATCTTGGGGGATAAGAAGACCTTTAAGCATGGAGGTAGTTGCACTTTTTTAGAGGGAGGAGTTCCACCCCCCCCCCCACCAACGAACATGACTTTTCAAATATAGATGAAATAAGATCTAGGAAACTACTGTCATTAGCAGATGTGAACTTTGGGGTGGAATAATGGCTTAATCGGCTCTGTCATTTTACTTTATTGGACTTGTAATAAGTCAGGATAATTTCACAAGGCTTTTTGTAAGAGAGAGAGAGAGAGAGAGAGAGAGAGAGAGAGAGAGAGAGAGAGAGAGAGCATGCTGTACCAGTTTTCTTTTGATGAAATACAGCAACATCTCCAACAAAGCCCCAAGTCTGGACCATAATCAAAAAGAGTCCAGTAGCACCTTTAAGACTAACAAATTTTATTGTAGCATAAGCTTTCGAGAATCAAGTTCTCTTCGTCAGATGCATGGTACAGAATATGGTCAAATATAGAAGAGGAGGGGGGAGGGGAGGAGAGAGAAGATGCAATGAGGGGGGGAGAGGGAGGATGCAACCAAAACATTCCTTTGATAGTAAATGTAAACATCTCCTTTTGGTATGGAGATTAATTGGCTTGTGTGAGGCTTCAAAGGAGTTTGCCGTGTTGGTTTGTAGCAGCAAAACAACCAGACCATCCAATTCCAATGCAGTATAAGCCTTCGATAACCACAGCTCTCCCCGTCAGATGCATCTGACAAAGAGAACTGTGGTCCCCGGAAGCCCACGCCAGGTGCCCGAGATTTGCTCTCTGGTTAAGTGTGGATAGGATTGGAACTTACCTGGAATGCTGAAAAACAATGACTGAAGAAGATACCTTAATTTCATAATATATTAAACTGTATTCCATAATTTATTAAAACGTTTATCATTTTGTAATAGACTTCTTCCTGGCTCACAGAAACACAATAAGTTGATGGTTCTCATGCATGTCATGAAAGTACTGTGGCCAGCATGGGGAACAAATTAAATAAAGCCTTCTCTGAGCCCAAACAAATCATGCATGAATAAGGCTGCCTGCTGCATCTCTGCATGATCAAGGCTCTAGCCATTCCTCTTTAAGGTCTTGGCTAGGAGCAGGTAAATCTGCCCCATCTCAGCATTGAGTGGTTGAATCATTCAACCACTTCTGAGATGCATCAGAACTACATACTCTTCAAAGAGGATGCCTGTTGCTTCTCTTCATGAATCTCTGCTGAGGACTTGTTTGCCTCTTTCCAATCAGAATGGAAACAACAAGAACAATCTCATACAGAAAAATAAGGGCTGGGCTCTTCTTTCTAACACAAGGTCATTTTTACTCTTCTGGGATATATGAGTGAAGCATGCTTTCCATTTAGGTTTAGAAAAAAAACTGCCTATCCTTTCAAAACTTAGGGGACATTTACTGCTATCAATAATAAAACATTAATATCCTTTCTATCCTGGCAGAATCCTAAACAAATCAAGCAATTCTTCAAGGAGCTCTTTAGTGTAGTAAGCAAAAGTTTCTGCCAATTATAAGAAACAATGGAGACAGGAACATATACACAATTAGGGGAACTGCCCAGAAAAACAGTGCCGACCCCTGTCCTTAACTAATTGATCATGTAGAAGTTCTGCATTTTCTGTTGGAGACATTATTTTTATTTGTTTGTTTGTTTGTTTTCAATTTTTATTCCGCCCTCCCCTCCCGGGCAGGCTCATCTGAATGTGCTTGTGCAGCAACACTTAAGGAACAGCCTGATTTATTAACACTGGAAATTGAAGGGCTAAGGAAGGCTGCTTTGCTGAATCTCCAGGGCTGCCAAGGAAGCTATGAAATCCTGGGCTGGCCCTGATGAGGAACATTTGGCATGGATGTTGAAGTCCCCAGAATGATCAGTCTAGGTGCCTCCAGCACCTCTGCCAACACAGAAAGGGTGGTAACTGAGGAACTAGGCAGCCAGTAAACAAGCAGAATTGCTGCCTGCTCTGCATCTGATCCCAGTGGGGAGAAGGGGGGCAGGAATTCCTGCCTGCTCCATTCTATCCTGATACTGGCCAGGTGAAGAAGGGTTCAACAATGCCTCCTGCTCCATGCCTGAGGGGGGTGGGTGGGAATTGCCACCTGCTCCACGCTGAGGGGGGTGGGTGGGAATTGCCACCTGCTCCATGCCTGATCCCAGCTAAGTGAAGGGGTGGGTGGGCATTGCCTCCTGCTCTGCACCTGATACTATCTAGGTGAAGGGGGTGGGCACTGCTGCTTGCTCCGCATCTGATCCGGGCGAGTGAAGGGGAGGCAGGAATTGCCGCCTGCTCCACACCTGATTCACGTAAATGCCTGACTAACAATCTTAATAATACATTTATTTACACATTCATTTAAAGCCAAATTACACAGTAAAACAACTACTTATACACATAGTTCTATACCTCACACATGGAAAATCATTAATTCAGTTGCTAAAATAGAGGTACCTAGAGATAATAAAGTGCTGGTGCTACAAAATGCTACAAATATTCATTGCACATATATGAAATAAAGTGCTAGTGCATAGTAACAACCCAGCTTAATTTCTATTTCACAGGTCCTGAATAGCAAAAGTCCATGTAGTGGATGAGAATATTCTTGTTTGTCTGTATTCCATAAAGGCTGTGCAAAATAGAGTCCAATAAAAATGGTATGGTCCTCCGACGGGTTATCTAGATCCTTATGTGACCCGTTTCATAAAATCTTTGGCAAAGAGTACACAGTCAGCAAATCCTTCATAAATCCCACTCATAAGCACTTATTCACAAATCCATTCAATATGAATGGCTTCTCAAAGTCCCAGTTCCAGAGCTTTGTTGTGTCTGATAGGGCGGTGCGAAGGCAGCCACCCGCTCCGGTGTCCAGCTGATGCAATTGGGGCCCGCCCCTCTTTAGGCAGTTGGCCAGAAGGGCTGAGCGAGTAGCAAAATGGGGGATGAAACGCGCATAATATCCAAGGAGCCCCAGAAACCGTCTGAGTTGATGCTTGGTCTGTGATCAGGGCATGTCTCGTATGGAAGCCACCTTCTTGGGGGGTGGCCGGATCTGCTCGCCTCCTACAACAAACCCCAGGTATTTGAGCTCCTGGAATCCCAAGTGGCTCTTCTTGGGATTGGCCTTAAGACCTGCCTTCTGTAGCGCAATGAGGACCATCTCCAGGTGCTGCAGGTGGGAGGGCCAGTTGGGACTGAAGATAATGATGTCATCAATATAGGCCATCACGAAGTCCCGACAATTCCCCAGGATTTGATCCACCAATTGCTGGAAGGTAGCTGCCACCCCATGGAGGCCGAAGGGCATGCGGTGAAACTGGAAGAGGCCCCAGGGGGTGGCAGAGGCTATCTTTTCCGTATCCTCGGGGTGCACTGGTACCTGCCAGTACCCCTTTGTCAGGTCAAAGGTGGACAAGTACCGGGCGAGTCCCAGCTGCCCCACCAGGATGTTCGCCCGAGGCATGGGGTATGCATTGAACTTGGCCACTTTATTTAGTTTTCGGTAGTCGATGCAAAAGCGGGTTGATCCATCTGTATTCCATCTGGTTCGGCACCAACACTATAGGACTGCGCCATTCACTTTGGGACGGTTCAAATACCCCCATTCACAGCATTTCCTCCATCTCTCGGTCAACCGCCTCCCACTGCTTCTGGGGAATGGGTCGCCAGGTCACCCACGCAGACTGCCCTGGCTCGGTCGGGATGGTGTGGTTTTTTTTAGCCCTAGGACGCCTCGAACAGACCTTGGGCACGCGTATCCATGGAGCTTGAATCTGGGCCTTTTGCGAGGGGTTGAGCTGAGGCCCCACCCTCGATTCCTCGAACTCTGAGGCCTCGGCGGTCCATGGCAGCTCACTGTCGGGTAGCTCCAGGGGGTCCTCAGCCAGCCGGCACTCCTCGCTGCCTCGCTCGAACAACCTCTTGAGCAGGTTCATGTGGAGCGTCCTCCTCTGGTGTTGACGAGGACCACACTGGACCTCGTAAGTGGTGGGTCCCAACATTTTCGTCACCACATAAGGACCTCGTCAGGGATCCCCCTCCTCCCTGGGGAAGACTGTGCGATGGACGAGGACCTTCTCCCCCAGCTGGAAGGTTCTCTGTCGCGTACCCCAGTCGTACACGGCCTTTTGTTGTGCCTGGACATGGGCCAGATGTCGGCCAGCTTCAGCTTGAGACCGCTGCACCCTCTCCCTTAGTTGGCTCACATACTCCTTGATGGGTGGAGCTGGGTTGCTGGCTCAGGGATCCCGTTCCTCCGCCAAATGGGAGACCAGCCCCCGTGGTTTGCGCCTGTACAGCAGTTCAAGTGGGCTGAAACCTATGGAGGCCTGTGGGGTCTCCCGTAGGTTGAACATCAAGGTGTCAATGTACAGGTCCCACTGGTGGAGCTTGTCATGTGTCATCTTCTTCAGGGCCTCCTTGACAGTCTGGTTCAAACGCTCAGCCAACTCGTCCATTTGAGGGTGGTAGGTGGAGGTGAACACCTGCCGGATCCCCAGGTTCTGGCAGAGTTGGCACATAGCATTTGCATGGAAGGGCCCTCCCTGATCAGTCACGATCTTGGTCAGCAGTCCCACCATTGTGAATAGTTTGGACAGTGCCCGGATCATCCCTGGGGTCTGCATGGTCCTTAAAGGGATGACCTCTGGAAACCACGTAGTGTAGTCCATGATCACCATGGTGAAACGGAAGCTCAGGGGTGTGTGCGGCAGCGGGCCTATAAAGTCCATTGTGATCCACTGGAAGGGCATCTCTATCACTGGCAGTGGGGAAAGAGTGGCCCTTAGTGGACGCCGCGCTGCCACCCGCTGACAGGTGGGGCACGAGTGGCAATGGGCCTTCACATCACCATTCATGGAGGGCCAGAAGAACCGCTCAAGGATCTTCATCAGTGCCTTATGGTGTCCTAGGTGCCCTGCCCATGCATGCTCATGGGCCAAGCGGAGGATTTCCGCTTGGTAGGTAGCTGGCACCAGTAGTTGGCGGATCTCTCCTTGGCCATTTGGGGCACGGACCATGCAGACCCATACCCCTCCCTGCTTCTCAATGTGGGGGAGACGCTGGGCCCTCCATTCATCCTGCACCTGCCCCTCTTCCTATGCAGTGGCTTCTTGCAAGTGCTGTAGGGAATCATCTGACTCTTGGGTGGTGTGGAACGCGCAGTCTGGTGGAGGTCCTGCTGGGACTTCAACCTGGGCTCTGTTGCTGGCCTGGCTCTGGGCCCCTCACCTGGGTCAGCTTCCCCTTCCTCCTGTAGAGCTGCTTTGATGTGTGGGCTTGCTAGCCCCTTCAAAGCTTCTTGGAGCAGCCGGATGAACTCCGGGGCATCTCTTCCCAGCAGCATTGAGTGGGGTAAGTGGGCTAATTTGGCCACTTCCATGAGGTAAGCCACCCCTAGGTACTCCACCGTAACCCAGACAAGGGGCCACTGCTGGGCATGGCCCACCACACACACCACCGGGGTCCAGCGATGCATCTGGGTGCCCGATGGGATGAGGTGGGCGTGGATCATCGATATCGAGCTTCCTGAATCTAATAGCACCTGCAGGCTTTTCTGGTATATCCTCACCGGGGTGCATAGGTTCAGCGCCCCCTTGAGACCTGGGGTGGCTGGCCAGGTGACCTCCCATGCCAACATACGCTCTGCCAGTGAGCCAGCCTTGGGCACCCAGGCTTGCCTCCACTGCTTTATCTCCTGTGCCAGCTCCACCCGAGCCACTTGGTGGAAGGCCACCAGCTTCCTCCACATCTCATCCAGGCACTCCTCTAGCCACCATCCAAAGTCTGCTGGGCCCACGGCACTGGGACACACCCCTTCGACCGGCATCCACAGCTGAATGAAGCTCCCTGTACGCCCATACAGGGCCTGTCGCATACGCCGCTGGGTGGGGCACCGGCATGCCCAGCCCTGACATCAAAGGGGTGGCAGGGATACTGCAGGACCCTGCTCTGTGGAAGGAGGGGCAGTATACCTCACCCAGACACCCTCTCAGTCCACTCACTGGCCTGCCCCACCTGCTCCAGTCATCCCCCTTGAACTCTGCCATCTCCTCCTTCATTAACTCTCCTCCTTGCCTCCTCTCACGCTCCGCTCCGCTGCAACTCCACTCCATCACTCCTACACAACCCACCAGGAACACTTTCCTGAGTCAGCTTTTATAGGGTTTCCTTTAGCTGCCTCTGCCCTTCCTTCCAAGCTCCTTCCCTCTCCTGATGCTGCCCAGCTGTGTCTGCTCTCATGTGTTCTTTCCCTTTCACTAACTCCTCCTGGCCTTCCTTGCCTCTCTAGCAGGGTGGGGCTGAATGTGAATGTTTCCCAGCTGAGGCTTCCTCCATGTGTGCCTCCTTTTCTTCCTCCCCCCCTTCTCCTTCAGTCTTTCCTGCAGGACCGGGCTGGCAGGGCCTTTCCAGGTGATGTGCCTTGGGCGTCTCTGCCTTTGCTCACAAGGTGCCACCCCAGCTAGCATCTGGGCTGCCTGTCCATTGATGCTGGCCTGTCCCTTGATGCTGGGCATGGCTGTCCTTCCTGGCTGGCTTCCCCCTCTGGCTCTTCCCCTCCCGCACTTGCTGCTGGCTGCGTTGCCTTCTCTGGAGCCTCTGGGCCCCCTGACTCTACTACTGGGGTGCTGTGACTGTTCCACCCTGGACAACTGTCTGTTGAGGCAGCTGGGTGGTTGTCTCCCAGGGGTCTCCTGTTCTTTTCTCCAGGTAAGTCCGGGGGCTGGGCTGTGGACCCTGGACACAACATACAATATAGATGGCTGGACTATATTAAATTACCTGTACTGCATCAAGGAAAGCAATACATTGCCAAAGATCAAGAGAAGGCTGAGGACTTGCTCCATAATTTAGACATCGAGGTGTCAATGGATGTCAGCAGACACAGTCAAAAAAGAAAATTGCTCTTATCTCCCTCCCCCCAAAAGGGGAGCAAAATTCCAGTACAGGATCTTCAATCAGTCCGAAGTACTGAGCAGTACAGCAGAAGAAGAGTGTTCTAGCCACAGTGCATTTGACTTGAGATGCAATGATTTTTAGGATGGGAGGAAACGGTCCTTTCATTGTTGTCCCACTTACTACAGTTCCATAAACTTGGATATTTCCAAAACTAGTGTGTGAATACAATACGTTAGCTTCAGTGAACTGTTACAAACCTTAATTTTAGTTAATGTTTCTTAGGATAAGATCATAAGTTTGCCTTTTGTTTGGAAAGGGGGAGAGTTGAAATTTTTTTGGGGAAGTGGGGATTAGGAAAATTGGAAGGGTAGGGAAGGGTAGATTTAAGTATAGTTAATTCATTCATGGTGTGAATAAAACACTTTAAAAATTATTTTATTATAAATTACTTAATTTGGTAATCGGTCTTTAGGGGAAAAATTCATAAGGTTTTTTTTAGGAGGGAGGAATTAAAAGTACTAAGTGGAGGAGGGAAATAGGGAAATTGGGAAGGTAGGGAGTTAAAATAGAGTAGTAGTAGTTTAATTGTATATGGCCAAAGGCCGTCACAATACAAAGTTAAGAAATTAAAATAGAGCAAAATCATATGTTGTGTGATTAAAACACTTTAAAAATAATTTTATTTCATCCTCCTTGTATTTGCAGTTATAAATCTAATTGCTATATAGAGTTATTAGTAAGTTAAAATAGGAAATTATTAGTGTTCATAAAGGGGATTTTTAATATAAAGATTAGAACGTGTTATATAAGAATTTAAGTTGTCAGTGAGCAAAGACAACACACTAGTTATACGAGATTAACAGTGCAATCCTATGGTGAGTTACTCCAGTCTAAGACCATTGAAATCAATAGACTTAGACTGGAGTAACTCCATAGGATTGTACTGAAAGAAAGTTACAGATGTCAGGGTCTGTTATCCTGGGAGAATGCAGCCTAAGTAATGCCATATTAATTTCTGTAGTTGTTTAGTCTTTCTCTCCCTCCAGGTCCCCCCCTAGTGCCAGGACTGCATTTTCCATGGGAGAGGATGCTGTGTCTTATCTATGTTCTTCTTAGTCAACCTTGGGTATCCGGCGTTCCCACAGAGAAGGTTCCTGCTATGTGAACTCTGGGGGGAGGCTGGGTTCTGAGGGCTTGATGTGTAACAACTTTCGTTTTGTACTTCATTCCTAACAAAGCTTTGCTCAGCCAGGATCTACTTGGTCCTGGAGTATGGACACCTGGGCCTGAATGCTGTCTTTCAAATAAAACCTTTTGAAACCAAAAGACCTTGTCTTCTTGCAAAAAGGAGGAAGGCAGACTCGTGCGTCTGGAATGCCATAGCCTGACAACAGATAGTAGTAAAAGAAGGTAATTATAGGAAATTGACTCAGGTTTGAGTTGATAAGTTAAATATTAAGAATTTTACCAGTGTTTATAATTGATTTTGTTGTTTATTATATTTACAAACTTTAATAACAAATTGAGAATTTAGAATTAAAACTAATTTCATTGTTATAAGGAAAGTGTTCTATTTAATAGTTTTAAGTACAATACTTTAAATATAAGATATAGAAAGCACAGAAACTTGTAATTCAGTTTAGAGCTCACTGTAGCAGTTAGTAATCAATAGTTAGGTTGGTTGTTGGGGGTTTTCCGGGCTGTATTGCCGTGGTCTTGGCATTGTAGTTCCTGACGTTTCGCCAGCAGCTGTGGCTGGCATCTTCAGAGGTGTAGCACCAAAAGATAGAGATCTCTCAGTGTCACAGTGTGAAAAAGATGTAGGTCATTTGTATCTACTCAGGAGGGGTGGGGTTGAGCTGAGTCATTCTGTAAGAGTTTCCCAGGGTGTGGAATGCTAATGGCGGGAGGCTTCACTGAATCCTGAGGAGGTTCTTTTGCATATGGATTGGTGCTTGATGTGCTAATCTTCTCTGCAGGGCTATTGTCGGGTGTGGAGTGTTTTGTTGGCCTGGTGTTTTTCAGAACTGGAGCCCATGCTCTGTTCATTCTTAAGGTTTCTTCTTTCCTGTTGAAGTTTTGCTTATGCTTGTGAATTTCAATGGCTTCCCTGTGCAGTCTGACAAAGTAGTTGGAAGTGTTGTCCAGTATTTTGGTGTCCTGGAATAAGATACTGTGCCCTGTTTGAGTTAGGCTATGTTCAGCCACTGCTGATTTTTCAGGCTGTCCAAGTCTGCAGTGTCTTTCATGTTCTTTTATTCTTGTTTGGATGCTACGCTTTGTGGTCCCGATGTAAACTTGTCCACAGCTGCAGGGTATACGGTATACTCCTGCAGAGGTGAGGGGGTCTCTGCTGTCTTTTGCTGATCGTAGCATCTGTTGTATTTTTCGGGTGGGTCTGAATACTGCTTGAAGGTTATGCTTTTCCATAAGCTTTCCCATCTGATCAGTAATTCCTTTGATATATGGCAAAAACACTTTTCCTGTAGGTGACTGTTTTTCCTTGGTTGTTTGATTCATCCTGGGTTTGATTGCTCTTCGGATTTCATTTCTGGAGTAGCCATTTGCCTGAAGTGCGTGGTTTAGATGATTAATTTCCTCATTGAGAAAGCGCGGCTCACATATCCGTCTTGCACCATCCACTAATGTTTTCATTATGCCTCTTTTCTGTCGGGGGTGGTGATTGGAGTTTTTGTGTAACGATCAGTGTGAGTTGGTTTCCTGTAGACCTTGTGACCTAACTGAAAGTTTGCTTTGCGGATGACCAAGGTATCCAGGAATGAGAGTTTTCCCTCACTTTCTTTCTCCATTGTGAATTGTATGTTCAGGTGGATGTTGTTGAGATGATTCAATCAATAGTTACTCTGTGCATTTCTTAAATATAGTAGTTATCTTATTCAGCCATAGTTCTGTGTTAAAGTTATTTCGCTGTTCTAATAGCATTGTAACTTACATATCAATAATAGCATTTTTGTAGTTTCACTAAATAGTATTGATAACTTGTTAATTATATTAGCATATATTTATATCATATCTTTGTCACTAAATAATGTCCTTAGATCATAACATCAAGATTCTAACATACAATGTACGCGGATTGGGAAATCCGATAAAAAGAAAATGCATACTCACCAACCTAGCACAAACAAGATCATATATATTTCTACAAGAAACAAATCTCCATCCCCTAAAAAGTCAAGATTTAAAAGCAAATTGGATTCAACTCCAATACCACTCAAAACGAACAAGGGAGTAGCAATCTTAATATCTAAAAATTTGCCCTTCCAGCATAGAGATACAATTTATGATTCTAAAGGTAGATTTCTATTGATCAAAGGCAAAATAGAGAATCAGATACATACATTTGGCTCAATTTACGCCCCAAACAAATCAAATAACCTTCATAAATGATAGCTTAGAAACACTCTTTGAGTTTTCAGGAAGAATTGGTGGTAGGGGGGACCTGAACTTCCTAGTAAACAATACGTTAGATAGATCAAGACCCAAAAAGAAGCTAAGCAAAAGGAAAAAACCATTTACCAAACTGGCAAATATACTTGAAAATAATGATTTGATTGACATTTGGAGACATAAGCACAATAATGAAAAATATTTTACATACTATTCACCTAAATATAAAATTTACACCAAACTAGACTATCTCCTAAGTTCATCTACAACAATAAACAAAATACGAAGTTCAGAAGTTGGCAATGTAACAATCTCAGACCATGCTTGGGTAGACTGCATTTTGGAAACCACTCAAGTATCTAATAAAGGTTTTGGTCATTTAATAAGTCACTTATCACCAATCAAGCTAATGTCAAAAAAATCAGCAAAACCATAGAAGTAGCTATTGCAGATAACAACACAGGCGATGTAGGTCCAAATATCTTATGGGACACCATTAAAACTGTCACAAGAGGCCACATAATTTCACTCTCAACCCAATTAAATAAGCAAAGGAATGCAGTAAAACAAGAAATATTAGACAGCATTAAAGCCCTAGAAATAACACACAAAAAGACTGGAAGCAAAAAAATCTACAAAAAATTGTTAAATCAATGGAAATTGTTAGAAACTTTAGAAGTCAATAAAATTCAGAGAAATCTTCAATATATCAAACAAAACTATTGGTTTAATACCCCAAAATCCTTGAGGTTATTATCTTATAAAATAAAGGAGAAAAATTCAGCAAATTTTATTAAACAAATTTATGATAATCAAGGTAAATTACAATCTAAGACAAAAGATATAATTAATAGTTTCAAAGACTTTTACAAACATCTTTACACATCACAATATCCAAAACAAGAAAACACTACACAATTTCTACAAACACTTGAGCATTTAAGGAAACTTGATGATGAACACAGGTTACTGCTGGATAGTCCATTCACACAACAGGAAATTCTGGAGGCAATCAAATCTCCATAATAATAAAGCTTCAGGTCTGGATGGATACCCTTTGGAATTTTATAAAAAATTTCCTCCTATAATCGGCAAATCATTAATGGATGCTTGCAACACAGTATTAGAGAAAGGTCTAATGCCCCCTTCATGGGCAGGAGCAACAATAATTGTCATTCCTAAGCAAGGGAAATACCTCACAAAAGCCACCTCATACAGGCCAATCTCACTCCTCAATCAGGATTACAAAATATTCACATCTGTATTGACAAAGAGACTCACTGAGTTTATCTCGAAATACATACACCAGGATCAATCCGGCTTCGTCCCTCATAGAGACCTAACAAACGACTTATATAAGACCTTAAATTTAGTAGATTACTGTCAGAGAAACCAACTTGAGTTTTTATTTCTTTCCTTGGATATCGAGAAAGCGTTTGATTCATTAGAATTCTAGTATCTTAAAATAACATTAAAACACATGGGCTTTGGACAACAGTTTCTTAGAATAATAGATACCATTTACTCTCAGGCATTTGCACAAATTAAAAAAAACTGACAGGTCTCAAATAAAATACTTATTCAGAGGGGAACTAGACAAGGTTGCCCAGTATGCCCACTATCCCCAATTCTTTTTACTATAGCACTTGAATCCTTAGCAATAGCTATTAGGGAAGATAACAATATAAGAGGTATCGAGTTAGGTGCTAATAAATTTAAATTAAGCCTTTTTGCAGATGATACTCTGCTCTATATCACCGACCCAGTGAAGTAATTAATATTGCTACAAGAGAAACTATCAGCTTTTAGTTTAATTTCAGGACTCACAATTAACCAGACAAAATCTCAGTTACTACTGGTTAATGTTAGAGCAACCATTGCAGAACAGATTTAAAAAGTTAATAGATGTCAATGGGCTCCAAAACACTTTTTATACTTGGGGATAATCATCCCTGCAGATCTGAGACAAATATTTAATTTTAACTATAATAAAACTATCAACCAAATCAAAAGAAGTTTAGCCAAGTGGGATAAAATGAAACCTTCTTGGTATGAGAGGTTTCACATAATGAAATCCTTTATACTGCCAAAGCTCCTTTATCAATACCAATAAACAATATAAGAGGTACAATATAAGAACAATACAACAAATCTCAAAAAACACCTTAAAGGCATCCTTAATAAATTTCTATGGGCAAGGAAACAACCCAGAATGGTGTTCAGTACATTAAGAATAAAAAGAGCACAGGGGGGCTTTAACTACCCCGACTTGGAATTATATCATACTTCTTCTAGATTACTAAATGTATTGCAAATATTAAAATTTTCAGATTCCTTAGACTGGGTAAAAATAATACAATCAACACAAAACAATCCGATTACAAACCTAATTTGGAATAATAAAAAAACGCACACTAATGATCCAAAACAATTCTTTTTTAGAAGCAGTTATAAATGTTTGGGACCTAGTTAGATTTAAAATCACTCTGAAATTATCCAGATTTTCTTCTTTCTTAGGTCAAGAATGGTTCCCTCCAGGACAATCCAAAGCATATATGAAAGTGTAGCAAAAAATGAAGCTAACACGTTTGATAGACATAGCAAATAACAAGTGTCTTATAAATAAATTGGAACTGGAGCAAAAAACACAACAAAAAATCCAATGGTTCATGTGCCTGCAACTCTCTAATATGTTGAACTACGTTAATGTCAAACATATAATGAATACACCTATGACTGATTTTGAGCATCTTTTAAACCTGACAAACTCAACACAGAAAGGATTAATATCAAAATTAAATAATTTATTGTTAGCTACAATTCAAACCAAAACATTAAAATATCAGAAAAATTGGCATCAGGATTGCAAATTGGATTTCTCAGAGGAACAATGGAAAAAAATCTGGACTTCAAATATACTTAATTCTAGAACAATAATCACCAAATTAGAATCATATAAAATACTACATAGATGGTATTTAATGCCCCAAAAGTTATCACTGATATCATCCAACAGATCACCACTTTGTTGGAAAGGATGTGGCACCATCGGATCATTTGCACACTGTTGGTGGAAATGTCCCAAAATTCAAAATTTCTGGAAAGAGGTAATAAAACACATTAAGAATATAACATGTTACACAATCCCTCTTATCCTTGAAATCATTTTTGGATCAATGGGACACCTTTGCAATACCAAAAATCAGAAAAGAATTGATAAGTATTTTTCTAGTTGCAGCCAAATCAGTAATAACTCTAAATTGAAAATCATTGAAAGTACCATCGGTTGACTGCTGGATGACCAAAATTTGGGACCATTATATACAAGAGAAAATTCATGATAAAATCTTTCAGGCGGAACATTTTCCAAACGAAACTGATTTCATAATAAAATGGTATCCATTTTTTGTATATACATCTGAAAACAATCTACAACAACCTAAAAAAGTGTTATGTTATGATGTCATAAAGGACAACTAAATCGAATCTCTTAGGGAAAACACTGGTATCCTATAAGTTTGTTGTCATATGTATCACATGTTTTGTTTGCCAAAGGAAATTGCGTTTATTATAATGGTTGAATATGTTAAATTTGTTAAACTTTAATTAAAATATTTAATATATAAAAAGTCTCTAGCCAGCAGCATAGTGACTAGAGATGGGCACGAACAGCAATACAAAAAAAAAAGCCACGAACACCCCAATCTGCTGTTCGCGAACAAGCTGTTCATGAAGCCCCATTCTAAACCAACAGGTGGTCGTTCCAAGCCTCGTTCATTGCTGTTTGTCAAGCCACACAGTCTGGCACCTGCAATTGATTTCCTTGGCAACTTAGGCAGGGATTGTCTGAACTCTGTCTGAACTCCTGATGTTGCCCTGGAAACCCCAATCTAAGCCCAATTTAGCTTGATAGGCAGGTCTTCCTTTCAAGTGTGGAGCTCCAAATTTGTTACAAGGGAGCAAAGACCAGGGGGGAGGGGGGCTCCCGGCTCTGACTTTGCAGACAGTGGAGAGACAGTTGCTGTTGGCATTTTGATAGAGTGCATTGGAGTTTGAATTTTCTTTGTGTGTGGTGGGATAGGGATCTACCTCTTCAGGTTCCAGGGCTGCTGCCAGGCTCTGGGGCGAAGCTATTATTTATTCTTGGTACCTTTTCTGCTGCCTGCTCAGGTAAGGTTTCTGGGAGTGGTGCAGTAGGGATCTACCTCTTCAAGTTCCAGGGCTGCTGCCAGGCTCTGGGGTGAAGCTATTATTTATTATTGGTACCTTTCCTGGTGCCTGCTCAGGTCAGGTTTCTGGGAGTGGTGCAGTAAGGATCTTGACTTGGATGATGGTTGGAGGAGAGCCTGCTGGCCCCCACGAACAGCCAACCACGAACATGTTCATGAACAGGGCCATGTTCGTGGTTCTTTGTGAGTCCCTGTTCATGGATGGCAATGAACCATCATGGATGGCTCCTCCCATCACTCTCTCATTGCCCCTGACATCTTTGAGGGTTATGCTCAGTGTCTCAAAAAAACCCTTAAGTGCCGTGGTCCTCTCATCCCAAACAATGAGCTTACAGTTCCACAGCATTTGGGCCATGTTGCTTTGTTTTGAGATGCTGAACAGGGATGTTTCTGCATGGATGAGGTTAAGAGGCAGTGAAGGACCATATGCCATGCCTGAGTGAGCCTTGAACATCCATGGAAATGAGCGCCTCTCTACTCATCTTCCAGGATTGCTTTGCTCATAGAGAGACTCTGCCGCTTTGTGCACCTTGGGATGATCTTGCTGGTACTTGACCACTGCTGCTCGGTGCACCACAGGAGTAGGATGTGCATATTTCTTTGCTGCATCTCTAAGTTGCTTCCTCCTTTTAGCATCAGTGTATCTTGCACGACATCTGCCAGAAGGCTTCTTGGCAGCAGTAAGAGGTGATGGCCACGAGAGGTGAGAGGTGGAGTTGGAGTGAGGGAGGGCTGGTGTGGTGGGCACTTCGTCAAGTTCATGTGAGAGGTTTACATTGAAATGGCCCCTAGAAAGGTCATGTACCATCTCCCCATGATCAATGAAAAACTCAGTTGCCATACTGACTTTTATATAAAATCCCTATTCAGGAGTTTTGTACTGTCTTTCTTCAACTGTCTGCAGTTTCCTTTACCTGATTTTTACCTCAGAACACAGAGTTCCACAGCTGACCAATCCGGGGGGGGGAGGGGTGGTGCGAGCAGGCAGGAGCCTGCCAGCCACACAGGAAAGCCAGGCCCCATAGGCAGATTGGCAACACTAAAGGGGAAGACTGGGAGGTGTATTTTTACCTCAGGACACATTTGATGACTCCCAACAGCAACTGCATACCATTTAGAATGTTGCAGGTGATAACTAATCAAGCTGCATATGCAAATGACCTCAGGGAAGAGAGGTCGAGTTGGCAGTTGGTGGGGCGGGGAGGAGAAGCCTGCCAGCCACACAGGGACCGTAATGGTGTGCATTGAATTGTAAGCTCATGAGATTCATTGTATTGATTCTTGGAAAGTTGTTAATGTGGTGGATTACAAACCGGCCTCTGAGGAAGTGGACGCTACACGAAAGAAGCCGATTTTGCCGGCCGCTTGTAGAGCGGGGGGACCCCTTCGTGGTCCTTGTTACATCTTTGTGGTTCCACCGACAATAAAAAGAAATAAATATTTCACATAAGAAACAACATCTCTTGGGAACACGCGTTCATTCTCACCTGCTCTTCGTCCCCACGGGCACAGTAGGGAGGAGGACAACGTTTCCCTGCAGTTACTGTTACCCTTTTTTCTCTTGGAGGAGATTCATTTTGGAAGAGAATCATTTTGGATCTGCAATTGTCTCCAGTATTGAGGACTTAAATTTATTTCATTCTTGACTTAAAGGCTGGAACTATATTACACTGTGAGACTCATGAAAGCATCAACGTCTATTGTTTAATTAATTGTTGATGTGTATATAGAGAGTATTATAGGTGATTGGTTGATTCTTAGATAAATATTTTTGTATTGAAAACCATATTAGAATGTTCTTGATGTATGAATCGTTTCATTCTCTTTAATGGATTTTCACTGTGGGTATTAATTTTATTCCCTGGGAAGTTATTTAGGTGCTCTTTTAGCCACACGAGGAAGCTGTATCCCTATGGGAAAACACATTTTACCCTTTTTACCCCCTTAGGGGGCGAATTTCTTAAAATCCCTTCTTAGTGAGGCTCTACATCACGAAAGGAACGTTCTCCTCAAATTTCACATTTCTAGGTCCAGGGGGTTTGGGCTGGGTGTTGATGAGTCAGTAAGGACACTTGTCTTTATATAGAGAGATGAAGCTCCACCGTACATGGTATAACCAGAGACCAAGGCATAACAATAATGGCTGTTTCATTCTTAGCCTCCTTCCTACTAACCCCTGGCATAGAATTATTTTTTTCACTACTGCTACACATGAAGTTGCCCTCACATGGATAGTTCAAGCAAGCCTGAACTCATCAGATCTCTGAAGCTAAGCAGGGTTGGCCTTGGTTAGTAATTGGATGGGAGACCTCCAATAAAGACCAGCGCTACAGAGGTAGGAAATGGCAAACTGCCTCTATTAGTCTCTTGCCATGAAAACCCCAGCAGGGATCTCTGTAAGTCAGCTATGACTTGATGGCACTCTCCATCACCATGCACAGAGTTGACATTTTTTTCACATTATTCTTCACAACCCTGACATCTCTTTCCTGATCAGTAACTGCCAGATCAAACTCCATCAGTGTATTTTTGGTTTTTTCACTCCCAAGCCCTCCAGTTGTTATCAGTCACCAAAAGCCTGTTTCATCCTATTGGAATTAATAATCACTTACCACTATACTACCATTTGCATTTGTGATAGTATAGATGACTCCCCCATCTATGGCCAAGATGTCTTCTAGCACCTGTTCATTTTTAAAATGAGTTGAAGATGCTTCTCAGAGAGGCAAACACTTGTATTCCGTGGAGATCCTGAAAGATGTCATTATCTGTTTTATTGCATGCCAATGATTCACTTCCAGAACCCGAAGGCTATAAGATGCATTTTATCAGTACTGTGAAGACAATCTAAAAATAAATAACATCAAAGGCAAAACTCTGGTTTTCTGGAACACTAAAAAGAAAATTGCACACTACGTTAGTAATGATCAATTACTGATCTTGTATAAGAGGTTAGGGATCTACTTTACACAACCTTTGAAACTGAAAGAAACCCATTAGTAACACAGAAAGTGTAACCAACAGGTGACAATCCATGCACATATATGTGTTGCAATCCATGGCTGGCAGCTGAGGTGAAGTAAGTTACCATTATCCTTGGAAAGCCAAACATATCCCAGCAATATATGAACTGAACGTTGTTCTGGCAGGAGCCTTCTAGCAGACATCACACTGCAGAGAAAACGTTCAGAGTTAGTAGGGGGGCAGAAATGGGGGGAGTGGGTGGAACTGAGCTGGCTCGACAAAGATAGATTACCTCACACCAATCACTCAGTCCCTAACCTTGCCGGTATACAATGTCCCATCCCTCCTTTTAGCACACCAGCTGCCATCCTTGAGGTACACGGCAGCAGGCAGTGTGGAACAGAGAGGAGCTGGACTCCAGCCAATTTGATTAAAAAACGTGTATAGGTTTGTAATACAAATCAGACTTGCCACACACTTCTAATTTTGGCCTGGTCTGGGCCAAACTGGACACAGTGAAGACCTTTATCCACAGACCTAACCTGTTCATGAATTCAAGTTTCATAATAAAAGGAATGAGGGCAATTGAACACCCCCACACCCCTGTTTACCTCTCTGGGCTTTGTTGCCCCCAAGGATTTTTATTTCCAGTCTGGGTCTGATACCAGACATGAGCCAGGCTGAAAAAAAAGTGGGAGAAAGATGAGGGTGGGGTGGGGCACTTACATTGGGGGTGCTCCAGAAAACTTTCTGCTGCTTCTCAAACAGTGGGAAAAGGGAACATATAGTTCCACAGGAGGAGGTGCAGATCTCTATAACTACTGAACTGTATTGGGTTGCCATCCTCTAGGTGGATCCTGGAATTCTCCTAGAATTGCAGCTGATCTCCAGACAATAGAGGCCAATTTCCCTGGAGGAAATGGCAAAACACCAACAAGGGGATGCCTCCGGAGCACAACTGCTAAGGACTTGCAAAGGAACAACTAGAGGTGTACACTAGAGTAATCCCAATAATTCTCCTTCTCTGAATAAGAATAATTTTACTGTGTTTTGATTATAAAGTGCACAGTGCTCAAGTGCATAATGTTAATCAATATATATTCAGTAAATACAATATACCATAAATACTACATCACATCACAATATACAAAAATGTCCCATCTATATACAATATCATTGGTTTATACAGAAGTCCAACTGGTGTAGAGCTTCCAAGGAAAACCACAAGGTAAGTAGTAATTCACTAGATTAGCACTCCGTTTCACTTTTCCAGAGCCCTTCCCCTTAGTTTTTAGTAAGTCTGTAAGCGGCAAGGCTATTTAAGCAAAAATTTTTATGAAGGGTTGGTTGAAGTTAGCAAACCCCAGAAATGACTGTAGCTGCCACCTCGTTTGAGGGGCTTCCCCTCCGAGTACAGCTTCCATTTTGGTCGGATCCATCCCTAATCCTCTCCCCGATACTCATTACCCCAGGAAATCCATCTCCTCTTTATGAAACTCACACTTGGACAGTTTTACATACAGTTTGTGTTGGTACAGGGTTTTTAGCACCTCCCGCACCAATTTCACACTGGATTCATAATCCTCTGAATACACCATTATGTCATCAAGGTAAACGATCACTCCCTTATAAAGGTACTTGTGAAGGACTTCATTAATTAAATTCAGGTTGTATTGTCGAAGGCTTTCACGGCCGGAGAACGATGGTTGTTGGGGGTTTTTCGGGCTGTCTTGCCGTGGTCTTGGCATTGTAGTTCCTGACGTTTCGCCAGCAGCTGTGGCTGGCATCTTCAGAGGTGTAGCACCAAAAGACAGAGATCTCTGTCTTTTGGTGCTACACCTCTGAAGATGCCAGCCACAGCTGCTGGCGAAACGTCAGGAACTACAATGCCAAGACCACGGCAAGACAGCCCGAAAAACCCCCAACAACCATAAATTCAGGTTGCCCCTTGCAACCTGAAAGGCATGACTCGATATTCAAATTGTCCCAAGGGGGTATTAAAAGTGGTCTTCCACTCGTCCCCCTCCTTTATCGTTACACAGAAATAGACATCTCAGAGGTCCAGCTTTGTGAATATTTTCCCTTGAGCCACTACCCCTAACAAGTCTCTGATCAATGGGATGGGGTAGACGCTCGACATCGAGATCGCATTGATGCCTCTATAGTCTGTGCACAATCGCAAGCCCCCGTCCCTTTTCTTTCTGAACAGCACAGGGGCGGCATGGGGGGAGCTAGCTAGTTGGATGAAACCTCGCACCAGTTTTTTATCAATGAACTTATGCAACTCCGCTCTTTCTCTCGGGCTCATCGAGTAAATTTTCCCCTTTGGTAATTTAGTCCCTGGGATCAGCTCGATTGCACAGTCTGTAGCTCTGTGAGGAGGTCATTCATCCGCCTCCTCCTCTTCAAACACTTGATTTAAGTCCCGGTATTCTGGAGGAATGCTCTACTGCTCCTCCATAGTTAAACACACAGTCTCTGGGAGGGGAGGAGGATTTTCGCCCCACTTGATGTCCTGTACATGTTTTTGGCAAGCTTTAGAAGGAAAACACAGCTCCTCAACCTTCCACCTCACATAGGGGTCGTGGTCCCACTGCCGCCTTACTCCCAACACCAGGGGAAACTTGGTGGCAGGGCTGACCACAGAAGTCTTTTCCTCCCAATGTCCCCCCATTCCCACTGGGGTGGTCTTGGTTTTGTAACTGGGGTGGGGGGGTGTCCTCTTCATCACTGTACTGTCCATCTGTTCGAAGACCAGGGGCTCAGGTAGCTTCAACACCTTCAGCCCCAACCCCGTTACGAGTGCAGGGGCAATCAAGTCTCTGCTGCACCCCGAGTCAATTAAGGCCCTTACCCTGATGTTTGTCCCCCTCCATGGGTTTAATAGGGTGACTACTATGAAAAATGATGCTCCCTTAGGTCTCACCCTTTGCAGCACCACAACTTCTGTGACCCGCCGGCTGGTGCCCTTCACAGCAGGTTTCCACCATTTCCCGTCGGCGATTATGGTGATTTTGGCTCCTCTTCATTGTCTGACAAGAGCTATTCACTTGCAATGTCCCTTCCTTCCTCTGCTGCTGTGGCAGCTTCCTTCCTGGAGGTAGGTCAGGGTCGCCCCGTTGAGTGCCTCATCGAGCGCCTCAGCTTCGGTTCCAACTCTGGGCGGCTCTTACCTTCACCCAGACACTTGGCAGCAAAGTAGCCCAATTCCCTGCATCTTGAACACAGCCCCCACTTCCTCCTCCAGTCTTTCTTGGCCAGGGCGATGCCGTGGCCAAGACTTCCCTCACTCCCAGTCCCATGAATCCATCAGGCTTCTCCACTGGCCAGCAACTCCACTATTTGCTCTCAGTTCTCAATTTCGCAAGCCAGTTGAATCCAGCCAAAAAGAGTTCAGGGGTCAACTTGCACCATCGCTTTAGCCACAAGGTTGGGGTTCAGGCCTGCTCTGAAAAACTCAATCTTCACCCCCTCCATCCAGTCCCTCAGCTTGGCTGCCTATTCCTGGAACTCCACAGTGTATTCCTGGACTGGATGGTTGCCCTGTCTTCTCCTCCTCAGGCAGATTCTCGCTCTCTCCTCCTAAAAAGGGTCCTCGTACTGTTCCTTGAAAGCCCGGATAAATGCTTCCACACTCCTCAGTTCCGGGGCTTGGGTTGCGTACAGAGTCACACACCATTTAGCTATGGGACCACCCAGCCCTGAGCCTATGTAACTCACTTGGCTGGCTTTGTTTGAGATGGTGTGCCCCCATTCCCTCAAGAATTCCACCACTTGTACAAGGAAATATCACAATTCATCAGAATTCCCTTCAAAGCGAGCTTCCAGTCTGTGAATCTCCAATGGCTGTGGAGGCAGTGCTCCTTCCTCCAGCCACCCCAGGGCCCCTTCTGGTAGTGACCCTCCTTGGGGAATGGCAGGTAACGGCCACGATAACTCTCCAGGTGACTCTGCTCAGTTTGCTGCCCACGACAGTCCATGGGCCAGTCCTGTGAGGGCGAGAAGGTCACACTTCAGCAGCTGCAGCTCTTCCCAGAGCGCAGCCACTGTGTTTCTTTCCACACTCATGGTCTTTCTGCTCTCCTCCTCCATTTTGCAGACTCCTTTCCCCAGGAACAGACTCCATCTGCTTAGGCTCCTCCACCGCTGGTTACTCAGCACACTCACTTTCATCGATGAGCTCTCTGGAGACGTCCAGTCCGGCGGCCACATCTCCAACCACTTGAGGAAACTGACAACCCATCTGGGAAGCACAGGGGGTGGATACCCCCTCTTTCTACCAACACATATGTGCCGGGCCCACGCGGGATCATAGGAACTTTCCATAAATCCTCAGGTATCACTGGAGTTCCATTGCCCACTCCTTCTGCCATGGCACAGGTAGGGGGATCTCTCCAGTTCCCAGGTTCCGAGGGATTCTGGGCAAAATGTCAGACCTGATTAGGGGATTCTCTCAGACTCTCCATCCAACAAAGTAGTATGAATTAAAAGGGTCTTTATTCAGATAAAACTCCCTGGAAGTGCATTGATCCATAGAGATTACCCAGAATGCTGCAGTACAGTCTTCCCCGAGAGGTTATACTCCAGTTCCGCTCCCCCAGTCCAAACAAGTCAGTTGAAGTCAGCAAAAGTTCTGCTAGAGATGCCTAGCCAAAGTTCCCACGCCTGGTTCCCACACAGCTGCACTGATAAGGGCTGTTTCCACACGGCTTGCTTTTTGCTGGAACACAGCGTCTTCATGCATGAAATCGCACCAGGAAGATGCTGTTCTCGCACGATTTCATGCAAGAACATGCTTATCATGCAATTTCACGTGAGAACACACTGTGTCCCGGCAAAAGGTAAGCTGTGTGGAAATGGCCAAGGTCTCTTAGCAAAACATATGCATAGTGAAGGAAGCTATACTACAGGAAGAAAGCCCATACCCCCCCAGTAGAAATGCATTCACAGTCATGGCAGGCAGGCTGGCTTCTCTGCCTGATGCCTCTGTCCTGAAGCATGGAGTATGTGGAGGTAAGTTAGAGAGGGGCAGTTCTGTTCACACCCTTTTGGATGTGAACCAGGCCTTCAAACCCTCCGGCATTAAACACAAAAGGGGGCATTAAAGATATATGGCTTTCTCTCTTACACGGGGGTGTTTTCTATACGAGGACATGCTTGTGAGGTTTGCCCATTGCAGCTTCAGCTCCAGTTACAGTATAGCGGCACCGGGGCATTGGTTTGGCAGGTCTCCCTGTACAATTCCCTACCTAAATTCCCACCCTTGCTGTTTGTTGCTGGTCCAGAGCAGCATGGGGGAAGTAGCAAGGCATTGCCACTGTAATAACAATTCAGCCTGACCATCCTTCAGTAATAGCCTCCATGTATTGACCAAGTCAGGAGTTTTTACCCAAGTTTCTTATTCAGATAGACTCTGTCCATGTGCATCTGAGACCTTAGCCCACTTATTACTGTTTTGCCCCCAATGGACTGCTCTTAGGTCTCATTGGATATTTCCCATTTTATCAAAATACCATCTTGCACTGGAGTCAGGGACAATTTCTTATTTACTGGAAGATACTATTCTGGAAATAACAGTCTCAGTGGTGAAATTACTGGCAATAATAATTTCACTGAAAGGCAAAATCAGTTTCAAATAAGTTTTAGATAAGACTCAGCACTGTCATCTGCATTTAGGTATTCAAGTTTCATTTTTCTTGTATTTAAATGCTGAATTTTAATTACATGGCCCATTTTTATCTATTTTATAAAATATCCTATTTATCATATATTTTTATCTTCTAGATCCTGTACGTTTCAGCTATTGTTATTTAGTAATTGCGTATTTGTTCTTCATTTTAACTGTATTAAATTGAGTTTAAGGCCTATGTCCACATAAGCAGAATAAAGGATGACGATGACTCAGTCAGATTGGAGGGAGGTGTCCAGTGGGGTGCTGCAAGGCTCGATTTTGGACCTGGTACTTTTCAATATTTTTATCAATGATCTGGATGAAGGAGTGGAAGGGCTGCTCATTAAATTTGCTGATGATACTAAATTGGGAGGAGTGGCAAACACCCAAGAAGATAGAATTAAAATTCAACAAGACCTGAATACTCTGGAGAAGTGGGCAGCTGTGAATAGGATGCAATTCAACAAAGACAAGTGCACAGTATTACATCTGGGCCACAAAAAAGGGAAGCACAAATACTGGATGGGGGATACACTTCTGGGCAGTAGTATATGTGAAAGAGATCTTGGGGTAAGAGTGGACTGTAAACTAAATATGAACAGTCAGTGTGATGTGGTGGCAAAAAAGGCTAATTCAATCCTGGGTTGTATCAAAGGGGCCATAGCGTCGAAATCGCAGGAGGTCATAGTCCCTCTCTATACTGCCTTGGTCAGGCCACACCTGGAGTATTGTGTGCAGTTCTGGAGGCCTCACTTCAAAAAGGATGTGGACAAAATCGGGAGGGTGCAGAGGAGAGCGACGAGAATGATCAGGGGTCTGGAGACTGAGCCCTACGAGGTAAGGCTGAGGGCCTTGGGAATGTTTAGTTTGGAGAAGAGGAGGTTGAGGGGGGACATGATTGCTCTCTTTAAGTATTTGAAAGGCTGTCATTTGGAGGAGGGCAGGGAGCTGTTCCAGTTGGCAGCAGAGGGTAGGACCTGAAACAATGGGCTTAAATTACATGCACAAAGGTACCGGCTGGATATTGGGAAGAACTTTTTCATGGTCAGAGTAGTTCAAAGGCAGAATCAGCTGCCTAGGTAAGTGGTGAGCTCCCCTTCACTGAGAGTTTTCAAGAAGAGGCTGGATGAATATTTGTCAGAGATGCTTTAGGCTGATCCTGCACTGGGCAGGGGGTTGGACTAGATGGTCTGTATGGCCCTTTCCAACTCTATGATTCTATGATTCTAAGTCAGGTTGCGTGGAGCCCAAACAGGAAGGCTGACCAATCAGGCACTAGTTTCCTGACCCTTATGTGACTCCAGCACCCAATCAGCTGTTTTGGGCCTTGGACACTTGCAACCAAAATCCTCTTTTCAGGCCTATGGTGTCAAGTGATATTAGAGGATAAAGCCGATGCCACTGCTTGATATAAAACATCCTGATCCGTGGCCTTGCCTCAGTCATGGCGTCTTGGTTGAGAAAGGCCACAGAGGTCCCTCTCTGCCTTGCCAGAATACTTACTTGTTGCTCCGCCGTTTGTCAGATAGGCTTTAAGCATATCTACCATGCTTCTTACAGTGTATGTATTGTGGATGTATGTATTACTTCAGTGCCTCTCTGTGTGTGCAGAGTAGAGCCAAAGTTGTGCAGACCTGTTGCTAACTGCTTATCTTCCAGGCAACATGTTTTGGTTACGAGTTCCTGCTGGAGCCTGAGAATGTGACCTTGAAATTACTACAGAGACTGAACTGAGCTCTCCCTCTCCGCCCTCTCCTCTTCCCAGGTGATGCACGCCAAAATTCCTAACTGCCTCTTCTTCCTACTGGGAGGGGGAGGAGACATAGACCTATAACTGATCTGACTTTCCCACCTTTAGGCATTCCAGTCAATTCCACTGTTACAGAATCTTGAAACTGGTATTTACTTTAAATAAACATTTTTAACTCATACACTGGAGTGATGCAGTAAAGTGTTTGAGAGAAGTACCTGGCAAGATCTGACATTTTGACTGGAATCCGGAACTTACCTTAGGAATCAGAGTCCTGAACCCCATTACCTGCACCATGGCAGACAGAGAGGAGACAGGAGCTCATGAGAAGCCTGAAGGATTACTGAAAGACCCCACAGAACCACGTGGGCTCAGTGCTGAGGCACCGATGGGACCTGGAATGGTACCGGAATGAGGGAGCAGTACCCCACTGTCAGACAGTGGCTTACTAAAAGTTGCAATCCAGACTATCTCTTGCAATTAGACATGAGTCCATTGGTTTCAAAAGATTTACTGAAAATAAGCAACCATTATAGTCCACTCCAAGATACAATATCTTGGCTGGTACATGAGTATTGTTACGAATGACAGGCAAAAGTTAAGGTACAGAATAGCATACCCCTGCAGGCCCCATCCTCCCCCCACAGTTCTCAAAACAACCGGCTTGAAGCTGAGAAAGTGAAAGTTTCCCAAGGCTGGAAAGGTTGTAGTCATAACATTCCTCTTCTCTAAGATAACTGCTACTGAACTGCTTGCCACCTGCAAAAGAAGCACTTAAAACACTGACAGGATTAAAATGGAGTCCCTTTGGTTTGAACACACAAGAAACATAGTCAGAACATGACACCCCACCATGGTTGGAAGTGATGCTGGACCCAAGCTGGACCCCATGTGGGGCAGCAGCGAGAAGTGAGTGAGGCTCAAGGGAGTGCTCTACCAGCTCACCCCTGTGGAAGGCCAGCTCCATACCTAGGTTGGAAGACACTCTGCCTGGAGCCATCCCATACGTGGCAATGGACAGAGAGACGAGGAAACAATGGAGAAGTTGATAGAGGAGAATTTGCAAAAGGAATCTATTCTTAGACAGAGGATCCCCCGGAGAGGAAGGGGAGCCAATGCCAGGGGAAGAGGAGGCAAGCCCAATGGTAGTGCCTCGGGAGGAGTTACAGGTGATGAGGTGTGACCTACTCGCCCTGAAGGGACTCACTTGAGGCTTGCTGCAGGCGGCAGCCCAAGCCACCCAACCTCGAGAGCTGCCAGAACCACCGGCACCCGTGAATGCTCCACTAGGACCAAGACCATCCAGGGCATTGCCAGAGGGGAACCCCAAGAGGGAAGAGAGTTCCCGGGCCTGCTGCCACCCGGGTGGCACAACCTGGAGGTTCAGTTCGACGGAGATCCTGAGAAGCAAAGATATTTCATGGTGCAAACAGCAGAATTTTTCAGGGAGTGGGGCCACACCTTCCTGGATGAAGCCAGCTGAGTAAGTTATTTAGGATCCCAGCTGGAGGGCCCCGCAGCAAAGTGATATGTAACCCTGTATGTCACTTAGGCCCCAGAGTTAAGAAGTGTGGAAACTTGTGTCCAAGCTTTGAAGGAACAATATGAGGACCCCCTCGAGGAGGAGAGGGTGAGGTTCAAGTTAAGAAGTCTACGGCAGGGAAGCCGTTCGGTGTGAGAATCCGCCACAGAATTCAGGGAGTATATGGTCAAAGTGCAAGAATGGACAGAGGGAGTGAAGATCAAATTCTTCTGTGTGGAGCTGAACCTGCATTTGGTGCAAGAACCTATGGTGCAAGATGATCCAAGAACTCTGCTTGGGTGGATCCAACTCGCTTGTGAAATCAAGAACTGAGATCAAGCAGTTAAGCTGCTGCGGATGCAACATCAAGCAAGTCAATGCAAACCCCCCTTGGATGAGAAAGAAGACATTCCCAAAGTCTCCTGCTGGCTGCAGAGAAGGGCCACAGGATTAAACAGGGCCTCTGTCTGCAGTGCGGGGGAGTGGCTGACTGCCTGAGACAAAGAGTGGGAGTTTCAGAGTGGGGACAAAAGTCCAAGAGAGGTCCAGCAGAACCACCAAAGCCAGTTCGGAAGCTGGCACGCAAGAGGGACGAAGCTGCTACTGGCCTGGTGTTAGAGGAAGCATCCGAACCATCTAGCTGGAAACCCTATAAGAGTGAGAAAAGAACCCAGAGGCAGGAAATGAGGATGACCTGCTGTGAAGGGGCCCCACCAGCAGGTTGCAGAGGACCCCACACCACAGGAGGTGAGACCAAAGGGGGCCTTGTTGTATTTGCCAGTTACTTTAGTGAACCCTCGGAGAGGGACCCACATCCAAGTGAGAGCCTTAATTGACTTGGGATGTACTAGAGACATAATAGCCCCAGTGTTGGTGATGGGACTGGGGCTAGATGTGAGAAGATTAACCCACCCATTGTATTTGAACAAATGGGTGGGTCAAAAATGAAAGGGAATCCTGCCAGATATGAGACTGAGCTTACTCTCATGGGGATGGGAAACCACTGGGAAGCCCGGGCTTTTGTAGTCAGTGCAGCCACTAAGTTCTCTTTGGTGTTGGGAATACGCTGGTTGTATGATCATGATCCCTATGTACATTGGAAAGCAGGAGAGCTCTGTTTCCTGCTGGAAGAGTGTCACAAACACATGTGGGATGTGAGGTGGGGGGAAATGGCTGCTTTAACCCCTGAGACTGTCCCCCTGAGAGGAGATGGAACAAATTCCCCCCGAATACAGAGACTTGACCCAAGTGTTTGATGAGAAAGAAGCAGATGAACTTCCCCCTCATTGGGCCACAGACTGCACTATTGAATTAATCCCCGGGCAGAAGTTGCCAAAGGGGAAGCTTTACTCCATGAGCCCTGGCGAGTGTCAGGATCTGTCATATTCTGAATTCTTAACCTGACCAAAGTTACTGAAAGTTATGTTCTAAAGAATTGTGTCTTTGTTCTAAAGTTACTGAGTTATGAACCTGACCTAAGTTCTGCCATGTTAAACTGTGTAGTTGTTAGTCTTTCTCTCCCTCCAGGTCTCAGCCATGCCAGTACTGCACTTTCCATGGGAGAGGATGTGTCTTATCTGCTTTCTTCAGAATCGGCCTTGAGGAGGCCGCTTTCCCACAGAGGAGGGCTCAGCAATGTGAACTCTGGGGGGAGGCTGGGAATGGAGAGTCTGATGTGTAGCAACTTCCACTTTGTACCTCATTCCTAACAAAGCTTGTGTTCAGCCAGGACTATCTTGGTTCTGGAGTGTGGACCCCTGTGCCTGAATGCTGTCTTTCTAATAAACTTTTTGAAATCAAGAGACTTTGGCTTCTTGCAGAAGGGAGGAAGGCAGACTCTGGATATCTGGGATGCCATAGTCTGACATTTTGTTAGGAATCTCATTTTACTCACCCCGACCCCTCACCTGGGAAGGATGGATACCGGAGAGAACCCGACAGACCTGTCTGTACCTAGAAAGGAGAGTGTGGGGCCAACTAATCAGCCCGAGCGGGACAAAGCAATTCGAGAAGGTGCTCGCCCGAAAACCAGCACGAGTCGAAGCGTCTCTCCGTTGACGTTGTTGCCAACCCCCCGCCAGTGGGACTTGAGGCCACGAATAGCTAGGGAAAGATGCATGAGCACCAAGTTCCCTCACTCGATGGCCGGACTGAGCAGACCTGCAGGATTGGAGACTTTGGGGCTCGAAGCCCCAGGTTGGGAGACAAGCAGGTCCACGCTCCTGGCCAGTGCGGACCATCTCAACACTCAGCCGTGGTTTCACTGGGATTCAGAGGCTGGGGGCTGGGTGGAATGCCACCTGCCAGAGATGAGTGAACTTATAAGCGGGGACTATGCCAACTTATGTTCTAATGTTATGAGGGAGGATGGCGCCGAAGTTATGCAGTGTCCAATACTTGCAGTAATGGGGATCGCCAAAGACGGGCTGACCAGCGCTTCGGAGACAGAGAGACCTCCGGCGAGGGGGGTCATCTCGAGCCCAGCTCTACAGGATTGGCCACCAGGGCTGCCGGCGGAGGCAAAAGAGAGGGAGGATCGTGGCCACAGAACCTGGGTGCCGAGCCTGCTACAGCCGAACCTGGATGAGGTCGTGTTGCCTGATCTACCTCTCGTAGAGGACGAAGGCGCCCCGCTGATAACGTTGCCAACCCCCAGGCAGGGGGGTTTAAGGCCTCGAGAGAATCGAGAGAGTCGGGCCGGCACCTTATTCTCTCGCTCTTTGATGGACTTATCTTTGGGCCCCTGGTCAAAAGACTCGGGGAAAACGAGCGGTCGAGTCAGGGAGGCGAACCGACTGTCCGCCTGTTTGGAGGGAGACATTGCCTTGGTAGAGAGTCTCCCGGTCCAGGAGGCCTTGCGAGTGGAACTCGAAGGCCCGGATGGCATGCAGGCTACTTTAGCGGGGGCTGAGAGGAGTGGGGTGCCGGTGCCTGAGAAGCAGGGACATGAGTCTCCGCTGCTGAGCCAAGCTCCAGAAATGCCATTTGGACTATTTGCCGTAAATCGGAGAGTTGCGGATCCTGGGACCCGCCGGGCTAATACGTTGTGGGAGCCAAGTGCAACTCTGGGAAGCAGGCTTCATCTCAACAGAGGTGAGGAGGGGGAGCCTGACCCCGACAGCCAAGCAGAAGCTCGCTATCGACGGTTGGAGGGGTGGCTAGCCGCGATGACTGAGACCTTAGCCCAAGCTACTCACCTGATTCGCTTGCTAATGTTGGGAGAGAACGGAGCCATGACTGGTGGGATGGCGGTGCAACCGACTGTTTCAGGGACTCGCCCCCAGCCAAGACAGTGGGCAAAGGCCTGTCCCTCAAGGTAACGTGCTGCTGCCACAGCCGCCGCCGGTCCCCGGGGAAGAGGGACCTCTCGCTCCTGTGCAGCGCCTGCTTGGTGAAGCACCTGTCCCGCAGTCGCAGCCGGCACAAGTTCCTCTGCCGCCACCCATGCCACAACAGGCACCCGGGGAAGAGAGACTTCTCGTTCCATCAAGGGCGCAAGCCCGGGTTGGAGCCCCCACGCAGCACCCGCCGGGTGGAGCACCTGCCCATCAGTCGCAGCCGCAACAAATCCCTGGGCCGCTGCCACCGCTGCCCAGGGATCAGCCAGCACCGAGAGCACAAGCCGGGGCTGGGGCTCCAACTCAGCGCCCACCTGGGGAAACACCTGCCCTACAGTCACAGCCGCCACGAATTCTTCTACTGCCGCTGCTGCCACCCATGCCACCCAGGGAAGAGAGACCTCTCGTTCCATCGAGGGTGCAAGCCCGGGCAGGAGCCCCCATGCACCGCCCGCCTGGTGGGGCGCCTGCCCCTCTGTTGCAGCCACAGCAAATCCCTGGGCCGCTGTCACCGCTGCCCAGGGTGCAGCCAGCACCGAGAGCACAAGCCAGGGCCAGGGCCCCAGCACAGCGCCCACCTGGGGAAGTGCCTGACCTGCAGTTGCAGCAGCAGCAAATTCCTGTGCCGTCGCCACCAACATCCAGGGTGCAGTAGGTGCTGGGGGAAGCGAGACCTCTCGTCCCGCCAAGAGCTCCAGCCCGGACAGGGGTCCCCACTCAGTGCCCACCTGGTGAAGCGACTGCCTCGCAGCCACAGCCACAGCAAAATCCGGCTCCAGCTCCGGGCCAACCGGGAGAAGAGGAGTTACCAAGAGACCGGATTAAGCTGAAAGATTCGTTGGGTGGAGATGCCCGCAAATTGGGATTTTTTATTGGACTCTTTATTGTGCAAGCATTCTGATTCTTCAACCAGCGGGGCCATCTCTCCCCCGACGGAGAAAGCCGTGGGATGTACCTGGGGGGCCAGGTTAGAGACTTTCACAGTGGAATGGTACGTGATTCCTTTCTATACTGGGGCTCCTGAACTGACCAGTTTGCAAGCGTTTATAATGGCCTTAAGGGACCAGTATGAAGATCCAATGGAAGGGGAGGGGGCCCGCATGGAGATACAGCAAGCCCGGAGGGCTCTGGCCAAAGGGGGGCAGCGGTGCTCTTGTGAACCAGGGAGCTAAGAAAACTCAACGGAAACGAGGTCTATGTATGAAATGGGGGCATGATGGACAGTTTGCAACTCAAAGCCCACAAAGCCCTCTCTGAGACCTCTCCCCGCCGCCTCCAGCTCACCCACTTTTAGCCCCACGCTCAGATCGCAGACATGGGATGCTAGAAAAGGGGTGTTTGGAAAAGGGGCTGGAAGCCGCTGAGGCAGGATCGGAACCGGATACCCAACTGTCAGACCAGGAGCTCACCGTCGGGAAACGAGCGGGATCTGTCGTGAGAAGGCCCTGGCTGCAGATCAGAAAGCAAATCACTTCAGAGAAGGTGAGAGGCCCCGGGGCCGTTTTATTTATACCAGTGGCATTTCCAAATCCCAAACAGGACATTCGTATCGTCTTAGAAAGAATGACTGGCTCCAATACAAACCCAGCCATGCTGGAAATGGAGCAAGACCCAATGAGGCTACGTATTTTAGACATTAAATGGCTATGGGGTCACAACCCTTATGTTAACTGGACTGCAGGAGGAATAGTGGTCAACAGAGAGAACTGCCAAGAGCGTCAGTGGAGTACGGAAAGGGGTGGGGAAACCCCAGGAAAACTAAATAATCCCCTTCTAACTAAGGAGGAATCCAGCCCGACTCCAAGTGAATACAGGGATCTGGCACAAGCAGTTAGTGAAGAGGAGGCGGATAGCTTGCCACCTCGTCGAAAGACAGACTGTGCCACTGAACTGATACCGGGAAGGAGTCTCCCCAAAAGAAAACTTTATTCATTGAGCCTAACGGAGAAACAGGAGCTTCGAAAATTCATGGATAAGAACGTAATAAAAGGTTTCATCCTCCCGCACTGCTTCCCCCATGCAGCGCCAGAGCTGTATGTAAAGGAAGATGAGGGGAAACTGAGACTTTGCATGAAAAGGAGCACCAATGCCTGTACCAATAACTTTCCAATTTCCCTGATTCGAGACCTGGCACAGGGTAAGATCTTTTCAAAACTGGACTTGATAGATGCTCATTTCCTTGATATCATTGTGTTCAATGAAATGTTGCATGAAATTTTATACAAGGAAGTGGTCGTTTTCCTACGTGACGTGCTACTTATTACGGAAGCAAAAGAGGGAAATGCTAAGCTGGTTAAAGAGGTCTTGGCCACTCTGCTACAGACTAAACTCCCTTTTAAATTGTGGAAAGGTGGGTCTCCCAAAGTTAAATTGAACTATCAGGGCTACCGCATTTCTAGGCAGGGGCTTAAAATGGGGCCTGCTAAAGTCCAAGCAATTAAGATCTTGCAAACATCCCCTACCCGAAGGCAACTGCAATCTTTTCCGGACTTTGCCAATTTCTTTAAGCAATTTATCGAAGGGTTTGCCCAAACCGCTCTCCCACTAACGGACTCGCTCAAGACAGAAGGGAGGGAGGAGCAAGCAATTAAATCCGCAAGCAAGCTTAGCTGGGACCCTGAATGCCAGGCGGCATTCGGGAAGCTGAAGGACCGATTTACCTCTGAATGGGTCCTACAACGTTCAAATGAAAGCCATGCCTCTTGAGCGCGAACAAATGCAGGCGAGGCAGCCATTAGCGGAGTCCTCTTGCAAAAAGGGGAAGACAGGGAAGTACGGCCGTGGGCGCACTCGTCCAGAAAAAGCACCAAGGCTGAGTGTACTCGGACTGCATGGGAAAAGGAGGCTTCTGTTATTAAAATAGCCTTTGCTAAGGGGCTGGAGGGAACATCCCGCCAGTTTGAAGTGGGGACTGGCCAGGAAAAACCAGAAACTCTGTGTACAATCCAGAGGCTTCATCCTAAGCAACCTCTGTGGGCCAAAATTCTTTCAAAGGCTGATTTCACCCTACAGTTTCCTCCGGGCAAATCTAACTTTCTAGCAGACACTCTGTTGCGCATGCCCCAACCTCAAAGGAAAAGGGCGGAGACTATTAATATTGGCTTCTCTCCCCATCAAGGGGAAGGTGTGATCACTACTTGTACCAAGCAACCCAGAAGCAGATTGGGCAGAAGGGGTGGAGACATAAAGTAAAAAGCGAAGTGGGAAAAGAGGGGGAGCAAGCGCCCACAGGAAAAAAGTCTCAAATGGCAACAGGAGACTGGATTAGGGGGGGGGGGCGAACAGCAGTGTCACAATGACCGCACCACAGACCATGTCAGTTCTCGAAAGACTCTGCACTGGGTTCAAAAACCATGCTGGGAATCAGAAATGAGAAGGGATGGATCACCCTATGTGTCTTCCTGTCCTATTAACATTATGACCAAACTGAGAAGGGTTTGGCCTTTGAAAGTTCCCAAACAGCCCTGAGTAGTGGACTCTGTAGCCTTTGTCCTTAAGCTACCCCCTTCAAAAGGTTGTACCTACATTTTAGTGGTGGTGGTCCTATTTGCAAAACAAACTCAATTCAGTCTGTGTACCACTGTACCTTCAACTAAGAAACTAGCCAACGTGCTCATGAAACGTACTGTCAGAATTCACTCGTCTCCCACCTCTAATCGCGTTGGATATGAAGGAATGGTGTTTCCTTTTGATATGCAACCAGACAGTAAGCCGAACGGAGACCTGAATAGGCAGTGGAACTCCCTATCCAAGTACTGGACTGTAGTTCAAAAGGCTTTGACCAAAGTGAAGGCAGGATGTAAAAAATACGCTGATCGCCACCGTGTAGAGCCATGGAAGTTACCAGCTAAAGACAAAATTTACATCTTCAGCAAAAACTTTAAATCAGAACACACCTCCACAAAGTTAGCCTTGATGTACTTAGGGCCGTTTCCAGTCAAGACAGCAATCAACAGTGTGACCACAGAAATTGAACTCCCAAAGAGTCTGCGCCATGTACACCCAACCTTTCACATGAGTTTGTTGAAACGTGCTCCTCCCACAGATGAATGGCATCCTACACCAACAGCACCTACTGCAACTCTAATCAGTGTTCAAATACACTATGAAATTGGAAAAATTTTGGACTCTAACTGCAAGTACAATGGACTTCCTTGTCTAGTTAGGTGGAAGGACTTTGAAGTACCGGGAGTGGGAGGAATCTATCCATACCCGAGCCCCCGAACTCCTAAAACAGTTTCATCAACAATGCCCTGGGAAAACCGGGGGGGGGGAGAAGAAGGTGGAGGGGGGCCTTAAGGGGGGCAGAATGTCAGGATCTGTCATATTCCGAATTCTTAACCTGACCAAAGTTACTGAAAGTTATGTTCTAAAGAATTGTGTCTTTGTTCTAAAGTTACTGAGTTATGAACGTGACCTATGTTCTGCCATGTTAAACTGTGTAGTTGTTAGTCTTTCTCTCCCTCCAGCTCTCAGCCGTGCCAGGACCGCACTTTCCATGGGAGAGGATGTGTCTTATCTGCTTTCTTCAGAATCGGCCTTGAGGAGGCCGCTTTCCCACAGAGGAGGGCTCAGCAATGTGAACTTTGGGGGGAGGCTGGGAATGGAGAGTCTGATGTGTAGCAACTTCCACTTTGTACCTCATTCCTAACAAAGCTTGTGTTCAGCCAGGACTATCTTAGTTCTGGAGTGTGGACCCCTGTGCCTGAATGCTGTCTTTCTAATAAACCTTTTGAAATCAAGAGACCTTGGCTTCTTGCAGAAGGGAGGGAGGCAGACTCTGGATATCTGGGATGCCATAGTCTGACAGCAAGCGAGCAGAGTTGCAAAAGTTCATTGATAAGAATTTGGAAAAGGGGTTTTATTAGACCAGCGAGCTCTCTCCATGCTGCCCCTGTGCTTTTCTGCGAGGAGGTGGTGGACATTATGTTCTCACCCACTCAGCTGGCAGGGGCTGTTGTTACTATGCAACAGCCTAAGCGGCACAGCCTGACCTCACGGAGTAGGAGGAAAAAGTGAAAGCTGAAGTGGAAAAGGAGTGTCCAAGCAAGTTTCTATGATGTCCAGTGGGGCCCGGACATCTCCTGGAATTACAATTGATTTCCAGACTATAACAATCAGTTCCCCTGCAGGAAATGATTGCTTTGGAGAGTAGATTATATGGATTATACCCTGCTGAGGTCCCTCTCCAAACCTTGCCCTCCCAGGCTCCACTTCCAAATCTTCAGGAATTTCCTAACCTGGAGTTGGCAACCTTATGTGAAAACCACCATCAAAATCTCCACTGAGGCAATCATGCTGTACTTGGCATTGGAATGCGTTGGCTGAGCGTGGAGCCTTGACCCCTTTGGCCTAGGGCTGCCTACTCAGGGTTGGAAAATTCCTAGAGATGGGGGGGGCTGGAGGGGGGGTGGAGAGGAGAGGAAGTGTATCATGCCACAGAGTCCACCCTCCAAAGCAGCCATTTTCTCCAGGGGAACTGATCTCTGGCATCTGGAGATCAGTTGAAAAATCCCAGATCTCCAGGCTCCACTTGGAGTTTTATAACCCTGCCGAATCTCCTAGGGTTTGAAGTGTTTTGCCTACTGATGTGATGTGATGTCAGATGCTAATCTTTTTGTTTCTGCTTCTATTTGGCTGTTACCAGCTGTGTTTGGGTATTGTTACAACAGTGGCTTGGAAAAATTTATAGGTTAGTAGGCAGGGTATAAACGTTTGAAAGAATTCTAGTGATTTTCATTTAATTTGGGGGAAGTAGCCTAGAAATATTTAACAGGTCATCTCATTGCACATGATCTTAAGACAAGAGAGAAGATACACTCCTTCCAAAACCTCCTTGGCCAATGCTTAGTGATTGCTATTGACTTATGCTAGGGATAAAAACCATCTGAGGCAGCTGCAGGCTATGTATGCCTGTGTCTATGTCTTCTATCCATGTGCGGTAAATATGTTCACTTAGAAACTTGATTGGGTTCCTAAATGTAGCCATCTGTGTGTGAGGAGAACAAAATGACAATGAAATATAAATCTGAAGAAATTATCATACAGTTGATAAAGATTTGTTTTGCAATTACTTTGTATTATGACAGATGTAGAATGCGTAGCAGTTAACCAAGCAAGTCACTAACCTAGTGGAAGAGACTCTGTTCTCCATGTACTTTTGTAGGAGATGAATGTGGAACTCTGAGCTGCTCTGCTATTGTATATCATGAGAAAACATGTTTGACACTTGATAATGGAAGCAAGATATGCTCAGGCATTCATTTTAGTCTTCAAGTAAAATTAGAACAGCCACTACCACTGCTCTTCCCATAGTAGATGTAAATCTCCAGTGAATGGAGCAGATAAGGGAGGATCAAACAGTAAGGCTTGGATCCAGCAATGTACAAGCAGAAATAGGCTTAGTGCACTTCCACTTTATACCAGATCTTGTGCAATACCTAGCACTTTCCTCCCTATATCTAACAGTGCCACAGAAATTGCTTGCACAATATTGTTGGGATGACATGTTATGTATAGTGTAAGGGGCTAGCTTGAGGGGGGGTTTCCCTGCACTTCCACTTGTGCAAAGACCCTAGTGCATGCAGAAATCTTCCAGTAGATCCAAGCCATTATATTCCATATAAGTCTGCTGATTTTACTTAATTTATAGTCTGCTTTTCTCCCTGTGACTCAAGGCAGATTTTAAAGCAATGCCATAAAAGCACTATGAATCAAACAACAGATAGTACAATCAAACTAGATCACTGATGTAACTGGTGTATGTTTGGGAGGGAGGGATAGGCTTGGTCCCTATCAGCACAGTTTGGTGTGCAGGCTAGAATAAACAAAGACAGGAGCAGCATCAGGTGACTTCAGACTCAGGGTACACAATGTGTATTTCAGCTCTTAGATGGGTGGTTGTCAGATTGCCAGATTGAAGGAAGGTTTGTGCTGCTAGGGTTGCCATCCTCCAGGAGGGGCCTGGAGCTCTCTTGGAATTACAGCTCATCCCCAGACTACAGATATTGGCACCCCTGAAAGAAAGGGCAACATTGGAGGGTGGGCTCTATGGAATCCCATGCCCGCAAGGGTCTCTCCCCTCCCCAAATTCTGCCCTCAAATCTTCAGTAATTTCCAAAACGGAAGGTGCAAGAAATACCAACTATTGAAGACTGGATATATAAATTGCTGTACATGGCAGAAATTGATAAAATGACAAGAAAGCTGAGAGATCAGAATCTGGCAGAATTTTTCACTGATTGGGGAAGACTGAAAACATATTTAGAAAAGAAGTGGGACGTGAAAGGGGAACTATGGCAATTCGAAAATTATTAGAATGGGTTTCTTTTTATTGGAAGAGATGGAATCTTTACCATATGGAGTGAAGTATTAGCTAATTGTTAGCTTAAATTTAAGTGGATTTGGAGTTAATAGATATTGGTAAAATTAATAAAGTAGATATTTTATTTAATTGTTAGCTTAAATTTAAATACATCTGAAGTTAACAGATAGTAATAGATAACAGATTTTAAGTTAATAATAATAGATCTGAAGCTAACAGATAGAGCTTAGCTTAACAAAGCAGAATGTAAACAGGATATGAGTTATAGAAAAAGGGGATAGATTAGGAATAGATTAAGATATAGGGTTGGAAAGCTGTTGGAAGTCCTGAAAAATGGGGGAGGGAAAGGGTGTGGGAAAATGATATTGAGATGTTATTTGAAAGTTGTATGTATTAATATTCTCACCTAATACAATTTTTTCAAAAAAAAAATCTTCAGTAATTTCCTAAGCCAGGGTTGACAACCCTAGATGCCCATCATGGCTGGTGAAAACTGGCGGTGATGGGATTCAGGCACCATTAGCTGACATCATTAATCTTTCTCTGAGTTCTGGGTTTTTTCCAGACTCACTGAAGGAGGCAGTGGTGCGGCCATTATTAAAGAAACCATCACTGGATCCTGTTGATCCAGCCAATTACCGCCCAGTTTCGAATCTTCCATTCCTGGGTAAGATAACTGAGAGGGCGGTAGCAGAACAGCTGCAGGTATACCTGGATGATGCCTCTATCCTGGATCCATTCTAGTCCGGCTTCAGGCCTGGCCATGGTACAGAGACGGCTCTGGTCGCCCTCACAGATGATCTGCGGCAACACCTGGACCGGGGCTGGTCGGCACTGCTGATACTTTTAGATCTTACAGCAGCATTCGACACGGTCGATCATAATCTTCTGATCCACCGCCTTGCCGATGTGGGGATTTGTGGAACAGCCCTGCAATGGTTGAACTCCTTCCTTCGCAATCAGGGACAGAGGGTGGCACTCAGGGAACTGATGTCCACTCGCCATTCTTTGGTATGCAGCGTCCCTCAGGGGGCGATTCTTTCCCCGATGCTATTTAACATCTATATGCGCCCCCTTACCCGGTTAGCCCGCAGCTTTGGGCTGGGTTGTCACCAGTATGCGGATGACACTCAGCTCGATCTGCTGATGGACGGCCAGTCTGATCTTGCTCTGGATTACTTGTCCAAGGGTCTTGAGGCTGTGATGGTATGGTTACATCAGAGTCGCTTGAAACTGAATCCCCTGAAGATGTCTGTGTCTTGGTCATGGGGCAATTGAGCTGGGGACCTGGCTCCCAGCCCTCGATGGGGTACAATTGAAACCTTCGCCAATGGTGAGGAGCCTGGGTGTGACCTTGGATGCCACACTTTCAATGGAGGCCCAGGTCACGACCGTTGCCAGGTCTGCCTTTTTTCATCTTCGACAGGCCAGGTAACTGGCGCCCTATCTTTCGCCCCGGGACCTGGCCACAGTAATCCATCCAATGGTCACCTCCAGGCTAAACTACTGCAACTCATTCTACGCTGGGCTGCCCTTGGGCCTGACCCGGAAGATACAACTGGTCCAGAATGCAGCGGCATGCGTCCTTACCAGAATGCCAATCCGAGCGCACATTCATCCTGTGCTGTGCGAACTTCACTGGCTCCCAGTGGAGTTCCGGATCTGGTTCAAGGTTTAAACCTTGGTGTTTAAAGCCCTTCATGGACTGGGACCTGCTCCCCTGTGGGACTGCCTCTTCCATTACGGCCCCTGCAGGGCGTTGCGCTCTGCAGACAAGCAACTCCTGGTGGTCCCTGGCCCGAAGGACATCCGTCTGGCCTCAACCAGGGTCAGGGCTTTTTCTGCCTTGGTCCCGGCCTGGTGGAACGCTCTCCCACTGGAGATCTGGGCCCTGCGGGCCCTGTTACAGTTTTGTAGGGCCTGTAAAACGGAGATGTTCTGCTGGGCCTTCAGCTGAGTGCCAGCAGGTGTCCTCCTTCTTCCATCTAAGACCACCACTTCTTCTGGGGCTGCCCTCGGCCATCTGCTATGCCCGTATACTGACTCCCAATATTTGTTTAAATAGCCTGCTCCTGGACTATTTTAATGATTTTTAAAAAAATTATTATTGATTTTACATTTTTGTGATTTTAATGTATTTTTTAATGTTGTTAGCCGCCCTGAGCCCATCTGTGGGGAGGGTGGGGTATAAATCGAATAAAATAGATAGATAGATAGATAGATAGATAGATAGATAGATAGATAGATAGATAGATAGATAGATAGATAGATAGATAGATAGATAGATAGATAGATAGATAGATAGATAGATAGATAGATAGATAGATAGATAGATAGATAGATAGATAGATAGATAGATAGATGGATGGATGGATGGATGGATGGATGGATGGATGGATGGATGGATGGATGGATGGATGGATGGATGGATGGATGGATGGATGGATGGATGGATGGATGGATGGATGGATGCTAGGGTAACCGGCAGGAAAAGTAAATGCTTAATCATTTGTAGCTCAGCAGTGAATAAGCCATGTTGTGTTGGCATGATGAGGGTGCTGGTGCGAGGGCTTTAAAGCACAGAGTGGCCCCATTTCCCTGTATTTTTCTGCCTGTCCCATTATGAGCCCCTGACGGGACTCTTCTCCCCCAAACAAGGCTTCTTATCTGTCCCTAAAATGAGGAGTTAAGAAAACCAAAAGGATGTTTTTGACACACTTTAGGAAATGAGATAAAGCAGAACTTTTGAAGACAGGCTTTTAAATTTTTTTAAATAAATTTTATTGCATGAATATCATCAGTACAAGGAGAGTAGAACAATAACCTTAATAAAAAGAACATTGAATTGTAATACATATAAATTATAACAAAAACAATGAAAAAACTATATATATGTGTTAATAAACAAATAGAAAATTAGCATATTCAGTTAGGTTTCTTTCTCAGTAAGTTATAGCTCAGAAGTAACAAATACGAAGGTGACAATAAAAGTCTAACTATGCGGTCCCTCCTTTTTTTAGAAAATCAGGTTGTGTATCAAATACAATTGATACAGTTGGGTAGGGGCTTGCAATTCTTTTTCTGTAATAAATTCGTAAAAGGGTAGCCATTTTTCATAAAATTGTGAGTTATTGGAAGATTTATTTAAATTATGTAAATTGTTGGTTATCTATTCAATAATGACATAATCCCAAATTTTTAAATACCATTGCTTAATTGAGGGTTGTGTTGGTTTGTTGCAATTTAATGTTATTAAGTTCTTTGCTGTGGTTAGGAGTGTCGAAATTAACTCTCACATAAGCATAGGGAGTTCAATATCCAACCATAAATCTAGGAAGATTAGCTGCGGTGTAAAGGGGATCTTATATTTTGTAATTAAGAAGATTTGTTGCAATATGTCTTCCCAGAATTTGTTGATGATGAGGCACTGCCACCAGCAGTGGGCATAGGTGCCAATTAGCCCACAGTTCCTCCAGCGAAGAGGTGAATAGGACATCTGTTCACCAAGCTGATCAGGTCCAAGGATTTGTTTTGGCCCCTAACTCCTTTTGAGGAAATGATTTGGAATGGGAAAGATGGTAAACAGGGTGGGATTTCAACCCTTTACAAATTATTATTAAGGGTAATACATAAAGAACCTCTGCCATACCAAAAAAAATGGTCTGATTCTGTATCAAAAGATTTGAATTGCCTTTAAAATGGGGCCCTTTGTCCTGTCTGCTGTTCAGCTGCGGGAATCTCTTGTGTAAAGGGTGTCATCTCTAAGAATTCTGTTCCACTTGAGAGGAGGGCGGTTCTACATCCAGAAACAAATGGAAACAGGAGCAGGGGAAGTTTCTGGTGGGCAACTGCCCTTGAGAGAGCATACTAAGGTTGTCCAACGCCAGGTGGTGCCTGGAGATCTCCCAGAACAGAGATCAGTTGCTCTGGAGAAAATGGCTGCTTTGGAATGTGGAGTCTTTGGCATTATGCCCAGGTGAGGTCTCTCCACCCTCCACACCCTGCCCTCTCCAGGCTCCACCTTCAAAATCTCCAGGAATTTTCCAACCCAGAGCTGGCAACCCTAAAGCCTACTCCCATTGTTATCACCACAGACAGCATGGGTCTGAGCAAAGCAGGCCCTACAGCACTGCCTGCCCCACAGCCTGCCCTGAATAGAAAGAACTATTGGACTGATTAATTAAAGTTAACTAGCTTTAATTCTGATACTAGTTTCGAAAGAATGATTCAATTTTTTTTCAAAAAGGAAAGAAACTGGTCCTAAATACATGCCTAAATTTGGGGAGCCCCCTGGGCTAGAGCTTTATAAATGGGGGGTAATACAATACATTTGGGGAAAAGGAAAACAAAGGTAATGGAAGAGAGAAAAAGTAGTGCAAAGGGGCATGGAGAGTGGGAAAGTGTTAGACTACACATTCAGATTTTTAGAGTGGGCTTTCCTGCATACATACAACAGCTGTCGAAATGGCTTTTAAAAAGAAAGCAGAACCCAGATGTGCTCAGAATTCTGCCCTGGGAGAGGGAAGCCATTTTCCGCTGTGAAAACAGTGCTGGGTAGGGGAGCTGTGCCGCGTTTTTGCTGCTCCACATGCACAGAATACTTCATGTGAAGCAGCAAAGATGGAAAAATAACACCGAGAGACCATGTTTCCCTTACCAGAAAATGGCTTGAAAGGAGGCAGGAGTCCTCTCTCCTCCCATGGTTGCATTCTGAGCCCATTTGGGCTCCTATTATTTTAAAAGGCCCTGCAACCACAGCTGCAGTGTGGCTGCAGGGAATCCTAATTGGATCTGGGAAGCCCAACTCAGAACCGACCCAGACTCAACTTCGTAAAAAACCAAGTGTGTAGTTTTGCCCAAAGGAAAAGGAGGGAGAGAAAACTCTCGAAGGTCAATGAATGTTCAGATAAAATGGGAGAAGATGCCTGAGCAAAGTGACATCACTGTCTTCCGAAGCCTCGGCCTTCCCGTACTTGCATTGCCAGACAGACTTACGGCAGCCCAAGAGCCCCAGTGTGGCATTCTTAGCCAATGCTTACAATCCTTGGAATTCCAGGCATCATAAAAAAACAGCAGCTGTCATTTCTCCACTGGATGAGAATTTGCCCTCTCTCAAGCAATCCATAAACGGCACCTCTGCCTCCCAGTGAAAACAAACATCCAATAAATCACAACATGAGCTTACATTAACTTGAGAATGCTGCTAAGTCCTATATATCCATCTGCATTGAAGTTTCCTTCCAGAGGCTTGACTGAAGGCTTAAGTGTATCCAGCTCTCTGTGTGAAACAGAGGAAAATTTAAATAAAAGAAACCCTAGCAAACAAGGTTTCTGTTTGGATCTGCTTGGAGTGTATTTCAGTTTATTCCAAGCAGCAGGTCATGTCATTTAGCCCTCCCACTACCTGCAGAATATGAGAGCATTTTTAAAAAACAAACCTCGACTTTTGATTACACACAAAAATTTTATAAAATCAATTATTCAGTCAGAGACTTTCTTCAGTGGTTTTTAAACCTTTTTCAAATATATACATATTGATTTTGCAGCCAGTGAGACCAGGAAGAGGAAATTATGTATGCAGAAATCCACCATGTGCATTGCTTTGCTATGATTTGAACCTCATTGAGGCCAAAGTAATGAAAACAATGTGTGGGAATTCAACATGAATCATGAAACTGTCAGAGCCAGCCAAATGTTGGCATTTTCTTTCTCGCATGCAGTACAAATGTTTTCTCTTATCTGTGTCTGTTGCCTTCACTTTTCCACTGTGACCTCACCCAGTAACTTACTCGGGTTACTGGGACAATCCACTTGACTATTTCAGGAAGGAGGAAGAAGTGCAGAGTGGCCACAAGCCAGGGAAACAGTACTAAACGGGCTCAAGAAAGAGTGAATAATTGCACAATTTTTGAGGAAAAATTCTACCCCACTGAAATGAGCTCCTTCTGCAAAGATCTGATCACAGTCTTACATTTTTGTATTTTCATCCCAGATCCAGTCCCTGAAATCACCAGGTGAAAGCATCTTAGGTAGTAGATCTTGGGAGAGAGGCTTCTCTGCCTCTGGAGAGCTATCAGACCAGAGCAGTGATCCTTCCAACATTGCACCTGCGGGTGTGTTACCTGGTGTCCACTTCCTCCTTCCCTAGAGTATCTCTTCCCCAAAGCAAACAACCAATCTTGCTTTTTGCCACCTGATTGAATGAGAGAAGAGGATGATTCAAAAGGGCTCAAGATGTTCAACCTTTCTGTCTGCAGGGAACACCATATTTGGAAAGAGCTACTTCGGAACATTTGGAACGAAACTGGAGAACTTCATCAGGAGAGCTTTAAAATGATGCCGCAAGGGGAAGGGGATGATTGACATGGTGATTTCAATCATGAAGTGAAAACAGTGGGGACCCACCTGGGTAGGAAAGGTCAAACAAAGGTACAAGGCTACAAGTGTCTATATACCAATGCCCAAAGTATGGGCAATAAGAAAGACGAGCTTGGGCTTCTATTGCAAACAGAGGGCTACGATATAGTAGGAATTACTGAGACTTGGTGGGATGATTCCCATGACTGGAATGTGCTAGTGGATGGGTATGAGTTGTTCAAGAAAAACCGGAAGGGTAGAAGAGGAGGTGGAGTGGCGTTGTATGTGAGGAGAGGGCTTGATTGTCAAGAAATTATGGAGAATGGGGTGGACAGCCCGGTGGAAAGCATATGGGTAGAAATAAGGGGAGGAAGGACAAAGGGTATTATTGTTGGAGTCTGCTACAGACCACCTGACGAGCAAGAAGAAACGGATGCTGCCCTCTTTGAACAGACTGGTAGAGTATCCAGACATCAGAGCCTTGTAATTATGTGTGACTTCAACTTCCCCGATGTGTGCTGAGGGACAGGCTCAGCAAAGCGTCATGAACCACACAATTTCCTGACCTGCCTGGCCGATAACTTCCTTTTTCAAAAGGTGGAGGAAGCTACAAGGGGCTCGGCCATACTAGACTTAATATTAACCAACAGGGAAGAATTGGTAGATGAGATGAAGGTGGTGGGGACCTTAGGGGGAAGTGGCCATGTCCTCCTTGAATTCCAGTTGCTGTGGGGGCCAAGGACGTTCATAGCCAGACTCGTAGGTTAGATTTTCATAGGGCCAACTTTGATGAACTCGGAGGCTTGATGAGAGTCATTCTGTGGGGGAGTGTGCTGGAAGAGAAAGGAGCGAGTGAAGGGTGGGACCTTCTCAAACACGAGCTTTTGCAAGCTCAAGCCCTCACTATCCCAGCAAGACGGAAACATGGTAAGGGCTCCAAGAAACTGATGTGGATGCACAGAGAGCTCCAGAATAAGATAAGGGAGAAAAAGGAAATGTTCAGGAAATGGAGAGAAGGACAGACCTCTACAGAGATGTATATGAGGGTTACTAGGTACTGCAGATCAGCCATCAGAGAGGCCAAAGCTCAGTATGAGCTGGGTCTGGCCAGGAGGGCTTGCTACAGTAAGAAAAACTTCTACAGATATGTGAGAAGCAAACGCAAGGTAAAAGAGGCAATTGGGCCGCAGTTGGGAGTAGATGGAGAAACTCTGATGCAGGACAGAGAAAAAGCAGACAGGCTTAATGACTTTTTAGCCTCTGTTTTCTCCCTGAAGAACTCAGGCACATCTAGAGATAGTAGAAAATGTGGCAGGACACCTGGGTGGCTAATTGACATTGACAGAGAGGTTGTGGAGAGGCACCTGGCTGCACTGGATGAATACAAATCCCCTGGGCCGGATGGGGTGCACCCAAGAGTGCTGAAAGAACTTTCTAGAGAACTTGCAGAACCCCTGTCCATCATCTTCAAGGCCTCCTGGAGGACTGGGGATGTGCCACAAGATTGGAGAAGAGCGAATGTTATCCCAATCTTTAAGAAAGGTAAGAAGGATGACCCGGGAAACTACAGGCCGGTCAGTCTGACTTCTGTTGCTGGGAAGATATTAGAACAGATTTTAAAGGGATCAATCTGTAAGCATCTGAAGGACCGCTCAGTGATCCGGGGAAGTCAGCATGGTTTTGTTCCTAACAGATCCTGCCAGACCAACCTGGTTTCCTTCTTTGATCGAGTGACCAGCTTACTGGATTGGGGGAACTCTGTGGACTTGATTTATCTGGATTTCAGTAAAGCTTTTGATAAGGTCCCCCATGCCATTCTGATGGGCAAACTGGAAGACTGTGGACTGGACTATAGGACAGTTCGGTGGATAGGGAACTGGTTAGAGGACCTCACTCAAAGAGTGGTGGTCAACGGCGTTTCATCAGATTGGAGGGAGGTGTCCAGTGGGGTGCCGCAGGGCTCAGTTTTGGGCCCGGTACTTTTCAATATTTTTATCAATGATCTGGATGAAGGAGTGGAAGGGCTGCTCGTTAAATTTGATGATGATACCAAATTGGGAGGAGTAGCAAACACCCAAGAAAATAGAATTAAAATTCAACAAGACCTGAATACTCTGGAGAAGTGGGCAGCTGTGAATAGGAAGCAATTCAACAAAGACAAGTGCACAGTATTACATCTGGGCCACAAAAATGGGAAGCACAAATACTGGATGGGGGATACACTTCTGGGCAGTAGTATATGTGAAAGGGATCTTGGGGTAAGAGTGGACTGTAAACTAAATATGAGCAGTCAGTGTGATGCGGTGGCAAAAAAGGCCAATTCAATCCTGGGTTGTATCAAAGGGGCCATAGCCTCGAAATCGCAGGAGGTCATAGCCCCTCTCTATACTGCCTTGGTCAGGCCACACCTGGAGTATTGTGTGCAGTTCTGGAGGCCTCACTTCAAAAAGGATGTGGACAAAATCGAGAGGGTGCAGAGGAGAGCGACAAGAATGATGAGGCGTCTGGAGACTGAGCCCTACGAGGTAAGGCTGAGGGCCTTGGGAATGTTTAGTTTGGAGAAGAGGAGGTTGAGGGGGGACATGATTGCTCTCTTTAAATATTTGAAAGGCTGTCATTTGGAGGAGGGCAAGGAGCTGTTCCAGTTGGCATCAGAGGGTAGGATGCGAAGCAATGGGCTTAAATTACATGCACAAAGGTACCAGCTGGATATTAGGAAAAACTTTTTCACGGTCAGAGTAGTTCAAAAGTGGAATCAGCTGCCTAGGGAGGTGGTGAGCTCCCCCTCACTGGCAGTTTTCAAGAAGAGGCTGGATGAATATTTGTCAGAGATGCTTTAGGCTGATCCCACACTGGGCAGGGGGTTGGACTAGATGGTCTGTATGGCCCCTTCCAACTCTATGATTCTATGATTCTACTTCAGTCACAGATGGACACTTCACTTAGAGCCTCCCATTGGGGATGGATGACCACTCTCGCAGCAGCCATTTTGTAGCTGGCTACACTCATATAGTAAGCATTCTGTGGTGGTGCCCACTACCTGCTCACAAAATTTCAAAAACGCCCACAGGATCAATAAGGCTGGAACAGAACCAATGTGGTGTAGTAGTTAGAGTGTCAGAGAACCTGGTTTGATAAATCCCCCCTCTGCCATGAAAGCTTGCTTTGTGACCTTGGGTCAGTCACACGCTCTCACTCTAACCTATCTCACAGGGTTGTTGTGAGGATAAAATGAAGGAGAGGCGAATGATGTAAGCCACTCATTCAGGGAGAAAGGCAGAGTATAAATGAAGTAAGTAAAATAGGTAGACTGTAGTGAACTGGATGGTATGAGGCATATGACTATTGTGGCCATCAAAAGGCCAGTTGTGCTGCTCTTCACACCGAATCAGCACTTCCCCTCCCAGCAGAAAGCAGGTAAGGGGTGAGGATCCATAGTACAACATGACCCAAAGGGCTGTAATATTTGCACAAGAGAGAGCATACCAGGGGGAAGCAGCCTCCGGTGTGGGACTATGTGAAAGAAGTTGAAGCAAGCCTCAGATGATGGTCAGGTCTTCAAATTTTCTGAAGGCCTATGATTGTAACTGTTATGTTACTCTAAAGATTTACCACCTGACTTTTGATCAAATGATCTTCAGGTCAATCGGCAAGAAAGACAATGCCAAAAAGAAAAATCAGGTGGCCACTGTACTTTGTGGATCAGCAGAAGCCCAGGTTGTCCTCTCCCCATCTGTAGTCCTTGGACAGCTGCACAGTTAGACCTGGTAAACAGGTCATTTCACAGGAAACTCACACGAATCAGATCACAGCTCCATCAAGGTCATGACTGTCTACTCAGACGGGCAGCTGCTCTCCAGGGTCTCTGACACAGGTTTTTCACATCACCTACAGCCAGTTCTTTTAACTGGAGATGCTGGGGATTGAACCCAGGGCCCCCTGCATGCAAGGTAGAGGTTCTCCACTGAGCCACAGCTCCTCCCCTCCCTGGTTCCTTGCCAGTTTCAACAGGAGCTTTCCATGTCAATAGAGCAGTGGACTTGGGCACCATCTCTCCAAACAGTTTATAAAATTACACGTTGCTATCATGTTCTTCCAGTTTACTCAGAGTGCAGGACCATTTTTCTCACTCCTGGTCACTTTCTACTGCCCTTCACTCCTGGTCACTTTCTACTGCCCTTCTTTAGATCTTTTCAAGTGTTGTGAGATTTGGTTGCTGGCACTTCCCTCCTCCCACACCCTTCTGATGGAGATAAGCAAGATGGAATAGCACACAGAGTGTTCAAGGGCACCAAAGACCAATGACTTTCCAAAGGGATATTTTATATTTTTAGTGCATCCTGCTCAAAAGCTATAACAAGTCAGGGATGAGGGTGAGCAGCACGGAAAGAAAGCTTTTTTGACATGATTGAGGGGCCATCTTTAGCACAACTGCAAACACTTTGGCCGAAAGGGAAAATAATATGGTTTGGATCCAGTGACACACAATTGGAAACATAGAAGTATTTGTGCTTCATATTTTTGAGGCCCAGATGTAATACTGTGCACTTATCTATGTTGAATTGCATACTATTCACAACTGCCCACTTCTCCAGAGTATTCAGGTCTTGTTGAATTTTAATTCTAACTTCTTGGGTGTTTGCCACTCGTCCCAATTTAGTATCATCAGCAAATTTAATGAGTAGCCCGTTTACCCCTTCATCCAGATCATTGATAAAAATATTGAGAAGTACCAGGCCCAAAGCCGAGCCCTGTGGCACCCCACTGGACACTTCCCTTCAATCTGATGAAATGACGTTGACCACCACTCTTTGGGTACGGCCCTCAAACCAGTTCCCTATCCACTGAACTGTCCTATAGTCCAGTCCGCAGTCTTCCAGTTTTCCCATAGAATGTCATGGGGGACCTTATCAAAAGCTTTACTGAAATCCAGGTAAATCACGTCGACAGAGTTCCCACGATCCAGTAAGCTCGTCACTTGATCAAAGAAGGAAACGAGGTTGGTCTGACAAGATCTGTTGGGGACAAAACCATGCTGACTTTCCCGGATCACTGAGCGGTCCTTCAGTTTGTATCTTTAAAATCTGCTGTCATGGGCCGAGTCAGCACAGGCAGGATAGTCTGAGTCCGGTCCAAGGTCAATGCACAAGTTGAAATTCAAAAGCCAAGTCAAGAGATCTGTAGGTCAGTTACCAGTCAGAGCAAGGGCTATCCAGAGGCAGAGTCAAGGCACAGTCCAGTGGTCACACAGCAAGGGCAAGGGCAAGGTTCAGCAGAGTGGCAGATCCAGACTGGGTTTCAGCAGATCCAAACTGGGTTTCACCTGCTGGATCAGAGCTAGAGGGCGTTGGTCCTCCCTCAGCTGTTGGTGGTGCAGGCTGATCAGCAGGTATTCCCTGCTGGTCAGCTTCTGTTAGCTCCCCTTCCTCTGAGAAGTCCTTAGCATCTGGCTGTTCAAGGCTGGCTGCACAGAGCTCCTCTTCCCCGGAGGAGTCCTCACTATCACTCAGCCCTGGCTGACTCATGACACCTGCTCTAATATGTCCTCAGCAACAGAAGTCAGACTGACCGGCCTGTAGTTTCCCGGGTCACCCTTCTTCCCTTTCTTAAAGATTGGGATAACATTCGCTCTTCTCCAATCTTGTGGCACATCCCCAGTCCTCCAGGAGGCCTTGAAGATGATGGACAGAGGCTCTACAAGTTCTCTAGAAAGTTCTTTCAGCACTCTTGGGTGCACCCCATCCGACCCAGGGGATTTGTATTCATCCAGTGCAGCCAGATGCCTCTCCACAACCTCTCTGTCAATGTCAACTAGCCACCCAGGTGTCCTGTCGTGTCTCCTACCATCTCTAGATGTGCCTGAGTTCTTCAGGGAGAAAACAGAGGCAAAAAAGTCATTAAGCCTGTCTACTTTTTCTCCATCAGAGTTTCTCCTTCTACTGCCAACAGCGGTCCAATTGCCTCTTTTACCTTGCGTTTGCTTCTCACATATCTGTAGAAGTTTTTCTTATTGTAGCAAGCCCTCCTGGCCAGACCCAGCTCATACTGAGCTTTGGCTTCTCTGATGGCTGGTCTGCAGTATCTAGTAACCCTCATATACTCCTCTTTAGAGGTCTGTCCTTTTCTCCATTTCCTGAACATTTCCTTTTTCTCCCTTAGCTTATTCTGGAGCTCTCTGTGCATCCACATCGGTTTCTTGGAGCCCTTACCATGTTTCCGTCTTGCTGGGATAGTGAGGGCTTGAGCTTGCAAAAGCTCGTGTTTGAGAAGGTCCCACCCTTCACTCGCTCCTTTCCCTTCCAGCACACTCCCCCACAGAATGACTCTCTCTCTCATTTTTTTAAATAAAATTTTTATTGGATGAGGTAATATACAATCATTACTTAATACAATATATTTATCCAATTTAACTCTTCTACATGTCTATATACCCCACCCCTCCCCTCCCCCTTTTCTTTGTTGACTTCCAACAACACTCGAGCCCCCCGTTTATTTATAGATATTATTATTGTTACACTATATTGCTAATATTTATACCATGGTATAGATCTTAATATATTTTCTTTCGTTAAAGTCCTTTGTATAAAATTTAAAGTCCCTCAAAAGACCACAATTGCCCTTTAACATCGCATTTCTTTTCCAAATATTTCTTGAACTTCTTCCAATCTTCCAAGAAAATTTCTGGATCTTGCTCTTTCAGATTTCTAGTTAGTTTGTCCATTTCTGCCATGTACAACAGCTTCCTTGTCCATTCTTCAATATTCGGTATTTCTTCTTTTTTCCACTACTGAGCATATAGAGTTCTTGCTGCTACTATCATATAATATAGCACTATCTTATCATTTCTATTAACCTCTTCTAAATGTAAAGATAATAACAACATTTCTGGATTTTTTGCAACATTATATTGTAATATCAAAGACATTTCAGCACATATTTTAGACCAGAAGTCCCTAGCCTTTTGACAAGTCCACCACATATGAAACAAAGAACCTTCATGCTCTTTACACTTCCAACATTTGTTTGACAACTGTTTGTTAGCAATGGCTAGCTTTTTCGGTGTTCAGTACCACCTATACAACATTTTATACCCATTCTCTTTAATACTGGTGCAAGTTGATATTTTAAAGGTATTTTTCCCTAACTGTTCCCATGCTTCCATAGTTATTTCTTTATTACAGTTTATAGCCCACTTTACCATTTGAACTTTTACTGTCTCATCTTCTGTGAACCACTTCAATAACAACTTGTACATTTTAGATATTACTTTAATATTATCTCCCAATAGTATCTCTTCCAAGTCTGAGTTTTTAGTTCTAAAACCTACTTTTCTTTGCTCTGAATCAAATAAGTCTTTGATTTGTCTGTATTGTAGCCAACCATATCTAAATGGCAAATCCTCATTTCTTTTAAGCTTCAATTGATCATCTTCTAGTACTGTCAGTTCTTTGAGGGTAAGCCATTCTTTCCCCTGATATTCCAAATTTGGATTAACTACTTCAGCCGGCACAATCCAAAGTGGTTTCTTTTCTTCTATATATTTCTTGTATTTGAGCCAGGTTAACAGTAAATTTCTTCTTAAGTAGTGGTGCTGAAACATTGCATCCATTTTATATTTTTCATACCACATATATGCATGCCATCCAAATGTTTTATTATGTCCTTCCAATATTAGTAACTTATGATTGGTCAAGGTTACCCATTCTCTAATCCACACCAAACATATCACTTCATGGTAAAGTCTTAGATCAGGTAGTTTCATACCTCCTCTTTCCTTCGCATCACAAAGAACTTTCATTTTCACTCTTGGCTTCTTTCCTGCCCAGACAAATTCCGAAATTTTTCTCTGCCATTTTTCAAATTGCTTTTTATCTTTCACTATTGGTATTGTTTGCATTAAAAACATCATTCTGGGCAGCACATTCATTTTGATTGTGGCAATTCGACCTAACCACGACAAATTTAATTTATTCCATTTTATCATGTCTCTTTCAATTTGAGTCCAGAGCTTTTCATAATTATTCTTGAATAAATCTATATTCTTAGCTGTCAGCTCTATCCCCAAATACTTAGCTCTGTGTACCACTTCGCAATTTGTTAAATTATTCAGTTCCTGCTGCTGCTTCTTGGTCATATTTTTTGTTATTATTTTTTATTTCTTTTTGTTAATGTAGAAGCCAGCCAAATCTCCAAACTCTTTTATTTGATCTAACAATCTTGGCAGGATTTGTAGAGGGTCTTCCACTATAAACATCACATCGTCTGCAAATGCTCTCAGTTTGTAGGAAGACCCCTTTATTTTTATCCCTTTTATAATATCATCTTCCCTGATCTTCCTCAATAATACTTCCAAGACCATCACAAACAAAAGCGGCGATAGTGGACATCCTTGTCTAGTTCCTTTCCTTATTTCAAATTTCTCTGTTAGGTCGTCATTGACACAAATTGTTGCTCTTTGTAATTTGTAAATTGTTTTGACTGTTTCTATAAATTCATTGCCTAAGTCCATCTTCTCCATAGTCGCAAACATAAAGTCTCAGTTCAAATTGTCAAAGGCCTTCTCTGCATCCGCAAAGAATAGGCCAACTTCTTTATCAGGTCGCTTATCATAATATTCAATGGCATTTATCACCACTCTCAAGCTGTCTTTTAATTGTCTATTTGGTAAGAATCCAGCCTGATCATCTTCTATAAAATCCATTAACCATATTTTAAGTCTTTCTGCGAATATTCTTGCTATTATTTTGTAATCGTTGTTTATAAGCGATATGGGTCTATAATTTTTAACATCTGTCAAATCTTGATTTTCTTTCAGGATCAGAGCAATAGTTGCTTCATTCCACGTATCTGGGAGGCCTTTTCCTTGAAGCATTTCATTCATTATATTTTTTAAAATCGGTACTAGGTCCTCCTTCATTACTTTATAAAATTTAGCTGTGATCCCATTAGGTCCTGGTGCTTTCCCAATCTTAGCCGCATCAATTGCTTCTATGATTTTGTCTTCTGTAATTGGAGCATTCAGTCTCTGCTTCATCTTTTCTGGTATCTTTGGTAAATGAGTATTCTTTAGATACCCCTCTATTTCTTGTTGTCAGACTGTGGCTAAATAAGGCACTCTCTACAAGGTTTCCTTTAGAAGCAAGAACAAGTCCAGTGTCTGGCAAAGGAAACTTTATTGCAGAAAAGGTCCATTATAGTCCACTGTCCTGAATAGGAGACTCAGGATGGTACATGATCATTGTTACCAATGAAGAGCAAGCATAGGATACAGAGTAACAATACCCATCTGGAACAGCCTCCCCCCACAGTTCTCAAAACAACATCCTTCAGTCCTGGGAAGCTGCTCTCCTTCAAGGCCAATGCTTGGTGGAACGGTGTTAGACACAACAATCTCCTCTGGTGGGAATGCTGCCTGGGAACTGGTGCACCTGGGGAGAAAGCACTTAAACACTAGAAGCATTAGAAAATGGAGTCAGTACAGTTTAGATATATACTGGACCTGACATTCTGCCCCCCTTAAAATAGATCCCCCCCAGGCTTATATGGATAGCGAGTATGAAAAGCTTTGGTTAATCTAGGAGCATGAACATGTGCAGAGTGCACCCACTCATCGTAACCAGAATCAAAGTCCTTCCATCTGATGAGGTAAAAAAGCTGATTTCGTTTGAGCTTAGAGTCCAAGATCTGTTGTACCTCATAGTGTATTTGATCGTCTATCAAAGTTGGAATGGGTGGAGCTTTGATGTGCCATTTGTCGTCGGTGGGAGCTCTCTTTAAAAGGCTGACATGGAAAGCATCATGCACATGGCGCAGGTTTTTGGGCAAAGTTACAGCAACAGTCACTTTATTTATTATTTTGCGCACAGGAAAAGGTCCCAGGAATTTTAGAGCGAGTTTGCGGCTGGTCTGAGCTAGTTTTAGGTTTTTTGTGGAAATATACACATGATCTCCTGGTTGTAATTCCCATTTGGCCACACGATGGCGATCTGCGTATTTTTTATAATCCAGTTTGGCTTTTTCAAGGTGTTTCTTAATAAGAGTCCATTGCTGCGCCGCCTCCCCCCACCATGAAGATACATCGGGCAGTTTAGAGGAATGGAGAGGGGGTGCGTCCAATGGGAAGGGATTGAAGTGAGTCCCGTATACAATTTTGAATGGAGCCTCTCCCGTTGAAGCGTGTACACTGTTGTTATAGGAGAATTCGGCTAGAGGGAGAAGGTCCACCCAATTATCTTGTTGAAAATTGATGTAGCAACGAAGGAATTGTTCTAAAATTTGGTTAGTTTTTTCGGATTGCCCGTCGGTTTGTGGGTGGTGGCTTGAACTGATGCCCTGCTCAATATTCAACATTTTCAAAAGCTCCCGCCAGAAGTTGGCAACGAACTGTCCGCCGCGATCCGAAATCACCTTGGACGGAAAAGAATGTAATTTTACGATGTGCTTTAGAAACAGATCCGCTAGCTTTCGAGCGGAGGGTATAGCAGTACAAGGGATAAAATGAGCTTGTTTGGAAAACAGATCTACCACAACTAAAATACAAGTATGTCCTTTTGAGATAGGTAGATCCGTGATAAAGTCCATGGATATCACTTCCCAGGGTCTGCTTGGCGTTTCCAATGGTTGCAGGAGACCCGGAGGCTTCCCTTTCCTGGTTTTGGCGCTGAGGCAAACAGGACAGGAACTAACGTATTGGGAAATGTCTTTGCGCATGCCCGGCCACCAGAATTGTCTTTGGATAAGATGCAAAGTTTTCAGATACCAATAATGTCCAGCAGTGGGAGCATCATGACAACGCTGCAAAACCTCCAGTCTGAGGCTGTTTGGGACATAAAACTTGCTCCCGGCTAACCAATCCCCTTGTGGGGATTGGATCAGTTTGCTCCGCGGAGCTCTATTCCCCTCCTTCTCCACTTCATTTTTAAGTTTCGATTTCCATTCTTGGTTGGCCGGGAGGGGCTGTTTGGCACGGCTGCGAGTAGTCACCACGCCCCCAAGTTGCGTAGGCGAGAAGACCGTGTCGACAGTCTCCGCCCGTTTGCTCTTATGTTGGGGCATGCGCGATAGGGCGTCCGCCAAAAAGTTAGTTTTGCCCGGGAGATAATTTAGAGTGAAGTCAAATTTGGAAAAGAATTCTGCCCATCGCAATTGCTTGGCATTCAGTCTGCGTGGGCTCCGGAGGGCCTCCAAATTCTTATGATCTGTCCAGACCTCAAAAGGGTATCGCGCCCCCTCCAGCCAATGCCTCCAGTTAGTAAGGGCTGCTTTTACAGCAAAGGCCTCCTTCTCCCACACATTCCAATTCCTTTCCGCCTCCGAAAACTTTTTAGACAAGAATGCACAAGGACGCAATTTCCCATCCTCCCCCTTCTGCAGCAAACCCCCCCCTATTGCCGTATCGCTGGCGTCGACCTGTACTATGAAGGGGGATTGTTCGTTGGGGTGGGAGAGGATGGGTTCCGTTACAAATTGCTCTTTTAGGTATTCGAAGGCCGTTTGGCAATCGGGGGTCCATTGTAATTTGGAAGAGGGTTTTTTAGCTTGGTCCCCTTTATCTCTGGTTTTCAGCAACTCTGTTAAGGGGAGTGTGATTTGGGCAAATTTTGCTATGAAGTCTCTATAGAAGTTGGCAAAACCCAGGAAGGATTGCAGTTCTTTGCGGGTGGTGGGTGTCTGCCAATCTCGGATCGCCTGAATTTTGGCTGGATCCATTTTCAGACCCTCTTGGGAGATACAATATCCAAGGTAAGTGAGTTCGGTTTTATGGAATTCACATTTGGACAACTTGATGGGTAGCCTATTCTTCATTAGGGTGGCTAGGACTTTTTGTACCGTTTGGATATGTTCTTCCTCAGTGTCCGAATAAATTAAAACATCATCAAGGTACACCACCACCCCTTTGTACAGAAATTCGTGTAGAACTTCGTTTATCATGGACATGAATACAGACGGGGCTCCCGTCAATCCAAAAGGCATAACTAAGTATTCATACTGTCCGAGGGGCGTATTAAACGCAGTTTTCCACTCATCCCCTGCCTTGATACGAACGTGGAAGTAAGCATCTTTTAGGTCTAATTTTGTAAAGATCTTACCTTGGGCCACGACGTTGAGAAGGTCTCGGATGAGCGGTATAGGATAGGCGTTGTTGGTGGACACTGCATTCAGTCCTCGGAAATCCGTGCAGAGTCTGAGCCCCCCATCCTTCTTTTTCACGAAGAGGACTGGAGCGGCGTGGGGGCTAGAGGCTGGGCGGATGAACCCTCGTTGGAGGTTGGTGTCGATGAATTTCCGGAGCTCTTCGCGTTCATGGAGACTCATGGGGTAGAGTCGTCCTTTGGGCAGTGAGGCTCCGGGTAAGATTTCCACCGCACAGTCCGTTCGTCGATGCGGGGGTAGAGTATCAGCTTCCTCCTCCGAGAAAGCATTTAGAAAAGGCCAGTAAGGTTCGGGTATTTGGTTGACTTCTTCTTGGGTAAGGAGGGCCTTTTCTTTATGAGTGGGATCTTCGCCCCAGTTTTGATTCCAACGGTGATTTTTACAGTTGGCGTGACTGAAGGTAATACATCCTTGTGCCCAGTCTATGTAGGGATTGTGATCACATAGCCATTTGCTACCTAGTATTAACGGGTACTTGGCAGTAGAGCTGATGACAAAGGACCTCTTCTCCCAATGTTGTCCCATGCCTGTGATCACCGGGATGGTTTCAGTTGTAACAGGATTCATGTTGGTACCATCCATTTGTTCAAAGATTACTGGATTTTGTAAATCCCGAGTTGGTAAGACCAGTCCATTAACTAGAGCTGGGGCTATGATGTCTCTCGAGCAGCCCGAGTCAATGAGAGCTTGTACTCGAATGTGCATTTTTCTCTCTGGGTTGATCAGAGTCACGGGCATGAATAAAATGGACCCAGGCGGCCGGTTCCGTGCAGGGACGGGCTTGGGGCGGATCTGTCGTTTGGGCCCTTTTACGACAGATCCATCTCGTTTCCCGACTGGGGACTTTCCGGATTGACTTCTGAAGATGGGGAAGCGGGGTCGTATTCCATAACTTCTTCCGCTTCCAGCCCTCTCTCTGAGGCTGGCCTTTGGGAAGTGCCGCGGCCTCTATTCGCCCGGGGTGCTGGAGTTGGGCGTTGGAGCGTAGGAAACGGAGCAGGGGTTGGACGCCGTAGTTGGAGCGGAGGTCTTTGCACAGGCCGGTAAGGGCATTGTGCTGCAAAGTGACCAGCCTGTCCGCAATGCAAACACAGCCCTTGTTGCCATCTAGCATCTCTCGCTCCACGGGTGGCGTAGCTAGCTCCTCGTGCTGCCCTCTGTAAGGTCAATGGTCTTCTTTGTCCCGTTTGTTGTTGTTGTTCAACCAAACGGACTTCCAAAATGCGATTCTCCACTTCGCAAGCAAGTTGGATCCACCCTAACAACGTGGGGGGATTGTCTTGCATGAGGGCTCTGTCCAAGAGTCTCGGGTTAAGGCCTTGTTTGAACAGGATAATTTTGGTGGACTCCTCACACCTAGGGCACTTGGCTGCTAATTGTCGGAATTTTGTAACATAGTCTCTTGCTGACAGGCTGCCCTGTTTAATGGCTTGCAATTCTGTTCGGGCCCTGGTTTCCTCTAAGGGGTCTTCATATTGAGCACGGATAGCATCCACCAACCCCTGGAGAGTATCTAGTTCTGGGGCCCCAATATTATATAGTCCTACATACCAGTCTGCTGCTTTGCCCTGCAAACGAGATCCGAGATGTTCGATTTGACTGGCCTCACTGCCGAAAAGGTGCCCCCATCGATTGAAAAACTGCACCACTTGTACTAAGAAAAATCCCAATTTGGAGGGATCTCCATCGAAGGTGGCTTCCAGCTTCACCCAGCCCATCGGGAGTTCTTGTCTCGGAGCAGGAGCTGGGTAAAAGTCCATCGGCAGTTCTATTTGCCCTTGAGGCACATGAGGAGGTAACTGGAGTCTCGGTCGTGGCAACGGTGCCGGCTGTACCGGCAGCGGTTGGGCCGGCGGCTGCAATGGCGGGCGAGCAGGAGGCGGCAGTCTCGGTCTGGCGGGTAACACAGGAGGCGTTGGCGGTGGCTGTCGAGGTGGAGGAGGTTGATGTGGTTGAATGGGGATCGGCCGCTGCGGAGGTGGTTGGAGGGGTCGTAGTGGTGCAGGTCGTCCCGGTTGGTTCGGGGGTGGTAAGACGGGCTGGTCCCGGGGCTGCTGCACCGGTATGAGCTGCGGTCGAGGTGAGAGGGGCCGCAGCGGCGAGGGTTGAATAGGTGGAAGGCCGCGCGGGCTTGCCCCTCCGGGCGTTGTTAATCTGGGAAGTAGCGGCTGGCCTCTGGGCGCTGTTGGACCTTCTCCCGTAGGTTGCCCGACGGGGACAATGTCTCGCGGTTGACGAGGGGCTCCCTCCTCGGATGAAGCCACGGGTGCTCCCGCTTGGTCCGGCCGGACCGTTATAGGAGAGGTAAGAGGGGGTATTACCGGTGTATCACTAGGCTTTTCTTCCCCTTCTGTTGGTCTCTCAACGGGGGTCTCGTCTGGCGGCGCGTCCCCTTCCTGGTTAGGAGGGTCGGTGGGAGTCTCTCCGGGTGGCTCAACCGGGTCATCCCTTCTCGGTGGAATTTCCTGTTGTGCGGGAAGTTCCTTGGGTTGCTCTCCCGATTCGCCCGGATAGGTGCCCCCCTCGCCGGTAACTGACGGCCGCTGCTGGACATCCTCCACCGGGTAGGAGATGACACTTTGGAGGGTAGCTATCTGTAGCGCCATCTCTTCAGGAGACAGTCTTTCCCCTGCTCCCATTGCCGAAATTAAATGGATGGCATGAGCCAAACTTTCTTCCATCTCCATCAGTTTAGCTTCTAACTGTTGCATTTGACTTGGCCCCGGTTGTTCGCTCAGGGAACCTTCATTCGCTGTACTCACCGGGGAGAAAGGGCCCCACGGAGGAGGGTCCCCTTGGACTATTCGCGACCTCGCGGCTAGAATTCCCTTGGCCATACCCGTCACGGCCGAGATGCTGGTATCTACCGCATAGGTGCGACCTTGTATCTGCTCCCAACTTTGTTCAGGGACTTCCGTTGGCTCTTTCCACGGAGCAAGTTCGGAATAATCCCAACTCAGGGCGCCGCGGCGAGACGTGTCCCCCTCCATCTGCTCAAACGTCCTGTTCCAATATCGCCATGGTTGGCTGCTATCTAGTTCCGGGACGGTTTCTAGGCTTCGGCGCCCGTCCATCGAGACTCGTGGATGGAGTCCACCTGCCCGGCGCTCTCTGGTTTCTCGGGGTCTGGCTCCCCACTCCGACGGGGTGGGTACCGAGATCAAGGGGAGAGCGGTTGCTTTCGGCCTTGCCCCGAGGTCGCTTTCGGTCTCGTTCCGAGTACTGAGGTCGATGAGAGGCAGGGTAGAAGTGGAGGCTCCGGTTCCGTTCCCGGTTGCTCCCAGCTCCTGGGAGTCTTGGGTTTGCACCGGTTGATTGTCGGGAGACGCATACGGATCAAACAAAGGATCCCTGTCCGGGACAACCTTGGATTCCGCTGGGCCCGACTCAGACATGATTGGTAACAAAATGTCAGACTGTGGCTAAATAAGGCACTCTCTACAAGGTTTCCTTTAGAAGCAAGAACAAGTCCAGTGTCTGGCAAAGGAAACTTTATTGCAGAAAAGGTCCATTATAGTCCACTGTCCTGAATAGGAGACTCAGGATGGTACATGATCATTGTTACCAATGAAGAGCAAGCATAGGATACAGAGTAACAATACCCATCTGGAACAGCCTCCCCCCACAGTTCTCAAAACAACATCCTTCAGTCCTGGGAAGCTGCTCTCCTTCAAGGCCAATGCTTGGTGGAACGGTGTTAGACACAACAATCTCCTCTGGTGGGAATGCTGCCTGGGAACTGGTGCACCTGGGGAGAAAGCACTTAAACACTAGAAGCATTAGAAAATGGAGTCAGTACAGTTTAGATATATACTGGACCTGACACTTGTAAGTTTACTAATTTCTTCTGAAATAACTTAGCGTAATATTTATAAAATGTGCGTTTAATTGAATGATGCTCTCTCAACTCCTTGTCATCTTCTATTATTCTATTAATGATTTTCCTTTCCTTCCTTTTTTTCAACTGCCAGGCTAGATACTTTCCTGGTTTATTTGCTCCTTCAAATGATTTCTGCTTTAATGTCTTTAATTTCCATTCTAGCTCTTTATTACTAATGGCTGTTATTTGGTCTTGTAGTATTTTAATTTCCTGTATAATCGACTTTTTCCCAGATTTTTTCTTTAACTGTTGTTCTTTTTTTATAATTTTTTTGTTGTATTTCTTGCCATTTCTCCTGTCTTCTCTTCTTGTCCTTACTATTTAATAAAATTAAATTTCCTCTTATTACAGCCTTATAAGTTGTCAGACTGTGGCATTCCAGTCGGCTAGCTCCTGCCTTCTTCCCTTCTGCAAGAAAACAGAGTCTCTTGATTTCAAAAAGGTTTATTAGAAAACAGCATACAGGCCCTGGGTCCACATTCTAGAACTTAGACTGTTCTGGCTGACCATGGACTTTGCTAGGAATGAGGTACCTGATGAAAGCAATTACATTTCAACCCTTGGGTTCCCATCCTCCCCCCTCAGAGTTCCCAGCGCTGAGAGTGTGGAGACGAGGAAGCGGGAACCTCAAGGTTAGAGCTGCAGACATAAGATAAACTTGCATTCTCTCCCATGGAAGGAGCTGGCAATGCCTGGAAGGAAGAAGAGACTAACAAATAATACATTAACATGGCGTAACTGTTGTTCAGTACTCAAAACATGGAAAGGAATAAACTAGACAGCTATACAGTTTAACATAGCAAATTCTAGACATAATGTATAAGAAAGACACCACATTGTTCAGGTGAAGAACTCTGCCAATGAGATCCTGACAATAAGTGTCCCATACCATCTGTGTTGAAACTTCATTATTATTATTTGTTAAAAAAATTGTTTAGTTTCTTCTTTCAAATAATTCAGGTTCTCCTGATTTTGTAATAAATCCTCATTTATTCTCCATCTAAATTTTTTTTGGCCCCCACAGAATGACTCTCATCAAGCCAAGGCATGGTCCAATGACCGTGAAGCCCAAGTTCAGGGGCTTCACCCCTTGCGGCCCCTTCCCTTCGGTTTTCAGCACATCAATTAGTGACAAAGAGATCTGGGCAAAGTTCTTTATGAACGGTCTGTAGAAGTTAGCAAAGCAAGGAAGAAAAAAGGGGGGGAACCCCACAAACTCAACCCAAACATAAGGCCTGAATGGCAGGCTACATATGCTAAAACTTGCTAAAACATCTCAAGATACAGATGATGGTACAGTGCAATGACCAACACAAATAGACCAAGGGACAGTACAAAACTGACCAGATGCATTTCGGCCCTTAGGCCTTCCTCAGTGGTCATTTATAAACAATTTATGATCAAACACACCCACACATATGGAAACCAATCATGCAATGCTCCTGGTGTTTTATCTAGAGCTATAACAAAAGAAAAGGGGGGAGGAAATTTTTTTAATATAATATAGTCCACTCTAAAGCACTAGTATTATTCTAGGTAAAATACTGGATCAAAATTTACCTCTAGTATTGTGTGATAAACTGCAAATATTGCAGTAGACCCAGGACTGCATTCACACAATGCTCTTCATTTATTGTTGCACTCTAAAAAAAAAATGTATCAAATTATAAAATTTTTCCCTAACATGCTCTTAATTGCCCCCAATCCAAATCCAATCACAAACCCACCTGAGGCTTGGTTTCCAATGTATAGGAGTGTGTTACATCAATCTGCAGTAAAGATACAATGGCACTTTAACCTAAAAATTTCAGCTATATGAAAAGGTATAAGGATGATGCAATCTCTCCCATGTGATAAGAAGATGTGCTCTCAAAAGAGAAGGAGGGGAGGAGAGAGAGAAGGAAGGGAACACCGGAGTGACCGAGACACACCACACATTCAATTAGGGCCATTGTCCAAATCCAATCCATCTCAGACGCAGCAAGTCCAGCCCACTTCTTCATTAAGTCCCCAAGGCATCAACGTCTGGAGGTGGTGAATCCAAAACACTTCTCTTTTCTGCAGGAGTTTGTGAGAGCCTGAAGATGTGTTCTGTATAACTTCCACAACCCAAAATTGCAGCTGCTTCTCCGTATGGCTGCCAGTGAGATAGTGAGATAGTGGTTAACAAGTGGGTCATTTAGTTTCTTTAATCTGATACAGCTCTTATGCTCACAAATACGAACTTTAACAGGGGACTTAATGAAGAAGCTAGGTTTAGGCTAGACAGAACAAAGAGTGAAATCATCTTAGTTCCCAAGAAAGATACATTTTGAGATGGCCACAGCCAGCCTTCAAGGTCACTTGCTGGAGGCAGTGGGGAAAGAGAAAGTAAATACTTGTGAGATAACCTACTGCCTTAACATCAATGAGAAACTTCTCAGAGGACTAGCACATAATTCAGAATACATTCATGGCAGATATGCAGACAGGCATATATGACATCTTTATAAATGATATAATGATTTGGATGAAGTAAAACAGAGTTGCGCTTACCATAACTACTGTTCATTGACGTCTTCTGTGCAGACACACATGGGACTGCGCCTGCGCAGGCCTGCCGACTGGATTTTTCTTTTCTAGCTAACGTCCACTAGGGGGCGCACGTCCGATCCAATGCGTATGCGCGGCCGTTTCCCGCCCGAGCGACATTGGGCGACGTCGCCCCCTTCCCCTCAGTTTCTCCTTTGCCGCCGAATGCCTTCACATTACCTGGAAGAACACAGCGGGGTAGGAGGGAGGGTTGTGTGTCTGCACAGAAGACGTCAATGAACAGTAGTTACGGTAAGCGCAACTCTGTTTTCACTGTCCGTCTTCTGTGCAGCCCCACATGGGAGACTCACAAGCCACTTACCCAGGAGGCGGGCATGTGTTCTCACCGAAAAAGAGACTGAAGCACTGCTTGACCAACAGCAGCCTCTTTCCTTTCCCACACATCTAATGCGTAATGTTTAGCGAACGTGTCAGAAGACGACCACGTCGCAGCCCTGCAGATGTCTTACAAGGGCACGCCCCTAAGGAAGGCCGCAGAGGCAGCTTGCGCTCTGGTGGAATGAGCTTTTACTTCCAAAGGGCAAGGCAACTTAGCATGCGAGTAGCAAGCCCTAACAGTCTGAGTAACCCAGCGAGAAATTGACTGGGCTGTAGCAGCCTTTCCCTTCCTGGGCCCATAATAGCACACAAACAGTTGTTTGGCACTCCTAAACTGTGACATGCGTTGGAGGTAAAACAAAATAGCCCTCCTCACATCCAAGGAGTGTAAGGCCCTTTCCGAACTGTCGGAAGGGTCAGGAAAAAAGATAGGCAGGACAATGTCCTGTGAGGTGTGAAACTGAGTGGAGACTTTGGGTCTAAAACCAAGGTCAGGTCTCAGCATCACCTTATTCTGATGGACCTTCAAAAAGGGAGGGTCCCACCTCAGGGCAGCAAGCTCGCTAACCCTGCGGGCAGATGTAATGGCGATCAAGAAGGCCACTTTATAGAATAACCATTTTAAATCACAGGTAGCCAGTGGCTCGAAGGGTGATTTCATAAGCCCCGCCAATACTACTTGCAGTGACCATTGGGGAACAATTTCATTGGCCTGTGGAAACATATTATACAACCCTTTCAAAAAAGACTTCGACAAACTGTGGGAGAACACCGTCTTCCCATCTATCTTAGGGTGGAAGGCTGAAATGGCAGCCAAATAAACTTTAATAGAGGAATTAGAGAGTCCCCCGTCCTTTAGGGACAGGAGGAACTCAAACACAGAAGACAACTGGCAATCCCAAACATTCACTTTGTTGTCAGCAGCCCAGGCCCCAAAATGCTTCCATTTAGCTGAGTATGACCTGCGAGTGGTGTCTCTACGGGCATTCAGCAAAATTTCAGCTACCCTGTCAGACATCCCTTCCGTCCCTGAATGTGCCAAGCAGTGAGGTTGAGTTTGGGTAGGTCGTGATACCAAACCCCTTTGTCGGACAGAAGGTCCGGTTCAGTGTGAACCGACAATCTGACCCCTGTGAAAGCTGCATGACATGTTGGAACCAAGCTTGTCTGGGCCAGAAGGGCGCTACTAGAATTAAGTGCGGCCCATCCCTCTGGATCTTGCTGATGACCCGAGACAGCAGTGGGAACAGAGGGAAGGCATAAAACAGGTGCCCTGTCCAGCGTATCTGGAACGCGTCCCCTAGTGAATGGCAACCTAGCCCTCCCCTGGGGCAGAATCGTGGGGCCTTCTTGTTGGCCTCTGACGCAAAGAGGTCTACGTCTGGAAACCCCCAGTCCAAAAAGATGGAGTTCAGGTAGTTGTCTGCTATGGTCCATTCGTAGCTGTCGAATCGCATCCGACTCAGTTTGTCTGCGATGACATTGGTGGTGCCAGGAATATGGACCGCATGAATGGATATGCCCTTGTCCACGGCCCACTTCCAAATCCGAATGGCCTCTTCGCAAATGGCCTTGGAAGTAGTGCCCCCTTGCTTGTTCAGGTAGAACATCGTGGTGCAATTGTCTGTGAGCACCTGAACGGGCTTCTGCTGCAGCGTGTCTGCGAAAGCGATAAGGGCATAACGGACTGCTCTCAATTCCAGCAGGTTAATGTGATCTTCCCTCTCCTGTTCAGACCAGACCCCATGGGCCCTAAGGGCACCACACTGGGCTCCCCATCCTATCATGGAGGCATCAGTCGAGATTGTGATCTCGGTCTGGATGGACCCAAACGCAACACCCCCAAGGAGGTTAGCCTCATCAAGCCACCATCATAAGGCCCGGATAATCCCTCTGGGGATGGAATATCTCTTGTTCTGGGATTCGTGTTCAAAATCATGAACCGATAGGAACCACAGCTGGAGAGGTCACATGTGCAACCGGGCCAGAGGGGTGACAGCTGTAGAAGAGGCCATGAGGCCCAATAGCCTCTGGATAGCCATTACGGATTGGAACCTGCATTTAGAAAAAAGGTTCACCATCCTGCCAATCTTTAGAGCACGTTCCCTGGGCCATCCATTTACATTGCCATCCAGTTCCATACCAATAAACAGTATTCTCCTGGATGGGGTAAGGTTAGACTTTCGTAGGTTAACCAAAAGTCCTAACCTGGAGCAGGTGAGCATCACCGTATGAATCTGGGCCAGGAGTGCATTAGCAGAGGGTGCTTCCAGAAGCCAATCGTCAAGGTAGGGATAGATGGTACAACCCTGTTCCCTCAAATAAGCCACTACAACAGCCATACATTTAGAAAAAACTCGTGCGGCTGTTGAGAGACCAAAGGGAAGCACTTGGTAATGGTAGGCCTTATTGTTACATAGAAACCTAAGGTACTTCCTATGATCAGGATGGATGGCGATATGGAAATATGCGTCCTTGAGGTCCAGGACAGCGAACCACATGTCCTCGGGCATTAACTGGAGGACTGTATTCAAGGTAAGCATCCTGAACCGCTTAACGAGAACGAATTTATTCAGTTCCCGTAGGTCTAAGATGGGTCGTACCCCTCCATCCTTTTTGTCTACCAGGAACATCTGGGAGTAAAACCCTAAGAGGGGGTCCTGAGGGAGCACCTCCTTCACAGCCCCCTTCTCCAGTAGCGCTACAACCTCAGCCTGTAAGTTATCAGAAGAGGATTGTACTGAGTGGTCAGGAAGAGACAACACTGGGTAAACATCAAACTGAATTTTATAGCCAACTTTAACGATTTTAAGAACCCAACTATCAGATGTAATTTCTGCCCATGCAGAGGCAAACTGAACCAATCTGTTTCCAAACACGACAGACTGTTCGAATTCTAGTCAGAACTGCTTAGGCTGCGTTGCTGACTCCTTGACATCGCGGGCTTGTTGACCGTGACGAGGGCGGTAGCTAGGCCTCCGGCGCTGAAAGGAACTTGCGGGCGGCTGGAATTGCCTGTAGGACCCATAACGTGGATACAGCTGGTATCGCTGTTGCCGTCCACGATAGCCCTGTGAAGAGCGATACTGAAAACGATTCTCGGTGGATGGCCCGGTCGGGAGAATGCCGTAGGAACGGGCTGTCAGCCGATCTTTGCGCTTCTGCGACAGGTATTCATCTGTCTTAGATGAAAACAGGGATGGACCTTCAAAGGGCAGATTTTCCACTTTGTTTCGTGTCTCGACGGGCAGTGCAGTCGTGTGGAGCCACGAGTGTCTGCGGAGTACGATGGATGAAGCTAACGCTCTTGCAGAGGTGTCAACAGTATCGCGACCAGCATTTATTTGTTGTCGAGACAGTCGCAGGGCCTCATCAAGAACCACCTTCGCCAACACCCTCTGGTCTGCAGGGAGTTTTTCCATAAAGGCCGCCATGCGGTTCCAGAGGAAAATTTGATATGCTCCCATGATGGCCGAGTAATTGGAGATTTTCAGCGTCAGGGCAGCAGACGAGTATAATTTCTTGCCCAAGGAATCCAATTTTCTGCTTTCCTTATCAATGGGCACAGCATAAGACCCTTGGCGTTGACGGGTCTGCATTTCCTCAGTAATGAGGGAAGAAGGAGGTGGATGCACAAAGAGGTTTGCACATACATCATCCCGTGTCTTGTACAGAGCCTCCAGCTTGCGGGATGTCGGGTACACAGAAGCCGGCTTCTCACAGATGTTGTGAATGATTTCCACCAAGCCTTCGGTGAATGGGAAAGCGATAGTTGGAGGGTTCCCAGACTGGACATATTGCAGAATTTTATCTTTTGGCTTAGGATCTACAGCCGATATCTCGATGTCCACAGAACGGGTCATTCGTACCATCTGCTCAGAATAGAGTCGGTAGTCCTCAGAGGGCGATACCCGACCGGTCCCAATGATGATGTCATCTGGCGACGGGTCAGACGGAGGGCTGGGGCTCGGGCCCTGGTAGGGTTCCAGATGTTGGTAAGGCGAGACGCGCCTGGGAGAACCATAGTGGGAGAACTCACTCCGAGTGTCACCCCAATACTCCCTGCCAAACTACGAAGAGCTGGCATACAGGGAACCCTCTCTGTCATATCCACTCGGAGGAAGGTGATAAGGCCGGTCCTCCGTGTCCACATAGTCACCAGCATGCCACGTTTGGGCAACCCGAGGTGGAGCATCGGGCAGGTCACCATCGTCATCAGTGGAGTGGTGCAATGGAGGTGACAGGTGCAGTGACGGAGTCGAGGGCTTCTCCCAGAGCACCTCATCCATTTGGACCGATGCCGACTGTCTGTGCTTCGATTTCTTCTTCGACTTCTTCTCGCCCTTGGCGGCTGAAGTCTGATCGGCGCTTCGGTTCCGGTCTATCGGAGCCGGCGATGTCACGATGGGTAACGGATCCGATGCCTTCGGATCTGATCAGGCACTCGTCTTCGGAGCGAGGCTAGTGCGCGCCGGTTCAGTAAGTTTCGGAGCCAACGACGTCGGAGCCGATGTCGGATCCGATGGCTTGGGAACCGATCCAGCAGGGATGTTCGGGTCCGATGAAGTTCTCGGCACCTTCGGAGCCGGCGTGGCAGTCGGTTCCGACCTCGATGGGGACCTGGAACGGTGTCGCTTCCGAGTCGGATCCAACTTCGGAGCCGAGTGCTTGCGACCCGACGCGGAACTCGCAGCCTCCTTCGGATCCGGGGTCGGAGGTTGGGCTTGTCGGGGCCTATCTGGAGAGCGAGAGCACGAGGTGGAAGCGGTGCTCCGGACAGATCCCATCGCAGAGGGGGTTCCGGCCATCCCAGTAGTCGGTGGTGGCCCCCCCGGGGTATCAGGGGCTCCCGAAGCCTGCATAGCCCGTCTCCACAGTAGGGCATTCAATCTGTTTGCCCTCTCAGCCCTGGCCTTTGGGGTGAACCGTTGGCAATGCTCACATTTCCCGACAATGTGCCCTTCGCCTAGGCACTCGAGACAAACGGAGTGACCATCCGTCCTCGTCATCTTTGTAGAGCAGGTAGAACAACGCTTAAACAGCGACTTCTCCGACATGTTCTCGATCTCGATCTCCTCAGAAAAAAGTTTCCTCACAAAGCAGACAGCTAGATCTTTACCGGTTGGCGGCAAAGAAGAAACTGAGGGGAAGGGGGCGACGTCGCCCAATGTCGCTCGGGCGGGAAACGGCCGCGCATGCGCATTGGATCGGACGTGTGCCCCCTAGTGGACGTTAGCTAGAAAAGAAAAATCCGGTCGGCAGGCCTGCGCAGGCGCAGTCCCATGTGGGGCTGCACAGAAGGCGGACAGTGAATAGAGGGGATGCTTATTAAATTGGCAGATGATACTAAATTGGTAGGAGTAGCAAATATAGTAGAAGACAGAACCAAAATTCAGGATGATCCTGACAGGTTGGAAAGCTGAGCTAAAACCAACCAAATGAATTTCAACAGTTCTAAAGTTCTGCATTTAGGTAGCAAAAATCAAATACATACTTATAGGATGGGGGAGACTTGTCTTGGCAGTAGTACATGAATCTAAGGGTCTTGGTAGATCATACCCTGAACATGAGTCAACAGTGTGATGCAGTAGCTAAAAAGGCAAATGCGATTTTAGGCTGTATCAACATAAAATCCAGATCCAGATCACTCAAAGTGAGGATATTGTTTTACTCTGCTCTGGTTAGACCCCACTTGGATTACAGTGTTCACTTTTGGACACCACAGTTCAAGAAGGATGTTGACAAGTTGGAACGAGTCCAAAAGAGGGCAACAAAGATGTGGAAGGGGGAGGGCTGGAGATGAAATCCTGTGAGGCAATGTTGAAGGAGCTGGGTACGTACAGCCCGGAGAGGAGGTGACTGAGAGGTGATATGATAGCCATCTTCATGTATTCAAAGGGCTGTCATATAAAGGATGCTGTGGAGTTGTTTACTCTTGCCCCAGATGGTCGGACCAGAAACAATAGGTTAAATTAAATTAAAAGAGTTTTTGGCTAAATATCAGGAAGAACTTCCTAACAAAGCAGTTCCTCAGAGACACAGGCTTCCTTGGGAGGCAGTGGGTTCTCCTTCTTTGGAGTTTTTAAGAAGTGGTTACATGGTCATCTGACAGTAATGCTGAGTCTATGACTCAGTATGAGTTTAGGCAGATTGCGAGAGGGAGGGCATGACGGGATGAGCCAGTGCTTGGGCCTCATGACCTTACTTACATGCCCTGGGTAATGCCAATTATCACTTTGGGGTCAGGAAGGAATTTTCCTGCAGGACAGATTGGTCAGGGATCCTGAACATTTTTTACCTTCTTCTAAGTGGGGGGGGGGGTCAATGGGAGAAGGGGGGGAGGTAGCTGTGAATTTCCTGCATTATGCTGGGGGCTGAACTAGATGACAGTTGGGGGTCTATTCTAGCTCTATTTTTCTACTTTTCTATGTAAGCTGCATAGTGTTCAAAGGGGTTGTCTCACAAGTAAATGTGCATAACATGGCAGCCCAATTTCAGGGTATCTTCAGGGTATCAGAAGAAGTGAGCTGTGGCTTCTTCTGATATTACCTCATCCAATAAAAATTTATTAAAAAGAAAGAAGAAGAAGAAGAAGTGAGCTGTGGCTCACGAAAGCTCATACCGTACCACAAATTTTGTTAGTCTTATAGGTGATAATGGACTCTTGCTCTTTTCTATTGCTACAGACAGACTAACATGGCTACCCATCCTGATCAATTTACACATAATCAGTCTTATTTAGTTCATTGGGACTTGAATGAATGTATTTGAGAATAATGCAAAACAGGGCAAAACCTCACAACAGTTTTTATTATTATTGGTGGTGGTGGTGGTGGTGGTAGTCATCGTTGTCCCTGCTCTGTGCCCCTGACTTCAGAAGCAAGGTGGGTGGCAAAGTCCAGGCATTTTCTGTGTGTCACATTGCCTTTGGAATGCCTTTCCCCTGAGGATTGCCTGGCACTTACTTTGACTTCTTCTAGTCATCAGGCTAAAACACATCTTTTAACCCAGATTTTTAATTAGGGGATTTATCTTACCAGCTTTTTAATGGTCTGCTTCTCTTTTACGGGTAGTTTTTATGCAGCTTATGTGTGATGACTTGTGTTTTAATATTGTGTTTTTAGTCCAGTCAGCTGGACTGAAGAGGTGGCATACAAATATTCTATATATTTTTAATCAAATAAATTAATAAATAATATTTAGCATTTATCTAGGACTTTCTAAAGTTCATAGTGCTTAGCATATATTAGCTTGCACTTTCTAAAACAATCATTTTATTTGTTTATTTATTTCCTTACCTTTCCTCTGCCTTTCTCACAGAAGACTCTGGGTGGATTATAACAATTAAAAGCCAACCAATAAAAACATTTACAAATATTTGGCAGGCATTAAACACTACAATAATGCCCCTTTTAGAAATGTCCCTCCCAAACTTCATATTTTGCACATCCTACAGAACAGCCTTGGTGGGAGGGCCTCCCTGCCCTCCTCAGGCAGGCCATTCCACCAGGTGGGAGCCACAATACAGAATGCTCACCTATAGGCAGCTGTTGATCTCACCCCTCTGCAGGGTGGCACCTTCAAAAGGCCCTGCTCAGATATGTGAAGCATATGGGGAGAGGCAGCCCCATGTATATGTGGATGCCAAGTCATGAAGAAGTTGATAGGTAATAACCAGGACCTTGAATTGGACCCAGAAACCACTTAGTAACTAATGCAATGTCTGCAGAATAGGTGTAATATGTTCGCTTTGTCTAGCTCCTGATAGTAATGGAGCTGCAGCATTCTGTATTAACTGAAGTTTCTGAGCAACAGACCAATATGGTGGATGATGAAGATGATTATGTGTGTGTGCACACGTGCTAAAGCCAAAAGTGTAATTGTTGACATGATTATTCCAAATAATATTCTCTTTAACTGAATACAACAATGTTAAGGTCAGAAATAAACTACCCAGGGAAGCAGAAATGTTTTTAAACAGTGGTTTTAAAGGGGGGGGGGAAACTGGGTGCAAGGAGAAAGGATTTGTTAAGGGCTTTTTTATCCCAATGGTTTTGCCATATTCCCATTTCTTTCTGTTCACGGTGTGTCTATGTATGCACTTGGCTATGTGCATTCACAATGCTTTGGAAGAAGCAAAGCCTCCCCCTCCCCTCCCCACTTCCCCTACACAGGCCTGGCTCAAGCTATATTACTAGCCTAGATGGAATTTAATTTTGCTTTCCCTATTCCGCAAAGAATGTTTTCCTCCTGAAGGGCTGACCCAATTACCATCTGTTTCTCCTGTTCCACAAGTGAATGGAGCAAGAGGAAGAGACTGCAAGCAGACTAGGGATGTAAGGAAGCAAACCTGGTGCATTATCCCAAGGTTTTGGGGTGAAGGGCAACTGTCATCCCCTCTGAGAGTTTTGTAGAGCAGTCAGAACCTTTTGAACTTTGGTGCCCCAAGCAGCCACCTGGACTACCCCATTTGATTGAATAGATGCCAGCAGATAAGGGATTGGGAAGGCTACTGAGTCCTGTGGGCACCACCGATCTGATACTCTTTTCCCCTCTCCCCAGCTTAGCCTTGCATTTGCTTGGGTCTTTGTAACTCTGGAAGCCCGTCGGTCAGGGAATTTCTTTTGCATAAACACGCCCCCTCCTGATCTGGTGAAAGTTCCCATGTGATCTTTTCGTAAATAAAGTTGCAAAATTTGGCTGGGCTCGCGGCGCGGCTGCTGAGGCAGATGCCCTGGTGTGTGCCTGTGTGCGCGCGCGGCGCCTTCTCCAGCCTGCAGTACAAACAGCGCGCCTATTCAGCACTCTGTGCCTCTGGCTTGTTAAAGACCTCAGGGACGAGAACGTGGCGCTAAACCAGTTTTAAAGCTCCGGCAAAAACTGCCTTCAGTTTACACCCAGGAAAGAATTTTTTTTAATCCGAACCAGCTTTAAGAACAAGCCCTTCCTATCGCCGGGAGGAGAAACAATTGTGGCCAGCCTGGGTAAGTACGACATTATGCTGAATCAGATAATCTTTCTGCGGGGATGCGGTGGGGAGGAATTATTTCGTGTTTCCTTACTTCCGTAGAGAAGTGGTTCTTCCACCCTGCTGCCCGCGTTGTGGAAATGGGATACAAAACACATGTGACTATTTTAATGTGTGTGTCTAGGGGGGGGGGGGGAATCCGTAACAGCGATCGGGAGATCAAATAAATCAGAACGATTGTGGGGAAGCGAGAGAAAGAGAGGAGAAAAGGAAGCACCGGCAAAACGTGCCTTTCGTGCGGGATGGCAAGAAACCTGCCAAGAGCGCCGCGCTGTAAGTTGCGGCGCGGCAATTTTGCTCTAGTCAATTACCGCAAGCCTTTGCCTCTTTGCATACAAGTCAGGTCGGTGCGGAGAGGATCAGCACCCTGGACAGCAACGGGCGGCCTCCTCCGGCCGCTTTCCAGTTAGGCGGCGCCGGGAGGAGCAACCCGGCGCCCGAGGCGCTCGCTCAAGCGCAGCCCTCGCGTTCTCGCCTCCGCAGCCCGATCCCGACCCCTCTTTACTCGGAAGTAAGCCCCAGTGTTTTCACTAGCGGACCTGCTAAGGATTGCCTTTGTGCATTCACGCACACACACATCATGCGCCACCACAGCCCCTCCCAAACGTGCACTTATCTCCATTCACGCAAGATGCCTTACTTATATCGTTATTAATAGAGCACTATAATAATATCTATTTCTTAAAGTAATACACAAAGAATAAGGTTAAAGACACACCCTGCCTTCTGGCTTATAGGCACTGTGCTACCACTGTCCAGACAGCACACCGAGGGGACATCCCCAAAATTGCTTACATGAAAAGGAATATAGAGGTTGTTTGCGCATCTATTTCAGTGTCTGCACGCATCGAACACAGATATGAGCATCATTGGTGACAACCAACGTGATTTCTGTGCTTCTTTTCTCCACCCTCAAATCTTTTATTAGCGCAGTTCAGTTTAAACTTATCTGATTGTGCTAGAAAGGCAAAACTGCCCTCCTGCGTGGGGAAACTCCCATTGCAAAAGAACAGTGCCGTTCTCTGATTCACTTCTCGGCTGCAAGTCTAATAGAATGCAGTTCCATCACACCTTAGCTTTCCCCCAAATTTCCGCGAGAAATCCCTTCTGTCTTGGTGGGGCAGGGAATGAGAGATGTTTGGTTGACTCTGCTCTGCCAGACATTCAGCCTAACAAGGTCAGAACAGCAACCCCAATGCACAGATCCTGGGAATTCAAAGTATTATATGTGTGCACATGCCACATGCAGGCACTTCCCTATGTATCTTGGACTCCCCCCCCCCAATATCTACACTATTGTTCTATCTTGCTTCTCTTTATGCTGAAAAGGCATACTGGCTGGATAACAGAACTGCTTGTTTCATTAAATAAATAATTAGGACAAGAGAAAGATTTGCTTCTAAAATTATTTGTCAAGGAAACGAAACAGTTGGTTTCACAATTTCTCTCAAACAAGACAGAGGAATCTGCAGGATCCAATTTCTGAAGGAAGAAATTTCATACATGTACTGATATAAATTCAGAAGAGTTCCAATGTGGCACTGTATTACTATTTTCTTAAATGGAAATCCAGTTGCTTAAGGAATAAAAGCTTGTGATGCATTCCTACAATGTAGGAAGAAACAGTAATGTTTCTTCTTTAACATGCCTGTTTAGCAGCACAACTCAGTGTCTGAATGTAGCTGCATTGAATGGAGCTTGTGGGTCTTGCTAACCTGTATCTTAAAACAGGCATTGAGCAAAGAAGTTGAATAGCAGTGCAAAGGCAAAAGGAGACAGCAATGCACGATGCAGTGGTCTTTTCTTTTGACCTTGGAAAGGGGGAGGAGGGCTTTTCTTCTCAGGATTTATGCAGTGCATAGGAAACACATGCCATCTGGCAGTATAGGCAGTTATGTGCAAGGCAACAGAAATTCTGAGAGAGAGGAGAAAGGCTACTTCATATGCATTCCGTTGAAGTTGTACAGTATTACCAGTGCTGAGCTGACATTATTGAGAGCAAATTGGTACCTTGCAAGGACAGTTTTATATCACCAAGTGCAGTAGATGGACAGGCTTTGGTTCCTCTACTTCTTGCCATTAGCAGAGCTGAAGCTTAAAAGTTATAAAAATATTTTAAAAGATATATGTAATTGCTAGATTTAGAAAAGATTAGTGACCTGGCCATTCTTGCAACATAGGAACCTGTGTTTAATTTAGCACAATGTGTTTCATTGGAAAATTGTGAAAGCACCATACTTGAGGTTTGCCAACCAGATGCTTGATGCATGGTTTGAAAAGTTATGGTGCTGTGGGATGCCAGCTCCCTCCCTGCTTAACTCAATCCACCCATCCCCCTTCACTTCCTGTGTTCTGCACCTGGAGTTCTGCTTCCCATGGCAGGGTGGGAGGGGGGTGAATCACAGCACTGGGGGAGGACTGGAAATGCATTTATTCACCTGGTGCCCATGATGGTGCATATCCATAAATGAACTATCTATCATATGGGGATACAAGATATTACAAGCTAGAGCCTCTCACATTTCAAAAGCAGCTGTATGGGGAGGGGGGAATGCTACATCGAATCTAATAAAGCCAAGCATCCATCTTGCTCAAGACCAGCCCTTACCCACTTTTTAAATTATTTTGCAGCTAGGTCTTTGTGTTTGACTTAATTAGCAGAGGTTAGTTAATGCAAGTAGATTATAAGAAACCAGACTCCAATGTTTTAGCTCTAGAAAAATACTTTACTATGTATTAGGACATTTGGTGAGAAAATAACTAACTGACTCCTACATTTTGATGGTCAGACAAGAATCTATACAAAGACTGAACAAAGAGCACTAACCGCCTGGTATAAGTTAGAAGTCAACTGCAGATGATCCAATATCTCTTCATTAAGCATAAAGACTCCCCTTTCTTTGGTGGGAACTTTAACTCGACAGCTAAGTGGTCCTATGCAAACTAGCTGACTAACTAAACAAACAGAACAACAATTTTACTCCCTCATGACTGAACGTAGGACACTTGCTAAAATCCAGAGAGTTAGCCATGTTAGTCTGAAGTTGCAAAATAATAAAAAGTCCAGTAGCACCTTTAAGACTGACCAACTTTATTGAAGCATAAGCTTTCTAGAACCACAGCTCTCTTCTAGAACCACAGCTCTCTTTTAAGTCTTAAAGGTGCTGTGGACTTTTTACTATTTTGCTAAAATCCCAACACTTTATAAATAAATATTCCTCACACCATCATCCAAAGCTTCCCGCTGGGACACCATCAGGCTCTCTAGTTCCAGCTTCCTGAATCCTGTGCAAATTCTGCACAAGAACTAACACCGGCATCAAGGCCCATGATTGACTGGAGGAACCAGTGTGACATAGTGCTTAACTGTCCAACTCTAACCCTAAGCTAACCCTAACCCTGAGCTCTGGGGAGAGCCAGGACTCAGTGGCAAAGCATCTGCTTTGCATGGGGCAGGTCCCAGGTTCATCCCCCAGCATTTTCAGTTTTAAAAAGTATCGAGCACTAGGTGTTGTGAAAAATCTTTACCAGATACCCTGGAAAGCCACTGCTAATTATATTACTGACACAGACAGACAGACAGACAGACAGACAGACAGACAGACAGACAGACAGACTTCTTCATGTGTTCCTGTGACTCCGGGAGACTTGAGATCCAATCATTCAGTCATGGAGTTCATTGAGAGACCTCTGACAGCCAGGTCTACCTCATATGGCCATTGTGAGGATAAAGGGAGAAAATGTATGCTTTGCTCAACTCCCCTTGAGGAAGGGCTGGGTGTAGTGAGAATGAGCCACATTGCTTATCTTGGAACTTAGTAGAGCTGAAAGAAATTTGCTTGCAGAAAGTGAACATACAGAGCCAGCTTCTATAGAGTGACACCATTTGTCTATCTCAGTACTGTTTGACATGATCGACAGAGGCTTCTGGAATGCCAAGGTAGAGTCTTTATCTCAGCCTTGCTATCTGAAATCCTTTCACTGCCTGGAAGCATCTGCACATAGAATAGGTTGTGTCACTTTTAAAACAGTGCTTTTCTGTAGCTCTAAAGTAGGAGTGCAAGGGAACATTCGTCACTGCAGGCAATCTTTTTCAAAGTATTTCAGTGTCATTTGATCAAGGTGGGTAGCTGTGTTTGTCTGTAGCAGTAGAAAAGAGCAAGAGTCCAGTAGCACCTATAAGACTAACAACATTTGTGGTAGGGTATGATCTTTTGTGAGTCACAGTATCTGAAGAAGTGAGCTGTGGCTCTTGAAAGCTCATACCCTGCCACAAATTTTGTTAGTCTTATAGGTGCTACCGGACTCTTGTTCAGTGTTGTTTGTTAATGCTATGCCCATTGCCTCCTTTGGAACAGAAGTGGATTTATTGGCCTATTTAGGCCAGAAGTCTCACTGAAATTCTTCTTTGCAGCACTGAATATTTTCCGGATATTCTTCAAATACTCAGATATTTGTGAGATAATCACTATTTGACATCATCTATGATGTTCAATTTCAGAAGTAATGGCTGATCAGCTATTTGACACTTAACATACATTCTGACTGCTGTCATCCAGTGCTACTTAATAAATGACAGTTAACAATTTAAGAGACTGTATATTTGACACCAGCCAATGTCAACCCTGTCAAAAGATGCCAGCAAGTCCAAAACACTCAAGTGTTGTGGTTGGGATTCAGATTTGAATGGCAAAATTGGACATCTTTTGAGTATTTCTGAATCAGTGTTTCAGCTTTAGTTTACAGGGTTCCAGGGGATGTGGCAGCAGAGAACCAATGCAGCCTTGTGGCCAAGAAGCCAAGTATGAACCAGGAAGCCCTCCATTCAAATCGCATCTCTGCCATCAACTTGACTGACAGCCTTGGCAAGCCATGGCCCCTCAGACTCATCCACCATATGTGGATAGTAATAGTAATGCAGACTGACTTTGCAGGGCTGTTGTAAGGATTACCGATATATAATATATAATAAAATATTATGATCACATATAGCATTACATAAATACTAATTCATGTTTCAAGTTGCAGTAGATGATACAAACTGAATCAACAAGAGAGGTAGGGGAGAGAAAAATAAGAGCTTTCCACTCAATATAGCAATGAAGAGAGACCGGAAAGCCATTTCATATTGCAAAATGCAACAACCATGTTGAAAGTACAGCATTATCTCATATTAAGGCATGGGCAAAGATCCTGAGCGATATTAAAGTTAAAATTATATAAAGAGCTAACTTGTTTGAATCTCAAGACAGAAAGCAAAGCTGTACACTGGATAGATTTGTTAATTAATCTAAAAACATATTACAAGATACAAGGCTGAGACAAAAGCTGTTTTTTGTAAAAACATTGGCTTCGTAATAGTTAATCAAATGTCGATTAACTGATATTCGGCTTCCCAACAGTTAATCAGATATTGACCTCTACACTGATATTAAAGGCATGCCTTGAAGAAGATGCAACTCTTTTAGCATGCCCATAGCTGTTGCTAAATTTTTCCCCAGGTTTGTGCTGGGTCTACTTTAAAAAAAACCTCTCCATCAATATAAACTGAAATTTGTTCACTATTTTTTTACTGGGCTGAAATTCGAGTTGAAGGGCCAAGTGAAAGTCACTTGTTTTATCTCCTGTTCGCTTTGTTTCCACTCTTATGGTGATTTTTTTTTAAAGGAGTTTTTCTAATTCCTTGATGAACCCCCTTCCAGATGTATCACTGCACCCCACAAGCCATTCCTACTATTATTTAAATGCCATCTAAATATTAGCTAGTTGAGATTCCTTTCTATATGAACCAGAGTAACTTAAGTTGTTGTGCACGTTAGTCCCATCCACTGGCAATGTCTTGGGGCTACAATCTGAGCCAATTCTGACACTACACATGCAAACAAGTGACCAAGGGAGGCCAGGTCAGAAGCCTTGCCGACAAAGAAGAGGGTCCAAGACAGACATCTTGGTGGCTTAGTGGGGGGCACAGGGGAACAGTTGTGCTACTTATTGTGCCCCAAAGGCATTGTTAACTGAATCGTTTAATGCCAAGTAAAGACAGAATATTAATGGCAGATAAGTCACAAGGTCAAACTGCTAGGCAATTTGGCTGACACCTATCTGTTTATGTCAGTCACCGGATCAGCTGTCAGTCTTCTCTATCAAATTCATGCAGGATGCTCAAAGTGTCCTTATAGATTGTAAAATAGCATGTATGTATTCATACACATCTGTGTTTATCCATCAATTAAAGAACAAACAGCAAGTGTTTAAAAAGACAATGCTATGACAATCGGGGTGAGAGCGTTTCAGTAATAGCCGAAGGAGCCAAGCAATTGATTCTTATCACAACCAGCTCTCCTTTAGCCTGTTGGAATCATAAGAATGTGATCTGTTGGATCAGATGAGAGTCCATTTAGTCCAGCATCCAATTCTCAATTAAAAGACTTGAGGAAAGTGCAAGAGTGGAGCATGAAGGAAATCTCTCCAGCCTGACATGCAGAGGTGTGCTGCCTCTGAACATGGAGGCCTTATTTCATCAGCATGACTAGCAACAGTTGATAAACTTGTCCAGTCCCCTTCTAATGCCTCTAAGATAGTGGCCATCATATCTTAATTTTTTAAGAAAATGCATACCCCCACACTATAAGTACACATGTTCCCAAAGTGCCATCAACCTCTGCTACTATGGTACTATTTTGCTTACTTCTTCCCACCCTTTTTCTAGCACAATAACTTTCTTTTGGAGATAGAGCAGCCAGAACTGTACCCAGTACACCAAATGTGACAACAGCAATAATCTATGCAATCTATGACCCTTTTAGTTTTACATTCCATCTCTGTCCTCACAATCTTTTTCAAGATGTTGGTCTTTTCTACCACAATCACTCATGGACATTCTCACTGGGCTATGAAAGAGCCTGAGTTCTCTATCCTGGCTGGTCACCACAAGTTATGTGGAAAGTTACACAAGCTATTTCTTTAGAGCTTGCTCCAGGACCAAAACAAAAAGGGGGTGAACTTTCAGGGAAGCAAAGACATTGTCAAACTATACTGAAGATGTTAGCTCCATCACACTTCAGTTGCTAAAGAAGTTGACCACATTCATGGCCTGCAAACTTCAACATGATTGGAAGGTGTTCAGTGCCTTGGAAAAACAAGCCAGAGGAATGGCACTGTTCTTTCCTCCAGCAGCTTCTTATGGTGTTGGAAACAAATGTCCACAAAACCTTTGATTGAGTCCCACCAGCAACACAGCAGGAAGAATAAATACCTCAAATGTGTCAATATTCTCTACCTGAAATCTTTCTCAACACACCATGGCCACAATCAGCATTATAAACAGGTTTTTGTAACACACTCTGCAGTGGCTAACAAACAAGAGATTAAACTTCCTTTTGAAATAAGTGTTTCTTTTTGGCCACATTGTTCTTGACTGGCAATGAATCACTCTTTGCATCAACAGAATGCAAATCTCAGTAAAATGTTTTTATAAGAGCCAGGGATCTCTTAGGAGTGCACTAATCAGCAAAACAGGGCTTTGCAAAGCCGAGTGCCTATGATTTTTCACACACAGGATTAGTTCCAACTGTATTCTTACTAAAATCAAAGCAAACCCTTAAGGGAAGAAGTGGTTAACACAACATGCCCGGATAAGAATATGTTAGTCTTGAAGCATTTGGAAGCAGTACTGGGGATACACAAAGATTTTTTAGAATAAGTACAGCTGCATCAAAAATTCTTTAATTTCACTTTGAAAGTCTTAACACAGCAGAACAAATGACCCTCTCCCCTACCTCATGCGGGACATTCACACAGTTTCAGTGCTGTTCCAAATACACTTGCTGCCTTGGCCGCTGTTCTAGGTTATTTCCTCCTTCTTTACCCACTCTGTTCCAAATTCTTACAAAGTCAAGGAGTATTGCAAATATATTGAAGAGGAAATGCATGGGCAAACGAGGCCAAGGATAGCAAGGGAAGGAGAAAGAAGGAAAATGGTAGTGAAAAGCACAGTCTCAAAATGAACCCACACGTGTTAGAAGTAAACAACAGAGAAGAATGAGGAGGAGGAGGAGGAGGGGGCACGTTTTGGCACTTAAAAAATTGTCATAAAACGTTAAGTAAATCTAAGTCAATTCTTGTGTCCCTTACATGTAAAATCTTCAGAAAGTTGTAATACTCCAGCTTCCCCTGAATCTCTCATATCTGGATCCCTCATACCTGGGTGCCCCCCTCCTCAAAATCACCTACAATGAGCAATTACAGAAAGAGGGAAAATAATTTTTATTTATTTTATTGTATTTGTATTCCGCCCTCCCCGCAAGCAGGCTCAGGGCGGATAACAGCATTAAAAACATTTAAAACATTCCATATAAAACATTTAAAAGCATCAAACAAAAATATAAAATAGCAGCACTCTTTTTCTTGGTGCTGGCTATACAGTTAATAACAAATAGTGCAACATTACAGTTAAACATAGCAGCAGCTTAAGAACAGTGGTGGGCAGCTCTCATAAGGAGGGGGGTAGATGTTGTATCCTCCAGCCAGTGGAGGCCCAGCCTCAGCCATAAGCCTGGCGGAACAACTCTGTCTTACAGGCCCAGAGGAAAGATAGTAGATCCTGCTGGGCCCTGGTCTCAGTAGACAGAGCATTCCACCAGGTAGGAGCCAGGACTGAGAAAGCTCTGACTCTAGTAGAGGCACTGCTGATCTTATTGGATTTGTCAGCAGCGTTTGACACAGTCGATTACGATCTTCTTACTAACCACCTCGCCAATGTGGGGATATGAGGGACGGCCTTACAGTGGCTTGTCTCTTTTCTCCACAGTCGGGGACAGAGGGTGGCGCTTGGGGAGAAATTGTCACCCCGTCACCCATTGGTGTGCGGGGTCCCGCAGGGGGCAATACTCTCCCCTTTACTGTTTAACATCTACATGCGCCCCCTTGCCCAGCTGGTACAAAAATTTGGGCTTGGGTGTCATTAATATGCAGATGACACCCAGCTGTAGCTGATGATGGACAGCCGGCCCGGCTCAGCCCCAGATGTCCTGGAACATGCGTTTGCAGCCATGACTGATTGTTTGAAACAGAGTCGACTGAAACTGAACCCAACAAAGACAGGGGTCCTATACTTGAGCCATAGGGGACTGGATTCGGGACTCCAGCTCCCAGCCAGTTTTAATGCTGTTATCCACCCTGAGCCTGCTCGCGGGGAGGAAGGAATATAAATACGATAAAATAAAATAAATTTAAATAAATGTAGCAGTCTTATTATTTATGGACCTGGCATTGCACAACATCAGTGTCGAAGGGGGGTTCCTTCTCCTAGCTCCATCCCCAGTGTATTTCGGGATGGGATGCAGGTTAGAAGGGCACCGAGCTAAACCATATCTCCGTGCCCTTCTCAGCCGAGACCAGTTCCCACCGCCATACGTCCCATATCCCCAGAGGACTGGGATCTGATCAGCCCAGGGAGGGAGTACTAGGCTGAAGCAGGCACACCAATTGGAACCGGCAAGTTTCAGCAGAGGGGGCTGTATAATCCAGGCAAACTCTTAACTACAGATTAGGAGTCAGACTGCATGAACTTTCCTTAGCTCAAGACCAAAGTGCACATTACGTAAGATCCAGAGAAGTTAGCCATGTTAGTCTGTAGTTGCAAAATAGTAAAGAGTTCAGTAGCACCTTTAAGACTAACCAATTTTATTGTAGCATAAACTTTCGAGAACCGCAGTTGTCTCCATCAGATGCATGTCATGCATCTGATGAAGAGAGCTGTGGTTCTCAAAAGCTTACGCTACAATAAAGTTGTTTAATCTTAAAGGTGCTACTGGACTCTTTACTACATTATGTAAGAATTTCTTTCCCAATTGGATCACCTGATGTTTTTGTTTTCACAGGGGGCTCTGAATGAAATTGGAACCCAGTGCTAGATGGAGGAATGTTCAACTCTTTCCCCGTGTCAAAACTGACTACCTCCAAGCTGCCACTAGCTTATGCTGAGGTGTGCATGGAAGGTGGTAGGAAGCAGAATAACAACCCAGTAAGAAATGTGGGTGATTTTACACATCCTCTCAATTGACTTTAGGGCCAGGGGTCAATTCCACACGTGCAGGAAAGCATCAGTTATCTAACTACAGTTGTGTTGCACAACTGTAGACAAATCTTGATGTTCTGTTGTGAAATAAAAAACCACCATGTTCTTTAGTGTGGACTAACCCTGCCCTCCTCTTTCTTTAAGGTCATTTTTTCCCCTGGGTCACAAAATTGTGGTAACAATTTTCATTTCCTTCACAAGAAGCCTGGGATGGAAAAGAAAAAAAACCTCTCCACCTTCAAGAACCAGAGAAATTGAGTGTGGAGAAGTTCCAAAATGACTGAAGATAGCAAATGTGCTCAAACCTCTGAAGGAAAGTACCCTCCCTGAAACCGCACATAATACCCACAGACTTCACTTCCGGGAAAGGAATCTCCCTGTGAGTTGTGCAATCTCTCTGTTTTCTGCTTCACCTCAGAGTGAGACGAACTCCATGATCCCCAAAGCACTGGTTCTTTCTGAAACCCACCTGGATGATCCTCTGCAGTGTTACTGGATTGTCCTGGTTAACCACTCCTAGCACAAATGAATCCAGCAGAGTCTCTGAAGCAACTTTCCTCACACAGAAAAAGCCAGCGCGCTGTTTGGACACACCTGTGTTTTTGATTTTGGAGCTACTTGTGACTTTGTGGACTCTACTAAGAAGCACGTTTCTGGGGGAGGCTGTTGCTGTGATTGCTGAGAGGTCTCCAGCTGACCTTTCCACAGCATCCCCAGTTGAAAAGGCCACAGGAATTGGGAATGACCCTTCTCAGCCTGGGCCCCTGGGGAGCTGCTGCCAGTCTTGAGCCGCAGGGACCAATGATCTGATCCTGACCCAGTGTAAGGCAGCTTCAAATGAGCCTCTGTACCTGTTGGCCTTAACGGAGACTCGCAACATATGCTTCCTCAAAAGAACCTTTGACTACAAAGTGTGCATTTCACAGAATCCCAATGAGGCCCAAGTTCAGCGAGACTCCGAGCCCTGCGTTTCTAGCAGCCAAGGAGCACGAGACATCTGCCATCCTGAATGCAACAAGAAACGCCCAAGCCCAACAGCCAGAGGAGTCCTTGTCATCGGCTGTGGCACTGGCCGTGGTGCTGGTTCTCATCTTCTCTTTGATTACTGTGTCCCTGACGACCTACTGCTTTCACAAATGGAAACTGAAGAACAAAAGACTGCAGAAAGCCCACGAGGAATACCAGAAAGACCATGAAAAAATGTGTTTCAAAGCACATCAAGATTTGTTTCATAAGGACAATCTAAAACCAGTTTAAGCTTGTACATAATAGCTCTGCATTACTCAGAACTGGGGAAGGATTGCGGAGGGTGGGTGGGGGGAGACCTGAAAGGTAATATCAGCACAACAACTGAGCAATATCTTATTGTTTGACCCAACAGGTGATACTCATTAATGGTCTCATGCTTGCTCACTAGCTCAGTCTAAATTGTCTTTATTTATGAAAACATATTGTGATTGCATTGTAAAAGTTGCTCCAGTTTTATTGACAGCTGCTGCAGTCTTCAAAGGTTGCAGTCTTCAAAGTGACTTAATTTTTATTTTCAAACAGCCTGTACTAGGATAGTCCCAAAGTTTGGTGTAGTGGTTAAGAGCATGGAACTCTAATCTAGAGAAACAGGTTTGATTCCCCACTCCTCTACTTGAAGCCAGCTGGGTGACCTTGGGTCACTCACAGCTCTCTCAGAGCTCTCTCAGCCCCACCCACCTCACAGGGTGATTATTGTTGTGGGAATAATAATGACATACATTGTAAACCGCTCTGAGTGGGTGTTAAGTTGTCCTGAAGGGTGGTATATAAATCGAATGTTATTATTATAAGTATGCAATAAGACTTATTCCAGAAGTTCTAGTTTGAGGATTGCAACTTTTCCTTCATCTCCAAAAGGTATAGCTGCAGAAATTTGGGGTGACTGATTTGTAGCAGCAAAGGATACAGCCCCAAATCCTGAAAGAAGAGGGAGATGTGCCTGATTCGAGACAGCAAGCTTCTACCCAGCTAGTTAGCAGTTCTTGCATTATGAGGCTGCCAAAGTGCCCCAATTTCAATAGAAATTCCAACTGAAAACCATTTACCTGAGGTTCCCACAAATTTCATTTTACAGGGTAAATGAAGGGTGCCGTAACCCATTCATTTCTTACAGGAAACAGCCACTACAAGATGAGAAATCTTTGCTATCTTTTTCAAAGGTTCTTTTTGCTTAAAAAACGTACCCCCACAAGGTAAGAGATAAGTACAATTACAGAAATGCTGCTTTTTCTTATTATTGTAATTTTGTTCTCCCAAAATGTTTGAGATCAAGTAACCAGATATTTCTCGCTTTATAGCAGAAACCCATTTTTTTTAATGAATGCAGAAATTCACCCCATCACACTGACTCACCAAAGCCCTACTCCACAGTATACAACAAGTAATCACATCCCTTTTTTTCAAAGAAGGAAAGCTTCACGCATCTTTAGCTGGAAAAAAGTTTTGTCAGTATTTTAAAAAAATATATAGGCCCAAGAGGACTACTAGCTTGGCACGTGCCATGCAGTGTGTGTGTATGGGGGGGGGGGGCTGTTTTGTAATACAAGCCCAGAGAGTGCCCCCCTCCCCTACCTACCCCAAATGGATCATGCCACTTCTGAAAGAAGAGGGTATATACAAACGCCGTTTGTGACAGGGACTGAGAGTCTATTGCCGAATGGAACAAGATCTAAAATCCCCGCAAGCATGTACAGAGTAGCTCCAAATGGCAGAGGATGAATTCTTACTTATGGAGCCAAATGGAAAAGTTATTTTTAATACCAGAACTTTTTAAAAATGTGCTTTTCAGGTGCTAACTTAGGAAAAATATTTCTCTTCTCTGTCACTCAGGAAGAAATGCCCCTTCTAAGATCTTGCACATATATTATTGCTTTTATTCATAAGCAGGTTTAATCAACTAAAACATATTTAATTAGTAGAAAAGAGCAAGAGTCCAGTAGCACATATAAGACTGTATCTGAAGAAGTGAGCTGTGGCTCTGCTACAAATTTTGTTCGTCTTATAGGTGCTACTGAACTCTTGCTTTTTTCTACTGTGACAGACAAACATGGCTGCCCATCTTGATCTATGTTCTTATGATCTTAGTTAACTAAGATTTCTTTAATCCTAATTTGTAACTTAATGATGTGTGCTATTCCTTTTAACTATGCTCATAGCGGCCTGTTTCTCTTTTTGTATCATTCATATCATGCAAAAGACAGTGGGTAGGCGCCACCAGTTTTCCCTCTCAACCACGCCTAATTCTCCTGCTCCCTCAAGTCCCCATCCCCATGGTTTGGCTTTTGTCTATGTGGATCCCACGACCCCTGGCCCAGCCCTTTTACTGGTCAAAATGATAGATAGGATCAAACTCAATGACTCTACATTCAAGGAATTTTGTTTAAATTGGAATGTTAAATGTAACATCAAAATAAATAGCTGTGGTTTTTTTAAAAAGTAGAAAACAAATATAAACAAACGAACACCCCGCTGAACTATGTAACTTGCTTGCAACTACCATTATTTGGCAAAATGTGTATTTTTCAATGATTTGTGATACTGTGAGAATGTTGTACACCTGTCTTTGGAAGGCAAAGACATGTCCAATTTCATAACCTATTGAGAGACATAGACTCTTTAAGGCATCACAACAGTTCTCAAGAATACTAAATTCTGGATTTTCCTAGGACATTCTTAGTAAGTGTCTGTTTAATTGCTACAGAGGTATTTTGAAAATGTATTTATGAATTATGCACATGATTCTGTGTAGAAACAAATTGATACTATTTTATTACTAAATAAAACAATATGTAAGCAGTGCAATTGCCAGGCCTTTGGTAGAGATGCTCTTCAGTCTTTCAAAAGGTTCTTGAGAGGCTTCCTGGCTGAATCCGCTTGCTTGTAAGTCAACAGGCCTGGCTTGGAAGGCAGCAACGGGCAGCCATCCCCTGGGACAAAGCCCTTGCAGCTGAAACATCAAGAGAGCACGGGCAGCCTGAGCTGGAGGAGACCTTCAGCCTGCCCATGGGTGCTCAGGTAGAGCCAGGCCTCACTGGAACCCCCAACGCCAAATATCCTGATGCAAAGCAAGAAAAATGGCAGCTAGTGAGAAGGCAAATTGCCACAACCAGTAGCGGAGACATTTCAGTACATTGGAAGACTGTGACCAGACCAGGCCTGGCCTCCTGTGAGAGAGGCAAGCCCCCACGCAGCCTCCCACGTACATTCTGAGCAAGTGCAGTGCATTCCAAAGGAAGGGAAAGCGGCCTCATTCTTTCTGTGTGTGTTTCTTTCCTCTACTCTCAGTTTGCCAGCATTCTTTTTCACCCCTCTAAACAAGTCATTCTCTACAGAGGTAAGAGACAGAGTTGCCACTGGCGAGTGAAAACAAGTTGATTCCATTCTCATAATGAGAAATTAAGTGAACTATGAAAATTATTACTTATTTAACATTCTGCTTTTCTCCCTAATGTGGACTCAAAGCAGCTTTTTGTATCATCCTCTCCTTCTCCACTTAATTCTCAAAACCTTGTGATAACAGGTGAGACTGAGAGGGAGAGATGAGCCCAGCGTCACCCAGTGAGCTTCCATGGCAGGGTGGGGATCTGATGCCGTTGTCCCGGGTTCTGCTCTGGCTCACCCCTATACCCCCTTTGGCATACCATGTCTTTTCACAGAAGTCATTCAGAGAGTTGATCAGAGATACATTTCTAAAGCCTCCTTTTCACAGAGATGATCAGTTGTTGTTGGAGTGTGTGTGGGGGGGGCTCACTTGAGATTCATATAACTAAATGCCCCCTGCATCTCCAAAACCCTGCAGACAAAAAAGCTAGACTGCCAAGGAGAAGGTTAGGTACAAGCCCTTCTCATTGTTGAATGATTTCTCTAGGTACAGGAAATTGTCAGTGTGGCGTAGTGGTTAGAGTGCTAGACTATGATCTGGGACAAGATGCAAGTCCAATAGCACCTTAAAGACCAACAAGATTTCGAGAGTATTAGCTTCCAAGAGTCAGAGCTCCCTTGACGCTTGAAAGCTTATATTTCACAATCAGGGTTCCACAAAATCTCCTCAGGGGTTCCATGAGAAATCATGGAATAAATAAAAAAAATTAAATATCACAAAAAATCTAAATATCCCTCAAAATACTGCAGTTATTAAAGTTATGGAAGCTGAGATAGCTAGCTAGCTAGCTAGCTAGCTAGCTAGCTAGCTAGCTAGCTAGCTAGCTAGCTAGATAGATAGATAGATAGATAGATAGATAGATAGATAGATAGATAGATAGATAGATAGATAGATAGATAGATAGAATTGGTTTCCTTGCAAGTAATAGAGAGTGGGGGAATTAGCAGCAAGGAAGATGGCTATGCGAGAGGCGGTAACTGCGGGAGCATTTTCACCAATTTTTATGAGTCCCTTCCCAGATAGCAGATGAGGCTGGTGCTTTAGGTTCAAAGAGAAATATTTTATTAAAGAGGAAAAACACATGCACACACAGGAGTAAATAGTAAAATGATTATACACACAGAGAGTCCTAGAAAGCTAGCCAGAAGTTGGAATAAAGGGAGGGAGGGGAAGTATATCTACCTATCCTGAAGAGTAGTCCAGTCCACGGAGGAAGAGAGCAGCTTCAAATGTCCAGCATCCTCGGCCAAAAGAGCAAGAGGCTTAGGGCAACCTCAAGGGAGCAGCACTTTGGATCCAATAGGTGTGCATGATTTGAATGGGGCAAGGGCACTATTCTCATAGGGTAAAACATGCCCCAAGGTGGGAGAGCCCACCCAGCCATTGGAACAGACTCCAACGGTCAGTTCCTGGGAATAACAAAGGTTTGATTATCTTGATTGCTAGCTGCCAGGGTGTGTAAAAGAGAATGCAAAATCTCTCCTGGAACTGCACAAAAGAGGCAGTTTGTTAATGGAGTCCACCAGAGCTAAATTGATGAATTTAGTTGGGGAATGTACCTTTCCCAAGAATGAATCATAAAAGCTTATGAATGCTAACTGATTTCTCCTCAGTCATGGGCAGGAGATCTCATCACGGAAGGAGGGAAAGGAATGTGTTAAGTGGAAAGACACTGAAAGATCTTTCTTGCTCTGGATTCCATTCAAAGCTGGGAGGACGGATGGCCAGGCCAACTGCTTACAGACAGACAGACAGACAGACAGACAGACAGACAGACAGACAGACAGACAGACAGACAGACAGACAGACAGACAGACAGGCTTTATTTATATATAATTTTTCTTGTCAGTAATTTAGCAGTAATAGAATTGCATTACCTATAACCAAATTTTTCCAGCCTGTAAACTAGGGATCCCAGACCCCCGGTGGGGGCGGGGGATTCCCCGCCCCACCCCGTCCCCACTTACCTAACTGGTGGGGGTGCGCGCACCTTCCCTGCAGGCACCGGGATCGGGCCCGTTTTGGCCCAGATCGGGGCCACTGTGGAATACGGGAATGCTCCTGTGCGCCGCAGTGCCTGAAAACGGGCCCAATCCGCGGCAAACAGGCTTGTTTTGGGGCACTGCGGAGCGCAGGAGCCCCCAAACGGGCCCATTTCAGTGTGAATCAGGCCCGTTTTGAGGTGCTCCTGCACTCCGCAGCGCGCCTGCCCTCTGCAGTGCCTGAAAAAGGGCCCATTCTGCCACAGCTTGGGCTCGTTTTGAGGCGCTGCAGAGCGCAGGAGTGCTGCAGAGTGCAGGAGCGCTCGTGCGCTCCACAGCACCTCAAAAACAGGCCTAACCCATGCTGAAACGGGCCCGTTTTCAGGTGCTGCAGAGCACAGGAGCGCTCTTGTGCTCTGCAGCACCTCAAAATCCATGGCAGAACGGGCCTGTTTTCAGGTGGTGTGGAGTGCAGGAGCACTCCTGTGCTCCACAGCGCCTGAAAATGGGCCCATTTCAGCATGGATTGGGCCCGTTTTGAGCCCCTGCGGAGCCTGGATGTGCTCCCAGAGTCTGCGCAATGACATCACTTCTGAAGTGACATCATTGCGCCTGTGGGGGGCATGCACACTTTGCGCATGTGCACCCCCTCTCCCCCAAGGTAAGTGCCAGGCCCCTATCCCCCGCCCGGAGCTTGAGGGGGCTTAGCAACCCTACTGTAAATATTTTCATAGTTTGAGGTTCCTTAAGATTCAAAAAATTAATTCCAGGGTTCCTCCATGGAAAAAAAAGGCTGGGAAACACTGGCTTGTACTCTGGAAACCTTGTTGGTCATTAAGAGGCTCCTGAACCAACATGGCTACCCACCTGAGACTAGGATCCAGGAATTCAAATCCCTACTCTGCAATGGAAACTTGCTTGATAACCTTGGACCAATTGCTCCCTCTCTCAGCCTCACACACCCCATAGGGTTGATTTCATGAGGAGAAAAAGAAGAATGATGGAAATGGCTTTGGGTTCCACACTGAGAAGAAAAGCAGGGTATAAAAATACCTAATAAATACATTTGCTTGGAAAAGCATTCCACCGAGGGTGACCCAATCTGCTCTCACATGGTACATCCAAGCACAGATTAATCTCTTCATTGAGCAGTAGGCCTTATGAAAAAATATGGTGCTCCTGCAGAGCTTCCCAAAAGAGCACAAATCCCCCTGAAGGCCTTAATTCTCCAAGGCACAGCAGGTTTCAATGCTGACCTAACAAGAGTCTGCAGAAAACAGTCAGGTCCTGTAATTCATCACATTAGCTTCAAGCCACTGAGCTTTTGTGCCATGCTAGGAAGAAGTAAAGCACATGTCAGAACTTCTAGATGAACAGAAGGATCTTAGAGCTTAACTGTCAGCCAAACTGCACACAACATCAAGTCATCCTTATTACTGTCCTCTTTTCTCCATTCAGATGGGCTTGGCCAGGAATGAAAAAGGGGTGAGAGAAACTCACCTTTCCTATCTGAGACCTTGGAGAGATACTTGCAAGTCAGAGTAGAGATACGATGCTGACTCTGTGGCCCAATAAAGAGCAACACTTTGACTACATTATTTATAATAATTCTTCAGGTTGATTTATTTAAGATTTTTTAATCCCACTTTTCAGGCTAAACTAAAATGGCTAACAGCATAAGGTAAACATTAAAAACGAATAAAACAAAGCACCAGATGAACAATGAAACAGTAAAAACAGCACTGAAACACTGAGAGATCTCTGTCTTTTGGTGCTACACCTCTGAAGATGCCAGCCACAGCTGCTGGCGAAACGTCAGGAACTACAATGCCAAGACCACGGCAATACAGCCCGGAAAACCCACAACAACCATCGTTCTCCGGCCGTGAAAGCTTTCGACAATATATATAGCACTGAAAAAGTCATAAAAGGAGGGTGGGCATATAGCAAGGTAAATGTATCATCCATTTAAAGACTGGAAGAATAAAGTTGTCTTCACCTGATGTTTAAAAGCTGTTAAAAGTAGGCACAGATAAAACATTCCCGAATTGAGCATTTTAAAATGGAGATGCCACCTTAAGGTCATATCCCTGGTCAACCCCTATCTAGCTCCGAAGGCAAAGCATCCAGAGCAGGCTTTCTGATATAGACCTTCCAGGCAGACTGGTCAGTTGGAACACTTCTCAATGGAGTAATCTGGCTGGCAGTCTTCAAGGACAGCCTCATGTATGGCACATGGCAGTAATCAAATCAAGCTATTACAAGGGCATGAATAATTGGTGCAAGGCTACCTCCTCTCAGAAGGGTTGCAACCAGTGAAACAGGCTACGCTGGAGAAAGGCAACTGCTTCCACTGAAGATACTCCAAGGGCCAGAGCTTAGTGTCCTCAAGCTACAAAGGTGACCCTTGAGGGAGAGTGCAGTCCATTCCCAGGCCAAGTTGAATATAACCTCCCAGACCCATTGAATTCTCACCAATCAAGCTGCTAGAGTGGCGAGTGAGCTGCTGGCGTGGTAAATCTTTGTCTGTTGCCTTCCTTAACTACTTGGGGGGAATTAACTGAGGTTACTGTGTGAGAGGACAGTGATTGGGGTGTGTGTGAGAGAGTGAGTAGAGTCTGCTGTAAAGCAGAGCCTGTTGGGTGTTTTTTCCCCTGTTTGTCTCTTTTGCCTGGGTTGGTGCTAATTACAGAGGGTGATTGTTGTTAACTGGAGAGAGTCTGTTTTGCCTGGGGCTGACTGTTGGCCCCACCCTCTACTGAGTGAGCCTTGAATTGAATTAGGCTCCTCCCCACCAGAGGGATATCATAGCCATCTGGGCTCTGAGAAGGAGCAGGAAAGAGAGTCTTTTTCTGTTCCCTTCCTTACCTACTGGGGGGAATTAACTGAAGTTACTGTGTAGGAGGACAGTGTTTGGGGGTGTGTGAGTGTGTAGAGCCTGCTGCAAAGCGGTGTCAGTGGGGGGCAGGGGAATTACCAGGGAAGTACCATAAAACCTGAACTGCCTCTGAAATGGATTGCAGCAGCATGGCAGGTGAGAGAGCTGAGGCAGTGACATGTACAGTCTGTGGCATGTTTGCATTCTTACCTGAGGGTAACAGCAACTACACTCGCTGCAAGTGTAAGTCGGTAGCCTTACTGGAGGAGAAGACACAGGGACTTGAGGCATGCTTGTCCACACTCCATTTAACAAGGGAAAGTGAAGAGTACATGGACAGAACGCATGAAGCACTTTTCAGAGGGCAACAGGAAGAGGAGGGAAAGGTACCTCAGGATTTGGAGGATCACCCAATACAAAGAGGCACATGGAAGAAAGTAACCCACAGGAGCAGGATAATCAGGAGACATTCTGAGCCTCTGATGCTAAGCAATCGGTTCCAGGATCTCCCTACAGATATTGATTCTGGACCACTGGATCAAGAAGAGCTACTCCCCCAGACTCCTCAAACCTTGAGAGAAATTTCTTAGGCCCCTGAGGATGAGAAGACTCAAGCTTCCATTCCTCAGTATAGGAGAAGGCGTGTGCTGGTAATTGGGGACTCCCTACTGAGAGGGGTAGAGGGTAAAGTGTACTGACTGGACTTGTCATCTCGAGAGGTATGTTGTTTACCAAGTGCACACATCCAGGATGTGACAGAAAGGGTAGGAAGACTTATCAAACCCACAGATTACCATCTCTTCCTCCTGATGCATGTGAGAACAAATGATATTGCCCAGCACAGTCCAGAATGCATTAAAAGAGACTATGTGGCTCTGGGTAAAAAGGTTAAGGACCTGGGAGCACAGATTGTGTTTTCATCCATTCTTCCTGTCATATGCTGTGGTTTAGGAATGGAAAGAAGAACGCTGCAAATAAATGATTGGCTACATAGATGGTGTCATCCGGAATGGTTTGGTTTTTTGGTCCATAGCTTACGTGTTCAAGATGAAGCTCTTCTATTGAGAGATGGGTAGGAAAAAGTGTGTTTGGTAACAGCTTTCCAAACCTAATAAGGATGAATATAATCAAATAGCCAATGCTTGTAGGGAGTTAGAAAAGCTAAAGCTCAGTATGAGCTTAGGCTAGCAAGAGATGCTAAAAACAACAAAAAAGGATTCTTTGCTTATGTTCAAAGTAAGAAAAAGAGCAAGGACATGGTAGGCCCATTGCTGGGACAGGGAGGTGAAATTGTAACAGGCAACGAAGAGAGGGCAGAACCGCTCAATTCATACTTTTCCTCAGAGCCTCGCTACAAGTGACATCTTACACGCAAACGGCACTCGATCATTTTCGCAAGTCTTTCTGGGAATTGAAGTCCCTCTCCCCCACCCCTTTCCCTTCTGTTCCTTCCCCTCTCTGTTAGAATGGCTGCCTGAAGAGATGGAGAAAGCCTGCTTTTGCAAATCGCTCCTCCAGTCACAAGCCTGCTCTCAATGATCTTTGGGGGTGGGCAGCTGCAACTTTGCTAATCGTCTTGCTGGGGGGGAGATGCTCTGGAGAAAGCTGAGAAAGCAAGACGATTAGCAAAGTTGCAGCTGCCCACCCCCAAAGATCACTGAGAGCAGGCTTGTGACTGGAGAAGCGATCTGCAAAAGCAGGCTTTCTCTGACTTTTAAGGCAGTGATTCTAACAGAGGGGAAGGACACTAGGACTTCACCGACATGTCAGCTTTCTCCAGAGCATCCCCCACCCCCCAGCAAGACGATTTGCAAAAGCTGCTATCGTAGGCTTTCTCCGTCTCTTCAGGCAGAAGAAACAGAAGGAAAAGGGGTGGGGGAGAGGGACTTCAATTCCCAGAAAGACTTGTGAAAATGATCAAGTGCCGTTCGCGTGTAAGATGTCACTTGTAGTCTCTCTCTCAGTCTCCTCCTGTGAGGGAGATGGTGCTCAACATGGCAATAACAGAACACATGATGAAGGAAGGGAGTTACAGCCTAGGATCAGCATAGATAAACACCTAGTTTCTTTAAATGGAACTAAGTCCTCAGGGCCAGATGCACTGCAACCAAGGGTACTAAAAGAACTCACAGATGTAATTTCTGAGCCTCTGTCCATTATTTTTGAGAATTCTTGGAGATCAGGCGAGGTGCCAGAAGATTGGAGGTGGTCAAATGTTGTCCACATCTTCAAGAAGGGGGAAAGGAGGATCCAGGTAACTATCGACCCGTCAGCTTGACATCTATACCTGGAAAAGTCTTAGAACAAATCATCGAACTGTCAGTCCTTGAGCATTTAGAAAGGATGGCTGTGATTACTAAGAGCCAGCATGGGTTTCTCAAGAACAAGACATGTCAGACTAGCATCTCTTTTTTTGAAAAAGTTTCTACCTTGCTGGATTAAGGGAATGCTGTAGACATAGTTTATCTCGATTTCAATAAAGATTTGGATAAAGTTCCACATAATATCCTTGTCAACAAGTTGGTAAAATGCGGTTTGGATCCTATTACTATTAGGTGGATCTGTAACTGGTTGACAGATCACACCCAAAGAGTGCTAGTTAATGGCTCTTCATCCTCTTGGAGAAGAGTCACAAGTGGAGTTCTCAGAGATCAGTCCTGGGACCTGTTGTGTTCAACATTATTATAAATGATTTGGATGAAGGAATAGAGGGAATGCTCATTAAATTTGCAGATGATACTAAATTTGGAGGGGAAGCAAATATGGTTGAAGACAGAGTAAGGGTACAGGATGATCTTGACAGGCTGGAAAACTGGGCTAAAATAAATGAAATGAATTTCAATAGAGATAAATGCAAAGTTCTGCATTTAGGAAGGAAAAATCAAATGCATAATTATAGGATGGGAGAGACTTGTCTTGGCAGTAGCATGTGCAAAAAGGATCTAGGGGTCTTAGTAGACCATACACTGAACATGAGTCAGCAGTGTGATGTGGTAGCTAAAAAGGCAAATGCAGTTTTGGGCTGTATCAACAGAAGCATAGTGTCCAGATCACAAGAAGCGATAGTATCGCTCTACTCTGGTTAGATCTCACCTAGAGTATTGTGTTCAGTTTTGGGCAGCACAATTTAAGAAGGATATAGACAAGCTGAAACATGTCCAGAGGAGGGCAATGAAGATGCTGAGGGGTCTGGAGACGAAGTCCTATGACGAAAGATTGAAGGAGCTCGGAATGTTTAGTCTGGAGAGGAGATGACTGAGAGGTGATATAACCATCTTCAAGCATTTGAAGGGCTGTCATATAGAGGATGGTGCAGAGTTGTTTTCCACTGCCCCAGAAGGTTGGACCAGAACCAATGGCTTGAAATTAAATCAAAAGAGCTTTCAGCTAAACATTAGGAAGAACTTCCTGACCATTAGAGCGGTCCCTCAGTGGCAATGCTGATTTTGTGAACCTAGGCAGATCATGAGGGAGAAAGCAGAATGGGTTACATCAGTGCTTAGTTTTCGTGGCCTTCTTACATGCCCAGGGTAATGTCGATCACCACCTTGGGGTGGGGTAGCAATTTTCCACAGGCCAGTTTGGCTAGGGATCCTGGAGGTAATCTGCCATCTTCTGGGCATAGAGTGTGTGTGTGTGTGGGGGTGTCCACTGGGGCAGTTGGGGGGGTAGTTGTGAATTTCCTGCATTGCACAGGGAGTTGGACTAGATGACCCTAGAGGTACCTTCCAACCCTATGATTCTATTAATCAATCTGGACTGAAAATCAGCTTACTGAGTCTTATTTGTATTTAAAAGGTTAGGCACTCATCTATTCATTTTAGTATGGTGAATTGGGGAGGGGGTTAATATTAAGACCCCACTACTCTGTAACCATTATGTACAGACTGGGGTTTTCAAATTCCACCATCCACTTCCAAATGATTAAATGCAATTGTTAGTGTGACTAACAATAAATTTATAATTTAACAATTTACTAAATTCATAAATTTATGTTCTTCACTATTTTTTCCAGTGGTTCTTAAACTTTTACTCCACTTCTGCCCAGTGGCTAGGAAACATTGTCAGTGAATGCCCCTAAGCCACTAATATAAAATACATCATAAAAACAGCACTCCATACAAGTCAACTTGTTTATATAGGTATATTAATGATAATGCATGCATTACACAGATCTCTGACATGCATCCATGGAGATCCTGGTGCTGGAAAACCATCAGCAAGCTCCTAAATGTTAGGTTTGATCCCTATTTGATGTTTGCAATTTTTTTTTAAAGACCAGGGGAGAAAGCTAGAAACCCGGGGTTTTATCCTCAAGGTGAACAGCGTAGAGATAATTTTCTCAGCTGGCTATCGAAAGCCGCTGCAAGCAGGAAGAAAAGGTTGCCCAAAATCCCCAAAGCCCTCCATCTGACTCCAAGTTTCTTGAATGCTCAAGGTATCACCCTAATCTATCACTTATAATCTATTGCTCTCATTTACTCTTAAAGGTAAAACACACTTGATTACATTTGGTACCTGCAAGATGCAGAATACATGGATAACAAGAAATAAGCTATAAAATGTGTATTGAGGAATTATTAAAAGTATCTGGATAATATGGCTGCTTCTGCAGGACACTTGCAGTGCAGGCACACCTCCTTGTTGAGTTCCTTAAAGAAACCATACTTAAGGGAGGTAACGAGCCCTAAGCTAGTTCATTCTTCTAATTAAATTCAGATAGTCAATTTCTCTTAATCTAGCGGCCACCCACAATTACCACTGCCTGAGCTCTGCTTGCTTTGCTGTGAAGTTTTCCTTCTGGTCAGGCTCTTCCTTGGTTGTTCCAGATACTCAAGACATTATCCCCCCTTTCTGAAACAGTTGATTTCTTCCTGATCAGGTTTGCTCTCTGAAGATGCTGGAAGTCGGAAACCAAATTGCTGCTCCTGGGAGACTACGCTGCTTCCTCAGCTAACCAGTCTTCTCAGGCTCCTCTCCTTCCAGCCTTCATCTTCCTCTCAATTCCACTGCTAGACCACAGACTGCATCAGAAAACTTGTCTTCTGCTGTTCTTTTCTGTCTTCTTCAGCTGCAACCACTAGCTGCTACCAGCCATCTCTGCATAACCAGGCTGTGTCCAGCCTTTTATTCTCTCCCACCAGACCCCTTTCAGGCAACCACTGACCATTACAGACCAAAGAGAGTGGAAAGACTGTCCCCACACTAATCACTTATGACCAAAATTCCTCAGTCCTTTATAAAGGTGAGTTGAACTCCTAGAAACTCACTTTTTAAACTTTTACTTCATAACATTACCAGTTCTTATTCTTAAAACTCCCTTTCCATGCTGAACTGTTACTTACATATTTTATATATGCTTTATTCAGGATTGTACTCAGCATTTTAGGTTGTTTCTCCACAGTGAATACCATTGCCCTGCTGGTAATCATGCCTTGGCATTTCGTTAATCATCTAGCTTCACTTTTGTTCCAAAGAAACTGTACACATATAATGAGATTTACAAAAAAATGAACAGACCTACAAGAATGCCTCTGCACCAAGGTTCACTATTCTTCCAGCTAAACTATTATATGACAATATACCTTGCATGACCATCTTACAAAAAAGCATAAGTGCCCTCAGAGAAATAACATTCGATTTATATACCGCCCTTCAGGACAACTTAATGCCCACTCAGAGCGGTTTACAAAGTATTTATTTATTTATATTTGATTTATATTCTGCCCTCCCCACATTAGTGGGCTCAGGGCGGATTACATCATATACATTATAAGTATCAAAGTATGCTATTATTATCCCCAACAATAATAATCACCCTGTGAGGTGGGTGGGGCTGAGAGAGTTCCTAGAAGATGTGACTGACCCAAGGTCACCCAGCTGGCTTCAAGAGGAGGAGTGGGGAATCAAACTCGGTTCTACAGATTAGAGTCCCGTGCTCTTAACCACTACACCGAACTCACTCACCAAACCCAGCATCTGCGTTTTTGCATGAGTCACTGATTGGAGTGTGCCTCCTGAATGGAAGAAAGCAAGGTTAGATTATGCAAGTCATGCAGAGATGCAACAGGCAGCCTCATCTGATGGCTGATCAGATTGCTGGCTCTCTTCACCAGAGTGACTGAATGAGCCAGTAACATCCAATGTGTGGATGTTGTCTATTGTTATCTAGATCCAATAGAAGCAGACTGGGAGGAAGGAAGCCAAGAGCAGTCTGTCATTCAGAGATGCAGTGGGGATCCTTATCTCTGGGTTGGCTCAAAGGACCCTTTATTTCTTGCAGTGCAGAAGTGTGCTCTCACAGCATACTAGTGTGTCCTAGGATTTATTTCTGGGAATTACTACAAAAAGAACCATCCACAGCTGGTCTCACAAACATGATACAGATAGGTGTAACCAACTAGTATATCTGTTGTAGCTATACTGACTGTGCAACATATATTCCTTGCCCAAAGAAACACAACCAGGGAAGAACTTACTAGGTGACAAGCAACATCTGGGTAACATCTGGCGGAGTGTGTTTTTCGTCTGCTCCCAGGTACTCAAGTTGTGTGCCTTTGGGTGCAAGGTGAAGTGCAAGAACCAACCCCGAGCTGGGAGGAAGGTCTGCTAGCAGGGAGGGAGGGGTCGGGAAAGGCAGACAGACCTGCCCTACATTCAGAAGTCTCTTTCCCTTTTCCTGTTTGTTTCTATTGTGTATATGTTTTAAGGTGTAAGCTCCTTTAGGTTCCATTTGGGAAGAAAAGTACGGCAAATATAAAAACATACCTTAATAAATAAAATATGAGTTTCTAATCCAAAACTTCTTTCCTTTGATGCATTATAATCCATAAAACCAGTCATTAGCATTCAACAAACAAAAAGCTAATGCCAGAACAATATCTGGATTTGCGTTAAAGTTTTATCAGCTACTTAGTTCTGTCTCTACCTCTGTACCCACAATCCAACATTACTAATTTAATATCACCACTTGTCATCTTGGAATCCCCAGCTTTGTGGATGAATTCCAGTTCACAGCCTCGCTGTCATCAGAGCTGCAAAAATGCCCAATTTTGCCTTTTCTGCTTTTCCTTTGCAGCCTGCTTTCTTGTTCCTCTACCTGGGGCTCCAGCTTTCAATTTAACAAGCAGCAGCCCGGCACAGATTGAGCTGACACCCAATAATTACACCTCCCTGTCTAGAAAAACAGAGCCATTTGTTTTCTTTGCAGGTAGCAGCAGCTGTGATCTGCTCCCAATCCCAAAAGAAAATTCACACAAGCAATACTTATGGCTTTTCAGAGTAATAAGAAAAAACAAGTCACCTTGCATAAATTGAAAAATGTATTTAATTCAGGTGGTGGTGCTTTTCTCCATGTGTACTGGGGTGGGAACCAAAATCCTAGCTGTGGAGCCGAGCAAAAGGGACATCTTTGATCACAGTTCAGTTTGTCAATATCAAAAAGACAATACACTTTATTGCTCAATATATGTGCATTGGACTTTACATGTCTCTTCCACTTTGGTTATGGTTCCGACAGAGCCAGGCTCTATGCTTGCAGAGCTCTCTTATTCAGTTCTTGCCAGATGTTCCTAGGATCCTCAGAAGGTTTAGGAAGACTTTGGTGTATTTCTCCAATGAGTACAAGAGCATCCTGGAAAGAAAGAAAAGATGAGACAAGATATTTCCCTCTGGACAACCATTTGTCACAATCTATAATAATAATTAGCATGGTCCAAGGAGGCTGATTTCTGCACAAAAGCTCAGAGTGCAGGGAATCAAACAGCCCTTTTCAGCTGCATTCACAAAGGCCTCTTAAGGGCCAAATACATTACTTTCATTATGTAAATCATAAAAATTGCATCCAAAGTGGTATCCACCATTGTAAAACAATTTCACAGCCTCCTGCTGCTGCCCACTCTGAGCATTTTGGCTAGGGATGAGTCTGAAATCTAAATAGATTACATAACACACAGGCACAACCTGGGACAGGGGTCCCCAAAGTGGTGCCTGTGGGAGCATGGCAGCCACCAACCACTTTCCTGGCACCCTCCAAGGATTTTTAGGAAGGTGGGCAGGACTTTTGTCCATCGGGCCTTCTGACTGACCACTGGAGACCTGATTGGCTTTAAAGATTTTTAAAAAACATTTCTTTAGCAACAGCAGCTGCCACCACAGCACAAGGATCTTCCCTGTGTGACTGAAAGTAAGCTGGGTGTACGCGAGAGTTTTTTTAAAAAGAATATGTTTATTTTAAAAGGCATCCTGGGTAAACAGAAGTTGTGCTTGACAAGTTGGGTCTTGGGACTAGGAGAGTTATGCTCGACCTCATTCCCTGGTTGGATCTGCCTCATGTGGTATTTTGTGGCTGCACTCACCATCCCGTGTCAGAATTCCAAAGGTGTGTGCAGGCTTTAAAAGGTTGGGGTCCTCTGGACTATGAGATCCAAATACACTTGAACAACAGCAAGGAAATGCAACATTCTTGAGATGGGGAATGGTGTGCGCTGTACATGACCTCTTCGTCTGGGGAGAAAGAACCTTAGCTAAATGGGAGAGCACCTGTTTCTTGCCTTGCCCGGCGAATGGTAATAAGTTATAGGAACAGCGAGCGTGATTTGCGCCCCTAATAGTACTGATCCATGTTGTTGGCTTAGAATTTTATTCCACACTGGCTTTTGCTTTTTCCTTTATATTTCAGGCAGGCATTGCCTGGTAGTTCAGCATTTTTTCGCCAAAAGAGAGAAACTCCCAAAGTCCGCAAGTTTTACAGCAATTTAGTATAACATTACCTATAGCTGTTATGAGCTTGTAGATATTTTAGACAGGTAAGAATAATGAAGTCTTTGCTGGATTAGAGATGTAACAGTCTCTTGGAAAAGTGTGACTTCTTAGTTGACTGAAAGGACAGTGATCACAGTGGGAGTGGGTGGGTAAGTGGGAAGTTAGTCTAACAGAGCCACCTGATTTCAACAGTCTTAGAAGGATGTAATTCTGTTCAGGATTGCACTACCAATAGCTCAGTCATTATCTCAGCCTTTGCCTTGTATTTTGGTTCTTGGAGAGGGAGTGTTAAAAAAAGGTAGGCTGTTGCCTTTTTAAATTTGGAAGAGTGTGATCCAATACTACTTGTGAAGAGTTACAATGCAAAGAGGTGTAAAAAATGAAAGTAATTGTTCTCTGGTTTATATTGTTTGTTGTACATGGTTTAGGGGGGAAGTGACGATGTCCTCCTTGAATTCCAGTTGCTGTGGGGGGCCAAGGAAGTTCGTAGCCAGACTCATAGGTTAAATTTCTGTAGGGACAACTTCAATGAACTCAGAGGCTTGATGAGAGTCATTCCGTGGGGGAGTGTGCTGGAAGGGAAAGGAGCGAGTGGTGGGCCATTCTCAAACATGACCTTTTGCAAGCTCAAGCCCTCACTATTCCAGCAAGACAGAAACATGGTAAGGGCTCCAAGAAACCGATGTGGATGCACAGAGAGCTCCAGAATAAGCTAAAGGAGAAAAAGGAGATGTTCAGGAGATGGAGAGAAGGACAGACTTCTAAAGAGGAATATATGAGGGTTACTAGGTACTAGGATTCCCTTGTCCCTCTGGCATTGGGCAAAGTGGGCTTTTTTCAGTGAAGTGATCTCTGTCTGGAGATCGGGGAACGGAGCCACCAGCCATGTGACCATTTTCAAGAAAAAGCCCTGGAAAAAAAGCCCTGTCCTTGATATTGATTGTACTAGTTTCACACTATGTAATCTGCCTTGAGTCTCAGTGAGAAAGGCAGACTATAAATGACACAACTAAATAAATAAATAAATCCTACCTCTGTAGGGAGTGGAAGGAGAAACTCCAGTGGAGGACAGAGAAAAAGCAGACAGCTCCTTGCTCTCCTCCAAATGACAGCCTTTTGAATATTTAAAGAGAACAATCATGTCCCTCCTCAATCTCCTCTGCTCCAAACTAAACATTCCTAAGGCCCTCAGCTTTTCCTCATAGGGCTCAGTCTCCATCCAGACCCCTGACCATTCTCGTCGCTCTCTTCTGCACCCTCTCAATTTTGTCCACATCCTTTTTGAAGTGAGGCCTCCAGAAGTGCACACAGTACTCCAGGTGCGGCCTGACCAAGGCAGTATGGAGAGGGACTATGACCTCCGGTGATTTCAATACAATGGCCCTTTTGATACAACCCAAGACTGAGTTTGCCTTTTTTGCCACTGCATCACACTGACTGCTCATATTCAGTTTACAGTCCACTCTTACCCTTAATGACTTAATGACTTTTTTGCCTCTGTTTTCTCCCTGAAGAACTTGAGCCCATCTAGACATGGTAGTAGACATGACATCTGAGGGGCTAGTTGACATTGACAGAGAGGTTGTGGAGAGGCACCTGGCTGCACTGGACGAATACAAATCCCCTGGGCCAGATGGTGTGTACCCAAGAGTGCTCAAAGAACTTTCTAGAGAACTTGCAGAGCTTCTGTACATCATCTTCAAGGCCTCCTGAAGGACTGGGGATGTGCCACAAGATTGGAGAAGAGCAAATGTTATCCCAATATTTAAGAAAGGGAAGAAGGATGACCCGGGAAACGACAGGCCGGTCAGTCTGACTTCTGTTGCTGGGAACATAAGAGCAGATTTTAAAGGGATCGATCTGTAAGCATCTGAAGGACCACTTAGTAATCCGGGTAAGTCAACATGATTTTGTCCCCAACAGATCTTGCCAGACCAACCTAGCTTCCTTCTTTGATCGAGTGACAAGCTTACTGGCTCGTAGGAACTCTGTCAACGTGACTTACCTGGATTTCAATAAAGCTTTTGATAAGGTTCCCCATGACATTCTAATGGGTAAACTGGAAGACTGCGGACTGGACTATAGGACAGTTTGGTGGATAGGGAACTGGTTAGAGGACCGCACCCAAAGAGTGGTGGACAATGACAGTTCATCAGACTGGAGGGAGGTGTCCAGTGGGGTGCCACAGGGCTCGGTTTTGGATGCGATGCTTTTCAATATTTTTATTAATGATCTGGATGAAGGGGTAAATGGGCTACTCATTAAATTTGCTGATGATACCAAATTGGGAGGAGTGGAAAACACCCAAGAAGATAGAGTTAAAATTCAACAAGACCTGAATACTCTGGAGAAGTGGTCAGCTGTGAAAAGGATGCAATTCAACATAGATAAGTGCACAGTATTATATCTGGGCCACAAAAATGGGAAGCACAAATACAGGATGGGGGATACACTTCTGGGTAGTAGTGTATGCGAAAGAGATCTTGGGGTAAGAGTGGACTGTAAACTGAATATGAGCAGTCAGTGTGATGCAGTGGCAAAAAAGGCAAACTCAGTCTTGGGTTGTATCAAAAGGGCCATTGTATTGAAATCACCGGAGGTCATAGTCCCTCTCTATACTGCCTTGGTCAGGCCGCACCTGGAGTACTGTGTGCACTTCTGGAGGCCTCACTTCAAAAAGGATGTGGACAAAATTGAGAGGGTGCAGAAGAGAGCGACGAGAATGGTCAGGGGTCTGGATGGAGACTGAGCCCTATGAGGAAAAGCTGAGGGCCTTAGGAATGTTTAGTTTGGAGCAGAGGAGATTGAGGAGGGACATGATTGTTCTCTTTAAATATTCAAAAGGCTGTCATTTGGAGGAGAGCAAGGAGCTGTTCCAGTTGGCAGCAGAGGATAGGACTCGAAGCTACAGGCTTAAATTACATGCAGAAAGGTACCGGCTGGATAGTAGGAAAAAATTTTTCACAGTCAGAGTAGTTCAAAGGTGGAATCAGCTGCCTAGGGTGAGCTCCCCTTCACTGGCAGTTTTCAAGAGGCTGGATGATCTTTGTCAGAGATGTTTTAGGCTCATCCTGCATTGGGCAGGGGGTTGGACTGGGTCTGTAGGGCCCCTTCCAACTCTGTGATTCTGTTTATATTGTCTGTTGTTACTATTCAATACAAAACTTTGTGTATATTGCTACCATTTTTAAGGAGGGGTTGTTATAAATTCAGAGTCATCTGCTTTTATGTATAACCTCTTTTTTAGGGGTGCTGTCTTACATTCAAGTAAATATAGAAATGTTCAATTGTTGCTGACAAAAATGCTAAATATGAAAAAATATGATACTAAAAATACGAAAAGAGTCTGCATTTTATAAGTTGAACTCAAGAGTGGGCAAGGAGAGTAAACAACCCCAATTTCCAAACATTTTGCAACACTGCAACTTTAGTGGGGTTGTGGAAAAGAGTAAAAGTCCAGTAGCACCTGTAAGTCTAACAAAATTAGTGGTAGGGTATGAGATTTCATGAGTCACAGCTCACTTCTTCAGATACAGCTAGAATGTGAGTCCATCTGTCCTTTTATCCTGGACACCGGAGTGATTACAGGAGCTAAATGATAATAGCCGATGAATGACAATAGCAGGCGTGATTGAATAGGGTGGGGTATGCAGAAGGGTAGTGGGTGTGGAGAAATGAGCATTGGTAATGAGACAGGAAGTGTTGTCTCGATTCAGTCCAGGGGGATGCATTGTCTTGAGCTTCATTATCAGCTACAATTCCTTTTCTAATCTCCCTTTGAAATTCCTCTGCAGGTGAACAACAACTAACATTTGATTTATATACTGTCCATCAGGATGACTTAACACCCACTCAGAGTGGTTTACAAAGTATGTCATTATTATCCCCACAACAAAACACCCTGTGAGCTGGGTGGGGCTGAGAGAGCTAGAAGCTGTGACTGCCCAAGGCTTCAAGTGGAGGAGTGGGGAATCAAACCCAGTTCTCCAGATTAGAATCCCACACTCTTAACCATTACACCAAACTGGCTCTCAGGTCAGCAAGTGAATGTCCTGGACATTAAGTGGGGTTGTTTGCCAGGCTAGTCAATTGGGTTGCAGTCTCTGCTCATCCAACAAATTACTTTGGTATAGATATGATTTTCCAGTTTCTCTTGAAGCAAAATCCATTCCATTAAGGTTTTCTTTCTTCTCAGAAAAGTATCTTTTGCCAGCTCTGCTCTTTTCTTCTTGCAGTCAAGGCACTGTGATGGTTGATGCATTTCTGTTTCTGCTAACTGGAAGGCAAAGTAAAAACAGAGAAGTTGCTTATGTTCTAGGAAGGCAATTGTCTTCATTAAAAATAATACAGTCTATGTACATTCTCAAGACAAAGGTGTGCTCCTCCCAGGCAGCCTAAATTACTTCAAAAACCTTTTCTACAGAATCATCACAATAAGCCAACCCAAGTTACTCTTTATAGTAAATTACTTTGGGGTTTTTTTGCCATGTAATACTAGGTCTCGCAGCAATTCCAGAGATTAATTTAAGGATAATATGGAGGGGGGGGGAATGTTTGCTGCCATCATATTATAAAATCACTCACATACTAGTCTTTTCTTGTAGTAAGCAACCATGGCTGAAATAACTGTGACTTCTTTCCAACAGTTATTTTTTTTAAAAAATTAAAGGGGAAAATACACAAAGTAAATACATTAAGATATCCACATCACCACAAGCTTGATGGTCACATGACTGAACAGCTGAGGTAAGCAGAGAACTGGAGCCACTCACCGATAAAGCCCATATACCTGGGGGAATTCCCCAGTATACAGAAAAACACTTGCTTGTTAATTTAGAAAGGGAGGTGGGAATCTTTAGGTCTGATGAGGATTGAGCATGCCCACTGTCAGCCAGAAAGGATGGAATGTTGAGGGCAGCTGAGCATCAGTTAAAGAAGAAAAAAGGCAGGCGGGAAGAGCTCAAGCTCTTAAGAATTTACAGCATCCCAGAGGGTGTGAGACGTGCATGCCCCACCCCATCCTGCCCAAAACCCCCATATAGAATAGGAAGGAGAAAGTAGAAATACCCTCTTCCATTCTACCACTCAGATTGCAAGACAGATAAGCAGCTCTCTGCTCACATAGCCCTAATCCTGAGCAGTCAGAATTGCATTTAAATAATAATAATTTAATAAATAAAAATAATAAATAACAGATACATCTCTTGATCTCACTACATCCCTGTGAGGAGAGCAGACAACTCTGAAAGGAGATTGCAACTAAAAGAAAGATTACACCCGCAGTTCACTAGACTTGGGTCTGGAAGATGTAGATTCATCCTCTATCTTTAGTGTGTGGGAAGTGCTGTCAAGTCACAGAAATTTATGGTGCCCCCCCCCCAACCAGGGGTTTTCAAGGCAAGAGAGGAATAAAGGTGGTTTTCCACTGCCTGGCCCTGCGTAGCAACTCAGGACTTCCTTGGTGGCATCCCATCCAAGTACTAACCAGGGCTGACCTTGCTTAGCTTCTGAGTTCTGACAAGATCAGGCTTACCTGGGCCACCCAGGTCAAGGCTCCTGTATCTTTTAGAACCTAAACATGTGGACCTAGACAAGCAATCTTTTCGCATTTCCTTATCTGTAAAATAGTAATAATAAAAATTTGCTTCACAGGTTTACAATATGCATTGTGAGGCTCTCTGCATAGTAAAAATGCTAAATAAATCAAGAACAGTGACAGACTACAGTCACTGTGGGTTAAACTGGGCCAAATCCACTTCAACTCCCTAAAAATACAGACTGGAAAGGGCCAAAAGACCTGGGCTCAGTATTTCTTGAAACCCATACAGCACTTGAAAATGGCCCACTGTGTCACCTATTGGTGATTCTGTCTTTCCAATATATACATTTGTTGATAGAAGCACAGCTGTCTTTGTGGTTGCCCTCCCTTTGCAGAATGGCTTGTCAAAGGAGATGTGTAGAGCATGGTCTCTAGCATGACTTACTAAGTTCTGCAAGGCTGCATTGCTCCTGTGGAATTTGGGGACCTTAAAATGGATTTTTTCTGGTTTCTATGTTTGTGGGTTTTAGTATTTTTTTGGAAGTATTTTTTGTTAGCTGCTTCATACTGTGCAGAAAGTAGGTATCAGGCCTGTTATCCACAGTAACGCCATATTGTTTTCTGATGCTTTCTCATTCTGTAGTTTTCCAGTGTTATTTGCCTACAGGTTCACAGAGGGCCAGCTGTGTTCCCAGGAAGGCCTTATCTACCAGGACTAGACATCGACCTTGGAAGAGCTTCCCTCGCCTTCCCAGACATCTACTGTAGCTGGGCAATGGGGGGGGGGAGAGTGGAAGGAGGTTATGATATATTGCAACTTGTAACTAACACGTCATTCTCAACAAAGCTTCATGGTCAGCCAGAAGCTTTCATGCCTTTGGATTAATTATGGACACCTGTACTTTGAATATAATCTTTCAATAAAGAGCCTTTTGAATCAAGAGACCTTGGATTTCTTGCAGCAAGGGGTGGGAGATGAAATCAGAGTAACTGGAATTCCATAAATGGACATTTTTTTGAGAATCCTATCTTCTCTCCCTAACCCCCACCTGGGAAGGATGGATACCGGATTTAATCCGAATGAACCGCCTGCTCCTGGAATGGAGGATGGAGAGACCCCCTCTTTACCTGATGTCGGGATTGTCCAGTCTGGCCTCGTTGGAGGAGTACCATGGAACACGCTTGGTGCCCGTCCTAGAAGCAGTATAGGGAGAGGCGTTCCGCCCGTGACCTCTGTACCAACACTGAGGCAGTGGGGACCCTGACCCCGGGAAAGCTCAGAGCGGCACCTTGGAACTATGATTGCACGCCCAATTGGCGTGAGTGCCCAGGACGCACACTATCCCCCGTTGTGGAGGCCCCGGGGATGGGTGCCAGCGAAGACCCAGTTTGGGAGGTCCTGCAAGTGTCCACTGCTGCTGCTAATGCCGCAAGGATCAGCGCGATTCCCCAGTACGTGTGGGATGAAGCAGCAGGATGTTTGGTGGAGGCCCCCGGGATGATTGAGGAAGAATGGTCCCAAGACTGGTCAATTCCCCGCAGCAAGTTACAGAGCTGGGAGAATGTCGATGTGGGGTCTGTTGGGACCGCCACCTGGGGAAGCGACACTGCCCAGACCACCGGGGACCGGTGGAGTGTACTTATGGAAAAAGTACAAGTAATGCAGTATGAACTATTAGCCGTCACAGGCATCACCAAAGGCTGGGCAGCAAGTGCATCGGAGGCCCAGCGCCCGATCTCACTGTCAGAAGCACAAGGCTTCTACCAGGAGTTTCCTGGGGAGGAGTTACAAGCGGGGCAATCGGCACTGATGGAAGTACCGATGGGAGAGGAGCGAGTGGAGGAGTCCCTCGGCTCAACCTCCTCAACGTCCAGTTATCACGACGTGGAAGAACAGAAACCCGTGGAATTACAACCGACACCGACCCTGGGAGCAGGAGTCGTCACTGGTTTTGCGGAAGGAGAGGTAGAAAAGGCCCAACAGATGTAACAGGCGTGGGAAGAGGGATTGCGCAGAAATGCGGAGAGGGCGGCAGCGGAGGATAGGAGAAGACTCGACAATGATTGCTATGCTGCTCTGGAGGCACGAGTAGAGGCTATGAGAGGAGATCTAGCGCAAGCGACTTATCTCATGGGAGTGATGGTGCAAGGACCCGCAGGATCCCCGGCTCAACCAGTGCCGGTGACCACCGCCCCGCCAGTACTGGTGATGCCTGCACCCGCCACGACCACCGTTCCACTTGCGCCTATCCCCGCCCTTGCACCAGTTCCAATTCCTGTTGCCCCAGATCCAGCAGTTCCAATCCCCGTCCTAGTTCCAGTTCCAGCAGTCCCGGTGCTGGCCGTGCCCGCCATCCTGGCACCCCCGGTGATAGCCCCACAGCCACCTCCGGCGCACCCAGGAGGCGCAGGAACGCTAGTCCCTGTAGCATAGGGAGTCCAAAGGCCTAGGCCACAACCCCGGCCAGTACCACCTGCGCGACCACCGAGAGTTTACCAGGCTCCCCCAGTGGCTGGAACTGTTCCTCGTCCAGGAGGGGGGCCTTGCCCAGCCCCTCAAGGGCCCCGGAGGCCAGCGCCACAGATACCCGTGCACCACCCTCCTCAACACCAAGTACCAGCACCTGCGGAAGGACGAGGAGTGGAAATTCCCATAGGATGGATTAAGCTGGAAGCTACGTTTGATGGAGAGCCCCGAAAACTGGGATTCTTCATTGTACAAGCGTTACAGTTCTTCAACGAGTGGGGACACCTATTTCCCACGGAGCAAAGCCACGTAATTCACCTAGCGTCCAGGTTAGAGGGAATAGCAGCAGAATGGTATGTAACCCTTTACGATATGGGGGCCCCTGAACTGTGGAATTTAAAAGTGTTTATAGCGGCCCTAAGGGCGCAATATGAAGATCCCCTAGAAGGTGAAAGAGCTCGCATGGAGTTGAGAGCAATAAGACAAGGCTCCCAAACCGTCAGGGTGTATGCGGCCAAATTCCGGCAGCTGCCGGCCAAGTGCCCGGATTATAATGAGGAAGTAAAGATTGAACTTTTGCGCAATAGAATGAATCCTGAATTGCTGGACCGGGCTTTAATGCAAGATGATCCCCCCACCCTGTTGGGGTGGATCCAGTTAGCATGTGAAGTGGAAAATCGTACACAAGTAGTCCGCTTGGTCAAGCAACATCAGTCGACGGGAGTCAAGAGACCTCCCCCACCCCAACAGGGTGGAGGCTGAGGCACGGGGGGGGGGCCTGGAGTCGCTCGAGGGGCAAGAGATACACGCTGGAGACAAGGATTATGCTTCCAGTGTGGAAGTAGTGGGCATTTCGCTGCTCAGTGCCCACTCAGGGCACCCATCCGACCTACTACCACCAGGCCAGTACCAGCCCCTCGCACGGGCCGTGTAGAGAGGAAAACCCCAGCCTGGCGGGGACGATCCGAGGCTGGACTAGAAGCGGGAGAAGTAAGTGATAAAAATGCCTACCAAGCCTGTGAGTCCGATGTTGTGTACTCGCAGTCGGGAAACGAGGAGGATCTGTCGTAAAAAGGCCCCCACGGCAGATCGAGGAGATACCCAATCCAAGAGAGGTGAGGGAAAGGGGGGCCATATTATTCATGCCAGTGGTACTGGTGAATCCCAAACGGGGAATGCACATTAGAGTGCAAGCATTAATCGACTCTGGCTGCTCTCGAGATACCATAGCCCCTGCGTTAGTGAATGGGCTAGGGTTGGAAACCCATGAACTGGAAACTCCCATAATATTCGAGCAAATGGATGGCTCCAATATGAACCCAGCCTCCTGGGAAATGGAGCCGATACCAACTGGCATGGGGAACCATTGGGAGGCTCGTCCCTACATTGTCAGCCAAGTTGCTAAATACCCTCTGATATTAGGGAGCCGCTGGCTTTGGGATCACAACCCATATATTAAATGGTCAAAGGGGATGGTGGTGTTCAACCGAGAGCAGTGCCAACACCATGACTGAAAACAGACTGGGGAAAAGAAGCGCCTTCACACTTAGAAGTAGCTCTCCTCACGGAGGAGGAATTAACCATGATCCCACTGGAATACAAAGACTTGGCTCAAGCTTTTAGTGAAGAGGAAGCTGATGGACTTCCCCCACATCACACCACCGATTGTGCCATAGAGCTGGTGCCAGGGGATAAATTACCTAAGGGGAAGCTTTATTCGATGAGTCCAGCAGAACACCAAGAATTATGGAAGTTCATCAACAAGAACTTGGAAAGAGGTTTTATCCGCCCTGCTAGCTCCCCTCATGCGGCTCCTGTGCTGTTTGTCAAGAAAAAAGATGGGGGACTTAGACTGTGCACTGATTTTCGTGGCATCAATGCGGTCTCAGTGTCAAATGCCTACCCCATCCCGTTGATCCGAGACCTCCTCAGCGTGGTGGCGCAGGGTAAGATCTTTTCAAAATTAATCTCAAAGATGCATATTTCCATGTAAGAATAAGGGAGGGGGATGAATGGAAAACTGCATTCAATACGCCCTTAGGACAATACGAATACCTAGTGATCCCTTTCGGGCTGAAAGGCACCCCATCTGTTTACATGACAGTCATGAATGAATATTTGTATAAAGGGGTTGTGGTTTATCTAGATGATGTTTTGATTTATTCAGAAGATAAAGCTTCTCATGTGGAACTCATCCGGAAGGTATTGAAAGCACTAAAGCGGCACAAATTGCCAGTCAAATTGTGCAAATGTGAGTTTCACAAGCAAGAATTGGACTACTTAGGCTATCGTACTTCTGGCCAGGGATTGAAAATGGACCTGGCTAAAATTCGAGTGGTCAATGACTGGAGGGCTCCTTCAACCAGAAAACAGTTACAATCCTTCTTAGGGTTTGCTAACTTCTACCGGCCCTTCATAGAAAACTTTGCCCAAATAGCCCTGCCCTTAACGGACTTACTAAAAACCAAAGGGAATGGAGACCAGGCAATGAAACCGCAGGCAAAGTTAAATTGGATCCCTGACTGTCAACAAGCCTTTGAAGGCTTGAAACGCAAATTCACCTCTGAGCCGGTGTTGCAGCACCTTGATGAAAAACGAAAATTTATTGTGCAGGTGGACGCCAGCAACATGGCCATAGGAGGGGTGCTAATGCAGCAGGGCAATGATAAAAAATTGCGTCTGTGTGCCTATCTGTCACGAAAATTCAGACGCAGAAAGAAATTGGAATGTATGGGAAAAGGAAGCCTTTGCTGTAAAGTTAGCTCTTTCCACCTGGAGACGGTGGTTGGAAGGGGCTCACCACCCCTTTGAAGTGTGGACAGATCACAAAAACTTAGAGGCGCTATCCCCCCCCCCCCGTCGGCTCAATGCTAAACAGCTTCAGTGGGCAGAATTTTTCTCTAAGTTCAACTTCACACTGAATTACTTGCCTGGCAAATCTAACTTCTTAGCGGACACCCTTTCGCGCATGCCCCAACACAATAGCCAGAGGGAGGAGATAATAGACACCGTCTTCTCGCCCACCTAATTGGGAGGAGCGGTGACTATGCATAGCCAAGCAACCAGAGCACGAATGGGAAAGCAACCTGATCCCAGTGGGTGGAGAGCAAAAGTGAAAAGCGAAGTGGAAAAAGAGGGGGAGGAAGTGCCCAAACATGAACTCACAAAAACGGAGGAAGAAAATGGCTCAAAGGCTCTAAACTGTACATTCCCTGTAGTTTAAGGAAAGAAGTACTTCAGCAGTGCCACGATGCCAAACTTGCAGGACATTTTGGCTATCTAAAACCCCTCCACCTGGTTCAAAGACAATTCTGGTGGCCAAATATGAGACGAGATGTGTCCCAATACGTGTCCTCATGTCCTACTTGCATAATGGCCATAACGAGAAGAGGAAAGGCTCCGGGATTATTGCAACCACTAGAAACCCCGTCCAGACTTTGGGAGGTGATTTCTATGGACTTTATAACGGATTTACCTCCCTCCAAAGGTTGTACTTGTATCCTAGTGGTGGTGGATCTATTTTCTAAACAAACTCACTTCATCCCATGTACTGCCATCCCCACAGCTAAGAAGTTGGCTAGCTTATTCATGAAAAACATAGTAAGATTTCATTCTTTTTCCTCCAAGGTGATTTCTGACAGAGGCGTACAGTTCGTTGCTAACTTCTGGCGGGAGCTTCTACAAGTAGCAGGCATCAAGCAGGGAATAGGCTCCGCCCATCATCCTGAGACTGATGGACAAACGGAAAGAATAAATAAAGTCCTAGAGCAATTCCTCAGATGTTATATTAATTACCAACAGGACAATTGGGTAAATTGTGTTCCTTATGCCAAATATGCATACAATAACTCGAGCCACAGTTCTACGGGGGAGTCCCCTTTTAAAATTGTACATGGATATGAAGGGAAAGCCATCCCCTTTGAAATTAACCCAAAATCGAAGAAACCAGAAGACTTGGGGGAATGGTGGTCATCCCTGGCAAAACAATGGACTGTTATACAGAAAACTCTGAACAAAGCCAAAGAGGATTACAAAAAGTACGCAGATCGCCGTCATGTGGAGCAGTGGAAATTGCAACCAGGAGATAAAGTTTATGTTTCCACAAAACACTTTAGGAGCGAACAACCAAACAAAAAACTGGGATTAAAATACCTGGGACCTTTCCCAGTCAAACGAGTGATTAATGACGTCACAGTAGAATTGGAATTACCAAAAAATCTAAGTTTCACAAAAAATACCCAGAAAAGGTGAGTGCTGAAGGGTGAGGGGGGCCTTAAGGGGGGCAGAATGTCAGGCCTGCTATCCACAGTAACGCCATATTGTTTTCTGATGCTTTCTCATTCTGTAGTTTTCCAGTGTTATTTGCCTACAGGTTCACAGAGGGCCAGCTGTGTTCCCAGGAAGGCCTTATCTACCAGGACTAGACATCGACCTTGGAAGAGCTTCCCTCACCTTCCCAGACATCTACTGTAGCTGGGCAATGGGGGGGGGAAGGGGGAAGAGTGGAATGTGGTTTTGATATATTGCAACTTGTAACTAACACGTCATTCTCAACAAAGCTTCATGGTCAGCCAGAAGCTTTCATGCCTTTGGATTAATTATGGACACCTGTACTTTGAATATAATCTTTCAATAAAGAGCCTTTTGAATCAAGAGACCTTGGATTTCTTGCAGCAAGGGGTGGGAGATGAAATCCGAGTAAACTGACAATAGGGTTTAAAAAAAAAGTTAAACATTTTAATCAATGGCTCGGAGAGGGTAGAAGGAATCCAATTTGTAGGATACAAAATTGGGAAGGATTGGTAACACCGTCAAGGCCCCTTCCCAATGCTTGTGATGCCCTTGCAAAAGTAATGGGGGCCAGCTTTTAAACGGAGATTCCTCTTTTCCTCACACATGGATGTCACACTCCTGAACACCCTGCTCTGGGGAATAAGAGATGGAGCAGGTGCAGAGCCCCGAGAGAGACAGCAAGCAGCCCAGCTGCAGAAATGAAGAACAGCCATTTGGGAATGCAAGAGCAATGGAGGTGCAGACAAAAGGAAAGCCAACCAGAATTACCTCTCTATGGAGCAAATGCCTCTTTTGGGGTATCCTTGGGAGGAAATGTCTACAAAGAGGCAAGCACTGAGAAAGGCCAAGCAAAGGGTGATAAAGTGCCCCAGCTGAAGGCAGTGAAAGAGGGAGCAGCTGTCCAGTACCAGCAAAGAAGAGTAGGCAGCCTGGCTTGTAGTCCCTATAAAGTCTAGAGACTGGGAAGGTGACATTCCCACCAAGAGGGCAGGAAGGAGAATCTTCCCCCAGACCTAGCCAGGCTACTTACTTCAAAACAACTCTGCAGAAAGGATGCAGTAGCCAAGGCAGGCACCAAAAGGACCTGATGAAGGACCCAGGTGGGAAAAGCAGGCTCAGGGGGAAGCAAGCGGAGGTACTAAGTGGGGAACTGCCCATGTGGATGACTCTCAGCTCTGTGGAATTCTCTCTTGTAAGCACTCTTGTAAGTCATATTAAATCAAAATCTCTGCATCCCTCAGGTGCTGGCTTGTTCTTGGTTACTGTAAAGATTGTGTGTGTGTGTGTGTGTGTGTGTGTCTTTAGATGCTTGGTGGGGTACAGATGAAGGGGGAGCAAAAGAGAGGGTGATGAGTGAGGGAGATGATTGGTTGATGACTGCAAGTGTGGGCGGAGTGAACTGCAGTTTTTATTTACTAAGCGGAGAGAGAACATTAAGTCTGGGCCAAGCAGGCAAGCTGTGTGCAGCCTGAGGGTGTCTATGCATTTCTGAGATAAATATTGAGTCAGGTTTTGACAGGCAAGCTGTGTGCAGCCTGAGAGAAAGTTTAGGTATATCTGTGTGACTGAGCCTATGTAAAGAAAGTGTAAGAACAGAGAACTATTTTTGAAACCATCAAGCTTAAGTACTAGTGTGAAACCAATATGCTTCTTGAAAAATAAAAGTTTATTTCGGGGGGGGGGGGGGTGTGCATCCCAGAGTATATGTTACTCCTATATCCCATTCCTTTCCTCAGCACCACGAAGAAGCCTGACACTTGGGCACCTTATTAAAGGGGAAATTTAAATTAATTATTTTGGAATATAATTCGGGGTGGAAGCAATCTACCCAGAGGGTGTAAGAAGAAGAGGGTTAAAGGCAAAAACTAACAGAGAAATAAAGGGGGTTGTAACAGTTACACAGGTTGAAGATGACACAACCTCAGGGGGATGTGGCCCTTGTACCCAGGGGCTTCACAGTAGAAGAGTGCTGTTTTCTTCAGAAGTAATTTTAATTCAGATGGAGCAATAGGCAGGCTTGATTTAACTGATCCTATGACCAGACCTAATTTAAAATCAGCCTACATGGTTTGTGAATGCCTTTGAGGTTATTCAAAGAATTACATTTTCCATTTGCTTTGTGTATAGCCAAGACAGTAAGATTTGTCTCTCTCTCCCTCCACTCAAGAGAGATCAGAGATCAGCATTTACGTGCAGAAGGTCCTAGACACAATACCCAAGTAGCAGAAGCTGGGAAAGGATCTTTCCCTGTTGAGTCCTGGGAAGCCTTTTCCATTCAGAGTAGACAATACCAAACTAAACAGATTCTCTTAGTAGTTCATATATGTAATATTCAGTTTTATGCCTTTGTTTTATTGTTATGGAAGTAACCTTTTTATTTTAATAAATACTAAATGCAATAAAACTTAGAGAAATATTTCTAAAAGATGGGATCATAACCAGCCACATGATTGCATAAAGCTGCCTTCTACTGGCAGGGCCGGCACCACCAATGAGGCAGGCGCTGCGGGCGCTGGGGCACCGGAGGGGCACTGGAGGGGGTGCTGGGGGAGGAGGCATGCACCACGGAGCTGGCGTGCCTGGCCCGCAGCTGCTGCAGCCAGCCACCCTGCACCACCACCACATGCTCCTGGCGGGGCGCAGCAGCTGCAGGCCAGACACAGCAGGTGTCTGGGGCGGCGTGCGGAACATGGGAAGCCTCTGCGCGCCGTCCCAGCCACCCGCCAGCCAATGGGCCTGGCTTGCAGCGTGATGATGTCATCACACGGTGACGTCACCACGCAGTCCGGGGGCACGGGCACACACTTTGTGCGTGCGCACATAGGGGCGGCCGCAGCTGCCAGAAACCCTGGCACCGCCCCTGTCTACTGGTCTATCAATGTCAGTCTTGTCACCTCTGACCTGTCACGGCTCTCCAGGGTTTCAGGCTGTCGTGCCACACATCACCGATTACCTCACCTTTTTAATTGGTGATGCCAAAAATTGACTTTCTACATAGCAGATGTTCTAACACTGAGCCCCAGTCTGAAAATATTCTAGATAAATAAATTTAAAATTATTTTACTTTATTATTTTTTCAAGCACCCATAAAAAGAGGAAAATTGCTCCTTCTTTTAGTACCTGTTTCATAGTCTCCTTGATATTTTTCAGGTGGAGTTTGTTCACGAGCTGATCAGGAACAATATGGTTCACACCATGCATCAAGACCTTCTCTGAAGTGAATCCAGGCTTCTGATTATTATGCTTGTGCATATTCAAAAGCACAGAGCTTGGCAAGTGACCGAGCTGGTTAATCTTGATGGTACAAAAATATCGTAGAGCATATAGTTCTTTCTCAGATGCCTCAGTCGCTTTTATTAATGCTAAATAAAAAATAAATCACTTAATTATTTGAAGAGAAGACTCATCAGCTTCCTGTCTGTGCAAGCTATTATCAGGAATTAGATTACCAAAGCCTGCAAGCAATAATCATTCAAATGTAAGCCTCACCATGAAAAAACAGGGGGGAAATGCCCCCAGAATAAAAGGAAAGGTGTGCATTTTGGAATCAAATGCTTGACTTTGCAATAACAAGCCTGGGTTAATTAAGAGAAAATGGAAGAGAGGTAAATAAAAAATGACACATATTACCCTTAATTTAGGCAGTAATTTGTACTAACAGTTTCTGATAATTGCTTAATTCAGCTTCTTTCTAATCAGGAATTATAACATGCATGAAAACTTCTAGAGGACAGATTCCAGACTGGACAGCTCTAAGATGCTACTAAGAAGGCTCCATTTTCACAAACAGATACAGTGCTTGATGCAAATGTGCTCTTCTGCTCAAAGAACAGTCCTTCCATGAAGGAAGATGCAACTTGTAATGTTTTGCATGTAAATAAGTTTTTGTATTTTATTTCTGCTGGTTAATGGGTTTTTAAAAATATGTTATGTTAGTTTAAACACAGGCCTCTGAGGTAAGGAGGAGGGCTGGATGGGTAACTGTACCCAAGGGGAGCAAAATGACCCGCAATTTTTAGTCAGAGTACTGAGGGAAAGCATTTCAGGCAAACTGTGTGTGTGCTTGTCTGCGGACAATTCAGAGAGAGATTATTCTGTCTAGGTCAGGCAAGCCATGTGGAAAGACCTGAATAAATCTATGTCTGTGTGGATGAGAAGACGGTTTATTCTGTTAGTGAAGATCTATCTGAAAAATTACTCTGTGTGACTGAGTCTGTGAATATACCTTTAAGATGATATAATTATTTGTGAAACCACTAGGCTTAAGAACTATTCTGAAACCAATATGCCTGTCTGCAACCACCATGCTTATTTTCTTATAAATAAATTCTGATTAAGCAATAAAGAATAGCTTTTTTATCTCACAGACACCCCTATGCTTTGATCATTCTGTAATACTACCATCTATAACAAAGTCTTCCTGTAATACCAGTTAAACAGAAGACATCTAAGGAGAAAGCCTTTGGTGGCAGCAATATGTGGGAAACAGCAATATGTAGGTCATAACAACTGGACAAAATGCTACAGGTGGTGGCTCAGTGGGCACCAAGGTAAGTTCTGGTGGGTGTTATGGCACCCACAGGTACCATGTTGGGGAACCCTGGACTACAGCACGCATGAAGCAGCCAGGATCAGCTATGCATAGTCTTTCTAAAATAGCTAAAAGCCCAAAGAGATGTTTGACCAGAAAGAGAAAGCTGGGAAGCCAGAAGCCAGTTTTTTACTCCCCCCTTGCAACAGTTAACTGGTGCTGCTTGGACTTTTTTGTTTTCATGTACACATAGCCAGTTGTTGTAGTAGGTGGGAGTGTTTTGTGTTTGTGTGTGCAGTTCCTCTTCTAGCTAGGGATAAATGAGCAGATTCTTGTTTCTGTGCACATATGGTCCCTCTCCTTAGCAGGGAAATAATGGCAGACCACCAAAAAAAAGTTTCTTTTTTTTTTTTAAATTTTTTATTGGGTTAGAACATTAATATTTTTACATTACATTACATTCAATTTCCCCCTAATTTTTCGTTTCTAACCCCCTCCCTTTCCCCCCCTTTTGTTGACTTCCAACAGCTTTCCCACCCTCTGTCCCTTTTCCCTTACTTCTATTAATTTCCTCTGTCTAAAACAAATATATATTCTCCATTATATTAAGCAGTACATCTTTAACTCTTTTACTTATTATACATCCAAACTATACTTCTTTAGATAAACAATTTATCCCATTTTCCAGTTTTGAATATTTCTATATATCATAAACCATAAAAGTTTCCCACATTTAAATCAAACAATTTGATTTGTTCTCTATATATTAATCATTTCTTCTTTTTATAGTATTTCTATATAACTCATCACATAGTCAGTCATTTTAACTCTTCTGTACATTCAGTTTGGTGCATATAAGTCTTATCAAGTAAAAAAAAAAATATTGTTAATTACTCAATCCTCATGTTTAAACCATTAATTATTCTCTATCAATATTCTATCAATTAACCGTTACATATCTATATATATCTCAATCAATTAATTAATCTAACTGCTTATAAATTCACATTTCTCTTCCTCCCCCGGTAAAGTCACCCCTCTCTTTTATACTTTTATTGTACTTCAGTAGTTCTCAAACTGCCACAGTTTTCCTCCCACCTCCCACTTCTTCTCCAGATATTGTTTCAGCTTCTCCCAGTCTGTGTTAAACTGCCCTGAGTCCAGATCTCTCAGTTTTCTTGTCATCTTGTCCATTTCAGCCATATACAGCAATTTGTAGATCCAATCTTCAATAGTTGGCACTTCTTGTACTTTCCATTTCTGCGCATACAAAAGTCTAGCTGCTGCAGTCATATAAAATATCAACGTCCTATGATGGGCTGGAATTCCCTCCATTCCCAAGTTTAGCAGCAGGAGTTCTGGGTTCTTATTTATTTGAAATTGTAAAATTTCACTCATTTCTCTTATTATTTCCCCCCAGAACTGCCTAGCTACCTCACACGACCACCACATATGATAGAGGGAGCCCTCATGCTTCCTACATTTCCAGCATTTATTAGAAGTGTTCAAATTCCCTAGCGCAATCTTCTTTGGTGTCATGTACCAACGATAGATCATTTTGAAAATGTTCTCTTTAATATTAATACATGTCGTTGTCTTCATTGTAGTTTTCCACAAGTATTCCCATGCCTCCATTGTTATTTCTTTATTGAAATTTATAGCCCATTTCACCATCTGTGTTTTAACTATCTCATCCTCAGTGTACCATTTCAACAGTACTTGGTATACCTTGGATATTCTTTTCTTGTCTTCTTTAAGAAGGGTCTGCTCTAGTTCCGAGTTCTCTGTTCGTATGCCCCCTTTTGCAGAGTCCGAATTGTATAAGTCTCTAATCTGTCTGTACTGGAACCAATCATAGTTAGGTGATAGTTCCTCTTGCGTCTTTATTCTAAGTTTAGATACTTCAGTTTTAGTTATTTCTTTGTACGTTAAACATTGTTGTTCATTATCAACAGCTCTCGGATCTATCACCTCGTATGGAACCACCCACAAGGGGGTTCCTTCTTGTAGGTAAATTCTGTACTTCTTCCAGATTGTATATAAACTTCTCCTTACAAAATGATGCAGGAACATCGAGTTGACCTTTACTTTGTCATGCCATAGGTATGCGTGCCATCCAAAAATTTTTTTATATCCCTCTAGGGCTAATAGTTTCTTATTCTTTAATGTCATCCACTCTTTTAACCAAACTAGGCAGATTGCATCATGATAAAGTCTCAGGTTGGGCAGTTGCATTCCGCCTCTTTCCTTTGCATCTTGTAGAACTTTTACTTTCACTCGAGGCTTCTTGCCTGCCCAAACAAAATCTGATATTTTCCTCTGCCATTTTTCAAATTGTTTAGAGTCTCTGATGATTGGTATTGTCTGTAGCAAAAACATTACTCTTGGTAACACATTCATCTTAACTGCTGCAATCCTGCCCAACCATGACAAACTCAGTCTATTCCATTTGATCAAGTCTCTCTCTATCTGAGTCCATAATTTTTCATAATTATTCTTGAACAAATCTATATTTTTTGCAGTCAGCTCAACTCCCAAATATTTCACCTTACTAGTTACTTCACAGTCCGTTGTTTCCATTAACAATTGTTGTTTCTGCTTAGTCATGTTTTTGCATAATATCTTTGACTTCTTTTTGTTAATGAAGAAACCTGCCAAGTCACCAAACTCCTTGATCTTATCTATCACTTTTGGCATGTTCTCCAATGGATCTTCTACAATTAACATTATGTCATCTGCAAATGCTCTAACCTTGTATGAATAGTCCTTTATTTTTATTCCTCGTATTTCCTCATCTTGTCGTATTTGTATCATCAGAATCTCCAATACTAAAATGAACAACAATGGAGATAACGGGCAACCTTGTCTTGTTCCTTTACTAATCGTCAATTTTTTAGTCAGTTCATCATTCACTACAATTGCTGCAGTCTGGTCTCTATAAATTTCTTTAATTGCTCTGATGAATCTTTCTCCCAGTTGTAGCTTTTCCATAGTGGCAAACAAAAAATCCCAGTTTAAATTGTCAAACGCTTTTTCAGCGTCTACAAAGAAGAAACCAACCTCTTTATCACAACGCTTGTCATAGTATTCAATAGCATTGATCACTGTCCTTAAATTGTCTCTTATTTGTCTGTCCGGCAAAAAGCCTGCTTGTTCTTCCTCTATGACTTCCGAGAGCCACCCCTTCAGTCTCTCCGCCAATATCTTCGCAAAAATTTTATAATCATTGTTAAGTAATGATATAGGCCTGTAATTTTTCACGTTAGTCAGATCTTGGCCCTCTTTTGGGATCAATGATATATTTGCTTCGCTCCAAGTGTCTGGAATTCTTTGATCCCTAAAAACTCCGTTCATCACCTCTTTTAGGAATGGTGCCAGTTCGTTGGCCATTGTCTTATAAAATTTAGCCGTAAGTCCATCTGGCCCTGGCGCCTTTCCTAGATTTGCGGATTGTATTGCCTTACTTATTTCCTCATCAGTTACTTCACTGTTCAACTTATTTCTCCAAGCTTCCGAGATCTCTGGAAGTTTGGTTTTCTCCAAATATGATGCTATTGATTCTTTGGTTACTTCTTTTTTATTATACAGCTTAGCATAGAATTTATAAAAGGCTCTACTAATGGTAGTCTGCTCCAGGTACGTTTTATTTTCTTCACAGATTTTATTTATTATTTTCTTTTCCCTTTTCTTCTTCAATTGCCATGCCAAATATTTCCCAGGTTTATTAGCACCCTCAAAAGCTTTTTGATTCAGTCTTTTAAGGTTCCACTCCAATTCTTTATTACTCATTGCTGTTAACTGTTCTTGAAGAATTTTGATTTCCTGATGTATTTTCTTTTTCCCTGGTCTCTTTTTTAACTGTGCTTCTTTGGCCTTTATTTTCTCCTCAATCTCTTGTCTTTTCTCCTCTTTCTTTTTCCTTGCTCTGCCATTTAAGTCCATTAGTATGCCCCTTACAACCGCCTTGTACGCATCCCAAACTTTACTGGTTGGTACTTCTTTATTCACGTTGTATTGTATAAAAAACTTTGTCTCTCTTCTCAATATTTCCATATTCTCACTTTCCTGTAACAAGTCCTCATTTATTCTCCAGGCTTTCCTTTTTCTCCTTTTTCCAAATTTCCACATAATTGGATTGTGATCTGAGCCTACCATCGGCATTATTTCTACCTCCTTAGTCCATAACGCTAAGTCCTTTGAGGCCCAGATCATATCAATTCTTGATAATGTAAGATGCCTTGCAGAATAAAAAGTAAACTGTTTGGTTTTAGGATATTCTCTCCTCCATACGTCTTCGAGAGTCTCTTGTTGAATCAACTCAAAAAAAAGCTTTGGCAATAATCCTCTTTTCTTTTGTGCTGTTGTAGTCTTTTTGTCTAGTTCCAAATCTGTCACTCCATTGAAATCTCCAGCAAGAATTATCTGGTCATATACAAGATCGTCTAAATGCTTCCTTAAATCCTCAAAGAAGCTTTCCTTTGCACCGTTAGGTGCATAAAGTCCGACTACCAACACTCTCTTTAAATTCCAATTACATTCCACTGCTACAAATCTAGCTTCCACATCTCTCATAACAAATTTTGGCTGCAGCTCCTCTTTTATGTACAACACCACTCCTCTTTTTTTCTTGTTAGAGGCCGCTACAAATTCTTTGTCCAATTTTCCAGATTTTAAATATTTTACATCCTGTTTTCTAATATGGGTCTCCTGCAAACAAACAATATCACATTTTTGTTTTAGTAGCCAATGAAAAATATTTTTCCTCTTATTCGGTGAGTTTAGTCCATTTACATTCCAAGATAATACTTTACACTCCATATTCATGGTTTTGTTGGTAAGTCTTTTTCATTGTCCTTGATAAATCTCTCCATCTCCCGCTCAGATCTGATGCGTTTTTTTGCCCCTCCAAACTCAAAGGACACTCCTTCCGGTAACTCCCATCTGTATCTGATATTCATGTCCTTCAAAGTCTGAATTAGCACTCTATATTTTTTCCTGTCCAGTAACACTGATCTGGGCAGTTCCTTCATTATGATAATCGTCTTGCCATCAATCTCCAATGGATCTTGAAATTGTTTTGTCACAATCCTCTCTTTCATGTTTCTAGTTGTAAACTGCACAATCACATCCCTTGGTAGTTTCCTCTGGGTTGCAATTCTCGAGTTCACACGGTACGCCACATCTAGGATAGCCACAATTTCCTCCTCCTCCTTCCCCAGGTAATCAGCCAACACCTCAGTCATCTGTTCTTGCGCTGACTTCCCTTCCACTTCTGGCAGACCACGAAAACGAAGCTGCTTCTCCATGTGTTTAGTTTCTGCAACTGACATCCTCCCCTTCACCAGTCTCATCTCTGTTTGTTGCGTGTCTATTAAATTCTCCATCGCGTCTTCTACTGTTTTAACTCTCTGCTGCGTTCCTTGTAATTCACTACTAATCGTTTCCACGCCTTTTTTCACTTCTGACAGCTCCGCCTTTACTGTCTGTGTAACTTCTTTGACCTCTTTAATAAGCTCCAATTTCGTGTCCTTAAGTTCTTTCATCATGTCTATAAGTTTTTTGTCCAAATTTTCTATTGCCGATTGCCACTCTTTTTTCGACATCGTGGGGCTTGCTTTAGCTCGCTCCCACGAATCTGCTCTCTTCCTTAGCTCCGTGGCGTATATTTAAACGTTTTCCTTTTTTTCAAATGTCCCAATCTTTGCCAAAATTAATTTTTTTGTATCCAAAATGTCGGGCGTCTTTTCTCTATGGTTTCTCTATAGAGAAACCATAGAGACACCAAAAAAAAGTTTCAATGAACATATAGCAGCACTCATTTAGCAACTGCTGCTTCAGAGACCAGCATATCAGCTCACCATTTGGCTGGTTTTCATGTGGCACATCCTGCAAAAAAGGTCCATAGTACTTAGTAAAATCCTACTAGGATATGTAAACTGCCTCTTCTCTTAATGCCTTTGCTCTCCAATCTATATATATGTGAGGCATACCTGGTTGCTCTCTCGCAGCTAAAGGCCCAGAATTTAAATGCCACAGCAAGGAATTCTCTCTGTGAGGAGCCCAACTGTGAGTGCTGATTAATGGCCCAGAACTGCTGATACCTGCCCAGGTTGCTATATTATCTACTCATTACCAACCTTACTTTTTAGTGAGAAGGAAGCAAATTCATACTGTGCATAATTCAGCCAAAGCTCAGTATTTTAACTCCCATTGATGTCAAATAGTTAAGCAGACACCTAAACTCTCCCTGTGAAATCAACAGAAGAATTTTTGATTTGGGCTGGACCAGGTCAGTTTTGGCTGGATAGTGCCTACTATTCTATAATATCTGTGCAATCCTAAAAACACTTTCTGGAGAGTAAGCCTCCAGCCTTATTGAAAAGACCTGAGAAGGATTCTAAGTAGCTCAGGGGTTTCTCAATATATTGTATTTAATAAGATTACAAGCAGCTGGATTCAAAAGGCATGAGGGCGCGACACACTCAGTCATCCGGTGGCTTTTCTTACAATGGAAAGTAATTGCACATCATTTCAGAATATATATTTTTCAAAACTTGCCCTGCAGTTTATAACTCAATGGCCTGTGCAGGTTTTGACCCTACAGGAAAGTATATAAAAAGGAATGTACAGTTTAAAAGTAAGAATATTTTCAAAGGATATTTTTATTTCCTAACTATGCTCACATTGCATCAAATCAAGTCTGACTTTGAATAAGAAACCTCACTTCATTTTGTTCCCCTTATGCTTGACTGAATTTTCACTCAGAGCTAGAAAGAAGTGGAAAATGGGATAAAAATATCCAAAGCAACTGCGGTGCTTCAATGGCAGAATTTTCAGAAGGGTCTTTCTCACTAACAAGACAGGATGTTTCCCCCCTTTAAACTGTCTAAACATAGATCTGGACATGAACGTGCATAAGTTCCAGAACAAAACCACAGGCCGTAAGTTCATCAGGCTAAAAACCTGTTTGGCTAAAAGACGAGGTAAGCACCAGGTTGCAAAACAGAGAGATGATCTGAGTCCTCCTCTAGTTTAACACAACTAAGAAGACTGTAGTTTGTGGGAAAGTCAAGTTGCACACATTGTCATCCAACTGCCTTTTAATTAATGACAGAAAGTGAGGGCAGCCATAAAACATCAGGGGAAAATACACTGGCTCTTTTTTCAGGCTGGACGTTAAGCAAGAACAAAGGTGGAGAAGAGAGAAGAGAAAAAGATGTTTGTGGGCACAATAAAAATGTGCAGGCTATAACAGCCTTTTAGGATTCTGTTGCACAGACTTAATTTGGTTAGACCAAACTACATACAGAAAAGATCCCAGACCTCCTTTATGTGTGCTAGAACAAATATACACTAGCTGCTCTCCCTTTAGAAATAAAACAGCCAGTGGTTATTTGGATCTCTCAGCACTAATAAGAATGCAGGAATCTTGGCCTTGTTGGGGGGAGCCGTGTGCTCCAACCAGTTTTAGAAGAGTTCTGGTGTGACTGAAAGCTTGCTAACTATATAGTAAAGCTAGAGTTTTGTTCTAATAAAATTATTATGCTATGATTACTTTTGGATTTTGAAGCAAATGCCTTCAGTTTGCCAGACCTGAGCAAGGCTGTCAATGATAGGAAGTTTTGGAGGACACTGATTTATAGGGTTGCCCTTAAATCACAAGCAACATGACAGCACATAACACACAGTAATTAATATATAGCTTGCTGCTCATCCCAGTGCTCAAGCCACTCCAGTTTAAATTAAAAGCAGTGCCAAGGTTTTGGTTTAGGTACTGGAAAGAGCGATTTCAAGCACATGTTTCAAATGTAGACATTTAACTGCACTTCCCTTTTCCAAGATCACCAGCAAGGTAGGATTTATGTGCTACATTACTTGAAAAGTAATGCTGTTCTTAAGCCTACTGAGTGGGCCTTAATTATCCCAAAGCTAATCTTCAATTATGCACAGAAATGATTAAACTGTAATCCCAATCACTTTTATGTATTTAAAACAAACCCTAAGAAGTTCCCACAGCTGTGGACTCCTGCATTTATTAAATCCAAGCGATACGTTTTTGGACTTCAGAACATTAACACAACTTTCTTATTTCACTCATCATTATTGTTTTGCCTTCAAGGATGATATCTCAAGATACCAGCAGCGTGATTAAGGCTATATTGGCTGACCCAAATATAACAAAATATAGAGCTTTTGCTAGGTGCTCAGTAAGCTAGATGAAAACATCTACAGCAGAGCTGATTGTGGGGCCAAAACTGCTTTCATGTAATGTGAGCCTGCCTACTGTAAAGACAACTTGTCCCCCCAACAAGAAGCCATGATTCCCATAAATACAACAGCTCAAATAAGTGCCTTTGCATTCAGCTGCTGCCAGCTGGCACACGGGCTAGCTCACAACTTCTTTCCCAGGAGACTGGCATGGTACCTAAAAGAAATTAAGGCAGGTGCCAGGCAAGTCTCAAGGGAGAGCACCCTCAAAACCATCTCTGGCTTTAGCCCTTGCTTGAAGGAATTATCAATGCCCAAAGTGCTGGTGAGCTCCGAAGCTCTTCCTTGTCGCGCTGGGAATGTCATTCCTGGTGTGACAAGGAAGAGCTTGCGAGCATGCTCCCAAGCTTCAGGCACCCATTCCCTGCACATCCCCCCAACCAGCCAGCTGAGTGGTAGTGAGGGGGAAGGCTGAAAGCGGGGGATCTCCCACTGCCACCAGGGAACTGATAGCCCTAGATCCTACAGAACTGAAAACTGTGCAGAAAAGGTCAACCAACATGATAAAGTGGTTGGTGCACCTTTCTGACAAGGAAAGACTGAAGAGGCTTTGGCTTTTCAAGTTTAGTAAAAAAGACAGTTAAGGAGGGACATGAGAGAGGTTTATAAAATTATGCATGGGGGGAGAGAAAGTAGTAGTAGAACTCAAGAAGCCTCCCCAATGAACTAGATGGATAATGGGTTCAGGACAGACAAAAGGAAATCACAGAATCACAGAGTTGGAAGGGGCCATACAGACCTTCTAGTTCAACCCCCTGCCCAAGCCAGGATGAGCCTAAAGCATCTCTGACAAAGATTCATCCAACCCCTTCTTGAAAACTGCCAGTGAAGGGGAGCTCACCACCTCCCTAGGCAGCTAATTCCACTTTTGAACTACTCTGACCGTGAAAAAGTTTTTCCTACTATCCAGCTGGTACCTTTGTGCATGTAGTTTTAGCTGGTAGCTTTGAGTCCTATCCTCTGCTGCCAACTGGAACAGCTCCTTGCTCTCCTCCAAATGACAACCTTTCTTTTTTTTTTAAATAGATTTTATTGGATGAGGTGATATAAAGTAGTTGGTTAATACATACAACTTATCCAAATTAAATCTTTCTAAATATATAACCCCACCCCCACCCCTCCCCCCTTTCTCTATTGACTTCCAACAACACTCGAACCCCCCGTTTATTCATAGAGATTATTATTTCACTATAATACAATTATATTTTGTTACCCATGGTAGAGATCTTACATATATTCCCTTCGTTAAAATCTTACTTAATAAAATTTAAAATCCCTCCAAAGACCACAATTGTCCTTTAACATCGCATTTCTTTTCCAAATATTTCTTAAACTTCTTCCAGTCTTCCAGAAAAATTCCTGGATCTTGCTCTTTCAGATTTCTAGTTAATTTGTCCATTTCGGCCATGTACAACAGCTTCCTTGTCCATTCTTCAATATTCGGTACTTCTTTTTTCCAGTATTGAGCATATAAAATTCTTGCTGCTACTATCATATAATACAACAATATCTTATCATTTCTATTAACATCTTCTAAATGTAAAGATAGTAATAACATTTCTGGATTTTTAGGGACATTGTATTGTAATATCAAAGACATTTCAGCACATATTCTAGACCAGAAGTCTCTAGCCTTTTGGCAAGTCCACCACATATGAAACAGAGAACCTTCATGCTCCTTACATTTCCAACATTTATTCAATAACTGTTTGTTAGCTATGGCTAATTTTTTGGTGTTAGGTACCATCTAGACAGCATTTTATAACCATTCTCTTTAATACTGGTACAAGTTGATTTTTTAAGGTATTTTTCCATAGTTGTTCCCATGCTTCCATCGCTATTTCCTTATTACAATTTATGGCCCACTTTACCATTTGCACCTTGACTGTTTCATCTTCTGTAAACCACTTCAATAACAACTTATACATTTTAGATATTGCTTTATTATTATCCCCCAATAATAGTTCCTCTAGTTCTGAATTTTTAATTCTAAAACCGTTCTTTCTATGTTCTGAATCAAATAAATCTTTAATTTGTCTATATTGTAACCAACCATATTTAAATGGCAACTCCTCATTTCTCTTAAGTTTCAACCCATCATTTTCTAATACTGTTAATTCTTTGAGGGCAAGCCATTCCTTTCCCTGATATTCCATATTTGGGTTGATTACTTCAGCTGGAACAATCCAAAGTGGTTTCTTTAGCTCTATAAATTTCTTATACTTGAGCCAGGTTGACAGTAGATTTCTTCTCAGGTAGTGGTGCTGAAACATTGCATCCATATTATGCTTCCCGTACCACATATATGCGTGCCATCCAAATAGTTTATTATGTCCTTCCAATGTTAATAACTTATGATTGGTCAAAGACACCCATTCTTTTAGCCACACCAAACATATCGCTTCATGGTAAAGTCTTAGATCAGGTAACTGCATTCCTCCTCTTTCCTTAGCATCACAAAGAACTTTCATCTTGACTCTTGGTTTCTTTCCTGCCCAGACAAATTCTGATATCTTCCTCTGCCATTTTTCAAATTGTTTCTTATCTTTCACAATTGGAATTGTTTGCATTAAAAACATCACTCTGGGCAGTACATTCATTTTAATTGTGGCAATTCGACCTAACCACGACAAATTTAATTTATTCCATTTTATCATGTCTCTTTCAATTTGAGTCCAGAGCTTTTCATAGTTATTCTTAAACAAGTCTATATTCTTAGCTGTCAGCTCTATCCCCAAATATTTAGTTCTGTGTACCACTTCGCAGTTTGTTAATTCACTTAATTCTTGTTGTTTCTTCTTAGTCATATTTTTAGTTACTATTTTTGACTTCTTTTTGTTTATGTAGAAACCTGCCAAATCTCCAAACTCCTTTATTTTGTCCAGCAGTCTTGGCAAGGTTTGTAGAGGGTCTTCCACTATAAACATCACATCATCTGCAAATGCTCTCAATTTGTAGGAGGATCCTTTTATTTTTATTCCTTTTATACTATCATCTTCTCTAATCCTCCTCAATAATACTTCTAAGACCATCACAAACAAAAGCAGCAATAGTGGACATCCTTGTCTGGTTCCTTTCCTTATTTCCAACTTCTCTGTAAGGTCATCATTAACACATATTGTTGCTCTTTGTAAGTTATAAATTGTTTTCACTGCTTGTATAAATTCATTACCTAGATCCATCTTCTCCATAGTTGCGAACATAAAATCCCAGTTCAAATTGTCAAAGGCCTTCTCTGCATCCGCAAAGAAAAGGCCAACTTCCTTATCAGGTCGCTTATCGTAATATTCAATAGCATTTATCACTACTCTCAAATTGTCTTTTAACTGGCAATTTGGTAAAAATCCAGCCTGATCTTCATCTATAAAATCCATTAACCATATTTTGAGCCTATCCGCCAGTATTCTTGCCATTATTTTGTAGTCATTGTTTATAAGCGATATGGGTCTATAATTTTTCAACTCTGTCAAATCTTGGCTTTCTTTTGGGATCAGTGCAATACTAGCTTCATTCCATGTATCTGGGAGACCCTTTCTTTGAAGCATATCGTTCATTACATTTTTTAAAATCAGTACTAGGTCCTCCATTACTTTATAAAATTTAGCTGTGATCCCATCAGGTCCTGGTGCTTTCCCAATCTTAGCCGCTTCAATTGCCTGTATGACTTCTTCTTCTGTTATTGGAGCATTCAGTCTCTGTTTCATCTCTTCTGGTACCTTTGGTAAGTGGGCATTCCTTAAATACCCATCTATCTCTTGTACATTCACAGATTTCTTTTGAAATAATTTAGCATAGTATTTAAAGAACGCACACTTAATTAGTTGATGATCTTTCAATTCTTTACCATCCTCCATTATTGTATTAATAATTTTCATTTCCTTCCTTTTTTTCAGTTGCCAGGCTAAATACTTTCCTGGTTTATTTGCTCCTTCAAATGACTTCTGCTTTAATGTCTTTAACTTCCATTCTAGCTCTTTATTACTAATGGCTGTTATTTGATCCTGCAATATTTTAATTTCTGTATGATCGACTTTTTTCCTGGTCTTTTCTTCAATTGTTGTTCTTTTTTATATATTTTTTCTTGAATTTCTTGCCATTTCTCCTGCTTTCTTTTCTTATCCTTACTGTTAAGTAAGGTTAAATTTCCTCTCATTACAGCCTTATAGGTATCCCATACCATCTGTGTTGAGACTTCATTGTTATTTGTTACAAAAAATTGCTTAGTTTCTTCTTTCAAATACTTCTAATTTTCCTGATTTTGTAATAAATCCTCATTTATTCTCCATCTAAATTTTCTTCGACCCATTGTCCATTTCCATAACATTGGATTATGGTCTGCGCTCACCTTTGGTAAGATTTCCACTTTTATTGTCAATAGAGTCAAATCTTTTGTTGCCCAAATCATATCAATACGTGAAAATGATAAGTGCCTTGCGGAGTAGTATGTAAATTCAGTACTTTTCAGATTTTCTTCTCTCCATACGTCTTCCAAATGTTCTTGTTGAACTAATTCAAAAAAAGTCTTTGGTAGCTTCCCTGATTTTTTAACGGTTGTCTTTGATTTCTTGTCTAACTGCAAGTCCACCACACCATTGAAACCTCCAACCAATATCATCTGATCAAATACATCCTGATCTAATTTATTCAATAAGTCTTTAAAAAAATGGTCTTTTGCTCCATTTGGCGCATAGAGAGCTATTACCAATATTTTTTTCGCATTTATATTTATTTCCACGGCCACATATCTTCCATCTTCATCCTGAAAAATTAATTTTGATTCTACAGCCTCCTTTACATAAATCACTACTCCTTTCTTCTTTTGTTTAGACGCTGATATATATTCTTTCCCCAATTGTTTGTTTTTTAAATATTTTATATCTTTATCTTTAATATGTGTCTCTTGTAGACATACTATATTACAATTTTCCTTCTTTAGCCAATGAAAAATTGTCTTTCTCTTTTGAGGTGAGTTTAGTCCATTCACATTCCAAGATATTAATTTGTACTCCATATTTTACATTTTTAATAGTCCAGGAAAGTCCTCTGCATTTTCCTGTAAATTTTTTTCCATTTGCTCCTTTGTTTTGATGATAATTCTCAAGGCTTTGTAGTAAAAGCTTAGATCTTCTGGAATTTCCCATCTATATCTGATGTCTTTGTCTCTTAGTTTCTGGGTCAATTCCCTATATTTTTTCCGCTCCTGGAGAATCCGTTTTGGGACTTCTTTCATGATCTTGATTCTACTCCCCTCCTTTATTAAAGGTTTTTCAAAATGCCTCTTAAGTATCTCTTCCTGCATTCTCTTTGTCACTAATTGCACAATAATATCTCTTGGTAGCTTTCTCTGTTGTGCAAAAGCCGAACTGATTCTGTACGCCAAATCCATATTTGCTGTTATTTCATCCTTCTCTTTCCCTAAAAATTCTGCCAATATGTCATCTGTTCTTGTGTGGTTTGAGTCTCAGATTCCTGAATGCCACGAAATCTTAACTGCTTTTCTGTCGCCTTACACTCCATCATTGCCACTCTTGTCTGAATCACTTGATTTTCATGTTTCATTTCTGCTTTTATGTCATTTGTCTTTTGTTCCACCTGCTCCACTTTTTTAGTTGTCACTTGCAAATATTCCTTTACTCCCTCTATCTTTTTTACCAGTGCAGCTACACCAGCTTGAATAACATCTCTCATCTCTTTAAAATCCTTTGCCAACATTTCTTGCATCTTCTGTAACAACTCTTTGAGATTCTCTGCCACTTTTTTTCCAGTCCTTCAATTGCAGCATCCACCGAAATTTGCCATTCCTTATCTGCTCCTTTTTTCCCAGCCATCGTGGGGCTCGGTTTTGAGCCTCCCCACGTGTCTGCTCTTTTCCTCAAATCCGTGTTGAATCGTTTAAACCTTGCCTTTTCTTAAAATTTCTTAAAGAAAAGGGGGGGGAAAGCCTTTTTAAAATCCAAAAATTTGGGTGTTTTTTCTCTATGGTACCATTGCAACGTCTCTATGATTTCTGGTTTAACTTCGTACCTTACTTAAGATGGCGCACTTCCTGTTCCTGTTACCTTCGTTGCCTCCAAGTGGTATACTTATTTTGCTTCCTTTTTCCATCAATCCTCTTCCCTTTCGCTTTGCTGTCCTTGCTAGGAATCCAGTTGTCTGCTCTGCTGTTAACTTCCCGTCTCGAGTCCCCCCTCTGCTTTCTCACGCTGGTTATCTCAGTTCTAACCGCAGTAAGTATAAACAATATTTCTTTTCAAATTTTTAGTCCTTATTTACTTCCCCAGTGTCTTCAATTTTACTCTGCTTCTATTACTAAACGTCTCTTCTTTTATATTCTGTCCATTACTTTGTTTTCCCTTGGTCTTTTTATTGCCGTTCCGTTTTTAAAGGTCTGATAACGATCTTTACCTTTGCCGATTCTGCGGGTTGTCTGTGTTGTTTCCTTTGCTTATTCTTTGGTAAAAGCTGTTACTGAAGCTTGGTTCTGACAATCTTATGGCAATTTAATGACTCCTGAGGCACTGCAGAGACAGAAGCGCGCCCTTCTCCAAGGGGACCTCAAGGTGGTGGTGGGAATCCTTGATTCAGAACCTCCTCCCTCACCGAGATCACACGCTCTCGGGGATGCGTAGTGTTCGAACCCAACTTCTCCGTGAAGTTGGGGTGGAAACGGGCGTTGGAGCACCTCGCTTTCCAAGAAAAACAGTGTCTCGGACAGCCCAAGTCTTAGGCTGCTTCAGACCGCCATGAATCCAAACCGGAAGCCCCAAATGACAACCTTTCAAATATTTAAAGAGAGCAATCATGTCCCCCCTCAATCTCCTCTGCTCCAAACTAAACATTCCCAAGGCCCTCAGCCTTTCCTCGTAGGGCTCAGTCTCCAGACCCCTGACAATTCTCGTCGCTCTCTTCTGCACCCTCTTAATTTTGTCCACATCCTTTTTGAAGTGAGGCCTCCAGAACTGCACACAGTACTCCAGGTGTGGCCTGACCAAGGCAGTATAGAGAGGGTCTATGACCTCCTGCAATTTCAACGCAATGGCCCTTTTGATACAACTCAAGACTGAGTTTGCCTTTTTTGCCACCGAATCACACTGACTGCTCATATTTAGTTTACAGTCCACTCTGTATCCCCCATCCTGTATTTGTGCTTCACATTTTTGTGGCCCAAATGTAATACTGTGCATTTATCTATGTTGAATTGCATCCTGTTCACAACCACCCACTTCTCCAGAGTATTCAAGTCTTGTTGAATTTTAACTCTATCTTCTTGGGTGTTTTCCACTCCTCCCAATTTGGTATCATCAGCAAATTTAATGAGTAGCCCATTTACCCGTTCATCCAGATCATTGATAACAATATTGAAAAGTACCGGGCACCTCACTGGACACCTCCCTCCAATCTGATGAAAAGCCATAGACCACCACTCTTTCGCTACAGACCTCTAACCAGTTCCCTATCCACTGAACTGTCCTATAGTCCAGTCTGCAGTCTTCCAGTTTACCCATTAGAATGTCATGGGGAACCTTATCAAAAGCTTTATTGAAATCCAGGTAGATCACGTCGACAAGAGTTCCCACGATCCAGTAAGCTCGTCACTCGATCATAGAAGGAAACCAGGTTGGTCTGACAAGATCTGTTGAGGACAAAACAGTGACCTGGGGAAGTCAACATGGTTTTGTCCCCAACAGATCTTGTCCAACCAACCTGGTTTCCTTCTTTGAGTGGTCCTTCAGATGCTTACAGATCAGTCCCTTTAAAATCTGCTCTAATATCTTCCCAGCAACAGAAGTCAGACTGACTGGACTGTAGTTTCCTGGGTCATCCTTCTTCCCTTTTTTAAATATTGGGATAATATTAGCTTTTCTCCAATCTTGTGGCACATCCCCAGTCCTCCAGGAGGCCTTGAAATACTTCTTTATCAAATGAATAATTAAATTGTTGAATACTGGATGGTCACTGTTTGAAACAGAATGCTGGATCTTCTTATGCTAAATGGGAGCAACTTTTCACCAATTTAAACTAACCGTTTGGAAGGGAAATGTGTTCTATTGACTTATAAGTCACATTGGAAAATTAACGTACCATTTTCTGGTTTACTGGCACATTCAGCAAGCTCAGTGGTAGGTCTGTCAACTTTCAAAAGGCTGATCCATTTTTGAATCCGACTGTTTTCTGCCACTGTAGAATTCAAAAAATCTTTTTCTTGTTCTATTTAAAAAAAAAAGACTTTAGCTAGTTTTCACACTTGCACTTAATTGGAATAGCTAGTTCTATTCTCTGTCTCCCAGTCAAACACCTCCCTTCCCAGTCACTATGACAGATGGGTGTATTGCAAGCATTAGCCTAGGCTGAGGTGTCTGGCTGTACCATATGCACTGGCAGCCGATTTGTGGGAGAAAAATGTGAAGCCTTCACCTTTCTCTGGCTCCAGAAATTATTGTACTGGTGCAATTAATACCACAAGCATAGCAGATAATGTGGAGGTAGGATCTGTGATCAAAGTTCTCTGATCAATAAAATCAGAGAGCTTCACTAATGCAAAGCTGTCTCTCTAGCAAGGGGAGCAGAGGGCTCTCTACACTTAGTGAAAGGCTTCCTCAGGAGGTGGTGGGCTCTCCTTCTTTGGAAGTCTTTAAGCAGAGGTTAGATGGCCATCTGACAGCAATGCTGATTCTGTGAACCTAGGCAGATCATAAGATGGAGGGCTGGAAGGGTTACATCGGTGCTTAGTCCTCGTGGCCCCTTCTTGCATGCCCAGGACAAGGCCAATTTTCCTCAGGTCAATTTGACTAGGGATCCTGATGTTCTGCCATCTTCTGGGCATGGAGCAGGAGTCACTGGGGTTGTGGGAAGGGGAGGTAGTTGTGAATTTCCTGCATTGTGCAAGGGGACTGGACTAGATGACTCTAGAGGTACCTTCTAACCCTATGATTCTAAAGCACAGCCCCAACATTTAGAGTGGGTGGGAATGTTGTGCCATGCCAGTGCAAGCTCCTCAAGTCTTCCCACTGTCCATAGGTCAGTAACTACCACATGCCACATTTCTGAACTTTCTGTCTTCCACATTATACTTCCTGTACAGATTCGCTAGGAGTATTTGATTGGTTTCTGGCTTAGTAAAGTATAATTTTTGAGGGCCTTTTTTATGTAATGAAACAGGTGATATTTTCTTTTACTTTCTCATCTCCCCTCCTTTTGAATACCTACTAATTTAAGCCCCTCTGTCCAAGAATTGTATGAATGTAAAAAGAGCCAGACAAAATGTGCAGGGAGCCAAACACCTTCATCATTCTGGCTTGAAGGCTGCCGTGTGTTTTCAGATTGATCCGACTCAGCAGGCCATTCCAGCTCCTCTCCAGAGTAATAAGATTCAAATGATTCATTCTCATACTGCCTGCAGCGTTCCCCTTCTTCTTCACTGAAGGACGCAAATGTATCCTCTGAATAATCTGGAATGGTACTGCTGCAGTCCCTGCTCAGCTCCATCTGCTCTGCTGTACCCTTATTCGAGTTGTCTGCCCAGCTGGTCACCAAGGTGCTAAGCTAAAAATAATAACAGTGAAATGAATTATAGTCACAGGAGGTTAATGGAAAACTACCATTCCATAAACCTATAGCACAATGAACAAAAGATAATAATGAAGAATGATGCCAGGATCACATGCATGATGGACTGTAATACCAAAACACAATTCCCAAATTAATAAATTTGGGAAGAGTGAAATACTGTCTTCATACCTGTTATAGCTTTGTAGGATGCCCAAATGTACATTACATCACCTAAACATCATGACATAAGTTATACTTCAAATTTCACCTCTAAATGTGCTTAAGGGGTTATAGTCACAATTGCACTAAGCTACTAATTCTAATCTTTCATGGCCTTTCAGTCACACTTTTTATAACTATTTTTCTCTGTACATATCTATCCAACAACTGATAGCACTTTGTGTGCCTGAAGAAGTGGGATCTACTCCACAAAAGCTTACAGTGCACCAATCAGTCTTCAACACATAGCCAAGATGCTTTGTTGCAAATATACAAAACACAGCTTGCCACTGCACTTTTTCAAAGAACAGTTGTCACATAGCATCTATACAAGCAACAAATGCTTAGTAAAAACATATTGCTTGAAGAGAACACTGACAGCATGTATCAGGGGAGGTAAATATGCATGCTACGTAAGAAATTAAATATACCAATTAGCCAAACAGTTAGTTGTGCCAGAAACCCCACAGGGTTTTCAAGGCAAGAGAATTCAAAACTGGTTTGCCAATGCCTGCCTTTGTGTAAAAACCATGGACTTCATTGGTAGTCTCCCATTCAAATACTAATCTGGGCTAATCCTGCTTAGCTTCTGAGATCAATATCACAATACAGAGAGTAACACGGTAAAAAACTTACAAAAGCAGAGAAAATCCCATGTCAACTTACTAATAAGATTTAATATATGAATCAAGGTACAAATATATGATATTTAATCGTAATCCACAACAACTTAAGTCCACAGTGGAGCTTCTTAATACACAACAATAACCTTATCAGAACTCAGACCCACAGTTGGAGTATTACGATTATGATTAAATATCATATATTTTTTAAAAGTTTAAATCACCCTAGGTGAAAATGGTCACATGGCCAGTGGCCCCACCCCTTGATCTCCAGACAGAAGGGAGTTTAGATTGCCCTCCGCGTGGTGTGGAGGGAAATCTAAACTCCCCTCTGTCTGGAGATCAGGGGGTGGGGCCACTGGCCATGTGACCATTTTCACCTAGGGTGATTTAAACTTTTAAAAAACTCCCCCCTTGTTCCAGCTGACCCAAAGTGACATCATTGAGTTCCACCACTGAGTTCCACCATCTCTTTTCCCAGAAAAAAAGCCCTGGATACGCATAACCTTACTTGTGGTTGGCTCTACTTGTTGCAGCAGCCATTTTGTAGTTGTCTCCACCATCCATGGCAGCCATTTTGTGGCTGCAGCCACCACCCTGTGTCAGAATTCCAAATGATCTTGAGTAGATGGTGTATCCATATAACTATTTCAAGTTACAGAAACTGAGCCCATCAAAATTTTAACAGGAATATGTCAACAGATATGGAAAACAAAACAATGGCCCACAGACTGGAAAACTACATTCCAGTTCCAAAAAAATGAGATGCCAAAGATTTCAGCAACTATGAGACCATCACATTAATTTCCTACAAAAAGCAAAGTGATGATCAAGATTCTACAGAAAAGACTTTCTCCATATATGGAATGAGAACTGGCAGATGTTCAAGCTGGATTCAGAAAAGGAAGAGGCACTAGAGATCATACTGCAAATTTACAATGGTTAACGGAGCACATCAGAGAATGTCAGAAGAAAACCAGCCTGTGTGTTATAGATTAAAACAAGGCTTTTGACTGTGTGGATCATGAAAAGCTATGGATGGTGTTAAAAGAAATGGGTGTGCCACAACAACTGATTGTGTTGATCAGCAACATATACTCTGGACAACAGACTACTGTTAGGACAGAACACAGGGGAACAGAATGGTTTCCAATTGGCAAAGGTGTCATATAAGGGTGTATAAACTGTATATTATCTCCTTGTCTGTTCAACCTGTATTCAGGGCATATCATAAGGAAAGCTAGATTAAATGTAGATGATGATGGGGCTACAATTAGTGTAAAGATCATCAATAATTTGAGATATGTAGATGACACCACATTACTGGAAGAAAATAGTGAAGTTTTGAAACAACTACTGATGAAAGAGAGAGAGTGCCAAAGTAGGATTACAGCTGAACATCAAGAAGATAAAAGTAACAACTATGAAAGAATGACACAATTTTAAGGTTGATAATGAAGAAACTGAAATTGTTCAAAATTTTCTGTTCTTTTGCCCAATCATCAACCAAATGGGAGTCTGCAACCAAGAAATCAGAAGGAGACTGAGACTTGGAAGGGCAGCTATAAGAAATCCTTAAAGATAAGTTTGTGTCTCCAGGGATAATCCACAGTATGATATTCCTCATTACTATGCATGGATGTGAAAGCTGGACAATAAAAAAGCTGACAAGAAGAAAACTGGTTCATTTGAAATGTGGTGCTGGAGGAGAGTTTTGCAGATACCATAGAAGGGCAAAAAGACAAGTGGGTTTTAGATCAAATCAAGCCTGAATTCTCCCTAGAAGCAAAAATGACAAAACTGAGACTATCATATTTTGGTTACATCATGACAAGGCAAAACTCAGTGGAAAAGACAATAACACAAAGAAAACTTGAAAGCAGTAGGAAAAGAGGGAGATCCAAAAGATCCAAAATGAATTGATTCAATAAAAGAATCCACAGCCTCCAGTTAGCAAAACGTTTCGGAAGTTGTTAATTCATAGGGTTGCGTAAGTCAGAAGCCACTTGAAGTACGTAACACACACACTATACACACTGGCATACAGCAGTGGTTCTCAAGTGTGCTAAGTTATAAAGGATGCATTTTATGTAAAGCATGCATCCTTTATGTAAAGGATGCATTTTAAGTAAAATAAGTTTAGCATTGATAAGCACATATGGCACATATTTCAGTTTTTCACAAATATTTCTGGTCCCCCTCCCCAGTTACATTTCCATGGCTTCAAACTTTCTGGAAATGTTTCATTTTCAGTAGTGTCATTAATGTACACAGAGATTCGGGGAATAACGTAAACCAGACAAGTCCCTCTCCCAGACCACCTGCAAACAAAAATGCAAACTACATATTACACTGAAGACCTACAAGCAGATCCTCAACAAGTAGTTCATCCTTAAAAAGCAGTCATATGGGAGGCAGAGAGGTTGGACTATTGTCATAACACTGGGGAAGGTGATTATTAAGTCTCACTCCACCTTAGTTTGCTTGTTGTGGGGATAATAATAGCATACCTTGTAAACCGCTCTGAGTGGGCATTAAGTTGTATACAAATCAAATGTTGTTGTTATTAATCCAACTGAAACTAGTCCTCCCAGACTGCCATTAGAACAAGCAAGGGAAATAGATGAGGAAAAAGAGGTCTTTCCCCCTAGAATGGCTAGTAGAAGCCCAGGGTATGTTCATTCAGTCAGGGGAATAGTGTCAGGAAGTCAGTTGCAGGGGAGGCCTCTTCAAGTACTGTGTGTCAGGTCCAGACTGCTTTCTTGTATGCCTTTGCTTAACTGACTCCATTTTAATCCTTTCAGTGTGTAAGTGCTCTCTTCCAGGTGCCAAGGTTCCCAGGCAGCTATCTCGCAGAAAAGGATTGTTTTGGCTACCGACGTTCCACCAAGAACCGGCCTTGGGAGCTTCTCGCTCTTCCGACTTCAAAGGGGTTGTTTTGAGAACTGTGGGGGGAGGTTGGGCCTGCTGTGATCTGTTACTCTGTACCTCATGCTTTGCCTGTCATTGGTAACAATGCATATGTACCATCCTGAATTTTGTATTCAGGCTCGTGGACTATAATGAACTAATTCTTCAGTAAAAGCCTTTTGGAAACAATGGACTGTTGTCTAATTGCAGGAGGTAGTCTGGAGTAAGAACGTTATCTAGCCACAAGTCTGACATTTTGTTACCAATCAAATTTTCCAATGCCTAAGCCGGATCAGACGGAATCCAAAGCTGTCCCGGTCAGGGATCCTTTGTTTGACCCGTATGCCTCCCCCGGCTCTCAAGGCTCGGACTCTCAAATACCTGCACCGAGGGAGAATAACTCCTCGGTTACAACGATCTATACCCTTGCTCCAAGCAGGGCTGATACTCAGCCTCGGGCCACAGCTCTCCCACTGCTGTCGCTGCCTACCCCAACACAGTGGGGTGCGAGACCAAGGGAAACGAGGGATCGGAGGGCCAGCGCGGTGTTCACGCATTTACAGCTGGATAGTCGGCGTAGCCTGGAATCCATCCCCGAGCAAACCGGTGATCAACCTTGGCTATATTGGAATAGGTCGACCGAACAATCGGAGTGGGACACATCCCGCCGTGGCACCCTGAGTTGGGATTATGCGGAAGTCGCCCCGTGGTCAGGGCAACAAGAAGTAAGTGAGCACCAGTGGGTGCAACTGCAGAGCAGGACGATAGCCATTGACTCAGGAATTTCGGCAATCACCGGCCTGACAAAAGGAGTTTTAGCCGCGAGGTCCCAAGAGGAGCGAGGAGACGAGACACCCTTGCCTTGGCAGCAAACGCTCACCACGGGATCGCGGACTGAAACTAGGCAAACCTCGCAGACTGCCGGAGCGGCTGAGGGAGAAGAAACTATGGATAGAGTGCAGCTTTTGGAAAACAGACTCATAAATATGGAAGAAAGTTTGGCTAGTGCCGTCCACCTGCTGTCAGTGTTAGTTGCGGGGGACAGCGGTCGTGATCGGCCCGCTGGATTACCAGACATCAGTCAGAGTTTGGCCAACCTTCAAACGCTCCTACCTCGGCCGGGGGGTCCTGTTCAACCCTGGCCGCAGCAGCCACCAGAGACGGGAGAGGATGACTCGGTTACCGGAGAAGGACCCGGCCCAGATAACCCGTGTCCAGATGATTCCCATCCTGACCAACCGGTCAGACCAGGTGACGATGGGACCAGTGGAGGGGGTGACGGGCTGCAGCCGGGAGATCCCCGTCCCACCACTCCTACCAACGGCGGGGGAGAACCGCTACAGCCGGCGGCCCCGCTTCTCCCTCCAACCACGACGCAAGCGGACCAGCCGGTAGCCCCTCCACCTACAGCGCAAGCGAACCAACCGCCAACCATACCAGGGACGGGACCAACGCCAGGGCCTCGAGGGGATACGGTACCTCTCCAACCCATTTCTCCCCATCCGCTACCATTATGGCCGGCCCCTCATCAGCCGCTGCCTAGAGGGGAACCAGCACCCGTTCGGCCAACGCGACCTATCCCGAGAGGACTCCCCCAGCCGCTTCCAGGAGTGCCTCCGCCGCGCCAGCCGCAACCGTACCAGCCGCAACCGCACCCGCAGCAACCTCTACCACAGCTGCCGCCAGCTCCACGACAACCTCCTTTACAACTCGGCCCACTCGATGTCTATCCAATGCCGGCACCGGCCCCTCGACAAGACCTACCAATGGGTTGGGTCAAGTTGGATGCTACGTTCGATGGGGACCCTTCCAAATTGGGATTTTTTCTAGTACAAGTAGTGCAATTTTTTAATCGTTGGGGGCACCTTTTCGGAAGTGAAGCTAGTCAAATCGAACATCTGGGGTCACGTCTTCAAGGCAAAGCAGCTGACTGGTATGTAGGACTGTATAACGTGGGGGCCCCGGAGTTAGATACACTCCAAGGGCTGGTAGACGCAATTCGAGCTCAATATGAGGATCCCCTAGAAGAAACCAGAGCCCGAACAGAATTACAGGCTATCAGGCAAGGCAGCATGTCGGCTAGAGACTATGCCGCAAAATTCCGACAACTCGCTGCCAAATGCCCAAGGTGTGAGGAATCCACCAAGATTATCATGTTTAAACAGGGTTTGAACCCTAGATTGCTGGACAGAGCTTTAATGCAAGATAATCCTCCTACGCTGTTAGGGTGGATACAATTGACCTGTGAAGTAGAAAACCGTCTGATGGAAGTTCGTTAGGTGGAGCAACACCAACAACCTCCGGGCCAAAGACGCTCCTCCACTCCTGCTCGAGGGAGCCGGGGGGCTGGCTACGCTATCCGTGGAGCGAGAGATGCTAGATGGCAACAAGGATTGTGTTTGCAGTGTGGACAAAGTGGTCATTTTGCAGCGCAATGTCCTTATAGGCCTGTGCAAAGACCTCTGCTCCAACTCAGACGCCCAGCCCCCGCTGCCTACCTGGCGCCACAGCGCCCTACCCCAGCCCCCAGAACGGCAAGAGGTAGGGGAGCGCCGAGAAGAAATCCCCCTGAGAGGGGGCTAGAACTGGAAGAAGTTATGGAATATGATCCAACGGCGATGGCGGGAGGGGAGAATCCAGAAAGCCCCTCCTCGGGAAACGAAATGGATCTGTCGTGAAAGGACCCAAACGGCAGATCAAACCTCAGTCAGTTCCGGTTCCGAACCGACCGTATGGGTCCATACTCTTCATACCAGTAACTTTAGTGAATTCTGACAGAAAGATGCACATCCGGGTGCAAGCCCTCATTGATTCGGGCTGCTCTAGAGACATTATTGCACCAGCCTTGGTAAACGGACTAGTACTCCCTGTCAAAGAATTAGACATACCGGTCATTTTCGAGCAAATGGATGGCACTAACATGAATCCAGTGACTACAGAAACCATGCCAATCATCACAGGCATGGGGCAACATTGGGAAAAAAGATCTTTCGTTATTAGTGCCACAGCAAAGTACCCCTTGATCCTGGGGAGCCGGTGGTTATGCGATCATAACCCCTACATCAACTGGGCAGAGGGAAGCATCACATTCACCCATGAGTCATGCAAAAGTCATCGGTGGGATCAAAATTGGGGAAAAGATCCGACCACAACCGAACCGGCTCTCCTCTCCCAGGAAGAAATCAACCTAATACCCAAACAATACAGGGCGTACACCCAAGCCTTCACAGAAGAAGAAGCCAACTCGTTACCTCCTCATAGGAGGACAGACTGTGCTGTGGAAATTTTACCTGGCGCCTTGATGCCCAAAGGCCGCCTATACCCTATGAGTCCCAACGAAAGAGAGGAGCTCCGCAAATTCATCGACCTCAACCTTCAAAGAGGATTTATTCGACCAGCTAACAGTCCCCATGCAGCGCCAGTACTTTTTGTAAAAAAGAAAGATGGGGGCTTGAGATTATGCACGGACTTTCGAGGTCTTAATGCGGTCTCTTCCAGCAATGCCTACCCTATTCCGCTCATAAGAGATCTACTGAACGTCGTGGCTCAAGGTAAGATCTTTACGAAATTAGATTTGAAAGATGCTTACTTTCACGTTCGTATTCGGGAAGGGGATGAATGGAAAACGGCCTTCAACACATCACTCGGCCAATTTGAATACTTAGTTATGCCTTTCGGCCTGGCCGGAGCCCCCTCAGTTTTCATGTCCATGATTAATGAGGTACTGCATGAATTCCTCTATAAAGGTGTAGTGGTGTATCTGGATGATGTGTTAATTTACTCAGAAACTGAAGAGGAACACGTAGAACTGGTAAAGAGAGTCTTAACCACCCTCATGAATAACCAGTTACCTATTAAACTCTCCAAATGTGAATTTCACAAAACGGAACTCACTTACTTGGGCTATTGTATTTCTAGAGAGGGTTTGAAAATGGATCCAAGTAAAATACAGGCAGTACTAAATTGGCAAACCCCCACAACCCGCAAAGAATTACAATCCTTCTTGGGCTTTGCCAACTTCTATAGAGAGTTCATTGCAAATTTCGCCCAAATCACACTCCCCCTAACTGAACTGTTGAAAACCAAAGATAAGGGGGACCAAGCCAAAAAGCCAAGTGCAAAACTGGCTTGGACGGCGGAATGCCAAACGGCGTTCGATCACCTTAAAACGCAGTTTGTATCAGAGCCCGTTCTACAACACCCCGACGAAAGTTGCCCGTTCATAGTACAGGTCGATGCCAGCGACACGGCAATTGGGGGTGTACTGCTACAACGGGGGGCGGATGAAAAGCTCAAACCCTGCGCCTTCCTTTCCAGGAAATTTTCGGAATCGGAAAGGAATTGGAATGTATGGGAGAAAGAAGCCTTTGCTGTAAAAGCGGCTCTCACTACCTGGAGACATTGGTAAGAAGGAGCCCGCCATCCGTTCGAAGTCTGGATGGATCATAAAAATTTAGAAGCCCTGTGCAGCCCTCGCAGGCTGAACGCCAAACAACTGAGATGGGCGGAATTTTTCTCTAAATTTGATTTCACATTGAACTTCCTCCCTGGGAAAACCAACTTCTTAGCGGACGCTCTATCACGCATGCCCCAACACAAAAGCAAAAGGGAGGAGACAATAGACACAGTCTTCTCACCTACGCAATTAGGGGGCGTTGTGACAACACGCAGCCGCACCACCCGCTTTCCCCAACCTGACCAGGGATGGAGAGAAAAATTAAAAGCTGAAGTGGAAAAGGAGGGGGAAGATGTGCCCAAAGACAAACTGCAACAATCCAATCAGGGGGAATGGCTCTGGGGAGATCGCTTCTATGTACCCAAAAGCTTAAGGAAAGAAGTGTTACAACGCTGTCACGATGCTCCCACAGCGGGACATTATGGGTACTTAAAAACACTTCATTTGGTACAGCGCCAATTTTGGTGGCCGGGCATGCGCAAAGACATTTCACAATATGTAGCGTCTTGCCCCATCTGCCTCAGCGCCAAATCCCGAAAAGGAAAACCTCCGGGACTCCTACAACCCCTAGAAACGCCAAGCCGACCGTGGGAAATAATTTCCATGGACTTTATCACAGACTTGCCCCCCTCCAAGGGACACAATTGTATCTTAGTCGTGGTCGATTTATTCTCCAAGCAAGCCCATTTTATACCCTGTACTACTATTCCTTCGGCTAGAAAGCTAGCCGACATCTTTATAAAAAACATTGTAAAAATACATTCTTTTCCATCCAAGGTGATCTCGGATCGCGGCAGACAGTTCGTTGCCAACTTCTGGCGGGAGCTTTTACAACTACTGGGTATTGAACAAGGTCTGAGTTCAAGCCACCACCCAGAAACAGACGGACAGTCAGAAAAAACAAATCAGATATTAGAACAATTCCTGCGCTGTTATATTAATTTCCAACAGGACAATTGGTTTGATTTGCTCCCCTTGGCAGAATTCTCGTATAATAACAGTGTGCATGCCTCTACGGGAGAAACTCCCTTCAAAATCGTCTATGGCTTCCACTTCAAGCCCTTCCCATTCGAGGCGCTTCCTCCCCCTACTACAGCCTCCAACGACGTCACCGAATGGTGGGGGGAAGCAGCCCAACAGTGGACGCAGATTAAGAAACATCTCATCAAAGCCAAACAGGATTACAAAAAATACGCTGACCGCCACCGCGCGGCAGAATGGGAATTACAGCCGGGTGATCTGGTCTACCTTTCCACAAAGAATTTGAAAACAACCCAAACCAGCCGCAAGCTAGCGTTGAAATTTTTAGGTCCGTTTCCTATTTGCAAAGTAATCAACAAAGTGACTGTTGCTCTAAATCTGCCAAAGAATCTTCGTCATGTACATGATACCTTCCATGTAAGTTTGTTGAAAAAAGCCCCTCCTGCTAATCAATGGCACACCCGTGCACCTCCAATCCCCACTCTGATCGATGATCAAACCCACTATGAAGTACAACAAATACTGGACTCTAAAATACAAAGAAATCAGTTATTTTATCTCATTAGGTGGAAGGACTTTGACTCTGGGTTTGATGAATGGGTGAACTCTGTACATGTTCATGCCCCTAGATTAGTTAAGGCGTTCCACTCCCGCTACCCACAGAAACCTGGAGGGGGAGCATCTTAGAGGGGGCAGAATGTCAGGTCCAGACTGCTTTCTTGTATGCCTTTGCTTAACTGACTCCATTTTAATCCTTTCAGTGTGTAAGTGCTCTCTTCCAGGTGCCAAGGTTCCCAGGCAGCTATCTCGCAGAAAAGGATTGTTTTGGCTACCGACGTTCCACCAAGAACCGGCCTTGGGAGCTTCTCGCTCTTCCGACTTCAAAGGGGTTGTTTTGAGAACTGTGGGGGGAGGTTGGGCCTGCTGTGATCTGTTACTCTGTACCTCATGCTTTGCCTGTCATTGGTAACAATGCATATGTACCATCCTGAATTTTGTATTCAGGCTCGTGGACTATAATGAACAAGCCTTTTGGAAACAATGGACTGTTGTCTAATTGCAGGAGGTAGTCTGGAGTAAGAACGTTATCTAGCCACAAGTCTGACACTGTGGCCCTGATCCAGACCCCTCCCCCCCAAAGCTGCTTTTTGCCATCAAACTACACAATGGGGGATCCAAACACAAAATCAGTTTCACTGGGAAAGAGTTAAGGTCCATGGTGCAGCTGAGTGTGATAGTAAAACAAAGAGCACAGGGAAGGCTGTGAGGGCAGGGAGATAAGGCTGGGCAATGACATGGACTCCAATCTTCAACGGCTTTAGCAGAGAGGAACAGAGTTCTGCTGGATGTGGAAGGGGACAGGATTCCAGCGAGGTGATTTGTAGAGGGGTATTACACACCACACTTTCCATTAACGCAGTGCAATATGGCAAGAGTTTAACAATGCAGCGGTCACACAACTAACAATACCTGCACTTCAATTTTAAACTTGTTTAGTTTGTCCCAAGTCCCATGAATTGCACTATAAATTAATTAACCTAAGCAATTTGGCAAATTTGAAAGAAATGGACAGTACAAGTCGTGAACTATGCAAGTTTGGCCTCATATTGTCCATTGGCTATAAGGAACCATGCTGTAGCCAGACAAACATTGGCAAGAAACAAATACAGTCTTAATGAACAGCAGCTCTTTCTATAGTTTTCAGAATCAGGACTGCTTCACATATAATAGTTTAGCAGGTATGCTGCATCTACATGACAGCTGCCCAAAGCGTAGCCCACAATAACTGGCCAAAATTCTTCAATGCTTGTTTTGTATGGCTTTGGTTCTAAAAAATCCCAAGCATTTGAATGCACTCACCAAGACACCTGCCACCTTTCCCACTGCAGCCCTATGTGCCTGCTGCCCCATTCCTCCCCCCCCCAGCCAGTTCTCCTAAGCAGCAGTAAGCAAATCCTTTTTTCCTTAACAAGTATAGCAGTAATAATTTTTCTTTGGATGTCATCCAAAGGTTGCTGCATATGTTCTTGCTCTGGGAAAGGAGCATTATACAAGAGAGGATCAATCACCTTTTACAATGAAACTATAAAACCCACACCTGCTCTCATGTGCCAACTATGTCCATCTGCTCTGTACACTGGACAAACCAGCCAACCTCTGCGCAAAAGAATAAATGGACACAAATCTGACATTAAAAATGGCAACATCCAGAAACCAGTGGGAGAACACTTCAATCTACCAGGACATTCCATCAAGGGCTTAAAGGTCACCATAGTTCAACAGAAACCTTTCAAAAACAAAATCCAACGGGAAGCTGAAATTCATATGTAAATTTGATTCAGACTTGGATTGAATAGACTATGAATGGTTATCTCATTATCAGAAGTAACTGATCTCATTAACAGAAGTAAACTGATTTGCATCTACTCCTCCCTCCCTTCACCACCTATATATATCTTCTTACCCTCCATGCATCTGACGAAGAGAACTGTGGTTCTCTCAAAAGCTTATGCTACAGTAAAGTTGGTTAGTCTTAAAGGTGCTACTGGACTCTTTACTATTATTTTATCATAATAGTGTAATCGTACACTCCAGTGCAAAACTAGAAGTAGCCATACTGGGCTACTACTGCTCACTGTCAACTTTAAAACTGGGTATTTCCTCAGTAGTCATTACTTTTGCCTTAATGTTCAGCTGTAATCCTGTTTTGGCGCTTTCTCCTTTAACCTTCATCAGTAGTTGTTTCAACTACTTCACTATTTTCTATTTAACATGGTGTTTGTTATCTGCATATCTCAAAATTGTTAATGTTCCTTCCACCAGTTTTTACTCCACCTTCTTCTACATCTAATCCAGTTTTTCTTATGATATACTCTGCATAGAGGTTGAACAGGTAGGGAGATAATATGAATCCTTGTCTGACACCTTTGTCAATTGTAAACCATTCTGTTTCCCCATATTCTGTCCTAACTGTAGCCTCTTGTCCAGCGTACAGGTTGCACATCAAAACAATCAGATATTGTGCCACCCTTATTTCTTTTAACACTCTCCATAGCTTTTCATGATCCACACAATCCAAAGCTTTGCTGTAATCTATAAAACAGAGGCTAATTTTCTTCTGAAATTCCAGTCTAAACCCGTTGATTTCGCTGGAATAACCCTACAAAGCACTGCACTACTACTGCTCTGTAATTTGTTACTCTGACGCCCGGCAACTGAAGCAAAGAATGAGGGGCTAAATCGTCCCACCCCCACCCCCCAATGCTCCGGAGCTTTTAAACGCTGCAGCATTAACAAAGCAAGGAAGAGCTAAAGAGGAACCCCGGGGCCCTTTTATCTGGAAGGATGGAAAGGAGGGCAAAAGGACTCTTTCTCTCTCTCCCCCCCCGCCCCCAAGACAGTCAGGAGGAGGAGACCCCAGTATCGTCAAGCCCACGGAGGCACAGCAGATATCCCTATCAGAAAGGCTTCTCACCCGACGTAACTTCGAAGCAGGGTCCGTAGGCCTCTCCCGTTGCCATGGTTCCCGGGGAGCAACGGCGCCTCGCTCTTTGCCTTCCCCTCGCTCGAGATGCCCGCGCACTTGTGTTCCGCATGCGTTTCTCGCTCACCCCAGGAGGATCGCGAGAGACGCAAAAGAGGCGACTCTATTTTGGCTCTATTTTGGGCAGGATGAGGTTGTCTCTTCTTTATATTCCTTTGAGGGGCTTTGTGTTGCCAGAGTTCTCTACACAAACCACAAATAAGGCTATCTCTGTAATATACAGAAAACCAACAGGAGACTGCAACAATTACTCAATATATGATTTATAGATTTTGTATATACAAAGTGCAAGTGCTATATGTGCAAATTACAATATATGTGCAAATCTATATATCACTTTCATAATGTAAGCTATTTTAGCAACTATTAACAGATCATATTTAAGGTAAACATTGCCATCTTCACAATATTTTCTACATGATGTTTCCTTTTTACAGGGTCCAACAACCAGCTCCTGAGAGACTGTATTTATGGTAGGTATTGCTGAACCATATAGTCCAAATAGTTCAATCAGTTATCTTATTCTCTTTTTTTGTAGGCATAAAGATACAGCAACACCCGGAATATCCCAGGTCAAATGTAGTCTATGGTTCCCTACACAGCAAACAGAGAAGCGTGGTGGGATGGAGAAGATAACCAAGGATCCTATGGCATCTTAAAGACTAAGAAATAAATTTTGTCTTAGTCTGGAAGATGACACAAGACATGTTGCTGCAGCAGATCAAGATGGGTTATCACTTTGGACATGCGCGTGCACACAGTAACAGGCACAGACAGGAGAACAAATGGATGCAAACCAGCCCTTAGAAATAGAAACATTCAGGAGCAACATGCTGTCTGTTTAGGGTTGCCAACTCCAGCTTGGGAAATTCCTGGAGATTTGGGGACAGATTCTGGGTTCAATAGCAAGCTGCCAGATCTCGATCAAAGAGTGTCAAAGAGACGCTAATAGAAGCTGCTGAGTTGGAATTAGGATTGCAACTGCGCACTGGGAAATTCCTGGAGAGTTGAGGGGTGCAGGGAGGAAAGGAGGGGTTTGGGAATGGGAATGTGAGCAAAAGCACCGCCATTTTTTTCTTGCTAGCTTGAAATACAAAGAAGCTTTCGTCTGGTCTTGAGTGTAACTGTACAGAGAAATGCTTGGCCAGCAAGACCAGAAGCAATAAACAACTGCTGGTTGAAACCAGCTAGATAACATGGGAAAGTTTCACTTACAGCTGAGAAAAGAGGATGGGCCTTTTGTCTCAGCAAGAAGGTGGGCTTTGTCTCGAAATGGAGCAAGGGGTATACAAAGATCCTCCCTGCCATTTTAGAATGGGCTCAGGGTGTTTTTACTGGCTTGAAACTCTGTACCCCTTTTATTCCTGGAATAAAATATTTTCCTCTTCAGAGCTCTCCCAGTCTTGGTGTAATCATTGGGCAAAGCACCAGGTCACAAACCTTGCTATAATGCCATAGACTCCACCCTCCAAAGCAGCCATTTTCTCCAGGGGATCTCTGGGAGAGCTGCAGGCCCCATCTGGAGGTTGGCAACTGGCTTCCTTTACAAATTAATACTGTCACACTTGGCCTCAGTCAAGAGGATTTAGCTTGCTGTTTAGAGAATTTGGTTCTCCTAATAGGTTTGTGCCCTCAATTCAGTTTGCTTTGCCAATTAATGCTCAATCGAGAGTGGCACACATCCCTTCTGATAATGGGATCGCTTCCTTTTTTATTTGGATCCTTAATTTCATTTGCATGCTACAAAAATAACACACCCATGTTTTGGGATGCTGGGTCTTCTGGCCTCTCTAATAATTCCATTTCCTCGCACTTCTTCTGCTTATGCCAGTGTGTACTGAGATAGCTCTGGCTCATGGAAACTTGGGCCACAGCAACATTACGATCCTAACCAGAGTTACCTCCTCCTGAGCCCTTTGACTTTAATGGGTTTAGAAGTCTATTTAAGATTGTGTTGTTAATCTTTAAAGCACCCTATCTTTAGCATTTTATTATTTAGTTATATGGAGGATATTTAATATAATATGCATTTTTAAAAGTTACCCTTACCAGAAGGATCCAGAGGAGTTAGCCGTGTTAGTCTGTAGTAGCAAAATCAAAAAGAGTCCAGTAGCACCTTTAAGACTAACCAATTTTATTGTAGCATAAGCTTTCGAGAATCAAGTTCTCTTCGTCAGATGCATGGTACACAGTTTCTGTACCATGCATCTGACGAAGAGAACTTGATTCTCAAAAGCTTATGCTACAATAAAATTGGTTAGTCTTAAAGGTGCTACTGGACTCTTTTTGATTTTCCTTACCAGAAGGAGGCATTCATATCTGTTCTAACCTGCATACCAACAGAACAAAAAGGCACTCAGACGGTGCTCAGACCCATTGCATCATTACGTTCCATTAAAAAGAAGCAAGCTCCATTCCCAAATGAAAGACATTTCTGCTGAAGGTGTCAGGAATTTTGAAGAGTTAGCAACACTGTGCGGGTTTTGGAGTTAAGTCGCAGTCTGAAGACAATTCCCCCGTGCACCTGTCAAGACTAGGAAATGAGGCCTGTTGGATTCTTTTCTATCTTCTTTAGTAGCAAGAAGGGCAAACAACAGAAACCTTTCAGAAGTCGAAGACCAGTAAGTCTGTTGCAACAAAGCCATCTGAAACAGACTGACACCATTTTAAGCCTAGTGAAGGTAACGATGTCATTCTGGATCAGATTTCATTGTAAATCAATCAGTGCTTTCCGTACAGTTTATGCTCCTCCTCACTGCTTGAATTCTGAAACGCTGTTACTCAGGAGGACAACGGGCAAGTCCCATTTGGAGGTTAAGGCCTGTAAAAATGTGTGGAACCAGGCTGTGCTGACTAAGTGATATGCATTCAAAACAAGCTCTGAGGTCTCTTTTTAGTCTTACATATTCTAGAGATAAGTAGCCCTAGTACTGCAAATGGAGTCATTATCTTGTTAAGACTAGGGTTATCAGTCTCCGGATGGGATCTGGAGATCTCTCAGAATTACAGCTGATCTCCAGACTGCAGAGATCAGTTCCCCTGGAGGGAGTGCATTATAACTCGCTGAGGTCCCTTCCCTCCCCAGACGCTACTTCCAGATCTTCAGGAATCTCCCAGCCCAGAACTGGCATCTCTAGTTAAGATGTTAAAACAAAAAGAGGCCACTCTAGGGAAAAAACAAACTTGAGACAAGACGTGGTGTCAGCCCATCCAACTGGAGGTACAATCAATTATCAACAAACAGTAATCTCCTTGAATGAATAATTCATACGAAAGTTATACAGTATAAAATGTCAAGTGCATCAAATAATCATCAAGACTTCTATATTCCTTACAAAATCTCATATATATAAGTACTATATGCACTATAAATACAATCCTACAGACCCATCAATGTTCCTATGCATTCAGTGAATACAGTCAGTGTAATAAATATACAACCATAAATACAATAAATACATATAAATACACAATACATATTATGGCCACTGTTCAAAGTCATTTAATACATCTTTTAGAGTCCAGTAAAAAGTTTTCTTCTATTGTAGAGATGCCAGGATGAAGATCTTAAAGAGACAGAAGCCATTGGTGGCAAACGGACTGGTAATTCCCATGTATACAAAATTCAGTTTTTTATGATATCTTTATGCTCTTATTCCAAGTTGGACCATCACATACAAAGGGGGTACAGCGCCCCCCCCAGCCCAACAAGAAGCCAGCAAACTTAGTTTGTTTTGTGCATAGAACTTTATCAAGGGCGTGATAATAATCCAAACCCAAATCACACGAAAGGAATTTCAACACATCCACATCACACCAAGGGAATTTCTTTTTTTTCCTTTTTTCCCCTTTTTTTTAAAATAAAATTTTTATTGGATGAGGTAATATACAATCATTACTTAATACAATACATTTATCCAATTTAACTCTTCTATATGTCTATATACCCCACCCCTCCCCTCCCCCTTTTCTTTGTTGACTTCCAACAGCACTCGAGCCCCCCATTTATTCATAGATATTATTATTGTTACACTATATTGCTAATATTTATACCATGGTATAGATCTTAATATATTTTCTTTCGTTAAAGTCCTTTGTATAAAATTTAAAGTCCCTCAAAAGACCACAATTGCCCTTTAACATCGCATTTCTTTTCCAAATACTTCTTGAACTTCTTCCAATCTTCCAAGAAAATTTCTGGATCTTGCTCTTTCAGATTTCTAGTTAGTTTGTCCATTTCTGCCATGCACAACAGCTTCCTTGTCCATTCTTAAATATTCGGTATTTCTTCTTTTTTCCACTACTGAGCATATAGAGTTCTTGCTGCTACTATCATATAATATAGCACTATCTTATCATTTCTATTAACCTCTTCTAAATGTAAAGATAATAACAACGTTTCTGGATTTTTTGCAACATTATATTGTAATATCAAAGACATATCAGCACATATTTTAGACCAGAAGTCCCTAGCCTTTTGACAAGTCCACCACATATGAAACAAAGAACCTTCATGCTCTTTACACTTCCAACATTTGTTTGACAACTGTTTGTTAGCAATGGCTAGCTTTTTCAGTGTTCAGTACCACCTATACAACATTTTATACCCATTCTATTTAATACTGGTGCAAGCTGATATTTTAAAGGTATTTTTCCCTAACTGTTCCCATGCTTCCATAGTTATTTCTTTATTACAGTTTATAGCCCACTTTACCATTTGAACTTTTACTGTCTCATCTTCTGTGAACCACTTCAATAACAACTTGTACATTTTAGATATTACTTTAATATTATCTTCCAATAGTATCTCTTCCAAGTCTGAATTTTTAGTTCTAAAACCTACTTTTCTTTGCTCTGAATCAATTAAGTCTTTGATTTGTCTGTATTGTAGCGAACCATATCTAAATGGCAAATCCTCATTTCTTTTAAGCTTCAATTGATCATCTTCTAGTACTGTCAGTTCTTTGAGGGTAAGCCATTCTTTCCCTTGATATTCCAAATTTGGATTAACTACTTCAGCCGGCACAATCCAAAATGGTTTCTTTTCTTCTATATATTTCTTGTATTTGAGCCAGGTTAACAGTAAATTTCTTCTTAAGTAGTGGTGCTGAAACATTGCATCCATTTTATATTTTTCATACCGCATATATGCATGCCATCCAAATATTTTATTATGTCCTTCCAATATTAGTAACTTATGATTGGTCAAGGTTACCCATTCTCTAATCCACACCAAACATATCGCTTCATGATAAAGTCTTAGATCAGGTAGTTTCATACCTCCTCTTTCCTTCGCATCACAAAGAACTTTCATTTTCACTCTTGGCTTCTTTCCTGCCCAGACAAATTCCAAAATTTTTCTCTGCCATTTTTCATATTGCTTTTTATCTTTCACTATTGGTATTGTTTGCATTAAAAACATCATTCTGGGCAGCACATTCATTTTGATCGTGGCAATTCGACCTAACCACGACAAATTTAATTTATTCCATTTTATCATGTCTCAATTTGAGTCCAGAGCTTTTCATAATTATTCTTGAATAAATCTATACTCTTAACTGTCAGCTCTATCCCCAAATACTTAGCTCTGTGTACCACTTCGCAGTTTGTTAAATTATTCAGTTCCTGCTGCTTCTTCTTGGTCATATTTTTTGTTATTATTTTTTATTTCTTTTTGTTAATGTAGAAGCCAGCCAAATCTCCAAACTCTTTTATTTGATCTAACAATCTTGGCAGGATTTGTAGAGGGTCTTCCACTATAAACATCACATCATCTGCAAATGCTCTCAGTTTGTAGGAAGACCCCTTTATTTTTATCCCTTTTATAATATCATCCTCCCTGATCTTCCTCAATAATACTTCCAAGACCATCACAAACAAAAGCGGCGATAGTGGACATCCTTGTCTAGTTCCTTTCCTTATTTCAGATTTCTCTGTTAGGTCGTCATTGACACAAATTGTTGCTCTTTGTAATTTGTAAATTGTTTTGACTGCTTCTATAAATTCGTTGCCTAAGTCCATCTTCTCCATAGTCGCAAACATAAAGTCCCAGTTCAAATTGTCAAAGGCCTTCTCTGCATCCGCAAAGAATAGGCCAACTTCTTTATCAGGTCGCTTATCATAATATTCAATGGCATTTATCACCACTCTCAAGTTGTCTTTTAATTGTCTATTTGGTAAGAATCCAGCCTGTTCATCTTCTATAAAATCCAGTAACCATATTTTAAGTCTTTCTGCGAATATTCTTGCCATTATTTTGTAATAGTTGTTTATAAGCGATATGGGTCTGTAATTTTTAACATCTGTCAGATCTTGATTTTCTTTTGAGATCAGAGCAATAGTTGCTTCATTCCACGTATCTGGGAGGCCTTTTCCTTGAAGCATTTCATTCATTATATTTTTGAAAAATCAGTACTAGGTCCTCCTTCATTACTTTATAAAATTTAGCTGTGATCCCATCAGGTCCTGGTGCTTTCCCAATCTTAGCCGCATCAATTGCTTCTATGATTTTGTCTTCTGTAATTGGAGCATTCAGTCTCTGCTTCATCTTTTCTGGTATCTTTGGTAAATGAGTATTCTTTAGATACCCCTCTATTTCTTGTAAGTTTACTGATTTCTTCTGAAATAACTTAGCGTAATATTTATAAAATGCGCGTTTAATTGAATGATGCTCTCTCAACTTCTTGTCATCTTCTATTATTCTATTAATGATTTTCCTTTCCTTCCTTTTTTTCAATTGCCAGGCTAGATACTTTCCTGGTTTATTTGCTCCTTCAAATGATTTCTGCTTTAATGTCTTTAATTTCCATTCTAGCTCTTTATTACTAATGGCTGTTATTTGGTCTTGTAATATTTTAATTTCCTGTATAATCGACTTTTTCCCAGATTTTTTCTTTAACTGTTGTTCTTTTTTATAAATTTTTGTTGTATTTCTTGCCATTTCTCCTGTCTTCTCTTCTTGTCCTTACTATTTAATAAAATTAAATTTCCTCTTATTACAGTCTTATAAGTGTCCCATACCATCTGTGTTGAAACTTCATTATTATTATTTGTTAAAAAAATTGTTTAGTTTTTTCTTTCAAATAATTCAGGTTCTCCTGATTTTGTAATAAATCCTCATTTATTCTCCATCTAAATTTTTTTTTCGGCCCATTGTCCATTTCCATAATTTTGGATTATGGTCTGCACTCACCCTTGGTAATATTTCCACTTTTTTAGTCATTAAAGTCAAATCCTTTGTCGCCCAAATCATGTCAATACGTGAAAAAGATAAATGCCTTGCGGAGTAGTAAGTAAATTCTGCACCTTTTGGATTTTCTTTTCTCCATACATCTTCCAGGTTTCCCTGCTGGACTAATTCAAAAATTTTTTTTGGCAATTTTCCTGATTTTTTAACATTTGCTTTCGATTTTTTATCTAGTTGTAAATCCACCACGCCATTAAAGTCTCCAACCAAAATCATCTGATCAAATATGTCCTGATCCAATTTACTCAATATATCTTTAAAAAATTGGTCTTTGGCTCCATTTGGGGCATAAAGGGCTATTACCAGAGTTTTCTTTGCATTTATATTTATTTCCACGGCTATATATCTTCCATCACTATCTTGGAAGATTAACTTTGATTCTAGAGTTTCATTTATATAAATCACTACTCCTTTATTCTTTTGCTTGGACGATGATATATATTCCTTTCCCAATTGCTTGTTTTTTAAATATTTTGCATCTTTATCTTTAATATGTGTCTCTTGTAGGCATATTATATTAGAATTTTGCACACCAAGGGAATTTCAACACATCCAACTGGCGTATGCCTTCACAACCTCATTTCATGGCCATTATTTGATGCATTTGACACTTTACGCTGTATTCATTTGAAATGAATTATTCACTCAAGGAGATTACTGTTTGTTGATAATTGTTTGTACCTCCGGTTGGGTGGGCCCCATCTTGTCTTAGGTCTAGTTAAGATGTTGGCAGCTACAAACATCTATTTCAACTACCAGCTCAATCCTCCACATATGTACTCAGAAGTGAATCCCTATACATTCAGGGGAGCTTTCTGGGTATAGGATTACATCTTCTGTACACTTACTAGGGAGTAAATAAACCTCAGTGAATTCTACTCAGAACTTTGCTTTCTCCTTCCTTCTTTTCATTCAATGAATGGCATGCTTTAAATATAGAGCTTTGGTGAGTCACAGCTCACTTCTTCAGATACTGTGACTCATGAAAGCTCATTCCCTACCACAAATTTTGTTAGTCTTATACGTGCTACTGGACTCTTGATTTTTTCTGTCTGGAGATCAGTTGTGTAATTCTAGGAGCTCTCCAGGCAGCACCTAGAGATTGGCAACCTTAATTTTTAGGTAGGTTAGGCTGAGAGTGAGTGACTCGCCCACAGTCACCCAGCAAACTTCCATGGCAGAGGTGGGATTTGAACCTGGGTCTCCTTGACTCAAGCAGACACTTGAGTCACAGTCTCATATTACCAATAAAGTAAGGTACTTGGAATCTGCAGATCTAACATATATTGAATGATATATATTGAATGATATTTGAACTGGAAAGGGAAGGATGTTCTGCAAGCTGGAAATATCTGGGAGTGGGGGAGTGTTTGAATGTGTCTCTATACATTTGGCTTGGAGACAATTTCCATCTCTGTTACCATCCTTATCAATGAGTATAAGGCTACCTATTGTCAAAGTTTTGCCCCCAGTGCAATGTTATTGTCAACTGCAACACTGGATCCAGATTGGATTTTCCATCAGTGGCAGAGAAGGTTTCAGTTTATTCCTGATGTAGTCCCCTGATGTTCACCAAATGCGCTCTTGGGGGACAGGGAATCCCGAGGAACAATATGAGCAATGTCTGCTGTAAGAACAGGGAATTGGTGGGAATTGCCCATTTAGGCTGGATCCAGGCCTGGAATGGGAATAAAAAGCAGCTTTCACTTCCACAGAAAGAATCCACAGTGCACTGAGCTTGGCATTAAGCCTGCCCAGACGGCCAGAGTCTGGACTGTGGGTCAGATTTTGCCCCCCTGTTGTGTGTCTCAGATGGCCCTTTACTGACTTGGTCCCACAAACTTGCTCCTCAATCTCTGATGCTAATATAACACTACCACAAGCCTATGAAAGGCAGCATATCCGCTCAAAGTGCCTTGGAACACCCTACCACTCAAGGCGTCTATTTTTTAAGATCAGAAGATACATTTTAAAAGCCTCTTTCAAGAAACAGTAACTAAAGAACAAGAAATATCTGCTTGGCATTAGAATATGCATCTCTCTTTATCATAGCCATTGGAAGAACCGCCAAGGCCCGCCCCCTTCACCTGGGCAGGAGGAGAGCAGGTGGCAATGTCCGCTCCCTTCACCCGGGCAGGATCAGGAGGAGAGCAGGTGGCAATGTCCGCTCCCTTCACCCGGGTGGGATCAGGAGTGGAGCACATGGCAATGTCTGCCCCCCCTTCACTGGGGCGGGATCAGGAGGAGAGCATGTGACAATGCCTGCCCCCTTCACCCGGGCAGGATCAGGAGTGGAGCAGGTGACAATGTCCACCCCCCTTTACCCAAGTGGGATCAGGAGCGGAGCAAGTGACGATGTCTGCCCCCCCTCGCCTGGGCGGGATCAGGAGCAGAGCAGGTGGCAATGTCCGCCCCCTTCACCCAGACGGGATCAGGTAGCAATGCCCACCCCCCTTCACCCGGGCAGGATCAGTCGCAGAGGAGGAAGAAATGCCCACCCACCTGCCCTCCCCTCTCTAGACCCATTTTTCCCCACAATGGTCTTTGTTACTAGTTAATAATAATAGTACTATCTAGCATTTGAACAGCTCTTGGAACTGTCATTTGGACTGAAGCAGTCCAATCCAGGAAGAGTTTTGCTATTTGCTGGATCAGTTGTTTGTCTAGTTTCTTAATTATGATTTTCCACAGAAGTGTTGCCCACTTTTTGGCACCAGTTGCCAAGTGAACTCTGCAAGGTAGCTAAGATTGCTCTTGCTGCCAGCATGTCAAAACAGGAACACTGGGATCCAGTAATAGATTACTGGACCTGGAAGGGCATGATCTAAAATTTGGGTAGCATGGGTATCTATGGTATGACAAAGTTAAAGCCAACGCAGAGTTTAATAATTATTATGTAAGGCGTGCAATCCTGAGAGTATGGAATATGTACAAACTTAGGTTTTGTTCGAAAATACCTCTCTGGCTGTCATTGCAAGAAGCTCATTTTAGAAGGGAAGTGGTTAGTCCACCTAAATGGTTAACTTATCAGGATTTATTGGAATTCTCTCAGGACCAAGTTAAAATTAAATCAAGAGAGGACTTAGCAGCAGAAGGGCACGCCTGTCAGTGGTTTCCATATATGCAAATTTTGGAGAGATTCAAACTAGACAAGAGTCATTATGACTTTGAGAAATCTAAAACTGAATTTGAAATAGCCCTTTGTACAAATGATGAACATGTTATTTCTAAAATGTATAAACTTTTGTTGAGGTTTGAGACGGAAGAAGAGCAAGTAAAAGAATGTATGATTAAATGGGCGAAAAATTGTGGACATGATATATTAATGAAGCAATGGGAAAATATGTGGACAAGAGTGCTGAAATTTACATTAAGCTCCAGTATTAAAGAAATTTTTTACAAAATGATGTATCGTTGGTATATGACTCCTGAAAAATTGACTAGAATGTATAAGGGGGCATCAAATGTATGTTGGAAATGTGCTAAACAAGAAGGGACATTTTTTCATATGTGGTGGACATGTAAGAAAGCAAAGAGTTGCAGATACAATCATCGATTCAGAAGATTTTGAAGATTAAACTTCAGCTGAAACCGGAGACTTTTCTGTTGGGAATAATGGACAGCCAGTTGGAGAAAAGTTTTAGAACACTGTTTTTATACTTTATTACAGCAGCAAGAGTACTTTATGCACAAAAGTGGAAAACTGCAACATTGCCTACAGTGGTGGAATGGTTGACAAAAGTTTTGGAGTTTGCGTTAATGGCAAAACTTACTGCGTTAATTAGAGAAAGGACATTAGTTAACTTCTTGACTGAATGGAAACCGTTAATAGACTTTTTGCATGAAATGGATAACAAGGAGTTGATGACATCTGGATTTATGGATTAAGAAACAGGAACAATAGAAAAAAGAGGGGGTTTGTGACTAACAGAATAAGTGGGACTCTAGAAATGATATATACCTGTTGCGGAGAAAACCAGAACTAAACTTGTAGTGTAATTTAGGTGTTTTTTTGTTTTCTTTTTTCTGACCTACATTGCTGACCTACATTGAACAACATAAAGCACAGGTAGGATATAGGAGTACATATTTAAAGCAACAGATAATATGCAAGGCAACATAATGGTGAAATCTATGGTTTCTAACTCATTAGCGAAACATCTGGGATCCCTTTCCTACAATACCACCCTATTAGCCGAGAAAAAAGGCCTTTTTGAATGATTCAGTTTTGCATTGTTTATGGAAAGCCAGGAGGGTGGGGAATCTTGACCCTGCTGCAACAGAAATATAAGAACTTGCAGAGCTTTGTCCCTAAAATCATTATTTGGTAATAAAAATCTGTGTATTTCTGATCCATCCCATCTTGAAATTGGATACATTATCATACAAATAGAATCATGGTCTTACGGAGCTCGTGAGTCTGGCAGGGGAACAAGAAAACTCATCTCTGCTCTCCCTTTCTCTCTTGCCATGGTAATAAAATCACTGATTAACATTTCTGACAAGTAATTATCTGCCTTTCACGTTGCTGGCCTTCAGATCCTCCTAAAGGGCAGTGGAGACAAACAGCACAGTGGCGCATGCATGCAGCAGGAAGTCCAGCTTGCCAGCTACCTGGAGGAAAGATATCCTGTCCTTGTAATAGAAGCTGAATGGGATGCTATTGACCAGGTGGTGTTACTTAACTACGTACCATGAAAAATTTCACCTGCCTATTTCCACACATCAGACCTCTAATAAAAGTTCTCCAGGTCTGTTGGCAACCTTAATTTTCTGTTTGACAGATGGGTTAAAACAGGATTTTTCATGCCTATGCTTGAAAGTGGTTTTTTTGTGCACATCTAAGAAGCAGAGCTTGATGTGCAACTGCAGTTAGCATCTTGCTTGGCCCACCTGGAAAATGTCCTGCCTGGGCATGCACTTCATATAATACAAGAACATGTGAACTCTTTTTTGCAATAGCAATTGAATCTTACTTTGTGGTTGGACAGGTATCAAGAAGGAAGCTGAGCTTCCATTTACTTTTCTGCTAGGACACCTGCACCCAAGTCAACAGGGGTAGGCCCCTCATCTTCATACACAACACCTGAAAAATGCTTACTAGTCATAGAACTGTTAAAGCCACAGAAGACCCCTGTACCCAGGCAGCTTCAGTTCATTTCAGTGAGTAATGCGCATGAGAACCTTCCAGCAGGTTGTGCCCCATGGATTAGATTCTTCTGGCCCAAAATTTGCTGTTGACCCTACTTCATGGAAGACTTAGCATCAACAGTGAAAGAGTCCCAATGATGCATTAATCTGAAGCACAGCTCAACCCCACTACAGGCAGCAGATGCTAATCATATCAGAGGCCAAGATATTAAAGCCATAATTCATAGATAACTTGACAGAATGAGATGAGCCAGAATTAGCATGCAGTGGAAGCTGATAATAGTTCCGTCCTCTCTGGATGGAGCATGTGTGTACGCATGTGTGTGTGTGTGTTTTAACCACCCTTTCTTATAACATTTCAGTCCTTCAGCAGCATCAAAACAGCATGCTTCTATCTAAAAACAAAGTAGGAAAGGCGGCGGTTGACCTTGACCTGGTTGCCAACAGCTCACTAGGTACATTTGCCAGAAGCTAAAGGGCCAGTCCAGTCCACTCCTGCCTTACAGGCAAGTGGTCAGCCCTCAAGAGCAAGTGACCCTTGAATTAACAGGAAAAAATGACATGCCCTTCAGTTGGGGGGGGTATGTTTTTTAACCTATGCATACTGATGGAGTACACATGCTGATCATCTACAGTTCCATTTCCCAAGCACGGCAAACACTGGCTCTCCGCAGCCTTTTCAGTGGCTACAGCAAGCACTAACACATGCCTTTAACGAAGGGCCATTTTTCAAAACTCAGCTTTGCTATAAAGACCATTTCCCGGGGCCCTGTAGGGATCCATGGCTTCCTCTGTGCCAAATTATCCAAGAGGAGAGAATGCATTTCCATTTTTATACATGGCATTTTCAGATCTGTTTTTCTGTTCAGCCCATTAGTGACGCTTCTCAGCAATAGTAGTATCATTTCCTTTTTCACAGCAATGAGTGGTCGCTATAGTAATTTCATCTTGCTTGGTCAAAGAGCCCCTTTCTGGCAGTTTCGGACCCACTTTGTAAGGGAGAAATGGGAAATACGATGCACTCTTCCCCATGTCAATGGAATCAGCATTACCCTTGTACAGAGCCATCATTAACTGTGAACCGCTTAGAAAATGGGATATTGGGGGCAGGGGGAATCTCTTTGCTGCACAGAGTCACAGTGTCACCTGGAGATCAGAGTATAACTCTTATATGCTTCTTCAAGCCATCTTGGGTTGGTACAGCTTAAAGGAACATAAAAGCATTAATGCCTCCCCAGGAAACGGGGGAGTGCCCCAGAGGCCAAGGTGTTGCTGCAGGGATCTCTGGCCCAAGCTCCCATTCCCTGCTCGGAGAGGCATTGGCACTTAGCCCTCTCCTGGGAGGATGTGGCTATGTTCATATGCAGGGAGGGGGGAGTAGTAGAGATCATCTCACCCAGGAGTCCTCCCCCCCCCAATGTTTTGTAAAATGACACAAAACAATTAGAGTGAATTTTTTATATGCCTTACTCTCGCTCTCATTTCATAGTTCATTTAATTGAACTTGCACTGCCCTGTTGCTTAGCAAATGCGAAGTTTTTATTGGCAAAAAGAACCTAAATAACAAAATGATTGGCTTAGCTAGAGCAGGGGAAGCAGCTGTTTGTTACTTCAGTAAAGAGAAACAATCATGTAGAATTAAAAAATGATTAAACACCAGGAGAACCAGGCTTCATTTCAAAGCCACATTTTGCTAATTTTAGGCCACTAGCTACATTTCTACCACTAAAGGACTTCAATTTCCGCCTCCTCATAATCCACAATGTCCTTTTAGAGGCTGATGGGACCGTCTGCACTTCGGGATGGTTTGTTGAGCATCACTGGCTCCTCCACTCCTCTGGGGTTCAAACTCCACAACCACTTCAGGTTTTGACCTCCAGATAATACAAGAGGAGGGGGAAAGGATGCTGTACAGTTACAGATCCCCACATTTTTTACATGCAGCTTTGACAGGGGATCTGTAAAGGAGCCGTCTCTTAAAGTTCCCATTGCCATTATCTGACCGGAGAGATGGCTCCCTTACAGATCGCCTATCAAAGCAGCATGTGAAATACAGAGGGAGGGATCTATAACTATAAATAAAAAACATTTCCCCACTGTACCTTTTCCCTTCTCTTCCTGGATGCCAGAAAAGAGAGCCAGACTGCTGCGTTGCTTAGCCCAGACCATGCCTGCAGCCACAATCCCCACCCACTTACCTGGGGCAGCCATGCCTTGTGCTGGAATTTCCTGGGAACTGCTGGAACTGCTGGAACTGTGCTGGAATTTCCTGGCTGAACTGCAACTTAAATTTCACTGCCATGCTGAGAGCCGAAATAGACGTGATGAGATACCTGGGTTCAACTCGTGTTCTCTTACCTCAAGGTTTGTCGGGAAGTGTAGGCGTCCTTGCAGGTTAAAGTTTATGCAGCTCTGAGCCATGTGGCTTCAGGTGGGGGCCAGGCGAGTGAAGGGGAAGATGCAGAGATGCCCTCGCCCAGCCCCCGCAGAGCGATGCCAGGCTGCACAGGGAGAGCAGGAGGAAAGGCACCCAGAGCATTGCTGCATCTCCCCCCCCCCCCCGCTTGGCCCCCACCTGAAGCCACGTGGCTTGGAGCTGCATAGCTCACCGTCGCTCTGCGGGGCTGGGCAAGGGGTGGGTGGAGCGACGGTCCGTGCGATCGGGGTAAAGGCAGAGCACGCTGGGCTATGCAGCTGTGGGCCATGTGGCTTTGGGCACGGGCCAGGCGAGTGAGGGGGGGAGATGCTCTGGGCGCCTTTCCTCCCGGCTCTCCCGGTGCAGCCAGGCGTCTCTCTGCAGGGGCCAGGCTGGGGGGGGGGGGGGAGATGAAGCGATACTCCGTGTAAGCGAGGAAGGGAAAATGCCACGATGCACCTCGAGAGTGGGAGGAAAGGCTCCCCACGCCTGCACTTCCCTCCCTGCTGCTCTGTAAATGCTAAACTTTTAAGCTGCAAGGATGCCTACACTCCCCGACAAACCTTGAGGTAAGAGAACACGAGATGAACCTAGGTATCTCGTCACGTCTGTAACTCCAGGCTCCCTGAACAGCTGTAGCTACAGGGCTGGGGTCTAACAAAGAAGAGTGGCACTTGGTTAGCGAGGCTCCTGCCAATTCAGTTCTAAGGGCCCTTTGCACTCAGCACATCTCTGCAAGACCCTCCCCCATCATACTGGTCACTGAAGTTGAGTTGGAGGGACTTGTAAATCTGGTTTGCAAAGGGCGCAGGGCAGTTTAAGAGATGTTTAGCACACCTCAGCACCCCTCCTCCCCAATTAACATCACAATGCAAAGAAGAGTCAGTGCAAATACTTTTGTTGCTGTATAGACATAAGGAATTTATTTACCAAAAACAGCTCCCTGCCTAGGTGGCCTCCAGCATCCCATAAGACAAGTTCTTTTAAAAGATGGCTGCAATGGGGGGAGAAGGCTTCCCAAATAGTCATTGTACCAACACAACATTTACAAAAATAGCAAGCAACATCTATGGGCATATACCACCACATTTAAAAAGCATAACATCATAAAGTCAAATATTAAAAACACAATCATATGGGCTAAATTTCCTTAATCCTAAAAAGCATGGATCTCTTTCCATTTCCTTGATCCTAAAAACAAGCTGTGACTATACAGCATGTAGGCACAGTGAGATACCTCCCCTGAGATCAGCTGGTCAGAAATCAACTTGGACTCATAGGTTACTCAGCTGGCAAGGGTCAGGGGTGCCACCAAAACAGCTGTACTCTGAGGATCTGTTGGAGGAGAAAAGCTAACTACATCATCCTTTGGTGTTCCAGAGGTTGCCTGTCGGAACTGAACAGGGGTATCTCTATGCAGACAGGGCAAGTCCTTGAAGCATAGTGGGTCCATCACGGAGGATAGCTGTCAAGCTGCTGGTGAGCAGGCCCTATAAGAGGGAGGTGAGTCACGGGACCAAAGCTGGGAATAAGTATTAAAAGCAAAGGCTGGAGTTGAGCCACTGAAAGCATCAGAATCCTCGCCATGGAACCAAGATTTTTCATTGTGACACATCCACAGGCACAAGAAGAGGAGGAGAATTACTGCTGCTAGCCCAAGCAGAGAGAAGAGGTCTGGGGAAAGACAAACAATCATCGTTAGCAGCCTGCTCCTGTCCCCTTCCCTGTCTTATTTCCCAGACACTGAGCCTCCACCACTACCACCACCCCCAGCATAAAAGGATGCATAGTATGGAGAAAGAGGAAAGAAAAATTAGTTTTCCATAATTCTACAATCCATGGTAACCCACAGACAAGCAAGAAATTAGTACGGAAAAGAGAACGACCCCCCTCCCCTTTCTGTGACTGAAATGACAGGACGTAGCAGCCACCAGCTCAGATTGCTTTAAAGGAGAATAAACTCATTCATGGAGAACAAAACTAGCAACTGCCATAGAACAGTCATTGTAGTTAAGTGGAGCCTCCATGTACAGAGGCAGCATACCTCCAAAGACAAGTTGCCAGGAGTAGAAGAAGAGCCATTCTCTTTACTGCCCACTTAGGAGCTTTCTGAAGGTATTTGGGCCTCTTCCTACTCCAGCCTTGCCTTCCAAGAATTCCAGTAAGGGGCAGCTACATCTAACTTTGGAGCAAGGAAGCCCACGTTCAGGCCAGAGGGTGTGTTCCCATTGCCAGGAAGAGGGCAGAAAATAACCAGGAAGAGGGCAGTTGAAGATCTGAACGGCCGCCATACCTGACAGGAAGGGTGGGCCGCACTGCTTAGACAGGGTTGCCAATTCCAGGTTGGGAAATTCCTGGAGATTTGGGGGGCGGAGCCTGGAGATAGTGGGGCTTGGGACACGGAACCCACCCTCCAAAGCCCCAGAGATACTGATCCTACTGACTGGGAGATCTCCAACCACCACCTGGAGGTTGGCAACCCCAGCAGACTGCCCGGCCAGTTTCCTGTAATAGGAAATGCGAAAGGAGAGAAACAGAGCGAAAGGGGGGCGGGATGCAGCTGCCCCGGCCGCAGGAGCTGCAGAGAGCGCAACGCTCCCGGGTTCCTTCCTTCGGCGTCGATCACCCTGGAGCCGGGAGGGGCTCCAGAAGGCTTACTGTCATGAGTAGCAGCCCCAGAAGCAGCCGTCGGCTTGTCCTCGGCCAGGCGCTCCTCCTGGTCCAACGCGTCCTCCTGGGACAGCCACCAACTAGAGGGGCAGCAGCAGCTACAGCAGATGGTGACGTTCCCGCCGTCGGGCACTGCCGGGCAATGGGAGCCCAGCGCCGGCCACTCCTCCACCTCGACCCAGTCGCACCACAGCTCCTCGACGTCCTCGGCCAAGGTGCCACTCAGCAGAAGCAGAGCGCAGAGCGCGAGCCGCCCCTCCATGGCCGGGCCTGCCGTCGCCCCGAGCAGCCGCGCAGCACTCGCCCTCCTGGACCACAGGCCGCCAAGGGCCCTCCTCGCCCAGCCTTTATGCAGCCCCAAGAGCCTTGCCGGGCCCGGGCCCCTGACTGGCCACCGGCCTGTCCATCAATCTGGGCCCTGCCAATCACTCCCACCTGCTGACCCGCCAAAAGAACGACGGGCGCCGCTGAGCCGCGCCTTGCCGGGCTGGGACCCGCCCGACTCCCTCTCTTCAGTGATGCAGAGGAGTTAGCCATGTTAGTCTGTAGTAGCAAAATCATAAAGAGTCCAGTAGCACCTTTAAGACTAACCAACTTTATTGTAGCATAAGCTTTCGAGAATCACAATTCTCTTCGTCAGATGCAAAGAGGGCAAGAAGAAACTGGTCAGATATTGGTGCCAGTTTCTTCATGAGGTTGATGGATCTCCACTCCATTCGACTGAATGCGGTGCTTTCCATGGTCATAGATGCAGAGGAGTTAGCCGTGTTAAGTCTGTAGTAGCAAAATCAAAAAGAGTCCAGTAGCACCTTTAAGACTAACCAACTTTATTGTAGCATAAGCTTTCGAGAATCACAGTTCTCTTCATCAGATGCATGGAGGGCAAGCTATGACCATGGAAAGCACAATCACACACTATTCCAATGAGAAAGAAAAACAGGAGCCTAAAGAAACAGGAGTGGCTCCATGAACTGCTCTCTAAGGATGTGAAAATTTAAAAAGACACATTTAAGAAATGGAAAGAATAGAGGGGATGCTTAATACATTTGCAGATGATACTAAATTGGGAGGGGTTACAAACACAGTAGAAGAGAGAAGCAAGATTCAAGATGATCTTGACAGGCTAAAAAACTGGGCTAAAACTAACAAATTTCTACAGAGATAAATGTAAAGTTCTGCATTTAGGCAGGAAAAATCAAAAGCATACTTATAGCATGGGGGAGATTTGTCTTGGAAGTGGTACACGTGGAAAAAAAACTAGGGGTCTTAGTAGATCATACACTGGACATGAGTCAGCAGCATGATGCTGTGGCTAAAAAGGCAAATGTGATTTTAAGCTGTATCGATAGAAGCAGAGTGTCCAGATCACCTGAAACGGTGGCATTGCTTTACTCTTGCTCTGATTAGAAGTCACTTGGAGTACTGTGTTCAGTTTGGACATCACAGTTTAAGAAGCATGTTGACAAGCTAGGATATGTTGAAAATAATACAACAAAGATGGAGACCAAGTCTTATGAGGAAAGGTTGAAGGAGCTGGGTATATTTAGCCTGGAGAGAAGACTGCGAGGTGATATGATAGCCCTCTTCAAGTATTTGAAGGGCTGTTACATACAGGATGGAGCAGAGTTGTTTTCTGTTGCCCCAGAAGCTAAAACAGAAACAATGGGTTAAGATTAAAGCAAAAGAGTTTTTGGCTAAACGTTAGGAAGAACTTCCTGACAATTAGTACAGTTTCTCAGTGGAACAGGCTTCCTGGGAGATGGTGGGGTCTCCTTCCTTGGAGGGATTTACAAAAAGGCTAGATGGTCACCTGACAGCTATGATGATTCTCTGACTTAACATGAACATACACAGATCAGGTGAGAGAGTTCATGAAGGGATGAGCCTGTGCTAGGCTCTCATGGCCCTTTCTTATATGCCAAGGGTGATGCTGATTGCCACTTTGAAGTCAGGAAGGAATTTTCCTCCAGGCCAGATTGACCGGGTATCCTGGAGGTTGTTTGCCTTCCCATGGGCATATAGCAGTGGTCACCGACTAGATGACCCTGGGGGTTCCTTCCAGCTCTGTGTTTCTAAAACCAAATATAATATAGCTCTTCTTCTCCCCACAAAACATGCCTGCTGTTCATACCCCATCCAAAGCCCTGTGCATCTGGGAGACTTCTAGTTGTGTGTAGGGCGGGGGGGGGGGGGTCTCCTCATACTGAAGATACTGCACTAGATGCCAGATTTGTAGCCATGTTGTCGGTTCATTGCTGCCCAGGCATATTTTGCTCAGGGCATCCTCAAGAGATTGCCCATAGCAGCACTTAGGGGAGAGGGCAATGGCATAGTGGGGAAACATCTGATGTGCATGCAGGAGGCCTCAGGCTCAAGAGGATTGGATAAGAGGTGATGGGAAGGACCCCTGCCTGAGACCCTGAAAAGCCACTGCCAGTCAGCGCAGACAAGATGGACTTTGACAGGCCAAAGGCAACTTCATGTGCTGTGCTAGGAGGAGAAATAAATGCCAATGTATAAATACACACACCATGGCACCACTTTTGGGTTTTGCGCATTATGTATAGTGCATGTGAACATGCAGTCATAGAATCATAGGGTTGGAAGGGACCACCAGGGTCATCTAGTCCAACTGTTGTTCATGTAATGCTGCTCCTGAAACATGGTGAAACTCTTGACTGGATGGTGCCAACTTGGTTATGAATTCTAAGCTAGGGTTGCCAACAGGCCTGGAAAAAAATGTCCTGTCCTTTGAACACAGCCTTTGTGGATAGAAACTGGTAGCTGAAGCTTGTCATGGCCTGGAGAGAAAAACCATACCCTGGTATTTGATGCAGGGCCAGTGTGGTATAGTGGTTAAGAGCAGCAGAACTTTAATCTGGAGAACTGGGTTTGATTCCCCCCTCCTCCACTTGAAGCCAGCTGGGTGGCCTTGGGTCAGTCACTGCTCTCTCAGAGCTCTCTCAGCCCCACCCACCTCACAGGATGATTGTTGTGGGGATAATAATGACATACTATGTAAACTGCTGTGAATGGGCATTAAGGGCATATACTGAAGGGCAGTATAAGTCAAATGTTGTTGTTGTTGTTGTTATCAAACTGATATTAAAGGGGCAGGTAGAAGGATCTGTTTAGAAGTTGAAAAGCCTAGTCTGGAAGCTCTTGAGAGCCTAAGTTTCATGCCCCAAAATATGCTTTCAGAGCCCAGATCACTGTCTGAAGGATCACATGGCTCCTAAAATAACAGACCATTTGGTGTAAAGTGGAATTAAAGTGAAAATGCACCTAATATGATTTCTCCTGTCACCGCAGAATTGTTGAGGAAGGACAACTCACAGAAACATATGATGTGCTGCATCAAATCAATGGTCCACATAATGTTTTGCCATATAAATAGTTTGTTTTATTTCTGCTGGTTAATGTGGGGTTTGTGGACAGTTGCTGAAAAATTGCAGGCCTCTAAAGCAGGAAGATAGAGCTAAGCTACAAGTGACGCCTGACACAGGTTGGACATTTGTCAGCTTCCCTCAAGTTTTGATGGGAAATGTAGGCATCCTGGTCTTGCAGCTGTAATGGACAGCCAAGCTGCAAAACCAGGACACCTACATTTCCCATCAAAACTTGAGAGAAGCTGACAAGTGTCCAACCTGTGTAAGGCGTCACTTGTAGCTTGGCTCATAGGGACCCTGGATGGGTGAGTAAAGCAAGCTGTGACTGAATGGTTAACTGTACCCTAATGGCCACAGTGAACAGCAGTATTTATTCTAAATGCTGAGGGAAAGTGTTCAGTCTGTCTAGTTAAGTAAGTCACTCTAGTTCAGAGAGTCTGTTTGGAAAAGCCTGAGTGAATCTGTGTGGGTGAGGGGAGCGGTTATTCTGTTAGTGAAGAACTAAGGGAAATAAGGCTTTGTGACTGAGTCTATTATTTCTATTTATTTCAACTGTGTGGAAAATTAGTCTTAGACTGGGTCTGTGAATAAACCTACACCTACTCTGAAACAACCAAGCTTATGAACCTGTTCTGAAAACTGATACATTGATACTCTGCACCTCTTACACATATGTACTTTTAAACTCTGTTTTTGGTTTCCTTTCATTTTGAATATAGGATCCCTTTTTACCTCACAGCAACCCTCACACGCCGACCATTCTGTCATACTATTATCTATAGCAGAGACTTCATATACAGTAAATCAACATAACTAAGGGGAGAGCCTTTGATGCCCGTGAAAAGCTACAGAACACTAAGGAAATCAGGGAGGCAACAATATACAGGTCACAAAAGGAGGCAAAACTCCATCTTACCCAAAATCCTGCTTTTAGCAGAGACCAAATAAATACCACAAGAGCCCCTTAAGCCTTCCCTTTCTGTGGTCCCCAGCACTGGATATTCAAAATGATGCTACCTCTGAACATACCCCATTTAGCTATCCTGGCTAAAGGCCTTGGAAAAACCTGTCTCCATGTTTTTTTCTATTCTTCAAAAACCATCTATGCTTAAGGTTATTCCTATACCCTTGCAAGTTCCACTGGTGAAAACAAAGGAGACAGGACCTTTCCTCATTTATGGATCCATACAACTTCTGGTAAATAGCCAAACTGCCTCAGAGATCGTAGCAAGTTCTGGGAACAAAGGCCTCACAGATTCCACTGAGGGTTTGGGCTGTTCTACTTGAGACTGCAAGTGGTAAGGTCCACATGACTAAAAGGGAAACAAATAGTAATTCCTTCCAGTTTGATAACTGTCATGTCAGGGAAAGGGGGTCCAGCTACTGTTCTCAGTTGCCCGCCAGTGGCAGACAAACTCCTGGGGATTTACCCCCTCGTCTACCGATCACCCAGTGATTGGCAGGAGGTGGCAAGCTCCCAGAGGTTGCCCACCACCGGCAGGAATGCATGCTGATGCCACTTCCAGAAGTAACATAGTCACACTGGCGGTGGGAATGTTTCCATGCTGCGTTTAGGGCCAATTTGGGTCCCCAACAAGCCAAATTGGCCCCGTGCAGAGCACAGGAGTGCTTGCACGGCCAACATAGTGATGTCACTTCAGGAAGTGAAATCATTGCATCAGCCCGGGTGTGTGTGAACTGCACCAAAGAGGATCCTCATGGATGACATGAGGCAAGAGCCAGCTTTCCCTACCCTCCCAGTGGGAGGTGAGAGGGACCTGGCCACCCTAGCTCCAGCCCTGCCTTCACCTAGATATTGCTTAGCCTGGAGAAAAATGTCCTTTCTTTTTAATGAATTTTTAACCAGATGTTGTTGACCAGGTGATGTCCATATCCTGAAAAGCTTGAGCTGCCCATTTCCTCTCATTAAGATCCCATTAAAGAGACAGGACCTGTTTCTCCAGGCATGCTGGCAACCTCAGAAATGTTGCTGAGTACATTACACTGTACAAAGATGCAGAAAGTAACCTGTTGAGTCTTGAGTTGCTCACAACCAGCCTGCCTGAGAAAAAATGTGTCCCCCTGTTCACAACTGGCAAACAGGCTTTGAGCGGAACTGTCAGATGCTCAGCATTCCTAAAGTTAATTCTGGGGGTTGCACTCAACAGAAAGAAGCGGCAACTGTCTGAACAGAAAGATGGGGTACCCTCAGAATTACGCGGTCTATACAGGCTGTAGGTCAGTCACAAGGAAGTGATCAAAGTCACTTGTTAGGTTAGCTGACAAGCTTATGGAGATAATGGGATGTACATAATTTTTTAAAAGTACAATAAAAGGTAGACAAAATCCCATAGTATCTATAGGACCAGCTTCTGAGGCACTTGATCATCAAGGAAGGGAGCTGGTGTTTGCGGGCACCCAACCTCTTTTGCTAATGGGAATGATTTGCAGGGGCGCACACAAAGGGAGCATCTTGTTTTGAGGCATAACAGAGAAAGAGGCCAGATTGCCAGCTGTAACAAAGAGGGGTAACAGAGCCAGTTTGGTGTAGTGGTTAAGAGTGGTGAGACTCTGACAACATTAGAGGATTAAAGGTTTTTCATATAAGTTCAGAGCATTTGCCGACGATATAATGTTTATAGTGGAAGAACCAGTCCAAACATTACCGATATTGTTAGATAAAATTAAAGAATTTGGAGATTTGGCAGGATTCTACATTAATAAAGCAAAATCAAAATTGCTCTGTAAAAATATGATGAAGAAGAAACAGCAAGAGTTAACAAGCATAACAAACTGTGAAGTGGTCCAGAAAACAAAATATTTGGGAATAGAATTGACAGTTAAGAATATAGACTTGCTCAAGAATAATTATGAAAAATTATGGTCACAAATAGAAAGAGATGTGCTGAAATGGAACAAATTGAATTTGTCGTGGTTGGGGCGTATGGCAGTGGTTAAAATGAACGTATTACCTAGAGTGATGTTTTTGTTGCAAACAATCCCAATTGTAAAAGACAAAAAGCATTTTGAAAAATGGCAAAGGAAAATATCAGAATTTATATGGGCAGGGAAAAAAACAAGAGTGAAAATGAAGGTGTTGTGATGCTAAAGAAAGGGGTGGTCTGCAATTGCCGAATTTAAGATTGCACCATGAAGCAACATGTTTAACATGGTTGAGAGAATGGGTATTACTCTCTAATCATAAATTATTGACCTTGGAAGGCCATAATAAATTGTTTGGATGGCATGCATACCTATGGTATGATAAACGTAAAATGGATATAAAGTTTCAACACCATTATGTGAGACAGAATCTCTTTATGGTTTGGCAAAAATACATGAGATTTATAAAGGAAGAGAGACCTATGTGGATTGTACCAGCAGAAGTAGTAAATCCCAATATGGAATATAAAGGAGAAGAATGGATAACCTACAAAGACTTATTAAGATTAGATAAACACTCGTTCAAGATTTAAAATAAGGCGGAGTTACCATTTAAGTATGGATGGTTACAATATCGACAAATCAAAGACTTATTTGAATCTGATGAAAGAAAAATAGGTTTTAGAGTCAAGAATATTGAACTAGAAGAACTCCTACTTGGGGAGGGGGCTAAAGTGATTTCTAAAATGTATAAACTTTTACTAAAATGGTATACAGAGGATGAAACAGTTAAAATTCAAATGGTAAAATGGGCAGTAAATTGTAATAAAGAAATCACAATGGAGGCATGGGAGTACCTATGGAGAAATACACTGAAGATATCAACATGTACTAGTATAAAAGAGAATGGTTACAAAATGTTGTATAGATGGTATTTAACACCGAAAAAGTTAGCGATTGCTAATAATCAAATGTCGAACAAATGTTGGAAATGTAAAAATCATGAAGGTTCTCTGTATCATATGTGGTGGACGTGTGAAAAGGCTAGGATGTTTTGGTCTAGGATTTGTGCTGAAATGTCATCAATTTTGAAAGAAAGTGTGCCAAAGAGTCCTGAAATGTTATTATTAGGTTTAAACATGGAGAAAATAAATAGTAAAGATAGAGTATTGTTATACTATAGGATAGTAACAGCAAGAACATTATATGCACAATATTGGAAGCAAGAAAAATTACCAGAAGTAGAAGATTGGATTCAAAAACTGTTGTACATGGCGGAAATGGACAAATTAACAAGGAAATTAAGAGAACAAGATCCAAAGGAATTTACTATGGACTGGGAGAAATTTAAAAATTACTTAGAAAAAAATGGGATGTAAAAGGACAATTATGGTCTCTCGATAATTATTAAGAATGAAGTAGTAAGAACTTTGCCTTTAATAATAGGGACAGACAGGACCTAGAGTTAACGATAAGAAATAAAGGGGTTATAGTGCTGTTGGAAGTCAATATAGAAAAGGGGGAGGGGGTGGGATGCATGTATTAAGATAATGGGGGATATTTGAAAAGATGTATAATGAATATATGTTAACCCATCCAATAAAAAAACCCAAAAAACGGAAGAGTGGTGAGACTCTAATCTTGAGAACTGGGTTTGATTCCCGGCTCCTCCACTTGAAGCCAGCCAGCTGAGTGACCTTGGGTCAGTCACAGCTTCTAGGAGCTCTCTCAGTCCCACCCACCTCACAGGGTGAGTGTTGTAGGAATAACAACAACATACTTTGTAAACTTCTCTGAGTGGCCATTAAGTTGTCCTGAAGGGCGGTATATAAATTGAACGTTGTTGTTATTAATTATGCAGACTAAATTGTATTAGTCTGTGCTGCAAGAAGGAGCTCTGCTTGCAGAAGCAGCAACAGCTACCTTCCCCTAGAAAATATGAAGCATAGTACTAACCTGGATTTCTCTCTGCCATTAACAAGTATTTATTGAAAGGCAGCCTTTATATTAGCAGACTTAGGTAAAGGGAGCAGTGGAAGCCAAAGATGAAAACTTCCAAAATTACATAGGTAAAATCCAAGAGACAAATTAGACTGACTCAATTTACTTTTATTAATATACAAGATACAAATTCAAGTTGACCTTCCGGGGAGAATTATATGGGTTGACAAGCATTTCTAAACAAAAACAAGAGTCTTTAAGGTGGCAAAGACACACACACACATTTATTCCCATATAAAGACCAAAATCCCCAATGTGTCAGAGGCAGCAGGCCAGCAGTAGGGTTGCCTGATGAAAAGCATCCTGGCTCTTCAACAAAGTCTTAGTGTGTGGAAATGGGCAGAGTAAAGTTTTTTCCTATCATGGAAGTAAATAACACCATTTGCTAAATGATAGTACATAAAAGGAACAGGACTTTTCTTCTTAAGCAGTTGGCAACCCTAAATGTAGGCTAGCAATGTTAATTCTTGAAGAAACATTTTTGTTTTTCAGTCCACTGAAGCAGTAATAGGACCCTGGAAAAATCTGCAGTGTAGCCATGGAGGCAGGCAGGAGAGCTACAGTGGTTCTATTAGCACAAAACCAATTTACAACTAGTCCCCAAGGAAAAACCTGATATTTTACTTGCACTAGGCAGTAGGGTAAACAGTATGCCCTTATCTGATTACAGACCCATCAGAGAGCTAATCCACATGGGACTCACCTTTGGAAAACCAGGTGCAAGGCCTTTGAAATAGTTCACCACTTCAACACTAGACACTCCTATATCCCTGGTGTGGGAACAGGAAAAGGCTAATCTGGGAAGAGTGTTAAAAGGAATGAAACAGTGGCCAACAGATTTCATTAACAAGCAGCCATGACTGACCATTCTGGAGCTAGGCCGTCAGAGCTCTGGGAAAGCAATAGTTTAAAGAAGCAAATATCACACACTTTATTAATGATTCGGTATGTACAATTACAAAGTCATATTAGAAGCATTACATTCAGAAGGCACCCACAACTGCCTGCCCACATTATCTCATCATAGAAGATCTCATCATGAGAAGATTCACAGAATACCTAAGTTAGAAAAGTCAACAATATTCCATGTAGCACATCATCCCATGGCAAGCATTCTCCCAGCACATGGAGAAAGGAACACATTATAGCTCGGGTACAGACTGTCGCAAGAAGAATTCTTCCCACGCACGCCAAGCTGAAGCATCAAATCAAGACTCGCCTAACGTATTTTACAAGACAGTTCAAGAATATTTGATCCTATACAGTAGTTTTTAAAAAACCATCTAGCTGAAAGCATAGCTACACTTTGCCTACTAGAAGCGCATAAGAGGCGCCACTGAACTGTGCTTTGAAGCATTTTTGCCTATAAAGGCAAAGACTGTGAATAAACACTGCAGAAGACATCCTGCAATTCATTCTCTCTCTCCACCACCCATGTTTGAGAAACAAACCACACCAAGGTAAGGTTATCCATTAGAAGCAGAGCCTGCCAGCTCAGAGATAGAGCCTTCCCTTAGGAAAAAAACAAGACACGTTAATGGTGCATTTGAAACTAAGGATAAACCATCCCATTGTGTGTTCTGCAGACCCTGGGAAAGAGCGGAACAGCGAATAACCCACAAACCCAAATTGTTTTCTTCCAGAAACCAGAGGAAAGGGAAACACAAACCACCCCTCCCCTACTCAATTTCATACGTCATTAATCAGTTTAGGTGGAATAGTGATCGCCTGAAGGTGAGTTCCTTCAAAATACTGCATTGATTAGGGCAGGACTTCACACCATTATCCCAACACGCAGCATGTAAGAGAGCACAATGGACATTTAAAAGGAATAAAATTAATTCTGTGAACACATTCTTGAAGGCATAATACGATTAGTTCCTTAATCCTAAAAGCACAGTTATTTCTTCAACCCTTAAAAAAAAGGTCATGACTGCTATGTGCGGGCAGGCATCACAGGCAGACTACCATGTGCGGGCAGGCTTTGGGTTGGCTGACCATTCCGTTGACTGAGGGGTGCCACCAGAAGCAGCCATATCCAGAAGAGCTGCTGAGAGAGATAAGTCAGCCACACCCTCCTCCTCCTCCTCCTCTTCCTTCTTCTCCTCCTCCTCCTCCTGCCCCCCCTCCATGGCATTCCAGACAAGTCCACCCTGCAGAACTGAACAGGCATCTCTGCATGTGGAGGGGGAGGAGGAGGGGAAGAGTCCTGATTGTCCTGAGGGCTTGGAAGAGAGATTAGACTAGAACAGGCATGGTAAGGGGGAGGCAGGTCACAGCCCCGAGGACTTGAAGAAACGTCATAAACAAAAGTTGGGGAGAAGCCCTGGAAAGAGAGCCTTGAAGGGCCAGTGCTCACAGTATGGACTTGCTGACGCACCCGAATACAGGACCTCAGAGGCAGGCAGATTTTGTAGTAGACAATGCAAGAGATGATGCCCAATGCAGTAGCTGCTGCTAGTCCAAGACAAGCGTAGAATGAATTCAAGGTATCTGGGAAAAGACAGACAAGAATAATTAGTAGCCAGTGATGGGCTGCTGTTTCCCCCTCCCACCACCTTATTTCTAACCCATAGAACCTGCCTATCCTCTCCTGCCAGCGGAAGGAAAAAAGAAAACCAAAGCCTCAAAATGAAAAGCATACAATGAGCACACAATGAAGCCACAGAAACAGAAATATATCAAAAGTGTGAATATAATAAATATCACAATTGGTGTATACTAATTAAATGTCAAATTGTATATACCTAAACTACAACCATGCCAATAAATGCAAGTCCAATGAACACCAAGGTGCACACAGGCACCAAAGGGGGTAATACCAATATAAGGGTGCATGCAGGCACTTCCTCACAAGTAAACCAAAAAATAGAATGACAGAAACAATATCAGGGTGCACACAGGCACTCACATAAATAAGAGACAGTAAGGGTGGTTGGAAGGAAACCACCCAAAAACAGAAGCGGCTATAACGTCCAAAAGTAAGTGCAGTATGAAGAATGCAGAGGATGATGGAAATCAGATGTCCGACGTGCAGTCAGACTTCATATGCCATGCCTACGGGATTTGCCAGCATATAAGATCTCACCCCATTTCATGATTACTTCACTTCTTCAACAGGCACATATTTCTTGTATACAATGTTGCAACCAAACCAATCTCAAAAGTCTGCCTCAATGAACATAGATCCAGAGGAGTTAGCCGTGTTAGTCTGTAGTAGCAAAATCAAAAAGAGTCCAGTAGCACCTTTAAGACTAACCAATTTTATTATAGCATAAGCTTTCGAGAATCAAGATCAGGCATCTGATGAAGAGAACTTGATTCTCGAAAGCTTATGCTATAATAAAATTGGTTAGTCTTAAAGGTGCTACTGGACTCTTTTTGATTTTGCCTCAATGAAAACGCTCATAATGGTTTTAATGCTGCATTAAAGTACTGAAAGTTGGGAGAGGAGAAGCAGTCACCCCACTTAAGCATCCTTTCACACAGTCCTCAGTTAAGGCACATTAAGGCTACGCGTGTAGGCTTAAAGCTTCTCTTTAGAAAAGCAAAAGTTTCATTTGCAAGCTCTTATTTGGTGAGAAAGTGAAGCTCAGAGGGGCAAAATATGCTTTGCATGCTGAAGGCCTCCAAGTTCATTTTCAAGCATCTCCAGAGCTGGATGTTCCAAGGAGCTGTGCTCATTTTAAGAACATTCCCCGTCACACAAAGCAGCCCCAGTAGCTGAGGTTTCCAGGAACAGTGGGAAATCTGAACTCTCACCTTGCAGCTTCCTCACTGAGAAACCACTTCCAACCAATCTCAAGTGGGGAAAAAGTCACCTGGTCTGCCTGCAGAACTACCAGCTACAATCTGAACAGGATCTTAAAGAGACCTCCCAACATGCAATTCCTACCCCAAGAATGCACAGAGCCATTGCCAGCTGGATGAGACCATTTGGGGACAGAGGCAAAGATGGCCTATCTGCATGAAAGACAACAGCCTTTGATTTCTTTGAAGCCATTTCCAAGGCATCAGAACCTAAGCAGAGTTCTCTGGGAAAGTTAAGTGCACAGGGTAGGTGCTCAGGCAGCCCGTACAGTCAACTATAGGCAGGTTTGTCATTTTATCTTATGTACACATATCTTGTATCAACTGCTCAAATAAACTCCTCTCACACATTGTGATGGTATGCAGCGCTAACAAAGAAACTTAAGGACAAGTTCCTCAGCAGAATTACTGCAGGTGGAAACATCAAATGCCAGAAGTTATGTAGTACCAAGGATACCTCATCTCTTTCCATCCCTCCACATCATCAGATGGTGATTTTGGGGACAAGTCATCCCTCCCCCCCCAGAAGAGAATCATATACTTCAGCTGTTTGATCTTGGTTGCTTTGTTATGAATTTTGAGCCAGAGAAGGGCAATTGAGATGATCCAGGGGTTGCAGATCTTCCCAACAGAGAACGGCTAGGAAAAAATGTTTTTTTATAGAACTGTAAAAGTGCATGACACAGCAGAGGGATATAAAATAATTCATAGTATAAAGTCTGCAGGAAAAGTTTTCTATGATTCTATAATCCATAGTAACCCACTAACAAACAGGAAGTTAGGACAGAAAAGAGAATACATCCCACCTGACACTGTGCAACAGTGAAAATCTACAAGTGACAGGATGTAGCAGCCACTGGTTTAGAGTATATTCATTCACAGAGAGCAGATCTATCAACATCCATGAATCACCCATCATGGTTAAGTGGAACTTCCATATTCAGAGGAAACATACGCCAAATACAAATTGCTAGGGGTAGAAGAGTAGGGAGACCCATTCCCTTTATAACACGCTTAGGCGCTTTGTGAAGGCATCTGGATGTTGCCATAGTCCCAGCAGGCCTGCTGCCAACTACGTGGTGGAAAAGTTGTCCTGCCCTTTTAACAGAAGCTGAATGAGCTGATATTGAGGCCAGGTGATACTTGCCCTGCTTTTATAAGGCCCTTCTGGACAGATTAGTGCCCACTCAGAGCAGTGAACAAGGTCAGTATTATTATCCCCACAACAAAGGTGGGGCTGAGAGGAGTGGCTGACCCAAGATCACCTGCTGAGCTTCTGGCCAGTAGCAGCATTCGAACTAGGCCAACCACTTAACCACTATGCTGCAGCAACTATTCCACATTAAGCGTCTGTTCCAAAAGACAGGACATTTTTCTGCCTTGGGCTATTCTTGGCTTTCCTCTGAAAAATTTTAAGCTTCACATAAGAGCAAATAAAACTAGTCATCAGGGCTAACAAAAACAAGCCTGGAGAAAAGTGCCTCACCCCTTTAAAGGAGGCTTAAGGGGCAAGTGACACTTTTCGTTATTCACCCGGCAAATAACGTTCAATTAAGAATCTTTTCCTAGCACCGGCTGTTTTTCCCCTTCCAGATTGTTGGCAATCCTGGGAGCCACCTCGAGAGAAAGGACGGCTGCAGCCCGGATCAGGCAGGCAGCCTCGGGTGGGGGCGGCGGCAGGAATCCAACACCCACCGCTAACAGGCAGCCCCTCGAGGGGCAAGGCCAGCCCTAAAGCGGGGCTACACCTGGAGGCTGGAAGGACGCAGCGGGCCCGGCTACAGCGAGAGGGAGGGCTCTGGCTGCCTTCGCCGTCGAGGGGAACCAGGCGAGGAGGAAGAAAGCTTACGGTTGGGAGCCGGAGGCACAGAGGAGGCCATCAGCAGGCCGCGGCCAGGGCACCGGCCCCGATCTAGCTGGGCCTCTGCGGACGAGCGGCAAGAAGGTGCGGAGCCAGGCCCGCAGCAGAAAGGGGTGTTCGCGCCCTCGAGCGCCGCAGGCCACTGGAAGGCGCCGGCCGGGCGCTCCGCCTCCGGGGTCCAGTGGCGGCATATCGCGGCCCCAGCAGCCCTTAAAGGCACCAGCAGAAGCAGGAGGCGCGGGGCGAGCCTCCCCATAGCGCTGGGGCTTGCGCCGGATAATTCCCCGCTCTCCCCTCCCTTGCTAACGAAGCCGAAGAAGGCAGAAGAGGCCCCTTCCTAACCAGTTTTTATCCTGCCCTAAGAAACTGTCCTTAATTGAGGACAGGAACCCTAACTAGTTCCCGTCCCTCCAATCACCTTCGCCGGGCCTTCCAGCGCCTGGCCCCAAAAAACACCACCACTCATTGGGGGGGGGGAGCAGCCACAGCCTAGTTTACTCCCCAAGATAGTGTCACTTAGCGTAGGGGGAATCCCTAGAAACCCAATTTCAGGTCTCCCCAAGTTAAGCTTAAAGATTGGTGGAGAGTCATAGCTGACTTATGGTGGGGCTAACAGAGGTGCAACCCCGGTCATCCAATTACTAACCAAGGCCAACCCGGCTTGGCTTCCAAGGTCTGATGAGATCAGGCTCACCTGGGCTATCCAGGCCAGGGCAGTCTTAAAGATTCCACCTGTTAAAACTCAAGGCAATGTAAGTGGCAAAATCAAGTATAAGCTTATTAGAGCAAGTACCTAAATAAACTGATGCATTTCAGTGGGCTCTAACAACTCCTGCCTTACAGGGAATTTCCACTACCTTTTATACCTTCTTACAAACAAATAACAAACCACAAGAATATTTGATTCAGCTGAAGGAATGCAGAACATAAGTCAGTTGAGCTTAGAAAGGTCACCGCAACCTGCAAAGTGTTACTTTTGACACTTTCTGCAACACTGTGTCCTCTTTTGCACGCCAGGAGGGGCACATTGTGGGGGAGTTACAGGCACCTCAAAGTCTAAACACCTGGTCAGTCTGGAGGTCATCTCCCCAGTAACACTAGCTAAAATGTAAGGCCATTATAATCTAGGTAAAACAAAAGACACAAGGAGGGAGTTGGCTAAGATTCCTCCCATCATGCTTTGGGACAAACCAAAGTTTCTAGCTTGAATACTACTACTAAAGCCACTAGGCCTGAAATCCTTTAACACTTAGACAGTGTACTAATCTCAACCTATAAAAGTTTATGCATGATAAGCCATACTATATTCGGTGGTACCTATTTCCAGTCAAAATCCACAGGAGTTAGCCGTGTTAGTCTGTAGGAGCAAAATAGAAGAGTCGAGTAGTACCATTAAGACTAACCAACTTTACGTAGCATAAGCTTTTGAGAACCACAGCTCTCTTCGTCAGATGCATGACAAGTATTTGGGCTGCAGTTTTAAAGCCTTGCATCCTTCCTGGGAAGTAAGTACCACTAAGCTGAATGTGACTTTCTTCCAAGTAGATGTATACCCTGTACTCAGAAGCACATTGAATACAATTGAACACTTCTCCATTAACCAGGCATGGGGGACTGGAACCACACACCTTCCTTTCACTTCTGAGAAAACCACAGTGTAACTATTCCAAGATATTACTGTGTAAATGCACATTGAGTTGGCAATAAGTCCAAGTGAGCCTTGGCCCAGATGACCCAGCCTAGCCTGATTTCATCAGATCTCAGAAGCAAAGCAGAGTTGACTCTGTTTAGCATTTGGATGGGAGACCTCCAAAGAAGTTGAGAGTTGTTACGCAGAAGCAGGCAATGGCAATCCACCTCTGAGCACCTCTTGCCTTGAAAACCCTATTGGATTGCCAGCAGCACACACTTCTGAATATGCTTGGGATTTTGCCATAAGGCTATGTTAGCACACTTTCCTGGGAATCGCTGAAGTCAGTGAGGCTTACTTCTTTAACCCCAGTCCTGCAACCCAGGCATCATGCTGCAATTTGCAGTGGTAATAGGAACCTATAACTCTGCTAACAAAGAGGATCACCATCTGTTTTCTTTTTAGAGGTTTGGCACCTTTAACAAGGAGAAATTAAACGGGCATAGCTTTACCCCCTCCGATCTCCAAGAAACAGAAAGATGCCTGTCTTGAACATATATGCTTGTCATTTGCACTGTGTTGTGAGCAGAACCACAAGTGACAAAAGGCACAGATTGGACACTTGTCAGCTTCCCTCAAGTTTTGATGGGAAATGTAGGCAGCTTGGCGTCATGTTGGACAAGTGACAGTTGAAAAGTCCATTGGACAGCAGTCAGAAAGCCAAGCTGTGAGACCAGGGTGCCTACATTTCCCATCAAAACTTGAGGGAAGCTGACAAGTGTCCAATCTGTGCCTTTTGTCACTTGTGGTTCTGCTCTCAGATGGTTCCCTGGATTAACAGGTGTTACAAAGCAGCTGTGGGGTGTTGGTGCAATAGCACTGGAGGGGGCATTGATGTGCCCCTCCTGGTGCACGTGTGCATGCATGTGTGTGCATGTGCACACTATTCCAAAAGAAGGCATGTGCAGTGGCCCTCAACCCATGGGCTGGGACTTCAGATGAATCACAAAGCCCCTCCTGCTGGGTCACAATCCCATACTGAGCCACTGTTTTAATGGTTGTCTTTTGGCGGGGGGTGGGGGGGAGAACAAGCGAACAGATAAAGGCCTCCAATAAGCAAAGAAAAAATGTTTCAAAAGTAAAATTGTATATGATGTATTACAAGCCATCTCATATGCACTACAGCAAAAACAGAACTTGGGAGAAGGTCTTTGTGAGAAGATGTATCTGTTCAGATGTCAAGTCATTAATGGAGAAGTTGCGCGTTTTCCATTTCTGACCGTAGCAACAACAATTAGTTCTCATTAATTTTGTTTTCTGCAAGGATCATTGCAAGGCAGAGTTATCAGTGAGACCACACACGGGACCCTGTCTTTATTTCAATCAATTACTGGAAGGTTCAGCTATGATCAGACAAGCTGAATGACACTTTAACCAGTATCGAAACAAGTCATACCCAGGAGCTCCTCTCATCCTTCTACTAGTCTCCTCACATTGTGAAGCTGCATATGTTTGGATAGTATTGCCTAATGTAGCACTCTGTCATTGCCACATTCTGCTGTGAATCAGTTATTGTGCATGTTACACAATGTATATGAGATGGCTTTATACCATACCCAATGTTGTCTTTTGAAACACATGCTTTGTTGGTTTATTGGAGGTTGTTACCTGTTTATTTTTCCATCACTATCAGTTGGTTCATATGGTTTTTGTCTTTCAGAGGGCCTTTTGCATAGAGATCCAAGGGCACCATGACCCCAAGCTATGTGACAGCAGCCACCAGCCCCTCCCCAGCCACCAATGCCATTTACAAGCATTTGTAGTTTTTCAAAAATTGCCGCAGGGCCTGATCTGGATCATGCATGCCATGCAGTGGCCCCAGGAGCTCTCGTTCCCCTGAACTTTTCAGATGCCAAAACAGCAGTGGAGGTGGGGCTTTGTTGGCACTAAAAAGGCACGGGGAGGGGAGCACCTGAGGCTGCCACGCTACTGTGACACCCTCCAGTTTGCAAGATCTGAGCAAATCTGTTGATATGACATTCTGGAGATCTTTCATTCATAGGGTGGAATGAAGGCAACTTGGAGGCAACTTGACCACACATGACACACATACACAGCCATTGTTAGAATCGCAATTGTGAAAAAATGGAAGGAGAAACAGGGCCTGACACTACAAATGTGGCATAATAGCTTGTGGGAGCATTTCATTCAAAGCACAATTATGAGTAGTTCAACTAGGCCAAATTTGGAAACATATCAAAGGTCTTTCCAAGAATTTTGGCTCCCAGTGGTGGATTATCTTTCTGAACAAGAAGTGGTTCCAGCAAATCCTTACTTTCAAGATCTGTACTTTCGATCTTGTTTTCTTGTCCTTCACTTCCTTACATTTCTTCTCATATCTTTTCATAAAGTTCTCCATCTTATGGATCGAATCAATTTTGAATCTCTGTCCTTCAAAGTTAAAAAGAACTCCTTCAGGGGTTAACCACCGAAAGGATATTAATTCTTCCTTTAATTTGTTTATTAAAGGGGCATATTCCTTCCGTTTTTGCCTTATCTTCCATGGAAATGTCTGTTTCTTTAGGTGTGTTATCAATCTCATGAGATTCCATTATGAGATCCTGGGGGCTATTTTGGGGTTAGGCGATATGCAACCACCATTGCAGAAGATGCCAAACCTCAGTTTTAGAATGGGAGCTGGGGGCAGGGGAGACAGATGGGAAAAATAAATATGAGGGAGGGAAGGTGAAGTTGGAAGGGGAGGAGCAAAAAAAGGTAAAGAGGGAGAAATGAAATATAGGAAGACAGCAGGAAAAGGTGAGCAGGGACACAGGTAGGTGGGGGCGCGGAAAGAGGCAAGGTTACGAACACTGCTGGGAAAGCAAAGAGGGACAGAAGGAATTGGGGATATGAGAGCCCCCCTTGTGTTTTTTAGTTATACACCAAGAGGGTCTAGTGCTAGAGCAGGACTGTAATTCTTTTCCAGAACGGAGAACTCTGTTCTATGAAGACCTTTCATCAAGTTTTCAAAATGTAGGTCCTGTAGTGTCTGGGTCTCTCCTGTAAACATAAACTTTCTTTGGGCCATATTTTTTTTTACCATCCCCATAAGGAGTTAGACATACCCAGCCCAACTCAGAAAGAGCTAGGAAGACCTAGTTCTTCTTTGAGTAAGGCAGCAGACAGGCCTTGCCTCTTCTGTGGTCACTCTCCAAGAACAACTTATGATGTTACCAAGCTCAACTCTGGGGTGCCACCAGAAACTGCTGTACACAGAAGAGGGGCTGGAGGAGAGATGATGACCAAATCTTCCTCTGGTGTTTCAGAGGCCACCTGATGGAACTGAACAGGCCTGTCTGCATATGGAAGGGATAAGTCTCTGGCGGAAGCAGTTGTGCTAGAACTGTGAGGGAAAGAACAGTCACAGCACCGAAGCCTTGAACAAACTTCATTTAAAAAGGTTAGAGAGGAGCCACAGAAAGAGGGCCTGGAAGGCTCAGGATCCAGAATATGGCTGTGCTGCTGTGCAGAATGGAGATACCTCAGACACCGAAAGATTTCACAGCAGGCAGTACAAAGGAAGACAGAAGGTATGAGACCAGCGGCAACTCCAAACATGGTGGCAAAAGCCTTCAAATCATCTGTATATAGAAGATGTACACCTATCGCCGGTTATCAGTCTCTTTACGCGTGTTCTCCCCATCTTGCCTGCTAGCAAACCCCATATGATTCAAGTATTTATTGAGCAGTTTAACCAACTAAGCTATTTGCCAAATCTTATTTGGTGAGGAGTCAAAGCATGCAATCTGTATGCTGAAATCCCCAGGTTCAGCCTCCAACATATCTGAATCTACGTACAATAAGGAGGATTTTTTCTGCTACAGATTGCAGCAATTGAGGGCTGCAATTTCCAGGAGAAGTGGATCTTTTAAACCCTCTCCTTGGAGTAGTTTCCCCTGCTCAACTATTTTGCCAATGAAACCAGCCTCGGGTTCTCCCTAGCAATAGCCCCAACAGCTGCCAACCATAAAACAGGGTCTAACAAAGACCACACACTTGCTATGCATCACCTTCCATCCCAGAACTTTGGATAGCTGCTGCTAACTACAGTGCACCATACTGGTCTGGAAGGTTAAACTGTGTATAAAGAAACTCTATGCAGTTTACTTTCAGAACTCTTTAGCTTAAGGCCAAGAATTCAGTCACTGAGCCAGTAGGACTTACTGCCACTGTGAAAAGACCCAACTAACATTATTTAGAAAGGAAGTGTTACACATAGAAGCCTGCAAAATACTGTTGACTAGCAGTTTCTTCATGCACATATTTTATCTTTCCCCTCCCTGCGAGAGAGCAGGCACCTTGGCAGTGCTGTAGCTAAAATTCTACAGTGCTGTAGTTGCAGTGCTGTAGCTAAAATTCTTCTTCCCGGCTTTTCAGGTAACTTTTTTTGCATATAGGAAATGGGGTAAACGTAGAAAATTTAAGCACAAGCTCCCCAACAGAACCACTGCTGGTAGAAATATCAAGCAACCAAAATTAATTTAGTGCCTGTGTAGTAACATCCACCCCTCTCACACCAACTCCAATGGTGATTTTTAGACAAAAAGGGGGGGGGCTGGGACAGATTAGAGCACCTCTCAAGCCAAAAGAGGGCAACTAAGATGATGCAAAGGTGGGAGATCTGCCCTACGAAGAAAGCCTAAGAGCTTTTAAACGAAACAGGAACATGGCAGGATAGAGGTTTATAAAATCACACATGGTAGAAGGCAGAGAAAAAGCCGAGACTGACATTTCTTGCCCAAGAAAGCACCCACCCGTCTTACACTTTCAGACCTCAGAGAATTCAATAGCAGCAACTGTCAGAAATGGTTTTAAAAGAAGGCAGTACGATAATGGAGAATAAAGCCATGACACAGCAATTCAAGGGAACCGCCATGGACAGAGGCAGCCTCTCTCTGAACACATTGCCAAGGGACGAAGGCACAGCAAGCTATTGTCTTTACACAATACTTACAGACTCTCAAGGAGCATCTGAATGTTGTCTCTGGTCTGAGCCAGCAGACTCTTCTTACTTTATATCCCATTTACAAAGGGAGTTCCAGGAATAGGCAATTTCACCCAACCAAATAAGCCATGAAAACTAAGTCTCCAATCAAAAAGTTTATCTTACATAGTCTAAAGGGAAGATTTAGAAAACCAGGGGCAATGAAATTAGGAAAACAGATAATTAATAGAAAGATTTTTTCATAGTTAACACAATTCTCTAATAGTTTGATACACTCTTTACAATAACAGGGTTAGGCTGGGTAAACCTCCAAGCTCTAAAAGTGCTACATTGAGCTTCAATGAGTGTTAATGGCAACATAACCAAAATTCCTAGGTTCAACAAGAGAATCTCAGATCAATAAAGTGCTAGTGCATTTAGGCCATCCACAAAGTATACAATCAATTGTTGTATGCAATCATATCTACAGTGCCCAGAATTACAACTGATCTCTAGACTAAGAAATTAGTTCCTCTAGAGAAGGTGTCTCATAGGTGGACTCTATGGCTTTATGCCCCACTATGGCCCTTCCCTCCCCAAGCCGTTCCTGCCCCAGGCTCCATCCTTCTCAGGGGAAAATACAGGGGTCAAGTTACAACCTAAAATGTAAAATATATTCCAAAAAGGGTGTGCACGAAATACAAGTTAAAAACGTAAGGCCTGAATGGCAGGCTACATGCATATGTTAAAAATGGCTAAAATGTTCGCCATACACAGATGATGATGCAGTCCAATGACCAACACAAAGAAAGACCAGATGTGTTCTGGCCCTAAGGCCTTTTTCAGTGGTCAATTGTACAATATTTCTGATAATCAAACACACATGCACATTCAGAAACGCTCCTGATGCTCTTATCTAAAACGCAAAAAGGGGGTGGGGGTGGAAAAATGTATTTTAGCAATTTTTTAACATATGCATGCAGCCTGCCATCCAAGCCTTATGTTTTAAACTTGTTTTTAACTTGAATTTTGTGCACACCCATAATAAATACTTTTGGGGGACATATTTTACATTTTAGGTTGTAACTTGACCCCTGTATTTCCCCCCTGCTTATTTGGGTTGAGTCTGTGGGGGCTCTTCCTTCCTCCCCACCCCCTTCTTCTTTGTCCACCTTTCTCAGCCCAGAGCTGGCAAGTGGCAACGCTACGGGTCACACTAGACCCAAGAAATCCAGGTTCAGGCCAGAGGAAGCAGGCGCCTTGGTGGAAAAGTCCGCCTTGATTTAATGAACCACAGGGCCCGATTCAGTGCGCACCTAAAGATCAGCTCTTGCCTGGTCGGTTTCAGCTCAGAAGGCTGCCAACAAGAGCAACACGTCTGAAAGGGGACAGGCGTGTTTGCAGAAGGGAAGAATGCAATACCCCAGTCCCAGATGGCTTTCAGCCTAAGAAACTTTCCAGTCCTCCGGAACGGGACGGCAGAGAAGCAGATTTACCCTTGGAGGCGCGAAGGACCACTTGCCGCTGAGCGCCCTCGGGGCACCGGGCCTGATCCAGCCGCGCCTCTTCAGACGAGCGACAGTAAGGCTTGTAGCAGGTACCGCAGCAGAAGGCGGCGCTCTTCGGGCAGGAAAATGCCGAGACCGGGGCGGGCGCCCCCTCGACCCACCCGCGGCACAGCTCGCCCCCCCGGAGCGCCACCGAGAAAGGCCATTAGCAGAAAGACGCGCAGCGCCGCCCTGCGCATTGCGTGTCGGCTGCCTCCGGGAGGAAAGCACGTCGGGACGCTCCCAAACCCGCTGCGCCGCCTGACTGTCGAAGAGAAGCCAACAAACTTTATTTAAAATGCTCAATAAAGGCGCCCTCCTGGCCAGTTTTTTATATGACCCAGATAAACTTTCCTCGATAGGGACCAAAAACCCAACTCGTCCGTGGCCGGTCCATCCCCCAGCCTCGCCAGCGATTGGCCCCAAAAGACAAATTAACTTTCTCATTAGAGCTGAGGAGAACGCACAGTCCATGTTTAAGAGCCACTGGGTTTAATGGGGCTTAGTCCGGTGTAATAGCCCAGGTGAGCCCAATCTCGTCAGATCGGCCTGGATTAGTAACTGGATGGGAGACCTCCAACGGACTTGCAGAGGCAGGCAAGGGCAAACCACCTCTGATCGTTACCATGAAAGCCCCACCAGGGTCCCCGTAAGTCAACTCTGACCTGAGGGCCCTCATTCTCATGTAACAACCTACACCTGGGTAGGTTTACTCAGGAGTAAGTGGTTTTATGTCCTGTGGGACTTACACTCAAGCCAGCATGCAGACAAGTGTAGTTTTGAAGCCCATTTTCTGGAGCTTTACTTGAAAGTAAGTGACACTAAATTAAATGAAACTGCAAGATTCGAGTCCAGGAGCACCTTAAAGACCAGTGACCTTTCAGGGTATGTGCTTTCCAGAGTCAAGATCCCTTAAGTTCCCAAAGCTCCCTTACCTTGGAAATCTTATGGGTCTTCAAGGTGCTACTGGACTCGAATTTGGCCCTTCTGCCACAGACCAACATGGCTACTCGCCTGAAACTATCTTGAGTGGAACTGACTCCAAAGTTCACAGACACACTGTACTGGGGATACTTTCCTTCCATTAACTAGGCATGGAAGATTGAGTTATGCATCTTATATTTACTTAGAAGTAAGTTACAATTTACTCTTTCTGGGTAAATGAAGATTTACACAGGAGTATGTCCCATTGAATTAGTTGAGACTGACTTCTAAGTATGTGTGGGATTGTGCCTTAAAGCTGCAATTCCTGGGAAGCTCTGGAATCAGTGAGCCTTACTTCTGAGTAAGCATGTTGACTATTGGGCTCCAGTCCTGCAATCCTGGCTTCATGCTCTAATTTGCATCGAAGACCCTGACTGTACCATCTGTCATCGCTTTAGAAGTTGGTGCTGTGAATGACATGAGTTAAACTGATACAGCTTCGCCCCTCTAGTGTCCAGGAAAGGGGGAAATGCCCCTGTTGAGTGTTTGCCTGTAGTTTGTGTTGGTTATTTTGGATTGGTTCCCCTGGTGTGCTGCTAGGTCTTTAAAAGCTGCTGGGTAACTTCGGGCAGGTGGGCAGCAAACAGTATGCTACGGCTCATCCTGAAAGACAGCCCTTATTCAAGTTCCAGTTGGTGCAACCTCATTTAGAACACTGTATACAATTCTGGTCACTGCATCCAAGAAAGGCTATTAGATAGCTGGGAAAATGGCAGGAAGGGGAAACCAAAATGATGGCGGGGCCTGGATGGCTGCACTGTGAAGCAAGGTTAAAGCATCGGGTGCTTTTTAGGGAGCAAGCCTAAGTAAGTCTAGTCAGAAGTAAGCCCCACTAAGTCAGGATCACCCTGAGAAATTGGCAGTAATTTCAAGACAAACAAAAAGAAATACTGTCAAAAGTTTTCAGGGCCGGAGAACAATGGTTGTTGTGGATTTTCTGGGCTGTATCGCCGTGGTCCAAGACCACGGCGATGCAGCCCAGAAAATCCACAACAACCAAAAAGAAATACTGCTTCACAACAAGAGTTGTTGACTTATGGAACTCACTGCCACGAGACATAGTGAGGCCCACTGACTAAGATGGCTTTAAAGGGGGATAGGGTGGAGGATGGGTCTATCACTGTCTGTTAGTGGTGATAAGTGAATGGGATCTCTGGGTTGAGAGGTCGAATCCTTCTGACTGTCCGGTGCTGAGAAACAGTCAGCAGGGGATGGCTGTTGCATAGGCAACATCTTGCTAACCACTTTTGCAAAAGGATGCAGAAGTAAATGGACCATTGGTCTGATGTTATCCAGCAGGACTACTCTTAGACTCCCCCCCAGCCCCCCCCCCCACACCATTCAGAGTCAAGACGCTTAAATGGAACCTCTACCTATGCATCTGACCCAACCCCTGGAGCAATTTTATCTGGCTCTTTCACTGCCTTGCTATATTTTCATCATCAAAAGGTTATCCATAACATCACTTAGAAGGAAAAAGTCCAAAGCATAAGAAGTAAGTTCCACATTCTGCTATGACATACTCTGTGTGTGTGTGTGTGTGTGTGTTATGTACTGTCAAGTCTCCTCCGACCTATTATGGATTTTGAGCAGCAGGTAGAGAATATGGATGTGTCCATATTTGTGTGGCAGAATGAAGCTCTTCTCAGCTCGACAGTATCCACTTGGTTATGGAAGCTGGCCGCTCATGAGCAGGTTAACAAAAATTCCCTTCCAGACTCCCTGAGATCTAATTTTAGTCATGAAGAAACAATGGCCAGGTTGCTCAGAAGAGGTGAAGTCTTGCTCAATGGAAAACCCAGAGAGAAAACTACAGGAATGCATTCAACTTGATCTGGCACAGAGGTCTGATTATTAAGTTATAATACTGCCATTTAGAGATGCAAACACTACATTTTTATTGATACTTCAGTACATAGAGTCAAAGAGAACTGTTTTTAAAACAGACATTTGAAAATGGCACCACAGAAGATTTATCCCAGAGGCCTATGTTGCTGCCTGCTCATTTTCTTTCATCAAGATTAATACTCAGAAGGTTTCACAGAAAAAATCCTGAAAGTTTCAAGCATCCCCTGGCTCATGCAAACGGAGATGTTAGAGTTTAAGTAGAGAGGGCCACAAAAAGAGTTCTGCTCTTAATTTCTTCTCCCCACCACCTGCGTTTGGGACATAAGCAGCAGGATCTGCCAGCTTAGAGGCAGACCCCTCACTTCAGGGTTAGTTTGAAAATAAAAAACATTTAACTTCAGGGCAAAGCATGGCATATTGTACCACGGATTCACAGGACACACAGTGGGCAGCTTAAGTCCACCAAGGCCAGCTTATTTTTATGCAAGAATTGAGAGGGACAGAGTTGACACGGAGCACCCCCAGGTTTCAGCTCCACCTCCCTTAAGATACAGGCAACTTAACTGATGAGTAGGTAGAACAAGAGTTTTTGTCTCCAAGATTAATTCCTCTCTGAGCTGCAACTTTGACAGGGAGGGGGACATTCACATAGCCCTGTACTCACCCTTATCTCAAAAAAGCCATTTGCCAGAAAGCTGAAGACTTTGGGCAAATAAAACATTAAAAGCATGGATAAAAGTCACAGTTAAAAACAATAATGAAAAGTTTTTCATCACAAAGTTTATTTCTCTAGTCCTATAAAGCAAACTACGGGCATAAAGCGGGTTGGCCTACCTAACCTCTCTAGTTAGAGGAGGCTGTCCAGGCAGATTGGCTTGCTAATTATTTTGCTGGCACTGGACCAAGATGCTGCCAGAAGGAGCTGCTGGTGGGGACAAGGTGCTGTCCTCACCTGCCATTCTAGTGCTAGGTAGGTGGAACTAAAGAGGTGCTTTTATATTGAGAACGGGTAAGTCTTAGGTGCTGGGATGGTGGCGCTTGGTCCACACAGGCATTGTAAGAGGGAGAAGGATTGTTGAACAAGGATCTTATAGAAAGGTTCCTAAACCGGAGCCTTATGTGATGGAGACATCCAGAAAGATCACGGCCCGAAAGACTGTCATACAACTTATACCTCCGCTGCTGAGCTTCATCATGAGATCTGAACAATTCCTCAGTCACGGCGCACTGACAGAGAAGAAGATTAAGGACTGCAAAGCTGATTACTCCAAACACTATTATGACAGGAGCTGAGATGGCTGAAAATAGAGTAGAGACTAGACATGGGCACGAACAGCATTACGAACAGAAAAAAACAATGAACAGGCTGCTCGGCTGCTCACGAACGGGCCGTTCGTGAAGCGCCATTCCAGCCGAACAGGTGGTTGGCACAAGCCTCGTTCGTTGTGCTTGGCCGCCGTTCGGGAAGCCAGACACTCAGGCGCCTTCAATCAATTGCCTTGGCAACGGAGGGGGGGAGTGCCTGAACTCTGTCTGCACTCCCTCTTTCTCCCCGGACACCCCAATCAAAGCCCAACTTAGCTTGATGGGCAGGTCTTCCTTCCAAGCGTGGAGCTGCAAATTGGTAATAATTGGTAACGTGGGAGCAGACACCAGGGGGGAGGGAGGGAGGAGAGGGTATTCTGTGGCCATGGGAACTCCAATCTCATCCCTGCAAACCCTGTTAGGCAGTTCTGACTGCCAACCACAGACCTGCTGCATTTCTCAATCAGACCTCTGCTTATAAAAGGGCACTGTGCTCCCAGTTCTGGTTTCACTTTCCGCAAGTAGTGGCGTGGGAGAGAGCTGTTACAGCCTTTTGGGAGAGAGAGAGGGAAAGTGCATTGGAGCTGGGCTTTTTTCTGTGTGTGGTGGGTGGGATAGGGAGCTATCCCCTCTGGTTCCAGGGCTACTTCCAGGCCCTAGGGCCAAGCACAGTGGGCACCTCAGCTGAGAGCTCACCCTGATTATTACTGCCTGATCTGATCAGGTCTCTGGGACTGCTCGGCTAGGGCTCTAGCCCCAGCCTCCGGTTCCAGGGCTGCTGCCAGGCTCTGAGGCCGAGCTCTGTGGGCACCTCGGCTGAGGGTTCACACTGATTATTACTACTATCAATATCAGTGCCTGATCTGGTGGTCAGGCTTGTGGGTGTGCTGGGCTAGGGCTCTAGCCCCAGCCTCCGGTTCCAGGGCTGCTGCAAGGCCCTGGGGCCAAGCTCAGTGGGCACCTCAGTTGAGGGCTCACAGTGTTCTCTCCTTTTCTGTCCTCCTTAATTCTAGTTTGGTGGCACAATGAGTCTTCCTGTTGTGGTGGCCGCCACGGGTGGTCGTGGGGTGAAGTGCAAAGGCAGTCCTCCTGGTTTACTTGTGGAAAGCAGTACTGGGTGTGGCTCGGGGGCAGCAGAGAGTCCTCCTGCTCCCCCAGATTCACCTGTGGAGGAGGCCAAAGAGGTCTTTCCGCTGGGGGGAGAGGATCTCTCAACATTTTGAGGAGGGGGTGGGTGAGGGATTCCTGGAGGAATGGTTTCTGTTTTATGAAACATCCCTCCCGTCCCCATCCCAAACTCTCAGTCGTGTCCCCGCCTGCAGTCCACCCCTCACTCCATCGTCCGTGGCCAGCTCCGCAGTGCAGCCTGTAACTGTCCATCCTCCTTCCTCTGGGACAGTTAGTGGTCCATGTTTCAATGCCTCCGTATGGAGGCACTTTTGGGCCCTTCCTAATAACCCCCGTGTGGTGCAGTGCTGTGCCTGTGATGTCCTGGTGTGCAGGGGCAAAAACCCAAAGCACCTTTCGTTGACGGCCCTGACTCGGCACCTGAAGATGCACCACCCGAGCCTGTGGTCTCCGTCCTCGCCCAGTGAAACACCCGTTGGGGGGGAGAAAGGGGACAACCAGCTCTTCTGAGCGGGGATCAGTGGGAGGGTCACCGGAATCCACCCCAGGCAAGAATCCTTGCCCTGAGGGTGATGCTGGTGGGAGCAGAGCACTCAGGCAGGCTGCTCTAGCGGAGGTTGTCCCCTCGGGGTCTGGGACAGCACTGCTTAGAACGGCGAGGTTGAGGGCTCAGGAGGCGGGCCTTTGCGTCTTGGCAGAGACGATTGCCCTACATGGCTTGCCCATATCCATTGTGGAGTGCATGGGCTTCAGCAGGCTACTAAAGCATCTTGCCCCTTGGTTCTCCATGCCATCGCTGCGCACCCTTGCCCGTCAAGTCTTGCGGGTATATTGAATGAGGGCTGGCGTGTTTGGGTCAGGTTTAGCCAGGCCCACTCCCACTGCTAACAGGCTTCTGAGGCCTTGCTAGGCCTTCCTGGCACAGCCAGATCATCATGACACCTCCTTTCTGCAAAGGCAGGAAAGTGGGTGATGCTGGCGGCAGCCTCCTTTGGGCCCTTGTGCAACAGCTCAGGAGCTGTTGCACATGTAGTTGAGCCTCACGGTGCCCCTATCCATTGTAAACGCTGTGCCCTCTGAGCAGGGGGGAATGGATCCCTCGACTCATGTCCTTTCCGCAAAGGCAGGAGGGTGCCTGATGTCAGCTACTGCTGCTGCCCCATTTCTTTCTCTTCCTCTCTGGAACCACTCTGACCCATCGAAGCAATGTCTCCTGTCCCATCCATCCCCTCCTTTCCGCGAAGGCAGGAAGGCAGTTGGTGTGCCGCCCAAACTGTTATAAGTAGTGCCCGTACTGCCTGCACAGGTGAGGTATCTCGGAACGGTGTGGAACTGCTCTGGCCCCCCTCATTTCTCGGGGCTGCTGGTCCCTCTTTCTACCTCTCCCTCTCCAAAGTTTTTTTGATGACCTCCCACTGGGTCGTTAAGTTAGTCCACTCCCCCAGGTCTCCTGGTTGTTGAAATTTTGGGGTTTGGGCAAATGGCATTGCTGTGGCCTTGTAGCTTTGGGCTACCATAAATGGGGAGGCACCTGGGGAACTATGCACTGAATTGTTATAACAATATTTGGCAAAAACTAAGAAATCAGTCCAATTATCCTGTTGGTAATTGATGTAGCATATTAGGAACTGTTTTAACACCTAGTTAGTTCTCTCTGTTTGGCCATTGGTGGACAGAGCTAAGTCCTTGTTCATGACGGACAGAGTTAAGTCCTTGTTCAATTCAATTTCTGTTAGAAATAACAATGTCTGGTGTACTGCAGCAGCAAGAAGTAAGAAGAGCCTACCATGCAGGGGGCAGCAAGGATCACTTAGTTAGGACAGTGAGAGTAGCACCTCTCTTGTTTCCTGGGGGTCATTTCCTTGTCTTGTCTCCTATTGGGCTAAACAGGGCAATATCCTGCTTCTTCTCTCTCCTGCCACACTTCTTCTCTCTCTCTGCAAGATGTAGTCAGATAGCTAGGATCTATCTCTCCCTCTTTCCCTCAAGTATGTAACTTCCTCAAATAAAGCTTTTGCCTCTCTAACCAGCTCGGCGTTTAATTCCGCAGCGTTGTTTTACACTCGCTCTAACAATTTCCCTGTCAGAAATTACCTTCTTTGGAAAAGAGTGCAGCCTGACCACGTTTTGCATAAAGAGGGTGGCCAGTTTCTTTGCTGTGGGAATAGCAGCACAGGGGACAAAATGGGCTTGTTTAGAAAACAAATCAACCACCACTAGAATTACAGTTTTCCCTTTCGAGGGGGGTAGGTCAGTGATAAAGTCCATTGAGACCACAGCCCAGGGTCTAGGGTTTTTTTCTAGTGGTTGTAACAGTCTGGGGGGTTTCCCTCCTCTGGGTTTCCCCATTATACACACTTGACAAGAAGATACATACTGAGAAATATCTTTTCTCATGATTAGCCACATGATTGTCTTTGCACTAGATGCAATGTTTTTAAGTATCCAAAATTACCGGCCAATTTGGAATCATGACTTTGTTTCCTCTTAGGCTGGCTGGAACATATAATTTATCATTTTTGTACCATGGTTGTTGTGGGTTTTCCGGGCTGTATTGCCGTGGTCTTGGCATTGTAGTTCCTGACGTTTCGCCAGCAGCTGTGGCTGGCATCTTCAGAGGTGTAGCACCAAAAGACAGAGATCTCTCAGTGTCACAGTGTGGAAAAGATGTTGGCAGGTCATTTGTATCTACTCAGGAGGGGTGGGGTTGAGCTGAGTCATCCTGTAAGAGTTTCCCAGGGTGTGGAATGCTAATGGCAGGAGGCTTCACTGTATTTTGAGGAGGTTCTTTTGCATATGGATTGGTGCTTGATGCGCTAATCTTCTCTGCAGGGCTATTGTCGGGTATAGAGTGTTTTGTTAGCCTGGTGTTTTTCAGAACTGGAAACCATGCTCTGTTCATTCTTAAGGTTTCTTCTTTCCTGTTGAAGTTTTGCTTATGCTTGTGGATTTCAATGGCTTCCCTGTGCAGTCTGACAAAGTAGTTGGAAGTGTTGTCCAGTATTTTGGTGTCCTGGAATAAGATACTGTGCCCTGTTTGAGTTAGGCTGAAAGCCTTCGACAATACATTTTTGTACCAGTTACCATTTCCCCCTTCCTTGAGTTCAGTTTTTGGTACAGCTTCCCCCTCCTTTTCCACCTCTTTCCTCCCAGTTGGGGAGGTCAGGCACTACACTCGTTTTTGTAGTTTGGCTACGAGTAATCATGGCCTCTCCCAATTGGGTTGGTGAGAACATTGTGTCTATCACTTGCTTCCTTTGGCTTTCGTGTTGGGGCATGTGCGAGAGTGCATCTGCCAGGAAGTTAGATTTGCCGGGGAGCTGCTTCAGAGTAAAATTGAACTTGGAAAAGAAGTCTGCCTACCACAAGTGTTTGCTGTCTAATTTGCGGGGTGTACACAGGGCTTCCAGATTCTTATGATCAGTCCATACCTCAAACGGTACCCTAGCCCCTTCTAACCAGTGTCTCCAAGTAATTAGTGTCAGGTTCTGCCAGGGGCACTGCCCTGTGAAGTGCCGGCCTGCCTGACTTTAGCCTTAAAGGACCTTCAGGGGATAGGTGGGATCCTGCTCTGTGGAAGGAGAGGGAGTATACCTCACCCTCACACCCTCTCAGTCCACTTGCTGGTCCCTTCAACCTGACCTTGTCCTGGCTGCCTTCCATGACAGCTGTCCTCCTCCAGCTGTCAGTCTTACTCCTCCTCCATTGCTCTCTCATTCTCTCCTCCACTCCACCACACTACTACACAACAACCTACCACGCCCTGTGGGTAGACTTCCCTTTTATCCCTTCACCAATTTCCTGCTCCACCTGTCAGCCACACACTTCTCCTGTATTCTAGCCACAGCCTTGGCTGTCTCAAGCTGTGGCACCTGGGGTAGCTAGTCTGGCTGCTTTGGGCAGCTACAGCTGTGTGCTCTGGGCTGGCTACCAAGCTCTCTCTACTAAGGGCCTCAGGCAGCCCCACCTGTGGTTTCTTTGCTTTCAGCACCACCTGGTTCTGGCTGATTCCATCTAGCCTGTCTGCAGGCTGGGGTGTGGCCCTGTGCTGCCTTTCCTCCACTGCATGTAAGGTTGTTGGCTGTCTTGCTGCTAGCTGGCTGGTCCCTGCTTTCTAGGCTTTCTCCCTCTGGTCTGATCCCCTCCTGGCTGCCCCCACTCTCCCTGCCTGGGCTCTTAGCCTCCCACTGAAGGATGGGGCTAGCCGGCTTCCACCTGCCCCATCTAACCCTCTGTGGCTTGGGTGCCTCTTTCCGTCTCTGTGTTTCTGGCAGGTCCTGGACCTGGGTGTCCATTGGGGTGGCTGGGTTGCTGTCTCCTGGCCGCCTCCTGCCCTCTACTCCCAGCGAGTCCAGGGGTGGAGCTTCAGACCCCGGACACACCTCCCCTCTTGGTCTGTCCATAGGTGTATCAGGGTCGGCTTCGAACAGCCAAGACATAAAGTCTGCATCGGTATACTTGTTCCCTGCTCAGTACTTAACCGTGAATTGGTACGGTTGGAGGGTGAGGTACCCTTGGGTTGTGCTCCCTCATGTGGTGCATCCACTGCAGGGAAGCATGATACATCATAAGCACGAACAGGTTGTTTGACAAGTAATACTGGAGGGCCCCCACAGCCCATTTGACTGCAAGGGCCTCCCGCTCCATGGTAGCATACCATTGCTCTGCTGGCTGCAGTTTGCGGCTTATAAAAAGGATCAGGACATCTCCCCCTCCCTGTTCTTGGTTTGGATGGCCCCGAGGCCGGTGTTGGATACGTCTGTGGCTAGAGTGAAAGGCTTCCCCCCATGAAGCCTAGGTACTGCAGCTCCTGGAACCCAAGATGGCTTTTCCTGGGGTTGGCTTTAAGGCCAGCCTCCTGCAGTGCTGATAGGACTGCTTCCAGGTGCTGTAGATGGGTGGGCCAGTCTGGGCTGAAAATAATTATGTCGTCTATGTAGGCAGTAGCATATGCCCAGCAGTCCCCCAGGACCTGGTCCACCAGTCGCTGGAACGTGGCCGCTGCTCCATGGAGCCCGAAGGACATCCAGCGGAATAGGAACAGGCCCCAGGACATCGCAAAGGCCGTTTTCTCTCTATCCACGGACTGCATGGGCACCTGCCAGTACCCTTTGGTAAGGTCCAGAGCTGACAAGTATCTGGTGGCCCCTAACTGGTCCACCAGGACATCGGCCCGGGGCATAGGGTAGGCATCAAATTTTGCGACCCGGTTCAGCTCCCAGTAGTCCTGGTAGACCCATCAGGTTTGGGCACGAGCACTATGGGGCTCCTTCATTCGCTTCTTGAGGGCTCTATTACACCCAGCTGGAGCATCTCCTCTGTTTCCCTGTCAACCGTTTCTCATTGTTTCTTGGGTATAGGCTGACATGTGGCATGGGCTGTCTGCCCAGGTTCTGTGGGGATGGCATGGTGTAACAGGCTCGTGCTCCCTGGCTTGCGGGAGAAGACCCTGGTTATCCGCTGGCATAACGCCCGTAGCTGAACCTGCTGATCAGGGGAGAGTAAGGGGGTCTATCTTTGGTTCCTCCACCTCCGGCGCTTCCACTGTCCAGGGCATTTCACTTGCCGGTAGCTCCAGGGGGTCCTCGGCCAACTGACACTCCTCTTTCACTAGTTCGTACCATCTCTTGAGTAGATTTATGTGGAATGTCTTCTGGTAGCACCAACGTGGCCGCACTGTCCTCCTGGCTGGTTGAGGCGGCGCACGGCCTGCGGTGGCCTCCGGAACCTGTCCAGCCAGCACCACTGCGGCCAGCGCAGGCATTCCTCCAGGCCCGCAAGTGGTGAGTACATCTCCCCCCCTTCTGTGTATATCTGTATCTGGATTTGTGTTTTGCTGGCTTTGTTGTCTGTGGTGAGCTGCTCTAATCTGTCTAGAAAAGCACTATAGAGACACACTGTTCTTGTTACTGTGCCTCCCCAGATGCCACTTTCAACATTAATTTTTAGGGTGGGTGTTGCCTTCTGACACACTTCCAGTGATGTCAGGGGATGTGGCATATGGAAATCAGTTATGCCAATGACATACTTCCAGTGATGTCAAGGGGCGTTACATATGATAATGAGTTATGCTAATGAGTTCCTGCAGCTCTTTTTCTATGAAATGACCCCTGCTTTTAGCACTTCTCTAAGCAATGCCACATGCGACTCATAATCTTGTGAATAGATCAACAACCTTTGTACAACAGTCTTCAATGCTGTCTATAATTAGACATCTAATGCTTGATTCAAGTCAATTGTAGCCAACTCACATGAGCTATATTACAGATAAAGAAAACAGAACAATTTATAGATTAAGGCACAAAATCACAATTCCTAAGAAGCCCTTAAACTCTTAAAAAGTTCGTGATGGGTAGCCATGTTAGTCTGTCTGTAGCAGGAGCAAGAGTCCAGTAGCACCTATAAAACGAACAACATTGGTGGTAGGGTATGAGCTTTCATGAGCCACAGCTCACTTCTTCAGATGACTCACAAAGTGAGTCTGTGGCTCATGAAAGCTCATACCCTACCACTAATTTTGTTAGTCTTATAGGTGCTACTGAACTCTTGCTCTTAAAAAGTTGGTAATCCTCTCTGTTGATATTAAAATCCAAAACTGAAAGTCCACTCAGTACTTTTGATTAGGACTGACCAAAATAACACATCGTGCAAGCTTTCATGTTCTCCAGAAATATTCATCAGACAAGATATTAGTACAAAAAAAGAATGAGATGGAGGAGGAAGACAGTGAAACATCTTCAGGCCCCATTGTTGATGCCCTTCTGTCTTAATATCCAGCCTGCTAAAGAGCGCTGAAGAACTCAAAAGTTTTTGCTATTGGACCCAGATCTTCTCTTCGACTGCAGACCAACACAATTACCTACCTGAAACTATCTTCATGGCATGTGGTGTTACCTTGTGTGGTCCTAATCAAAGGTATTACATAAATTTTATTTATATAGGCTATTTAAAACCTGTTTTCTCATTGATACTCAAGGCAGATTACATAGTGTAAGTTAACGCAATCAATAAGATGAAACATCTAGTAAGCAATAGGATAGGACTGGGATCACAGAAATCAGAAGTACACCGGGAAGTGTAAGCATCTCTGGAGCAAGCCAAGCGGAGGGGTTCCTGTGGTGCCAGCGCTGCATAGTTCAGCAAGGCAAAGAATGGGTACTAGCTCCTCCTTAAAACAGGCAGTAGTGTGGAAAAGACAACTGGTGTACTGACATCAATGACCATTGCCAAGGGAGAGTCCAGCCAGAGGTTCTAGAACTTAGTTATGCTTGCTCCTGGTCACCAGAGGCCCTGCAATGTAGGGGCCAACCAGGAAATTTCCTTGTAAGTTAAATGGCCAGTCTGCCCCGATAGAAATTGGAAACAAGCAAAAATCTGAAGCAAACCTAAGTATTAAGCAGGGCATGTTAAGCAAGCAGTAAATGGTACTTTGTAAGCAGAAATACAATGCACTAAGAACAAAATAATACACACAGCAACAGATAACACATACCATACACAGTAGCAGAGTCCACAGACCTGTCTGTTCTCTTCCTTGAAACATCTCCTGAACTAGGGTTGCCAGGCCCCCTCAATCTCCCGGTCGGGGACAGGGGCCTGGCACTTACCTTTGTGGAGAGGGGGGTGCGCACATGCAGAGCGCGCACGCACACCCCCACAGGTGTAATGACGTCACTTCAGGGGTGATGTCATCACATGGGGCGCTGCAGAACGCACCTGAAATGGGCCGTTCTGCCGTGGATCGGGCCTGGTTTTGAGGCGCTGTGGAGCGCAGGAGTGTTCCTGCACTCTGCAGTGCCTCAAAACGGGCCCGATCCGCAGCAGAACGGATCCTGCACTCCACAGTGCCTCAAAAACAGGCCTGTCCTATGCTCTGCAGCTGCTGAAAACGGGCCCGGTTTGCTGTGGACCGGGCCCATTTTGGGCACTGCGGAGTGCAGGAGCACTCCTGCGCTCCACAGCGGCCCCGATCCGGGCCAAAACAGGCTCGATCCCGGTGGCTGTGGTGCACGGGAGCGTGCCATGCCGTGGGTGAGCACGCAAAGAAAGTGCACGCCCCCCCCCCCGCTGCTCAGGTAAGTGAGGGAGGGGTGTGGGGAGTGGGGGCAGGAGATCCCCCGCCCACACTGGGGGTCTGGGATCCCTATCCTGAACCATTCCCTTGAAAGATAGCCTTTATAAAAATGTGCTCCCAAACAATTCTGTTTTACATGCTTTGCATATTTTAGCTTTCATTTTAGTTCATAACTCAGCTCCCTCCAGGCTCATTAGCAGAACAAAAGATATCCTAAAGAGAAGTTATTGGCAGTGAACTAGATTCAGCAAATTGCACAAATTTCACTCCCTTTGTAACGGGAAGTTGGAGCAATTTTCTGCACAGCAGCCCAAGCAAAAGATGAAGGCAGAGACTGGGATGTTGTCGACTTTGTATAGAGCAGACTAGCCAGATGCATGAGGCAGCGAGAGGCCTGGGGACGGGTTTATTCAGGCAAGGGTAATTTGTCCCTCAACCGCTTGCAAGACGAAGCACCCAGCAGCTCCAAACTGCAAGTGATCTGTCATTTGATTGCATGATGTGAGGCAAACCAAGACTTTCGCCCTCAGCTTTCACCTGAATTGGCCACGGGAACTTTTTGCCTTCTTGTTGATGTGTTTGAAGCCAAGGCTTTCCTTGGGACTTTGATGTGATTGCCTTATATGGGTCAAATGGCCAGGGCATTAAAGGATAACTGTGGGTGAGCAGCGTGGCTAAGATGACAGATGAGACAAAAGTATTTGGAATGATGAAAAGCAAGGCTGTGAAGAAATCCAAGAGGATCGACACACATTGGGTGAGTGGAAAACAATGTTGCAAATGAAGCTGACTGGGGAGCCAAATGCACCCCCAGGCTCCTACTCAGGTGGATGCATTAATGTGCATGGACCACAGGCCCAAACTGCAGCTGTTGACCAGGAGTGGTTTTTGTCTGCGCAAAGGTTAACTCTCTCCTTTCTCCTGGGGCTTTCCCAACGAGGGTTCCTCAAGATACCAAGAAATTAAGCAATAAATAAATTCCAGATATCTCTCAACAGATTGCCATTATTAAGGTTATGTTAAGGTGTACCATGTCTGTGTTCATTTTGTATTTTTACAGAATGTATTGACAATATGAATGGCAATAATTTATCAGTGATTGAACTGAGCTTCCCACATTCAATTTTTTCTGGATTGTAAATATTTTCATGTATAGCAGTGCCTTGGGCTTTGAAAAATTAATGTAGGGGTTCCTCCATGGGGGAAAAAAAAGATTGGGAAATACTGGTGTCACACAAGAGCCTGGCAGGCAGACCCATCAGTGGAGGTAGGGGGAACTAGGCTCATTTTAGCCAGGCTTCCCCACATCTTAACAATGTGGGCTAGAAGAAGTCACAGCCAAAGGCCAGGCTCTGAACGAAGGAGAGGGAAATTATGTATGTCAACAAAGATGTCACAAACTGCACAGCATGGATCTTTGTGCAGGGATGACCCGATGGGCAGCCAGTCAAGTTACTGTTCTTGTTCTCCAGCATTTTGAGCCACATCAATGTGCACAGATACAAGAAAAATCCACAGGTCTAAGCAAAACCACAGGCCAAGCCAAGGCTAGGCTGAGTTCATACTATGTTCAAGTCAACAGCCCTATTACCATCCATAACAAGAAGGGATGCCAATTCCAGGATCCGAAAATCCTGGAGATTGGGGGACAGAGGGCAGTGTTTGGGGAGGGAAGAAACCTCAGGAGACTATAAAGTCTGCCCTCCAGAGCAGCCATTTTCTCCAGGGGAACTGATCTCTGTAGAAGTCAGTTGCAATTCTGTGAGATCTCCAGGCCCCTTTTGGAAGGTTACAAACAAAAGGGAACACAGTATATTGTTATTAAAGAGGAAAGAAACGCAGTGTAAATAGGCTCATGTCCCAATAAATTATTCTTAAATAATTCCTCCTGGAAGGTGGCAACTCGAGTAACAGAATCACAGAGTTGGAAGGGGCCATACAGACCTTCTAGTCCAACCTCCTGCCCAATGCAGGATGAGCCTAAAGCATCCCTGACAAGTATTCATCCGGCCTCTTCTTGAAAACTGCCAGTGAGGGGGAGCTCACCACCTCCCTAGGCAGCTGATTCCACCTTTGAACTACTCTGACCGTGAAAAAGTTTTTCCTAATATCCAGCCGGTACCTTTGTGCATGTAATTTAAGCCTATTGCTTTGAGTCCTATCCTCTGCTGCCAACTGGAACAGCTCCTTGCCCTCCTCCAAATGCAGTTTTTCAAATATTTAAAGAGAGCAATCATGTCCCCCCTCAGTCTCCTTTTCTCCAAACTAAACATTCCCAAGGCCCTCAGCCTTTCCTCGTAGGGCTCAGTCTCCAGACCCCTGATCATCCTCATCGCTCTCTTCTGCACTCTCTCAATTTTGTCCACATCCTTTTTGAAGTGAGGCCTCCAGAACTGCACACAGTACTCCAGGTGTGGCCTGACCAAGGCAGTATAGAGAAGGAACTAATGACCTCCTGCGATTTCAATGCAATGGCCCTTTTGATACAACCCAAGACTGAGTTTGCCTTTTTTGCCACCGCATCACACTGACTGCTCATATTTAGTTTACTTTCTCCACTCACCCTTATCATGAAAAGCCATTTACAGGAGAGTCAACAACTGTGGGCGAATAAATCTCGAAAATTCAAGAGTGGATAAAAGTGTACTTAATACATGTTCTTTAAAAGCATAATCATGGGTAAAAATCCTTAATCCTAAAATCCTAATAATTGAAAAAAAATCTTAATTGTAAAAGCAAAATCCATTTTTCCCTCTTGACCCAAAAAGCAAGCTGCAGCTGTGCAGCTTGCAGGCTGACATGCCTTTTCATTAAAAGCAGGACTGCAATAAGTCACTGGCTTACTGTGTTTCTGGGGTGCTGCCAGTCAGAGATGCTTCCAGGGTGCTGCCAGACAGAGACAGGATGGGCACCTCATCATTTGGCACTCCAGGGCTCACTTGTTAGAATGCCACCACACTGTCTTGAGGATATGGAGGGGGCAAATCCTGGATTGGGGGTCTTCATCAGAGCAACGTGGCAGAGACCTCACACAAGCATTGTAAGTTTGAGGAAGGTCAAGTGAAGTGTGTGTTGAAGGGTTATCAAAAGGGAAAGTGGGAGACAGGACATCGACTGCCACAGGGGCTGGCTCTTGCTCCCTAATATAAGCTCTCACCTTGTGCTTGATCTTGATGCAAATGAAACAGACAAGGCACCCAATGAGAATAAGTACACTAAGCGCAACAGGGATTCCGACATACCAAAAGTCAGCTGTAGATAGAAAGACCTGTGTTAGTATTTGCCAGACACCCAACGCATCTCTTTGAACCCCACTTTCACCCGTCAACCCCCTGGTTTCCTCCTATCTACACAGACCCCAATTCCTTCCCTCCAGGGCCAGAATCTTGGTTATGCAAAGAGTTGCATCTTTTCAATCTGAACTAAGTCCCAAATTGGTGGCAGGCGAACAGAGGAGAGGAAGAAGAGACCTTGCCCTCACCATGGACCTCAAGGCAATAAACATAGTCTCCCCATGAAGATGCTGACCAACCTCATAACAGCTTGGATTCAGCAAGGTTCCTCAGCCCGTCTCGTTTGATGCAGGAAATTTAGTCATAGTTGCTACCTCTCGAGGTCTCAAAACCTAAAGGAAGGAACACTCCCCATTTAGATCTCAAGAATTAGAGTGTCACTGTGGGCAAAAGACGGAGCACACATTTTACAGTACAAAGGACTCCAAAGTTCTTGCACCTCCCATGACAAGCACCAAGAATGGATAGGACCTCTCCTAAGCCTGAGACTCTGGGGAGCTACAGCAGATCTGAGTAGACAAGACTGACCTTGATTGAGGGTGTAAAGAAAAATGCTTTCCTACCTAACTTTTGCAGAGGCCCTGGTCTCCTGAAATTTTGGTCAAGAAGCATTGCCGTTTTGCTAAGAAATTCCTTAAGCCCAACTTCCCCCTTTTCTCTTGTTAGCAGCTTCCTGAGAACCAGGGCCAGTGCCAGAGTTTCTGGCGCCTGAGGCCGGGGGCAGCTTCAAGGCTGTTGCCGCCCCCACCACGCACCACACCCAGAGTGCTTGATGACATCACTGTGTGTGACATCATTGTGCAGCATGCCCTGCACCACCACGGCCACCTGCTGCGTCTGGCCCGCAGTTGTGTGCAGGTGGCGGCGGCAGCACAGGGCAACTGAGCGGGAGGGCTGGGAGGGCTGGGTAGCAGCTGTGGGCCAGGTGCGGCAGGCGGCCAGGGAGGCGTGCATGCAGCTTCCCAGTCCTCCCGTTCAGCCACCAGCATTGCCGCCGCCAGCTCCTCAGGGTGTGCCCCCACCTCCAGTGTCCCCTCCGGTGCCTCAGCGCTCAAGGCGGCTGCCAGACCTGCTTCAATGGACGCGCCGGCCCTGCTGAGAACAGAGCTGTCTCCAGGGTTTCGGCTCTCACTGACCTTGGAGATAAGATAACGTGTTCCACTGTGAGCAACTGAGCTTCCATGGACAGCCAGATGAGCCAATTAACATTCTTGATTTTGGGAACCAATTTGCGCCTGCGAGATAGAGGGTTGGTGCCAGGGACCTTTGCACCCATCCTCTTTTACACGTACCCTCCTGTTACTTGTGACATTACCATTTTGCTGCCTGATTGGAGGAGGGCCCGCTCTGCTGAGGCACCAAAATGGCATATAAACCAACTATCCAACATGGAGATTCAGACCTTAGGCAGGTTTCAGTGAGTTCCATTGTAACTCACCCATCGTCTCAAATCTGGCTCCGACTGGATGGAAGCTCAGGCGACCACCCGTTTTGCTTTGCTGTGAAGCCCAGCCACTCTTTGCTTTTCGGCCAGAGACTGTGCCTCCCGCACCTTTGACAACCCTGTGATTTACTTTCTGCTGAAATACTGGTATGTAAGGTTAGCGCTTACAAAGCTATAGGCTGTTTTTGTTTTATCCTCACATTCTGTCTTGTGCATTTATTACGACCTTGCATCTTAAATAAAACAATTATACTATATTTCTGTGTGGGTTTGTTGACTTTAAAGTCTCAAAGCTTTAAATCATTCTGCTGAACCCATTTTTGCACCACCTACCATAAAATCATTTTGCTGTGGACTCTACTTGCAAAACCATCCTTGCAAGTTAGACTTTGGGCCAAGCTACAAGTGACGAATGACACTTGAACAGCAAGTGGATTGAGTGGAGGGCAAGTGAACAGGGAGAAATACACTTGCTGTTCAAGTGTCATTCGTCACTTGTAGCTTGGCCCTCTGTGTGGCTTAGTTCCCTTACAGGCTTGGAGTGGTGTCCCTACACTCCTAGGCTTTGGGAAGACACTGAGGGACTGGTGGCAGATTTGCAGGGCATTTGAGGGACTTTCCCTTGTTTGCCAGTTTTGTAACTTGTGAGAACCGGCCTGTGGGGCCTTGCCAGCTCTTCCCCTCAGCTGCGTTGAGACACCAGGGTCCTGTAGCCATGACAGGGGGGGGGGGGGGAAACTCAACAGGGATGTGATTCTAACATGAAAAGCAGCCATTTCCTCAAAGGGAACTGATCTCTGTAGTCTGGAGAAAAGTTGTAATGCCGGGAGATCTCCAGGTCCCAGGAATTTTGAGGGAAACACATAGAAGGAAAATTGGCCTTCTGTGCTGCTAACAGTAGAAAAGAGCGAGAGTCCAGTAGCACCTATAGGACTAACAAAATTTGTGGTAGGGTAGAAGTTTTCATGAGTCACAGCTCACTTCTTCAGATACTGTGACTCACCAAAGCTCATACCCTACCACAAATTTTGTTAGTCCTATAGGTGCTACTGGACTCTTGGTATCCAAAGAAGTAAGCTGTGACTCTCGAAAGCTCATACCATACCACAAATTTTGTTACTCTTATAGGTGCTACTGGACTCAGAATAGCTAACATTTGACCTGGGGATATGATGTGAGGCAAACCTTCTCCAAGCCTAAATGCAGCAGAAGTATACCTGCCCCTACTGCTCTGGTTCTAGGCCTGAAAGCAGCACTTTCTCAAGGCTAGGTGAACAGTGCGCGTCTGCCCCGAGTTCATGGATATAGAGAGCAGGAAGAGTTGCCAACCTCCAGTTGGGAGATTCAGGGGTGGTGGAGCCTGGGCAGGGCAGGGTTTGCCAAGGAAACGAGCAGGGCAAAACTCCATCGAGTCTGCCTCCAAAGCAGCCATTTTCTCCCAGGGAACAGATCTCTGAGATCAGTTGTAAGTCCAGGAGATCTCCAGGCCCCATGTGGAGGTTGGCAAGCCTGGGGGCAATCTGAAGAAACTACAGATACAAAATTCCAGGATTCTTTGTCAAGCTGAAATCCCCAGAGCCAGGTAACTTGTTTTCCTATGACACCCAGGTTGGATCTAGGTAGTGTGAGCAGGGTGTAGGACGGGTTGAAAATGCTTTGTCACCCACAGCCTCCTCTCATATACTTCCTTGGGCAAAGCCCAGAGAGCCAGTTTGGTGTAGTGGTTAAGAGCAGCGGGACTGTAATCTGGAGAACTGGGTTTGATTCCCCACTCCTCCACTTGAAGCCAAGTGACTTTGGGTTAGTCACAGCTCTTTCAGCCCCAACCACATCACAGGGTATTTTTTGTGGGGATAATAATAACACACTTTGTAAACCACTCTGAGTGGGTGTTAAGTTGCCCTGAATGGTGGTATATAAATTGAATGTTGTTGTTGTTCCTGCCCCCCCGCAACAGCTGAAAGCAAGTGCACTCCCTGTGGTCTGTCAGTGCCCTTCTCTTTATGTTATCCTAAGAAGTTCCTTTTCAACCAAGCTCAGTGGGTACCTCGGCTGAGGGCTCACATTAGTGCCTGCTCTGTTCAGGTCTGTGGGAGAGGTGGGCTAGGGCTCTAGTCCCTCCCTCCCTCTGGTGCCAGGGCTGCTGCCAGACCCTGGGGCCAAGCTCAGTGGGTACCTTGGCTGAAGCCTCACCAAATGATTCGTGTTATTATCACAATCCTAATAATTTTAATTGTGATTCTTATTATTACTATTATTATTCTTAGTCACTGTGCCTGTTCTGCCCAGGCATCTTGGTGTGCTGGGCTATGGCTGTAGCGCCAGACTCTGGTTCCAGTGCTGCTGCCAGGCCCTGGGGCCAAGCTCAGTGGGCACCTCAACTGAGGGCTCACACAGTGTTATTAGTGCCTGTTCTGTTCAGATCTGTGGGTGTGGTGGGCTAGGGCTCTAGTCCCTCCCTCCCTCTGGTGCCAGGGCTGCTGCAAGGCCCTGGGGCCAAGCTCAGTGGGCACCGTGGCTGAGGGCACACAGAGTCATCTCCTTTCCTGTCCTCCTTAATTCTAGTTTTGTGGCACAATGAGTCTTCCTCTTGTGTTGGCTGCCAAGGGTGGTTGTGGGGTGAAGTGCGATGGCAGTCCTCCTGGTTCAGTTGTGGAAAGCAGTTTTGGGTGTGGCTCGGGGGCCGCAGGAAGTCCTCCCGCTCCCCCCAATTCACCTATGTGGGCTGTGGAGGCCCAAGAGGTCTTTGCGCAGGGGGGAGAGAATCTCTCTCAACATTTTGAAGAGGGGTGGGTGGGCGATGGATCCCTGGAGGAATGGTATGTGTGTTATGAAAGATCCCTCCCGTCCCCATCCCAAACTCTCAGTGGTGTCCCCTCCCGCAGTCCATCCCTCACCTCGTCGTCCATGTCCAGCCCTGCAGTGCAGCCTGTAACTGTTCGTCCTCCTTCCCCTGGGACAGTTAGTGGCACTTTCGGGCCCTTCCTGATGACCCCCATGTGGTGCGGTGCCGTGCCTGTGATGTCCTGGTGCACAGGGGCAAAAACCCAAAGCACCTGTCTTCGACAGCCCTGACTCGGCACCTGAAGAGGCACCATCCGAGCCTGTCTCCCTCCTCACCCAGTGAAACATCCATTGGGGGGAGAAAGGGGGCCACCCGCTGTTCTGAGCGGGGGTCAGTGGGAGGATCACTTTGCCCTGAGGGTGATGCTGGTGAGAGCAGAGCGCTCCGGCAGGCCGCGCTGGCAGAGGTTGTCCCCTCGGGGTCTGGGACAACGCTGCTTACAACCTCGAGGCTGATGGCTCAGGAGGCGGCTGCTGCTGCACTGTTCCTCAGTGGGACCCTCAGGTGAGGACCCGCGGTGGCTGGGGGATCAGGCCCCCAGTCCGAATGACACGTCCTCTCCCTCCCACGCTGGGAATACTAGCGTGCTCCTCTTTGGCCTGGCGGTTGCGGGGGGATCTTCCCACTTACCCCCCACATGACAGGTCCTCTCCCTCCCATCCTTTCCGGCAGGGTAGGAAGGTGTGTACTGTTGGCTGCCTCCGCCACACTGTTCCTCGGTGGGACCCTTGGCTGAGGACCCACGGATGCTGGGGGATATTCCCCCTCCCCCTCCTCATGATGACATGTCCTCTCCCTCCCGTCCTTTCCGTCAAGGCAGGAAGGTGTGTACTGTTGGCTGCCGCCACCGCACTGTTCCTCAGTGGGACCCTCGGATGACGACTCACAGATGCTGGGGGATACTCCCCCCTCCCCCTCCTCATGATGACATGTCCTCTCCCTCCCATGTTTTCCGGTGAGGCAGGAAGCTGTGTACTGTTGGCTGCTGCCACCGCACTGTTCCTCAGTGGAACCCTCGGGTGATGACCCACGGATGCTGGGGGATATTCCCCCTCCCCCTCCTCATGATGATAGGTCCTCCCCCATCCACTGCGGGAATACCAGCGCACTCTTCTTTGGCCTGGCGGGCGGGCACATGGGGGGTGCCGTTGGCGAGCGGCCAGACCCCCTGCCCCGAGGGGAGGCGGTTCGTTGCCATCTCCCGGTGCCCACCAGGCCCGGCAGCCGCCATCATCACCCACATTCCTGCCGTCTCAGGGAATACCAGCGCATTCTTCTTTGGCCTGGCGGGTGGGCACATTGGGGGTGCTGCTGGCGAGTGTCCAGACCCCCTGCCCCCTGAAGGGAGGCAGCTTGTCTCCATCTCCCCGTGCCCGCCAGGCCCGGTGGCTGCCGTCGACACCCACCTTTTTTTTCACTGGGCCAACGTCAACCAGTGGCTCTAATTGTATCGAGTGGGAGTTTCCTGGGGCATTGGATTGGAGAGGGTATAACTCCAAGATCCGTTTTGCAATCTTGTCCAAACTTGGGTGATGGCTGTAAGAGAGCATGCAAAAGACTCCTCGGGAATATGGGCTGTGTAAGTGCCAACGGGGGCCATTCCGCCCCCCCATGAACCACGAACCACAAACCGGTTCGGCAACGGAAAATGTTTGTTGCGGTTTGTGATCTCGGGTTTGTCATCGGCACCGAACGTCAAACCGCTGGTTCGTTAAATTTTTTTGGTTCGTGCCCATGTCTATTTATGACTAATCAGAATAGTGGAGCATTATGTAATTCTGTTATCAAATGCTGCAGAAATGCTTGTTTTTAAAATGTATTTTACATTCATTATTTGCTTTGGTGAACCATCCTCAATGCTAGGCAAAACAGTATACTCAACATGAAGCCTCCTTCCTGTTTGCCACATCCTGTGTTCCATTGGCAGCCACGCTGGGCTATGCACATAGTTTTAAAAGATATGTATTATAGCCTGAGTTGATCATGGCACCAATTGTTTGTATTGTTTTTACAGTTTTTTAGATATGTACATGGTTTTAATTATATAATATATGGTGTTAGCCGCTCTGAGCCCATTCACGGGGAGGGAGGTGTCATGTCTGAGCCCCGTCAATGCCAGTGTGAATGATCCTTCTGTGCTGAACCTCTGTATCCTGCTGTAACTCAATGTCATTTTACCAGTGTCATAACTATTTCCTTCACAGGCTTCCACAGGTGTTTATCTGATGGACTGTAACAGCTTCCAGTGTTTATGACCTTGTACTCTCAGGCTTTGCTATGTCTTGCTTCCTAGTGACTCAACTTGATATTACAAATATGTAGAACGTTCTCACACAAGGACCTTGTTTATGATTGGGAGGGGGGAAAGAGCAGACTTGAATGTTAAAAGAGAAATCTCTCTCACGTGATGTCATTCCTATCAACTTCTGCTCTTGCTGCTCAGATGCTTACCTTGCTTCTGAGAAGTCCTATGGACATATATATGGAAAAGATCTGATTTCTGAATAAAAGCCATTTAACCAAGAACCTGTGTCTTGCTGCAATGGTCCAGGGATCTGTCTGCCATATCCTGTCATCCATAGCCTGACAGGAGGGGCATAAATTTGATAAAATAAATTCTCATGTATAGGACTGGACAGTAAGCACTTTAGAAAGTACGATTTTTGGACACAAAAGGGGCTATGGCAGGAGTCTTCCCATCTCAAGAAATCTTCAAGGGGACTGGAACAAATGAAGTGGCTTTATACCAAGTCAGACCGCTGATCTATCTAGGCCAGCATTGACTGCTTTGACTGGCAGCAGCTCTCCAGGGCCTCAGGCAGATGCCCTTCACATCACTGACTGTCTGACCTCTTTACTTGGAAATGCTACGGAACCTGGGACACGATACCAGCAAACAACAACATTCAATTTATATACCAGCCTTCAGGACAACTTAACACCCACACAGACCAGTTTACAAAGCATACTATAATTATCCCCACAACAATCAGCCTGTGAGGTGGTTGGGGCTGAGAGAGCTCTGAGACAGCTGTGACTGACCCAAGGTCACCCAGCTGGCTTCAAGTGGAGGAGTGGGGAATCAAACCTAGCTCTCCAGATTAGAGTCCTGCCACTCTTAAGTGACTGACCCAAGGTCACCCAGCTGGCTTCAAGTGGAGGAGGGGGGAATCAAAGTCTGTTCTCCAGATTAGAGTCCTGCCGCTCTTAACCAGTACACCAAACTGGAAAAGGTTAGCTCTCTGCTCCCTCCTGGGGCTGATGTCTATGTAACACAAGAGGCTGGTATGCAGCGGGGGGGGGGGGGTGATGCTCACTTGGGCCAGATTTCCCTCAGCACGTGTGGGCTAGAAGAAGTCACAGCCAAACAGTTCCAAGCACTGATCCAAGGACAGAGCAACTGCACATGTCTACAAGGATGGTACAAAGCCTGGATCCCTGAACTGGGATGGTTTGAATGGCAACCAGTCAGGTAACAACACCTGTTCTTTAACATCTTGGAGTCCTGTCAATGTGCACAGAGAAAAATCTACAGGTCTAAGCAAGACTACTCCAAGGTCATAGTAGGTTCAAGCCAACAACCCCATTGCCAGCAATTTGGGCAATAGGTTGTTGAACTTGAAAGCAGTGGCTAAAAAATGCATTAACTGCTCCACTTGGGAGAGGGAGGGAGTGTTGAAATCGAATGTGGGTCCTCACGGGGGAGAGGGAGAAGAGGGACATGAAGGAAACGAACTTTGCTCTCCCCGAGGGCTGCCCCTGTGTGCTCAGGGACCCTAAGTGGCCTAGGTGTCACCAGCATGCTGCCAACAGCAACACTGAACTCCCTTGCGCCCGTATGCCAGAGGCACCTTCAAAATTGCCCAGCAGCCCTGTCCATTGCATTGGAGCAGCAGGCAGGACTGCCCAAATATTGAGAGGGGGGGGGGATTGACCCTCTTGGGCATAGAATCGCATCCCTGGAAAGGAACTTCTTCAGCCTTCCCAAAGCAATCCCAGGATGGTGATCTGCTGCTACCAGATACCCACTTGGAGGAAAGTACAGTCACAAAGCAGACCAAGATCACCAGCCACGTAAGGAAGAAAACAGACAACAACATTTTTATTGGTATTTTGGTTCAGATGGTTACAGATTATGGTTTTTAGAACAGACGGTAAAAAAGGTAAGCATTTCGTTCAGAGGACAGACGTTGCTGAGTGTCCTCTTTACCTCGTCAACATCAACACACAGGAAGGTTCACAGAATGACCAAGTTGAAAAAATGCTCAGAGTGCCAAGCGGAATATTGCCTCAGGGCAGCCAGGCAAGAGTCCCCCGGTTGATGCAGCAGGGTAGATGTTACAGCTCAAGCACAGACAGTCACAAAAGGAATTCTTCCCAGGTAAGCCAGCCCAAAGCACAACCGCCCAGGAGGAAATCCATCAGGGCATGGCCCATGTGGCTGGCCGGCCAACCCTACTTTCTCTTGCTCAGCAGCTTCTACAGAGTTAATTGCAGGTACAGCAACACTTCGCCTACGCATGGCTCAAAAGTGACACCACTAAAGTTTGCAGCTCTGCCCCCAAAGAGAAAGACTGATTAAACAATACTTTGGACAAAACAGAACACCCTCCTATCCATTCTTCCCCCACCCCCACCCCCGCCGCCACCACCACCACTTGTGTTTTGGACATAACAGAGTATCCCTGTGAAGAAGTGGTTTCCCTTGAGAGGCAGAGCCTTCAGTTCAGATTTCCTTTTGAAGACAGAGAAGCATTAATTGAGCACCTAACTTCAGAGCAAAGCATTGTCTAATGTTCCAGGATGTCACAGGACACAGACCAGGGGGCTTAGGATCACCTAAAGTCAGCTTACCTCCATGAAATGTCAAGAGGGCTGGAGTTGGCATGAAGCAGCCCCTGGTAGATGCCTAGGTAGAATGGAGCATCTGTCTCCAAGACCAGTTCCTCTTAGCTGCATTACTGATAGCAAGGGGGACATGAAAACACCTTTGCACTCACCCTTATCGTGAAAAGCCATTTGCTGGAGAGTCAACAATTTTGGGCAAATAAGTCACTAAAATTCAAGTCTGGATACAAGTCCAATTCATACATATTCTTTAAAAGCATAATAATTGAAAAACTCCTTAATCCTAAAATCATATTCTTGGGAAAACCTCTTAATCCTAAAAACACGAACAGTTATTTCTCTACTTTCTTGACCCTAAAACCAAGTTACAGCTATGTAGCACGCAAGTATACCTGTCTGTTTGTTAAAACTGGGACAGCAATAGATAATGGCTTAGCATTCTGACTGCTCTGTGGTGCCTCCAGACTCATCTGGCAGGGCTGCTGGCTCCAGGGTGCCCCCAGACACAGACACATCTGGCACAGCTGCTGGCTCCAGGGCGCCCCCAGACACAGACGCATCTGGCACAGCTGCTGGCTCCAGGGCGCCCCCAGACACAGACACATCTGGCACAGCTGCTGGCTCCAGGGCGCCCCCAGACACAGATGCATCTGGAACAGCCTCCAGCTCCAGGGTGTTCCCAACCCCAGATGCCTCCAGCATGGCTGCTGGCTCCAGGGTGCCCCCAGATGCAGACGCATCCGGCACGGCCACTGGCTCCAGGGTGCCCTCAGATGCAGACGCATCCGGCATGGCCACTGGCTCCAGGGTGCCCTCAGGTGCAGATGCATCCGGCACGGCCACTGGCTCCAGGGTGCCGTCAGATGCAGACGCATCCGGCACGGCCACTGGCTCTAGGGTGCCCTCAGATGCAGACGCATCCAGCACGGCCTCTGGCTCCAGGGTGCCCCCAGATGCAGACACATCCGGCACGGCTGCTGGCTCCAGGGTGCCCTCAGATGCAGATGCCTCTGGCAGACCCACAATGACCACCTCCTCATCTTGCATTTGAGAAACTGAACATCGGTACTCCACCACTGGCTCTCCAGGATATGGAGGTGGCAAGTCCTGGTTTTCTAGAGGGTCATCCACAGAGTATGGTGGCGGTGGCGAAGGCCTCCCACAGGAACTGTAGGGTGGAGGAGGGTCTGCAGAAGTGTTTCTTGAAGGGACATTCAGACGGAACCTGTAGAATGGGCCATCAACTCTGACAGGGATTCCTTCCTCCTCTTCCTCGCCGTTGCTGGGTCTCTGGCCGCATTTGCAGCAACAATAGATAACGATGATAGCAACTCCAATAATAATAAGAACCGTAAAAGTGATTGCAAGATACTTCAAGTCCTCTGAAAACAGACAGAAAGCCAGCATCAGCGATTACCACAGACACTGCAACACAGTCCCTGCATCTTTTATCACCCTGTTTTCTCCTTCTGAGCCACCCCGCTCTCTCTGGCTCTGGCTGTGTACACACCAAGGGCTTAGTCCTACCTAAACAGAAGAGCTGAACTTTTCCCACTTAAGGCCAGGTACCAAGTGGGTGGGAGGAGAAAGGAGCAGAGGGAGGAAGGCATCTCAGAGATACCTCCACCTTCTTGGCAGCATCTCCATCTCTTATGCAGGCTCTCACCAACCCCATACAGGTTTGGCTTCAGCTAAGCTGCTGCATCATGTCTCTTCTAAACATGGCGGGGGGCACTGGGACATCACCCCTTAGGGCTAAGTTTCTAGGGAAGAGAGAAGCTGAACAGAAAGCTATGTCCAACTTTTCGTTTAGATCTCATGAACTGGGGACTGGACAGAGGCAAAAAGGTAGAGGACACATTTTGCAGAACAAAAGAGGGCAAGTTGTAGCGTCTCTTGAGCCAAGCCCAGAAAGCCAGTGCTGTGTAATGGTTAGAGCATCTGACTACAATCTGGTAGGCCCAGGACTGAATTCCCCCCTCTGCCATGGAAGCTCTCTGGGTGACCTTGGGCCAGTCACACACACTCAGCCTGACCTGCTTCACAGGGCTGTTGGGAGGATAAAAGGGAGAAGAGGATGATGTAAGCCACTTTTGGTCCCTATTGGGGAGAAAGATGAGGTATAAATGAAGTAATAAAAAAAATGTAGTAGGACTGGGCAAGACCTTTGAAAGCATTTGGTTTAGTACTTCAGATTTAGCATTCTCTTGCCCCCACAATCCCTCCAGAGTTTTCAAAGGAAGAAGAATCAACAGCAACTCCAGGGCAAAACATACACATCAACCCTTTGGTCATTTGGGGTGCCCATTCCACCCCTTTTCCAGCTTTATGGGGAGGACAATCTAGTGTTAAAAATTCAAGCATCTTTTTTTCTTTTTCTGAATTGAAAAACAGAGAGGGGGGGGGGACTCAAAACATGGCATTTATAACCATAAAAATAATGGACTCAGACATCCCTTTCCCGTGAGGTTTTCCACTCCCAGAGGCAGAGTGGCAACTGGCTCCTCCATGCTTGGACCTCAGGACACTGAAGACTTTAGGGTTGCCAAAGCCAGGTTGGAAAATTCCTAGGGATTTGGGGTAGAACCGGAGGAGAGTGGGTTTGTGACAGAATATACAGTAAAGAGTCCAGTAGCACCTTTAAGACTAATCAACTTTATTGTAGCTTAAGCTTTCAAGAACCACAGCTCTCTTCATCAGATGCATCGAGAGCTGTGGTTCTCGAAAGCTTATTCTACAGTAAAGTTGGTTAGTTTAAAGGTGCTACTGGACTCTTCACTATTTTGCTACTACAGACTAACATGGCTAACTCCTCTAGCATATACAGTGGATACAATGCCATAAAGTCCACCCTCCAAAGCAGCCATTTTCTCCAGTGGAATTGATCTCTGTCCTACGGAGATCAGCTGCAATTCCAGGAGATCTCTAGATCCTACCTCAAGGTTAGCAATGATATTTTTCATCCTGGGCAGAGGAGTTAGGGAGCCACCATCCAAGCAGCTGCCATTCTATCATCAGTGGCAGATTTTTTTAAAAAATGTATTTGTTATTTTATTTCTTCAAATCAAAGCAATTACCTTTATTGGCATTATATTTTATTTCTATTGTAAGCTGCCTTAAGCTCTGTGGAGTAGAAATGCAGGTAATAAATACTTTACACAAAATTTCCCAACCAGGTTCACTCAATTAGGTTGCAACAACTGCCATTCTGCATGAGGAGACCAGACCCATCACTAGCCATGACCAGGAAAGATAAATAGAGCCTCCATGTTCAGAGGCAGTAGTATCAGTGGCTAGAAGGCAACAGTAGAGCAAGTCTCTATTCTGTGCGGGTGAGCTGCTTAGAGCTACCTGCCACAGACAGCAAGGATCTCGTGCCTGGACTTCAGAGCTCCAAGAGGAGAAGGTTTCAGCGACCCTCAGACTGACTAAGCAGAAATCCATCTAGGTCACTATGAGCCACTATGCTCCACCTCACAGCAAAGCAGACAGCTCTCGGTTTGGTGTAGTGGTTAAGAGCAGCGGGACTGTAATCTGGAGAACTGGGTTTGATTCCCCCCTCCTCCACTTGAAGCCAGCTGGGTGACCTTGGGCTAGTCACAGCTCACTCAGAGCTCTCTCAGCCCCACCCACCTCTCAGGGTGATTGTCATGAGGATAATAACACACTTTGTAAACTACTCTGAGTGGGCATTAAGTTGTCCTGAAGTATATAAATCAAATAATATTGTTATTCATGCTGGACCAAAACCCAGGGCAGGAGAGAAGGGCCAAGCAGCTTGGGGACAATAGCCCCAGACTGGTCATTTTCAATGCTGGAGAGGAACACTACCTCAAGACACATCAGAGAGGGAAGAAGCAGGTTTTGAGAACACAAGGCGAGAAGGAACACAGCTGATGAAGGTGCAGGAGGAAAGAAGGCAGTGAGGGTTCCCTCCCTTGGGAGAGAGAAGCAGTGTAAGGTCATGGCTAGAGCGTCAGGAGGACAGGATCTGGGAGGTGCACGTCTGAATCCCTCCTTCGCCAACAGAGGCTTGCTGGGTGACCTTGGGCCAGTTGCACACACTCAATCTAGCCTACCTCCCAAGGCAGTTGTGAGAATAAAATAGAGAGAGCAATAAGAGCCACTAGGGGTTCCCCTTGAGGAGAAACAGAGCATAAATGAAGTTAATAGGTAATAGATACAGTTACCCAATTTAGTCACTTCCATAATGCCCCAAAGCATTACAGCCATCTTACCGTTATCTTGGGGAGCAGCTGTAGTGGCCACAGGGGTGGCTGTACCATCAGGGGTGGTTGTACCATCAGGGGTGGCCAGAACCATCTGGGCATTGTGAGGACACTTTCCTTGGTTCACCCTGGCCTTTCTGGGAAAGCAACAATGGGCACCGTAACAGCTTCGACAGCAAGCCTTGGAATCCATACTATCAAACTGCAATGGACATTGAAGAGGGCCAACAGTCATCCCCCTTCCCTTCACCCAACAAGGACGCACAGAATCCTCAGTCCTTATAAAAGCAAGCAGACAGAACAGAACAAGAACACACAGAGCTCCTTCCCCCATAATTCATAAAGACTTCTCAGCCCACAGCAAAAATGCTCAAGGGAAAGAAGAAAAAAAAAAGGAGCTCCACCAGGCCAGGTTTTATACAGCTCTCCTAATTAGCCTCTAACCATCATCAAGATCACCACCAAACACCCTTTCCTGCTCCACCAGGAACTGGCCCCCAGGACAATTACCATCTTCCTAAATTCAGGGATCAGTGGACGGGAAGAGCCCCACACAATCTATGTTAACTCAGAATTAACTCAAACCTGTCTGTGTTTACTCAGAAGAAAGATCAATGAAGTTTACTGCTTCAGGCTGCTCATAGGTAGTTACTAGGAAGTAAGCCCCAGTGAATTTGACGGGACTTACTTCCAAGGAAACTGACCTCTCTCTCTAAAACATGGCATAAGTGACTGAGCCACACAACTTCCATTTACTAGGGACTAAGTCCTGTTAACATCATTGGGAGCTACTTCTGGGATGGGATCTGACTGTCCGGCTGTGATCCTGGCCCACTTATATATGAGTCAGATCCACTGAACCCAGAGTAAATATGCTAAGCATTATGCTTCAGCACCAATCTACTGATTTCCCATTTGTTTTCCTCAGAAAGACAGAAATTCAACAGGCAGAATTTACTACTAGGCTCACCACAAAAATGCACCTGTTAAATGATTGCCTGTCATACCATTCATAGGCAAATGATCCCTGTGGGGGGGGGGGAATCCTGCAACCTCACTAAGGAGATAAAACTAGCAAAAGGACCTTGGTAATGTCTGTGGCGTTAGTAGAAAAGAAGCATGAAAAGGGAGCCCTGCTGGGTCAGAAGAAGCCCAGTGGAAAAGAAGGTGGACAACAGCGCTTTTAAGGGCTGGCTCACATCTGCATCATGAACAGTCATTTCTTTACACTCAGTCCCTGTTCACTGGGGGCTGGTTCACACACACACATTTCTCTCTTGTCAACTGCAGTGTCTGGTTGCCATCTTTTCTGCTGGCCCCTGCTCTTGTGCCTTTGAAGCAGCACTCTCTCAGGCAGGAGCAGGTGAGGCAGCTTCTCTTCAAGCAATGGCAAGTTTAAGTGGCCACTTTCTGCAGATAAAGTTGCCAAAGGCAGAGGAGCAGGTAGGGACAGTTTTCGGTAAGTTGGCAATCTTAGACACATCCAGCAACCATTTCCATGCAGGAATATCCATTTCTGAACTCCAACAAATGACAGCCCTTTCCTTTCACACCAACCGCAAGACTTTGCAATTCAGGTGGCTCACAGCCTAGAGAAAGATGTGCTGTCCCTTTAACAGAAGAAAGTTACAGGGATGTTATTTTCCGTGCCCTAAAAAGTTTCACCTGCCCATTTCCAGAGGAGAAGAGAATGATGCAGGCTGCTTTGCGTCCCCATTGGGGAGAAAGGTGAAGGTATAAAGGATGTAAAAGCAAAATCCCATTCCTTAAGCCTCTATTGAAGCAGGGATGGGACATTTTTCTCCAGGCCTGGTGGCAACCTTGTCACACATACAAGTCATTGCTGACTCTTGCTGTTCCCAAGTGCTGAGCATCCATCCTTTGTCCAATAAGCTCAGGTAGTATACCTGATGCTTTCCTTGTGCAGAGTCCTTTGAAGATCACAGTGTCCAAGTCTGGTGTGGGTTTAATGGGAGAATATGAAGTAACACACTGTAAGCATCCCAAGGCATTGCTTTGAGAAAGAGGGTGGCTTCCTATCGTCCAGCTTCTCTGGTTCATTCAGTTGTGCTAGAAAATGGTACTGCTCACTGAAGAAGTAAGCTATGACTCACAAAAACTCATACCCTGGCACAAATTTTGTTAATCTTACAGATGCTACTGGACTCTTGCTCTTTTCTACTGCTCACACAGGCCTATCTGCCGGGGGTGGCGGGGGAGGGGAATGAATGCTCACTCAGGTTTCATAGAATCATAGAGTTGGAAGGGGCCATACAGACCATCTAGTCCAACCCCCTGCCCAGTGCAGCATCAGCCTAAAGCATGTCTGACAAGTATTCATCCAGCCTCTTCTTGAAAACTGCCAGTGAAGGGGAGCTCACCACCTCCTTAGGCAGCTGATTCCACTTTTGAACTATGACTGTGAAAAAGTTTTTTCCTAATATCCAGCCGGTACCTTTGTGCATGTAATTTAAGCCTATTGCTTCGGGTCCTACCCTCTGCTGCCAACTGGAACAGCTCTTTGCCCTCCTCCAAATGACAGCCTTTCAAATATTTAAAGAGAGCAATCATGTCCCCCCTCAACCTCCTCCAAACCAAACATTCCCAAGGCCCTCAGCCTTACCTCATAGGGCTCAGTCTCCAGACCCCTGATCATCCTCGTCGCTCTCCTCTGCACCCTCTCAATTTTGTCCACATCCTTTTTGAAGTGAGACCTCCAGAACTGCACACAATACTGCAGGTGTGGCCTGACCAAGGCAGTATAGAGAGGGGCTATGACCTCCTGCGATTTCGACGCTATGGCCCCTTTGATACAACCCAAGACTGAATTAGCCGTTTTGCCACATCACACTGACTGCTCATATTCAGTTTACAGTCCACTCTTACCCCAAGATCCCTTTCACATATACTACTGCCCAGAAGTGTATCCCCCATCCAGTATTTGTGCTTCCCATTTTTGTGGCCCAGATGTAATACTGTGCACTTGTCTTTGTTGAATTGCATCCTATTCACAGCTGCCCACTTCTCCAGAGTATTCAGGTCTTGTTGAATTTTAATTCTATTTTCTTGGGTGTTTGCTACTCCTCCCAGTTTGGTATCATCAGCAAATTTAATGAGCAGCCCTTCCACTCCTTCATCCAGATCATTGATAAAAATATTGAAAAGTACCGGGCCCAAAACTGAGCCCTGCGGCACCCCACTGGACACCTCCCTCCAATCTGATGAAATGTCGTTGATCACCAGTGCGGTCCTCTAAGAATGCTGACTTGGGCTGGGGTGTGTATACATATGGAAGATGCATAGTTGGGATTAGAACCAGAGGTTAGATCATTGAAGACTGAGCATCCTGCTAGCCTTATAATCCAGTTGTGACTCTTAATACATCTCTCATCTCAGCATTACATGCAGATTGAAGAACATGTCTGTACCCCTACATCCATGCCATTGTTCTAGGTGTTGAACCATTGCTAATGCTGTGTCTTGATTTCCTTTTGCAAATTCTCTAACCATCACTTTCGTTTCTCCCTCTAGCAGCCTGAGAATGCAGCTGTCTTATCTTTTCCTTTCTTTGAAGCTCACAGAAGTGACCTTGTGCTGTCTAAAATGTTGCCATTGATTCTTATGCCTCTTTGTCCTGTCTAGGCTCATATATATACTCCAGAAGTTCCCAGACCCTTTCCCACGCAAACCTGTGGTCTAAGAGCAGAACCACAAGTGACAAAAGGCACAGGTTGGACACTTGTCAGCTTCCCTCAAGTTTTGATGGGAAATGTAGGCAGCTTGGCGGAATGTTGAACAAGTGACAGTTGAAAAGTCCATTGGACAGCAGTCAGAGAGCGAAGCTACAAGACCAGAATGCCTACATTTCCCATCAAAACTTGAGGGAAGCTGACAAGTGTCCAATCTGTGCCTTTTGTCACTTGTGGTTCTGCTCAGAGTGTGAGGGGGGAAATGATTGAGTACTTAGAGCTGTACTTTCATCAATCTTCTATTCCTATCAAGGAAACGTGTACTGCTTAGATGCTTTCTTGCCTCTGAGTAATTCTATGGACATATATATGGAAATGATTAGATTTCTGAATAAAACCATTTAACCAAGTGCTTGGACTTCTTGTTGCAATGGTACACAAACATGTCTACCATATCCTGTCATCCATAGCCTGACAAAGCCAGAGCCAATGTGGGGTAGTGGCCAGCATGCCCAGCTCAGACCAAGATTCCAGTTCCCACTCAGCCAAGGAACTGACCGCTGACCTAATCGTTTAGCCAACCTACCTCTCAGGGTGTTGGGAGGATAACCCCAAGGTCTGTGTTTGCTACTTTGATCTTTTTGAAGTGTGCAGATCCATAGAAACCCTCAAGAATAGTAGGCCTAAATACAGTAATTCATAAGCTCAATAGCCCATTTCAGTTGTGTAGGACTTCGCAAGCCATTACAACTTACTGCGCTGGCTAAAATGAATCCACCTCTCCTGCCTCCCAGCAAACTACGCAAAATTGAATTATTCAAGAGGGCTTCTTTACTCAGACAGGGGGGGGGGGCTGTAATATATGGAAGGTGTCTCAAAGAGATGCACCAGCAAAAGTATAGGGAGTGACTGTAGACTTTACTACTATGACTGTTAAGTATGGTCCTACTGGCTGAATCCTATGCTGTTTAATATGCCAATCTTAAAATTACTCATGCTATGTTTTTCTTCAACTCTGTATGGGATTTCTGTTGGTTTTAAATCTTTGCAAATTTGCAGGTACATACCCTATTACATGTGTATTAAAGTGTCTTTGAAATTGATTGTATTGACCCACACTGTGTAGTCCACCTTGAGTTTCAGTGAGAAAACAGACTACAAATAAAATAAATGATGTTACATCTGCTGTTTTTCTCCCTCCCTCTGAGGAGGGAAAAGGGGGTTCCCCATACTCTCTATCTGCCCCATAAGCACTGCCCACAGTTGTTATCCCCCCCCACTACCCAAACACACACACACACACACACACACATCTTGAAGTAGCAAGCAGGTAATGTGGGCAGCATAGATTTACATCCTGGGAGATGGCCTGCCCGTAGGTCCCCTAGGAATGCACCACAGACCATGAAAGGAACAGTAAAGTATACCCTGAAGAAGAAGTCACCAGCCATTTAAAGAAGCAAACAGACCACATTTTTATTGATATTTGTTTCATACAAATAAGAATATAACAGGAAATTTTAAAATATCCAATTGAACATTCTGTCATAAGCATTTCATTTGGGGACAAGCCCATGTTGTCCGATCACAACTAATAACACAGAAAGTCAAAGTTGGAGAAATCATCACAGTCTTGCCCCACAGCAGCTGTGGTCAAACAGCCCCTGGTTCATGGAGAGAGGGATATGTTAAAAAGCTCAGGTACAAACAGGTGAGCTCGGGCAAGCCAGGCTGATGCACAGTCGCCTGGAAGGGAATGCTCCACCCTATGTAGTATGCAAATACTTGGTCTTACACAGTAGTTTTTAAAAGGCTACTCAAGCTCAAAAGTGACTCCACTAAACTGTGCAGAAGCAGCTCAGCCTTTAAAGGAAATGACTGTGATTAAATAATACAGTGGACAAAATACCCTTCTCTTCATTCCTCCACCAAAACACCCAGTTTGGGACATGACAAGTAGCCCCATAGAAATGGTTCCTTTTAAAGGTAAAGCCTTGACTTCTTGCTTAGTTTTGAAGACGGAGAAGCATTACTTGAGCATTTACCTTTAGGGCAAAGCATTGCATATTTTACCCTAGAGTCACAGGACAAGCAATGGGCAGCTTGAGGCCACCAAAGCCAGCTTATTTCCATGCAAGAATGGGAGGGGCAGAGTTCACATGAAGGATACCTGCTTTCAACTCTGTCCCCTTAAGACCAAAGCATCTTTTAAGCTGCCAGAGAGCTTCTCCCACATCAGCTCCTCTCTGATGAGCAGCAATACACATGGGGAAGGGGCTGACCCAATACCCCTGCCCTCGCCTTCATCACACCAAGTCATTTAAAATAAGGTGAACAACTTTGGACAAGCATAGCATTAAAATTTAAGTGTGGCTAAAAGTCTAGTTAATACATAGTCTTAAAAAGTCACGTTAATACAGTCTTTTAAACGTATAATCCCAGGGTAAACTTCCCTAATCGGAAAAATACAATTACAAAGTTATTTCTTTATCCCTTTGACCCAGAAATGCAGCTACAGATATGCAGCATGCAGGCATACCTAGCCAGTACAGGTGGGGTCTCCTTGTAAGTCACTGGCTTACTGATCATTCAAGCTAGAAAACAACATATCTAGAAGATTCTCTGGAGGAGATGCAACCTCCCTTTCATCAGGTTTTCCAGGTCTTGCACGACGGAACTTCACCACAGGGTTTGCTGATGGCAAGCCCCGGATGCTCAGAGCGTCTTCCCGACCCTCTCCGCTGTTACTGCTGAGGGACGCATCATCATCTTCGGAGGAAGATATGTCAGCATCCTGTCTGTATGGCCCACTATAGGTTCTGCTCAAGGGCCTCGTCTTGGTATAGAAAGCATAGAAGCCAACCACGTAGGAAAAAATGATGAAGACGCAAATGAAAATAATGATAGAGCTGTAGTCGGCTGGAACAGAAAAGATCACCATTACCAAGTGCCCCGACACATCGCTCTGCCTTCTCCCCCCCCCACATTCCCCCCCACTTTAAACCCTCTAGTAGTAATAATAATAACAACAACATTCGATTTATATGCCACCCTTCAGGACAACTTAACACCTACTCAGAGCGGTTTACAAAGTATGTTGTTATCGCCACAACAATCACCCTATGAGGTGGGTGGGGCTGAGGGAGCTCCAAGAAGCTGTGAGTGACCCAAGGTCACCCAGCTGGCTTCAAGTGGAGGAGTGAGGAATCAAACCTGGTTCTCCGGATTAGAGCCCTGCCGCTCTCAACCACTACACCAAAGTGGCTCTCATGCATATCCTGATTCCTCCACTCCAAGGGCATTGTGGTCGCTATGTAGAAGGGTCACACCTTTCCCCTCTGAACTAGGTCCCAAGTTGGTGGGAGGAGAGGAGAGCAGGGAGAGGCCTCTCACCAATGCCCCACCTCTCCTCCCCGTCTGCCACAGACCTCCAAGCATCAGAGGCAGGGTCTTCCGGGCAGGCAGAACCAACCCCAGACATGCTTGGCTTCAGGAAGGTGTAACTGGATCAGAGGTCCCACACTAGGGCTGAAGCTCCTGGGAGAAGAAGCAGTTGAGCAGCAGCAGCAGCAAAAACTTTGGTACACTCCCCAGCCAGACCTCTTGGATAAGGGATTTGATGGAGACAGAAGGCCAGGCTCACATTCTGTACAGCACAAATCCTCAAGTCCAAGTTCGAGCAGTAGAAAAGGATCAGGTCTTCGATGCAGCTTCAGACTTTGCATGGGGGGGGGGATTCACCTGCGCCCACCAACTCTGCAGAGAATTCAGAGGCAGAAAGGCAGTGCATGGAGAAAAGCACGAGTCATTTGGGTGGCTTGTTCTGCCCCTCTACCTAGCACCATATGCAGAAGACTGAGTGGCAAGAACAGGTAAAAGCACCTGGCGCTTTCCCCCCTCAATTGAAAAAGTCAGGGGGTGTTGGGGGGGCATTTCCCCACACAGGGTTATAAAAAATGTTAAGAGAAATGGGTGAACCTGGCCCTTTTCTGGGATCTTACAACCCAGGGCTGCAGAGTTTGATTGGTCAGGACTACATTCATGACAGCCAAGGACCGTACACGCAACATCCCATTTACAAAACATATGAAGTTCTAGACTCAGCAAGAGCCGCCTGGCACGGAAGAACCAGCCCATTATTAGCTACAAGCCAAGCCAGGTGAAAGAGCCTCCATGTTCAGAGGCAGGTATGTGTGACTGAGAGCGGAGGAGGCCAACCTGGGGGGCCACTTAGAGGCACCTGCCACCGCCAGGGTTTCGGTCTTATTCTCTGCTGCCTAGTCTCAGTGGGATGGGCCTTCAGCCACACTAGAATTGCCAACCTTGAATGGGAAAACTCCTGGAGATTTGATGGGGTAGGCTGGAGTTGGTAGGGTTTGAGAAGGAAGGGATGTGGCATACAGTCCACCCTCCAAAAAGCCATTTTCTCCAGGGGAACTCATTTCTACCGCCTGGAAATCAGTTTTAAACCTAGGAGAGCTCCAGGCCCTGCCGAGAGGTTGGCAACCGTGTCTCGAACGCCACTTGCTGCGCAGCGGATAACTTCTAACCGGAGCAGGATACAACCAGACCCGAAGTAGGCCGAGCGGGCCACAGCTTGGGAAGAGCAGCCCGGGCGGGCGCTAGGCAGGTGAGCAACCCTTCGGGAGGGAGAGACAGGGAAAGAGAAAGACAAAAGAGAGCGCGAGAGAGGGGGCTTCCCCGCTGCCGCCGGCGCCCTCGACGTCTGCCAGAAACCCAAAGGCTTACTTGGCTCTCTAGAAGTGGGCGGCGGCGGCGGCGGCGCCGCGGAGGGTTTCGCGCCGCCAGGGGTGGGTCCGCGCAGCTGGGCAGCCGGGGTGGTCGCCTGGGCCGGGGCAGTCACCAGCAGCGGGCCCTCCGGCTCTGGGAAGCCGGTGCTGTCTGTGGGAGCCGCTGCGGGCTGGCCCTCGGAAAGCGCCCCCTCGGCCCTCGCCAAAGCGCCCCCCCTCGACGCCAGCAGCAGGGCAAGGCACAGCGCCAGCTTCTCCATGGCGCGCAGGTGCCCAAAACCGCGATGCCGTCGAACTAATGCCGCCCCCTCGAAAAGCCCTTGAAAAAAGCCCCTCGCAACAACAGCCGAATAAAGCGCACAAGCACAGCCCCACCCCCTTTTATACTAACACCCCCCCCCCGCCCCCGAGGGCTGAAAACCTCCCTGCTTTCCAGTCGCTATCGCTAACCGCCCTCACCTGCCCACCCAACCATTTGCCCAACAAGACAATTCACATCTCCCCAAGTCAGTGGGCTGGGAAGAGCATCTACATTTACTCACAAGTCGAACCTATGTGTGTTTACACAGAATAAACTCCTTGACCGCTTGCACCTAGGTAGATAGTTTCAAGAGGGTAGCTGTGTTGGTCTGTGGTAGAAGAGCAAGGTCTGGGCTTGGTAGAGCTTTAAAAACTGCCTAGGTTTCCAGGGTATTTCCCGGGAACTTTGGATCTGGAAAACTCATATCCTAACTCATATTGATGTAGCAAGATGGGTAGCCGTGTTTTTCTGTTAGCAGTAGGAAAGAGAAGGAGTCCAGTGGCACCTATAAGACTAACAAAATTTGTGGTAGTCTTCCAAGAAGTGAGCTGTGACTCATGAAAGCTCCTACCCTACCACAAATTTTGTTAGTCTTACAGGTGCTACTGGACTCTTGCTTTTTTCTACTCTCATATTGATATGAATTAAATGGCTCTTCTAATCTACACCTGGGCCATTTCCACACGTCTTCTCCCCCTCCCGAAAAATGGTGCAAAACTTATTGACCAACGCGCCTTCATGGTGCAATTTCCCGACATGACTTTGCTTCATGGCACGATGTTAGAAAACGCGCCACGAAGCAAATTCATGATGGAAAATCACACTATGAAAGCGCACCATTCCGTAAGTTTTGCACCATTTTTTGGGAGGGGGGGGAACGTGTGGAAACGACCATGGCAATACAACTGTATAACTCTGTTGTTGTATGTGTTGTTCTGTTCTAGGCCTCTAGACTCCCTCTGTGGTGGGTCTAGTTATAGGGCTGGGCTAGCCCTGTTCTTGTGTGCAGACATCTTCTATGACTTTCTTGGTTAACTTATATCCAGCAACTGTTCCCTTACAGTTCTAGCTATAACTCATGAGTTTCATGGGACTCAGTTCCAAGGAAGTTTATCTATACATCCACATTAATGGCATGGACAATTGAAATACTCATCTTACACTTACATAGGAGTAACCCTAATTTATGTGAGCCTTTTCTAAGGAGACCCTCATGGAATGTGACTGTAAAGGTAGTCATCCACGCCCACTTACTGACCCACTGAACTCAGACAGACTTGCCTCCAAGTAAATATACTAAGCATTATGCTCCAAGACAGCTCTACGGACTCCCTATGTATTTTTCTGAGAAAGGCAGAAATTCAATAGGGAGAGTTTTAGATGCACCTGTTGAATTGCTTGTCTTGCTATTCTTAGACAAAGGATCCCTGCAAAAAAAACCAAACCAAAAAAAGATAGCCTGAATGAAACAAGATGAAATAAGCAAAGAACATTTAGAACTCCTATGGAGCTGGAGAGAGAGAGAGAGAGAGAGAAGTAAGATAGCCCTGTTGGAAGAAGGGCCCCCTAAGGCATCATCTTGCCCTATCTTAAGAAAAAGTGGAGGACAGTGGTGGTTACAGAATCACAGAGTTGGAAGAGGCCATACAGACCTTCTAGTTCAACCCCCTGCTCAATGCAGGATGAGCCTAAAGCATCCCTGACAAAGATTCATCCAGCCTCTTCTTGAAAACTGCCAGTGAAGGGGAGCTCACCCCCTCCCTAGGCAGCAGATTCCACCTTTGAACTACTCTGACCGTGAAAAAGTTTTTCCTAATATCCGGCCGGTACCTTTGTGCATGTAATTTAAGCCCTTTGCTTCGGGTCCTACCCTCTGCTGCCAACTGGAACAGCTCCTTGCCCTCCTCCAAATGACAGCCTTTCAAATATTTAAAGAGAACAATCATGTCCCCCTTCAATCTCCTCTTCTCCAAACTAAACATTCCCAAGGCCCTCAGCCTTTCCTCGTAGGGCTCAGTCTCCAGACCCCTCCAAAATGGAAAGGGCTAGTCCATATGTACAAGTAGGTCCAGGTGATTTCTGTACACCAGATTCCTGTACTCTGGGGGCCGGTTTACAGTAAATGCACATTCCTCTTGTGGCAACTGTAGGATCTACAGTTGCCCTCTTTTCTGCTGGCCCCTGCCCTTGCTCTTTTAAAGCATTATGCTCTGATGCAGCCCTTCTTCAAGCAGTGGCAAGCTTCAGCAGCCAATTCCTGCAAATTAAGTTGCTAAAGGTACAGGAGCAAGCAGGGACTGTTTATTTCTGGACAGTTGACAACTCTAGCCACATCAAATGACAGCTCTCCTGTGAATTCGCATCCATCTCTGATCTCCCACGAATGCAGGGCTTTTTTTCAGCTGGAATGTGGTGGAATGGAGTTCCGGCACCTCTTGAAAATGGTCACATGGCTGGTGGCCCCGCCCCCTGGTCTCCAGACACAGGGGAGTTTAGATTGCCCTCCGCACCGCTGGATGGCACGGAGGGCAATCTAAACTCCCCTCTGTCTGGAGATCGGGGGTGGGGCCACAAGCCATGTAACCATTTTCACCAAAGGTGATTTAAACTTTAAAAAACTCCCCCTTTGTTCCAGCTGACCCAAAGTGACGTCATTGTGTGGTCCTGTTCTGGCAACCCACTGAGTTCCACCACCTCTTTTCCCAGAAAAAAGCCCTGCACGGATAACATGCCTTTTCTATCACCCCAAACACAAGGCTTTACGATGCAGTCAGTTCACAAATTACACCCTGCCGGTCAAGTGCAATCACTGATCCTTCATTTGCTGAACAGCATTGGAATGGAAATGATTGAAAGAGACCGGAAAATCTTTTCTAGGGTGCTAAGCCAATAATAACCCAATTCACACATGCAAATCATCACTGGCTCTTGCTGTTATCAAGTGATGAACATCTACATGTGCATTTTTATCCTACCTTCTTCCAAGCAACTCAGGGTGGTCTACCTAACTCTTCCACTTCTCCATTTTGTTCCCACAACGACCGTGAGAGGTAGTACAGGATGAGAGAATGTGTGCTTCATGCTGCGTGAGAATTTGAACTCCAGCCTCTCAGCTCCTAGCCACACACTCCAAGCTCCATGCTGGCTCTCTCGTGTTTCAGTTTTGTCTCAGTCTTCGAACTCATGTGAAAAGGAGCCTTTCTGCCCACATCCATCCTTTTTTAGTCTTGCCACTGTCTCTTTCTCCCTTCCCCTGCGCACAAAGTCTGTCCCACCAGGGTCATTTTTATTGCAAATGCCTTCAGACAAGACCTGTCCTGTTTGCCTCTATTGCCTACACAGTGCCATCTCCAATGATAGGAGATATTCGACATCTATACAATTAGTGGACTGCATGTGTGAACTGGAACACCTTCCCCTTCACTGTTTGTGCAGACAGTGTGCAACAATTTTCTTAGCACAATTTTACACAGGAAAATCACAGACAATCCTACCATTAGGTAACAACTGTTTCTAAAGGCAGAGTGTTGTGGGGTGGGGTGGGGAGAGGAGAATGGGAGACATAGCCCTGATTGCTTCAGCAGAGAATTGTGTACTGTAATGCAGGAGCCCTGCGAATCCCTGCAAAAAAAATTCCATCCAGTGCCCACTCCCAAAATTGGCTTTTGAAAAAACTGCAAAGCTAAACAAAGTTCAAAGACTTCAAACAAAAATCTACTCCACCTTATCAAATGCTTTTTTAGGAGCAAGGAATGCCATCCTTTTGTTAAGCAACTTTATTTATTTATTTGGATGGATACTTCTGCCCTGCTTTTCCCCACTGAATGTGGACTCAAAGCAACTTACAGTATAAGATAGCAACAGCCCATAAATACATACATATATGCAAGAAAATCTACCGAGCAGCAACAAACTTATCCACAGGGGAGGGAAAGGGAACAGCCCATGTGGTAAAAGCTCACTTTATAATAGATATATTCATTCAATGGTTTCTTTAAAAAGTGTTTTATTTTGCATTTTCCTGACCTTAACCCCTTCTACATGGGCCAATTTCATTGGTTCAGTTCCTATACTGCACCATTCTTTTCGTGACCATCTGCACCTGATTTGCTGCCATGAGTAGTCACTCCAGCTACTATGTGGCTTTTCCACGGCTTTCCTGGGAGCACTTATACCCCAAATTTTTTAAAAAATCTGTTTTCCTGTCTGCCGTTTCTCTGTGCACACTCTTTATCCCGTCTTTTAGTTTTCCACCCTCTTCTGCTCCCCTCCGAACCCTCTGCCAGCCCACTGTTGTCTATCTAGCCACTGGATTCACATTCCATTTTTCTGCTCCCTTTAGAAACAGAAACGTCATCTAAGTATTACTTTAAAACTCTCCCTGGTTTCAGTCCATTATTTTATAAATTATTCAAAGCAGGGGTTGAGGTCCTTTCCCATATGTGTATAGGCTCCTCAGTCATTTCCCATGAACTATCCTAGCCATACTTGCATATGGACAGAATATAATTCACAGCTTTATGTTTTAAGCTTGTATGTGTTCTCCACTCAACTGAAGTGTGAGCGCAATACACAGAAATTGTTCTCATTGCTGCATATCATTTATTCTGTATTTTTTTCATGGTAACATCTCATTTCAGTTATACAAATTCCAGCATTTCAGAAAACTTAAGCACTAGCATTATACTACATTGCATGATGGCTGAAAGTTTATTTGAATGGTGACGCTGCACCATATTCAAATATGAATTGTGGACCAAGCAGTAGGTCAGTGCCAACAAATGTTACACCAATATATTAGAAGCAGGCCCTCAAAACATGTCACAATTAGAAATCTAATGCTTGACTCACATCAATCACAACAACCAGCTCGCATTAGCTGGAACAGTTCAAACCAACAACACAGTCCATCAAATGAACAGATTCAGAAAGAGAACAACCCAGTAGGACAATTCAAGAAATACGTTAACTTTCAATTGCTCCAGGAGGGCAGATCACGGAAACAGACATTAATGGCATTTAGCTACAAGATCAACCCTGACCCACAGCATATGGGAATTTCACACATGTTCCCACATGCATTTCAGGTGAAGGGAAAGCTTTCTGCACAGCGATCCAAGAAGACCAAGGGCACACCGTGAGAACCATGTTGCCAACTTCAGGCAGAGCCAACTGGCCAGGTACTCCAGATAGGGCATTGGTGGCTTGTTTAAGCTGGGAGGGGCAGCTTCTTTCTAAAGGAAGCATCTGCCTGCCCAAACAAGAAGAAACCTGCTAAATGGGATGATATGGAAAATTGACCTGCATTGGTCCACCCCACTGAGTATCTGGAAACCACATCTTCTCCTTGTCCCTGGATCTTGTTGCGAAGCAGGGGCTTAAACCTCAGGGGGCAGTGGGGCTCAAGCCCCCTCCAGGAATTTCCAGCAGGGTCAGTTCCCACACACACACACACACACACACACCGACTGCCAGGTAGCATCATGAACCTGTTCAGGCAGTCAAGTTCAGCCAGTCCTGTTTGTCTTAGTAGCAATTTAGCAAGTTCACAGAAGACACAATAGGGGTGGCTAGGTTTGTTTGTTTTTGTAAAGGTAATGGAGACGGGATCTTCAGTGGATAATACTGTCTGCAAAGAAACAATAGAGAGAGATCAAGATGGGTAGCTGTGTTTGTCTGTAGCAGTAGAAAACAGCAAGAGTCTAGTAGCACCTATAAGACTAACAACATTTTGGGTAGGTTATGAGATTTTGTAAGCCACAGCTCACTTCTTCAGATATGATCCATGATCTCCAGCATCTGAAGAAGCTAGCTGTGGCTCATGAAAGCTCATAACCTACCACAAATTTTGTTAGTATTATAGGTGCTCTTGCTCTTTTCTGCTAAGAGAGAGGGGGTGGAAAGAACTGGGTGGGGAGGGGAGGGAAAGATGAACAGAACTGGTGGTTGTAGCAATCGAGCCTCCGTGTAGCAATCAAGCCTCCATGATTGGACTGAAAAAAATATATTTCTTGTAGCCTGCAACACAAACTCTGATTTAAGTAATGGATCAAGAGAATTATAGTTTGCCCATGTCCATTTTATCTTTAGCTGTAGGTGGGCATGGGGGAAAAACCTGGTTCCCCAAAGGTGGCAAGCTTATTCTACAACCTAGGACCTCCTTAAATAAAATTTTCCACTTCTGTTTTGTAGTTAGCCAGGTATGTTTGGGGGTGTGTGTGCAAAAGCCAGTTGCCCAAATATTGGAAGTTATGCGTTGCGGGAAGGGTGAGCAGATGCCTGTAGCCAAATGGTGGAAGTTGTTGATTTTGCTGTCCTGGGACCTGCTTTATAGAAAAGGAAATGGAGGAGACAGGGATATTTCTGGCATAATAAGCCATTTTTGTTGTTTCTGTGCATCCATATCGGGGGGAGGGGGGTCATAAAAAGCTGATTCACCAAAGTTCAATCAAACAAATGCTCCCATATTTTCATGCCAGGATATCTTTGAATCCAGTATTTACTCTGGATTCCGAGTTTCATACTGAGTATCTAGAATGTGAGCAGTGTAGTTGTTAAAGTATTGCTCTGACTGTGGAGACCAAAGTTAAAATTCCCACTTAGCCATGAAGTTAGGGTTGCCGTCCTGGAGATTTCCTGGAACTACAACTAATCTCCAGATAAGAGAGATCAGTTCCTATGTAGAAAATGACTGCTTTGGAGGGTGGACTCCTAAAAACCCTCCTTTCCTCTGTCTGCCCCAGGCTCTACCCCCAAATTTTCAGGAATTTCTCAACCGGGAGTTGGCAGCCTTGAGCCAGTCACATACTCTCAGCCTCATAGGGTAGTTATGAAGAAAAGAGAGGGGGGGAAGGAAGTATTTCATATACAAATGAAATAATATATCTCATTCTCATCCCAGCCAATCTGAGGATACTTAAATCTGAAGACTGGAGACATGAACAAACAAGACAAATATTTTTACAACCTGAAAAAATGCCCCAGGTTTGCAGAGAAATCTGAAATCCTGCCAGCATTCCAGGCTTGGTTTCTGTCAGTAAAAGGCAGGGGGTATGGGCAGGGCCCATTCCAGGGCTGTTTTGAGGGAACACTCACTGGGGCCAGGTCTGGCAGCAAACAGTGGACGACATGCTTGACTTGCATGACTCCCTGTCAGGATGTCAGTTCTCTAACCAGAGTTACGGCATATTAACTTGTGTTATAATCAGTAGTTGTGTAGTTTTCTTCCCTCCAGGCCCAGGTGTTGTCCAGGCCGCTCATACCCATGGGAGCGAAGAGTCCTTATCTATCCAGTCCAGCCAATGACCTTGATGTCCTCGTCTTCTCATGCCTTCGCAGACGGAACTGGGGGGGAGGCTGGGAATGGGTGTTTGAAGTATTGTAACTTTCACTTTGCATGCCATTCTCAACAAAGCTTTCGTTCAGCCAAGGCCTCATCCGCCTTTGGAATATGGACACCTGTATCCTGAGCATAGTATTTCAATAAACTTTTTGGAACCAAGAAACCTTGTGCTTCTTGCAAGGGGGGGGACAAACTCTAGATAACTGGGATTCCATAGTCTGACATTTTGTTGAGAATCCTGCTACTCCCCCTACCCCTCACCTAGGAAGGATGGATACCGGAGCTACTCCGTCAGACCCGTTTGATCCTGAAACGGAGGGTACGGGGCCATCAACGCTGCCTAACAGTGGGACCGCGCAGGCGAGAGCGAGCTGGGAAGGACCACAACCTAGAGTCAGCGTGGGACGAGGCTTCATCCCTGTGACATCTGTGCCTACGCCCCGGCAGTGGGGTCCGCGACCCCGGGATAGCCGAGAAAGACGCCGTGGAACCATGTTTTCTCGCTCTATGATTGACTCAAGTTTAGCCCCAGTGTCGGAAAGCCTGGGGGCTACTGGAGGTCCGGTTTGGGAAACCGGCCAGATGTCTACTTTCTCCGCAGGAGCTGACAGAATAAGCACCCTTCCCCAATATCGTTGGGACGAGGCCGTGGGTTGCTTAGTGGACTGTTCCCCACCGGGTGAGGGGGGCAGTTTCCAGGATTGGACCACTCCCTGGACAGAGCTAATGATCTGGGAGTATGCTGATGTAGGTTCGGTCGGAACCTGGGACAGTGAGTTGGGAGCCCCGGCGGGTGAGGATCGTTAGAGCGCCCTGCAAGACCAAGCCCAGGTGATGCAATACGAATTGCTCGCCGTGACCGGGATCGTCAAAGGCTGGGTCGCAAGCACTTCGGAGATGCCTGGCCCACCCACCTCGGAGACACCTGCGGCCCCAGCCCCCCAGGTTGCTAGCTCCAGCTTTCCAGAGGAGGAGGTGCAGCGGGCAGATCGTGTCCAGAGAGTCTGGGAGGAGAGTTTACTGCAGACGGCTGGATGGGAGGAGGATGAAGGCCTGAGTGAACAAGAAGAAGACCGCTACCGAGCCTTGGAGGCACAAATGGAGGCAATACTAGAAGATCTGGCACAGGCCACCTATCTCATAGGTCTGATGGTTTAGGGACCTACGGGAGATGCAAGCCTGGCACCGAGAGCTGCTACGGGGGTGATGGGCCCTCAGGGTCCTGACAGTATGGCGGGTTCAGCGCAACCTGCAAGGCCGGCCCAAGCACCTCTTCACCCACTCCTCGCCCTGCCAGCTCCACCAGTCCCTGTCCTGCCGCCTGTCCCGCGGGCGCCAATTCCATTACCACCTCCACCGGGCCCAGCCGCCCCCGCAGCACCTGGAGGTCCAGTGCCAGCAGCTCCAACAGGGCCCGCTGGTCCAGTGATTCTGCCGGCAGGCCCAGTGTTGCCGGCGGCGGGAGGTCCAACAGCACCACTTGCCCCAGCAGGGCCGAGCCCTGCCGCACCAGTGGCACCAGCACCTCACATCTTTCCACCCCAAGTCTCAGCACCTCATCAGCCGCAGCCAAGGGCCCCGCCACCACCTGGAGGAGCGGGGCCTCATGTCCGCCCGCATGCCTCTCTTCGGCATCAGCCTCCCCCCCAACCACAACTGCCACCAGGGCCCCGGGGGGTGCCGCAGAGACCTGCGCCGAGAGCGGGGGTACCGTTCCAACCGCAACAGCCCGCTCCACCACAAGCTCAAGGCTTTGCGCTACAGTTGCCACCTGTCAACCAGCCCAAACGCTCGAGGCGCTAGCGGCTGATGGAACAGAACTACCCATGGGATGGATAAAGCTGGAAGCTACGTTCAATGGGGATCAGCGTAAACTGGGATTCTTTGTAGTGCAGGCTTTACAATTCTTCAATCAATGGGGCCACCTGTTCCCGAATGAAGAAAGCCGAGTAATGCATCTGGCGGCCCGCATGGAAGGCATAGCGGCAGAGTGGTATGTGACTCTCTACGATATGGGGGCCCCAGAATTGGGAAGCTTACAAGCCTTCATAGCGGCGCTGAGAGCCCAGTATGAAGACCCACTGGAGGGCAAGAGGGCCCACACCGAGCTCCGCACCATTTGGCAGGGGTCACAGTCTGTGAGAGAGTATGCAGCTAAGTTCCGACAGCTAGCCACCAAATGCCCACATTATGAGGAAGCAGTGAAAGTGGAACTGTTTCATAACGGAATGAATCCTAAGCTTTTAGATCGGGTGCTAATGCAGGATGATCCACCAACGCTCCTGGGCTGGATTCAACTGGGATGTGAAGTGGAGAACTGCACCCAAGTAGTCCGCCTGGTAGAGCAGCAGCAGGCCTCAGGGTCTCATTGGGGCCCTCTAACCCCGGGAAGAGGACATGGCGCTCCCCTAACGAGGGGAGCCAGAGAAACTAGGTGGAGGCAGGGGCTATGTCTACAATGTGGGAATAGTGGGCATTTTGCTGCACAATGCCTTCATCGGACGCAAACCCCCCAGCTTCCACCGGCCCATCCAGTCCTCGCACCGCGGGCAGGAAGAGGTAGAGGGCAAGACAAAAGAGGACGTCCTGATACTGGATTAGAGGCGGAGGAGGTATTCGTGGAGTTGGAAGTTCAGACCCAAGGCAACGAAACCTCCATTGGGCAGCCGGGAAACGAGGAGGATCTGTCGTGAGGAGGCCCCAACGACAGATCAAAAAGAGAACCACCCCAGAGAAAGTGAGAGAAAGAGGGGCCATATTATTTATCCCCGTCACATTCGTTAATCCAAAAAGGGGAACGCATGTACGAGTACAAGCCTTAATAGACTCTGGGTGCTCACGGGACATTATTGCTCCGGCGCTAGTAAATGGGTTAGGATTGGAAACACATGCCCTAGAACCCCCTATAATTTTCGAGCAGATGGACGGCTCTAACATGAATCCAGCCATACTGGAAACAGAGGTAGTGCCTACCGGGATGGGCAAGCACTAGGAAAACCGCTCCTACGTGTTCAGTCAAGTAGCCAAGTACCCACTTATCCTGGGCAGTAGATGGCTGTGGGATCACAACCCCTACATCAACTGGGAAAAGGGGATGGTAGTCTTTGACCGAGAATATTGTCAGAAGCATCATTGGAAGTCTGAATGGGGCGAGGGAGCACTGGCTAATTTGGAGGTCGCTGTCCTTACTACTGAGGAACTAAATCTAATTCCACCGGAATACCGGGATATGGCCAGAGCATTTAGTGAGGAGGAGGCGGATGGATCGCAACACAGACTGTGCCATTGAACTGGTTCCAGGCGAAAAGCTTCCCAAAGGAAAGTTATATTCCATGAGCCCAGCAGAATGGGAAGAACTCAGAAAGTTTATTGATAAGAACCTAGAAAGAGGCTTCATTCGCCCTGCCAGCTCCCCGCATGCAGCCCCAGTGTTGTTTGTGAAGAAGGATGGAGGACACAGGCTTTGCACTGATTTTCGAGGTATTAATGCTGTGTCTATGTCCAATGCTTATCCCATTCCTTTGATTCGAGACCTACTCAGTGTAGTGGCGCAGGGTAAGATCTTTTCAAAATTGCATCTCAAAGATGCTTACTTTCATGTTAGAATAAGGGAAGGGGATGAATGGAAAACCGTGTTCAACACCCCCTTAGGCCAATATGAATATCTCGTAATGCCTTTTGGCTTAAAAGGGGCCCCTTCGGTTTACATGACAATGATCAATGAAGTTTTGCATGAATTTCTCTACAAAGGAGTAGTTGTTTACCTAGATGACGTGTTAATTTATTCAGAAAATAAAGTATCTCATGTAAAATTGGTCCGGAAAGTGTTGGCAGCTCTTATGCGCCACAAACTGCCAATCAAATTGTCTAAATGTGAGTTCCATAAGGAAGAATTGGATTATCTGGGCTATCGTGTCTCGGGGCAAGGGCTGAGAATGGATCCTGCCAAGATTAAAGCAGTGCAAGAATGGCAGGCGCCCTCAACGTGGAAGCAATTGCAGTCCTTCCTAGGCTTTGCAAATTTCTACAGACTGTTCATCGAGGGTTTCACCCAGATTACTCTCCCTTTAACTGACCTACTAAAAACAAAAGGGAGGGGTGATCAAGCCACCAAACCGATGGCAAAACTAAGGTGGGGGCCGGACTGTCAGCTGGCGTTTGATAAATTGAAGGACCAATTTACTACAGAGCCGGTCCTACAGCACCCCGATGAGAATCAAGCCTTCATAGTGCAAGTAGATGCCAGTGACTCAGCCATGGGGGGGGGTGTCCTCATGCAGAAGGGGGCCGATAATAAAATACGACCATGCGCCTATTTGTCCAGAAAATTCACAGAAGCAGAAAGAAATTGGAATGTGTGGGAAAAGGAGGCATTTGCAGTCAAAGTAGCTCTCACCACTTGGCGCCACTGGCTAGAGGGATCCCGTCACCCCTTCCAGGTGTGGATTGATCATAAAAACCTAGAAGCGCTCCACACTCCCCGGCGCCTTAACGCTAAACAACTTCGCTGGGCAGAATTCTTTTCAAAATTTGATTTCACCTTAAATTTTCTACCCGGCAAATCTAACTTTCTGGCGGATGCTATTTCGCGCATGCCCCAACATCAGAGCAAGAGGGAGGAGACTACCGACACTGTTTTCTCCCCTAGCCAATTGGGAGGTGTGGTGACTACGCGCAGCCAGGCAACCAAACAACAAATGAGAAAGCAGGAAAGCCTTGAGGGGTGGAGAGGAAAAGTGAAAAGCGAGGTGGAAAAGGAGGGGGAGGAAGTGCCCACAGGAAAAATGACTCAAACGGCAAGTGGAGAGTGGTTTAAAGGAGACAAACTTTACATTTCGGCCAGCCTAAGGAAAGAAGTTTTACAACAGTGTCCCCCTCAAGAGCTTGAGCTTCTATTGCAAACAGAGGGCTATGATATAGTAGGAATTACTGAGACTTGGTGGGATGATTCCCATGACTGGAATGTGCTAGTGGATGGATATGAGTTGTTCAAGAAAAACCGGAAGGGTAGAAGAGGAGGTGGAGTGGCGTTGTATGTGAGGAGAGGGCTTGATTGTCAAGAAGTTATGGAGAATGGGGCGGACAGCCCGGTGGAAAGTATATGGGTAGAAATAAGGGGAGGAAGGACAAAGGGTATTGTTGTTGGAGTCTGCTACAGACCACCTGACCAGCGAGAAGAAATGGATGCTGCCCTCTTTGAACAGATTGGTAGAGTATCCAGACATCAGAACCTTGTAATTATGGGTGATATCAACTTCCCCGATGTGTGCTGGGAGACAGGCTCAGCAAAGCGTCATGAATCATGCAATTTCCTGACCTGCCTGGCTGATAACTTCCTTTTTCAAAAGGTGGAGGAAGCTACAAGGGGCTCGGCCATACTAGACTTGTTGATGAGATGAAGGTGGTGGGGACCTTAGGGGGAAGTGACCATGTCCTTCTTGAATTCCAGTTGCTGTGGGGAGCCAAGGAAGTTCGTAGCCAGACTCGTAGGTTAGATTTTCGTAGGGCCAACTTCGATGAACTCAGAGGCTTGATGGGAGTCATTCCGTGGGGGAGTGTGCTGGAAGGAAAAGGAGCAAGTGAAGGGTGGGCCATTCTCAAACACGAGCTTTTGCAAGCTCAAGCCTTCACTATCCCAGCAAGACGGAAACATGGTAAGGGCTCCAAGAAACCGATGTGGATGCACAGAGAGCTCCAGAATAAGCTAAGGGAGAAAAAGGAAATGTTCAGGAAATGGAGAGAAGGACAGACCTCTAAAGAGGAGTATATGAGGGTTACTAGGTACTGCAGATCAGCCATCAGAGAGGCCAAAGCTCAGTACGAGCTGGGTCTGGCCAGGAGGGCTTGCTACAGTAAGAAAAACTTCTACAGATATGTGAGAAGCAAACGCAAGGTAAAAGAGGCAGTTGGGCCGCAGTTGGGAGTAGATGGAGAAACTCTGATGCAGGACAGTGAAAAAGCAGACAGGCTTAATGACTTTTTAGCCTCTGTTTTCTCCCTGAAGAACTCAGGCACATCTAGAGATAGTAGAAAATATGGCAGGACACCTGAGTGGCTAATTGACATTGACAGAGAGGTAGTGGAGAGGCATCTGGCTGCACTGGATGAATACAAATCCCCTGGGCCGGATGGGGTGCACCCAAGAGTGCTGAAAGAACTTTCCAGAGAACTTGCAGAACCCCTGTCCATCATCTTCAAGGCCTCCTGGAGGACTGGGGATGTGCCACAAGATTGGAGAAGAGCAACTGTTATCCCAATATTTAAGAAAGGGAGGAAGGATGACCCGGGAAACTACAGGCCGGTCAGTCTGACTTCTGTTGCTGGGAAGGTATTAGAACAGATTTTAAAGGGATCAATCTGTAAGCATCTGAAGGACCGCTCAGTGATCCGGGGAAGTCAGCATGGTTTTGTTCCTAACAGATCCTGCCAGACCAACCTGGTTTCCTTCTTTGATCGAGTGACCAGCTTACTGGATTGGGGGAACTCTGTTGACGTGATTTATCTGGATTTGATAAGGTCCCCCATGACATTCTGATGGGCAAATTGGAAGACTGTGGAGTAGACTATAGGACAGTTCGGTGGATAGGGAACTGGTTGGAGGACCGCACTCAAAGAGTGGTGGTCAACGGCGTTTCATCAGATTGGAGGGAGGTGTCCAGTGGGGTGCCGCAGGGCTCGGTTTTGGGCCCGGTACTTTTCAATATTTTAGCCCAGAGTCAAAGAAATCGGGGGATCTAGGAGAATGGTGGACCTCCCTCCCGGAGCAGTGGGCTGTAATCCAGAAAACTTTAACCAAAGCTAAAGCGGACTACAAAAAATATGCAGACCGCCATCGTGTGGAGCAATGGGAATTGCGTCCCGGAGACAAAGTATATGTTTCCACTAAAAACTTCAGAACTGAGCAAGCTAGTAAGAAATTGGAGCTGAAGTATCTAGGGCCCTTCCCAATAAAAAGGGTTATCAATAAAGTGACTGTGGAATTAGAATTGCCAAAGAATCTCCATCAAGTCCATCCACATCAGTCTCCTCAAAAAAGCACTGCTCCCAGATGACTGGTGTTCTGAGAAACCGGTGCCCCACCCAACTCTTATAGATGGCCAAATACATTATGAAATAGAGGAGATTCTGGACTCTAAACGCCGACATAATAAGATTTTTTACCTAGTCAGGTGGAGAGGGGTTCAGAGAGTGGGTGGAGGCCTCCCATGTAAACGCCCCAAAACTGATCGCTAAGTTCCATAGAAAGTATCCTGAAAAAGCGGGAGCTGAGGGGTGAGGGGAGGTCTTACGGGGGGCAGAATGTCAGGATGTCAGTTCTCTAGCCAGAGTTACACCATATTAACTTGTGTTATAATCAGTAGTTGTGTAGTTTTCCTCCCTCCAGGCCCAGGTGTCGTCCAGGCCGCTCATACCCATGGGAGTGAAGAGTCCTTATCTATCCAGTCCAGCCAACAACCTTGATGTCCTCGTCTTCTCATGCCTTCGCAGACGGAACTGGGGGGAGGCTGGGAATGGGTGTTTGAAGTATTGTAACTTTCACTTTGCATGCCACTCTCAACAAAGCGAGGCCTCATCCGCCTTTGGAATATGGACACCTGTATCCTGAGCATAGCCTTTCAATAAACCTTTTGGAACCAAGAAACCTTGTGCTTCTTGCAAGAGGGGGGAGACGAACTCTAGATAACTGGGATTCCATAGTCTGACACTCCCCTAGGTCTGGCTGCTTGGTACTGTTCAGCAGCAGCCACCTCACAAAAGCCAATGTAGTGTAGTGGTTGGAGTCTTAGACTAGGACCACAAATCTCCATTCTGCTGTGGAAACTCACTGGGTAACCTTGGGCCAGTTACACATTCTCAGCCTCATTTATCTGACAGGCAGGGATGGATTGGCCAAGAGCAGCACCAGGATGCCTCCCCCACCCCGGGACATCTCCCCCATTCCACTCTGGCCAGCCCTGTGAGAAAAGGGCTGAGCCTAGACCACCCAAACTCTGCATGGGGTGGGGGAGGCGATGCTCAGGCCAGCCCATGGGTAGGGGAGGAACTGCCTGGGCCTGGGCCAGGGTCAGCCCTGCAAAAAAAACCCCATAAAATGAGGAGTCTATGCCCCTGTTGTGGAGTCCAGCATAGGTCACAATGGTTATACCTGGTGTAGATCCATGCGGACCTACAGATTTATCATCAGTTAGGCATGGCTTGGCGATGCTCCAAGGAGATGCTCAGAATTCAGCCTCTTTTCACTGGACTAGAAAATTGTGATGGAAACTTCTTTGGTCTGCCTCCCCAGCCCTATCAGCATGGGTCAGGGGAAAGGCTCACTGAGCTGGACTTCCTTCAGCCGTAGCAGAACATGTGATTGCTTCCAGACACCGAGTTAGGGTGTGCGGGGGAAGTCAGCCCATAGATGGCTAGGATAAAACTTGGATACCCACACTGGGTATGGTTAAGTTAAAGGTTAAGGCACTAGAGATTGGAATGCCACCATTCAGATGATCAAGCCAGTTACGGGCCTTGTTATCCGACACTTTCCATTTCACCACTGCACACAGATACAATGATCTAAAGTCTAAGACCAGGCTTCATAGTAGGCCAAGATAAACAATCCGAATAGCCTAGTTTTCAGCTAACGTCTATCCAGGATGTGTCACAAGGTACAAGATAGGGGAAAAAAACAAGAGCCCCAGGCTCACCTGTGACAAACACGACCAGTAATACACTGCTCTCTTACTCCAAATATTTATTACCATTTCATAAATCCAGAGGAGTTAGCCGTGTTAGTCTGTAGTAGCAAAATCAGAAAGAGTTCAGTAGCAGTGCTCTAAATGAAACCAATTATAAACATTACAAAGTGCTTAGTTTTCAGCTAAAAAAGCAAAAACTGACAAGAGCCAGCTCCAGGAAAACAGAACATAAATTAGAACAGGGCATTAGCCCACCCAACTGGAGCAACAACAATCAATTACCTACAGTGTCTTAAAGTGAAACAATCATATATGATTTATAAAGTGTCAAGTGAATGCATAATCATCATACAATCATCTATCTTTCTACAAAACTCCTATCAATAACTACTGACCCAACAATGTTCCTAGGAACATTCAATAAATATGGTAGGTTCAATAAACATGGTAGATGTAATAAATAACTCAATAAATATACAATCCTAAATACATTAAATACAGTCAATAGTTACATATTCTGGTCACAGTGCAAATACGTACATTTAATCTGTTTTTTAGAGTCCAGTAAAGGTTCTCCTTCCAATTAAGGTGCTCTTTTCTTCTTTTGCAGAAACGCTAGGATGAAGCTGTTTAAAGTGACAGGAACCATTGAGGATTCCCAAGAGTGGAAATTAATCCTCTTTCTGTTCTTACTCCAGGTTGGAGCATAACAAGAAGAGAGGGCACAGGGTCCCCCTCACCCCAACGAGCTAGCAATTTAACTCATTTTGTAATATAAAACTTTATCACGGGTGTGATAATAATACAAACCCCAAATCTGTACACACAAAAACCTCTGTCACTGATTATCATATCTATGTCTGCTTATTGTTTACCCCCTGAGTCCACCAAGCACATGGTCACTCACCACACTGAGGGATTTTCAACAGATGCAACCAGTGTGAGCCTTCATAACACCATTATGCAGCCATATTATAATACATCGTCTTCTAATCATTGCATTTAAATACCAAATGCTAAGCTACTACCCCTTTCAGCTAAGGCAAGCTTTGAAAGCAGCTCCTGAAGTTTCAAAGCACTGATTATTTGAATGAACACCCCTCTCCCTTACTGTTCTCTTTCCATGCTTACTCAATGAACACCTTCGGTGTGATTATCATCAGCATATTGCCTTGAGTGGAAAAAGGAAATATGGGGCAGGGAGAGGGATGCTATCTTCCACACAAGTTATATATCCCCTTTAACATTCCTACCACTATCCTCCGCCCCCCTTGAAGCAGCAGCCAAGTTTGTCCAAACAGGGGTGTGACTTTCTTGTACATGGAATTGCAACTCTGGAATGTGACGTCTCTGGTCTACCAAGATGATCGTAGGCTGCCGAACACCCGACTGCAGTAAAGTAAAGGTGCAAGACAGAGACTAAAGTCACCCACCATTTAAAGAAGCAAACATATCAATTTTTTATTGGTCATTTGGTTCAATTACAAACACAGAATGGTTATTAAAACAGGCAATTCAACCTCACATCAGAAGCATTTCATTCAGGGGACAAACACTGATGTGCATGCATTTTACCTTGCCAAGATTAATACACAAGAAGGAGCACAGTATGGTTTTTAGAACAGACGATAAAAACAGTAAGCATTTTGTTTAGGGGATAGACATTGCCAAGTGTCCACTTTACCTCACCAACATTAATACACAGGAGGGTTCACAGAATGCTCAAACTGGAAAAATGCTCAGAAGGTCAAGCAAAGTATTTCCTCACGGCAGCCTGGCAAAAGTCCCCTGGTTGATGCGGTGGGGTAGACGTTAAAGCTCAAGCACAGACAGTCACAAAAGGAATTCTTCCCAGGTAAGCCAGCCCGAAGTACAACCACCCAGGAGGATATACATCAGGGCATGGCCCACGTGGCTGGCCGTCCAACCAAACTTTCTCTTGCTCAGCAGTTTTTATGGAGTTCATTGCAGGTACATCATCACTTTGCCTGTGCATGGCTCAAAAGTGATGCTACCGAAGTGTGTACGGAAACAGCTCTGCCCATAAAGGGAAAGACACTGATTGAACAACACTTCTGATAAAACAGATTCTCCTATCCATCCTCCACTCCCCCATGTTTTGGGCACAAGCAGCCCCGTACAGAAGTGGCTGTCCTTAAGAGGCAGAGCCTGCCAGTTCAGAAACAGAGAAGGCACTTCAGCATCTGTGATGGATGTGTAACTTGTCTTAAAGCAAAAGGGGTTTTGTAGTGCAATAGGCACTTCCTGGGCAATTCATAGGCAGGGTATATGACTGCCAAGTACAGTTGGGTTCCATCCAGTAACCAGAAGGGAAGGGACTGATGTGGAACCCCCTTGTTTCAATTAAATTGCCCTTAAAATAGTGTGGTGGCATCCTAAATGGTGCCACCCTTGAAACCCCCCATTGCTTTCAATGGGTTTAGAAGGTTGCAATTTTGCTCAGGATGGCACATTTCAATGACTCGGGCATCTCTCCCCGTGGTAGCCTATTCTTAGATAAAACATGGATTGGGAGGGAGCGTTCAAATACTTCTGCACTCCTCCTTATCACAACAAATCATTTGCAAGAACACAAAGAGCTCTGGATAAGTACAGTATTACATTTACGTTTTTAAAAGTCTAGTAAAAACATGGTCATGGGGTTGAATTCTCCTTTCCCTAAAAGCATAATATATTTTTTTAACCTTAAAACTGGGCACCATCCACATGCATACCTCACCAAGCAGATCCCTTCCCTAGCAGAGATGATTCTGCTGGCTGTCAGAGATGTTCCCAGACGCAGCCTTGTCCAGAAGGCCCACCCAGAGGAGACAAGGCAACCACTCCGTCACCTGGCGCTCCAGGGCCTGCATGTCTGAACTCTGCCACAGGCTCCCCAGGATATGGAGGGGGCGAGCCCCAATTTCTTAGAGGGTCTTCCACAGAGTAAGGTGGCACAGGCATCTCACAGGGGCTGTAAGGTGGAGGGAGGTCAAGGGGAGGTCGCCTCAAAGGTTCCTCAGGAGAGATCATGGGGTGCTGGTCAGCAGCCGTGACAGGCGGCGGTTCTTGCTGTCTTTTGCAGGCTCTCACACAGCGCCTGATCGCGTCATACTGGACCAAGGCGAAACATCCAAAGGCCAGAGTGATCACCGTAACAAGAGGGAGCACAATGTACACCATCTCAGCTGGAAAGAGAAGACGGACAGTCTCACTCGTTGCCACAGGCAGCCCAACTTGTTACTTCATGGTCTCCACCCCTTATGTTTACCCCTAGACTCCCCTTCCAGGGGCAGAATTCTGGAAAAGAATACTGTTCCCCACCCTCTACTGCCCCAGTGGAATCTATATAGTGGATTATATTGCTTATGACCCATAAAATCCTTTTATAAGGTATTTAGCCCGTTTCTTTTACATAAGCAAGTCTGTGACTGTTACTCAGTTAACTGCATTTTCTGTCTTTCACCGTTTGGTGTTAGCCCTGGGGACGATGATTGACAGGTGGCAGGAGGGTGACCTCCAAGGCCAAGAATTCCAGAGCAAAGGAACTTGCAGCCCAGTTTCCTTGGCCCCTGCCCAAGAGAAAGATACTGGGAAGAGACATTCAGCCCAAGAAGGCTACAAGAGAGCCAATATGGTGTTGGATTGGATCTAGGAGACCCAGGTTCCAATCCCCTCTCTGCCCTGGAAGCTTGCTGGGTCACCTTGGGCCAGTCACTATCTCTCTCTCTCGGCCTAGCCTACCTCACAGGGTTGTTGTAAGGAGAAAATGCAACAGAAACGTAAGCAGCTTTGGGTCCCCATTTGGGAGAAAGGCAGGGTACAAATGAGCTAAATGAGGGGAAAACAGCTGAGACCAAATTTAATGCTGCCCTGTCAGCTTTCCTCTGACAGCAACCAACTGGAAGGTTTGATGTTTAGTGACTAGACCCCCTTCAGCTCCCAGAGAAAGGGCGACTTAGATCAAGAAATGACAGGATGTGCCAAGGGCTATAAAGGGCAGAGTCCTTTTTCCTGGGATGTTATAAGCATTTAGGGTGTGGCCACCCCACTAGTATGTGTTTGTGTGAATGAGCAAGTAGGATAGGATGCTCAATTTGTATGCAAGTTAATACAGCTTTGATTTATATTCACCCTGACTGCTGTCTGGACATTCCTCTCCTTACCACACATCTTGGGGAAAAGATCTTGCAGTGTCTGGCAAGCTGAAGTCTTATCAGCCCTGTGGTTCCGTCTGCACGGGGCAGGCACAAGTCATGCCTAACAATTCCTCCCCCCAGAGGGTAACATTTTGCTTCTGCCAAAGAATAACACCTTTTCACTCCAAACCTGGGGGGGCGTGCAGAGAAAGAGGCATGAAGTCAACCTTCTCTCCACCACAGAACTCAAGGCAGCTTATGTTGAGTGTCCCACGTGGGCACTTATGAGCCCTGTTCACTCGGCTAGCCTACATAACCACCTAGGGCTCCAGAGTTTGGGGAGGGGGGTTAGAGGGGTGCAGGGCAGAGAGGGAGCTTAACCAGCATTCCTCCCAAACATGTCTATCATGGCTACTCAGAAGTAAGTCCCATTATGTTCAGTGGGATTTATTCCCAGGTATGCATATTTAGGATTGTAACCTTTGGAATGATATCCTGTTATGCTTATGTATATTGAGGTATATTGTATATTGATGTATATTGAGCAGCAGTCATAGTTTGTCCAGTTTCTGTTGGGAATTGGGAGAGGTGCAGTTTTGCTGAACCCAAGCATGGCCACTGCACCTCCCCCAATCCCCAACAGAAACTTGGGTCCTTTTTTGTAGTCGCATACAAGGGAGAGGGTAGCCACCCAGCCCACTCCAGTAAGCCCCATATTTCAGTCTCAAGAATTAGAGCTCTAGGACAGCAGGATGGCACATGATTTGAACAGCCAAGGCCTAAGAGCAAGGGGGCAGATAAGAGCCTGAAGAAGGGTGGCTGAAGTCTTTGACCTCAGGCTGTGTGTGTGTGTGGTGGGGGGAGATTCTGTTCACCCACCAGGTCTGCAGGGGACCTGGACAGAGGGAGCGGGGAGGCACACCCAGTCCTCAATTATCTGCATGTTTTCAGGGCTATCTGTAGAGGAGGAGGGAAGGCACTTAGAGTCACAGGTGGCCTATGGTGGTGAGCCCATAAAGCTCGCAAGGCAAGAGATTAACCAGAGCCAGTTTGGTGTATCCATTAAGAGTGGCAAGACTCGAATTTGTAGAACACGGTTCGATTCCCCACTCCTCCGCTTGAAGCCAGCTGGGTGACCTTGGGCCAGTCAGGGCTCAGACCGGTTCGTTCCAATACCGGAGGGCGGCGAAGGCGGGCTGGAGAGCCACGCCCGGGACGGGAAAGGCACGTGGGAAGAGGATGCGGCCGGGAGGGAAGGCGCGCGGCCGCAGGCGCGCGATCCACCCTACCCCACCCCCGGAGGGTCTGCTGAGCCCCACCCGGCACAGAGCGCGCTCCTTACGTTCGCGAGCCGCGGGCGCGCCGTCGGGGAGGGCGCTGGGCACGACCGCCCGGGCGCCGCGGAAACACTCGCGCTGGTCCAGCCGGGCCACGAGAGACGGGCAGCAGTAGGCCCCGTGGCAGGTCCCGCAGCAGAAGCGGGCGTCCGCTCCGTCTAGCTCCTCCGGGCACAGGAAGGCCGCCACCGGCACCGGCCTGCCCTCGAGCCACCGGCGGCACGTCTCGCCTTCGTTCCCGGCCGGGGCGCCTCGTAATGAAGCCAGCAGGAGGAGAACGCGCAGGGCCGCCCCCCGCATGGCACGAGAAACGGCCTCAGATCCGGCCGGGTCAGGACACCCCCGCCAGAGAAGCCACTTTTCACGGGAGCCCCCCCCCCCCCGCCCCGAAGTTCAGAAGGCTGCTCGCCAACTTTTACAGGGCCCCAGAAGCGCTCCTTGACGAGCACTGGAACCCTAACTAGTCTCCAACAACTCCTTCGACCCCAACCCAAACCCTCCTACTATTCCACCAGTCATTGGCCCATCAGGACAATTTACCACCACCACCACCCCTGATTAGTGGACTGGGAAGAGCCCTAAACCATTCAAGCTTACTCAAAAGTAAAAGCTATGTGTATTTACTCAAAAGTAAGCCCTATAATGATCAATGGCACTTACTTCTTGAAAATAGCCTGCTTTTAGTAGAGTTACTTGAAAGTAAGGCCAACAGAGTTTAACGGTGCTGTAGGCTCTCCTGGCCCTTTCTTGCATGCCCGAGGTAATGCCACTTGCCACTTTGGTGTCAGGAAGGAATTTTCCTCCAGGCCAGATCTACCAGAGATCCTGGAGGCTTTTGCCTCACTGGGGGAGGTGAAGAGCTGTGAATTTCCTGCATTGTGCAAGGGCTGGACTAGATCCCCCTTAGGGGTCCCCTCCCCTCCAATATAACAGCATGGGCAATCCAGCTGCACATAGTACGTTTACTCAGAAGTAAGTCCCACTGACATCACTGGGAGCTACTTCCAAGGAAAGGTGCATGGGATCCGACTGCAGTCTTAGCCCACTTATTTAAGAGTAAGATCCACTGAATTCAGAAAGACTTGCCTCTGTGTAAATATGCTAAGTATTGTCCCCTAGGACAGGTCTACTGACTTCCCAACAGTTTTCCTGAGAGAGGTAGACAGTTTTACTCCCAGACTGGGGCCGTTTCCAGACGGCCCCCCGCCTCGCGAAACGTCGTGCGTCGTTGCGCAGAAAACGCGAAATATCGCGTTTTCTCGCGCGAGTTTTGCGCGACGTCGCGCAAAACTCACGCGAGAAAACGCGATATTTCGCGTTTTCTGCGCGACGACGCGCGACGTTTCGCGAGGCGGGGGGCCGTCTGGAAACGGCCTGGGTGCAAGATGTACACCAATTAAATGGTTGTCATTCTCACACCATTTTTAGACAGAAGATCCCTGCCAGGGGGAAAAATAAAAGGCTGACAATCTAAAACTAGCAAAAGAACATTTTTAACTTCTGTGGGACAGAAGGCAGTTGATGACAGAAGATTAGAGGAACAGTATTGAATCAGACGAAGGCCCCCTATGCCAGCATCAGAAAAAGGCCAAAAGCTCATTAGTGGTGGACTCCAGAGTCCAAAAGCTGGTCCACGTTTGCAGGTACACCCAGGTGATTTGTGTACATTCAGTTCCTCTACACTGGGCTAGTTCACACATGCATATGTTTCTCCCTTGTGATTGCAGTAGCAGAGGTTTCTGCCTTTTTTCTGCTGGCCCTGCTCTTGTGCCATAAAAGCGGCAAACTCTGCAGACAGTAGTAGGCGACGCAACTTATCTTCAAGCAATGGCAAGCTTCAGCCGCAGTTTTCTGCAGATTAAGTTGCCAAAGTCAGAGGAACAAGCAAGGGCTGTTTTATTTCTGGTCAGTTGGCAACATTGGATGCATCAGCAGATACACTTCCCTGCATGAATAGCCATCTCTGATCTAATGCAAATGACAACCTTTTCTATCGCCCCAAATGCTTGTTTTGTTAAGAGTTAATTAATGCATAGAGTTAATTAATATCTGACGAAGCCTTGGCTCTCAGAACCTCCTCCCTTGGAAATCTAGTTGGTCTTTAAGTTGCTACTGGACCCAACTCTTGATCTTAATACACTCACAGTTGGCAGACAACTGTAGAATAATCTAATAGAATTAAGTAACACACTTGCATCTATGAACACAAGTGACAAGCAGTTGAATGTGTGAAAAGGCCAATGTGACCAATCCCAACTCAACATTGGTGGTGATGGTCAAGTTCAATAAAATGGCAAAATTCATGGAATGCATTTATATAGCACTTTTAGGGAACACACCTAAGTGGCTTTACTCAGATGTAAGTCCCATTTTATTCAATGAGGCTTACACCCAGGAAAGTAGGATTCTCTTTTTTGAGAATAAGCCCCCCCCCATTGAATAAAATGAGAATTACTTCTGAGTAGATCTGTTTAGGATTTCTTCCTTAGTGTTCCAAGTTTTTCACACAATCTTCATCTTTCAGTCCTTATAATGGCCCTTCAAGGTCAACATTATTAACTCATTATAGCAGGTCGTGTGTTAAAGCTAAGAGATTTTTTGTTTATTCGCTTCGTTTATAGTTTGCCTTTCTCAATGAGACTCGATGATTTATACTGTTAAAAACAATACAATAAGAACAGTATTAGACATACAACAAACAATGTGAAAAGACCCTCTTGAACAGTTCTGTTTTGCACATTCTGAAGAATGATAGAACAGCCTTCAACCCTGTTCTCTCTACAAAAATGCAGTGGTTAGGCGATTCAGATCGCCATTCTGCCCCAAATCTCACCTTTCTCTTCTGGGCAAACCTCTACACAGGGTGGTTGTGAGGATCCAGTGGAGATGGGGAAAACGCACCCACCCACCCTGGGGCACCCAGGGAATCAGATGTGATAAATAAATCCAGAGGCCAAACCTGATGTTAATGACATAATAGTAACCTAAGATTTATATACTGCCCTTCAGGACAAGTTAATGCCAACTCAGATCAGTTTACGAGACATGTTATTATCCACACAACAATCACCCTGTGAGGTGGGTGAGGCTGAGAGAGCTCTGAGAGAGCTGTGACTGTCTCAAGGTCACCCAGCTGGCTTCAAGAGGAGGAGTGGAGAATCAAACCTGGTTCCTCAGATTAGAGTCCTGCCACTCTTAACCACTACATCAAACTGGCTCTCTCAAACTGGTTAATAAGCTGCAAATGATTTTACGAAATATTAAGAGCAGCCTCAGTTTCCCCCACAACTGAACTGCGTCCAGGGCAGACATTTCTCCCTTAGCTTTTTTAAAAATTTCAATTTGCCACTTTGGGATGTGGCATGATGGTATCATGCACTCAGGGGAACAATGTGCACTGGAAAAATGGATCTCCCACGGGCATGGCGCATCTAAAACTGCTCTAGCTTGGCCATTAAGGCAGGTGATTGGGTGAGTGTTGGCCACATCCCTTGGTATTCTGCTCACTTCCTGTCAGTGACTGTTACACAGAAACTCTGCTCTTTAACCACTCCTGATACACATACAGTACAGAGAGGAGCACATTATTGGGTCTGACAGCACTGGGAACCAGAATAGCTGGAGCCCCCACATGTGATCATCCCCTACTACGGCCCTCGCCCCTTAGGCTGTTTTCAGGAGCACTGGCCTGTGAGTGGATGCTTCTGTTCGATGCTCCCAGCAGATAATGAAGAAGCAGAGAGCACAATGGAATTACGTCATACTGTTAACACTGCATTTTCTGTGTCCTGTGCCCCTTGGTTCTCCTTCATCAAATGATGTACCAGGAGGATCTCCTCATAGCATTTGAAGATACGGGCAGGAAAGCTCGTTCTGGGATAAAAATTTCTCTCTCTTTAAGGACCATGAAAACTCCGTTCCTTTCTTCTGCAATACACTAGCAAGGCTGCCCCTCAAGAATTATTGCCGTGGAAGACTCTAACACTGCAGGCCTAAGCAGGTCTACTCAGAATCACACTCGGTGGGGCTTACTCCCAAAAACCTGCCCTAAGGATCGCAACACAAGGCTAAGAAGAGTTATACCCTTCCTCGTCCACTGAGATCAGTGAGCTTAGAAAGGTGTAAATCTGTTTAGGACTGAGCAGTAAAAATGGCAGGACAAACAAAAACTAGCCATGATCATTTGATAGTTGGGAAAAATTCTTACGCTGTTCTGACCATTTATCAGTGATCAGAAATCATTTTCAAATCCTGTGCCTCAACCCACTCATTCCAGCTCAGCTGTAGTAATCTTCCTCACTCATTTTACATGTGTGTGCACATGCCACAATTTTTTGTTAAGGCTGGATTTGTTAGGGTACCTGACTGCAGGTTAGGAAGCTATGTGGGGTTCCAAGAGAGGCCGGAGCCTTTCCCAAATTATGATGATGATAACATTCAATTTATATAGCGCCCTTCAGGACAACATAACACCCACACAGACCAGTTTACAAAGTTAATGTTGTTGTTATCCTCACAACAATCACCCTGTGAGGTGGGTGGGGCTGAGAGAGCTCCGGAGAGCTGTGACTGACCCAAAGTCACCCAGCTGGCTTCAAGTGGAGGAGTGGGGAATCAAACCTCCAGATTAGAGTCCCATTGCTCTTAACCAAACTGGCTCTGTGCCAGCCAAACACCTCATGCTGAATGGAAGTTACAGATCCGCTTTTGACAGCCAGCCTTGCCATCTGGTTGTAGCACAGTGGTTATGTGGTTTGGTTGTGAAGTTCGAATCCCACTACTACCCTGAGCTCAGTAGGTAGCTTTGGGGAAGCCACTCCTCTCAGCCCCAGCTCCCCAGCTGTATTGTAGGGATAATAACAGTAACTTGTTCACAGTTCTGGGTGGGGCACTAATCTGTCTAGAAGGAGCAGTATATAAGCACAGTTGTTGTTATAAAAGTCACCCAGATAATCACTCAGATGGAGGAAAGGCTAAAATTCTTTCCAGGAGCAACTCCACTGATGACAGTAGAGTTACATGTGGGATAAAATTGGCTTGAGTTGCCTAGAAGGAGTTTCAGAAGACATCTGAACAAAATGTATTGACTGTAACACAACTGCTGCACACCACCAAAGAAGCACCAAGCAGGAGAAAGGTGGAGGAGCAACAGAGGCCTTCCCAGGAAAATTCTATGCCTTGTAAAGGTCCTCCAAGGCATTGTGAACCAACTGTCTTTTCCAGAAGACTGACCTACCTTGACAGAAGCAGAAGGAAATGCTCAGTGGAGTGCAGGAAACTCTCCATCTGCAGTGCCTCTAAAGCTTGCCACAGCAAGCTTTCTCTCCCTTCAAACTCCGAGACTGAACAATAGCAAACAAAAATACTTGCAATGTAAGTATGCTGATTCCCCCCCCCCCCCCCGGAGCTCTGACCCTCATGAGAGCTCTTTATTATATATTTTTTTTAAATGTATTTTATTTACGTTATTTATAGTATACTTTTCTCACTAAGACTCAAGGTGGATTATACAGTATAAGTCAGAATGATAATTGACTGGGACATTTTATAAACAATAGGGCAAGGATAGCAGAAATTTGAAAAACAAGCAGAAATTCAATACAGAACTGAAAAACAATGCTACTCTCAGCCTAACCTGCTTCACAGGGCTGTTGGGAGGATAAAAGGGAGAAGAGAATGATGGAAGCCACGCTTGGTCCCTACTGGGGAGAAAGATTATGTGAGGATGAAATGGAGAAGAGGAGAGCAACAGAAGCAGCTTTGTGTCCCCGCTGGGGAGAACGGTGGGGCACAAATGAAGTCAAATAAATAAATAAAATGTAGATTATAAGGTTTTTGAGGCAAGGAATCTTTTCTGGTGTTACACTGTACAGAGGGCTCTACCTAAGCACATGAATTACAAAAACAAAATCACCGTTCTTTATTTCTCAGGGGAGGAAAAGAACACACAGAGAGAAATTTAACCCTTAATACATCCTCAGAACTGCCTAGTGCCGACCGTCAATTATGCATCGTAATATAAACACGTGTTTTTTGATGTACAATGATAACAAACCATTTAGCCCAGTCAAAAAATTGGGGCCTTCAGGTTTTTGAGGCTGCTTAAATCCAAACTGACCTTAGCTTTAGACTTCTTTGCAGCTTAACAGCTCCTACTTAGAAGTGTTATTTTATTTTTTACTTTCCATGCTAAGAAAAGCTTCTACTTCCCTTCTCCCCACAACACAACCTAAGCTGGCATCAGAGATAACAGGCTAAGCCTCTCTGGATTTTTAATGTCAAGCTTTAATCCTTAGGGAGAGCTCTAAAAAGGATTACTTTGGCCTGTAAGTCAACAGTCTTGAGGGGTGGGGGTGGGGGGCATTCCTTCACAGATCTCAGTTTTGATGCAAACTAATCTGTGAACCCAAGGGGAAAAAATAACTTAAATTAGTCATTCTGAACTCCCACGAGTTGCTGCCATTCTTCAGTTTTCAGCAACGTGGATAAAAAGCAACAACAGCCAGACAGCGCTGAACCTCTTTTATTTAGCTTGGGCTGAAACAAATATGAAGCTGGCCAGGTAGCCACTTCACAGGAAAACAGAGCCCAGTTGGCTGCAGAGCACTGAGGCGTAGGAGGCTAGAGGGCCGTTTAAAACTTGGAAGATGTCCCAAGAATTAACTTGACTGAACAACCCTCTGCAGTCCAGGGCAGCGGAGGAGAAAGAGCTTTGCTACCTGCAGCTTTGTGCTTTCCTCTGGACTTCCAAGCAACTTTTTCTTAAATATGAGCCTTTCCAGATGACCATTTGCTATCTGAATTGACTGAAAGCTGTTGGAAGTGTCGTAGTAGATCTGAGCTGGGCGAGTCACCATAATCCAAAGCAACTTGATGGCAAATAGCACACACAAATGCCATAAGGGTGCTTTCAACAGGGTTTGGGGTTTTTTGAAAAATAAAATCTGTAATTGACATATTTTTATAATATTATAATGTTACAACAATTTACCTACTAGTTCCTCAAGGTCAATCCTTTTTTGTTGCAGAGATATGCCAATCCCCTGATATCTCTGCCAGGGCCAGCCCTCACCTTCAACCCACTCTCTTCATCCCCTCCCTGGTGGAGAGGTGGGAGGTGTGCCTGCTATCTGCTTTCCTTATGCCTTCTTTCATGCTTCTGGAAGCCATTGCCCGCCCTCCTTCACCCCACCGCAGGCAAGGGAAGGCAAATGAAGTCCCGCTTCTGCCCCTGCCCTCCAATAGAGGGAGGGAAGAAGCAAGCTCCTGCCAGGCTGCCTATTGGGTTTATAGACACCTCCAAGGTGTCTATAAGCAGTAGACCACAATGCCAGGGTTGGCAGGCAGAGCAGTGCCAGGGCTGATCGGTGTCCTTCTACCTCTGGTGCCCTCGGCAATCTCCTCGGTGCTCCTCGTGAATGAGCCAGCCCAGCTGAGAATTCAGAACCAGCAGATAGTTTGCTGCGATGGCATATGTCTTTGACTTTCCTTTGCACATGGCTGCTACCCTGGCTTTGCAGCAATCTTTTCCAAAACATTGCAGCAAAGCGGGATTAAGGAAAGATTGCAGGAAAGACAGGAACAACATGAGAGGTGCACAGAATCACTATGATGCTGTGTGAAAGCACGAGGCAGGGACACTTCCCAATTGCATCCAAGCTTGGGAAATCCCCCCGTGTAACTAAACTGACATAGGGCTTAACTTGGCTTGCCCAGCAGATTTGCAGGGCAGTGACCCACTAGGAACGTACCCAGTTTGCTACAGGACCAATCTGCCCATATCCAGGTGATGTACGTTCAGCATTTGGGGTTTAGGGGCTTAGAAATCAATGAAAGGGAGCACCATCAGAAACCGTTCGTTGTTCCAGAGTCCTTCCAAGTGATTAAAATCTATATGAAATATATATGCTATATGCTTCTTTTCTTTACAAGTGATAACTGAAAGGTAGGATGTATGATGCTTAACATACCTTGAGAATTATTTGCCTAATATATGCCCTGCCTTTCTCCCCAATGGGAACTCAAGTAGCTTACCTCAGCCGCCTCTCCTCCATTTTATCCTCACAACAGCCCTGTGACGTTAGTTAGGCTGAGCGTGTGCAAGAGGTCCAAGGCTACCCAGCAAGCCTCTGTCACAGAGCGGAGACTGGAACTAGAGCCTCCCAGATCCTAGTCCAACTACTGTGTCATACGGCCGGTTTGACAGGGACAGCTGGAGATTGGATGTAATTGATCTGAGGGACAGATCCAGATGGTTGGGGGAGTGGAAGAGCTGCTGGCTTTGCATGCAGAAGTTCCCAGGTTCAATCCCCAGCACCTCCAGTTCAAAGGACTGGGCAGTAGGTGATGTGAAAGAGCTTTGCCTGAGACCCAGGGAAGAGCTGCTGCCCCTCCGAGCAGACAAGATTGACCTTGACGGACCAATGGTCTGATTTAGTGTAAGGCAGCTCCATGTGCATTCAAACGTCTCTGATGGATTTTTGGATGGTTATTATCATTGCCTTAAAGTCAAAATAGATGGGAGATCCACAATTAGATAATTCCAGCATCTTAAAGAAAATATCAGCTGTGTGGCGGGAGAAAGAGGCAATTTAACTTTTTTTCATAGTTTTACATCAGTTGAAACTGACCCCTCCGTGCTGTAAAAAGCCCTATAAAGAAATAACAACTACAACATTCGATTTATATATGTCAGATAGGCCCAGGGCTCATTTTGAGGGGGGACGCGCAGGAACGCAGTTCTGGCAGTTCCCCAAAGAGATCACATGCCAGGTGGCCCCGCCCACCAGACTCTCTGCCATTTGGGGCCCGTTTTGGCTTGGATTGGGGCCAAAACGTCCCGGATCGGGCCTCTGACAGGTGGTGGATCACTCTCCCGCTCAGCAGCAGCCCGATCCTGACCATTTAGGGCCCCTTTTCGGCCATTTTCAGCCCATTTTTGCCATTTTGGGCCCAATTTCAGCCCTGAATGGCCAGGATTAGTTCCAAAACAGCCAGGATAGGTGATGTCAGGGGGTGTGGCATATGCATATGCAAATCATCCATGCCAATGACACACTTCCAGTGATGCCAAGGGACGTGGCATATGCTAATGAGTTCTGCTAATGAGTTCCTCCTGTTCTTTTTCTATGAAATGACCCCTGGAAAGGCCTTCAGCATATCTGCCATGCATCAGGTGTGTTGTTGTGATGGTATTGTGCCTCTGAGTGCATGCAAAGTAAAACCAGCATTCTGTTCCTTTGTTGCTAACTGCTTATCTTCCAGGCAAGGTGTTTTGGTTACCAGTTCCTGATGAAGCCTGAGAACCTGACTTGGGACTTCACACAGACACTGAGCAGAGCTCCTTTCTCCCCCGCCCCTTCCCTTCTTCCCAAGCATTGCCCACCAAAACCTCCAACGGCCTCTCCTTCCCACTGGGGGGTGGGTTGAGACAGTGTCCTATAATTGCTCTGTTTACTACCTTTAGGCATTCCTGTCAATTCCATTGTTACAGCTTCTTGAACTGATATCTTTCCTTAATAAAATCATCTTAACTCACACCAGAGTGATGCAGTGAAGTGACTGGGGAAGTACCTGGCAAGACCTGACATTATACCACCCTTCAGGACAACTTAATGCCCACTCAGAGTGGTTCACAAAGTATGTCATTATTATCCCCACAACAACAATCACCCTGTGAGGTGGATGGGGCTGAGAGAGCTCTGGAAGAGCTGAGACTGACCCAAGGTCCCCCAGCTGACTTCAAGTGGAGGAGTGGGGAATCAAACCTGGTTCTCCAGATTAGAGTCCCGCACTCTTAACCACTACACCAAACTGGGTACCTAACTTTTTTTTTCTTTTGGGACTAATTACAGCATGGAGGGAAGGACTGGGTTTGCTTTGAACAGCAGAGAGGAGGGAGTTAAACCGCTTTTCACACACCCTGAACAACCCCCATTCGAACTGGGCCCCCTTACAGCTCATATTAGCCTTTTGTAAAAATGCTGTAAGGATCCAGTCATGGATAGTCCTGGCCTGACCGAGGCAGCTAGGAAAACCTGTTCCCCAGTTCACTTGGGACTTCCTCTGTCATCTGGCCAGTTAGCCACCTATTTCTGCTCTCTAGCTGATCCCCATCAAAGAAGGGCACTAATGCTGGCCAAATTCAACATACTGCCTTCGGCCATTTTCATTGGCAGATGCCAAGAGACCCCTTAGGAACTCAGAAAATGCCCTTGTGGCCTGGGTGTCATTGAATCTGTTTCCCATGTTCTATTATACTGTTTATTTTATTCTAAGATCCAAGGCAAACTTTTGAACTCCCTTCTTTATTCATGGTGCGGCCTTTCTGATAATGTCAAGGTCCAGCGATTACTATCTGGTCACAACTTTTCTATAACCTCTAACGTGGCTAGTTTTTTTCAATCTGTATCAGGGAAGCTATCAACTAATTTTAATGTACCTTTTTCACTCTGACATGCCAATAAAGGTTGTGTGTGTTAAAGTTAAAAAAGGATAGTCCAGCGTCTTTTTTAGTTTGAAGCTAAGGCCTCCCAAGGAAGCCGTCTCAGCTGAGACGAGGTGAATGGATGGCTTCTAGATCACACCTCAGGATTTTACCTCTATGCTGCATCAGTTCCCTGTTGCAATCAATGAGATTTACTTTCAGTTCTTTTTTAAAAATGTTGAGAAATGAGAAGGTAGTTTCTCACTGTTCGAAGTGATCCTAAACCAAGGTGATTGGTGAAGACATCTAGTGGCGGGCTGGGACAAAAAATATTGGTTGCCAGGAGACAAAGGGGACCCACCCACAACTATAAGGCTATCATTTAATGTTTATAAGAAATAAATAAAATTTTCAAAAAATACATAAGTGGAAAAAAGGTACATTTAATTTTTTGTGTGAAATAAATGTATATTTGTTAGTGATTACAGTTTACATATATTGTACATATTACTGGCTGTATACAGTAGATACTAAATATAAATACAGATTGTTATAATTGAATTTTTTAATTATTTTTTTAATTTTAAATAAATGGTGGATATTTTTAAATAGTTTGCTTGTGCTGAACATTTTACACATTAACAGGTAGTTCAAAAGCTTATTTCATGCAGCCCACTATATTAAGAGCAATTGTTTGAATTTGCTAGATGACTGTGCAAATCTGTCAATCATTGCTTCTACATCCAATTCATCTAACAATTCCTTTTCAATGGATAGCAACATGTATGATTCCAAGTTCGCCTCAGACAGTGAATTTCTTAGCCTTGTCTTTATGATCTTTAGCTTTGAAAATGTCCTCTCACATTGGACTTGAGTAACTGATCGTGTGCAGATGACTTTATAAAGTTCATAAAGGTTATCATATGCCTTCTCATGAAGTCTGTTGGATGCCAGAATTTTTAGTACACACGATGGGCAAGTGCTCCAAATTTTACACTTGTTGCAACTGGAATCCATATTCTCACCATCATTAAGCAATAGCTTTAATACATCAAAGCAAAAGAAAAGAATTCCAATATTACTTGATCTTTGCTGACTTGTGGAGACAGCTTAATAATACCTTCCAATGCTTCATCTTCAAGGCCCTTCTCTGCAATAGTTTTGAACTTTGCTGGGTCCAAGCAGGATAAATCTTTACACAACTTTTTGTGTTGTACAAAGTGAGAATCTAGTGACTGGACAATGCGGTCCATTATTAGGTTAATCGCATTTACTTGAAAATCAGCTAGAGAATCTGAGGAATTTCCTTCATCATCTATAAGCTCACCTGCCATTCTTTTCTTCTTTCTCTGCCTCTCAACTGGCAATGCTGTTTCCAAAGAGTCAATTTCTAATGTTTGATTTTCATCCATATTCAACTGTGAAATCTTGTCATTAAATTTATTTACAAATTCTAATGCCTTGCTGTGAAATGTTCTTGTCTGGTCCTTCAACTTTGTTGTAGCTGAATCTACTAAACTCCCTGCAGTAAACATATCTAAACTACTTGTCGGTAAATAACTTGATAATGGGGCTGTAGTTTCAAATATATACAAGTAAGTAAATGCTGTCAATATTGTTTCAAACTTTAGAAGACTTTGAAGTAAAACATTTGATTCTTGTTTTGTTTTTACATCCAACTTGTCTGAATCTTGTATCATTGATAAGCATGTCAATAGATTTACAAAAGTACTGACAGCGGCATCATCAAAACGTCCAAATATAGTTGTTGCTGCATTGGATTTTCCTGACCATCTTGCCTCACCAATTAGCTTTAATCATTTCATTTTTTTCTCATAGATGTTTTCCAACAACTTCTATCCATATAGCCATTCTCTTGTACAATGTTTTCACAAAAGTTGCTAAATTCTGGAGCAAATTGAAAAAAGAAACTGCAGGCACACAACATTTTGTCATTTCGGTTATCACCAAATTCAAGACATGGGCATAGCACCATATATGAACATGTTGATCAGCCACATCAGTAATTTTACTTTGTAAACCATTATACTGGCCATGGTAGCTTGCAGCTCCATCTGTACTATCAGATAAATATTTTGGGGGATCAATTTTAAGATTCTGTAATGTTTCAGTCAATAGATCAAAAAGTCCCTGTCCTGTTACTTGGCACAACTGAGTAGCTCACAGATAACACCTTTAAGCACATACAGAAGAATAATGCTAAACTGATTGATGAATTATCTTGTGTCGAATCAACTCGAAAGGAATAATATTTTGCTTGAGAAACTTCATGACTATTCCTTTCTTGTATCATATTCTTCATAATTCTTTTGCTTGCATTCTCCACTCCCTGCTAGCTCTGCAGCCCATCCCCACCCCAGGCTTCTCTTTCATGCACAGACACACACAGACACAGACACACAAACATTCTTTTGCTTGCTTACTCCACTCACCTGCTGGCCTCACAGACTCCCCCCCTCCCCACACACACACACACAGGACAGCACTGGCTAGGGTTGCCAGCTCTAAGTTGGGAAATTCCTGGAAATCGAGGGGGGGGGGTGAAACCTGGAGAAAGTGGGGTTTGGGGAGGGAAAGGACCTTGGCATGGTATAATTCCATAGAGTCCACCCTCCCAAAGTAGCCATTTTCTCCAGGTGAACTGATCTCTGGCCTGGAGACCAGCTGTAATTCTGGGATATCTCCAACTACTACCTGGAGGCTGGTACACAAAGCAGAGGAACCCCCACATCAATACTGAATTCTCAAAAGTAGAAACCTCTACAAGTGAAGGAAAACTCAATCAAAAATTATTGTAAAGCTAAATGAATACTTTTTTTCTACACAGAATCAACAAGAATTGCTTTACTCAATGAACAAGAATAATTAACCAAGTGTATTCAATTAATTAAACAGCAAACCATGCAAGCCCAGACTGCTTTCATGAAATAATATCTGTCCATATAAGTCCATTCAAATGATCAAACCCATCCTTTAGTAAAGTCCAAGGTAAGTATTCCAAAAGGTAAGTCCAAGGTAAATACTCCAGTAAGTTCTTAAGTAACTTCTTTGTTTCTTTCTCCTTCTTTCAGGTGGTGTATGCCAAGTTCAAACAGCCAAAGAGGCGTATGCCATTTGCCCAACACCAGGGCCAGCAACATGCTGCCTGCTGTTTCGTCTGTAGACCTCCTCCGGGGCGGTTGCAAACCCACCACAATTTACTGTTAATAAACATAATAAAGAATAAAACCATTCTCTGAGTATTACCAAGCACTTCAATGTTACAATAACCATAGCAATAAATGCAACATACCTGTAGATTCTCTTAGAGTACACTAATTGTCATCCATAATGTGTATTCTCCTGTAGTCAATAGTTGCAGCTGAGAAGCAATCACCTGAGAAGCAATCACAGAGGCAATCACAGAACCTCTGTTCTGTTATCCTGTGGTGGAGCAGAGCACCAGGAGGACAGCCAGGCAGAAGGCAGCTGCAGCTCCTGGGAGGCAAACCTCTTGCTCGGTGGAGGCAAGGACTGCCTACTCCAGCGCCCCCGGTACAGGGCACACAACCCCAGGCTGAAGGGGGTGGTGGAGCCAACCCACGAGGATCCCTGCAAAGAGCTAATGAGCTCTAAACTGCGGGAGGGGGGGGAAACAGTAGGCAGCCACCAGCACTCCAGCAGCCAGGGCGCTCTAGCCTTCCACTTTATGTTACCATAGAGATCAGGAGGAAGGAAATTCGAGAGCATCACCTGGCGGCTGCCATTTTTCTCCCGCTGTGAGGTTCTTCTAAATCGGGGATTTTTAACATATTGTCTAATGTTTAAGGGGGCCCACTTCATCAGGAGCCCACAGGGCCCACTTGCCATTGGGCAAGCTGACACCCTGACCAGTCCACCACTGAAGACATCTATACAAGTCAATATAATGCAATGCTCACATGTGATCATGACATACTTAGCTGAATTAGACCAATTGGATTGCTTTTGAGAGGCTGTGTGCTGCGTGATAGCATGCTCTTCCCTGTGTTTTGTATTTTGTCCTCTTTCGTAGGCCTTTTGAATCCACCCACCATTTATTCCTTTTTCTATAATAAATCTTCTTTCTATAAAGACATTTTTTGGCTTCCTTAGTACAATACATTTCTCTGGGATATTTCTTGGAATCTTTTCCCAATATGCCAGATAGTTTGCCATGAGGTATTTTCCAGGCTTTCTGCCCTGTGACTTTGTTACTGTGCTAAGACTGAGCTGGAAGGGTGCCTTCTCAGTGGGTCAGTCTAGATGTTCTCAGGAGGTGCTGAATGTTGGCAGCCTAACACCAGGGTGCTGTCCAAGGAAACCTTGGTCTAAGAGAGATCCCAACAAGGAAATTCACCCCACAACCCAACTGTAATGGTGTGATCATGACATGATGGTCTGCACACGGGTTTCACCTTTTTTTCCTGCACAATATAATTTCCAAATTGCGGGGAGGGGGGAATAGTTCAGTTTATACAAACAACAGGGTTGCATGGAATGTCCGTTGCTCCATGGTAGAGCATCTGCTTTGCATTCGGGAAGTTCTAAATTCAATTCGCAGTGGTGGTGGAGAGTGCCCTCAAGTCATTGCTGACTTATGGCGACCCCTAGCAGGGTTTTCATGGCAAGAGACAAACAGAGGTGGCTATTGCCTGCCTCTGCAACCCTGGTCTTCGTTGGAGGTCTCCCATCCAATTACTAACCAAGGCTGACCCTGCTTAGCTTCTGAGATCTGATGAGATTAGGCTTGCTTGGGCTATCCAGGTCAGTAAAAAGGGACAGATAGCAGCTGATGTGAAAGACCTCACCCTGAGGCCCTGGACACCCACTGCCAGTAGACAAGACTGACTTTGAGGGATTAAGGGCCTGACAAGCCAAAATTGTGCATCCATGGCTATTGACTCATTTTGGACTGAAGTGGGGGTTTCAAAATAGAATGCTTTCCTATCTCCGTGTGTGCGTGCGTACGTGTAATCATATAATTCCACACAGAACACTAGAAATCAGAGGATTTTAGCCTAACCTTCTCCCTGAGATAATTTGCTCTGCATGGAATGCTTTCCATGGGGTTTACATTCAGTTTCCCACCTGCAATGTGAAGTGGTGCAGTCCAAGGGCCATTGGAACAAAGCATGTGCTGCTCATCTAGACAAGACCCAACACAGGAAAATAGCCCAGCTGTGCAACGTGTGACCTGAGCCATACAATCATTGGCACCACCAACTTTGACCTTATTTGATTTACTTCAGCAGCTTTTCTGTTTTGATTTAATTTGCCCTGTTGACTTGGACTGAAATGTGGTGGAAACTTCTGCTCTATCTGGCACAGAGTCAGCCCACTGCTTTTATCCAAAGTTGACCAAAGTGCCAAACAACAAACCAAGACCATCCCAAATTCATATATGTGTTTATTCATGTACTTCTTTAAGGTATTTGTATCCTGCCTTTTGGTGATATACATGAGGTGCTTTCCAATATCAAAACATAATTAGATAACATATTGCAGTCATTAAAACAGTATATAATAAAACAAGCAGCGTGAACATTATAAAAGCAGCCCGTTATAAATCGCAGAAGCGTGAGTAGCCACCATTTTGGTTCCCATCCTGTTTGCTGGTTAAAAACAGGGAGCCAAGGGGTTGCTGACTTTTGAACGTGTCCAAATGAATCCAGATGTGTCCTTTTGCAGAATTACACGGCTTGCTCACACAAGTACAGTGCTTTTTGGCAGCGCTCCCCCCACCACTACCATCTCTTGTCTGCTGCTTCTTCTGAGTTTAAAAGTCATATAATTAAAAACAAAAAACAAATTAAGTTCAAGAATTTTGGATTGAGACTTAGTAAAGAGTCCAGTAGCACCTTTAAGACTAACCAACTTTATTGTAGCATAAAGCTTTCAAGAACCACAGCTCTCTTCATCAAATGCAACTTTATTGTAGCATAAGCTTTTGAGAACCATAGCTTGCTTCATCAGATGCATCTGACAAAGAGAGCTGTGGTTCTCGAAAGCTTATGCCTACAAGAAAGTTAGTCTTAAAGGTGTTACTGGACTCTTTACTATTTTGCAAGTACAAACACAGCTAACTCCTTTGGAAATGAGACTTGTTACTTACTACTGTGTCTCTACGTGCCTTCTGTAATTGCTAATGCCTTCATTTTAGAAAAGAAAAAGCATCTAGTAGCTCCTATAAGACTAACAAAATTTGTGGTAGGGTACAAATTTTAGTGAGTCATCTGAAGAAGTGAGATGTTGCTTATGAAAGCTCATACCCTATCACAAATTTTGTTAGATTTATAGGTGCTACTGGACACTTGCTCTTTTCTACTGCTACAGACAGACAAACACAACTACCCATTTTGATCTGTTGTCATGAGTCAGCCTTGCCCTGTGCTCTGTGAAGAGTCATCAGAGGAGGAGCAACCTGCAGTTAACGCCCACGCATACAAAAGGACACATCGGCAGCTGACCTTGAGTGTGATGAACAGCAATTGCCAACTAATCAATCAGCAGAGCCTTCAGCAGTGCTGCTGGCTATGTTAGAGACGGGTAGAGCTGCAAGAACGCAGAAGGAGTGCACGACTCATGAGTAAGAAGCAACTGTCAAACGACCAAGATGAATGAGTGAGGTCAGGATGTCTACCTAGTAAGGGGCTGACAGTTTAGCTCATTAAGACTTTACTATAAAAACAGCTGGAAGGAACAGCAGTTTGTGGAAGTAACTAGTATACTTTGCTATTGTGCAGATGGAAATATGTATTATTTTTCTTTAATTTTTGTTCTTTTCTTTTTCTCTCCTATTTCTTTTTCTTTTCTTTCTCTTCCCTTTTTATTGGGATTTTAAATAATAAAATAAAAAGTATTCACAAAGAGGTATGGGTGGTAGAAGGTGAAAATAAACTGAAAGGATGGAAAACAACAGCAGACTGTGCATGAACCTATTCAGAAATTAATTTTTACCAGTTCTCCTGATTAAACTACTCATCCCTTATAGTTTCCCAAACCTTATTAGAAATGTTCCTGTTTTGTAGCCTTTTGTTGTTGTTGAGATTGTAGCTCTGACTTTTAAATTCTCATAGATTTTTCACAGTGCTGAGCTTTGTCGACTATAGTTAAAACCTTGGATTCAGTGCTACAGGTCCCTGCTTACAACCATAGCAAAAGGTAGGAACTATCCCTGAATAAATTTACCCATTACTGGTTATTCAACTCCCCTTTAATTGCAAACAAACCCAGTGAAACTCTCTTAGCCAACATGGGGCTCATCTACCAGCTCTCTTAGCTCTGTTGGCATCTAATCAAATCAAGTACCAGATTTCAGCTGTGGTTCTTGCTGCTCGTTTCCTTTCAGAGGAAAATCTCTAGCTGTGGAAAGAATGGTAACCATTTGACCATTTCCTTACTTGATATCTTTTAGTAGCTTTCAGATTCTTCAAGCAAAGCCTTAATTAACAGGGATAGATCTACATATGTGCAGGATAGAGGCCAAAGGCCTTCATACAACCTAGGAGTGTAAAAATAGAAATAGTTTGATTTAGCCAAAGGGGTTAATTTCAGGTTTCCACGGGTTGAGGGGGGGGGGGAGACAGGAAGGCACTCTTTGCAATTTAAACTGATATTAGATAAGTTGCAAAACAAAAATTAAGTGCATTTTAAAAGTAATTACAATTTTATAAATCAGAATTACTAAGGCAATAGGATCAATGCAGGTTACTCCACTGTCTTTGTGAGAAAGGATTTGTGCCTCTGTCATGCACAGATGCATCCATGGTTCCAAATTTATTTTGCCATTTACTCATCATCCCCATTTCTGTGGCACAGTTCAACTCCTGTAACTTCGGTATGCCAATTCCATAGCTGCACAAACCATAGTTTGCAAATTGCCTTCAAACCATTGTCTATGAATCTAGTTTGCCAGATGATCTGAAATCATGCAACATCCGAGTTAAATTTACACTGTGTGTGTGTGGGGGGGGGGGGGAGGCGGGATGACAGCAGTTGTGTGAGTTTGTGACATTGATGCTGTGGAAGGAAACCAGTGGCTATTTTGGAAGATGACATCCTCAGACTTATATCAACTTGCTCACAATGTCTGACTGCAGCTTTCTTGTTTGTTCCAAATCATTTCTGTAATCTCATATAGTGGAAATCACAGTATCAGACGTCATATAGATCCAGAGGAGTTCGCCGTGTTAGTCTGTAGTAGCAAAAATAGAAAAGAGTCCAGTAGCACCTTTAAGACTAACCAACTTTACTGTAGCATAAGCTTTCGAGAATCACAGTTCTCTTCAGACGTGTAATTCCTGTGTTCTCTTTATCATGCACCCTAGGCTGTATGAAGGCCTTTGGCCTGTATCCTGCACATATGTAGATTCTCTTTATCAGACGTGTAATTCCCATGGAAGTGTGTTAAGGGACAGTACTAAATGTGGAGTGGTTTATGTTACGAGTGACAACTCCAGCTTGGGAAATTCCTTGAGATCTGGGAATGGTGCTAGGGTTCCCAGTTCTGTGGTGAGAGCAGGGGATCCCCCACTCCCAGCCTCTGCCCCCCACAGCCTCTTACCTGTCGAGTGGAGGGGGAGGTGCAGGGAATGGGACTGGGAGCTCTAGATTCACGCTCCCACATGCTCCAGAGCCTTCACTGTCACACTGGAAATGATATCAGTTCGATTTGATCAGGCTTTATTGGCATATAACAAAGAAAACAGGATGGTACAGAGAAAAAAAGAACAAAATATAAAACCGTTGAGTGATGTCACAGTTCTTTCTGAAATTTATCCTGGCGCAGCTTTATAGCAAGTTGTAAAAACTGCTACCTTCTCAGTTATATCGGAGGAGAAATCATTTAAAAGACTGTAAACCTTGTGGGAATCAGAAGTATCAGTGATATTAGCTAAAATATTTAAAACAAGTATCAGCATAAAAAGGACAATAGAAACAAACATGTGGAATTATCTCAGTACAGCTGTTATTACAAAGACAGTGCCTGGCCACATATGCTATCTTTTGAAGGAAATGATTCAGCACGACAATGAAGGCTCTGGAGCACATGGACTTTGCACACATGCATGGCAAGTACCCCCTGAGCATGCCCCGCAGGGTTGCCTGATCCCCTTACCCTCCTGGTGGGAAGGGGGGACCCAGCACTCACCTTTCCTTTTGCCTGTGCACAAAGAGTGTGCGCAATTTCAGCGTGGTGCAGTGACATCACTAAGTGACATCATCAGGCAGGGCCCAGGAGTGTTCCCGCACTCCACAGCAGGATGGTTTGGGCCCAAACAGACCTGATTTAGCCGAATTCGGCCCGTTTGGGGCCCAAATCATCTGGCTGCAAAATACAGCAGTGTTTCTGAGCAGTGTGCGATGACATCATTCCCGGGAGTGATGCTGTTGTTGTTAGAAATAGCAATGTCTGGTGTACTACAGCAGCAAGAAGGAAGAAGAGCCTACCATGCAGGGGGCAGCAAGGGTCACTTAGTTAGGACAGTGAGAGCAGCACCTCTCTTGTTTCCTGGGGGTCATTTCCTTGTCTTGTCCCCTATTGGGCTAAACAGGGCGATATCCTACTTCTTCTCTCTCCTGCCACACTTCTTCTCTCTCTCTGCAAGATGTAGTCAGATAGCAAGGAATCTCTCTCTCCCTCTTTCCCTCAAGTATGTAACTTCCTCAAATAAAGCTTTTGCCTCTCTAATCAGTTCAGCGTTTATTCCGCAGCGCTATTTACACTCGCTCCAATAGTTGTGCCGCCCTGGAAGCATGACCAGGAGGCCTATTCTCTCACCTTTCCTCCCTGCTGGCCAGGTGAGCGGTGGCAGGGGGTGGAGGGTTGGAGTGGGGGATCCCTAGTTGCTTCCCCAAAATACCCGTCCCCTAGTTTGGACCACGGGGGACCTGGCAACAGGAGGTGCCTAGGGAGGTGGAGTTTGGAGAGGGAGGAAACTGGGATCTGATGGCATACTGTCCACTCTCCAAAGCTGCCATTTCTTCCAGTGGAACCAATGTCTGAAGATTAGTTGAACTTCTGGATAACTCCAGGCCCCACCTGGAGTCTGGCAACTCTAATTAGTGCGCTAGACTAGGATTAGGAGGTCCCCTGAGTTCAACTATATTCAGTCATGAAGCACCCTGGTTGTCCTTTAAGTCTCAATCCACTGATTTCAATGGGTTTAGAGCAGTGACACGTAGTGGCTCAAGAACCACCTGTGGCTCTTCGACACGCCCCCTCTAGTTCTTCTTAGCACCATTTCCCATGACACCCACCACATATTCTGAGAAAGTAGGCAATTTCTTTGGAAATTGGTATGATTTCATTATTACTGTGGGCCTAAGATAAAACAATTCTACTTTAAAAACATAGCACAACCTGGCCATGGTAATTTAATTATCTCAAGGTGTGGAGCTACAGGGGTTCTGTGCATGAGGCATCCGGGCAAGGCGCTGGGATGAAGTATGCCGCAGCCGAACGCAAGCCCATAAAACAGAACTCCTGGAAAGCAGAAAACTTAGCAGGCAGAGAAGTTCTAGTCACTCCTCTGCAAGACTATAGTAAAACCTGAAGGGAGCCTCTAGCACAGAGAAGTATTTGTATTTTAACATGGAGAATTTGAAAGCTTGCATAGTATTTTGCATCATAACTCTGACTTGCAAGCCCCTCTCCTCATTCCAGATATACAAGGAATGGCTGATGTTCAATAGTAGGGGAGCAAGACAACTCTACATGTTCAGAGGGACTCAGGTAAGTAAGAGGGTTAAAAGGGGATGACCCACAAGCACTTACAGGGACATCTCATTTCTCCCTCCCACACTGTTTCCTCCTCCCTTCCCTGAAAGCCCCCATAAACCTCTCCCCTTTCCTCCTCATGTCTCTCTTTCCCACCCACCACTTTTATCCCCCCCCCCCTCAGTTTTCCATCCTTCCCTCTGTCAGCCTCTACCTAAGACCCTGTGGAGAAGTTGTGTAAAATCATAGAGTCGGATGGTACCTCCAGGGTCATCTAGTCCAACCCCCTGAACAATGCAGGAAATTCACAACTACCTCCCCCCCCCCCCGCCCTCACACACACACCCCAGTGACCCCTGCTCCATGCCCAGAAGATGGCAAAACACCGTCAGGATCCCTAGCTGAACTGGCCTGAAGAAAACTGCTACCTGACCCCAAGGTGGTGATCGGCATTACCCTGGGCATGTAAGAAGGGGCCATGAGAACGAAGCACTGATGTAGCCCTTCCTGCCCTCCCTCACATGATCTGCCTAAGCTCAGGGAATCAGCATTGCTGTCAGATTGCTTAAAAACCTCCAAAGGAGAGCCCACCACCTCCCAAGGAAGCCTGTTCCACTGAGAGACTGCTCTGTCAGGAAGTTCTTCCTAATGTTTAGCCGAAAACTCTTAGTGACAGCTGCAATGCCCAATTGCACAATAGAAAACCTGTAAGTGCTTGCATGGGTGGGGGGGGGGCACCTCACTTTCCTCTAGGATCGCCAAGTCTCCTTACCTCCTGGAGAGAGGGGGCGGGGACCAGATCCTCACCATGCTGAAGACTTTTGCACATGTGCAGTCCCAGCACTGATACATTGACGTCATTTCCAGAAGTGACATCATTGCGCTGGCCATGGGAATGCTCCCACAATTTGTGTGGGGCAGATTCTTTAAGAATTGGCCTGTTTGGGGCCCAAATACACTCCATGAAGCACGGGAGCATTCGTGTGGCCAGAGTAACTCTGCATAGGGCTGCACCCTGCATGCATATTTACTCTGGTGCAAACCTCTTCCCAATTCCCTTTTACTGATGTGTTTTAAATATGCAGCCTTGTACCTTCCCGTCTTTGGGGGATCCATGGGGTGTTTAACAACACTCTTAAGGCCGTGGACAGCCACGACCTAAATACACTACCTATTTTAACAATATCATAGATCCAGAGGAGTTAGCCACGTTAGTATGTAGCGGCAAAATAGTAGAGTGCAGTAGCACCTTTAAGATTAACTAACTTTATGCTTCAATAAAATTGGTTAGTCTTAAAAGTGCTACTGGACTCTGACAATACATCTGACGAAGAGACCTGTGGTTCTCAAAAGCTTATGCTACAATAAGGTTGGTTAGACTTAAAGGCGGTACTGGACTCTTTACCATTTTACCAAGGCAACCAAGTCAAGTAGAGGCAACGGAGCGCGCAAACGCACAGAGAGAACGGGATCCATCTTCGCAGAACGCGCAGGGTTCGGTGCGCATGCGCAATACGTGGCGAGCGACCCGGCCTTGCCGAGAGGACAACTGCGCCCTCATGCAAGATGTCGGCCGCAGCTTCCCGACCGGTCTCGCGATGTTTCCGCGGAAAGGGACGGGAGGATGCGCTGAGGCGCGGATGGCGGAGGCCGGCCTTGGTGCGAGAGAGCGGCGCTCGGCGTAGGGCGGCTCCGGGGGAGAGCCATGGAGCACATCACGACGCCCAAGGTGAGGCTGGGCTCAACGCCAGTCAGCGGAGGCCTCTGAGCATGCGCAGAGTACCGCTGGGAGACGCCGGCGCCCGAAGCCTCTCGTGGTGGGTCTCTTGGCCGGGCGCTTCCCTTGGCCTCCCCGCCCTGTGCTTGGGTCCCTCAGGCCCAGAGCCTGGCCTCGGTGCTGGTTGGGGAGGGGTCGGCTCAGTCAGGCGTATGGGGGACTGATCTGAGAGGCCTCATGAGCATGTGCAGAGTTCAGGCCGCTCTGTGTCGGGGAGGGGGTGGGGCTGCGGAGGTGAAGCTCCTGAGCACATGGCCAGAGTGTTGCGTGCGCGTGTAGCTTGTATCCTGCACGTCTTGTTGGTCTCTGAGGTGTAGGTCTCTCTACACAAGACATCTCAAGTGAAAGATAGTAAAGAGTCCAGTAGAACCTTTAAGACTAACCGACTATAATGTCGCATAAGCTTCTGAGAACCACAGCTCTCTCCGTCAGATACAACTTTATTGTAGCATAAGCTTTCGAGAACCACAACTCTCTTTGTCAGATGCATTGTCTGGTTCTCGAAAGCGTATGCATCTGACGAAGAGAGCTGTGGTTCTCGAAAGCTTATACAACGATAAAGTCAGTTAGTCTTAAAGGTGCTATCGGACTCTTTACTATTTTGCTACTACAGACGGCTAACTCCTCTGGATCTATGACCAAGTGAAAGATCTTACCCTTGTTCTCCCATTATGGATACACATGCAGTGCTAGATCAAGATGAGTAGCTATATTAGTTTTGTCTGTTGCAGTGGAAAAGAGCCAGAGTCCAGTAACACCTATAAGACCAACAAAATTAGTGGTAGGGTATGAGCTTTCGTGAGCCACAGCTCACTTCTTCAGATACTTACATGCTCTGCTAGAGAGACAGAGTGCACTTGAATATAAGATGGTGTAGAAAATGTCACTTGAGTGTCCCTGTGTAAGATGTCTTGTGTAGAGAGTCTCTGTGTCACATGGCCTTTTCCTGTCTGCTGTTATTCTGTGCCTGCCTGTGTATCTGCTAGCTGAGGGTAACTCTCCATGCCAGCGTCTGAAGAAGGGAGCTCTGACTACAGCTTCTATCCTGCACATCTTGTTGGTCTCTAAGGTGTCGCCAGACTCAAATCCTGCACTTCATGCATCTGGCAAAGTGGACTCAGCAGTCCCATAATATAATGAAGGCCTTAGAGGCAACGCCTGTTGATTAGTTGGTGCTCAGTGAGCACCAAATCCATGAAAGCTCTGCCCCTGTATCTCCAAAAGGACATTGCAGAGCTGGAAAAAATACAGAGGAGGGCAACTGAGAAGATTAGGGGATTGCAGCCCATTTCCTATGGGGAAAGGCTGAAGAGTCTGGGACTTGCTACTTTAGGACAGAGATGACTGTCCTACATGATAGTGGTTTATAAAATTACGCACAGAATAGACAGAGTGGACATAAGAGAACTTGCCCCTCCCCTGATACTAGAACTGAAGGGCATCCAGTGAAGTGGATGGGACGTATATTTGGGATGGACAAAAGGGAATACTTCTTTACACTAAAAATGATTTTAAAATGAACATTTCACTGCCAGAGGATGTTGTGATGCCCCAAGCTTAGACAGCTTTAAAAGAGGGTTAAACGATTTATGCCTCTATTTGGCTTCTAGACTGGTAACTAAACGAACCTCCACTTTCATAGGCACCTCAAAGTATCAGTGCCAGGAGGCAACATCAGGGGGAGGCCCTGTTGTTAGCCCTTCAGAGTAACTGGTTGGCTGTTGTGTGAGATCTGATGACAGGATAGGTGGGCCGCTGGTCTGATCCGGCAGGATTGCTCTTATGTTATCTTTAGGTTGCCACAGTACTCTTGAGGGTGGTTTCTTTTAAATATGCAAGTAGTATATCGTCGCAGTAACCTTATATTTTGAATAATCTTTGCTACCTGTTTGAACAGGTGGCAAAAGGGAAAAATGTGTTAAGTCATTTTTTTTCCAAAAAATATATAACAAAAGTTATATATTTAATTTACATTTGTAGTTACTCCTTTAACAGAGAATTGCCATGGCTTCTACCCACCACAAGTACTCAGAGCAGGACTTCTGGGCAAGAGAGAGAGCTCCTCTAGGTCTGTTCGGTTGTAACCCCATGAATTAATCCTGCATGCATGGAGATTCAGTTTCTTGTTGCTGCAAAGGTCATGCTTCCCCCCCCCCCCCCCGAACCAGGATTGCAGTCCATGGTTTGAAACTGGCTCGCTATCCTAGTTAGACTGAAAATATAAATTCTAGTTTGCCCTTTGTAACAATGGCTTCTATTAAAAAGGAAGCAACAAATTGAATCTGAGCTTGCCATGGGCCTGGAAGGACAGTGGGAATCATGGACCATAGAAGTGCAAGAATGGATTGTTGTGTATAAACCGTGATTTGGCATTGGATCCTTTATTAATGTGATTTTGCAGTTTTTCCTACACATTAGCTGTATTCATAAAGTTTCCATTAACTGAAAACAGTGTTCAATTGCAATTCTGTAATAATAATAACAATAACAATAACAACAACAGATTTATTAATGGTGGTTTGAATTTTCCCAGATGTTCCTTCTTCTCTTCAACAGTGAGGCTTTTTATGACGTGGAATAATTTGCATTGGACACAGATATCAAAACTAAGACGAAGCAGTTTTTTTCAGATAACTGAACAGCTATTGTAGTTCAGCAAAACTTGTGTTTAGGGTAACCCTTTCTTGTTGTCAATGTTAGTACCGCTTGCAGCCTTACAGACAATAGGGTCTGTGTTCATGGTGCATACACAGCTCTTGGTATTGATAAATATTTCAAGTTTAGATGAACTGTTAGGTGTGTAATTAACTTTGGTACTTGTAGTACGCTTCAGATATATTATCTTTACAGCAGTGTTTCAGTAGAATTAACTCAATAGAATTAATCCAGATGCTAAGGCTTATGTATGGTCAGGTTTTGAACTAGGATTTTTCTTATTCTTAGCCCAACCACTGCTCTATATCAGTGATCTCTTTTACCGCTGCTTGAAGGCTTGGAATAAATTCTATGATAGGAATTTGTTCAGAGCTTTTGTGTGTGTCTTCAGCCATCTTTCCACGTGGGAAATACTTCTGTCTGTCACAGCCCAGGGCCACCAGTCAATAGTATCCATGCAAGCAAATGAAAGCATTTCCCCCCATATATGGTGACTGAGTAAAGATAAGTTCCCTTGGTATGCTGCCTTATTTTAGAACTTCAGAGGTGTAAAAGTGTCTTTTAACCAAAGCTAGACTCTTATCTAACAGTGAAGAAACCTGAAGGTTTTCTTTCTTCCTCATTGCTTTTTATCTGTGTGATTTAGATAAGAAAACACAGCACTATGTGAATGATTAATAACCAGGCATTCAGCTGTCAGGAAACTCTGGGGTTTCGCTATCTTACTACAAACATAATGTACTGTGGTTTCCTGTTTTGCTGTCTGTTGGTCAGCAGAAGTCTCAAAAATTTAACAAAACTTTTCCTTAATAACACACTGTGATAATATGAGAAACAAAGCTTTAGTACTCTGTCATTTCGCCTTGAGAGTGTTGTTAACCTCTAGCTTATAGCATGCAATTGTAGTGCTTGGTTTGGCTTTCTTCATTTTCAGCCTGCCCTATTCTCCAAACGTGGTGAAAATATTAAAATCCTCCATCTCTTCAGCAAAGCAGAATAAAATTTTACCAAAGCATCACTGACTTTTCTTTACTCTTTGACTTAAAAATGACCCCTAAAAGTTTGCCTGAGCTAATATGTATCTGGAGAGAGGGGTCAAGACATTATCCCATTGGAAAAATGGTATATGCATTCAACAGCCCTCGCATATTCTTTTAAATATAGTGTATGCTGCAGAGAAAATATTTTCACTGATCCGCCTGTCAACACATAGCAAAGTTAGTCATTAGCGACACGTTGCTGGTTCTTTTATCTTCTGAAGGTGACTCTTACTTGCCACAGGTGACAAGATTGAGGAGCTATGATCTAACAGGCCTCCAACCCCAACAAGGGCATTAAAGGATGAGAAAAATATTGTTTCCCCAGGTCTGGTAAACAGATCTTCTATTTGCAGGCTGGTGCAAAGCAGTAAGTTAAAAGTGTCTCCTCCACTCTGCCTTAGCATTCTTCTATCTGCTGCAACACTGCTGGTGTGTGGCACAACTAGTCAGTGTGTTCTAATAGGGGTTTTCTTACCCTACAGGTGGAAAATGTCAAGTTACTAGATCGTTATACACACAGGAAGCCAGCAAATGGGACGCTGTACCTGACTGCAACACATCTGATATATGTGGATGCTTCGGCTGAAGTTCGAAAGGAGACATGGGTAATGTTGGAGGGGGAGCGGCTAAGTTGCTGAGTCAGTAGCACACCTGCCTATGAATCATGTTGCTTCTGTAATACCATAATAACCATAATAGTAATGTCTCATTTTCATTTTTTGCTACTCTACTTTTACAAAAAGGGCAACTGGGATTAGAAGCATCCTGGAAAGAAAGTTCCCTGAATTAACCTAGTTCCCCCCTTTGCTCCTTTTTTGTCTGCCTTCTCATCCCTGTCTCTCTTATTTGTGGCTTCAAATAAAGAATCAGAGTCTCACCTGGAAACCATTATTTACCACTTGTAAGTGGTTATTTACAGAGCTGATAGAAAACATCAACATCAGCCAATGGTATGTAGCATCCTGACTAGACAGTGGAAATTAAACTTTTTGAGTGGTTACAAAATTTTCTAGGCCAAGTGATGGCTCTTGATCATAAGTAATGCCTTTTGAGGATTCATTAAAATATGGACAGTCACTGCTTGTATTTAGAATTGCTGCTTGTTTCACTTCTCATTCCTCCAGTTTGGCATCAGTACCATGAAATGTGGTCCACAGGAAGTGGTTTAAGAATTGCTCCCTTAACTTTCCTGTTCTTTTCTGCAGATTCTTCATCACCATATTGCAGCTGTGGAGAAACTGCCTCTGACTCCGTCTGGATGTCCCCTGCTAATTCGCTGCAAGAACTTCCGTGTGGCGCACTTTGTTATTGGGCGCGAGCGGGATTGTCACGAAGTCTACACCTCCTTGCTAAAACTTTCGCAACCAGGTACTGGCGGATTGCAGTCTCCTCCCAGTACTGGTAGCATGGTTGCAGAGTGCAGTTTGCGGCATAAATTCTGATTACTGGCTGTTTTGGTTTCTCTTGAACTGGACAGGAAGAAAGGAAATCTTTGTCCTATCTGTTAGCAGAGCAGAAATAGTTTATATCTTGTTCTGCAGAATTTTGGCACTGGTCAGGCAAAGCAGTTTTGGATATTGAAATGCTCCTAAGTTATTTTTATTGATGTTGTTTAAAATCCTCTGAAGTATTTCTGATCAGCTCAGGTGGTTTCTGCAGTGATAATTTAGTAGTGCTGGAGAAACGTTTCAGCACAAGCTGAAGCAATGCAGGAAGGCCTTTAATAACTGTAATCCTGGAATATAATGTTGCCATTAACCAGACAGCAGAGATGTCCCTTTCCTTTGGCCATGGTCCAGATCCCAGAGGGAATGTCCATAATTTTTCACTGCAAAATGTTAGTTCTTATTTGCCCTTGGCGCAGAACTCCGTTCTGTTTCAATCTGATGCTTAGCAAATTATCTGTTAAAACCTTTTACAGCATGAATGCAATATCAAAAGGTTCAGGAGGTAAGATACAAAAGGCAAGCTGAAGATGAGCATTTTCTGGGAATTACCTGATGATTGCCAGTTTTTTTTTCATTAGTGTGCCACCCCCATCCCTGAGACTGTTGGGGAATGTTGGTATATGTGCTTAACAACTTCTGAGTTTCCAGATGCACACTTGCAAGTGAACTCTGAAGGCACCTTCTTGTGGTCTCACTGTTTTAGTGTATTGTGGCCTCTTTTTTGTTCCTGCCGAGTTCCTGTAGTTTCGTTCTGGTTCAGTTCTTCCATAAAATTCCACACTTTCTTTTCTTGGAAGAGCACACAATTACTCATTATTTACCTGAGAGTGACTGACAGTTAAAGATTGGTAAATTGGCTACTTTATCAGATGTTGGCAGGGCCCATTTGGCCTCGGAGAGCCTGCTGCTATGAGAGTCTGCAGGATGAGTTATTGATTGGATCTGTGCTTTTGAGGAAGAAGGGAAGCCAGGAAGGCAGAAAGCAAAGAAGGATGGAGGGGTACAAAGCTATTGCTAGGTTGACCAAACTGCTTGAAAGAACTCCCCCCCCCCTTTCCCAACACATTTGAGATCTATTGAAATTGGAAGTTGTATTTAATGAGAGCCTCAGACAAAAAAAATGCAGTAAGCACAACATATTGTTATTTAATTTTTCCTTTTTTCATGGCCCTTCTGCTTGAAGAAAATATGGACATTGCAGTGTTAATTGCAAGCCCTGTAGGCACTTCTCAGAGCCGAGGTGTGAGGGAGGGATGTCTCTCTTTGGGCCCTGTGCAGCATAAAGCAGCTCTGTGTGCCTGCCTTCTGCGTGGACGACATTGGGGTTCAGACATCTTTTGCATCAGTGGTGGTTTCCATGAAAGGCTAGTGAGTTATTTTTAACACCTCAAGAAATTTACACATTTAAGTAATTCTGTCCAGTAGTCAAATGTATTTAAATCATTTTGGTGGGGATGGAGGCAATAAAACATAACTTGTTAGTTTTTTAAAAAGCTATAAGAATCTCCTAGGCTTTAGAAAGCCAGAGGGTGTTTCTCTTAATACCAGTATCTTGAACTTAGAATTTTGCTGGAAAAGTTGAAAGCACAGCTCTTCCACGTCTGATTGATTTCCTCCTTCAACAAGCCACATATAACCACAGCTGGCATCTAAAAGTTCAGTAATATTTATTTTTAAAATAAAAATAACTTCAAGAACATCACTGTAATTTGTTAAATTCTGAGGTAGAATCATTATTTAGCAGAGGCAGCTGAGAGGGGGTCAGGCCAAGATGGTGCTTTTTTGTACGAACACTATCCTTTGCAATTCTTTTAGGCATTTTTTCAACCTGAGCTAACAACATTTGTTGCATCTATTAATTCCTTCACAAAGCCAGGGGCTCCTGTGAACAGGAGTGAAAACCTTGACAGGTAGTAGCCTTGATTCACATATCGTCTTAGATATGGGCAATGGGCTCCTAGAATATTGTTGAACTGTAATTTGAGCTGAGAATTGAGCCAGGGGCCATGTGGGGGCTGCATTTAGCTCCGGACACGGTTTAGAAGTCCAAATTTGAACTGCTAAGTTTCTAAACAATTTTCTCATATTTCCCAAGAAAACAATTCCAGGATTGAGAGGCCAAATTATTTTCTGATTTATTCAAAATACATATAATCTTCTTCATAATGGATTAATTCCAATCAGCCTGCTCAAAACATGTTATACAATAACGCTGCTAAAATCAGCACAATATTTTAAATAAGAACTAGCAGCATTAAAATTTCAGCAGTAAATATAACTTTCATGGCTTTCAGTTGACAGTAATAGAAATAGCAGCAGAAATAACAGCAACAGCAGAAAAAGTAATGAAGGACCACATCTTCCTCTACTGCCCACCTGCCACTTAAGATCCACCTCCCAAGCCCTGCTTTTTGTGCTCCCACCTGCAAGGGTAAAGCTAGTGGCAACTAGAGATGGCATTTTCACGAGCTAGCAGCTCCATGTATTCACTTTTTCCAGTCAGCCGTCTCATCTTTCTCTGCTCCCTGCCCACTTGACAGACTGGTAGCAATTTTTTCATTCTTACTTCTTAACCATTTGTTGTTATGCTAATACTGAGGTGAGATAACCTTTGCAAAAGAGCTTTGACCTTTGCTGTTCTGCCACAGTTGACTGACAAATAGATATCAATGTTATGGGGGTAAAGACTAGTACCTTAATAAAACCTAATTGTAAGGTAGGGGAAATGGTTAAAAGCAACACAGTATGAAAATTTAAGGCTGCTGTGAACTTCTTTTTAGCATGTGCCATTTTCTAAAGAACTCTGACTTGAATGTGGGCCAGGAACATTGATTTTTTTGCCTCTGTGAATTTAATTTTTGCACTTCAGTGAAACCAGAAGAACTTTATGCATTCTCTTACAATCCTAAAATGCCCAAAGATAACCGGGAAGTGGGCTGGAAGCTGATAGATGTCACCGTGGACTACCAGCGAATGGGGATTCCCAATGACTTCTGGGAAATAACTGATGCTAACAAAGACTATGAGGTAATTCTTGCCCAGAATAGCCACTTGGTGCAACGTGTCTAATATACTGATATTCTTTAGTGAAAATCTCACGTGTGTCTTGTTTAAGGCCAGTCTATATAAAGAAGCAGATCACGTGATAAAACTTCCTGGGTTGTACCATTTCAAACGCTAGGTTCATGGTTGCCTGTTTGAATGCTCCCCTTGGAGAAGAGAGGTGGTATCACACAGAAAGGTAGCATGCAAAGGAGAAGACAGGCCTTAAATCTTTCGCCATGACACCTAGCTTTTTGCATGCATGGAAGTTCTATGCAGGAGAAAGGGATTTGGTCATGTGATCCCCCCCCCCCCATCCAAAGTGTGAAAGTCTAGCAACAGATTGATAAGGATATTGGGCTTTTTGCCTCAGCTAATACTTTTTGTAGAACTTCTCGCAATCCCATTATCTCAGTTTAACCTAACTCACAAGGTTGCTGTGGGGGGAAATAAGGAAAGGAGAACTATGTATCTGCCCTGGGCTCTTGGGAAGACGAGCAGGATAATAATGCAGTAGCCAGACTCTTTATATAGGAACACGCTGGATCAAACTCGTGACCCATCTAGTCCAGTGTCCTGTTTCTCAGAGTTGCCAACCAGATGCCCTGGAAGGCCCACAGACAGAGTTGGAGACCAAAAACTCTCCTGTTGCTGCACCTATAACATAGAAATTGCCTGTAATGGCCCTTACTTACATCCTGTGGCAGTGAGTTCTGTATGAGATTGTGCAAAGAATTGCTTCCTTTTGTCTGTCTTGAATCTATCGCTTGTGAACTTCATTAGGTCTCCCTGCAGGCACGTGCGTGCCTTCCCTCTCCCTCCATTTTATCCCTGTTCTAAGGAAATATTACTTTGTCCTTTCTTCCCTGTCTTGCTGGATCTTTACACTGGGCATTCAGCCTCCAAGAGTCACCTTATAGAATAAATTCCTAAGTAGTGTTTTGTTGTTTGGACCAATGATACCTTGCTACTGCTGATTCTGAACAGATTTGTGTTAATGTTCCTAAGCTCTTCCACCAGTTTTTGCTGTAGTATCAGCTAAGGGTTGTTATGATCAGCAAGAACCAAGTTGCAACTCTGTAATTAATTCTTTAGTGAGTTAATATTGCGCCAATGAATAATTTAAGATGCCATTCTTCTTTCCTGTTCATTACTTTCCCTAGATCTGCAGCACATACCCTCGGGAATTGGTGGTGCCTAAAGCAGCTACAAGGACAATGGTGCTGAGCAGCTCAAAGTTCAGAAGCCGAGGTCGGATACCAGTGCTTTCCTACTTCTACAAAGAGAATAATGTTAGTCGTGCATGTTTTGCTCTTTCTGGGGTTTGTCTGTCCATCTCTGCCAGCTGGCTTTCTAAAGAAGATACATGATCAAATGCTTTGGAGTGGGAAACTGGATTCACTTCGCCTTTGCTAATTTCAGCTTTTTGAACCAGAAGAAAGAGCTTGGGATAAATCACCTTACCAAAAGAGTCAAATGATGATTAAATATGAAAATAGCAACAAAGATTAGGGTGGTATGGGGGAAGTAATATCTCCAAAAAGAAGATGATCCTCTAGACAGAGGTGGTGTGTTAATGTGTTTGACATCAGCATTCACCCCAAGGAGAATAACATGTGTGCAAACCCCACCCCCATGACTTCTGTTCCTTCGTGCTTCATGTACTTTCCTGTGTACAGCTGACAGTTTGTACAGCAGGTAGATGCGAGTTCTTCTTAATCTATGAAGCTTTTGGTCCAAAGCAAAATCTTAAAGAATGTTGGACCAAAGGTCCACTTGGACTGCCAACCTGTTTTTCACAAATATTTCCAGGAAGTCCACAGGCATGAAGGCAATAGCTGTCTCTTGTCGCTTGTTTCTAGTTTCTAGACAGGTTACTTGTAGTTATTATGCCTAGTGCTTGCTGATTGACTTCTAAAAATTTGCCTAATCATTTGTTAAAGCTATTTCAAGTAGTGACCATCAGCACATTCAGACCCTACCTGTCCCCAAAGGGGATGGAAGTGAATTCCATAAATATGCTCCATGGGAAGAAATACTTTCTTTTGATTTAGCTTTGCTGCATGTCTTGTCTGTCTTGCATTCTGGCACTTGAGGTGGTTTACAGAGGGTGGATCCAGACTTGCTTAGGTTCAGAAAAGCTACTCCATTGTACATCTTTGACCTTACCCTACACCGCTGTTTGCTTGTCTTTGTGACAGTGTTAAATCTGTGTTTGTATGGGTTATAAAGGCAATATGTCTGTGTGTCAGTATAGCATTTTGCTTTGGGAAACCTTGGCTACACTGTTGACCCTTGTGTGTTTCAGGCTGCCATATGCCGGTGCAGCCAGCCCTTGTCTGGGTTTAGTGCTCGTTGCCTAGAGGATGAACAGCTGTTGCAAGCCATTCGGGAAGCCAACCCAGGGAGTCCATTCATGTATGTTGTAGACACAAGGCCAAAGGTATTGTTTCATGGGATCTCACTAGGTTCATGTCTTTCCAAGAAATGCTGACTTTAGTGCTACCAGAGTAAGGTCTGCCCTTCGTATGCTGGATTTTAAGAATGTGGTAGGGTGGGGAGATCCAACCGGCTCCTCTTAATTAAAATAACAGACATCTCCTTATCAGAAATTAGACCCAATCAGCTGTTCGTTATAGTCAGTATTTGCTATTCAGTTAGTGTGCCTTTTAGATGACTTTTCTTTTCCAGACTTAAACAAGTACTTGGCACAGATAAAATATTGAAGCTGGTTATACTCAGCACTTAAAATTTTGTTCCAGTAAAAACTTGCACTTTGAATATTGTGCTCCACCTGCATCATTTTTCTTATTCCAAACCATTTGCATTTGCATGGTTGCACTTCCGCTAGCTGTGGAGAACAGTATTGACCTGTGCAGGGCACTGAAGACCCGCCTGTGGCCATCTGGGACTTTATTCCACTGCCGCTCTGTCCCCTAAGATTAAAACCCTAGTGGCTAGGCTTATTCAAAAACTGAAAGCTGAGATTGTCAGGAAGCCTGTATCTGCTGGTGCTTTCTGTGCTCGTATGAAATCACATGAGATGCTATTTAATGGGCTTTGAAATGATTTCCAGCGGGTAGAGGCTTAGTGGCAAAGCATCTGCAGGAGCCCCCAGATTCCGTTCTCGGCTCTTCCGCTGAAGGATTGTCTGTAGCAGTGCTGAGAATGGCGCAGCCAGTTGATGTTCGAAGTTAAAAGGACCAGCGATCTGGCTGTTCAACAGAGAATAGTATGAAGCTTTGTATTTTAGTTAGCGGGCACAAGGGTTGAGTATTGTATTCATCTCACTTGTATCCAACCTTTCCTGCAAGGATCTTGGGGTGGTATATATGGGACTTGTCCTCTCCATCCTTCCCTCTGCCATGCAAGATAGGTTTAGGTTGAAGAAGAGTCACTGGCCAAAGATCACCCAGCAAGATTCATATTTATGTGAACGTTGAGCTGAGGTTTTGCAGAATGCCTGCACTGTTTTTGAAAAATCTGAATTACTGTTAGGCCCAAGTTGTCGCTGAAAGCAGCAGCCCCACTTTGTCTCCTTTTGTTTCTTTTCGTTGGGTTGCATCTCACAGACCAGTTCTGCTGGCGATGGTGCTTTCCTTTTGATGAAAGGTACTTGGAAGAGCGTCTTGCATCAGGCTCCTTTCTCCAGGGCAAATCACCTCTGCTAGCAGAACAGATCCATCCTATTGACTGCCACGTCTTGCATTATTGTAAATATGGTCATTATTGGGGAGGAGGAAGAGACTCCTTTTGGTGGCAACTGTGTGGCTCATGTGATGTCTAGCTTTATCCCTAGAAGCTGCTACTCATATGTTGGGGATGGCATAAAAGACACCATTTTTAGCGGCACTTCTCATATAATGCTGAGAAGCTTGACAGCATTGTTAGGAATGTGGTGTTACATTTGCCTCTTAATTCTTCCAGTTGAATGCCATGGCCAATCGAGCAGCCGGGAAAGGTTATGAGAATGTTGATCATTATGACAACATCCGGTTTAAATTCATTGGCATTGAAAACATCCATGTGATGAGGAGTAGTCTGCAGAAACTCTTGGAAGGTATGTTGGCTATGTTTTATGGCTGGCTGCTTGCTTGTGGTCACCACCTACCAGTCTCACTTGCTATAGAATGAGCCAATCCTGTAGACACAAGTGTGTGTACTCTGGGGGTGTGGAATAGGGAAGAGATTAGGAGAGTCAATACCTGCCATGTTCTTTGCTTGTTGAATTGGCATGAATTTTTAGCTGGTATTAAGTACCAGTAAGAGAGAATCAGATAAGGAAGGCACTTTGGATCTTAAGGTGGGGAAAGTGTGCCTGGTAATCTATACAAACCCCCCAAGAAGGAGGTTTTGATTTAGTAGAGCTGCAGAATTTAGGATAGTCTTTCTAAGTCAGAGGTGGTCACGTTCTTTAGCGTGGGGAAGAGAAGTCCTTCCTGGCTAAGCTGCTTGGATCCCTCCCCATCTGCGATACCACCTCCTCCAAAGAGAATGTGAAGAAATTGCCTTCCTTTCATTCGCTATAAGGCCCCTGCTGAGTTGGATCTGTGCTGTTCTGTAGGGGAGGGTGCCTCAGAGGGTGCCCTATGTGAAGAGTTGTAATCCTCTTTGGGCCTCGTTCAAAGGAAAGGTGTTATAAAAATCTAATATATATATTTAAGTGACAGGATTCTTCTAAAAGCCTCTGGAAGTTATCTTCAAAGTGTAGTAATTACATTGAATTGGTCAGCAAAAGTGTGGAGCCCAGATGCCTTCATGTGGTCAGAAATTGTCCCGTGATCATGAGGCTCAGGGATTAGAAATGTTTTTCAGGAGCTGCCATGATCCTCAAGGAAACCCTAGGCCTTAGTGCAAATTTCCAGTAGGCCTAGCTGCCAATTCCCCTGCAGGCCTGCATTTCCCAAGATCCTTCCCAGCTTTTACAACTGGACTAAGGAAAAATGGAGGGAAAAGAAAGGCCAGTCACCTGGCAGTGCACTCACCAGTAGAGGGGTGCTGTTAGGAAGGGTGAAGGGAAAGAGGGTGCTCTGAGCCCTGTCTAGTTGAACTCCCAGACCAGAGTGGTGGCAGCCAGTAAGGCCCTTGCCTGCTCCAGGGCTGAAAGGAGCAGGAGGGAGAGAGTTGCCTGGGGGTGGGTTAAATGATCCCATGGTAGACAGGCCCTCCATGACCCCGAGCTGAGGAATCTCTTCTGCCTTTTCAAACCTTCCTTCTTCCGCTTGTGTCCCATCAGTATGTGAAACAAAATCTCCTTCCATGAGTGACTTCCTTACTGGCCTGGAGAACTCTGGCTGGTTGCGACACATTAAAGCGATAATGGATGCTGGCGTCTTCCTTGCCAAGGTAAAGTCTGTCTTTGTGGGGCATTTAAAAATATGCATTGCCAGGGAGGCGGTGGAAGTGTTTCCAGGAGCCTTGTTGCTTGGGATGGGCTTTTAATGTTTACCAGGGGTGTGCAGCAAAAAAAAATTTAGGTTTTCCTGCTTTGTAATTTATAAAGCAGGGAAAACGAGTCGGAAATAAGCAATTTCCGAAGCGGCAAACCGCTTTGGAAATTGCTTATCGGCCTTCTTCGATATGCTCCATAAAGATTCGGAGCTCATGGAAGCTTCCCTGCAGGTTCCTCTTCACCTGATGCCGGGAAGAGGGGGGAATTCCCCCATCTCCCTGGCAACGGGCCAGTGAGCGGCGGTGTGGCAAGTTTAAACTCCCCCCCCCCCCCGCGCGCAGATACTGCCTCCTCTTCACCCGATGCTGGGGAAGTCCCCGCCAAGCAGCTGAAGCTGGAGTTTAAATGCCCTTTTCCTGCCGTTGCACAACAGCATGGAGTCATTTAAACTCCTTGACCCGAAGCGTCAGGAAGCTTTGATTCAGGGTTTCCGAAACTGGCCTGGCATGCTGGAGCCGATTCAGAAATTGTGAATCTTTGCGAATCGAGTCCGATTTGGGTATTTTTCCTGAATTGGAAACCCGAATCGCACACCTCTAATGTTTACTAGGATCAGGGTGACCTGTGGTTGTCCAAGCTGTCCCCAGTAACTGATTTCTGTTTTCAGTTGAGTATGGTCGAGGAGAAGCCACTGTCCTGTGACTAGAGATGGGTGGCAGAATGGAGCACAAACCATTAACATTAATGAGGCAAATCTCATGGAATCATAAGGGGTCTTGTTGTTATACAAAGAGGTCATCGAGAAAATGGGCTTGTGGGTTCTTTAGGCTTCCTGTATCTGTTTTACTCATTGTGGTTTACCCAGAGAGGTCATGCCTCTAAACTCCTGATCTCTTCAGCCAGTGTTCTTTGTATCTTGTTCAAGCATTTTGATGTGGCATGATGTGTGTATGTGATTCTCCGCTTTATAGGCTGTGAAAGATGAGCGTGCCAGTGTCTTGGTCCACTGCTCAGATGGCTGGGATCGTACTGCGCAGGTCTGCTCACTGGCTAGTCTAATCCTAGATCCATTTTATCGGACATTAAAAGGATTCATGGTAAGAACAGGAACGCTTTGGGATTTTAAACAAAAGGGTACACTCCTACCAATGACTTGGACTCTTGGCTTGGGAACTAGTTTGAAATGTAGGCAAGCATCAAATGGTTTCCAAAGGAAATTAACTTGGAGTCCAAAATTAGAAAACTAATGCAGAAGGTATGAGAAAAGATATATCAGTGCAGAAAATGGAATTATACAAGTAGAGCGCAATGCAGTGAGAGCAGGGAAAAACATATAATAAACATTCAAACATATTACAATTCTGTTCCTTTTATAAAGAAGTGTTCTCTTGAAGCATTCCATTATCCTACAGCCATATACATGCCCTCCTGAACAACGCTGTGTTACACAATCTGCAGAATGACAGAAGTGTGGGACTACAAGTTGGGCACCTCCAGGGAGAGTGCATTTGACGGGCAGTTGCCAGTCTTACTGGTTTGCAGGGCAGCCCCTTCAGAAGGCTTTGCTCAGTTGAGTGAAGCTGTCATAGCTGAACATAGCAGCAGGGGCAGTCCTGCAGGTACTGAGAGTCCAAGGTCATTGAGAGCTTTGTAGGTAATAACCAGTACCTTAAATTGAACCCGTTAACTGATAGGCTGCCAATTGAGTGACTGCAAAACTAATGTAATATGCCTAGCAGTTCGGAGGGAGAACTGAGCACCATAGAAGACAAGCAGACCTTTTCGTACTGGATCATTATGATCTGTATCTCTCCGTTACTGCTTTTCTCCCAGACCGTGCTTGCCTAGATGTTCTAAATCCTCCAGTCCATGTGGAAGGGAGAGCCTCTAGGAACCTGAACTGAAAGCACAATGCAGAGGAGTTAGCCGTGTTAGTCTGTGGTAGCAAAATCAAAAAGAGTCCAGTAGCACCTTTAAGACTAACCAATTGTATTGTAGCATAAGCTTTCGAGAATCAAGTTCTCTTCGTCAGATGCATGGTACAGAGACTGGTCAAATATAGAAGAGGAGGGGGGAGGAGGGGAGGAGAGAGAAGATGTAATTGGGGGGGGGAGCACAATGGAACTGAAGTAGATGAGCTGGGAAAGGAAGTGAAGACTAGGAGAGTTAATTGGATATCGGAGTCTAGACTATAACGTAATCTAGTCTGTCCTGCATTAGCAAAGGGTTGTCCTCATATATTGGTGGCCTTGCCTTGAATGGATTCATATAATTGAGTGTCAGCACTACATAATATGAATTCCAAGTCACCTAAATGTGTGTTCAGGTGCTCTGAAAACATTCATAGGGGGTAGCTGGATATAGTGTTAACTCCAAGCATCATGCAGATTGGTGTTCAGAGTTTCTGGCTGCTGTTGTCAGGGCCGGCGCCAGCATTTCTGGCGCCTGAGGCATCTTCAGGGGTGTTGGTGCACGCGCACCAGGGCTACATGGATGCCGTCATCACATGGAGCTGGGACAGCGCACGGGTAGCCTCCCAGCCCTACCGTTCAGTTGCCCCACGCCACCCTGGCCGCCTGCTGCGCCTGGCCTGCAGCTGTGTGCTGGTGGTGGTGGTGGTGGTGGTGGTGGCAGCGGCGGCGGCAGCAGCACAGAGCAACTGAGCGGGAGGGCTGGGAGGCTGCCCGCTCAGCTGCCCAGCGCTGCCGCCACCAGCACACACTCCAGGCCGGGTGCAGCAGCACGGGGCAATTGAGCTCCGTGGCACACACCCCCACCCCCAGTGCCCCCTGCAGCGCCTTAGCGCTCAAGGTGGCTGCTGGCCCGGCCTCAATAAGCGCTCTGGCCCTGGCTGTTGGAGCCATTAAAAGTGGTTCTAGTGCTTTCTTTTTGGAATGGTGTTCCAGCTGGAAGTCTTAATGCATTTTTAAAGCAGAGATGTGTGAGTAGGATGAACAGTTGCCTGTTCAGATACCTGGGGTGGGGGGTGGGGTGCGTGAGATTACCCAAGGAAGGAAGGGAAGGTTTTCTTTTAACATAAGTTCACTGATTTATAATGGGATAAGAGAGACAAAAAGAAAGGAACTGTAAGCCCACAGGGAGGCATTATGCTTAATACAGTGCTTGCACTGTTGAGGTGCTCTATAAATAATATATATATATATATATATATATATATATATATATATATATATATATATATATATATATATATAATTAATTATTATTATAATTATTATTATTATTATTAAAGTCTGTCATCCTCCTTGCATTGGGGGAAGCTCCACTTGTTCTGAAGTAGATGACTCCCTTCTTGTCCCTAGACCCCTGTCTGTCTGCTCCAAAAAACTCCTTGTCCCTGCCTGAATATTGTACCCCAGAAGCCCCATCCTCTATTTCCACCCATTGTGTGGATTATCTGTGGTTGGGCAGAACATCTTCTGATTTCTGACATCGAAATAGATTCCCAAGGTTCCCCTCAGTTTAAGCACTGAGGCTAGTCCCCCGCTACGCAAGGTAGTAAACTAGGCTTTGAGCTTCTTGAAACTGTACTCTTACAGATTCACCACATTGGACTAAATAGGGGTTAGCACTTTCTTTCTCTTTTAAATCATTGCTTGGCTTAACTTAGTGGCTTCCCTTGGTTTCCTGAAGAGAGCAGGATATCCCAATCATGTGCATGCTTCCTTCCCTGCCCCCAGGGGGTCTGGTGTGGAGGTCAGTTTTTGGAGGTATTTGTGCAGATACTAGATTCCTTTTGTAAAGCCAGTTTGTAATTTTGCTTCTTTCTCTGACTTTAAAGGTCTTAGTAGAAAAGGAATGGATTGCCATGGGTTACAAATTCTCACACAGGTAAAAACATCATGGATTAAAATGGGCTTGCGTGTGTGTGTGCAGCTTGTATTTGTAGTGTCTTTACTTGAAGTGGTATTTCCCAGGGTTGTTATGAGGATAAAGGGGAGAACGGGAGTTGTAAGCTGCCTTATTTCAAAATGCTTACCGAGAAATGGTGACAAAAGAGGAACTGAATGGTGTTATGGTAATTACTGATGGCACTAGATTTTAAAAAGTTTATTTCTCTATCTCACCTGTGCTCCAAGGAGCTCCAGGTGGGTATATGTTTGTTTCCAGCTGGCCTCTCACTTGGGCATCAACCACACTCAATCCTGCTTTACTTCTAGAAGGCTCCTGCATCATGTAAATCCAGAACAACAGCAAGGGCAGATAGGCTGAGAATAACTTTCTTGAATCAGTTTTTCCCCACGACAGTTCTTCCATTCAGGTTCCTTCCCCCGTTTCCTATACATACTCCCCTCTAGTCATGGAAAAGTTTACAGGATTCGAAGGGAGAATAAAACAGGGTTGCACTTACCTGTAACTGTTATTCATCGACTGGTGTTTTGTGCAGGTGCACATTGGGATTGCACGTGTGCAGGCCTGCCATGGAAAAGACTTCCAGAGCTTTCTAGAAGACAAGGAGTGCCTCTTCTCCCCTTGACACTGTCCCACCAGAACTATCAAATGACTAAAGGAGGGTCTCTATCCCCTCAGTTCTCTCCATGCTGCTGCCAGTGGTTTAGAAGGGCATTCCCCCATGCTGCAGATGGCCCCTGCATTGGCACTAACATACCTGTCACATACAGGTATGCAGGGCTCATTTCGAGGGGGAACGCACAGGACCAGTGTTCCAGCAGTTCCCCCAAGTCAGGTGGCTCTGCCCACCTGACTTTAGGGCCGTTTGATTGGGGCCTGAATCTGGGCCCAAACAGCCTGGATCAGATCAGTGCACTGAACCGATTCCGGCCATTTTGTCCCCGATCCGGGCCGAAACGGGCCCAAAATGACCATTTTCAGTCATTTTGGGCCCGTTTCGGCCTGGATAAGGGCTGAAATGACCCGGATTGGGGCCAAAACGGTTCCAGATTGGGTTGGTGCCTGGTGGGGAAAGCATCCCCCGCCAGACACTGACCCAGTCCTGGCCATTTCGGCCCCGATCCATGGCCATTTTGGGTCAGTTTTGGGGCTGATGGGCCCCGGATCGGTCCGAAACGGCCAGGATCGGGTCGGTGCTGGGTGGGAGAAGCCTCCCCCACCCGGCAGCAACCTGGCCCCGGTCATTTCGGCCCCGATCGTGGCCCAAAAGGGCCCTTTTGGGCCCGGATCAGGGCCAAAACAGCCTGGACCGGGTCAGTGCCAGGCAGGGGAGGGTTCCTCCACCCAGCTCCGACCTGATCCGGGTCGTTTTGGCCCTGATCTGGGCCTGAAAGGCCCAAAATGGCCACTTTTTGCCATTTTGGGCCATTTTCTGCTGGGATTGGGGCCGAAATGGCCAGGATTGGGTCAGTGCTGGGTGGGGGAAGCATCTCCCTCCCGGCACCGACCCAGTCCCAGCCATTTCAGCCCTGGTCTGGGCCGAAACGGGTCCAAAATGGCCATTTTGGCCCCATTCCCGCTGGGATTGGGGCCGGAACAGCCAGGATTGGGTTGGTGCCAGGTGGGGGAACCCTCTTCCGCTTGGCACTGACCTGGTCCTGGCTGTTTCGGCCCTGATCTGGACCCAAAGGGGGCCCAAATGGCTGTTTTTGGCCATTTGGAGCCCATTTCGGCCGGGATCAGGACCGAAACCGCCAGGATTGGATCAGTGCCTGGAGGGGGACTCCTCCCCTGCCCAGCACTGACCCGATCTGGGCCCCAATCCAGGCCGAAACGTGCCCAAAATAGCTATTTTGGGCCTGTTTCGGCCTGGATTGGGGCCAAAAGGGCCCTGATCGGGCCCCTGCCATGGGGGGGGGGAACACTGCCCTGTCTGGCAGCAGCCAAATCCCGGCCATTTAGTCCTGATCAAATGGTGTGTCATATGCTAATGAGTTATGCTAATGAGTTCTTGCAGCTCTTTTTCTACGAAATGACCCCTGCAGGTATGTAAGAACTCAAGAATTGCAACTGTGAATGTGAAAAAGTTCAACAACCTTAGTAAAATGCAGATTGACTAAGACTGAAAAGGCAAAGGAAAATTCTTTTTCAACTAGTAGAACAAAAAGGGGGGGGTCCCTCTGGAAAGGGTCAATAACCAACCATCCAAAGAGCAGGGAAATGCTATATTGCATCTTCATGTAGGATACCCCAATTTTTGCATTTTTATAAGGTGTTGGAATTCTGCACGTTGCACCCAATCAGCAGAGGGACTGTCTGCAGAAAAGGTAGAAAGATGTATGAACAGGCAGCCAAGCAAAAGTATAAAGACTACAATACACAAAATTAGATGGCCTGAAATGTTTTTTCATCTGTCTTCCTTAATAAGTAAGGAACTCTCAAAATAACACCAGTATTCTATCTCCAGGGAGTATTGAACTGACTAGTTCAATTAATGGGAGGACAGGTGACCTCCTCTGAGAAAGAGAGGTGGGGAAGATCTTTGGTCTGAGCCCATGAAGCAGCACAGATGTGAAAATGAACTGTAGGAAACCAGAGAATGGTGGACATGGCAATGTTGACTGGTGGTCCCCGGCCCTAAGGAAGCCTGCCTTGCTTCAACCAGGGCCAGGGCCTTTTCAGTCCTGGCCCCAGCCTGGTACGCTCTGTCAATGGAGACCCGGGCCCAGCGGGACATAGTATCATTCCGCCGGGCCTGTAAGACAGCTGTTCCGCCAGGCGTTCAGTGGTTGAAGGGGGTGGTGCCATGTCGGCCTCCCACCTTTGGGGTGGGGGGTTCTCCCCACCACTGCACTTTAATGTACTTGGTTAATGTATTTTATTGTTGCTTATTGTATGTTGATTTTAGAATTATTGTTTTCTTGTTTTTATTGATTTTAACTGTTGTTCACCACCCAGAGCCCCTGAGGATATGCGGTTTATAAATCGAAATAATAAATAAACAATAAATAAAATGGCAGCAGACCACTGAATGTTTACTTTTTCTTGGAGAGTAAATCAGCAATGAGGGTAGACAAATGAATTTAAAGGATTTTCCCAAGTCTGCTGCCAGAGACTCTTTCAGTAGAAGATTCCAGAGATAGAACCTGGCCTTTGACACCAAGTTATTTGAATGAACGGAAAAAGTAGCTTTTAAAGCTTCAAAGGCAAGCCTGTTCCTCCCCATAAAGTGTTTTCCATCTAGACTGAAAAATTCAGAGCCTCTGTGAAGAATAGCCACTACTTTAAAAAACCACAAGTCCTAGAATAGAACACTGGCCCAGATTAAATATACAGACTTCTCTCTCTCTCCCTCCCTCCCTCCCTCCCTCCCTCCCTCCATCTGAAAGAGAGCTGAACTCACAAAAGCTTGTATCAAATGTTAGAGTGTCACTGAGCTTTATGCTCAAAATCAATCTCATTGGAGATGTTCAATGGCTTCAATTTATAACACTGACCAGTGCCCTTCAGTGAGGGTACAAGGATAATAGTTACCCGTTGATTAGCAGTTTAAAGGGAGTTGCAGCAGAATTCTGTTTCCCACCCAGGCTAACAGTTTACAGCTTTTGCACTCTACAGTGACTGAATTAGAGATGCAGGCCATCGACAATGACAATAATAACCACTGGAATCAAGTGTAAATTTTCTAAAGGATGGCAGTAGGGGCTCAAAGTAGCCAATTTAATGAAAGTTTGTATGTCTAGGACTTCTTGGCCTGAGGCACCCTTTCTGAGTAGAAACATAAGATGTCCTTTAAAAAGATGGGTGTGGAGTTTATCTAAACCTCACCTGTCAGCCCCAATGGAGACTCTTAAGTGGCTACAATATTTTACACCTTTCCATTCCATCCACACAACAACCCTGCAAAGCAGGCAGAATGGCAATTGAACCTGGATTTCCTAGATCTTAGCCCAGTGCCCTAACCACTGTACCAAGCTGACTCTTGTTAGAAATGGTGTCCCACAAGAATGACCCCAGAAACAGAATGCAATTGAAGTAAGAACTCTGTCCAAGCAGTAGCAATTGTAATATAGAAGAATCTGTTCCATGTTTTATGTTAGTTCCAGGATACTAAAAGCTGGAGTTGCTCCAGCCCAGGTTCCCTTATGTCTGAATGAGCTGGCTGAAGGGCTGCTAGGGAAGGCTTCAGGCCTTGTGTTCTGTTCTTGGTTTCTGCTGAGTAAAGTTACTCTGTGCTGACTGAAAGAGACCCTCTACACATTCCTAAATGACTGCTGAATCTTACAGCGGTGAGATTGAGAACCTGGGGAGAGTCGGCATCATTCCTGGCAGGAAAAGGGAAGTGTGGCCATATATGGAACTGACAGGGAAAACTGCCTTCAAAAAGGGTTGGGCTGAGGCGCGGGTTTATCGTCTCTGTTAAAACAGAAGCAGCTGAGGAGCCCCAGTCATTACACTGACGGTTCCAAGGCTGCCATATCACCGCATTAGTGGTATTAACTCCTGCCTCCAGGGACTGCCTGGGGTAGAGGGCAGGCAGGCAGGCATCCAAAGCCTTTAGGAAAAAACCTTGCAGCCTTGGATCCCAGACCTCTGCTAAGTGACACGTTCAGGTTTCTGCCCTTGGAGCCAGCACAGCCAAGGAGGAGAAGGCCTTTATTCATGCTGGCACAAAGGCAAAGCCTTTGGAAGAGAGGCTCTCAGCTGTGGACCCAAGGGCTCTGACAGGCTGCACTTCTAGGCTTCTCTCTCCAGAGCTGAGGGGGCAGGCGCCTCTAATCAGGCTTGCCCAAAGCCACAGCCTTTGAGCAGAAGCTGTTCTGAGGAGGCTCTCCGATTATACCTTCGAGGTAAATTGGTGGCAGGAAGATCAGGCAGCTCTATTGTGTGATCCTCAGGGAGATAAGAAGTGATGTTTTTCAATGTCATTGCACAGCTGGCACAATCTTGAAGATGCCTCTGTTGAGCCATAATGACAAAGGGAAAACCAGAAACTTTTCTTCTTTAAATGTAGTTTTATTGTTCACTCGAATGACTACCAATGATTTTAAAAAAAGAGAAATAAGTCTCAGTCTCAAGGATGAGGTGAGGAAAAAACAGAATAGCAATGGAGATCCTCTCTATGTGGTGGCAAAAGGAACCGATGAAATATCACCTCCTGGTCAAGTGATAGTTTGGGTGAGAAAGCACCAAGGGGAGGGGGGGCCTTCCTGGAAAGCTCTGTTTCCGTGGCTGGCCTGCGCAGTCCCAATGTGGGGCTGCATGGAAGCCACGATGAATGGGTTTCCTTCATTTAGGAGCAGGTTATTTGGTCAAGGCTGCAGAAGCAACTGAATGTGATGCGCAGTCACAGTAACATGCCTTCCACCTCTCCAGGTGTGGCTATCTGGAAGGTGACCTGAGGGAGGTGTCCCCCGTCTTCACCCAGTTTATTGACTGCACCTGGCAGCTCATGCAGCAGTTCCCCTGCGCGTTTGAGTTTAATGAGCGCCTTCTCCTGGAGGTCCATGATCACATTTATTCCTGCCAGTTTGGTAATTTTCTGGGGACCTGTCAAAAGGACCGGGAAGATCTGAGGTAAGGTGGTACTCTGAGGGACAGGAGGAGTTTTAGTTGTTTTGTCTTTGTGGTTTCTTTGTTTTGAAATATCAAGGGTTGAATGATCTCACACGACCTCTTGAGGGTAATACTGAAGTCATGAAGTCTACAGAATTTCTGGGTCAATACTAATGGGTGGGGGGGAGGGTTGCTGAGCCTCTTTGGTTTGGTATATGTATTCCTTAGGTATATATCCACGACACGGCTGTGCTGAATCCATGTAACATTGCTTCCAAGTAAGTAGCTTCAAAATTAGTTTCAAAGTATAAAAGTGGTATGTACATAGAAAATTTGGGGATTGTAGGAGATTCAAATGGGGCCGGGGGTGGGATGGCACTGTGCTCTCGCCTTCCATGCCTTGAATTTGCCACATGAAATGTAGTTGCTCTTCTTTGCCTCTAGTGGATATACATACAGCTGTGGGGGGATACATACCAATTTAAAAAGAATACAGGACTGCCACTGAGAAGAACACAGCCCTGTGTCAAGGTCTTCCCATCTATAATAGGTGCCTTGCTGTCCTACCACACCACACATTTCCCCTCCCGTGCACTCTCACGCCTGCTTTATTCCATGGGCTGCTGTGCGCACCTAATCAGGGCATGGGAGTAACTTGGACTGGACACTGTTGAGGGGAGGGGTCTTGACTCGGGGCTGGCATTTTGGTGGCAGCTTTTTTTTAGCTGGGTTACAGCTGTTCTGCGTTGGTCAGTAGTGAGTTTCAGGTGTTGTCATTGAGATCCCTTGGTTGAGACACTGGAATGAACGGCTCCCCGTATCGGTTTTTTGTGGTGTTTGCCGTGACCGCTTGTTTTTTGCAGAATCTTCGAGAAGACCCATTCCCTGTGGCCTTTCCTACAGCACAAGAAGCAAGAGTTCAGAAATCCATTGTATAAGGGATTCTCAGTTCACGGGGAACTCCGACCCAGCACTCTGCCTTTCAGTTTCCAGTAAGTCACTGGCGGGGGAAAATAAGCTAGGAAAACTTGAACGATTAGAGCACTCCGTTGCTGTTGTGGTTTCATTTCGTAATAGTATCAGCAGAAAAGTTACTGGATGCCTGATCTTACAGGGGGAAAACACTAAATAGAGACCATAGCTTGTTGCATTGATCTCAAAGGGGAAGAAGAAGAGGCATGCAAATTTTTAACTGTTCGTGGCGGTTCTTCAGTGCCAAATACCCAAGTATTTTTAGATGTAAAGCCCATTTTGTTCCTCAGTTCAAGAAATTCAAATTCTGAACCAAAGAAAGCTAGGTTCACCAGTTTGCATAAAGGATACAAGCAGCAGTGAGAGATGTGAGGCCCTGAAACTCCACCCTGGGCTGCCAGAAATCTTGTCCAGGAGCTCTTCTCAGATTTCAGCAGGCCTGGTGCTCGTGGTTTCACGCATCAACGATAAGAACAGGTTTTGAAAGGTGGGGGGTGGGGGGGTGAAAATTGAGGTTCGTAAGATGCTGAATGTCACATTCAGTTTCACATTTTCCTGTGTTCCTGCAGACTTCCCATAATTTTACCTTTAATCCCCCAGCACAGGATGCTTGTGACAACTTGATGGTACTGTGTGCTGGTTTCAGAACAAGGCAGCTTGTGAACATTTGTGCAGATCGAGTGACTACAAATGTCTAGTTTCTGGGTTCCCACATTTCCATCAAGGAACTGGTTTTTACTAATTTTAGTTAAGGTTTTGTCAGGCTAATATCTTGGCACCAGTAGGTCAGCTTTGTATTGCATTATGAGTGGTTGGCGTTCAGCAGAGATTTGCATTTTGCAGAAGGCAACATTGTTGCCCTTGTTGAGGAGGTGGCTTGACTGCTCTTTTTCTTCATCCTGTTTACTGCTTTGTTAGATTTACATCTCTTTTTTCCCAACCATCTTCTCCCAGATTGTAGCTTGCTTCCCTCTATAGAGCACTTTGAGGCTTCTGGGAATCAAGGTTTCCATATCTGCATAGGAACTGGCTCTTACATCTAAAAAGATCATCACGGCTTTTCCATTTTGAATAAGACGTTGTGCTTGAGTGCAGATTCCCAAGTTCAGGATAGCTGTCTAACGCATGCGCGAGATGACTGCATGTTTTGGAAGCTTCCTCTTTAGGGAAGGCTTCACGGTTCTATGCTAGAGCACCTGCTTTGCATGTATAAAATCAAAGGTTCAATTCCTTGAATCAGATAATAATAGGTCTTGAGTAGCTAGAAAAACCCTGTTTTGAGACCTTTAGTATGATGCCGGTCTTTTGCTCCTTGCTGTTTCCAGGCCCTTTGAAAGGAAATGATGCCATGGAAATGCCCCTGTGCCTATTGTACCTCACCAGTCTTTGACTTTGGTCTGTACCTGAGCCAAAAGTATCTCTTCAGAAGTGACCCCCACATTGAGTTTTCGTTCTTGTTTGCACTCCCCGGGGGGTTGCCCCAGTGCCCGTCAATCCACTAGCAATCAGCTGGAGGTAGCAAGTCACCTGGAGGTCACGCACTACCAGCAGGTACCCTGGGAACACATGCAGTGTGTGTGCTCCCAATGGGTGTGAAAACGTGGCTTCCTGAAGTGATGCCATCGCACTGGCATGGCACAAGGTAAGTGGCAGATCCCCCACCTGCCACCAGGAGGGTAAGGGGACTGGACAGCCCTATTTGCACTACATGTTGTGTTGGTGTGTGTAGAGGGGGGGCCCTCTTCAGAATTCCACTCGGCATCTTCATCTATTCCTGTTACATCTTAATTTTTTAATAATTTGTTTTTAAATTCAGTATATTTGCATTGGCCAAAGCAAATACAGGAAAAGTAATTAAGTTTTCAGAACTATTTGTTCGTGCCATGGTTTTTAAATTCATTTTTAATTGTTTTATGTCATTAAAGTCTCCCCCCCTCCCCCCACCTTTCTACAAATGTTTCAGAAGTCTTTGAATCTTCTCTTTCCTTGAGGTTCTGGTGTGGCATGTATAACCGGTTCGATAAAGGAATGCACCCAAAGCAGTGTGTGTTGGATCATCTTCTTGGTTGCATCAGCCAGAAATTGGAGTTGGAAGACATTGCAGATGAGCTAGAAAATGTAAGTAATACAAAGTGGTTAAATGATGGTTCTTTAGGAAAAGCAGTTCATTGCCAGAGGTTTTGATAGTGTAGCTGGAGATGAGATGATGGAGTCTCCTGCTTCTGGAAGGTTGTAATGATCCTGGGCCTGAGACTTTCCAGTAAATTTCCAGTAGTCCCTTGTTGGCCTACATTTCCCAAGATCCTTCCCACATTTAGAATTAAAGTAAGGAAAAATGGAGGGAAAAGGAAGGCTGATCATCACTGAGGAGGTTGAGCCATGAGAAAAGTAGTATAAGGCTCCCCGGAAGGAGGAAGGCCTTTTTCCCCCATGTGCAGCAAGGCAGAGAAGCAGCTACCGGGAGGAGAGGATCTCTCACCCAGGGTCCTTTATGTGTTAATTTTGCTCTGGTTGTTGTAAATGTATCCCGTGTTAAATGGCTTTTCCTAAGCATTCCCCCCCCCTCCTCACGCATTTAGTGATTGCCCTGTTTAATAAAACCTGTCAGGTTCTGGCAGTTAGATCCCCATAGTACTCCACTGCACGCACTCCAATATATGAATTAAAGTTACTTTATTAGAGATCCATCAGTATCAGCATATACAGACAAGGGTATTGGCAAAAGTGACGTATATAAGGTTGGAGGGATTAGTTACAGGGAAAGTTCCCACCTTTAGGATAGGGATGGTTGGGCTTCTGGTGTGAAGGAGCCAGAAGGGGGGGAAGGGTTTTTGAGACAGGAGGCAAGAAGAACTGTAGGAGAGATGAAGTTATTTTTGGTTTCCAGGGAGAAGCCGGCACTCATGGACATTCTCAGGCAGCTGTGAAAATGAAAGTAGACATTGCAGTTGGCACCTATGAGATAAGCAACCCTTAGCTAGACAGGCCCCAAAATGCCACTTCCCATACTCTCAGAGGTTTAGCACATGATACAGAGCACAGAGAATACTCATGGCAGAAATGTAGACAGACATATATGACAAAACCTTTTCCTTCTCTGGGTCCTCACGCCTCAAGCTTGACCAGTCACCTGTCAACACCCTCATCCGTAGTGGGGAGATGTTAGAAGGGTGAAGAGATGGGGGGTGGGGGGCGCTAGTTGATCTCCCAGACCAGAGTGGGGAATCCAGGGGGACACACGCATAGTAGACAAGTAGAGTTGCCAGGTCCCCTCACCCTCTTGGTGGGAGGGGGGATCTAGCACTCACCTTTTTCGACGTCTTTGCACATGTGCTCCTGGGGAGGTTTGATGATGTCACTTCCAGGAAGTGACGCCATCGCACAGGATTAATCCTCTCTTTCCCTGTAGCAGCAAATTCAGTTGAATTTATTGTTGCTGTTTTGCCTGGCAAGTCCAAATACTATGATCGGGTTTTACCTTATGGCACTAGAGCTCCTGTAAATATTGCCTTGCTGGATCAGTCCCTCTAGTCCAGTATTTTGGTTCCAGCAATGATTGCCTAAGTGCTCCTGGGCTGATAGCAAGCAGCACAGAAGGTTCCAACAGCTTATTTTTCAAAGATACATTATAATAACATAATTATAACGTTCGATTTATATATACCATCTTTCAGGACAACTTAACACCCACTCAGTGCGGTTTACAAAGTGTGTTGTTATTATCCTCACGACACTCACCCTGTGAGGTGGATGGGGCTGAGAGAGCTCTGGAGAGCTGTGACTGACCCAGGGTCACCTTCAAGCGGAGGAGTAAGGAATCAAACCCAGCTCTCCAGATTAGAGTCCCACCACTCTTAACCACTACACCAAACATTGCTGTTTAGCTCTTCCTGCTGACATCTCTATAAAGTGAGGAATTTAGCAAGCTTCTTAGGCACCATCATCACCTCTGTTGGGACTGAATTCTCAAAACTAATTACGCTTTGTGTAAAATACACATGATACTGTGTTATGCTAAATCAGACTATTGGTCCTCCAAAATCAGTATTGTCTACTCAGTCTGGTAGCAGCTGTCAGGAATCTCAGCTGGAGGTCTTTCTCATTAGTGAATACCTGATCCTTTTAACTGAAGATGCTGGGAGTTGAACCTGGAACCTTCTGCATGCCAAGCAGATGCTGTTTCAGTAAGCCTTGGCTCCACCTCACCCTTCTTGAGAGCTTGGGATTTACTACCAATCAACTTAATTGGGTGATCTCAAGATCTGCTCATGGGGAGGCAATGAAAGAGAGAGACATTTCTATAACCCTCTTTCTGAGGTTCATGATTATATAAACTTGTCACATTCTCTTAGTCATCTCTTTTTCTGTGCTTAAAATACTCCCCAAGACTTTGTGCTTTCTTTTCCATTCACTTGATTATTTCCTCTACTCACCTGTTTAGCTTGTAGAGTTCTGGGTTCCCCTGGTTATTCTGTCCTCCAATAGAGCAGCATGCAGCATACTCTCCCAAAGAGGAGGGAGGTTTGAGTAGATCCAGAAGAAGTCACAGGTACAAAGAGATGTGTACCCATGTGTTACCACTTGGTAGATTTATAAACTTTAGCCGCCAAGAAAATTCATACAAAACTTGTGTCTGAAAACCAAACTTTTTAGCAACAGAATTTGTTTTTAGTGTGTGGAATATTTTAACGATTATTTGTTCAGGTAGGATGAAGTTTGATGGTGGCAACCTATATTGCTGATTGTTTTGATCTGTCATCTTTTATGATTTGTTTTTTACATAGACTAATTTGTAATGGCCTTTGGCCATGTGCCATGAAATCTACCTATCTATCCAGTTCAAAAAGGGTTGGCACACATACACGCAGACGCATTGAGGGCTGAGCATGCTGCTCTCATGTTGCTGTGGAAGCTGGCAACAGGAAGGGAGGCCACAGCTTCCAGCTCTTTGTCTGCATGTTAATACTTTTGCTGCTTGTTCCCATTCAGCCGACTGGCCAAGAGCAGCAGAAGAACGTCCTTATATATCTGGAGCTAGGGGGCAGGTGAGGCGCAAGCCTCATTGCTGCTTTCCATCCTAAGTACCATGGTGCAGTTTCCTCTTCATGATCCTTTTCAAACCTTTGGAGTTGAGAAAGAGAAAGACATGCAGACATGCACACCCGTTTTGTTCTTTGCTGGTTTCAGAAGCAGCAGTGTGGCTCTCTAAAACACGAAGCCTGGACGTTTATTCCTGTATGGAAGCTGCCCTGTGGGGGGTTGATGAGGGACAAGCTGAAAAAATCCACCATCTTTGTTTGCAGAATCCCAGCTGTGAATTTATGCAAGGGAATTATGATACTAGCTGTTACATACTCTTAACTGCTGTCCCTGTGTGCTTTTTTCCCCACTGTTGCCATACCTTCTGCCATGACTGCAAAACCTGTTTTCATGGCTGTCATGTCCATTTCAACTTCCCTTCTTTCAAAAGAGATTTCCATGTGGGGGTGGTGTTAAGAAACACAAGCCCAAAAGCTGCCTCTGGTGTGTGGACCTAATTGTGGGGTTGTCTGAATTCTGGCTGCCTTTTAGAAAGTCAAATAATAAAAACTGTGGATGGATGCAGTTGCATTTCTCCTCTCTCGACTAACACAAGCAGAGAAGAATATATGGACCTTAGGGAGTCATATCTTGCAATCCCATATGTAGTATATAATCCTACTATATAAAAGGCTAAGTGTATTCAAGAGAACTCGCTTGCTACCCTGGTGCGCCTCCAGAGGGCGCTGCTGTGGAGGGAAGTACAGATGAGGCAGCCAGACCTCCAGAGAGCACGCCACGGCAGGAAGCCCAGGCTGGGATCAGGAACAGAGCAGGCGGCAATGCCTGGCCTCTACCTTCATCCATCTGGGATCAGGAGCAGAGCAGGTGGAAATGCCCACCCTCCGTCTTCACCCAGCTGGGCTCAGGAGTGAAGCAGGTGGCAATGCGCGTCCTCCGTCTTCACCCAGCTGGGATCAGGAGCAGAACAGGTGGCAATGTCCATCCTCCACCTTCTCCCAGCAGGGATCAGGAATGAAGTGGGTGGTAATGGCTGCCCTCCACCTTCGCCCATCTGGGATCAGGAATGGAGCAGGTGGCAATGCCCACCTTCCATTTTAATCCACCTGGAATCAGGAGCGAAGCAGATGGCAATGCCTGCTGCCCGTCTTCACCCAGCTGGGATCAGCAGCAGAGAGGGGGCAATGCCCACCTCTGCCTTCACTCAGCTGGGATCAGGAGCGGAGCAGGAGGTAATGCCTGCCTGCCCTTCACTCAGCTGGGATTAGGAGGGGAGCAGGAGGCAATGTCCACCCCCGCCCCCCACATTCACCCAGCTAGGAGCAGAGCAGGTGGCAGTGCCTGCCCGCCACCTTCACTTAGCTGGGATCAGGAGGCAGTGCCCGCCATCCGCCTTCACCCAGCTGGGATCTAGAGTGGATTAGGTGGCAATACCCATCCCTTTTTTGCCCAGCTCAGATCAGGAGCAAAGGACGTAGCAATTCCCGCTCCACCCTTCACCTGGACTAGATCAGGAGTGGAGCAGGTGGCAATGCCGGCCCACATCTTCACCCAGCTGGTATCAGGAGCGGAGGAGTTGGCAATGCCCATCCCTCCTTCAACCAGCTGGGATCCGGAGTGGAGCAGGTGGAAATGTCTGCCCCCCCCCTTCACCCAGCTGGGATCAGGCAAGGAGCAGGTGACAATGCCCACCCCTTCACCTGGCTGGGATCAGGAGGGGAGTGTCAGGGCTTGCTACGGCCACCGCTGGGCGGGACACCGGCATGCGTGGCCCTGATAATAATAATAATAATAACATTCGATTTATATACCGCCCTTCAGGACAACTTAATGCCCACTCAGAGCGGTTTACAAAGTGTTATTATTACCCCACAACAATCACCCTGTGAGGTGGGTGGGGCTAAGAGAGCTCAAGAGAACTGTGACTCGCCCAAGGTCACCCAGCTGGCTTTGTGGAGGAGTGGGGAATCAAACCCGGCTCTCCAGATTAGAGTCCCGTGCTCTTAACCACTACACCAAACTGGCTCTCAGTTTTTGATGTCAAAGGGGTGACAGGGATACGGCAGGACCCTGCTCTGTGGAAGGAGGGGCGGTATACATCACTCAGACTCCCTCTCAGTCCACTCACTGGCCTGCTCAACCTGATCCAGTCCTCCCCCTTGATCTCCTCCATCTCCTTCATCCACCTTCCGCCTCGCCTCTTCTCACTCTCACACTCTGCTTTGCTCCCGCTCCCGCTCCACTCCACTCCACTCCACTCTACTCCACTCCACTCCACTCCACTCCACTCCACTCCACTCCACTCCACTCCTACTCATCCCACCCCGCCCTGTGGGTGGACTTTCCTTATATCCTACCCTTCATCCCAGGCTCCACCTGCCAGGCCACACTCCTCTTTTGCCTTCCACCATTGTCCTGGGCTCCTCAAGCAGTTGCAGCTGGGGTAGCTAATTGGGCTGTGTTGGCCAGCTACAGCTGTGTCTCGTTGGCTGGCTGTCAAGCCTCTCTGGCTAAGCTGATTGCTGAAGGCAGGCCCAGCTGTGTCTCCTTGGCTGGCTGCCCAGATTCTCCAACAGAGTGCCTCAGGCAGCTCCACCTGGAGTTGCTTTGTTCCTGGCATCCCCTGGGCCACATTATTGCCTTCTAGCTGGGGTGTGGCTCTGAGCTGCTGTGGCTGCTTCTCCTCCCCGGCTGGTAAGGTTTCTTTTTGGTCAGCTGCTGTCTGTCCCCACTGCCTTTTCCCTCTCCCTCTGTGCTTCAGCTTCCTCTGGGTGTGTGGGTGTCAGGGTATGAATGACAGGCTATGGCAAATAGATCCCTGTACCATTGCAGCAAGAAATCCAGGCTCTTGGTTAAATGGCTTTATTCAGAAATCGGATCATTTCCACAGATATGTCTATAGAATTACTCAGAAGCAAGGTAAGCATCTAAGCAGTAAGAACAGGTCGACAGGAATGGTAACCTGTGGGAAAATCCTTCCTCTTTAACACACACGTTTGCTCCTTCCCCCTCCCAACAGTAAAACAGGACTTTTGGCGCGAACTCGTCCTGAGAACATCTCACATATTTGTACCATCAAGTCAAGACACTGAGAAAGCAAGAGATCAAAGTTGAGACATAGCAGTGCATGGGAATGAGCAGGGTACAAGGTCAGAAGCACTGAAAGTTTCTACAGTCTGTTAGATAAGGCACCTGCAGCTTCAAAAAGGAAACAGTGAAAGGAAACAGTTATGGCATTGGTAATATGACATCAAGTTATAGCATGAAACATTGGTTCAGGAACAACAGGTCAGCATTAAGTAGTGGCATGGATGGGGTGCAGACATGACAGTGGGGGGGCTCTGCCTGTTTTGGCAGCCATTTTATGGTTGCACCCACCATCCTGTGTCAAACTTCTGAAGAAGCCTACAGGCTCAGTAATGTTGGGGTCCCCTTATCTAGTCTGATCTGCAGTTCAGTCCTTTCTCAACTTGACAAAATTGTGCAGTTCTTTTCCAATAATTCTCACTTTGATAATGATTTCCACCAGTGGGCTTGAAACAGGGTAGGTTGAAGCTGAGTCTGATAGGTATCCCATTAAATTGACAGTATGGTTCATTTTGCTGTAGTTTAGTCTTCAGTCTGTCCAAGGAGATATGACGAGTTGCCCCAGACTCTTAGACCTGATGCTTGTGGAGTCATTGCTGCTCAGTTTGAGGCTCTTGCTTGTATCAAACTCTGGGTACTGATAGTTCATTCCTTTCTGTCTCTACAGAAACTGCCCCCCTTAGATGGACCCCTGCCAGATGAGCTTTCAATCTTAGCCAAAACGGTAACTGTTTCAACTGGCTGTTTGAAATCACCAATGCTCAATACTCCCCAGGACTATGAAAATGAGCCTTCAGTCCTGTTGGCCAATGGCACCATAGCTGTGGAAGGCAACAAACCCAACCAGCTAAACAGTAAAGAGGGTCTTCTTAATCCTCTTGACATTCCTGATGGAAATAGCAGCAGCACCAACGGAAGTGTCTAGTCTGATGGCGATGCAGGAGATCTCCAATCCTGTTGAACTGACCTGCACATATGGAGAGTGGCAGTAAAGCAGGTGGGACCTATGGCCCAGTGCTGGGGTAGCCGCCTCACCCACATGGCAAAGTGTTATGTTTTTCTGTATTTTGAAGGTGTGGGAAAGGGGGCTGCTGTTTGGGGGCTTGCAGGAACAGCCAAGAGGTAGCACTTGGAGCTGGATTTTTGCTGCCCCAAATCTGACACTGGATGTGCCTGCTGAAAGTGCATCAGGGGCTCTCCTTCGTCGTGTCTGACCTTTTTCCAGCAAAAGTGCAGGTGCCCCTGCTGTGACCAATGAAATTGCTTCCATTACTGGTTTCTAAGGAAGGCTGCTCTTTGAATCCAGGGAGAGTTAAAAAGCCACACAGTATTTAATATGTGGAATTAAAAGCAATGTGAACTGGTAGTGAAGGGCTGGAAATGTCAGTTCGCTTCAGAAGCTTTTGTTGGCTGGCTTTTAACACCCTGCATAGGAATTCCACTGGTGTATTTTTGTTGTTCCTGTTCCTGTTTTGTAAGAAGGTATGACTTTTTTATTTCTTTTTGTAAAGCAGAGATTGTCATGCTCAACCATTAGAAATGTGATTATATTTTTATCATTGTGATATGTACTTGGCTGTAACGTATGAACACGTTGTCTTTTGTGATATATACATATATATTTAAAACCTGTGTTTTGAACCTTGTAACTTGCTGTTTCACTTTCTCTATCATAATGTTAATAGTCTTGAATGGTCTCCTGGCGTGTAAATGAAATGGTAGTGAAGTCTGTGCACCTGGGTCTGAGCTTGTCAGTAGCCCTCCTGTCATTAAGCTTTCCATTGGTTGATGTCCAGTTCAGAAATTTACTGGGTTGCCAAGCATCTTCACTTAGTTGAAGAACTCTTGTACATCATGCTGAAACTCAGGTGTCACAATTTTCCCACCACCCCCTCTTTTGAGGGGGAAGAATCTCAAGTGTCAGGTATCTTTATCGTATCTTTGTATGTTTGTGTGCAGGTGGGAATGGTGGCCACCCACCCAATTCTCCACTGCTAGAAAATGTGTGCTGGCTTAGTAACCAGCACTTCGACACTTCTTGAAACAAAAGGAGCTCAACTTTCCCGTTGTACATTCCATCCTGAAAAGTGCTTAGTGCTTGCCACAAGCACCGTACTACCCAGCTGTGAAGCATCTCCCTACCCCACCCCCTGGCAAGGTCTTCATGGAGTTTGCCATTGACTCTTTCTGTTCTTCCCAGGAGAAATGAGATTATGTAGCAGAGACTCATTTTGTGTGATGGTGACATGATTGAACATCTGTTCAGAGCAGTTAGCCACAGTCCCTTAGTGGCCCGTGTTTTCATAGAGCTTTTTAAATAAAAATCTAAAACACTGCATCACATTGACTTGTAAGAAATCTATTCTTGAGGAACAAAAACTTGGCATTTTCTTACCATCTACCATTTTGTTAGCTGTTTTTTGTCCCCAGATTAACAAAAAACATTCTGTTCTTCTCCTTTTTAGTTCTGCTCATCACAATTGCTGAGTCAGAAAATATAGAATATACCAGGTATATTTTTCACTGGTTTATTTTTCATTGCAAGTCAAACAATATGTGCCCAGAACCCTTGGAGCTTTCTTAGAATTGATTTTTCTTACTTGCCTGCTAATTAACAAAAATACCCATTTTGAAAATATAAATGGGGGGATCCTAGAAACTTAATACTCTGTTAAGTTTAAGAGGTTGTGGAGAGGCATCTGGCTGCACTGGACGAATACAGATCCCCTGGGCTGGATGGTGTGCTCCCAAGAGTGCTCAAAGAACTTTCTAGAGAACTTGCAGAGCCTCTGTCTATTCTCCGGTGGTCCTAGGAGTGGGGCAGTCCTTATTTTTGGGATATAGCTCCTCCTCTCCGAAGGCAGGGTCAGTCAGCTGATTTTGATCCCGGAGGGGAGGGGCTTGTCCCTGGAATCACCAGTCTTTCTGGCCCTGCCATCCGAGCAGGACATCTTCAGCAACACTCTGCAGAGCGCAGCGATCCCGATGAAGAAACTGCCAGAGATGAGCTGGGCGTAGCGACATGCACCTGTAATCCCAGTACTCAGGGAGGCCGAGGCCACAGGCAGTGTGGAGCTCACACTCCACCGACGGCCAGAGGGTGAGGTTTTTGAGTCCGCAGTAGCCTGTTGTAGAGACCGATATTATCGGGAATTCCCTCAGGCTTGGAAGGAGCAGCCTCCAGCAGCAGCAGAGGACCTGCTGCAACCCTGGCAGCCCCAACTGATCCTGCGGGTAACAGGGGTGGTGAAAGGAAGGAGGGAGGAGAAAAGAGTAGCAGAAGCCTCAGAGCCAGCTCGCCCTAAATAAAAGGGAGCCCTCCTTTATTTCTCTTTCCTGTCAGCCAGGGCTTGTGAGCTGCGCTTTCACTTTCATTTCTCCTTTTGGGGGGAAACATTTCTGTTGGCAGAATGTCAGCAAAGGCAGGCCTAGCCACCTCACGGGCCTCAAAGAGCGTAAGCCTGCAGCCTAGACATTCCAAATCCCAGGCCTCAGCCCCTCCTGGGCCTCTCAAAAGGCCAGTGAAAGAGAAATGCCCAGGGGCCTGGATGGCAGAATGTCAGGAAAGGCAGGCCTAGCCATCTCCCAGGCCTCTAAAAGTGCAGGCCTGCAGCTTAGACTTTCCAAACTCCCAGGCCTCAGCCTCTTCTAGGCCTCTCAATAGGCCAGTGAAAGAGAAAAAGCCCAAGGGCCTGTACCCGTCAGGCAAGAATGCCTGGAAAATTTTCTGCTGGTGGTAGGTCAGCAAAAGCAGGCCTAGCCTCCTTCCAGGCCTCAGAGAGTGCAAGCCTGCGGCCTAAACTTGCCCAACTCCCAGGCCTCGGCCTACTCCCGGGCGTCTCAAGAAACTAGTGAAAAGGAGAAGGTCTGGGGTTTGTATCCACCAGGCAAGGAAGCCTGAAATGAGTTGCTGTAATGTTGTGGTTAAGTGCTGGGCCATGAATCATTACCCTGCTGGTTCGAGTCCCATAATTACTTGAACTCGGTGGCTGACCTTGGGTAAAAGTCTCAATTACCTAGTGGTTCTGGGGGAATAATGATGATTCTGACCTTATCAAAGCCCCTGACTGTGATACCACAGTCCAGGCAAGCCGGATCTCATCAGATCTCAGTACCGCAGCAAGGTTGGCCTTGGTTAGCAATTGGATGGGAGACCTCCAAAAAATACCAGTGTTGCAGAGGCAACTATGACTGGATGACATTTTCCACCACTAAGGGGAAAGAAATTACATGCCCCCTATTTCCATAGTCGCAACCATAGTTACTATTGAACAAACAAACTGGCATGGCCCAGGATGGAAATAGGAATTCAAAGAGGTCCTGAAGGCACACCGATAAATAGCCTAGTGGCTAGACTCTCAGATGGGCAAGAGAGGCATTCCAGTAGGGGGGCTCACTCCAGATAGGTAAAGGGGTGCCCCCTCCCCAGATTAAAGAGGAGGCAAGGGCCATTAAGAGCACATATCTTGGTTAAGCCTTCAACCTGAGGACCCTGAGCTATCAGTTTTCTCCCTCAGCCAGGAAGAAAGGGGAGCTGTTAAAAGAAGGGAAAATTCCCTAGCAGGTCTTCCTCCGGTGCCATATTCTAGAAAGCGCCCTAAGGTGATGAGGATCCTGGAGTCTTCCCCCTTAAGGACTAAGGGGTTGGAGAGAATCCTCCCTAGAATCAGGAATAATACCATCACGGATTCCCTTCCAGTAGTCTGTCATACTTGTAGAAGTCTAAGAGGGAAACTTTGGCAAAACTAACTACTCTTATTTCCTTCCCCCCCCAAGTCTTATACATTAGTTCCAGGGGTTACTGAGAAGATCAAACTGCCATTGGTGGATGATCTGGTAACCAGCTTGCCATCTAATCCTGTGCTGCCCATTGATAAGGATGGACTACCCAGGATTCCAGCATCAAGTGGTTTGAACTGGCTATGCACAGAAAATTGGAAGTTTCCGCTACATCTTTCAGAGCATTGGTGACAGCTCCACTCCCTCCTAGAGTCACATTCCCTCAAGTCTCAGACATGGCTGCAGTGAGCAGTAAACTCCTGCCAAAGAGCAAAACTAATAAAATAGCCCCGGCAATATGCTATGTGTGGTCAACAAGGATCATGGTTTTCAGGCAACCAGGCACAACACTTAGCTTAGAAATTGGAACGTGGTCCATTTGCCCCAAAGCCAAAGTAACCACAGTTCCTTTCAAAGATATCAACCTGTTTGGAGAAACTCTAAATAAAGAAAAGCAGACGAAACATCAAGAGGAGGGTAGTACCTTCTCCCTCAACAAATCCAATCAGAATACTAAAGGGCCAAAGAAGGGAACTCAATGTGTCTGCACCAAGGCAGCAGGCGCGATGGTGTTTGGGGGATGCTTACAATGTTTGGCAAACCCTTGGCAGCCAGTAATAAGAAACAGGCGGTGTTGGATACTGTGATCAGTGGAATTCAATTCTGTGCCACCTGGTCCCTTTTCCCCTAGATCCAAAGGAATTTGGTCAAATAAAATAGACACCTACAAACAAGAAGGTCAGAATGGAAAGGCTAAAATTTGTCATGACTGCCATTCAGAAGGGAGATTGTCTGGCTTCTGTCAGGCTTTGGATGACAGGATATGGCAGACAGATCCCTGGATCATCGCAGCAAGACACAGGTTCTTGGTTAAGTGACTTTTATTCAGAAATCAGATCTTTTCCATATGCACAGGTCCATAAGCTTACTTAGAGGTAAGGTACAACTAAGCAGTACAGTTTAGATACAATTAAAATTCAACAAGACCTGAATACTCTGGAGAAGTGGGCTGTTGTGAACAAGAAACAATTCAACATAGATAAGTACACAGTATTATATCCGGGCCTCAAAAATGTGAAGCACAAATACAGGATGGGGGATACACTTCGGGGTAGTAGTGTATGCGAAAGAGATCTTGGGGTAAGAGTGGACTGTAAATTAAATATGAGCAGTCAGTGTGATGCGTTGGCAAAAAAGGCAAACTCAGTCTTGGGTTGTATCAAAAGGGCCATTGCATCAAAATTGCAGGAGGTCATAGTCCTATACTGCCTTGGTCAGGCCGCACCTGGAGTACTGTCTGCAGTACTGGAGGCCTCACTTCAAAAAGGATGTGGACAAAATTAAAAGGGTGTTGAATGATCAGGGGTCGAGACTGAGCCCTACAAGGAAAGGCTAAGGGAGATTGAGAGGGGACATGATTGCTGTGTTTAAATATTTGAAAGGCTGTCATTTGGAGGAGGACATGGAGCTGTTCCAGTTGGCAGCAGAGGATAGGACTCGAAGCAATGGGTTTAAATTACATGCAGAAAGGTACTGGCTGAATATTAGGAAAAACTTTTTTACGGTCAAAGTAGTTCAAAGGTGGAAATAGCTGCCTAGGAAGGTGGTGAGTTTCCCTTCACTGGCAGTTTTAAAGAAGAGGCTGGATGAATCTTTGTCAGGGATGATGGTTGTTGTGGGTTTTCCGGGCTGTATTGCCGTGGTCTTGGCATTGTAGTTCCTGACGTTTCGCCAGCAGCTGTGGCTGGCATCTGCAGAGGTGTAGCACCAAAAGACAGAGATCTCTCAGTGTCACAGTGTGGAAAAGATGTTGGCAGGTCATTTGTATCTACTCAGGAGGGGTGGGGTTGAGTTGAGTCATCCTGTAAGAGTTTCCCAGGGTGTGGAATGCTAATGGCGGGAGGCTTCACTGTATCCTGAGGAGGTTCTTTTGCATATGGATTGGGGCTTGATGTGCTAATCTTCTCTGCAGGGCTATTGTCAAGTAACTTACACAAAAACTCCAATCACCACCCCCGACAGAAAAGAGGCATAATGAAAACATTAGTGGATCGTGCAAGACGGATATGTGAGCCGCACTTTCTCAATGAGGAAATTAATCATCTAAACCACGCACTTCAGGCAAATGGCTACTCCAGAAATGAAATCTGAAGAGCAATCAAACCCAGGATGAATCAAACAACCAAGGAAAAACAGTCTCCTACAGGAAAAGTGTTTTTGCCATACATCAAAGGAATTACTGATCAGATGGGAAAGCTTATGAAAAAGCATAACCTTCAAGCAGTATTCGGACCCACCCGAAAAATACAACAGATGCTACGATCAGCAAAAGACAGTAGAGACCCCCTCACCTCTGCAGGAGTATACCGTATACCCTGCAGCTGTGGACAAGTTTACATCGGGACCACAAAGCATAGCATCCAGACAAGAATAAAAGAACATGAAAGACACTGCAGACTTGGACAACCTGAAAAATCAGCAGTGGCTGAACATAGCCTAACTCAAACAGGGCACAGTATCTTATTCCAGGACACCAAAATACTGGACAACACTTCCAACTACTTTGTCAGACTGCACAGGGAAGCCATTGAAATTCACAAGCATAAGCAAAACTTCAACAGGAAAGAAGAAACCTTAAGAATGAACCGAGCATGGTTGCCAGTTCTGAAAAACACCAGGCTAACAAAACACTCTATACTCGACAATAGCCCTGTAGAGATTAGCACATCAAGCCCCAATCCATATGCAAAAGAACCTCCTCAGGATACAGTGAAGCCTCCCGCAATTAGCATTCCACACCCTGGGAAACTCTTACAGGATGACTCAGCTCAACCCCACCCCTCCGGAGTAGATACAAATGACCTGCCAACATCTTTTCCACACTGTGACACTGAGAGATCTCTGTCTTTTGGTGCTACACCTCTGAAGATGCCAGCCACTGCTGCTGGCGAAACGTCAGGAACTACAATGCCAAGACCACGGCAAGACAGCCCGGAAAACCCACAACAACCATCGTTCTCCGGCCATGAAAGCCTTTGTCAGGGATGCTTTAGGCTCATCCTGCATTGGACTAGGGTGTTGGACTAGAAGGTCTGTATGGCCCCTTCCAACTCTGTGATTCTGAGAGCGACGAGAATGATCAGGGGTCTGGAGGCTGAGCCCTACGAGGAAAGGCTGAGGGCCTTGGGAATGTTTAGTTTAGAGAAGAGGAGATTGAGGTGGGACATGATTGCTCTCTTTAAATATTTGAAAGGCTGTCATTTGGAGGAGGGCAGGGAGGTGTTCCAGTTGGCAGCAGAGGATAGGACTCGAAGCAATGGGCTTAAATTACATGCACAAAGGTACTGGCTGAATATTAGGAAAAACTTTTACGGTCAGAGTAGTTCAAAGGTGGAAATAGCTGCCTAGGGAAGTGGTGAGCTCCCCTTCACTGGCAGTTTTCAAGAAGAGGCTGGATGAATCTCTGTCAGGGATGCTTTAGACTCATCCTGCATTGGGCAGGAGGTAGGACTAGAAGGTCTGTATGATCCCTCTGTAATGTTGTGATTCTGAATAACCAGTCTTAAAAGAGAGTAGAAGTAAAACGCATGCACACACCCCTCACTTTTATTTGCAAGTAATTGTACGACCAAAAGTATTGATGCTAGGTCCTATGCACTGAAAAGTTGTTAGCTCCATGACATGCCATTTTTTACATCCTTATGCCAGTTTTAAAGATGCCTCTTCTTAAAATATACAGTGTTAACAATAAGACATTCATTGTCCGTCTTCTATGCAGTCCCACATAGGACTGCACATACACAGGCCCACCAATCGATAAGTTTTAAAGCTAAAATCTGCTACGGGCCATACATCCACCCAGTATGTCTGCATGGCATTTCCCGCCTAACAGTACTGGGTGGCAATGCCTCCAACCCTCCAGTTCCTTCTTCGCCGCCCACCGGAAAGGTCTTGCATTGATCTACTCGTGCCTAGAAGAGAGAGAGAGACATGTGAGGGAAGTTCTTTTGTTAATTAGGGCTGGAAAAGCCCTTTTAAAGAGGTGTGTGACTTGCTCCACGAAAATGATCAGAACAGACAGACACTCCGTCTGCCTGGAATGTTTGAGGGAAGGGCATAATTTGCAAGCTTGCTAGCATTGCTGGAATTTTACCCCCAAAGCCAGAGCAGAAAGGGCCAAGAAGCTTAAGGCTCTGTTGTGGGAGCAGGCTATGAAGGCATCTGATGTGCCCATACTTTGTTTCCATCCAGTGTCATCAGATCCGATGCAGAACTGGCCTCAGCTTCAGACACTGGAGACACAAAGTCTCATCAAGACAAATCATGCCAAATCATGCCCCAGATCCAATAGCAAAATCTCCAACTAGATCGGACCCCACGCCAACGTCAACCGAGAGAACCAAGAAGACATGCTCGGACCCATCACACTCGGAGTCAAAGGGGCGTGAGCTGAAAAGATCGGTTCTGAAAGAGACTGAGACTAAAGACTCAGATCCAGGAGCTTTGGATCCAAGCGATTTGGACTCGAGAGCATCGGAGTTGAAGGCTGCGACGCCTAGGCAAGGCTCTGGTGCTGTAGTGGAGTCCAAGTTTGTACAGCAACTTTGTAAGAAGGCTAAACGTAAAAACCAAACACCTGCAGTCTTGTGAGAATTTCATAAAATCACTAAATTCTCACCCTTATCTTTACAAGTAACCAATATTAGAATTTTAGAACAGTGCTTTCAGAGAAGAAAAGCGCCATCAATGTGACAGCAGAGAGGTTGAGCAGGTTAAATGCTGACAATCACAAGTGGTCATTGATAGATGTATACCTGGAGCCAGTATTAGACTTGTGGGTATACCCTGGAGTAGACCTCTTTGCAAGAGAGGGAAATCAGAAGGCATTGAGATTTTGCAGCCGGGGTGGGGGTGGCTAGGATGCAACTCCAGATAACCTGGGAGGGACACCTCTTTTATGCCCTTCTCCCCATTCCTCTGATCTCACAAACTGTCAGCAAGATCCAACAGGACAGGCCCCACATTATTCTCATAACGCCTTATTGGCCCAGGCAACCCTGGTTTCATTATGTAATGCAATTGTCCTAGGGTTCAATGTATCAGTTTAGGTTGGAACTGGACCTTCTGACTCACAGCGGACTCTGGTATCACAATCTACCCAGACTGAAGATGACAGCATGGCAGTACAAGACTAGAGTCAATTGTAAATTTTAAGAAATCATCCGTCTCCCTCGAGAAGGAAATAATTTATTGAGACTGTTCTAGATAGTAATGAAAATAGAGAATACTTACCACAAGAAAGAACCTGGAGGATTAAGATGATGGTCCAACAGTTTGTCCACTGTAGGTTCCAATCTGCTCTGAACATTCAAACCTTACTAGGTTTAATGGCATCTACAATGTCGGTCATCCTCTTAGCTAGATTGCATGTGTGCAGTCTACAATTATGGTTTTTATTGGTACATAATTTTGAATTGCAGAGTCTGAATAAGAAGTATTCCATTCCTAGAACAGTAATCGGTTTGCTGAAATGGTGGGAGGATTACGTTAACTTGCTAGAGGGTGTGAAGTTTGGTTCACCTCAGGTGGATGTTACTATCTCCACAGATGCTTCTATGATGGGTTGGGGAGCTCATTGTGGCACGCTCAGCACCTATGGGAAATGGCTGAAACATGAGAAACAGTTGCATATTAATGTTTTAGAATTAAGAGTGATTCGTTATGCCCTTATTGCATTTTCAGATAATATTTGTCAAAAGAGGGTCCAAGTACTGACAGTCAATTGCACCATCATGTTTTATTTAAACAAACAAGGCACCGTGTCCAAGATTCTGTGTGAAGAGGCTGGGATCATTTGACATTGGGCTGTAGAGAGAGGTGTCTCACATGGATTGTTCCCAGATTTAGGAGTTCCAAATTAATAATAATATTCGATTTATATACTGCCCTTCAGGACAACTTAACGCCCACTCAGAGTGGTTTACAAAGTATGTTATTATCATCTCCACAGCAAACACCCTGTGAGGTGGGTGGAGCTGAGAGAGCTCCTAGAAGCTGTGACTGACCCAAGGTCACCCAGCTGGCTTCAAGCAAGGAATGGGGAAGCAAACCCGGCTCTCCATATTAGAGTCCTGCCACTGTTAACCCCTATAAACTGGTTTTACCCCAAACTTGAAAATAGTGATCTACCTAGTGATCTACCAGGTCGCTGATGCACACCAAGCAATATGTGCATTGATTGCATTGACTTACTCTCTGAAATCTGCCTTATGTCACAGTGAAAAAGGTGGACTATAAATAACTTAAATAAAAAAATAAAGTAAAAGTCATGGTTCTATAGTCAGTATGCACATGCAGTTGTATCTGCTGTTTTTCTCCACAGAGTTAATCAATGCATTTGACAATTGGTGTGCATCTTCCCCGGTTAGCCTGTAACGGGTGGGGGGAATGAACTGTGCCCCAGTGCATATGCCAGAGCTCATAGGCAGAGCACAATGTAGGATAGAGTTGAACCTACAGAACTGGAGGAAGATTCCATTCATTCTTAATGGGCTGACATTTAGCCTTTCACAAAATGAAAAGGGCCAGCAGGGATTTTGTCTGACTCTTACCATAACAGATTTCTTTACTAATGCTTGTCTTCAAGTAGTTTTTGTTTCGAAGGAATCTTTTTTGGAATCTTCATAAAGGGATATCGTGCAAGAATCACAAAGCCACTTTGGTGCTTTTGAAAGGCATTGTACTGCCTCTTAGATACATTCAGTTTAAATTATTTCACTTTACATTATCTTGGATGGGACCAGTGGCTAGAACTTAACTACCCTATCCTGCCTCTGCTTAGAAGTGATTGGATTATTAATGCGCTGTTTTGATGCCAATATGTTCTCTTTTTTTACATTTTACTTCAGCATAGGAAAATACTTATTTTTAAAAATTCAGTATGTTCTAAAGCTGGTTTTGGTTGGTGCAACTTAATCTTTTGGAACAAGTATTCATATGAGAGAATGCTTTTCTTGAGCTCCACCAATCTGCCTTGGGGAAAAAAACCCCTTAAACTTCCTAGGATGGATTTTTGAACAAGGATACATAGGGTCAGGCTGCATCCCCCCCCCCCCCCAAGCTGTATCATGTCTGTCTTGGAACACTGTGTTGAGCATATCTGTAGCTTTCTGTCTTACAGTCATCCTTTGGTTGTTGTCAAAGAGGATTGTGTTCATTGAGAAATATCTGTGCAACTCAGCAACTTATTCTGAAAAGGTAGGCTGTATTCCTCCATATACATTTCTGAACCAGTTGCAAACTTGGATCGGTAACAAATAGGCAAATGTTGAGACGGATTAAAGCCAAGGGAAAAGACAGAATTAATCGCTTAAACATATTGGTAAGTGGCGTTTGCATGCTAAAGATGTCTCGCTACAACCACCCCTGCTATTGAATATACCAAGTCATTTGTCTAAATGTACAGCATGTTAGCAAGCAATGGGAACTATGTCTTGGGACAGCGTAAAGCAGTTTTCCTCCCTGGTACCCAGACTTTGGTGGATTCTCTGATTATATCTGCAGCATTTGCTGAGAACAAAAACCACAAAGCCATTGAAAGCACTACAGAATGTCCCTGGGCCTTCTGTGTCAGCTATAATTGGCATCCAGCTGTGGCGCTGTGTAGAATTTAGTTTTGTTAAAGCTTTTACCTGCTGGTACAAGTAGTGCCTTTAGTCAAACACTCATTTGGGGAAAGGAATCTGGAGATGGATGGCCAAGGCTATCTTTACAGATGTTCCATGGGGCCTTGTTGCTCAAATAGCGGCTGCGTCATACCCAGCAGCTCCCTAAACGGTTGCATCTTTCCTCCCCCTCTTTTCATGGGCTGCTCCTGGGAACCTCTCATGCCACAGTCTGGCTCTCCGTGTTGTGCTGGGCACGCCATTCTGTGGAAGGAAAACTGGTGACCTCCTCCCCCCACACCTGGAGTAGAATGGTGCTGTCTGTTGAATCCATACATGATAGCATTTCCCAACATTCAGAAACATGGAAGCCGCCCTCCTTTTCTCCTGGGGTGCAACTGGAAGCATACTTTGCTCATGCACTCTAAAAGTTTTTACTTCTAGAGTAAGAAATGTTCCTTTTCAGTAGAGTCCACATCCACATTACTGCATGAGTTCTCAGCATGCATTCTCAGAGGACATGTGAAAGTCCTAGAGGGTTTAAGCAAACAGAAGTCAGCCCTGCAAGGTAGGCACTTTACAGGCTAAGTCCAGAAATTGCCTGGGTAGCTTATGGCAAAATGGCCAAGGTGCTCTTAAAAATGTCAATTTTGTTTTCTCTAAAGGGGCAAAACTCGAAGGAGGTGGACCTAATGTGGTTCTGTACAAAAGTTGGGAGAGCGTTTTATATTGATATAGTTTGAGGGCTGCCTGATATACGTTGGCCACTTTTGGAAAAGAAGAATCTTAAAATGCCCTGAGCAGATTTTCGACCAATCTGCTAGAATGGGAGGATGGGTATCTGCCCTGCCTAGGCTGCCAATCATGTCATTTATATAAAAGGTGAAGAGGGAGAGGGCCAAAACATAGCAAACAAATAAACACTAAGAGAAATAAGATGTCAGACTAGAAGGATCATTGGTTTGATTCAGCAAGGGCCTTGTTATATTGTTAAAGTGCTCCTGAGTACGTGGAATGTGTATTTCCCATCCCACTGAGTCAATACAGGGAGTCCACATACATCAGATACTGGGGGAAAGGCTGCTGTTTCCAGAAGCACAGGGTCTTCTCAGAATTAAACATGACCTTCATACTCATTCTTGCCTTTTAAAAAAATCCTCAAGTTCTTTGTTTTGTGCACCTATTTTGCCTTTGGTATGGTGCAGAAGCTGCATGTAAGCCAAAGGAAAAAGTCCAGTATATAGTATTAGGAACTTGTATAGCCTGTCTTCATTAAGTACATATCCTCTCCTAATTTTCTATCCACTTCCAGGTTTTAGTGGTAATATATCAAACTTTCTGTCCTTTATCCAGAGGCACCATTTAGGAAGGATGCGTGCATGTGTCCTCCCACCCCACAGTGGGTTTTATTCCTACTCTAAGTTTACCTACATCTTCAGCTAGCATAAGGCCTCTACACACTAAGGCTGCATGCAATCCTAAGAACACTTTCTTGAGAGTAAATCCCATTGAATTATATGGGGCTTACTCCTTGTTTAGGATTATCCCCTTCAAAGGCTATTTTGAGTTTATTCCCTGAGTATTGTGAATGACTTTTTCCTATGGCTTTACCCACCTAGAAAACGCAGAGAACAAATCTAACCTGACTCTCAGAACTAACCTCAGATGCTCTAGTGAACAAAACCATTCTAGGATAACAAGTGAAAGTTGGCTCATCCTGGTGGAAACAAGGCAAAAAGAGGAAAAGAGAGCTCATTTTCTTTTCTCCTAGATTGGCTTCTCTTACCTTGCCTCACCTCTGAGATTCGAACTCACTATTATGTCCTGTTAGGGTATCTGAAGTTTATGGAGATGGAAATCAGAGAGCTTCTGCATGCAATTAATTTGCCCCAGTTTGGCTTTATTGGCTTCTATTAGGCAGGAGCTTGCTCAAACTTTTCCTCTTTCTCCGTGCCTTCTTTTTCTAAGTCAAGGATAAAGAGGATGTGTTTGCCATTTGCTTTTCCAACATTGGGGCTGCCCAGGTCGGGTTGCTTATGGAATAGCTCACAGCCAGGATGCTCACAGGGATGGCGGAGAGCTGGAGAGGTTCAAAAGCCTTTCAAAGGCAGCTTGGTTGCTTCTGCCAGGAGCTCATTAGTTGTAAGAAATCCTCCCCGCTCCAGACACACAGACCTGGTTTTTATATCTTAAATTAGAATCTCAGGGAAACCTTATCCAGGAGTCAAAAGGACTTAACAATGAGGGCCACTGTCTAATTGCCAGAGCTTTTTTCTGGGCACCTCTTTCCACAGTACAGGCATCTCTTTCGGCTGGTGGGCTTGGGCCCCAAGGCAGCAAATGAGTATTGGCACTTCCTTTTTATAAAAAGAAAAAAGGCACTATTAATTATTCTATTAAAAGGTGAGTGCCTAATGATGGGCATTGATGCTTCGGAGGGGCTGGTGTGACTTATTTCTGGTGGAGGACAACCTTTCATTATGTGGACCTTTATGAGAATGGACATATTGATAACTGCTCCTCAGCATCCTCATTAGAACTTGGCTTCCTATAAGGCACTATAATCTCTTTTATTGCTATAAAATGCACATTCTGCAAAACATACAATCGTAATTACTCTATTGTGGAGCAAAGGACTTTGTCATATATGCCTCCTGCATATCTGCCATGAATGTATATGGGCTCTGCCTCTGGTCTCTGAGAGTATGGAAAGTTCTTTATTGCTGCAATGCCAGCAGGTTATCTCGCAAACGTTTACTTTCTCTTTCTCGCTCCACTGAGCCAGTGTCCTTGACTGCCAACTGCCAACTGCCAACTGAAACTGACATTAGAAATGGAAACGTCCAAAAACCAGTGGGAGAACACTTCAATCTACCAGGACATTCCACCAAAGACTTAAAAGTCGCTGTGGTTCAACAGAAACCCTTCAAAAACAAAATCACTGCGGCAAACTGACTCCACACCAAAAGGAGATGTTTACATTTACAAGCAAAGGAATGTTTTGATTGCCTTCACACTAATTGCATTCTGTCTTCTTGTGATATATGTCCTGTTCTTTCCCCTCCCCTCCTCTTCTGTATTTGACCAGTTTGGATCAGGCATCTGATGAAGAGAACTTGATTCTCGAAAGCTTATGCTACAATAAAATAAAATTGGTTAGTCTTAAAGGTGCTACTGGACTCTTTTTGATTTTGCTACTACAGACTAACACGGCTAATTCCTCTGGATCTATGACCATGGAAAGCACTGCATTCAGCCGAATGGAGAGGAAATCCATCAACCTCATGAAGAAACTGGCACAAATACAAACAGACATCATCTTTCTTTCTAAATGCAAAAGACTGGACATTCTACCCAAGGGACTTCGTGTGAGGAATCCATTGAAATCCACTTACCACACATACTACAGTGAGAAACTATGCAACACCTTATCCAGGAAACTCTTAATTCACCTCATTGGACTGATGTACAGCAAGCAACAATGGATCAAGCAAGAGATCTCTGAACTAGACTCTTCCATGAAGTACACCCCTTCTGCACAGACCGGGAACTGGCAGATGTTTACCACAACCAGAGAAACTATTTATTGCAATCTATTCACTGAATTACAGAACAAGAAGGAGAAGAAATTCTCAAAACTCCTGCCTGCAACAGAGAGCAAAAACACTTTGGATCCACCAAGCAACATCATCAATCTTTCCAGTTACAAGCTGAGCCCAGCAGAGGAATCAGTCCTCTCACGTGGACTATCTTTTTGCCCAGCCAGACCCACACAAACCATACAACTTTGTGGAGACCTGGAGGCCTATTTTAGACGCCTAAGACTGAAAGAATTCTTCAACTACTCTTCTGAACAAAACGATGAACAAAGCACTGAACAGACACCATCACAGCAGCCTCAGCAGCCCCCACCCCCCAACCCAGCAATACACAACCACCGTTACAAAACTCCAGGAAAAAGAATTCCACATGGACACCCCCCGAGGGCCGTAACTCCTCATTGGACTTTTACATTGAATGCTTCCGTAGACGTGCTCAGGCTGAGATAATTGACAAACAACAACACCTAAAGCAGAATCTCAGCCGTGGAGAAAGAGAGGCCATAAACAGCCTCCAAAATAATTCTGGCATCGTAATCAAGGAAGCTGACAAAGGCGGAGCAGTTGTCATCATGGACAAACAAAATTATATACAAGAAGCAGAAAGACAACTCTCCAACACAACATTCTATAAAATACTACCTTCTGACCCCACGGAGCAATACAAAAGGGAACTCAATAAAATATTAAAAACACTCCCCACGGACATACAAGAATGCATCCATATGGACACACCCCAGGAACCACGACCAGGAAGATTCTACCTACTACCCAAAATCCACAAACCAGGTAACCCAGGACGCCCAATTGTTTCAGGAAAATGCACCATCACAGTAGGAGTCTCGGGATACATGGACTCTATCCTCAGGCCCTATGCCACAAGCACACGCAGCTACTTACGGGACACCACTGACTTCCTCAGGAAAATACAGTCCATTGACAACCTACCAGATGACACCATCCTAGCAACCATGGATGTGGAGGCCCTGTACACCAATATCCCACATGCAGATGGACTGCAAGCCATACGGAATATTATCACAGACAAAACCACAGCACACCTCGCCACTGAACTTTGTCACTTCGTACTCACCCACAATTACTTCGAATTTGGTGACAACTTATATCTACAGGTGAATGGCACAGCTATGGGCACACGCATGGCACCACAATATGCTAACATATTCATGGCGGACTTGGAGCAACGCTTCCTCAGCTCCCATCCACTGGAACCACTACTATACTTAAGATTCCTGGATGACATCTTCATCATTTGGACCCATGGGAAGGAAGCCCTTGAGAGATTTCATCAGGACTTCAATAACTTTCACCCTACTATCAACCTAAGCCTGGACCACTCTACACAACAGGTACACTTCCTGGACACCACTGTACAACTACATAATGGACGAATAAATACCACCTTATACCGGAAACCAACAGATCGATACTCATATCTACATGCCTCCAGCTTCCACCCTAAACATACCACTCGGTCTATTGTCTACAGCCAAGCCTTACGTTACAACCGTATCTGCTCCGATGCTCTCGACCGAGACTCACACTTAAGAGATTTACAACAAGCATTTTTGAGACTACAGTACCCACCAAATGAAGTGAAGAAACAAATCAACAGGGCCAGACTAGTACCCAGAAACAGTCTGCTCCAGGACATACCTAAAGGAACTAACAACAGAACACCACTGGTTGTCACCTATAGCTCCCAGCTCAAACCCATCCAACGTATCATCAGGGAGCTACAACCCATCCTGGAAAATGATACCTCTCTCTCAGAAGTCCTGGGTGGAAGACCTTTCCTTGCCTACAGACAGCCCCCCAATCTTAAACGACTTCTCACTTACAATCATAAATCGGCCAGCAGGGCCACCAGCACAGGTACCAGGCCCTGCAACAGACCCAGATGCCAGCTCTGCCCCTATATCTACCCAGGGAATACAATTACAGGACCCAATGGCATCAACTACACTGTCTCTGGCTCTTACAGCTGCTCATCCTCCAATCTGATATATGCCCTCATGTGCCAACAATGTCCTTCTGCTCTGTACATTGGACAAACCAGCCAACCTCTACACAAAAGAATAAATGGACACAAATCTGACATTAGAAATGGAAACGTCCAAAAACCAGTGGGAGAACACTTCAATCTACCAGGACATTCCACCAAAGACTTAAAAGTCGCTGTGGTTCAACAGAAACCCTTCAAAAACAAAATCCAACGGGAGGCTGCTGAATTGGAATTCATATGCAAATTTGACTCTGTCAAGCTGGGACTGAATAGAGACTATGAATGGTTATCACATTATCACAGGTAACAGATTTCCTTTATAGAGGCGTGGTCTGGGGGAGCCCAGAGACGCCTGGTGTGGGCTTTGTCAATTATCTCAGCCTGAGTGCCTGTGGGCTTTCGGGGACCACAGTTCTCTTTGTCAGATGCAGCTGGCAGGGAGAGCTGTGGTTATCGAGGGCTTATACTACATAGGAATTGTATACCTTCACTGCGGCAAACTGACTCCACACCAAAAGGAGATGTTTACATTTACAAGCAAAGGAATGTTTTGATTGCCTTCACACTAATTGCATTCTGTCTTCTTGTGATATATGTCCTGTTCTTTCCCCTCCCCTCCTCTTCTGTATTTGACCAGTTCGGATCAGGCATCTGATGAAGAGAACTTGATTCTCGAAAGCTTATGCTACAATAAAATAAAATTGGTTAGTCTTAAAGGTGCTACTGGACTCTTTTTGATTTGGCTCGAAATGTATCCTTGAGAACCAAAGATAAGTTCATCTTTTTCACTGTCTGCTCTAAAACAATGTCTCACTCCAACCACCCCCACCCCCGGTTAATGCTCCTCTGTCCCAAAGGCAGGAATATCCCCTATAACTAACACTGCTGGCCCCACATACGTCACTTCTGCCAATTCCACTGTCTGAGCACCTTGAACTGAATGGATCTCTAATAAAGTTACTTCAACTGGAACACCCTGAGTGTTAAGTGTGGAGAACTTGGGGACCCAACTGCCAGGGGCTGACAGACTTCAGCCATGCAGGATCTTGCAGTTGCAGAGGTGGAAAAGAGATTCTCTTCTGACGGAGGGGTGGTGTGTTGGAGGGTCTCCCGACAAAGACTGGGGAGAACCATGGCCAAATTCCATAGGAAAGGAGGAGGTTATTTATGTAGCACCGACAGAGCGCAGGAAGATGGTCCCCAGCTCTGGGGAGCCTGCCATTTAAACTGTGAGCTGTATATAAAATGTAAAGGAGAGAAGGTTGAGGATGAACTTGGGAACCAGTGCTTAGGCTAGAGGGGAAGTAAAAAGTTGTGCTCACGGCTTCAGAGAAAAGGCAGGTCTGGAAGATGATCTGAAGGAAGCAGGGTTGCCAGCTCTGGCTTGGTAATTCCTGGAGATTTGGGGGCAGAGTCTGGGGAGGGCAGAGTCTGAGGGGGAGGGGGCAGCAGGGATGTGATGATGTACAGTCCACCCTCCAAAGCTGCCACTTCCTCCAAGGGAACTGAACTCTGCAGTTTGGAGATTAGTTGCGATTCCAGAGAATCTGGGAGTGAGAGGTGGCCTCATGCAGGAGTTCTGGGAGGCCATCTGAGGCCTAAGGGCAGCATGAGAGGGCCAAGACTGTGGGAGGGAGCAGGAGACCTTCAGACAGCTGAGGGAGGGGTGGCACTGAATTAATAAATGGGGGGAGAACTTGCACAGGAGAGGAAATCTGTCCACTGGCCACCACTCCCCCCCCTTGCCACAGCAACATTGTTTAACTTGCTCTTCTAGTAAAAATGACTATTCAGGATGTGTTGCTGTTCCAGAAAATGCACCAGATGCATGAGAATCCCACAAGACATCAGTGCACAAATGGTCTCACCAGCCAACAGGGCTCTGATCTAAGTTTTACCATTGTGGTCCGAGGGACTTCCTTGGAAGTCTGTCTGGGGATCCAGAGGGCCAAGCTACAAGTGGCGAATTACACTTGAACGGCAAGTGAACAGTTGTGTTCCTCCCTGTTCACTTGCACTCCACTTGATCACACGTGAGTCTGTTCACTTGCCGTTCAAGTGTCATTCGTCACTTGTAGCTTGGCCCTCAGTGAGGAAGTGGCCAATGCTCACTTGAAAGACTGGCTTTCCGCTCTAATGCAGAGCCTGGGGCTGCCAGGTCTGCATCTGGCGATCCCAAGAGCTTTCAGGGGCAGGGCATGGGGAGGGGGAGCATTGCAGTCCTTTCCCCCCCACCACACACATTTCTGCACAATTAAGTTTCCATCCCCTTTATGGAGCAAAGACAAAGCAGCTGCTCTTAGGAAAAAAACTATTCTCTCCCTGCCAAAGACTCTGCTGTCCAAAAGGTCTCAGATGAGGATATGTTTCCTTGCCCTTTGTGGTTTTTCCAACTGCAACCCATGGTCAGAGAAAATGAACTAGACATTTGAGGATAAAATGCAACCATCTTCACCCATTCCATAAAATCTGGGGGCCCAAATTCATCTTTGCCCAAGCGGTTGGTCCTGGCAAAATCCAAGTGCTTTTAACATTCAGGCCTAAAACACCGTATCTGTATTTCCCTTAACACTTTCTGGGGAAATGACATGAAATGAAAAGCGCTGCATTATAAAAAGCTGTCAGATAAACCAGCAACCTCGCAGCTAGGGATGCGGGCCGGGGGAGGGGAGCTTTCCAAATCCTCCATCAGAAGGTGATTCACAGAGGACTGGGAGCGAAGAAGAACAAACGGAGGCCACTGCGTCCTGGCTTAGAACAGGCAGTTGCTTTGAATTTTCCATGTGTTGCACCAGAATCCCTTTTTCTCAGCCCTTCAGCATCAAGATCCCCAGTTCTGCTTCCCCTCCCAGGCCAGCCTCCTTTGAGAGCCATTTCATTCCTGCATGGCCACTTACAAGTGCTGATAAAGCTGCTTCAGCCTGCCAGACAAATTATCTTCCCAGTTTAAAAAAAGGTCCAAAATCAGCTGGGGGAGTTCCAAAAATGCCCTTCTCAGGAGACCGGATCAGTCAACACTGGCTAAACCACCCTGACCCCTTTGAGCTGTTGGGCCATCTCCACTTTAGGTCTGAATGTCTGAAAAGAGATACCAGGATGCTTGCTGATCCCTGGCCTGCGTTGCAAACTCTGTCCTGGAATACATTTAGTAGTCTTAAAAATGCCACAAACTCAGCCAAGGAACCATTTCTTCCGAGTATGTAAATATATTCAACAGACCCTGTTAAACTCTGCACATGCTGACAGTCATATTATATTAATGCTCCATGTTATTGAACACTCAGTGAAAGCAAGCCAAAGGCAGAGCACCCTGCCTCCATAGCAACACAGGTTTTACGGAGGGCAGCATCTGCTGCGTTGATGCAGCGCAATGAAGCCCTCGAGTACCTGCATGTAGTTTGCTCTGCAATCCTCTGATGTTTCACAAAGCAAAAGAGTGAGAAATGAAGGGTGGAACTTCTGGGTCAGGACAGATTGCACTATTGGAGGTGGGCATGCAGTCATATGAGGCTTATAGCTTACTATTACAGTTTTTCACCAAAAGCACACAGAACTCTGCTCTCCTGTTGGCATGCCCATTTCACAGATCATTTGAGCATCTTGGGTGCTATTTGTGCACAGGTATGATTTTTTAAAAAAATTAAAATATTTATACCATTCTTTGCTTCCTGCTAAGGATCCAAAGCAGTTTACAACATTGTTCTTCTCTCTTTTATCCTCAGAACAACCCTGTAAGGTAGGCGAGGTTGGAAAAGAGTGATTGGCCCAAGGTTGCTCAGCAACTTTCCATGGATTTGAACCCAAGTATTCCAGGCCTAGCCTGACACTAACCACTATACTGCACTTTCTTGAAGTGGATGCAAACCCATTTATAAATCAAAAGCACATTCTAATCAGTGCAAATTTCACATTCTTATGATAAATATTCATTTCTACTTTTATTTTTTAGGATAGCACCGGGAAAGCAGCATGAGAAAGCAGCCTAAATGATTGAGAGGTTTGGAGCACCTTCCTAGGTGGAAGAATGAAAGCATCTGGGCCTTTTTAGTATGGGGAAATCAGATGAGTGGAAAGAGAATATGAAATAAGTTTACAAAATTCTGAATAACAAAATTACAAAAGTTGTTACAAAAGTTTATTACAAAAAAGTGTATTACAAAAGTTTACAAAATTCTGAATAACATAAGAGAGTAGGTAAACCTTTTCCTTCCTCTCTCATAATACCTAACCTGCCCCAGCAGACCGAACCACAGCAGGGTCAGGAGGGTCCGGCTGGTCACATTCTCACTACATACAATTAACTGGAAGCGTTTGCTGTCGCAGGGTATATGACATGTGCCACTAGCTTAGAGGTTTTTAAAGGGGGGGGGGCAGGGGAAGCCACCCGTCAGCCTGACGCCCACCTTCACTTCTTCCATCATGTTTCCTTAACAGCACCATCCTCGGGGCTGTTTAGGTCAGGACAATGGCCGTGTCCAGAGGGCAGTGTGCCACTGACCGTCAGATGCTGAGGACAAATGGCAAGTGCCTTCTTGCCCGCTCTGGGTTTCCCAGAAGCATCTGGATGGCCCCTTGGGGAAACCGAATGCTGGGCTCCATGGACCCACGCTCTCATCCTGTAGGACTCCTATTTTCAAATGCAATAAATGTGTTTTTTAAAATCCGTCAAGTGATCCATCTATTTGTGCTGTGGAGACACACACACACACACACACACACACCCAAAGTGGCAGATCCCAGATTTCTGTGGTTCAATCTGTGGGTATGGATGTGATACATGAGTTTGGGGTGAGTGCATGTAAAATTCCTGAGGATCCATGAATATCCATGTATTGGACCCATGTTTTTCCTCTGTGGCAGCACCACAAAGTAGTGGTTGTCTGATATTTGTGATTCGATCTATGGCTATGGATATGATTATGGGATTGCATTGTGAGTTTTGGGTGACCCGATGTAAAAATCCAAAGGATCTATGAGGATCTGTGATTTCTAACCACATTTTTGCATCATGGAAGCGCCGTGGAGAGGTGGGTGTATGATTTTTGTGGTCCACTCTGTGGCATTGTATGGTGAGTTTGGGGTGACCTGATGTAAAAATTCAGAGGATCCATGCTTTTGAACCACGTTTTTGTGCCACGGCAGTGTCATAGAGTGGTGGATGTGTGTGATTTTTATGGTTCAGTCTGTGGCAATGGACATGATATGGGATTGTGTGGTGTGTTTTGGGTGACCCTGTGCACAAATCCAGAGGATCCAGGAGGAGCTGCGTCTTAGAACCACATCTTTGCACCTTGGCAGCCCCACAAAATGGTCGGTGCACGATTTATGTGGTTCAGTCTGTGGCAATGGACAAGATACGGGATTGTAGGGTGAATTCTGGGAGGCCCCCTCTCAAAATCCTGAGCCCACGAGGTTCTGTGCTTCGGATCCACTTTTTCAGGTTGTGGCAGAACCATGACGGGTGTGTGTGTGTGATTGGTTTGGTGCTGCCTATAGGCTAAGACATGATCTACAGTATGGTATTTTAAAATTTTTGTTTCAAAGTCAGTATCATGAGTGCACGGGGATCCGTGCCTCGAGTTCATGTTTGTGTGCCATGGCAGCGTCGCCTGTTTCTGGACTCATGAGTTGACGGTTCTGGCTGTGGACCTGGCTGTGACATCTGATCTGATGTTACGTTTGCGGGTGTCCCATTTAAAAAGCTCTAGGAGCCATGAGGGTCCGTGTTTGTCTCTGCTCCAGGCCAGACGGAGCTGTGCTGAGAGAAACGCACTCTGTGCATGGGCAGAGATGCTCTCCTCTTCCTTCCCCGACTTCACCTGCTTCCCCGCCTGGACTGCCGAGCGGGCCTAGGCTTCAGCCTTCCTGCAGGGCCCGGAGCCGAGGCAAGGCGAGGCAGGCTCTGGGCCGGCCCCAGCCCTCTTCCAAGAATGGAAGCGGCCAGATAAGGCGCCTGGCCGGGGCTAAAATTAGCCCCGAGGAGCCCCGGCCCGCCGCCGCGCAGCTGTCCGTCGCCGCTCAGCCCCTGCCCTGCCCTGGCCCGGCCCGGCCAGGCCACCTCACAGAGGGCAGGCGGCGACGTAGCTTGGCTGCCCGCGGGCGGCCCGACGGCGCTCCCCGGCCACTCGACGACCCGCCCGGCCAGCTCTCCGCTGGTGAGTCCCGCGCTCGCCCGAGCAGGCGCCTTCAAATTCCCCGCGAGGAGGGACGGGCTGGGTGGGCCCCTCTTCACACGTGTCGAAGCTACACGTGCAGCCGGGCAGAGGGGAGGCGAGGGGCCGCGTTGTTTAGGTCGCCCCCTCGTTGCAAGGCGGCGGCTGCGGAAAAATGGAGCCCCTCGGGGAAGGGCGGCTTTTCTCCCAAGGGTTGCAGGGAAGAACTGCCCCCCCCCAAAAAAACGCCCCATACACACACTGCAGCTCGTCGGGGTACAGCCGCCTCTGGTGACCGGCCGTGATGACTGAGGGTTGCCAGCTCCAGGTTGGGAATTCCTGGAGATTTGGGGGTGCTGGAGCCAGGAGAGGGCATGTTTTGGAGAGGGAGGGACCTCAGCGGGGTATAATGCCAGAGTCCACCGTCCAAAGCAGCCCATTTTCTCTAGGGGAACTGATCTCTATAGCGTGGAGGCCAGCTGTAATTCTGGGAGATCTCCAGCTACCACCTGGAGGCTGGCAACTGTAAGAGGGATTGGGTCCATTGAGAAGCAAGTGGTTGGAAAGTGATATTGCGCAGTGCTTGTTTCGGGGTGGCTGTTCAAGCCTGCGAGTTGCTGCAGGGCTGGTGTGGTACATGATCTCTTGGCCCTTCTTCAGAATGCATGCTTAGTGAATGGCTGCTGAATGTGCAATCTCGTCGGGAAGCGGTTGGGTCTATAGGGGTGCAAAGAGACAGGAGCTTTCCCTGTGGTGTCCGTGACTTACGCACATGGATGACATCACATGTGGCTGCAGCTCCTAGCGTTTGGGGATCTAACGGGATCTGGCCATTCACACCAAAGAGTGATATCTCACTGCTGGGGCTGATTCCCCTTGAACAGCCCTTCACAATAGCTATCCACAACATGGATTTTAAACCATTGATTGTTTGCAAAAGTAAGCAAACAACACCATTCCTTCTCAGTCGAAACACTGTTTCATCTTTTCTGGTACATAAGAGAGCAAGGCTTGCATATTGATGAGACTTGACTTCAGAAGCTCAAAGAAGTCTTGCCCCATAAACTTGCATGGACATGTTTGTCAGATGCACAAAGTGTTACATTCATTTGGCAGATATACTCTTATTTATACCCCGCTTTCCTCTCCAGTGGGGTCCCAAAGCAGCCTACAATAATATCATTGATCCAGAGGAGTTAGCCATGTTAGTCTGTAGTTGCACAATTGTAAAGTGTCCAGTAGCACCTTTAAGACTAACCAACTTTATTGTAGCATAAGCTTTCGAGAACCACAGCTCTCTTCATCAGATGCATTGTCAGACGAAGAGAGCTGTGGTTCTCAAAAGCTTATGCTACAATAAAGTTGGTTAGTCTTAAAGGTGCTACTGGACACTTTACTATTTTAAAATATCATTATCTCCTCCTCTCTTTTATCCTCACAATAACCCTGTGAGGTAGCTTAGGCTGAGAGGCAGTGAGAGGCTCAAGGTCACTTCGGGAGCATCTATGGCGGAGGGGATTTGAACACAGGTCTCCCAGTTCTAGTCCAACACGCAAACCACTACACTATTCTGCCTCATACACACACACACACACAAAAGCAGAGGCCCTGTAAGAATTCATGGAGGGAAGAAATCATTCTTTCTCACATCCCCAACCCTCTTCTTCCAGGATTTTATAAGATCTTCAGCTATTTCCCCCCTCTGCCCTCCCGCACTGACTCCTCTCAGTTTTCATCCAGCTGCTCTTAAAACTTTCTTTCTTGTTCCTTTGGTTAATTTATAAAATGATCGGGGGGGGGGGGGGTGGCATGTCGAAACAATCCACCATACACCTTGGTTATGAGCGGTCCAGTTTTCTGCTTCTATGTCTGGCACAAGCCACCCTATTAGCTGCAGCGATGGGCACAAAGGGGTCAGGACAGGAGGCCATGAAACGAAACCGTTGGTGCCATTTTCATGTGACACTCACAATTATGCTAGACAAGGTGATAGCAGGGGTCATGGCAGTCTTGCAAAGGAAACGGAACTTCAGGAATCTCTTGTTCAGAGAGGGGCTTAATGAGATTTGTGTTAGGCTTCCTCATGAATGCAGCACCGGCCGTCTCCCTGTGAAGCTCTTTTGCTGAGAAAAGTGAAGGCCTCCGTTCTTCTTTTTGCCCACCTCATTTGGCATCTGCTTGACCTCTTGCGATCAATTTCCTACTTTGCATCCCCTTCGCCTCCCTTTTCCTGTCTGGAAGTCTCTACTTCGAAACCACTTGTGTGAAATGTTACAATATTTGCAATTCTAGGCTCAAGGAAGTTTTTTTTCTTGCAAAAAACCTCATCACTCATTATTAGCAAAATGTCCGCTTCAAATGCAGCAGTTTAACAGCAGCCCATCATGTCACATAGGGCCATTCCTCCCAGAGAGCATGGGTTCACTGCCCTATTCTGCTGATCGTACACTGGGTAGCAAATGCGTGAAATGGCCACCCTGTGAAGCATGTTCTTGTATTCAGGGCAGCGTACTTTTCTTGGTCTAACGTGCGCCAATTTATTCATGGTTTTGTAGTCAATAAATCCTCTGCCTTTAAATGGATAGCATTTTAATTACAACACGAGGGGAAAGCACAGTTTATTGAATTCTTTATCTCATTTAGTGTTTTGCTCTAGTGTCAAGGCTCTCAATGCACATATGTGAGGCTGTCTAATGTGAAGACCTGAAGTAGGCTAGGCTGAAAGACTGGGACTGGCCCAAGTCTCTGCAGACTGTCCACATTGCCCACTCCCCATGCTGTTTTTTAAATAGTTTCTTTACAAAGGCAAGAGAATTCACAGTAAACTGAAGTTTTCAGTCATGCAAGCACCAAGTCATTACTGACCCAGGGGGGGACATTGCATCACGACATTTTCTTGGCAGACTTCTGTTATGGGGTGGTTTGCCATTGCCTTCCCCAGTCATCTACGCTTTACCCCCAGGGACCTAGGTACTCATTTTACCGACCTCGGAAGGATGGAGGGCTGAGTCAACCTTGAGCCGGCTACCTGAACCCGGCTGGTCTGGAAGAATGCTTACTACATTCAGTACAAATGGACTCTTTCTCTGTAGGGAAGAAAGGTAAAGTGAGTTCTCCAAGTTGGCAGCAGAAGCCAGTTGTGGATGGTGCTGATTGTTGGGGAAAATGGGTTAAAATAGTTTGAAATCAGAGGTGCAATGGATCTTGAACCAACAGAGAGTCAAACATCAGTATGTTTTTTTCCCGGGCTTCCAGGCCATTGGCTCTCTTCCAGGTTCTCTTCCAGGTCGATACAAACGATAGCACAGTGAGTAAATATACTTAACCCCATAATGACCGAATGTCAGACCTTGCAACATATATTCCAACACCCCTTCTCAAGGTCTAACATGGAAGTCATTATGCATCCATATACAGCAAACATTATTCATCTTTTATCTCAACATTAGGATCAAATATATTCAACATTTCACGAAGATATTTGAACTTTGTTTTAGACAGTGGCTTAGTCAGGATATCAGCCAACATTTCTTCTGTGCGACAATGTTCAATCTCGATTAGTCCCTTCTGGTACATCTCTCTCACAAGTTCACATTTAAATCCAATAGATCTGCTTCTTGCTTTGGTACTTTCTCCTTTGCATATAGCAATACTTGATTGTCCTCAAACATAACTACAGGTATAGGCTCATTTATCCCCAAGTCCTTTAGCAAGTTAAAAATCCAGTTTAGTTCACTGCAGGCACTTGCCACTGACACACATTCAGCTTCTGCTGTAGATGGTGCTACAATAGTTTGCTTCTTACTAGTCCAGTCTATCAGTCCATCTCTATAGGTATCCACTAGTTGATTTTTAGTTACTAGATTCTTCTCCCCAATTAGCGTCCATATATCCAACCAATCTTGGCTTTTCAGATGGAGAAATTCTCAGTTTTAAGTCTGCTGTTCCTTTCAGGTATCTTGCTAGTATCTGTAGCCAAGCTACAAGTGATGAATGACACTTGAACTGCAAGTGAACAGACTCATGTGTATTCCTCCCTGTTCACTTGCACTCCCCTTGCACTCCACTTGATCACTCACTTAGCTAGATCAGGACCGAAGAAGAACACAAGCTCTTTGCTTTGAAATCAGCATTAGTGGCTCTTGCAGAAGAAGTGAATGCAGCCCCTCCCGCAAGCCCTTGGGGAGGTGTAACCAGGGCTTTTTTTCAGCTGAAAAGCAGTGGAACAGAATTCCAGCACCTCTGGAAAATGGTCACATGGCCAGCGGCCCCACCCCCTGATCTCCAGACAGAAGGGAGTTTAGATTGCCCTCCGCGCCATGTGGCACAGAGGGCAATCTAAACACCCTTCTGTCTGGAGATCAGGGGGCAGGGCCGCTGGCCATGTGACCATTTTCACCGAGGGCGATTTAAACTTTAAAAAACTCCCCCCTTGTTCCAGCTGACCCAAAGTGATGTCATTATGTGGTCCTGAGTTCCACCAGGGAGTTCCACCACCTCTTTTCCCAGAAAAAAAGCCCTGGGTGTAACGGTTGGGGGGCGGGGTCAGGCCATGTCATGAAAAATGTGTGTGTGTTTTTCAAGGACCCAAATGTCTCTTTTTCACCCTGAAAAGTTGGGGATTTGGTTTCTTGCACAGAGAAAGTAGCATCAGGTCTCGCGTTTGGCCGAGCTCTCCCCGAGGCAAGCTGTCCGTGCAGGCTGCGATGCAGGAAGCAGGAGACACAATGGAATATTCCTCCAGTCAAAACAAGTCATCACATTTAGGAAACTAGATATTGGGAAGGAAGTTTTAGCCCCATTTTGCATATGCAGGGGAGTTTTAAGAACATTTTTGCATGTAGAAGCCCTCGGTCTGGGAGTCCCCAAAAGCATTCTTAACATGATATGGCCCAGACACAGTGAGAACTAGGGCCATGGATGCTACTTTTCCCATCTGGTGCTTTTGATCTAGGCATCACGCACGCACGCATGGCTAAGTGCAGAGTTCTCTTGAAAGAATGCTGAGAGGCAAACATTGCTTTTAACAGAAGGTTTTACATGTCTCTCATGTAACAAAAAGTCTGCCAAGAAAACGTCGTGAAGCGACGTCCCCCCATGGGTCAGTAATGACTCCGTCCTTGCACAGGGGGACTACCTTTACCTTTACCTCTCTGTTTATATAAAAATATATAAATTGTTACAAACAAAATGTGCTCCTAAAGGACTAAATATACATTATCCTTGTGTCCTTGTGTCATTCTCAGCTCCACCACAACTCAGGCCTTTGATCAGACATGCTTTAAGAGTTCCGTGCTTGGAATTCAATTCCTAGGGGTAGTGGAGCAAGATCCAGGGATTGTCTATTTATTTATTTATTTTTGATTTTTATTCCGCCCTCCCCACATTTCCAGCAGGCTCAGGGTGGGTTACAAGATACTAAAGGTTAAAATATATAAAACAATTATTATAATTAACGATTCTAAAAAATCTCATTTACACAATTAAAATACAATTATAAACTATAAATTGTGGCACACCTAGTTACTTACTGAGTAACAAAGTACTTCTCTTCCCTCCATTTCTGGGACTTAAATAAATACTTATATTCAGGGCTTTTTTTCTGGGAAAAGAGGTGGTGGAACTCAGTGATGGAACTCAGGACCGCACAATGATGTCACTTTGGGTCAGCTGGAACAAGGGGGGAGTTTTTTAAAGTTTAAATCGCCCTTGGCAAAAATGGTCACATGGCCGGTGGCCCCGCCCCCTGATCTCCAGACAGAGGGGAGTTTAGATTGCCCTCCGCGCTGCTGCGCGGAGGGCAATCTAAACTCCCCTCTGTCTGGAGATCAGGGGGCAGGGCCACCGGCCATGTGATCATTTTCAAGAGGTGCTGGAACTCCATTGCACCACGTTCCTGCTGAAAAAAAGCCCTGCTTATATTACAATCCATCACCATATTCCTGCATGTGAATTCCTTGATTTCTCTACACTTAGTATGAGAACATATTGTGCATCAAAAGGTATTTGTGTGTGAGATGAGGGGAACCGCACCTTCAAAAGTTTGAACCGTGGGGAAAGTCAGAGAAAGAAAGAATGAATGAATGAATGAATGAATGAATGAATGAATGAATGAATGAATGAATGAATGAATGAAATCAAGGTTCTATCCATGGCATTTTAAAGCTTAAAGTATACTTTGGAAGATCCAGTGACGGCTTCCCAGTATAATAAATAGTTTGGTCTCAACTGATGCTTGAGAGGGTAAATCTGGAAGTCCTCCTCTAACCCTGACCTTGGCACTGTGGCGACCCCGCTCTGCTCCCACGTCTCTTGGCCAGGAGGGTTCCCTCTCAAACATGCTTCATGCCAGTGGCTGTGGATAAGGATTCTGCTACTGATTCTCATTTTTGCCTCATAGCTCTCATGCATCATACAGTTCATGATGAAAGTCATCCTCAAGAAACAATTAAAGATGAGTCTGCTGGATATTACCAAGATTTTCTCCATGCTCCAGCCGAATGAAGATGAAGAAGGGGATGGAGAAAGACAGGAGCTGAACCTCACAGTGTCCCAGGATAACTACCAACTTCTGGATGAACTGTTGTGCCAAGAGAGATATAAAAGATTTATCAACAGTCGGAGTGGCTGGGGGGTGCCTGGGACACCGCTCCGCTTGGCAGCCTCCAAGGGCCACGTGAGATGCCTCAAGGTTCTCCTAGCCCATGGCGCTGAAGTGGACAGCTTGGACGTGAAGGCTCAGACACCACTGTTCACAGCGGTCAGCAACGGCCATCTCGATTGTGTGAGAGCCCTCTTGGAGGCAGGAGCTGACCCTTCTGGCAGCATCCACAACAACTGCACTCCACTGCTCACTGCTGCAAGAGATGGAGACGCCATCATCCTTCGGGAACTCTTAGAGCATGGGGCCGACACCAACGTCAAAGGCAGAGTCCCGGACTGGGCAGCCAACTCGGCCTCCTGCTCTGGCCCTTTGTACCTGTCAGCGGTCTATGGACATCTGGAGTGCTTCAAGCTGCTTCTGCTCTACGGGGCCAATCCAGACTACAACTGCACTGATCGGAGAATGCTCACTCGAATGAGGAAGCCCTCCCCTCTGCTGGAAATCTGCCTGAAGCATGGCTGCAGGCCTGAATTTGTCAAACTCCTGATAGATTTTGGAGCCAATGTATACTTACCAGATATCACACTTCATAAGATCTCTGCAAACTCTGAAGTGGCAGATTTGCTGGCCAGGGAAAGAGGTAACTGATTTTATAAGAGGCAGCTGGTAGTAGTGGAAGAGAGGATGTTACTGTTTTGAAGGGGTTTTTTTTTAAACATTGCCAGCTCCTGGTTTGGGGGAGGGGGCTTTGACAAGGTGCTATCCACTCGGCTCTCTTTTGGGCGCAGCTATGGCATAGAGAAGAAATGATAGGCAAATGGATACTGTTGGTCAATGTTGCCAAATTCTTTCTGCTTTTTCTCTTTGCTTACAATGATGGATCCATTTCAGAGCCAACTTGCAGCTTGGAAGTTCAGCAGTCATAACTTAGGAGTCTCTTTTCCCCTTTTTTCCCCCTCTGTACAGTTCACCCCAAGTCTTTGATGTCTCAGTGCAGGCTGGCTGTCAGGAAGGTCTTAAAACTGGTCAACACGCCGCATGCTGTGGATCAACTGGATATCCCACCTGTATTGTTGAACTACCTCAAACACCAATCGTAACGGAAGATCACCACTGGAACTCCTATGGTTACAAAGTATTGTAACTGGATGAGGAAAAGAAAAAAAAACATTTACAAGAATAACAATATGGGTGTGGTTTGGTGGCCTTTAGAGCAGCTTCAGAGTGTTTGTGTTGCTTATGCTAGAAGACCAGTCTAGAAAGACGGGCTGTTTTTAGTGGAGAGGATGACCAAGAGAAGTTGAGACGGATCCTGTAGTCTCCCGTTTGGGGCAGGAATCTCGGTGATGCACGGGTATGTTTGAAATGTTCAAAGCTCGAGTGCAAGTTCAGGGTCCCTTAATAATTTATATGCAACAAATCTATCTTCCTCCAAGGAGTTCGTGGTGGTGTACCTGGTTCTGCTCTGCTCCTAACAACAATCCTGTTAAGAAGGTTAGGCAGAGAGAGAATGACTCCAAAAGTCATCTTGTGAGCACTATGGATGAATGGGGGTTTGAACCATGGTCTTCCAGATACTAGTCTGACCACTGCACCACACCACACAGTATTGACCACACGGTATTGACCTGACTACGCACTCTTGCTTTGCAAGGTACACCTGGGGCCAAACTGCACCGTGGGAATGGCTGCAAGTCAGGTCAGGGTTCCACATGGAAGCTGCAGGGAACTTACATACCCAAGTGCCGCAGGACCTGATTTGGACTGGGCTCACAGCACCAGGAGAGGAGGGGCTCCAGCCTCCTCCACTCTGAGTTGTTTTCCTATCGTGGCTAAATGTATTGTGTAGTTTGTGGCCCTTAGTCCAGCGAGTTTGGCAGGAGTCTCCAGGATCAAACAGGGATCAATTAGATCTCCGAGATTTCTCCTGTATTGATTTTAAACTATGTCTTTTTTCCTTGTGCAGATGCAGGTGCCATCATTGCATTATCAAGGAGGGGCACTGCAAGGGGAGCAGGGCTTTAATTCCTCCCTCCCCTGCTGGTTTCTTGCTGGGAACCCCCCCCCCCCCCCAAACTACCTTGTATTCCTTCTAAGGAAAGCTTACAAGTGCCCATATCTTTTGTTCAGCAGGAATAAAACCTGCCGAAGGATAGCTTTTTTCCAATAAGAAAACAGCAGGGGAGGAGAAGGTTAAAGTTTCCTTATTACTCCTAGGGTTGTCCACCAGCTTGAATAAAAATGCCCTGTCCCTTTAACAGAGGCAATGTTATTTACCAGGTTATTTATCTCCATGCCATGAAAATCTTCACCTGCCTATTTCCACACATTTATTAAAGGGATGCATGATTTTTCTCCAGGCCAGTTGGCAACCTGGCTCACTCCCTGTGCCTGTCTTCTCCACAATCCTGGCAGCTAACATGAATGTGGAGAAACCATAAAGAGCAGCTGAGCCCTCGGCAGACAGCAGGTGGTTCATCAGAAATGTGCCGAAATATCCATTCTGCTCATTGTTCTCGATCTTTATTCTCAGTAAAATGTAGGGTATAAGTGATGCTAAAAATGCATGTCGTGGCAGGGCAAGATGAAGAGAGCTTTTCTATATGAGAGGCATTCTAAGGAACAGAGAATTTTTTCCAATAGACAGAACTGGGAAATGCAAAAAAATAAATAAAAATGGCATCCCTTAGAAACTCTTGAATTCTACAGGTGAAGACAGACCATGTATTTCTAAAACATCAGAGACAGTTTGGCATCTCTACATTCAGTCTAAATGTGCCTTTTGATTCTCCCTGACAAGCTCTGTGAAAACAGCTCTGAAAATCTGCAGCCTGGTTTCGTTTAGAGTGAGCAGATCTGTCTTGTTCTATTGCCTTGGAACATCTCTCTGCACTGCCTTTGCTTGGTTTAAATGGAAGAATTTTTAAAATTAATTTGAAAATTGAGTAAGCTACAGTTTGCCACAGCATTTAGTTCCTTCCCATTCATCTGTCGTGTTTTCTTGATGTTCTGAGGCTTGATTTCAATGTGATTCTGGCTGATGTGACAGACCCACCTGTGGAGCTTGGCATTGGCACAGCGTCTGGTTTAAACGGGGCTGCTACCCACACAAAGCAGCAGTAGCCGTTTAAATGGCACAAGCCCCAGAGGCAAGGGTTCTTGCTTCAGCTACCAGGATATTGAAATCCAGACTGAGTATAGCTGCATTAAAAAAAATTATGTGCATCTGGCATCTTTCTAACGTGCACAAGCACTACTGCACATTTCACCAGAAGAATCTTTATACAAATGTTCATACAATCATATCAAGACTGTTGTGGACTTGGATCAATGTGCATGCATACATTAGTAACACAGCATGTGCATGTGCGTGGGGGGGTGGACTGTCCATGTGCTGTCGGAACTGAAAGCTGCAGCAAATTGCACACACCCAGCACTCTGTACCAAATCTGGAAGAAAAGATATAACATCAGAGAATACCTAATTCATTTCAAAGGAATATCATGTCATTTGGGGAGAAGTCTGGATGATGGGAATTTAGGAAGCATCACTTGTTGAATATAAACTGGGAAAAGCTGGTCAGCTAGTATCCATAATGACAACAGCATGCTCCAGTCCTCAAGGCTGTCTTGTAACTGTTCATTAGAAGTATGCAGTGGACAATGGATATATAAAAGAGTATATACTTTATTTGAATTTGTTGAAAAATAGATAGCATGTTTGACACATAGAAGGCAGGTGAAGAGCATTTGATTTATTGGTCACTCTGTTTTGCAAGCTGCAAAGAACCTGGTGTGATTGGTCTGCCAGTGGATTGGGTCCCTCCCACAAAGAGCCTTCCCCTTCCACAAGACACTCTTGTCACAGGGGAAAGGCTCCTTGTGCCAAGGGAAAGCACCTCTCTTACCCTAACAGATCCAATATTATGGCTGTCTTCACCTAAGCCCAAGAACGATTAGACAATATGGGCAGACCCATCGAACTAGATGAATAGTGAAACACTTGGCAATCCAAAATAGGGAGTGCCACAACCAGCCACTAGGTGCCAGTGTTGACCCAAACACAGTCCACTGGAACCCGACTGGTGCTCCTGGCCCCCTCGCTGCCCATCTTCAGGAGACAGCTGAAGTCGTTTTTATTAGGACTACTTTTAATGAACTTTATTTTTATGTTTATTGACAGTCCTAAACTGTGTTTTTAAATTTTGTTTTATTTGTTTTATGATTGCTATTTTATTTATATTGTCAGCCGCCTTGGGTTCCTGAGAGGTAGAAAGGTGGCTAATGAATGTTTTAAATAAATAAATAAAATAAACTCATCTATGTGTGCCATACTCTGAATCTTAGGGATCCAATAGTGTATCCCCTAATCACAGGCAACTCCTTACAGGCATAGGGGACACAGGTGGGTATTCTTGCTGCCTGTGTTGTTGTGGTGAGCACAGAACGGAGGGTTCTGTGATGTCACTTAAATCAGTGGTTGGACAACCTTGGAGGTGTTTTAATTCTTGACAAAAAAAGGCTTAAAACACCCAGGTGTAGGCCTGGTTCTTACAATTTACAGAAAAGGTGGTAAATCTGTTTTCTGGATGTTACCACATTCACATGGCAGGCAGGAAATCACATGACTGGATACTGTAACAAAAAAGCAAGATCCCTGCATATAGAGAACAAGTATGTCAGGGAGAAGGATTCTAACTGTCCAGTTAATTTTCTAAGTGCAGGGATTTTTTTTTTCTCCATGGGGAAGTATATGGCTATGTAATTTCTCACCAGTAATCTGAAGCAGCACCATCCAAAACCAGGTGTACCATCTCAGCTGATGTTTTTTTGAGAGCCTTATGATGGACAGGTCTGGTTCCGCCTCTTTCAGAGGCAGCTAATGGGAGCTTATAGTATGTTGGGACAATGCTGACAGCTGAAAACACTTAAAATGACAGGAAGAGAGGAGGAGGATTCCTGCATTTGTTAATGAAGCAGCTGGTATAAAGTGGACTTCCGAGAACTGATACTTGATAATCATTGACTGCTGGAATGATCTGGGGACCATAAGCTCAAATATTAGGAACAACATATCTCAATGTTTGAGTTAACCAAATGTTGAAGTTTCCAGTAAAAGTTAATTCATTTTCATTGTTTAAACCGTGTTGACTGGAAATTGAGTCCCTTGGAAACACTCACATACTGACCTTAGTTGCAACAGCCAATGAATTTAATTAATTATGTGCTGGCAGTATGTAAGAGAGAGAAATATTGAGTTCCCTTACACTGATAGCCCTGAGCAGTAGCTGGATGAGGGGTGGCAAATAAAGGGAACAGGCGTACCCACTCTGATGACCCAGAAAAAAGAGATGAAACCATATTTCATTGCAGGCTAGAGTTTGCTTGGTGGCAAAAGCCTGTCCATTGTTTAATGAGATTTGCAACACAGAATCCACACTAGACATGGGATGATGGCTTATCTAACAAAAATTACACCAGAGAGTTTTCCAGCAGCTCTCCAAGGTCTTTCATATCACCTGCTACCTGATCCTTTTAACTGGAAATGCTGGAGATTGAATCTGGGACCTCTTGCATGCAAAGCAGATGCTCTTCCACTGAGCCAAGGCCCCTGCCCAGCTATTCACGAAGAAGTCAGATAAACTAGAGAATCCTTATGGCATGGCCTGCCTGAGGAGGTCAGGAAAGCTCCCACTCTACTGGCTTTCTACGAACAGTGCAAAACTAAATCATTCAGGAGAGTGTTCTACCCAAATTATAGGGCTGTGTCCTGAGAAGCAGCTCAGAAAGATGCATTGGTGGGGCAGGGACTATATGCAACTCTGTTGAGTACTGTCTGCTGGTGCAGACATGCACCTACTGGGGGGTTTCCATATGGCTAAACATGCCATGTAAATTAGTTATGCTTTGTTTCAGAAAGATTTCATCTCTGTGCTTGGCTTTTATGCTTGTTTTTCAAATTTTTGGCTTCCATACCCTATTGTATGGCTTTCATTGAGAGCCAAGTTAGAAGTGACGCCTGACACAGGTTGGACACTTGTCAGCTTCCCTCGAGTTTTGATGGGAAATGTAGGCATCCTGGTCTTGCAGCGGTAATGGAGAGCCAAGCTGTAAAACCAGGATGCCTACATTTCCCATCAAAACTTGAGGGAAGCTGACAAGCGTCCAACCTGTGTCAGGCGTCACTTGTAGCTTGGCTCTTAATGTCCTAACTGCTGCTCAGTGAGAAAGGCGGACTATAATTAAATAAATAATAACAATAATGATGTTAGATAGTTTTATATTTTGCTGGACTAGATCTGTGGAAACATTTCTGTAATGCCATCTTCAAAGGCATTTCGACAGATTCATCTGGGCTCTGAGAAGGAGCAGGAAAGGGAGCTGCAGCTAGAGTGGTGAGTCTTTCTCTGTTGCCTTCCTTACCTGCTGGGGGGAATTTGCGGAGGCTTCTGGGGGGGGGGGACAGTGTTTGGGGCTACGTGAGTGCGTAGAGCCTGCTGCAAAGTGGTGCCAGTTGGAGTAAGTGCTTCTCTTTGTCTTTTTTGCCTGAGTTGGAGCTGATTGCAGAGGGGGATTGTTAATAACTGGAGAGTGTCTGTTTTGCCAGGGGCTGACTGCTGGCCCCACCCTCTACTGACTGAGCTTTGAATTGAATTAGGCCCCTCCTCACCAGAGGCACATCACAGCCATCTGGGCTCTCAGAAGGAGAAGGAAAGGGAGCTGCAGCTAGAAGAGTACTCTTGGAATATACTTGGAAGGCGATGATGTCGACAGAAGGCCCCTTTCCAGTCACCTGCAAGGAGTGTGCCATGGTTGTTTTCCTCCTGAAAGAGAAGACGGACTTCGCTTGTCAGAAGCGTAAGCTGGTCAGGCTTTTGGAGGAGAAGATTCAGAGACTGGGGGAGAGGATCACCACCCTTCAGGAAACCAAGGAAGGGGAGGATTTTATTGAGAAGAGCCTGGGGGCTCTGCACAAGCCTGAAGAAGTAAGTCCAAGAGAAGAAGGAAGAGTCGATCTCCCTTCTGAGCCTCCTCTCAGTTCTGCAATACAAACCAGAAGACATGGACTAAGGCGACACTCTGGTCCACTGGAGGTCAAGAATCATTTTGAGGTGCTTGAGATGGTGACGGAGATGAGAATGGAAGGAGAACCACAAAAACCTGGAGGAGGGAGTGAAGAGGTTCCACACGGAACTGAAAGGAAATGGAAGGTGGTGGTCATCAGGGACTCTCTGCTCAGGGGTATGGAATGTCGTGTCTAGGCCAGATTCCCTACTCCAAGAGATGTGTTGCTTGCCGGGAGCCAGAATTCAGGATATTACAGACTGACTGCCGAAACTGATCAGATCAACTGATCAGTACCCGTTTGTGCTGGTTCATGTGGGAACTAATGACACGGCCACAAATACCATTGCAAGAATTAAAGAGGACTATGAAGTTCTTGGAAGGCAGTTGAAGACAGTGGGGGCACAGGTGGTATTCTCTTCTATCCCAGTCATAGGAAGAGGAATGCACAGGGGACAGACCATACTTGAGGTGAATCGTTGGCTGAGGGGGTGGTGCCAGCAGGAGCACTTTAGGTTCTGGGACCACGGGATAAGTTTTCTCAGAGAAGGCCTTCTGGCACATGGTGGGCTTCACCTCTCAAGGTCAGGGAAGAAAATGTTCGGAAAGAACCTGGAAAGCTTCATCAGGAGAGTTTTGAACTGATGCTGCAAGGGGAAGAGGACGATCGACAAGGGGATTTCTTTTTTTTTCTTTTTTATTTTATTATAATAATGTTTACAAATACAAATAGTTAAAGCTTTTAAAGATATCAATTCTAAGATATTAGATAAATGTTCAAAGTAAGATATTCTTAGTTTAATGCACAAGATTTCTTTCTAGAGAGTAATCTAAGAAATGTTTCATAAAATGGTAATCAAATTTTGGCCATAGACTTAAAAATAATGAGAGAAAAGGCAATAATATGTAACATTACAACATTCAACAACTTTACTAGAACAAACCCTCCTTCTCTCTCCCCTCCCTCTTTTCCCCCTAAAGATAGTTAACAACCATAAGTTCTACTGTCTTTCAAATCCCCTCCCTCTCCGCCCCCCCTTTCCCCCTTTCCCCTTCCCAACATACAAACAATCCTGAACTTAGTGACCTGCAGGTAGTTACCCAACAAGTTATTGGTATGAAAAAAAACCCAATTCCGAAAACAGGAAAAGACAGTGAGGGCTAAATGCAATACCCCCCTATCCCCCCACCACCCCAATCCCCTATGACATCGTAATTAAATGCTTCTTTTTTGTTTCACAACATGAAAATTTTGTCCTGAGCATTGAAAACAATCAGCTAATTCAAACGAACTGGTATTTTACTGTTCTTAAAGGGAGATAAAGCAGATAGCATTCTTCGTTTCTGTGCGTTTCTCTCCACTTCTATTGTGGACTCAATTACAACAGCTCTAAGAAGTGCTTCTCCAGAATCATGAACTGTTGCTCTGTAGATTTGATCTTGATGTGTGACCTCTAGGTTAACAAGACTGATCCATTTATAGTTTATTTGCACTTCAGTTGTTCCTTTCAATTCTCTCCTTTTGCTCTGTACTTCTGGTGGTAGATCAGTGAGGACTAATATTGGGGTTCCGTTGTAATCTAGTGCTCCCCTCGCTCTGGCTGCCACAAGAATCTTTTTCTTAATGTTCCCATCCTGAAATGTAGCTATGATGTCTCTGGGGAACTTATTCTTTCCACCGTTCCTCGGACCCACGCTATAGGCATTTTCTGTTTTTGGAGCCTCATCTTCATCCCCGTTCCACTGCAGCTGCTTTGTTAGCCATGAGGCCAGAAAGGTTGGCAACTCTTCACTTGAATTAATATTTTCTTTAAATCCTCTAAATTTAACATTCCTCTGTCTTACAGCCATTTCTAATTTTAATAATCTTTCCTGATGATGAGTGTTTTTGCGTTGAAGCTCTGACTTCTATCTGAGCTGCGTTACTTATTTCCACTACTTTATTAGCATTATGAGTTATTTATTTTGATTATTGTTTATTTTGATTTTCATTTCAGCAAATTGTGCTGTAAATTGCTGCAATAGCATTTTCATATTGTCAAGCAAGTTTTGTTCCATTTGCTTTATCAACCCAGTAATACTGTCTGGTTGGGAGAGTGGGCTTATTTCAGCAGTTTTAGTTGCGCTCGCCATTTTGTTTTCCTCTCCCTGCAGTCTCCCCGAATCCAATGCCATTTCCCAGCTCAGAAAAAACTCCTGTACGTTTTTTATCGCTTTTAATAGGTGCCTCTTTTTTCTCAGAAATCTGCTTTCCCATATTCAGCGTGTTTCTTTTTGTTGTGATGATTTTAAAACAGAGATGGGGGGGGAACAGGATGGAGCTCTTGCATTAAACGTCCTTCCTCCTCTGCATTGATGCCACACCCCCAACAAGGGGATTTCAATGAAGAAGTGATAACAGCGCAGGCCCACCTGAATAGGACAGATCAAACAAAGGTACAAGGCTACAAGTGCCTATATACCAATGCCCGAAGTATGGATAATAAGAAGGCCGAGCTTGAGCTTCTCTTGCAAACAGAGGGCTACAATATAGTAGGAATTACTGAGACTTGGTGGGATGATTCCCATGACTGGAATGTGGTAGTGGATGGGTACGAATTGTTCAAGAAAAACCAGAAGGGTAGAAGAGGATGCGGAGTTGCATTGTATGTGAGGAGAGGGCTTGATTGTCAGCAAGTTCTGGAGAATGTGGTTGATAGCCCAGTGGAAAATATATGGGTGGAAATAAGGGGAGGAAGGACAAAGGGTATTGTTGTTGGAGTCTGCTACAGACTGCCTGACCAGGGAGAGGAAATAGATGCTGCCCTTCCTGAACAGATTGGCAGAGTATCCAGACAACAGAACCTTATAATTATGAGTGACTTCAACTTCCCTAATGTGTGCTGGGAGACAAACTCAGCAAAGCAACAAGACTCATGCAACTTCCTGACCTACCTAGCTGATAACTTCCTTTTTCAAATGGTGGAGGAAGCTACAAGGGGCTCGGCCATACTAGACTTAATATTAACCAACAGGGAAGAATTGGTAGATGGGGTGAAGGTGGTGCAGACCTTAGGGGGAAGTGACCATGTCCTCTTTGAATTCCAGTTGCTGTGGGGGACCAAGGAAGTTCGTAGCCAGACTCTCATAGGTTAGATTTCCGTAGGGCCGACTTCAATGAACTGAGAGGCTTGATGAGAGTCATTCCGTGGGGGAGTGTGCTGGAAGGGAAAGGAGCGAGTGAAGGTTGGGCTCTTCTCAAACATGAGCTTTTGCAAGCTCAAGCCCTCACTATTCCAGCAAGACAGAAACATGGTAAGGGCTCCAAGAAACCAGTGTGGATGAACAGAGTGCTCCAGAATAAGCTAAGGGAGAAAAAGGAAATGTTCAGGAAATGGAGAAAAGGACAGACCTCTAAAGAGGAATATATGAGGGTTACTAGGTACTGCAGACCAGCCATCAGAGAAGCCAAAGCTCAGTATGAGCTGGATCTGGCCAGGGGGGCTCGCTACAACAAGAAAAACTTCTACAGATATATGAGAAGCAAACGCATGGTAAAAAAAGGCAATTGGACTGCTGTTGGGAGTGGAAGGAGAAACTCTGATGGAAGACAGAGAAAAAGCAGACAGGCTTAATGACATTTTTGCCTCTGTTTTCTCCCTGAAGAACTTGAGCCCATCAAGAGATGGTAGTAGACATGACAGGACACCTGGGCAGCTAGTTGACATTGACAGAGAGGTTGTGGAGGCACCTGGCTGCACTGGATGACTACAAATCCCCTGGGCTGGATGGTGTACACCCAAGAGTGCTCAAAGAACTTTCTAGAGAACTTGTAGAGCCTCTGTCCATCATCTTCAAGGCCTCCTGGAGGACTGGGGATGTGCCACAAGATTGGAGAAGAGCTAATGTTATCCCAATCTTTAAGAAAGGGAAGAAGGATGACCCGGGAAACTATAGGCCGGTCAGTCTGACTTTTGTTGCTGGGAAGATATTAGAGCAGATTTTAAAGGGTTCGATCTGCATCTGAAGGACCGCTTAGTGATCCGGGAAAGACAACATGGTTTTGTTCCCAACAGATCTTGTCAGACCAACCTGGTTTCCTTTCTTAATCGAGTGATGATGCGCTTACTGTATCGTGGTAATTCTCTCGACATTATTTACCTGGATTTCAGTAAAACTTTTGATAAGGTCCCCCATAACATTCTAATGGGCAAAGTGGAAAACTGCGCACTGGACTATAAGACAGTTCGGTGGATAGGGAACTGGTTAGAGGACCACATCCAAAGAGTGGTGGTCAATGTCATGTCATCAGATTGGAGGGAGGTGTCCAGTGGGGTGCCACAGTGCTTGGTTTTGGGCTTGGTACTTTTCAATATTTTTATCAATGATAGGGATGAAGGGGTAAATGGCCTACTCATTAAATTTGCTGATGATATCAAACTGGGAGGAGTGGAAAACACCCAAGAAGATAAAGTTAAAATTCAACAAGACCTGAATACTCTGGAGAAGTAGGCAGTTGTGAACAGGATGCAATTCAACATAGATAAGTGCCCAGTACTTCATCTGGGCCACAAAAATGTGAAGCACAAATACAGGATGGGGGATACAATTCTAGGTAGTAGTGTATGCGAAAGAGATCTTGGAGTACTAGTGGACTGTAAACTAAATATGAGCAGTCAGTGTGATGTGGTGGCAAAAAAGGCTAATTCACTCTTGGGTTGTATCAAAGGGGCCATAGCATCGAAATCGCAGGAGGTCATAGCCCCTCTCTATACTGCCTTGGTCAGGCTGCACCTGGAGTACTGTGTGCAGTTCTGGAGGCCTCACTTCAAAAAAGGATGTGGACAAAATTGAGAGGGTGCAGAAGAGAGCGACGAGAATGATCAAGGGTCTGGAGACAGCCCAAGGAAAGGCTGAGGGTCTTGGGAATGTTTAGTTTGGAGAAGAGGAGATTGAGGGGGGACATAATTGCTCTCTTTAAATATTTGAAAGGTGAGGGCAGGGAGCTGTTCCAGTTGGCAGCAGAGGGTAAGACCCGAAGCAACAGGCTTAAATTGCATGCACAAAGGTACTGACTGGACAGTAGGAAAAACTTTTTCACGGTCAGAGTAGTTCAAAGGTGGAATCAGCTGCCTAGGGAGGTGGTGAGCTCCCCTTCACTGGCAGTTTTCAAGAAGGGGTTGTATGAATCTTTGTCAGGGATGCTTTAGGCTCATCCTGCATTGAATTGGATTAGAAAGTCTGTATGGCCCCTCCCAAATCTGTGATTCTTTGATTCTGTGATTTATTATCTTTCCCAAACAATAAAGGAAGGTCTTTAAGGAGAAATCCTCAGTGACTTTTACAAGCTCAAAAAAGAAGAGCATCTGAAGCTCACTGGCTGCTAGACTCTCTCTTGGAAATACAGATGGGGGAGAGGGGCTCTGGCGCAGTGGTGGTAGAGCATCTCTTTAGCATGTAGAAGGTCCCAGGTTCAGTCCTGGCAACTCCAGTTGAAAAAGACCAGGCAGTTGGTGATATGAAAGACCTCTGTCTGAAAACCCCGAGAGTTGTTGCCAGTCTGAGCAGACAAGACTGATGTTGATTGCCCTAGGGACCAATACAGTTGAGAGCTGCTATAGCACAGTGGTTACGTAGTTTGGCTGCGAAGCAGCACCCTACTGGTTCAAATCCCACTAGTGCCATGAGCTCAGTAGGTGGCCTTGGGTAAGCCACTCCTCTCCGCACCAGCTCCCCAGCTATATTGTGAGGATTAATAACATTAACTTGTTCACCATTCAGGGTGGGTTGCTAATCTGTCTAGAAGAGAAGCGCAGTTGTTGTTGTTGTTGTTGTTATTATTATTCAAATTTCACACAACACAATCAGTAGTAAATAAAGATCGCATGTTATCATTGACTGGCCTTGCTGAGCTGATACAAGTTTCCACCAGAGACAGGTATCAGACAGGTATCGGTGTAATATGTATGCTGTTTCAAGTAATGCCGTCTTTTGCAGTTCTGTGTTATATCAGAAAGCTGCAGTTTTTCCATATAAGTTGCGAAGTTTTTTGAAATAGTTCCCAGTGCCCCAATGACAATGGGGACTACTGTTGCATTCTTCATCCATAGTCGAGTGGTTTCTATTGCCAGATCTCTATATTTAATCATTTTTTCTTGTTCTTTTTCTTCGACTCTGGCATCCCCTCAAATTGCAATGTCAATTATCCAAACTTTTCAATTTTCCGCAGCTGTTATGTCTGGTGTATTATGTTCAGGGCTTTTTTTCAGCTGGAACGTGGTGGAACGGAGTTCCGGAACCTCTTGAAAATGGTCACATGGCTGGTGGCCCTGCCCCTGATCTCCAGACAGAGGGGAGTTGAGATTGCCCTCCATGCCGTGGCGCGGAGGGCAATCTAAACTCCCCTCTGTCTGGAGATCAGGGGGCGGGGCCACCAGCCATGTGACCATTTTCTCCGAGGGCAACCCACTGAGTTCCACCACCTCTTTTCCCAGAAAAAAAGTCCTGATTATGTTCAAGGTGTCGATCAGTTTGTATTCTAAAATTCATGTTCCCATTAATTCTTTGATGCTGGCAGATTATACTTTTTACTCAATGACCAATGAATCAGCTTTGCAACCCTGTCGTGTCTAGCTTTGTAATCCATCTGTGCAATTTTGCTGCATTCACAAATAAGGTGGGACACAGTTTCATCTTTTTCCTGGCAAAGTCAACATTTTGGATTTTCACTGATTTTCTGAATATTTATTTTATTTATTTATTTTTTCAATTTATATACCGCCCATCCCAGGGGCTCTGGGCGGTGAACAGTTAAAATCGATAAAAACAAAAACTAAAATCTATATACAAATAATAAAACAAATTAGCAAGGTGCAGTGGTGGGGAGAACCCTCCCCCACCCCAAAGGTGGGAGGCCGACATGGCACCGCCCCCTTCAATCACCGAACGCCTTGCGGAACAGCTCTGTCTTACAGGCCCAGCGGAACGATAATATGTCCCGCTGGGCCTGGGTTTCCGTTGACAGAGCGTTCCACCAGGCTGGGGCCAGGACTGAAAAGGCCCTGGCCCTGGTTGAAGCGAGGTGGGCTTCCTTAGGGCCGGGGACCACAAGTAAATATTTATTCGCTGATCGAAGCAATCTCCGGGGAACGTACAGGGAGAGGCGGTCCCGAAGATATGCCGGTCCCAACCCGCTCAGGGCTTTAAAGGTAAGAACCAACACTTTGAACCTGATTCGGAATTCAACCGGAAGCCAGTGCAGCTGGCGCAGGACAGGTGTGATGTGTGACTGGTAAGGTATACCAGTCAGGACCCGTGCCGCCGCATTCTGGACCAGTTGTAGTTTCCGGATCAGGCCCAGGAGTAGCCCAGCGTAGAGTGAGTTATAGTAATCTAGCCTGGAGGTGACCGTTGCATGGATCACTGTAGCCAGGTCCTGGGGCGTCAGGTAGGGGGCAAGTTGCCTGATCTGACAATATTGGCTTTCATAACATTTGTTTGCAGTGCTTGTTCTTGTGCTGCGAAGATCAGACCTTCAGTTTCTTTCTTGATTGTACCCATCTTCAACCATGCCCAAGTTAGGCTGTTGTCACTTTTCCCCTCAATATTTTTTAGATGTTGCCCTTGTAAGGGTTTGTTCTTCCAGCCATTTAATCTATTAATCTGCTTTTTCTTGTATTCAGCCTTTTTTTCATTTGTTTTTAATATGTTCTCTGTTTTCACAGCCTGAAGTAATTTTTCTATACTTCTACTGATGTAATCATTCAGGCCTCTCTTTTCTTCTTCTACTACCTGATGTAATTGTAACAGTCCTCTTCCACCAATTTTTTGGGTAAATACAACCTGTCAACATCACTTTTCAGGTATAAAGAGTGATGCACGTTCACTAGTTTTCGTGTTTTTTGATCCAATTTTTCTAAATCTCTTTGAGTCCAATCTATTATTCCAGCTGGATAGTCGATCACTGGAATTGCCCATCTATTTATGGTCTTGATTGTATTTCCACCATTTAATTTTGACTTCAGATTTTTTCATACTCTCTCAATATATTCTTTCTGAGTCATTTCTTTTACTTTCACATGCAGGATGTTATCTAATTCTAATATTCCAAGATATTTATAATCTTCATTATTTGATAATGATTTCATAATGTCACCATTTCAAGTTCTATTCCATCAATATTTATTACTTTTCCACATTGCATGGAGAGTACTGCACATTTGTCTAAGCCAAATTTCATTTGAATATCATCACTGTACATTTTCACTATATTAAGCAATGATTCAAGTTCAGTGGGACTCTTTGCATACAATTTCAAATTATCCATGTACAGGAGATGGTTTATTTTTCCAGCCTGATCAGAAATATAATAGCCCATTTTTGTTTTCTCTAGGACCATTGTCAAGGGGATTAATGAGATGTTGAATAATAAAGGTGACAAGGAATCCCCTTGAAATATACCTCTTTTGATACAAACTTCCCCAATTTCTTCACCATAGGCCATTAGCATGGTTTTCCATTTTCACATATTTTCCTTAAGGAACAGCCTGATATTTTTCGCTAATTCCAAAAATTTCCAGGCAAGTATTAATCCAACTGTGTGGCAATGAATCAAATGCCTTTTTGTAGTCAATCCATGCCACATTCAAATTCGTTCTTCTTCTTCTTGAATTTTTCAGTTCCATTTTGTCTGTTAGCAGTTGATCTTTAGTGCCTCTTGACTTTTTAAAATTGCCGTTCTGCTCAACAGGGGATATATTGTTCTCCATTAAATAATCATATACTGATGTCGCTAATATCCTTGTGAAAAGTTTGAATGTTGTTGGAAGGCATGTGATTGAACGGTAGTTGCCAGGTTCATTGCCTTTTCCTTCATCCTTCACAATCAGAAATGTGCAGCCATTCTTCACTGTGAGCCATTCTTCACTGGTGGAATTTTGAAGCATTTCATTGAATTGCACAGCCATGCGTTGATGGAAAACTTGTTAGACGCTTTAACAGAAACCCATGCAATTCATCTGACCAGGTGTACTCCAGTTCTTCCCATTCGTCACTTTTCTAGCAACCTTTTCAGTTGTTATTACCACATCATTCATCCGTTTCCCTTTAAATTCTTTACTAATGCCTTTAATCCATGGGGCACTTCTGTTATGTTCTACTAGGCTTTCCAAATTTCTTGGCCAAAATTTCAGGGCATCTTCTTTATATGGGATGATGTTCTTCTGCACTGCATTTTCTTCCAGTGACTTATAGAATACTCACTGATTGCTTCGAAATTGCAAATTTTCTTTATACTGCTTTATTCATCCATCATATCTTTCTATTTTCTTTGCTGTTGCTGTTACCTGTTGTTTTAGTTCTTCTATAATTTCAGCAATTGTTTTCCTTTCCAAATCTTACCTTCGGTATAGCCTATCTTCTTATTTTTCAATTTTCCATCTTTCAGGTATTTCGGGTTACTGGTATCTCCACGTAGTTTATTAATCTTTTCAGTCAGATTTTCCATTTTGGCATGCCAGGCTTTCTCTTTTTTGGCAATTTGTAGCCAAGTTCTGTACATGAGTTGATTTATTTCTTTTAATATGTTGGTTGGAATTGTATTGATGACATCATTGAGTACATTCAGTAAAGTTTCCACTTGTTTTCTTCGTATTTGGTGAATTATAGGCAGTCTTTGTCACTCAATGCCTTGGTGGACATGACTCAAAATTTTTCCTTTCAGAACACTTTGCTGTTCATTCAGATGATGATGATGATGATGTATGAGTGCCAAGAGTTGTGTTTTGGGAGACCTGTGGGACCAAAGTCCAAGATTCTTCACAAAGGAACCCATTCTTTTGTTTCACCAAGTCAAGAAACCATCAAGAATGCAAAGTCTTTTGGGCCCCTGCTGAGCTGGAATGGATTTGAACCGACAACCCAAGGGGAATGTAATTTGTTAATACGTCAGTGGGCAAAAAAAAAAATAATCACAAAGTACCATCTGGCAGCAGCAATAACAGCTGTGTATGTATATTCATTCATCTATGTGTCATGGTTAGGGGCTCTCTTGCTTTTACAGCCCCTAGGGGGTCTAAAGAAATCAGTTCAATGGCAAAAGATTTTTAAAAGTCTCTTGTTTGCATGGAAACAAGCACGAACAGTTGTCTCTGGATTTCACCTATGAGTAGTTGGTCTTTGAGTAGAGAAGATTGATAAAGTATCTTAACTCTAGCGGGTGAAGCCACTGCCAAGCTCAGTAAAGTCTGGCCAGGGAAAAATTAAAATAGTGCTGATAAAAAAAAAAGAATCATCTCCCCATCCCCCTCCCATCCCCCAAATCCTATCCTAAATATTTCTTATTTCCCCTAATCTGCTTCTTCATCTTAAAGCTTTAGCTGGCATTTGGCATTGTAGAAAAATGGACTGAATCAGTTCTCAGTTGTACTATTTCTGGCTCAGAGCTCTTGCGAGACTGTGCCAAGAGATTCAAAACAATATGTTTGGAGAAGCTTCTTAAAATGAACTCTCTGAGATGTAATCTTTCCTTATGGCTACTGCAAGTCATTTAGCTTTTGTCAACCTGGAGCCTTGCAAGGAATGCTCCCATTTCCTCTTCAGGTTTCTGAAGGCATCCCAGTCCACCATACCAAGACTGTACTACTGAGCTGTATAGTCACTGTCAGGATCAGGCCTGTGCAAGGGAGTATTGGGGTGCTACAGGGGCCCAGGAGCTGTTCAAGGACCCAGCTGATATGAGCTCACCTATCACCCCATGTATGTGTAGGAGGGGGCAGTAGGGGAATGGCACAGCTGGCCAAGTCAGAATGGGGCAGTAGCACTAGCAGAATTGCTGGGCCCAGCTTGGCTTGGTTATAGCTGCCAGTAGCCCTCTGGGATTCTTTCCAGTAAGTTATGGGGCCAACCTGCCTCAAGCTTGTGAAGGACGAGATAGGCGAAGCTATTAATTGGCAGAGTAACCCAGGCCAATAGCAAAAGAATCGACCTGAAGGGAACTGGGAGGAATGACCAGGAAAGCCTGGGCATGCATGAAGTCAAAATAGGAGTGGAGCAAATGTACAACAGAGAAAATCGCAAAGGCTGACCTAGAAACATTTATCTGGCTCCAGGGACATCAGGAACCGAATGCCAGTTCTGGTGCACAAGTTGAGCCTGTGACTGTGACTGTTGAGTGGTTCAGCAACAGTAGGGGGGCCCAAGCTCTTAATCCCAAATTTGGGGTTCAAGGAGTCTGGAGCTTGGGGGCTGGATCAGAGTGCAGGACCAAAGAGGCAAAAAACAGAATATGAGGTCGGTGAGGCCAAGTTCCAGGAAGTCACACTGACTTAAGCCAGAGAAGAGCACTAAAGAGCCACATTGACTTAGAGTCTGTCTACATGATACTTCTTACACTAGGATGCTCAAGTGAAGGGAGATGCAATGTTAGCCGGGACATGTAGTTTAAAAAAACAGAACTGAAGGCTCTGTCAATTTCCCCTGTCTACAGGAGGGTAGTTTAAAAAGGCAGCTGGCAGAGATGCTCCTCAAAGGGTTTGTTAATTAGATGCAGTTAACAAACTCTATGAGGAGCAATCAGGTTCTGTCTATTCAAACTACCCTCCTGTGGAGAGGGGAAATTGACAGAACCTCCAGCTTTTAAACTACACCTCCCGTATAACATTGCATCTCCCATCAATTGAGCACCCTTGTGTAAGAAGTATTGTGTAAAGACACTGTCAGAGACGGCTCTCCACAAAGCAGCAAGTGGTTCTCACTGAGAAGACAGCTGGCAATCTGGGCTTTCTAGAGCCTGAAGCTTTGTGATTGGCTCCTTCAGTCATGTGCTAGAACTCAGTCATGTGATTCCAGACCAGGGAGAAAACTGCACCCCACTTGCTTTGTTATTTGTGAGTGGCAGCAACTAATTCTGTTGTGCAGGTTGTAAGCTGCTGCCGGGCATGATGGGGTCTTGATCCGAGGCCCACCCAGGTGTCTTGCAAGATGTCCAGCAAAACTTGGGGGTGCAGTGAAGAAATCTTTTCTCAAGAGAGGCAGGGAAAGTGTGTTTTACAGCTCAGAATCCTGAAGGTCTGTTCCCGGGGCCTGAAATGCAACCAGCAGAAGGTACTTTATTACATTATTATGAGAGCTGGATTGGTGGTGTGGTTCGAGTGTCAGACTGGAATCTGGGAGACCCAGGTTTGAATCCCCACTCTGCCATAGATGGCAGTCCTGGGCTAGTGACACAGTCTCGGCTGCATCTACCTCACAAAGTTGTTGTGTGCATAAAATGGAGGATAGAAGAATAATGTAAGCCGCTTGGGGTCCCCATTGGGGAGAAAGGAGGGGTATAAATGAAGTAAATACATAAAAAGACTGAGTAGAAACCCAGGTTCCCAGTTAAGGTTGCCAGGTCCAGCTTCGGGGATTTCTGGGGATTTGGGGGGTGGAGCCTGGAGAGGGCAGAGTTTGGGGAGGGGCCTCAGAATGGTATCAAGCAGGGGTGGGGAAACTTTTTTCTGCCAAGGGCCAATTGAGATATTTATAACATCATTCGCGGGCCAAACAAAATTATCAACTTAAAAATTAGCCTGCTATATTTGGTCAAACATTTAAGTAACTCACCCCTAATGTGATGGTTGGAACTGCTTCTCTTTGGTCATTTTCTCCTCACAGTAGTAAAAACTGGAGTGTCTGCTGGAAGCTACTTTGAGGGGCTACAAACTGACCTTGCCAATGTCCAATACCCACCAAGCGCACGAAGCAATAGGCACAGCATGATTGCTTCTGCGCCACATGTCCCACAGTACTGCTGCCGGGTCGGACCAGGAGGCGCAAGCGCACGAAGCAACAGTCTGATTGCTTCTGCACCGTGCATCCCGAGGCGCTGCCGCCGGGTCGAGGTGGATCGGGACGGGGGTGGAAGCGCACAAAGCAACAGGCACAGCCTGGTTGCTTCTGTGCTGCACGGCCCGTGGCGCTGGTGCCAGATCGGGGGGCATTGGGGGGCCAGCATGGACCACAGCGCCTCCTTCAGAGAGCTGTGCTCGAAGTGGCTGCTGGCTCCGCCTTAATGGCCGCGCAAGCCCTACGGGCCAGACCAAATGATTTTGCAGACCATAACCGGCCTGCGGGCCGGACATTCCCCACCCCTGCCATAAAGTCTACCTTCTAAAGCAGCCCTTTTCTCCAGGGGAACTGATCTCTGACACCTGGAGATCAGTTGTAATTCCAGGAGATCTCCAGCCACCACCTGGTGGTTGGCAACCCAATTCCTGGTGTTTGTATAAGACTTGGCCAGTGCAGAGGGCTTCATCCTGCCAACCGTCATAGTGGCTGAGGGTGCACATCTATGTTCTCTTCTGTGCTTGTAGAAGGCTGTGGGGTCTAAGCACACACAGACATGTTGAGTGATTTTCCATGTTGAGTGACTTTAGCCAGGTCACAGCCAACGCTTGCTGTTGACTTTCTGAGCCACATTCTCACCCACCTGTGCTCTTTCACAAGTTGTACCATAGTTTGAATGAAGGAGACTGTTTTGTTGAGAAAAGTGTCGGGGCCGGGGTCTCTGAAGGACCGTCTTCTCCCATGAATTTGCCCCTCAGTTTCAGTGGCCCTTTAGAGGTTAGGCAGTGGCTACTGGGAAGAGGGTCTTTTCAGTGGAGGCACCCCACTTGAAAACTTTCCTTCTAGACATGGTTGCCTGATGCCATCATTATTATCTTTCAGGTGGTAGGTGAAATCAGTGCTCTTCTCTCCCCCTGCCCTAGTTTTTTGACTGCTGGTTTGTCTGCTTTGGTTATTTTATTAATGGTTTAAATTTTTTATAATGTATTTTTGTTGTGTTTTTGACATTTGATTTGCAAGTTGCCTTGGTGGACACAGGGCATAAATGTCTCAATAAATTATTATCAAATAAATAATAAAGAAGCAAATCCATCAGCTGAAGTCTTGGAACTCTCATTCCTTACAAACCATATACAGTGTTCTGTGCAGAGTGTTAAAATGGTGTTTATAAAAACAAACGGGTATAGGGAGGGAGGGTCGGTTGATAAACTGTGATCAGGACCCTGGCAGAAGAATGAGCCCTGAAGAATGTTTGCCCAAATAACTAGACAGAGCAAGGTAATAAAGCTCCTTGCTGCTTCACAAAGGACTGGCTCTCACGGGGCTCAGGAAATCAGTCCCCGCTTCAAAACTCTCACCATCCATGAACTCATTAGGTGAGCTTTAGGCTAGCCACTGTTAACTCCAGCATCATACAAACAAATTCACCTGGCGGGGGGGATACTAATATGGCCATAGTGGAAAGTATAGCTTAAACAATGCCAAGAGCCACTATGGCCCCTCAAACAAAGATGGCATCAGCCCCCATCTACAAGATAGACCATGTCTGTGGCTATTATCCATTCAAGGGAAACTGGACTGCCAGGGTTCTGAACCCCAATTCCCCCTCAGCAGCCCAAGGTTAAGAAGTCACTCCCAAGTCACCCAAGTCACCATAGCCCTGTTTGCAAGTTCTACATACAATCTACATATGCACTTGATTTTTCTTTATAGGTGCTTTGAGTAATTTTCATAATTACTTTCCATGCATATGCAGCTGAATGTGTGATTTAAACCCTAATTTTATCCAAGCGCAGGTCCCTGGTTTCATTTGCAAAGTGAACGTGCATTTGCACAACGTGTGTATGCACGTACATGCAGAAAGTACATGAGTTCACTGTAACATGTGAACAGGGGTCATATACAGAAGATGGAGTAGTCATCACAGTTGTCTGCTTCCCATTGATCTTGGTGGTGGTGGTGGTGAGGGGGGGCGGAATAACAGCCACCCATGAGAGCACGTCAGCACGCAGCCATTTTTACCAATGACACTCTACACTGTACCATGGTGGTTCTCCAGCTTCCAAAGTAATTTGCTTCCAAATGATGAGCCAGAAAGCAGAAGTGACACCCCCCGCCCCCAACAGAGGCAACAGGCAGTCACCATTTCCTTGAGATGCAGGAATGCCTGTTCAAACAAAAGCCTACCTTTGATTAAAGTCCAGCTCACCAGGAAGACAGAAAGTAAGGTTGCCAAGTCTGGGTTGGAAAATTCCTGGGGATTTGGGGGGTGGAGCCTGGAGAGGGCAGGGTTTGGGGAGGGGAGGGACGTCAACAGAGTATAATGTCACAGAGTCCACCATCCAAGGCAGCCTTTTCTCCAGGGGAACTTATCTCTGTCACTTGGAAATCAGTTGTAATTCTGGGAGAGCTCCAGCCACCACCTGGAGACTGGCAGCCATAACAAAAGTGGGCCCAGCTAGAAAAGGTGAAGAAGGTATATGAGTGAAAAGGTCCAGTGGCGCTTCCTGGTCAGGCAAAGAACAAGGAGGATCAGGAATGTGGTGTTAGGAACTATCTTCCTTCTGGCTGAGGCCAAAACTCACACTGTCCTTCCTCACTTGCTCACTATAATTCTTATTCACATGGGCAGAAGTTATAGGCACTATAGAGGAGCCTGTGTCATTCACTGCTGTAGCACAGAGGTTCAGGGGTTAAGAATCCCACTGCTGCCATGGGCCTTGGGGAAGCCACTCCTCTCAGCCCCAGCTCCCCAGCTGTTGTTATGGAGAGAATCAGGGCTTTTTTTCAGCTGGAACGCGGGGGAACGGAGTTCCGGAACCTCTTGAAAATGGTCACATGGCTGGTGGCCCCGCCCCCTGATCTCCAGACAGAGGGGAGTTCAGATTGCCCTCTGCGCCGCTCGGCAGCGCGGAGGGCGATCTCAACTCCCCTCTGTCTGGAGATCAGGGGGCGGGGCCACCAGCCATATTGCCATTTTCTCCGAGGGCAACCCACTGAGTTCCAGTACCTCTTTTCCCAGAAAAAAAGCCCTGGGGATAATGATAACACTGTCTTTGTTCTCTGTCTAGAAGAGCAGTATATAAGCGCACTGTTATCAGGATAGACCACTGGATGGAGCATCAATTGTACGAACCACTTCTGTTGTCTCCTCTGGTGCATGTAAATGTGAGCATCTAATCAAGACAGACCCCTTGAAATCAAGATCTGTTCCTTTGGTGTTGGGCCAGTTCGTATCCAAGTACTGACATGGCTGAACTTGCCTTTCACTGAGCTGCCCAAGTCAGTTTTTGTTTTCCTTGGTCAGAATGGGTGACACTTCAGAAGGTTTAATATTTAAACATACAAGGGCCTAACTATACTTTACCTTGTCCTTGTGTCCACCACCATCCCTGAGTCCACCCCAGTCCTGTGGACCAGATGCGCACTATTCAGAGTAGAAGAAAATACGCAGTTTTCTTGAGGGTGCAGAATCCTGCTGCTGCTGCTGCTGCTGCTGCTGCTGCATTTTTGCATTAACAAAGACTGGGTGATCCAGTCATACCACAGTCATGGACAAAGCCAGAAATAGAAATCATCCAGAGAAGCAGCAGGAAGCCCCCTCTGCAAGATGGTACATTAGTTTCTTTCTTAGCCGATTCCTTTCACAAAGCAACAGGGGGTTATCTCATGACAGGTGTAGGAGCCCACCACATACTTGGGACATTTCTGCCCACTAGTGCAGAAGAGGCACCACTTGTCATAGCATCGCCATTTGGGTTCTTAGCTGAACTGTTTCAGGACTGGCCACAGAGCTTTCCTGTAGTTTGTGCTCTTGTTTCAGCTACCTAGCCTGGCTCAAAAGCTGCAGGGACTCACGAGCACCACCTGTCTGCTCAGCTGGCCCTCTGTCTCCTCAAGGCCCATGAAGATCTTTCCCACACACTCCACTCCTCTTCCAGCGCTCTGAATTACCCCTGTGGAAATTGGATGGGTTCTACAGGGGATGAGAGCAATGCAAATGAAAACAGACCTGAGGTTAGTTACCATAGTAAGCATAAAGATTTTTGATCCAGCTCCAAGAGCCAGTGGCGGGTGACCTTTCTCAGAACACCACCCAAGCACGTTTGAGCTGGAATTTTGCAAAACAAACATGAACTGCAGAGTCTTCTGTTCTCTCGCAACTGGTTTTTAATGGGCACTGCAACAAATATGCTCATGCCGACACCTTGGAGCCAAACTAGATGTGGCTGGAAGATCCATTCTTAGGATGTTTATTTAAAAGCACAGGAAAATCCAGTTGCAATCCAGTTCCCATGTGGGCTTGAGCAAAAGAACATTAGATGAACAACAATTACAGGCAGGGCTTTTTTTCAGCTGGAATGCGGTGGGATGGAGTTCCAGCCAGGGCCAGCCTGCCCACTGAGGCCAGCCCGGCAGCCGCCTCAGGCGCTAAGGTGCCAGAGGGGGCGCCTGCCCAGGGGCAGGGGCATGCACCATGGAGCTCAATTGCCCTGCGCTGCTGTGCCCTGCCAGGAGCGTGTGCTGGTGGCAGCAGCGCGGGACCACTAAGCGGGCAGCCTCCCAGCCCTCCCACCCAGTTGCTCTGTGCTGCTGCCACTGCCGCCGCCAGCACACAGCTGCGGGCCAAGTACAGCAGGAGGCCATGGGGGCACACAGAGCATCTGAGCTGGAGAACTGGGAGGATGCACGTCGCCATGCACCACCCTGGCCACCTGCCGCACCTGGCCCGCAGCTGCTGTGCTTGGCCAGGAGCGCGTGCTGGCGGCAGCAGTGTGGGGCAGTTGAACGGGCAGCCTCCCGTTCAGTTGCTCTGTGGGCCAGGTGCAGCCAGCAGCCGGAGCGGCTGGCTGCACCTGGCCCACAGAGCAACTGAACGGGAGGGCTGGAAGCCCCCACACGTGCGCACCCAGCTCTGCCTGATGACATCACACGCAGTGATGTCATCATACAGTCCGGCGCACACACATGTGCATGTGCACGCAGTGGCATCCTTTAATCTGCCTCAGGTGCCAGTGACGCTAGAGCCGGCCCTGGTTCCAGCACCTCTTGAAAATGGTCACATGGCCAGTGGCCCCACCCCCTGATCTCCAGACAGAGGGGAGTGTAGATCACCCTCCGCACCACACAGCGCGGAAGGCAATCTAAACTCCCCTCTGTCTGGAGATCAGGGGGTGGGGCCACTGGCCATGTGACCATTTTCGCTGAGGGCGATTTAAACTTTTAAAAACTCCCCCCTTGTTCCAGCTGACCGAAAGTGACAGTCGTGCAATCCTGAGTTCCACCACCTCTTTTCCCAGAAAAAAAGCCCTGATTACAGGTAAGTGCAACCCTTTCTTCCCTTTTCCTCTTGGCTGTTTATCAGAAATGGCCCTCCTGCAGCATGCAGCTGTGGGCGGGGAAAAGTCAGGTGCAAGAGGCCTTTTCCCATCTATCAAGTCAGCAAGGAGAATTCCCACTTGGGAGAGGAGCATGTGGAGTAGGGTGAGGGTTAAGCTCCTCCTTCCCAGCACCATGGCCCTGATCCATATTGTCTCCTGGCTGCTTTTTGTAGCTCTATTACACACTTGGGAATCTGGACCCAAATTCCCACCATCACATGTGGTTGGGTTCTCAGCTTAGGGGAAGGCAGCATCGCATCAAAGCATGGGATACATCAAGCATGGAATACATGCATATGAGACACACACACAGATAGATAATGAGTGGGATGAGGTGTGTCTGCTGCTGGCCCTTTCTGAAGGGGAGCAGCTGCCTCAGGCCACACGCATCAACTATGACAATCAATGCTCCTTTTCAATGTTTGAAATGAAGATCCTTTTGCATAGATAGCTGGCTGACAGCTGGGTGCTGATTACAGCCACACCAGCAATCATGCAGGTGAGATGCTTGAAAGCTTTACCTTCCCCAAGGCCTTAGTTTTCCAGTCTCTGGGTTCGTTCTGGGGTGTACCCATGCTCAAGTCGTGAATTCCAGACTCAGCTTAAATAAAATTGTGCATGTATCAGGATTCTGTGCTGTCCACATGCTTCCAATTTGCTGGCGGAATAGGGGAATGCATGTATTTCACATACATAGATGCACAAACCGGAACCCTGGAAAATCCAGTGGTCAATGTGCATGTGCTGAAGCTGTGTGGCAACGGACCATGTCAGGAGGATCTGTGCGCAGTTGCCAACATCCGAGTATGTCTGAGGGTACCATCTGAAAAGGGCTAAACTCTTTTGACATACTACATTACTCAGTTTGGAAGGTAAAAATGAAGTTTGTTTATTCTTAAGACTGCATGTATAAAATCTTGCAAAAACAGTGACATGGAGAAAGGCTGTTGTGAGAAGGCAAAGATAATACAGATGGACATTCATGTTCTCAGAGTCTTAAAGGGGGCCTGCTTGACGGAGCATTGGATTTCAGACCAGGGAAGTCCAGGTTCCAATCCCTGTTCAACTATGAAGTTTTATTTGGCGTCTCTCAGCTGTGTCCACCTCATTGGATGGTCTGACATCAAAGGGGATGGTGGCAGATGTTGCCCCAACTGAACTCTTTTGGAGCAAGAGCATAATGCAAATGCAGTGGGTCTGAGTTAACATGTGGATTTGATTTATATTTAGCAACCAAAACTTTTATTTTGAAAAGCATGCTGTTTTAATGTTTTATTTTTTTTAAAATCCTAACACCCCATAGTACTCTGACCTGGATAGCCCAGGTAAGCCTGATCTCATCAGATCTGAGAAGCTAAGCAGGGTCAGCCTTGGTTAGTAATTGGATGGGAGACCTCCAACGAAGATCATGGTTGCACAGGCAGGCAATGGCAAACCACCTCAGTTAGTTTTTTGCCATAAACACTCTACCAGGAGTAGAGTCAGCTCTCAAGTCAGCTATGACTTGAGAGCACTCTCCACCCCCACCCCCCCATAGTAGCTGAACTTGATTGTCAGTCCCTGGCAATTAGGTCCCCCAAGTGTTCTCCACAGTTAACACGCAGGTGTTCCAGTTATAGTAACTTTATTAGAACAGAACAGAACAAAAAATACAAGAATACAGATATAGTTACATAGATATAAATAAAATTACTATAAAATGCATTTTGCCTAAAATGTAAACATTAAACAACATTAAAACCGAACGGTTTCTAATCTATGTCAGGTGTTTACTCTCCTGGATACCACATTTGCCCTTATTTTCCTAGCAGCCAGGGCATAGAGGGCCATCCTATTCGAAATAAAAGGGTCTATATCTGAAAGAATAAAATTTATCAAAGTCAAGGCAGAAGATGGAGACTAGATAAAATATTCGTGAGAAATTTCCCCCTTGGTTCCTGGTATAAGGGACAATTTTAAACATAGTGTGGTAAGTCCTCAATTGAGGTTCCACAGACACATATCCGCTGATGGATGGGGGTTTTTTGGAATTGCCAGAGTAGCATCTCAGTTGGCATAGACTGGAAGTGTAATGACATAAATGCTACCCTAAGCTTATAGACTGTGATATCAGTCAGATAACATGCTCTAATGTGGTCTTTTTTGATGGTTTTATACCATGGGGCAAATTTTGTTTTCCTGATTAAAAAATTGTCAATTAGGTCATCCTCTTTGTATATCCATTCCCTTAAGTCAACAAACTTTATTAAGAGATCCATTCAGTACAAGGTGCATAGACAATGAGAATTGGCAGAAGCGACATAGATAGGGCTAGCAGTGTTAGTTATAGGGCATATTCCCACCTTAACCTGGAGGGGGGGTGTTGGAGTGAAACATTATTTAGAGCAAGCAGTGAGAAAGATGGACTTATCTTTAGTTCTCAGGAAGAGCACACCTCAAGCCAGCTTCGGCTGGCGGTCAAGGACACTAGCTCAGCGGAAGGAGAAAGAGAAAGTAAACACTGCAAGATAACCCACTGGCACAGAACAATCAAGAACTTCCCCCACTCTCAGGAGCCAGAGGCAGAACCCACGTACATTCATGGCAGATATGCAGGAGGCATATATGACATTGATTAAAGAGGAAATGCAAGGGGCAGACAATTGGATTTAAACATTTGTGTATGTAATAAATTGAATCACATCAGTAATTGAGAGACACTTCCTACATATATTTTGGCTATTTCTGATTACTAAAAAAAATTGTAAAGTCATCCTTCAATCAACTGGAGACATTGCTTATATTTTTCCTTTAGAATATTCTCAGTGCAATCCTATGCAGACTTGCTCCAGTTTAATTCCATTGATTTCAGTGGGTTTAGACTAGAGTAACTGCATAGGATCGCACTGTTTGTTGCATTTCTTGAGACAGTCAGATATTTCAGTTTCAGAATTTATTGAGCATTGTAAATTATATTGGACAAAACAGACCCGCCCTTCAGTATCTGGATGATTCTGAAGGGTGTAGCACAGTCCCTCAGTGACAAATTTAACAAATGATATAAGAGCAATTATGTTAAAAAAACCAATGATGTCATCTTACAAACTGATAAAATAATTGAAAAATGGATTTTATTGCAATTTGAAATTAAAAATCCAAAATATTCTTTACACCACACTGGCTCTTCATTTATTTTCCTCTATATTTTAAGTCTCTTCTTGGCATTATTTTTCTGTTTTAACACAGCAGGGAGAGTGTTCCTTTTCTGTGTCAGTGTTTATATTCTTGGTATTTATGTTGTATTTTTCTAGATTTTCCTATAACAACATTGTTTTCTTTTCTAAAAGCCAGACTGGTGTGATGGTTTGCGATGGAGAGCACCAGGGTGAAATCCCAGCTTGCCAAGAAACTTCCCGGGTAACCTTGGAGCAGTCACTTCTCAGTCAACCAGCAAGAGTGGAACTAGATACATAATCTTTAGAAAATGAACAGCAGGATTTGAGTCTAATGGCACCTTCAAGACCAGCAAGATTTTCAGAGTAAGCTTTTGAGTGTAAAGGTCCATTCTGCAGACTAGTTCGGTGTAGTGGTTAAGAGCCACAGGAGAACTGGGTTTGATTCCTCTCTCCTCCACTTGTAGCCAGCTAGGTGACCTTGGGTCAGTCAAAGCTCTCTCAGAGCTCTCTCCGCCCCACCCACCTCACAGGGTGATTGTTGCAGGGATAAGCATAACACACTTTGTAAACCGCTCTGAATGGGTGTTAATTTTCCTGAAGAGTGGTATATTTGTTGTTGTTATGCTGTCTGAAGAAGAGAGCTCTGACTGGCAAAAGCTGAACTCTGATATTTTGCTGATTTCTAAGGTGCCACTGGCACCTTAGAATCCTGCTGTGTTCTACTGCAAACCACCAAAGCTACTCACCTAAAAAGATTTTAGAAAATGATTATGACCTTCTCCAGATACCTACTCAAGCTAGCTCACAATTCAGAGCAGAGAGAAGAACGCGACCGCCTGCCTTTCTTCTAAAACTGTTGCCCCCTCCCTCCTCCATTTACTCCTTCCACCCACCACCCGCTGAGGGAGGTTAGGCTGAAAGAACGACTAGCCCGAGGTCGCCCAGCAAGTTTCTGTAGTCGAGGGCGTCGAGTCCCAGATCCTGGTCCCCCGCCCGAACGACGTCATACGGTCTCACCTCCCTAACGCTTAGAAGGCAAACAGTTAACTCCAGCTTTGAAATTGACTAGCATCGTAGCCATTCATTACATTACATTGACTTTATAAAAGAATGCCGTTTAGAGACGGAAAAGTAGTCTTGCATTACAGATGGGCGGTTGTTGCTGTTTTTGTTTGTCTGTCGCCCCTCACTGTAGCCTTTGCAGAGCCCCCAGGGCAGCAGCCCGGCGCTTTCCGGAGCCAAGCCCTGCTTGGAGATGGCCGCCGCCCGCCTCGGCAGCCTCTCCAGGAAAGCGCGCCGTTTGCGCCTCCGCGCCGCGCGCCCAGGATCGCGCCCCTCCTCGCCTCTCGCCGGGCGCATCGGAAGCAGCCGGGGGAGGGCCGGCCTGGCTCCGCCCCGCGCCTCCGACTGGCCCTGCCCGGCCGCCCCTAGGCCCGCCCCTCGCGGCTGCGGGAGGGGCTTGTTCCGTGCCGGGGGCGGCCAGCCGGGAGCCCAGGAGGGGCGCGCAAGTTTCCTCCCGCGGCGGCGTGCGGAGATCCCCGGGCGCGCCGGCGGAGGCGGGTGAGTGTCGCTGGCGGCTAGAGCGGCGCCGGCTCGGCTCGGCTCGGCTCAGCTCTTCCCTTCCCCGCCCAGCTCTCGGCCTCCTCGGACGGGAGGGGGAGGGGGAGGGGGAGGCCCGGCTGGCTGGCTGCTCCGGGGCGTGCAAAGCGCCCCCCTCCCGCCCTTTGTCTCGGGGCGCCCGGGTGTGCGCACGCAGGAGGCCCCGCGCCTTCCTTTCTGCCGCGGTCCATCGCGGGGTTGGGGCGGCGAACCGGGCAGCCCGCCCCGCCCCTCCCCGGGCTGCGTTGCCCCCTGCCAGCCCGGCGGCGCCCTTCCCTCCGCCTCCCCCCGCAGCCCCCATGGGTAGGCCGGGCGTCTGGCAGCTCGGGGCGCGGCGGCGGCGGCTGGAGCCCCCTGCGGAGCCCCTTGGCAGCCCGGCCGGCGCCTCGATGCCCATCCGCCCCGCGCTCTCCGCCGCCCCTCCGCTGGCCCCTCTCCGGTTGGGGGGCACCGGGGCTCTGCAGCTCCCCTCGGAGCGCCTTTGTGTGCGCCGCCCGCGCCTGGCGGTTCCCTAAGCGTGCGCCTCGACCTGCTGTTTCCAGCGGAGTGGCCATATTGAGGGTGCTGCAGGGAAACAAACCGGGCCCTTCAGGCCTGCGAAGGAGACGCGCCTCGCTGCAAGCGCAGGTGCCCCCCGCCCCGGTCCCGCCCTGAGAGCCAGGACTTCGTGTGTATTAGTTGGACTTTTAACTTGGTATTGTAATGTCTGTTGGATAAGTGTAATGCACTGAACTGATTGGCTCCTGCTGAGGAAAGGCTTCCTCGCAAAACTGGGCCGGTAGCCAAGTGGGTTCTGGATCAGATCGCGCCTGAATCCTCCCTAGAAGCCAAAATGCTGAAACTGAGGCTGCGCTCCTTTGGTCACATAATGAGAGTCAGGACTGGCTGGAAAAGGCAATAATGCTGGGAAAAGTTGAGGAAGACCCACCGTGAGATTGCTGGACTCAGTCAAGGAAGCCACAGCCTCCAGCTGAGCAAGGTGCCAGTGAGGGGACACTTTGGAGGCCCCTCATTTGCAAGGGTGCCTTAAGTCAGAAGGGACAACAGAACATGGTGTTGAGTGCTGGTGGACAGTGCCCCCAAGTCATAGCTGACTCATGGTGACCCCCCCCCGGTAGGGGGTTTTCATGGCAAGAGACAGAGGTGATTGGCGGTTGCCTGCCTCTGCAACCCTGATCTTCGCTGGAGGTCTCCCATCCTGTTGCTATCCAAGGCCGACCCTGCTTAGCTTCTGAGATCTGAGGAGATCAGGCTCACCTGACTAAGGAGAAGGTGTGAAATGGCACTTCAGGGCCCAGGTGACTAACCCTAACCCTAACCCAAGAGTAACCTGCCTCTTGGCTGTGTGGCCCATTACCCCGCCCCAGCCCCAGCCCAGACCTTTTTGGGTGAGAGGGCCTGGAGTGCCAGAATCTAGGTAGCCAAATGTATTTGGATATTTAAGTGTAAACCTATTTACTAATTTGTTTAGTTACTTAATACATTAAATTGATAACATTTAATTTTAATTGCCTAACCCTTGTCTGGCAGCCTACTGCACTCACTGGCCAAAACACTGGAAGGTAGGAGCACGTTTAATTAGCATTAAACAATTAAGCAGATGCATGGAGTGTGTATTATCCTTATATTTCATTAAGGTTTAGATCCTAACTGACATAAAGAAATAAATGGAAGCTGAGCATCCAAGAAAGAGCTCCAGGGCTCTGTAGCGTCGCTCTTGCTTTCTCCCCTCTTTTGAGTCCTAACCATTTTCTGGTCTGGCGTTTGGTACTTGCAGAAGCTGAGTTTCACAACTTCAGCATTTCAAGCATGCTGGGAAAGTCTGAAGATTTTTTGAAGAGATCCCCAAATGGTAACAGGTAGCAACCTCAGATTAGTGTTTCTGTCTGCTGTTGCTTCCTGCTTGGAGACCCTGTAGCTCTCCAAGACCCTCCTTGGAGGCCACAGGCATTGAACCTGGGCTCTGATGCGTGCCAAGTATGTGCTGTGCCACTTACCTGTCGCTCTCGCTGTGTATTATTTTGACTGTGGTCAAATATTCCAGGAAGGCAAGGAATGTGCTCACATAAGCGGCAACCCAGCTTTTAAATGGCAGCTGGGTGCCGGTGAGCAAAGACAGGAGATTCAGTGACGTCGGCATGAATCTGGGTGCACATGTTACATTTAGGACTAACCACAGCCACCTTGCATAACTAACTTCTGAACTTTTCAAAGATGCAGGACTATTGCAGTAAACAAAATATATTAATGATGAAAGAAGGAAGGCAGAAAGCAAGCGGTTTTACTAAGTATTGGATGTGTTATGGTGGGTGTTTGACCAGCAGTAAAAAACAAAAGATTTGATTAATTGACTAGTCAAATATTTTTAAAATAAGGCCTTTATTAGAACAGCATAAAAGATAACAAAAGGCCTACAGAAACAAACAGTCTAACTTATTTCCAGTATATGAGCTTTCTAGAGTCAAAGAGCTCTCGAAAACTCATACGCTGGAAATCTACTTGCTGCCGCTCTTCTGCTATAGACCAATACGGCTATCCACCTGAAACAGCCTAACCTATTGTGAAACAAACTTTTCAGAAAGTTGTAATAAGTTAAAACTTAACAGTGTCAGCTATTTAGGGTTTTTCCCCCCTGGAACACCACTGTTAGTTATAAGTTACAACATTTTAAAAAATAGTAATAAAGTGTAAATAAAGCAAAATAACAGCAACTTTTTCTTTATAGCCAGTTTTTAAAGGTAGTTGTGCTGGCAGAGCCGGTTGTTGCTGTTTGAAGATGCCCGGAGTTCAGCCGGGGGTTGGCAAGAGCTGCTTTCTGAGGCTTTAGTACGCACCTTTGTGTGACGGGAACTTCCGCCGTGTTTGGGGTCCCTAAAAGGCACTTGGGGTGGGCAGTTGATTGGCAGAGGGAGATAACAACAACAACATTTGATTTATATACCGCCCTTCAGGATGACTTAACACCCACTCAGAGCGGTTTACAAAGTATGTTACTATTATCCCCACAACAATCACTCTGTGAGGTGGGTAGGACTGAGAGAGCTCCAGAGAACTGTGACTAGCCTAAGGTCATGCAGCTGGCTTCAAGTGGAGGGGGTGGGGAATTGAACCTGGCTCTCCAGATTAGAGTCCTGCACTTTCAACCACTACACCAAACTGGCTCTCACGATGTGGATCGTGTCTAAGTCACTGCGGAAGGGAGAGGGCAACTCTCACATCCTGCACCTTTACTCCCAGCTTAAAATGGTTGCCCCTGCTTTTATCCCATGTAGGCAAAAAACAACAACAACAACATGTCCCCCCCCCTACAGCAATCAAAGGAGCAGGGAGAAAAGAATCCATGATTAGAGCTGCCCATGTTTTGGGGTTAACGTCTTAACGGGCAGCCATGGGGGACCCATTTGTCAGGCAACTATTGCAGGGCCAAGGGGCCAGAGACCTTCATTCTTGCTAAGGGGTGCCACTATAGTGGAATCAAAACAGAAAGCTGTCTCTTAAAGCATTAACGTTATTGGCTTGAGGGTATGTTTTACAATATTTGACTATGGCTCAGATAATAGGCAGTTGGTATGAACAGTCCATTTGACTAGTGTGTCAGCTCAAGGACACTCTTTGTTAACTGTTCGAGAAACATACAGAAATTAATACCTTGCATATATTCAGACCTTCATTTCTAGAATCTCAAGTATAGAAGCTTGATGAAAATTGGTTCTTTTTCTCTTTTAGGCAAAAAGTGCCAACATGTTAAGGTGGTTGCAGGGTAATGCAAATGTGTGAGAGCTAGTAACTTGTGTGGTCTTATTTGCATGGCAGAGTAAGATGAACTTGAAGAACAAATGTCTATTTAACGTGGCACAATAGATAACCTGCAGAATTTGAGTCCAGTGGCACCCAAGAGACCAACAAGATTCTGAAGAAGGAAGCTCTGACTCTTGAAAGCTTATACGCTGAAAATCCTGTTGGTCTCCTAGGTGCCACTGAACTCAAATCGTAGAATCACAGAGTTGGAAGGGGCCTTACAGACCATCTAGTCCAACCCCCAGCCCAGTGCAGGAACACCCTAAAGCATCCCTGACAAATATTCATCCAGCTGCCATGAGGGGAGAACCCACCACATCCCTAGGCAGCCGATTCCACTGCTAAATTACTCTTAACATGAAGTTTTTCCTAATGTCCAGCTGATACCGTCCTGCCTGTAGTTTAAATCCATTGTTTCAAGTCCTACCCTCTGTTGCCAACAGGAACAGCTCCCTTCCCTCTTAAGTGACAGCCTTTAAATACTTCAAAAAGCAATCATGTCTCTCCTCAACTTCCTCGTCTCCAAACTGAACTTTCCCAGGTCCCTCAGTCTTTCTTTGTAGGGCTTGGTCTCCAGGCCCCTGATCATCCTGGTTGCTCTCCTCTGTACCCGTTCCAGTTTGTCCACATCCTGTTTGAAGTGAGGCCTCCAGAACTGCACACAATACTCCAGGTGGGGCCTGACCCATGTGGTATATAGTGGGATAATGACATCCTGTGAGTTGGATATTATGTCTTTGTTAGTACATCCCAAGATTGTGTTTGCCTTTTTTGCTGCTGCATCACTCTGACTACTCCTATTTAGCTTCGTATCCACCCGTATCCCAAGATCTTGTTCACACATATTGCTCCCCAGAAAGTGTATCCCTCATCAGTATGATGCTTTGCATTTTTGTTACCCAAATGAAGAACCTGGCACATCCATGTTAAATTGCATCTAATTTAAATTGGCCCCTTTTCCAGTATATTCAGATCTTGTTGAATTCTATCCCTGTCTCCAAGGATGTTTGCTACTCCTCCCAGTTTGGTGTCACCTGTAAATTTACTGAGTAACCCCTTCACACCCTCATCCAGATCATAAATATTGAAAAGTACTGGGCCCAGAACCGAGCCCTTGGCACTCCAGTGGACACCTCCTTCCACTCAGACATGATGCCATTGACAACTGCTCTTTGGTTGCAGTTATCCAGCCAGTTCCCTTTTCATCTAACCATCCTAGAGTCAGGTCCACCAGTTTACCCATCAGAACATAATGAGAAATTTTGTCAGAAGCTTTACTGAGATACAGATAAACTACATTGACAGCGTTCCCGCAATCCAGTAAACTTGTCACTCGATCATAGAAGGAAATGAGGTTGGTCTGGCAGGACCTGTTGGGGACAAATCCCTGCTGCCTTCCCCATATCACCATGTTGTCTGCCAGATGCTTGCAGACTGACACCTTGCCTAAACCCATCTCTAGGTGGGCCTGTTCTCTCCTTCAGGCAGAAAACCGAGGCAAAATAAGCACTGAGCCTTCTCTCTGTCCTCTGTTAGAGTCTCTCCATTTTCACCCAGCAACTGGGGTATCACACTCTTCACCTTCTGTTTGCTCCTCATGTATCTGAAGAACGTCTTTTTGTTGTGATGAGTCCCCCTGGCCAGTCTCAGCTCATTCTGAGCTTTGGCCTCTCTGACAGCTGCCCGACAGTGCCTAACTACCCCTAGATACTCAGCCTTTGGATGCATTTCCTTCCCTCCATTTCTTGAACATCTCCTTTTTCTTCTTTAGCTCATCACAGAGGTCTCTGTTCATCTACATTGACTTCTTAGATCCTCTACCACATTTCCGTCTTGCTGGAATGGTAGCAGCTTGAGCCTGCAAGAGCTCTTCTTTTAGGACAGCCCATCCTTCACTCACTCCTTTACCTTCCAGCATTCTTGTCCATGGAAGAACTCTCATTATATCTCCAAGTTTATTAAAGTTTGCCCTACTAAAATCTAACCTGCTCATTTGGCTACAAACTCCCTTGATACCCCACAGCAAAAGCAATTCTAGGAGGATGTGATCACGTCTCCCTAAGGTTCCCACCCCCTTTACCCCATCAACCCACTCTTTCTCGTTGGTCAGTATCAAGTCCAGTATGGCCGAGCCCCTCGTCGTTTCCTCCACCATTTGAGAAATCCTGCTGTTCTACTGCAGACTAACATGGCTAACCACCTAAACAACTCTAATAAATACCTGTATTTTTTTCTTTACCTGCTGCACTTTATGGGAAAAATCCAACTGCTAAAATAATGAGTTGAATCCATTAATTGATAAGATTTCTCCTCTGAGGACAGACTAATGACCAGAAAGTATTGTAGATCAAAAAGTCAGATTCAGAACTTTGGTTGTGTTCAGTTTTAGATTTATTATATAATTAATAATGCTGTGCGTAATTAATTAAGACTTCTTTAATTAGCTACTAGCTCTGTAAAGGTAAAGGTGTGCAAGCACACCTGTGCAAGCACCGAGACATTACTGACCCATACGGGGACGTCGCATCATGACATTTTCTTGGCAGACTTTTAAATAATATAATTTTTAAAACATGGTTTTGAAAACCACTAATTTTTTTCTTTTATATGCTTTTAAATATACTCTGCTAGGTATACTTTCAAGTGTTTTAATTTTAAACCTAATTTATAACAGTTTGGGCTCTCCACGTTGTAAACAAAAGGCGAGAATTGTTTTGACTATCACTATCGTACCTTTTTATGTTTGTATAAGTGGTGATTTATCTCCATAGTTAAAATTTACAGCGTGAACATTAAGCTGACCTAGATAAGCCTAAGACCTTTAACTTCAGTGTATTTACGGGCACCTAAGTCTGAGTAGGGTTAGGCTGTTAGATTAATTGATTCATCAAAACAATGAATTAACTTGGGTTTTTATAAATATAAGATGTGCCACCCCATAACTGCACTAAATGAATACTTCAGATTTTATCCTCACTTTAACATTCAAATGAAGAACCATGGCTGAAATTCTTGCTCATATCAGTTGACCCAGAACTGACTGGTAGATTCATGTGAATTTACTCAAACACGGACCCCTTCACTTGTACAGTGAGGAGTACAGGGATAAGTTTTACAGAAAACGGAGTGTGTGGGGGTGTGGGTAAGGAGAACTAAGACCCCCCCTCCTCCCTTTCCTTGCTGTGTTTGGTTTTTTAAAGCCCCCCCCCCCAGCTCATCTCATTTCAAGGTCAGACAGGGAGAGAACGGTTCTAGCCATGAAAGGCAGGGGGGTAGGGTTTAGATCTCCTCACTCTTATGCTCCATTTTCTTTTTAAATACGGTCGTCCCTTTGTCGTGAATGGAAGGACATGAGGGTAACTACATCTGGATTCTCCCAGCCTGTCCCACTTGCCCCAAACCCTGGCAGATCCCAGACCCAGCTATGCTTTCCCTCAGCAACAGTGCTGAAAATCTTCTGAAGCTAGCTGTAATTTTAATGCTGTTACTAACTGGTTTGCCCCCAAACCTAGGTCTTCACAGCAAACTGCCCATGCTGGCGCTGCAGATTTTTCCTGTGTGTGATAGGATGAGCTCATTGATTTAGAATTTGTGTATGTGGCTGGGAGCAATCGCTGAGGTAATCAGCTGGAAAGGCTGCTCTCTTGTGACCCGAGGAAGCTTCGGCCCACGTGAGAGTGAGCGATTTGATGGGTTGTGGTAGGTTGCTTACAGAAAGAATGCAGTGCCTCTCAGTCCTAAGGCACGATAATACCCTCATAGAATCATAGAGTTGGAAGGGGCCATACAGGGGGCCATCTAGTCCAACCCCCTGCCCAGTGCAGGATCAGCCTAAAGCATCTCTGACAAGTATTCATCCAGCCTCATCTTGAAAACTGCCAGTGAGGGGGAGCTCACCACCTCCCTAGGCAGCTGATTCCACTTTTGAACTACTCTGACCGTGAAAAAGTTTTTCCTAATATCCAGCCGGTACCTTTGTGCATGTAGTTTTAGCCCATTGCTTCGCGTCCTACCCTCTGCTGCCAACTGGAACAGCTCTTTGCCCTCCTCCAAATGACAGCCTTTCAAATATTTAAAGAGAGCAATCATGTCCCCCCTCAACCTCCTCCAAACTAAACATTCCCAAGGCCCTCAGCCTTTCCTCGTAGGGCTCAGTCTCCAGACCCCTGATCATTCTTGTCGCTCTCCTCTGCACCCTCTCGATTTTGGCCACATCCTTTTTGAAGTGAGGCCTCCAGAACTGCACACAATACTCCAGGTGTGGCCTGACCAAGGCAGTATAGAGAGGGGCTATGACCTCCTGCGATTTCAATGCTATGGCCCTTTTGATACAACCCAGGATTGAATTAGGCTTTTTTGCCACCGCATCACACTGACTGCTCATATTCAGTTTACAGTCCACTCTTACCCCAAGATCTCTTTCACATATACTACTGCCCAGAAGTGTATCCCCCATCCAGTATTTGTGCTTCCCATTTTTGTGGCCCAGATGTAATACTGTGCACTTGTCTTTGTTGAATTGCATCCTATTCACAGCTGCCCACTTCTCCAGAGTATTCAGGTCTTGTTGAATTTTAATTCTATCTTCTTGGGTGTTTGCTACCGCTCCCAATTTGATATCATCAGCAAATTTAATGAGCAGCCCTTCCACTCCTTCATCCAGGTCATTGATAAAAATATTGAAAAGTACCGGGCCCAAAACCGAGCCCTGAGGCACCCCACTGGACACCTCCCTCCAATCTGATGAAACGCCGTTGACCACCACTCTTTGGGTGCGGTCCTCCAACCAGTTCCCTATCCACCGACCACCCTGAACATGTTCCTCACAGGCAAAGCCTTCATCTCACAGCTTCCAGGGAATGAAGCTGGTGAGGTAATCCTGTGTTTTCCCGGAAATCCAGCCATGAGTGGGGAAAAAAGAAATTGTTTTGCTTCCCATGTCAGGCCTTTGCTGTGTGATTCATCTGGATGCCACCCAGTGGTATGTGCAAAAGCTTAGAATAGGATGGTAAAACTTGTTGCCCCTTCCATATCATGCTGAATGTAGCCCCCCCAGTTATATATGGTGGTTGACCACTAAACCTTGTGGTTACCAGGCCTTGCAAAATGAGTGATGTGGTTGCAAATGCAGTTGCCGATGAACTGTTTTTGGTCTTGTTTGTGCAAACCTGGTGTAAAACAGTCCACATTTCTCTGTTTTCTAACTGCTATAGTTTAAGAATACATCATGTCAACAGGTAGCTGGTTAGCAAATGATGGGTGAATGTGAATTGGAAGCAAATGAGCTCCAACAGTTTGGCAATGTTGGGAAGTAAATTTTACCAAATCCTTGCTGTCTTAGTTCTCCAGTGGATTGGAAAGGATGCATGAAATATGTGTAGGGTGTAGTGGTTAAGAGTGGCAGGACTCTAATCTGGAGAACCGGGTTTGATTCTCCACTCCCCCTCTTGAAGCCAGCTGGGTGACCTTGACTCAGTCACAGCTCTTCCAGAGTTCTCTCACCCCTACCCACCTCACAGGGCGATTGTTGTGGGGTTAATAATAACATACTTGGTAAACCGCTCTGAGTGGGTGTTAAGTTTCTTGAAGGGTGGTATATAAATTGAATGTTACTATTATTATTCTGCAGCCAGTGTGGCTCTGAATATGCGCCCTGCAGGCATAACTGAATAGAAGCAATTCTTGTCTCAGCTTTTAAGTGCCAAACCATAAAGTTGGCTGCATCCTCCCTGGAGGGAAACAGTGTGGTATGAGGGAAATGTGAACGACCAGATGCCAAGGAGGAAGGACTTGCTGTGTTCATTTTTTTTTTTTGAAAAATTTTTTATTGGGTTAGAGCATTTTTATTTTTACATTACAATCAATTTTCCCCTAATTTTTCATTTCTAACCCCCTCCCTTTCCCCCCCTTTTGTTGACTTCCAACAGCTTTCCCACCCTCTGTCCCTTTTCCCTTACTTCTATTAAATTCCTCTGTCTAAAACAGATATACATTCTCCATTATATTAAGCAGTACATCTTTAACTCCTTTACTTATTATACACCCAAACTATACGTCTTTAGATAAACAATTTATCCCATTTTCCAGTTTTGAATAATTCTATATAAACCTATATATCATAAACCATAAAAATTTCCCACATTTAAATCAAACAATTTGATTTGTTCTCTATATATTACTCATTTCAACTTTTTATGGTAATTCTATATAACTCCTCAGATACTCAATCAATTTAACTCTTCTATACATTCAGTTTGGTGCATATAAATCTTGTCAAAGAAAGAAAATATTGTTAGTTAGTCAATCCTCATGTTTAAACCTTATCATTAATTATTCTCTATCAGTTGACCTATACATATCTATATATATCTCAATCAATTAATCTAACTGCTTATAAATTCACATTTCTCTTCCTCCCCCGGTAAAGTCACCCCTCTCTTTTATACTTTTATTATATTTCAGTAGTTCTCAAACTGCCACAGTTTTCCTCCCACCTCCCATTTCTTCTCCAGGTATTGTTTCAGCTTCTCCCAGTCTGTGTTGAACTGCCCTGAGTCCAGATCTCTCAGTTTTCTTGTCATCTTGTCCATTTCAGCCATATACAGCAATTTGTAGATCCAATCTTCAATAGTTGGTACTTCTTGTACTTTCCATTTCTGCGCATACAAAAGTCTAGCTGCTGCAGTCATATAAAAAATCAACGTCCTATGATGGGCTGGAATTCCCTCCATTCCCAAGTTTAGCAGCAGGAGTTCTGGGTTCTTATTTATTTGAAACTGTAAAATTTCACTCATTTCTCTTATTATTTCCCCCCAGAACTGCCTAGCTACCTCACACGACCACCACATATGATAGAGGGAGCCCTCATGTTTCTTACATTTCCAGCATTTATTAGAAGTATTCAAGTTCCCTAGCGCAATCTTCTTTGGTGTCATGTACCAACGATAGATCATTTTGAAAATGTTCTCTTTAATATTGATACATGTCGTTGTCTTCATTGTAGTTTTCCACAAGTATTCCCATGCCTCCATTGTTATTTCTTTATTGAAATTTATAGCCCATTTCACCATCTGTGTTTTAACTATCTCATCCTCAGTATACCATTTCAGCAATACTTGGTATACCTTGGATATTCTTTTCTTGTCTTCTTTAAGAAGGGTCTGCTCTAGTTCCGAGTTCTCTGTTCGTATGCCCCCTTTTGCAAAGTCTGAGTTGTATAAGTCTCTAATCTGTCTATACTGAAACCAATCATAATTAGGTGATAGTTCCTCTTGCGTCTTTATTCTAAGTTTAGATACTTCAATCTTAGTTATTTCTTTATACGTTAAACATTGTTGTTCATTATCCACAGCTCTCGGATCTATCACCTCATATGGAACCACCCACAAGGGGGTTCCTTCTTGTAGGTAAGTTCTATACTTCTTCCAGATTGTAAATAGACTTCTCCTTACAAAATGATGCAGGAACATCGAGTTGACCTTTACTTTGTCATGCCATAGGTATGCGTGCCATCCAAAAATTTTTTTATATCCCTCTAGGGATAATAGTTTCTTATTCTTTAATGTCATCCACTCTTTTAGCCAAACTAGGCAGATTGCATCATGGTAAAGTCTCAGATTGGGCAGTTGCATTCCGCCTCTCTCCTTTGCATCTTGTAAAACTTTTACTTTCACTCGAGGCTTCTTGCCTGCCCAAACAAAATCTGATATTTTCCTCTGCCATTTTTCAAATTGTTTAGAGTCTCTGATGATTGGTATTGTCTGTAACAAAAACATTACTCTTGGTAACACATTCATCTTAACTGCTGCAATCCTGCCCAACCATGACAGGTTCAGTCTATTCCATTTGATCAAGTCTCTCTCTATCTGAGTCCATAATTTTTCATAATTATTCTTGAACAAATCTATATTTTTTGCAGTCAGCTCAACTCCCAAGTATTTCACCTTACTAGTTACTTCACAATCCGTTGTTTCCATTAACAATTGTTGTTTCTGCTTAGTCATGTTTTTGCATAATATCTTTGACTTCTTTTTGTTAATGAAGAAACCTGCCAAATCTCCAAACTCCTTGATCTTGTCTATCACTTTTGGCATGTTCTCCAGTGGGTCTTCTACAATTAACATTATGTCGTCTGCAAATGCTCTGACCTTATATGAATAGTCCTTTATTTTTATTCCTCGTATTTCCTCATCTTGTCGAATTTGTATCATCAGAATCTCCAATACTAAAATGAACAACAATGGAGATAACGGGCAACCTTGTCTTGTTCCTTTACTAATCGTCAATTTCTTGGTCAATTCATCATTCACTACAATTGCTGCAGTCTGGTCTCTATAGATTTCCTTAATTGCTCTGACGAATCTTTCTCCCAGTTGTAGCTTTTCCATAGTGGCAAACATAAAGTCCCAGTTTAAATTGTCAAACGCTTTTTCAGCGTCTACAAAGAAGAAACCAACCTCTTTGTCACAACGCTTGTCGTAGTATTCAATAGCATTGATCACTGTCCTTAAGTTGTCTCTTATTTGTCTGTCTGGCAAAAAGCCTGCTTGTTCCTCCTCTATGACTTCCGAGAGCCACCCCTTCAATCTCTCCGCCAATATCTTCGCAAAAATTTTATAGTCATTATTGAGTAGTGATATAGGCCTATAATTTTTCACGCTAGTCAGATCTTGGCCCTCTTTTGGGATCAATGATATATTCGCTTCGCTCCAAGTGTCTGGAATTCTTTGATCCCTAAAAACTCCGTTCATCACCTCTTTTAGGAATGGTGCCAGTTCATTGACCATTGTCTTATAGAATTTAGCCGTAAGTCCATCTGGCCCTGGCGCCTTTCCTAGATTTGCGGATTGTATTGCCATATTTATTTCCTCATCAGTTACTTCACTGTTCAGCTTATTTCTCCAAGCTTCCGAGATCTCTGGAAGTTTGGTTTTCTCCAAATATGATGCTATTGATTCTTTGTTTACTTCTTTTTTATTATACAGCTTAGCGTAAAATTTATAAAAGGCTCTGCTAATGGTAGTCTGCTCCAAATACGTTTTGTTTTCTTCACAAATTTTATTTATTATTTTCTTTTCCCTTTTCTTCTTTAATTGCCATGCCAAATATTTCCCAGGTTTATTAGCACCCTCAAAAGCTTTTTGATTCAGTCTTTTAAGGTTCCACTCCAATTCTTTATTACTCATTGCTGTTAACTGTTCTTGAAGAATTTTGATTTCCTGATGTATTTTCTTTTTCCCTGGTCTCTTTTTTAACTGTACTTCTTTGGCCTTTATTTTCTCCTCAATCTCTTGTCTTTTCTCCTCTTTCTTTTTCCTTGCTCTACCATTTAAGTCCATTAGTATGCCCCTTACAACCGCCTTATACGCGTCCCAAACTTTACTGGTTGGTACTTCTTTATTCACGTTGTATTGTATAAAAAACTTAGTCTCTCTTCTCAGTGTTTCCATATTCTCACTTTCCTGTAACAAGTCCTCATTTATTCTCCAGGCTTTCCTTTTTCTCCTTTTTCCAAATTTCCACATAATTGGGTTGTGATCTGAGCCTACCATCGGCATTATTTCTACCTCCTTAGTCCATAGCGCTAAGTCCTTTGAGGCCCAGATCATATCAATTCTTGATAATGTAAGATGCCTTGCAGAATAAAAAGTAAACTGTTTGGTTTTAGGATATTCTCTCCTCCATACGTCTTCGAGAGTCTCTTGTTGAATCAACTCAAAAAAAAACTTTGGCAATAGTCCTCTTTTCTTTTGTGCTTTTGTAGTCTTTTTGTCTAATTCCAAATCTGTCACTCCATTGAAATCTCCAGCAAGAATTATCTGGTCATATACAAGATCGTCTAGGTGCTTCCTTAAGTCCTCAAAGAAGCTTTCCTTTGCACCGTTAGGTGCATAAAGTCCGACTACCAACACTCTCTTTAAGTTCCAATTACATTCCACTGCTACAAATCTAGCTTCCACATCTCTCATAACAAATTTTGGCTGCAGCTCCTCTTTTATATACAACACCACTCCTCTTTTTTTCTTGTTGGAAGCCGCTACAAATTCTTTGCCCAATTTTCCAGATTTTAAATATTTTACATCCTGTTTTCTAATATGGGTCTCCTGCAAACAAACAATATCACATTTTTGTTTTAGTAGCCAATGAAAAATATTTTTTCTCTTATTCGGTGAGTTTAGTCCATTTACATTCCAAGATAATACTTTACACTCCATATTCATGGTTTTGTTGGTAAGTCTTTTTCATTGTCCTTGATAAATCTCTCCATCTCCCGCTCAGATCTGATGCGTTTTTTTGCCCCTCCAAACTCAAAGGACACTCCTTCCGGTAACTCCCATCTGTATCTGATATTCATGTCCTTCAAAGTCTGAATTAGCACTCTATATTTTTTCCTGTCCAATAACACTGATCTGGGCAATTCCTTCATTATAATAATCGTCTTGCCATCAATCTCCAATGGATCTTGAAATTGTTTGGTCACAATCCTCTCTTTCATATTTCTGGTTGTAAACTGCACAATCACATCCCTTGGTAGTTTCCTCTGGGTTGCAATTCTCGAGTTCACACGATACGCCACATCTAGGATAGCCACAATTTCCTCCTCCTCCTTCCCCAGGTAATCAGCCAACACCTCAGTCATCTGTTCTTGCGCTGACTTCCCTTCCACTTCTGGCAGACCACGAAAACGAAGCTGCTTCTCCATGTGTTTAGTTTCTGCAACTGACATCCTCCCCTTCACCAGCCTCATCTCTGTTTGTTGCGTGTCTATTAAATTCTCCATCGCGTCTTCTACTGTTTTAACTCTCTGCTGCGTTCCTTGTAATTCACTGCTAATCGTTTCCACACCTTTTTTCACTTCTGACAGCTCCGACTTTACTGTCTGTGTAACTTCCTTGACCTCTTTAATAAGCTCCAATTTCGTGTCCTTAAGTTCTTTCATCATGTCTATAAGTTTTTTGTCCAAATTTTCTATTGCCGATTGCCACTCTTTTTTCGACATCGTGGGGCTTGCTTTAGCTCGCTCCCACGAATCTGCTCTCTTCCTCAGCTCCGTGGCGTATAATTAAACGTTTTCCTTTTTTTTTTAAATGTCCCAATCTTTGCCAAAATTAATTTTTTATATCCAAAATGTCGGGCGTCTTTTCTCTATGGTTTCTCTATATTATTATAATCCAAGATGGCCTACTTCCTCTTCCGCTGAAGCCACGACCCTTCCACTTTCAAAGATGGCGATTCCCCACTTCCTGTCCTTTGGCAAGGGCCGCTTCCCTCCAGCCACTCTATTGTTGTTACGCACTTCCTGTCTCCCGTCTTCCCACAGCAGGTCTCGCGATGGTGTCTTTTTCCCACAGCTCCAAAACCACAGGTATTCAAAACAATAGTCCGATTTTTGTAATAACTTCTTTAAACTTAGTCTCTTTTAAAATACAACTCCTGCCGAGTCTTCACCTCCTTTTCACTAGTCTGTTGCAGTTTAAAAATCTACTTTCTTTCCTCTCTGTTTTTGTCAATCTGTCCCGTTTCAAGAGATAGCGATCTTTACCTTCTCTCCAGCTTTCTCGGGTTGTAATCGCTGTTTCGATCTTAAATTCTCCTCTCGACTTCCCTCCCCGATCGAAGCTTGGGTATGTAGGTCTTATGCCAGCCGAATTGGCCCCAAAATTGCCGCAGAGATTATAGCCGACCCGTCGCAAGGTGGGACCTCAAGGATCGGGGGGGAGACTCCTTGTGTAGAGCCCCCCCTCGTCCGAGATCTAGCTCACCCTAGGGTCTTGAGCGTTCTTTGCCTGCTCCCCGCCTGAGAGCAGTCGGCCGCGGGTTATTTTCACCCCTCCGGCCGGTTAAAACGGCAATCCGGTCAGCTCCACAAATGGAGCTGCGTTAGACCTCCATGAATCCCAAACCGGAAGTCCTCGACCTGTTTTTGGTCTTGTTTGTGCAAACCTGGTGTAAAACAGTCCACATTTCTCTGTTTTCTAACTGCTATAGTTTAAGAATACATCATGTCAACAGGTAGCTGGTTAGCAAATGATGGGTGAATGTGAATTGGAAGCAAATGAGCTCCAGCAGTTTGGCAATGTTGGGAAGTAAATTTTACCAAATCCTTGCTGTCTTAGTTCTCCAGTGGATTGGAAAGGATGCATGAAATATGTGTAGGGTGTAGTGGTTAAGAGTGGCAGGACTCTAATCTGGAGAACCGGGTTTGATTCTCCACTCCCCCTCTTGAAGCCAGCTGGGTGACCTTGACTCAGTCACAGCTCTTCCAGAGTTCTCTCACCCCTACCCACCTCACAGGGCGATTGTTGTGGGGTTAATAATAACATACTTGGTAAACCGCTCTGAGTGGGTGTTAAGTTTCTTGAAGGGTGGTATATAAATTGAATGTTACTATTATTATTCTGCAGCCAGTGTGGCTCTGAATATGCGCCCTGCAGGCATAACTGAATAGAAGCAATTCTTGTCTCAGCTTTTAAGTGCCAAACCATAAAGTTGGCTGCATCCTCCCTGGAGGGAAACAGTGTGGTATGAGGGAAATGTGAACGACCAGATGCCAAGGAGGAAGGACTTGCTGTGTTCATAGCTGCATGGAGCAAGGAGTTGTTGGTACGGTTCATGACAGAGGAATTCTGCTGAAGGGAAGGCTGCCTCGAGGGCGTTGTGTTAAGGTAACCCACGGTAGATCCAAGCGTACCACTAGGGGACATAGTAAAGACTCCAGTAGCACCTTTAAGACTAACCAACTTTATTGTAGCATAAGCTTTTGAGAACCACAGCTCTCTTTGTCAAATGCATTTGATGAAGAGAGCTGTGGTTCTCAAAAGCTTATGGTACAATAAAGTTGGTTAATCTTAAAGGTGCTACTGGACTTTTTGCAACTACAGACTAACATGGCTAACTCCTCTGGATCTATGAAAGGGTCTAGGATGATCTAAAAGTGTGCTTAAGTAAAATCTTCCTGTGCTTAAGTAAAGCTTTTTTCCAGTCTCTTTGGATTTTGTGAGCGCCTGAGAGAGCAAGGAGCTGCAGGGTGGGTAGTCTTATCAGTGAGTTGAATTGCCCTGAGCTAGAGATGCTGCCCTGGGCTTCTGAGGACACACACACCCCTGTCAAGGGGAGGAAATGGAGCTCTGATAAGACTTAATTGGTGGCCTCTTGTGGGGACTCTGAGAAAGAAATGATCCCTTATCATACTGATAAACCCAAGCAGTTCTCTGATTCATCAGTCATGGGGCTGTAGCAAAGGGAAAAAGAGAAGAGAATTACGACTGAATGGTAAGGCAGCAACATACTGGTTTTTGTTAGAGAAAACCATCATATATTTGCAGTCAGATCGAGTCAATAAATCGCATTTCCCACCTAGAACTGCCAGCTCGTTCCCTGGCGAAGAGGCCTGTGCTTTATAACAGTTGTTAGCTGAACACAATTTTGCTGGAACGCCTTTCCTCGTCGCTGTATCTCTGGCTAGCATGCAGCTGCTGAAGACACAAAAGCGTTAAGCGTGTTTGCAGCTGTGATGAACTTTCCATTAGTTCAGGTGGACATACGGAGTTTCCTTCTGGGGAATCAGTCGACTGGTCCATTTATCTCAGCACTGTCTCCTCTGATTTGAAGAAGCTCACCAGGTTCATGGGCAAAGAAGGGACTTCTTTCCCTGAAGTCCTTTAACTTGAGGTGCCAGGGAACTATGGAACTGCTACACACAAAGTGCATTTTCTGCTGTGGGGTCACGCCCTTTCCTCAGCATTTAGACATGTGTTGTTTTGATTACTCCAAATGCCTCTGAAATAATCATTCTCCCTCCTCTTTCCCTGTTTCCCCCCCCCCCCCCAGATAAGTGACCATGCTTCAGCCAACATACTTTGAGGAAGATGCTGCCGCAAGAGTCTTCGTTTTCAGTTAAATATGCATGCTAGAATGGCTGCTGCAGGTGCCTCCTGTATTGAGGAAGAAGCTGGAGCCAGGTCTCCGCCAGCTCCCTGCAGGCGACTTGAGGCCCAGAGACAGCAGCTGCAGGAGGAGAATGGGACGGCTGACCGGCTCTCTGAACAGAGCGATGCTTCCTTCATAGCAGCAGAGCAGAACCGGCAGCAAGCTGCTGCAGGCAAGTTGAAGAAAACAGCCTTCAAGCTCTTTGGCGGGAAGAGAAGCATTTGCACGCTGCCGAGCTTTTTCGGAGGGAAAAACAAAGGCCATGGAAAGGGAACCTCTAAGAAGGGCTTGTGCAAAAGTAAAACTCATGATGGCATCAGTGATGTTGGATGTGAAGATGCTGGTGGAGGGCGTCTCAGGAGCCCCTCGGATGGTGGAACAGACTCCCCTTCTCCCCAGCTGCCAAGCTCCCAAAGTGCCCTTTTGGCAAGAGGTGCTGGCCCTCCGGTTGATTTTGTTGGGCAGTCAGCTTCTCTGTGTGGGAGTTCAGAGGGCTTTGAGAAGAAGCCCAGTGGAGACAAATCTTTGTTCCTCCCACGGCCTAAAAAAGGTCTGAAGGGGCTATTCAACAGCATCCGGCGCCATCGAAAGAACAAAGCTAATGAACCTGAGAAAACAGAGCTGCAGGAGTGGACGTCTAGGGGAGCTGTTGCTGAAGAACAAGGCAAAATAAATAAGCAGGCGGGCATTGGAAGTCAGGAGACTTCTGAGAAGATGAATCAAAAAAGCATGGTGCTTCCTCCAGAACGTGGGGAGAACCTTCTTAATCAAGCTGCACCTGGAATAAAGGCCAGTCTTGGTGAATCAAGAGAGGGAAACCAACTGGTAGTTGATGAAAACAGTTCTGATGGGGGTGCAGCCACTGGAATTGCAAGCAGCGGAGACTCTCCGGATGTCACATTGGATGTGGGTGACACCCTCTGTGTGAACGCTACCTGTGATGTCCTTCCGGACACTCTCCAGCCAGAGTATTTGGACAGCGATCCGCCTTCCGTCCCTTCTGGGGACCAACTTAGCTTGATGTTTGGAGATGTGACTTCCCTTAAAAGCTTTGACTCTTTCACTGGCTGCGGAGACATTATTGCTGAGCCAGATATTGACAGTATCACCGAGAGCGCCACTTCTGCAGGGCGTAGTAGAGACGCCACCAAAAGGAGTTCCTGCCTTGTTACTTACCAGGGTGGAGGGGAGGAGATGGCTGTGCCTGATGCTATAGAGGAGTATCTCCAGCAGATGTGGGAAGGTGCTGCCAAAGTGGATGCTGCCACCTACGAAACCCGCCTACCTGAGCTCATGACAAACAGTGATCTGCAGGGAGTGAACGCTGGCAAGCAGGAGCCTCACCACTATGGTGACAGCCCAAGGAATAACATGGATCCCCTGACTCCACACAGTGACCAGCAAGAATCTGCTCCCAATAGTGATGAGGGTTACTATGATTCAAACACTCCGGGTCCTGAGGATGAAGCTGGAGATGAAGAAATCAAGAAGGATCGCCTTCCGAGGGACAGCTACAGCGGTGATGCTCTTTATGAATTTTATGAGCCAGATGATGTGCTCATGAGTCCTTCTCATGGGAATGAGCCCTGGTTTGACAGGAAAGCTCCCCCCTCAGAGACTTTTGGCCAGTTCTTGGACTTTACTCTTTCTGCAGAGAAGGATTTGGTCCAGATGATGGGACAGAAGAGTGAAGTGATGGAAACAGAGGAGGAGAGGCTAACATCCATCCAGAAGCAGCTTCTGTATTGGGAGATGCAGCGAGAGCCAGTCTTGAAACATCTGGATATGCTCAGTAAAGATCAGCATCCCAGGGAAAAGGAATGCAATGAATGTAAAACAAGAACAGCCAACTTAACCGGCAAATGTCCAAGTTGCCTTGGTTGTGAGCAAGGTGGCCCTCATGCTTTGAGCAGAAGCCTGAACACTGGCATCTCAGCTGAAAACCAAGACTGGAGGGACTTGCAAGAGATGCTGTGCCCCCCAAAATATACTAATGGCAGTTGTGGCCCCAAAGCACATGGCAGTTGCTTTATTCAGTTCATGGAAAATGGTATCATGTTGGATTCCAATTTGGAGCATCCAGCACTCGAGTCATACGCCTTGAGTGGTTTGGCCCTGGAAAAATCTGTGACCTACCCTTTCTACAGAACACATGGCCGCCACAGCTGCCCACCAAGCGAACATCACAGTGGAACTGAACCTGGCTTTCAAGAGTCTCACCCAGAAAGCAAATGTGGACCGGAGCAGGCTGTGAACTTCTCTCAAGCCCTGGTGGAATTCACTAGCAGTGGGACTCTGTTCTCCAGTCTCTCTGAAAGCCTCGGGAGCTCAGACTCGGGCTCTGCCTTCACTCAGAACCTTCCTGCCCTTCCGACAATGGTCACATTTGATATTGTCGACGTTGAACAGGAGGGCGAAGGGGAGTGGGAGCAGCATTTGGAGATGAACACCGATGAGGATATTGCAGCATCTTTTGAGGCCTTTGACAGTAGCTATGTTCCGAAAGACTCCTTTGCTGAATGTGACGAGAGAATGTTTCCTGGGTCTCTACAGAGCTCTTTCCAAAGTAACTGGGGTGTTGCCAGCCTTCCCCGTTGTCTTCGGCTTCAGGAGTTGAGCCCCCCCATGCCAGAGCCGCTGTCCATCTGCAGGAGAAGCCGGTCCCTGGACACCGAGAGTTTGGAGTTCGAGCTTGGAAGTTTGCAGCCATCCAAGAATGGCCTGAAGCCTTGTGAGCTTTGGTCCAAATGGAGTAGCTGCAAAAAGAAACCTGCTGAGCCAGGAGTGAGTGCTGGCCAGGGAAGTTCTCCAGGTTCTGCAGAAGAAAGGGAAAGTAGCGGCACCCTTCCTTGGCCAGGACTGCAGAACGTATCCTACAGGGTGGATACGTTTCCTTCTCAAGAGGCAAAACGGTGGGACTATGATCTGAATGCACCAGCCTTCCAGAGCACATGGGGCACATTGGACCAGCCCGATGCAGAGCTGCCTTTCATGTGCATGGGGCAGAACTCTGCACAGGAGACTGCCAGGAGACCTCCGCATGATGGGACCAATACTCCAGTGTTTCAGATGCCAAGACTGATGGCCAGGCCATCCAGCCTCCCCCTGCAGACTCCAGTTGAGTCCCAAGAAGTACCTGCTGCTTCTCACAGGCATTGTGGAGACACCATGGCTAAAAAACTGGCCTGGGTGCTCCCTTTGGGAGATAAAGGTGCTGACTTGCCTCCCAGCTTTGCTTTTGCCTCTTCCCCCGACAAACCAGCAATGTGTAAACCTGCAGACATGATGGAAGGAGTGCCCCAGTTTCACTGCAGCAATGCTGAGGCTTTCAAGGGCGGGGCTGAGCATCACGGGAGCTCTGAAGCCAACCCACTGAACAGGAGAGCCGCATGCTGGAAGGCGCCCTTGGCCTCCTGTCAGAATGTCGCGAGGAATGTAACAGTAGCCAAATAGCTCGTGTGAGTCTCACAAGTGGGTTAGGGTGGACAGGTTCCAGAGGCTGTGGTGGGATTTGAAACGTTGCAAATGATAAGTTTAAATTATATTCGGGGGTGGGTGGGTTGCTGCCTCAACGGTGAGGATGATGCAGGTGGAAATTCAGCTGATGGTGCTCTTATCTAGGTTAAATAACAAGTTGCTGTTCCACTGTGTGAACTTCCGTAGCTGCTTAATGAAGGGCTGAAGAAAGGGTGCTGGCTGCAGTTCATGGGGACGTTGGATTACGGCTGATCCATCTGTAAGAATCTCCATCTCAGCCTTCTACAGTAAAGTTAAAAGTCAAAGGGGCAAAATCATTTGCTGAAGCCATCCAGTGGGCAAAGCTCTCTTTCTTTTAAATATTCATTATGGTTTTAACAAGAATGGTTTGCTTATGGTTAAAAAGTGGTAAATATTCAGTTTTTCAGTTACTAAAGCCATTTGCAGAAAGTGATTGGTTTTATCCACAGGACAGGCAAATCTATACAATCCCTTGCATGTCAAGGGTGTGCGTAGTAGGGTTGAGTTGCAAAGTTGTGACAGTAGCTGGATGGGGTATTGGTTAAAGTGACCAAAGTGGGACAAGGGAGAAGACACCTTCTTAAACAGGAGTTACTTTATGGAGAGGAATGAAGGCAAAGTAATGACACACTTGCAGATTTTCAAGGGGTTAGTTTTTTAAAAGTCTGCTTCAAGCCACGTCCCGTTTAAAGACTGCATTCCATCATGTCCTGGTTACAACTACGCTTCTTTTGATAGAATGTCTGGCAAAGTTAACTTTTCCTGGGTACCCCCCAGTACCTAGAATACACTGAGCTCAGTCACCAAACTAGTTACACTGGTATACTGCTGTTGAATCTGGTCTCTTTATTCTGGCTTTACTGGTTTCTCTACTGGATTGCAATACTTTAGAAAAGCTTAAGTGGATTAGTGCCTGGAGGTGTCATACTGCAAGTTTTTTGCATCTTCTTGGCTGGTTGGAGTCTGTAATGTCATGTAGGGTCTATGGTAGAACAAACTGGGTGGTTTCTGTTTTCTGTCTTCCAGCTAGGATTGGCCAAGACATCTTGCTGCCCAAGGCAGAACACCCCAGTAGCATCTTGGCTTACATAAAGACAATGATGAATTAAGGTAGGGCACAATCCACTGAGAAACTGCCCTGTGCAACTCCTGTTGAAACACACAGGAGCACTGGGTGATTTCAGTGTGTTTTGTGCAGAAAGACTTCTTGGTTTTGAAGCGCTTGAGCTCAGACCTCTTCCCCCCCCCCCCCGTTGTCCTGATGGTTCCTTTGGTTTTCTACCTGAAGAGGACTTCAGGGGCATGCTGGATCAGACCAAAGGTCCATCTAGCATCCTGTTTTCAAGATTGCCCAGCAAGATGCTCTTCAGAAGTTGATAACCCTTCTTAGCTTTTTGTCTGAGCACCTGCCATCCAGAAGTATGCTGCATCTGGATACAGAGGTTCTATTTACCTATTATGGGAGGGGGAAATCTTTGGTTCTCCATAAATTAGTCTTACCTTTTGTGAAAACTTGTGGCTTACTCCATTCCTAGTTCTCAGAACTGCATTCATTATTCCTTTGACTCCTAAACTTCCAGGCTAGTAACTAGTGAGATGGAAAAACTTCTGACTAAGGACAGTGCTTCTGAGAAACATATAGATATAAAATTTGCAGTAAATAAATACTAGACTGTCTGGCCAAGACCATCCATCCAGATTCTACAACTCCATCAATGCTGGGATAGTTAGATCTCCGCCTTTATTTCGGGCCTGCGAGAGAAGTTACCCCTTCTGGAATGGAATATTCCTCCTTCCAGTTGTAGCTCTTCCTGAGACAAAAAGGTGATCCTCCACCCTCAGGGGCACCCTCAGTATTGACTTGGGAAATCAAGTGGGCAGCTGGAGATTTCGTGAGAATTGACCAAAAGCCTTCTGCTCATACAAGGGAGCGTTTGGATTGGAGATAGGAGATTCTCGGTCTACCAGCATCTGCCAAAGGCGGGGGCAGGTGGGGTGTCCTTGCTAAGCACTTGGTCAACGGTCCTGTCTGATAGGTCCTGCTCTGCTTTGTGGATTATGGGCTGTGGGGGGCTGCTTCCTTCCTTCTCCATTTGGAATTGCTGTTGTTCATACACACCAGGACTATTCATGATCAAGCTGCTTGCACTGTGGACAGCTTTTCACAGTGGCCTCCTTCAGCCTTGTATTCTTGGATGTGTTGGGGGTGGGTGGGAGGAGCCTTTTCATTTAAGCATGTCACCAAAGACATCTTGTGAAGTTTGTTGTCAAGTGGTGTCATTTTTACTAATGTATATGTAAAAAAAAAAAAAACCATGGTGTTGCTAAGAATGTCCATATCTGCAAATGCGTGTCTTTTAGCATTTTTGGTTGTACATATTTAATGGAAATATTTGTTTTTTTAAAAAGAACACTTTATATTCTAATATGTACAAATTATTCAGCTCTGCCTTGGTAGCGTGACCTGTTTCCAGTGGGTTTCTTGAATGTATTGCTTAAGAAAAAAATCATAAATGTGTAGTCTTATTTCATCTGGGGGCAAGATTTGGCACTTGGAAACATCACCCTGGGGTGGGGGGGGGACTGCAGTTATTAAAAGCCGACTGGTTGGGTCTGGAGAGGAGGTTGCTCCCCCTTCTTCTGGCCTCTGTATTGTTGTCCTTCCCATTTGGCAGATTTCAGCCTGTTAAAGTTCAACTGCAGCAGGCAACAGATAAGCTAGTAAAGCCATTCTGCATGTTACACTGAATGAGATGGTAGAATCCAGGCTTGTGCCAGATGGCAAAAGTGTTTAAATTATTTCTCCTATGTATTAAAAACTATCTAGAAAACAAGCACCAAGTTTAGCATGCTGGTTGCCTCGTGATTTCAGATGGGAGGGAAAAACACTCTGGCATCTGCCATCAGCTGCATGGTAGAGGGGTAGAGTTTGTGTTAAGCTAGTAAGCGATCATGGGATCAAAAGAAGGGTTTAAATCTTTAAATAATAGATGCAGGGCATTTTTAATATGGATGACATTAAAAACAGAATCATGCCCACACATGCCGCCCTGCATGCCGTCAGATGGTACAGTCCCAAGATTCTACCTCTTGATTTTGAGTAATGTGTAAAACAACTCTTGGAGCTGAAATGAATCAAAAAGATATCTAGGGTGCCTCCATGCTGTGAAACTAGACATCGTCCATCAACAGCATTGTCCTGTTCAGCTCTGAAGAACAGCTTGGTTGTGGAAGGATCTAATGGTCCAGTCCAGTCCAGTCCAGTGTAGTTGACAAAAATCCATACAAGAGAAACATGCAGAATTGGCTGGGAGCCAAAGAAGTGTCCAGTGCTCACAAGCGGTGATGTGAACCCAGTGATAGTTCAGGTCATCTTCCAAGTGCTGGGTCTACACTACATTGGAGATTTCTTTTTATATGCATATAAGATCAATGTTACCTATTTTTATATGTGGTTTTTTCCCTTGCATTTTATATACATTCATGGGAAAGCTTTTCATGGGGACTGTTCTTTTGACTTGTATTTTTTTAAAAAGTTGCAGTTTACTGTTTTGAAAATCTATGACTGCTGCTATCACTTGTGCAATGGGAAAGGGCAAATGTGCTCATTGATGTTGTTTTCAATTGTGTGTTGCTTGGTGGTGTTCCAACACATGCGTTGGAATATTTCGCGCTTTCCCCCCTTCCTTTTTCATCTACACCCCCCCCCCCCCCGTTTTTCATGGTTACTAACAGCCCCTGACGGTTTAAGTAGCAGTTCGTTATCTCTGCCAGGTCCTGTTGAGGTGATTTTGTGTTCCTTTGGGTTCTTGTTTGTGGCTTTTTATTCGCGAATTTGGAGGTATTTTAGGTTACTATTTAAAACTAGGAGGGTTAGCTGTGTTAGTCTGTAGTTGCAAAATAGTAAAGAGTCCAGTAGCACCTTTAAGACTAACCAGCTTTATTGTACCATAAGCTTTCGAGAACCACAGCTTTCTTTGTTCTCAAAAGCTGTGGTTCTCAAAAGCTTATGCTACAATAAAGTTGGTTAGTCTTAAAGGTGCTACTGGATTCTTTACTATTTAAAACTAGAAAACTGTTATTTTTTGTCCTTATATTTGTAAAAATTGATCCCTTTGGAGAATAGTTCTTTTCTAAATGCTTTGAAGAATTGTAGGAAGGGGAATGGTATTGCCAAAGTGTTGCCACCACTGGATTTCTGTGGGTGAAACCCTCTTCCTTCCTTGGTGTGAGTTCTCTTAGTTCTGATCACATCTCTGCAGTAGTAGAATCCGTCCTTGCATCCTGTAATCTTGGTGAGGATGGCTCTTGTTGGATTTTGGTGGCTTTACAGGAAGGAATTTGAAGAGGAGAAAAGAAAAAAGCAACTGTATTTTTTTTCCCTGGATGGTAAAGGGGCTGGTCCTAATCCAGGAAGGAAACAGCCAAATGCATTCCAGTGATTCCACTCCTCTTGGCTGGGCTAAGGGAGCAGTAGCAGCCTGGCTTTATACCAGGCACCGTTTGCTTTTGTATGTTCCTTACTTTAGGTTAGCGCAGGAGTGTGCAGCAAAGGGTGAAGAGAGAGGCAGCATTTTTAATAGTGCAGGGAGCTGTTTGATAGCACATTTACTGCTTTTATAAGCACCGCTTATTCTCACCCACCCCACCAGACTTGGAGGTTGCTTTAATAAACTTGTTCTGCAGATTTTCTATATGAACTGGGGAAAAGCTGACCAGCTGTGGTGAATGTTTGTCTAGCACCCATGAGATTGCTGAGCTCACACATCTAGTGCTGGATTTTCTGGTGAGCAGGTTTGTATTTCCAGTTGCAAAGCCAGGTTTGCTTTGTCAGTTAAAAGCTGCCGTGATTATTAACACCTGACCCTGCGGGAGGAGGAGTTTGCTGGAATATTCCTGCGCAGCTAAAGTTTGCTCATTATAGGATCCTGTCTGGCCTAATATTTGCCTTGCCTTTGCCCTGCTGTTGTTAACATGGCAGAGGCGTCTTTGAAGGCCTCCCCATTTTGCAAACCGTTTGTGAAGTTTTTTTCTGTTGTACGTTCTCATGATGTGGATGTGTGTATGTTCTTTCTCTAAGGTGCTCTGAAGGGATCTTGTTCCATTTGGTCTTGTTTTTAGCGGAGGAAAAATGGTAAAAGTACATGCACAACCATAGCAGAGAGGCAGGAGTGGAGAGAAATGGTTCTGCCCTCCTCCTCTCCAGTACGGGAGTAAAGGAGTGCATGTGTGTTAACAGGTCCCCCAAGAAAGGTGTGTCTTTCATGGCCTGGGGATTGGCTGAGTGTAGTTGCGAGGCTTGTGTAAAGGAGGAAACTGATGAAGTTGGCAGTCGCTTCATGTAAATCAGCTTCCAGCTCTGGAAAGGAAATGCTACGTTATAATGTCAGTTACCTAGCAAGTGCAGGTAAGAGCCACTGTATCGTGGTGGCTAACAAAGGTGTCGACTTACAGCTCCCCTTTGCAGTGAATTAGATAAGCCATTACCTCAGTCCTGTAGCTGCCATATGGAGCTAACCCTACCTTATAAGGTTGTTGTAAGGATTACTGAGAAAATATTTGTTTCTTGCTTTAAACACATGGAAGGGCTAGAATCATGCAAAGGTTTCCCCCCACCATTGCTAGGCTTCCACATTCCAGTGTAGAGCATCATGTCTTATTGGTGTGGTTTGTTCTGGCTTGTGCCAAGTTGTCACTTTTTTGGGACAAGGTTTACATGCGAAGGCGAGACAGAGAAGTCCCTGGCTGAGAGATCTGCATGTGGATTTTGCATTCTGGGCAGTGGCATGATGCGAGTGCATGTCCACACGGTGGTACAGTCCGTGGAAATTCCTGTCTGCATTCCCACACAACTAGTGATGTGTAACTACAGTTGCATCAGGGTGATAATTAAAAAAACCAACCCTTTGCCAAATAAGAAATCTGATGTCCAGTTTGCAAAGGTCCCAGTGACAATTTCAGGCTGCAGGGCAAGTCGTTTTACAAACCTTATTGGAACTCTGAAACCGTTGTTTGTAACAATTCCTGCAGAAGTCAGTAACATTTCTCACAGTAAAGTGTTTTACAGGATCACAGCAGATCTTTTTATCACTGCCTGATACACTCTGTTCTTGTATGCACAGGTTGATCAAAATTCTGGGCCAGTTTTCACTCCATCCCTGTGACTCCCTCAACTAGTTATTTTTTTACTTGAATTTCATTAAATTTGATTGATTTTTCTTTTCACTTGTTCTTAATATTTTAAATGTGTTTTTCTGTGTTTTTAAAATGGATGTCCTTCTTGCTAAAGTCTAATAAATAAACTGAAGTTTTTTTAGCGAGTGTTCCTGTTTATTGGTGTCCCTCGTCTGGTTTTTATGGTTGTTAACTCTGAACTATATTTGTGCTAGAATCATTATATCTGTCTCTGAAGAAGGCCATAGAGCAGTGTTTTTCAACCTGGGTTCTGCGGAACCCTGCAATTCCACAGGACATCGTCAGGGGATCCACAAAAATAACATGGAATAAATAAAGTGAAATACCACCAAAAAATCCAAATATCCCTCAAAATATCATGGTTGTTAAGGTTATATTTAGTTGAATCGTGTCTGTTTCATATCGTTACAGACCACTGATAATAAGAATGACAATAATTTAGCAGTGATTGAATTGCAATTACTACCATCAACTTTTTCTGGCCTGTAAATGTTTTCATAAGAAGGGGTTCCTTGTGATTTGAAAAATTAATTTAGGGGAGGATTTGCCCCCATGTCTCCCTTCCCCAAGTGCAACACTATTCAATGCTGGCAGCTGAAGCAATAGTGGCCGTCGTCACACGGGCTTTTATTTAGCGCTAAAATGGCGCTATTTCCCGGCAAACACCCACCTTATTCCAACACTGTAGCGATTTTCTCTCTTCTGCTTTGTGCTTGATAGTCACGCTATGTTGTGCCTCAGTGTGAATGCCTCACGTCGATGTATTTCGCCTGGCAACGTCCTATGCCCTCCCTTCAATCCCAGAATCCATTTCTTCCTGCGACTCCCCTTTTTTTTATTTTATTATGTCCTTATAACGCCATAACGCCATAACGCAATGCAAACTGTCTGTTGAAGTAAAAATGACTCAATCGCCATGGCAGAGTCTTCAACGATGGGGATCATGTCAGACAGGGAGTTTTCTGCGGGCAAAGGGCTATTTATATAATTTCAAAGTTGGAAAAACAAAAAGGTCATAATGTTTTGCTCTAACGGAATGTTTATATGCTGTTATTCCGTTATAGCGGAATTAAACGCCAGAATAATAAAAAATAAATGGGGAGGAGCTGCTTCTGCGCGGTTAGAGAGAACAGAACAGAGTGCTTCGGTGTGGACAGCTGGGGGCGCGAAGAGCCGTTAGGTGACCCAAAGAAACGTTACGGTGCCGATAACAGGTGGACGCTATATGCTGTAAATTTAACGGAAGAGATGCCCGTGTGACGACGGCCAGTGTATATGTTTAGCAAATTTAACAGTTCTGCTAATAAGGAAATTATTAAGGTTTCCACAATAGGATATACATACATACATACATGGCTGCAAAAGTGTTTACACCAGAAGTTGCACGGGGAGGATTTTCTCAGGGTTTAGGCTGCTCGAACTTGAAGCTGTCCTCTATTGAGTCAGACCAATGGCTGACTCAACAGTCCTGCTTCCTCACACCATTTATATGGAAGGCATTAGGGACATGGCCGGGCCCCTAGGCTTGCAGGTATTTCGAACCTCCTCTGGCACTTCAGTCTTGCACCCCACTACAGCTGACAGCCTGACACGGGTATGGTAGGTACTAGACCACAATACATAGCCCTATATCCATTTTGAGGGTCTGAAGAATTCTATTCATATATACTTACGAGGGTATATATATAGATAAATATACGTATTGCTGTAGTGCAGAGAGTAAAGTGCCTTTAAGCATTGGAGCCCTAGGGCACAGGTAACTGCCTCAGTAAAAAAAAAATTGACAGGCCCCTAGCCCCTGTGGGGCCCCTAGGCTTCAGCTTTATTAATACGGCCCTGGTTGGGGATTGAGTTAGAGGCCTCCTACATGCAAGAACGGGTGCCATTCTTTGCCAGGGGGCTGGTTGCTGCATGTTCCAGCTGTTTCCACAGTACAGTTTTAAGGCATGCACCATGCTGAGTGGGAAATGTCTGCACTCTTCTACTTTTTCTTTCCCCTTCTCTCTGCAATGAACCATCCTGCACAAAGGAGGAATGCAGTGTGAAGCACAAGGGGGTGCATGAGGCAGATGGAAACCACTTTCCTGCTGGCCATCCAGTGTGTAGGCCTGTTCCTGCTCTTGCACGAGGTGCCATTTTTTTTTTGCACCCAGACTTTGATGGACATTGGAAGGCAGGCAGCTATCTCCCATGCAGCTTGGGGGGAGAACCGTATTTAAATGGATGACCCCATCAGAACACCCTGGGGTGATTTCTTGCATGACAAAGGGATTGTATCTCCCATACAGGGGAAGTTGAATTTTGAGGCTAAGAAGGGGCTCTAAGATGTGTGAATTTTGTGGCTGCTGCTCTCAAGGAAGCTTATTAACAAAGCTGGTAGCCTTAAGGCTGCTGAGAACCACCACAAGCCATACCTGTGAAGCTGCCATATACTGAATCAGAACATCATCCGCTTCAGTCTGACAGGCAGCAGCTCTCAATCTCGGGGTGAAGAAGACCTTTCCTATCACCTGCTGCTTGATCCTTTTAACTGGAGACCCCAGGGGCCTTCTGCATGCCAAGCAGATGTTCTGCCTCTCACCTCAGATTATAGTTGTGTATGCAGAGTGCTTTCAGAGGGGAAGATTATTCCATAGGGATAGAAACATCCGCCAGAAAAGCCCTGTATAATAAATAGCCCATCATTCAGCCTCCTGTTTTCGACACAGCAGTTTTGGGGAGTAGAAGGCCTGCAGAAGAAATACTTCCACCCATATCCAGAGATTTCTGTACCTCGTAAGTTTCCCCCTCAAGATAAAAGGCAGAGGCCTCAAGCAGAGGGGGCATGTCCAAGGCGCCCCCTCTTGGCAGCAGTACTTCCGAGGCTCTCAAAGTCTACCATTTTCTCTCCCCCTCCCCCCCCCCCCCGGTATATCGACACCACAAGGAACGAAGCCAGTACAACAAAATAAGAGTACAGGGGGAAAGGGATGCAGCGAAACAGCGTATTCTGGAGGAAAGAAACTCTTGGCAGGGCTGCTGAGAGAGATTTGGGGGTGAAGGTGCTGTAATTTTATGCAAAAGGTGGTTTGCAAGTCATTTAGTCCTGTAACTGAAATCCAGCCAAAGGGACTTTTGGGGGTGAAAGAGGTCTTGAAACAATTGAATGCCCATTTAAGTAAGTGGTGAAAGAGTTCTGCTTTGTTGGATGAAGCATCTCCTTTGTCTTGGCTCTTGAGGTTTTGGTGGTGGTAAAATGTAAACTTTTCCATAAAGTGAAATCCTAAGGCTTGAGGGCTTCCATCACAGAGTGAGTGAAATACATCTTTGGGGCAAATATCCCTAAGGTCATTGAGAAACAGACCCAATAAAAGAAATTTTAAGGAGCAGAGATGGTTTCACAATAACCTGAACAATGTCCCTTCCCAGTTTTCTCATTGCACCTAAAACTAAACAATAAGTTGGCCTTGGTGTCAATAAACTAGAAAAGGGGCCTTTGCCAGCTGTACAGAAGTCCTGTCGCAAATTGCATGTAATGTGCAGCCAATTTTACAGGGAACTCTCTCGAGGGTTTCAGACACAAGTCTCTCTTTTGGCACCCGCTGGATCCATCACAGCAGTCAGCTCTGATTGGAAGACACCAGATGCAGGCAGGGGCTGGTTCCAGGTAAAACGGCTTGGACGGATGGCTTAGCAGATGCTTTGGTCGCCTGCCATCTGTTTTCATTTCATTTTCATTTAACATCATCCTAGCGTGGGTGTTGTAATCAACTGAAGGAGAAAAGCTCTCCTGCCACGCAGATTGCCCTCTAAGCTCAGGGCGGTGCTGTTCTCCTACTTGAAGCTGGTCAAAGAAGAACTTGATCACACCAGTGTAGGACAGTGAAGCTGGCATCATTTTTAAATTTCAGCCTATCATTTCATGCAAGTACTGAGTCATGAAGGGGGAGGGGAGGTGGGTTTGCGTGAGGCCTTTGTGTCTAAAGACCTGCAAAGACAGTAGCTTGTAGAGTAGCTTTAAAAGGTGGCTGAGAGGCTTCTTGCAGCCTCTGCTGCTTGCTGCAATCCAGAAAGAGAAACCTGTGCACAGAAAGAGCCTTCCCTATGTGTAGCTAATAGATACGCGAATGCGCAATTGCATGTGCCCGACTGGATGCCTCCTTCATGAGATCCCAACTTTATGCCTAATTGGGTTTACCATTTTGATATAAAATTCTGGGTTCCCTCCGTCCCTGATGTAGCTCACCTTTTCAGAGCAAGATTCAGGACCAATAGCACCTTAAAGACCAGCTCGATTTCCAGGGTATGAGTCAGAACTAGGGTTGCCAGCCTCCAGGTAGCAGCTGGAGATCTCCCGGAATTACAGCTGGTCTCCAGGCCACAGAGATCAGTTCACCTGGAGAAAATGGCTGCTGTGGAGGGTGGACTCTCTGGAGTTATGCCATGCCAAGGTCCTTTCCCTCCCCAAACCCCACTTTCTCCAGGTTTCTCCAGGTTTCACTCCCCAGAACTCCAGGAATTTCCCAACTTGGAGCTGGCAACCCTAGTCAGAACTAGTTGATTTTTAAGGTGCTACTGGACCCAAATCTTGCTCTTCTACTACAGACCAACACAGCTGCCCATCTGAAACTCACATTTTCAGTGTCACTAACTGCTGTCTCTGAGTGCAAATGTTGTTATTTCCTTACAGAAATGACATCTAGCTTCATCTGTTGTGTTGATCTTAGGGAAAGGAAGTGTTGTGAGACAATAGGCCGGGGTTTGGGGATGCCTTAGATGGGATTAATAAGCAGTAAAGAGGGAACAGGTGGTTTCTTGATGATCAGCAGGCCTTAAACACATTAGAACCAAGCAAGAGTGACCATTTTGACCTGCTTTCTGCTAAAGTGGGCTGTTGAGAAGCAGTGGCCAAAGGGGCACCAGCTGATACCGGATCTTGTAGGGAAAATGGTGCTGCTAAAGTGAGGGCCTCTGAAAGGCGGTTGGGTTTCCTATTTCTCTCAGGGGACCAATGTGCTCAAAAACCAATCTGTCTTCCTATTTAATCTAATTAGACCTAATTTAATTTAAGAAGAGAGCAGGGAGAAGGCAGAGGGGCAGGTATAAGCAGACAAGTGATTGGCACACAATAATGCTCTTTGTTGAATGGAGACAGAGATTAGAAACGTAGCTAGCTGTAACAATGAAATGGAAAATTGAGTTGGGTAGAAAACCATCAGGGACAGTTTGTCTACTTCTCTTAAATCACTAGAGGCTTGGTGGGAGGCAGCCCTCTCTTTCCCTTGCTGCATTTGAGACAAATTTATTGCGGAGCTGAATTTTCTAGGGCAAATATTTGGGGAGCAAAAAATGAAATTCCAGGTCCCAAAATATTCTCCTAAGAATTAGCTCAGTATCCTGAGAATGAACTTCAGCCTCTCCCCCCACCAACTCTAAGAATACCTCTTGGCAGCAATTCTGACATCAGGCTTCTGTCTCCCCCTCCCCTTCTAGCTTATAGAGACATATTTTTCTGCATACCTGGAGAATCCAAGCACACAGAAACCTTGTCTTGCCTTCACGAGACACATTTAAACACTGGGTGCTTGTGGAGAATGTAGAAGAGAATAACAGCTTGGAAATTTCCCTACAAACTCCGCCCCCCGCTTCCCCCTTCACATTTTATAAATTCTCAAAGCCTGAAGCAAGCAAGCTAATTTCTCCCCTCTTATTTTTCCCTTTAACCCTCCAGGGCTCTCACCATTCCTTCCCAACGGGAGCATACTGACTCCTCATCTGGCCCAATTGGTTAATTTACAAAGTCTTTTTTCCCCCTCTGGAGCTGTCTATACTGCAGGTGCCCTGGTTTTGCTATTTCCATTATCTGGGCATGGACCAGTCATTTTGCTATTAATGAAGACCATCTGGGCACCTATGAGGAATTGCAAGCAGGGTAAAATTTAGACCACCACCAACCACCCCCTTTCCACAATAGAAGATTGTAACAGACTGATTTCTCCGCCTCTTCTTTTTCTCTGAACTGACACGCAGCATTTCTCAACGTTCCATATCTTCTTGAGCACCAAGAAGAAGTGCTCACCTGGCTTTTGTGAATATGTGGAGGAAATGCTGCCTCTTCTTCTGCTTTTGCTGCTGCTAATTGATAAAGTCAGAAGTTTCTGCCCGTGTGAGGACGCTCTGAGCCTGAGGAGGTTTTTGCTGCTTTTGGTACTGAGTTGAGGGCCAGCTAGTTAAAGGTAAAATTCTGTTTTAAGAAAGAAAACCAGAGCTTTTTTGTTTGGAAAATCTACTGTAGCAATTTTAAAATTCTGAAATACTTCCTCGGCTGTTGCGGGGGGGGGATACACTTTATGATGCCCTCTTGAAACAGAGATGTTCAAATGTCCCATTTTCACTTTAGGATTAACTCCCAGGTCCATTTTGCCCCCTTCTTCAATGGCTACATCTGGGGACACTTTTCAGACAACAATAAGAGAGAAACCCAGACTGTTTTGAGCCAACCTGCTTTCATAACTCTAACATAATTGTCCACCTCACAATAAATCTGTGACCATTGCCCATGTGTAAATCTACTTATAAAATGACCTTTAACTCCCTGCCAGAGTCTGATGTGATGGAAAAATCATGGCTGCCCTGCCGCTCCACAATACAGCTGTTATCTAATTAAACGCTGATGGATGTTCTTTGTGGGAACTGTTTAGGTTTGCTTCATGGAGGAGTAATGTGGACTGTGCAACACAGGGTGTGAACTCTTTCTCTCTCTTTGCTATAGATCTTTTTAGTATTATATATGAAACGCTGGGAGCCCAGAAGGAATTGCAGAAGGGGAAAATGATTTGGAATCCTCCTTCCTCCCCTCCCGAATCTCACCCTCCAGGATTCAAAATGCTCTCTGATGTTTGAGCTGCCTAATTTGCCTTCCCTTGAACCGACTCTCAACATTCTGTCCCTCCTGGAGGTTATTCAGTCCCCTTCTGGATGGTTTGATTGCTGCTGTTTTTTTGTTTTTTTAGTTACTTAACAAAGTTGCATTTTTCTGCATCCCTTGTTTGTAGAAAGTCCCATTTTGCCACTTTCAAGATGGGCGCATGGCACCCAATTTACTTCTCAAAATAAGAGGATGCATACGAAGCACTTATGGCACCATCTCTGCCTGTAGGACTATCTCTGGCAGAATGTCTCATTGGGTAAAAAGCATGAGAATGTCTCTGCCAATAGATCCAACACAGCTTCATCCAAAGTGGTCCAACTTGAGAGTAACTAGAAGTAAAAGTCCCGAATTAAAAGCTAAACAACAAAACTTCAAACAGGCACAGGGTGAAATTGTTACTCAAAATGGCACCAGGAAACAAACTCTGGTTTTAAAAGTCTCTTACATTTGGAACAGTACAAAAATATGCAGGAATAACAGTTTGAGAAGGAGCTGCATGGGCTTCTAATCCTAAACATGTATACTCAGAAATAATTCCCATTTCCTTCAATGGGACTTATTCCCTGCACACACATCCAATAATGGAAGCAGTGCCTGCAACTTTAAGAAATGAATGCTCTCTTAGATCTCAGAGGTCCTACTGGGGGTTGCTAGGCAACCACAACAATATTGCCAGCCTTCAAGACTTGGTTTATGTTAGTAAAAGCCAGAGAGGAGGGGGCAGGGCCCTTTCCAGGGCTTTTTCTGGCCTCCAAACCCTCCCCCAAATTCCTTTCCCCCTGCGCTCGAGAGACAAAGCATCAGGCCCAGGCCAGGCAGCAACCACCAGGCAACTTGTTATCATGCAACTAGTGTGACTCAACTCACCCCCCTTGGTGACCACTTTGCAATTTGCTTCTACATAACAGCAAACACCATACGACTTGCTTGAGTAACTAAGTACCATGCCATTTTCATAACTCATTCAAGTCCAGTGGTGACCACTGTACAATTGGATGCCACACAAATCATCTGGTCCCAGCAGGGGCCACCACACAACTCACCTGAGTGACTTGCTAGCACACAACTTTTGTAACTTGGCTGGACGTTTCCTAGAGAGAGGCTGTCAGGGAAAGCTGAGAACGTGTGGTGTAGTGGTTAGAGCACCAGACTAGGATCTGAGAGACCCAGGTGGATAAAAGATAGATTGGGTAGGAGGGAAGGAAGCAGAGAAAAGGGAGTGGATATGGGGGTATCAGGAGGAGGGGAAGAGGAAATAGTGTGGGGGGAAAGGATGCAGGGAAATTAGGTGTCCCCTGAAGTCAGTGTGGGTTCCCTGCTAGTAGTTCATATTTTGAAAAGTTATTTTGTTGTAAAGTTTTCCTTACAAAGAATGGGAAATATGAAGCAATCATAAAATTTGAATATTTCAGTTTCTGGTGTGGTAGGAAGAATGTTTTTTTAAAAGATACTTCTGAGTTGGAGGGTCACTAAGGTTGGCAACTGGGCTGGAGGAAAATATCCTGTTCCTTTAATAGTTGTTTAACTGGATGTTTATCTCCATGCCAGGAAAGCCTCAACTGCCAATTTCTACACATTAAACCTCTCTTAAAGGGACAGGACATTTTTCTCCAGGCCAACTGGCAACCCGAGTTAATGTGTTATTTCTCTCCCCCTATCCATAATGTAAGAATGACAGTACTGATTGGTGATGGTTTCAAGAGAGACCCCAGAAAGTACTTCACATGATGCAGAATAAATTTATGGAATCCACTGCCACAGGATATGATGATGTCGGAAAGGGAGTTAGACAAATTCATGAAAGATAGCTGAGGTAGGTAGCTAAGCGGAACCTCCAGATTTGGGGCAATATAGTGGTGAAAGGCAGTTACTTGAGTCAACACAGCTGCCTTTGGCCCCACAGAGAAGATTGACTGGCCTCTGAGAAACAGAATGCAGGACAAGACATATCTTCAGTCCGATCCATCAAGGCGCTTCTTATCTAGCCATTTTAATCTGCCTGCAGTGTCACCTGTGGCACTAGCCCTAGCCGTGATGATCACCCTTCCAGAAGGTGCCTTTCATAATCCTCTCTATCAAAGCACAGCAGCTCAAAATTGAAATTGCCATAGCAACCAGATCTCCCAGCATTGACTGCAGTTGCTTTCTCTTGGATGCTATTTTTCCTTACGGCCTCTGGAGGACAACTGTAAATCCCCAGCATGCCTTTCCACAGGAATTAAAATTCATTGCATGCTTTAGGTTTATTTTTAATCTCTTTATATTTGGTGGGTTTATAGGACTACAGTCTCTTTTGTGCTTTAGAGTTTTTTTAAGATATTTTTTTGGATGTGCAATCTATTTCCAGAATGTATTTTTGGCAGGAGAATTAAGAGGAAGCATTTGTCTGAAAGGAGAGATTCTGGAGCTCAACTGTGCCTCGGAGGCTGAAACAGCTCTTCTTGCATGAGAAACACCCTAATTACTTGCCCCTCGAATTACTTGAGAAGCCTCCTAATTACTTGTAACTATAGTTATCCACTGTGGAGGGAACTGCTTTCTATGTATGCACAGAAGTACTCCTGTCATCATTGCTGCTAGTGAATTGTCCACCAAAGTGGGACAGCATGTATGGGGGGGGGGGAATCCTTTTATAACAAATAGTTTGTTTTCACATTTTTCCACCAAACTTTAGAGAATGTCCCTGTCTTGTATTGTTGTTCGAATTGTGTTCTCACAGGCAACACCTCTGCTGGTTATTGCCGCTTATTTCTGCAGGCCAACATTCAGTCTTCTATTGCTGTAAATTGTTTTGGTTGCTAAACGTGCAAATAGGTCTAAGGTGAATGTGAGGATTGGTGCACTTACTGCTGATGTCACAACTCTATTGGTATCTCCCTTAAAACAAGAGGAAGTCGTGCAACTTTTCCCCTACATGGTTCTTAGAGGGGAGAAGGCTGGGGTGGGGATTCCTCAAACACTGCCTAGTGCCTTCCTTTCCCTCTCAGCTTTTCGGCTGGCCCCTTAGCTCCCCAGACAACTGTTCAGGAAGACCAACAGGCCGACTCAGAGAGATACAGGATGCCGGTGCAGTGGGTGCCAGGTGTTCCAGGGTGCCTCACAAGCAAAGGTCTTTTGCTGGCCCAATACTGCAGAAACCTAGTTCAGGAAAAAAAAGTGGATACATTTGCTTCCCAAGTGAGAAAACAGGCAAAAGGACTGGGCAGTGTTAGGGGGGGAAGCCATATCTGTGGGGATATTCCTGTAAAAATCCTCAGAACAAGAAGCAAGGAGTGCCTGAGCCTGAGGATGAATGGACGGCATGTTGTAAGCGGTGGCCTGTAAGGAACATTGTATTTCAACCTCCCAGGATGTTCAGAGAGAAACTTAAAGGTTACAATAGTTTGACAGGAGAGTTTAAAAGGGAGGCTAAACAGAAGCTGCTGAGTTGTGCAAATCTGAAACTGTCAAAGTTGGCCTCACTCAGGACTGGGAGGGGCTAGCTCACTGCTGAAAGTCCTGGATTCTCCTTCCAGGTTTGTGCCCACTACTCAGCTTGCCTCGCCCTTTCACCCCTGGCTGGGATGGGGCCGCTCTCTCTCCTATTGGACATTTTCATCTGTGCTCTGCCAAATAAGGTATCAGATCTCTGCCTCGGACTGCTGGGCCTTCTAGCTTCATTTGGCAGTCAATTCTCTTAGACGAGAAGCTTGCTGTGGTCCCTGTTCTCTTTCTCTCTCTCTCTCACCTACCTCATAAGGCTGTTGTGAGGATAAAACAGGGAGGGGAGAATCATCTACACTATCCTAAATTCTTTGGATGAAGAGTGAGATGACAAAGTACCAGACAGATAATATTTATGAACTTAGCCCGTTTTAAATGTTGAAGAATAATTTTGTGTAGAAGTTACATCTTCTGAGAGACTTATGCCTTTGCAAGTATTCTGTTTGGTGCAAGGGTGACACCTAGTGGGAACTGGATATGCTACATTCCTATCTCTGGTCATAGACGCAGAGCAGTTAGCCAAGCTAGTCTGTTGCTGCAAAATAGTAAAGAGCCCAGTAGCACCTTTTAAGACCAACCAACTTTATTGTAGCAGAAGCTTTCGAGAACTGAAACTTATGCGACTGGTCTTAAAGGTGCTACTGGACTCATTCATATCTCTGTTTCTGCTAAATGCTTATCACCCGTGCTGGCTGCATGTTGAGCAAGCTAGTAACTGGAGTGGGAATATTCTGATAGAACACTTAAGAGTTGTGATAATGATTTGTTGACTTTGGCGTTTGAGATGATAAGGCATGGAGGAAAACCATTCAACCATGCTCTGAGATCTGGGCAAGCTACCCAGTTATTTATTCTTGTATTTATTTCATGCATTTATATGCTGCTTCTCAACAAGTTGTCAAACAAAACATGATACAACTATGGCCCATAGAGAGCAGCAATATTTCTCTAAATGACTGAGAAAATGCCCCCAAAGCCCACAACATGGATTTATTTGTTGACATTATTTGTAATCCACCTTCTCGATAAGACTCTAGGAAGATTCACCGCATAGGTCAAACACAAGCCACAGGATAGGACTGCCAATAAACAAAGTAATACGGTTTGGACGGCAGAACTCTGAAAACAAGCAGACATCTGAGAACAGAGCTGAAACAAAGCTGAAATGAAGCATATGCATTAACTTGAGATGTTAAATGAAGCAGAAATTACATAGCAGGATCATACTTAAAAAAAAAACGGACAGTACATATAGTAGTGCAGTCCACAGTTCCTCTCTCTTTACAAACCACAGTGCTGATCTGGGTTTTCATCGCTGTGTCTTCTGCGCAATCCTACATGGGAACTGCGCATGCGCAGGCCAGCCTGCGCATGCGCAGTTCCCATGTGTGCCTGCACAGAAGAACACTCGATGAACAACGGTTACAGGTAAGTGCAACCCAGTTTTCCTCATCTCCAGGGCACTTCTGATCACAGTACATTCAGGATGGTCATTCTGCACTGCTAGATTTTATATGCACCTTCTCTGTGTGCTTGTGTCCTATCTTCCTTTACAGACTATTCAGTTTGCAGTAGGTTTGTGTGTGTGTGTGTGTGAGAGAGAGAGAGAGAGAGAGAGAGAGCTTGTACTGTTGCAGTGGAGCAATGGTGCAATCTATCAAACATTTTTTGTATCCCTATCAGTGTAATCCTGAGCAGAGGATACTGGAGTAACTCTGTTTAGGATTGCACTCTATGTTACTTAATCAGTTACTGCCCCCAAATCCCATCACTGAATTGTACCTTGCTTGTGTATCTGGCCTTTTATTTTGTTTGCTATTTCTCATGTTTGACTGGTTGCTTTCATTGTCTGTGCTGTCCTTCTTCTCTTTTTAAATTGAAGACAGTAGCTATGATCACGCCCCATCACAGGATTTAAGGGGATATTGCTTTGCTGAGGTTCTTCAAAACATCCTTACGCTATTTTGTTGTACTGTTCTGTTAATCCATAAAGAATTTCAATGGGTTTATACACACACCCTTGAACCTGGAGGTTCTGCATTCTTCTCGAAATGAACTGATCTGCTTACTATCACTCCTTTAGTTTAAGGATTCAGGATTTTGTAACCCTTGCAGCTGGCAGCGTAACCTATGAATATGCCAGCCACTGCTCTATCATCTAGCTTGTGCCTGTTTTCTTTTGGGACACGTGCATAGGCTCTGCATCCAAAAACTTTTAAGTGCTCAACTGATGGCTTGTAGCCAAAATAAAGTTGGTATGGTGTAACACCTGTGGCCTTAGTGGGTAGCCTATTTTGTGTGTAATTAGCCGTAAGGTCAGCCTCGCCCCAAAAGGTGTGTGATAGGTGTGACCTTTTAATTATGTATCTCAACGCATCCAGTAGATAGCGAGTCTTCCTTTCAGCTATGCCATTTTGTTCTGGACATCTGGGGATGGTCCTGCGGTGAACGATGCCTTGGTCTCTCAGGAACTGTTGGAGCTCATTGGACATGTATTCACCTCTATTGTCTGAGCGTAGGACCTTGGGCTTTCTTCCAAATTTGTTGGACACCATCACTATGTATTCTGTGAGCTTGTAAAACACTTGAGGCTTTTCCTTTAAGAGATAGCAAACATTATACCTGCTAAAATTGTTGATAAAATTCAGAATGTATCTGTTTCCTCCCACTGTGGTCGGGTGTGGTCCACATACATTTGTGTGGACCAACTGGATTGGGGCATTTGTTTTCTCCTGGCTTCCCTTTGGGAAAGGCTGCTGCACTGCCTTGCATTCCAAACAAGAAACACAACTTTGGTTAATTTTGTAATCATTAACACATATTTTTGACAAGCCCCTTTATATGCATTTCCTTTATAGTTTCTAAACCCCTTTGGCAATATTTACAGTGCCATAGGGTGGTGCATTCTTTATGGTCACAGGTCGTAGTGAGATTTACTTGCTCTTCTCCATTTTTACAATTAGAGGACTCTAGCTGCAACATATCAACAAAATCTTTCTCTTCATCATCTTCCTCTATGTCTGATTCTTCTTGATATTTGTCTATATAAAAATTATTTTGGACAGTCTCTGATATTTTGTCCCGTATATAAAGTCCACATTTGATACTGCCTGAGAGATACACCTTTCCATTCTTCGCAAGTACAATTTTCTCTTTATCAAAGTGTCCTTCCAGGTTATGTTGTTCACAGATGTGCTTTATAGAAAGGACATTACTTCGGAATTCGGCAGCATACAAAACCTGTTGTATTTCTAGTTGTTCTTTGGAACTGTCTCTTGAGAGAGGAATGCTGATAGTTCCACATCTGATGGCAAGGATTTCATGTGAGTCAGACAGTTTTAACTTGATGGGCTGTTCTAAGCCCTTTAATTCTTTGAAGAACTCTTTAGAGTGAAAGTCTGATATAGATGCTCCACTGTCTAATACTATGGTATTTGCATTTGTACGGCTGGTGCAGATTGAATTCAGATTAAACTTCTTGTGCTGGTCTGCCTTGCATTTAAAAATTCTTGCTTTTATGTTAGAAGTGGGAGGGGGAGCTCCCATTGCTCTGGGGGAAGAGCAGTCAATTTGCTTATGGCCTATACCCCCACAATTGTAACATGTGAATTGTTTTGCCTTTAGAGTGGTTTCAAATGAGTCTTGCCCCATCTCATGCTGGGTTGCTGTAGCGAACCTTTATTTGCTTAAGGATTTTCCCTTCCTGGCCAGCATAGTCCCCTTGGGCTGCTTGCCAATCTGATAGTTTGAGAAATGTCTTTCTCCAGGGCTGGAGGTGGCAACTTGCATTTTTGCTCTTATGGAGACTTTATGAACAAACTGGTGAAGCAATTCTCATAAATTTGGGTTTAAAGCTTTACGTCTTGCAACTTGCTTTTCAATTTGTATGACTGCTTCTCAAAAATTCAATTTTCCCTTTATTCAATGTGTGGTCTAGAGATTTAAACAAAGCTACAACCTTGGCAGAATCATCCTTTCCTTCCCCTGCATGGGCATACTGAAAGAACAGGTCCTGTAGCTTTTTCACATGACCTTTAAAGCACTGTCTGTCTGAATATCTTAATGTTTGCAATTGATCCTGCAAAAGTGACCTGGTTGCCCAATCATCTGTCAGAAGCTCTTTGTGTATAAGGTCATACATTTGCTTAGCTGTTTCACAGTCCTGAATCAATTCTAGATAATTGGTAGAAACAGAACTTACAATGACTGTTTGTGCTATATCATCTTCCTGGTTCCACTTCACATTCTTGTCGCCAGGGTGGATAAAAATCAATGATTTTTTTTAAAAAATCAAAAAAATCAGATTTTTTAAATTTAAATCGGATTTTTTTAATTTAAATCGGATTTTTTAAAAATAAAATGCTTCTTGAGGAAAATATATTACCATCCAAAGGTTATTCCATCATGAAATAAAGATTAGTTTTTAATTATGTAGAATAAGGCTGTATATGTTTAATTTTTTTGGTAAATAAATTCCATTAATCCATTCACAATGTCATGCTCTTCCAGAGGTTTTTGTACGATTATTGGGCAGTTTCTTTGCCTACAAGATATTATCACAGATGCTTGGTTCTGCAGTTCTCAAAACTGAATTTGTGTCAGCTCAGCAGAGATCACATGCCTCTTCTTCACAGCAAAAATGTTATAACATGAACAGAGTTGAGAAAAAGACCTTAAAGACAATGCTGCAAATGTATCCAAGATGAGAAGAAATTTAGAAGAGCAGGAAGAGAATACAAAGCTAATAACATATGGTTGCAGTGCTCATTTGCTGCACCTCTTAGCCAAAGACTTAAGTGTTCCAGAAATAAAGACTAATGTTGTTGAAATTGCTAAATATTTCTATAACAATCCTTTTGCTGCAGCAGCTCTGAAAAGGATGGGTGGAACCAAGCTAACGCTCCCACAAGATGTTAGATGGAACTCTGTGGTGGACTGTTTTGAGCAGTATATCAAGAGCAGTATATCAAACTGTCTGATGACAGTTTGTGAACAATCTTCATCTACTTGCATATTAAAGTTATACCAGCAAGAATTAGTCTTTATGCAGAAAACTATGATTTAAATCAAGCCTTACTGACTAGTGATTTAAATCGTGATTTAAATCGTGATTTAAATCAGTTTGATTTAAATCAAACCCACCCTGCTTGTCGCCCTTGGCTGGTGGGCTTTCTGTAAGGTGTTTCTCCAGGTGCCTTTTCTTGAGATTAAACTTCACCCTTATTTTCCATTCATCAAAGTTGTCGTCTTTGAGAACAAAGACATATGTGTCTTGATCCTTTATAGGAGCAGTCATTATGCCTCACTTTTTCTTTTCTCTCTCCACAGTTTTGAGGTTTTAGTATCCACTTGGTTAAACAGAACTCAATTAGTATGTTCTGATAATTAACTTAGTGAGGCTGGGCTCATAACCAATTGTTGGGTTTAGTTAAGGATGGCTGGATCAGTCAGACAGCCATTCCTTATTAACAGAGTGCCCCTCCTGAGTTTCAGCGCAGCAGCATGGCTTAAACTAATATTTACCACACTATCTTACAAATCGCACACAGAGAGCCTCTCCCTTGAATTAAAGAACCGATAATGGTCTATTTATTTATAGAAGTAAATTAACTTTAGTGGAGAGAAAAAGTTACTAACTAAACCAGCTAACTAGGATGGCTTCAGATTGATAACAGGCCATCTGCTTCATTTGTCCCAGGAGGAGATGCCATGCTGCTTCTCCTGATGCATGCAGGGAAAAAGAGGAAGGAAGTTCCCTTCAACTACATTCTACCAATCAGAGAAAGTGAGTGATAGTAGAGTAGGCAGGAAGGAGATTGATACTAGCCTATCTATCTGTCTAACTCTATGGTTCTTGTCTTGAAAGTTTGAGCCAGAGACATCACCAGTCCCCTTTTCTAACTCTTTGCAGCAGCCTCGAAGCCAGAGTGCTCCTGCGTGAGGATAAAAAGTGAGTCGTCACCAATACAGCTTACTTATTATATAATAGGATGGAGAAGCAGGATCTGCTTTCCTTGGTTGAGGTGCTCAGCCTACAACTAATCCATACTACTATGCAAAGGAATAAATAGACATCAATCTGACATTAAACATCGCAACACTCAAAAAACAGTGGGAGGACATTTTTATCTTCCAGGACACTCCATTGCTGAGCTAAAAGTGGCAGTCCTCAATCAAGAAGCTTCAAGGGCAGAGTACAACATGAGATTCCTGAACTTGAGAAGATCATTCATAAATTCAGAACAATGGACACCTCCCCCCCCCTGCTGCCCCCACAGCTGAATAGAAACATAGGATTGTTATCCTGTGTTATGATTGTTATCCTCCGCCCTGAGCCTGCTGGAAATGCGGGGAGGGAAGAATAAAAGTTGAAAATAAATAAATAAACAAACAAACAAACAAATAAATAGATAAATAAATAAATAAAAATCTCACTACAGGTGCTAATTTCTCCTCTCATCTAGCTTCAATTGCACCCTTCTTTGCAACACCCTCCCACCTCCTGAGAGGGAATATAAAGGCCATTCCTACTTATATATCTGACAAAGAAAGTTTTGACTCTCAAAAGCTTATACCCTGGAAAATCTTGTTGGTCATTATGGTGCAACTGGACTCGGATCTTGATATACAACTTCAGCATTAGGAATATGTGATCAGTGCAAAATTGATAATTCCATGTAGACATCTGTATTAGTCAATAATAGCAGCATTCACAAGAGTTAGTCATTGCCCCTATTCTGTTTCCTTTATGGAGATTCCTTATTTAAACACTTATTAGTAAAAATCGCTAGAATTTTTATGCTTCAGGGTTCAACTCCCTTTCTTCTTCTAGAAGTTTCATGTCCAAGTTGGTGGGTGGGTGCACCTTGGCCCATATCCCACCATCCTAGCACAGAGTTTTCTACTTGTCTTCCCTACTTCTGCAGAACCCTCTACCCACCAGAATGATCATTCCTGGTGCTGTGGATCTGGACAAAGATCAGGGTACTACAGAGAGGCAGAAAAGTTTCGGCTGACAGAAAACACAAAAGGATCAGCATCACCGCTTCCGCCTCCTTTTTCCAGCCCTGCAATTCACGAAACTTTCTCCACAAAGGTCACCTGACTTTAGGAAGAACGATCTTTTTGGAGGTTGGAAGGGGTTACAGGAACAGAGAAGAAGGGTAAAAAAATCAGAGTTTCATGCATGTAGGACAAGATGCACAGCCACTGAAATGCCCATGCATGAACATAAGGCCCCATGCCGTGCACAGCTTGCCATTAAACATGCTGCAGCTGCTGAGCTACATTTGGAACTGCTGATGACAGATTGCAGAACAATTGTGTTTTTCTTACCTATTTCTAAACAAATGCTCAAGCAGCATTCTGGGTCTCAGGCAGCAGGTGACAGGTTATTGCAGAGTAAATGAAGACAGGGTACATGCTGTGGAAAGCCCTATCCTGTTGTAATAGTGGCACAGTGTAGTATAGTGATTAGAGTGGGACCAGGATGGGGCCATCTGGGTTCGAATCCACAGTCAGCCTTGAAGCACTCTGGAGCCAACCACTGTAGCCTGGCCGACCTCACAGGATGGTTGTCGTCAGCTAAAATGGAGGAGGGAAGAACCATTTATGCTTGGTAAGAAAAAAGGTGAACAATAATAGGATGGGAGGAGTTGGAAATGGTTTTTTATTTTTAAATTGTTTTAATTTTTAATCTTTTTATTTTTGTAGGGGAATAAATACATGTCTCTATTTTCATCTATGAAATAGCAGAGGTTGTGCCTCTATCACTCTTTCTCACTCCCTTGACTCTATTCCCCCAATGTGCTCATGAATCCAGGATTTTTCAAAGCAATGTTGTCCTCCTCCCACCCACTGGCAATGCCAATGCTGTTCTGCCCAATGTGCAGTGGGGGATCGAGCAGGCCAGAGACAGAGCCCAAATGGCGCCATTTCGAGTATGTTCAAGCCCATTGTTGTTGAGTGGAAATGAGTCAAAAGTAATGAGAGACAGCCTGTTTTTCTAGCTAAACAAAGCAGATTACTTTACATCCTGTAATAAGGTGATTGGAGCAGGGAATCATAGAGAAAGGTCAGCCTTCCTGCCTTTATGTCAGATTGCTGGGCAGGGCCCAGAGGCAGCTTCGGCCGGGGCCTTTGGCTTGGGCTTATCTTGGTGCGTCTGCATCGAAATAATCATCTCATCCGAGCCTTTCTGAGCCTGTGGATTGCTTCCAATGCTCTGTCTCTCCTGAGACCTGCTAGCCTCAAAGTGCCAGCAAAGGGATGTTCAGGGACACAATTTAGATTTCAAAGAATGGTTTTATGTCAAGGATGTGACTGCTAGCCTTTCTCGAAAGCAGAATCTTTGCTTTGAAAACACAATTGCTTTTTAAAGAAATTCTTTCTTCCACTTTCCACAAAGGAAAACAGGTTTCTTGTGTACTCTGTAACAACCTTATTCTTAGATCAAGTATCCCTGTGAACACTTCCCCTCATTACACACCACAGACTCTGCCTGTTTTCAAGTACCTGTCCTGGATCAATCACTGCCCCTTTTTGCCTTTGGGGGAGACAGTGTGGTTTCTTTTGCGCCTTGGGAAGCATGCAAAGGAGTTTTTCTTTTGCCTTCAGCCTGCTGTTCCTCTGAAGAAGCTTGCAAATCCAGATAAATTGGATCTAACACCAGTTAGTAAGATGTCTGCATTGAATGGGGTAATTTTACTGATGGGGGTGTAAATTTCATTGAAGGGCTCAGTTGCAAACACAACTTTGGGAGTCCAATTAGATTCAGGACCCCTAGAAAAACAGGTAAGTAAGCTAGCACAAGTGCCTTTTCCCAACTACATTTAGTTCAGAAGATGTCCCCATTTCTACAGGCATCTGATCTGTCCATGCTGATCCATGCTATGGTAACCCCAAGGCTAGATTACTACAACACATTTCACATGCCCTTAAAGATGATTCGGAAACTTCGGTTGGTGCAACATGCAGGGTCCTATTTATTATCAGGGGCCATGCCTTGGGACAACAATGCACCCGTTCTGCATCCTTTTTTTGTTTTCAGGCCCGATTCAAAGTGCTTATCTTTAAAGCCCTTCATGATCACATGCTTGAAGGATTCCCACCCAATATGAACTTGTATGACAATTGCCCTTCTCATGACAGGGTCTCCTAAGAGTCCCCTTGCTTTGAAGAACATGATCTCTTATGGTCTAAGCTCTGCTACTGTTGATAGCATCCTGGAAAGAGTGGGAGAGGCACCTGCCCTTCGGTGTCCTTGTAGAAAGGACAAGAAACAGCTGTTTTAGAGAATGTATCGAGTTGTTTAAAGGCTACAGATGTAGGCTCTAGCTTTTCTTTTTAATGATTTTTAAAAATTAGCATTTTTGAATTGTACTTATTGTTGTTACCTGTCTTGGGTCCTGACCGTGTTGGGACAAATGAAGGGGATGTAAAGACTCCCAATAAAGAAACAAATAAAACCCTCCTCCATTTGTCCTCTAGTACGTGCACACGTGTCACAAGATGTTCTGGGTTTTATTTCTGTGAGGTGGCACTTTCTGGGCCAGGCAAAGTCTCACCCATTGTATGTCGATCTCTTATGCACTTTTGAAGGCTGAGCAGCCCAGAAAAGTGGCACTCAGTGGGAGATAATGAAGTCAACTCGTCCACATAACTTGCATGCCAGAGATGATTTCCTCTCTTCATGCCCTACAGAACAGCAAAGCACACAGATGTTGAGCACAGCAGCTGTGCCCAGAGGGCTTCACCTGCTTCACTGCTGCTGTTTCAAGACACAGGAACACGGGAACTGCACCTTGTTAATTTGTTTTATTGTTTGTATATTGATTTTAATTTTTGTTTTTATCTGTTTTAACTGTTCACCGCCCAGAGCCCTGGGGATGGGCGGTATATAAATTGAAATAAAATAAAAAATAAAAAAAGTAAAGGGTGGGGGGGAATGCAGCAAACATCCGGAAGGCTGCCAGCTTTTCAACAAGGCCCTGTAGCTCTTTAAGACCCAATTGGAGCTGAAGCAATCAACAGGTATCAATTCAGAGGAGTTAGTCATGTTAGGCTGTAGTTGCAAAATAGTAAAGAGTCCAGTAGCACCTTTAAAACTAACCAACTTTATTGAGGCATAAGCTTTCGAGAATCACAGCTCTCTTCGTCGGATGCAGCAGGTATCAATATTCAGCTTATATGCAGGTATCAATATTCAGCTTATTTCAACCTCTTAGTCAAGGCTGTCTTTCCTAGCCTGGCAGCTGCTGTGAGCATCAAGTCAAACAGCACCCAACAGCCAAGTGTACCAGCCAGCCAACTTTTTTTTAAAAAAACCACCCCCTCCTGTTTTGTATTTAGCTGCAGCACTGTGTGCTGGTCCTTACAGGCCATGTTGTGGGTCTTTACGCTGTGAAGAGCTTCCTCTGCTGATTTTGACAGATCTAACTGCACTCAGAAGAACAAGAGTGCTCCAAGATGGTTTCTTCCCCTGTCATTTGGCAATCCCAGTATAGACCCAGCATCTGAACGGACGTCATGCATCTAGCAAAGTAGGTTGTTGTCCACCAACTATAAATGAGCAAACATTTAACAGCAAATCAGTTTGCATTTATTGTGATTTGAGAGGACATCTGTTCATATCTTGCCTCTGCCTTGACTTGGTGGCCTAAAGCAACCCACTCCCCACCCCCACCCCTGCGCCTCACCTAGCTTATCTGAAAAAATGAAGATAAGAAGCCTGACGTATACAGGACAGATATAAAGATTACATTGGCTTTGAGCACAGAAAAGGCCATATAAACGCTAAGCATTTTAGCAGCTGACAGATGAGAGCATCACAGGTGTGATAGTGTCTATCCCCTGAGGAGGGCGCCAGAGCTCTCCAGAGACTGGCAAACAGCAACAAGAGCCTCTTAAAAAATGAAGCTAAAACACATTTACTTCCACAGAAGTCCTATTACATTCACTTCCCAATAAACATGCTTCAGTTTGCTTAGAAGTTATGTATGCCTGCACTTTTTGCCCTGTGTTTAGAAATTGTCTTTCTAGAGTTAGAGGCAGCAGGAAATGCTCCGTGCAAAGATAAAAAGTAGTCCTGAGCAGCCGTGGAAAGGCTCTTGCACCTGAGCTTGGGTTATTTCAGGCAACTTGCTATAGCCCCATTCTCAAATTATGCGGAACACCTGACCAATTCATGTACACTGTATACTTAATGTTTCTTTATAAGTGCATTGAGTCATTATGTGTTGAGTATCTGAAGAAGAGAGCTCTGACTCGTAAAAGCTTATACCCTGAAAACCGTGTTGGTCTCTAAGCTGCCACTGGACTCAGTTCCTGCTGTTCTACTGCAGACCAGCATGGCTACCAACCTGAAACTATCTTGAGTAACTAGGCTATGTTAAAGACATGTACAGCTCAGCATGTGATTTAAACCCATATTTATCCAGGTACTGGTCCCCCGATTCATTCGTAAAGTGAACGCACAGTGGCTCATTCTTACAAACAGTTGCCAAATCTGGATTGGTAAATTCTTGCAGATTTGGGGACAGAGCCTGGGGGACAGAGTTTGGGGAGGGGAGGGAATTCAGGAGGCATGTAATTCCTTACTGTCTACTCCCCAAAGCTGCCATTTCCTCTAGAGGAATTAGCCGTGTTAGTCTGTAGTTGCAAAATAGTGAAGAGTCCGGTAGCACCTTTAAGATCAACCAACTTTATTGTAGCATAAGCTTTCAAGAACCACAGCTGTCTTTGTCAATAAAGTTGGTTAGTCTTAAAGGTTCTACTGGACTCTTTACTATCTGGAGATCAGTTTCTTTCAGAAGGGTAGCTGTGTTGGTCTACAATAGAAGAGCAAGATTTGGGTCCAGTAGCACTTCAAAGACGATGCCATGAGATTCCCCAAGCCTCATCTGAATGTCGGCAACCCTTGTGTATGCCCACTCCTGTAAGTTGGACAGGCATTCAGTGTAACGTGAACAGAGACTGTGAACAGCAAACAGTGAGTGTTAGGTGGAAAGTTGTCTCCTATTGAGAACTGAGGTTAAAGGCCTCAAAATAAAGTCACGAAAGCAGGTGTGGCACTGCCCAGCAAGGGGACAACAAGACTAGCCTCTGTGCCAAGGGTGAGTAGTTTTATTTTTGTGTACCTTGCTTATTTAGCCGTAACTGTATGCCACCTATATTCTACATGGGTCTCCACAGCAGGTCACTCACAATAAAAATTTTAAAATGAAATGATTGATTTCTGATACAAAACTTTGCTTTAAAAAGCAGCATAGAACCCAGAAGACAACTGCATATGGTAGAAACCACAAAGCCCACTGAAAGCTCAAACAAGATAAATTTTGCCTGTTACTTAAAAGATGAGAGAGAGGGTGGGTAAGGTTGCTAACCTCCAGGTGGCAGGGCTGGATCTAGGGTTGCTGGCGCCCAGGGCAACCCAAGTCTGGCTCCTCATGCGTGCGCTCCTGGCGCTGTGTGCCGCCTACCCCCCTTTCCCTCCCTCGATCTGGCCCTGCCAGGTAGTGGCTGGAGATCTCCTAGAATTTCAGCTGATCTCCAGATTACAGTGATCAGTTCCCCTGGAGAAATGGCTCCTTTGGAAGTTGGGCTTAATGGCATTAGAGACCACTGAGGTCCTTCCCCACACTCCACCTTCAAATCTCCAGGAATTTCCCAACCCAGAGCTGGCAACCATAGGGCCAGGTGATAAGCTATGGGGGTGGGGAGTTTCATAAACGCTATAGAAAAGATGTATTGTCGAAGGCTTTCACGGCCGGAGAACGATGGTTGTTGTGGGTTTTCCGGGCTGTATTGCCGTGGTCTTGCCAAGACCACGGCAATACAGCCCGGAAAACCCACAACAACCATAGCTATAGAAAAGCCTCCTGTTTTTGGCAGCCACTCGCTTAACTTCTGACCTTTAACATACTGGTGGACCACTGGTTTGGAAGGCTACTGGCAGTCAGGAGCCAGCCAAGCCAAGAGACTCCTGTGGTGTTGGCCATACCAGAAGGTCTACTTGGCTTTGACCTGGGCCATGGTGACAATAACAACAGGAGTTGGTTGTTTTAATGTTCCAAGCTGCCCCTTACAGGGCAATCAGAAAAGGACTGCTGCCAAGATTATGAAAGTCCAGGTTGGGTCTGAAGTTCTGGAATTACAAAAGACCTCTAGACTAAAGAGATCAGTTCCCCCCTAGGGTTGCCAATCTCTAGGTGGTGGCTGTAGCTCTCCTGGAATTATAACTGATCTCCAAGTGACAGAGCTCAGTTCCCTTGGAGAAAATGGCTGCTTTGGACAATGGACTGTATGGGATTACCTGCTGAGCTCCAGCCCCTCCCCAAACTCTGCTGCACTCCCCAGGCTCCGCCCTCAAATTTCCAGAATTTCCAACCCAGACTGGGCAACCCTGACTGCTGCTGATAATCTCAAGGGACATTGACACAAGGGGCTTATCTGGCTATCTGATCTCTCTGTCTTCCTGATCTGACCAGAGGGAGGGACTCAGGTTTTGGATTGGCTGAACTCTGTCCTGTTCCTTTAGCACCAGTCTGACATGAAGCAAATTAAGAAAGTGAAGCTTTTGCTATGAACTTTATCTTTATCTTTCCTTGTGCCAAGAAAAGGTTCTGTTAAAGACATGGGAGAAAGTGGGGGAAAGGCTCTACTAGGCCAGGCACCACCCTCAACCTGGCACAGATTGGCAGAATCCATTTAGCCTTCGGGACATTCTATACAGGAAAGGCCTAAAATCATGGCCTGAAATATTTTTTTCTCTTTCTCCCCTTTCCCCCGTTTTCAAACATCCAGCCTGATGAAGAATTCAGTACAACTCTAAAGCTCACACATTTTTATGGCATTTTGGTTGGTCTTAATGAAAGGTATTAAATGGAAGGGGTTTTTTTTAAGCTTAAAGGGAATCTGTCAAAAGTGCTTCCCACGTATTAGAAGACACATTCAGTGGAAAGTGGAGAAATCCTCTAGCTAATGCAGAAGAAAATTATCATTGAATCTGGCAGGCAAAATCCATTTAGCCAAAGAAACTCTTTTCTTCAGTTCCAGGGGACAGGCCAGTATTATTTCTATACAGAATGGAAAGAGGACAAAGGTTGTTGTCTCCTCACCACTAGCTTTTTATAGGTTTCTTTGAGCTTGTTCCCCCCCCCAAACAAATTTGGAACAGATCCAGAGGAGTTAGCCGTGTTAGTCTGTAGTCACAAAATAGTAAAGAGTCCAGTAGCACCTTTAAGACTAACCAACTTTATTGTAGCATAAGCTTCTGAGAACCACAGCCCTCTTCATCAGATGCATCTGACGAAGAGAGCAGTGGTTCTCAAAAGCTGATGCTACAATAAAGTTGGTTAGTCTTAAAGATGCTACTGGACTTTTACTAAATTGGGAACAAAAGTCAGTGCTTTACCCTTCCAGGGGGTGAGTTCAAAGCCTGTGGCAAGAGTTAATGTCCCAGCGACTTAACTGTACTGAAGCAACCAACAGCTAGTCCGGCCACTGCTGGGCCATTGATCAGTATGAATCTCAGAGCGGCCACTAGAGGACACACAGTGTTCTTGGCCAAGGAACGGTGGGCTAGATCCTTACTCCTGGCAGTGCATTCTTGGATCAAAATGGTGGGCATGTCTACTGGTTCAATTACCACCTTTTGCTTTAACATATTTCAGAATGACTATTGTAGAGCCTCAAAGAATTGTTATGTAGGGTTCTCCTAAAATTATTTGTTGGACAACCTGAGACCAGTTGGGCAACCCTATCCGACTTGATGTTCTCTCTACCATAAATGGCCAACTAGATGCCTCAGGATGGGCTGCAGGCAGTGATCCCTGTTGCCAGGCTCCACTGTCCAGGGTTACTCGTTCCAGAATGGTAGCTACTTTACTCTGTTGCCGACAAAGAAAAGCTCATCGCTTCTTAAAGGCTCACAGGTTTGTTAAGATGTATGAACAGAAGTGGACTTCAAATCTGTTAGCCACAAGACTGGTTTTGTTTATTTTATTTCATTTATACCCTGCATTTTGCTCCAGAGGGGACCGAAAGTGGCTTACATTATTCTCCTCTCCATATTTTATCATAACAACCCTGCGAGGTAGGTTGGTCTGAGAATGTACAATTGGCCCAAGGTCACCCAGCAAGCTTCCATAGCAGAGTAGGGATTTGAACTTGGCTGACTTTCGGCTGATGTCCGAATCACTACACCACTCGGGCTGTCACTAGCTTGGGTGTCTACTTGTTTTTTTTGGCTCCCCTCCATATTTTTAAAGTTGGACCCACAGAAATTTAGCAGGTTTCCCCCATCAGCCCACTGGAGCTCCTAGTTGCCCCAAGAGGGATGAGGAAAGAGAATGCAGAGTATAGCTGGGGTTGCCAGCTCCAAGTTGGGAAATTCCTGGAGACCTTGGGGGTGAAACCTGGAGAAACCTGGAGAAAGTGGGGTTTGAGGAGGGAAAGGACCTTGGCATGGCATAATTCCATACAGTCCACCCCCAAAAGTAGCCATTTTCTCCAGGTGAACTGATCTCTGTGGCCTGGAGACCAGTTGTAATTTTGGGAGATCTCCAGCCACTACCTGGAGGCTGGCAACCCTAGCTCCTGTCCTGCTTTTTGTGTGGCTGGCAGCCATGAAACCAGAGCCAATTCAAAGTATTTTTTTCCCTCAATCAAGGGCCTGTGCTGCTGCTGGCTGGGTGCCAGGCTTGCCCATTGGCAACGAGCAAAGTTGTCTCTCTTTTCCCCCACCCAATACCAATAGGTCCCTGAGGCCCAGTTCACACACCCAGGGGAATTCGGTAGCAGAATGGGTTGTGGCATTTCAAATTACAGTTGGAGGATCTCTTTTTAGAATGTTTCCCTGTATTACAAATTCCCCATAAACAGAAAACCAGCGCACTCAGCCCAGAGAATGAATAGAACTTTTCTCTCTGCTGGGCTCATACTCTTATTTGCCCGCATGTTTTGTTTGTTTGTTTGTTTGTTTGTTTGTTGTGAGAAAGAAGATAGCGTTCCCTCACCTGTGGCCTGGACTGGTGCAGTCCTTTCTATCACCTCGTTTGCCTACGTGTGTGAACCTGGCCTGAGAGCCAGCGAACCCAGTGCACAAGGCTGTTGTGAGGGGAAAAATTGGAATCACCCCCATGAGCTATTGGAAGGAAGGGTGGAATATAAATATGAGGAATAAATGAATACATAATTGTACAAAACACTTATTGCTCTTTCAAGTCCAGCACCAGTTTGGCTCATTTGAGATCCTGAAGTGTACCAAGTGACATCAAGAGTGGGACATGGAGGTCCTTGGGTCTTCCACAGCCTCTGGTATGGTGAGGATGTTGGTCTTAGCCTTGACCCACTCCACCAAAAGCTTTCAAGTGTGTGAGGACAGGCCATGCTGAGCTCCCATCTCGTGTGACTACAGGCTGCAAGTTCACCATCACCACCTCATCATGCTGCAGGCCCACGAGCATTGCCTGAGGCCTGCATACATTAGGCCTCCTATAGCATGTGTATCCCTTCCAGATAAGAACCAGAGTGCTGCTCATCTTTAGGAGGAAACCATGTGAGAGGCAAACAGCCAACACTTTGTTGTGGATGAGGTGCAAATTTATTTATTTATTTAAGCCATTTCTAATCTGCTCACTGTGCAATTTCCTTGTGCCCTGCGAGCAAAGGGACTGTTGCATACCACAACAACCATTACTCATCCTTCAGAGAATGCTTTTATATTGAATATACACATTCATGTCCCAGCCCAGTCTTATCCTGTTTCTTATCAATGATGCCCTTCAAACATATTCCAAAGCAGGGAGTCAAGTAAAATCAGGGCTGTGTTGGGGAGAGGAGGTCAAAAGAGGAAGCTGCGGAAGCAAAGAACAAGCTGACTTGTTTGAAGAGGTGCAGAGTGGTGGAGAAGTGGATCCAAACAGAGGGAGCCGTGGAACACTTAACCCTCGGTTACCATGGTGAGCAATCTCTCCAAGACAAAGAGATGGAAGAGATGTTTTAAGGAGAAAGAAAACACAGGTTGGGGAAGCGGCCTGATGTGAACCCAGTCAGACTTCAAATCATCACCACCCACCTCTGACAGCTACTTTAACTGGGGTGTCCAATGGATGAGAAGCCGGTGCCAAGGCATGTCTGCACCAGGAAGGCCTTGGGCGCACCAGCCCATGTGCAGCATTTGTTTTTGGTTTTTATACTCAGCATAGATGGCCCAAGTCCCACCAGCTGAAAGAGGTGCCAGTTCACTATATTAGCATGTACCAGCATCAAAAAGTCCCACTAAAACCTAATAGTAAAAAGTCCAGTGAGCCTAACCAACTTTATTGAGACATAAGCTTTCGAGAACCACAGCTCTCTTCGTCAGATGCATCTGACAATCTATGGTTCTCAGAATCACAGAATCACAGAGCTGGAAGGGGCCATACAGACCTTCTAGTCCAACCCCCTAGTCCAATGCAGGATGAGCCTAAAGCTTTCCTGACAAAGATTCATCCAGCCTCTTCTTGAAAACTGCCAGTGAAGGGGAGCTCACCACCTCCCTAGGCAACTGAATCCACCTTTGAACTACTCTGACCGTGAAAATGTTTTTCCTAATACCAAGCCAGTACCTTTCTGCATGTAATTGAAGTCTGTTGCTTCAAGTCCTATCCTCTGCTGCCAACTGGAACAGCACCTTGCCCCTCCTCCAAATGACCACCTTTCAAATATTTAAAAAGAACAATCATGTCCCCCCTCAATCTCCTCTTCTCCAAACTAAACATTCCCAAGGCCCTCAGCCTTACCTTGTAGGGCTCAGTCTCCAGACCCCTGATCATCCTCGTCGCTCTCCTCTGCACCTTCTCGATTTTGTCCACATCCTTTTTGAAGTGAGGCCTCCAGAACTGCACACAATACTCCAGGTGCAGCCTGACCAAGGCCTCTGTTTGGAAAAGTTGGTGGGGGCCAGAAACTGGGCTCTTTGCAAACAAACTCTTCAGTGCCTGGACTTTTATGTCTTTTTCAGTTAGCACACCTAAATTTACAGAAATATACAACACATTTTTTTCAAGTTTAGAGTTGTTTATCTGCTTTCTGTCTAACTAACTTTCTATATAACTATCATTCTCAATATAGCTGCTTCCATGAAATATTAAAAGAAGTACAAGAAAATCTACAATTTAATAAACTTACCATTTATTGTTAGGAGGTGAGGAAACTACCTTTTTATATATATATATATATATATATATATATATATATATATATATATATATATATATATATATATATATATATATATATATATATATATGATTTGGCCTTTTAAAGATTCTCACAGTGCAAGACGTTGGGTATTATGCTTCATTTTTCTACCACAATTTTTCATCAATCCCTCCCTGCCCACCAACTTTCCTCTCTTTTCTCATTAAAACAGGGAACAAATAACCCAGCCAAGCCAAGTAACCAGCAATTTAACTACTGACTGGTGGTGACAGACAAGAATGTGAACCAGGCCCACTCAGAAGTACCATGTTTTTCAGTGGAGCTTACTTCTAGGAAAGTGGGAAGCCTCAGGGACCTCTGTCCTGTTGAGACTCATCACTAGACATGGGCACAAACAGAAAAAAAACTGAACATGGTGTTTGTTGTTTGTTGCCATCCACGAACAACGAACATTGACGATAATGTTCGATGTTCGTTGTTCGTTGGGGCCAGCAGGCTCTCCTCCAGCCATCAAGATCCCTACCGCACCACTCCCAGAAACCCTACCTGAGCAGGCAGCAGGAAATGTACCAATAATAAATAATAGCTTGGCCCCAGAGCCTGGCAGCAGCCCTGGAACCTGAAGGGGTAGATCCCTATCCCACCACACACAACGAAAATTCAAGCTCTAATACACTCACCCTGTCTCTCTAACAGCAGCTGTCTCTCCCTGAAAGCCAGAGCTGGGAGCCCCCCTCCCCCCTGGTCTTTTCCTCTTGTAACAAATTTGGAGCTCCAGTCCACACTTGGAAGGAAGACCTGCCTATCAAGCTAAATTGGGCTTAGATTGGGGTTTCCAGGGCAACAGCAGGAGTTCAGACAGAGTTCAGACAATCCCTGCCTAAGTTGCCAAGGGGATTGATTGCAGGTGCCAGACTGTCTGGCTTGATGAACAGCAATGAACGAGGCTTGCAACGACCACCTGTTCATTTAGAATGGGACCTCACGAACAGCTTGTTTGTGAACAGCAGATTGGGCTGTTTGTGGGTTTTTTTAGTTTGTATTGCTGTTCATGCCCATCTCTACCGATCACTCCATCTTGACTGCGCTTCTATTCTTGAGAACCCCCATGTTCTACTGTCCTGTCACTTATTACCCTGATATGCTGGCTTAAGTCCAAGTCTCTTGGATTTAACAAACAGGTAGTTGGGTTCAATTCTGACTGGTAATCTAAGCCTCTGATTTGAAGATCCTAATCCTAGATATATTGGGATGCTGGTGCTAATTCTTCAACTGTCAGAGATAAGCACTCTGCACATGCTCAGCAACACTGACACATCTTCCTACACTCCAAGAATGGACCTGGCACTGGGCAGCAGAATCCTCTTACGTCTGAGTCGCACTGCTCCAGGCAAGCAATTGGCTCCCTATCCATCTCCCATTTGAACTGCTTCTTCTGCTGCAGCTGCAGCTTCCTCTTGCACTGGACGCTCAAAGCTGCACTCCCTGGCCAGGGACTCTGCGTAGGCTCCTCCTGATTGCCTTAGCCTCCTTGCAAGCTTGCAAACATGCTGCTTACCGTGGAAAGGTGACTGGTGACAAGCAGAGGAGGAGCTGCGTGTACAGAGAGCATGTCAGCTCACAACCAAGGCCGGGTCTCCTCCCACTGGCTGGAAAGGCTCCATCCTGAGTCTTAGCATGAGGAGATTAGGCTGCTGGGGTGAGCCATGTGTCTCGTATCATCTTTTCTGTACCTTGCAAAAAAGGTACTTGTACCCCTGCATAGATGATCCAAGCCCCAATGCAGAAAGAGGTGCTGGTATGCTGTGGAAACTCCAAGGACCCTACCATTTGGTCAGTGCAGAAAGATGTGATTGGGGAGGGGGCTGTGGCTCAGTGGTAGACCATTTGCTTGGCATGCAGAAGGTTCCAGGTTCAGTCCCTGGCACCCCAGCTACAAGGATCAAGCAGTAGGTGATGTGAGATGGGACACCAGAGAGCTGCTGTGAGATGGGAGGGGACTCGGTACAAAATTCAGGGGGCTCAAGCAGGGTTGCCACCTCTTTTCTTGTTTTGCACACATATACTCCATGCAGCCACAATGTCATCTTTTTCAATTTAAACTGGAAGTGACAGGGTCTCCATGGGCCCAATTCCTAAAGAATCAGCCCCACTGAGACCCCATTGCTTCCTGTTTAAATAGGAAGTGACATCATCAGGGGCTTGTAGAGCAAGCATGCAATATTCCACAGTGTGCTCTGGCCAGCCTCCCTATACCTCCCCACTTGCCAGCCAGGTGAGTGGTGGCAGGGGCAGCAACTGGGGCAGGAATCCCCCACCCCCAGTGGGGGGCTGACATCCCTAGGCTCAAGTCATCTTGACAGCCTGTGAACCTAAAATCATCCTGCATTCAGTGAATGCATTTGAATTAATTTTACTTTTAGTGTAGTTCATTGATTTAATGAACAATTATAATTCTGTTCACAGTAACACAAAGCCAAGTGATTTTTTTGATTTGTTTTGAATCTGGGTCATATGGTGGACCAAATGTATTCTTTTCCAGGTGCCCCTGCTGTCTCTTGGCACACCAAGTCGTATAACTTCTTCAGTTTGGGGAAGAAGTGCCACCACTGTTCTTCCCAGCTGCCTTTTCATAGCCCAACTAACTAATGAGGCATCCAATCACCAGGGATACAGTTGTTTCACACTGAACATCTGGGAATGTCCCAGCATTAGTCTGAGTAGGGGTTATGGCCCAGTCTCACCTAGGCAGGAAAGGCAATTGCTATTCATTTAAATGTGCCATATTGCCTACTTTACCTAGAAACTGGGCATGCCACCTGGTACTTGTCTGACCCAATAGCTGGCTTGAATTCCTAGCTTTCATTAAAATAACCTCACATTTCTAGGTCTTTCAGAGACATGGCAAAATGGGCAGGCACTTTTCTCTTTAATTTATGCCTTTAATTTTATACCTTCTTCCTCCTTCCCTTGGTTCTACCCAATGAAGTCATGTGATGGCCAACTATGAGAAGACCAAGAGGATGCTTTGCTTCCACACTTACAGCGGGAGCTGCATCAGTAATTGACAGCTTCTTCTGCTTGAGCTGCTTTCTTAAAGTAAGTAATTTTAAGGACAAGTATTCCATGCTTTCTCGGGATTTTTGAAATGATTCCAAAAGGCAGCAGTAATCTAATAAACAAGAAGCCTCTCTCTTTTAAAATGTGTGTGGGGCGGGGGGGGGGGGCTGTTTTTCCAGTTCTGTCTGTAAGGTTGAGAGCAGCAGAAAAACGGAAGTAATCTTTATGTTTTCAGATCTGGAAAATAACTATTGATGACACATGAGCAAGTCAAAAGGAGCCAAAGTGAGTGGAGGGCATGGAATTAGTCCAGTCTTTCAGGTCTTTGAAAATGGTGTAAACTGGAGAACATTTGGCGTACTTAAAAAAAATTAAAACGAAACTGATGGCCTGGTGTTTAGTTTCTCTTTACACAGCCTAGTTTCCAATATGGGGTTGGAGGCATGATTCAGTAATACCCTGAATGCTCACAAAAGCTTTTGAATTCTGGTCTAACCTTTCTGCACAGTAGAGCTCTCTTCTTTCTAGTTCTGTATTAAAGAAATATTATTCCTGTTAATGAATGATCTTCAGTATACTGATCTTCAGCTTTTGATTGGTTAAATTAATTAAAAACAGTGCTTTTTTCTGGGGGGATGCAGGTGGACGCGTACCCCTAAACATTTTGTGAATCTAACATGAGAAAGTAAAAATTTTAAAATGTTGGAACTCCCGCTAAGCTAACTCCAAACGTATTATTATGGATATTTATGTGATTTGTTAAGTTTTATGTAGCGTATGTTGGCAACAAAGATGTTTAGTTATATTTAAACTCACTAGGAGCTCTGTTCGTCTTACAAACAATGGAACGTCTTTGAGCATCAAACATGCCACCGAGATCGCTGGCATAACCAGACAAATACAAACAAGTCTTCTCTAAGCCACTTGGAACTCTGGTAGTTGGAATCTAGCATGGTGATTGTGGGCAGCTGTGAATAGGATGCAATTCAACAAAGACAAGTGCACAGTATTACATCTGGGCCACAAAAATGGGAAGCACAAATACTGGATGGGGGATACACTTCTGGGCAGTAGTATATGTGAAAGGGATCTTGGGGTAAGAGTGGACTGTAAACTGAATATGAGCAGTCAGTGTGATGCGGTGGCAAAAAAGCCTAATTCAATCCTGGGTTGTATCAAAGGGGCCATAGCATCGAAATCGCAGGAGGTCATAGCCCCTCTCTATACTGCCTTGGTCAGGCCACACCTGGAGTATTGTGTGCAGTTCTGGAGGCCTCACTCCAAAAAGGATGTGGACAAAATCGAGAGGGTGCAGAGGAGAGCGACGAGGATGATCAGGGGTCTGGAGACTGAGCCCTACGAGGAAAGGCTGAGGGCCTTGGGAATGTTTAGTTTGGAGAAGAGGAGGTTTAGGGGGGACATGATTGCTCTCTTTAAATATTTGATTGGCTGTCATTTGGAGGAGGGCAAAGAGTTGTTCCAGTTGGCAGCAGAGGATAGGACTCGAAGCAACGGGCTTAAATTACATGCACAAAGGTACCGGCTAGATATTACGAAAAACTTTTTCAGGGTCAGAGTAGTTCAAAGGTGGAATCAGCTGCCTAGGGAGGTGGTGAGCTCCCCCTCACTGGCAGTTTTCAAGAAGAGGCTAGATGAATACTTGTCAGAGATGCTTTAGGCTGATCCTGCACCGGGCAGGGGGTTGGACTAGATGGTCTGTATGGCCCCTTCCAACTCTATGATTCTATGATTCTATGATTGGTCAGTCTTGTTCCTACCCCCGATGGCGGCGACCAATTTGTGTACGTTTTGCGCGAAGAGTTTGTCTATACAAACTCACAGATGAATTTAATAGTGACTCCAAGAGCTTCATTGCATTTAAGCACTGTAGCAAACTTAATGTTTATAAAATTGGTAGGCCCTCCTTTGAGTTTGTTTAAGCCTTCAGTGTATGTAAATTCATGGTTTTTGAAAGGACGACATCTGGCAACAGACACCAAAAGCAAGCAGAGGAATCGGGAAGATGTTAGTGAACACAACTTCATGCCAATCTGGAAGTTATTGTGAGCTGTGTAATATGAGGTAATGCATGTTCTTGGTAATTTTGTCCATTGACTGCATTTATTTTTTCCGATTTGAACTATAAAATGGTGATTTTCTTGAGTCAAACAGAGTACCCCTAAACATTTTTTTAGAAAAAAAGCACTGATTAAAAATATGTTCAGATTGTGTGAATTTGGGGTATGGAGTCCAGCAGCAGAACAGCCAGAGGCTGGCGAGGAATCTGTGAGTGCACTTCTTGGGGCTCAGTTAAGTGGCTGAAATTTTGGACTTGAGTATATTATCCAAGATTTATACAGGAGTTTCTTCACGGTTTGGGCAGAGAAGCTCTTAGACTTGTTGGAAGGTACTTGAGACTTTTAACACTGCAGTACTATGCAGACTTGTTTAGAAGTTGGTCCCCTTCAAATGGATAAGGTTTACTCCCGACTCCAAGTAAGTTAGTATTAGACTTTAAGGCCGTCCTCCTGTATACAGTTTATTGTCAGTAATTTTCATGGAAACCAAGGAAACCCCACTGAAATCAATGGGAGGGCAGTGTGTACCCAAATCTTGCTTCAGCTGACGATAAGGACTTTCCATCAAAACTAAACATTACAGGCTAAAGGTGTGCATCTGTGTATGTTTAGTATTTAGCTGTCAAGGGTTCAAGACATGGGAGAAAATCAAATGTGGGAGCTTCACCTTCCCTTAACAGAGCCACAAAGGTAAAGGCTGGAGAGATCAGGCCTTGATCAGTCTTTCTCCCAGACAAGCTTTGCTGTTCAGAAACCTGGAGCAAATCTTGGAGGCGGGGATGTTTTTTATAATCCTGCTCCAACTTTTTACTAGTAGTTAACAGGAAGAGATGCAAATCAAGTAGTGCATAATGGAGGAATTAATAGGCTTGATTTGCATAATTAATTATGCAAACTATTATGCAAATTGATTTGTGGAATTTGAATATAGCAGCCCTGAGCTCAATGATCCTACCAATTAAACTAGGGAGGGAATTATAAGTAATCCCTAAGGATTAAAAAAAGAGGAAATTCAGCATTCACCTGTTGGTAAATACTTTTCTGACAAATAAGGGGGAAGAGGTTGTGTCTCATTTGAAAAGGGGAATTACAAAACGAAGGGAGGGTTATGTCCAGAGTGTCCAGTGATTTTTCTCAGAGTATTGAGAAAATACTCTGGGCTCTCTGGACATAGAACTCCTCTTGCACATCAAATGTGGCTCTCAGAACAATAAAGGAAAAAATGTGAAATAAAACACATTTTTATAGCTAAAGTTCAGTGCTTATGCAGGGCTGTATTAACCCATGGGCGGGCCCCTAGGCTTTCAGGTATTTCGGGCCCCCTCTGGCTCTTTAGTCTTTCACTCCACTACAGCCGGTACGGTAGGTACTAGACTGCAGTGCATAGCCCTATATCCATTTTGAGGGTCTCCTGAAGAATTCTATTCACAGTTTTTAAAATATTTTTATTGTGCAAGTAGAACTCTTCAGGAAAGCACATTTTGGGGGTATAATTGTTCAATACTGTAATATTTTGAAGTGAATACAATTTTTATTATTTATTAAAATATATAATTTATGGATAATTGGTTTAATATAAGAGACAATTTGTTTCACTTTAGTAAGGAAGCAGTCAATTATCTTATTAATAGAGCTTATATAAAAGAATCAATTAATTGTAATTTATATGGGGGTGTGCCTCAGCAAAAAAAAAAATGACGGCCCCCTAGGCTTCGGCCTAGTCAGCCTTAGGAATAATACAGCCCTGATCTAGGCTTCGGCCTAGTCAGCCTTAGGGATGCCAGCTTCAAGGTGGTGGTTGGAGTTCTCTCGGAATTACAACTGATCTCCAGGCCATAGAGATCAGTTGCCCTGGAGAACATGGCTTATTTAGAGGGTGGACCCAATGGCATTATACCCTGCTGAGGTTCCTCCCTTCTCCAAACCCCGTCCTTTCCAAGCTTCACCCCCAAAATCTCCAGGAATGTCCTAACCTGGAGCTGGCAACCCTGCTTATGAATAATACGACCCTGACCTAGGCTTTGGCCTAGTCAGCATTATGAATAATATGGCCCTGTGCTTATGAAGCCAGGAAGCACTTCCAGGATGGGATGGTGGGGGGTAGTCTTTTCTGTGTCCATCAGTTTCTCTGCAATTGTCCCCAAGATTGTTTTCCCCACTTGGCTCAACTTTCTGATTAGGGTTGCCAAGTCCCTCTATTCCTCCAGCAGGGGACTGGGAACCCGGCACTTACCCGCCCCCCTCCCACGGGCCCGATTCGGCCCGAAACGGTCCTGTTGCGGGGTGCAGGGGTGCATCACAGCACCGGGAGGGCACCCCAGGGGACGCACCCCCCTGCTGGCCAGGTAAGTAGGGTCGGGGGGAGGTAGGGTTGCCACTCCAAGTTGGGAAATTCCTGGAGATCTAGGGGGTGAAAACTGGAGAAACCTGGAGAAAGTGGGGTTTGAGGAGGGAAAGGCCCTTGGTACGGCATAATTCCATAGAGTTCACCCCCCAAAGTAGCCATTTTCTCCAGGTGAACTGATCTCGGTGGCCTGGAGACCAGTTGTAATTCCGGAAGATCTCCAGCCACTACCTGGAGGCTGGCAACCCTAGGAGGAGGAGTTGGGAACAGGGGATCCCTCACCCCAGATGGGGGATTGGCAGCCCTATTTCTGATTCTGAGCCAATATTGTATGTGGGTGGATTTACAGAGGAGACTGAGTGGATGGGGGAAGAGTTAAGCATCCCTACTGCCACTTCTTTACAAATCCCCCTGCATCAACATTACACAGGGAACCAGGCACAGATAGGGTAGTGAAAAGAGTGAAGTTGGCATTAAGGTTGCCAATAGCCTGGAGAAAAAGTTCTCTACCCCTTTAATAGACTCTTAATGAGATATTATTGACCAGGTGATGTTATTGACCTCTGTGCCATGAAAAATTTCACCTGCCCATTTCTACACAATTAAAGCTTCCATAAAAGGGACAGGCCACTCGACCTCCCCCGCCCGGGTTTGTTGGTAACCTTAGGACAGCCTCCAAAACTTTTATCTGAGCACTGAAATTGCAGCAGAGCATGGGACCCCACCCTCCTGGTATTCCATATAATTATGTAGCGGCTTCCATGGTTTGCAAAGCCACCGGCTGCATTTCATGAGAACGTCTCTCATGTATTAGGCAGCAGCAGAGAACTGCTGACCGGGTTGAAGATTAGGTTGTGCCATTAAAACATTTCTTTCATTGCCCAAGCTATCTAGCAGGATTGAGAAAACATACCTATGCCTAGGGACAATTCTGTGTCCTTTGCAGCCTAAACTACACAGGGGTGTCTGAAGTGAAGTTCCTTCAGACCATGAACTGGACAGTAAGGTATAATCTTGTGACTGCAGGCTGAGGGCAGTTTCTTGACATGTGAAGCAAAGTGAATTTAAATTTGATTTTTAAAAAATTGTGTATTCAAACAGAAAGAAGCCAAAGAGAACCATATGTGTTTTAGAGATACTGAAACTCTGGTTTGGTGTGTGAGAGTATAAATCGTGAGGGCGAGGAATCATGAAACAATCTGGGCCATGGCATTATAGCAGAATGTCCAGGATTCATATGGACAGAGGAGGCTATTCGTATAAAGCCCAGGATATGATTTTGATCCGCCATTCCTTAGACAGCTGTTCATTAAATTGAAAACAACATAATAGCTGGTGATCAAGGGTTTATTTGGCTGGTATGAATTTCAAGGTGATATTCCATAGCCCTTTGACACATCTCTTGATGCCAGAACAACACATGCAACAGAATGACTTCTAGAATCCTAAGTAGCCCTCCCATGTCCCAACCTAAACCAGGCCTGTGCTTGTCTGAACGTTTAGCTGCAAAATTCACTGTGAGCCCCAAATGTGGAATTCTCTGTATTCATTTCATGTGCGGATCTGGACATCTGATTGCAGGTAACATGAGAGTACTCCATTAGCCACGTAACATGAGGTCCAGAAACTGGAAGCATGGAACTTGTTTGAAGATCACATCATAATAACGAGATCTGTACCCTCTAAGGGCACCCCAAAGGCAGGGTGCCGATGAAATAGTCCAAGTACGGGTGCACATTTGCACACTGACCTTTATCGTGGCTAGATCAAGCGGCTAACCCAATTCCATATAATTCTATGTCCTTTCTTAGTCACCTTCCCCCTCCCTCTTCTAGATCAAATCAAGCCTGAATGCTCCCTATAAGTTAAAATATCTAAACTGAGGCCATCGTACTTTGATCACACCATGAGAAGACAAGACTCGGGGGGAAATATAATAATGCTAGGAAAAGTTGAGGGCAATAGGAAAAGGGGAAGATCCAACTTGAGAAGGCTTGGACTCAATAAAGGAAGCCACGGCTTCCAGTTTGCAAGACCTGTCAATGATAGGAAGTTTTGGAGGTTATTAATTCATTGAATCTCCATAAGTTGGAGGAGACTTGACAGCACATAACACACACACTGAAAATCCTTAAAGCTTTTGGCCTTTCCTAGTATGGAGTTGTAAGCAAAGCAAAGATGTTGCTCTCTCAGGTCTTAGAGTTTGACCACACATTATGGTCTTTTCCATCTTTCTTTTAAAATAATCTTCTGTTTCGCCAATTTGGCTGCCAAGATTGCTTTATCAAAGAGAACAACATGGTGGAGATGAGAGGGAGGGAAGGAAATTTTAACCCTTTATTCCCCACCATTTTGTCAATAAAAAGGCCCCCTCCCCTCACTGGGGGGAAACAGCTCATTGTGGTTTTTTTCAAGTGCCAAAAAGGAAGGGAAAGAAATTATTTGAATTTCTCTTTCTCCCTGTGCCCTTCTCTTCCTTGAGAAAGGAATCCTGGGCCACTAAGCTGGCAAAAGGGGGAAACATATGAAAGAAACTAGATTAAGATGGGTAGCAGACGTTAGTCTGTAGCAATAGAAAAGAGCAAGAGTCCAGTAGCACCTATAAGACTGACAACATTTGTGGTAGGGTAGGAGTTTTCATGAGTCACAGCTCTTGATCTTTTCTAGATGAAAGAAACTGTAACATGTAGCTGATACTAGCAGAGTTGCATAGTTTGCCAAGAAATGCAGGGTGCAGGAGCTTGCGTGGCTGAATATGCGTGGGGGAAAGAAAACAAACTTACACTTAGAAAAGGTTTAGAAAAGAAATGATAGTTTTTTATCATTAAAATCTGATCCTGGAACCTATTAAAAAGGTACTTTAATCTGGGAAAAACATATCAATTGCAGAGAGAACACGATGGGTGTTTGGAGCTTGCTGGCTGGTATGAGTGTGTGTGAGAGAAAATAAACTTAGCTTAGGTTTAGAAAGGAAATGAGAATTCTTTATTATAGGAGCTTCATACTTTGATAGCAAAGTGAAGGGATAGATTCCTGTCTACCTGTCTAGTCTAAGGATGGACATGGATGGCAGGACAAGTCCTGCATCCATGGTGCAAGATGGAGAGAAAAGATAGTAGTGTGACAAAGAGAGGAAGAGAAGGATGTCAAGAGGAGGAAGTCTTGAGATTAGCAATCTACACATCAAAGGATAGTTCAGAGCAGTAAGAAGTAAACAGATGCTCTGACCTCTCTATTTTTCTAACTTTGGGATTTGTCCCACTCTGAAACCTGAGAAAAGGGACAGCATTAAATCCTCCTAACATTTATTGTAGGAACTCCAAGGATGTCTTAGAGTTTAAGGATGCCAGTGGCTGATGGGACGAGTCCTGCCTCCATGGTGCAAGATGGAGAGGAAAGGTGGAGATTGTGACAAAGGGAGGAAGATGAGGGGTCACAAGGAGGCAGTCCTGAGAAGATGAATCTACTACTCACCGAAGTATAGTGTTGGGGTTGTCAAGAGCAAAGGGTAAACAACCCTTGACCTCTCTCTCTCTGAACCCTGAGAAAGGGACAGCCTATAGAGAGCCATCTAGAATGCAGATCACATAAAGAGGCAATGTGGCCAGGAACCCCTAGGCCCTTTTTCCTTCTAGCTATGTTTATTTTTGGTCTTAAAGCCAAGTGGCTGAGGGGCAGAGGATTGCAGCAAGGAGGGACTGAGACCCCCTCCAACCTGTTCCTTGTCTGCTCGCCCATCACTTCACTGCAAGTCATGAAACAAGCTCCGTTTAGCCAGAGCCGTGTGGCTCCTGCCAATGTCATTGTCCTTCATACCAAGACGCCATGCCGTGCCGCTGTAATGGAGAACTCTGCTCTTCTCCTTGAACAGTGCCATTGTAATGCCTTTTGCAGTCTGGGATCAGCATCCTAATCTCCTTGCTAGGGCAAAATACCCAGCCAGATGGAGAACGATCCATCGGTGGGGGCCCTAATTTAGGGTTGCCAGCCTCCAGGTGGTGGCTGGAGATCTCCTGGAATTACAACTGATCTCCAGGTGACAGAGGTCAGTTTCCCAGGAGAAAATGGCTGTTTTGGCAGGTGGACTCTATGGTCCATCTCATTTTCCTTATCACCATTGATGGATTGCAGCTAGAAATCTGAGCTGTGTGAAGTTGGCCTTGGTTACAGCTGATTGTTGAGCAGCCAGCTCTGCTGCCTCTCCCTCCCCCCATTCTTTTCCTTCTGGCAGGAAGGAGCAGTGAATACCATTGTGATGCTCTTCTCTCTGCTTCCCTTCTGCCTCTTCTCTTGGCTATAGATGACATCGCTACTCTAATAGATGAGTTGCAAACCTGGGTTCAGATTTTGTCATGATACTCAAAAAGCTATTGTAGCCCTTTCCATACGTTCTGTGTGTGGGGGTGTGTGTGTGTGAAAGTGGGAGCAAGACTGAGATGGCAAAGTCAGCCCTGGACCTAGACACATCTGTAGGAACTGATGCATAAAAACATGTGCATGCATATCTCTTTCTTCATGATCAGGAGCCCTGCTTTTATGAGGTTTTTGTTTGTGCCCAGAGATTATGCTCACACACTTGTACACATGCAGGCTCTGTGTGTACAGTTCAATGAATACAGAGAGGTGGCTCGGGGTGAGACAACTCAAAATTTCCTGTTGGTTCTTGCTCTCTTGAGGGGCTTGAAGCAGAAGGTGGGACACCACTTCAGCCACTGTGTTCTCATTCCCCTCTTTGCACGTGCATTCTGCCCATATACAGTGCTTAAAAAGGGTTCACTACAGACCACCCACTGGGGCCATGGGTGCCGCTTGGGGCTGCTACTTGCCATGGGCAGGCCCTCAAATGCTTGGGTGGGTGGGGTGGTTTTGGCATCCTTTCACCTCTGGTGCCCTGAACAAATCACCTAGGTGCACCTAATGGATGGACCCGCCCTGGTAGTAAGCCATGTACAGAAGCAGCAGGGAGACTCCTTTGTGGATGGGTGCTTGGAGATCAGAGTGGGCTCTACTGATTAATCTGTTTCACGCAACAGGCCAGCACCCTTCTCCCGGGCACAGGGCTCAGCAGCTCCAGTCCTACAAAATATTAAATTGTTTTGCATAGTCCTGGAGCCACCTGCTCATTTAGACAGCAAAGTGAACAGTTGCTTAGTGGTGGAGGAGGAAAAACTGCTGGAGCTTGTTTTAGCTCAGTGATGAGTACTTATAATCACCCTGGCAGTGGGACAAGGAGATAAAGAGACTAGAAAAGCCAGTAAGGGATGACTGAAGGCAAAAAGTAGTAGAAAACAAGAGACCCCAATGACTGCTTTATGCAAATTCATAAGAACTAAGGGTCTGTTATAAAAAGAAGTTGAAGGTGGAATTGGGTTGCTTGCCATTTAAAAAAAAACAGAGTTGGATTCTTTAAACTCAGACTTAAAGCCGGCCCTATTAGGAAATTAAGATGATAGTTGTTTCCATTGGATTCAATGAGAAATATGCCACCACCCCAGGGATGAAATTTTCCATGATTGTACCACTCACCCAAGGGATCCTTCTTCCATTTCAGACCAATGGCGGGTGGGAATCCCTGTTTTTAGATGCAATTAAATCTCTCACTGGGAGTGCAGGAGTGGGGAGGCATGATTGGTGCATGCAAAGTTTCTCCTTCCCTCTCAGGATCCTCAGGAGGGGCAGGGATTTTTGTCTGTTTGTTGTTTACTAATCTGGAATGTGCAGATAAGGAGAAATAAACCCTCCCCCCTCCATTTTACCTTACCAGACTGTTTCTTTAACCTTTTCTCTATCTGCCCTGCTGCCTTCAATTTTGGAGGCTGGTGGAAAGAAAATATGTTTCTAAAGAGTTAAGTGCTGTAAGCTCTCTCTCTCTCTCTCTCTCTCTATGCATGTGTGTGTATGTTTGGGCTGGCATTAGAATTGCCAACCTCCATGTGTGGGGCCTAGAGATCTTCTGGAGTTACAACTGATCTCCAGATAACAGAGATCAGTTGCCCAGGAGAAAATGGTTCATTGGAGGACGGACTGTATGGCATTTTATGCCACCTAGGTCTCTCCCTTCCCCAAACCTTGCCCTCCCCAGGTTCAACCCCCCCTCCAATCTCCAGGAATTTCCTGGCCTGGAGTTGGAAACACTAGCAAACTCAATGACTTCATCCATATGTTTAAAAACAGACCTTCTTCCCTGCTTTAGCAATATACAGACAGACTCATGATCAGGGCCCCTGTCAGTCTATGGAAGGCAGGATACTCTAATTTCATCTCCCACCCCTTGCAGCAAGAAATCCAAACCTTGAGTCACCCCTTGCAGCAAGAAATCCAAACCTTGAGTCAAAGGTTATTTATTGAGAGAATATATATTCAGAATATGCAAGTGTCTATAGATAATCCAAAGGTTAAGAGACGCATTGGCTGTACACAGAACTCTTGTTGAGAATGACGTGTTAAGGCTGGCAACAGTATATCAAACCCTCCAAATCCCCCCCCTTTGCTTGTCCAGCTAAGACAATGTGAAAGTAACGGCTCCGAGGTCGCTGTGGCTAGCCATCCCTGATAAAACCTTCTTGGGAATCCAGCTGCTCTCGGGAACCTGCAGACACAAACAAATATTGGAAATTTACAGCAACGGAGGAAAGCAAGATGGAAGTGCTGTGGGTCACAGTCCTGACATTTCTGCCTCCCCAAAGGCCCCCTTCACCCCCCAGACCCCACCTTGTCTGGATATTTTTTGTGAAATTTCACTATGAGTCTTGGGGCGTTTACATGTGAGGCTTCTACCCACTCTCGGAAGCTTTCATCAAAGTCTTTCCATCTGATAAGATAATAAAGCTTGTTATGTTTCCATTTGGAGTCCAGAATCTCCTCAACCTCATAGTGTACCTGTCCATCAATGAGGGTAGGATGAGGGTCTGCTTTCTCCCGATGCCATTTATCCGGCAACGGTGCTTTCTTTAACAAGCTGAAGTGAAACGTGGAGTGCATTTGACGTAGGTTTTGGGGTAATTCTAACTCCACTGTCACATCGTTAATCACTCTCTTGACTGGAAAAGGACCCATATATTTCAGTCCTAATTTCTTGCAAGGTTGTTCACTTCGGAAGTTCTTGGTGGACACATAAACTCAGTCTCCAGGTTGCAGTTTCCACTGTTCCGCACGGTGGTGATCTGCACATTTTTTGTAATCCTCTTTGGCCTTTTTTAGGGTTTTTTGGATGATCTTCCATTGTTCTGTGAGAGAGGACCACCAAGCACCTAGATCCCCGGGTTTCTGGGTTTCTGAAGCAGTTTCAAAAGGCATGGCTTGTCCTTCATATCCTTGCACTATTTTGAAGGGGGATTCCCCAGTACAGCTGTGAACAGAGTTGTTGTACACATATTTGGCAAAATGAATAAAATCCACCCAGTTATCTTGTTGATAACTGATATAGCATCGGAGGAACTGCTCTAACACTTGATTTATACATTCCGACTGGCCGTCGGTTTGAGGGTGATGGACAGAGCTTAAACCTTGTTCCACATCTGCCACCTGAAGTAGCTCCTGCCAGAAGTTGGCAACAAACTGTACCCCCCTGTCAGATATCACCTTGAGGGGAAATGAATGGAGCCATACAAAGTGCTTCATGAACAAGCCAGCCAGTTTCCTTGCAGTGGGGATTGTAGAGCACGGGATGAAATGAGCTTGTTTGGAGAACAAATCCACCACCACCAAGATTCAAGTGCACCCCTTGGAAAGCGGTAAATCGGTTATAAAGTCCATTGAGATTACTGCCCATGGGCGGGAGGGGGTCTCCAAGGGCTGTAACAGTCCAGGTGGTTTTCCCCTTCTAGTTTTAGCCATTATGCATGTAGGGCAGGAAGATACATACTGGGAGAAGTCTTGCCTCATAGTTGGCCACCAGAATTGCCGTTGAACAAAGTGAAGGGTTTTTAAATAGCCAAAATGTCCAGCTAGTTTGGCATCATGGCATTGTTGAAGTACTTCCTTCCTTAAACTTAGGGGTATGTACAGCTTAGTGCCTTTGCGCCATTCATCTGCTTCCTTTTGGCTGAGCTTAGTTTTGGGCACTTCCTCCCCCTCTTTTTCCACTTCGCTTTTCACTTTCCCCCTCCACTTACTGAGATCAGGTTTCCCTTTGCTTTGTTCTTTCGCTGCCCGGCTGCGAGTACTCACCGCTCCTCCCAATTGGGTGGGCAGGAAGACAGTGTCAATAATCTCTTCCCTCTTGCTATCATGTTGGGGCATGTGCGAAAGGGCATCTGCCAAAAAGTTAGTCTTTCCTGGGAGGTAGTTTAGCGTAAAGTCGAATTTGGAGAAAAATTCCGCCCACCGAAGTTGTTTAGCATTAAGCTGGCAGGGCGTGCGGAGTGCTTCTAAATTTTTATGATCTGTCCAGACCTCAAAAGGGTGGCGAGCTCCCTCTAACCACTGTCTCCAAGTTGTGAGTGCCAATTTAACAGCAAAAGCCTCCTTTTCCCATACACTCCAATTTTGCCCTGCCTCGGTGAATTTCTTGGAAAGGTAGGCACAGAGACATAGTTTCCCAAACTTGTTTTGCTGCAACAGCACCCCCACCCATGGCTGTGTCGCTTGCATTGACCTGCACCACGAATTTACGATTTTCATCCGGATGCTGCAGCACCGGCTTGGAGGTGAATTTGTCTTTCAGCCTCTCAAAGGCATGCTGACACTCTGAGGTCCAATTTAGTTTGGCCTGGGGTTTGTTCGCTTGCATCTCCTTTCCCTTAGTTTTCAACAAGTCAAGGGTAAGGCAATTTGAGCAAAGTTCTCTATAAACGGCCTGTAGAAGTTTGCAAATTCCAAGAAGGACTGTAATTGCTTTCTGGTGGAGGGGGGCACCCAACTAGTAACAGCCTGGACTTTAGCAGGATCCATTTTCAGCCCTTGAGCTGAAATGCGATAGCCCAAGTAATCCAGCTCCTCCTTATGGAACTCACACTTGGACAACTTCACAGGCAATTTATGTTGCAATAGCGCCTTTAGTACCTCGCGGACTAGCTTCACATAGGAAGATTTATCTTGTGTATAAATCAAAACATCATCTAGGTACACCACCACTCCCTTGTACAGGTACTCATGTAGCACCTCATTTATGAGCATCATGTACACGCTTGGGGCGCCTTTTAAGCCAAAGGGCACAAATAAATATTCATATTGTCCCAGGGGCATATTGAAAGCGGTTTTCCAGTCATCCCCCTCCTGTATTCTTACATGGAAATACGCATCTTTCAGATCCAATTTAGAGAAGATTTTACCTTGAGCCACCACGCTAAGCAAGTCTGATCAGAGGGATGAGATAAGCGTTGGACATGGAAACCGCATTTATTCCCCGAAAATCCGTGCAGAGTCTTAATCCCCCATCTTTTTTCTTTACAAACAACACAGGTGCAGCATGGGGAGAACTGGCAGGGCGGATGAATCCTCTTTCCAGATTTTTGTCAACGAACTTCCTCAATTCTTGGTGTTCCGCCGGGCTCATGGAATATAGTTTGCCCTTGGGTAGTTTCTCCCCTGGCACCAGTTCAATGGCGCAATCTGAAAGGTGATGTGGAGGAAGTTCATCTGCTTCTTCCTCGCTGAACGTTTGGGCCAGGTCTCTATATTCCTCTGGGATGCTCACTAACTCTTCCTCTGTAAGGAGTGCAACTTCCAAGGGGGAGGGCACCTTCTCACCCCACTTCTTGTCCCATTCATGGTGTCGGCACTTGTCCCGGCTGAAGATCATCATCCCCTCTGACCATTTTATGTAGGAGTTGTGGTCCCAGAGCCAGCGACTCCCCAAGATTAAGGGGCATTTGGCTACCTGGCTAACTACGTAAGGTCTGCTTTCCCAGTGCTTCCCCAGGCCTGTGGGTACGGGTTCAGTTTCAAAAGCTGCCAGACTCATGCTGGATCCGTCCATTTGTTCAAAAACTATGGCATCCCCCAACTCATGGGTTTCCAAACCCAATCCATTCACTAAAGTGGGGGATATAATGTCTCGGGAGCACCCTGAGTCTATGAGGGCCTGCACCCTTATGTGTGTCCCCCGCTTCGGGTTTACGAGTTCAACTGGCATGAACAGTATGGCCCCCCTTTCTCTCACCTCTGCAGGGGTGGGCTACTTTTCGACCTGCCGTTGGGGCCCTTTCACGGCAGATCCTCCTCGTTTCCTGACTGCGGGTATTGTGAACTTTCCTGTACTTGGTAGACGATCTCCCTGGGAATTTCCTCAGCTTCCAGCCCTGTGTCGGTTTTCCCTCGTCTTGTGGGCAGCTTACGCTCAGCTCTGCCCATTCGAGGGGCTGGGATTGGCCTGGAAGCTGTTGGCTCAGTTGGAATTCTCAGAGGGCATTGAGCCACGAAATGTCCACTATTCCTGCATGGTAGACAGAGGCCTTGCCTCCATCACGATCTCGAGTCCCTCGAGCTACCCCTGTCCCTCTGGGAGCTCCTCGACCTCTTGCCGGGACAGGGACAGGCCTCTGAGCACCGTCAGTTGGTGTTGCTTCACAAGGCGGATGACTTGCGTATGATTCTCGACTTCACACGCCAGTTGAATCCAACTGAGGAGGGTGGGCGGGTCGTCTTGCATTAATGCTCGGTCCAGAAGCTCTGGGTTAAAGCCATTGCGGAATAACTCAATTTTCACTCCTTCATGGTAATTGGGGCATATTGTTGCTAGCTGGCGGAACTTAGCTGCATATTCCCTCACTGGTTTGGATCCTTGTCTAATAGCCCGTAGCTCTGTGCGAGCTCTCTCACTTTCCAAGGGGTCTTCATATTGCGGTGATGAACACTTGCAAGTCCCGAAGTTCCAGCGCCTCCATATCATAAAGGGTCACATACCATTCCGTTGCTATCCCCTCCAGCCTGGAAGCCAGGTGAATGACACGGCTTTGCTCCGTGGGAAACAGGTGTCCCCATTCATTGAAGAACTGCAACGCTTACACAATGAAAAATCCCAACTTTCGTGGCTCGCCATCAAAAGTAGCTTCCAGTTTAATCCACCCGATTGGCACCTCCGCCCCTCTGGCCTGAGCTTCGGCGGGTCTCGCAGCCAGCAGTGGATGTACTCGGGGCTGGGGTAGGTGACACGGTCCGGCTGGCATAGGTCCAGCTGGCATGGGCGGCACCGGCGGGACTTGTGGAGCTGGTGCTGGTGCTGGCATCGATGCAGACCCTGGACAGGGAATGGGTGGCAGTCCCAGAGGAGCGGCTAGACCCCTTGGGTGATCCCTCAGCTGAGCCGGCTGGGGGACAGGGGGAGCTGCCAGCTGGCGGGGCTGCAGTGCTGCCATACTCCTCCCTGCGGGAGGCCCTATCACCCTGGTTTGGGTGCCTGCAGGCACAAGCGGAGGTGGAGGGGTAACACCGGTGCCGGGGCAGGTGGTCCCACTGGCTGGGTAAGCATGAGTTCCATTAACTGGGCTGCCTGGGCCAGCTCCCCTCTCATTGCCTCCACCTGGGCCTCTAAAGCGGTGTAATGAGCCGTGTCCAGCGTCACCCCAGGCCTCCCATCCCCTGAGGCCATCGCTGTGGCCCGGCGGAGTTCCTCCTCCCATGCTTGTTGCATCTGCCTCGCGCGCTCCCACTCATCAGCCACAGCATCTGGGGCCATCCCGGCGCCTAGCGTCGGGGTGGTTTGCAACCCCACATTGCAAAAGTCTCTGGAAGGGGTTCCCGACGCATCGTGGTAATCGGTGGAGTGTGATGAAACAGACTCCAAGGAGCTTTCAAAGGGGTCTGGCCCCACTTGTATATCCAGCGAAGCCGGTTGCACTGCACTTAGATCACCTGCTAAGGCCTCTTGACTCAGTCCAGTAGCCTCTAAAGGTATTAGTGGGCATTGAACTCCCGACACACTGTCCACCCAGCCCTTGGTAAAGCCAGACACTGCTAACACATCGTAGCGTATCACCTGGACTTTATCCATAGGAATGCCTCCATAGTAGACGGGTTTGCCCGACCCGTTTCCAGGCTGTCCCAGCTCTGGAGCTCTTGCGGTGATATCCGTGAGTCATGAGACGCCCCTATCTCACTGTCGAGCCGGCCTGTCTCCTCCACAAAGCACCCCGCCGCCTCATCCCAAACATAATTCAGGGCCACACTGAGTCTCACTGGGGTGGTTGCTACTGTGGCTGCTTGTAGTGTTTCCCACACCGGATCCCCTCCAGTAAACCTTCCTTGGGCTTCCACGATAGGGGAAAGATGTGGATCCAGGTTACTGGGACCCATTCCAGCTGAATAGCGCATAAAAGACGTTCCCAGACGCCGCTCTCTATCCTCTCTGGTCCTCGGGCCCCATTGCCTGGGTGTAGGTAGAGATGTCTACATCAAGTGAGAAGCTCCGCTCTGGTGAATGGCTCCCAACTCAGCCCTCGCGACATCTCCCGCCGGTGCCGGTTGAAAGCTTCCAGAGGGCAACACCCCAGGGGTCTCTCCAGCCACCGCTCCAGGAGCAGACGGTTCAATCGGTGTGTATCCGGTAGCCATCCTTCCCGGGTGTGGGGTTAGGGAGAGTTGATGATTCTCAACAATATGTCAGTCTATGGAAGGCAGGATATTCTAATTTCATCTCCCACCCCTTGCAGCAAGAAATCCAACATCTCTTGAGTCAAAGGTTATTTATTGAGAGAATATATATTCAGAATATGCAAGTGTCTTGTTGAGAATGACGTGTTAAGGCTGGCAATGGTATATCAAACCCTCCAAATCCCGCCCCTCCCCCCTTTGCTTGTCCAGCTAAGACAGAATGTGAAAGTAACGGCTCCGAGGTCGCTGCGGCTAGCCATCCCTGATAAGACCTTCTTGGGAATCCAGCTGCTCTCGGGAACCTGCAGATACAAACAAATACTGGAAATTTACAGCAAGGGAGGAAAGCAAGATGGAAGTGCTGTGGGTCACAGTCCTGACAGCCCCTCTTGGATGCAGTGTTTTTAAGCTCTCCATTTCCAGGAGAAAAGTGGGCCAAACTACTTATATAAATGAACATAATAAAGACGTTTGAGTTCAGATCCATGTTACCTGTCCTTTAAGGTCATCTCTTTCTATTTTTTTAAAGTATGAAGTTGGGGAAATGGCTGCAATGAGTCTGCACCTAGAGAACAAATGTACATGGAGCCCCAGCAATTAATAATATTGCTTCTGTGCTCTCAGCTGGAAGGACATCCCCCTTGTCAGTCTGGCTGGCCAGTGGCAGGGAAGAGAAGGCCTAGAGCTTGGCTAGAAGGAATTGCTAATTTCTTTGCGGGCACAAGTTAAAGAGAAAGCAGCAGCAGGAGTCCCTGCAGAACAAACAGGGGGAGAAGAAGCCCTGTGTGTAGGCTTGCTGTGTATATAGCTATAGCAGGAGACCTCCCAGCAGACCTCACACTGCCCGCTGGCACCTGAAAGATCAGCAGGAGAAAATGGTGGCAAATTGGGAGACACACACACTGGCATTCCACTGGCACGTGATGTCACTGTAACATTTTTGTAAATAACTTTCCAGATCCAGGATGCAGTATAACGTAAGATGAACTTTACAATTTACATAATTTAGGAATAAGTATTAGAGGGAACAGAGCTTACCTTCTGCTTCAGCCATCTCCACACTTGTTCTGTTTTTCCTCCAGGATCTGTTTATCATGTTAAGCACCACTTACTTAAAGTAATAGTGTCCTTACAGTCACTTATAGTGAAAACTGGATGAAACAACATGGGATGCTCTAGGGTTTGCAAAACACGCTATAGTTTCACCTTAGAGCTTTTGCAAATCCTACAGCATCCTCTTATGTCACTTTCATTTTTTGCAGGAAATGATGTCAGTACTCTGGTACCAGTTCCTGCCCTCAAAATGCTCCTGAGGGTTACTGGCTGTAGACTGGCAACCCTACCTGCATGGCTTGAAGGGAATGGTTTGAACTCTATTTTTGGGGGGTTGCAGGCAGCACCACCTGTCTTCTTTCTGAAGAGAGCTAAAGATCTTGTATTCCTAAAGTTCACTATGTTGCTGTCCTATCTTTATGACTGTAAGCTGGTTCAAGTTTATGATAAATTATGTCACCTTGGAAAATGTACTAACTTGGCTATTTTTTTCTTGAAGCAATTTTATCATTTCCTGATGAGCCACAAACAGACATCCCCCATATGGTCAGTTAAATAGTACAATGGCAAGAAATGGAAGTGCTGTGCACAGAAACTCCAAATGAAGAGATACTGTTTGGTAGGAGCATTAACTAACTATTCTGGTTGGATGATGTCCCTGTCAAGTACATGTCTGTCTGGTGCATTTTTTTATCCTGCCAGTCCTCCAAAGAATTCAAGGCAGCACTACTGAGTAGAGATGGGCACAAACCGGGAATAAACCGGGTAGTTCATGGTTCATCGCAGAAGGTCACTTCTGGGTCAGCAGAAGGTCTGCAGGAAGCCCATCTCCCATTGCCTAGGAAACTGATTCATCGGCACCAAGCTGTCTGCAATGATGAACTGAAAACCAAACCAAACAAACCGGCCTAAAGTTCATGGCGGTTCATCAGAAATTAGCTCTGATGAACCGCTGGTTCACGAATCACTAACTGGCCCGATTCATGCCGAACTTTGGTTCGTATTTCGGTTCATGCCCATCTCTACTACCTACTGAGCTTCTCTCTCTCTTTCTATTTCTCTGATGCCTATCACAGCTTCTGCTGCTTGGGAAAATGAAACTAGAGGATGTGGCTCCAGAAAGACCACCAGATCAGAAAGTTTCTGCCTGCTCCTGAAATAATTCTGTTTAGATCTGGAGCATTTATAATATTTGTGGATGTGTATTGGATGAATCAAATCTCGATTATCTGTGCTTTCCTAATAAGGACATAAGAATGACCGTGCTGAATCCGACGAAGGGCTCTTTTAGGTGGCATCCCATTTCCAACAGTTATCATTTGGATGCTTTACAAACAATTAGGGGGAAAGGAGAAGAAAGGGGAAGGGTTGCTTATATAATATCCTGCCCTTCTTTCACAAGAAAAATTCGAGGTGGCTAACAAATATAAATAGAGATAACAAGAACAGTTGGGTGAAAGCAGGTGAAGGGCGGGGGGCTTGATGTGGCCCCTTCCTGTCCTGCTGGATGGCTGGCCTTGTTGTAGTCTGAAAAGAGAGGGGGCAGATGACACTTGGCTGATGGTTAAGCAACAGCATACTTTCCCCTCCATGTCTCAGATTCAATGCTCCTTGCACCGCTTTTCTAATTTTCTAAAAGCCATTGGAGCTTTCTTCCACTCGTTTGCAGGTGACATTTCCCACCGTCTCTTTGTGATGGTCACCAGCAGATCAGCTGTATCTCTCAAAGCCTCACTTTGCACATCTTGGGGAGGTTTTGAGCTGCAGCAGATTCCAGCATCTTGTCCAAGACCTGCCTGTGCTTTGATGTGTTGCCCAAGATGATCACACATTTTGAGTTCACCAAATGCCTGGAGGAGGGGAGGGGAACTGCGCTGGCATCCTGCAAGCATTCGTGCATTCGTGAAGCTTACAGAACATCTTCTTTCATCTCAGAAGGTCCTTCTGTCAAAGCCTTTGATTTCTGGGGAGCCTCCATTTAATAAAAGATGGGACTGTCACACCCCCAAATTAAATTATGCCCCCAAAGGTATGACAGCCACATCCCAAACTGATTTATGCTTCAAAAGTGATACTTCCCTTTAAGGGCCAAGAATCATCCGGCTACGGCCATCAGCCAATTATAGAATTTGTATTTCACGGATTATCTAACCAGTTCTTCCACTACATTAATCAACTGTATTTAAATAGCACGTCTCTGACAACTCATGAGAGCTACCTTTTTGAGATGTTGAAGAACGTGTAAGGTGACTTAAATATTAAACATTTTTAACCTTCCCCTTTTCCCATCATGGAATAGAGAACTGCTCTGAAAGACACGGAAAGCCTGGGAGGGTATACGTTATGTTCAGATCTATCCATCTATTCTATTTTTATTCCGCCCTTCCTCCAAGTAGCTCAGGGTGGGGTATATGCCAACTCTCTCTCCCCTACTGTATCCTCACAATAACACTCTGAAGTAGGTTAGGGCTGAGAGGGGGTTACTGGCCTGAGGTAACCTGTGAGTTTCATGGCTCTGGGGATTTGAACTCTAGTCTTACTGCAGCTCAGGGGTTATGATCCAATATAAGGGATGAATTCACCCAGTCCCATTTAGCTTCTGTCGGGTCTCCATCCCTGCCTTGGGACTTACAACTCAAAAGCTTCCTTACATGATGGAACATGCATCTTCGGTGTTCCTGTGTCCGTTCCTTGTTCCATTTTATAGCAACACATTAGAACCTAAACAGACTTACTTATAGCCCCATTGATTACAACTGGCTCCCACATTAACTGCCACTTTTGTTGACCACCAATCTTAAACCGATTCAAACCCTAATTTGAATGCAGCAGTTCTGGATTGTCATGATGAAAACTGTAAAGTTATGAGTCTTCATGTTGCAGGAGCTCCGGGGAAGAGGATCCCGTGAGCTCCTCCTTATTCCTGATGCATTGCAAAATTTATTCCCTTCCTTTCAGTTCACAACCAGCGTAGCTCTTGCCTGGCAGCCATTAAGCACATTTTATGCAATGTCTGTACTAGTACAGACATGTTGCTTCTCTCCAGCAACTCAGCCAAGTTGTTCCATTAAAAAAAAAAAAATTAAGGCTTCACAGCCAAGCAGGAGGTTGCTCGATCTTAGGAAGCTGAAATAATCTTTACAGTCTCAATAATGGCCAATTACTTTTGTAAGAAGTTGAGGCAAATTCTCTGTATGGTTTCATCTATAATGTTTTTTTAAAATTCTGTATTTGTTCCAATGAACTCAGAGTGATATACAGCCTTCATTTTATCCTCACAGCAACTCTGTGAGGTAGATTAGTCGAAGAGGTAGGGATTCGCTCAAGGTCACTCAATGGGGTTCATTAGGGTTGCCAGCCTCCAGGTGATAGCTGGAGATTTCCCGGAATTGCAACGGATCTCCAGGCAACAGAGATCAGTTCCCCTGGAGAAGATGGCTGCTTTGAAGGGTGAACTCTATGGAATTATACCCCACTGAAGCCCCTCCCCTCCCCCAAATCCACCCTCTTCAGGGTCCACTTCCAAAATCTCCTGGAATTTCCCAACCTGGACCTGGCAACCCTAGGGTTCATAGCTATAGGATCAATGCCAAGGTTTGAGAGGCCCTGGGCAAGACACTCTTGTGTTGGGCCCCTTCCCATACAACCGCAGCTTTATCCTTCTTCTGTTTTTGTCATATCCTCTCTGGGTCTGTGTAATCAAACATGCATTCCAAACTGGGGATTCCCAGACAAACACAGGCCTGGCTTGGATCAGGGTTGTGGCATAAAGGAGATACAGTGTTTCTCCCACCTGCTGTGTTTTTCTTATCTCCAGCTGCCCATAATTACTCCTTTGGGGAAATTTGCATGTAGCACATCAGTACATGTGATTTCCCCAGTCGGGTAAATACTAGTGGCCTTTTGGGTTAGGAAAATAGTATGAGGGAAAGCTTAAGGCCCAGTCGTAACTGGCCTACAGATGCCTGAGAAAGAGTAGTTACGCCTTCACTTAATGACTTCTTTGAGGCCAGGCTGGATCTGGGGGTCCCTCCTAACCCTGTTAATCCCTGAAAGACTCTAGAGCACCAAAGAAAGTCACTGCTCTGCTCCCTTGGGCATCTGAACGGGAAATGAGTGACCATCCCAGACACCCCTGTGATGAGAAAGGTGTGCCCCCCCCCCATTGCTTTCCCTTCTATCAAGGAATGAGCAATTGCCCTGGAAGAACCTGTGGGGTTGTCTGGGACAATGTCAGGCCAGTGGTGAAAGCTGTGGGCCTCAGCTAGGTTTGCCAGCTCTGGGTTAGGAAATGTCGGGAGATTTGGAGGTGAAGCCTAGGAAGGGTGGGGGTTTGGGAAAAGGAGGGACCTCCGCAGGGTATAATGCCATAGAGTCCACCCTCCAAAGCAGGGAAACGGATCTCTTTTGCCTGGAGATCAGATGTAATTCTGGGAGATCTCCAGGCCCTACCTGGAGTTTGGCAACCTTGGCCGGTGACCTGTCTATACTTTCATCTGTGAACTAGGTGGGCCCTTATTGACGCTATTTGGAAAAGGGCTTGCTTTCTTCTTTTGTTTCAAGAAACTGGCGATATAATGTAAGTAGCTCTGGAAATTTTTGTACAGCATCTGACTCGGCCTAAAAAAAAATCAGGAAGCCTTTTCTGATGTTTTAGATTTTACAAACCCCTTTCCCCCACATTATATTTTATAATGTTGTATAGCACTAAGGAATCCACTTAACCTAGCTTATGGAGAATACAGTCTTCACTGCAAAACTGCTTGACATATTAAATACTAGCCAAAATGAGGGGCAGGGGGGAAATATACACACCAAAATAAACTCAGAATGAAAAAACAGAACTTTGTTTTCCAGCATGAGGGTGTAACCCTTTCATTACAGATGTTTTATAACTTAGGTCTAATAAACCACAACCAAGCTGGAGAGCTAAGACAATTAAGAGATCCGGAACAGCCATGTCCTGGTTTATTTGATCTTTACTCTGGGCTGCTATTGACATAAGAGAGAAAAGGGGAGCCTGTTAGGGGTTGAGGACTGGGGACTCCAGGCTCAGACCCCCCACTCAGCCATCCAAGGCCAGTGTCAGGGACCAGCACAACTGAGGATCTATGAGCCTATGTTTGCCAGCCTCCAGGTGAGGCCTGGCTATCTCCCAGGATTACAACTGATCTCCAGGCAAAAGAGATCAGTTTCCCTCCTTTAGAGGGTGGACTCTATGGACTCCTGGAATTACAACTGATCTCCAGACCACAGAGATCATTTCCTCTGGAAGAAACAGTATCTTCAGAGCGCAGACTCTAGAGTAGCACTTCCCCACTGAGTTACCTCCCCTCCCCAAACTCTGACCTCCCCAAGCTCTATTTCCAAATCTCCAGGAATTTCTCAACCCAGAATTGGCAACTCTAGGCCTCCTCTCCATTACGTTAGAATTGCAGAAGGTTCATCTGCATTGACTGTGTTCTGACTTCTGAGAAACAGGGTGTGTTCCAAATGGACCATAACTCTTTTAAAAAAATGTTTAAGACATTTTGCTTTTAATTGCTCTAGGGAATTGGTTGACCTTATAGAATATCTGCAACTTAAAAGACATTCAGCAGCCTTTACAATCTGGACTATTTATTGTGGGAGGGGGAGATATGATGCATTAGCATTTATGTCTGCATGCATCCCTGTGGGATAAGTTGAACACCTCTATTCCTATGCAGTTATTGGCCCTGATAAAAAATGTATATACTGGGAATGCTCTACAGTTAAAAACTTTTAATATGAATTCGTCTCTGAGATTAATAAGAACTGAAAAAGGTGTATGGCAAGGATTTGTCTTAGCTCCACACTTATTCAACTTATATATAAATAACTGCTTCCCAAATTTGCAAAATAACACTCATGTACCATAATTAGCAAATCATCCTTTGCCAATGCTTTTATATGCCAATGATTAACAGCGCAATCCTATGGCCGGCCCCAACGCCGACGCGGCTGCACTGGTGGTGTGGCAGCGCCGCCGGGCCGGATCCTGTGCCAGCAAAGTGTGGCCGCAGCGGCGCCCGCAGCGGCGCAGAGATGCAATTTTGGAGAACCAGAAAGTGTTGTGGGCGGGTCTGATCCACGGCCGCCGCCAGGCGCAGCCAAAGGGCGCTGTTCCTGACAAGCGTCAGGGGGAGGGGCCAGGAAAGGCGCAGCCTATGGGCAGCACGCGATCCCGGCCAGGCCCCAGAGCAGCAGGCAAACCGCGCCCATGCTGGCAGACTGCCTCGGCTCGTGTGTCGGGCGGGGCTCGCAGTCGGGAAGGAGAGGGGTGGGCGTAGTCTGAGAAGCCTTTCCCCCGTTTGCCCAATGTAGCACCAAGTCCCTGGCGGCCGCGTCCAGAGAGGTTGGCATGGGACTGGCAGGCGCCCTGCCATGAGGAATCCAGGGCAGCAGCCAGTCTCTGGCAGCAGGGGACAGCCCCCAAGTGGCGCCGAAGGGGAGGGCTGGCCTGAGGCCGCCACCAAGAGGCAGACACAGCGGGCCTGCCCCCTCGTCCCCATCCCAAGGCAAAGAACACAGACACCCATTGCACAGAAATCAGCCTTTATTATTATATCATCCCACCTCCCCCAGCAGACGTGAGGAAGGGGAGGCGTGTAGGAGAGCCGCCTGTGCAGCAAAACACCCCACCCCACCCCCAAGGCGGCAGCGGCGGTCACCGGCGAGGCCGGCGGCCGGACCCCCTTGGCCGTCCACGGGCCCGGCCTCTCGCACGCAACTGGGCCCGAGGGAGGGGTGCCTCTGGGGCGGGTGGAGCTGCTGCAGCGGGTGGGGCCGGAGGGTCGAGGATGGCGACGAGCCGCCCGAGCAGGGCTTCGGCACGGACTTGAGAGGCACACCCCACCCCTCCCAACAACCATGGCCTGTTGGCGTGGGAGGCTGGCAACTGCTCCACGGGATTGGATGCGAGGCAGGACGCCCTGGGGTGGAAGGTGTTGGAATGACCAATGGGGCTGCTGCAGACGCCCGAGGGGCTGGACCCACTCTGGGAGGCGGCCGCTCATGGGACTGTGTTGCTGGGGCTGCGGCTGCGATGGGGGCGACCCTCCCCAGGCGCGCGAGACCTCCTGCCCGGGATATGGCATCCACCTGCCACCACCCTGGATTCTCCATTGGTGGGGGCTAGGGTTCCAGCGAGCGGACCATTTGCCCTGCCATCTCCCGCCCCCTTGCAGCTGCAGCTCGCACCACCCTCTCCCTGGCTTATCGTGTGCCAGCTACTCTCCCCACCGGGGATCCCCGCTCACATGCCCCGCCCCAACCCTCTACCTGGCCATAGATACAGGGGGGTTAGCCGTGTTAGCCTGTGGTAGCGAATTCAAAAAGGGTCCCGTAGCACCTTTACAACTATCCAATTTTATTGTGGCACAGGCTTCTGAGAATCAAGTTCTCTTCGGCAGATGGGTGGTACAGACACTGGTCAAATACAGAGGAGGAGGGGGGGAGGAGGGAGGGAGGGGGCGGGGAGGCAAGACGGGGTGTGTCGGATACATTTGTGGCAATGTGCAGGTGGGGAGATGTGACGGGAGTGTTGGGGGAGGGGCGGAGGACGAAGTCAGACTCGCAGACACAGAAAACAGTTGTTGTACATCTCGTTTTATTGCACTGGAAAGAGCGGGCTTGCGTTTAGGCTGGCGAGGGAGCCGGAGCATTCCACACAGCCCTCCTTCCCGCTCGGAGGGGCGGGGCTGGGATGCAGGCCGCGGCGCGACGGTGCTTCCTGGGCTGCAGCCAACCGTCCGTCAGAGATGTTTGGGGAGGGCGGGGCGCGGGGGAGCAGCCATGCCCTGGACGTGCCTGTGGGGGAAAAAGACACGTGTGGGCTTTGCCTCATTCCACTGGCAAGGCAAGCCCCACACTCCGCCATCCGGGGGGGGGGGTTGCACATGGTCGAGGGCAGCAGCTGATGCATGACGGTCTGGTGAGGATGCACTCGGCCTTGGCAAGCCTTTACCTTTAAGGGAGAGAATGAGCTGGTCACAACAAACACCTGGCCACATGTGGTTTTCGAGGCGCCTGCCTCTGAGGCAGCCAGGGGCAGCCATGGTTGCCCCCCACCCCTGCTGGGCCTCACCCAAAGCGGCAAGTGAGCGGGTGGGTTCAGGTGAATGGGCGGTTTGCACTAATTTGCGGAATGCCCCCCCACCTCCTCCTTACCTGTCAGCGCTCCGTCGGTCATCACCAGGTGGGAGTGCCAGAGTCAGGGCACCTGCAAGGAAACGGGAGAGCATGCGGTTAATTTGCAAAGTGTCATTCCCTTCTGCCACGGAAGGGTTAGTTTGTTTGTGCTTAGTTAGAAGCAACTAGCATGCATCAGTTAGCTGTGGAGTCATTCTTTCTATCACGGTAGAAAGAGAGTTAGGCAGACATTTGCACCTCTTCCCCTTTATGCGAAGTTCCCCCAGTTTTTCGCAAAGTCCCCGGAGTGCATTCTGCGCCTGCCAATGTGAATGCCCTCAGCCCGTTTCGGTTTTCAAAGGGGCAATGCCACTCAGCAGACGGGCAGAGCCTCCGGCCGAGTGCTCACTTACCTGGGGGTTTGGGCGGCGCTGGCCGGATGTTTTGTAGGGCGCGGTCGCAGGTGATTGGGTGCAGAGAGGGGGGCTCGTCCACGCCGGGCGCGCACGCTGATTGGTCCCCGGGATAGTTCTCATCCTATGCTCCTTCGGGCCATAGGGGCGGGGCGAGGCGCTCAGAGAGGGGGCTGATTTTTCGCCGTTCCATGGACGCCTATGGGCTACGCCTTCTTTTTCCGTGGCGTAGCTTTTTTGCGCCGCTGTGGGCGTTCCCGCTTCTGGAGGAGCTTAGGGAGCGGACTAACTCTGACCCTGCCTTGCTCCCCGCCCCCCCCTGCGTCGGCGTAGGGCTCTACGCCACTTCTGCGCCGCCGCCCGGGCGCCTGTGGCTTGCACCGGTGCTGGCCCGCCGGCGGGCCAGCGCCACGTCCCAGCGCGGGCGGAAGGCCACTTACGCGGGCGTACGGGCTAGATGCGCCCTCGCAAGCCTTAGTTCGGTTCCTGTTCACTTTCCGTGCCCTTCTTAGGATTGGGCTGCCCATTCTCCTCAACCAAACCCCAATTGGATTGAAGAGACTCATGATGATTCTGTGTCTTTTGTGCTCAGTTGTTGACAATTAACTTTGCCAAAACAAAGATCTTGAGATCCTCCAAGTGAAACATTTGAAGGAATATCCCTGGTAAATTTATGGAGAAACTATTGAAGAAGTTAGTTTAAATATCTTGGTGTTATGTTTAGTTATGATTTATCCTGGAACTCCCATATAAATTCTGTCATAAGAAAGACCCAAATGACATTAATCAGTCTTAATTTTTTTATACCAAAGTGAACAACTTATCCTGCTTTTGTTAAAGTTATGTAAGGCCATCATTCTTTCTAAATTGCTCTGTGTTGCCCCGATCTGGATCAATGGACAACTGAATCCTCTTGATAAGTTCCAGCAAACTTTCTTCTGTAAGATCCTTTCTCTTTCTCCCAGTATTCCTTCAACCGTGGTGCATCTAGAACTCGGGGTCCCCCAGATTTCAGCATTAGCATTATACTGTCCTATCAAGTTCAGATTATCACTCCATGAATCTAATACTCTACTATCCTTACTGCAATTAGTAATAGCTGAATTCTCATTGGGAACTCAGCCCAATTGATTCAAAGCTTGCAATATTAAACCTGAATCTAAATTTTAGGGACTTGCTGGAAAAAAAAATCTTGTTAACTGAACAAAATCAATTACTTAAAAAAGATTGGGCTATGCTAAAACTTCAAGCTAATCAGAAATGCTTCCCTATTTCCACTTATCAGAAAATGTTTGAGTTCTCTAAATATTTCTTTTATCTAACAGTTCCAAAATATCGTTGCTGTTTCCTATTACTTAGATGCAATGTGTTACTTTCCACTGAGATGAAGGGCTGTTTTAGTAGAACCCGCCCCCCCTGAGAAACGCTTTTGTACTTATTGTAAAGATCAAGTTGATCCCATTGCCCATATTCTTTTTAGTTGTCCCTATTTTATCTCACTCTGTAATCAATATATTACTCCCTGGACTGACTGGCTACAGAACGTTTCAGAACAACAGAAGTGAAAGGTCTTACTGTCAGGCGAGATAAAAAAGTGTGTGATTTAGCCATATTTCTCTATGCAGTTATAAATTACTCATAAAATACTCCAACGTATGGCTTGTAGGCCGTTAAGGTACAGGAGAAGGACACACCTGTGCCCCCCAAAATTTAATTTTTAGGGACCATGGACACCACTGTGAGTTCTTGCACAAACAATATTTTTTAAAGACCGCCCCCCCTGCCCCCCGGCAGAAGAACCTAAGATCTATCTAGTTTACTATCCCATTTGCCCACACTGTGGCCAATTAGATGCCTCCAACGAATCCTGCAAGCAGGGCACAAAAACGTCTTCCGGTTGTTGCCTTCACCAGCGACTTTTGTTCAGATGTACGCTGTTTCTGAAGCTGGAAGTTCCATTGACTCAGCGTAGTTCATAGCCATTGATAGATTTATTTTCCATGGATTAAGGCAGTAATTTCTCAAGACTGGCATCAGCAAATATCAGAAAACTATACAGAATAAGAATGTATGCTGAGGAAAAATGCAGCTGTGGCTTTTTGCTTTTAAAAAAATTGAAGAACAATCTCTGTTTGCATACCCATAAATATACCCCCAACTTCTATAAATATAAAATAAAAACATAAATTTCCAGCAATTGATCTGGATAAATTGTGTATTAAAATTTTCCAAATTTTTTTGCTGATAAGTTAGAAACTGTAGATCAGGGAGTTTATCCTCTTGATAAATGTTGTATGTAAATTTTGAAAAATTAAGCACAACTGGGGATAAAGAACACCCCCTGTGTGCACATTGTATTATGCCTCTTTTTACACTGTTCCCTTGTGATAAGATAATATTTCATGGAAGGAAAAGGAACCCAAAGAGTGTATGGGTGTGCCAGAGGAACGTTGCAGGCACACTGAAAGAGACAAGCGGCTGCTTTTTCACAATTCCTTCACACTCCCTGAGGGAAAGGGTTGATGTTTTCTTTGCCAGAAACAGCTCTTACTTTTGAGCAGCTTCCTGCTTGATGGTTAAAAAAATAGATTGTGTTTCATGTGACCAAGGGCTAGTTTTCAAGGCAGACCTATGTGGACTGCAGTATTCAGAGTGACTGAGAGCTCTGCTGGGTGCAAATACCCCACATATAGAAATCCACTGTATCCATAAAAGGGTTCTGGCATGTTAGTTTTCTGCATGCAAGGATTCCTTTTCCTCTAGAAGAGACTTCTATCAAATAAGCCCACACTTGCTGTGTCTGGGCTGGACCATGTGAGGCACCTCAATGAGAACTAGGACAGAGTGTCTTAACCCGGCAGAGCGAGGTACTTCTGACTCATGTTGCCACCGTCAACTTTTCACACTTTTTAACCATGAGGCAACTCTGTTAGCCAACTTTTTTAAAAAATCTGCCTTTTAGAAATGGACAAGCCCTGGATACACATGAAAGTGAAGTTATATAAAGTGCTTAGAGTACAATTTAATCACATTTCCTGGCTTATTTTGCACCATTGCTTTCGCAAGGCAGCCTTATTGCCCGTCTATAGGTATCCTTGATAGTAAGATTTCACTGTGCACCATTGTCACCTCCAGGGCTTTTTTTCTGGGGAAAGAGGTGGTGGAACTCAGTGGGTTGCCCTTGGAGAAAATGGTCACATGGGCTGGTGGCCCCGCCCCCTGATCTCCAGACACAGGGGAGTTGAGATTGCCCTCCACACCACACAGCGCGGAGGGCAATCTCAAGTCCCCTCTGTCTGGAGATCAGGGGGCGGGTCCACCAGCCCATGTGACCATTTTCAAGAGGTTCCGGAACTCCGTTCCACTGTGTTCACGCTGAAAAAAAGCCCTGGTCACCTCTGGAAAGACTAGAAACATGACATCATCACCTGCAGTATGAAGGGGTATGGTGCAGAATTCTACCTTCTCATTCATTCTGCATCCTGGATACATTTGGAACTTATTACTCTTTAGTAGGCCCTGACCTGGATAGCCCTGGTGAGCCTGACCTCATCAGATCTCAGAAGCTAAGCAGGGTTGGCCTTGGTTAGTAACTGGATGGGAGTCCTCCAATGAAGTCCAGGGTTGCAGAGACAGGCAATGGCATACCACTTCTGATAGTCTCTTGCCGTGAAAACCCCACCAGGGGTCACCATAGGTCAGCTATGACTTGAGGGCACTCTCTGCCTCCCCTGTCTAGCAGCTAGGGAATGAGGGGTGGAAAGAGCCAAGCCTGCTAGGTGTCACAATGTAACAATGCAGTAAAGGACACAACTGATTGACACTCTTGTTGTGTTTGTCCTTCATCTCTCTCTCTCTAATCTTTATCCTGCCCTCCCTCAAAGGAGGTCAGAGGGCATCTCACTTTCCCATTTTATAATTTAAGATGAATGAAAGTGATTGGCCCAAGGCTACTCAGCAGCATACTGTACAGAGGGCGCTGGAGGAATTAGAACCTTGGTCTCCCCAGTTGAGCACCCTAGCCACTATACCGTACTGTCCCTCTCGTGCTGCTTTGCAAGAGAGTCTAAGACAGGAAAGAGACAACTAGTGATTATGCTGTTTTTTGTAATACTTACTTACCGATACTTACTGAGTGTAGATGACTGGGGAAGGCAATGGCAAACCACCCTGTAAAAAGTCTGCCAAGAAAATGTCGTGATGCGATGTCCCCCCGTGGGTCAGTAATGACTCAGTGCTTGCCTTTACCTTTACTTACCAATAAGTAGGGTTGCCAGCCTCCAAGTAGTGGCTGGAGATCTCCCGGAATTACAACTGGTCTCCAGGCCACAGAGATCAGTTCACTTGGAGAAAATGGCTACTTTGGGGCGTGGTGTCAGATTATGGATGACATGATATGGCAGACAGATCCCTGGATCATTGTAGCAAGACACGGGTTCTTGGGTAAATGACTTTTTATTCCTCTTCTGTGGTTAACAGTACAGTCTGTAATGGGGAGGGTGCCTCCTTACCCCACACTTTAGTCCATGCATGCTTTGCACAACATTCACCTTTAAAGACCACCATCTCGGTGGACCATTTGATGTACGGGTCATGGCTCCATAGCCTCCAACTTCCCAGTACCAAGGGATATTTGGCTACATCACTGACTATATACGTCCGATTCTCCCAATGGTCTCCCATGCCCTTAGGAGTGGGTGCTGTTTATGTTGTGCGGGGTGCATATTAGACCCATCCATTTGTTCAAATACTATAGATTCTTTGAATTCAGTTATTTCTAAGCCCAGTCCATTAACTAAAGCTGGCGATATTAAATCCCGTGAACATCCAGAGTCTATTAAAGCTTGCACCCCCACATGGCTTCCCTTTTTCGGATTTAGTAATGTCACGGGCATAAACAGTATGGCCCCTCTTTCTCTCACCTTTGGTGGTTCAGATCCCTTTTGGACCTGCCGGCGGGGCCTTTTTACGGCAGCTCTGTCTCGTTTCCCGACGGTGAGGTAGAATCCTCTTCCACTTCTTTTTTGTGTGGGTTCCTCAATATATCCAGGACCCTCATCGGCATCCAAGCTGGTCTCTGGTTTCCCACGTTTCAAACCCCGGGTCTGACCCAGCGGTTTAAGGGGGCTTGTGGGTTTGGGTAGAATTTGGCTCTTTCCCCCCTGCACCAGCTTTCTGGGGCATTGCACTGCAAAATGTCCCATGCCCCCATAATTTAGACATAGTCCTTGTCTCCATCGTGCTTCTCTTCCAAGCATGGAGATAGGGGCTTTTGAACCAAGCAGGATGCAACTCCTGTCTGCAGTGGTGGGTCTTCTTGACCCTGAAGGTTGTTGCATTCTTACAAGCTTTACTACTTGGGTTCTATTTTCAACCTCACATGCTATCATTGGGCTTTGAGGATCTGGTACTTTTCTCCCACCTCTCTTGGTTGCGGCATCTGGCCTCCAAATGGGACTGATGGCCCGGCTGCACTCCAGTCCAGGGTGTAGGTACCATCATTGCTTATGTACTCCTGGGGACTTTGCCAGTTGCCAGGGGTTAATCCCAGGCCCCCCTGTATTTGTACATCCCCCAACACCAATTGTGCTGTCACCACCTATAGCATGGGGAGCTGCAGCATCTGGCCCCATTTCTGGTTGCTTGGCCCAGCTGCAGCTCCCGCTTCCCACCAATTTAGTGGGTCAATTGTAAACCCACTGCACTCTGCAGCATTTCCAGGGGGTATTCCAGGGTCCCCCGTTACTTGTAAATCTGCCGGGACTAGGGTACATTGGGCATCCCTTGCGCTTCTTATCCAGCCCTGGGTAAGTCCCGTTAATGCCAACAAGTCATATCTCATCACCTGGAGCTGTTCACTGAGGTAATCCAAACGATCCTCCCCTCTCAACTCCATCCCATCTGTTGGCTCGGGGGAGTCCTGGGCGAGGAACAAGATCCCTTGGCAAATGTTTTTCCATCGCTGGTGATCCCTTTGTGACTCAGGGCCTCTTCCTGGAATTATGCCATGCCGAGGTCCTTTCCCTTCTCAAACCCCACTTTCTCCAGGTTTCACCTCCAAGATCTCCAGGAATTTCCCAACTTGCAGCTGGCAACCCTACCAATAAGAGATAAGGCATGGATGGGTCCACATTGACCTTTTTCAAAGATTAATTTTAAAAACTGTGTAAGAAAACCTGAATGAGAACCAGAGATGTTCACAGTATTCTTATTTTAAATGCAGTATTTACTACTAGCCAGTGCAACTATCAGTGTAGCAGGTAAAGAGAGTGGCTGGCCAGGCTCAAAGCTGCTGCCTTGCATCACCACTACCACTAATGGCCAGAATGTGGTATTGCAGCTGCCAGCCCAGCGAGGACCAGTGACAAAAAAGTTTATAGATCCTGTTTAACCTTAAAAACTGCTGACTCTATCTAAGCAACGTCACTTAGAGCTGCAGAGTCTCTTTAGCTCACCAATCAGCTAAATTAAAGAGAGCAAGAGTCTAGTAGCACCTATAAGATGTAACAAAATTTGTGGTAGGGTATGAGCTTTCGTGAGCCACAACTCACTTCTTCAGATACAGCTAGAATGTGAGTCCATCTGTCCTTATATCTTGGAGAGTGGAATGATTGAAGAAGCCGAATGATAATAGTCAGTGAGTGACAATGGCAGGTGTGATTTAATGGGGTGGGGTATGCAGAGGGGTAGTGGGTGTGGAGAAATTAGCATTGGTAATGAGACAGGAAGCCTGTGTCTCAGTTCAGTCCAGGTGGATGCATTGTCTTGAGCTTCGTTATCAGTTGCAATTCAACAATCTCAGTCAAGGTCCTTTTTGTACGGAAGAGAAGTGAAGTCCGTCCAGACAATAGCATGTAATTGCCAGTGGCTCCTCTTCTGCAATGATTCAAGCCCAGTATGATGGAGACAATTTAACCTGGAGAGTCCTTAGGTCGGTGGCAGATCAGATGCTGAAGCCCTGGCATCACTAGTCAAAATACTGCAGGCAACAAAAGACCTTGGAGATCCACGGCCAGACAGTATAAGGGGTTTTGTATGGTGGCCACTATCTAACTAAGGAATATTCAGCAAGGCCACATTGAAATTAAGAGCCTGGAGGGCCGAGAGAATGTTTGGCTCCAGTCTGTTATCCAGATCTTGGCATCCCACCGATGTGCAAAAGGGAAATGCTTTCATTGGCTAAACACAGAAGTGTTGCTGTGGCCATTGGTGAATCCTGCCCATACAGCCTAGAGTAACAAGCAGGAACTGGCCAAGTGGTTTAATTGTGATATCTTGGGAAATGGTCTGTTGCCTCATCTTCTTCAGAGAGCTTTGTTTCGGCTTTCCAAATGCCACTAAATCCCCCCCCCCCCCGCTTTATCTCCCTGATATTTCTCTCATTTCTGGAATATCAAAGGAACTATGTTTTGACGGCGCCAGAAAAAAAAAAGTGACTTCCTACAATGGAATTCTAGCAGGCGTATTCTGCCTGGGACAAAGCTAATGGGGAAAGGGGAAAAAAACTGACAAAGGAAAGGAGCCGGGGAAAGTCTTTAAGAAACAAATCACGCAACCGTTTAAAGGCATTGACAGACGGTTTTTGAAATTGGTAGATTTCTATCCTTGACTGCTCAAATACAAAGGGCAGGCCTGGACAATAGATTAAAGAACAGGACTGTATTTTCTTAACACTTTTACAGAGACAAATGTACATTTGTAAGTCTGGTGTATTCACTGATTGAGAATAGACTCTCAAAGAACAGATACACACATGCCTGTTCGATTCTGGCCCAGTCTCCCAAGGAACAGAACCCAGCCGGAGTGATGTAGATAGGGTGCAGGTTGAGATGGCGTGACTCCCTGACCGAGGAGGAAATGGCAGGGTCAATGGTGAGCACCTCCCAATTGTAATCTGGCACTGCTATTGGGCATCCCAATTGCAAGATGTTGCAGAGTGAAGATTGCAGAGCAGAACGGCACACAGCAAGGAACAGGGAGCAGGTTGTTGTTGGTGACAAAGGTGGAACTGGTGTTGACTAAAATGGCAAGAATGGGATGAAGGTCTTGGGGTGCGTGCGTGCATGCGTGTGTGTGTGTGTGTGTGTGTGTGTGTGTGAGAGAGAGAGAGAGAGAGAGGCCTGTAGACATGCATTGCAATTTACTGATGCTGCCCAAACTGCAAACCCGGTCCTTTAGTGTGAGTGTGTGATGATTCCTTCCCAAACAGGCAAACTTCCTGTAACAGGATGGGATCAGTGGAGCTCTCAGAAGCCCAGCATTCCCCATATCTTCCAACTTCTGAAGCTCTAAAAGAGGAAGGTAGTGTACTACAGAGGGGAGGGGGCAGAGCAGACACAGGCTGAGATCCCTTTGCTGTTAAAAAGGGACTGTTTATTTCAAAAAGTGCTGGAAAATCCATGGCAATATTTAGACTGGTGCCATCAACAACAGAACACTTCTCTTATTCCTCCCAGTAGTTGGGGCCTAGCACCTCCTCTATCCTTTAGCTAAAAGCAGCAGCTAGCTGTTCCTCAAAAGCAGTGTGTAAATTGCTGAATCAGAGGCCTGGGAAACTGCAGTAACTTGCCATAAGGCACACTGTTGGGAATTACAGTGAGGCACAGCAAGCGGCTTCTCTCATGCCGTAAAATTAGACGTGTTGAGAACTTGGATGGACACAAAGATTAGCTCCTGACTGGATCACCTAAACGTTCCCTAGAGAAGTTCAACTCAAGCATAGCATCGCATCGAATAGCTTTGTACCTGTGTGGTAGGTGCTTGTGCTACCAGTGCCGGGAAGCAGCAGCTTGTGGTTGGTCATGGCCAGGTCATTAAATTGACTGACTTGAGTTCTAAAGCACAGAAATCACCTGCTTTCCATTTCCTCTTTGCACCTGCGCAGTTGGATGCTTTAATTGACCAACATTGGAGAGAATGAATTGCCTGTTTTTTGTACCTGTGCAAACAGTGGCAACGATTTAAGAAGCAATCACAAGAAGGAATTGCAAGATTAATTAAGTTCATGGGCAGACACCAAGGTACACCTAAGTAGTAAGTCTCATTTTAAAAATCTCAGATGGATTCCTCTCCCCTTACCATGTGCATTTTTAAAACTGAAAATGATGGCAGCAGACAGGTGACAGAGACTCTGAGAAAGCATTCTAATTATCTAAGAAAGCAGTGTAATTATATAAACTAGATGCATCTGAATTTGTTCAGCTGCATTGAAGCAGCTCATCAAACAATCACTTCGTTGACTGTAACTTTCAAGCAAGATAGGAACCAAACGGCCTGGGGACTGAGCATGCCTACTTTAAAAGCCCTTCAGCTTGTCCCTGCTAACAGAGGAGTTTGCTTCCAGCTTCTTGAAGAAGGCGGGTGTAAGGATCTGCTTTCCCCTCTCAGAGAAACTTCCGATGATGCAGCTCTTCTGTTCCCTGTTCCATTAACAAACTTCCCTTTTAAACAACTGGGGCTCTTTGTATGTTTATTTGCAAGTTTGATGGTTAAAAGGCTCTCCTCCTTCTGGATGAGCTGGTGCTAGGGTCTTATGCCCTTTCTTATATGCTCAGGGTAAGGCCCATTGCCACTTTGGGGTCATCAAGGAATTTTTCTTCCAGACCAGGCTGGCGGGGGATCTTGGAGGTTTCTTCTCTTCCTCTGGTCATTGAGAAGGGGGGAGCGGAGGGTAGCTGTGAATTTGCTGCCTAATGTAGGGCATTGGACTAAATGACCCTTGGGGTCCCTTACAGGTCTATGATTTACATTGTAGCAGGTGGAAAGCCAAAAGCATCAGGCATTACAATTCCACAAGGTACTTCTGTGTGTCTGCAAACTGGAGGAATCTGGTGGCGATGGTGTTTAAATGTGTATCAGGAAGTAAGTGTGTGTGTGTGAGAGAGAGGGGGGGGGAATAACCTGGCTTGACAGACCCATTTATCCAGATTAGTGCTTAATTTCTATAATGGGACTGACAGCTCTCTGGCAGCCACAGTCTCTTTCCCCACAAACCCTCGATATGCAATGGCTTATTCAGTGCATAGAGAAAAGCACTCAGCTGTACATGCACAAAAGCATTGTCCAGTACACAGCGGTTTAGCCCTGCAGATTCCTCTCCATCCGGTTTTTCTGAAGAGCCTGAGTGCCCTCCCCGGCTGAGGCTGCCGTGCATTCCCTAATGCTAAAGAATTAAATGGGGCAAGGAGGAGCCAATGGATGCTTGGAGGAGGAGGGAAGGCCTGCAGTGCCAGGAAGGAAAGTGGCTTCAAGATGTGGCCCCCACGTGCTCTGGAGCACTTCCGCACCACACCAGGAATGATGTCCTTCCCAGCATGATCTAGAAGTGCCCTGGAGCTCGTGTACAACATCGGTCTCTGGACTGGGGCCTCACCCCATACTTGGTAAACCTGGCAACCCTACTCACAACAGTCATGCAAAGTAGGTTAGGCTGAGTGTGTGTGACTGGCCTAAGGTCACCCTGTGAGTTTCCATGGCAAAGGGTGGATTTGAACCCGAATCTCCCAGATCTTAGACTGATTCTCTCACCATTACACCAAACTGGCTCTCATTTGCACTTTTCTGATCAAAACTAGAAAACCCCAGATATATGGGACGGTAGGTAAAGGTAAAGGTGCAAGCACTGAGTCAGTACTGACCCATGGGGAGATGTCACATCACGATGGTGGTAGTGCATATATGGCACATGGGAACAAATGCAACGCATAATTTAGCCACATCCCACAGCCAGCGTGACAGTCTCTTTCATGCTGGCCTTCACACATGCATTTATTATTTGTTCATCCCTTAAGGTTTTTTGTGGGGGGAAGTCACAATTCTTACAGCACAATGAGCGGTAAGAATTCCTCTGAACCAACATGAGGATTCTGACATTCAACCTAATCCCAGGCTTCCCTTGGAATGTGCTGTGAACGTGGACTGTCTTTTTGGTGGAAAGGATGCTTCAGTTTCTGCCCCAATAAGCATTAGGACTCTGTTACAGCAGCAGACAAAAGAGCTTTCCAATCTCTCCCACCTCCGTGCTCCAAAAGTCAGCAGAATTTGGTGCTATCCAAAGAACACAGTTTTGTGAGTAAGCACTGCTGAATAAATAGAACTTACTTCTGAGTAAACCAGCTCCCTTCCAAATTGTGAGATGACCCTCCCTCCCTCAATGTTCCCACTGAACATAGCGCGGTTTGCTTCTGAGTAAGCATGCACGGAATCCAGCTACAATCCATCCGTTGCATGGAGAATGTCACTGTTGGGGATAGATCGCATGGGCAGACTGCATGCATTGGGGAAGGCATCAGAAAGAGTTGCAGGAAGCCTGCCATCCCTCCATTATGCTGGGATCCTGCTGCAGCAGACAGCACCCCCCTCCCACCACTGCTGTGGGGGGGGGAGAAGACAGGAAGCAGCCAGGCCTTCCTCCATTGTGCCTGGACTTGGTTCCTGCTGAGAGCCCATTTCCCCCCAGCAGCTGTGATGGGCCTGTTCGGAAGCAGACAGGATCCTTATGGTATGCCTAGAGCCTCCTCAGCTGAGAACTCCCCTTAAGCGATGTTTTATATTGGACTTTATCATTTTGTTAAGATTTTGATTCCCAGAGGTCAATTTTTGGTTGAAAAGCAGGATGCAAAAAGAACAATAACCCTTCCTCTTCCCACATGCAATCTTCCCTGGGGGAACAGGTCTTCCCACTCAGCTCAGTGCTGGTTGTTCCGGCACTGGACACACTATCCGAAGAAGAGAGCTCTGACACTTGAAAGCTTACACCCTGAAAATCTTGTTGGTTTCTAAGGTGTCACTGGACTCAGATCCTGCTGGACATACCACAGTGATTCTTTATAACCAGCCTCTGGAGAGGGGCCTTATCCAAGCTCCAGGATGTGCAGACAACGGCTTCCCTTGGCAAATGCAAGATCTCCACTCCTGCATCTCCCCAAGACTGTAAACCATATGACTGACACAGGGACTGGCACTTTGATTATGGCCAGAGCTGTTTCATAGTTGCATGACAGGGGGAAGAGAAAAAAATCAATGAATTGAGATTAGAACTGTAGCCCAGGAGGACATCTGTATGATGGAACAGGACTGTAGTCCACTGCAATGACTGCTGTTGGCGTTGCCGTCTTTTAACTGTCTTATACCTCGTAACCCACCTTCTGCATCCTTTATAGTATATTTTGCCTTAGCTGGTTTGTTGTTTGCGGTGTTCTCTTCCTGTAATTCTTGTCCCACTTCATTGTTCATTGGTTGTCTTATGCCATCTCTCTACACTATTTTGCATCCTGTAATCCACCTTGAGTCTCAGCACGAAAGGCAGATTTTAAATAAACAATCTGAGGTAGCCAGCCATATTGGTCTGCAGTGGCTCTGAGTCCAGTGGCACTTTTTTCAAGGGCATGAAGCTTTTGAGAGTCAGTCTTATTGGTCTCTAATGTGCCACTGGACTCAAATCCTGCTCTAAATAAATAAATTTCCCCTGCAGGGAAAAAGGATGCTGAAGTTGCTGTTTAAGGCTGTTGAACCTCTGTCCCCTTAAGACCACCACCAGCCACCCTAACTGGGACTCACTAAGCCTTAGGGAGGGATGCTAGGTGTGCAGCCCAGAGACTGAAATCAGTGGGGGAGAGAGGTAAATAGAAGCATAGCTCTCCTCCTGAAATCAATGGCATTTGAGACCTGTAGTTCTGTAGTGACTGGAGTGTCTTGACTGATCTGGGAACCTCAGGTTCGAATCCCCGCTCGGCCATGGAAGTTTGCTAGGAGACCTTGGGCTAGTCACATACTCTCAGCCTAACCCACCTCACAGGGTTGTTGTGAGGATAAAATGAAGAAGGGAATGCTGTAAACCACTTTGGGTCCCTGTTGGAGAGTAAAGTGGGGGTATAAATGAAGTAAATAAAACTTTACAGTCTGTATCCTCTGGTTGGACTGTGCCCTTAGTATATGCCAAACATGGACGAGGAGAAGAAAAGGCCCAAAGAAAATTATACTCAAAATGAGTGTGAAAACAAAAGCGAGTAAGGCAGAGTTTTCCCCAAACACCTTCTCTCTCTGCAAGCAGTGATACTGAGGGCCAAGCTACAAGTGACGAATGACACTTGAACGGCAAGTGAACAGACTCACGTGTATTCCTCCCTGTTCACTTGTGCTCCACTTGATCACTACGTGTCATTCGTCACTTGTAGCTTGGCGCTCAGGAGCCTCATGTAGCTCTCTCTTGACGACATCTGTGGCTCTTCTAAGTGAACACTGTTCTCCGGTGTGGCACCTCCTCCACGTTTTAGAGAAGTGGGCAAGGCCCTTGACGGGTAGGACTTGTAACTGGTAGTTAATTTCCACCTTAACACAGCCTTCATCAGTAGAACAGATGCAATGCCAGTCTTGCCAGGAATGGAAGTAGCTTTTGGGAGCTTTTGTGAATGTCTCTCTCTCTCCATGAGTGAGCATTGCTGCTGTAAAGTCAGCGGAGCAGCTAAGTAGTTTTAGACCTAATAGTTTAATGGAGGCACAATTCAAGGGAGGCGCCTGGTTAAGTGTTTGGGCTACGAACCAGCACTCTGAATTCCACTACTGCCCTGAGCTCAGCAGGGGGCTTGGGTAACCCACTCCTCTGGGCCTGGGCTCCCCAGCGGTCTCGTGGGGATGATAACACTGACTCTTCACAGGTCTGAGTTGAGCACTAGGCAGTCCAGAAGGGTGGTATACAAGTGCAGTTATTATTATGACTAACTTCAGATGTGACACTACAGCCCCCTGGAGTGGGGAAATGGGCTTCCAGCCCTGATAGCATCACTGCATGAAATCCAACTTGGGAACTGCCTTTCAAACATGCAAAATTCTCCTCTGCACACCCACGGTTCACAGCAGATACTCAAAAATGTGGACAAGAAAACCCAACGATGGGGGTGGGGGAAGGAGAGCTATTGCCAATCAGGTCGCCACCTGCCCTTCCTCCACGGAGCACAAGGCCGCGTCCCCGTCCTCCACCTTATCCTCACAACGGCCCTGCGAGGTAGGCCGGGGTCTCAAGGCAGGAGCTTGGCTGGAGTGTTCCGCCCAGCCCGAGCCCCAGAGCGTCTGCGGAGCCCGCAAAGGGTCCCAGCGGCGCGCTTTCCGCCCGCCTTCTCTTCCGCGGTGGAGGCCGGGCTCCGGCGAGGGCTCCGAGGGCAGGAAGCACTCAGCCGCCGGAGGCCGGAGCGAGCGGCCCCTTCCGCGAGCGCGCCCGGTTCCCGCCCCGAGGCCGCGCTCCGCCGCGCACCCTGCCCGCCGCGCCCGGAGAAGCGGCCGCGCCAGCCCCGCGTGCGCCCCCACGAGGGCAGAGCGGCCGGGCCGAGTCGGGGTTCTCCGGCCCGGCTGGCGGCGTCCTGAGGCTCGGGCCGAACGCCAGGAGGTGCCCGACAGTAACGCGCGGGGCAGGCAGCGGAAACGTGGCTCGGCAGCAGCGCCCGCCTTGGACCCGGGAAGGCGCCTGGGAGCAGCCCGGGAGCGGCCGGCCGGGCCGAGCGTCCGAGGTATCCTCGCGTGCTTCGGGCCGGCCGCGCGGGGGGCGGGAGGGGGGGCGTCGTCGTCGCGCTCTGCTCGGGGAGGTCCGGGAGGCGCCTTTCCTCGGCCGCGAGTCTGGCGGGCTTTCGCGGGGGCTGCCCGCGGTAGCCCAGCCGGCGGGAGAAATGCCGTCGAGCCCGCCGTCGACTTCATTCTCTGGCAACGAAAGGCAAGAAGGCGACCAGCTTTTGTTCCGGGCGTCCGAGCTGCCCGCTGCAGAGGCATCTGCTGAAGCGAACTCCGGCTCCCGGAATAAACGTTGCCCGCCCGTCGGACGCGTCGCTTTCTGCTGCGGCCCGCCTGGAAGGCTCCCCGGCAGAGGGTGAGCCTGCGAGTCTGTTCTGCGGAAAGCGGCGGAGTTGGCTTCGGAGTAAATAAGCCGTGCGGTCGTTTCAGGTGGGCAGCCGTGTTGGTTTCTTAAAGGATTCTTAAAAGGCCAGAGTCCATTAGCACCTAGAAAACTAACATTTATAGTAGGGTAGGAGCTTTTGTGAGTTACAGATCACTTCTTCAGATACCCGCTGCGGCTCACGAAAGCTCCTGCCGTACCACAAATGTTGTTAGTCTTATAGGTGCTATTGGACTGTTCCTCTTTTCTGTTGATACAGACGGACTAACACGGCTACCCATCTTGAAGATTCTTAAAGACCAACTAGATTTTCATGGCGCTTTAACTCTCAGAAAGCTCATATATTGGAAATCTAGTTGGTCTTTAAGGTGCTACTGGACCCAAATCTGGCCATAGAATTGTAGGGAATCCTTGTGCACGTGTTTCTCTGCGATTGGGAGCCGCAGTATGGTAACAGTTTTACAAAATTAGGAACAACCAAAATAGCACAACATTTTGGGTTGGGCCCAATCAAGTATCATACTGCTCTTTTTTGGATTTTAGGGAGGCTGGTCACAGCCACCTGCAGTCATAGCCTGTCTGGATGTAAACCTCATGGACAGTGGGGTAACCTCTGAGTAAATATGACTGAGGAATGTGCTGAGGGTCTAGCAGAGTACAGGTTATCCCCTCCCCCATCATTGCAGGTAAGTAAGTGTGCTGGGGTGGTATGCCACTGGTAGTATGCTCACTTCCGCTACTTTTGCCTTTGGAGAGCAGGTTTGGCAGGTTTGGGGGAGTGTTTCAAAAACCTGCCGGATCTGTTTGGCCAGAGGGGACTGTGGAACAAGCTAAATGTGCATAGAACCCAAGGGAAGCAAAGCTCCGTGAAAGTTCTGCTGCTCTCCATAAAAAACTATTGTAGGGCCAAGCTACACATGACGAATGACACTTGAACGGCAAGTGGATTGAGTGGAGGGCAAGTGAACAGGGAGAAATACACTTGCTGTTCAAGTGTCATTCGTCATGTGTAGCTTGGCCCGTAGCAAGACCAATAGCCGTAGCATCTCCAACAATGGGTCTCCTATTTTCAGTAGCTGTTCATTTGTGTTTTTAGCTTTGCCTTGTAAAGCACCTGGTAGTAGATTCAGGGCAGGCTAAAGAAAGTGCACCTTTTGCATAGTTAAGGAATTTGCTGCCACAGGTTGCGATGGTCAAGGCCTTAGAAGCCCGTAAAAACTCTTAGATGTTTTGTGGGATTGATTTATCAAGGGCTGTTAACCATGACAGATAAATTGAACCTCTAGGTTCAGGGCCGTCCGTCCGTCCGTCTCTGAAACCCAGTTGCTGGGAGGTGGGGGTGGCTTCACCTTCATGCGAACTCTCAAGTCTCTTATTCCAGCTGAAAGCTAGTTTGGAAACTGGACCAGAATTTTTGGGCATTCTCATGTATGATGCTGTTTTAGCCAGTGTTTGCGCGGCTTGTATGTGTAGTTAATTTGCAACGCCTACACAGAGAGAAGTATTTGCTGTGTTAAGAAAGGACTTCTTCCATCCTGCATTAATGATTCTCATGTGTGGGCAGATGACAGGTGATAAGTTCTGCTGTGCTTTTGTGACAGATGTCTGCATGAAACAGCCGTGATCTTAGAGAAGGTTTTTTTTTTGGCAAGTTAAAAGTTTCAAGCCCTACAGAGAGAAAGTACAATATACAGTGAAATCCTAAGAAGTGTTAAACCAGTCTAAGATCAATGAAATCTCAGTGGGCTTAGACTGAAGTAACTCCTTTAGGATTGCACTGACAGTCTGGTTGTGGAACAGATGATTAAAATGTATACCTGAAACAGTTGCTAAGTGTTTATTTGCAGTGATGATTTTGAAGATTGTGGCAAGGTTAACAGGCCTTGCCACAAGTATAGCAAATTAGTTCCATGTGGTTTTTATAGTAGCGTGGGAATATACCTCTCTCTCTTTTCCAAATAAAGATAGTTGTATAAATTTGGACCAACAAACTAAAGTTATACTGATTCTTAAGAGGCACTCTTATAAATGTAGGCTGGTTCAGTGCATCTTACATTATTTATTAGATATTTATTTCCTGTTCTTCTCTGCAAGGGGGCCCCAAAGTGTCTTACAACATAGTGTTTCCTCCATTTTATCTCCCAACAACAGCCCTGGGTGGTTGAGAGAGTGTAACTGCCCCAAGGTCAGCCAGTGAGCTTCCGTGGCAGAGGGGGGATTTGAACCCGGGTCTTCCAGATCCTAGTTTGGCACTCTAACCAGCACGCCACGTTAGGGGCCTATTAGGATGTATGTAATTGACAGGAATAAATGTTTGAGAAATCTCATCCCAACTCAGATCTCCCCCTCCAGGATACTATAAGGGTACGGACAGGCCGTTTCCCCTACTTTGCTCCTCCACACCTGAACAGACTCTCAACTGTTGTTGATATTCTGTGTCTCTGGGAGCATGCTTAGTCTTCATCAGACCATTTTTACTGGTTCATAGTCATTTATTTTCCTACAAATCTAGGGTTGCCAGGTCCCTACACCCTCCCAGAAGGAGGGGAGGGGACACACCTAGCACTTACCTTGCACTCTCCGGAGTCTTTGTGTACGTGCGCCCCCGATGCTTGCGCAATGACATCACTTCTGGGAAGTAACATCATCATACTGGCCATGGGTGTGCTCCCATACTTTGCACTCGCCCAAATCAGCCTGTTTGGGGCCCGAATTGGCCCCAGTGAAGTGTAGGAGCACACCTGCAGCTGGCCTGATGATGTCACTTTGGAAAGTGAAGTCGTCACACCCCACCAGGAGCGCACCCAGTACGCACTTTCCTGGGTTGCCTGCTGGTGGTGGGCGATCGCTGGGGGGGGGTTGCTACCTCCCAGTTATTGGTAGACCACGGGGCAACCCCCCAGGAGATTGCCTGCCACTGACAGGCACCTGGAAGCCTCTCCCTTTCTTGGAATCCTTCCCTTGTCTGTAGGTAGCCTGGTTTTGCTTTTGCCATGATTTGTACAAAGTGCCCACTTTACCGCTAGATATTACAAGCAGGGTACCAGCAAGGACTTGTATGGGGCATTTCCTTTTCCTTTCCCACACTATTTCCTTTTTCCCTTCCCTGAGAGCCCCCATAAGCCTCTCCCTTTTTCCTGCTTCCCCTTTTTCCTCTTTCCCACCCACCAGTCAGCCTACCTTTATCTGACCTCCAGTTTTCCCTCCTCCCCCCCCCCCCCGCGCATCCTGTATCTAGGAAAAGTCTGGCCTAGTTGTGTAGCGCCAGCCACTGGAGTGGGCTGAGTTGTGTATTGCTGGCCTGGCCAGGCCCAGTTAAACAGCGAGGAACCTGTAAGGACTTGCGGAGGGCACCTCACTTTGTATCGCCTTCCTGTACAATTTCCCCTTTCTCTCCTCCTGGCAGCCCCATATCCTCACATTTCCCTATTTCCTTCTCTCCTTCTCATTCACCAACCAACCAAACTTTCATCTGCCCTCCATCTTCATCTTGTACTTATTTTTTCTTTACTTCATTTATATTTCACTTTTCTCCCTCGTGAGTGCTCACAGCTTACATTGTTCTCCTTGCCTCTTATTTTCTCCTCACAACAACCCTGTGAGATAGGTTAGGCTGAGAGTGTATGACCCAGTGAGCTTCCGTGGCAGAGTGGGGATTTGAACCTGGGTAGACCAGATCCTAGTCTGAAACTTTAACCACCACACTGTTTTTTGTGGTATGGTTGCTAACATCCAGGTGGGGCCCAGCTGATCTCCAGACTACAGAGTCTGGAGATCAGCAGGAGAAAATGGCAGCTTTGGAGGGTGGACTGTATAGCATTATACCCTGCTGAGATCTCTCCCCAAACCCTCTCATCTCCAGGTTCCACCCCCAAATTTCTAGGAATTTCCCAAACCACACTTGCAACCGTGTTTTGTGGGGTGGCTGCTGCTGAACAGTAGCAAGCAGCCAGGCCTGGGTAAGTCCTGCAGATTACGTAGTAATATGTAGCTTTGTGGCTGCTGCTGGATCCAGCCCCAGTGAGTCCTCCATCAAAGGTCAAAACAGCCCTGCATAGGACCCTGCCTTCTCTGCCTACCTTTTACTGACTGAAACCAAGGCTTGAACTCTGGCAGTACAGGTGCAGTTGCCTAGCAACAGCCACTGGGGACATTTGTTTCTACAAGCACTGCTTCTGTCATTTTGGAGGGGTTAAAAACTTTTTTGTTGTTGTTTAGGTTTCAGATATTTCTGCAAACTTGAACTTTTCTAAGGTTTGTAGAAAGATCTTTCATGTCTGTCCATGGCCCAATCTCTGGATTTAAGTACCCATAGACGGGGCAGTGTTGTGAATTAGATGTATTGATTAATTAAATGTAATGATAATGTGCTGAATGTCTGTAAGCCAGTCAGTCTCATTTCTTCTTTTGAACTGTTGCGCTAGAATGGATGGGAGAACATCCACCGCAGAGCTGAAAGGGAGGTGGAACCAGCAGGCTGTGTTTAGAGAACCTGCCGCTTTTCACCTTGCACAGAGGCTTCATTCCCCTTGGATCTGCAGAAAGGAAACCTCTCTGTTTTCCCTTACTTTGGTCCTATTGTTGCCTTAGGGCTGGTTGGCCTCAACCCACTTTCAGGGGCTTTGTGACCCACGTTTGGGTCCCGACCCGCAGGTTGGGAAACGTTGCACTAACGTGTTCAAAGCATTGATATAACATTATCTAGGTAATCCTCCCTCAACCCCTGAGTTGTGTTCTCCCCAAGCTAGAAAAGGAAAATCCGAAGCTGCAAGAGAGTGGCTGGCTGAAGGTCATCTCATGAACACCTGGCTGAGGTGTGAGTTTAAAGGGCATACAACCTGTCCTCTGTGCTTTGCGTGTATCACCACTGGAAAGAATTGAGGCACTTGAGGTGCTGTGATTTAGCTTCTGCTTTCTCCTTTGCTCGCTGTGTAATGCTTGCCATTCATACACAGCCGGGAAGTGAGGTCATTAGAAAAGTTTTTTTTCCTTGGAAGAGTTTTCAAAGGAGCAAATGAGCCCAGGGACATCCTGTTGCCAGCTTCTGTGTGTGGGCTGTGGTTTAAATTGCAGGGGCGGGTGGGCAACCGAGATTGCAGTTTACGAGGCAAGTTCTCAACAAGGTTTAAAGGCCCACCTTTGAATGTATTCAAGGTAAATTTATGCAGGACTTTTTTGTGACAGTACCGACCAGTATGAAGCACCAACACTTTTTTCTGGGGCTCTCCCACGTTCCTGATCCTTGCGCAGTGTCCTGCCTCCCCTCATCCAGAGAAAGGGATGTGGACCCTCAGGAACTGAGTGTCTGCAGAGGGGAGGGAGGGGGGAATGGGTGAAAATTGGCACAGCCTTATGTGAGAACGCTGGCACTTTTCTAATACAAAACATATTTTCATATTGCTTGCCTTAGTTCTTAATTAAAAATGAACTCAAGGTGGTTTATGAGTGGAGAAGGAAACGGTCTCACAGATCAGTTGCAAAGGTTTCCCAGTCTAGACTTTCCATGTCTAAAAGTCAGCAGCATTAAGATCTTTAGAACCTGCCATCAAGAGAGACCTTACGGGAAAAATGCCACCAAACATTCTCCAGAATACAAGCGTTGTGCAACCTTCAGGGGAGGCAGGGCACTGTGTGTACCTCCGCTGGAAACCTGCTACCAAGTTCCAGGGCAACAAATGAAAAAGCCCCAGCATTGGCTGCTGCACCCCTCACCATTTTATGAAAGGTGACAGCAAGGAGGAAGGAGTTGCTGCAATTAGTGTGTGAGCTAATATAAATGTGCTTGTATAGAAATAAAATGTTTTATGATTACTTTTAAAATAACTTACAGGGCAATCCTAAGAACAGTTATCCCCTTCTAAGCCCAGTAAAGGAGAATTTAGGATTCTTCTGATTAGCCTGGCACTCTAGAGAGTCAGTGGACTTAGATGGGTGTAATTCGGCCTAGAACGGCACTCTTATATGAGCTCTAGCCCGGGCTTTTTTCCTGACAGTATGCGCCTGTATGCAGTATTGGCACCTCTTTCTACAGTACTGGCATCTTTTTGGGTCAGTGGGCTTCAGCCACCAAGGCAGCAAAGTACCAGTACCTTTTTTTAAAAGGAAAAAAGCACTGGCTTTTGCAACGCAATTAACACATTCAACAGTGCCCCCTCCATTTTAAAGAAGGCCTGCATGCCACCCTTACCCTGCAAAACTGGAGAGTATGGATAAGGGTTGCCAGCTTCACATGGTGAAATTCCTGGAGATTTGAGAGTGGATTTTGGGAAAGGAGGGGTTTAGGAGGAGTGGGATCTCGGTAGGGATAGGATTCCATAGAATCTATCCTGCAAAGGAACCATTTTCTCCAGGTGAACTGATCTCTCTTGTCTGGACATCAGTTGTATTTCTGATAGATCTCCAGCCGCCACCTGGAGGTTGGCAAGCCTAGTATGGATGTTGTGTGTCTAGGTGCTGGGTAGACAGGATCATGAGCATGTGGAGAAACCCCTCTCTGCATGGAGGTGCTTTTGAAGGAAAGCCATGCAAGGTCTGAAATTTGGGGAGGGGGGGGGTTAATCCTGTGATTCACGACATGCTGCCGTTATATTTTTTTCTGCTGAATATATTTCTTTGGACCTTTGGACCTTCCTTGAGGAAGCAACATTTGCTAAGGTGAGGGACTGTTTTCTTTTAAAAAATTATCCAAGGAGGAGTTTGTTTATTACTGTTTGAAAGCTGGGTGCATTTTATTTTTAAAATGAGTAGCCTGTAGTGCAAATATTAGTGCTAGACGGGGTTGCGTCAGTTTCCGGCTGTCTGAGAACCTGACTGCTGGAAGTGGTGAATGAGGTCTCAGCTTGCTCTGACTGGGCCACTCTTCTGTGTTCGGAATGTTGGTCACTCCCTTCCCAGTACCTTGAATGATTGGCTTTGGGGGAAAGAGTAAAGGAAAATGCCAGATTAATCTCTGTAAAACTAACACCGCGACTCCAGCAGGGAAATCTGCCAGTGCTTCACATTCAACGTAATGAGCACGGTGTAATTTTGGGGGGGGGGGACTGATGTTATTTATGGGCAGCGGAGAACGCAGGCCTGATTCAACCCAACTGGCAGCTGCCTAGGACAGCAACATTCCAGGGGCTCCAAGTGATCCAGAAAGACCCTGAAGAGATTTTTCAGGGTTCACCATGAAGGCTGTGGGACAATGGGGTCTGGGTACTGTTGCACCCCTCCTGTGCATTCTCCCACTCCTTAGAGATGAATAGACTAAAATTATAATTTATTACCTACCTACTTCTCGCAAGTCATGGAATCATAGGGTTGGAAGGGACTCCAAGGCCATCTAGTCCAACCTCCTGCAGGAAATTCACAACTACCTCCCCCTCCCCACACAGTGACCCCTGTGCCATGCCCAGAAAATAGCAAAACACCGTCAGGATCCCTAGCTGAACTGGCCTGGGGAAAACTGCTACCTGACCCCAAGATGGCGATCGGCCTTACCCTGAGCATGAAAGAAGGGGCCACGAGAACTAAGCATTGATGTAACCCTTCCTGCCCTTCCTCTCAGGATCTGCCTAGGTTCACAGAATCAGCTTTGCTGTCAATGGCCATCTAGCCTCTGCTTAAAAACCTCCAAAGAAGGAAGAGCCAGACGAGCGACAAAGGAGAAATCAGACCATTGGTTCATTGAACTCAGCACTGTCCGCTGTGATTGGCAGTGGCTCTTGGGCAGAGAAGGGCTCTCCCCTGCACCTGTTCCTGAGGTCCTTCAGCTGGAGACATGATAGGGAGTGAACCTGAGATTGTATGCAAAGCATATTCTTGACAACTGATCCTGGTGTTGAACTTTCGCATGTATAGAACAGAAGACAATGTGAAACAGTCTGGAGGAGGGGACTCAATTGCCTGTCCTGCACTGAACAAGGTGGTGGTTGGTGGGTTAATTTTTGCTAAAGCAGCGAGAAGGCTTGGGCTAGTGCTGGTGAAGCCAAGAGGATACTCTTGGGAATGGAGTGCTAATTGAACATATGATTGTATGTAACCAATATAGGTGGTCATGGTTCAGAAAATGGACCTAAATTAGACACGGTACGGCCCGGTTCGTGGTTTGCGAACACATAGTTTGTGGGACTCACCTTTTCCCATGAATTTTGGTCCATTTTTGGTCCAATTTGTTAGTCCGTGGTCCATGAGTCCAGACATCCTGGCGCCGATCTATCAATTCCCTATACAATGGAGGGGATATCCACAAACCTTTTGCAGCCCTTAAAAACTTAATAGGCTGCTCTGCCTGCCAAGCAGAGAGCTCCCATTCTGCTCTATGGAGCAAGAAGCAAGAATGAATTCACTAGGCAACGGAGGGGTGGACGTTCTGCAGCCAAGCTTAGCCCTAAAAACCTCGATAGGCAGCTATGCCTGCCAAGCAGAGAGCTCCCATTCTGCAAGGGAGGAGTGGACGTTCTGCAGCCAATCTTAGCCCTCAAAACTTTGATAGGCAGCTCTACCTGCCAACCTGAGAGCGCCCATCCTGCAAGGGAGGAGTGGATGTTCTGCAGCCAATCTTAGCCCTCAGAACCTTGATAGGCAGCTCTGCCTGCCAAGCAGAGAGTTCCCATTCTTCTCTATGCGAGCAAGGAGCAAGAATTAATTCCCTAGGCAACGGCTGGGAAGGTGTCTGTGTGGTAAGGGGGCTCTTCCCCCACCATTTTCTGTTTTAATTTTGCCTCATTGCAACTTGTTGGAGCTGCTAGCCAATGTGAGTCAATTGGCATTTGCGACTCTAGTATCTACCGGGAGTTTCCTGGGGGCGGCCGCTTTGTGGGTCTGTAACTTGGACGTCCAAAATGCAAACTTGACCAAACTTGGAGGGTGGCTGGGGGAGAGGCTGCTGAAGATTCTCTGTGAGTTTGGGCTCTCTGGGTGTGAAGGAGGCGGAGTGAGGGCTGCCGGAAGTGATAGACCACAGACTGACGAACCGGTGCGTGAACCGGGCTGGTCTGGGAAAAGTTCGTGGTCCGTGAAAATTGACAGACCAAGAGCCGGCAGTCTGTGGGGTTTTCCCGGTCCGTGCCCACCTCTAGTAAACAAATGTTAAACACACAGTACTTAAGCATCTTTATTATCTCGGTAATCCTTACACCTGCTCTTTGAGGTTGGTCTGTATTAGTTTCCTGAGATTGCACTAGGGGAATGTGAGTCTGGGAAGAAGAGTGGCTTACCAAATATCACCAAGGAAGGTTTGAACCGGGGACTTCTAGTGGTCTTCTCAGTTTTGTACCTGCCGTGCTGTGCCCTCTCTCGGTAGTGTCTTTGGCTGGTTAGGGGCAAAGATGAATCTGGATTATCTCCAGAATTGCATGGACAGGTGGGCCCATGTGGCTTCTCTCTGCTTATCTATGGACCAAGCTAGACATGATGGTGGGAGGTTGAAGCTTAAGTATTCTCTGTCCATGGCTCATTTCCCTACAGTCTTCTCCCCAAGGACTCCCCTGTACCTGCTTTGCTCAGGTGCCCAAAATGAACCTGGATTGCTGAAGAATCATCTTAACCTGTGAGATGGTCAGCTGCATTTCCATACCTCTGCCCATTTCACTTTTGCCATTGGGTCCTCCTGTTCCTATCTGAGTCTGGCAGATCTAGTTTTAAACACACAGGGACGGTTCTCTGGTGAACCCACCCAAGCAGCTCCTTGTGGCAGTAAAGTGAGGAAAGCATGGATCCAGCACAGAGGCATGGCTTACTCCCAGCACCCAGCAGCATGGCAGGTGACTGGCATCCCCTCTTGGGCCTGCATGCCACCGGCTGTACCTTCCTTGGTGTGGCAAAGTACCATGCCTAAAAACACCCTCCTTTGTTGCGCTCCCGTTTAGCACAGCCCTCCAGGTGGGCATGGAATAATTTTGCAATGAGAAACACTCCTCTCTTCAATGTCTAGTGGGGAAGCAGGTTTTGAGAGTCATTCTCTTGTTGAGCCACCCCCCCCCCCATTTTGCTCTTGCGTGGCTCTTGCTTTGTTTCGAAAGGCCTGATACAAGTGCGCCAGTCAAAAGAAATTTCAGTCAGCTTTCACATTCATTGTTTGAATGAAACCAGGAACGGCTCTCTCATTCAAAGGGCAGCCAGCTCCCACCCTGCTGATGCTCTGTTGTCTGTCTGAAAACTTGCTGAATAGCCTTTAGTCTAAACATGAAGTCACCGGGCTGCCTGTTTAAGCCAGATCAAAAATATCACAATGGGGATGGAGGCTGTGAACCTCTGGAATGAAAATCTGGGCCACGAAAGGGGGACTGTCGATGGCTTGCAGACTGAACGGAATCTGTCGGGAGTCAGTTCTGACTGATACCATATTTATTTGTTTATTTAGTTTATGTATACTCCTCCTTTATTCCCAGTGGGGTCCCGAAGTGACTAATGTCATTCTCCTCTCCTCCATTTTATCTTCACAACAACCATGTTGTAGGTTAGGTAGGTTAGGCTGAGAGTGTGAGACTGGCCTGAGGTCACTCACCAAGCTTCCATGGCAGAGTGAGAATTCAAACCTGGGCCTCCCAGATCCTAATCTGACACTTCCTTTACCTTGTCAAGCAATAGAAGTAAAATGTCAGCTGCATCTAGAACTCATTTGATAGAAGAACGGCCCTACTGGGTCCAACCAAGGATCCATCGAGTCCAGAATCCTGTTTCTAAGTGGACAGATAGATGCTGTGGCAAACTTTGCAGCCAAGCATGAAAACCATCAACCTTGTTTCTCTACGGTGATCTTAGAGGCGTTCTGGTGCTTTCGTAGACTTTGCTGTTGATTTTATAGTCACTGGTACTGCATACTCACAGTGTGTGGCTTAGTGTATGCCATGTATACATATAATGCTTATTAATTGACATGCATGGAATGTTAAACGTGCATGCATTTTATTAGAAAAGATCATTGCTAGGAAAAAGAAAACGACATGAACATGAAGCATCGCATGTGCAGTTAGCACAAGGGAGAAGCAAAAGTGAAGTAGAGATTTCTGGGTTGAAAGAGTGGAGGTGATCAGTTCCAAATCATTCCCTCTCAGACCTTCACAAAGCTACCCTCTCACTATCATAGAGAATAGCTGCTGATGGGCCTGTGAGCTTGTCTAATCCATTTGGAAAGCCCTGCAGGTTGCACTTGGTCCTTCAGTTATGTTTCTTGCATTGTTTCCCAGGAGATGAAAGCGGAGTTCCTGTGATGCCCTTTGGGCCTTATTATGAAATCTTGCCAACTCAAGCGGAGCTAAAATCCCAGCTGCATGGAAATTGGCGGGCAAAGAGCTGATGAAATTTTAGGGTCGCTTTACACAAGAGCCAAATTACACACATTAGCCCTCCATGATGCTTTACATTGGGGATTGGAAGTAAGACAGGCCATTGTGATGCCAGTATTCTTGTGTTACAAACACAAGAACTGCCCCCGGACAGTTCTCTTGTTTGCTGTTTGAAAAAGTGTGTTGCAAGAAATAAACTGATTATGGTTGAAAACTGAGGTTGGGTAATACGTAGTGAGGAGTTCATGCCATGCTAGACCAGTGGCTCTTCCAGAGCATTGTCTCCTCTCTCTGTCTGTGGTTCACTAGAGTTCTTCTTCGGCCATCCTCCCAGAGGTGAGGCTCTTTTTTGCTGGCAATGCTGTGCATTGAACCTGGGACTTTTTGCATTCAAAGCAAGCACTCTGCCTCTGAGCTTACAGACTCATGGTTGCTCCTGATATTTCCCATACTGCAAAGATGCAGATCTGTGGCTATTTCTCGCTGCTGCCCTTGGTCCATGTTCAGAATGAGAGCCGTGCCTCATTTTTTGGGAATGGAAGCTTCTCAAGTAAATGCATCTCTGGAATTTGTGAACACCACTTGGTTATTTCTCTAAAAGTCTGGTGAGTGGAGACCCAAATCTGAGTGAGATTGTGGCATGGGGTAGTGGTGACAGCTTAGTCTTCCTCCTTGTGTTGCCAACTCCAGCTAGGGAAATTCCTGGAGATTTGGAGGTGATGCCCGGGGAAGATTGAGTTTGGAGGGGGAGAGGAAGTTCAGCGAAGATGCCATAGAGTCTGCCTTTTGAAGCTGCCATTTCAGAAGATCTGATCTCTGTAGCCTAAAGATCACTTGTAATCCCAGGAGAGCTGATGGTCACTTCTCAATCACTGCCTCGCCTCAAGAGAGAGAGAGAGTCAAAAAAGCAGGTGTTTTAAATTTTGGGATGGGAATGAAGAGTGAAAATGAGATTGCCCAATGTGAAAAAGAGCCTCCTCGTGCCCCCTTGGCTAATGGATTCTGATCCTAAAAATTAACTCAGGTGCAGAACTATGCAGGGGTAGTTTAACTCTTTCCCTTGTGCTTTTTTGTGTATTGAACATCCCCACCCCCCACCCTTGGTCTGTTTTCTGCCTCTTAAGAAAAAAAGTTCCAGCTATTATTTATTAGGCTTGTCTTCTTCCCTATTAGAAAGAGAATAAAATAATATCAAATAAGTAAAAATAACAATTTAACTAAAGTAATAAAATATAGGCTAACAAAATAAACAGCAGCACTTGAAAGTCCAAACCTTTGAAATCCTAGAACCATTACAAGTCAGCCATAATACCAATGAAAGTAGTGCGCAAAAAAAAAAGTAACAGCTTTGGAAAAAAAGAAGAAAATGTAACTTGTCAAAGCCCAATCAATCATTTTTGGGGAGATGACTCATTTAGTGCCCCTCCAAGGCCCTCCGGAAAAGAACTTAATAAAAAACAATTCACAATTATGCTTTCCATTTCCAAAGAGAGCAGTTCTAAGAGATGTGCAGTCTCTCGAGAGCGTTACACTTGGCTTCCCCCCCCTTTTTTGGCATGGTGTTCCAGTTGAATGTCATGCCAACAGTTTTGTGTGTGTGTGTGTTTGTGTGTGTTTAAAGAAATTTAAAGTGTTTTCTGTCATGTGGTCTATCGAGGTAGTTGTGGTTCTTTATGTGGTTCTGTTTGATATACTCTCACATATTGCAGTAGTATTGTCAGTAGTAGTGACTTAATTAAAAAAAACTCCAGAGGATGCAACACAGAGTAGACCATATTTCTGTTGATGTACAAGTTACACATTATGCTATGGATCCATAACTGGATCCCTCAATATTTTTATTTATTTACTTTATTTTTTTACCCATCTTTCTCACTGAGACTCATGGTGCATTATGCGGTGTAAAACAATGCAATCAGATAGCATGACAGTCTGAGATATCTAATAAACAGTGCAATAGGACTAAGTTTACAAAAATTAGAAACAGTGAAAAAAGTATTAGACAGGATCAAGTACAATCAGTACCAAAAAAGTATCACATATAATATGTTGAACAATGCAGAGAATGGAATCACAAAATAAGAGCAGAATGCAGTAAAAACAACACAATACATAAAGATAAGTTTCTGGTGGGTAGTCATGTTGGTCTGTAGTAGAAGAGCAAGATTCAGGTCCAGTAGCACCATTAAGACCAATTAGATTTCCAGAGTATGAGCTTTCGAGTGTCAAGGCTCCCTACTGGACCTGAACCTTGCCATAATACATACAATGCATAAAGAGTCCTGTAGCACCTTTAAGACTAACCAACTTTATTGTAGCATAAGCTTTCAAGAACGATGCGTCTGATGAAGAGAGCTGTGGTTCTCAAAAGCTTATGCTACAGTAAAGTTGGTTAGTCTTAAAGGTGCTACTGGACTCATTACTATTTTGCAACTACAGACTAACACGGCTAACTCCTCTGGATCTAATTCATATAATAAAAACGTAATAGATACCTAGGGATCCCATTCCCCTGGTGGGGGTGGGGAATCCCCCGCTTCGACCTTTTGCCTCACACCACCACTTACCTGGCTGGTGGAGGGGAAAGAGCCTCCCAGGCACACTCCTGGGGCTGCTGCGAAGACATCACTGATGTCGTTGCGCCACCCTGAGAGCACTCTCATGCTTTGCAGTGGGCCGATTGGAGTGCCAAATGGGCCAAGGTCCCATTCGGAGCCCAAATTTGCCCTCTGAGAGGCGCACGCGTGCTCCTCTGCCTTGCAAGAGGATGCCACTTTCTGGAAGTAACATTATTGCACTGCTGCGGGACTGCGAGTGCGTGAGGAGCATGCTGGGAGCAGCAAGAAGGTAAGTGCCAGGTCCCCCCTCCTGCTGGGAGGGTAAGGGGACCTGGCAACCCTAAGGTACCATAAACAGTGGCATAGACTACAATCTTGTTCCCTTAATAAAAGCACCTTCCTGAGCCATTCCATTATCCAGTAGACCTACCCTCTTTTAAAAAGTGCCCTCCTGCACCATTTTGTTTTACATAGTTTGTGGAATGACAGAATTATGGGAGCCTTCCTGGTCTCCTCTGGCAGGCCATTCCACAAGGTGGGGGCAACATCAGAGGAAGCCTGTGCCCCGGTAGTTACCAATTTTACCCCTTTGCAGGGTGGCACCTTCAGAAGGCTTATGTGGATGGATAGCAAGAGAGGTGGTCCTTCAGGTATGAGAGCTCTCCAAGGTCACGCCGGGCTTTGTATCTTGCTTGAATTGAGCCTGATGACTGATAAGTAAGCCATGATTTCAACGTGGGTGTCACATGCCCCCTCTGCCTAGCTTCCAGTAGCAACTGAGCTGTGGCATTCAGTGCCAACTAGAGCCTCTGAGTTGAGCACTCATGGGAGGGTGCATTTTGTATCAGGGCTGCATTGACGAGGTGTGGGGTCTTTACTCCTTTCTCCTTACCATTTCTCCAGTCAAAACCACCCTCTTCTTAGCTCTGATAAGTCTGAAATAGGAAATTGGTTTAATTTCCCCCATTGCCGTTAATAACAGCTCTGGGGAACCTCTGGAGGAGGGGAGAGTTGGGAAGAAAGACGCTGCCCCTTCACTGTGGCACAAATCCAAATGGGATCCCAGCTGCTTTTGGGCTTCGAAATAAACATGGGGATTGATGAGAATCTGACCATGAAACTCCAAGATAACATTGGATTGACCAGGATAACACCTGCTCAGTCCTTGGAGGGGTCTCCCAAGCTCGCTGGAGCAATGGCGGTTTCAAAGGGGGTGTGCACCGGATGTGTCTTTCTGAGAACTAGACAGAGTAGCTGCCCGTGTGAGAGAGAGAGCTGAGCCCAGATGTTTGCTAATGCTCAGTGCAGTAATGAATTAGCCACACATGTTTTCCGACAGGATGGTTTTTCATTCCTTTCTGTCAGAAGAGTTTGACTGGGCTAGTCTTCATCATAAAACGCCTTTAACAATCGAACTTGGTGGAAGAGATTTCCCTTCCCGTGGGGAGCAACCTCACCCCCCACTGCCTTGCTTCTTGATTTTCCATGGTGACAGGTCCTCACTGCAGCTGAGAAACTCCATACTGTAAAAATCGTTTGCTATGTGCTACGTTCTGTTGCTTGGAACAAGCTTTTTAGAAGAGGGAATGGTGATTTTTTTTTTTTGCTTATACCAAAAGAGAGCATCAGTTTTAATATCAAAAAAAGGCTCGTGGCAAAATTTAGTGGGGTGTTTTTCCCCTCAAGTAATCCTAAACTTTGCGAGACATTTAAGTCTCCACCTTTGGTTGAAAAGGTTTTTAAGCTGTGTGGGCAGGGTACCTCCAGGGGAAGCTTTGACATATTTGCAGTGAAAGAGGTTTTTTTTAAATCACTTATTGGCACTTAATTCCACAACTTTGTGCAGTAAAAGTGCGCCTTGGAAAAATGCATTCACTATTCTGCTATCCCCTAGCATGGAGAGGTGTGTCATGATTTTATTTCACAAAATTTATACTCCAACTTTCTGACCTTGTAAGGATCACCTAGGCAGTACGCTATACACACGCAGGCATACAATGAAGTCACATAAAAACCATTAAAATCAAAAACACATCATTAAAGCAATTAAAACCAGAGTTAAAATACATACAAAACATAATTTTAAAACGTTGGACAGGAAGGAGGAATCACTGAGGAAGTATCAAGTGAAACCCAAAGGGCTTCATCCTCTGCAGAGGATGGCAGCAGAAGGGGGCAGACGAGACTCCCTGGGGAGAGAGTTCCAGAGTTTTGCCGTGACTGGGGGTCGCGCTAGATGTGCAGGTTTTTAAAGAGTCGGGTCTGGGTTCCCTGCAGCCATACAGCTGCTATGGGGAATAGCGGTTAAAAAATAAAGGAGAGCCCAAACGGCCTCAGAATGCCTCTGTGGAGGAGGAGGGGCTCAAGCTATTTATTTAATCACATTTTTATCCCACCCTCTTCGCAAGCAGACTCAGGGCGACTTACAGTTTCCCTGTGTCATAATAGCACTGGGAGTCCCCCCCCCCATTTTTATTGTTCCACATGCACAGAATACTTTAAGTGAAGCAGAAAAAATAAGGGGGAAAACCTCTCTTCCGCATTCTGTTTTGCCACAGGAAACGCCTGGGGGTGGGGGAGGATGTGGACACAGACCCAGCTCTTTACAAACCTGCGCCTCTGGCTTGACCCTAGAAGTCCCTCTCCTGGGTTGCACTTGCAGCCCACGTGTTAGAAAACGAGCACCTGAAGCAGGGCCTGAGAAGATGACTGCAGTGGCCAAGAAGGAGGTTCGTAAGACAGCCGGCACTCCTTCAGGCACGTCTGGCTCCGAAACATATAGGAGCTTTAAAGGTCAGCACCACCCTGGAATTGTGCCTGGAAACAGAGCAGGAGAGGGTATAGATGGACCTGGAGTAATATGTTCCCTGCCACCCACTGCAGTCAACCTCTTGGCTTCAGCATTCTGCAACCATTGAAGTTTCCAAACAGTTTTTAAGGGTAGACCTACAGAGAGAGCAATAATCTAATGTAGACGTAACCAGGAAATGCACCACAGCGGCCAGATCTTTCCTGCCCAGGAAAGGCCGCCGCTGGCTAACCAGGCAAAGCTGGCAAAAGGCACCCCTGGCCACAGCTGCCAGGTGCTTATCCAAGAGCACTTGTTCCTTCAAGGGCAATTAACCCCATCCAGACCTGGTGACACCTTAAATCCTGAGTCAGACGTTCCACTCACCAGTAGCATTTCCATTTTGTTGGGGGTTAAACTTCATGATATTCGCCCACCTCTTCTCCAGAACTGCTTCCAGGCACCAGTTCAGAATTTCTACACCCTCCGTGGCACGAGGTAGAGCTGAGCGTCATCTGCATGTTGGAGACAACCCAGCCCAGATCTCCAGATGAGCGCACACAGCAGTTTCATGTCATTGTTAAAGAGCACATGCATGGATTGCCTCCCTCATTCCCAGTATTGTCATCATCATAGTTTATTACAATTCACTGTCAGCTAAACATTGCAAGAAAGTTAGCAATACATAATACATAAAAACAATAAATAAAGCATTCTGTGCAGGAATCATAACGTTAGTGGTGGTGATACTCTGGCTCCATCCCCAGCATATAGACAGTGATAATTTTTGGCAGCACACGAATGCGGCAGGATTCCCTGATGCAGCAAGTGCTGCATCTCACAGCTGTGGGGGAATCCCAGAAGTGTTGTCATTATTAAAAAAACACTCTCCTATCCCGGATCTGTTAGGGGAAGCAGATTTAACCAGGCTTCTATGTAATTGCAAGGACAATATCTTCCCGTTGATGAAGAAATGATGTGTATCTTTTTAGGTGCAAGAAATGAAGCGTGCCTCTAATTTTATTTGAGGAGGGGGAACGATGCACCCATGATTCCAGTTTTGACACAACTGGTAAGATTGCACTACTGGACACTTAGGATACTGCTTTTATGTAGGGGCCTCAGTAGACAAGGCAGAGCGCTTCTCACCTGCTCTGTGTTTTCTGTTTCGTTGTTTGCTTTGTAACATGGTACCTCCCTTGTGCACAGAGGCCTTGGAATGAGATTTAGTAGGCCTGGGGAGGAGGATGTAGTTTTCTGTTTCAAGAAGGTCCCACTTGATCCCCACACCTATTTTGTGGGGGGGGGGGGAGGATCAAGAAAAAGGTAAGAAATGCTACAATGCAATAGCTCCTAAGGGTACTGAGAGGTCACAGTGAAACTTGGCGTGTCTCTGATAATAAGAATTGGACTTGTTATTTCTGCAGCTCTTTAGAGTGACCAAAGCACTTTGCGAGGTAGGCCAGAATGAGTAACCCATTGAGCTGAGGCTCAAACCACCCACTACATTTGGGGACAAGGTGACTCACTTTTCTTGTAGCTACACAGCAGCTACTGCATTTTAAAGGTCCACAGAAGTCTGATTCAGCTGGGGGGGGTAGTGTTGCCAGCCTCCAGGTGGTAGCTGGAGATCTCCCAGAATTTCAGCTGATCTCCAGGCGATAGAGATCAGTTCCCCTGGAGAAAATCTCTGCTTTGGAGGGTGGGTTCTATGACATTATAGTGTTTTGCGGCCCTCCTCTCCACAAATGCTGCCCTCTCCAGGTTCCACCCCCCAACTCTCCAGGCATTTCCCAGCCTGGACCTGGCAACCCTATCCAGGGGGTGGCACTCCTGCCTTCCCTTTTGCACCATTTTTTCAGAGCAAATATGGCTGAGGAGGGGGAGTCATTTGCCCCATGTTCAGGCTGTGTGTTTTGGCCTGGGAAAATGTTGTGGAGGTTGTGTTAATACTAACATTTGTTTCATGTTAATACTGGAGGTTGCCAACCTCCAAGTGAGGCCTGGATATATGGAATCACAATTGATCTCCCAACAAAAGATCAGTTCCCCTGGAGAAAATGGCTGCTTTGTAGGGTGGGCTCTATCGCAGTGTACCCTGCCCTCCTCACGCTCCACCCCCGAATCTACAGGAATTTTCCAACCAGGAGCAGGCAATCCTACTTAATACCCCACACTTGCTCTGACTCACAGAATCACAGAGTTGGAAGGGGCCATACAGACCTTCTAGTCCAACCCCCTAGTCCAATGCAGGATGAGCCTAAAACATCCCTTACAAAGATCATCCAGCCTCTTGAAAACTGCCAGTGAAGGGGAGCTCACCACCTCCCTAGGCAGCTGATTCCACCTTTGAACTACTTTGACCCTGAAAAAGTTTTTCGTAATATCCAGCCAGTACCTTTCTGCATATAATTTAAGCCCGTTGCTTTGAGTCCTATCCTCTGCTGCCAACTGCAACAGCTCCCTACCCTCCTCCAAATGACAGCCTTTCAAATATTTAAAGAGAGCAATCATGTCCCCCCTCAATCGCCTCTTCTCCAAACTAAAGATTCCCAGTCCCTCAGCCTTTCCTCATAGGGCTCAGTCTCCAGACCCCTGACCATTCTCGTCGCTCTCTTCTGCACCCTCTCAATTTTGTCCACATCCTTTTTGTATTGAGGCCTCGAGAAGTGCACACAGTACTTCAGGTGTGGCCTGACCAAGGCAGTATAGAGAGGGACTATGACCTCCTGAGATTTTGATGCAATGGCCCTTTTGATACAACCCAAGACTGAATTTGCCTTTTTTGCCACTGCATCACACTGACTGCTCATATTTAGTTTACGCTCCACTCTTACTCCAAGATCTTTTTCACATACACTACTACCCTGAAGTGTATCCCCCATCCTGTATGTGCTTCACATTTTTGTGGCCCAGATGTAATACTGGACACTTATCTATGTTGAATTGCATCCTGTTCACAACCACCCACTTCTCCAGAGTATTCAGGTCTTGTTGAATTTTAACTCTATCTTCTGGGGTGTTTGCCACTCCTCCCAATTTGGTATCATGAACAATTTTAATGAGTAGCCCTTCCACTCCTTCATCCAGATCATTGATAAAAATATTGAAAAGTACCGGGCCCAAAACTGAGCCCTGTGGCACCCCACTGGACACCTCCCTCCACTCTTTGGGTGCGGTCCTCTAACCAGTTACCTATCCACCAAACTATCCTATAGTCCAGTCCACAGTCTTCCAGTTTACACATTAGAATGTCATGGGGAATCTTATCAAAAGCTTTACTGAAATCAAGGTAAATCACGTCAACAGAATTCCCACGATCCAATAAGCTCATCACTCAGTCAAAGAAGGACACCAGGTTGGTCTGACAAGATCTGTTGAGGACAAAACTACATTGACGTCCCCAGATCACTAAGCAGTCCTTCAGATGCTTACAGATCAATCCCTTTAATATCTGCTCTAATATCTTCCCAGCAACAGAAGTCAGACCGACTGGCCTGTAGTTTCCCGGGTCATCCTTCTACCCTTTCTTAAAGATTGGGATAACATTCGCTCTTCTCCAATCTTGTGGCACATCCCCAGTCCTCCAGAAGGCATTGAAGATGATGGACAGAGGCTCTGCAAGTTCTCTAGAAAGTTCTTTGAGCACTCTTGGGCGCACACCATCCAGCCCAGGGGATCTGTATTCGTCCAGTGTAGCCAGGTGCCTCTCCACAACCTCGCTGTCAATGTCAACTAACCCCCCAGATGTCCTGTCATGTCTACTACTGTCTTTAGATGGGCTCAAGTTCTTCAGGGAGAAAACAGAGACAAAAAAGTCATTAAGCCTTTTCTCTGTCCTCCATCAGAGTTTCTCCTTCCACACCCAACAGCGGTCCAATTGCCTCTTTTATCTTGCGTTTGCTTCTCACATATCTGTAAAAGTTTTTCTTATTGTAGCGAGCCCCCCTGGCCAGATCCAGCTCATACTGAGCTTTGGCTTCTTTGATGGCTGATCTGCAGTACCTCGTAACCCTCATATATTGCTCTTTAGAGGTCTGTCCTTCTTTCCATTTCCTGGACATTTCCTTTTTCTCCCTTAGCTTATTCTGGAACGCTCTGTTCATGCACATCGGTTTCTTGGAGCCCTTACCATGTTTCCGTATTGCTGGAATAGTGAGGGCTGAGCTTGCAAAAGCTCATGTTTGAGAAGAGCCCAACCTTCACTCGCTCCTTTCCCTTCCAGTACACCCCCCCATGGAATGACTCTCATCAAGCCTCTGAGTTAATTGAAGTCGGCCCTACGGAAATCTAACCTACGAGTCTGGCTACGAACTTCCTTGGCCCCCCACAGCAACTGGAATTCAAAGAGGACATGGGCACTTCCCCCTAAGGCCCTTGATACCATCACCCCATCTACCAATTCTTCCCTGTTGGTTAATATTAAGTCTAGTATGGCCGAGCCCCTTGTAGCTTCCTCCACTATTTGAAAAAGGAAGTTATTGGCCAGGCAGGTCAGGCAGTTGCGTGATTCTTGTCGCTTTGCTGAGCTTGTCTCCCAGCACACATCAGGGAAGTTGAAGTCACCCATAATTATAAGGGTCTGCTGTCTGGATACTCTACCTATCTGTTCAAGGAGGGCAGCATCCATTTCCTCTCCCTGGTCAGGCAGTCTGTAGCAGACTCCAACAGCAATACTCTCTGTCCATCCTCCCCTTATTTCCACCCATATATTTTCCACTGGGTTGTCAACCACATTCTCCAGAACTTGCTGACAATCAGGCCCTCTCCTCACATACAATGCCACTCCGCCTCCTCTTCTACCCTTCTGTACCACATTCCACATTCCAGTCATGGGAATCATCCCACCAAGTCTCAGTAATTCCTACTATATTGTAGCCCTCTGTTTGCAAGAGAAGCTCAAGCTCGTCCTTCTTATTACCCATACTTCGGGCATTGGTATATAGGCACTTGTAGCCTTGTACCTTTGTTTGATCTGTCCTACTCAGGTGGGTCCCTGCTATTATCACTTCTTCATTTAAATTCCCATGTTGATCGTCCTCTTCCCCTTGTGGCATCAGTTTAAAGCTCTCCTGATGAAGCTCTCCAGGTTTTTTCCAAACATTTTCTTCCCTGACCTTGGCCGATTCCAGACGGCCCTCTGCAATCCGAAACGTCGCACGTCATCGCGCGGAAAACACGAAATATCGCATTTTCTCGCGCGAGTTTTGTGCGACCTCGCTCAAAACTCACGTGAGAAAATGTGATATTTCGCATTTTCCGCGCAACGACGCGCAACAACGCGCGACGTTTCGGATTGCAGAGGGCCGTCTGGAATCGGCCCTTGAGAGGTGAAGCCCATCGTGGGCTAGAAGGTTTTCTCTAAGAAACATATCCCGTGGTCCCAGAACCCAAAGCGCTCCTGCCGGCACCACCCCCTCAGCCAACGATTCACCTCAAGTATGGTATGCTCCCTGTGCGTTCCTCTTCCTATGACTGGAAGGATAGAAGAGAATACCACCTGTGCCCCCACTGTCTTCAACTGCCTTCCAAGAGCTTCATAGTCCGCTTTAATTCTTTTTTTTTTTTTTGAAAAATTTTTATTGGGTTAGAATCCATTATTTCCACATTTACATTCAATTTTCCCCAATTTTTTCATCTCTAACCCCCTCCCTTTCCCCCCCCCTTTTTGTTGACTTCCAACAGCTTTCCAACCCTTTGTCCCCTTTCCCTTACTTTTATTAGCTTCCTCTATCTAAAACAAATATATATTCTCCATTATTCTAAGCAGTACATCCTTAACTATTTTTAACATTATATGCCCAAACTGTAAGCCTTTGTTTCCATCTTAGATAAACAATTTATCCCAATTTTTCAATTTCAGGTATTTCTATATATCATAAACCATATAGATCATACATTCGTTTATATCAAACAATTTGACTTATTCTCTATATATATTACTCATTCTATCTTTTTATAATAGTTCTATATATCTCTCCTCACGTAGTCAATCAATTTGACCCATCTATATCTTCAGACATTCAGTTTGGTACAAAACTTGTCAGAAAAAAAAGAAAATATTGTTAGTTAATCGCTCCTTATATTTAGTCCTTATAATTAATTATTTTCTCTATGTTCTGTTTGTTAACCTATATATATCTATATATATGTCAATCTATTAATCTGACTGCTTATTAATTCACATTTATCTCTTCTCCCCCCGGTAAAGTCTCCCCCCTCTACTTCAATACTTCAGTAGTTCTCAAACTGCCACAGTTTTCCTCCCACCTCCCATTTCTTCTCCAGGTATTGTTTCAGCTTCTCCCAGTCTGTGTTGAACTGCCCTGAGTCCAGATCTCTCAATTTTCTTGTCATCTTGTCCATTTCAGCCATATACAGCAATTTGTAAGTCCAATCTTCAATAGTTGGCACTTCTTGTACTTTCCATTTTTGCGCATACAAAAGTCTAGCTGCTGCTGTCATGTAAAATATCAACGTCCTGTGTTGGGCTGGAGTTCCCTCCATTCCCAAGTTCAGTAGCAGGAGTTCTGGGTTCTTATTAATTTGAAATTGTAAAATTTCACTCATTTCTCTTATTATTTCCCCCCAGTACTGCCTGGCTACCTCACACGACCACCACATATGATAGAGGGAGCCCTCATGCTTCTTACATTTCCAGCATTTATTAGAAGTATTCAAATTCCCTAGCGCAATCTTCTTTGGTGTCATGTACCAACGATAGATCATTTTATAAATGTTCTCTTTGATATTAATACATGTCGTTGTCTTCATTGTAGTTTTCCACAAGTATTCCCATGCCTCCATTGTTATTTCTTTATTAAAGTTTATAGCCCATTTCACCATTTGTGTTTTAACTATCTCATCCTCGGTATACCACTTCAACAGTACTTGGTATACCTTGGATATTCTTTTCTTATCTTCTTTAAGAAGGGTCTGCTCTAGTTCCGAATTCTCTATTCGTATACCTCCCTATAGTCCGCTTTAATTCTTGCAATGATATTTGTGGCCGTGTCATTCATTCCCACGGGTACAAACAGGTACTGATCAGTCGGTCTGATCAGTTTCGGCAGTTGGTCTGTAATATCTTGAATTCTGGCTCCCAGCAAACAACACATCTCTCGGAGTAGGGGATCTGGTCTGGACAGATGATGTTCCATACCCCTGAGCAGAGAGTCCCCGATGACCACCACCTTCTGTTTTCTTCCACTTCCGTAGCTCAGAGTGGCATCTCATTCAATTATTTTTTATGGTTTGTAACTCATCATGAGTCTTAGTGAGAATGGAAGACTATCAGTTGTTAATAATAATAACAGTACCTAGTTCTCTCTTCCTTATTTTATCACCTCAAGAACCTTGTGAGAAAGAGAGACTGGGCCCAGTGTCACCCAGAAAGTAATCTGATAGGTCCCAGGACACCATGGTGGCTAGATCGGCGTTTTTCCACCTGTGCCAGGCCAGGCAGTTTGTCCCCTACTTCTCCTCCCTCGACCTAGCTACAGTGATCCATGCCATGGTCACCACCAGACTGGACTACTGTAACTCGCTCTACACAGGGCTACCCTTGAGACTGACCCAGATACTGCAACTGGGCCAGAATGCGGTGGTGCCTGTCCTCACAGGGACACTGTTTAGGGCACATATATATCCAGTGTTGCGATAGCTGCACTGTCTTCTGGTTGAATTCCGGATCAGATTCAAGGTATTGGTTCTGACATTTAAAGCTGTAGGTAGACTGTGACCAACGTATCTATGGGACTGTGTTTTCCAGTATGTCCGTTGGAGGACTTTGTATTCCTCGGACAAATATTTGCTGGTCACCCCTGGTCCAAAGGATCCCAGGGCACTGACTTACAGCAGTTCCGCAGGGCCTGTAAGACAGAGATGTTCTGCCAAGCTTATGGTTGAGGCAATGGCAGCACCTTCTTATTTCTCCCCCCCCCCCCGGTTCCTGTTTTTCTCTTCTTACTTTTCTGGCAGATTTTTGTCCACCTGTTGCACTGTGGGTTACAGCTACAACGTTTTGGACATGCTTGTGGAAACCATCAATTGTTTGTACTATTTAATTGGTGTTTTAGATTTATGGAAGAGTTTTATAGTAAGATTTTATTGTATTTATGTATATTTGATGCTGTTGTAACCCGCCCTGAGCCTGCTTGCAGAGAGGAAGGGCTATAAATCAAACATATAAATAAATATGTTCCCGTATGTGCCTCCCAATCTGAACTGAGGCCTGATGGAAAGTTAGGCATGTGACATTACAAGCCCCCAGTTTCTTGTTCGAACTCTGCCTTTATCTGCCTCACATGGAATATTAACTTGCAAGAACTTTTGCCAAAGCTGTGGGTCTCTGGTGTGTTAAATGATTTCCATTTATTTATTTATATTCTGCTTTTCTATCTGATGGGGACTCAAAGTGGCTTAGAACATTGTTCTCCACTCCTCCATTTTCCCGTAAGAACCTTGTGAGGTAGGTTGTGTGTGTTACATACTGTGTTACATGTTACATGCTGACTATGGTAGAAAGGGATTTGAATTCAGGCCTCCCAGGATGCTAGTCAGACTATCCACTACAAAATTTAAGCCCTGTTCAGAAGTCACAGTAAACACATGTACAGTGTACACATGATTGCTCTTTGTATATGTGTTGCGTAATTCTGTCTGAGGGGCGACGAGGCCATGCCCTTGGACTGGGCCGCCCCCTACCCCCTGGCCGCCAGGCACCCCAGCGCAGCCGGCACTCACCGGGAGCAGGAGCCGGCTGAGGCGGTGGCGACGGCCCGGGGAGAAGCACCGTGGCCGCGAAGAGCGCCCGGCCGACAGCGCACATGGCGGCTGGATGCCGGCGCAGGCGCGATGGCCCAGCGAGGCCCAGGAGTGCCGGAAGGCCCGGGAAGGGGGCGGGAGCAACAGGCCCCAGGGTAGCCCGCCCAGCTGCCTCTCTGAGAGGGCCCTGAGGCTGCCCGTTGCACAGGAGGCGGGAGGCAGGGGGGAGAGGGGCAGGGATGGGAGCCAGCAGGCCAATGGGGCGGGAACAGGTGGGCTCAGAGGGTGTGGCCGCACCTGGCACAGGTATTGGGGATAGCGCTGGGGGCGGGGACCTGGGATACATGGCGTGGGTGGAATTAGCTGCAGGGGTATATAAGGAAGCTGAGGGACCTGGCCGAGGAGGAGAGAGTTATCCAGCCCGCCCTGACACTGAAGGGTGGCTGGCTGGGTGGAGCCAAGTGCTGCCTGGCTTGCCAGGGCAGAGAGGGGCCACCCTTTCTGAGGCCAGCAGGGGAGGACTTCCCTTGCAAGACCCGGGTGACCTGGGGAGGTGGCTTTCCCCACCCACGGGGAGGCCAGGACGGACCCGCCGCGGGCACCCCGCCCCAACCCGCCGCCAACTCCACCGCAAGGGGGCGCCCTCCTGCGTGACAAATTCTAATGTTACATTCCATACAAACCCCACATTTATCTGGACAACAGTCCCTGGTTTCATTTGTAATGTGGATGTGTGCAGGCTTACCAGGATCCAAGCTACAGACTTAAGAAAAGGGACAAGTCTGTAACACTTCTCTTCTTATGTCAAGGTTTACTGCTCCAAGTCTTGTCCCCTGCCCCTTCACACGTCACTGAACACTCTGCTACATTCAGGCCCCCTGAAGCAGTCCATTGAGTGCTGTTTGAAAAGCACCCATTTGTCCTTGAGGTGAAAGCTGTGCCAGAGAAACACAGGCGTTGCCGAAATAAGCCTCGCTGGCATATGAAACGGCATACTTTGGCACTGTGCACTGCTTGAATGTTCGTATGCGTGCAAATTCTGTGAATGTGAGTGAGAGATGATTGGTACGTATTCTTCACTTGGAGACTTCTAGAGATCCAGGGCAGGCCATAAGAGCGAACTCTGGCAATTCGGGCTAGTAAAGTCTTCTCCAAAAAGTAGGAGTGAGTCCAGTGGCACCCTAGATACCAAGATTTAAGCTTTCGAGAGTCAAAGCTTCTTTCTTCAGATACAGGGAGGAGTGGAGATCCCAGACCCTTAGGCTGGATCTAAAGAAGGGAGCTTTGACTCTTGACAGTGCACATCCTGAACAATCTTGTTGGTCTCTAAGGAGCCACTGGACTCAAGTCTTGCTGCTTTACTGCAGACCAACATGGCTGTCTACCTGAATGTATCCAAAAAACAAAAGTAGCTGTTAATGAACTTAGTCAAAATTATGATGATCTCAGCGTAGAGGCAACTGAGTGGGGTCCTGTGCATCTAGGAATGAAAATGATCACTAAGTGTCACTCAAATAATAATGATGTAAGGAGCTCCTGTCACAACCCACTCCCAGGCCTTCGTTATTGCTGCCAGGAACCGTGGCCTCTCCATCTGGCTGGGTGGCTGAGCCCCAGGGGCAAACAGATCTGAGGTGCTGGGGGGCAGCTCTCCAGAGCTGAGCCTGAACACTTTATTTTTCTTGCGGCTGCCACAGAGACTTCAGAGAGGAGCAGTGGAAACAACAGGGCCAGGGAGAGGTTGCATTCTATCATTCTATCATTCATGGCTACTTCTGTCTTTTTAAATAGTAGAGAGTCCAGTAGCACCTTTATTGTAGCATAAGCTTTTGAGAACCACAGCTCTCTTCGTCTGATGCATTGTCAGATGCATCTGATGAAGAGAGCGGTGGTTCTCGAAAGCTTATCCTACTATATAAAAGGCTAAGCATATTCAAGACAACTCACTTGCTACCCTGGTGCGCCACCAGAGGGTGCTGCTGCAGAGGGAAGCCCAAATGAGGCAGCCAGACCTCCAGAGAGTGTGCTGCGGCAGAAAACACAGGCTGGAATCAGGAGCAGAGCAGGTGGTAATGCCCACCCTCTGTCTTCACTCAGCTGGGATCAGAAGTGAAGCAGGTGGCAATGCCCATCCCTGCCATTACGAATCTGGGATCAGGAGCAGAGCAGGTGGCAATGTGCACCTTCTGCCTTCAGCCAGCTGGGATCAGGAGCAAAGTAGGTGGCAATACCCGCCTTCTGCCTTCACCTAGCTGGGATCAGGGGCGGAGAAGGTGGCAATGCCCATCCCCCACCTTCACTCAGCTGGGAGCAGGAGGGGAGCAGGAGGCAATGCCCGCTCCCCACATTCATCCAGCTGGGATCAGGAGTGGAGCAGGTGGCAATGCCTGCCCGCCGTCTTCACCCAGCTTGGAACAGGATCGGAGGAGGTGGCAATGATCTCCCCTTCACCTGGCAGGGATCAGGAGGGCAGCATGTGGCAATGTCTGCCCTCCTTCACCCAGCCTGGATCAGGCACAGAGAAGGAGGTAATGCCCGCCTCCCCTTCACCCAGCTGGGATCAGGAGCGGAGCAGAAGGCAATGTTCGCCCCCTCATTCATCCTGCTGGAATCAGGTGCGGAGCAGGTGGCAGTGCCCGCCTCCCACCTTCACCTGGACAGGATCAGGCATGGAGCAGGAGGCAATGCCCGCCCCTTCACCTGGCCCGGATCAGGAGGGGAGCATGAGGATCAGGAGGGGAGCATAATGCCTGGCCCCCTTCACCCAGCCTGGATCAGGCACAGAGGAGGAGGTAATGCCTGCCTCCCCTTCACCTGGCTGGAATCAGGAGCAAAGCAGGAGGCAATGCCTGCCCCCCCCATTCAACCTGCCGGAATCAGGCGTGGAACAGGTGGCAATGCCTGCCCCCCCTTCACCCAGCTGGATCAGGTGGCCATGCCCGCCTCCCCCCTCACCTTCATCCAGCTGTTATCAGTGACGGAGGATGAGGGAGTGCCCACCTGCCCGCCCTCCCCTTTCTAGAGCCCGTTGTATTTCCCCCCACAACGGGCTTTGTTGCTAGTGCTACAATAAAGTTGGTTAGTTGTAAAGGGGCTGTTGGGCTCTCTACTGTTTTGCAACTACAGGCTAACACGGCTAACTCCTCTGGATCTATGGCTGATTCCACACATGTTGGATAATGCACTTTCAATGCACTTTATCAATCATTTGAGGTGAATTTTTTGTTCCACACACAAAAAAATCTGTTCCAAATGATCTATAAGGAGGATTGGAAGTGCATTATCCAATGTGTGTGGAATCACTCTATGTCTTTTTAAAAAATCTGTATTTTTTGTATTGCGGCGTTTCCTGATTGTGAGGCCCTTTAGAGGTTAGTTGTTAGGCCTGTAAATAAAAACAAGAACCACTACTGTCCAAACTGCACATGACAATGGGAATGAGAGCCAGTGTGGTACAGTGGGAAGAGTGTCAAGACTAGGATCTGGGAGACCCAGATTCGAATCCCAACTCTTCCCTGGAAGCTTGCTGGGTGACCTTGGGCCAGTCGGACACTTCCAATCTAACCTTCCTCACAGGGTTGTAGTGAGAGTGGAAGAGAGGAGAGGAGAACATTGTGGGCCGCTTTGGGTCTCCACCGGGGAGAAAGGTGGAGAATAAATGAAGTAAATAAACCTGTGAATTAATTCTCGGCGTTTTTTCAGTTTTAAACTGCAGCTGGGTGGGACCCCAAATTAGATGGAGGAGTTAAACTTTCCTTCTTCTGTCTCTATCAGTTCTGGGACTGCTGCTTGCCCTGCAGATGAAAATGTCACAGGTATGTTACATATAGGATAAGTAACTGCCCAGGGAGGCATGACTCACATTATAAAAAACTTGGGGAGAAATTGCTTAAAATTCTCACCCCCTCACTCCTCCTAAGTCGGGACTCCACGCAGCTGCAAAGTTTTCACAAAAACAGTGGGAGAACTTCCATCCTGACTTGCAGCATGGCCCTGAAAATTAGAGGCACCAGGCCTTCCGCAGGTGCCCCCCTGCAAATGGGCAAAATTAACAACTGCCCATGCGTGTGCCTTCTCTGTGGTGGCTCCCACATTATGGAAGGGCCAGCCTGAAGAGGTGCGGAGGGCTCCCACTCTCCTGAATTTCTGCAAACTATGCAAAACTAAATTATCCAGGAGCGCTTTTTTACATGAATGGGAGGGCTGTGGTGGTGGCAGTGCCCTCAAGTGACAACTGACTTATGATAACCCCTGTTGAGGTTTTCAAGGGAAGAGATGAACAGAGGTGGTTTGCCAGTGTTGCCTACCTCTGCATAGCAACCCTGGTCTTCCTTTGAGGTCTCCCATCCAATTACTGACCAAGGCCAACTTTGCTTAGCTTCTGATGAAATCAGGCTTACCTAGGCTATTCAGGTCAGAGCTAGGAGGAACATAACGTATGGAAATGGTTCATAAAGGTCCTTTGGTAAAGGGATAGGGACTGTAGACTATACTACTGCATACTGTCGGTCGCTGTAAGTATACTCCTATTGGATAATTTCCGCATCGTTCAGCACCTCGTGTTAAGTTGCTTATGCTTTGTTTCAACACTGTTTTAGCTCTGTATCAGATTTTTGCTTGTTTTTCAAATTTTTCTTCAGTTCCAAACCCTGTTGCATTGTTTATTGGATGCCCTAATCCACCTTGATTCTCAGTGAGGAAGGTGGGCGAAAAATAAAAAAAAATGAAATATGGAGCAGCTGAAGCAGACGGTTGAGGGTCCTCTGGAGGCTGCCTCTGGGCCTGCTACAAAAACTCACGAAGCTGCTATCTACTGCATCAGACCACCGGCCTATCAAGGGCAGTCTTGCTCCCTCAGACTGTCAGTTGCTCCCTGGGGTCTCAGGTGGAGGTCTGTCCCATCACCTACTGCTTGGTGCTTTTTAGCTGGAGATGCTGCAGACAGAACCTGGAGCCTTCTGCATACAGAGCAGGTAAGGACGTGAAGAGCCCTGCTGGATCAGATCAGTGGTCTGACACCCTTCGCCATCGGTTCTTGGAGGTTTTGCCATGTAATTTCTGACAGGCAGGTCTGTAAAGCCCCGGAAGCACCTTGTGCCCACAGAACCTCCGATCAGAGGCCATGTCGGGGCAGCAGACCAGTCCAGTGGCATCCAGGACCAGCATAGCATGAAGAGCTCTCCAAAGGCCTTCACAGGTCACGTGGCTAGCTCACAAAAAGCCCTTGGGGAGTCGCTTGCTGCTTCCCAGGCATGCTGGGCTTTGAGGGTCCAGCGAAGCAAGCCGCTTGCCTTTGGGTGCCGCCAGCTCCTTTCTCCTGTGCTGTTCCCCATGGGCTCTTCAAGCCCCGTGGTGACAGCGCAGTCGGGCGAGACTCCTCCCACACATCTTCCAGCGGCTGCAGGGTGTGCTGCACAGCCTGTCTTGGGTGCTGGTGGCGGAAGCATGGGTGTGGGAAGCAGTGACTGGCACAAGCCATGCCAGTTGCTTCCCTCCGTGTGCCACCCACTGCTAGTGCAGCGTCCCAAGCAGTCTGTTGCTTGGGTGTTCAACCAGGCCTGGTGGTGTCTCCACCTGCACTTTTGACAGACAGTTCCATGCACAAAACTCAATGGGAATTTCATGCTCTCTCAGCAAAAGGCTCACTTGTGTTCTGCCGGCCGCATACTGGAGCCTCGTTTCATGCGGCTTTTCTCGGGAGATCCTCCAAAGGCATTCCAAGCTGGGCATCTGCCTTCCAGAAGCCATTGGGGAGGGTTTTTTGCTTACTGAATCCCAGAGCTGCTCGGCTGTGATGGGCCAGTGAATCGAGGGGCTTGCCTTTCGAGCCTGTGAGGAAAGCCTGCTGTGGGGGGGGGGGGCGTTCTGCACCAGTGTGCCATGAGTGTGCGTGGGCGGCTGGGGTGTGTGTGTGTGTGTGTGTTCTTTCTGAGGAACTTTTCAGGAGCTGCTCACAACAGATTTGCTCAGTGCAGAGGAAAGGCTGCCGAAACAGCTTCTTCCTGTTATGAAGCCTTCGGGGTCGGGCATGTTTGTTTAGCTGATCCAAGCTCTGCAGTGCATCCTTGAGGCGCTTGGCTGGTGTTGCGCATATTTAATTTTTAAGAAACGCTGGGTGGGACTGAGGGCAGGCAGAGCCAGAGCCAAGCATGGTTGGGGGGCGGGGGGGGGGGGTAATCAGGGGAACAGGTTGAGGAGAAAGTGAAAGAAAGCTGGCCCGTGGTGGTGGCTGTCAGGCAAAAGAGAGTTCTGTGGGTTGGACCAGAGAGCAACCCTGTGGACTTCTCCCACTAGTGACAGCTCCTGCTTTTCCCTGGGAGCCCCGTGCAGGTGGTAGGTAAAAGAGGATGGTTCAGTTGGGTCCTGAGCTCCAGGATGTGCCCCAGGATTTCTTGCATCACCTCCTCAGACCATGCATGCCAGGCTGCACTGAGACGGTGAGGTACCTTGGTCCCACGCAGGGCCTGGCCTCTGCTTAAGCCGCCTAAGCTGTTGTCTGAGCTGGCATGGTAAGGAGGACCCGATGCCAGCCGTCAGTGGCACAGGAGTCGACTGGCATCCCCTCCTGGGCCTGCCAGGTCCAAACTGACATTGGCATGGATGGCAGGTGGAGGTGGAAGTACGGATGTACTTTGTTTGCAGCAACTGAATGCCTTGAACTGGCCTTGGCCCTGTGATATCCTGACAGTTCTGTTGCTGTTGGGGTTTGTGGGTGTTCAGTTCCCTCTAAATCTCAGGGATCTTTTCACCTTTTCCCCCTTTTGTTGTGAAAACAATGGGGGGAACCACCTGTGCACAGATGGAAACAAACAAGTTAAAGCAACACCACCACACATGTACACACAACATGCATGAAACAAATGCTGATCCTCCCCACCCCCCCAGCCCCACACACCACTAAATGAGAGAGAAAATAGGAATTGCAGGGACATGAAGGAGGGCTGATTATCTGGCTGCTTTTTTGGTGACCCATGAGGAAGGAAAGTAAATCTGGAAAGGATGAAATCTCAAACGGCTCTGCAAAGCCATTGTTAACAACAGACAGAACATCCCATGGTGGAGCTGTGGGGTACCAAATGCTGACAATATGCAAAAAGGGGCCCAGAATTCTGTTTTGATTATGTATTGTTGTATTTTAATAAATCTTTGTTTTAAGGTACCCAGAATTCTTGCAAAGTTCTCTCTAGTTAGGAAATAGAAGTCAGGCCGGAGAAGTGGTGGGGCTAGCTGGATTTGGGGTTTCAAGCTGTTCATGTTAGTTTCCCTCAGCAATCTCAGTGCAGGGAAGATATTACAGGATCTGTGCTATCAAGTCGAAAAGGAGAAACTTGCAGTGCCTGTGGCCCCCTGGCTTCCATTGTTCCTAACCTAGAGGGGAAATACCAGCATCCAGAGTAAAGGGAAATGCAATTTCAAAGCAACTCCCCCTTCTCACCTCTTTTTCTACTTCACAAATAAAATTAAAATGCAAGCAGGGCTTATTCAGCAAGGAAGGCGGAGAAGTCTAAGTAGGACACACCTGTAAACAGGTGATGGAGCACTTTTAAGCAATCTACTCAGAATTAAGCTTAATATTACTCAGTAGTGCTGCTTACTCCCGAGGAAGTGTCATTAGAACTGCAGGCAGAGTCTTTTACTCCATCCTTTTTCTTTTCAGCTACCTCCAGGACTCTCATTCAGGCGGGAAAATCCTTGCCAAGCTAAGCCCACCGTTGCGTAATTTTAAATTGCTGTTTATGATTGTGGGCCGCTTGGTGGGATGGGCAGTGGGGCAGGGGAGCAGAGGGTTGCTGACGCTGCAGGGGCCACTGGGCCCAGCTTGCTGCTGGGACATCTCTGTTGGCTTCCCTGGGAATGTCATCAGCTGTGGATGTGGCTGCAATTCCAGGAAAGCATGCAACCAACAAGCAGTTAGGATCCGTTGGGAAATGGTAGGGATGCTATCAGTTGTGTGCCCATAGTGATGGTACAGGGAGCTGATTTGTAGCTGTGTGGCAAGTTGCTTCACTGTATTCCTTTGTAACAGTGCAGTATAGCACAATCAGCTTTTCATGCGTGCATGTTCTCATGCAGCTCAATTGAGCTCTCATTCCCCCATACTCGCTTCACTGATGTGTTATTGCTCTGCTTAACAGGCAGTTGTTTAAATAGGTTGCTCCCCTCCTTTGCCACTAGCTTTAGGTGGGATTTTTTTAAAAAAATTGACAATTACTAATGTACAATAACATTATACAGCAATATTTTCATTAAAAAAATGATCTAGCCCTTTTCACTGCAGAAATATACTGTAAGGGGAAAGGTGCTCCTGTATATCTCAGCAACAAGAGGAAGAAGGACCTCATCTAAAAATGGAAGCTAGAGAAGCCAGATGAATGCAAAAACCATTGCAATGTTGTTGTGCATTAGTGCTTAGCACTGCTGTTGTTGTTTTTTTTAAAGCCTGAATAAAAGCAGTGATGGTGTATGGGGGTGGTGAGGGCTGTGAGGGGCATACAGCGCATTGGACCCTTCCTTACCACTGCAAGTCTCTCTTGTGGAGCTATTTGGAGATTTGTTACTGTGTGGAAGTTGCCACAGAGAGTTAAATCGGTCACAAATCAAATAAATCAGTCCTAAATAAATGTGTTGGAGTTTTTAAAAAGAAAAAATCCTACTGCTTAATAGGACAACCATTAACATCGACCATAGAGACGTTAATGGTTGTTGATCATGAACAGTTTGGAGGCTGCACAGTTTTGGGGGGGAAACCAGTGCAAAGCAGTTGGGGAGGCATTTGGTACGGAATCAGAGCGGCACAGTGTCTGGCTCACATCTGATTGTCATGGTCAAACATATTTGACTACCTTGCACAGGCTCTAGCTCCCTCAAGCACGCTCTGTGGAAAGGTAGCACAAAAATCCTCTCAATAAAACCAGTCCATGGATGTGATGTTCATGGCAGCACCCCTCTTTGCACGGGGGAGGGCGGGGGGGGCAGCAATAAGGAGAGGCCTCTGGCCCACCTGCCAACATCCTAAAGGCATCTGGCTGGCCATGGGCCGTTGTAGTAAACTGGGTACTGGACCAGACAGGCTGGTGATCTGCTACAGTAAGGAAGGTGATTCTTATGTTCTTATGGCTAATGGTTACCAGATCTTTGTAGGATTTCTCAGTGATTTCTATTTATGTATTATGTACTTATGACTTCTTTTGTCCCTGGCAAACTCACTTCCTGACGTGGAACAAGTCAGTCATGACGGCAGCTCAGAGGAGGAGCCACCCCTAAGAGAGAAACGCCATAACCTCAGTTGGTTGTGTGCCACTCCCACAAAATCATCATTGAATTACATGTGCAGATATTTCCTATTTATTTTATTGCTCATTTATACCCTGCCTCTCTCTCCCGTGGGGACCCAAAGTGGTTTACATGATGATAGTTTCAGGTAGGTAGCCATGTGTGTCTGTAGTAGAAGAGCAAAATTTGGGTCCAGTAGCACTTTAAAGACCAACTAGATTTCCAGGATATGAGCTTTCGAGAGTCACTGACCCTGGAAATCTAGTTGGTCTTTAAGGTGCTGTGTGCCATCAAGTCGCCGACCTGCCTTTGACCTTTGGTGAACCTGTGAATGAGAGTCATCCAGAATGTCCTGCTCAGAGCCTGCAAACTGGAGGACGTGGCTTCTTTTCTTGAGTCCAGCCATCTCTTTTTGGGTCTTCCTCTTTTCCTACTGCCTTCCACTTTTCCTAGCATTATTGACTTTTTGGAGAATCTTGTCTTCTCATTATGTGACCGAAGTACGATAGCCTCAGTCTTGTCATTTTAGCTTCTAGGGAGGATTCAGGCTTGATTTGATCTAGTACCCACTTATTTGTCTTTTTGGCTGTCCATGGTATCTGCAAAACTCTCCTCCAGCACCACATGTCAAATGAATCAATTTTCTTCCTATCAGCTTTCTTCATTGTCCAGCTTTCACATCTATGCATAGTAATGGGGAATACCACAGTTTGGATTATCTTGATCTTGATTCCCAGAGAGACATCTTTATCTTTAAGGATCTTCTCTAGCATCCTCACAGCTGCTTTTCCAAGTCTCAATCTTCTTCTGATTTCTTCATTGCAGTCTCCCTTTTGGTTGATGATTGAGCCAAGGAATAGAAAATCTTGAACAATTTCAATTTCCTCTTTGTCAGCTTTAAAAATGTGTAATTCCTCAGTGGTCATTACTTTTGTCTTCTTGATGTTCAGCTGCAATCCTGCTTTGGCGCTTTCTCGTTTAACCTTCATCAGTAGCCGTTTCAAGTCTTCACTATTTTCTGCCAGTAATGTGGTGTCATCTGCATATCTCAAACAATGTTCCTTCCACCCAGGGCTTTTTTTGAGGGTGAATGCTACGGAACACCGTTACAGCAGCTCTAGAATCTGCCCACGTGATTCCTTCCTCCTGTGGCCCTTTGGGCTCTGCAGAGGAGGTTTAGCTTCTTTGAGTTCATTCTGCTTTTTTTTCATTCGTGAGCGAGAGTGAGCTGGGGCTGGCACAAACTCTGCAGAGGTGGTTTAGCTGCTTTGAGTTCATTCTGCTTTTTTTCATTCATGAGTGAGTGAGAGAGAGAATGAGAGAGAGAGTCCAAACAGCTGCTGGGGTCGGCTCTGCAGAGGAGGCTTAGCTGCTTTGAGATCATTCTGCTTTCTTTTCATGGGGTGGGTGGGGCTGTGCATATGTGTGTGTGTTTGTCTGTTGCTTTCAGTCTTTTGTTGACTGAAGTTGACATTATTATGGTTCCCACAGCTTTTGAATGCAGATTGGTTCTGTGTTAGTGAAATATATCAGTTATGGTTATTAGTATTAGTTAAAATATCAGTTATGGTTATTCCAGCTTTATGCTAGGAATGGATAACTGTGTCCAAGTCACAGAAGGCTTTCATCAATATATTCATCAGCATATAGGTATTCTTCTGTCTTAATAGCTGTAACTCAAATGGTTCTCCCCACCCTCAGCTGATTAACATCACTGAAATTGCAGTGGACGTGTGTGTGTGTTAAGGAAGTTTTTATGAATATTGTTTGTCTGGGACATTGAATATTTATGAGCATTTCACAATGTCACAACAGCTTAGCCATTGGTAAGGTGGGCAAACAACAAAAAAGCCATTTTAAACTAAGTATAAATCGAATGCAGCTAAAGTTGAGTATCTAAATTTGAATTGCTCCAGTAAAGCAAAACCCTCCCTGAAAATTTGAAAATTAAATATTCATTAGATCAGGAATTTCAGACTCTGTGGAATTTTGAGAAAGAATTTTGGATTTTTTTTTCTATGCTGGCAGAGGGAATGTTAGAATTTAGATTTGTGAGATGAGTTTTGGATTTTTTAGAGGACCCCTTCCTTCTTACATATTTTAAAATATAATTCCAAAGAAATGAAATGGTTGGGAAAGGGAATGGAAGATTTCACTTTTTGTAGAGGATACAGAAAGGAAAAAAACCCTTTCTCGTAATAGTGCAATTTTCCAAGCTTACTAACATCTTGTTGTAATTCATTGTACTGGGTTCCAGAAAGCGGCATCACTTCCTTGAGTGACGTCACTTCTGGGAGTGACATCACTTCCGGAAGTGACGTCATCAAGCATTTCTGGGAGCATGTGCGTGCTTTGCGCGTGCACATGTGATAATAGAGTTCCATCGCCTCTTTTCCCAGAAAAAAAGCCCTGCTTCCACCAATTTTCACTCCACCTTCTTCTAGATCGAATCCAGCTTTCCTTATGATATATGTGACCTGAAAGTATCTTCTGTCATTCTACTTTCCTACATTTTATACTCACAATAACCCGGCGAGGTAGGTTAGGTTGAGAGTATGACTGGCCCTGTACTTTTTAAGATTGCAAACTTAAGGTCTTGAACACAAGCACTTGCTGATGTCCATTTGTGAACTGTCTCCTTGGGGTTGGATCCCGTGCGTCTGTTCTGCAAATGGTGGTGCTTTCTTCCAGGGCCAAGAGCCTTCCCCTAATGCAGAAGGCGCAGATTCTTCCATATTGAGTCTGGGCAGAGCAGGCAACCTGTGTGGAAGCTTGAACTTTGTGTGTCTGTGAGAGAACATTCTGTCCAAAGCAGGCAAACTATGTATGTGCCTGGGAGGGAAAGTTTAGGTATATCTGTGTGACAGCCTATGTGAGGTAACTTTAAGAACTGAGTACTATCTTTGAAACCATCAAGCTTAAATACTAGAGTAAAACCGATACGCGTCTTGTAAATTAAAAGTTTATTTTGGGGTTTTTTTTTTGTTCATCCCAGAGTATATGTTATTCCTATATCTCATTTCTATCCTCAGGGCCACATGATCCCACAAAGGGGCCTGACGCTTGGGCACATTATTACAGGGGAAATTTAAATTAACTATTTTAGAATATACAAACAGCTGTTGGTGGTCCCTGGCCTCCAGGAGGCCTGCCTAGCCTCGACTAGAGCCAGGGCCTTTTCCGTCCTGGCTCCCACCTGGTGCAACGCTCTGTCTGCTGAAATCAGGGCCCGGCAGGACTTACTATCCTTCCGCCGGGCCTGCAAGACAGAGTTGTTCCGCCAGGCATATGGCTGAGGCTGGGCCTCTGCCGGCCTGAAAAAAGGGGTGTATAAAATCTTAACCCTCCCTGTGAAGGCTGTCCACCATCCTGTTTTAAATGTGTATGGATTTTATTGTCAATTGTATTTTAATATGTTGTTATTTGCCCTGAGCCCACTCGCGGGGAGGACGGAATAGAAATTTGAAATAAAAATAAATAAATAAATAAATAGTAGAAGAGCAAGATTTGGCTCCAAGAGCACCTTAGAGACGATCGGCCTATGACATTCTGGTTGCAGAATTGAGAATTTTTCAGGTGGAATGTTAGACTGTCATATTGCTGAACTTGGCTGTCTTTGTATAAAGTGGGCCTGCTTCGGTTGAGTTGCTCTGGATGTTGCTTCAGCCCAGAAATCTTTGTGCTCCATTTCAATGCTGGGTTTGGCAGAGATGAATCATGAAATGGTGGTGTTATTTTTTTCCCTTTTGTGTCTTCACTTCCCCTAATAGTAATTCTACATTGAAGAGGAAGCTCAAAACAAACTAAAAAAAAGGCAAAAGGAGTAAGTTAAAAATAGCCCTTTCTAATGGCTGAGTGGGAACAATAGGGTAGGATACGTGCATCCTGGGGAAAAGTGGGCTCATACACAGAGGCACAGACAAGCTGCCCCATGCTGGTAATCATATTTTGTGAGCTGCTTTGTGTAGGAAAATGGGTAGTCTCCAGGGTTACACTGGAATTAATGGAATGAAGAGCTGAGATTTGCATTTGGGAGAAACAAGCTTATGATCTGGGGCAGATTCAGGTACCAATGGAGTGGAGTGTTTGAGCATGTTGCGTCTCAAAAACGGCTGCAATTCTGTGCAGAGTTACTCAGGAGTAAGTTCCATGGAACTAATGGGGTCCATACTGGACTAAATAGGCTACAGGCTTGAGCACTCACCTGTAGAATATCACATTTGTATGTGCAGCCCATTTGATTATTTGGATGCACAATATGTATGTCTGACTTATCTCCATCATATAGGAGAATAAATGAATGGTAGTTCAGACATGATGTAAAACCATTAGTTGAACTCCAGCTGGTGTGATTGGTAAAATGTGCGCAACGCCGCTATGGTTAGATAGGGTCTGTCAAACCAGGATTAAAAAACTGTGCTTTGAAGTTGGTTTATTAATCCACAGTTACAATGTGATCCTATGCAGGGTTAAATAATAATAATTGTGTGCCATCGAGTCCAGTTTATCCCCATTGATTTCAGTGGGAGTAGACTGGCCCTGACATGGATAGCACAGGTGAGCTTGATCTTGTTTGATCTCAGAAGCTAAGCAGGGTCAGCCTTGGTTAGTAATTGGATGGGAGACCTTCAACGAAGACCAGGGTTGCAGAGGCAGGCAATGACAAACCACCTCTGATAGTATTTTGTCATGAAAACCCCACTCGGGGTTGCCGTAAGTCAGCTATGACTTGAGGGCACCACACACACAGACTGGCATAAATTTTCATAGGGCTGCTCTCTTATGTTCCCTGGCTACAGAGCAAAAATGATGAATCAAGCATTTGTCAAGGTGAATCAGAAAATCTGCTAACTGAATCCTGGTTTCCCAAACTAACCATAAACCTTGGTAATACCTGGACTAAGCTATTTTAATACAAGTTTGATGTTTATTAATTTCATGAGGTTCAGTTATTTTATGGTATCAATTATATAACAAACATTCTCCCTCTTTCTCTTTGTTGAATGGGCACGGACTGATATTTCCTGCAAAACATGCAAACAAACACGTGGCTCGGTGTTGCTAGATCTAGAAGTGGAGAGAAATATGGAGTCTCTAGCTGAGAGCTCTAGCTGAGAGCTCTAGCCCCTAGCGGGAAGGACTTCTGAGTAGGGGTGTATGATTTGGGTTTCCGATTTGGATAAACTACCTGAATCGGACCTGATTCACAATGGTTTGGGATTTCCCCGAAACACCGAATCAAAGCTTCCCAAAGTGATTCATATCGCTTTGGGAAACTTTGGGTCAAGGGGTTTAAATGCCCCTTTCCGTGCTGCTTTGCAGTGGCATGGAAAGGGGCATTTAAACCCTAGGAACAGCTGTTTGGCTGGGGAGATCCCCGCCAAGCAGCTGATCCAGTCGGCGGGGGTTTAAATGCCGTTTTCTGTGCTGCTGCGAAGCAGCATGGAAAGGGGCATTTAAATCCATAGATCAGCTGTTTGGTGGGATGATCCCTGCCAAACACCTGATCCGGGCCTTCCCCGCCACCCTGCTGGCTGCTGCAGCGGTGGAGGAGGTGGCACCGGTGGCGGAGGAGCCGTCTCTGGCCTTCCCCACCACCCAGCTAGCTGCAGTGGCAGTGGAGGTGGTGCGGGCAGCGGAGGAGCAGGCACCAGGCCTCTCTGACACCCAGCTGGCTGCGGAGGTGACGGAGGCAGCAGAATGGGCAGCGGAGGTGCCGGCTCTGGCCTTCCCCACCGCCCAGCTGGTTTTCTTCCTGGCTCCACCGCCAGGTAAGTGGGGTGGGGGTAGGATGGGAGTGTGGAGGACGGGGGACTAATTAGGGGACTGGGGGTGATGGGCTGGGAGACAGGAAGCTTTCCCTCTCACTTTGGTATGCTCCAAAACTTTATGGAGCATACCGAAGCAATTTAAATACTTACAGATCATTTTTCCACTTCAGGTAAACCCGAAGTGGGAAAACTGAATTTTTGTCCTCTGAACACCCCTTCTTCTGAGTAAATCCATAGGTATTTTAGGTCCACAGTCAGCATGGATTGTGCAATTCATATAGTGGAAAGAAGTGCAAAGCTCCACACAAGAAGGATCTTTTTCCTGGCAGAAGGGATTTATTACTCTCTGCACTTTGATTTTTCTGGTCAGCTTTGGAGTGTGCTATAGTGGACTCTAGAAGATGGGAGTGCTTCTCGTCTGGGGCAGTGCAGCCTCCATCATATCACTTTAAAATCTTTTCCTTTTTTTAGTTATAAATTTTTATTTAAGCAATAAACAGTAAACATAAAAGATAAAAAACACAACAATCTAAAAAACCATGCTAACAGTACATATAAACGTGAAATAACAAAGAAGACAAGCAACATACAAGACAAGCAACTAATAATAACCATTTTTCCACTTTAAAATCTTTTCCAGGTTGGCTGGTGGTTTCTGTAAACTTGAGATTGTACCTTTTGACAAGCAGGTACCATCCTCAGATGAATTTTCGCAGGCCTGGACAAGCCTTAACTGGTTGGCCTCTCTTAAGTTCAAACCCTCGGTGTCCTGTTGTTTGATCTCATCCAGCTTCTCTCCTTTGGCTAGTGAAGGATTTTGAAGCTTCCACCGCAGTGTGTTTTCCAGCCACAGTACAAAAGAACGCCCTCCGTTGCAGGGCTTTTCCCTACTGCATTTGTTCATTTCCTTCAGGGAATCTTTCACGGGGCTTGCTGGGAGCCTCAGACCTCTTTAGCAGATGGTCCGGCCACCTAATTTTTCTCAATTCTTCACACTTTCCACCAACAACAGACACTTCCTGTTGTAATAGCATCCCAGACTCTTTTGTTCTAAGTTGACCAATGGATAGATGAGCATATGAAGTTGCCCTTTAATGAGTCAGACCATAGAGTTGGGGCTCAGCTATCCAGACTCTCAGAGCCAAACTACAAGTGACATCTTACACAGGTTGGACACTAGTCGGCTTCTCTCAAGTTTTGATGGGAAATGTAGGCGCCCTGGTTTTACAGCTTGGCCCTCCATTACAGCTCCATTACTTGTAGTTTGGCTCTAAGGCCCTGAAAGGTCTTTCCCAACAGTTGCTCCCTGAGGCAGAACCCGTTCTGAGGTTGTGGAATGCACTGGACCATCAGGCTGCAGGTGGAGGATCACATTTTTGAATACTCAGATGCATGAACAGTTCCTTGTAAATAAGAAGGGAACTGAGCAGAAACAGGCAGAGAAAGAATTCCAAAGGGCCACCTTCCACCTGAAGCAATATGTTCTATTCTATCCCGCTGTCTGTTCCCCTGTCTTCAGACTAGAGACCAGGGCATTTTTTGTGGTTGCCCCTTTCCTCTGGAACAACTTCATCCTTGAGGCTCACCTGCCTCCTACATTACTTTCTTTTAGGCACCAGGCCAAAACACATCTTTTTAACCAGTCTTTAATTTGGGGGTTTATCTTACCAGCTTCTTAACGGTCTGCTTCAATTTTATGTCCAATGGTCTTTTGGTGACGTTTTAAATATAGGACTCTGAAAAGGCAGCTTAGAAACATCCCAATTAAATAAATGTTGGGATTCTATTGTCTCATTTGACTGCATGTCTAGGCTTTTAGACCCTGACCTAGATGGCCCAGGTGAGCCTGATCTCATCAGATCTCATAAGCTAAGCAGGGTCTGCCTTGGTTAGTAATTGGATGGGAGATGTCCACTGAAAACCAGGGTTGCAGAGGCAGTCAATGGCAAACCACCTCTGTTAGTCCCTTGCCATGAAAAGCCCACCAGGGGTCGCCATAGGTCAACCATGACTTGAGGGCACTCTCCACCACTAGGCTTCTAGGCTAGACTTGAGAAATTTTCACAGGAGGTACTAGTGCAGAGTCACGGGAGAACCAGTCCAGGTTCAGATTAGGATCTGGGAGAGCCATGTTCCAATCCCAAAACTGCCATGGAAACTCTCTGGGTCGCTTTGGGCTAATTACTCTCTCTCATCCCAGCCTACATGGGGAAGGGAGAATCATGGGCCTGCCAGTCTGAATTCTTTGGAGGGGAATGTGGGATAAAAAACCTAGTAGCTTCATAGTGGAGACTGGGATCTTCTGCTTGCAAAGCTTGGCACTCTCCTACTGAGTTGCAGCGTTTGTTGCATATGTAGATGGTCATGTTTGATGTAACAAAGACATTTCTTCTTCTCTGAATCATATGACTTGAAATGCACTCTTCATCTTGCAAGCCTTTCTGCCATAGTGCATCCGTCTTGATTTCTTTGTACCCAAGTCATGTGGGCCCGTGAGTGTGTATGCTTCAGCGTATGCCCCACATATGCTGAGGCAACCCAAAACACGTCCATATCTGAGGCAGAACCCCCAAATGTCAGCCTCCTAAGCAGATCTAAGAAGGGCCACTCCCTCTGCTTTGATGATGCCCCAAGATCTGACCCCCAAGGGGGACCTCTTCATCCTGGTTTAGCACCGCCTTCCAGTCTCTAAGCCATCCAGGGCCAGAAGACTCGGGCAGATTTTCAACCCCTGACATACCCCTCACGCGTCTCCTGCAGTGGCAGCACCCGATTGCTTTTCCATCACCTCTTTGGGTGAGCAAGTGAGGACGAGCTACCACTTTTGAGGAGAGGGGCCTGCTGACGGCCCCTGGACCTGCAACTCATTGTCTTTGGAAGCGGCTCCATCTCTACATGAGACACATGAAGAACACGTGTTGGGAGATGCAGTGTTAGCCGGGAAGGGTTGTTTAAGAAAACAGAGCCAGCAGCAGGGCAAAGGCTTTGCTATACACTGAAACTGTGTGAAAGGACTTTGAAAGGCCAGAAGGGAAACTTCAACCTATTAGAACCTGTCCAGGTCCACGCCTGGGTCTGGAAGGCAGCTCCAGCCCATTTCCATTCCTCTCTATCCTCTGGATGCCATCCCATACAGTTTTAGACTGGAGAGGTGAAATTGACTGAGCCTTCCAGAGGTGAAGAGGAATTTAACAAACCCTCTCAGGAGTGATCTCTACGGGCTCTGTCCTGTAAACTATACTTCCTGACTAACATTGCCTCTCCTTAACACTTGACGAACACTTGCCGAGGCATCTTGTGTAGTGAGACTCTCTGGCAGAGATGGATGTTCTACAACTGCTACTGAGATCTTTTAACTGGCAACGCCAGTGATTGAACCTGGGACCTTCTACATGCAAAGCAAGTGCTCTCTCCCACTGAGCCACAGTCTCACCCCTTAAAGTTGGCAGAGTAGGATCCAGGCAGGTCTGCCCCATAGGGGTCTCCTCCACTAGGGCCTTCTCCGGCAGAAATACCCTTGTGAAGTTCCTGCTCGTTGCAGTTTGGTTTGTGCAAGAGAACATTCATCAAGGAATCAAAACAGGGTGCCTCTGGGAGTTTGAGCTTTAGGGCTCAAAACATTTGCGGGAGGCTCATTCAGTTGTCCAAAGTTGAACTATCTGGGCATGGCCCAACAGACGGAGGTGTGTGTGTGTTTTGCTTTATGTTGTATTGCAGCCCCTTCCCCATAGTGGTATTTTAACTTCTGTCAGGTAAATTAGACTGAGAGAGAGCACCTTCTTGAGTGGGGAGTGGGGATTTGGACCCAGGTCTCTGTGTTACTCCGCCGTATTTGGTCTGCTCCGTCACATCAGTTCTCAAGGGTCTTAGGAAGCACAAAGAGAAAAACCTCAAGTCTGTCACTATTTACTTGACTGACCTGCATTGATAGAGATGGAGGCATTAAAAAGATTTTTCTGTTGCTAGATGACCAAACATCTGTTTCCTCCCATTTTTTGGTGGCTGTATATAGTAGCGGAAATGTGATGGGCGGGGGGGGGGCGATGTTGCTTGCTTTCTTCTTTTCTGTCCAGTGGGAATTGGTGTGCTCTGGATCTAAAAACCGTCTGGAATAGAGAGGGTTTCTCTAGAGGGTTGCAAGACTGTCCCCCAGTTTCCCCTCCCTCCCTTTTCCCTTCCTGGAGAAGGACGGATATGGATATGGATGAAGCCCAGGTGGAATTTCCTTTGCTTCCTTTGCCTTTGGGAAATCTGAATTGTATGCTTCACCTTTTGCTCTCACTCCTTCAAGAGAACAATAACCACATGTGGCAGGTGGTAGTTTCCAGATTTTAGAGCAGAAGAGCTGAATAGGAACATCTGTCTCCAGGATCCAGAGTCAGAATCTTTCATGAGTTGTCAAAGATACTGGATCTCAAAATGCAGCTGATTGTGCTGGGCAAAATGACATCATGTGCACACATGCGCACACACATACAGAGTGTTAATTGGGGAAACGGCTGCGTATATGTAGTGTGTGCGTGCTGAAGGGTGTGCACAGTTTAGGGTTGCCAGCTCCCTATACCCTCGTGGGTGGGTGGGTGGGGGGGACCTGGCACTTATTCAGAGTTCAGTCCTTGACAGGATTTCATGCAGCAGTTGCAGAAAATCCCTGCTCAAGATACTGGAGAGCTGCAGCCAATTAGAGCAGACAGTACCGGGTTAAAGAGACCAGTGGTATGACTCAGTGGGAGGCAACTTGTTGTGGCAGGCAACTTGCTGTGTTAATAGTTTTAGGTGGATAGCCATGTTGGTCCATAGTAGAATAGCAAGATTTGAGTCCAGGAGCAACTTAGAGACCAACAAGATTTTCAGGGTGTAAGCTTTTGAGAGTCAGAGCTCCCTTCTTCAGACACTGTTTGAAGAATGGATATCTGACTCTTGAAGGGAAGAGGGGAGCTCTGCCTCTTGAAAGCTTAGACTCTGAAAATCTTGTTGGTCTCTAAGGTGCAATATATCCAAAGGTGATTTTAAAGTGCAGAATGCCAATATCATGTGCAAAATAATAAACAGAACAATTATGCGTACAATATTAAAACAACTATACAAAATGAATAATCATGAAAGTGACATCCAAAATACAATGCAATACAAAATGAGCTCAATATACATTGCAATAAGAACACCTCAAAGGCAGCAACTCCAGGGAGGTCCAGAAATTCAATACATCCCCCCCCTCCCAACAGCCCGCTAGCTTAGGTCAGTTTCGGAAACCTTTATCAAGGGCGTATAGAATAACAAATAGTGGCAAGTTAAAGCATGGATATCTGCATCAAGAGCATAAAAAGTCTGCTGCCGTCTGTTGGGTGGGAAGCGTTGGATTTCTGGACCTTCCTGGAGTTGCTGTCTGTGAGGGAGAAAAATCAATATCAATTACATACAGGAGCAACGTTGGACTTGTGTACTTACCTGTTGTCTGGGATCCATCCAACAGCACAAGGTGTTAATATAATAGGAAGAGAGTGTTGTTATTGCTTACTAGGCCACAGTTTGAGGGACTGTAGGGTTGCCAGCTGGAGGCCAGCAATGACTGGAAGCTTTGGAGTGGTGGAAGAACATGATGGTCACATAATAGGAAGTGATGTCATGGTGTCCACATGATGCTCTAATGATCCCCCCCAAACCTGCAGTTCTACCATGGAATTTTGGGGGACTGCTAGAGCATTGAGCAGTATATGACATCACTTCCAGGGAAGTGACGTTGTGATGCCATCTGACCTCTCCCAGTTTACTCCCATTGCTGATCTGTGTAGTAAAGTTGCCAGGCCAGGCCTGGCCTGATAACCAACACTAGCAGAGAGAAAACTCTTGGGAGAAAATAATAACAACCTTCTAGAATATCAAAATTATTTCAAAAGTGCAGTGTGCAAAATTCATATCCAATAAATATATAAATATCCAATCAATCATGTACATATACGTATACAGAAATAACCCAACCGGGAAGGCAATAAAGTCCAGAGAAAAATCTTTTTCAGTGATGTGTCTTCTTTTCTCTTTTGCTTGACTTTATACACGGTAGAAAACAGAACCAATGGAGTTACGGTTCCATGCCCTATCTGGGGCCGGCTCAAAAGCTCAGATTTTGTCCCTTCACTTCCTCAGGGGCGTAATTCTCTGCTGTAGTTCTTATGGAAGCATACATACTTTCCAATACCTGGACTGCGGCGGCTGTGCATTCACTCACACGCCCAGGGCTCAGGGCCTGAGGTGGAGTTGACTGTAATTTTTGTTTCTTCTGCTTTTTCATTTAAGTTGTCTTTTCATAAGCAGCTTCAGGTTGCCGTTGGGAAGAAATCATAAATAAAGCAGCAAGAAAATGATAAAAATTGTCAGTGCAAGTGAATCCGAACTCAGCACTGAAATTGCCAAAATGAAAACAATTCAGGAAGTCTGGATGATCAACCGCCTTTATATGGCATCAGTAGTTCCAAAGGCTCGGAAAGCATTCCAAAGACACAGTGCCAGGATGGAAAAGGCCTGCCCCCTTATTTATTCATTTAAAACCTTCATCAACTCACCTTTCTGCCAGGCAGCAGGGACCCAAGGTGGATAGCAGATTTAAAACAATATAAAACACAAAAACTTTAAAGCAGCAAGTTATAAAAACTGTTGAAAAACTTTGTAGAAGGCAGTATACATTTTGTAAAAATTATCTTGTGGTTACCTCCCTAATTTCAGTCAGAGAGAGGGACACATGGAGAAGGTATCTTGTGGATGATCATAGCTGACAGGTAGGTTAAATGGGGACCACATCAGAACAAAGCTGTGCGACTCCCTTGGCTCCGTGGTCTTGCATCTGTGTCTCTCCTTTCAGACTTTTGAAGTTAATGAGGACATGGAGTCAGGCCTTGTCTGCGGTGGCCTCTGGCCCACATTGTGGAATGCTTTTCTAGGGAGTTTTCTGCCGCTCCTTCCTTGGTCACTTCTTCTGAAGCCATTTCCTGCTGAGTGATTAAAGCTTTGTAGGGAGCAGGTTCCCTGGCTGTTGTATTGTTTGGTTATATTGTTTTTATTGATGGTTAAGTGGTTTATTTGAAGTTAAGTTTTGCATAGCTTTGGTTGCCATTTACAGGTAACTAAATACAACTATCTGTACAACCTCTGCGTTCAAAGGGTATAATGCAGACATTGCAAACATTTAGAATCCCACCCCCTACGCCCCTGCCTCTGGCCCTGGCCATTTTCAGTTAAATTGAACCCACCGTGCTTTCAGTATTTTTGGAATTAATTTATTAAAAACCTAATCTAGGTTTAAATGCAGATCATACATGGCTTGGATTGCCAAAATGAAGTTTAGTGGGTCAGGCTAGTCCACAACAAACCTTGGCAATGCTGTATATATGGCAGAATTGACTGGAGTTTTAAAATTCCCTGTGTAGACTAGCTGACAGATTGTGCTTTTATTAGTTGGAACCCATTAAAAGTAGTCTTTGACAGTCATGCACATCCACTTGACTGCATTATTCCAGAGAGATCGGAAACCTCAGAGAGCCAAACTGGGAAAGGCCAGCCAGCAGCCGTCAAATTTCTGAAACAGGAGCAGACTTGGCCTGCTTAATTGTGTGAAAAGATGACAAACGCAGCAGGACTCCTGCCTCTCACAGCTCGCCAAGCTCTTAAACACTCCCACAGGTCAGCTGTTGGACAAGTGAGGAAAATCATACCTGCGCTCCCTAACAGAGAGGTTGTTTGAAAGCATTCTGGCTTTTGCATCAGTTTTACACATTGCATCACACTGTGCACCAAGCAGAGCTGCCCCTGTAAACAGCTTCTTGGTAGCCCTTTATTCTCTCTCTCCCAGGAGTATGCAGTTTTACTTCTCAAACATAAGGCTGCCCATTGTCCCTTTCTCTGTCCCCGAACTGTGTCATTGGGAGCCATGGCTGGATAAGGCATGAGATGTTGATGTTACATGGTGGGTATACGCACATTGTTTGCAAAGAGGAGATAATATAACACGGAGGGGGCATTTTTCATGGCAACCACATACTTTTTTTATTTTTATTTACTTCATTTATACTCCACCGTCCTCCCCAGGTGGGACCTAAAGCATCTTACATTATTCTCCTCTCCTCCCTTTTATCTTCGCAACAACCTTGTGAGGTAGGTAAGGCTGAGAACATGTGTGTAGCTGGCCCAGGTGATCACCTAGCAAGCTTCCATGGCAGAGCGGGGATTTGAACTTCCAGATCCTAGTAACCACGACGACACCACTTGGGCAATGTGTCACTTGACTGGAAGTTGGATGCAACTTAAATCTTCCTGTGTTTAGCCAACGTGCAAGAAAGGCAGGCCACCCACCCTCCCCTGGGACTGGTCAGTGAACTGAGGAGTGGGATGCCCTGAGAGCAGTGTGCAAAATGAGGGCTGCTTTGCATTGGGGAGAATCAGAGCTGAGCGTACAAAGCATGCATGAATCCCCAGAGTCACTGTTTGGACTAGGAAACATCTCTGTTGGATACGCTGGAGAGCTCCTGTCCATCAGACCAGGCAAGCTGTGCTGGGGGTGTATTTGTGTGAGGCTGTGTGCGCCCCTGTTGTGGAATGCTTTTTGGTTCCTCAGCCTCCCTCTACCTGATGGATCCAGTATTGCCTGCACATTGCCAATGAGGGTTTACAGTTAAGTTGCTTCACACACAAAGCCTCTTAGATCTCCACCTTAAAAATGTAAAGTGTATTCAACATGAAAATGTGTATCTCATGCAGGTATACCTGCTAGCCCCAACTGGCCCCAACTTTTGGCTGAGTACATCAGTAGAAAACGTAGGGTCTTTTCCCCTCTGTGTGAAATAGCCCTTATTGTGCTCTATCCTTTTTCATTCTCTTTGGCCAAAAGGGTCTATTCTGTGAGAAGTGATCACGGGGATTCACCCAGTGTAGTGCACAGCCACGTACATCCTTTCATAGAATCATAGAGTTGGAAGGGGCCATACAGACCATCTAGTCCAACCCCCTGCCCAGTGCAGGATCAGCCTAAAGCATCTCTGACAAGTATTAGTCCAGCCTCTTCTTCCTTTCCTCTTATATCTTTATTCCTGAGGACAATGCAGCACAGTAGCTGGACGTTTGCTTTGCCTATCTGCTCTGTCTTGGGTGGAGAAGCAAAATGGCCCCATCCCTGGCTGGCACCGCCCCTTGTGAGGAATTCCTGCTTGGAAAGTTGCCTCTAGGTGATGATGGGTGGAGAATTGGCTCCAGTCAGGCTCCTGTGGCAGGCAGCTGGCGAAGAGGCCCTTGACACTCCCGTACTTGGGTGCAACCCAGGATTTGGGCCCTGCTGCAACATGTTCTCTTTGGATGAAAAAAGGAGGCCAGAGATCCCTCTTTCTCTGATGAAATATAAACATCCTGTTCAAGAGGGTTCTTCCTTTTGTGTTCATCTCTGTGCCTCTCTCTTCAGCTAGTGCCAGTCCTTGGAAAAACAAAATAATGTGTATATTGTTGGGGAATAAATGTAGAAAAGAATAGTTTGGGGCTTTTGTGTGCCTGTTGCTAAGATGCATATGCCTGTTGCTGTTTCTCATGCGGTCCCTTTGTTGCCAATCTGCTCCCTGGAATTAAATGGCTCAGAGAATTGCAGCTGTGAATCTTGGGAATGACGATGAGCCCCAGAGGGAATGGACTGAGCCGGTGGCTCATGCACAGCTGCCTGGGGCCAAACATTCCAGTTGGGACAAAGTGACCCACTTGGCAAGGACTGTATGAGCTTTGGAAAAGGGCCGTTTCTTAGACCTGCCTTTGCCCTTGGACCTGCAGTTCAGCTCCCCCTTATGTGATCTTAAACTTATACCTCAGGAGGGCCCTGTAGGGATGCCAGGTCTCCTGGGCTTGAAATTGTGGGGCGGGGCTGGGGTGCACACCAGGAGGGCTTGCCCCCAAAACGTAGTGTTTGGGGGCTGATTTTTATCAAATCAGCCCCACGTAGGATCTGTTGCTTCCACATTATGCCAGAATGACATCATTGCTAGTGCAACAACGTGGTCTGGAGGGCACAGGAGCACGCTGCAGGGTGCCCATTCCCACACCTCCCCCCCCCGGCCAGGTGAGAGATGGGGGGGGATGGAGACTGGGAGCGGAGGATCCCCTCCCCCACCACTGGTATGGGATCTCTAGGGCCCTGGCCTCAATCAGCACTCCTTATGTTTCCACTCTCACAGAGTTTCAGGCGTTCTTTACCCAGGCTTTTACCTCGAAAACACCTTCCTTTTTTGTGTTTGTGAGTGTGCTTCAGCATGATGAGCATATATTCTGTCACTGAACTACGGCCTCTCCCCACGGTGTGAGTAAATTGGCATGTCCTGAGTATGCTTACGGTACAGTATCTCTGTTTTCCAACAGTGTTGATTGGGGCCAGGGCCCTAGAGATCCCATACCACCCGTGGGGGAGGGGATCCTCCGCTCCCAGAGCCAAGCTACAAGTGACGCCTGACACAGGTTGGACACTTGTCAGTTTCCCTCAGGTTTTGATGGGAAATGTAGGCGTCCTGGTCTTGCAGCTTGGCTCTCCATTTAATTGAAGTTTACAGCTGTCTATGGAAGGAAGAACGTGGTCGGGAGGGGAGTGCAGGCATCGGGCTCTTGCCAGGCGCCCCCCTTCCCCTCCACTGTGTGTGTGTGTGTGGGGGGGTGTTTCTGTAAATTTCAATTAAATTGAGAGCCAAGCTGTAAGACCACTACATTTCCCATCAAAACTTGAGGTAAGCTGACAAGTGTCCAACTTGTGTCAGGTGTCATTTGTAGCTTGTTTCCCAGTCTCTGTTCCCCCCATCTCAAACCTGTTGCATATTTTGCCATTCCTCCCTTTTGAAAACCAGCGTAAGGAGTTGGCTGGTTTTCGAACTTGAGATATCAAATGTGTACCAGCACTCCGTGTTTAAGGGAGAGGATGTTGCAGTTACAAACATACCTGCAGAGAGAACTCTGAAGAGGCAAAGGCTTTGAACCCAGGCAAAGGCCTTGCATTATGTTTGGCCCATTATTATTTTGCTTTTTGCCCCTTTTGATGTGGCAAATGTAACTGAAAAAGTTGAACTGAAAAGGGCAAGAAAAGAGTAGTATACAGCTTCTTGAGTGTCACTCCTAAGCATACATACTTACTGCCTTTCTCATACATATACTCACGCTAACACACCGCATGGTTATCTAGCAGTCCTACCGCATCAACCCCTTCCCCTTCTGAACCTGTTTTTTCACCACCAGCTCTGGCGATAGTGTAGCTGGGGTCTTGTCAGCCAGATGGTATGAAGGAAGACAAAAGTGGTTTGGTATATGCTTTGCAGAATTGTGTGAACATGACTGAAAAATCTATTGATAGGATTTTCGGTTTGGACTTGTGATGAAGTGAGGGCCAGTTTTGGCTTCTAGCAAGGGGGCTCCTATGGAGATTCTTGCTACAGTGCATGGAGAAACTCTGAACCATTCATGACTAGCATGTTTCCAGTTTTACAATGGATTATATTTACTGTGCAGCACAAGGTGGAGCAGAGTTGGTCCTCCAAAATATGCATATTCAGCTCTAGAAGAGTAAAGAAAAGGATTTTTGAAAGTATTATTTTCTCCACCCATTTAGGAAGTTATTAAATGTTGTGTTTTGGGCCCTTTGGAAGTTGATTGCAAAAGTAGCTCTTAATGTCAGGAATGTGGATCTGTTTTCAGAAACGCAACTTTCCAGAAACAGCTAATTGAATTATATTTTTGTCTTTCTTTTAAACTCTGCAGAAGAAGAAGCATCTGATAACAATGGAGCCATGACCCTTAGATGGAGGATTTGTCAGTTGGAGGGATGGAATTTGTAGAGTATAGTCAGCATGCCTGCTCTAGGCCAGTTCCGAATGGATACACCAGTAAGATTTCTCAAGTGCATTCGAAGGAAAGAAGTGCAGATCCGAATTCTGATGGCTGTGAACAGGAGGATGCAGCTAGGTATAAAAAGAAGACTAAGGGCAATCGGATTTGGAACTTTGTTAGCCGGAAGAAAGGCACCTCCATGAATTCCAAAAGACCCCAGTCTATGATCCTTTTTGGAGATAACATGGAGGTCTTGGAACAAAATCATAAGATGTCCTTTATGGAAAGAGTGAGATCTTTCAAGAAGCTACGGTCATCTGGCACATCCAAGAATGTCTCCAAAAGCAAGGCCGTTATCATCACGGAGGAAACTCTGGAGGACATTGAGCAGAAGGCACGTCACAGAATCAAGAAGCTCGGTGAAGGTCAAAGGCCTTTCCGTCATTCCTACGCAGGCTACATTGAGGAGTTGGATTCTTCTTTGGAAGATGTGGAGCTTAACAGCTGTGTGCTAGATATGGACACCAGTGAAAGTAAGTGGCACCGGATTGTGGACATTGGAATAAATGGAGAAGATGCCAGCAATGACTGTTACAAAACGTCACCTCAAAAGAGTGTGGTTCCAGAGTTTGAAAATTCTCCAAAATCTGGATTCACACAAGGGGACACTCAAAGGAGACACACAGTTGCTGTGCCTGAGAATAGAAAAGGAAGGAGTTCTGATGTCTGGAGTTATTTGAAAGGATTTTCATTAACAAGCAAGGATAATTCAAAGCTACAAGATGAAAGAATTGAGCCAAACTTTCAGGAGCTTGAAAATGCAATGGATAATTCCTCTTCTTATTTTGAGTTTGACTTGAGATGTGAGGAGGAGGCAGAAGTTGGCCAGCCTAAAAGACCCAGGAATGCCATTAAAAGCACTCACTTTGGTGGGGTCCGTCGATTCTTCAGCAGTGTTGCTGAGGCAGCTAGGAAGTGGCGGGGTTCTTCCAAAACATTTTCACAGGAAGAACAAAGGCCTAACATCAGTCGTGGTCATCGAAGGCAAGAGGTCGCACCTCACCCGCAGCTGCTGGTCATCACAAACGATAAAGCCGGAGTTCTCTCTTCTACCGGAATGTTTCCAGATTCTGGCATCTGGGATAAGCACAATTCAAGAAGCTCAGCAAGTAAAAAGCGGTGTAAAGGAAATGAAAATGCAGAGATTTCTCAAGAAGTCTCTAGTTCTGTTTTAAGTAGTGAAAATGGCAGTTTCAATGAAACATCCTTTCCACCCCCTGGCACAAGTTTGTCTGCTTTTCCCTTCTCAGAATTTCCTAATGACTGCTGTGCATTTCATGGTGTGCGTGGTCTAGCTATGGAACTGTTGCCGATAGATGACCCCCTTCTTCATCAAGTTGATCATAGGGGTGTAGGTACTGCTCCAATAGAAACATGGGTATTAGATTCTTGGGTCCAGAGTAACACTGACAGCTTGGATGATACTCGGGGCTTGGGTACACTTTGCTTAAAGGGTCAAGATTTTACCGAAGCTAAGTTGGATGCTACAAACATGGAAAATGTGCCTCTGGATTACAAAAACTGGTGTGACACTGAATCAGAACTTTCATATAAGACAGACAGGAGTACTGTGGACCTAAGTGCTCTTCCAAAGGACATTAGTACTATGGGTGGTAGTCAAGATTTAACCAGTACTGTAGCAAATACAAGGACTGACTGTGGAACTCCAGTAGATACTAAATATGACGATGGCATTTCTCAAGTTAGCCAAGATGTGGAGTTTCCTCCAGTTGATAATCCAGACTTGGGGACTATACTAGTAGATAAACAGATCCCTGAGAATACTCAGGATTTAACAGGTACGCTGACAGATACCTGTGATTTAGAAAGTTCTGTAGGTTTTCAGAACATTAGTACAGCTCCATCCGCTACTCAGAGCTTGGGCAGTATTCTGGAGGATGCGTACACTTCCTATACATCTGCTCCTTTAAACTGTCCTACCCTTGACAGGCAAGTACTAGATCAAGAGAATCCCGCTGTGGAAGTCAATGGAAAAACTTTCCCGTCCAAACAAAGCCCTAGGGGGAAACCTCGTAAAGTGGAACATTTTAAGTACAGGGAGATCCATCACCCATTCCAGATGAGCCTATGTACAGTTGTCTCCTTCAACGAATTCAACCATGGAAAGGTAAGACGTCACTGAAGTCTAGCAGTCTTCTCAACATGTAATTGTCAGGGAAGAGTGGATTTCCTGTGCTCCATTCCTTAATTTTTCTGGAAACTTGTTTCATATTGCATTATATTCCTCCTTAATTCTAGTGTAACTAGGGGAATTGCTATAATTAATTCCAGAACTGCACGTGCAGTTTGCTTCAGTTTTCAGTTCTTGCTTCAGATCATTTGTACCTTCTTTGCTGCTGCTTTCCTGGATGCTGTTCATGTGCCTGGGCATGTTGATAAAAGACAGCAAAAAAGCTATCTGGATTTAATTGTATGATTGCATCCAGATTCTTTCAGTGTTTTTTCTTTACAGGTTTTTGTGCACTGGTAAAACATTGCACAAAAACAACAACGCTATCCTAAACTCAGACTAAGGTCTATTCAGTGGGGCTTACTCTCAGGAAAGTGCCCTTAGGATTGTACTGTAATTGTAGTCATACATACAATTACATCATGGTTGCTTTTTTGCAATGTTTCATTAATGCACACATGTATATCAGTAACACTGAAGGAATAGGCAAATGGGCTGGAGAAACTTCAGCCAAGTACATATGCACAGGACACTGTACAAAGTTCGGGAATAAAGAGTGGAACATTGAAAGATCCCTGATACGCTGATTGCACTTCAGAAACAGTTAATTCAAAACTTCCCAAACTGAGGAGAATTTTGGAAACATCTTGACTCATTGTAGCCTATTTCTGCCTACCTTTCTCCCCCTCCTCCTCATTAAGCATCATAGTTTGTACACTCTGTCAGTTTTATGCACAGTTCAAATATATAAAAAATACTCACTGTTATCTTGTACAGATTTGAGATTTTCCTAGAAAGGTCACAGACTGTACCTTTAACATAGCTGCACTTTTCAGTTTCATTATTTACTGTTTCCCCTCTTCTCTCTGTGTGTGTATGTGCCATCAAGTCACAATCACTTTATGGTGACCCCAGTAAGAGACTTTCAAGGCAAGTGAGAAGCAGAGGTGGTTTGCCAGTGGGCTCCTCTGCAGTCTTCCTTGGTGTTTGCCCATCCAAGTACCGACCCTGCCTAGCTTCCGAGATCTGAGGAGATCGGGCTAGACTGAGCTGCCTTCCCTCCCTCCCAGGGGTGTGCAGCCCGAAAATATTCGGGTTTCCTGCTTCGGGTTTACCCGAAGCAGCAAAAACATTTGGGAACACCCAAGACCCGAAATAGCAAGCTGCTTCGGATTCGCGTGTTTGAATCACTTCGGAATGCTCCGTAAAGATTTGGAGCATTCTACAGTGACTCAGGGGGCTGGGTTTTCTCCCAGCACCCCCACCCATCACCCCCCCCCTGCCTGTTTAAGCACAGGTCCCTTTAAACTATCAGCTGGCAAGCGGCAGGGGGGATCCCCCCAGACGCCTGACAGCTGATAGTTTAAAGGGACCTGCTGCTTGCAAGCGGCAGGGCCCTTAGCCCCAGCCCCACCCCACCCCCTCACCAGCCCCAGCCCCCCACTTACCTGACCTCTGATTTTGGGGGCTGGCAGTGAAGGCCTCCTCCTCTGCCTTGCAGACCTGTAGCAGAGGAGAAGGAAAAAAACGCCCCCATGCTGGCCCCGATTCAAGAATCCCAAATCTTTACAAATGGGGTCTGATTCGAGTATTTTACCTGAATCAGACACCCAAAGCACACACCCCTACTCCCTCCCCCTTTTCTACTCATGTCTCTATATATGGCTGCCAACTGCACTTCATGTATTTGATAGATACACTAGGATAGCTAGTGTGATACAGTGGATAGTATAAAGCTAGGACCTGGGTTCAAATTCCCAATCAGAGTCTCTCTATACAAGACATCTTACATGAGGATGCTCAAGTGCAGGGAGACGCAATTTTAGCCAGGAAGCATAGTTCAAAAAGACAAAGCTGGAGATTACTCCTCAGAGGGCTTGTTAATTTGCCTCCCTAAAGGGAAGGTGAAGTTGACAGAGCCTTTGGGGAGGCGAAGATGAAATTAACAAACCCTCTGTGAAGTGATCTCCACGGGCTCTGTCTTTTAAAACTATGCTTCCCGACTAACTTTGCTTCTCCCTAAACTTGAGCGTCCCTGTGTAAAATGTCTTGTGTAGAGAGACTCTCAGTTATGAAGCTTATTGAATGATCTTGGGCAGTCATAGTCTCTCAGCCTAACCTAACTCCCAAGGGTGTCATGAGGAAAAGGTGAAAAGGAAGAATAGTGGAAAGGAAGCATACCACCTTGAGCCCCTTAGAAGAGGAATGGGTTAAAAATGGGTGGATATATAAACAAATAGAATAAAGTTGTCTAAGATGTATCAATTATCTAAGAAAGGGGAGGGGTGGTCTCCCCTGATGTTTCTGGGAGCTGTCTAATATTTTTCAAGAGCCTTGGGAACTTTCAAGAACAAAATGGCAGGTTAGTAGGTGGAGCTTGTCGCAAACTGGCTGCTTTCCTTTACCCAAGACAGCCTTTTTTGTAGCCTCTTGCCTGTGGGGCTGAGCGTGTGGCTGGAGCCAGGAGCCTGCCTCGTTCTGTTCTTCTTGTGGGCGTTTTGTGCCTAGCACCCCTGCCTTATCTATTGAGCTTTTGCAGCCATTGATTCGCTGTGGTTGCTTTTAGAAGGTTTCATTAATTTTAAAGGTTTTTTTTAGTAGGGCATTTTATGTGGTTTTGAAGTGTTTGATTCCCTGATCATTTTGATTATGTATTATACTGACATTCGAGAGTGTTTTGATATTGTGAAGGCCAATGGCCATATACAATAAAACGAATCTGATCTGATCTATTGAGCTTTTGGGCAAAGGTTCCCTTTGAAGCTCTGGACCCATCGGCATCTCAGCTCTCCTTGGACCTGACCTGTCCTTCTTCTTCATAGCAGGTGGAAATTTCCCCCAGGCCAGTTCGGCTAGGTATCCTGACGGTGCTTTGCCATCTTCTGGGCATGGCGCAGGGGTCATTTGCGGGGTGGGGGGGTGGGGGAGAGGAGGTAATTGTGATTTCCCTGCATTGTGCAAGGAGTTTGGGGACCCTAGATGATCCTAGAGGTCCCTTCCTAGATGGCCCTAGAGGTCCCTTCCAACGTTATGAATCTATGAAATATGACCCCGCCCACACACACACACACACACACACCTGGAATCTGACATGTTCATCACGTCAATGTGTGGCATGTGTTCACCAAACTGTGCTTTGAAGCTGGCACAGGCTCCTGCCAGGCAGGCTCTGGGCACATCTAGTCATTGGAAAACCCTCAAAAATTATCTCTGATTGAGGCATACCAGGAAATTTGGAAACTGCTCTGTGTTGTAATCTCTGACATCTGATATTTTACTGGGAACTGTGGCTGAATCCCTCCCATCACAGCTTGCTCTCCCGGTTGCATCTGCTGAATGGTTTTCCAGGGCAAAGGCTCTAGATGGGTGCAAAATGTGTTTATTTGGTCCTGTTGTCATTTACAGAAACACACTCTCGGTCAGAGTGGTCGGAGGTCTTGCAACAGGAAATCTCTTCCCCTCCCTAAAAAGCAAAATCTCCTAATGACTGCCAGGATTAAGATGATAAGAGCAACCTATTGACTCTTCCGGCCCCAGGAATGCAAAGCTGTTTGCTATTTTGGGTGACAAGAATATTAAGGGCAAAACAAGGCACAAAAATAACGATCTCCAGCTAATTTGCAGTGCATTTTGCAGGCCCAGATAAGAGGTATCTTGAGCATCAGAAAGCTGGTTATAGTTCACCAGCATTCTAGAGAGGGGGGAAAGCAGAATCGCCCTCCGGACATGGGATAGTAATGGCTCAGTGAGTGAAACGGCCATACAAACTTGTCATGGGGTTCTGGTGCCCTTTTGTCACTTGCTCTGGAAAGAAGCCAGGGGAACAGACCTGGACCCTGCAAGCCCAACACAGCCCCTTGCTCCTGCAATCGCTTGCCAGATGTTTTGCAAGACATAAGAGGTTGAATTAGATGTGGCACAGAGTTCCATGTCATTTTCTCCCATCATTAAAAAAAAAGAAAACCTTCTCCTGAAAAGCAGCCCTAGAAGGCTGCTAACTGGTGGGTGGGATGGAGCTGCCTCGTCCTCAGAGTTGGTGGGGCTCACCACCTCTCCCCAAGTCTCTCTAAAACCAGCATAGTAATCCACACATGTCCTATAGAGCTCACTGAATTCTTGTAAGACTCTTGTGAGAGTTTGGGGTGCCTGAAAGGCAAATGTAACTTGGCTGCATGAGTTTCAGGCAGGCTTGGCAGAGTGAAGAGTCTGGAAGCATTAGCTCCTCCAGGGCCCTGGATGGGGGTCCGGGCTGCCTCGTAGTAGCAGTGAGACGAGGGCGGCAGGGGCCTCTGGCAGCAAAATGCCTTGAACTTCCACTGCCCCCTTGACCCAGGTTTCAGTGTCTAGGACCCCTATTGGCCTCAAGTAGGGGAAGGAATGGGTACTTCTCGCCTCTAGTCAACACATGCACATGAGCACTGTGCACAGCCAGCCCTTTCACGCATGGTAGCTGCTGGAGTATATTTTGAACAGTTGATAACAGATTGAAGATTAATTATATTTTCCAAAAGGAACCTTGCCAAAAGAACAAACGCCCTCTTGGCTTTTAAATCAGTGGAGGACGGGCTGTTGTTGAGCCAATGAACACAGCCTGCCGCCAGTGAGTGCATTCTTCAGCCATCTGTAACGGCACAGAGGGTTGGGCTCAGTCACAGGTGTGTCCCCATCTTCCTCTGCAAAAGGTTGAAGGGCAAGATCTTTTCCCTCTTTGACTTGTACTTACCTCGTAGCATATCCGTGTCATTGGCCTTGGACCATAGAATGGAGAGTCAGGCCGTCTGGCTGAGCCTGTACTCTGCACTCCCCGCTCCGTGCTTCTCTGATGTGGCGCAGAGTAGACAGGACTGGGTTCACCAGTAGAACAAAAGAAGGGACTGGGGGTGGGGGTCGTCTCAGGTGGGTTTCAGCAGTCGTGCCGGTGAGGAGGGCGCTCTTGATACCTGAAGCTCTGCTCATCCTGGAAGTGGGCTGCTTCATCCCTTCTCACCCAAATGAACATAAAAGACCCCCAGAACGGTGTTCAGGTATCCACTTCTCAGGTTCTTGATGCTGCCTTGCAAGGAAGAAGTAATGCTTTCTAGGGGCAGATTTGCCTGAGATTAAAGAAATTGATAAGCCCAAGTGATTTAATGTGAAGAGCAAGAAGTGGGAAGGGGTGTTGCATCATCCAGCATTCTATAGGATGAAACTAAACATGACATTAGGAGATCCTTTTTTAAAGGGAAATAGTAAATGCACAGAGAAGGTTTAACCCTTACTTGCTCAAACTGGCTCCTCTCCAGGCAGTAGATAGCTTTGGAGAGGAGAATGGCAGGGAAAGAGAGAGTGTCTGACCCTTTTCCTTTTCAGAACCAATAATAGCCCCTGGAAAAAGGGATTGCTTTCAATTAGCTAATTTGCATAGAGAGGGAAAGGTTAAATCCCTCCTCAATTACGTGTGCGCACGCATGCACACACGCACTCACTCATGCGGCAGCTCTGATCCAAATAGGAGTCCTGCATAGCTGCTATTCCTTGTGAAAGTGCTGTGAAGATACATTTATGGGCCTCCTAGACAGAGTGTGATCTGGTTTGGCCCTTCCTGCCACTTAACCTATCCTGTGTATAACCGTCACGGCTGGCCCACAGTTTTAAGGACACCTGGCTTTCCTTCACTGTAGTCTTTGACTGCCCTCTGCAGGCTTTGGGTGAAATCAAGATTTCTCATTTTCTGGGATTTGATAAATCCGATATCCACGGCCAGTTATAAATGTAATCCACCGTCAGCCTCACATAGTTGCCTGTCTGTTGCCCTTCTGGACACCGACCGGAGAGGCCGTTTGCCCTTGTGGGTCAAGGTGCTTCCGATGTGGCCGCTGCCGCCTCCTTCCTCCGCCCTCTGCACTGAGATGGCCACCAGCCCCTGTTCTCCCCTCCCCACCCATAGGTGATTCTCTTAAGTGCTATGTACACATTGCTATGCGAGTGCATAATGCTCAGCCTCCCAAGTGTTTGACTTGAGTGCAGATTATAATAAAATCTGTGTTCTTCGCGGCAGCCGAGAGGAACATTAAAACTTGGATGAGCTCCATCAAGTGAAGTAAAGGGAAGGCCCTGCGCCCTTTCCCATGATCGTACCCCGGACTATTGAGCTGCAAGTGTCTGTCTGGAGCTGCTGAGTGGATGTTACAGCGCAGGACCCCTGGACTGTGACCTTCAGGAGCAGCAGGCTCTCCCTTGAAAACCTGGGGCACGCGGGCAGAGTCGACGTGGTTCAGCTTAACTGCAGCTGCTTCTGAGCTGTAGAATTCCAAGCTGAACGCTTCCCAGCTCCTGCTGTATCACTCAGGTGCCTGGCCCATGGCTGGCCTGGCCCACAAGGGAAAGTCAGTGGTAGCTGAAGCGACTGTGATATCAGAGCAGAACAACCAATGGTATCAAGAGACGGGCCTTTTAAAAAAAGGAGATGGCAAGGCAAGTTTGTTCTCCCCTACGGTTTATGGGCAGTGCAGATTCTAGCCCACTTTTCATGTCTTGAATGCCTTCCTTGCCTTTCCTCTAAAGGCAGATTACAGAAAACACTCAAGCAAAGCCAATTGTAACACTTTGGCAGTGCCCAGAGCAATAGGTTTTTGCTGAAGAGCGGAGAACTGTGTCAGAGGCAGGCAACAGGGTGGGGTGCCCGGCTGCTCTCCCCTTTCTGCCAATGACGTCTTCAGGCCGGTAGGCAGCAGCTGGCAAGGAGCCAAATGTACTTGGGGGGACTCCCCGGGCCTCCCCTGCAGCTGTATGCCAGGACAGGACAGGGATGAGGAGCGTTTCCTGGCAGTTCTTGGCTGGTGCTGCATCCGGGCGTGATGGGCAGGTACCCAACAGCTGCCTCCTCTGCTCCTGATTGCAGCAGCCTAGTGTGTAGCTGGCAAAGAGGGGCGATGGCTCGCTTGCGCTGCCTCCGTGAGCCTGTTTTTAAGGCTGGAAGTAATCATTGTGAGAAACTTGGGGCCACCTCTGAAAATGGCAGCTCTGTGGTCCCCATCATGATGTGTGATTGCAAGGTGGGCTTCCGGCTCTGCTGGGGCACAGAAATGCTTGGAAAGATGATGCGGGGAGCGGATAGGATTTATTATGTGGGGCAGAACTCAACCCGTGTAGGAGCTTAATGCAAATACGGAAGTTGATGACTCACCCACAAGTCACACACTCACCCCACCGAGAGAGAACCCGTGGGACTCCGCAGTACAAATGTCGAGTCCTTCAGGAAACTAGAAATGCCGAGCTTCAGGAGAAAATGTTCGCAGTGTCGACTCCCCCTATAAAATCCCTCATACAGATTTTCCAAGTTTGCTGTGCCACAGAAGGTTCTCAGAGCAGTTCATGTGCTGAAGAGTCCCCAGAGGCTCAACAATGTCCTGCCCACCTGGGTGATGCACTGCAGAGCAGCACGTCCCTGCTTTTAACCTCCCCACCCCTAAAGCGATTGCTCATGTGTCTCCTTACAAATGTATTGGGCTTGTCTGTAATGCTCATGCAAGGGGACAAAAGGGATAAACAAGTGTGATGTTCCAAGACAGCCACACTCCCAACTAGCCAAAGGGGGTGTGCCTGCTGGGTACTAGAACAGCCCTAGGGTGAAGGTGGGTCCCTGCTGATGGTGCGTGTGCAAACATCCTGGAGGCTTACAGGAAAATTCAGGGCATCATTTCCAGTGGCAGACCTAATGCCTAGTTATGACGACTGGCCTTAAGGGAAACTAGGGATACTCGTGGAGAAGGAGGAGGAAACCCTCAGAGGCCAAGATGTGGAAATGGCATCTCCATGTTCAAAGGCAGTGTATCAATGAGTACCAGTTGCTAGGGTGAGACAAACAAAGAGGGGGAGAGTTTGGCCTTAGTACTCCTGTGCCACGGGCCTTGGGCACTGGGTGGCCACAGCGGAGAACAGGATGCTGGATGAAGTGAGACTTGAGTCTGATCCAGCACGCGCTTCGTATTCTCACCAAAGTAAAAACTTGAACCCAGCACTTCCTCCTATGTTGCAAATGTCAAACCTGAGTGGCCTTTTAAGTGCTGTTTTTTGCACAGCACAAAGCTAATGCCTTCTCATATCCCGTCTTGGTGACATGTGCAAATGAAAAAAGCCTAAGTGAGACCCCCTCCCCCCATACCTTTAAATCACAGTCAAGGCTGCGTGGCTGCTCGGATGGCCTTGATCTGGGGACTGTTCTTGTCTGCTTCTTGGGCTTCAGATCACGTCTTCTCTGTCCAACTAAACTCCAGTGCATGTGAATAAGATAGAATATGCATCGAGATTCCGCTGAGTCCCCAGCTTGCTTATTGTGCCAGAAATGTGGCATTGATCAGCATGGACAACAAGCCCGTTAGGGGGTTGGGATCGATCGGGTAGCGTGGCATCAATGGAGTCGTCTGCATTGGAGCGTTTAAGAATACTTGAGAATCCATTGCTGAGACCGGTGGGTTTTGACAGAAAGGCTGGCATTTAAAAGTTCGTCCCCTGCCCTGGAAAACTAGGGAGAACTGGAGGGTACAGAATAGTGGGGCAGCTTTGCAAAAGACGTTACTGGTGACTGGTTCCCCAACGCCCCTTACTTTTGACAGTGTTCATTGGTGTCACTCGGCATTTCTAACATGCCAAAGAGGCTTTTAGTGGAATTCATGGTTGGATGCTTAGCCTTGAGATAGGGACTCCCGAGTTTATTCCCTGCTGAGGCGTGAATTAACCTGGGTGCCTTTGGGCTCGGCACAGTCTTGTAGTCAAACCCACCTTGCAGGGATTTGGGACTCCTTGGAACAAGAGTGGGACACAGATGGGATGAGTAGAACAGGTTCCATTGTATCTTGTCCTGCAGCCCAACCCAAGGAGCATCATTCCCCGGGAGGACCTTTCAGAAGAAGCACCTTGCTTTCTTTTGAATTGCCATGAGGATGGGGAGATGTGTTTTCCATGAATTTTGTCACCAGTCAGGTTTCAGAGCAATTCTTTTGCCATATTGGGATTTTCCCCTGTGGGAGAGAGACACATCCAAGCTTTAGGGGGGGAAATAATCTGCAGCAAAGAGAGAGGAAGGACAGCCTTCAATATGGTGCCTTCTCTTAGAGTGCCTGTTCACCTGTGCATGACCCTCAGATGGCTCTGCTGACAAGATTGAGATGCACAACGAGTTGCTTTTGGGGTAACATTTATGTGTCACTTTTCTGCCCTGGGTCTTCTAAGAGGGCTAACAATTATTTTAAAATTCACAATAAAATCCAAGAATGTTCTTAGAAAAATCCCGCAGGTCACTTAAGATAGCAACGTCACAGCAGCAGAGTATTAATCACCAGAAGCCTGGGAAAATAACTGCAACGGTATCTGTTGTCTAAAAGACCATCAATCTGGTGCCACGTGAGTGGAGAGAGGGTTATTCTGTGATGAAGGAGGCACCACAGTGAGTACCTAATCCTTGTTCATCAACACCAGCCTGACCTCTAAAAGTGAAGCAAAAGCCAGCTCTTTAAATTGTGCTCAGAACAACCTGGGAGACAGCAAACATCTGCTAACGCTAGAAAGATATGCTCTGACTGGCAAGTCCCGATTAACAACCTGGTGGTTGTGTCCCATACTGGCAGAAGTTTCTGAACAGTCTTTAAGGGCAGCCCCATGTGGTACACATTGTTGTAATCTAATCTGCATGTTACTAGAGCACACATAATTTTGGCAAGGCTGTCCAATACCAGCAAATTGTATGCTTCCCTATGTTAGTGAATGGCACTTCATGCCACGGAACCACTGGAACATCTAAAGTAAAGACCTCAGGCTTAGACTCTGGGGGGTGGAACATGGAAACTGTGGGGTGGGGCCTGGAAGATTAGGAACAGAGCATACTTGGGAGCAGTGGGTGACAACTTGAGGGGGGGGTCGGGCCAAAAGTTTGGTTGTGCTTGGTACCTCTGGTGGAATCCAGTGGACATGACTGAATGTATAGTGCAAATGCCAAACAGAAAACAGGCTGCCTCCTCCATTCTCTCCCCTTACCCTGAGATTAGCAGCATCTGGAGGGGCTGCATAAACTTGGGGGCCCTTTGCTAGGCAGATGAGAGTTGGCACAGCCTCTTTCTGCACAGCGATGGTGCTAAAAGAATGAACGGCCACTTCTGAGGTTTCAGTTTGTCCATCTCTGGATACTTGCTGCAGTACCAACTGGGGGCACCACAGGACCAGAGTCTTAAAGGAATGGGGTGGAGGAAGGGAGCCTCCTGGACAAAGATGGATATTCTCCAGTGTTTGATCCACTCAGTAATTGGATTTGGGATCGGATGGTCCAGAGGAAGGAATTTCAGCTGACATATCAATGACATAAATAAAAATAGTTTCCCAGTGCAAATAACAGAAAAGCAAGTTCATTGTAAAAATGTGACACCCCTGACTTTTGTGTTTGGAGGGGACCATGCTGCACATTACATTAAAAAAAGATTTTTGGTTTCTTTAACTTCGTTTATACCCTACCTTTCTCCCCAATGGGGGCCCAACGCAGTTTACATCATTCACCTTTCCTCCATTTTTCCTCATTACGGCAACCCTGCGAAGTATTTTATTTCATTATATTTCTATTCCGTTGATTAGGCTGAGAGTGTGTAAAGGCCCAAGGTCACCCAACAAGCTCCCTTGGCAGAGGGCGGAGTCAAACCTGGGTCACCAGTTCCCAGGCCGTCACTCTGTAAGCAGTCGGCTACCTATAAAGGTAGTGCCCCGGCCCCATTCAAATTGTACATGCGCTGTTCCCTTGAGGTTTGCCCTAAGCCTCTTGCTCTCCTGGTCAAGAATGCTGTCACTTGAAGCTCTCTCACCACAGACTTCCCTGCTCTCCGGATAGGTAATTATTGCTTTGCAATACCCTGTATCTATTCCATCTTCACCACTGTTTTTCCTAGGCCTTTTGTGTGTTTGCATGCAATCTTGTGTGTATGCATTTGCCCCTCGAATAAAACAATTATCCTATATTTAAGAACACCGGCTTTATGTGTATGTATCCTTGGGAAAGATCCCGTGGTTATCGGCCTCTCGCATAGCTGTCTTCCTTGCCCACTGTGAAGTGCAGGAGTTCGCTAGAGCCCTCCCAGCGGTACTCCCAAGGATGCAGTGGGCCAAATTGGGCCCATTTGGGGCCAAAATCGGCTCAATGCAGAGTGCAGGAGTACTCCAGGGCCTGTCACATCACCCCAGCAGCACTCCTGCACTCTGCAGCGGGTCAATTTTGGCCCCAAACAGGCCCAATTTGGCCCAAACAGGTCCAATTCAGCCCCAAACGGTCTGAAATCAGCCTGATGTGGAGCACAGGAGCACTCCCGGGGCAGCACGAGGCCTGCATGATGACATTACTCGCAAGGAGACCATTCCAGGCGACAACTCTAGCCACTACACAACACTGCCTCTCTTATACTTTGTGAATGCAAGAAAGTAAAGGTTTCTTAGAGGGATGCTCATCAGAGAGTCAGACTGGCTCCTTCTCTGTGCGTTTGTCTTGTGTAATGTAGGGAAAGGCCCCGATAGTCATCTTGATACACCCAAACTAATTTCTTCAGGCCTGGTTCAGGGTGTGTTTTCACCCCAAGCAAGGCACGTTCTTCTCCTTCTTGGTCCCTGCCTTTGCCAGTTGCTTCCAAGAGGGAATGGGTGCCAGTCACTTGCTGCACTGCTGAATGCCAGGAGTGGGCAGAGCCCTGTGGTGCCCAGGTGCTTTCCTTGTTGTGGTGCCCCAAGCAATCCGGGGTGTATGTGTGTGGGGGGGGGGCTTAGCCCAAAAACTGGCCCTGGATTTCTTAATGCTTGTGAAAAATCTCTGGAAATAATTTCCTTCCTTTCTTTCCTTTTCTCTCTCTCCCAGCCACTCTCTCACCCTCTACATCCCTCACCACAATCGCCGCCCTTCAAACTCCTCTTGGACAGGTGCCACTCTTTGCCCCTTTCCCAGAGCACACCAATGGGGCTGGATCAGCTGGGCTGGAAGAGGAAGTTGTTGCTAAGTCCTGGAGGTAAGTCACACTCTACCTGGGCTGCTTCTAGGCAAAGGTTTTTGCTTTGTAAGAGATGAAGTGCTAGAGTTCATCCCTGCAAAGTTAATGGCAGGCAACTGCAGTCTCGGTTCCCCCCAGGGCCACGCAGGGAAGGAAGAGGGGGTTTAACCCTTCATCAGTCTAGTGGTTTTGCCATTGGAAACTAGGTGTTGCTGTTAGCATGTTAAAGGAGAAAAGATGCACCTGTTAAACAAAGCAGGGAGCTGAGTCCTAAGGCTGAGGGGCCTGATGCAGAGACACAGCGGAATGGCCCTGCCTTCCGAAGATCAGTTTGCAAACATTGTTCTGTCTTTTGCTCTGCGCTGGCTCTCAATAATGTCGCCTTGGCATCCTGGCACCTGCCTGTTTTCCCCACTCTTTGCCACCTTCATTTTGTTAATTAATGCATTTTGTTAATTTCTCTACCAGTCTATTAGTGAATGCATCCCATTCACTTTCCCAACTTCTGTTCACTTGAATGCCAGAGCTGAGATTTGAACCTATGGCCTTTTTGGTCCAGGGCCATAACTCTTGAGACCTCTCACATGAGCTGGAGCTCTGCAACAGGGCCTCATCCCAGATTAATGCGCGATGCACAGTTGCTCTCAAGGAGGCTTAGAAAAGCTGACTTATCCCGAGTCTAGCTGTGCTCAGTAGGCACCACTCTCCCGGAAAGGGATGATAGATGCTAGGATGCTGGGAGGAGGAGGGAGGAAGGAAAGGAAGTAAGGAAATGCACAAGCCCATGTGCTGTTTGTGATGTGCCCAAGCCACGTGCAGTGTGCTGACTCGGAGCCTACTTAAGCAGCAGCTGAGGCTAGGCACGTGGCATCTTCTCCCAGTGGGTGTCACTCTGAACAAGGACTGCATAAAAAGGGGGAGCTGCGTCATGCCGCATGAAGTGGCTGTGGAGCCCCTCTGGAAATTCTGAGGGGTGCGCCTGTGAGAACTGCTGTGCCAGGAGGAGGGGAAGGAGATTGATTCCTGGGTTGATGAGAATGGTAGCATTTAATTTTAGAATCCTGGATTCCTCCCTCGCTCCACCTGCCTCTTGGTACTTGGCTGTTATCCATGCAGCCATATAAGGCAAATGAAGAGGAGGAGGATGCTGTCAGTAGAATAACTCAGGATGCTTCCAACGTTTGTGTGTCATGAATATGAGATCTGCTTGGCTGGATTCCTGGGACTGAGTGGCAGAGCACGTGTTTGGCATGCAGAAGGTCCCAGGTTCCACCTTGATGCCTCCTGGTAAAAGAATCTCAGGGCATGGACCCTAGGACAGGCCTCTTCACAGCCTGGCACTCTGGAGAGCTCTTGTTAGTCAGAGGAGACAATACAGAGTTACACAGTCTGACTTTGTGTCAGGGCTGCCAACCTCCAGGTAGAACTTGGTGATATCCCAGAATTACAACTCATCTCCAGAGTACAGAGATCAGTTTCCCTGGAGGAAACGGCTGCTTTGGAGGGTGGACTTTATGGCATTATACAGCGTTGAGGACCCTCCCCTTTTCTCCCCTGCTGGTGACAGCCATTTAATCCACCATTCTGTTTCCAAGAGCAAATAGACAGATGCTTCCAGGAAATTCTCAAGGAGGTAACCCTCCCCTGTTCAATGTCATCTGCAAAGGATGGTGTAATTATTTATCACAGACAATACAGAGCCACTGCTGAAAATGGAATTCCTGTGTTGAATTCTTCCACATGCATCTGTGCATCACTTATCCCATGTTGTGATGCCATGACATTCTGCATTTCACTACTCCAGCCAGTGTCATTTAATGGTGTGGAGAGGGGCAGAGAAAAGCGTGATAATGAGGCAAGCAGTGCACATTTCAGAGGAGACATGGAAACACTGTTTTTGATCCACTATCCTCAGGGTGGCCACTAAGGATACTGCGAATTTCACAGAGAACCTGATCGGCAGCTAAACAGGAGACCAGCATACCTGCCATTATTGTATTATGCATCATTACTGTTTTGCTAAAGTTGTTTTCTGTCATAGCATCTGAGAGTGTGTAAACTGCTAACATAAAATGCAGGAGAGCCAGTGGGGTCTTTCCATTATCTGTTGAAAATATGTACTTTCACTTTTCCAGCAAGTGCCCTTGAAGGCAATCTGCTAGCAGCGAATGTTGTATCTTTCCCCAGAGACTGGGATATTTTCACTGTGTACTTCATTTAGTCTAAACTAATCAGTTCCCACGTAACTTCTTTGGGGTTTCGCGCCAGAATGTCAACAGACCCCAAAGGGCAGGAAGTTTCCCTATAATTAGTAATGCCTTTGTTTGAATTGCCACTTCTGCCAATTGCCACCTTTGTGTGAACACCATGAACTGTATGGATCTCAATAAAGTTGCTTCAACTGGAACACCTGTGTGTTAACTGTGGAGCGCTTGAGGGACCTAACTGCCAGGGACTGACAGCAGCACTGTGTCAGGCCTGGCTAGAGGACTCTCTCAGACTCTCCACTTCATCAGACACAGCTGTATAAGAAGGTCTTTATTAGGAATCCATGCTAGCAAAGCATGGTACAGAGTAATTGCCTGGAATGCCAAAGCCAAATCTTCCCTAAGAGGTCATACCTCCAGTCCCCTCCCCCCAGTCCAAACAAGAGTCAGTTGAAGTTGGTGCGAAAGTCCTGCAAGAGATGCAGAGCTGAAATTCCCAAGGTCTGTTCCCACACCGCTCCAGCGGCACTGATAACACCCCTTGGCCCAAGCAAAGCAAGAAACAGTGAAGGAGGAAAGCTACCCCGTTACCCATCCCCCCAGTAGCAATACATTCATAGGTATGGCAGGCAGGCTGGCTTGCCTGCCTGACCCACTGGGGGCTTTCTTGGAGCGTGGGTTAGGATCTGACTGCCAGCCAATGTTCCAGTCATCTGGGAATCAGCTTCTGATCTCCTGGCCCGGGAAAATTCATTGCCTGACAAATTTGCCAAACTCATCAAAGCTTTTTGGGGGGAGGGGGGATTAGAAGCTGACTCTCAGTTGAGTAGAGGATCAAGTAGGAGTGGATTTCTGATCCACGTGTGCCCCCCAAATTGCTGTCTTTTAGGGAGGTTGAAACATGGTCTCTGATCTCTAACTTAGCTGTGTTTCAGCCTTTCTAAAAAACACAAGTTTTTTGAGTGGAGTGAACTAGAAACTCTCAGTTTAGCTACAAGTAGGCTTCTTACCTCCCCACCCCTCCAGTTGGTGCTGAACTACTTGAACAGGTTGCGAAGACCCAGAAAGCCTGGTCTGCACTAGAGAACAGGTTGTGGGTTGAACTGTCATCCATGGCCACATGTCTGCCATGTGTACTTACTAACTAACTTACTAACATGTGAATCTGCCCTGAAATATGGTGCATCTGAACACAGAGGCTCCATTGGGCAACGCTGTTGAACTTTTGATCCCTTCTGATTTGAGTAAAAAATCTCTGTTTCAATTCAATGTACTCCATCAGCAAGTGGAACTTGTGAATCTTTATTTGCATAGGAGCTGCCTCTCTCTTGCAACAATTTTTCCCATTAAAATTAACACATCTTCCAGTGTATTTTTGTGTTCATTTAATTAAAATGTGTTCATTTATTTACAATAAGTGGTCTAGGATATATACATATGACAGAAAAGCAGCAGTCAAATTGATGGAACAAAAAAAGTGCACCAAGTTAACATAGAGAAACAAGCAGAACTGCCAAAGGGCATCCTCCTGCATCCCTTGTTCCTTGTTCATAGATCCAGAGGAGTTAGCTGTGTTAGTCTATAGTTGCAAAATAGTAAAGAAAGAGTCCTGTAGCATCTTTAAAACTAACCAACTTTATTGTAGCATAAGCTTTCGAGAATCACAGCTCTTTTTGTCAGATACATCAGTGCCACTGGACTCTTTACTGTCTTGTTCCTTGTGGCTCTCATGGCTAATTGTTGTCATTGATCAATTTACTATCCATGGATTGGACAAATTCCCCAATCTAAATTCCCTAAGCTAGAGGCTGCCACATCAAATGTCAATGCCTTTGCACAATGCAGCATCAACCGATTTTGTTTTGTTCTGAAACCCCCAGGGCCAGCTCTGGACCAAATGTCACCCCAGGCGAGAAGCAGCTCTGACAGTCTATCCCTCTTTGTTTGCTTTTGGAATACCATACAGCGTTTCATGACTTCAGTGTATGATTTGCATGCATGATTGATCCCTGCGAGGGGCAGACGAGGAAGTTAAAAGGAGCAGGCCACCTGGCCAGCGGAAGCGACGGGGAGTGTCTCCTCACCTGCAGTCTCCTAGCCAGCCACCCTGGCCTTTCTCCGGGCTGGCAGTGGGCCTCCAGGGCAGTTGCCCATTGAATGAAATGACCAGTCCACCCCAATCCCTATCACGTTAGAGAAGGAGTGATCCTTGTCTTAATGTATGTTTCATTATTGACTGTTAATGCTTTTTGATTGTTTTTATGGTACTGATGCTATCAAAACCATTCACATTCCCACTGTTTGGTGAATGGGCACTGGTGCTGTACATTGTCCTGCAACGAACGAACGAACGAGCGAGCGAGCGAGCGAGCGAACGAACGAACGAACGAACAAAAACAAACAAACAAACAAACAAACGTTAACGCGGCAATGCTGTCCACAGAAGTCAGTGTTGCCAGCCTTGCAAGTGAACCGGTTAAACCGTATTCCTTGTGGACAGCCCAGGACAGCAGCTGTGAGCCAGGCACTCTCCTCCAACTCAAGCACCTCAGGCAGTTGCTGGAGCTGCTTGACATTAAATCCAGCCTTGCTCATTGTAAGCATTGCTATTATGAGGGCAAATGAGAAGAATCCAAGATCTACTCTCCTGTGCCGCTTGCTATTGGCCCAAACAGTTGAGCAGGGTCATGAGTGGGACAGGCAGACCTGCAGCTCTGCTGTGTCCCAGCAGGGCTTTTTTTCTGGGAAAAGAGGTGGTGGAACTCAGTGGCGGAACTCAGGACCACACAATGATGTCCCTTTGGGTCAGCTGGAACAAGGGGGGGAGTTTTTAAAAGTTTAAATTGCCCTCGGCGAAAATGGTCACATGGCTGGTGGCCCCACCCCCTGATCTCCAGAGAGAAGGGAGTTTAGATTGCCCTCCACACCGCTGGCGGCAGAGGGCAATCTCAACTCCCCTCTGTCGGGAGATCAGGGGGCGGGGCCACCAGCCATGTGACCATTTTCAAGAGGTGCTGGAACTCCTTTCCTCTGCATTCCAGCTGAAAAAAAGCCCTGTGCCCCAGAAATGGGAAGTCTCTTTGCCCTGCTACCAGCTCCACTTGCCAGTTTGGCACTAGGGTTGAACTCTGAAAGCCTTTGAAATCTCAGGTTATAAAAGGAACAAAAGGTGGCCATGTTGAAAAAGACCAGTGGCCACAACTGAAGAAGCTTTTAAGGCAAAGTACCTCGTTTCATTTGGCAAAGTTTAAATCCAAACACACTAGCGTTGTGAGTTGGGTCATTCATCCAGTTGGGGTGACTAGTGTAAAGGAGACTGAGGTGCCCCTGTGCCTTAGTAGCTGCAGAAGAGGGAAATTTGAAGAGATGCATCTTGGCCCGCTCAAGGTATTTGGCTGCTCCAAGAAAGGTTCACCCATTTCCCTTACTTATAGAGTGGAAATTCCCAAAAGAGTAAGCTAGGTTTTGAGTTCTTCAGAAAGCTCAGTGAACAAAAGAAACAGTCAGACAGTGCTTTGACTCTGTACTAGGTGGTTTCATGTTCACATGACAAGAATTCTGGTTCCTGCCACCTCTAGAAAATAACACCCTTTATCCATTCTCCTCACCAAACCACTGTATGACATTCTGTAGTGTGTGTAAGCTACACCACAGTTTGGGAGTTTCTGTGGAGTAAGTACGGGAGTCCTGGACCTCACTTTACATTGGTTTCAAGTGGGAACATAACGTTGGAGGTCATACCCAGGGAAGCTGGTGACTTGAATTAAGGCCTTGGGAAGTGGGGAGAAGCGAGCTGACCAAAGGGGTCCATTTCCTACAATGTTTTTATTCCTTCTTTCCTCTGAATCTTGTCCTGGCAACAGAGAGCAACTTGGGTTCCAAAACTCTGGAAGTGCGGCGTCGAGATGGCAGGAATGGGAGAAGTCAGTGGAAACCCCTCAAGCCTGGAGTGGAGCAGCTGCTGCTCAGTAAAGTAAGCCCCTATTTGAAATGCATTTCTAACTGCCTTGCTAGCTGAATTTATCTCCTGCATGGTTAGCAGTGAAAAGGAACAATACAGTTTGGTGAAAGCATTTGCAAAATGCATCCAAAATGCATTTTCTTGAGCAGCCACGGCACGTGTGCGTGTTTTTTTAAATTAGCAATTAGTCTCTGAGTTATTTTATGATGATATAAAAACTAGCACATTACGCTCCCTGTTTCTCTCGGGTATCAGTCAGGGAGTTAAAACCGCCTTCCCCCCTGCTCTGACTGAGCTGTTTTCACAGATGGAGAAACCGAGTGCTTTTTAAATCGTCTGTGGTGTTTGATCAGTGCTGCTTCTTTTTTTTGACAATGTTATTGCTACTGAAACTCTCTGAGCGGCACATTAATGCAGTTGCTTCATTCCAAAGGAGGTTTCAAATACAAATCAAGGGATTCTTAACTTAAATAAAAATGCAGTCAACTCTTAGGCGAATTTGGAATGTGTGTTAGTGTTGTACATTCGGAAGTGCAGAGCACTCCCACAGGTCTTCTCTAAGAGCTTTTCCAGAGAGGGTCGCCAGGTTTCCTGAGAATTGGGCGGAGCCTGAGGTTTCAGGGGAGGTGCTTGGTGGAGCTGTGAGCAGAGCCTGGCTGCCCGTGGCATCTCTCTTAAAAATGTCAAGCGTCTAACATCTGATCTCCAGGGCAGAAACATTGTTCTTTTCCCAGAGGTTTTTTGAAAGAGATTTGTTATGCCTGTAAAAAATGCAAAGACATCAAGACTGGAAGAACATGCTGGGAAAAATGGGTTGGGTTAAACTTTAGACGGGCTATGAATGCATCCTTGGCAAAACAGTCTTGTGGTTACTGGCAGTATTTGTTTTAACTCCTAATTTTAATGCCTTCCTTCCCGTGGAAACGCACAAGTTTTAGGTCAAACCTGCAACCTGCCACCCCTTTTTCAAGATAATCCATTTGAAAAAACCTGCAGTTATTCCTGCTACTTTGTAGGTGGGCCAGCCTGTCTCCTGATCTGTATTGCTGCTGAAGTCACTGTACCTCGGAGCAGCCATAGCTCAGTAGTTGAACATCTGCCTTGTACGCATGAGGTCCCAGGTTCAATCCTCAGCATCTTCAGTTAGAATGATCAAGTAAAAGAGGTTGAGGAACGACCCAAGAGAGCTGATGCCTGTCAGAGAAGACAGTAATGGCCTTGATGGACCAAGGGTCCAACTTGGTAAAATGCAGCTTCACGTGTTCATCTAAAAATGGTCTCCACAAATCAGAGATCAGTATCGTAATAGACAGGTGACATGATAGGCTGAACTTACTCAATGTCATGAGGTGGTGGGTCATGCAGAAGGGCCTCTTGCGCTCACTGGCTTAGCTGCTTGGTCCCAGGTCAAGTTAGAGCTGACTGAAGGACTGATGGAAAGAGGCCAGAGGGAGCTGTAGCCTGAAGAGCCGAGGAAAGGCAGGTTGGGAGTGGCCCAGAGGAGTGGTGTTTGGGAGGAGTCTGAGAGGGGAGGAACAGCCAGAGAGTGGATGGGCAAAGAGCAGATTAGTGGGTGTGGACAGGATCTGCCAAGCAGACAGAGATTGGAGATCATGTCTAGACTTCAAAGACGGGATGCTCATTAAATTTGCGTAAGATTCAGGATGATCTTGGCAGGGTAGAAAACTGGGCTAAAACGAACAAAATGAATTTCAACAGAAATAAATGTAAAGTCCTGCATTTAGGTAGGAAAAAGCAAAGCCGTAATTATAAGATGGAGGAGACTTGTCTTGGTGGTAGTACATGTGCGAAGGATCTAGGAGTCTTAGTAGATCATATACTTCACATGAGTAAGCAGTGTTATGCGGTAGCTAAAAAGTCAAGTGTGATTTTAGGCTGTATCAACAGAAGTATAGTGTCTAGATCATGTGAAGTGATGGTATTGCTTTACTCTGCTCTGGTTAGACTTCACTTGGAGTACTCTGTTCAGTTTTGGGCACTGCAATTTAAGAAGGATGTTGACAAGCTGGAGCGTGTTCAAAGGAGGGCAACAAAGATGGTGAGGGGTCTGGAGACTGAGTCCTGTGAGGAAAGGTTGAAAGAGCTGGGCATATTTAGCCTGGAGAGGAGACAACTGGGAAGTGATATAAGCCATCTTTAAGCATTTGAAGGGCTGTCACATAGAGGATGGAGTGGAGGGTTTTTTTGTTTTTTATTTTTTTGCCCCAGAGGATTGGACCAGAAACAAGGGGTTAAAATCAAGGCAAAAGAGTCTTTGGCTAAACGTTAGGAAGAACTTCCTGAGAATTGGACCAGTTCCTCAGTGGAACAGCCTTCCTCAGGAGGTGGTGTGCTCTCCTTAGAGTTCTTTAGGAAGAGGCTAGATGGCCGCCTGACAGCAATGATGGTTCTATGACTTAATATGCATGTATGCAGACTTGGAGTTGGAGGGCAGGAAGGGACGAGCCAGTGCGAGGCTCTCGTGGCCCTTTCTTAGATGCCTAGAGTAATGTCAATTGCCACTTTGGGCTCAGGAAGGAATTTTTGCCCATGCCAGATTGGCTGGGGATCTTAGAGGTTTTTTGCCTTCCTCTGGGCAAGGAGGGTGGACTAGATGACCCAGCTCTTTGTTTCTGTGTTTCTGAACCACTCTGATAATCAGGCTTCAGGGCTTTAATTTTATTTCGATGTGGAAACATGTTGTGGAGAGGATGGTGAGAAGGAATCTCTGGTTCACCTGGGAGGGGGCTCAGGTTAATATTTCTGTAGAAATTCCATTTCAGCTACAAGTTTCTGGGGGAATACATGTCATCTGCAACATCTACTGAGCCTAATTCTGAAGAAAGGTGGTTGCTTGTTACCTTTTTTCCTGAGTTAAATACTTCTGTTCAGCTATGTGTCAGTTGTCTGGAGCTGGAGCTATTAAATTAATTATTGTTTTCTGAGTTAAAGCAGTTTCACTTGCCCTTAGTTTGTGAAGGTAAGATAAATGCCTTGATAGTCACTGAAGAGCAGGAGGCTGGTTCTTGCAGATGGTGAATTAAGAGACCCCCTGGTTTTTCACATACTGGAAAGAGGAATAATTCTCTCCTTATCACTCCAAATTAAAATACATCACACTCGAGTAATAAGTGACAGAAACATAAAGCCACATTTGCCAGTGGTCAGAAATAAGACAGTCACTTAAACATTCTAGCAAAAATAAGCATCAAGAGTTAGTAGTAAAAATTACAGTAACAATATTTAAAACGTATGTCCACTCAACCAGTTCTATTATCAACACGTCTGCTACATCTGGAAATAAAAGGGAGATAGAATTTAACATGTGAAGGGTTCCTTCTAATCTGGGTGCTTTTCAGAAAGCAGTATGTTGGGGAAAAAACACTTGCATGGAATTAAGCCCATGCCTTTTGATTTTATAATATATTTAAACTTGTGCATGCCCTTGGAGAGCTTAATAGTTACTGAGTGGGATCTTCTGGATCCACTTGGTGGGGCGGTGGTGGTGTTCGCCTTCGCCTAAGATGCCTGAAAGAGAGAGCAAAGGGATCCACAGGATCCAACCCACGGTCTTGCATGTTATCTTTTTATGGAATCTGCAGCATTGATTGTGAGTGAAACACATCATTTTCCCGTGGCAAAATGGTAGAGTAAAATGCGCAAGCTTGTGAAAATGGCACAGCTTGTTGATAAAGGGTCCCAATTCATCCGGTGTCCCCGTGTTTTAACTGCGGTTGCTTAGAGCTTGCCTGGATTCACCGGCTGCTGCTTGAGGAGGGTGACTGGACTCTGAGCACCAGGCTGCCATGGCACGCTTTGTCTTCTCGTAGACCTGATGCCCGCAGGTGAGAGGAACCCTCCTTGCTTGTTCTTGCAGGTGCGCAGTATCCGACGGAGATAGCATTGCTGCGATGTGTGCAGCTTTATCATGTTTGCCTGGGCTGTGCTTAAGCTGCACATCATGCAGCAGGGAGCCCTGAATACATGAGATGCTCAGTGCCCCCCTGCCAGCGTCCTATTTAAATCAAGCCTGAGATGTTACTGTGGAGATGAAGGTCTGGGATCTCAGTTTGGGGGCAGCTGCACAGATCCCATCACATTTCTTTTGGGCCTGATTTTTGCTGTATGTTTTCCTTTAATTCCTCCGCCTTGCTTGCTGCAGCAGAGTTTGATATGCATGGCCATCAAAGAGCTGGTTTGTCTGTTTTCATTCTTCTGCAGATAAGAGAAATGTTTTATTGAGGATTTATGGCTACGGATGAGTCCGGATTCTGTACTCTAGACAGGTCTGGCAACATTTGGAAGAGGCTTGCAGGGAAAGGATTATTGGTACGTGGAAGCCTCTGTGTCTCCTTGCCGAGGCTGGCCTTTTTAATCGTGTATTGTTTCTCCATTGATTTTGCCAGCTGATACATAGCAGAGAGTCCTGTTTTTTAGGGGTAGAGGCAAAAGTGGCTGGACCCCCCCCCCATTCTTTCCATTTCATTTCAATTTGAATTAAAATGCCTGCCGGTGCCATTTTATTTTTATCTTTTGGCTACAGGAACCAAACTTGGTTTCTTCTCCAAATCAGATGCTGTGAAATACAGAGTGAAAGTCTCAGGCCTCCAAAGCAGAGGATTGGTCATTAATGGGTTGGAGCAAGAGTTGGGAAGTCGTGGCTAGCTCAGCAAGGGTAGCCGTTAGGTGCTGCTGGAAATGGTTGCAGGGGGCTGCATCTTTTCAGGAGCACAGTCAGTGTACTAAATTCATACCCAAAGAGACTGAGGCTGCTGGACTTAAATCTGGACAGTGAAAAAAATCTTCTCCCGCTCGGCTTCTCGGCAGTCAATGGCTGGAGCTGGAAACTTAAACTGGAAACGCTGGGGCCTGGAGCACAACAGGCAGAAGGGCCTGCTCTGTTGGCTGGTCAAGTCCAGAACATCAGGCCCAGCCAGCACAGAGGCTGTGATCAGAGAATAGTGTGGTCACTGTCAGATTAAGGCCAGGGAGATGCCAGTTCAGGCCAACTGAAAGAGTGTTCATCGCATGAAGATGGCTTTTTAAATAGAGTTTCATTAGTGCATGTACACCACGCTCTAATGCAGAAGGGAAAGGAGGCAGGAAGGCTATGGAAGCTGCAGCAACCTGTGTGTTGTGTTGTGCTGTGTATGCAGCTTGGAAACCAACACATGGAACAGTGGAGGCTTCCCAGTGCACCCCTTCTACCTTGCAAATTTGGCCAAACAATTTGGAATCCCAATAGCTAGGGAGAAACTTAGATGAGGAGAACAGGGAGGAATACACGTGAGTCTGTTCACTTGCCAGGCAAGTGCCATCCGTCACTTGTAGCTTGGCTCTTAGTGGCTGCAGAAGGTGGCAAGTGAAGGTGACTTCCACAGTGCTTCTATTAGGGGTACTTCAGAAGTTCACTTGCTGTTCACTTGTGCTCCACTTGATCAAGCGGAGAGCAAGTGAACAGCAAGCGAACAGGGAGGAATACACGTGAGTCTGTTCACTTGCCCGGCAAGTGTCATTCGTCACTTGTAGCTTGGCTCTAAGCCAGAGAAAATGAACCATATTTGCACGGGCTGGCCTGTTCTCCAGAAGTCTGTTTGGCCACACATTCTGCTCCGTTCATGAGTGGCCAGGCTTCACAACAGAGTTGGTGCCCTTTAGCATTGGAGAGGAGTGCCTCTGCTCGGGTGCAATGTCACTCACAAATATGTGCATGTTACATGCCTATCGTGTTCTAGATCCAAAAGAGAGATGGAAGGTGAAAGCATGGGGCCTCTCATTTCTTACAGTTTAAAATACATTTTCTTTTTTTCTGATAAACAGGCAAACTTTTTAAGGCAGCCTGATCAGAAATCAGCAGACCTGCCAGGGACCAAAAGCAGCTGTCTTGGGAAGGGGTGTGTCCCGCCTACCCAGCAGGCCGTCCCTGCCCCAGGCAACAGAGGTTGTGCGTTTGAATTTACAGCTCCTTTCAGTCTGCCATCTGGGTCAAACAGATGGTAACCAGAGAAACGGTTGTACGTGCACAAATGTCAGTAGAAGTCTATGCACAGGAAAACAGCACTGTTGTTCACCAAAAGAGGATGTGACAGTCGGCAACTTATCTTGTTGTTCAGTATTTAAGCTGTATCTTGGGTTGCTGTCAGCTGTACCATATCGTATGGCTATGTTACTGCCTCTCTGCCCAATGCACAGCTCTGGTCAGCCAGCTTCAATAAATCAAATTCTCTCTTTACCCGTTAAAGTTAAAAAAAAAAGCTGCATAAATTACTGTATTTGCTGTTTTTTGCTTTGGTGACAGTATAACACATGCCAAGAGTAGATGTTCAGTCTCAGCGCCAGAATTTTTCTGCACCCACCTCTTCTGGACCTAATCGGGCAGAAAGGGTAGGATATAAATCTTGTAAATAAGTAAATCTTTCCATCTGTGTTGGGACCCACAATCCAGAAGTATAAAAATGAAATGAACGTATTGATTTAATGCTCGTTTTTAAATTCCTTGGGTAAATCCTCGGTCCGGAGGTTTGATCATGAAGGAGCCTGCTGACATTGTCTCCTGAGCAGCTCTGCCAGGGCGAGCAAGAGAGGAACTACCAGAAAGCGGAGAGTGGGCAGAGACTCAGGCGGGGAACCTGGGCCCTTTTACCTTGCACAGGTGCCCCCTTCCCCCTAGAACAGGTGTAAGGACAGGCTCACCCGTGGTGAAGTTAAAGAGTGTGGTGGCATTAGCAGCCAGTGGGCTCTGCCCTCTCCCCTAAACTGGGCACAGCCTCCCCATCAGTAAAGATGCGGCCTTGGGGGAAGTGGCAGCTGCCAAAGGAGAGAAGGGCACCAAAGTCCAGCTAAGACCAGGGAAAGGAAGTTGGCCCATCCATATGCAATGCCTCCAGGCCCAGAATAGTGAAGAGTCCAGTAGCACCTTTAAGACTAACCAACTTTATTGTAGCATAAGCTTTCGAGAACCGCAGCTCTCTTCGTCAGATGCTGTGGTTCTCGAAAGCTTATGCTACAATAAAGTTGGTTAGTCTTAAAGGTGCTACTGGACTTTTCACTATTTTGCAACTACAGACTAACACGGCTAACTTTTCTGGATCCAGGTCCAGAGGCTCCCAGGGCAAGACACATTTTAGCAGCCTGCTAGAAGACCCAAAGAGAAGGCAGCCGGGACTTTGGGCCTGTACTTGGATTCAGCTGGCAGCTGCATGGGTCCAGGAGGCGATGTCTGTTGCCCCAGCAGCACAAGTGGCAATTGGTACCCTCTTCATACCCCTCCCCCAGCAGAACCGGGCCCTGAGGCAGGCAGTAGGTTCCTTAGACGGTCATAATTGGTGTCCACACACACGATTCTATGGAAAACTTGGTTGTTTTGTTTAACCTGGGTACATTTCTCCCAGAAGATCATGCCATCTGTAGAAGCTGCCTGTGCATATGCAATGAATTGATGTAGTGAAAATCAGCTGCTACAGCAGTCTTCCGCCACCTCCACTAGGCTATGCACAGACTATGTTCCTATGGTGATTTGGTGCAATGTTATCAAACTGGGGGAAGGAGTTGCTGGAAGGACTGGGACTTGATAGAGGCATTTGATGGAGGTGTGCTTCAGCACCACTGCTGCAGGTGGCCAGAAGGTGGCATTGCAACTGCCAACTCAGCAGGGCTCAAGTGATGCAAGAGGCCAGTCGGTGTCTGGTCCAAAAAGCTGCTAACTCTGTTTATGGAAGCAGATCTTTCTAATATAGAGTGAGCTGCTCTTCAGACTGTCCACTGCCACTTGTCTGGTTGATACCTTCTTTCCTGCATGGCGACAGCCGTGACAACTTCATCCCATGCAAGGTTCAGTGCCATACATTTCAGAAAGGATGTTTTTGGGTGCTTCTGAACTTTTGGGTGCTTCTGAGCTTTGTTTGCACTCTGCCCAAGAGAAGTTGAACTGTGCTCCATCTGAGTTGGAGGCATCGCTTTAGGGACTGTATGTAAATTGAGTCTTCCATGTTAAAAAGATGCGAGCAGAGTTTGTAAGCTTGGACCTGTATGGAGGGAGCACCCAATCCTGCCCATCTCTGGTAGCTCACAAAAATGCCTGCAAGTCACGTTCCATGAATCGAGAATTCCTGGCTGGGTTTGTAACACTGCAGTCAGATTTGCTGCTCGTGGCTTGACAAGGGATCTTTATCAGAATCTTTGTGGAAACAAAGCAGAATTGCAGCTGCTTAAGCACAGGGCTTCGGCCTACTTTGCAATCCATACCACTGACTTCCATGTCCATGTGATTAGGACTGAGATTCCAGGGGTGTAAGGCTAGCTAAACCCTACATGTCAAGAAAGGTTTTCTTTATTGCAAACAAAGAAAAGTGCTAGATCTGAGAAGAACGAGAACATACTGCAAAATCAACTAACACGCTGGAAGTTCTACAGACGCAGAGGCAGAATCACATCTACAAGATGCTAGAACTGGAACTGGTTTGATATTTCTCTCTCTCCAGGACCTGTGGTTTTGTGTGTGTGTTTATTTGTTAAAAGACTTCATATCTCTCAAAGTCTCGCAATTTAAATCTTGTTTTCTCCCCTCACAAGGAAGTTCCATAAAACACAAGTATCAAGCCCACTGCAGTTTCCAAGGACTGTCACTTCAGCCCAATTTTATCTCTTTAGTCTTCTCTGGCCACCTGTGGTATTTGGCCATTGACTGCCAGGCAGTTGTTCCTCTTGAGTATCCTTGTGGCCAGGGAGCACTGCTGAGCAGCTAGAACATGGCAAGCCTTAGGCAGCCAGCTCTCGGCACCTGCTGGCTTTCAGTTCCAGGACTTAGTTAGACATTGCGAGAAACTTGGAGTTGCCCCCACCGTCATTTCACTTTGCCCCTCTTTCCATGTCAACTTAACATGAGGTGTGGCATTCTCATGCTTGGCCCTGCCCACCCCACGTCCAAGGACACAGCAGTGAACTAATCAATAATGTCACGCCACTGTAAATCTCATGCATAGACAAAGGAATGCCATTTTGTTCATCTGAACATTATTTGGAGCTGAAGAGAGAGAGATGATGACTCTGACATCTAGTAAAATCCTTCAATGGCAATAAAGAGGATGTAGGTTTCTAGTAGAGATATGCCCTTAATAGTCCCAAAGCCTATGGCAAAAGGAGGGAAAAAAACCCTTTCAGTCCACGTCATGCACTGTTTTGATAAGCCAAATTCTGGAAAAGCCAAATGTGCCCTGATACGTCCCATTCTCTGAGGAGGAAACGGGAGAGTTCTTAACGCCACCACTGCCACCACCGAGTTTCTCCTGCCCCTCCCCTGTACCGCTACAGCTACAGCCAGGCAGATTCAAGACCCCAAGAGGGAGACTCAGAGAGACCTGCTGGACACAGCAGACGTGGAAGACACCCACACTGCTCCATGCTTCAGCTCTCTGCCATCCCCAAATACAGGCTTGCTCACGATCAGTGCCCGTGAGCCGGAACAGAAGCCCCATTTGGAAAGGGGCCCTCCCTACTCTTAGCACCACTTGGGGGGAGAGGCCCTGTACCTAGGCCTGGTCAGGACGGGTCCCCTTTCGTGCTCCAGGAAGGTACCGCACCATAGCCCCCTTTCTGTTGCCACTTGGATCTTCCTGGGCAAGGTGCACCTTCTGGCCAGTTCCGCATATCCCTGCTTGACCTTTAGCTGTGTAATCCAGCAGCCCTAACCCGGATGCTCTCCAGCTCCCCTGCCTCACGGGTAGCCTGAGCCCCGGACCTCAGAGCACCAGTAGCGGTGGGAATGGTTCGTTCAGTCATTTCATTCAGAGGGTTTAGATGCCCCTTCTCCAAGAAGCTGCTTCAGCTGCCTCACATCTCCTAATGCAAATAGAAACAAGTGGATGGAACAAGTTAAAATAATTGAATAAACGTGTCAAAGTAAACAAATAAATAACAATAAACAAAAAATTCCCGATTGAGATTAAAGTTAAAATGATGCACACAAATAAAACAAACCTGGTCGGCAATAAAACTGTTCACCCTAACAGCCATAAAACTGATAAGCCCAGAAGTATAAAAACACACAAAAGCACTTCAGGATCATTGGAGACAAAGATGGAATACAGGCCATGTGTAAGATATTCAGTGAACAGGGGAGGAAACCTCCATTAAAAGCTGTGAAAATAATAAATGCTTCCACCTGGCACCTAAATGTCAATAAAATACTGACCCATGGGAGGACATCGCATCACGACATTTTCTTGGCAGACTTTTGTTACGAGGTGGTTTGCCATTGCCTTCCCCATCGCTCATCTAAATACGAAGCAAATCTTGTAGTACTTCCCCTAGACCTCTCACCACTTGCATGCAGTTTGTAGAAGGGCCGGGGTTCCGTCTCTGGGACCTGCGGGTGGAATGGAAGACAAGAATCCCCGGCTGCAGAACAGATGCTCTCACCTCACAAGGCAGGCGGGGTGCTGATTCTTTCAGCATTAGATGATGATTAAATTATATATTGTCTGTGGAATGTTATATTTGGAAGCCACTTTGAGGTTTTAGGGAAATTGATAGAAATGCACAAAATTAATGTGGAAACTCCAATTTTTTTTTTTTTTTAAAAATCACCATGCAAGTAGAACCCAGTAGGGAGATGGCTGTAGCAGAACCTTTTTAATTGCTCTGCTAGTTTACGACTTGCATTGTGGGAATATTTTAAAAAGGTGCTGTTCTTCCACAATAGGGACAGTCCTCTCTAATGCCTGTGGACTTTACCACAACAATCTGCGGTATATGTAGACTAGTAATAACCAACTGAGCAGGAATTCTCGCCAGTTTGGTGTAGTGGTTAAGAATGGCAGGACTCTAATCTGGAGAGCTGGGTTTGATTCCGCACTCCTCCCCTTGAAACCAGCTGGGTAACCTTGGATCCGTCTCAGCTCTCTCAGAGCTCTCTCAGCTCCACCCACCTCACAGGGTGTTTGTTGTGGGGATAACAATGGCATACTTTGTAAATTGAATGTTGTTATTATTATTATTATTTCCTTCTGTTCCCTAACCACCTTGGTTACGCAAGCAAGCAGGATTAAAGTGTTGCTCTGTTACGCAAGGCAAAGCCTCTGGTTTGCTTATCTTTTTTTTTTTTTTAAAGATGGAAATTCCGCATCTGCCGTTGGCTGGTTCTGTAAACACCCCTCTGTGCTAATAGCAGGGAAAATGCAAACCTGTGGTGGAAAAAAGGTGTTTAATATTCACAAGGGATGTACTTCTTTCTGAAACAAACGCAGGCTATTTCTGGAGGCTGCTGGGATTGACGTAGGTTGTGTGTGGGCTGTGTTCCTTACAAGCAGTGCCCCCAAACCCTTCCCTCTCATGTAGACTTTTCAAATCACCACGTTCATGAGGAAACTGTCAAAATGTGGTTTCCCAGAGGACAAAAGACACAGGGTGGTTCTCTCTTTGTTCACGTAACATACAAGACAGACAGACAAACGGATATTGGCCATTCCACGCTATACTGTCTTGGTAGCCGACTATTTTTATCCCCTACCGAGATGCTGAGTGAGCGCTTTGTTCTCTGCTTGCTGTTTTTGAAACGTGTCTGATACTATAATTCTCTCCTCAGAACCGGGGGTGGGGGTGGGGGATTGTCAACTGCTGTATAGGGGGAGATGTGAGCAGTATTAATCAGGTCTGTTTGCAACGTCCTTTATGTCTGAGCTAATGTGATGGCAAGAAAGAGATCTGTAGCACAGACTCACCTGTGCTAATTAGTTTTAATATCTGTTCACTCTGAGGTCTATTTGTGTGCATGGAGAAGAGCTAGAAAATTACCCTGTGATCCAGGGCTTTTTTTCTGGGAAAAAAGGTGGTGAAACTCAGTGGTTTGCCCTCGGAGAAAATGGTCACATGGCTGGTGGCCCCGCCCCCTGATCTCCAGACAGAGGGGAGTTGAGCGGCGCGGAGGGCAATCCGTGCCGTTTAGATTTCCCTCTGCGCCACTCAACTCCCCTCTGTCTAGAGATCAGGGGGCGGGGCCACCAGCCATGTGACCATTTTCAAGAGGTTCCGGAACTCCGTTCCACCGTGTTCCCGCTGAAAAAAAGCCCTGCCGTGATCTCTCTTTATGTCACACTCTCCCCCAGATCTACTCTTTTAAGCAAAGACTGCTCTCTCTGTATTTTTCTGCACCTGGTCTTACCTTTAGAAGCCTGTGGTGACCAGATTTTTTGAAAAAACACCCTGTGGGACTGGGACCGATCCAGTGGAAAAGGTCACACAGGATCAACCTCTGCCTTGGGGATTGTAGGTCTTTGAGACAAGCTCTTGGAAAAGCTCCTCTTCTAGTGGATCTATTGTAATGCATAAAGGAAACCTCAGGGAACCTCTGTAGGTAAAGCTACAGAAGAAGATGCAGAGAGGAACAGGGGGATTGAATGGGCTGGTTGAAGCTGAAGGACTTGTGGAGCTCCCAATGGAACATCCCCTGCAAGAGATTCAGTGATGGGCATCAAATGATGGCCTCTGCTTAAGGACCATTCGGCATCCCTAGAAGGCTGACATGGGAGGGTTGTGTGGTTCAGTGACAGAACATGGGCTTGGCATGCAGAAGGCCCCGTGCCCAGTCCCTGGCACCTCCAGTTTAAAGGATCAGGTGATGTAGAAGACCCTGGAGAGATGCCAGTCCAAGAAGGCAATAGTGAGCTTGATGAACTGATGTTCTCATTCATTATAAGGCAGCTTCATATGTACATGTCCACCCCACCTTCCCCCCGGAATCAAGAACAACTACAGCTCAGTAGAGGCCTTCATTTTTTGTTTCCACCCTGATTAATTCTAAATTGTGTTGCCAGGCGTGGAAGGTTTGGGGGCAATCAGGCACTCGGCAGGATTTGCTCTTCAGTTTAAGCTGGACTTTGCTGGCACAATATTCTCTGAGGCCGGCTCATGCTCTAGTGATCTCCTTGGAAAGCTCTTCTGCTGACCTGATTTATAAGCTCCTGAATCTTTCCGATCATCACCTGTGCTGATCATTGCTTAGCTAATAACCAAGTGACTGGGATGAACCACAATTGCCAGGCCCGAAAGAGGACATTCCCCCAAAGCTCTCTTTCCAGCCTTTTACTTGAAGATTTCCAGGGAATGCAATTCCACAACCTCCTTGGCAAGCATTTTCATAGCTGATGTAGGATGGGTGCTCTCCAAGAAAGTACAGGCAGCCGTGCCCAGCTTGCAAATGAGAACTCCTGGGGAAAAGGCTTCCTCCAAAACAGAGAGGCACTCGCTTGAGAGCCCTCCACACCATCCCCCCTACACTGGGAGAGGAGGGGGTGACAGTGTCCTGGTGGGCCACTGGCAAGGCTCCACAGACCCAGCTTGCTGCTGTCGGTGTTTGCAGCAGAGTGCAGGGATGCCAAGTACCAGGGGGGAAACATTTAAAGTATTCATTTCCCACTTTTCCCTTGCAGGACCCAAGGTAGCTTATAACCAATGTACCACGTGACAAAGGAAAAGGTCAGAGTTTGTGAATAGCATCTACCCGTTTTCTAATGCTTGGCCTCTAGTTGATGAAAGGACTTAAAGAATAGGATTGAAATAGGACATATCCACCTTGTCAATGTCCACATGTGTTACTAGCCCACAAATTTTCATTATGTTGCTCGGTTACACATCTTCTAAGAACCCACTTTTGTGAAGGTTCTCTGTCTGGTTGCCTAGGAGCAATTCTTACTGACTGCAGACTGGGTGGGCAGCTGTTAACAAGCCCAGGATTTCTCCTGTACGGAAGAAGTTCTGATGTGTTTGTCCAGCCACTCTTCTCACAGACTGCTAACAAGCCTTCCTTGTTACAAGAAGGACAGGAGACATCTTCACCTCTTTATTTCCTTCTCCCATTTCCATCTGCTCAAAAGGGCTTACTTTGCAGACCATCAGGATTCATTTCACCTAACACTGTGCAGAGTTGTGTGGTGCTCTTAGGAGCATTTCTCTGGCATTTCTAGAAGGCTTTGCTGTGTCCTAGATTTCCATAATAGTAAAGAGTCCAGTAGCAGTTTTAAGACTAACCAACGTTATTGTAGCATAAGCTTTCAAGAGCCACAACTCTCTTCATCAGATGCATTGAAGAGCTGTGGTTCTTGAAAGCTTATGCTACAATAAAGTTGCATCTGACAGAGAGAGCAGTGGTTTTCGAAAGCTTATGCTACAATAAAGTTGCATCTGACAAAGAGAGCTGTGGTTCTCGAAAGCTTATGCTACAATGAGGTTGGTTAGTCTTAAACATGCTACTGGACTCTTTACTATTTTGCAACTAACATGGCTAACTCCTCTGGATCTACATTTCCAGGAGACTACACAAGACATCTAACACATGAACACATGTCAGGAGCTGCAATGTTAGCCAGGAAGGGCAGTTTTAAAAGACAGAGCTGGTGGCAGGGCAAAGGCTTTGCTGTACACTGGAGCTGTGTGAAGGAGATGTGTGAAGGGCCTATTATAACCTCTGCAGCCCATTATAACCTCTGCTGGTCCGAGCCCAGCTCTGGAAGGCAGCTCCAGCCCATTTCCATTCCTCGCTGCCCTCTGGTTGTGATCCCCTACAGTTTTAGACTGGAGATGTGAAATTGACAAGCCCCAGAGAGGCAAAGATGAAATTAACAAACCCTCTGAGGAGTGATCTATCTTTTTAAAACTGCCCTTCCTGGCTAACATTGCATCTCCCTACACTTGAGGCTTCTCGTGTGGAGAGACTGTGCCAGGGGCCCAGCCACAGGGAACTCTCCTCCCTACCCACCAGCTTGGCCAAGTTTGGAAGGGCAAGGAGAGTTCTTAGCAGTCCAAAATGGATTCCTTTTAGATCATAGCTGGAGTCTAACAGGGTCCAGGAATGGATGCAAGAGGAAGTCTCTAAAAATCCAGTTGCCATACGTTTCCTTCCATTTGCAGAGTTCATCACAATTGTAGTCCTGAACCAAAATTGGTGGTAGATACAGTATACTTTAACTAAAGAGGGGTCTGAAGGGTGACATGTGTGAATTACTGAACTGAAGAACACTGGGGCCTCATGTTTTATCCTTGGGGGCTATATTTCTCAGATCTACGTGCAACTCACCTTTGGTCTTTGGGTTAGCAGCTAATTCACAAACTGTGCAAAACTGGAGCAGCCAAACAGGCTAGATATGAAGCCTGGCAAAATCTGATCGTAGAAGTTTGGTCCTGAGCTGTCCCTTCAGCTCAAGTTTTTAGAACTTTTCTTGTGAGTAAATGCAGCTGCCTCATAACTTCGTCAGATCATTAGTTCATCTAGCATGGCATTCTCTCTGTTGACCACCTTAGTGGCTCTCCATGGTTTGAGGTTCAGAAAAGTTCTTAACACTTGCTTGAGAGCCTTTAAGTGGAGAAAGAGGCCAAGGACTGAAACCTACAAGGCACGTACTGTGTCCTTGAGTCTCTGCCACTTTTGAAAAAAGCAGAGGGTTTGTAATTTTAATTTTAAGAGTCTTAATCTTAACAACTTGAGATCTTACTGAGCTCAGAAGCACCCAGTTGTCTTGCAAAGGGCTGTGATCTCAGCTCTGCTCTCCCAAAGACACCTCGTGTTCTGTGGTGTCTGATGCAACGTGTTGGATGCAGCTGGGATAATCATTTACACATGTCATGTTTATCCTCCTGCAGAAATCCCACACTCCTTCCAAGTCCGCCTCAGAAAATTTTCCTCTTCCCTCAAACATGATTTGTACATTCCTTTTAGTACGGTGAGCGGATTCTAATGATTTCACTTAGCTCCAATCTAAAATCACCCTTACTGCAGCTTCTGACCTTTAAAAAAAGGCATGCTAGGGTGTGAAAACCGCTTTTTACAGAAAAATAAAAGGGTGCAAGCATTCTGACAGCTCTGAAACAATTCAGTGTACTTGAGAATCTTAACTTACCCAACAGTATAACTTCTAAAAAAGGTAATTAAAAGCTTAACCAAACATGGTCTGGCAGGGTTGTCCAAGCTTCTGGTAGCAAGTGTGTCTCTGTCCCTACCCTGATGTATCACATAAGCTAAATGGATTGGGGCCAGGGTTCTTTAACCCCTGGAAAGCATGGAGGAATGAGACAGCTGTCTTGTTATTCCACAACCAGCATCCAGTAACTAAAAAAGCAAGAGGTGAGAAGTCCTGTTATGTCAAAGAATCCACAATTGCTTGTGATGTGGTGTTTGGATGTGAGAGTGGAGGCTTCATGGTGTGCTTGTGGAATAAAATTCCTTCCCTTTCATATCAGGAACTATCTTGTACAACCTGAACCATGAATGGCAAAATAGTAAAGAGTCCAGTAGCACCTTTAAGACTAACCAACTTTATTGTAGCATAAGCTTTCGAGAGCCATAGTTCTCTTTGTCAGATGCATGGAGGGTATGAAGAAACTGGTGAGAGATATATAGGAGTGAGGGGAGGGGAGACAGGATGCAGGGAGTAAGGGCCATGTAAATAAGTATTTTTTTGTACTTAGGGCTTTGTAGTTAGTCATTAATAACAATAGAGACTGTGGTTTTTACCTAGAGGTATCTAGCTAGCCAGCATTAGAAACAGGATCAGACCTTTGTATTCCTGATAAAGGATTGTCTAACTACCACCATCTACTACACTTTTATCCCAGCTTCCCTCCAACTAGTTTAGGGCAATATACATAGTTTCACCTTCCTGGTTTACTCTCACAATACCCCTGTTACGTATTTTAGACTGAAAGAGAGAGATTGGCCTAAGATCTTTCTGTGACCTTTATGCCATGGGGATTTGAATATGTGTCTCCCCAGTTGTCATCCAACTGCACCACTCTGGCTTTTCAGGGTATAACTCGAGATGGGCATGGACCAGGAAAAAAATAAACTGTGTGGTTCGTGGTTTGTTGCATTTCACGAACCACGAACTTTCATGAACCTGCCCCGGTTTGCGAACTGGTTCATTTTGGTTTGTGAAAATGTCGTATTCATGTCAGCAGATTGTCACTTCCGAGTCAGCAGAAGGTCTGCAGGAAGTCTGTTGCCTAGAAAACTGATTGATCAGTGCCAGGCTGTCTGCAGTGACGAATAAAAAAATGAACCAAACGAACCAGCTTACAGTTTGTGGTGGTTCGTCAGAAATGGGCTCTGACGAACCGCCAGTTTGCGAACCGTGGACTGGCCTGGTTCGTCACAAACTTTGGTTCATATTTCGGTTCATGTCCATCTCTAGATATAACACAGTCCTATCAGTAGCTATTGATCATGATCACTGGGAATAGACCCTCCAAGTGCAGAGGCAGTATATCTCTGAAGCTTGGAGTTCAGACATTAAAGGATGGCTACTATTTTCTGTCGCTGTCCTGTGGTATGCTGGCTGGCTTCTTTTGGAAACAGGACGCTGGACAGGAAGGTGCTTGGGTTCAGCCAAGCAGGTTTTCATAAGAAAGGAATGTTCTCCCTGGTGCAGAAGGTTGAGCTGGGCCCGCCTAAAGACCTGTGCAGTTCAGCAGGGGAAAACTCTGAGTGGAATTGGACCTGTGGGCCACATACCAGACCCACTTAAAGAAGTGTGAATGGGGTGACACTGCAAAGGACAGTTTGGGTTGACTTTTCAAGCTGCCTGGAAAGATCCTATGTGAGCCATGCTGAATAATTCAAATATGCCTGTGGTAGTCTATTGGAGCAATCCCAGCTGGCCTGCCCAAGAGAACCTGGCCTGCACTGCCGAGCTTATCAGCAGAAACATTGCTAGCCATTGCCTCTCTGAAAAATTTGCTCCATTGGAGTAACAAGAAAGCTTAAGAGGCTGATGGGCAGACTAGAGGGAGCAGCAGAACCCAGGCCCCCACCCGCTTTCTTCCTTGCCTGCACTAAATACTACCTGGGCAACTCTGGCAGGGAAGGGAAAGCGGGGAGGGCTGGGGATGTGGAACTCCAAGCTTTTAAAAAGGGAAAGTGGAGAGGAGCTCTTTCAGGCCGCGCTGCCTCCTGGGTGTTTCTCAGGTCAAACAGGGAGGCTGGGAAGGGGGGAAGTGGCGTGTGAGCGTGGGCCATCTTGCCAGGCACCTCTTTTTAGACTCAGGTGATGGGAGAAGTTTTCAAATGCAGGGGGATGACATGGCAGCTCAGAGGGTGGCACAACAGGGAGGCGGTTTCAGCCAGTATGAAGACAGCGTCCTGTAGAAGACACATTTGCCGCCCTTAAGTAACATGATGCATGTCTGAAAATGTCCAGGGGTTGTTGATATGTTTTCGTTCTATGACATGGCAAGTTTTTAAAGAAGTTTCTTCCCATTGGTGATGGAAAATGGGAAACTAGCCCTGTTAAGAAGGACAAGCTGTCCCTATGAATTGTGTACTTCTTTTCTTCAATTTGGGGCAACATGTTAAAAAAATATACTTCTGGTGTAAAATTTAACCAAGTTGCTGGTTACAGTTTACACTCAGGACATGGATTCCTGGCATTGCAGTCATGCATGCACAGGAGCTGCATGCCTGAATACTGACTAGTTCGGTCCATGTCCTGCTCACCGATTGCCAGCTGGGAGCTGTTTGCATACGCCCAGATAAATTTGGATGTCTCTGTTTGCATGATTATGATAATTTTTCAAGTGCAACCAGAGCTTCTTGCCACTGCTGCTGCCTCCTGTCACTCATTTGCTGTGATTGCCACCTCTAAATTTTAAAAGGGCACATAATAGAAGAAAATAATAGAAAAAAATCTGCTATGAAATTTTTCAATTTCTCTCTCTCTCTCTTTCAGTCTAAAATACGTAACGGGGTATTGTGAGAGTAAACCAGGAAGGTAAAACTATGTATATTGCCCTAAACTAGTTGCAGGGAGGTTGGGATTAAAGTCTAGTAGATAGTGGTAGTTAGACAATCCTTTATCAGGAATACAAAGGTCTGTTCCTGTTTCTAGTGCTGGCTAGCTAGATACCTCTAGGTAAAAACCATAGTCTCTATTGTTATTAGTGACTTACTACAAAGCCCATTGAAAGGATACATCTGATTTGCAAGACACAGAAAGGGGGCAAACATCGAGTGCTTCCAAGCTTTACTCAAGGCAGTCAAGCTAATGACCCCAAAAGAACTCCATTTTTTAACTCAGTGATGGCGGCTGCAGTAACCACATCCTCCCGTGCATGTGCTCAGTGGGGTGCTGTGCTGAAGATGACCTTTACCAGGTGACACTTGCTGCTCTCACACTCGTTGGATAATGCACTTTCCATGCACTTTAGCGGTTGTTTGCAAGTGGATTCCACATTTCATGCAGGAAAATCCAGTTGCAAATGATTGCTAAAGTGCATTGTCCATTGGATCAGAGGATGTTCAAACAGAGACTGTTTGTCTGTCAAACATATTCCCCTCCAAGTTCTCATCACAGTCTCAACTTAAATCTAAAGTGTAAAGCTGCAGTCCAGGTCACGTTTCTGAGAGTAAGTCCTGTTGAGCTCAGTGGTACAGGGAACAGACTGTAAGTTTTTAAGGCATCAGTTTTAGGGCCTGATGCTAAATGTGTAAGAGAAATAAAACTCAGTTACTTCCTGGTTCAGTATTCCACGCAGGCGGCTGCTTGCTTAAGCCACAGGTGGCCTGCATGTAGCTTGAGCATGGCAGAAAGCGAGACTTGGAAGGATACCAAGACGACATGCTCACACTGCATGACTGGCAGCTAAGAGTCCAGTTCAAACATGCAGCTGGCCTTGCAGACACACTTTGTTTAACCCTCCCTGCCTGTGAGGCAGACCCCCACGGAGGCTGGGCCAGGACTTGGCAGCTGTGCCCAGTGCAAGAGTTCTTGGCCACTGTGGCTGCCCTTGATCCTTCTGACACTAATATTGTGAAAGTGGGGAGCTGCAGGGAGTGTGGCAAAGGCAGGCTGCGGAAGGCACAGCTTGAACTGCAGCGATGGTGCTGGGCTTGTTCTGTAATTAGTCAGAGTATAACCAGAGATGGTTTCGCCTCGGTCTGGGGGATGCAAAGGGGGTGCACAGCTTCACCTCTCACTTGGGACAGTGATAAGATCTGCTGCATCAGACCCAGCACTTGTCTAAGCAAGCCTAGTGCTGGCAAGTCAAGCGTCCTTTGATTTTGCTCTCCAGGGAGGAAATAGCATTTCCCCCCAGAGCTCTGGGGGCAGAATATTCCTCACGTGAGCACAGCGCCCAAGCATGGAAGCGCCCTGCATGGGGCTCTGAGAAGGGCCAGTCGGACCCTTCCCCTCTGCGGTGCACCTGCCTTCTGCACAATCGAGACGGTTGCCCCGAAGAGGCAGCTTTTAAGGCACTGCCAAGCTAGCCTTCCCTTTTGTAACTTGTCCAAGCAGCATGGATCACACCCTGTTGCAGTAGAGATGGCTTTGGGGATGGATGTTGGATGTTGAGAGGACGGCTTTTTCAGGGCTGGGTCCCTCCTGCCTGGTGGGCTGTGGTCTTTGTTGCTCTGAGAGTGCGGCATCTTAGCCTGCAGCAACTGGGATTGATGAGGAACCATTTCTGAGGTTTTGTGTGCCTGTTTGTTTGGCATGAAGTCTACAAAATGAGAGGACAATAAAAGTGGCAAGAAACCAGTTCCGAAACATCTCTTTCACAACCATCAAAAAGTGAATGAGGGAAAAAGAGAGAAAGCCAAAGCCAGTTGGCAGGTGCAGCAATCTGGGGGCTTTCCTTTGAAAAAGGCAGTCTGGTCTCAGAATTGACGAAGGCAGGCGTGTGTTTGGGGTGGAATTCCAGAGCCAGAAACTTCTGATGTGTTCGATTCTCAGTTCGTTTTTTTCTAATTTTGTTGTGACATGTTAGGATTGGATGCTCTAAATCACTCCAGGTGTTTATGGAGTAGATATGACAGGTGGTAATCCTCAGCATGAATAATGAAAATGTTTCATGTACATTAGTATGTTGCTGTCCTTACAACAGCCCTGTAAGGCAAGCTAGAAATGCTAGAAAGGAAGGAAGGAAGGAAGGAGGAAGGGAAGGGAAGGGAAGGGAAGGGAAGGGAAGGGAAGGGAAGGGAAGGGAAGGGAAGGGAAGGGAAGGGAAGGGAAGGGAAGGGAAGGGAAGGGAAGAAAGAAAGAAAGAAAGAAAGAAAGAAAGAAAGAAAGAAAGAAAGAAAGAAAGAAAGAAAGAAAGAAAGAAAGAAAGAAAGAAAGAAAGAAAGAAAGAAAGAAAGAAAGAAAGAAAGAAAGAAAGAAAGAAAAAGTGTAAGTACATTTGGGGGTTAGGACTTGGATCCAGGAGATTAATGGATGTAAATTGCATGGGGCACTGTTAGAGAGATCTTAATAGCATGGGCTGCAGAAGGAGAAGAAGAGGAGTTGCTTTTATAACCTGCCCTTCTCTACTCAAAGGAGTCTCAGAGTGGCTTACAATCACCTTCCCTTCCTCTCCCTACAACAGACGCCCTGTGGTGGAACTGAGAGAGCTCTGATAGAGCTGTGACTGACCCAAGGTCACCCAGCTGGCTTCAAGTGGAGGAGTGGGGAATCAAACCCTACTTTCCAGATTAGAGTCCTGCCGCTCTTAACCAGTACACCAAACAGGAATCTGATTCAAGACCCTTCTCTTCTTGAAACCCCACAGAGCCATTGACAGGGACAGTTCTGAGCTTGAGGGGTCACCCTCTGGATTCAGAATGAAGCTGCTTTAGATGTTCCTTGGGACAGGAGGGACCATGGCTCTGTGGATCACCTACTTGGCATGCACGAAGCCTCTGCTTCAGCCTCTGGTCAAAGGATCTCAAGGAGGGGGGCCAGGAAAGACGCTTCCCAGCCCGAGACCCTGGAGACCCTCCACTGGAGTCAGCTGGAGTCTACTAGATGGGCCAGAGGCCTATTACAGCTTCACACATTCCTATATGCTTTAATCCATGAGTTAACCGGAGCCGTTCCTGGACAATACAGAGCTTTGATGGGAATCAGGGATCTGTAAATTACTCAAGATATTGTCGAGAAGCTTGTGCTGCCTTTAGGGAGCTGCTACATTACTCTCTTTCTGCAGAACTGCTTGGCAGAAGATTGCTGTGTATTTTCTCAGTAATTAGATTGTATGCTGTTTGTAGCATGATTTCCAGCCTCAGCAGTGGTGTGTGAGAGTGGGAAGGGTTGCGCAACCACCTGTAGGACCAAACCACTGATTCGAGCATGACCAAAGAGCAGGTGGGTGTGGGCAGCCTGCCTCTCAGACTTGGGATGGAAGGATGCTCAGATCTGGCGGAGATCTTCCTCCCCTCCTCCAAGTAACTTTGTTCCCTCTTACATGTCTTTGATCCTTGGGTAGGAAATAAGCTGGTTTTGTTCTTTAAGATACAGCTGTTCTCTGCGTTTTGCACAATGAGGGGTTAGAATTTAGAATTCTCCCTGCATACAGTAAATTTACATTTCAGGCTAAACCAAATATGCTAATTCTGTACCTCCTTCTGCATATGTTGGGCTTCCCTCTGCTCTGTTTCCGAACCTTAAGAGCCCAGTCATGCACTACACACTCAGAGTCTCTCTACACAAGACATCTTACACAGGGATGCTCAAGTGTAGGTAGATGCAGCGTTAGCTGGGAAGCATAGTTTAAAAAGACAGAGCTGGCAACGATCATTCCTCAGAGGGTCCTGGTGTCAGTCCCTGGCAGTTAGATCCACAAGTTATCCACAGTTAACACACACATGTTCCAGTTGAAGAAGCTTTATGAAAGATCCATTCAGTGCAAGGTACTCAGACAGTGCAACTGGCAGAAGTGACGTGCATGGGGCCAGCAATGTTAGTTACAGGGAATATTCCCGCCTTTGGGGAAACGACCGTTAATAAAGGGGGGGGGCTGGGACGAGACATTGTTTTAGACTAGACAGGGAGAGAGACGAACTTATCTTTGCTTCTCAAGACGGATACAATCTCGAGCCAGTTTCAGCTGGCATCCAAGGGCACTGGCTCAGCGGAGCGCGAAAGAGAAAGTAAACATTTGCAAGATAACCTACTGGCATTACAGCAATAAAGAACTTCCCATACCCTCAGAGACCAGAGTCAGAGGCAACATACATTCATGGCAGATATGCAGGTGGCATATATGACACCTGGCTAACATTATGTCTCCCTACACTTGAGCATCCCCGTGCAAGATATCTTGTGTAGAGAGACTCTAAGTTATATAACCCAAACCCTGACAGCTGCTTTTTCAAAGGAAAATTGCTTTAAATGGGGCAATTAGGGCAACAGAAAGAGTACATGTAGAAAAGACCAAGAGTCTAGTAGCACCTATAAGACTAACAAAATTTGTGGTGAGGTATGAGCTTTTATGAGTCGCAGCTCACTTCTTCAGAAAGGGTGCTAACCCCCCCCCCCAGACCCCTGCTTCTCCCTGCAAGCCCCTGCGCCCTGTGAGGTTTGTCCTTGTTTGTCTGTGTTTGTCCTTTGGATCCCCACAAGGAAGGGAAGAGAGTTGCAGATGAAAAGTTGTGGTCGTGGCAAGTGCTTAGCATGCCCCCCCACACACACACTGCATTTCCTCTCCTTTGAATAATAATTGTTGAGGTTTCACCAAATGTGTCCCATGCAGTTAGGGCCAATCTGGAATGAAAGTGATGCAATGGATTTGATTTGCTGAACCCCCCAAAAAGTCCCTGTGATTCTTATGCCTGGTTTTCACAGAACAGGGAAGAGAAGAATCCTGGTGAGGCTGTCAGCTGTAATGTTGGGCCAGTAAAGTGGTTTGCCCGTAGTTCCAAACATAGATTATGTGCCCAGTAATGTAAAAGCTTTGTTAAAGTCTTGCTCGCTTGCTAGGTAAGCTTGGACGAGTCCCTCTCACTCAACCTAATCTACATCACAGATGTGTTATAAAGATAAAACAAAGAAAGGGGAGCTGTGTGGTCACAAGGAAATGCAGTGGATGGCAGTGAAAATGGCGACACTCATTCTATTTTGATGCAGCCTAAAGTAAGGAGTTTCTCTGGGGAAGTGGGAGTTTCTCAGTGTAGCCAACAACATCAGGTGTGGAGGGTTCTCTTGAGTCACACAGATCTCTCCCCCTGCTTTTTGTAACCAAGAGGACACAGTGGAATGCCCTTCTGACATTTCTTCGTCTCCAAGCAGTTAGTTGTGTTGGATTTCCTGTCTTTGTTGAAGGCCTGTTTTTAAGTCCATTTGGCAGTTTAGGAATCAAGCAGCGTTTGAACCGGACCTTGTTCTGAGACTGAAAGTGTTGTCTTTGTCTGTGTGATAGCAGCAATCTTGATGGACGAGTGCTGTTTTTGTGTGTGCCTTTTTTTTATCCTCTCTGTTAGCAGAAACATAATAGCATGAAAGCTAACCATTCCAGCCAGGTGGATCATTGATGCTACGACAGGATGTGCCACAATTTTGCCAAGATACTTGAGGTCAAGCTAGAAGTGCAAGTTTTGTCACCTCATTGATGGAAGATAATTATCAAAAATTATTGAAAGAAGTCATGGAGGATTTAAATAAATGGAAAGACATGCATATCTCTCTCTTGGGTCGAATGGCTACAATCCAAATGAACATATTGCCAAGATATATATTCTTATTCCAGACCATTCCTATTATATGAAACCAAGCATATTTTCAAGAACTAAATAAAATAATTTCAAAATTTATATGGCAAGGCAAAAGACCTAGAATAAGATTTAAAGCACTACAGAATCTTAAGGAGAAAGCAGGTTGTGCCTTGCCAGACTGGGAAATGTATTACAACGCTTGTGTGATGGTATGGATAAAAGAATGGATTCTAATACCAAACACAAGACTTTTAAAGTTAGAAGGGCATGATCTTAAGTTGGGATGGCACGCTTTCCTTGGTACCAAAAAACAGATATACACAAATACTTTAAGGACCATGTAATAAGAAAATATTTGATGGCAGTCTGGGAAAAAATAAAATCTCAAATATATACAAAAACTCCAAAATGGGTTTTGCCAGTGGAAGCATTTACTCAACCAAACCTATTAAAATGGGAGAAAGCATATACCTATTAACAACTTTTAGAAGATGATGGAAAGCTAAAATCAATAGAAGAATTAAAAGAACAGGATATGAATATAGGCTGGTGGTTAAGAGCGCAAATTGAATCCAGATTTGCTAAAGACAAATCACAAGGATTCTACTTGGAATGGTGTCCCTTTGACAAATTGTTATTGGAAACAAATGAAAAATTAATTTTAAAACTTTACTCTTATATAAAACAATTGAAAATAGAAGATAAAATAGTAAAAGACTACATGGTAAAGTGGGAGCAAAACCTGGGGTATAGTATAGATCTAGAACAATGGCTACAGATATGGAAGACAAATATTAAAATAACAAAATCAGCCACATTTAAAGAAAACCTATACAAAATGTTCTACAGGTGGTATGTGACACCGGAAAAATTAGCAAAAATGTATCCGGAAATGTCCAACAAGTGTTGGAAATCCAAAGATAAAACAGGTACATTTTTTCATACTTGGTGGTTGTGTAAAAAGGTGATGAAATATTGGAAAATGATACATGAACTATTGCAAGAGGCAAGACTATGCCCTTTAAACCTGAAATGCTTCTACTAAATATTATACCGGAAGGGATGCATAGGGAAACTAGATATTTGATACTTCATATAATAACAGCAGCAAGAATAGTATACACCAGGCATTGGAAGAACACAGATATACCAACAAAAGAAGAACTGATAGAAAAAAAATTTGGAGACTGCAGAATTGGATATACTAACAGAATTAATAAAAGAAAAAACCAGACACAATTGGAAACAAAGATGGATCCCCTTTTATAGGTGGATTGAATTAAAATACAAAATAAGAATTTAATTATAGTTTAGGAAGATAGGACCCAAAATAGCGAGAAAAGAAATTAATTATCAAAATTGAACAAAGTAGTCTTATAGAAATAATAGGCTAACAGTAATGAAAAGACTACACAAATACAATTGAACTGTAGAGATGGAGTGTAATATATTGTATAAATATGTATTAATCCTGTAAGATTTGGTTTGATCTGTTTGTAGGTTCATTTGGAATTAAAACTAATAAAGCATGTTATAAAAAAAAATAAGTGCAAGTTTCAAGTTCCCTGCAGCTGCTCAGCAGCTTTGGAGAATCTCTGTAAAAAATAAAACGATACATTCTTTATGACTCCTGGGTGGTTGAGTTGGGGAGAGGCTGTGGTTCCTAAGTCAGTCCTAAATCAGTCTTACAAATGTTGCTAGTCCTCTTGTTTACTGAATTATCTGCCCACGCTACCTACAATAACTGGGGTCAAGCTAGACGTGCAAGTTTTTAAAGAGTTGTGTCTGGGTTCCTCTGATCCAACTCAAGTTCCCTGCATTGCTGTTAAAACTAAAGGAGAGCCTAAGAAGCCTCAGAATGCCTCCGGGAGAGGAGGAGGGACTCCTCCCTCACTCCTCAAGCCATTTCCCATTTCAAAATAGCACAGGAGGGAGGTCCCCCCCCCTTCTTTCTTCTCCATGTGGAGTATTCTGTGCACGTGGAGCAATAAAAACAGGGAGAGGGATCCCTCCATGCGATTTGGACACAAAAAAGGCTTGAGGGGTGAGGAAGGAGCCCCTCCTCTCCCCTTGGAGGCATTCTGAAGCCGTTTAGGCTCTCCTTTACTTTATACAGCAGAACTCAGACCCAACTCTTTAAAAACTTGCATGTCTAGCTTGACCCTAAGTTAAGGTGTTTTAAAATACCTTTAGGATTGCTGGGCAGTTGAGTTGGGGAGAGGCTATGGATCCTAAGTCCATCTTACAAATAAGTCTAGCAAAGTTGCTAGCCCTCTTGTTTACTGAATTACCTGCCCACACTACCTACAAGAACAAATTAGTGGCATAAACAGTAAAATTAACCTTGCATAAAGTCTCCCTTCCTGGTTGTCTGAAGTCAATTCTTGCCATGAATAAAAATGCAAGAGGCAGTTTACAAGCCTGAATTTGATATTTTCTAGCTGCTTTTGTTCTGCAACTCATTCAAGCAGCAGTCATGAGATGAGGAGACTCATTCATGCAGCTGGACTTGGGGAAGACTGCTCACTTGCGTGCAGTCAACATCCACTGGGGACCTGCATGTGTGGAACAGCCACTGCAAATCAGATTATTACCCAGCTTCCTCCAACAATTCATACAGAACCAGTTCATGTTTGAAAGATCTGTTTGAATGGAGAATCTGCATGCCAACTCCCCTTATTTAACAGGGACAGTCACTGCGCCCTTGTTCCTGCCCTAGTAGCTCGCTGTCCCTAGTTCTGCCTTTTGGGGATGCTTTGTTAAAATGTTGTTAGTGCAAGAGGTTAGCATTGTTCATTCTTCAGGGTTTACCTCCTTCCTCCAAGCCTGTAGAAGTTCATCACCAAGTGGGATGAGAATGGCCTAGAGTTACTAGATGTCTCTGGGAATGTGCAGAGACAACTGGTCCACTGTGAGGGTGGCTGTGCTGCTGTCCCGTTATGAGTCTTGGAGCAGTTTACGAGAGGCATAGTGAAAACTAGACACATCCCCTGGGCCTTTCCCTGTCTTCTCCAGCCATCTGGCTCTCCAAAGACATGGTGACATTGCAGCCTCCTTGGCCTGCTGGTGGTCCCTGGGCACAGGAAGCGAGTGTAGAGTGGCCCAGGGAAATCTCAAGCCAGACCAAGCCCAGCTCATGTGTTTCCAGAGAGCATACAGAATCTGACAGAATGCAACAAGATCTGTTCAGGAGATGCTTCTGTCCAATCTGGAAAATGGCCCCAGCCCAAATTTTGCTTGGAGTGTAGCTCTGTGCCATCACTGGTATGTGAGGGCAGTTTGCATGGCTAGAGGGCACTGGAAGCTCAAAGCACCAAAGTTGAACTATGGAAGATTCTCATGCAGGAACAATTGCTAACCTGTAGAAGAAACATGCAACCTATGCCTTCATCTCTCTGAAGCAATATGCGTGGGGTGCCAGGAGGTGCCGTGTGCACATAGCATTGGACTGGAGCCAGAGAGATCACTGAACCTGCTACCAAAGTGACAGTTTCACAGAAGATTTCTGCCCTTTTTCTTCCTCGGCTCTGCCAGGCCAAACGCTGCCGTGTGCTCAAATTAGCTGACCCTCGCCGAAAATCAGCATGCATAACTACGCCCAGCAAAGCTGAGATTAGTGTTGATTTATTGGCCTGTCAATTAAATGAGATCACCAGGATCCTCTCTGCATGGCTGCAAAATAAATAATGTGATTGCAGTGTAGATCAGTCAGTTAGAGGGCCTTAAATGCAGCTGCTCTTTTCTATAAATTTATATTAAATTAAAATATTCATACATCCTGCCCACTTTCAATATCACTTTCAAGATTAATTTTGAACTGCTGCCAGGGGAATATGTTTGCATCACTTTTGTCCTCCTCCTCTGTTATCAGGAAGGTGATAATTGAGGAAATTGCATTGAGGATCAAGAGCGCAAGGAAAGGTGGGACAAATCTGGAATTGATTGTGGGTGACTTTTGGTTTATTTAGTTTAAGCTTATTTATCCCACATTTCCATTAAAATACTTCCCAAGGCAGTTTACAGATTCATAAAGACGATATAAAAATAGAAATAAATTAAAAACAGTCGACACAAGCTGCAGTAAACGGAATAAATAATTAGAAGAAAGTTACACTCAGTGTTTGATGTTGATGAAAACCTGGGCAATATTAGATGTTATTAAAAAGCACCAGCAAACAGGATAGACTTTGTTTTGCACATTAATGGCAAAACCAAGAATGGCAGCACCAAGAAACTCTGACTGCAAAGGGATCTCTACAGCCAGGTTACAACCACCACAGGAAAGATCTTCTCCCCAGCACCCTAATCTGATTGACATTGAAAGAGGCCACACTGAACCACATTCCTGAGCCAAATTGGGCCCTGGAACACTTGGGAATATTAGTTCCCCAATATCACATCTGTCTAAGGGCCAAGCTAGGGGCACAGGTGCCCCAGACCCAACTCAAGATCCCTGCAACCACACAGCACCTTTGGAGAATGGCTGTTAAAAATAAAGGAGAGCCCAAACGGCTTCAGAATGCCCCACGGGGGGGGGGACTTATCTCTCCCCCCTCAAGCTGTTTCCCATGTCAAAATAGCAGGGGAGGGAGGTTTCTCCCCTGGTTTTTTCTGCTCCACATGGAGTATTCCGTGCATGTGGAGCAGTAAAAATGGGGTGGAAACTCCTTCCATGCTATTGTGACTTGTTACTCTCCCTACAGAAGCATTCTGAGGCTGTTTAGGCTCTCCTTTATTTTTTAACAGCCATTTATTTTTTTTAACTACTGTATGGCTGCAGCAACCCAAGGTGGGCCTGGGGAACTCTTTACAAATCCGCACACCTAGAGAGACCCTAAGTGGGGTTGGGGAATGCTGTCCTGACTTGTGATGGAAGTCATGTCTAGTTTGGCTCTAAGCCTTTACATTCCCTGATGGCAGACCAAGCCTCAAGCAACATTGCCAGGAAATTAAAGCGGTGCAGGCTTGCTGAGGACTTGAAAAACATGTGGTAAACATTCAAACTTGCCTTGTTTGCAAAGACTGTTTTATGATGAATCAATCACCTCCAATGACTTGGATTACAGAAGTCCCAGGGGCCATGCAACATTCGATGTCAGCTGTGTAGAATATGCCTGCTGCTTTAGTAGCTGTGCCATTGGTGGTATGAATTGGTCTGCATTGCACTGGCACATGTTCATTGGGTTACAGCCAGTTAACACAGATGCATACAGAGGAGTAACTCATGAAAGAGGGCCCAAATGAGAGCAAAATGGTGTTTGCCATTCCTTGATCTTTCAGAAGAAGGCAAGGATAAAAATGCAATAAATGACAGTCATAAAGTAAGTTACAATTCAAACAAGTACATAACTCCCTCTCCTCAAGGGGTATATTTTTACAACTGAATTGATTAGATTTGGCAGGCTACTTCAGAAATTTAATAGGGTACCTAGGATGTTTTAAATAGTAAAGAGTCCAGTAGTACCTTTAAGACTAACCAAGTACATATCAGCAGTGTTGTATTGTATTGTATTTTTTCTCTTTGTAAAATTGATTAATTACCATTATTATAGCTGATAAACTGTTGTATTTTATAAACTTTTCTTGACAAATTTAATTATACAACCTTCATATTTAGATACAAATTTTAACTTATTTCACAAAAGCAAGCCAGAAACTCAATTTTTAAAGAGAATATAAATAAATATTTAAGTATAACTATTTATTTATCTCATTATAACTATACTTCAAATAACTTAGTTTTCATGGGTTCAAAACTGAAAATTACATCTTACAACGTGCGAGGCTTGGGAAATCCTATCAAAAGAAAACATATCTTAACAACCTTAGCAAAGACAAACTCCCATATAACCTTGTTGCAAGAAACTCATTTTAATCCAATTCGAAACACTGAATTGAAAGCAAATTGGATACAGTTGCAATACCATGCTATGGGATCCTCAAAATCAGGAGGCGTGGCAATCTTAATATTAAAGGATACTCAATTTCAACATAAGAACATGTTAAAAGACCCTCTAGGCAGATTTATTTTTGTCAAGGGGCAAATTGAAAATCAAACATATACACTAGCATCAATATATGCTCCAAACAAAAATCAACTTGAATTTATTGAAGAGACACTAACCAAACTATCAGATTTTCAAGAGGGCGAATTAATAATAGATGGAGATCTCAACTTTATAATTAACTACGAATTAGATAAATCAAACTTTAACAAAAGGAATAATAGGAAAAAAACAGCTGTCTACAAGACTGGCAACTCTGCTAAAAAATAACCATATTACAGACATTTGGAGACACTTACATGCAAAAGAAAAGGATTATACATACTTTTCATCAAGACATAATACTTATACCAAAATTGACTTTATATTAATTTCAAATATCCTAATTAATAGAGCTATTCAATCAGAAATAGGCACTATCTCAGTTTCAGACCATTCATGTGCAAATTTAGTAATTTCTGGTAATACAGAGGTACAAGACAGCAAACACTGGTGTTTACCTAAATCATTTATTGCAATACACCATATAGCTAAAGAAACAGAAAAAATATTAGAACTGGTGATTAATGAAAACTCAACTATTTATTCTAGTGCAAATATTGTCTGGGACACAATTAAAACAGTTGCAAGAGGGCATATCATTGCTTTATCATCTCACATAAATAAACAAAGGAGAGCCCAAAGGATGGACTTGCTAAAAAATATTAAATCCCTTGAGGATTAACATAAAAAAGGTAATAAAAAACATCAAAAACTATGAGCACAACGTAAATTATTAGAAACATTGGAAATCAATAAAATAAAAAAGAATCTTCTTTATATCAAGCAAAAATATTGACATAATAGCCCCAAATCATTATGTTTACTTTCAAGTAGAGTAAAACAAAAAAGATCTACTAATTATATGAATTTTATTAAGGATAAATATAACAAACTACATTCCAAAACAGATGAAATTATCCAAATATTTAAAGACTTTTATGAGCTGCTATATACGTCAAAAAATCCTGACGCAAATAAAATCTCATTCTTTATAAACTCACTTAAAAGCATTTAAAAAATTAGAATACCATCACCACAAGATGTTAGATAAACCTATAACAAATCTAGAAGTATTAGAAATAATAAAACAATTAAAAAACAACAAAGCAGCTGGACCGGATGGTTATCCACCTGAATTTTATAAAAAATATACCTCCCTAATCTCAAAACCTCTAGCTGAAACCTGCAATTTAATTATGGAAACTAGTCAAATACCTCCTACTTGGAAAATGGCACCAGTAATAGTAGTACCGAAACTGGACAAAGACCCCCTAAACACTACGTCATACCGCCCAATCATGATTACAAAATCTTTACAGCTCTTTTAGCAAAACATATTAACTCCTTTATTTCTAATCACATACAGACTAATCAAACAGGTTTTATCCCTACCCGTGACAAAACACATAGCATCCATAAAACTCTTCACTTAATAACACATTGTAAAACATATAATATTGCAGCAGCATTTCTATCATTAGACATTGAAAAAGCTTTTGATTCCCTAGAGGTCCCATATTTAATCAAAATACTGCACCATAGGGGATTTGGTGACAAATTTCTCATGGCAATAAAATCAATATACTCTAAACCAGTGGTTCTCAACCTGGGGCCATATGGCCCCCCAGGGGGCCCCAGGATGGCCACAGGTAAAAATTGCATAAATGGGGGGCCACGGCATGAGACTAGGGGGCCACAGAGGGAAGTGAGAAGTGAAGAAAACAGAGAAGTGACCAAGAAAAGAAAAAGAAAAGACAGTGTGTGGGGTGTTGTTTCTTCATGCATGTGTAACCCTGAGTCCACTTGGGGGAGCTAAAGAGCAGGGGTATTCCATATAAGGAAGAAAAAGCGCAATTTCCCCAGAGTTATTGAGAGGCCTGAAGGACTCCAGATTTTGTTATAAACCTACATATTTGATATTCTAGGTATACCTTTATAAGGCTACCTTTATACCGGTAGGATAGGGGGGCCACAGGAAGGAAACAAGGTCAGAAGGGGGCCACGGTAGGAAAAAGGTTGAGAAACACTGCTCTAAACCATTAGCTAACATCAAAATCAACGGTAAAACATCAGACATGATAAGTATTGGCAGAGGAACAAGACAAGGTTGCCCTCTCTCGCCAATCCTATTTGCTATAGCCTTAGAACCACTAGCAGTCGCCATCAGAGAAAAACAATCAGTAAAAGGAATCTGTATAAATATATCCACATTTAAAATAAGTATATTTGCAGCTGACATGTTGCTTTACTTAACAGATCCTTTGGCGTCACTTCAACACCTACAACCAATTCTAATATGATCATCAAGTATTTACAATTCCCCTGTAGCTGTCACCAAATTACAAACCTTCAAGATTATAAACAGATGGTATTTGACTTGTAAAAAACTCTCACAAATTTATTCTTCACTATCTATACAATGCTGGAAAGGCTGTGTTGAGATAGGAAGTTTCTCTCACTGCTGGTAGGAATGCCAACATGTCATTAAATACTGGAAGAAAGTTTTTAAATCAATTATATTACTAAATATTCAATTTCCCTAAAACTGGAATTGGTTTTCTTAGACCAGTGGAACGAACTTTACACCCCCCAAATAAGAAAAGACCTCATAGCAAGTTTATTAATTGCTGCAAAAAATGCTATTGCAACTCAATGGAAATCAAAAAATGTACCAACAATTCTTGATTGTCATACAAAGGTTTGGGATCACTTTGTTATGGAAAAGCTAAATGACAAAATATACCAAGCCGAGTGCTTTCCTAAATGTACTGACTGTCAAGAAAATTGGTTTCTGTTCTTCGAATATCTGGAAAATAATAACATTTGGTCTAATTCATTGATACAAAAATCTATATTTGAATTGTTATAATTGTTACAATGAATATTTTACAGGATAAGTTGCCATCTTTGTCACATGTAGTTTTCCTCTGCGCATAGTAATTATTATTTGTGACTTATTACTTGTCTCTTTTTACTTATTTCTTGTTTCTCTTTTTTTAATACTTATTACTCATTACTTGTTATTTGTTAAATGTATCTTGTTACTTGTTATCTGTTCATTATCAATTAAAAAAAAACACTAACCAACTTTTTTGTAGTGTAAGCTTTCGAGAACCACAGCTCTCTTCATAAGCGTAAAAACCCAGCATAAAACATTTTGCAACCTAAAATAATTGTAATTTAAAAGTCCTCAGGCTAAAACTAGACCGCAAAATATAATTCAAAAAGGTCACCTCCCTAATTGAAAGCCAGGGTAAAAAGAAACGTTTTGACATGCTGCAAGTTCCTGTGTGAAATCTGAATGCCAGGTGCAGGGACTGTCTGAGACTGCAGCATGCAGGAAGAAGAGACTTGCGCCTCCACCATCCACAAGATCTTTGAAAGTGGGCTGGAGTGTCGCTGAAATAAAGTACATCTTAAGTTGTTAAGGCAGTGGATTGATGACTTTTAAACAATTGACGCCTGATTACAGTAAGAGGAATAAGGAATCAACCTTGTTTGGAAATGCTGCATAGTTTATTTTTCTCTACTTCTGGATAAACTCTGCGCATCGTTTGCTTGAATTATTGAGTGAAACCATTATCAGGTTTGTGCAAGAGAAGCAGGTGCTAGCTGAAGAACTATCTCTGCGTTATTCCTTTTGATCAATACTTCCCGATCGATTGCATGGTCTGTTTGAAATCTGCTGATTTTGTTTTTGCTTCCAACTGAGGCAAATACAGAGGGGGATTTCTCAAGAGGAATTCAGCTCTAAGCAATATTTCTTGAGCTCCGATCCCAAAAGGTTTCTTTCCTGTCAGCCTCTCCATCTTTGCAGTTTTGTGAGATTTGTTTGCCTTATTTACATCTTTTTATTGTATCATTTTTTTTCACTGCTGCAGTTCTGAATGGGGGAAGTGAATGCTTTCTCCACTCTCAGATAGCAAACTCAAAGAGGGTGGCCGGCCAAAATCAAAAGAGGTAGATTTGCTGAGGTCTGAAACCTCCATTACTTGACCATCTATCTCCCATATATGAGCGACCATGCGTGGTTAAGCTGCACCTCCACCTCCATCAGATGCTATATGGTTTCTTATATGGTGAGCAAGTGTTTTATTAGACAGCTGTGTCAAATGATTGTGATTTTATCTCTATATATTTATCTACTGTTGTGACCCACCCTGATCCCGCTTGCAGGGAGGGTGGGATATTATTATTATTATTATTATTATTATTATTATTATTATTATTGATGATGATGATGATGATGATGATGATGATGATTTTTCCTTTCATGGTTTTTGCTTAGCTCTGCCTGTCCAGATAGGTTCCAAAGAAGCAAAATTAGTGGCTATACAGTTGGATGGTGGTGGGGCAGGGAACATTCAAAAATTAATATTTAGCCTAGAGGATTAGCTTCCAAACCGCAAAGCCGCCTCATTGAAGAGCTGTAGCGAGAGGCCAGGAGGGGTTAAGCATCTTCACGGATAAGAGCTGCCTCAGATCCATGTTTCAGGCTGCTGAGAGTTCAGGCTTCTGGCTTACCCTCCATCTCTCTGGCAACAAGCTCACTAGATTTTATGGCTGCCCCTGGAATGCCTCTTCCATTGCCTGGTTCTTCTGTGTTTCACATACATGCGTATTTATGAAGCCAGCAAAGCTATCTTTTGCGTCAGTCTGTCACATTTTTATCTCACCTGCCTCCAAGAAGCTCACTGCAGCATGCAAGGTAGGTTAGACACTCAAGGTAGGTTAGGATATGCAAGGTAGGTTAGACTGTACGAATGTGGTCTTCAAGTGCGCTTCATGGCTGACAGCTCTTTTCTAGGCAGAGTTATGTGTTTCTAAGACCATAGATTTCAGAGGACTTGGAAGGGTGTAACACTGCTCCGTGAATGTGGATTTGAACCTGGGTTTTCCAAACCCCACCTCGATACAGTAACTGCTGTACCACAAAGCCAGAACAACAGAACGTGGGAGCTGAAATCAAGGGCAACTCTAGAAAACTAATTTGGGGGAGCAAAGAAGTAGCAATGACCAAAGACACTCCATTATAGCTCTTTTGTTTCCATGTGTAGCCATTGTGAATAGCTTTGGTCTGTTAGTATTATTGATGAGTCATTTATTTCTTTTATGCCTTTTAATGCAATTTATATGATGTGTATGTGTGCATACAGACACACTATTTATTTATTGAGGCATGCAAAACATTGCAGATGTATACATTTTATGGGAAGAATTCAGCGTGAGGAATCAGAAAATTGTAGAGAAATTAAGCTTCCTGGATTTCATTCTCCCAAGGGAGAAACAGGATCAAAGTGGGGATAATCCGACTGAACTGGCATGCTCATAAAATTCATTTACATCCCCAGTGAAAATATAAGCAGGAATTTTGTGGCACCTTAAAGACTAATAAGATTTTATTCCAGCAAAAACTTTTGTAGACCTCAGCCATTTCAAAAGGTGCACATATTGTGTCTTCACTAAGGAGGCGATTATATATGAGGTTCTAAAGAAAAAACATGCGGGAAATGCAGGGTGAGACATAGTTGTGTGAAATTCAAATGCAGTGAAGGAAAATACCAACACCAGTCCCAACAAGAGCCTTCACTGGCAGCCTCCCTAGTTCTGCTAAGCTGGTTAAGGCCTGTATTAGCTAAGGAGTCCCAGAAGACACCATTAAGGGAGAAAGGGTTTTGATGCACAAATGACACGCATCCTTTATCTAAGGGAGGAAATGCAATTTATGTACATATGTGCTGTCAAGTTGCAACCATCTCACGGCAACCCTAGTATGGGGCTTTCAAGGCAAGTGGGGAGCAGGGGTGGTTTGCCACTGCCTTCCTCTGCAGGGCAATCCCAGCCTTCCTTGAGGTTTTCCCATCCACGTGGTGACAAGACTTGACCCTGCTTAGTTTCCTTGGTTGAGCTCTGCCATGTCACTTCCCTGCCAATCCACCTTAACAATATTTTATTTGAAAACTGGGGGGGAAAGGGATAGGGTTGCCAGATGGGGTCCAGAAAAATGCCAGACTCTGGAGAGCAGTGGGTGCCCCAGCACTCACCTTGTGCACGGTCCTGGCCCCGGAGCGATGACGTCACTGCCAGAGTGATGTCATCATGCCACCTCCCCCCACTTCTGGAAAAAACACCACGTATACGGGCTCATGTCTCAACTGGTTATTTTTAAGTACTCAAACTAATAAAGTGTGTTATCAAACACATCAACATGTTACTTTGAACTCATATATTCATTATTCCACATAAAACAAGTAATTGGAATAGTGCAGTCTCTTCTATACTGGTATATATGTTAATTAACACTCCCTAGTACTTTCAAAGTTATTCACAACACAATGTGTCTCAAGTTATCCGAAATCCTTCATTGTCCAAATAAAGTACTGGTGCTTTTTGTATACGAAGCCCGCTTGGTATTCTGTTAGCCTTAAGATAATCAGTTAAAGAAATTGCATGTAGATTCAATCTCATCTTTTTCTTTTTCAGAAAGGCTAACTGATTCAGATCTGTTGCTGAGTTGTCATTATTTCCCCCCATCAGTTGGCTTCAAAGGAGTCTGCCCTGTTAGTTTGTAGCAGCCAAACAGCTAGACCATCCAATTCCAATGCAGTATGAGCCTTCGATAACCACAACTCCTTTGAAGCCAACTGATCCACACACACTTCGATAACTTCAACTCCTTTGAAGCCAACTGATCCACACACTAAAAGGAGATGTTTACATATACTAGCAAAGGAATGTTTTGGTTGCACCCTCCCCCTCCCCCCCAATTGCCTCTTCTCTCTCCTCCCCTTCTCCTCCCTCCTCTTCTATATTTGACCAGTCTCTGTATCATGCATCTGATGAAGAGAACTCGATTCTCGAAAGCTTATGCTACAATAAAATTGGTTAGTCTTAAAGGTGCTACTGGACTCTTTTTGATTTTGCTACCACAGACTAACACGGCTAACTCCTCTGCATCTATCAGGCATGATTAGGCATGACTCCAGCCTACAGGCTGGAAGTGAGCAGAGTTTCATGCCTGGATCTAAAAAGCAATGTATGGCCATGGCTATTCCTAGGCCAGGTAGGGCTAATGTCATCCTATAGTTGGGTTGCCATTTTCTTATTTTCAAAATTCTGGCAACTAGGTGGAGCCGTAAAGTGGGGAGCAGGAGCGAGTGCAGGAGCCGACTTAATAGTTTAAGCTTTTTGCTTTTTCCTCAGGGTGGTGCTGTCAAATACAGTGGCCTGTTTGTGCATAGATTTTAGCGTGGGGCGTACATGGCAGCAGATGCCAAGTCATCACGTTGCCGCGCCATCACCTCCCGTCTCTTTCTCAGCTCAACAGAATCTTGGGAGGAGGAGCATCTACAGGGAAAGAACGTGCACGCCCCCTGAAGTCTTTCAGGCAGCATAAAACGACTCAGCGATGAGGCACCTGATGTACAGGCATGCACGGCACAGTTCAGCCATGCTGGTCACTCAGTGAGAATGCTGAACTCCCCCCCCCCCCCCCAATTCTGGTGGAACAAGCAGCAGACTACTCCGAAAATCGTTGTCCCTGTTTCTTGGCAACCCTTGCCTGAGACTCAGGCTCAGATTTCTTTCAGCATTGCAGAGGATGGAAATACAATCAGATTTCCCATCCCTGCTGTTTTAACTCACAACTTTACATTTTTATTTAAAAGATTTTTTACCTCACCTTTCTGCCTTCACAGGGCCTCCAAGGCGACTAATAAATATAAAATATACAGAGTAAAATATCATCTTAAAAACCATTAAAGCCAAAACATAAATGCATCATTAAAACCATTTTAAACCAAACTTTAAAATAAATACCAAAGATAAAAACAACAGTTAAAACATTGGGGAGAGAGGCAGGATCATTGAGGGAATGCCGGTCCTTCAGGTATGCTGGTCTCAAGCCGTAAAGGGTGTTAAATATCAGCACCAACACTTTGAATTGTGCCAGGAAACAGATGGGTAGCCAGTGTAGATGGGCTAAAACGGGAGTGATATGGTCCCTAAGACCCTCCAGTCAACACCCAGGCTGCAGCATTCTGCACCAGTTGAAGTTTCCAAACACTTCTCAAGGGCAGCCCCACATACAGCGCAGTGCAGTGCTCTAATCTAGATGTAACCAGGGCATGTACCACAAGGAGGGCCGTAGGAAAAGCCCAAGAAAGGCTGCAGCTGACTATCCAGATGAAGCTGGTAGAAGGCACACCTGGCCACAGCTGCCACCTAGCTTATCCAGCAACAGGCCTGGATCCAAGAGCATTCCCCAAACTACAGATCTGTTCCTCCAAGGTGGGTGCAACCTCATCCAGAACGATTAAGAGCATAAAATCCCAGGTCACACTTTCAGCCTACCGGTAGCACTTCTGGCTAGTTGGGATTTTGCTTCTCCCTTGTATGAATCTTTTTTAAAATGTTATTTTGTGTTTCTTTGTACTGATTTTCTCCTCTGGAAAATGTTTCAAACATTATTTGTATGTCAATAGATGTACATTATGCATGTATTATGTGTATAAACGATGTACATTGTATGTATAAGTGCCATATAAATTGCTTGTAACAAGCATCCAGCTTGTGTACACAATATGAGCAAATCTATAAAGCCAACAGCAAAATGCAGATAAATGAAACATATCGACAAAAATATAAATGGATAGGAAAAAAAATGAAACGGGGACCGATTACACACCCATAATTGCAGATTCCCTAGTGTGCATTTCTGCTGAATAGCTTTGTGCCTCCCCTTATGCATCTCCCTCCCTAGCTGTCTATATTGGATTTCCCTCCAATAAAGCTACCTGGAAGATCTGATCAGGCAGAACATCTGCATTGGGGGTAAAAATATTCCCCCTTTGACGTCTTCAATAAAATGTCTTTGTGCGCTGCAACAGGTGAACTGACGTCAGAGGAGAGAAAAGGTTTTGTTCCCCTGTAATCATTATTTTTAATGTGCCGTCAAGAGACAGAGAGAAGTTTTTTAAGGAGAGAGGGGGGGGGAATATATAGTCTACTAAATCTAAGTTAAGAAGCTTGTTAAATTTTTAAACAGTTACATAAAACCATCAGAGTCTGTCAGCGTGGAAATGCAAGTTTGTACAGAAAAAAATGAAGACAGCCAGATTGCTGGCGGAGGGTGGGAGAAGCTGCAACGGAATCATAAAAGTCATTTCCCTCCCTGAGGCAGATAGTGAAATGGGGCTTCGTTTCACAGGGAAGGCGAACACCCTCTCTGGCTTTCTTTCTCATTTTCCCCTGTCTTGGATGACCATGTCCTACAAGCATCTTCAGGTTAGAGCTCCTCCTCCACCCTGCACCTTGCGTTCTGTCACTCAAGTTCTACACCATTGGGAAGCACAGCCGCAGCCTCACAGGGACGGCCATGCTGTGTCGAGGCTATACTACTTTGCACTGGGAGGTGGGAGAGAGCCCATGTGACAGAATCCCCCCCCACACACACACACACTGAAATTTGCCTTCACCTGAGAAACTAGTTGCCCAGGGAAATGGTTCTGGCCTGCCCTTCTGCCCGGCCTGCTGTTTTTTTGTTTACTCTAAATTCTTTTGGTGGCAGAACATTCAGACATATTAGTGGGCTCAGCCAGGACCTGGGTTTTTCACAGTCAGATGTGTAAGCCAGAGATTTTAGGCCAGCAATTTTTCAAACTTTCCACCCTTTCCAGATTGATTAATTTCTGTGCTGAAGAAGCCCCGTGTATTGCAAAGGATTGCAAGTCTGTTCTAGGGTGTACAGTCAGTTCTTGAGAGCATGGGTGCCAGGCCTTGTGGGGGGGACACACCATGGTTTGCTGTGAACGGAGAATGTACTGTGACATGCGCCCAAGACTCCTCGCGGGATTCCTCTGCACCTGCTCAGCTGCAGCATCAGGGAATCCCAGCGTGGCCTTGTGATGATGTCACTGCTGCCTGCCACGGGCCTCTCCGCTCTGAGGGCCGGTCAGGGATAGAGGTGTGGCTGAATTTCTCAGGGCCAGCCTCATCCTCTCTTCTGTGTGCAGCTGTGAAACCACAGTCTGTGGTTTATCTCAAAGTCACCCCATCTCCACTCCAAGCTACCCTAGCAAGGGCCAGCAAAGCGGGGAGCCTTCAGGAACCAGTTTGGGCAGAGAACATTGTTGCCTGTGGTGGCCAGATGTCCTGCATACAATTCTTCCGATTTGAATCTTGGGCTGAAGAATAGGCATTAATATGCCCTGAAAGTCCCTTTGGAACGCTATAAGCTGCACTATGGAGAATCATTTTCAGCCCACAGCTTTACGCTGGGCGTCTCCATGGATACCTTTCCACACATAGCAGGGCTCACATTTGATGGAGGTGGGCATTAAGAGGAGAGCAGCATCCTTTGGATTTCTGATTCCCATGCCCCTGACTGGCACACTACACAAATCTTCCTTGTCTCTGATTGATGGCTATTTGGGAACTCTCAAGGTGGACTGAACTGCAAGGAGAGAGGGCAGTTCTTAGCAACCTTTTTTCTTCTTACAACTGCTTCTATTTTGCCATAATTATCAGAGCTGGGGAAACCCTGCCTTAAGGAAGCAAAAGGGGTTAACTTCCTTGTCTGTCCCATTTTTATCCCACCTTTCGCCCCGAGGCACTTAGAGCAGTGTTCTTTTCTGCTTTATTTTGTCTTTACAACAACACTGTAAGGTAGGTTCGGCTGATAGAGACACTGACTTGCCCAAGGGCACCCGATCCTCACCTGACACTCTAACCACTATGCATCACTGTCTCTGTAACAGTGCAATCCTAAGCAGAGTTACACCTTTCTAAATCCATTGAAGTCAATTGGAAGGATTTAACTCTGTTTAGGATTACACTGGAAGCCTTTGAAAATCTGTCCTCCTTATGAAAGTTAGAGAGAAAAGCTCTTCCTGTAGAAGAAAGGGTGTGTGTATGTACAAATAATTTAAATAAAGGATAAGAACAGTTTCACATGGTCCCAGTTTTTATCCCACTTTCATACCAAGTTCGCAAGTCCAGACCGTATGTCACGCACAGGGCTGGGCACTGCAGGCAGGAGGCTCACTGGTACTGCAGGGCTGAACACAACAGACAGGAGGTCAGTAGTCCAGAAGGCAGCAAACCAGGGTCAAGAAGTCAGGCCAAGTGTCAGGACCAATATGCCAGTCAGAGGGAGAAGCAGGCAGAAGGGTAGTCAGAAGGCAGGCCAGGGTCAAAGTCCAATCAAGCAGTAGAGCAGGGCGCAAGGCAAGGCAAGGCAAGGCAAGGCAAGGCAAGGCAAGGCAAGGCAAGGCAAGGCAAGGCAAGGCAAGGCAAGGCAAGGCAAGGCAAGGCAAGGCAAGGCAAGGCAAGGCAAGGCAAGGCAAGGCAAGGCAAGGCAAGGCAAGGCGTAGGGCTCTGGTAGCAGGGAGTGGTGAGCTGAGTTGCTTCCATGCTTGGTTTCCTCGGCGTCTTCCTTTTATGCTGTCCTAATGAGGAACAGCTGTTGCCTCTCTAACAGCTCCACTTGGTGCTGTGCCTGTAAACGGCCACTCCTTCGCCTCTCCAGCAGAGCTGTCTTATCTCTTAAGTTTCCTCCTTTCAGCTGGCCCCAGGTGCTCGGGTTTCGCTTTTGCCCTGGGGGAGTCTTTGTCTCTTACAGCCTCTGTGGAGGTTTCTGGCTGTTCTTGCTGAATTCCCTCTGGAGCAGCAGCAGTGGTTTCTGGCTGCTCTTCCTCTCCAGTAGCTTCTGCAGGGGCTTCTGGCTCTAGAGAAGATCCTGCTGGCCCTTCCTGCTCATCTTCTGAGGAGGACTCTGAGGCAATAGGTAAGGTGGCCAGTCGAGGCTGGGGCTGACTCATGACACCATAATCCATGGTTCGTTTCCCTTTGCACTTGGATTGCCAAGTCCCCTTACCCTCTTGGCAAGGGGGGGTGGGGGTGGAGACAGATTCCAGTGCTGACGTGATGACATCACTTCCAAGAGTACGTTATTGCCCAGGTTGCAGGCGTGTTCCTGCGCTTTGCATCAGACCAATTCTTGGGCCCATTTAGGGCCCAAATCGGCCCAGTGTGAAGCCTGGGAACACTCTCATGGCCTGCGTGAGCACTCCTGGAAGTGACGTTGTTCTGCTGCACCAGGAGTGCACCCCAGGAGGCCCATTCCCACACCTTTTCCCCTGCCGGCCAGGTAAGTGATGGCAAGGGGCAGAGGCTGGGAGCAGGTGTCCCCCACCCCCACCAGGGGACCAGCAACCCTACTTTCACACACAGGCATTATAGCAGTGGTTTTCAGACACTATCTAACTCTTTCTTGGTGGCGTTTATTTAATAAATACACTTGTAGACTGTCTTTCCTACATTGAAGGCACTGTACAAGAATCATTGACGTAAAATCAAAGATCAAAAGCATTTTAAAAATATATCTCCCCAATATAAATTAGAACAGAAACAAAATTCAGTTTAAAACTAACGTTGACACATTGACAAGGGCAGACTTGTCCATTAAATGGCCCTGGGAGCAAGCCAAGCCAGATGGCTCCACAGGTGTTCCAAGCCAGCGCTTCCGTTCAGACCTGGCCGACAGTGATAACAACCAACCCAAAGCCTCTTTCAGGGCTGAGCAGGAACTTGAGCCCACGTGTCCCCAGCCCCTTTCTACCTACTACGGCGCACGGACTTCTTTTGCATTTGTATTGGAGGACTGGAAAAGCTGAAGACCGCAGCAGTACAGCGTGGCGAGAATTTTTGCAGGACCCGACCCTTTTGGATCCCACTCGCCTCTAGGGTTCGTTGCTCAGGGTTGCCCCTCACCAAGGCATGTATGAATGCAGGCTAACCTTGCTTTCCCTAGCGCTAGTCTGAATCTCAGCTGCAAACAGTACCCTTTGCACAGAGAAGATCTTAACCAAGACTGAAAAGTTTATTTTATTTTATTTTTTTAATAGCTTTTTATTAGTTTTCTCATATAGGAATAGGGGAGGACAAGAGAAAAAGGAGGGAGGGAATATCAAATATATATCATAGAGTCTGCTCGAGTTAGAATTCTACTTATCTATGTCCTTTCAACATAACAGTTCATCAAACATTTAACTGTGATTATTGATAATACATTACAGTAGTGTCTTCATATAGTTACTACATTCAAGTCAGTATACTTATTTTTTATCCATTCATAAAATGGTGTCCATGAGGCTGCAAAATCTTCTTCTATTTGTCCTTTCATTAATGAAGTTAGTTTGTCCATTTCTGCATTTTCCATTATCTTCACTATCAATTCTTCTCGGGGTATTATTGCTCTTTTCCAGAAGGATGCCAATAGAGTTCTTGCTGCTGTTACTCCATGGATTATAAAATATTTCTGATCTCTTCCAATTTCTTCTGGTACACAATTTAACAAAAATATCTCAGGTTTAAAAGGGATTGTACATTGTAAAATTTATTGTAACAGGTATGCACCATTATCCAGAATTTGTGGACTTCTTTACATATCCACCACATATGATAAAATGTTCCTGTGTGTTTCACACATTTCCAACACTTGTTTGACATATTTTTATACATTTTAGCTAGCCTATCTGGTGTCAAGTACCATCTATAAAACATCTTACACAGATTTTCTTTGAAAGCAACTGATTTAGCTATTTTAATATTAACTTTCCATATCTTATTCCATTGCATCAAATCCAAATTATATCCTAAGTTTTGTGACCATTTCGTTTTATAGAACATAAAATGAAACGTTTATTTTAGAAGCAGAGAAGAAAGATACAAAGTAGCAAGACAAGGCTCTGGTCTCGGGCCTGTCTGCCCTTGAGTGTTACAATGCTAGCAAGATAGATAAAGACACACAAGTAGTAATACAAAATACAGTTAAACTGCAATGTCCCTTCCCCCACTTGTATTATTACTTGTGTGTCTTTATCTGTCTTGCTCGCATTGTAACACTCAAGGGCAGACAGGCCCGGTACCGGAGCCTTGTCTTGCTACTTTGTATCTTTCTTCTCTGCTTCTAAAATAAACTTTTCAGTCTTGGTTAAGATCTTCTCTGTGCAAAGGGTACTGTTTGCAGCTGAGATTCAGACTAGCGCTAGGGAAAGCAAGGTTAGCCTGCATTCATACATGCCTTGGTGAGGGGCAACCGAATGGGATCCGAAAGGGTCAGGTCCTGCGAAAATTCTCACCACATACAGCAGTGTCTGCCATCCAGGTTTTGATCTGACCTGGACTTGCATAGCTTTGGCAAGGTTTCTGCAGCAAGTGTCCACCAACCATACTCTGGGATTCAATGCAGCAGCCAGGCAGTCTGTATTCTACATGAAGAACAGTTCAATTTTGTGGTTGGTATGCCAATTGTGGCAGCTTTCTGGTTCCCTGGTTTTGTATTCTGTATTCTGTAGCCTGTATAATTTTTCCTAGTTTGTTCTATCTATTGCCTGTTGTGGAGAGGGATTGTACCAGAGAGCAAAGCCCCTGAAGTGTTACTGACGCTACATTTTTAGGTCTGGTCTTAAAGAGAATGAAACGTATGATGCAGAAATCTTTTCTCAGCACCCCTTTTGTATTCCTGCATGGTTGATCGGGAACAAAGGGAGGGGAGGCCCAATTGCAGCGAGTTCTGAACTTCAGCCGCAGGGTCTTGTTATAGATGCCGCTTATGAGACGTCAGTGAGCTCCCCTGCCACGCAAGCTCTTTGCTCTTCCTGTCTTTGTGCCTATCCCCCTTTCCTACCCAGTCCCTGCAGAAGCTGTGGCAGCCAGTCCTTTGATGTGGAGGTATGACGCACGCTCCATTTGCTCATCGTTGCTCTGGTGGTGCTCTAAGCCGGAGCGCGTTTCAGGCTGGGTGACTTGGGAGTGAAGCAAATAAATCTGCAAGCGAGCAGGATCAGAATTCAGCAGATTTATTATTAGGAAGGACCTTCCAGACTGCAGTGACCCCTTGCTCCACTTGTTCTTGAACTTGCATTCTGATGGATTTACGCCCCCCCCCGCCTCCCCAGATCAATGCGAACACTTACCATCCACTCCCCTTTAATCTCGTTCTTTAGCCTGGTTCAAAGGCACTGTGACTGATTAATCTCTAACTTCTGATAGCTGAGAGTCCAACTAAAGGTTACTGCTGGAAAAAGCATGCAGCAAATTCCTTCTTAAAATGAAAAGCAGCCATGAGAGGCAACAGTCAGGAGCAGAGGCTAGGGTTGCCAGCCGCCAGGTGGGGGCTGGAGATCTGGAATCACAACTGATCTCCAGACTACAGTGATCAGTTTCCCTGCAGGAAATGTTGGCTTCAGAGAGTAGACTCTAGGGCATCTTCTTCCTGCTGAAGCCCCTCTCCTCCCTAGATTCCACCCTCCACAGGCTCTGCCTCCACATCTCCAGGAATTTCCCAACCCAGAGTTGGCAGCCCTAGAGGAAGGGCAGGGACTGCTGGGCTTTCCCCTCTTTGGCCAGTTTTCTGCTCCAAGTTCTCTCCTCAACTGCTTTTCTGTCATGAAAGGATACATGTAGCCACTTTTTCCTCCCGTAGGTAAAAAAGAAATTGGGATAGGTGGGTGAGTGTAGAAATGCTTGGAGGGGTAGTTCTAAATAGCCCCTTTCCCCTGCCATTCTCCCACTGTACTACAGTCTCCCATCTTTGCTTTAATTGAAAGCGAATCGAGACATTCCTAGAAACACTCCCTTCAGTTGTGAGCCACAACTCATCTCCTATGGGCCTTCCTTGGCCTTTTTCTGCGTTAAAGGCGGAGGCACACTTCATTTGTATACCCCAAAAGCTTTGCTTTCAGAAAGTGCAAACAAAAGCACCTGCTTAAGTATCTAGTCCCTTTTGCTTCTGTAAGAGCCAGTCATCTCTAACCCTCCCCCCCACCCTACCTTAATTTACTGCTAAAGCCACAGTATTTAAAAGTGAAAAGGGCTCTTTCCTCTGTGCAGGTGGGTTTTATTTTTTATTGTTTACAAAGATATGCCTGGAGCTGCTTGAGGGAAGGAAAGCAGATGTGGAAGTATCTTCCATGCAGGAAAGTGACCGGTGATTCAGCCCGTATAGATCTTGCCTCAGCCTGCGCTCAGAGGCCGTCTGTTCCCGAATTTCAAGTGTGTAGGAGCCCAGAGGAGTCCATTGTTCATTAGGGCAGGAGATGTGTAGCGTGACCCCTCCCTTTTCTCTCTCTTTCCCCCTCCTCTTCTGTATCTGCCCAGTTTTGATCAGGCATCTGATGAAGAGAACTTGATTCTCGAAAGCTTATGCTATAATAAAATTGGTTAGTCTTAAAGGTGCTACTGGACTCTTTTTGATTGTGTTCTCTAAGGTTCCTTTCTTTGCATACTTCAGGATTCAGCTCTGGTGCTGAAAACAAACACCTGGTTTAACCGTCGACGAGGTTTGCCAGTCCAATGCACTCTCTACAATATCAGACTGGTTGTAAGCTGAAGCCTTCTGTTTTATGAGTCCATAAACCATGGCCATCTTGCACAACTTCCATTGATAGAAATGAGACTGGTGCAGATGAACTTCCTGGTGACTTGTACCACCAAGTTAATTTGCATCCTTGCATATTTGAAGTTGTACCCTAGGCCAGCCCTTCTCAGCTGGCCCCTAGGAAGTGTCTTGTTATTAAATCCATGCTTTCCCAGAAATGTCACAGCACACCAAACATGACAGTTGGGCCATGTTTTGCTGTCAAATGAGAGCCCAGGGATAATAACAGCCTGGCATCAGGAAGGAAATGCTTTTCTTAAGGCACTTCCTCCACCAATGACTGTTTTCATCTATTTATAGTCATGCAGGTATTCCTAGAATATCCAATATTAGCTCCTCTCTGTCTGTTTTGTAATGGCCAGGAGTGGAAGCAGAACCCCCCGGACTGGCCTTGTTCCAGGCTTGTGTGACTAAGCTTGCTGGGGGAAAGCCTTTAAACCCTAAAAAACACCAAAAGATGATAAACTACTTTGGGCAGGAAGGCAGGGTACAGATGAAGTCAATAAAGCCCAAACAGCCTCATGATGCAGCTGTGATGCCACCGAAGAGACGGTCCAGGGTTTCATTTAAGGGCATATCTTTGCAGCAAGAGGCAGCATCAGCTCTGCTGAAGGCCAAGCCAGGTGATGGCGCATCTTCTGAAGTTAGCAGTGAAAGAGAACAGCGCAGAGCTTGGAAATAAACCTGTGAGAGCCAGAATTGATAACCCAAGCCCCTCCTCCTTTGTTGTACCTGGTCCTCCTGCTGTAGGGTATCCAACCCTAAGGGCAAGTAGGGTTGAGGTAGTTGGGGGTTGCCAGCTGAGGTCTTGGGGAAGAGTAGGATAAAATTGGAATGTTCCCACACCCACACACCCCTTCCTGTCGTATGAACAAATATGAACATGAGCACAGAACAGCTGCTGCATTTCTCAGCCTCCCCCCTCATCAGTTTGGCAGACTATTTTCTAGGTCCAGTTTAGTTTCTGTGGGAGTCCAGTCGATAATTCCTGGGTTTTTTTTTAATAACAAACACAAAATGTCATCATTCCAAAAGCATTTGGAATAAATCATTCCATTTGCTCCAACTGTTTTCTCCAATTTTTCCTAGTTACGGTTGCCACTTTTTTTACTAGCTGCTTTTGTGCCGTTTGGTCTTCAACCAGTCACAGCTTATCATAGATCAAGTTTTTAAGCAGAGGCCAAATGGCCATCTGACAGCAATGCTGATTCTGTGGACTTAGGCAGATCATGTGAGGGAGGGAAGGAAGGGTTACATCAGTGCTGAGTTCTCATGGGTTCCTTCTTACTCACCCAGGATAATGCCGCTCACCACTTTGGAGTGAGGAAGCAATTTTCCCCAGACCAGTTTGGCCAGGGATCCTGGAGGTGTTTTGCCATATTCTGGGTATGCAGTAAGGGTCACTGTGTGTGTATGTGTAGGGGGGGAGGTAACTGTGAATGTCCTGAATTGTGCAAGGGGGTTGGACTAGATGACCCTAGAGGTACCTTCCAACCCTATGATTCTATGATTAGAGATAAAAACGTACTTTTGAGGTCATCTAGTCCAACCCCCCTGCTCAGTACATTAACAGGACACTCCCAACAGACAGCCAGAGCCATAAAGTGTTAGAGATAGAAGGAACCTGGATTTTACATGCTGGGAAGCTTCATCGGCTGTTCTTTGCTCATCAGACTCTTGTTAAAAGTACAAAAGCCAACCGTGCCAGATTTTCCAGCCAGCTGGCAGCTCATTTCCAAACTGGTGACCAACAACATCTATCTGTATAGAGCCCCTTGGGAAACTTAGCAAGACCTGGGGAGGGAAGGAGTTTCAGTACTGTTTTAAAATGGAATAATTAAAATTTAAAATACTTAAATGTTTAAAGATTAAATATATGATGAAATATTAAACATTTTCTTCCGATTGTTCATCTGGATCCAACTCTCCAGAGGCTACAGATCCGTCTCTGAATATCTTATTTATTTATAGCTTTAATTTATAATTATTATTGAATACTATTGGCTCTGATGCAGTGCACAGCTCACTGATCTAGACTTGTTGGCCCTGATCCAGTTGTGGGTGTCGGTGAGAGCTAAAGCGATGCATAAGGATCCCTCTTGAAAAGGGGCAATCATGTCAGTCAGTGGAGAGAGAAGGGACTAAACCCTGCCCTCTTCTCTTGAATGGCTGGACCATGAATATGTCGATCTGGGGCCAAATGCACACTTTCAAGCACAGGCTTCCACCTCCTGTCCCTGGCATCTTTGGTCAGAATTCCAGCCACATTGGTCTGTTGCATCAAAAATAAACTGGAGTCTTGGGGCATCTGAAAGACTAGCAAGAATCTTGCTGCAAGGTTGCTGTTTATCTCTGGTCCGAGGATCCCTCTGGGTGCAGGTGCGGAGAAAGACCTTGGCGCACAGCCCCGAGGGTTGTTGCCCATCACTGATCTGAGAGCTGACCCTCCTGAGTCGGAGGGACTCATAGTCTAGCGTGCCATAGTCCCTATATTGGCGCAATGGCTCCTTTTTAAAAAGAGGCCTCAAGAGTGAGTGTTGGCAGCTGGAGCAGGGAGAGAAACGGGGCCAATAGCACTGCTTCCTCACAAACCTACTAAGCCACCATGATCGTCTTCCGTGGCCCAGCTTTGAGCCCCCCTGGAGTCTGAGATTAGGTGGGTGGTAACCCTGGGGAGGGCCTTCTCAGTCGTGGCACCAAAACTTGGAACTCTTCCCCTAGAGAGACTTGCCTGTCCCCCTCTGTTGCCATCTTCCTCGAGCAGGTGAAGGCTTTCTTGTTTCCTTTGGTGTTTCTTCAGTGATGCCTCCTCCTTGCCCAACACTTTGTTGTTTTTATGTTTTGGAATGTATTTTAGCAGTGATTTTAATTGGTTTAATGTTGTGGGATTTTTTGGTATTAATGGTTTTTAAGGAGTGTTTTTATTAAATATGTTTTTAATATGTAAGCCACCTTGGTGGCCCTGATGAGGGCTGAAAAATGCTGTTTACGTTTTGTAAATAAAATAAGTGTGTAAGTGAATGAATAAATAAAATATGTTCACTCTAGGGATATGTATGGCCCCAAGGAGGATCTAGGCTTTTAGCTGACCTGGTGTATCTGGTTAAATTTTTAATGGACTAATCTCTGTGGTGTTCGCCAATCAGGTCAATTTCCATCAGGGGAATAAGTTTCAGGAACATCTGTTTATCTTCTGAGGCAATTTTGGCTCTGGAATATTAAAGTAATGGAATAAAGATGTAAATATTAAAGATGGCCCTTCTAAATTTGAGCTTGTTTATTAAATTATAAAGTAGCCTTTGCGTCTTGTGGTACCTCTGACAAAGCACCTCCACTGAAGCTTTTGCAACATGCAAATACATTTAAATCTCACTGATTAGTTGATGGAAAGCCAAACGATAAATCAAGTCTGTAATCTTGTGTTGAAAGTCCTAATGTTTAGTCATTTCACTGTGATGAAAGTATTCGCTGGTTCATGCCTGCTCTTGATTTCTTTGCCCTTTATTCTATACCCTCAATTGGCAGGTGAATGTGTAAGTGGATTCCATTGGAAAACATTACATCTGGGGACTTCTGAGCAGATTTCTTGTCATTAGAGTAGTAATGGCCAGTTCAGATATGTGCATCTCCATTTCCTCAAGTGATAAATATGTCTGTATAAGCAAGCCCTTTACATTTAATTTCAATTGCAGCTTACCCATGAATGGGAATGTATTAGAAAAGCTTCACCTCTGGAATTTCTCCCCTGCTCTGAAGCTGTTTTAGAATACAGGAACTCTGTTAAAAAGGTGGTATGAAAATCAGTATCTAAATGATTTGAATCAGGAATTCATCCAGATCCAAATTTCTCCACAGCTCCTGAAAGAATTACCTGCCCTTGTTTCCAAATTGGAACTGATGCATTAGGAAACCACGGCTGCCCCAGTTTTTATTTCCAAATGATATACAGAGAGCTGTGTATCCCCAGTTGGTCATAACTTCTAAGTCCTTCAGTTTATTTGCATCTTTCACCCTCCCACCCTCAGTCTCTATTACCAATAGTTGTAACATTCTTGATGTGGGAGCATGTGTGGTCGCATCAAGGGTCTTTTGTGTGCAGGAAGAGCCCATTAAATCATTAAAGCACTGCACAAATAGACTCTTGATGCTGATCTTTATGGGATAGCAATCACAACAAGATGACCTTTTTTGCAGTGTTTTTCCCAGTTCACTCATGCACATCATAATGGTTAGCAGAGGAGCAGGGGAAAAGTTGCAAATCGATGGAAGGAATGGAAAGCTGTGTCAAAGTGCTCATGATCTAGTTTTGGAATGAATTCTAGAAATTTTGCTAGTCGAACTAGAATTCATCGGGAAGGAAACAACACAGTGTGCAAGTCTGGAATGATAAAGAATGGGGAGCAGGGAAATCAGCTCCTCTCTCATTTGAATGGAGACTCAGCCTGCTCGGATCAACGATTACAGAGATGCATCTGTCCCAAATCACCAAAAAGCTCATTTTGTTTGCTAAGCTTTTGACTGGGAGCATATGACTCTACGTGTCTCTGCCAGTAGCAGCCTGACCCTCTCCAAGGCATGAAGGACAGACATCTGTGTCTGGAGGGAGAAGAGTATATCAAGGGATGTGCCACGGATTTAAATGGTTCCTCATGGGACGGACTCAGGATTGGTGTTGGAAACCAGCTGTCTTCAGGGTGGGAACTACCTCGTGAGGTTCCGCAGTGTGGTCAATCCCCATGTGTGGTCAAAGTGTGGTCAACCCCATGTTATCCAACCTCTTTGTAAAGCCTTTAGGAGAAATCATTCGTAGCCATAGAACTGGATATCATCAATATGTGGATGGCACCCAGCTCTACATCTCTCTATTCAAATCCCCTGGTGATGCAGACAGCTGTGGTCAATTGGCTGAAAGTGAACAAATTGAAACTGAACCCAGACAAGACAGAAGTGTTGCTGGTTAAGAAGGCAGAGATATTGAAAGACATTGTGCTCCCTACTTTTAATGGGGTTCAGCTGGCCCTTGCAGACTTGGTTAGGAAACTAGGAGTCATACTGGGTCCAGTATCGTTGCTCGAAAAACAAATTTACACAGCTGCAAAAAATGCCTTCTACAAACTTAGTCTAGCCCAGAAAATGGCTCCTATCTCGACATGGCTGATCTGACCTCCTCAGTCCACAGCAGGGTAACATCAAGACTTGACTACTATAACACGCTCTACATAGGTCTCCCCTCGAAGTTAACTCAGAGACTCCAGTTGGTATAGAACACTGCACCTACTTATTATCAGGAGCTGGACAGAGTATGCATATTACACCCATTCTGCAATCACTCAATTGCAATCAGTTACTGTGCTCAATTCAAGATTTTTTCTATAACATAAAAAGCTCTTCGTGGCCTTGGTTGGGCATATCTATGGGACCTCCTCTCTCCTTATGCTCCACCACAGCAGCGTCGTTCATCTGAACAGGGTCTTCTGCAAGTGCCACTCTGCAAAGGGGTAAATTAACAGCTGCCCATACACATGCCTTCTCTGTGCTGGCACCCACCTTTTGGAATGGCTTGCCTGAACAGGTTAGGAAAGTGTCAGGCTAGGGATGACAGGATATGGCAGGTGTCAGGCTAGGGATGACAGGATATGGCAGGTAGATCTCTGGATCATTCCAGCAAGACACAGTTCCTTGGATAAATGACTTTTATTCAGAAAATCAGCCTTTTCCATATGCACAGGTCCATAGGTTTACATAGAAGCAAGAATGCGTCTGAGCAGTACAACTTCTCTTTGAAAGGAATAAGGCTTAAAGCAAGTACAGGTGTAAATACTCAAACATTCCCCTCCCTCCTAAACCACAAGTTTGGCAGTAGTCTGGGAAACCTTTCTGGAGTTTATACATTAGTTACACAAGATATAGAAAACTGAAACATTTCAGACATACAAGGTCATTTCAAGGAACATCAAAAGAGAAGATTGTCCGCAGCTCTGCCAGCTGCATTGCCAGGCTGTGAGAGGGAGAAAACGAAAGCCACCAGAAATGCGCCTAGCAGTTATAATATTTGATCAGCTACAATACTGAGTTACAGCAGGATGATGTTAACAATAAACCTCAGAACAATAAACATCACTCTTATTGACAATGAATAATAATTAACATTGGCATGGATGAATGGGTACAGTCATACACGACAGAAAGCCCCATTCTTCTGGCTTTCCACAAACTGTGCAAAACCAAATTATTTAGGAGAGCCTTCTTACACAGGAAATAGATGCACTGGCAAAGGGATAAGTATCACGCTGTGCGCTGCCTGTTGCTGCGGGTATTGTCAGACTATGGAATCCCAGTTATCTAGAGTTCGTCTCTCCCTTCTGCAAGAAGCACAAGGTTTCTTGATTCCAAAAGTTTTATTGAAAGACAATGCTCGGGATACAAGTAGCCATATCCCAAGGACTAGGAAAGCCTTGGCTGAACAAAAGCTTTGTTGAGAATGACACACAAAATGAAAGTAACAACACTTCAAACACCCATTCCCAGCCTCCCCCCTTAGTCCTGTCTAAAAGGCCTGGGAAGGCGAGGACATCAAGGTCAGCTGGAACGGGTTGATAAGAATTCTTTGTTCCCATGGATATATGTGGCCTGGACAACACCTGGGCCTGGAGGGAGAGAACTAAACAGCTACAGATTATAACATGAGAACATGGCGTAGCTATGGCTTGAGAACTGAATAGCAAACTGACATTCTGCCAGGTATGCTCTTACTGGATAGTTCCACGTTGTTTAATATGCTGTAGCAATCTGTGTCATATCAATCTGCTTATGCTTTTTTCAGTGTTTTTTCCAGTTTTGTATTGAACTTCTGTTTGTTTTTAAATTTGTTATCCTTACCCTATTGTACTATGTATTGAATGTCCCTGTCAGTGACTGTACTGACTTATACTATGTAATCCTCCTTGAGTCACAGTGGGAAAAGTGGCCTATAAATAACATTCTCCTATATAAAAGGCCATAATTGCAATGACTCACTTTTTATCCCCATGCAGGTCCACTGGCAGGCCCCTCTGCAGGGATAAAAAATAAGTCATTGACAACACGACGGGCCTCGAAGGCCCCGAGGAGGCTGTTGTGGCAGTGGGAAGGCCCAGCATGGCAGCACGGCCCTCCGGAGGCCCCGAAGAGGCTTCTGCAACAGCAGGAAGGCCTGGTGCAGTGTCATGGCTACTGAAGGGCCTTGGGAGGGCTGCACTGCCGCGCTGGGACCCCCTGCTGCCTGCACCAGGCCTCTGAGGGGCCACAGAGGTGGCAGGGAGGCCTAACAAGGTGGCATGGCCCTCCCAATATCCTGCAGTGCCTGCATAGGTGGCAGAGAGGCCTGTCATGGCCCTTCCAAGGCTCCACAGCAGGGGCCTGCCAAATCAGTTTTCTAGAGCCTATTGTATTTTTCCACACAACGGGCTCTGTTGCTAGTAAATGAATAAAATGAACAAATAAATAAGAACATCTGTAACATGCTTACTTTGATTTATGAAAATGTATATCTGGTTTTTACTCTGTCGGATCACAGGCCCATCTTGTCTGGTGCTGTGACTGGCAATGGCTTTCCAGGATCTTAGCCAGAAAAGGGGTTTTCCCAACATCTGACAGCTCTGATCCTTTGATCAGAGATGCCAGGGCTTGGAATTGGGGCCTACTGCTTGCCACCAAACCCAGGCCTAACCTCTGGGCAGTATTTTCTCTCTGTGGTCTCAGGCAGATAAAGGTTTTTCCCAAAGGTCACTTACTTGATGGGGCTGCCTGGAACTGCATGAATGAATTTTCTCTGGTCTGGCTGAAAGTATTTGACTGTTGCTTACTCCCCACAACCTAAGTATTTGTTCCACGGCAGAGAATGCAGAGATCTTTGCCTGCTCCTGTATGGAGGGCACTAAGCTGGCATCTGAAAGGGCAGTGCCTTTTTAACCACACACTGGATAATGCAGGATCTATTCTCAAATCAGGTTGGGTTGATACAGCAAGTGGCGGGGCATACCTTGGCTAAAAGGAGTTGAAGGCTTTTGTTGTGAGTAAGCCTCAACCTGATGTGCAGCAGCCTCAACCGGCCACCTTACCTCTTGCCCCAGAGTCCTCCTCAAAGGACGAGGAGCTGGAAGAGCCAGCAGGGTCTACTCTAGAGCCAGTTGTGACAGCTGTAGCACTGGAAGAAACCCTGGAGGAGCAGCCAGGAACCTCTGTGGAGGCTGTTAGAAACGAAGACTCCCACCAAATAAAGCAAAGGCAGCTGTGTGGGAGAGATGGAGGAGTGCTCGCTTGCAGCCACAGCACAGGGCGAGGCTTTCTGAGAACAGGGCAAGGCTATCAGAAGAAAAAGCGACACCTGCACCTTGTTAGAGCAGCATTAAAGGGAGACTTAGCAACTTAGCTCACCACTCCTCGGGACCTGAGCCTCGTGCCTGGAAGCCTTGCACCTCACCTTGAACCTTGTTCCCCTTTGGCCTGACCGCATGGATTTTGACCTTGGCTTGCATTGAACCTCTCGCCTGCCTACCCCTAGTGTGAACTAACTTGACTCGGACTGCTGACTCCTGCTCTAACTGACTGCCTTGCTGTTACCTGGTCTGGCCTACCAGTGAGCTAACCTGCCCGGCCGACGTCCAGCACTCCAGCCAGAGCATGACAGCTTCATGGGTATCCCATTGTAGGGTGGGTGCTCCAGGATGAGCCTGCCAGGCCATTTGACTTTGATCTGCTTAGCTCCATCCCTCATGGCAGCTGCAGTTGTGCATCATGGGTTTGCAAAGTTATGCCATGTTGTTTTCTGAATTCTGCTCAGGCCTTACTTTGCTCGATCAGCAGTTTTTGAAAGTTTTTTGCTCAAGTGCTCCTTTCCATGTTCCTGTTTTAGATCAGGCATTAGTGAACCCTCTCTCCTCTTTCATGTTTCATGCTTTTGAGCTTTTACCAGAACTGGAAAAAAGTTTGCACTCCAAGTGTTTTTTCTGCACTTGGAAGATGGACTCTTTGTTATCTCTAGAGATATCCAGGCACACACTCTCTCTCTCTCTCTCTCTCTCTCTCTCTCTCTTTCCGTCTCTCTCTGTCTCTGTCTCTCCCTCTCTTTTACCTGAACTGGAAAAAGGTTTGCACTCCAGGTGTTTTTTCTGCACTTGGAAGATGGGCTCTTTGTTATCTCTTGAGATATCCAGGCTCTCCCTCTCTCTCGCTCTCGCTCTGCTGGATCAGTTCATGAATTTTTAAAACAATCCCACTCAACTTTAATGGGATTTCCAGAGAAAAGAACAAAGCTCACTTAGGATACCACAGCAAGAGAACCTTGCACGGGGACTTGTCATCTTGATGGGCGATGGCTTGTTAAAAAGCCAGCATCCTGCTGCTACATCATCTGCTCAAGGCAGAGCAAGGAACCTCAGTGTCAGGGGCTTAGAGTTCCTGGAGATGACATCTGGAGTTCAGCTGGAGGAAATTATATAAACGGCTCCTGGGTTTCCAGCCTTGAGATAAGACTTGAGCACCAGAGGCTGGAATGGCCAGGAAATGCTGACATAAGCTGAATGATGGTGTGTTTCTTTTTAAAAACAAAAGCCAATCACCATCTTTAGTGGCAGATGGGTAGATAGAAGGAAAGCAGCGCCAAGCCCTGGCATCCCAGCTAGATGGTTTATGCTTCATTTTTGCTGGGTTTATTGTCATATAGAGGCACTGGTTTAGGAATTGGCATGATGGACACACATGCCCTAGAGGACTGAAGGTCAGCCATCAGTGGGAACTAACCCAAGTCATTTTGGGATCTAAGGCAGAACCTCCAAATGGCTCCCCCAGGTGGCATCCTATGATATAAGTGTACTACAACTCACTTGCTACCCTGGTGTGCCTCCAGAGGGCACTGCTGTGGAGGGAAGCCCAGATGAGGCAGCCAGACCTCCAGAGAGCACGCCATGGCAGTAAGCCCAGGCTGGGATCAGGCGTGGCAGCAATGCCTTCCTCCCACCTTCACCCTGCTGGGATCAGCAGCAGAGCAGGAGGCAATGCCTGCTTGCCCTTCACCCAGCTGGGATATGAGGGGAGCAGGAGAAAATGCCTGCCACACCTTCACCCAGCTGGGAACAGGTGCAGAGCAGGAGGCAATGCCCATCCCCTCTTCACCCAGCTCAGATCAAGAGCAAAGCAGGTGGTAATGCCCACTCCCCCACATTCACCCAGCTGGGAACAGGAGTGGAGCAGGTGGCAATGCCCGCCCACCACTTTCAACCAGCTGGGATCAGGCGCAGAGTAGGAGGCAATACCCGCCCTCCACCTTCACCCAGCTAGCATCAGGAGTGGAATAGGAGGCAATGCTCGCCCCCTGCCATTACCCAGCTGGGATCAGGAGCGGAACACATGGCAATGCCCATCCCCTCTTCGCTGAGCTCAGCTCAAGAGCAAAGCAGGTGGCAATGCCTATCCCCCCTTCAGCCAGCTGGGATCAGGAGTGGAGGAGGTGGTAATGCCCGCCTCCCACCTTCACCTGGCCAGGATCAGACATGGAGCAGGGGGCGATGCCCATCCCCCTTCACACGGCCGGGACCAGGCAAGGAGCAGGTGACAATGCCCGCCTCTTCACCTGGCTGGGATCAGGAGGGGAGCATGAAGCAATGCCCACAGAGTGGACTATAAACTACATATGAGCAGTCAGTGTGATGCAGTGGCAAACTCAGTCTTGGGTTGTATCAAAAGGGCCATTGCATCGAAATCACAAGAGGTCATAGTCCCTCTCTATACTGTCTTGGTCAGGCTGCACCTGGAGTACTGTGCGTAGTTCTGGAGTCCTCAATACAAAAAGAATGTGGACAAAATTGAGAAGGTGCAGAAGACAAGAATGATCAGGGGTCTGGAGATTGAGCCCTACTAGGAAAGGCTGAGGGCCTTGGGAATGTTTAGTTTGGAGAAAAAGAAATTGAGGGGGAATGTCAGACTATGGAATGCCAGTTATCTCGAGTGCATCTCCCACCCCTTCTGCAAGAAGCAGAGGGTCTCTTGGTTCAAAAGGTTTATTGAAAGACTATGCTCAGGATACAGGTGTCCATAATCCAAGGGCTGGAGAGGCCCCTGGCTGAACGAAAGCTTTGTTGAGAATGGCATGTAAAATGAAAGTGGCAATACATCAAACACCCATTCCCAGCCTCCTCCCTTAGTCCTGTCTGTGAAGGCCTGAGAAGACGAGGACATCAAGGTCGTTGGCTGGACTGGATAGATAAGACTCTTCGCTCCCATGAGTATGAACGGCCTGCACAACATCTGGGCCTAGAGGGAGGAAAACTGGAAAACTGCTGATTATAACAAAAGTTAACATGGCGTTACTCTGGCTAGAGAACTGACATCCTGACAGGGGACATGATTGCTCTCTTTAAATATTTGAAAGGCTGTCATTTGGAGGAGGGCAAGGAGCTGTTCCAGTTGACAGCAGAGGATAGGACTTGAAGCAATGGGCTTAAATTCCATGCAGAAAGGTACCCACTGGATATTAGGAAAATCTTTTTCATGGTCAGAGTAGTTCAATGGTGGAATCAGCTGCCTAGGGAGGTGGCGAGGTCCCCTTCACTGGCAGTTTTCAAGAAGAGGCTGGATGAATTTTTGTCAGGGATGCTTTAGGCTCATTGTGCATTGGGCAGGGGGTTGAACTAGAAGGTCTGTATGGCCCCTTCCAACTCTGTGATTCTGTCCCCCCTTCACCGAGCTGGGATCAAGCAGGGAGCAGGTAGCAATACCTGCCCCTCCTTCACTCAGCCAGAATCAGGCACAGAGGAAGTGGCCATGCCTGTCCCTCCTGCCTTCATCGGCTGTTATCAGTGACAGAGGATGAGGAAATGCCCACCTGCCTGCCCTTCCCTTTCTAGAGCCCATTATATTTTTTCCCACAATGGGCTTTCTTGCTAGTCCACTAATAATTCTCAGTTTGCATTCGTTTAATGGAGTTTTCAGTTTGCATTCCTTTAATTTAAGTGAGACGGCTCACCACAGATGCAAGATGATAATCTTGGCTGGCCCTGGTGCTACTCCACTGTTTGGTTGAGCAAGGTTCCTGATGGTACCTGGCAGAGAAAGGTGCCCTTGCCCAGCTGTGCTTTTTATTATCCCCTGGAATACCACTATGCTGTTCAAATCTGTTGGCGGTTGCACAGCAATTAGATATAAGTTTGCAGAGTTGCAGAGTTTGATAATAGTGCAATGGAAATAAGTAGACAGACTTCTGTGATTCTAGCTCTATAAAAATACTTTACTACATAATAGGGTAAAAAGGGTACATTTGGTAGGAAAAACAACAAAAAGTTTCTGACTACATCTTGATAGTCTCAGCTAGGTACTAGAGAGAGAAAAGCTGAGATTGCCAAGAGAAGTAGACTGAACTCAGACTGCATGGTCTAGTAGAGTAGGAGTAATGAACAAAGAGCAATAAAACCTTAGCATATGTTGCTAGCTAATTGCCCCCCAATAAACTGGCTCATCCAATAGACGCTCCTGGATTCCCTCATTAAGACTAAAGACTCCCACTTTCTCTGGCAGGACCTTCTCTCAAAGCCTAAGTGGTCCTATGCTAACTAGATATCTGACTAAACAAAAAGAACAATAATTTAACTCTTTCATGACTGAGCGTAGGACACTTGCAAAAATTCCAACAAAATCCAGTCCTGTTTTGCATCCCATCAAGAAGGGCAGACAGAACTGTAGCAGCCAGAAGCAGGGCCTTGCCAATGGCATCCCCAAAGCCACAGGGCTCTTCCTGGGAGGAAGGGGTCACCTCCCAATGTCCCTTTGTCCGCTGGCTATGACAGGGCTTAGAGCATCTGTTCCTTTCCCTTGCCTGCTGTGATCCCATGGCTGCTGGGAGTTAGAACGGAGTTATTTCTGGCTGAGGGGCTGGGATGTGGTGGGGGTAGCAGGCATCCTGTATCATTACTATGGCTACTTATTACTACTATAGCTACTCATTCCCTGATTGATGGCTTGGGCCAAGCTGATCTTTTCCTGGCCATGGTGCTTTCTGGGCAGGGTGAGGGTACAACCTCTCCATGGCCCCCAATCCTCTGGCTGGTGTTTGCATGTGCACACGCTTGCACATGCATGCATGCAAATACATATATAGCTGTGTTTATAGTGTCCTTTCACAGGAGTACAGAAAAGAAAACCCACTACAGGATATGGTAGTATGTGCAAATAGCACCCTGAAGATCTTAAAAGGACAAGTTTCTAGTCCTGGCTCTACAGAGATCTACATGTAGCCCATATGACTACTAAGGTAGGGACAGCAGCGCTAGTTAAAAGCTTGGAGGGCAAGCCGAGAGCAGGGCTTTGATGCTTCTGTAACTCCTTGCCCCTCCCTGTGATTAAAGAAAAAAAACCCGGAACTCATGATGCAGAGTAGGAAAAAAGTTAAGGAATGATGTATGCAGAAGAGAAGAGATGCTGCTAATTTGGACCATGCCATGGCTTGCAAATTTTCTTTGTGTGCATAATTGATACCAGGCTCAGACTGTAGATTTCCTGGATGCATATTTCTAGTTTTCCAGCATCCTGGATGCAAATTTCCAGTACCCACAGCTCTGAATATACATAATCTACTAAAGAATCAACGCTCCCCTTCTCTGTGCCAGCTGTTGGAACTGGGGTAGCGGCTTGCCAGGCAGGGGCAAATGTTCCCTTTTTTGTTTGCTTATCGTTTGCTTATTGTTTGCTTATTGCGGTGATTTCTGTGGATTTTTTTTGTATTATGGATGCGCGTGACACCATTTTTATATGCGTCTGACAGGATATTCATGCGTACAGTGTATACGAACATACACATCTAATATAGAATAGAATACTGATCTATTGGTACTAGAGATGGGCACGAAACGAACCATGGAACAAAATTCCGAATGGAACGGCTGGTTCGTTTTCAAAGAAACACATTCCGTGGGTCCGCGTTTTTTATGGAACAAACTACTTTTCCTATCATTCCGTTCCTTTGCTGGTTTGGGAAGCCAAACACTTTGCGCCATTCAATCCATCGCTCAGGCAACGGTTGCAGTCTTTTGGTTGCCCCCAATCTGAGGCCTCCACGCTTGATTGGCAACTGTCCCTGCGAACTAGAGAGCTCCCATTCTGGCTCATCCAACCAGGAAAAGGGCCAGCCCCTCAAAGTAGCTTCCAGAAGACACTCCAGTTTTTGCCACTGTGAAGAGAAAGTGGGGGGGGGGCGCATGGATCATGCCTTTCCTGGGGTTCAATCTCTCTGAAACTTGAGAGGTCTTTAGAAGACAGTGGGGACTGTCTCCTGCAAATTTGGTGGGTATTGGACATTGGGAAGGTCAGTTTGTAGCCCCTCAAAGAAGCTTCCAGCAGACACTCTAGTTTTTACTACTGTGAGAAAAATGACGGGGGGGGGGGACCCATGGATCATGCCTTTCCTGGGGTTCAATCCCTCTGAAACTTGGGGGGGGGGATCTTTAGAGAACAGTGAGGACTAGGTGCTCTGCAAATTTGGTGGGTATTGGACAGAAAGTCTTGTTTAGTTTGGCTGTGAGTGTGAAGGTGCCCATTCTGGGCTCCCTCTAATGGGTTCGGAACCGGCTCAAGTTTGGTAATCCGTGGTTCGTGTTCCGTGAAAATGAATGAATCATGAACCACATGGTTTGTTTTTTTCCTGTTCCGTGCCCATGTCTAATTGGTATGCAAGTAATGTTGATAAATGACTGTTTTTAATGGGGAAATGGTGCAATGAAATAAAAATGGTATGAAGATAAAGAATCAATTCATTCAGTTTGCACAAAGGAGAAGCACTATCAAAATGGAAACAGCTGGGATAAGAAATTTAAAGGCATCCCTATTGTTTGCCTTAATTTGAGAATGTATGTGGGTCATGGAGCACCAACATGTGCACCAAATCACATTGGGAACATGTGCACCAAATCACATTCTTAGGTAAACCTTTTCCTGAGTACTTGAAATGCATTGTCTCTTAAATGTGTGCAACCCTGTAAAGTAGTAATATTTCCATGTTACAAACGTGTGTGTGAGAGAGAGTGAGAGAGAGAAAAGATGGGGAAAATGGCTTGACCAAGGCCATGTACTGAGATTCGAACCCAGGACATCTCAGTCCACAGCTCATGCCTTTAATTCCCATGATGCACCAGCTTCCCACCATGACCCTGTAAATGATGGTCAGATGGTAAGGCACAGATGACTTTGTACTGGCAGCCGTGGTGACGACAGGTTGATCTCTGGCAGAGACCAGGCAGGTACCCTGATGTGAAAGCTGTCTCTTTTAACTTGATGCTCACACTTTGCCTTCAGTTAAAGGCACTAAAGAGGGCCTTGCTTGGAGTTCTGAGGGAAGATCATAACTGTCATAAGAGCCTGGCTTTCTCTTGCTTCTTTTAGCTGCTGCTTAGGAAGAGGCAATGCGAGAACAAAGCTCCCTTGGATCCCCTTGAGTCATCCTTGCTTGCTAGGCAACTTCCTTGAATCCTCAATAAATTGGGAGGAGAGACAGTTAGTTGGCCTGGAGCTCTACTGCTGTCATCTGCCTCTGAATAATGGAAGGATGGAGAAGATCTGAGCTGTGTCCTGCCTTCTGCTTCTGATCAACACGGTTAGCCCTTTTGCACTCTGGCAAAGCTTCCTTGTGCTGGCTCCCCTTGCCCCGCTTGTCCTAAAGGGATTAAGGCATGCCCTGGTGAATAACAATAACTGGCTAATAATGCAATTGATGACTAGGCAGTGCCAGCTGTACAGCGAGTGCTGGCCTGAACCCAGGGCACGGGATCCGAGCGCTGAGTTTGCTTTGGCTGAGATGAATGGGAGGCAGGAGACCTTTCAAGAAAAGCACAGTGGTGGTCACAGGTTGGGACTGTGGCTCAGTGGCAGAGCAGCCACATGGCATGCAGAAAGTTCCAGGTTCAGTCCACAGCATCTCCAGTTAAAAGGGTTGGCAAAGCTGTTAATGATGGGGCATTTTGGAGGTCATTAATTCATTCATAGAGTCACCCATAAATGGGAAGCAACTTGATGGCACATCACACACACAGAGCAGGTGATGTCAATGATCTCAGACGCTGGACAGCTGCAGATGCTTTCCCACTGAACTGTGACCCCATCTGTCTGTCTATCAATCTGTCTGCATGACTGTGTGTCTAAGAGAAAGTGGCAGAAATACATTAGGGGAGGTAGGAATTAAGGCATTTGGAACATTAAATCCTTGAGCTTGAAGCTGTTCCAGTGTTTCTGAAGAATCTCCTTGCTTGTTTACTTACCGCCATGTGTTCTCATGACTGTGTGGGTGACAATCAAGGAGTTCCCTTGAGTTCGTTTTGGGAGAAAAGCAGAGTATGAATATCGTAAAGAAAGTGAACTATTTTAACACATCTTGCCACAAATTGCCCATTTATGTATCACCACCTTTGAAACAGCTCAGGCATCCCATTTTATCCTCGCAACAATCACCCTGGGCAGTCCATGGTCACCCCACGAGCATCTTGCATGAGCAGGGATACAGACTGCCCAATCCCAGTCCAGCGCTCTACCCACTTCACCACCCTGCCTATCCACTGTCTCTCCACTGTAGAGGTTTTAAGCCAATCTCTGTTGATGTACATGAATTAAAGGGGCAGTGTTGTGAAGTGGTTAGAGAATCGGACTAGGATCTGGGAGACCCAGGACTGAATCTCCACTCTGCCATGGAAGCTGGCTGGGTGACCTTGTGCCAGTGACATTCTTTCAGCCTAACCTACATCACAGGGTTGTTGTGAGTATAAAATGGAGGAAAGGAGAATGATGTGAGCCACTTTGAGTCCTCATTTGAGAGAAAAAGTGGAGTGTAATAAAGTAAATAAGATGAAGCAAGACAGGTAAAAGAAGAGGGGCAAGTTGCAAGCATCATGAGAGCCTGTGCGGTGTAGTGATTAAAGTTTCAGATTAGGATCTGGGAGGCCCAGGTTCGAATCCACCCTCTACTGTGGAAGTTTGTATGACCTTGGGCCAGTCACACACTCTTAGACAGACCTACTTCACAAGGTTGTTGTTGTGAGAATTAACTGGAGGAAGGGAGAATGTTGATGTAACCTGCTTTGGGTCCCCATTGGGGAGAATGGCATAAAAGAAGTCAATAAATTCTAAGTCAAAGAGTGCATTAATGCTACCACCTGCTTTTCTCTAAGGATGCCCCCCATTTCTTTTCATCACAGGGGCTTAAGCAGGAGTCCAGAGGGGCCATTTCCATAGGAACGGGACCTAGAGGGAAGAGTTGAACCCCCTGTTCTCCACTGCCGTGGCTCCTGTCCATGTCCGGTCTCTCGATGGCTGCTTTGTGCAGCTACATTGTGTGTCAGTGGATCTGATTATGTGTATCTTGGGTGTCACGGGTCATTTGGCCCTTGGTTCCTGGTTTGCTCAGACTCCCCTTAGAAGTGGGAAAATGAGCCTGCTCAGAAGCCTTTCGTCACCTCTTTCTTAGTATGTGCTAGGGTAGAGAATAGTACTGCTAGGGCTCTGATACGAATTGAACCTTGCTGCCCCTTATCTGTTTGTGAGGATTTTGGTGCTTTTTATGACGCTTTGGTAGTATTCAGAATTTAGATGTATATATGGCACACACAAAAACCCACCCACAAACACATACATACAACTACAAAGGGCAGATGCTGCTGGGTGTTGCTCTGAGCAAGGGAAAGCTACAGCAGAGCCAAACATCTCTCTGAATTTCTTTGCTCCTGCTCTATGGTGAAGAAGCCTACTCCTAATGAAAATATCCTGGGTATCATTCGCACTGTTTCTTTCTGGCTTTCTCACACCTGGCTGTTGCTTGCCATCCGATTCTCCTCGCCTTGTTCTATTGCAACCTTTGGCTTCAGTTCCCTGGTCACTTGCAAACACAATGTACGTTAATTCGAGGCTGTGAATCCCTTTTTCATTGGGAGGGCAAAATGAAGGCTTAGGCAAGTGCAACATATTAGTGTAAGCCTGTACTGGAAAAAGGGTTTGGGGCCTAGGACCTAGGCCTGATTAATAGACTGCAGATACGTAGATAGACCAGACTAACAGATAACTGAGAGCCAAGCTACAAGTGACGCCTTACACAGGTTGGACACTTGTCAGCTTCCCTCAAGTTTTGATGGGAAATGTAGGCGTCCTGGTTTTACAGCTTGGCTCTCCATTACAGCTGCAAGACCAAGATGGGAAGCTGACAAGTGTCCAACCTGTGTAAGGCATCACTTGTAGTTTGGCTCTGAGCTGTACCTAGGGTTGTTTAATTTGCATGTTTAGCAAAGGAGATGACTCACCCATGGTACTTATAAGCGTCATAGCCGAGGGCTGCTTTGACTTGGCTGCTTGCTGAGCCTGCCTCCTGCAAGTTTCTTTAGTTGCCTGCTTTTCTTCCTTTTCTCAGATCATTCTCATCAGCTGATAAAAATTTGGTGGGTTTTTCTGTTGATCTTGCAGACGGAGATTCACTAGGAAAAACTCATCATATAGAGTCCCCTTGAGGAGCTGAGCAACTCTCATGATTCATTCGCTCAAGGATCATACCACCCTTTTGCACTACTTGCTGCAATATTTTCTCCAGCTGTTGCAGATATGTAGACAGCTTCTCTCCTTCTCTTTGCCTAGTAGTCTTAAATCGCCACAGTAAGTCCTCAGCGCCCTCCACACTCCCAAAGGTGTGCTCCAAAGTTTCTAAGCATTCTTGTATACTGACTTGGGGATTGTTTATTATTAGGCTGTGGATGATGTCCACAGCAGGGCCCCTTAAGCTCTCAGATAATCGTCTCCTCTTTTCACCCTCTGGTACTGGCCAGTCTTGCATCATCACTTTAACATGCTGAGCCCAAATGTTATATTCTTCCTCTCCTGGACCAGGGGGTATGGCACCAGAGAAGAGTTGCAACTTCCGATATGGTGCTGCCTCAGGACAGGGCTGCATCACCTTTTCTAGCATTTCTCCCATAGCTTGTATAATTTCCATATGGGCTATAGGCACTTCTGGTTTGGCATCTGGTTTGGGCGGTAACAGTCCCTCCATGTCAGCCATAGTTTTTCCTTTCTTTTCTAAAAATTGTGAGAGCTTCTTCATGAATGCTACATCTTGAGTAGGGGATGAAACTACACCTTTCACAATCAAAAAGAGTCCAGTAGCACCTTTAAGACTAACCAATTTTATTGTAGCATACAATAAAATTGGTTAGTCTTAAAGGTGCTACTGGACTCTTTTTGATTTTACTACCACAGACTAACATGGCTAACTCCTCTGCATCTACACCTTTCACAAGCTCCCATTGCCTATACTCTGTATGGAGGCTAGAAGGTATCTGTATTATACTTGTTGGGACATGCAGCTCAATCACAGCCTCATAGGTTTCACTTTCAAATCTATAGGACACCTCTCTTACCTTGCACTGACCCAAACCCTCAATAGCCTGCAAAGTCCTCTGTATAATTTCAGCATCATATTTCTCAGCCAACTGGGTAACCAAGATAGCTTTTAGAGGGTCTACATTAATACTTTGGCACATATCATTCAATCTTTGGGATTCCATTTTGTAGCTTAGCAGTTTAAAATAATATACAACAACCGTTATTTCACAAATACACAATAAATCCTGGACAAGCCCCCACAAATGTAACCCCTAGAGTCAAGAGGACCAGGTTCAATTTTATCAATTCAAAATATAAATGCAATTTATTTAAACACAACTATGAAACATTCCCCAAGTTATCAATATCAAAACTAGTGACCCAGTGCAAAGTCCTACTCACAATCCCTTGGTAAAGTACGCAGACAGTTCTGTGAATTTGGCCAGAGGCTATGCCTGGAACAGCATCCGAAATATCCAAAAGGCCTTGCCACAGCAGAACTCTGTTTGTGAAGATGCTGCCTGAATCCTGGCGCTTGCTTGTTGCCCTAGGAGCAGTTCCCATTTTCTCCTAGCACGATGAAGTGGGACAACTCTGTACTAGGATGCTGGTCTCAAAGAGTCAACAAATTCAGCTGCCAGCAATTCCTGTTCTTTGCTCTTCCTTGCTTCTTCAGCTCTTGTCAGTTACTGCAGTTCTCCCAAGGAGAAGGGTTCAGCTTTTCCAGCTAGCCTAGTCCTGTATTATACCACCCCTCCTAGTCATGGTGACCTCTTTTTTATATACATGCCCCATGGGCCTTTGCTAAACATGCAAATTAAACAACCCTAGGTACAGCTCAGTTATCTGCTAGTCCGGTCTATCTACGTATCTGCAGTCTATTAACCAGGCCTAGGTTCTAGGCCCGAGGCCCCAAACCCTTTTTTCAGTACAGGCTTACATTAGGAATTAGTTGTGTTTCGTTTTTGGTGGCAGAGTTACTTAGAAGCGTTAACCCCAACGTGCAGTAATTAATCCTCAGACAAATTGTAAAAAGATAGAACTTTTTATTAAGGTAGATTCCATCCATTGTAATGTCTTGGAGGAGAGAGAGAGAGTCCTAATCAAAAGAGTCGCCGGAGTCTGGCAGCAGGACGGCATGCAGGTCTGTGGGTAAGGCCTTCATGGCAGGAGCTCCTGAGAAACATATCCTTCTCCTTTGGAAGACCATGAGGCAAGAGGGAGACACAGAGACAAAGGAGAGTCAGGAGGCATTCCCACTTTAGACAAAGAGAAGCCGCTTACTTAGCAAGAGAGTGACACATACACAAAGAGAGACTTGCAGCCCCCCCCCCCCAAATGTCCAAGGCATGCTGAGTTGCCTGTTCCATCACAACATACGTGCTTCCTCAGTTGTGAATGGGGAATTCCAGTTCCCATCCTTCATCAGCTTACAAGTAGGATTCTTGGGAAGAGGCGTCAGCCATCGCTCCTCCTGAGTAGTTTTCTTGCTAGCTCATTGTTTGTACGTCTCCCCAACCCTAGGGACTGTTGTCTGGGATGAGCCTATTGTCTGGCCCCCAGGAATAGAGTTCAAGGCAAATCCACATGGATCAGAGATCCACCTGTCACATTTTTATCCCACCATTTCTCCAGGGTTGCTCACATGGTTATCCCAATCCTATATATACATTAAAGGCAGCAGCCAATAAAAAACAACATAAAATGATCATAATAATAAAAAACAGACCATAAAAGTATTGTCGGGTGGTAAAACAGGGCAGGTTGATACAAGAGAAAAAGTGGGAGGGGGTCTAGTCAAAAGATTGGTGAGGAGAAATGTTCTAGCCTGGTTCTTAGATGCCAGCAAAGTAGGTGATAGGCCTCTTGTGCTTATCAGGGCTGCAGTCTTAGAATGCATGCTTACTTTGGAGTAAGTTCTGTTGAACTCAATCTTCTCAAAAGGCAAAACAAGAACATTGTTTTATCACAGCCAGGGACTAGAAGATATGGGATATCCCTGTTTTGTCCTGTTTTACTGGGCTTGATCCCCTTCAATGTGCTGAAAAAAAATCAATCCAAATATTTTATATCAATTTATGTACATTAAACACGTGTAAAAAAATATAGAAATATGCATTATTTAATGCCAAAAGCCAACTTGTGTTGTATGTTTTTAGGGTGGTCAAGTGGAGAATAAATGTTTATTGTTTAGATTTGCATTGCTTAAACATCCATTTTGAACTGGAGTCATTTGCATGAATTACACAGTTCTGTTAGCAGGGCTGGGGAGACCATTTTGGAGAAACTTGCATTTCATCCCATTCCCCCCTCCCATTTTGCCCAACTTGATTATTTTAAAATCATGCATGCAATTTGCCCACAGAAAATATTGCAGAGTTTATGCTAATACATTTTAAGATAGCTTTTTCCTGTAAGAAGTTAATCTGGAATGATTGGCAGTCCCTTTTGTTAGCACAAGTAGAAATGCAAATAACTCCATAGATGGAGGTGAGCAGAGAGTGCAGGGCAGAAATCTGGAAACTTGCAAGAACATTAGCAATTAGGCAGTGAATAATGCTAGTCATCTTAGTCCCTTTTAAGCCCCCTGAAATGAAACAGAATCACAAAGGTATAACTGAAGAAAGTCATCAAGGACTGTAGATCCAGAGGAGTTAGCCGTGTTAGTCTGCAGTAGCAAAATAGCAAAGAGTCCTTTAAGACTAACCAACTTTATTGTAGCATAAGCTTTCAAGAGCCACAGCTCTCTTCGTCACTTGCATCTCTGGTTATCTCATTACCAAAAGTAACTACCTTCAGGCATTCTATTCAGATTCTGCCATGGCGGGGAGCCTGGATTGTGCATTCCACCTCCTTCATGAGTTTATTTACATGACCCTTACTCCCAGCATCCTCTCCCCTCTCCCCTCGCCACATATATCTCTGACCAGTTTCTTCATACCCTCCATGTATCTGATGAAGAGATCTGTGGCTCTCAAAAGCTTATGCTACAATAAAGTTGGTTAGTCTTAAAGGTGCTACTGGACTTTTTGCTATCAAGGACTGTAGCATTTCAGAAATTGTTTGCATATGTATATTTATATATGTGTGTGTGTGTGTGTGCGTCTGTGAGTGAGAGAGAGATGTGACTGCAGGTCTCCATAAACCCAGGGATTCTCTCCTTTGCATGAGAGTCATTGTACACATTAGTAAAGAGTCCAGTAGCACCTTTAAGACTAATCAACTTTATTGTAGCATAAGCTTAGACTTAAAGGTGCTACAGGGCTCTTTACTATTTTGCAACTACAGACTAATCCGGCTAACTCCTCTGGATCTATTGTACATGTTATGAAGAATGATGGGGCAGAAAGAGTTTGTCTTCTCAGATGCACATACAACCATATGTGGGGGCCCCTTCTCATGGTACTCTTCCCACAGAGATGTGACTTACTTGAATGCTGCAGCTGCCGGGGTAGGACCAATCTCGTGTAAATATGTTTGGATGTATGTCCTCTGGGGTCTTTCTCTGTAATTTAAAACTAATGACTCTTCTTTGGTACAAATGGGATGTAGGTGTAGAGAGAGAGACTGAATACTTTTACCTTGTATTTGTATTGCACTTTCAGACGTTCAAAGCCCATCACACACATACACTTGTTATAATCCTCACAATAATCCTATAAGGACAGATCAGTCTTATGATCCCCACATTTATTTATTTATTTGTTTGTTTAAATTTGTATTCCACCCTCCCCGCACCGCCAGGCTCAGGACGGATCACATTTATATACATTAAAATTACAACCACAATTTAATGTATAATAAATACAGTTTAAATATTTAAAAACAAACACAAGCAGACAGGGCGGGGGCAGAGAGAGTGGCTTGCTTAGCACTGAATGAGAAGCAAGATTCGAATCAGGGGCTCTGCCCCATCAGCTCTAGAGACAGCTGTCCTTTGCATTTCCTACCCTCTCCACACACACACACACACTTGTGATCTAGCTCCAGCTTTGCAACAAGGGAGGGGGCAAGATGTTTCTAACATTCCCCCTGCCTCTGAAGTCCCATGAAAAATTGGGTGGACGGACACTGGGTTTGTGAGAGAAAATTTGGGTGGGGGAGATACTGGGTTTGAAGCCAAATACATTCTCCACCATGTTTCAGGGCCTTGTGGCCACTATCATGAGGCAGCCCAGGTTTGGGAAAAGCAGATGGAGGCTTGTGCCTGGTTCTGTGTGGGGCCAGTACATTTCCCTTTTTTTCTCTGCTCTCTCCTCCCCACCCTTACTGTCAAACTTGACAGGCCCTTTGCTAGTGTGATAATAATCCTCAGCGTCATGCAGCATCCGGTCTGGCAGCACAGTTCACATCTCTTGTTTTCTTTATTCTTAACCCCCTGCTGTGGACAGTCGCCTCTTTTAGCTGTCAGAGTGCTGGAGGACAGCCGTGAGCACATATGGAGGAGACTCTCTCTTTCCCTTTCCTGCCTCTTTCTCTTTTCTTCTCTTCCCCCCCCCCCTCTCCATCGAGATGAACTGCGGCACCTTCATTGCAGGCAGGCAGGGGCCTCTGCTCCTCTCTGGCTCAATGGCAAAGATGTTCCTGGCCCAGCTGGCAGAACTGGAGGTTTATCTACTCAAATATTCGGCCACCTCCAAAGCCCCGTTATCATCCTTTCTGGTGCCATAGTTATAGTGGTGGTGGGTTCATTTTTATGTAAACAAGATTGTTCAAATATGCCAAATTACAAGTGGATACATTTGTGAACTGGATAAACTAGAACAATCTGCATGGACTGTAAGGTGGGTCCTGTGAACTGGCAATAGGAGTTTTGATACATAATTTGCAGCCCATCAGAAATCCACAGGAATGGGAGCATGATGAAATTTTCTATAGTTGTTCTTTGGTTCTGTTGATTGAAGACGGTGCTGCCTGAGATATTCAAAGGGCCAAAGTAGGATGAATTTTTTAAAAAGATGTTTTAAAGATAAATGGTGATTTTTGAACGTTTTAATAGATTCAGTGACATTGTACCATACAATGGTTCCATTTTGACTGTGTCAGCCCAGCCCAAAGTATTTTTCAGACAATCCTACTTACCAACTGCCCCAGTTTTAAAGCATTAATTGCATTTTCCTCCCTTTGTCTACATGCACCACCCTTTCTCTAGGGCATCTAAACCTGAAACTTAGAACAAGCATCATAGATGAATGTTCTCCCCAACTATTATACATAGTTTTGTATTTCTGAAGCGCTTCAGTTTTTGTGACCATTTAAATTACACTTGTTTATCCCCATAAGCTTTCACTGAGACCAGAAACCTTCCATAATGCATACTTTTGATATACTTGTTTGTATTTTCCGAACTGGAGGTGTTCAGTGCAAAGGAGATACTTTCACTGTTGGCTAGCTGCTTCTCTCCACCCACTAAAAATCCAATCAGATCTTGCACCAGATAGAAAGCTTTGCATTAAAAATGACTTTCTTCTGCTTTAGCCAGTTTGCTTCAGTTCTTGGCAATATCTGTAACATTTTTATTTTGTCCTTCTTCCAAGGGGCGTAGTGTTTCATCCGCGCTGCTCTCCTCCTCTGTTTTATCCACACAGTAGCCCTGTAATGTAGGTTAACCTGAGAGGGAGGGATTGGCCGAAGGTCACCCAATGAACTTCACAACAGAGTGGGGGTTGAACCCACAGCTCCCAGATCCTAGTCTGGCACTCTTCTGACAGGGACTTCTCCATGCCATTGCTTTCCTTCTTAAGGAAGGAGATTTCGTTTCCAAATAGGCAGTTCTGTTTCCAGTGTTCCTAAATTGCTGCTCATTTCATCATTATTTGGTCCCATTCTTGAGGCAAGACTCAAAGCTAAAGAGTGTGGGTGGGAGAATAAACAGCCAGTGTTTGGAAAACTAAAACATTAGGAACCATATAAAATAGAAACTTTATTTTCCAGATAAAAACCAGGGCGCCCCGCTTGGTTGATGCTGTCCCACTTTCTTAAGAAGAACTATGCCCTCATGACCTGGCCCACTTTGCCAAGCTAAAGGTGATAGTTGGGAATGGCTCAAAGCATTGTGTGCCTGAGAGATAAATGGAAGCTGTATGACAGAGAGGGGGACGTGGTGAGGCAGCCTGATTGGAATTGTTACCAGAACTGCTCTTTATTATAATGGGGAATTAGCTGCAGCAGTCTGTAACTATTAATATTAAGCGAGGATCATAACCTATGTTTACGGAGGTCCCGATCCCAGACACTCTAGTGAAAAAGAGGCAGACAAGGAGTAAGGTCCAAACACGTGTATTGAGTGTAGCGTAAGCCTAGCTTGCACAATCATACAAGGAACACACAAGGTCTAAGAAATACAGAGTAGGAAATACAGAGACGTTCGCATTAGCGGGTTCCCAACGATGGTAAGGGAAATACTCACAATCCTGGAGCGAAGCAGAGACACGGCAGCGAGGGTGACCCAATGCCAGCACTGGGACCACAGACGGACAGCAAGGAGGTCTGGATAGGGAATGGCCGAGGCACCGAGTGGTCTGAGAGACCAGCTTAAATACCTCAAAACGTACCCTGGGGCTGGTGCTGTACTTGGTGGTTCTCACAGATCAAAACAAAGGGTCTAATGGGCTGCTGAATGGCTTGGATGGGCCACTTTGGTAATCAGATTGTGATAAGTGACACCTCAGGAAGAGGGGACAAAAGAGGGAGGGGGAAATCCAAGTGGGCTGAAAGGATGTTCCAATGGACAGGGCTTGTCCTGATGTCATCAGCTTTGGAATGCGGAGGTTTCTTTGAGATGCATTCTTTAAGTGCTTGGGATGGTCGGCACTTAGTTCCTTCTCCGGGGCGGCTCCTAAGATATGCAGAGCGGGGCGAGGGGCTCTCGCTGCGGACGTGGTGTGCCCGCTTCGCCGAAATGGCTTCTCAAAGCAGTCTTCTTCCCAGGGTCTTCTGGCTGCCTGAGAACATGGATGCCGGCTGGGCATAGCTGGGGCTGGATAGCAGGCTGCCCGGTAGCGAGGGCAAGCTCGGCGACCGGCTCGCGGGAGGCTCCAGACGGGAACTGACCAGGGAGCGCCTAGCCAGGCTCGCTGGAGGTTTCCCCGGCAGGCGCCCGGCTGCTAGCAGCGGCTTGGGCCCATGTGAGGCAGGCTTCCATGGAGGCAGGGGGAACAACACTTTAAAACACAGTCCAAAGCAGGGAACAGGCACGGTCCGTGGCAGATGGCAATGCAGGCACGGGGCACACTTGTAGCAAAGTCCAAACACACACTGGGAATTCCAGATACAGGTCAGGGCAGGGCTGCCCAGAAAGAGAGTCCTTTTGTGCAGTTACCCAAACATGGAGTCAGTAAACTACACAGTGTATAGCAGCAGCAAGGGTAATTGACACGCAGGCAGGAACTAACACGTGTATCAGAACGCACACGTGCAAAGCAATCTTTGTGCAGCAGTGAAACAGTAATGCAGGAAACTTTAACACAGTTCATAGCAGGCTTTAAAGCAGGGGAGGGGGCCTACTTGGCAACAATTCCCCCCCTCGGAGACCCCGGGACGTCAGGCGCGCGGGTCTCCGAACTTGACTTCAAAGGCGAGGTGGTCAGCAATGTCCGGTGGTCGAGCTTCGAGCAAAGAAGGAGTGGGAAGGGAAGGAGGGGGAGGCGTCACTCAAAAATTTAGTTTGGAGAACCACCTAACCGAATAAGTGCAATTTAGATCAGCCAATGGGCTGCAGGTCTCTGGGTTCACACCAGGGGGTGTGCTAAGTGCAATCGTCAGAATAAATAGTAACAATTCATAGCAATAGTAATTCATAGTAATAGGCAGCAATGATCAATTCATGCATATAAACAACAACAATTCATGTTTGGGTACATTGATCAATTCATGGCGGGAGGTAATTCATACGGAATTCATGACGGGTTAAAAGCATTAAAAACCAGGAGCAATTCATATACATGGATTAATTCATAGGCATAGGATTAAAAGCAGGGATAATTCATACAAGAAAGTGCAAGTCAGGTAGAACAATTCATAGAGGGTAGAGTAATTCATAAATGATTAAAATCATAAATACATAGATACATAGGGTTTAAAATGATAATTCAGGAAGTTAAAACCTATTTCATAGATGATAGCAGCAATAGTAAAAGCAAGTGCGGGGAAACAATTCATGAGGGTAAGCGGCGGAAGGGCTCATGGGGGACAGAAAAATAAACTCTGCGATTAAAACCCAAATCAATATGGCTGGATTAAAATCAAATTCATAGACTAGAACTGCCTCGGCGGAGGGAGTCGGGTTAAGAAGGCAATTCAAAAGGTTAAAATCAAATTCATCGGGATAAAGTTCATGGGCGCACTTGCAGTAGCTGGAGGGAGGGACTAGTTCGGGGCTAAATTCATGGGAGTAAAATTCATGGAAGCAATGGGAAGAAATTCATAAAACAATAGAGCAACAAAGATCACAGACGGCTCAGTCTGCAGTACAGCTGCTGGACTGGGTTGCATATTTACAAGAACAAGCAAACTTAGTCCATGTGCTCCAAAACACACTTCCACCCCCCCTTGCTGTCTGCGTCAAACCGCAGAGCAGGGTCGATGAGCGGCAAGAAGGGCTTCGGACACACAGTTCTAGTCCTCATGGCGGTGGCGTTGCTGGCGGTCGTTTGGAGACGGGCCGTGGGCTGGGAGGCAGAGGAACACGTCCCCCCCTAGTCCACAAGAGGGCCTCGGAGCGGTGTCCGGCATCAAAGCGTCCATGGGGCTGGTTCAGGATCCGTACATATGATCATAACAACACAAGCAATAAAACAAACAAAGGCTAAACGGGGCGCCAAGAACAACCCTTAAGGCAGAAGAAGGTCGGGGTTATAGTGATCCAAACGGTAGGACAGTTGGAGTTGCTGGAGCTGTCGGCGGCTCCAACAGCCCAAATAAAGCAGTGAGGCACATAACAAAACTTGGAAGGCCAGAATAACAACGATCGGGTGCAGAGCCAAATTGTAAATTCCAGTGGCAGTGGGGCTCCAACCAAAAAGGGTCTCCCACCACGAATGCTCGCCGGTGGTCTTAATCCGCTGGGCAAGATCCAAAATCTCCTTTCCGTTGTGGGACACAACCAAAGCAGTGGTGTCCCCGTCCCTCTGGATGCTCTGGAGGGTGTGGTGGAGCTGCGGGTGGGCCAGGAGCTCATGGATTAATTCCAGGCCGATGCCAAGGGAAACTGGCTTCACATATCGATAGATGGAGGGTGCCACCAGGATCTCTTCTTGGGTCCAGACCGGTACCGTGTAGGTGAAGTCGCAGGCTGCTACCGAAGACAGGTTGCAAAAGCAGCGGTTGACTCCCGGGATCACGGGCTTCAGCTGGAACGAGTTCAGGACCACGAAGTCGCAGGCCGTTCGCACGCAGGCACATCCTTTCCCAATGTAGACCACAGCGGAGCTGTTCTCCCGGACGACCTCGAAGGGGCACTCGTTGAGGGCGTCGACTTGCGGGGCTACACAGGGGTGATGAGGTGCAAAGGCTTGGTCCTGGCAAATGAAGCCGGTCTGGTCTCGATGCTGGCACCCTTGGAGGCTGACGAGCTGCCATCCGGTCGGGGTGAAGCGGGCCCAATGGTCGGGGTGGCGGGCGTAGAGGACTTCGGTATCGCTGACTTGGAGTCCCAGAGGCACGACTGGATACACATGGAATGGCTCGTGCGCACTGGCCGTTAATAAAAATAATTTAAGCTCCTGGGTGGTTGGTGAGAATGAGGAATTTACGAGAGACCACCAGGATTCAAGCTCCAGTTCTATGGGTGACAATTTGGGCATAATCAATCTTTTAATTTCCAGGGGCAAATGCCCGTCCGTGGCTTGCCGAATTAGCCCCATGGCCACAGCCTGGTTTAATTGTTGGGCTTGCATACATGCCATGGCTATTGACACGTTGCATTCAAAAGACTGTGTTCCTTTGAGCAGCAGAGAAAAATCTCTTTCAATTTGACTCTCCCAGTTAACTAAAATGGAGCTGATCTCATGTTGCCCATTTGAAATGGAATTTAGGGACTGCACCACCGGTTTACCTAAGTCGGAGATGCTAGTCGTGACATGGGCAAACTTATTAGCGAGAGTCTCAATATTGACCGAATCCATGATTGCTAAGCCTCCGGCTGCAGGAGCAGTCCAGTCGGCAATGCTTCGTCTGGCACGCGAGAGAGAAGGAGAGGGATCGATCCACAGTTGTAGCCATGCATTCCAACCCTTGCTACCGGCCTCCAGGTAGGGAGCGCACTGCGGCAGCCTCTGGGTTACATTTAGCTCAGCTAAGTCTATGCGGATCTCTTTTAAAGACATTTGCGGGCGGACTAGAACTCTCTCTCGAATGTCAGTTTTCAAAACATGGGAGCCCACTATATGCGTGCCGCCTTGGCTTAATTGTTCATTGCTAGCAATCAAAGGGTCAATTTGGATGGCGTGGGTCTCCTGGGTCCGGATCAGCAGGGAATAATTGCCTGGTTCGTGAGTCAAATTTACAAAGAGCAGCCCAAGCCGGTGAAATTTCTCTACTAGGGGCTTGGTTTGGCATTCGGGCGTCTGTTGAACCAGTATCCAATCGGGTGGGCCGTGTTTGGCTAGGTCTTCCTCTTTTACAATCCAGGTCAGGTTCTCCCAGCGTTCTATAGCAAAGGAGAGAACTGCACCTGAAGGGGGCGTGATAGTGACTGATGCAGACTCAGTGGTAGTGGTGCCTAGTAGGATGGTCATTCTAAAGGGGTCTCCTGCCTTCCATACTGCGGCCGACACTAAAATAACTTCACAGTATGGTCCGAAAGCCTCAGTGACAAACGGCGAGGTTTCGAAATTGGCAGGGGTGGTATATCTGTCTACCACCGGGACTGCGGTGGGGGCTGGCCTGATACGGGGAAGAAACATACAAGGAATCGGAGCAAGTGGTGACACTGTGTCAGTAGGCGAGTAACATACTAATTCTTGGGACATAGTTTTTACTCCCACACATAAAATAACAAGCTCTGGGGGTCGGATCCACTGCTCTTCGCAACTGCGGAAGTTAGTGCGGTCCGTGGGGGTGGTCATATTGCTCTGCTGTACAACTTTGCAGACCATCATTTCATTCCCTGCCAGGGTATTGATACATCTCCAGTGGGGGTAGGGCAATAATTTGGACGGGCGTCCCTCTATTAGGGTGCCTGCCAGCACGAGCAACCACAGAGTAGCCAGGTGCCTCATCTCCTGGCCTTCCTTTTCCTTTCTGTGATGAAAATATCCTGGGGAGACCTGCGGATGTAAGTACAGGCTCCCTGAGTTTATTGCAGCAAAAAATGAATAAAGCGGAATGGGGGAAAAGGGAGGGTGTATTTCTGCCAGCACTGTATGTTAAGCGGGGTTCGAACGAGAAGTCCCGGAGCACTAAGCGGGCCTTCCAGCTTGTTGCTCTGGGGAACTCCTATGCGGGGGCTTCTTCCTAGAGCATGTATATTTCAGAGGGGAAACGTCTTTGCGTCGAGCGAGGGTCGGCTGTGCGTTAGGCGGGATTATGCAAACTCGCCCCAGGGGTCCCTGGGTGCCTAGGCTATGTGGCCTTCAGGTGCCTCTTGCTCGGCGGTGGGCTGCTTTTATTTTGCGGGCTGAGAGCTGTCAGTCCGGCTCGGCCTGGCCTTGCCGTTTTAAAGCGAAAAAAAACTAGAGAGCGGCTTACATTAACTATAAGGGTTGCTGCAGACGGGGGCCCTCGTTTTAATTTTTCAAAAATAGGCCTTCGACATATGTTTGCAGGACAACCAATTTTTGGGGGGGACTCCCTCGGGAGGCCCCATCTTCTAGTTAAGAGAAAAACGATACACCGGGCAAAAAGGAAAAATACACTGAGCAAAAGAAAGATGCACTGAGCCAAAAGAAAAATACACGGAGCAAGAGGCATACGGGTGTGGGGTACTTTTGGGTTGCCCTCACTTGGAAGGCCTGGCAGGGCTTCACTATAACTTCAATATGTCTCCCCCCCTTCTTTTCCCTTGTGCGGTACGGGCAAGGGAAAAGATTACGTGGGGCGGGCGGCTGCTGGCGGAAAAGGCCGAAGTGGAGCCGAAGGTGCTCGGCAGCGTTTATCGAAAAGTGGCGGAGGCGGCCGAGATCTGCCGGCGCCACTGGGTCTGGGTGAATCGGGGGTCATCTTGGCGCGGGGGATCCTGGCTATGTAAATGAGGTACGCTGCCCCTTGTGCGTGGCGAACGCACCCCAATAACATATTCCAGAGGGCACATATTTACAAAATACTGGCGGGTCTTTTACCTTTGCACTAAAGCGTACTGGCTGGTGGCGCCGTATAGCAACTCACCGTGACGAATATGAACATTAGTAAAAGAGGGATGTTGGGCTATTTGGGGGACCTTTTCCAGGGGAGGCACGGCCCTCAAAGCCAAAGCCGACCATCATGCGAAAGCGTGGGTCTGGCAGGTGAGACCCCGAATCTACGTAGATGCGGGATCTTCACCAGCACGGCGGGTGAAATGTTTTCAAATACAGAGATCACCTTTGTTGGTGTGTCTCCAATATTGGAAACACATTCACTTTTGGGCTAAAGCCTCTCCAAACACTTTCACACACAGCAAATCTCTTTTGCCTGTGCAATTTTTTCCGAACATGCGGCTTACAATCCAATCAAGAATCACTTTCGGTGGTGGTCCTATTTGGCTTTGGTTGCCGTGTCTTCCCCAAGGGTCCCAACTGTGGGGCCCGCCTAAGGAAGTTAAAGAATAGAATTAAAAAACTCTTGACACTCACACTTACATCTACATATTCTACTGTTTCTTTTATACTAAAGCTACAAAGGTCTGGTCTAAGGGGACACAGGGTATCTCTGGCCCAGGGTGAAGGGATATCTGGCGAATCACTGGGCAGAGGGGGGCTGGGCTGGTGGCGGTTCCCCCAGGGTCGTACACAGGAGGGGCGGTTTGGAGCGGCTTCCCTTTCCATTCTTTTAATTGAGAGGCGTGAAAGTATTTTAGCCACGTTCCTCCTGTCTTTCTCTGGATGGCTACCTGATAGACAGCTGGGGAGACTCTTTTTGTGATAGGGACTGGGCCTTGCCATTTGGCTGCTAGTGAGTGCGCCTTTTGCGAAAACTTCCTGTACAGAACGAGCTGTCCTTCCTCCCACTGCCTGGGGTTCCTGACCCATCCTAATTTGCGGTCCATATCTTTCTGAGCTGTGCCCAGCTTCTGGGCTACTTGCATGTGGACGGCGTGTATGGATGAGAGCAGGTCTTGGACCCAGGCGTCATTAATCACTACGGGCTGCATATCGGAAGGGAGCTGCGTATCTAGCCAGAAGGCTTCCGGGAGCTGCATTCTTCGCCCTGTCATTACCATATGGGGTGTGAGCCCGTGAACTGCGGTAGTGCCTCTAATGGCCATTAGGATTATGGGGAGTTTTTCATCCCAGTCTCTCCCGGAGGAGCGAACCATCTTGCGGAGAGCCTCCTTGAGGGTCCGGTTGGTTCTTTCTATTGCGCCTGAAGCTTGAGGGTGGCCTGCTATGTGGAAACGTTGCTGGATGCCCAGTGCTTTACAAAGCTCCTGTGTAACTTCTCCGATGAAGTGTGAGCCTAAATCAGAGTCCATGACTTTCACAATGCCCCATCTTGAAAAGACATTGTTGAACAGTAGTTTGGCTGTGGTGGCTGCATTGTTGCGCTTGCATGGAAACGCTTCGACCCATTTGCTAAAGGGGTCTATGACAGTGAGACAGTAGCGATTGCCGCGAGGAGTGGGGGGAAGGGGGCCGATAAAGTCAATTTGTATGCGAGCCCAGGGTCCGTCAATTCTCTGATGCTGGAGGGGAGCTCTAGGTCCGGTGGGGTCTGCATTGACCATAGCGCAGGACAGACAGTTTTCTACCCATTGCGCTACTTCGGTGCGCATGCCAGGCCACCAACCAACCTCTTTTACCCTTTCCAGAGTCAGGTCCTTGCCTCGGTGTCCCTGCTCGTGGACGAACTGAATTAGGTCGGCCCTAACTTCCAATGGCACTACCCAGTGGCGCTCGCCGGCTGCATCTACTGCCCAAACTATGCCTTCCTCTTCTCTGATCATGAGTCTCCCTGTCTGATCCCTTCCTGCGGCTAGGAGGTCGGTTATTTCTGGGTCAGATAGTTGCAGTTGTGCTAGGTCTAGTGTTCCTGCGGTTCCCTGAGCCTGGCTGCGGGCTTGTGCCCGGGTGGTGACAGGGCGGAGGGGACAATCGGTGGCTGATTCCGGTAGGGGAGCATTTTCAGTGGCGGCTGCCTTGGCTGCGAGGTCTGCCTGGTCATTCCAATAAGCGGTCTCAGAGTTCGTCTTCTGGTGTCCCTTGACATGGGTCACCTGCGTTGGGCCTGAGCGGGACTGAAGGAGTGCTGCTACTTGCTGCCATAGCTGTAGGTGGGCTACGGGTTTCCCATCGCTAGCTCTCCACCCCTGATTCTGCCACACCGGGAGCCAGACCGTGGCGGCTTTGGCCGTCCAATCCGAGTCTGTGTAAATGGCAAGTGGGCTTTCTGGGGGCTCAAACTCGAGCACTGCCAGAAGCGCTTGCACCTCAGCTGCTTGGCTGGAATGGGGGCGGGCTGGACCTTTGAGGGTATGGGCATCGCTCACTCGCACGGCGCCGTAGCCTGTCCGAGGGGAGCCTCCAACGTGAAAGGAGGAGCCGTCACAGAACCAGCATGTGAAGCCGTTCTGTCGGGCTTCCTCTAGCGGGACTCCCCAAGTGACTGGCCAAACAACCTGCGGTGGCGGGTCCAGGGGGCACTCGTGCTCGGTCCCGGTTACTAATAGGCCATAGGGGGCTGGTGGCTCAGTGGTCTCCTTTTTAAATTCTACTCCGCGGTTGACCAGGGCCAGGGTCCACTGTGCTATGCGGGCGTTTGAGACTTGTCCGTCTTGTATCTTGCCAGACAGAATATATTTGAGGGGCGTGTGAGTGGTTTGAACTATCGTACGTGAACCTCCTATGATAAATTCCCAATGGGTCAGACTCCAAACTAGAGCAAGGCAGGTCTTTTCGCATGGGCTAAACTTAGCTTCTACTGCGGTTAGGTTGCGAGAGGCATAGGCTACTACTCTAGCGGTTCCCGCTTGCTGCTGGGTGAGCGTGGCTCCTATGCTCTTGTCTGATACTGCTAACTGGATAAAGAATGGCTGAGTGACATCTGGATGGGCTAGGGCTGGGGCTGCGGCCAGGCTGCGCTTTAGCTCGGCTAAGGCTGTCTGTTGCTCCGGTCCCCACTCCCAGGGAGTGTTCTTCTTGAGGAGAGCATAAAGGGGGCGAGCTTTGTCTGCAAAGGACTCGATGAAGTCTCGGGAAAAGTTAAAAGTTCCTAGAAGGGCTCTGAGGGAGGGGACATCGGTGGGTGCAGGCAGCTTGGAAATGACCTCCATTCGCTGGGCGTCCGGGGTGCGACCCTCGGGTCCCAGGGTCAGACCCAGGTACTTGACGCTGGTCTGAACCAATTGGGCCTTTTCCCTGCTAGCCTTGAACCCAGTCTCGCGGAGGAGTTCCAGGACTTCCCTGGTGATTTGGCGGGCTAATTCTTCCGTGGGGGCGTGGACTAAAATGTCATCCACGTAGCTCAGTACGTGGGGCCTCGAGGAGGGTTGGAGGCGTTCCCACATCTGAACCACATGGGCATGACAAATACTGGGGCTGGAGTGGAATCCCTGGGGTGTCCGCTTGAATGCGTATTGCTGGCCGCGGAAAGTGAACGCGAACTTGTACCAGCAGGACTCATGCAACCGGATGGAGTGGAAAGCATTGGCCAGGTCTATGACCGAGTAGAACCGGGACCCAGCGGCAATGGCCGTTAGGATCTCATTATACTTGGCCACAACCGGGGCAACTGGAGGGGTGGTGGCATTCAGGGCACGGAAGTCGACCGTCATTCTCCAGGTCACTCCATCTGCTTTCAGAACTGGCCACAATGGGGCGTTGCAGATGGACTGCATCGGGAGTATGACGTCCCACTCAAGGAGTCCTTCTATAGTCTTGGCTATCACTGCCTCAGCTTCTGCTGGGTACTTGTACTGTCTTTGGGGAGGGGGATCCTTTCCTTCAATCAGGACGCAGGCGCCCTTCACTATCCCACACTCGGCCTTGTCTGTCACCCATACTTCAGGAAAGTCCTGGGCCCAGGGGTCTCCCGTGATGGGGGCGAGAGGAAGGGGGGCCTTAAGGGCTGCGCATCGATGGACTGCATTGACGAAGTCTGGGCCTCCCGGGATGCGCCACAGGAGCCCGTTCGCTAAGTCAATGGTCAGTCCCTCGGCACGGAAAAATGGCATGCCCAAAAGTCCATCATCTTCTCCCTGGTTTGCGCATGCCGAAATCCGGGTGGCCAGGTTCCCAACGGAGAGGGGGATATCCTGCCAGACCGGGGATTCCTGCATGCCGCCTCCAAAACCGGCGAACTGCATGGTTGTGGGGGTCTGAGTTCCCTTTGTGACTAAGGTGGGCCGGAGTATATTAAGTGAAGCTCCGGTGTCTATAAGGAGAGTGGCAGGCTTCTTCTTTTCCCCGGGAGTCCCGATCCCTGCCTTTACTGTCGGTCTCCCCCATGTGTCCGGCTTTAGTTTGGCAACTATGCCCACGGAGGGAGACTGGGACTCGGGGCAACCCTATTCTGATCCTGCACCCTGATCGGTGGAAGCGGCGCTTCCTCTAAAGGGGTTGTTGGGGCTCGGGCGTTCCCGGACCGCAGCTATCGGGGGACTCGAGAAGGGAGGGTCTGGCGGTAACGGGGGCGCCGACGGAGGTACTGGGGGCTGCTGCTGGTCTTCCCACTCCATGATCGCCTTCATTAGAACGGACGTGGGCTTCCCATCGAATAGCTCCATGTTCGCTCCCATATTTTTGAGGCGCATCCATAGTTCCCAACGGAGGGAGTCCCTGGACTGGGGCGTGCTGCCGCGGTCCCGGTAGCCCTCGTGGTCGCCCTGCGATGCTCCCCAAGCGTTAGACTGATCTGGAGGCGGGTAGACCTGATGGTGGTACGGGTGCGATGCTCGTGAGTGAGAAGGGGCTATGGGTGCATCCTGTAGTCGGGGCTCGTGGGGTCCTTGCTGGGAGGAGGAACTGTAACTCGGGGCGGGCGCAAAGGAGACTCCAGGGCGGTAGTCCCTTGGTCCTCTTCCCCGGTTAAAGCTGCCGCTCCTTCCCCTCAGGATTCCTCCCCTTGCCTCCGGATACGGGCTGCGTCCCTGTGGTCGGTACTGAGAGTGGGGGCCATGATTGGCATAGGTGACTGCACTTATCGGCTCGCTCTCCTTCCTACGAGAGGCCGGGGGCTTCACATGGCGGATGGCGCCGGTTTCTCGCAACAGGCCAGCAATGCTTCTGATGCGAGCTTCCAGGTCTCCCCATGAGATGCTCCCGGGCTCTACTCCTGCTAGTGCTAGGCGGGTGGTACTATTGAGTCCATCTAAGACTGCTCTCCTGAATTCTAACTCGTCAAAGTCGGGTACATCGCTGGCATCCAGGTCCACTTCGTCTGCTAGCTCTGCAAGAAGCTGTTTCCTAGCTAAATATGCCTCTGGGTCCTCCCCAGGTTTCTGGGACTCCGCGATATACAGGGCTTTCAAACTCTTGGTGGGCCACAAGAATGCACAAATTTCTTTAATTGCTCCGTACTGACTGCGGGTGGCTAACCTTTGGTTAGAGATATAGGCATTCAGGGCCGAGACTATTTCAGGGGCAGCGCATTGGCGGGCCAGCTGGGCCACATCGGAACCACTAGCGGAGGGCTGGGAGGTGGTCACATGGGTGAACCACTGGATGGCCGTGTCTCGGTTTAGGGGTCCCATGCGATCTGCTATGGCTTGGAGCTCATCGGGCCTCCAATTGCGGGTTTCTTTAACGACCCGGTCTGTCTTCCTGCCATCCTCGTCCATGGATACAATTTCCTTGGTGGCTATTGGGTGGAGGGGCTGTGGGGCTTCCGCAGGCTGGGGCGAAGGGGGTGACCAGTTGTCGGTACTACCTTCGGGGAGGGCCAAGAGGGCTGCGGGATGCACGGCGGAAATTACGGCCTGCTGCATTCCCAGGTGCTGTTTTAGGGCCTCTAGCTCCCTCTTACAAGCGGAGTGGTCTGCTGCGGCTATCTTTGCGACTTTCTGCTCTGCCATGAGCTGGGCAGCATGGGTTAACTTTGCAATTTTCTCCTGACCTTCAATTACTGCGTGCTCAGCCATATCGGCACGAGCGGTGGCTACTTCAGCCTTGTGCTGGGCGTCTTGGAGGGCAGTGGTTAGTCCCTGCTTCTCCAGCATGAAGTTAACGCGTTCTGAACGCCATTTGGCTGCCTTTTCCTCATACTCCTTCTTTTCCTTCCTTAACTGTTCTATCTCCTGTTCCTGTTCTTCCTGAGCTACCTGTAGCTTATTAATTAGGGACACGCTGTCCTGTAGGGCGGTGAAAAGTGCCCAGGCTCCATACCTATCCTTCTTACTGGACCTAGGTTTCTCTTTTTCGCAAAAATCTTGGAAGGCGCTTCTGACAATCTGGAGCGGGTCGGGTCCCTTGAAGGAACCGGCTTCCCAGGGGCAATCTCCCTTTTTAACTAGCCACTTCTCCAGGCGGGGCACGGTGGGGGCTGCCCGGTACATTTTACTTTCGTTTAAGGCTGATCTCGGGGAGGTTAAAGAGTGGATCAGCGACACCAGGGGTGGGGCGATTAAAGCTGCTCAAGGGTTTTAACAACTTCTTCCTCTCTATGTTCCTTTTGGGTGGTTTATCCTTCCCTCAGGTCCTCAAGGGTTTTTACCAGGGGGTTTTAAGGTTCTACTTTTAGGTTCACAAGGGGATTTTTAAGGGTTCTACACTCGGCTCTTCTCCACCGGGGGAGAAGGAAAATTCCTATTCCCGTTTCAAGCTTGCCTACAAGCCACGGGACCAGGAAAAGTTTACTGGCTCAGAGGGTGCTCTCAAGCTCTCTAAGCCCAAGAACAAAAACGCTCAGTGCTTCCAAGCCTCTGCTCAGAAGCTAAAGCTCAGGGGTCTCCCAAGCCTATACTCGGAAAACCAAAGCTCAGGGGTCTCCCAAACCTATGCGCTCAGAAAACCAGAAATGCTCCCAAGCCTCTGCTCAGAAGCTGCAATTAAGGGGTCTCCCAAGCCTCTGCTCAGGCAACCAGAAATGCTCCCAAGCCTCTGCTCAGAAGCTACAACTGCTCTCAAGCTCTCTGCCCAAGAACTAAACTCAAAATGTCCCCAGGCCTCGTGCTCAGAGACAAACGGTTAAACTGTCTCCAAGCCTCGACCAAAAGACTAAATGCGCTCAAGGACTGCCTCTGCAAGTCCCCAAGCAAAAGTGCCCAGGAGTAAAGCTTACTGTACTCCCAAGCGAGGTGCGCTCAAGAGTTCTAACAACTCCCAAGCAAAAGTGTGCCCAAGAGTCCCACTGACTCCCAAGCGAGGTGCGCCCACGAGTCTAACTTAAAACTCGCAAGCGGAAAAGCGCCCAAGAGTCTAACTTAAAACTCTTAAGCACGGTGCGGCCGACTGCCGCGGGGCTTCAGGAACCTGGCTTCAGATTCCCAAAGCTAACTAACCAAACGGACTATCGATCCCTTCACGTTTCCTCCGGAGCGGGGATTGAAGCCTAAGTGCTGGCAGGAACGGGGTTTGGACGGACTTAGGAGAGACGGGGGAGGGCGGAAAAGAATTTTATATGTGCTGCTTCAGGATATATATAAATCTATAGAGCCTACTTCTGGGATCCCACCCACATAGACGCGTTTAGGCGGCCCGGAAGGTGGCCAGGAACTTCACCAGTTCAGAGGTCCTCACCCACAGTACACCGGTTATAACGGCTGGAGGGCCTCGCGGTGCACAACAAAAGGCAAGTAGTCCAAAGCTGGCTGAAGGAGGAAATGGGGAAAAGCCAACCCACAAGATAGAAATGCTCGCTAGAGCCACACACACTCACACTTTTAATTCCCTGAGCTAAATTGCACTCTTTACACTGAGGTCTGGAAAATTTTCCTCTAAGTCAGTTCGCTGAAGACACGCGTGTCGACTCACGTGCATTCACACGAACTGGGTTATGCCCGCATTCTCCACCAGTAAACTGTTACCAGAACTGCTCTTTATTATAATGGGGAATTAGCTGCAGCAGTCTGTAACTATTAATATTAAGCGAGGATCATAACCTATGTTTACGGAGGTCCCGATCCCAGACACTCTAGTGAAAAAGAGGCAGACAAGGAGTAAGGTCCAAACATGTGTATTGAGTGTAGCGTAAGCCTAGCTTGCACAATCATACAAGGAACACACAAGGTCTAAGAAATACAGAGTAGGAAATACAGAGACGTTCGCATTAGCGGGTTCCCAACGATGGTAAGGGAAATACTCACAATCCTGGAGTGAAGCAGAGACACGGCAGCGAGGGTGACCCAATGCCAGCACTGGGACCACAGACGGACAGCAAGGAGGTCTGGATAGGGAATGGCCGAGGCACCGAGTGGTCTGAGAGACCAGCTTAAATACCCCAAAACATACCCTGGGGCTGGTGCTGTACTTGGTGGTTCTCACAGATCAAAACAAAGGGTCTAATGGGCTGCTGAATGGCTTGGATGGGCCACTTTGGTAATCAGATTGTGATAAGTGACACCTCAGGAAGAGGGGACAAAAGAGGGAGGGGGAAATCCAAGTGGGCTGAAAGGATGTTCCAATGGACAGGGCTTGTCCTGATGTCATCAGCTTTGGAATGCGGAGGTTTCTTTGAGATGCATTCTTTAAGTGCTTGGGATGGTCGGCACTTAGTTCCTTCTCCGGGGCGGCTCCTAAGATATGCAGAGCGGGGCGAGCGGCTCTCGCTGCGGACGTGGTGTGCCCGCTTCGCCGAAATGGCTTCTCAAAGCAGTCTTCTTCCCAGGGTCTTCTGGCTGCCTGAGAACATGGATGCCGGCTGGGCATAGCTGGGGCTGGATAGCAGGCTGCCCGGTAGCGAGGGCAAGCTCGGCGACCGGCTCGCGGGAGGCTCCAGACGGGAACTGACCAGGGAGCGCCTAGCCAGGCTCGCTGGAGGTTTCCCCGGCAGGCGCCCGGCTGCTAGCAGCGGCTTGGGCCCATGTGAGGCAGGCTTCCATGGAGGCAGGGGGAACAACACTTTAAAACACAGTCCAAAGCAGGGAACAGGCACGGTCCGTGGCAGATGGCAATGCAGGCACGGGGCACACTTGTAGCAAAGTCCAAACACACACTGGGAATTCCAGATACAGGTCAGGGCAGGGCTGCCCAGAAAGAGAGTCCTTTTGTGCAGTTACCCAAACATGGAGTCAGTAAACTACACAGTGTATAGCAGCAGCAAGGGTAATTGACACGCAGGCAGGAACTAACACGTGTATCAGAACGCACACGTGCAAAGCAATCTTTGTGCAGCAGTGAAACAGTAATGCAGGAAACTTTAACACAGTTCATAGCAGGCTTTAAAGCAGGGGAGGGGGCCTACTTGGCAACAGAATCCACTTCCACTTGGTTCCTCCCCTCCCACAGCACTCTCCTGCAATGACTGTTTCATAACCAGTTTTATACATGATTTCATTTGTGCCCCGTCTTCCTACCCAAGGGAGACCTAAAATGGTTTACAGCGTTCTCCTCTGTTTTATCCTCACAACAACCCTGTGAGGTCGGTTGAGCTAAGTGTGCAACTGGCCCAAGGTCACCCAGCAAGCTTCTTGGGCAAAATTATCTAAGAGTTTCTATGATTTTAGGTTCTTGTCTGTTTTGTTCTTCCTTCTGGTTTCAGAACCAGACTGCATGCTGTGGTGGTTTTAACCAAAGCTGGCAGAGAAAAAGATCACAGAAAACTCTGCTTGCAGGATAATTTACCACATGAGTGTCCAAATGCTTCTTCAGTTTATGGTAAAATGCTGACAACATTTATGAATTGGGGAATGCTAAGAACTAAAGTGGACAGGACACTGGGATACCCCTGACCGGATCTGTTCCACATTTTAAAAAGGTAAAGCATAGCCATTGGGGATCTGTATTTGGATTAGGGCTGTGGTGCAAGGAGAGAATGGATTACGCCCCCCCCCCACACACAACATTTTCACTGATAGGTAGCCTCGGCAGTGGGAAGGGAAGCATTTTAGCTGCCATTTTTAAAGCAGGACTGTTCTCTTGGCATCAGACCACATAGTAGATGTTTAATACCACTTTCCCACATCTGTGGGTCCACTAAAACATGTATCAGCAAACAGCTCAGGCATAGTTTTGTACCTGGCCTCTATGCCAGTCCCTGAACTTTGTAGGGCACAGCTGGGCCATGCCACACATCCTCTGGCTGTCTTGCTGTTCGCTGGCACATTCCCTTTTGAATGGGTGAAACGTCGTGATATTTTCACTGCCTGCCAAGATCCATCCAGCCACCCCTGGGGTCTCTAGGTGACATTTGACAGTAAATAATTCATAGGCAACTCAATCTCTCTGAATATTAAGGATTGTTAAGCTCTGCAAACTTTGACCCTCACTCTTTTATATCGCTAGAAACGTTAGAAGTGCAAACGACTCATTAATTCACTGCACAAGTACACAGCTATGTAATGAACAGGACGGGACTTGAAATCTTCAATTTGGAAAAAAAAAAACTTTTCTGAAGCTGTCTTTCCACTCCGTGTCGCAAGACAGTTGCATCTCAGAGGGCAGGACTGCTGCTAACTGCTCATTGTTCAACGAATGTGTCTGTGTGAAGTGCTGTCAAGTCACAGCCAACTTATGGTGACCCCTACTGGGGTTCCCAAGGCAAGAGACTAACAGAGGTTGTTTGCCATGGCCTGTTTCTGCATAGCAACCCTGGACGTTCTGGGTGCTCTCCCATCCAATTACTAACAAGGGCCAACCCGGCAATCTAGGTGAAGGTTCGAGTCATCCCTCTCTTTATTTCTTTCTAAGCTAATGACAAAACAAACCAAGAAAGCGTGTTTGTTACATTTCACTGGAGAACAAAAACCCAACAAGTACAAGTCTGAATGCATAAATACCATGAGTATTACAGATACGTTTTCTGTTGAAATTAGTGTAAGTGAAAAAGAATATAATAATGGAAATAAACATGTGCCATAGCATCTACATTTTTTAAAAGCTTTTAAAATGCAAATGAGTACAAACCCCCCCAAAAAATAGACTTGGACATCTCAGGAAATGCGCACTCTCCATCACAGAGGGCTTGCTATTTTTGCACGTATAGAAGTTTTAAGGAACTCCACCAGAGAGGACAAGCCAGCAGTTAAGCCCCTTCTGGCATTCCTGAGTGATGACTGGGTGGAGAAATGCCCAGCAAGCAGACAGGAAGTGTGTCAGGCCTGATGGAGCTCAAATGCTGAGGAGGAGGGGACAGTATTTTTTTCCTGAGCATTGAAGGTGCTCTGTTCCTACTCTTAAGTCGCACGCTAGGATCAGGATTGCCTTCAGCTCTTGCCAGTATCCCTCTTGGTATTTGTAGCATAAAGAAGAAAATGTCCTCATTTGCAGCCACAATTAGGGCCAAAGTGGCTTTTGAACCTACTGGGAAAATTCATGGTAGGATGTAGCCCTGGAGAGCTACAGGCAGCCAGGAGCAGGTGAGCCAAATGATGATGCAGGCATTTTTGTGGGGTCCATGGACCGTGGCAATGATGGCAGCAGGTACAGCAGTACAACATCCATCCATCACCAACAGTGACCCCTCTTGGGTCCAAGCTGAGCAGACCCATCAATGTTGCGTTACGTTACGTTACGTTGAAGGAGCGCCTGGGCTCCTTCAGTACCCTGGCCGTCTCCTGACCACATACAGCCTACTCAGTGTGGCTGGGGCATTTTCTACTTTGTACTCTGCTGGTTATAAATGCTCCCTGTTAAAGTAAGTGCCTTGACAACAGGTTTCCAAAGTTTAATTACAGCAAACATGGGAGTGGAAAATGTGGTTGGAAGGTAGTAGCTAATCAAGTAGGACTGAGCAGGAGTTGTCTTAAGAATTCACTGAGGAGGGAAGGTGCTTCTGTAACTCATGAGTAAATAAGTTGGAATTGGGACGAAAGTAAAAGAGAATGCACAGGTATAAAAGAATGGCTGAAAGGGTGGGGATATTTTCATACAGGCATGTTTAAGCAGCACCCACTGAGATCAATAGAACGTATCCAGTGATTGCAACCTCAGAGCACCCAGAATAACATTTGCTGCAGCTTTCAGTGGCTTTTATGGAAGTGGAAGAAAGATGGCCAATTCCCATCCCTCTGCCCTTTAGAGTAGGATTATATTAATAGTGCAATCCTAAACAGAGTTTTACCCTTCTAAGCCCTTTGACTTCAGTATCCTTAAATGGATATAACTCTGCTTAGCACTGCCGTTAGTTATCTGTTTTTATTTTGTCTCAGGACTAGAGGTGGGCATGGACCAGGAAAACCCCACAGACAGCCGGCCCATGGTCCGGTGATTTTCACAGACCACAGACCATGAACTTTTCACGGACCTGCCCCATTCATAGACTAGTTCGTTGGTCTGTGGTCCATCACTTTTGGCAGCCCTGGCTCTGCCCCTTCACTCCCAGAGACCCCAGACTTGTAAAGAATCTTCAGCATCCTCTTTTTCAGCTACACTCCAAGTTTGGTCAAGATTGTATTTTGGATGTCCGAGTTACAGACCCACAAAGCAGCCGCCCCCAGGAATCTTCCAGTAGATACTGGAGTTGCAAATGCCAATTGACTTGTATTGGCTAGCACCACCAAGTTCAAGTTAGCCTTTTTTGGCATATAGCAACAATTCAAGTTATCCACTTACAAGGCTAGAAGCACCAAAAAGTTGCAATAAAGCAAAATCAAACAGAAAATGGTGGGGGAAGAGCCCCCTCACTCACTCCCTAGGCCGTTACCTAGGGAATTCATTCTTGCTCCTTGCTTCATAGAGCAGAATGGGAGCTCTCTGGTTGGCAGGCAGAGCTGCCTATCAAGGTTTTAGGGGCTGCAAAAGGTCTGCAGACGTGCCCTCCATTGCCTAGGGAATTGATAGATGGGTGCCAGGATGTCTGGACTCATGGACCAACGGACCAGTCCAAACAGACCAAAATTCGTGAAAAAGGTGAGTTCCATGAACTGTGTGTTCGCAAATCACAAACTGGGCTGGACCGTGCAAAATTTTGGTCCATTTTCCGGACTGTGCCCACCTCTACTCAGGACCTAACTACATGTCAACCAGATATCATTTAGGAGCTCCATGTTCCAAACTTTGTTCCCAGGCCCATGCAGGCCCACTTTACCATGGGATCCTGGTGTGTAGAGAGAGGGAGCTTGAGCCTTCCACCCTCCCACACCAGTTTGCTGAACCAAAAGGCCCTGGGCGATCTGCCATTTGCCCCACTGGATAAACTTAAATTGCTTATGATCTCCACATCTCCCATATCAGATGACAGGCACTACTGAACAAGAAGCAGACTTTGCCATTTGTGACAGCAGTCACAAATATTCCAAACCGAGCGGGCCCCCACCAAGGCGGGAGTGCAAACCCGACTCTGATAACAGCTGCTGCAGCCCCAAACTCTGGGGCTCAGGCGATCACTGTTGGAGATCCATTAACAGAGCAAATACAAGCAAAGACAGAAATGAGCCAAAGACCCCATCACTGTGGTTTATGGTCAGCATAGTAGTCACTGCTGCAAACCTAACAATTTCAATAAACTTACGTATGCTACATAGAATGTACCAGAGAAGCAAGAGTCCAGAGATTTGTTTGTGGTGCCTCACATTTGCCTCCGTATGATGAATCACAAGTGAATTTTTCTGAAGTCCCTGTTACAGTAGGAGAATATGAGCTGAAAGCTATGAGCATGGAAACAGATGGGCTGCCTGCAGAAAGGTACCCGTGCTTTGAAGACCAGTCAGTTGATCCCCATATGCTACGAGGCTGTTAAAGACGACTTGGATTGAAAGGTTTTGCCAGGGTCTGTAACAGTGTAGTCATCACAGCCACCCCGAAAACTGGCAGGGCTTATTGAAAACGTCCAAATTATAGGCCCACTTCTTTAGTCAGTGATTATTCTAAAATATTCTCAGCAGTTTTTGCTAGAAGACTAACTGCTAATACACATTAGCAAAACAGGTTTCTTAATAATAGATAAGATTACATTTGCAAATATCGTAGATAGGGATGAGAACAGGCAATTATCAGGGTCAAAAAATGAAAAGATCTTTAGGGTCATCCCTCTAAATGTATTTATTTTTTATGCCCCAAAGTTTGGCATCCCAGTCACTTTTTTGGGACAAAATTGAATTGTTTTATCAGCACCAAGAGTGGCAAATAATCCCATTACTTCTGATCCTTTTACAGTCGCTGAGGTGCAGGACGCAGGGGTCAGTACTTTCTGATTGAGACGATCCTTTTTTAACTGTGATGGAGCCAGAAGGAACTTTCAGTTCCACTTCGTTAATGGGCTGGCTTATCTCAGGCTATGGCATAAAAGTCAGAGGCTTTGCCTCTAGGCTCTCTGTATGTAAGAGGGGCATGGGAAATTATTTATATGAACTGGCGAAAGAAAGAAAGAAAGAAAGAAAGAAAGAAAGAAAGAAAGAAAGAAAGAAAGAAAGAAAGAAAGAAAGAAAGAAAGAAAGAAAGAAAGAAAGAAAACTCACTAGTAGGTACTAATATCCTGGGAACAGGAATAAGTTTGTAAAAGTTATAAGCCTCTTTCAGAAGCCTATATACAAAAATAATCTAATAAACAGGAAACATTGTAAATTGGAATTTGACAAATTATTTTTAAAAATTAAGACCCACATTGATGGTGATGGCTGCTGACTTAGATGGGTTTAAAAGGGAGTTGGGCAGATTTGTGGAGGGCAGGTCTTTTGCTGAAAGATGTCCAAAGCTCAAAATGAGAATTGCTGGACAGAGTTCTAGCAAATGGCTGATCAAAAGGCTCGTAGGTGAGGCTTAGACACAGTTTGAGTTAACCAAAGAAAAGATCTTTATTGTACTACAGTAGACTATAAAATACATAAGAGTACGAGAATATATATAGAAGGAGCAGTGCACGAGGCTACAGCTAACGAGAGAAAGAAAAAAGAAGTCCAAAGGTCTCATTTCTTCCTTACCAAATAGTGCCTGAGGCATCCCCTGCTGGGATGGGTGTCCAGTGTTTGGCAAGGTGAAGCAAAGCCCACCCTTAGGGCCCTCCATTCTCCATCCCCCAACCACAAACACAAATGGCTGCTGAGCCCTTTTGTTCCTTCATTTTCCAAGGTGGGGGGAAGAGTTCTCTCCCTTCAAACCAGCCTCTCCCAAACGCCATGATGAGCTGGCCCCTTGCCACGTCGGCCTTGTCTCTCATGCTACTGGTTTTATGATGGTAGCACAGGTCTAGAACGATATCCCTTGACCCGTCTCAGGATGTCAGGTAGAGCAAGTCGTGTTCACTGCCCTGTCCTCCTCACTTTCCTGGGCTGGATTTGAATCACAGGCCAGTTTGATTTACAAAGGCTTGCAAATCTGTGCCCTCATCCTGACAGGCAGGGCTGCTCTTCTGTTCTTTTGCCACCTCTGCAGGATAGTAACGGGGCCTCTGGGACGATTTCCCATTTCTTTGTAGGAAAGACACAGGAAAAACTGAATGAAGCAGAAACTCTTTCTAGAACCCTTCAGCCCCCTTGGTTCCAGGCTAGGGTTGCCAGGTCCCCCCCCCCTGGACAGGACGTTGGAGGCCCGGCACCTACCTTTTGGTGTCCCTGTTGTGTCTCCATGGAGTGTGCCTATGCAATGACATCACTTCTGGGAAGTGACATCATTGTTCAGGCCACATGCCACCCTGGGAGTGCTTCTGCACTCCACAGGGAGGGATGAATTGGGCTGCTGCGGAGCACAGGGGTGCTGCTGTGCTCCTCAGTGGCCTGATTCAGTCGAAATAGGGCTGCCGTGGAGCGCAGGAGCACTCCAGTGCTCCACAGAGACCTGATTCGGGCCAAATCCAGCCCAATTTAGCCTGAATTAAGCTGCTGTGGTGCATGGGAACGCACCGTGCCACCCAGGAGCATGCCCCAGGAGGCGCATTCCCCCCCCCCCCACCAGCCAGGTAAGTGAGGGCTGGGCGTGAATGGTGGAAGCGAGAGATCCCCTGCCCCCAGCAGGGGACTGGCAACCCTATTCCAGGCCCAAAGAGGGACGGAATCTTGCAGTGGTGGTGGAACAGTTATTGAGCAGGCCACTAGAGGACACCCTGACCTGCTGAGATATTATCAGGAGGATGGGCGTTTTGATTTCCTGGATGGGTAAACTTAAACTCAGTCTGAACTGGTTCTGCTCACAACTGATGAGCTGCCCAGATTCAACAAGCATTCTTCCAGCCAGGGTTTGAGAGGGCTTGGAGGATCCTTTCTGCATGCAGAAAACCAGAGCAGCAGGCAAAGTTCTGGACTCAAACCTTTCTCCCTGATGTACTAGATTTCAGCTTGTGCAGTTGTGCGTAGGAGAGCATTCAGAAACACGCCCCCGCCCTCCCTGGAAATCGCAGGTGGGGCCATTTGTGGTAGCCCTTCTGCTTCCTGCCACGTGAGCCACTCGGCTGCATGTGCAAACCTGGCCTTGTTTGCGGAGGCTTTCCTGCATTTCTGTCATAGAACTCCAGAAACAAAAAGGAGTCTTGTAACACCTCAACAACTTAACAGATTTATTGTGGTATCAGCTTCTGCTGGAATCAATCTGTTCAGTCTTAAAGGTGTCACAATATTCCTTTTTGTTTCCACCACAAGAGATCAATATGGGCACCACTCTGGAGCAGAAATCTCTCACGTTGCAAAAGAGGCTGGGCAGGGTATATACTTGGTTCATAGGTAGGTTTGCCAACCTCCAGGTCAGGCCTGGAGATCTCACAGAATTACAACTGATCAGTTGGGAAAAAATGGCTCCCATGGCATGAGGTCCCTCCTCTCACCCCACCCTCTCCAGGGTCCACCCCAAATCTCCAAAAGTTTTCCAGCCTGAGGCAACACTATTCCCAGGTGACGCAGGCCAGACTTCCTTCTTGTGGCTCAAAGAGACGCTATGAAGATCACATGTCTTGTTCTGTCCATGAAATGCAAATAGCAAGTTCAGGCAGCCTCAGTTCGCACCAGGTACTTGCAGGGAAGCATGCATGACGGGCCCAGAGATTAGTCTTCCTGGGGACTGGATGGTTGGGCTCCGCTTTTGCACTCCCGCAGTGCCCAGCCCTGCACCTCTTCAATGGACGTGCAAGGAGTTCCTGAGTGAGAAGGTCCTTACTTGAGAGTCAAATACTGGACGCGCCTCCCTCCTTGGCGGATCGCACTTTGCCCTAGTTAGTGAGCACAGAAGGTCCTGGGCGGGAGCTGAGCCGGCCGTGACGCGCTCTCGCCTGCCTCCGGCTGTCATTCCTCAGTAGCTTGGCTGAAGAACTGGGGCTCTTCCTCAACCAGCTCCAGCAGCCAGTGTGGTCTGTGCCTTGGCAGAAGGGCACTTCCCTTCCCCCCCCCCCATGTGCTTCTTGAGCAGCAGCGGGGGGGGGGGGTGCATTCTGTCTTGTGACATGGGTGGCCAATAAGAGCTCTATACCTGGAATGTCAGGTTGGGGGCGGGGGGGGGGCGGGGAGGTTCTTATATATGTATGCAGAGTTGCTTAAGAATAAAGGGATGAGGGGGAATCCCTGTCTTAAAATCCAGGTCATCTGCTAACTCGAAAGGAAAGAGGAAGGGGGAGAGAGGCTGGGATCTTGTGGGTATCTTGATTGGGCAGAAGCCCAATAAGGGGGAAGATAACATAAGGGGGGGATAGGGGGAGCGGATGCTGGCAGGTGTAGCGAAGCCGCTCTCCCCGTCTCTAAGAGTCAGCAGAAAACAAGCGGCTAACTTGAGCACAAAGGGATTTGCTGACTCTGCGCATTTGGGGTATCCTGGGGGAGGGGGGGTAGAGAGCAGCCGAGCAAAGGAGGAGGGGACCGGGAAGGTGAAGAAGCCCTCTGCAGCCCCTTGGGGTTGCTTTCTTTGCTCTCACACCACTCCCTTGTCCTTCCCCCTCCCACCTTCCCTGGAGCATACACAATTTTCAAAGCACAGGTGGGAAAATAAGGATCCAAAAGAGAGGGGGTGGGGGGAGGAGAGGGGCTCCTGCCTGTGCTTCCAGAGAAAGATCCAACTTCCCAGGTAGCACAGAGGCAGCTGCTCTCTGCTCCTTTCATGCTTGCTGAGGATGGCAGATTGAAAGGGGAGGGGAGAGGGGCTTCCCTTGCAGCTCTTGCCAGGCAGAGTTCTCCCCCCACCTCCCCTTAATAATCAGCACACCATCCAGAGGAAGAGATGCAGTGGCTCAGGAATGGACCTGGAATGGTGAGTTCAGGTACCTTCTGCTTTTCTTTCTCCCTCCCACCTGCAGTATTGCAAGGGCTGCTGGCTCGAAGGGTATTGCCCCCCCTTTTTTCCTTGGGAAAGCTTTGATGGGTGTATCCATTTTCTAGATTCTGTCATGCAAAAGCCAGAGGAGGGGGGGCATGAAAGAAATGTCACTTGCAGTGTGCATAGAAGGGGAGGGAGGCTGAGCTTGGGGAAGGATGGATGCCTGGGTGTGTGGTGATGTGCTTGTTGGAATGACAGGGCTAGCCGAGGCATAGGGGGAGAGGGAGGGGGGAGGGGAGGGGGCACTTCCAGAGGAATTGTTTTTTGGGTCAGTGAAGCCGTGGAGGGCTGTGGCTCAGGGGCAGAGGTGTTCCTTTGGAAGGCGAGCATGTTCCTGAGATGTCCTGCTGGTGCTGCAGGAGGCACTCGGGTGGCAGGAGAGGCAACTCTGGAAAGGGAGGGGGTGGCAGTTAAAAATAGCAGCTCTCCCCGCCTCCTCGTCAGGCTTTCTTCCTTCTCTCTTGTGTTTACTGCCCCTGCAATGTGCAGGTGCTCACCTCACCTGCCCTTTGCATTGGGGTCAAGCAAGGTCCTGTTCCTTTGAACTCAATCCCCCTCCTCTCAAAGCACAGGAGGGAGGACAGGAGGCGGGGGGGGGGGAGGAGAGAAGGGTTAGAGAATGCTTTAAAGGAGATGTGCTTTTGTCTGATTGCAAGTCACAAATTCAAAGGTTAATCTCATTCTTTTCCACACCATAATCCTTTTGTTCCGACTTTGCGCTTTGATGCAAAATGAATGCCTTTGTTTGCCATATGCTAGGGTTTTGGCAAGCAACCAGAGACCTCCGCACTCCTGTAGCCTCAATATATTGATACTGTTATTTGGTGGGGGGGGGGGGCGAAGAGCACAGGCAGGTTTCAACAGCCTGGCTCACCTGGAAATCTCACCTGGAAGCAGGGCTGGGGGGGGGGGGCTGCTGAGGAAGAGGAACACCAACACTTCAGCCTCCTCTTTGAGACTTGCAAAACTTCCTTTCCTGAGGGCCAGAGTTTGAGGCAAAGCACATTGGGCAAACCTGGGATCAGAATCACAATGTTGCAGGTTTGTGTTTGTGCACGTGGATTGCCAATTCTCCACACTTTCATCCCCTGCCACCCACTCTTATCCTCCTACACATCTCCCGTGTTCTCCACCATTCAATGTACAGCACGTAATAGTCCTGCCTTTCTTGCTCCTACACCGTGTCAAAGCAACCCAAGCTGTGCCCTGCCAGGTTGCCTGCAAACGTTTTCAAATGAAGATCATGTTATAAATGTGATGACAAGATGTATGTGTTTTTTCTTACCTGTGGGGGGAGAGGAGATTTTAATTGAACAAAATATTCTGTTTTCTGTGTGTCTTCTATTTGCTGTTTTAAAGGAGGCATTGTAGTTTCCTTCATCCTTTAAGTCTAATACATCTCTCAAAATACAGGGACAATTAGACAGATTACCTTGATCTTCTTTTTAATATAAAGGCTGCACAGATGTGCCTTTATTTATATTTGTTTAGAAGATTTATATGGCACAGATACTGCCAAGCAGGTTCTGTTTGGTCATCAGATGGAACCTTCCTCCCTTCCTTCCTCCCTCCCTTCCTTCCTCCCTTCCTTCCTCCCTCCCTTCCTTCCTTCCACCAATCACAAAAATAGCAAATAAAGAAATACAATAAATAAAATACACATTTAAATGTCAGGTAATGCTGTCTATATTGTATTACAATTGGCTCCTGCCCTGCTCTCCTCCATCCATAAACTTTAAAGCATTTTCCTCAAAATGTTCCGTTTCTCTGCCTTCTCCATTATTTATATATCTAAAACCATCACACAGAACATTAAAAAGAAACCCCAAGAGCAGAATATTGTTAAATCTTACGTACCAAATCACCTCAGCACAAGCCAAGTTCAATTCTGGGGTAAATGATGCCACTGGAGGGTCGTGGCTAAAACACTGGTCTCATTTTAATCTTGTCATTACAGTGGAGTTGGTAGACCTTAAGCAAGCCCTATTCCATTCCAGCTTTAAGTCTGGGATTTTGCTGCCTACCCTGCAGGATTGTAACAAGATAATGCATACAAAGCACTTTTAACGCCCGAGAGGGCTATGCAAATACTAAGTATTATTATTTTACTCTAGTTTATAATTAATAATAAGAAACGGAATTGTATAACCAGTCAGTTGTACTCTTCTCATGGCCAGTGCTTAAACACTTGGATATGTGGCACTGTTTTGATGGGAACTGCAGTGTGTGTGTGATTGAATGGCAAAGTGGAAAGTCTTCATCCACATGGACCATTTGAAATTCCACACGTGCATTGCTGTCAAAGTGGGTTCTTCCTGGGAAAGACCTCAGGCAACAGATTGCTAATTATTGAATTTATTATTTTATTTTTATCATTTAAGTGGAGAGAGATCCCATGTGGGTTTTCTGACTCAGGCATCCAGATGTTTTGGATCTGCAATACGGGGGGGGGGGGGCTTGTGAGCAATTCATACAGAAAGAAGAGGCTAAAGCAGTATTGTTCCATTCATGTATGGCTTTTGAATTTCTAGGAGGAGAGTTGGGAAGGAAATGTATAAGCCTCAGGGCATGTGGGTCAAGTGATCTTACGAGTTTTAAAGGACTGGTCCATTAATTCATTAAAAATGCAATCTTAAGCAGGTCTACTCAGAATGTTGCTCAAATCTATTCAGTGGCACTGTAGGATGGCACTGTAAATGCCTACATTTCCATAACAAGGGGAAAGTATGTTTTGTACAAACCGTGCATCAGCTACAAGAAGTTCTTTCTTAGAATAATTCTGGAGAGACACCTGTGGCACTGTGCAATGCAGGCTTTAATCCCACGGATTCCTGTGGATTAGACTGGAGTAACTCTGTACAGAATTGCACTGTTGTTCCATTGCAGTGAAAAAAGATCTCTGATGTGTAGTGGCACTTTGAAGACTAAGATATTATTCTAGCATAAACTTTTGTGGGCTAAAACAAAGTAGATTCTAGTTAATGAAGAGTTATGCTGGGATGAAATTGTTAGTGTTTAAGGTATGTTGTATACAGTTTATGTTATTGGGGAGACCCTCTTTGCAACGGTCTTCAACAGTCTTCCCCAGAGCCTTTGTTTAAGGTACTACTAGACCCCTATTCATTTCTTAGAAGAGGTGTCCCTTCCTTTAAGAGAGAGGGAGAGAAGGAAAGTATTGTCTGAGATTAAACCTGACTTTTTTTTGCACATGCTTATGTTCACAGTAATTAACCATTTCTTTAAAATAAATGTCTGCTGCCCAGTTAATCAGGAACATCTTTTTAATTGGTCAAAACGGATAGATCTGGTTAATTGATGGAATGCTCTGGCCATGAAAAGACAAATCAATGGATTCAGTGAAATCTTCATGGCTTTGGAGCTGAATTGTGAAAGAACCTGGAGCAAATTCACTCCCTGCTGCAAGACGAAAAGAATGTCAGTTTGCTTAGGGCCAAGCTAGAAGTGACAAATTACACTTGAATGGAAAGTGAATAGACTCCCATGTATTCCTCCCTGTTCACTTATGCTCCACTTGCGCTCCACTCGATCACTTAGTGATTGAGTAATTCGTCACTTCTAGCTTGGCCCTTAGTCCAGCCCACTGGGCCATAACCCAAGAGCATCTGCAAGTTCTGGGCCATATTATAGACAACTTGTCAGAAGAGCATAAGACCACCCCATTTCACAAGATGTATCCAGATGGCCTAGACTCAGACATCAAGGCCTCCTCCTATTGTTGCCCCCAAGGTTGGTGTTCAGAAGTCAAATGCTTCTGAATTTAGAGGTTCCAAATGCTTGCCGTAGTCTCTGAATTTGAGCAGAACAACAGTGCTAAAGGGCAGGCTATTGCTTCCCTCTGTACACAGTTCTCCGGATCTAAAATGCCACAGTGCTCCAAAGCTGCTTGTAAGTACCTGCATTTATCTTTTTTGGACTAATAGCAGCTTGAGCGTAATTTAGAGTGCAATCCTAAATAGAGCCTCGCTAGACGTAACAAACTGCATGAGTTCACCATGGGGATTTACAGCTATACTGCAGTTGCGAGCTCCTGGTGGCAAGTTGTGAAGAAAAGCACAGCAGGGCCCCATTTCGACTGGGGAGAAGGAGGAATTCCTGCCTTCTCCTCTGTGCTGTTTTCAGTGCCTGAAACAGACTAGGGGCTGCGGAGATGGGGAGCTATTTGCTCCATTGGGAGCCAGCATGTGCAAGCATTCAGTGCATGTGCAATGGAGCAAGTGGCACCTCCCCTGGTCCTACGCTGTTTCCACTACCAAAAACAGCACAAGGGAGAAGGCAGGAATGCCGCCTTCTCCCACACACCATATTAAACAGAGAACCCCCCCCCTGCAACTATCTAACTAGAAACGTAAACAGCAATCATTCAGTCAGCCAAATCCTTAAGAAAGACAAGCTGAAATTATAATTTCACAAGTTCAGCTCTCATATAGGTGTCACACAGTATCATCCAACCAATATTTCATAAAGCGGCATGTGCGTTAATGAAAATAATATAATACAGAATAGCTAGGAAATGTTGTATCATCTGAAATATATACTCTCTCAAGTCCAAACAACATGATTCTATTTATATTTCATAAAGTGACACATGCAGCAATAAGGTTAACAATAGTAACAATAATATACCATTAGAGAATTCAATACATATAATAAACACTCCAGTTCTTCTCCCACACAGCAGTCCCAATCCAAACTGAGCCATGCTGCACATTTACATAAGAGTTGCCATCAGGAATTAGCAGCTACAGTATAGCTGCACGTCCCCATGGTGAACTCGGGAAGTTTGTAATATCTAGTTAGGCTCAACGTTACACCCTTTAAGCCCATTGACTTCAGTGGACTTGGAAGGTGAACTCTGTTTGGGATTGCATGATTAGAATGAGAAAATAACATAAGGAAACAATGGAACCGTTCTTGTCCCCCAGTACTCCAATGTAGAGGTCCTTCGTTTGCTTAAAAAAATGTTTTCAGTATTCCCACAGAACTCAAGGAAGCTGAGCTGAAAGGTGGATGGGAGGCATTAAACTTTAAAAAAAATAAAACATTATTAGCCAATCTGAACTGAAGAAAAATCTCTTCCCACCCTCTGTCTCTAATTCAGCGTGGCATGCCATTTTTCGTTTCCAAGTGATATCCTTAAACCTGCAGAACCTCTTTGCACCGTATTCAATTGTTTAATGGTTGAGTACCCTGATTTCCATCCATTTCAAAAACCATTTAATCTTCGGCTGTTGATGTGAGCTTCCCGTGAGGATATTTTTACATGCGTCATTGGAACTGAGTGGCTGAACTCTCTGAGTATCTGCTATAAAACAACTGAATCTCCAGTAACAAGAACAAAGATGAACATCTGATTGGCACTGCAAGTAACAAAGGAGTGGTTTGGAACTCATTTCTCGAACTCTCACCCAGAACACACACACGGTGCCACTCATATCTGTTTTTCAGATTCTGCAAACTTGTATTTACTGGCTTAATCCTTAGTCCTCCTTCCTTTCTGAAATGAAACCTAAAGATATGTAGTTCAATGGAATAAGGCCAGTTTGGTGTGTTTTGTCGTCCCAAGCAAAATACACAGTTCCCTCCTGGATCCAAACCCAAGACTAGTCCATAGGGCCTTGGCTAGGGCATGGCCAGCAGGGGAGCAGGCCCCAGTGTTAATGCCAGTCACCTCCCATTGCCACTGGGGACTGGAAGAGAACTGACAGTGAAATCCTAAGCAGAGTTACTCCAGTCTAAGCCCAATGAAATCAATGGCTTACACTGGCATGTACACTGCTTAAGATTTCACTGTAAACCTCCAAGGTGCAACAGTATCTTCTTTGATGTGGCGCCCTGTGTAGTTGCTTGGCTGGAGGATCCATCTCTGTTCTTCTCTTGTTACCCATACCTTCGTTCCCACCCCACATTCCATAACTTTGAATTTTAATTTGTAAGCTCCCTGGGGCATAGACCTGTCTTCTTGTTCACCTGTAAAGTGCCATGGCCATTGATGTGATGTTGCATACACATTAATAAATGCAAGTCTACACAGTGTTCTAAAGTAGCCTCTTTTCCGTAGCAAACGCAGTGAGTGGACTCGGTGTTAATCTGAACTCTTAGGCAATGAGCTGTGGCACTGGAAAGTCTGTTAATGTGCATTTTCCACATGCTTTGACATGATGCCCCCTCCCTCACACACTGTTTCTGTCATGGTTGGAATACGTTTTATATGCTAGCATTACAAAATAGGCCCATGGCACCATCTGGGGTTGACCCCCATCTGGAGCCCTAATTCACCCTGCCTCAGAAATTTGGGGGCGGGGCGGGGTGGGTGGGTGAAACAAGGCTTTTTAATTTGTTATATGACCGGATTTTTGAGCGGTCAGTTGACCATATTTAACAGGTGTATTGACCCTGTCTCAGCTGAATCATGAGCCAAGGAAAAAGGCATGCAGAGGGGAGACAGGGAGACACCTGAACACTTGAGAACATGCGTGCAGCTTCCCGTGGACCCTTCGTCTAGATTCCTTATGTGAGCATTATTCAGGCAGAGATTCACACAGGAAGGACAAAACTTGCTTTAGTGGGAAATTCCTTCTCTTTTGATCTTTTATTCTGTACACAATTAATGCTATGAGTATGAGTAGTTCAAGAAAAACCGGACATGTAGAAGAGGAGGTGGAGTGGCGTTGTATGTGAGGAGAGGGCTTGATTGTCAAGAAGTTATGGAGAGTGGGGCGGACAGCCCGGTGGAAAGTATATGGGTAGAAATAAGGGGAGGAAGGACAAAGGGTATTATTGTTGGAGTCTGCTACAGACCACCTGACCAGCGAGAAGAAATGGATGCTGCCCTCTGATGTCTGGCAGAGTATCCAGACATCAGAACCTTGTAATTATGGGTGACTTCAACTTCCTCGATGTGTGCTGGGAGACAGGCTCAGCAAAGCATCATGAATCATGCAATTTCCTGACCTGCCTGGCCAATAACTTCCTTTTTCAAAAGGTGGAGGAAGCTATAAGGGGTTCGGCCATACTAGACTTGATATTAACCAACAGGGAAGAATTGGTAGATGAGATGAAGGTGGTGGGGACCTTAGGGGGAAGTGACCATGTCCTTCTTGAATTCCAGTTGCTGTGGGGAGCCAAGGAAGTTCATAGCCAGACTCGTAGGTTAGATTTTCGTAGGGCCAACTTCGATGAACTCAGAGGCTTGATGAGAGTCATTCTGTGGGGGAGTGTGCTGGAAGGGAAAGGAGTGAGTGAAGGGTGGGCCATTCTCAAACACGAGCTTTTGCAAGCTCAAGCCCTCACTACCCCAGCAAGACGGAAACATGGTAAGGGCTCCAAGAAACCGATGTGGATGCACAGAGAGCTCCAGAATAAGCTAAGGGAGAAAAAGGAAATGTTCAGGAAATGGAGGGAAGGACAGACCTCTAAAGAGGAGTATATGAGGGTTACTAGGTACTGCAGATCAGCCATCAGAGAGGCCAAAGCTCAGTACGAGCTGGGTCTGGCCAGGAGGGCTCGCTACAGTAAGAAAAACTTCTACAGATATGTGAGAAGCAAACGCAAGGTAAAAGAGGCAATTGGGCTGCAGTTGGGAGTAGATGGAGAAACTCTGATGCAGGACAGAGAAAAAGCAGACAGGCTTAATGACTTTTTAGCCTCTGTGAAATGTGAAATGGATCTTGGGGTAATAGTGGACTGTAAACTGAATATGAGCAGTCAGTGTGATGCGGTGGCAAAAAAGGCTAATTCAGTCCTGGGTTGTATCAAGGGGCCATAGCATCGAAATCGCGGGAGGTCATAGCCCCTCTCTATACTGCCTTGGTCAGGTCACACCTGGAGTATTGTGTGCAGTTCTGGAGGCCTCACTTCAAAAAGGATGTGGACAAAATCGAGAGGGTGCAGAGGAGAGCGACAAGAATGATCAGGGGTCTGGAGACTGAGTCCTACGAGGAAAGGCTGAGGGCCTTGGGAATGTTTAGTTTGGAGAAGAGGAGGTTGAGGGGGGCCATGATTGCTCTCTTTAAATATTTGAAAGGCTGTCATTTGGAAGAGGGCAAAGAGCTGTTCCAGTTGGCAGCAGAGGGTAGGACGCGAAGCAATGGGCTTAAATTACATGCACAAAGGTACCAGCTGGATATTAGGAAAAACTTTTTCACGTCAGAGTAGTGGAATCAGCTGCCTAGGGAGGTGGTGAGCTCCCCCTCACTGGCAGTTTTCAAGAAGAGGCTGGATGAATACTTGTCAGAGATGCTTTAGGCTGATCCTGCACTGGGCAGGGGGTTGGGCTAGATGGTCTGTATGGCCCCTTCCAACTCTATGAAAAAAATGGAAAAAAAATGGTAAACTGGAACGGGAGCAGGGAGAGGTACCACCGCAGTACCCGCGGATTGTGCTCCTTCATGAGGTGCATCCATTGGAGGGGCATGTGGTCCATCACCAGCACGAAGGGGTTGTTGGCAAGGTAATACTTCAGGGCCCCCACTGCCCACTTGACTGCTACTGCCTCCTGTTCCACTGTAGTGTAACGCCTTTCTGCGGGTTGCAGCTTCCGACTCAGGAAGAGGATTGGGACATCCACTCCTTCATGCTCCTGTGTCAGGACGGCCCCAAGACCGGTGTCGCAAGTATCCGTGGCCAAAGTAAAGGGCTGGTCAAAGTCAGAGTTCCACAGGGCTGGGGTGTTAGAGAGGGCAGTCCGCAGGTCAGTGAAAGCCGCCTCCAACTCTGGGGGTCCACTGGACTTGGTTGGGCGCCCCCTTCTTTAAACAGTCTGTTAGGGATGCTGCTCAGGAGGCAAAGTGGGGGAAGAACCGCCCGTAATACCCAAGTAGCCCCATGAATTGCCTGACCTGCTTCTTGGTATGGGGTTGGGGCACATCCACAATCAAGGCCACTTTGTCCAGGAGTGGTCGGACCTGCTCTCCTCCAACCATGAAGCTAAGGTATTGGAGTTCTTTGAAACCCAGGTGGCTTTTCTTTGGGTTGGCTCAGAGTCCTGCCCGCTGGAGGGCCTTTAGGACTGACTCAAGGTGTTGGAGGTGGGAGGGCCAGTCAGGGCTAAAGACGATGATATCATCAATGTACGCCATCGTGTACGCCCTGCACTCACCCAGCACCTGGTCCACCAGTTCTTGGAACGTGGCCACCGCTCCATGGAGAACGAAGGGCATCCATTTAAATTGAAAAGGGCCTCGTGGGGTGGCAAAGGCCATTTTCTCCCGGTCCTCCGGCCATACGGGTACCTGCCAGTACCCCTTCGTCAAATCGAGGGCTGACAAGTATCGGGCAGACCCCAAGGGGTCCACTAGCATGTCTGCTTGGGGCATGGAGTAGGTGTCAAACTTAGCCATCTTATTCAGCTCTCGATAGTTTATATAAAGGCAGGTTGTACCATCTGGCTTCAGCACCAAAACTATGGGGCTCCTCCAGGCACTTTGCGAGGGCTCGATTACTTCCATCTGGAGCATTTCCGCTGTCTCCTGCTCTACGGCCTCCCACTGCTTCCTGGGGATGGGGTGCCAAGTAGCCCAAGCCATCTGCCCTGGCTCAGTCCGGATGGCGTGCTGTATCAGGCTTGTGCTACCGGGCCTACAGGAGAAGATCCCCAGCACGCGTTCCCAGAGGGCTCGCAGCTAGGCGTGTTGGGTTGGATCAAGCTAAGGGGGGATCCACCTTGGGCTCCTCAAACTCCAGGGCCCTGACGGACCACAGCATCTCATCGGTCGGCAGCTCCATGGGGTCCTCAGCCAGCTGACATTCTGCAATCGGCCGTTGGTGCCACTAGGAAAGCCTTTATTGGCATATATAAAATATAAGATATTAAACACAGAAACGAGTCCATACAGAATGAGATTAAAATTACAGATAGGAACAGGGCAACAGTGCAGCAAAACCAGTATAGAATATTACTTGTCAGGGCATATAGCCATGGCACTGTAGAGAAACTTTGCTACTATTTCAGTTATTCCGTGTCATTGTTTGAGCAAGTTCACATGGAGCGTCTTGCTATTGCGTCGCTGGGGGCCACACCAGACCTCATACGTCGTGGGTCCCAGTACCCTCGTCACCTCGTAGGGACTCTTCCATGGGTCTTCCCCTGCCCCCAGGAAAACTGTGTGGCATACGAGGACCTTTTCCCCTTGCCGAAAGGCTTGTTGCCGGGTTCCTCGGTCATAGGTCACCTTTTGCTGGCGTGGGCCAGGAAGTGAAGTCATTGCATGCACCAGGAGTGCACATGCACTCTGCACAAGGGGAAAGGTAAAGATTTGGGGACCTGGCAACCCTATGAACAAGGGTTTAGAAATTGCTTTCTTGTCAAGATTTCCCTTTCCAGGTTATATAAGCTCTCAAGGGCATGAACAGGTTAATTCCCCCCCCCTTACTTTAAATGGCCATAACTACTCTAAACATTCTGTGCGTCTAGCACATATTCACACTTTCTCAGGCTGAATTTTGGATTTTTTTTTACAAAGGGATTTTAATGTAAATCTGTTAGAATGCTTATTAGATGTCTCAAATTCATTGCATCAGTTTACACTGTGCAGTCCTTGAGCCTCAATGAGAAAGATGGGCTGTAAATAAAGTTAGTAAATAAAGTAAATAAACAGTTTTCAGCCTACCTGGGTAATCCCGAGTATGTAGAGATAGCTTCTTTTTCTGTATTTGGCCTGCATTTGTTGCTTTGTGATGGCCATTCACTTTAATATCGGACATAGTGATAAAAGGGTAATGTAGAACATGTTCTTCAAACACCCTAATTTTATGCAATTTAATCTTGATTCCAGAGCAGGACTTTAATGTGCTGCTATGTCAGCTCTTAAAACATTGAGAAGGCTTTGCAGGAATACTTTGAAACAAAAGGGTACATTGTGATAATGTCAAGATACACATTTGCTTTGAAACTTAAAAAAGATGACACATTTCTATGCACATTGTGGCACTGTGGTGCTTTGTGCAGCCCCCCCCCCCCCGCCCCAATCAATCAGCTTGTATCTAGGCAGAGTCCTTTCTGAAGCCTTTCTCCGAGTTTTCATCTTCATATTGTAGGCTGTTTATGGCACGAAGGCCTGCTTCAAAGCGATCAGGGCAGAGAACATTCTGTGGTTTGGGACATGACTAATTCTAAGGCTTCTTAAATTGTGAGATGCTCATCAAATTACTCAATAATTGCACAGTTGGGGGGAAAAAGCTTTGAGTGATTACAGTGTAGTGATTACATGGAAATGGTATATACATGTGTTAAATAAATGAAAGAACTTGGCTTAAAAAAACCCCTTTCCATTATAATCCTGGTAAGTAATTGGGAACGTGCATCAGGTATAGGCATTGAATGCGATCTGTGTCACATTTGAAATTCAGCTGCAGATACTGAAATCCAATTATAATTCCAGAGGAACTAACTGTGTTAGTTTACTGTAAGAAAATTAAACAGGAGTCCAGTAGCACCTTAAAGACTAACAACATTTAACCCAGTATAAATTTTTGTGAGTCATAGCTGATCTGACAAAGAGAGCTCTAGCTTACAAAAGTTTATACTGGAATCAATTTGGTTAGTGTTTAAGTTGTGTCTTGGCTCCTGTTTGATTCCTCAGTCTTTTAAACCCAGCAGCTTTAATATAGACGGGAAAGAAATGTCAATGCAGAGTTTCAGGCCCTAAAACTTTAAAATACTTACATAAACAGGTTCATGTTGCTCTTGAAAAGGCCCCTTACAGTGGTGTAGAGGAGCTGTTGAGGTAATTAGGATAAATGATGGGTGAACACCCCCAGGCTGTACCTGAAACTGCTAGCATTTATTTCAAGCAACATAAAAATGTTCAGTGGGGCATTTCCAAACATTTTGGATGCTTTAAAAATGTGTGTGTGAGCACGGATGCCTGTCCTCTCCCCACGAGATCCTTCTGGCAATTGAGTGAGGCTGTCCAGCTCCAACTCTGCCCTCCGTGCAGCCTTGAGTGTGCGACAGAAAGCCTTGGCTGGCTTTTTTGAAGCTACTAGCTAAAGTTGGTTGTTTCTTGAGGGCTGCCAAGCAGAAATTCGGGGGGGGGGGGTCAAGAAGTTTGACATCACCAGATTTCTTTGGATGTGATACATGGATTGTGTCTGGGTGATATGAGGAGGGTCCCAGGGTAGATCTTTGTCAGAGGGCTCACAGGGACTCTTGCCAGCCCTGTATTTAAAATGTGTGTGTGTGTGTGGGGGTGTAATCATGATTTTACGTGTGTGTGTGTCTTTAAGTGCTTGGTGTGGTACAGATGAAGAGTGGGGGTGAAAGAGTGAGGGAGATGATTGGTTGATGACTGAGTGTGGGTGGAGTGAACTGCAGTGGAGTAATTACTGAGTGGAGAGAAAAGATTCATTCTGCTTTCTGGTTTAGACAGGCAAACTGTGTGTGTGCCTGAGAGAGAAAGTTTAGGTATATCTGTGTTACTGAGCCTATGTAAAGAAGCTTTAAGAACAGAGAACTATTTTTGAAACCATCAAGCTTAAGTAATAGTATGAAACCGATATGCTTCTTGTGAAAATAAAAGTTTATTTTGTTTTTTTTTCCCACCCCAGAGTATATGTTATTCCTATATCTCATTCCTTTCCTCAGGGCCACATAGTCCCACAAAGAAACCTGACGCTTGGGCATGTTATTACAAGGGAAATTTAAATTAACTATCTTGGAATATAATTCCTGGTGGCAGCAATCTATCCAGAGGGTCACAACTAATGGTCACAAATTTGACACTAAGAAAGACAATACAGAAAAGCCTGTAGGGGAACATTTTTAGAGTTTTCCTAGATGTTCATTTACAGGAGTCTTGATTCTGCCTTATTTGTAAGAGTGACTTAGTACTGAAATTTACTAAACTGTGGCATCATAGATACCTTCATTTGGTAAATGTGTGGTTGAAGTCTAAACCAGGGCAGAATACAAAACAGTTGCTGTGCACTCGATTTCTGAGCAATGTAAAAAGTTCAGAGTAGTAGCAATCTCCTTCTCATTTCAAACTCATATCCAATGAGTACAAGCACATTTTGAGACAATTCGAAACAGTGCTAGTCATGACCCCAAAGAAAACTCACAGTTATACTACCTAGGATTGTATATACCTTGCTTTCTTAGCACACTGCTTAAGAACTCCACCTTAAAAACACATTCAAAACACATTATCAACAAAATCACATAATTAAGTGCACATTCCTTGCCAATGTTCTCTCTGGGCTGCACACAAGGCAAAAGGAAATTTTTTTAAAGGCCTCTGATCTGCATCCCCCCCCCCCCAGTCTTGTTCATGCAGATGGGCTTTCTCATTGTTTCAGAGAGACAGTACTCAGGCTGACATTTTAAGAATTGTCCTTTACTGCAATAGATACTGTCAGACTGTGGAATCCCTGTTATCTAGAGTTCGTCTCCCCCTTCTGCAAGAAGCACAGATTTCTTGGTTTCCTGACAGATACCACCGCTCCATTTAAAAATGGAATGGAAATTGAAAGAGCAGTTTTAAGAGTGGCTGAAGCAGCCCCCCTACCATGAAAAAACTAACTGTTCTCTCACCCCCCCCAACAGCAAGCAAACAAAGAAAGCTATTTCAACAAGGAAACATATGGCCTACCCTTTCCCAGTGTTCCATTTCCAAAATACAATGTAATGATAACACAACTGAAAAGTAAAGTAAAATAGAGACTCACTTTTTCCCTATTAAAAGGAATAGAAACTGGTCCTTAACAGAGTATCATTGATTGCAGAGAAAACGTGATAATGGGTGGTTGGAGTGTGCTGGCTGGTGTGAGTGTGAAAGAGAAAGAGAAAATAACAAACTTATACTTGCCTTAGATCCAGAGAGCCATGTTAGTCTGTAGTAGCAAAATAGTAAAGAGTCCAGTAGCACCTTTAAGACTAACCAACTTTATTGTAGTATAAGCTTTTGAGAGACACAGCTCTCTTAGTCAGATCTATGCATATAATGAAGAGAGCTGTGGCTCTCGAAAGCTTATGCTACAATAAAGTTGGTTAGTCTTAAAGGTGCAACTGCTCTCAATACTATTTTTATACATGTCTTAGTCTTAGAAAAGAAGTAAGAGTTCTTTATTTTAGGAACTCCATACTTTGATAGGAAAGTGGAGAGAGAGATTCCTATCTACTGATCTGTTCCTGAGAAGGAAGTCCTGAGATTAGCAATCTACACATCAAAGGATAGTTCAGAGCAGTAAAGGAGTAAACAGTAAACAGATGCCTTGACCAGTCTATCTTTCTAACTCTGTGGTTTCTCTCCCTCTGAAACCTGAGGAAAGGGACAGCGTTAGAAGTGGAGTCTTGCTCTTCTTGTTGTTGTTGTTATGTGCCATCAAGTCGCCTCCAACCTATGGTGACCCTATGAATGAAAGACCTCCAAAATGGCCTATCATTAACAGACTTGCTCAGAGCCTGCAAACTGGAGGATGTGGCTTCTTTTATTGAATCAAGCCATTTCATTTTAGGTCTTCCTCTTTTCCTACTGCCTTCCACTTTTCCTAGCATTATTGACTTTTCCAGAGAATCTTGTCTTTTCATGATGTGCAATACAATAGTACAATAGTACAATAGTACAATAGCCTCAGTACAATAGTACAATAGCCTCAGTTTTGGCATTTTAGCTCCTAGGGAGGATTCAGGCTTGATTTGATCTAGTACCCACTTATTTATCTTTTTGGCTGTCCATGGTATCCACATGGTATCCACATTTCAAATGAATCAATTTTCTTCCTGTCAGCTTTCCTCACTCTCCAACTTTCACATCCATACATAGTAATGGGGAATACCGTTGTTTGGATTATCTTAATCTTGGTTCCCAAAGAGACATCTTTATCTTTAAGGATCTTCTCTAGCTCCCTCACAGCTGCTCTTCCAAGTCTCAATCTTCTTCTGATTTCTTCATTGCAGTCTCCTATTTGGTTGATGATTGAGCCAAGGAATAGAAAAACTCATTCTCAACTTTAAAATTATGTAATTCCTCAGTAGTCATTACTTTTGTCTTCTTGATGTTCTGTTTTAATTCTGCTTTGGCACTTTCTCTTTTAACCTTCATCAGTAGTTGTCTTCACTATTTTCTGCCAGTAACGTGGTGTCATCTGCATATCTCAAATTGTTAATGTTCCTTCCAGTAATTTTCACTCTACCTTCTTCTAGATTTAATCTAGCTTTCCTTATGATATGCTCTGCATAGCAGTTGAACAGATAGGGAGATAATATGCATTTTTGTCTGACACCTTTGCCAGTTGGAAACCATTCTGTTTCCCCATATTCTGTTCTGACAGTAGCCTCTTGTCCACAGTACAGGTTGCACATCAAAACAATCAGATGTTGTGGTACCCTCATTTCTTTTAACACTCACCATAGCTTTTCATGATCCACACAGACAAAACTTCGCTGTAATCTATAAAACACAGGCTGATTTTCTTCTGAAATTCCCTGGTATGTTCCATCAGCCATCATAAATTTGCAGTGTGATCTCTGGTGCCTTTCCCTTTTCTGAATCCAGCTTGAACATCTGGCATTTCTTATATCATATATAGAAAGAGTCTTTGCTTTAGAATTTAAAGCATCAGTTTGCTTGCATGGGAAATTAATGCAATAGTCTGACAGTTGCTGCACTCTTTGGCATCCTCTTTTTTGGGAATTGTAATGTAGACTAAATGTTTCCAGTCTGTGGGCCATTGTTTTGTTTTCCAAAATGTAAATTGGAGCCAAGCAATTATGTCGCAATTATGTCCAACAAAGGCCTTGCAATCTGACTGTTGCTACATTGAAAATGAGTGGAGCCAGCCAGGGTTAAGGACTAAGCTACTTAGTGTGGGCCATAGCCATAGGTATTTTAAGGCAGTGTATAAATTCTTTTTTAATATAAAATTTATGTTTATAATTATAACGAAAACAGAGAAAGAAAAGAAAAATGATAGCACAATTATAATTACATCAAAAGAAACAATATAAATAACTCAGGTTTTTTATATCCAGCACATGTCAATCCTTGAATGTGTTTGGTGTCTGTTAGAAAATAACAGTATAGTCTCCAGTACTCAGATTTTTGATCCTGCAAGCATCTTCCAATTGTGACATTTCCATGTAATTAAACACATTTTTGGGAAGTTTGCCTTCTTTGGGTTTTTTTTACCTATTTTTTACCTAAGTGATGTGCCGAGATCAGTTTGTAAAAGAACTCCTTCACTGAAAGTTGTGCCAGACCTACAAGGACTTCCTAGTTTGCAAATCTTTGATGAAAGCTACAGGATTAATCCCTTATGCTGTATCACAGAGAGATGTCTGAAGTGGGCCCACTTGAGCAAAGATGCTCTTGACACTTTGTGGGAGACAGGGAGATCTGAGCAGTGGAGGCTCTCATCACACAATCTCTTCCTACAAGGTTAGTCCACTAAGTAAGAAACATTTTTATTGTCTCTCCTTTTTGCACTTCCTGCTCTTTAAATAAAGTAGGTAGCTTTTGGGTATACTGTTTTTAGCAAACCAACTTATTGACAGTCCTTTGCAAACTTAAAAAGATTGTTCGTCTCCTTGTACATCATCATAATAAGCAAGGAATTGTAAATCAAACAAAAGACAGAGGCTCTTCCCTTGGACTTATAATTTAAGTAGTATGCACAAGGCTTTTTTTCAGCTGGAACGCGGTGGAACGGATTTTCGGAACCTCTTGAAAATGGTCACATGGCTGGTGGCCCCGCCCCCTGATCTCCAGACAGAGGGGAGCTTAGATCGCCCTCTGCGCTGCTTGGTAGCATGGAGGGCAATCTCAACTCCCCTCTGTCTGGAGATCAGGGGGCGGGGCCACCAGCCATGTGACCATTTTCTCCGAGGGCAACCCACTGAGTTTCACCACCTCTTTTCCCAGAAAAATAAATGAGTATGCATATTAGGAAGTGGAGAGGAAAGGGAGAGGTATGGGACCAGCTAGAGCAGTGATGCACATGATAGGAAGTTACAGAGTTGCAGAACAGTTTTCTATTGCTCCAGAGGGTCAGACCAGAAACAATAGGTTAAAATTAAAGCAAAAGAGTTTTCAGCTAAACATTAGGAAGAACCTCCTGGCAGAGTAGTACCTCAGTGGAACAGGCTTCCTCAGGGTGTGGTGGGCTCTCCTTCCTTGGAGGTATTGAAGAAGAGGCTATGTGGTCACCTGACAGCTGTGATGATTCTTTGACTTACCATGAATGTACGCAGATCAGGAGAGGGAGCGCATGAAAGGATGAGCCAGTGCTAGGCTCTTGTGGTCCTTTCTTACATGCCCAGAGTGATGCCGATGGCCACTTCAGGGTCAGGAAGGCCAGATCAACCAGGGAACCTGGAAGTCACTGGGGGAGGTGAGGGGGGAGGAGATAGCTGTGAATTTCCTACATTGTGCAGAGGGTTGGACTTAGGGTTATGAGTCCCCCACTCTGGCAAGCAGGAGGAACGTGCTTTCCAGGGTGCGCACTCAGGCCGGCGGCATGCTCGTACACCGCAGTGTCCCAATCTGGTCTGAATTGGGGCCAAATTGGCCTGGATTGGGCCCAACCTGACCCAGATTGGGCCCGAATTGGAGCACGGGAGTGCTCCCAGGATGGCCCACGTGATGATGTCACTTCCTGGAAGTCCATGCTACAACTATGGGCAGGCAACCAGGAGAGCCAAAGACTGGAAACCAAAGCTGAACACCAGAAGGCATTGTGAGGAATAAGTCAAGGGGCCAAGGCATGGAAAAATCTTCTCCACTACTATGTGAGTTTACTTCATCATCCTGAAAAGGGGAGCAGAAGAGTGAGCCCAGAGAAAGATCATAGAGAGAGACACAAGAGCCCAGGGCATGAGAAGGTGAGAAGAGAGAGGGAGCTAACCCAGAGAACAGAAAAAGAGGAGTAGTACACTGATAAAGAGGAGTGGAAGTTGTTGGGTGACAAGACTAAAGGAAAAGTTGTTGAAGGCAATGGAGGAAAACTGAGCCCAACGTATTGCAAAAGAGAACTTTAATGGCTGCAAGAATTTTACTGTGCTAAAACTCTTTCACATGGACCAGGCACACTGGATTTCAGCAAACACTGTCCTGGCTTTTTTGCCACATTCCATTTCTACTTTGGAGACATGGACAAACTGAGGCTTCTCCCAACCACCTGCAGTGGTTTTGGTTTTCCACAGAGGTCTTCACACTGATGGCTAGATTTGTCAGAACAGGTTGCCAAATTGCAACATTCTGCTGGTCTTATCAGCAGGCAAGTCCTCCCAGCTCACTGTGGTTGCATGGTCTTAGATTCTGGAAGAACTGCAGGGCCCCCTCTGACTGGACAGGATCACAAAGATGGAGACTTTGGGCAACAACCATCTCAGCTGTGCCTTCCCCACTCCTCCCTGGGCCCAAGATCTAGCACTGATATCTACTTACCAAAGTCATAGATCCAGAGGAGTTAGCCGTGTTAGTCTGTAGTAGCAAAATCAAAAAGAGTCCAGTAGCACCTTTAAGACTAACCAATTTTATTTTATTGTAGCATAAGCTTTCGAGAATCAAGTTCTCTTCATCAGATGCCTGATCCGAACTGGTCAAATACAGAAGAGGAGGGGAGGGGAAAGAACGGGACATATATCACAAGAGGACAGGATGCAATTAGTGTGAAGGCAATCAAAACATTCCTTTGCTTGTAAATGTAAACATCTCCTTTTGGTGTGGAGTCAGTTTGCCATGTTAGTTTGCCGCAGTGAAGGTATACAGTTCCTATGTAGTATAGAAACAGTCTGCTCCAGGACATACCTAAAGGAACTAACAACAGAACACCACTGGTTGTCACCTATAGCTCCCAGCTCAAATCCATCCAACGTATCATCAGGGAGCTACAACCCATCCTGGAAAATGATACCTCTCTCTCAGAAGTCCTGGGTGGAAGACCTTTCCTTGCCTACAGACAGCCCCCCAATCTTAAACAACTTCTCACTTACAATCATGAATCGGCCAGCAGGGTCACCAGCACAGGTACCAGGCCCTGCAACAGACCCAGATGCCAGCTCTGCCCCTATATCTACCCAGGGAATACAATTACAGGACCCAATGGCATCAACTACACTGTCTCTGGCTCTTACAGCTGCTCATCCTCCAATCTGATATATGCCCTCATGTGCCAACAATGTCCTTCTGCTCTGTACATTGGACAAACCAGCCAACCTCTACGCAAAAGAATAAATGGACACAAATCTGACATTAGAAATGGAAACGTCCAAAAACCAGTGGGAGAACACTTCAATCTACCAGGACATTCCACCAAAGACTTAAAAGTTGCTGTGGTTCAACAGAAACCTTTCAAAAACAAAATCCAACGGGAGGCTGCTGAACTGGAATTCATATGCAAATTTGACTCTGTCAAGCTGGGACTGAATAGAGACTATGAATGGTTATCACATTATCACAGGTAACAGATTTCCTTTACAGAGGCGTGGTCTGGGGGAGCCCAGAGACGCCTGGTGTGGGCTTTGTTTGTCAATTATCTCAGCCTGAGTGCGTGTGGGCTTTCGGGGACCACAGTTCTCTTTGTCAGATGCAGCTGGCAGGGAGAGCTGTGGTTATACTACATAGGAATTGTATACCTTCACTGTGGCAAACTAACACGGCAAACTGACTCCACACCAAAAGGAGATGTTTACATTTACAAGCAAAGGAATGTTTTGATTGCCTTCACACTAATTGCATCCTGTCCTCTTGTGATATATGTCCCGTTCTTTCCCCTCCCCTCCTCTTCTGTATTTGACCAGTTCGGATCAGGCATCTGATGAAGAGAACTTGATTCTCGAAAGCTTATGCTACAATAAAGTAAAATTGGTTAGTCTTAAAGGTGCTACTGGACTCTTTTTGATTTTGCTACTTACCAAAAGAGATGTGCTTAACAATATGTCTAAAGCTGCTGTTGCCATATGATTTGCCCCTCAGTGTATTGTGGGTAGGTGGGTCAGCCCCTACCCAGGTCTGCGCCAGTCAAAATACATATGTGAAATCCAGCCCTTCCTAAAGTCATACTACCCTTTTAATGTATAGGTTATCATAATCTGACAGGAAAAAAATGGATTCATTTGAAATATGGTGCTGGAGGAGACAAAAAGACAAATAAGTGGGTACTAGATCAAATCAAGCCTGAATCCTCCCTAGAAGCTAAAATGCCAAAACTGAGGCTATTGTACTTTGGTCGCATCACTGGAAAAGACAATAATGCTAGGAAAAGTAGAAGGCAGTAGGAAAAAAGGAAGACCTAAAATGAGATGGCTTAATTCAATAAAAGAAGCCGCATCCTCCAGTTTGCAGGATCTGAGCAAGTCTGTTAATTATAGGATGTTTTTGAGGTCTTTCATTCATAGGGTCGCCATAGGTCGGAGGCGACTTGATGGCACATAACACACACATCATAACTCAGTAATGGCTTTAGAGGTGCTTTTGCCCCTTTCTGATCCAGCCCCTCATGGAGGTAGAGATGTGTGTGCAAGGATGCATTCTTCTTCCAGAAGTCCACTCTCCTTTCTCAGCAAACCCATTCCAGCACACACCAAGCTGTGCCTGTGCATTGCCATCCACATCAGAGAAACAAGATGGCTGCCATCGATAAAGATCCTTTAATTATATATTTGATTTGTCCCCTTTCAGCCAGATTTTTGCATTCATAGTGATATTCAAAGCATTTCTACATCTGAGTGTTGTTGTAGACAAGAACAACTTGGCCAATAATTTGTTTCTTTCAAGGCCCCTCGTTCATAAGCCCCAAATTGTTACACAATGTGGTATTTACTCTTCATGTGAAACTGCGCTTGCTTGATACATTTTGGCTGTAAAGACCGTTTTCTCCATAGCTGGTCCTTGACATTCAAGTCAGAGATAGTGGGGATAGAGCTTTGCCACCCCAAATGTCACTTTCGGGTTGTGATGTAGCTGTTGACATCCCACAGTGTTCTGTAAGCTCCAAAAGGTTGACAAGTCAATTCAGACTTCTCAGTACAATTAAATCCAAGTCAAATCTATAGGTAATTTAAAAATCCCAATGGTAACCAAGCTTAGAATCAAGTGCTCTTAGAACAAAGACCCCAAAATTTATTCAATCTGATAAATAATTTTTGTCCAATAAAAAAACAACTGTTGCACATATTCCAGCTTTCAGCTATTTGAGCATCAGTTCTGTAACAAAGAAATTAGCATTCATTCTTCATTATCCAGGTCTTCTCCCACAGAAAATGTAACTTCACGTAGGAAGTCTGGCAGGAGAAACAGCCCAAAAGGATTATTATTACATGAAAGGGAGGTGATGAGACTGAATTTGCTTTTGCATCTAGGTCAGATGTTTTGAAATTACTGTATTTAGCCTGGGATTGTATCTGTATTTTGTGGGATGTTCATTAGGGCCTCACAGTCTTCCTCACTGAGACCATTCTCCCTGCATTGGTATTGAAAGTCTAGCTTGACTGAGTGTTTGACCGCGAGAGCATTTTTTGCAGTGGACATGCTTTGGCATTGCCTCCTTGCACAAAGGATATACTGAACCACCCACACCTCTTGGGAGCATGAGCGGGTGTGTGTGTGTGTGTCATTATTTCAGCAGCGACAGAAAAGGAGGTACAGCATTCTGGGTAGATTGAGCATCATTGAAAAGCAATCTACTGCCCTAAAGCACAGAAGAGAAAGCATTTATGACCCATGAAAAGCAGCAGGGAGAGTGCTTGCTCCTGACGGCAGAACTCAGGGTCAGAACACAGGAGACAAACTTCACATGGAGAGCACTTGATTGGTCCCACAATCTCTGCTGGGACAAGCAGTCTAACCTTCCCCCCGCCCCTCAGCAAAGTGGAACTTCTTGCAAAGAACAGCCACTTAACTGAAGAGATTGTCTTTCAAAGAGATTCTCTCAAAGAGACACTGATTCTCTTTCAAAAATCCAAACAGCTGGTTTTGCTTCAGCACAGAGATGGAGGTGGGGTGGGGGGAATCCGAGTTGCAACCCCGTCAGGAGGGACAAATTTCTATCTTGCTCGCAAAACACCTCTGCTTTTTTTCCTGTCTCTTGTTATGTTGTTCCCCCACCCACCCCCATCCCAAGTTCTCAGAGGATTTTTGAAAGTGAAAGAGTGTGCGTGTGGGTGAAACTCCCCCGTCCCTCCCCAGCTGAGAATCACATTGAACAGGTGGTTTTTTAAAACTACAATTTCTAAGGCTCATTGCAGGATCCAACACTTGCACATGAGTATCGTGTGTTTTGACCCTCAGTGTAGCGACCAACACAGATTCCCCATCAAAAATGGCAGCCCTTGAGCAGGCCCTCCAGTGTATAGTACATAGTGTTTCGGAAGTGAATGTGCTGAGGTCACTTCATCACACTTCTGCCCCACATGACTGGCAGCTGCAGGGCAGGGCCAGGGTGAATATACTAAGTGGAGAAATTGCATTAGGAGCTTCCATAACTTTGTGTTTTGGACTGAGGCTAAGGAATGGTGGCAAAACCATGTCGGTCCTTCACACAGCTGGCTCTAGAATAGGCGGTTTCCTGGGGTCCTAATACTGGTACAGGGATTAGTGCCTTAGCAGCAACCTAACCCTCATTGCGCATAGAGCACCCAAGACCATTGATAGGCAACAAAAGAGATTTCTGGGTCTCTGCCTCTCACTTTTCCAAAGTTAGGGAAATGTCCTCTGTCCAGAGGCCACCCAAACACTGGATCTCACCACTGCATCACTTGTTACATCCAGTTCCATCCTCAGAGATACAACAAAGCAGCTCCACACACTGTAACAAAAGACTGTGCTTCCATGCAGTCATCACAACAAACAGTGGTTTATAAACCACAGTTTGTTTGATCCAGCTCCAGTTGATGGCTCTCTCTGCATCTATGTAGTTAGTGCCAGACAGTTTGTAACTGGTTTTGATGTCTGAATTTACAAGCTTTGCTGAGTAGCACTACTTCTTATGGCCAGAGAAGGCAGTGTTATTTATATATTTGTTTACGGAGTTTTTATGCTACTTCTTCAGAGTCCTGCTCAAGGTGGCTTACAAATAAAATAATCATAAAAATGATAAATTATAAATATAAATATAAAAAACAATCAGACTTCACACCAGAAGTTTATGGAGAACAAGTCCGCTGGGAAGTGACAGGCAGCAGATAAACTGATGCTTATGTACAAGCCAGGATTATTTTGTGTCTTGCACACTAACAAAAGTTTGTTGCACAAACTGCCACAAAAAAAAAAGTGGTTTATTATGATGACAGAATGCAGCTGCAGGAAAAAAACTGCAGTCAAGTGGCTGATGGGAAGGCAGATTCTATGGTGCACCTTATTTATAGTTAGATTCTACACTCTCAACCTCATGTGGCTTTTCTTGCAAGAATGTTCTTCTCTTCCCTTAAGAATTTCTTGATGCAGTTTTATTTCTTTGACAGCCTTCAGGGATTTTTCTAGTGCCCATCTTCCCCCCACCCTGCAAGGCACTCCTTACCTGCATCCCTCAATTTCATTTCTACTGTTATTCTGGAATGGGATTAAGGACCTTTATCAGTTCTGTATTCATCCTGCCTCTGTCCTGTAGCAACGCTGTTAATATAGTCATGCCAAGAATACAAACTATGCCACATGAAGATAAGCTGATTAGTAGTTACTATTAGAGATGGGCATGAACCAGGAAAAAAACCAAACCATGTGGTTCGTGGTTCATCAAATTTCATGAACCATGAACTTTCATGAACCTGCCCCAGTTTGTGAACCATTCATCTGGTTCGTGAAAACGCCACTTCCGAGTCAGCAGAAGGGCACTTCCGGGTCAGCAGAAGGTCTGCAGAAAGCTCTTCCTGTTGCCTAGGAAACTGATTGATTGGCGCCAGGCTGTCTGCAGTGATGAACCAAACAACGAACCAAACAAACCAGCCTAAATTTTGTGGCGGTTCGTCAGAAATGGGCTCTGATGGACTTCCGGTTTGGGATCCATGGAGGTCTAACGCAGCTCTAAGTGCTGAGCTGACCGGGCAGCCGTTTTAACGGCCGGCAAGGCAAATCAAGCTCGCAGCCAACTGTTCTCAGGCGGAGAACAGGCATAGAATGCTCAAGAACCTCAGGGCGCGTTGATCTTGGGCGAGGGGGGTCCTGCGCAACGGACTCTCTCCCGTACCTTGAGGTCCCACCCGAAGACAGGTCGGCTAAAATCTCTGCGGCAGTCCTGGAGCCAATGCGGTTGGCATAAGACCCCCATGCCCAAGCTTCAACAGGGGCAAGAAGAATTGATGGGATTTTGAGATTGAAACAGCGATTACAACCCGCGAAAAGTGCTGGAGAAGGTAAAGATCACTATCTCTTGAAACAGGACAGATTACTTAAAACAAGGAAGTATTAAAGTAGACTTTTAAACTGCAACAGACTGATTATAAGGAGGGGAGGATCCGGCAAGAACTATATTAGAAAAAGGACTAAATTAAAAGGAGTTATAGAAGAAATTGGACTATTGTTTTGCATACCTGTGGTTGCAAGGAGATATCAGGCTGTGAGAAAGCTTTAACATCGCGATAACTGTTGGGGGAAGTCGGGAAACAGGAAGTTTGTAACAGTGATAGAGTTGCTGGAGAGAGGCGGCCCTTACCGGAAGACAGGAAGAAGGGAATCGCCATCTTTGAAAGGGGAAGAGCTGCAGCTTCAGCGGAAGAGGAAGTAAGCTATATTGGATTACAAAAACCATAGAGGAACCATAGAGAAAAGACGCCCGACATTTTGGACTCTTTAAACGCTTTTTTCTGCAAAAAGACCGGGACATTTAAAATAAAAGGACACTAAGCCAAGCGCCATGGAGTTAAGGAAGCAAGCGGATTCATGGGAGCGAGGTAAAGCGAGCCCCACGATGTCGAAAAAAGAGTGGCAATCGGCCATAGAGAATGTGGATAAAAAGCTTTTAGAAGTGATTAAAGAACTCAGGGATATGAAACCTGAGCTGGTGAAAGAGGTTAAAGATGTTAAAGAGACAGTAAAGAAGGAACTGGCAGAAGTGAAGAAGGGAATGGAAACAATACAGAATGACCTGCAGGCGACACAGCAAAGAGTCAATGTAGTGGAAAATGCGGTGGAGAACCTTGCAGACACGCAACGAACAGAGATGAGGGTGATGAGGGGAAGAATGGCAGTTGCGGAGAGCAAGCATATGGAGAAGCAGCTGAGGTTTTGCGGCTTGCCGGAGGTAGAAGGAAAAACGGCCCAAGAACAGATTACCGAGGTGTTAGCTGAATACCTGGGAAAGGAAGAGGAGAAAACTGTGGCTATCCTAGATGTGGTGTATCAAATAAATTCAAAATTTGCAACCCAGAGGAAATTACCAAGAGACGTGATTGTGCAATTTACGACTAGAAATATAAGAGAAATGATTGTGAGTAAACAATTTCAAGAACCATTGGAGGTTGATGGCAAGACGGTTATTATTATGAAGGAGGTACCCAGATCGGTGTTGCTATATTGGAAAAAATACAAAGCCTTAATCCAGATTCTGAAGGACATGAAAATAAGGTATAGAGGGGAACTACCGGAAGGAATATCCTTTGAATTTGGAGGAGTGAAAAAGCGCATCAGATCTGAATTAGAAATGGAAAAGTTTTTGAAGGACAATGAAAAGGACTTACCAGCAACAAGGCTATGAACATGGAGTGTAAAGTTTTATCTTGGAATGTAAATGGACTTAATTCACCAAATAAGAGAAAAAGTATTTTCCACTGGCTATTAAAACAGAAATGTGATATTGTGTGTTTGCAAGAGACTCATATTAGAAACCAGGATGTAAAATATCTTAAATTGAATAAATTGGGCAATGACTATGTAGCGGCCTCAAAGAAGAAAAAAAGGGGAGTGGTACTGTATATAAAAGAGGAGCTACAGCCAAAATTAGTGAGGAGAGATGCGGAAGCCAGATTTTTAGCAGTGGAATGTACATGGAATTTAAAGAGAGTGTTGGTGATTGGAATTTATGCACCTAATGGAGCAAAAGAAAGCTTCTTTGAGGACTTGAGGAAGCAATTAGATGAACTTTCTTATGACCAGATAATTCTTGCAGGAGACTTCAATGGAGTTACAAATGTGGAATTGGATAAAAAATCAGCAACTGTACAAAAGAAAAGAGGACTATTACCAAAGACTTTTTTTGCACTAATGCAACAGGAAACCTTGGAAGATGTATGGAGAAGACAGAATCCAAAAGGTAGACAATACACGTTTTTCTCCGCGAGACACTCTACGTTATCACGAATCGATATGATCTGGGCCTCAAAAGACTTAGCGCTTTGGACTAAGGATGTGGAAATAATGCCTATGGTAGGCTCAGATCATAATCCAATCATGTGGAAGTTTGGAAAAAGAACTAGAAGGAAAGGATGGAGAATAAATGAGGACTTGTTACAAGAGGGAGAAAATATGGAGAGGTTGAGAAAGGAAACTATGTTCTTCATACAACACAACATGAATAGAGAAGTACCAACCAATAAGGTTTGGGATACTTACAAAGCTGTAATTAGAGGCATATTAATGGACTTAAATGGAAGAGCCAGGAAAAAAAGAGAGGAGAAGAGACAGGAGATTATGGAGAAAATAAAAGCCAAAGAAATACAATTAAAGAAAAGACCAGGGAAAAAGAAAATATATCAGGATATTAAAATCCTTCAAGAACAGCTGACGGCAATGAATAATAAAGAACTAGAATGGAATCTTAAGAGAATGAACCAAAAGTCGTTTGAAGGTGCAAATAAACCTGGGAGATATTTGGCGTGGCAACTGAAGAAGAGAAAGGAGAAGAAGACAATAAATAAAATATGTGAAGACAACAAAGTGCATCTGGAACAGACGGCTATTAGTAGAGCCTTTTATAAATTTTACGCTAAATTGTATAACAAAAAAGAAGTGAACAAAGACTTAATAGCGACATATTTGGGGAAAATGAAGCTCCCAATAATTTCGGAAGGATGGAGAGATAAACTGAATAGCGAGGTAACGGAGGAAGAGATAAAGAAAGCAATACAGTCAACAAATTTGGGAAAGGCGCCAGGACCTGTCGGAATTACATCCAAATTTTATAAGGTACTGGCCAATGAGCTGGTGCCATTTCTAAAAGAAGTGATCAATGGTGTTTTGAATGATCAAAGGATTCCAGAGACTTGGAGTGAAGCTAATATATCATTGATCCCTAAAGAAGGACAGGATTTGACCAATGTCAAAAACTACAGACCTATTTCGTTACTTAATAATGACTATAAAATCTTTGCGAAGATATTGGTGGAAAGAGTAAAGGGATGGCTTTCCGAAGTTATTGAGGAGGAACAAGCTGGTTTTTTACCAAACAGACAAATCAGAGATAATTTAAGGACAGTTATAAATGCTATTGAATATTATGATAAGCGTTGCGACAAGGAGGTTGGTTTCTTCTTTGTGGACGCTGAAAAGGCATTTGACAATTTGAACTGGGACTTTATGTTTGCCACCATGGAACAGCTACAAATGGGGGAAAGATTCATAAGAGCAGTGAAAGAAATCTACAGAGACCAGAGTGCAGCAACTGTGGTGAATGACGAGGTGACTAAGAAACTGACTATAGGTAAAGGTACAAGACAAGGTTGCCCGTTGTCTCCACTGTTGTTTATTTTGGTTTTGGAAATATTGATGATACAGATCCGAGAAGATAATGCAATCCGTGGAATAAAAATAAAAGACTTTTCCTACAAGGTTAGAGCATTTGCGGACGACATAATGTTAATTGTGGAAGATCCAATTGAGAATATGCCAAAGGTAATAGAGAAAATCAAGGAATTTGGAGATTTGGCAGGATTCTACGTAAACAAGAAGAAGTCAAAGATATTATGTAAGAATATGACCAAACAAAAACAACAGTTATTAATGGAAATAACAGACTGTGAAGTAACAAGTAAGGTGAAATATCTGGGAATTGAACTGACTGCAAAGAATATAGATCTATTCAAGAATAACTATGAAAAATTGTGGACTCAGATAGAGCAGGACTTGATTAAATGGAATAGATTGAATTTGTCATGGTTGGGAAGAATTGCAGTAGTGAAGATGAACGTGTTGCCAAGAGTGATGTTTCTGTTACAAACAATACCGATTATCCGGGACTCTAAGCAGTTTGAAAAATGGCAGAGGAAAATATCGGACTTTGTCTGGGCAGGCAAGAAGCCTCGAGTAAAAATGAAAGTATTACAGGATGCAAAAGAGAGAGGTGGAATGCAACTGCCCAATCTAAAACTCTACTATGATGCAATTTGTTTGGTGTGGTTGAAAGACTGGATGACGCTGAAAAATCGCAAATTGCTAGCCTTAGAAGGATATAAAAAAATATTTGGATGGCATGCATATCTGTGTTATGACAAAGTAAAAGCAGACTCTATGTTTTTACACCATTATATTCGGAGAAGCCTCTTCACAATTTGGAAGAATAGAGATTACCTACAGGAAGGAATTCCCTCCTGGGTGGTTCCTTACGAAGTAATAGATCCGAGAACTGTCGATAATGAACAACAACGCTTAACGTACAAGGAGATAATACGAATAGAACTTTCTAGAGTAAGAATAAAGACGCAAGACGAGCTGTCTCCAAGTTACGATTGGTTTCAGTATAGACAGATCAGAGATCTTTACAATTCAGACTGTGCGAAGGGAGGGGTAAGAATGGAGAATTCGGAATTAGAGGAGGTAATTCTACAAGAGGACAAAAAGGAAATTTCTAAGATTTATAAAGTGCTGTTAAAATGGTACACAGAAGATGAGATAGTCAAAGTGCAAATGGTGAAGTGGGCTATAAATTTTAATAAAGAAATAACAATGGAGGCATGGGAATATTTGTGGAAAAACACATTGAAGATTACGATATGTACTAATATTAAAGAGAATGTCTATAAAATGATTTACCGTTGGTACTTGACACCAAAGAAAATTGCGTTAGGGAATTTGAACGTGTCTAATAAATGCTGGAAATGTAAAAAGCATGAAGGATCGTTGTATCACATGTGGTGGACTTGTGAGGTAGCTAGGCAGTACTGGGGGGAAATAATAAGAGTGATAAGTGAGATTTTACAATTTCAAGTTAATAAGAACCCAGAACTCCTGCTACTGAACTTGGGAATGGAGGATATTCCGGCACAATACAGGACATTGCTATTTTATATGACAGCAGCGGCTAGACTTTTGTATGCGCAAAAGTGGAAAGTACAAGAAGTGCCAACTATCGAGGACTGGATTTATAAATTGCTGTACATGGCGGAAATGGACAAAATGACAAGGAAACTGAGAGACCTTGATCCAGGACAGTTCAACATGGATTGGGAGAAGCTGAAACAATATTTGGTGAAAAAATGGGAGGTGGGAGGAGAACTGTGGCAGTTTGAAAATTATTGAAATATAACAAAAGAAGGGGGAAGTGACTTTACCGGGGGGAGGAAAGTTAAAGGAGAAATTCTAAGCAATTATATTATCTGATTATTAAATATAGTATTAAGCAACAGAGGTGTTATTATAATAATTATAAAGAGTTATAAGGATAGAAATTAATTAGTTCTATTTCTGGCAGATGACTGTTTAATGGAGAAATTATATAATTAGACAGAATGAATATAAGAAAGGTGGAAAGAAATATATAGTAACATACAGAATATGAGTTAAATTGTTTAACCTGTGCCAAATGTACATTGTGTTCATAGAGGTACTCAGAAATATGCAGTGTATGGGTCAAATTGATTGATTATTGTTGGCAGATAACTGTATTATGGAGAAATGATATAATTAAAATATAATGAACATAAGATAGGTAGAAGGAAGTAAAGAGTAACATATAGAGTATAGGTTAGATTGATTGACTTATATCGAATATATATTATGTTTATAGAAATACTTAAAGTTATGTAGAATGTGAGACGAATTGTTTGTCCCATATTGATGAGACTAGAATGTGTGAGATAAAATATAGAGTACAAAAAATAGATAAATGATTATTATTATTAAAGGGTATATGCCAGGAATGTAATGTTTAGCTGATAAGTTAAGTGGGATAGGGAATAGAGATAGCACGGTGTTATAATAGACAAGCTTAGAAGAGAGTGAAAGTATATGATTATTAGAATAAAATAAGTATGAAATGAGTAGGGGGAAAATGGATAAGGGGTTGGAAAACTGTTGGAAGTCAACAAAAGGGGGGGAAGGGAGGGGGTTAGAACTTGAATATTTAAAGGAAATGGATTGTAATGAATATAATATTGATTGATTTCTAATCCAATAAAAAAATTTTCAAAAAAAGAAAAAGAAATGGGCTCTGATGAACAGCTGGTTTGCGAACTGCGAACTGGACAGGTTCGTGCTGAACTTTGGTTCGTATTTCGGTTCGCACCCATCTCTAGTTACTATGATTCAGCAGCTTTTTCAGTTACCTACAATGCTTTGCGTTCATTTTGGTGAAGGACATGCAGGTCACAGAGGGAAGGCAGCTTGGGGGTAGCATGAGAAATGAACAGAAAGTTTCTAGGAGGGATCCTTAAAGCCTTCAGTGAAAAGGAGAACAGATTCTTCGAGGAAAATAAAAATGCGTTCCATGGCTTGTAGGCAATGGTACAGTAAAAATGGCGTGCAGGAGAAAATCTGTTAGGAATGCAGATTTTGGAGGAAAGTGCAAAGCAATTGACTGCAAAGGATACTTCCTTTATATTTTTTTTAATTGTTCAAACCTTGCTCCCAAATTGCAATTTAGCCTGTTTCTTACGAAAATACATATTTTGTTTCTGGGATTGTTCAAGGGTTTAATGAGAAATAGGAACACTTAATTATTTATTTACTTCATTTATACCTTGCCTTTCTTCCCAGAGGGGCCCAACGCAGTTTACTTCATTCTGTCTCTGTGAGGTGGATTAGGCTGCGTGCATGTGACTGGCCCAAGGTCACCCAGTCAGCTTCCATGGCAGAATGGGGGACTGAACTATGTCTGTCTGACCAAAACAAAGAAGGAACAGCAAATGGTATAAAGGAAGAATTCTTTAATTATAAAGTAACCCCTCCACATTTCACATCAGCTTCGTCAGGGGGATCTTCAGAATTTCTTTTAACATCTATTCCATATGTGTGCTTATTGCACATAATAAGTGTACTCTGCAATAAGTGCACATACAGGATAGACATTAAAAGGAATTCTGAAGATCCCCCCGATCTCCCTGACAAAGCTGATGCGAAATGCGGAAGGGTTACTTTATAATTAAATAATTCTTCCTTTGCGCCAATTGCTGTTCCTTCTTTGGTTTGCCTTGCTGTGGTCCCCCTTCTTCTTCATATTTATCTATCCACCTTGACCTGGATGGCCCAGGCTAGTCAGATCTCAGAAGCAAAGTAGCATTGGCCCAGGTTAGTACTTGGATGGGAGACCTCCAGGGATGTCCAGAGTTCCTACACAGAGGCAGGCAATGGCAAACCACCTCTGTTCCTCTCTTTTCTTGAAAACCCCAGTAGAGGTCGCCATAAGTTGGCTGCAACTTGATGGCACTTTTTGTTTACAAAAATCTATACTAAGTTTCAACCTTGTGAACAAGTATTCATAAAATATAAAATGCAGTAACATTTTAGTAAACTAGCAGGGATAGCCAGAACAGTAAATGAAAACAAATTCACTTATCAAAAAGGTTCTTGCTGGGGAAAAAAACCCAATATAATCCTTTGGAACATCAGCAAAGGTGATGCTCGATGGATCTCTTGATGGAGGGTGCTTCAGAATGCAGGAGCTACTATTAGCATATGGGCCAAACGTTCCCCTGCATACATGTCTGAAAGAAGATGGCTCCAGGTAATTTCAAATCTGGGGTAAGTTCATATGCTAGTAGACACTCCCCAATATTTAGGGCTGTAAAGGCCTAGGCCAGCTCCTTGAATTGGGCTTGGAGACAACTAGGTAGTCAGTGCAGTTGTTTCAACGTGTGCATAATAGGATGATATCTGCTTGGCCCTGAAATCATTGTTGTTATTATTTACAAAATTTATACCCCATCTTTCTTCCCTCATCAGGGCCACTAATACAGCTAACATATTTTAAACATACATAAAAATCACATCTTAAAAACCATTCAAACCCAGAAAAAAACCCACACATAAAAAAATAAAAATAAAGCTAAAATAAACATACAAAAACATAAAAAAGCAATTAATACAGGAGAGAGGGAACAGTGAGGGAATGCTCAACAAAAACAAAAAAGTCTTCCCTGCTGGCAGGAGATGGCAACAGAAGGGGACAGACAAGTTTCTCTGGGAAGGGCAATTTCCAGTAAAGATGGCAAAGTAATCAGAAGCAACTCTGCGCTGCTCTTATCTCTTTTGCATGTTACTCATCGATTTGGATCTGTCTTTGCTGCAGCGGTAATTAGCCTTTATTTACTGGTTTGTATTTTCTGTTGCATATCAACTTGAGAAAAGTGGGCTTATAATTAGGAGCTGCTCCCCCCCCTTTCTCTCAAAGCTGTTGCTGAAGCTCAAGAAGAAGTAATTTCTCTTTTGAAAATACGGGGGCTCAGTTGAGCAACTAAAACAACAATCTGAGCAACTAAAACAACTTTCCACTAATGATAAGGCAATTGATAACTTGATTCAACAACTTCAGGAGTCGACTGAGGCTATTGGTATACGTGTTCAACAGATGGAGACTCAACTGCTTTGGAAGACCAAACCATCGCTCATGAGACAGCTATCTCAGCTTCATGTAATCTTCTCTCTAACTGAATCTCTCAGCTACAGAGTTTCACTCAGCATCTGTGTTCTTGGACTCTCAAAACAGTCTGAAAAGACAGGACTGAAGAGGCTAGCTGAATTTATGGAGATGCTACTACACGAGGTTCTGCAGCTTTCTGCTGATTATCAGTTGCAGATTAAACAAGTTTACAGGATTCCTCAGGTATCAGGAAGTGAAAAAAACCCAGCTCTAGTAATTGTCCAGTTTCTACGAGTGAGGCTGTAGGACCGCCTTTTACATTTGGCAAGAGAGAAACAGGACTTGTATTGGGGTCCTAATGAAGAGCAGATTATGCTTTACCCAGATTATACTAAATAAGTGTTGATATTACGTCATCAGTTCACAAAAGCAAGAGCTCTTGCAAGAGATTTGAATTTGTAACACTGCATCAAGAATCCTGCCATCTTTTGAGTCCAGTACCAAGATCGAATTAAGAAATTTTATAATCCACAGTCGTCAGAAGCATACCTCATCAGTCTTTAAAAAATGAATTGTTTGTGCTGTCCATCTGAAGAAATATTAAAGTATTTATACATATACAAATGAATCTGGAAACAAACATTCTTCCATCAATCTTCCCTCCTCTTTCTCTTTTTCTGCCCTCTTTTTGTTTTGACTTGTAGATCTGGCCATAATGTCAGCTAAAGATAACAACTTGTTTTTTTTACTGTGTTCTCTTTGTGTTTGTGTGTGCGCGTCCACATGTGTATTTTTTCTTCTCTAGGTATCTTTAAGCTTTAGACAGATATATGGTCCATAAATATTTATGTCTATCTATATTACTATAAAGAGGAGAGTGGCCAGTATTGTGGAAATCTCTGGCATTTTACCTGGAAGCAAAGATCCCCCCCCTTTTTTTAATTTTTCCCTTCACTTTTGCTATGGGGTGGGAACTGTTGTCGTAGGCAGTTGCTGGCTGATTTAAGAATTATGGTTCTACTCATTTTGTTGAAATCAGTAAATTTTTGCCATGTGTTCTCTTTTAATATTTTATATGTATTTGACTTAATAAAATTCTGTATGTGAAATCCTGCATTTATTCAGTGATAAGGGAAGAGAGCTTTATTGGTTGGATATGCTATATTTTGGGTTTATGTTTAATGTTATGTCATGGAATGTTAAGGGCATGAGAGATGCTACCAAATGCAAAAAGATTATCTCCAAATTAAAAAAAAAAATCTTAATGCTGATGTGGCTTTTTACAAGAAACTCTCATAATAGCAAATGATAAAAACAAGTTATGTAGAGACTGGGTTAGAGAGGTATATATTACAGATACATCTACTAATCTAAGGGTGTGGCCATATTAATACACAAACATATCTCTTTTCAGGTTCAAGAAGTAATAACAGACCCAAATGGTTGCTTTATTATTTTGGTAGTGAAAGGCTTTGATTCTGTTATGGTTGTGATTAATGTATATGGCGCATAATATCAGGACAATATCAGTTCGACCCATTCTCACATGCTAAAGCAAGATTGTGGTAAAATCTAGATTTAAAAATCTGGAAGAACTCTTTCTTATGGAAGTCTTCAGCAGATAAGGGAATTTTTACTTTAGATTAATTGACAGGTAATGATGATGAATTCTTGTCATTTTTTCAACTGAGGTCTAAATATGATTTGCCAACCTTTGCTGAATGGTAGTATTTACAAATGCATTTGTTGGTATCCAAATATGGTTTAGCAGCTTTCAGAATCTCCCCTACTTTTAGAGATTCTTATTGAATCAATACAGAAAACAAAACCTACAATATTTGTATATAAATATTTATGGTTAATAAATATAATGCATGGAGCCTTAGAGATGAATAGAATAATGGTCTAGAGTGTCGAGTTTTGCTAAAGCAATGGGATCAGGCTTTAAGCCAGATACCTGTTGCTTCTATGGATCTTAAGTTGTGAAAAGATTATGTTTAGGGTATACTGGACACTATAACATCTTTTTACTAGAAATTTAATCACAGTGTCTAACTGCTGGCAGTGTAATTCACAAGATGAACCTCTTAAGCTTGGGACATGTTCAGTCATTCAGCCTCTTTGGGAGAAATTTATTAGTCATATTAATTTTGTGTTAGAAAACTCATTTGTTTTTGAGGATGTTAATGCACTGTTAAACTACTTGCCTGTCTCTTGGAATCTAACTGATGGTCAATGGAAATGGGCCCTCCCTGCCCGTATAGTTGCTAAAAGACTTCCAGATTGGAAGTATGAGTCTTTTACAGGAAGACTTGTAATTCACTGAACTGAAGACCTTATAAACTTATAAACATTTAATTGTGTCACATATAGAAGGCAATTGCATATGGACTTATTTTTAGATATTTGGAAACCTTGTATCTATGTATAGACTTGCCAATAGTGTTTTTGTAGCCAGCACTTTTTTGTTTACTTCTTATTTTTTCCATTTTGCACTATTAAAATAATAAACATTTTTTAAAAAATAAAAAGTCTCCCTGGGAAGAAAGTTCCAGAATTCTGGTGCCACACCTGAGAAGGCCCTCTCCCAAGTTGCTACTTGCCTAACCTCAAAAGGCAGGGGTACCCAAAGCAGGGCCTCGGAAGAAGACTGCAGTGGTCAGGTAGAAACATAGAATCATAGGGTTGGAAGGGACTTCTAGGGTCATCTAGTCCAACCCCCTACACAATGCAGGAAATTCACAACTACCCCCCCTCCCCGCAAATGCCCCAGGTAGGTTCATAAGAGAGCAGATGGTCCTTCAAGTACGTTGGTCTCAATAAATATATGGCTGTAAAGATCAACACCAGCAACTTTGAATTGTGCCGTGAAACAGATTGGGAGCCAGTATAGACGGGCCAAGGAGGTATATGGTCCCTGTGACCCTCTCCAGTCAACATACTGGCTGCAGCATTCTTCACCAATTGAAGTTTCCAAACATTTTTAAAGGACAGCCCCATGTAGAGTGCTGTGCAGTAATCTAACCAGGACCACTGTGGCCAGATCTTTTCTGCCCAGGAAAGACAGCAGCTGGCTAACCAGACAAAGCTGGAAAAAGGCAACTCCTGGCCTCAGCTACCACCAGGAGTAGGCCTGGGTCCAAGAGCACCTCAAACTATAGACTTGTTCCTTCAAGGAAAGTGCAACCCCATGCAGAACAGACAACACCTTAAATCCTGGGTTGGACATTTTGCTCACCAGCAGTACTTTCATCTTTTTGGGATTAAGCTTCAATTTATTAACTTGCACCCACTCCAAAACTGCCTCCAGACACCAGTTCAGGGTTTCTAAAGCTTCCCTGGGATCTGCTGGAAGCACGAGACAGAGCTGAATGCCATCCACATACTGGTGACAGGCCAGCCCAAATCTCTGGATTATCTCACCCAGCGGTTTCATGTATATGTTGAAAAGCACGAGGGACAAGACGGAGCCTCATGGGAGCCCAAAGGCTAGAGGCCAAGTAGTTGAGCAGCAGTGGATCAGCACCACCTTCTGAAACCTATCCACCACCACAAAACACCACTTGCCAATCCCAGGCCATGAATGCAGTCCAGAAGGATACCATGATTGAGTATGGAAACCTGCCGAGAGGTCCAGGAGAACCACCAGCATTGCACTCCCTCTGTCCATTTCCCAGTGCAGGTCATCCACCAGAGCAACTAAGGCTGTTTCAGTCCCATAACCAGGCCTGAAACTAGACTGGAAAGGATCCAGTCTCCTCCATCCATGCTAAAAGTTGTCCAGTTACCACCCATGTAGCCACCTTGCTCAAGAAAGGAATATTTGAGACTGACTGATAGTTATTGGGTCCAGGGTTGGCTTCTTCAGTAGTGGACTGTTTCACACCCTCTCTCTCAAGGCATTAACTACCTCTGATACCCAGTCAGCCAGCCCCCACCCCAACCTCCCCCAGCAGATTTAAGTAGCCAGGAAAGAAAGGGGTCATACAAGCAGGTGGCTGGCCTCAAACCTCCAAGGGAGAATGACAGAAATTAACCTGCAATCCATTAAAGTTGAATTAGTCCAGCCCGTTATTCTGTGGGCTTTATGTCCTTCAAGCAAGTCTTTGAAGGGACAGCATATACACATTTTAAAGAAATAAAGGCATGGATGATCCGAGCAGGGTCTGAGCTGGGGCTTCCCAGCATTCCTTGATCCTGGTCCATTTAATGGCCTGATGCACTCCTGCATGTGGGACTGGGATGTTGGCAAACGTTCCAGTTCTACCTTTTGTTGCTGTCTTTTCCTGATCCTTTGACCAGCTAAAAGGGTGTCCAGTAGCCCAAAGCACCTCTCTCCTCCCAAGCCTACATCACCTTCAAAATGTTGAATCAGAGTTGGGAACAAAACGTACAGACAGACCTGTCAGCCCAGCACAATCCCGCCAGTGGGTTGACGAGGCAAGAGTATCGCCTTGGGCATCTTTAAAGAAGCGTCTTGTAAATCTGGAGCGCTGAGTCTCTTGTCTCCTTAAATGAAGACAACAAGGACAAAGTGTGCAAGTGAAAGCTGCTAGGTTTGTTCGAAAAGATGAAGAATTAAGTTTTGGCATGAGGTACAGGAGTACTACGAAAGACTTCCAGAGTTAAGAACAACAGGCCTGAACCAGGTTCTCAGAATGCCATCAAGGAGGTGAGGGGGGGGGAGGCTAATTTTTTTTTTAAAAGACGGGCTGTACATTTGATTTTGTGGAAGTCTGCCTTCTTCCCTGTGGAGTGGGTGCTGCAGTTGCTCAGTGTTGGAAAAAGGGCTCTCTGCATATGCTTAGATGTGATCTGCTAGGTAACTACTTACTGCTTCTTGTAAAGATAGGCTGTGTCCAAAGATGGCAGTGGGTATTGCTGAATGGGAGTGGTTAAAAGAGGCAGGTGAGGTCAACAGTGTCCACACACACCCCTTTTTACAATGCTGTTACTGCCTGTGAATCTCCTTGTGCAATATCTGGACAAATGGCAAGGGAGCTGAGTAGATCTAGCACTCTACTGCAGCAGGTCAGTTGCCCCACCTCATGTCCTCACAGCAAGGTTGCATGTGTGTCTTCTGATGTTTATTAGGTCGCTGACCTGCCTTAGGGAACTCAAGTTCCCTAAGGGACTGATGTGAAACAATATGTGCTAGCCTCAGTAGTAGATTGGCTGTTATGTGCGCCTTCCAATCATACCTAGCACCTAAGCTGCCTACATTTCCCACACTAAGGCACAAAAAACAGAAATGGACTGCTGTCTTGTTGTTTCAAGTTGTAGCCTGACAGCTCAGGTTACTGGCCTCTCTCGGCCTGCGTTTCTGCATCGGCCACAGCGGGAACCGGGCATGCCTTCTGCCTGCTGCAGAGATGCAACAGATAAGACTCTGCTGTGCTTCTTTTCAGGAGTGGCTGAATTTCCAAAGATAGAATACAGAGGCAAGGCAGAGGCTGAGCAGAAGAGACCAGGCCGGAGGAGTAAATCATGCAGCGGGCAGCCGCTTGTGTTCTGTGGGTTTGTCTGTGTTTTTGTACAGGAATGTTTGAGTGTTGCAATCACACCTTGATGATGCACAATGCATAATTAAATCATGGCATTTTCTTCTGCCATGAGATGTTTGGGCCATTGACTGGTTTAGATGGCATTCAGTTCATGGTGAGCAGCCACAATAACTGAACATTTTTTGTATTTTTGTCTTCAGAGACAATGCGCCTCTGAATACTAGTTACTTACGTTGGGGAACATGGAAGGAGTTTCTTCATGCGCTGCTTCTGGGTTGCCTGGAAGCTAGTTTCCTTTTTTTTTTTTTTTGAAAAATTTTTATTGGGTTAGAATCCATTATTTCCACATTTACATTCAATTTTCCCCAATTTTTTCATCTCTAACCCCCTCCCTTTCCCCCCCCTTTTTGTTGACTTCCAACAGCTTTCCAACCCTTTGTCCCCTTTCCCTTACTTTTATTAGCTTCCTCTATCTAAAACAAATATATATTCTCCATTATTCTAAGCAGTACATCCTTAACTATTTTTAACATTATATGCCCAAACTGTAAGCCTTTGTTTCCATCTTAGATAAACAATTTATCCCAATTTTTCAATTTCAGGTATTTCTATATATCATAAACCATATAGATCATACGTTCGTTTATATCAAACAATTTGACTTATTCTCTATATATATTACTCATTCTATCTTTTTATAATAGTTCTATATATCTCTCCTCACGTAGTCAATTTGACCCATCTATATCTTCAGACATTCAGTTTGGTACAAAACTTGTCAGAAAAAAAAGAAAATATTGTTAGTTAATCGCTCCTTATATTTAGTCCTTATAATTAATTATTTTCTCTATGTTCTGTTTGTTAACCTATATATATCTATATATATGTCAATCTAGTAATCTGACTGCTTATTAATTCACATTTATCTCTTCTCCCCCCGGTAAAGTCTCCCCCCTCTACTTCAATACTTCAGTAGTTCTCAAACTGCCACAGTTTTCCTCCCACCTCCCATTTCTTCTCCAGGTATTGTTTCAGCTTCTCCCAGTCTGTGTTGAACTGCCCTGAGTCCAGATCTCTCAATTTTCTTGTCATCTTGTCCATTTCAGCCATATACAGCAATTTGTAAGTCCAATCTTCAATAGTTGGCACTTCTTGTACTTTCCATTTTTGCGCATACAAAAGTCTAGCTGCTGCTGTCATATAAAATATCAACGTCCTGTGTTGGGCTGGAATTCCCTCCATTCCCAAGTTCAGTAGCAGGAGTTCTGGGTTCTTATTAATTTGAAATTGTAAAATTTCACTCATTTCTCTTATTATTTCCCCCCAGTACTGCCTGGCTACCTCACACGACCACCACATATGATAGAGGGAGCCCTCATGCTTCTTACATTTCCAGCATTTATTAGAAGTATTCAAATTCCCTAGCGCAATCTTCTTTGGTGTCATGTACCAACGAGCCTGGAAGCTAGTTTCCTTATTGCAACCAAGATACAGTATCGGCGAGGCCTTTGGTACGAACCAGCAAGACAGTCGTTAAAAAAAAAAAAGGTAAAGGGTTAGTCAAATTTGTGATACACATTATGAATCAGCAGCTATTCAGTGTGAAGGCCAGTAATGAACTCTCCATGTTCGGAAGCAGTATCTCTCTCATTTCAAGTTACTTAGAATAACAGGGCAAGTGTTTCTGCCCTGCTGGTAAAAACCTCTGGCTGGCCGCTGTTGGAAACTGGACACCAATTATTCTGGTAGTCCAAAGGTCTTAATAAATTCAGAAATGTAATAAATTCATTGAGTTCAGTCTAATCAGGGCCATAACAGTTAAAACAGAGCTAAACAGAGATGCCAGCTTCAGAGGGAGCATATCTGGGAACAAAAACACCCCGGCAGAAGCATCTGCTTAGCGAGCCATCAGGGTGCCTGATGATCCATCAATGGAGCCTCCAGTCCCAGAGGCAGCATACCTGGACACCAGACTAGCTGAATCCCCTGGTCTGGTCCAGTGAGGAGGCATGCCAGGCACAACGCCCCAGCCTCCATTTCCACAGCAGGCCACCCCTGGAAAGGTCCTGCTGGCCTATCTTGCGATCCCCGCGCAAGATCGGCCGGCTGGTCCGCCCACCCCGCCAGCTCCCTCCGGCGCGAGAGCGCCCCCGTTGCCCGGGAGGCCGCCGGTTCCGACGAGCAGGGCAGCCCCCCACCCCGCCCCGGCCGCTGAGTGACAGGCGCGCGTCTCTCCGCCGCGCGGTGGCGGCCGTCCGGCGCTGCGCTTCGCCAGGCGCCGAGAGCTGCGGCGAGGGCGGCTGGCAGCGGCGTGACGCGCGCCCGGGAGGTCGAGCCAGCTAGCCAACCGAGCGCGCCGGGCCTGAGCGCGGGCTCGCCTCCTCCGCTCCCCGCCCGCCTGCCCGCCGGCCGGCCGGGCTGAGCCGCTGCGCCCCCCGAGCCGAGCCCCCTCCCCGCCCAGCCGGCGGCGCGTCAGGCGCGAGAGGGAGAGGAGCGCGGCGCGGCGAGGCCGGGCGCGCTTCTGGGCCGCCGCCGCCGCCGCCGCCTCCGTCTAGCATGCTGGATGTATGGACAGTCTCGCCGAGCAGAGGCTGACAGCCGCCAGCCTCCCCGCCGGCGCCGCGCCGCACCTGGAGCACTACAGCGTCCTGCACTGCACCATGACCCTGGACGTGCAGACCGTGGTGGTCTTCTCCGTCATCGTGCTGCTGCTGCTCGTCAATGTCATCCTCATGTTCTTCCTGGGCACCCGCTGAGGGCCTCGCCTCGCCTGACCGGCCCGCCCGCCGCTAGCCCCGCCGAGGGCCCGCAGAGACGCGGCAGGGCCTGCCTGCCTGCCTGGGAGCCGGCTGCCGCTGGTCGCATCTTTCCGCCCGTCTGGCCCCTTAAGCATGCCTGGCCGGGGAGCCGCTTCCGGAGCGAGCGACTGATTGACTGCGGGGTTTTCCTGAACAGCAACGCTCTCCGTATCTATCTCGAGATATATCCGCGCCTGTGGCTGTTCGGAATAAACGCCTAGACCTCCTGTCTGGCGCAAATGAGCCCTGAGGAGACTGAGGGAGCAATCCTAAGCAGGTCGACTCAGAAGTAAGTTCCATCTTATTCAATGGGGCTTACTCCCAGGAAAGCGACCTTAGGATTGCACCCTTAGGGGAAACAGCACTTTGCCTCATAATAAGCACAGGTTTTTTAAAAAAATGTAACTGTTTAAAAAATCAGCTCAAGAAAAGGGCACTAAAATACATTGACCATCATTATGGCCATACAAGCCCTGCTTCAAAGCAAACAAATGAAAAGGCAAAATTCCTTTGGGAAAGGGGGAGCCAGGCTACAGAATGGAAATGCAGTTGTAGTCCTTACCTGGTGGTGTATATCTGAGGTGGAGGTGGTGGTGGGGGGGGATCTGTGCAAAGATAGAAGGTTTAGCTGGACTTCAAGAGCCTGCCCTGATAAGAACCAGGCAAGGCTTATTTATTTATTTCTGTTGCCTTCATGGTGTGACTTGAATCCTCAATCACTTCAATGCCAGCTTCAGCTGCTAGTGAATTCCCATCTTTGCAGCCTGGAAAAAGAATCCTTGATGATGATTATGATGATGATGATGATGGTTTAAAAATATATGGTTTTCTTTTAAAGCCATGACAGAAGCTTGGTTTGGCTGCATTGTGGTGGGGGGAGATAAAAATCTTTACCAACCAGAGAGATAACAAGATTCCAATATGGGTAGCTTAGACTGACTTGATTGCCATTGATTTTCTTGACAATGAACTGCTAAATTACATATTACAAGATAGAGGAAAAGGTGATCACTAGTTACTGACTTCAAGTCATGGAGGGGGGTGGAATTGTTACATGAGGGATGACGGTGGGGGTGGGGAGAGAAGGGTACGCATGCTGCAAGCTGTAAAGTAGAGCTAAAGCATACAGAGTCTGGACAATATATTTGCAGTGTGTGTGTGTGCTTGTTGCCTTTCTGCTGTACTTTAGTTCTTATTTTCCTGGAGAACAATGTTTGGCTTTAAAAAAATCCTCTAAAACACATTTTGCAAACATTAACTTCCATGATGATGTTGCTGGTAACCATTTCACTGATAACATAGATAGTCTGAGCCAATTCCCCAGTTCACATTACTATTCCCACATATTCATTGTTTGCTGTATGTATGTGCGTGTGTGTGCACGCTCACACTCGTGCATGCATGTTGCAATTCTGTGCACATTTTTACATGATCAGATGCTGGTATTTGAAATAAACTCAATTTGGCTCTTGAACTGGATAGAAGCAGAAAAGACAAGGTGGAGTAAGGTAACGGAGGCAGATGCTGGCGGTTGGTTGCTGTGTTCTGCTAGAGTTATGGAGTAAGAACATAGGCAACCAACTTTAATATAGTTGTAATGGGAGTAATACCACTGTTTGTGCTTAATCTGTAGCTTGAACTTCCAGAGCTGACCTGCTGCTGGGAATTCTTCTCATTCACTTTGTAGAGTTCCCAAGGAACAGGTTGCCATCAGCTTCATGAAGTCTGGATGGTGTTTTGGTTTATTCCTTTTTGAAATCCCCAGTGAAGTGTGATTCCCCTCCGGAGTATCTAGTCCCACCAGTTGGAGGGAGGTGTAAGCAATACGTCTGAATACAGATTTGACCCCAGAGTATTCAGCTGGATTTTTCTTAAGACTTTTTTGTCTTAAAAATGTTGAGCGGTATAACTGTGCAGAGGGAACAGAGGGAATGGAGAATGAGTCATAGCAGGAAGGAATGGATAGAAAAAGAGATGGCTTGAAGCATCTCGGAATGTTGTTTGTGTCTCTGAGGCTAGATTTGGACACGTAGGCTTATCCAAAAATAATTTCTATAGCAGTGCTTGGCAACTGGCAAATACCACCACCTGAGTGAATCACATTTCTCCATGTAGGGACTTTGCTCTGTGTGTGTGTGTGTGTGTGTGTGTGTGTGTGTGTGTGAGAGAGAGAGAGAGAGAGAGAGAGAGAGAGAGAGAGAGAGAGACTGAACGTTTTGGTATATGAAGCATTTATTTTGACATGACTTTTGATTTCTGTTTTAGTTTGGGGTTGCATTTAAGCAAAATTAGAATACATTTTGGAGCAAAATTAGAATGCATTTTGGAGCTGCAATTCGAGCTGTAGTTTTAGAAAATGGCAGCAGGCACCACTAGACCAACTTGATACCTATACTAAATTCAATCTAAAAACTGGCTAAAATTCATTCTAGACAAATGATGACAGATTCATGTATACTGTCAGACTACTTGGAAGTGAATCGGGGAAGGGAGAGGAAAAAACCTGAAAGGCATTAAAAGCAGTAAAATGTTCACGTGTGGATTTAAAGGATTCGTAGTCAGATCATTTGCGTGTTTATTTGGAAGTAGCAAGTCTCACTGAGTTAAATGGAGCTTATGCATAGGTGAACATGCACAGGATTGTAGCCATGCATTAACTCAGACTTAAGTGCAAGAATTGTCAATAGGTATGCAAGAAACTCCTGGATGGCCCAGGCTAATCCAATCTCCTAAAATCTCAGAAGATAAGGAGGCTCAGCCCTGGTTAGGTACTTAGATGGTAGATTACCAGGAAAGTCCAGGGTTGCTATGCAGAGGCAGGCAACAGCAAACCACATCTGTTTGTCTCTTGCCTTGAAAACCCTGCCGGGTTGGCAGTACTTTCCACCCCCAAATAAATTAGGATTGAGCCTTAAGTTTCTTTCTTAAACAGTTATATCCTTCTATACCCAATTACTTCAAGAGAGTTAGGAGCCTATAACTCTCTTTAGGATTGTACTGTTAGTCTCTTTACACTAACAAGTATAAGATGCCCATGACCAAAGGTTTGATGTAGCTGATAATTGTATGTGGGGTGAAAATGATGCGAACAACACTATTATGCAGGTGATAAATTTGATTCAGGCTGAGTACTATGAGAAGAAATCTACTTTCGTAGTGATGAACTGCGGAGGTTGGCCTAGTTTTTAGATCCATAATGCTTCCATGTATTTGATCCTATATAAGTTCACTTGCAAGGAAGTCTTACTCCCAAATAAGAATCCAGGCACAGGATGGCAGCTTACAAATGGGGTCCAAAGTAGACATACCTGCTCAATTAAAGTCCTGATTTTCAAACTGGCTTCTGCAACTGCACCTGTTGTATTGCACTTGGAAATGGGAGATTCACAACTGCAAAGGCTTTCTAAGTAGCTGATAGGTAAGAAAGCCTCATTAAAAGTGAGGAAGAAGGCCTTTAAGAGGCTGCTGCTTGGCAGCACTGCAGCAGTGGTGAATGGGTCTTCTTGCTTGCACTTTGCCAGATGTGAATGGCAGCCTTACACCTGGATCATGCAAACATAGTGAGCGATAGACTTCACTGACCTCTCTTGCGCTTTTTGGCAACCCTGGAGGATTGTTGGTGGTGACCAGGGTCATCAGAATTTTGCGTTTGAAAAGTCACCTCCCCCTTCCCCATGTAAAAATGGACCCCTTCTTAAAGGTATATTAATCTGTGTGCAGTGCTGTGAGAGAAACAGATATAAGCCACATTGTTATTATTTGAAAGCACATAACAAAAGCAAACTCTCCCGAGAGAGAGAGAGAGAGAGAGAGAGAGAGAGAGAGAGAGAGAGAGAGAGAGAGAGAGAGAGAGAGAGAGAGATCTTAGCAATTGTGACCACGTGTGGGTTATAGATGAAAGCCCTAAATGGCTGTGTGCTTGCTTAAGCAGCATTCAGTGTTATGTGCTACAGTATCCAAGAATAATGCTGCTCTATGTATCTTAGCAACCTCTGCATCACTCAGTACATTAAAAAATATCTCAGTTCCTCCTGAGCAGCAATCCCATTCTTAAAGCTCCAGGTATCTCTTAAGATAAGAGAAGCATAGCTACGTTTCCCCCCTCCCCTTAATGGCCAGAAAGAATTTCTTCACCATACCATTTGGATCCTGTCGTTTTCATGCTGATAGGATGGATTGTCATTTTGTTATTCAAAGATCCCTTTTGTGTCATCACTAAGCCCCCCGCCCCTCCCCCGGCCACGGCTCATTGCAGATTTCACTTGTCGAGGTGAATGGGGGGAGAGAGGGGGTGCTGCTCTGAGATTTTCCTGATGTTTTTCAGCCCAGCCATTGGGGGTGGGGGATGGGGTGGGATGTATTTATTTATTCCTTTACCCCTTGGCTGGTAAGGGTGACTAGAAAGTGTTTTGCTCCCCTGGTTGTTGGTAGTAAATAGAGAAGCTGACTGGTCCCCAGGGGAAAGGTTGGTAGCGCCACAGTAAGGTGCTTCTGACATTAATAGCTGCATGTTCAGCCTAGTTCCTGCTTCCACCACCAGCCCTGTCTCTTTTCATAATGTGGTTATATTTCTCTTTGGATCAGGTATTCTGTACACAGCCCAGCTGCTGTGTATAATGACCGAAGGAAAATTTCAAAAAATCAATGTAAGTTTTTTTTTTTAAAAAAATGCAATTTATTTCAGTTAATAGAAGCCACATTTTATGGTTCCTTTGTTTTTTCTTGTCTTGTCGTTTTCTTTTTTTAAAAAAATGTAATGGATGCTGCTTGTGATGAGAGAAAATGCTCTTATATTCTCTCATATTCTACTTGCCTGCCTGCCTGCCTGCCTGCATGTATGTATGGGCATGTCTCTCTGATTGTGCTGTACTTGAATGTGAAATGTCTTGTGAATGATGCGTTTATGTAGAGGAGAAGGAAGAAAAGGAGCAAGAGGTTTCTCTTGGTATATTTTATTTACCGTGTATACATTTTTCCTTTTCAAACTGGGTACTGTAATATTTTTTAAAATGCATTTCAGCTAGTAGCGTATGAATAGAGAATATACCTCAAATATTGCTAGTAGCTGATATAGATTTAATAATTCCACCGTCTGACTAATGTATAGATCTGTTGAAGAGATGATGTGATTTTATTTATAGCTGTTAAAATTGGATAGTGGAGTCCAAGGGCTTGTTTGCCCCTCAGTTTCCTGTGGCCAGGAAGGGGGTATTAGCAAAGGCTGTCTGCATGTGTGTAAGTGTGCGATGAATTCTCCTCCATCAGGATAACACATGGCATCCAAACTCAGAAAGCTGATGTGCCAGTGGCCAATCTCAGCCAAAGCATCAACGGCTGGATTTTTAGTATTCCTTTCAAAGCAAATGTGGTGCTGGGCTATGAGCTGCTGTGATTTATATGCTGCTGCCTAAAAATAGATGCTCTTGGAAGGAAAGCCACTAAGAGATCTTGCACTTCTTTATCCAATGCACTGGGGGTGAATTTCCTGTGACACTTGGCTCCTCTTTTGGCAAGAGCAGAAGGGTTTTATCTTCCATTTCAGGGAACCTGCAGATGGCTGAGATTTTTCCTTACCCATCTCTCTCCCCTCTCCCAACCTTTTTGAGACCTTTGCCTGTAAATCCTAGCATGCCATTGGCAGTGATTTCGCTAGCTGTCTACATCCCTTTTGAGGAATGTCATTTTCTGCATAATAAGACAATGTGGTCTGCTAACGTTGGTCGGGAAAGCAGAATGGCCCCAAGGAACTTCTGTGTGTTTCTTTGCTGGAGAGGATGATTGAAATTAAGGAAGAACTCTGGGATTTAGGGGATGCTCGTGGCAAGGGACTTAACATGAGGATTAGGGTTAGATGTTTTCAAGACTGGCTGTGTGAAGGAGGACGAGGGATGCTCTGGGACTGTAACCAAAACATGTAGATTCATGGGCCAAATTCCATTTTTGAACTTTGTGCAATTATTTTATAATTGTTAAAGAGATGTGATTCTGTCTGTCTATTGTTTTTATTTATTCATGTCATTTATAGTATGCCTTTCTCACTGAGACTCAAGGCGGATTACACTGCATGAGATTAGTACAGTCAGTGTCTGTCTGTCTGTCTGTCTAAACTTTTATCCTACCCTTCCTCCAATGGCCCAGGGTAAAACAGCCTTCAGTGACGGGGGAGCTGCTGGTCACAGTGAAGTTAGATGCGTTACAAATTGCCTGTTTGGAGGCCATTTTTAATGAATCAGTCTCCAATGCAAACTGTAGGTCCCCTGCCATGCTGGAAAGTGACATCATTTTCTGGCATGTTGGGGGAGCATGTGGGAAGTAAGTGCCCCACTGCCCCCACCCCCAGTTTGGCTTCTGGGGGTGCTGACAACCCTAGTTCCACGGGTACCCTGCCAAGTCCGTCTGGTACCACCTGTATGAGAACGAAGTTCACGGCACAATCGGCTGCTTACGCTCTCCCTTCTGAAAGCCCACCTAACTGTGACTTTACCCTCTTGTGATGGATTTGGGGGATCTCTAAAAGTCTATGGATCTCCATAGACTGCCACTGTGGTGTTTTGTCCAGGCTGTAGCTGCATCAAGTCAGCTGTTGGTTAGCCCGACTGAAGTGCCGCCAGTCCTGCTTTTATAAGATTGTGCTCTCAGGATGTTAATAACAATATAGTGCCACCAATGGTGCTTTCCACAGTGATATTAAAAAGACAGGTCCCTGTCCTATGGTGCTCACAATCTACATTTCAACAGAAGAGAAGCAAAGGAGGGAGATGAAAGGGGGTGGTGGTGAAAGGACAACCTTGATCCCTGGTTGGTAAAATCATGCTGGGAGAAGGTGAAGGAGCCAATTATGAATATTATCAGCATCTCATTGAGGCAAGGTATTCTTCCTAGAACACTAAAGTAGACAATTAGTCATCCTCTGTTGAAGAAAGTTTCCTTGGGCAAAAAGATGTGTGCGCTCTTTCCTGCCCCTGCTACTCTGGTCCTGCCGTTGCTCAATAAAGCAATGGGAGCAAAGCTGGAGGGGGGGGGGGACATTGCATGATGCTGTTTACGGTAAATAATTTACCACAGTCTCAACCTCCCAAATGCTCCTGGCTGGCAACTCCAGCAAAGCAATTTCAGGGTTTCCTGAATGTTTCTCTGCCCTTGATCATTTTCTGCCTGGCTTCAGGCCCAGCGTTGGTTGTCATGGTGGACAATCTCTGTTTATGTATGTTTAAGTGTTGTACTTCCCTCTTACTGTTATTGGATCTCTCGGCAGCCTTTGACGTGGTCAGCCACTCAGTACTGATAAAACATGTGGAAACAGAATTGCAAGGAACAGGATTCAAACAGTTAAATGTTGTTGTGGAAGGTTGTATCTAAGGAGTTTGAATCAGCAATATGGAATCTCTCTTGAGGGATACCAAGATTTGCCTTCAGTCTATAGCTTTGGTCTGTAGCTTTGGAGGGGCAGTTAGTCATCAATGTGGACACCTCTTTATCTAGGCCACTGGAAGCAGCCATCTCCATCCTGGGCCAGTGTCTGTCGGCCATGGTCAAATGGTGAACAACTTGAAGTTGAATCCAGATAAGACAGAAGTTACGGTGATCACTAACTGAAGTCAAGCGGTCAAGCGCTCTTCACTTTTGGCGAGATAAAATTATCTTTGACTGTGAGGAACTCAGGAATGCTTACAACTCTGCTCTTCTGATGGAGAAACAGATCCATGCACTGGTCAAAATCATGCTTTATTGTCTCCATCTAGTGCAGAAACTGGCCGGCTGTTTGTACTCAGCCAATCTGGCCATACTGATCCATCCATGCCACATTGCCACAGTAACTTCAAGGCTGCATTATTCTAACATGCTCTCTAACATGCTCTTTATGGGGCTGTCCCAAAGATACCCTGGAAACTTCAGCTAATGCAAACTGCTGCAACGTGACTTGTTTATTATCTCTAATCACCTGCAGTTCACACCTTCTTAAAAGAATATTGTGCTGCCTTTTTATTGGTTTTCTGGTCCAATTCAAGGTGCTGGCTATCACTTAGAAAGCTCTTCAGAGCCATATATCTTCAAGTCTGACTAGACTCTTGGGCAGAAGCTTCATTCTTTGGATCTTTAGCGTGCCAGTGTGCAATGAACCAGAGTTTTATCTTCGATTAATCCTATGTTGTGCACTGGCTTTCCTGAGCATGTAAGGAAGACCCCTTTGCTGCTAGTATTTTGGTACCACTGCAATGCTGTGTTATTTAGAAGGGACTTCCTAGTAGATGGGTGGCCACTCTTAGAGGGGACTTATAATGACTAATCTTTGGTGGTTTAACCCTACTTTAATTGTTATCCATGTGGTTTTAATTGCTATTTGGTTGATTCTGAATGTCCTTTGGATAACATAAGCAGCTTTGAGTCCTTTTTAGGAAGAACACAGGCTAAAAATTCCGTAAATAAATAAGCAAGTAAATGGGATTAGTATTGGCAAATGCAGTTACACGGACTCTGGGCCTTACTGCTGATATTGTAAGATCCACCACTATTTTTCCAGCAGAACTGACCTTTCCCCTCTCTTAAAATCTGTATTCCGCTACAGTAAATGCCATTGGAGCCAGTGGGATTTATTGCTGAGTAAACTGCATACAATTAGATGGTAGGTCCATAAATATGTTTCACTTGGAATTCTCGTGGAAACAGCCTTCACAGGAAGCTTCCCAATTTTACTTATGAGAGTTTGAATTTAGCTTTCTCTGTTGAGTTTTTGAAAGTAGTGTTGCTTGTGCCATGAAAACAAAAACCAGGAAATGCAATTGCCTGAAAACTGTGTGTAGTATGGAGGACTGCTATCCTCCAGTGAGCAGATATTTTTGGAACATTATCACTATGTTTGGATATGAGTTTCAGAAAATGCATTGGGACAGTTCAGAGACTTGGCTGTTCATGGGCAAGGAGTATCTTGTAAATCATAAAACTTCTGATTTTCTGAATGTGAAGAGCCTAGGTTCTGAAATCCAAAATCCAAGAATGCATGTTCCAGATGTCCCCTGTTTCTGTGACTTAAAAGGAGGTCAACCACAACCCTCAACTGTAATGCTGCAGAAGCTGTTGGATTAAGCTGCATTTGCTCCTCGATTTGGTCAGTTTGGGGATAGAACACCACCCAAGATATAGTGTTGCGAAATCAGAGGGTAGAAGTCATCAGTTGGTATGAAGAAAGGTTGTAGGATTCAGGTGAGCTGTAATTTCTGTTCTCTAAACTGTGCATTTAACCTGGAGCCTGACCCTTAAAACACAACATCCTACTGGATATTTTTCTACCATTGGGCCTCCTTCCTACATAGTCGCCTACTAAGGAAAATGGTATTTTTTTTTAAAAATCCCTTATTTAATTGGAAATGTGGATGTTCATTTTCTGGTCCCTCCTTTGTCCTATTCTGGTGCTGTTTAATCCTGAACCAACCAAGTCAGTCTCCCCAGAGATAGTAACATTGTTGTAGTAGTAAGTTAAATAATTGTTCAGTATACGTTCTGACTGTGAAAAGTGCCACCTAGCTGTAAGGTGTTATTTTGGTTCTTCTCTGGAAAGAAAGAGCAGTGTGTGTTATTGGATTCCTTCTGACATATACCGAGAGAAGCTCCACGTGGTGATCTTAATAATGGAGATCTAATTTATAATGATGATTTTTTTATCACTGAACTTATAAATATGTCTCAGCTCCTGTTTTTTTTATAATATTTAAACGGTGAAACAGCACATCTATAATCCTGAATTTTGGGGACCATTTACTGATATAGTAAAAGTTTACCTCTCCCGCATTTTGATCCCTTCCTCTGTGGAAGGAATAGAACCATAGAATCATAGAGTTGGAAGGGGCCATACAGACCATAGAATCATAGAGTTGGAAGGTGCCATACAGACCATAGAATCATGGAGTTGGAAGGGGCCATACAGACCATAGAATCATAGAGTTGGAAGGGGCCATACAGACCATAGAATCATGGAGTTGGAAGGGGCCATACAGACCATAGAATCATGGAGTTGGAAGGGGCCATACAGACCATCTAGTCCAACCCACTGCCCAGTGCAGGATCAGCCTAAAGCATCTCTGATAAGTATTCATCCAGCCTCATCTTGAAAACTGCCAGTGAGGGGGAGCTCACCACCTCCCTAGGCAGCTAATTCCACTTTTGAACTACTCTGACCGTGAAAAAGTTTTTCCTAATGTCCAGCTGGTACCTTTGTGCATGTAGTTTAAGCCCATTGCTTCAGGTACTACCCTCTGCTGCCAACTGGAACAGCTCCTTGCCCTCCTCCAAATGACAGCCTTTCAAATATTTAAAGAGAGTAATCATTTCCCCCCTCAATCTCTTCTCCAAACTAAACATTCCCAAGGCCCTCAGCCTTTCCTTGTAGGGCTCAGTCTCCAGACCCCTAACAATTCTCGTCGCTCTCTTCTGCACCCTCTCGATTTTGTCCACATCCTTTTTGAAGTGAGGCCTCCAGAACTGCACACAATACTCCAGGTGTGGCCTGACCAAGGCAGTATAGAGAGGGACTATGACCTCCTGCGATTTCGATGCTATGGCCCCTTTGATACAACCCAAGATTGAATTAGCCTTTTTTGCCACCGCATCACACTGACTGCTCATATTTAGTTTACAGTCCACTCTTACCCCAAGATCCCTTTCACATAGACTACTGCCCAGAAGTGTATCCCCCATCCAGTATTTGTGCTTCCCATTTTTGTGGCCCAGATGTAATACTGTGCACTTGTCTTTGTTGAATTGCATCCTATTCACAGCTGCCCACTTCTCCAGAGTATTCAGGTCTTGTTGAATTTTAATTCTATCTTCTTGGGTGTTTGCTACTCCTCCAAATTTGGTATCATCAGCAAATTTAATGAGCAAATTTAATGAGCAGAATAAGGAAAGTATCTCTTGAAGTGTAGCTGATGCCCTCCTGCATGTACCATTTGCATGTGGAGTGTTCCCTGTTTTTTTAGCAAGCAACAAGCATCTTTGGTGGAATATCTTCCCCTCACAGGCATATGTGGGGGGGGGGGGAGAATTTGCCTACCAGGATAAAATGAGCTGTTAAAAAGGACTCATCCCCCATTTCTTAGTATGCCTTTCAACTCTGCTAGGTTTGTGGCAGGAATTACAAGTGCTAGGGCCAGTACTAGGCTTGTTATTTACCTGTACAGAGTGGGATAACCTCTGCCCTCGCCTCCCATCCCCCATCCTTGAGAAGCTGAGTAAGAGAAAGAAAATGGCTGGGAAATGGCCTCCATAGTGACACTCCAGGGATGTCACCATGACTCTGTGGTCTTTACTATAGAAATTAGGAGAAATTCCTAGAGTGTCACTCAGAAGTGATGTCACATCTTCCCCAAACTCCACCTCCCCAGGTGCCACTCTTAAAATCTCCTGACATTTGCTGAAGCAGTACTAGAAACTCTACCCAGTACAATCCTAATGCACAATGGGAGAAAATTAATGGGAAAATCCACACATAAATAGCACTCAAAGCTTTCCCTGTAGTATTCTTTAAGCCTGTAGGCATTTAAGCAGTGCAGTTTCCCCTCCCATTTTTTTTTTCCTTTTACTGTCTCTCACCTGCTCTCAGTAATTCCGTGCTTTCTGGAGAATGCTCTGTCTTCATCAGACCACTTGAGGTTTTTTTCTTCCTTTTCCTTTTGGGTAATTTGGAAGGTCATTTTTTCCCTGTATAACTGAGGAATCCCCCACATAGGCAGCACCTCCTGCCTCCTTTGTGAGTAGTGGTCTGGTTTTCTTGTCTTCATGATTGGCACAAGCCACCCACCCACTTGATCATTAGGTATAGTGAGGATAATGAGAATTATGATAAATGGCCCAAAGTAATTTTTTCAGGGTTTCTTATTGGCTGTGCTTGTGTGCTGGGGATGTTCACAGAGCAGTTTTTGACATCTCAGGTAACTATATTAGCAAGATGAAAGGTTTATTCCTGAAAGAATTAGCTCAATAATTCTCAAAGACCAGATTTTAATGGTAATTTTACTGGCCTTTGTCTTCTTTGGTTTCATGAATCAATGTTAGTTTACCAAAACATCCACATTTCCATGACGTTACTGAATTAATGTAGGAGATCATTTTTTTAAAAAAAATACTATTCTATATTCTGTGACTCTCTCTTTTGGCTGTGGACATTTTATGCTTTCGTGCCGGACAAGAGGAAGATTTCAGGGCTTCAGTCAGATGGTAAGGTGAAGGGCTTGCAGTAACCAAATTCTGAAATGGCACCAATGTTTTCACTTGGCATGGAGTAGGCTGGAATGGTGCATATTTCAACATGAACTTGATTGCCAGAATTTACCTTCCTTGACTCCCTTGATCAGATGAGAGGCGAACTCCTGTCCTGACTGGGTATCTTCCACTGGTCACTGTCAAAGTTTGCATTGGGCAATTGCGAGCCTATGCAGTAGCCGCTTATTCTGCTGGGCTAAGTCGTTGCCTCTTTGGTTCTTGCATTTATGACTTCTGAATGTCAGTCACCATTTATTTAAATTTTATAGAGCAAGAGTCCAGTAGCACCTATAGGACTAACAAAATTTGGGGTAGAGTATGAGCTTTCGTGAGCCACAGTTCACTTCTTCAGCTGTGACTCACAAAAGCTCCTACCCTACCCCAAATGTTGTTAGTCTTATAGGTGCTACTGGCTCTTGCTCTTTTCTGCTGCTACAGACAGACTAACATGGTTTGATTTAAATTTTATGAAATTGCACTATTACACCAACACTACCATTAGATAATATTCCAGTGGCATGGTATAATAGCACTAATCTGCTTAAAGGGGGAAAGAAAACATTATGGAGGTATCCTTCTTCCAATGTCAATAGAAAGGGAGGCAGATTCAGCATCTTGAGGAGCGGGCACTGACACTAAAGACACACCAAAACGTAGATGTTTGAGGTAGAGATATTTCTTATTTAAAAAAATGCATTGCGTATACATTCTGACTGTACATTCTTTTCCTCTAAGAAACTCTAAACATAATGAATGCACTCTTTCAGTTATATTCTGGAAGTGCTTGACCCCAAATATATGCTGTTTGAGCTTTGGCTGGAATACAAAGACCTGTGTCCCATTGAAGGGATTTTGGAGTCCGAGTTTTGTAAAAGTTCATTTGCCTCTGCCCCCACCCTGCTGCATTTCAAACCACTTCTAAAACTGAGGGAAGCACAGAAAAATCAGCTTATGCACTGATCAGACAAAGACTCCTTGACATCGAGATTCAGAACCTCAGGAGTTCACCCCTGGGTTTGGGGGGTTTTACCCCATGGGTATAGGGCAGAATATCTCACTTGTTTAACAGCCCCACATTATCGCAGAGCTTATTCGTTAGCTCAGTTTAATGTGCTACCTTCTGCGATACTTTATGGGAGATTCCATAAAACGCCATATGCTAACAGGTTATGCACTTGTGCTCAGCGAGACATAGAAACCCTGGAACATGTTTTTTTGTATTGTACTTATTACTGTGATATACGTCCCACACTCATTGATCTGCTGCTGAGAGAGCAAATTGGAAAATCTGATAAATGTAAAGTTATCTTCCTATTGGCTACTCAGAACCAAAAAATTATCAAAACTGTAGCTAAATTTTTGTATCTTGCATCTATGAGGCGAGTTGTGTATTTGTAGACTGAGTTCTGGTTGCGTTGAGTGTTTTTGTTAATATGGATGTAATGCCAATACAGGTTGCTGCTGCTGCTGCAGATACAAAAAAATTGAGTGAAGTTTCAAAATTAAGTTCTGGGGATGGGCCATTGATCAGTGGTAGAACAAACGCTTTTTTAAAAAAAAAATCCAAATGTTCCAGATTTAATCCTTGGCCTCCCAGTCTAAAAGCTTTCAGGTAGCAGAACTGGGGAAACCCCGAGTGTGAGATTGGAAAGACTGGAAAAAGCTGCTGATGGTCAAAAACAGTCCTGGGCTTAACTGTACAAGGCTACCCAGTTTTATATGGTGGAAAAGAGGTTGCAGCTGAAAGGGGGGGGCTGCTGGGCAGGTTGAAGCCTTTACTGCCAACTTTAAAGTATCATAGAATCGTCGGGTTGGAAGGGACCTCCAGGGTCATCTAGTCCAACCCCCCAGCTCTTGAGATCTCAGCCTACATCTTGGTATTGTCAAAATTTAAAATCCACAACCAAATCTTACAACACATCCTTTGTAAAACATGTACAAGATACTGACAGGAAAAACTGTTTGTAAAGCCCCTCATTTCTGGTTTATACCAGCTTATAGCAAACTAATTTTTTTATTGTTCTCCCGCAAACAGACAGATTTAAGCAGAGGCAATGCACTTCCTGTACGTTCATGCCATGATCGGTTCACTTTATAATGCTTCCATAAGCCAGCCATTGCCCTGTAGATGGAACCGTGAATCCTCCCGGCATCTTGGGCCACTTTAAAAACAGTAGCATTGCAGGGGCGGAGGAAAGGAGGCAGCTGCAGAGGAGGCAGATGGGGTGGAAGGCTGGTGATAAGCAGGTGGGACGTTGCCCTCCAACCTCTGACCCTTCCCCAAATCCCCCCTCTGAGATGGCTGCTTCATTACAGAAGCTGATCCTGGTTAACGTTCCACAGGGTGGTTTTTCTTACTGAGCACACCCCAGCTCTATATCCATAAAGCATCTCTCTTCTGTCCAGTTCTGTAGGCAGGGCATCATGGAGTGTGACGTTCTCCTGTGCAAATCCCAATGGAATGGATGCGACCAGGGAAAGCTGCACAGGAGTATTCTCATCGATGTATTGTCGAAGGCTTTCACGGCCGGAGAACGATGGTTGTTGTGGGTTTTCCGGGCTGTATTGCTGTGGTCTTGGCCAAGACCACGGCAATACAGCCCAGAAAACCCACAACAACCACAGTATTCTCATCGCCTGGCACAGCACTTGAGAGGGATTTGCGCAGGAGTTCTTCCCACCTAACTTCCAGCCTTTAGAAAGTGCTGTTAGATCCCTGCAGAAGAACATATAGGGGTGCTTTCTTTGAGAGATAATGTACTCAGCAGTCATACTTGTCTTTTGTTGGGAATGCATGTGTTTATTCTTCTTTGATTTGCTTGTGGGTTTTGCTCACAACAAGCCATCTCTCCAGAGCCTGTATGGAGTCTACCTTAGTGGCCATTCCAGTTTCTCCAGGTGTCACCATTATGCATCGTGATTATACTTCTGTCTATTTATTCAAATGAATGTATTATATGAATGAACAAACCTGGAGCTGTTAAAAACAAATATGAGTTAGTTATCTGGCTGAATATCTTATCAGTCAGCAGCTAGAGAAAGACCCTAAAACTGTACTTTAAACCATATTTTACATATTATGGTGAGTAACCTTGGAGCGGGGGGGGGGGGCGGGGGACGTTGGCTGGGATTCTTGACCAAGTTTTACTTGTGACAAAAACACTTGTTTCTTTTATCAAACCACTTCTAGTTTGTTAAACAAAACTGCTTTAATTGATACTGTGGTGCAAAAAAAATCAAATCAGATAATCAAACGAAGGAAGGGGAGATTATGTTGTAAAACTGTTTGTTTTGAAATGAACTGTTTTATGTTTGAAGACTTTATTCCCTCTTTTAAATAAATAAATTAAACAAAACTGAGCTTGTAGTGCCCTTGCAGAATGCATTTCTTAGCTATGACTAAGGCCAGCACATTGTAGATGATAAATTGAGTGTGTGGTAACAGTCAGCCAATGATAAAACAAAGAAGTCCAGGAGTATCAGCCCTATACGACTAGCAGGAGCTGTCCTACTCTTGAAGAACTAACAATTAGCGCTGAGCTGGAGTAGGGAATGGTCTGCATTTTGCAAATAGCAAGAAGCAGCCTTCCCCTCCATCAGTGATTTTTCGCAGCTGATGTCAGAAGTCACAAGGTACACAGTGTCTCTGCACTGGCTCTATTTGCCCACAGTGACATCATCACATAACAAAACATGATTTGGATAAATATCATTGTTGTATACTCTTTCTCAGTAAGTGATCCCTGATTGGCTACCAACAGAATTGTAAATTGCACATTTAAAAGTTTTGTGTTGACATATGCTGAACGTGTTGTTATCGCCTCAGATACCCGTGCAGGAAAATACTTGGTACATAATATATATTCTTCTAAATATAACTTTCAATCTGCAAACAAGAAGATTCATTTATATCACAGTGATTTTCAGATTGTGTACCGGGGAACCCTAGATTTCCTTGGAAGCTGTTTGCGACAAATAAACAGGCTTCCCTAAACTACAGACATTTTCCATCATTCCTGGCGTTGCATCCATGAGAAATAGTTGGGGAGACCAGGGCCTTTTCCCCAAGTCTTAAAAATGGGGTATTCACGGAACGCTGGTAGCTTTTCCATGCAATTTCTGACATCACTGTTGCCAAAATGGATGCAGGCAGTTACAATTCCGTTTTCGTGTGAAAACGGAATTGTAACTGCCTGCATCCATTTTGGCAACGGTGACGGCAGAAATCGCACAGAAAAGCCGGCAGCGTTCTGTGAATGGGGTGCTATTTTTAAGATGTGGGGAAACAGCCCTGAAGTTCACAAGGTACTGTGGAGGTTAGTGCCTTGTGTGAAGTGTGTATGTCTCAGAACATCCCAAAATCCCTGCAGTATGCAAGGTTCCTCAGTAGACGCAGGTAGATGGGAAAAGATCCCTTTCAGTTTAGAAAACTTATAGCTAAGTGGGAAGCAGTGTGAGGTTGATAAAATTATATGTGGTGCGGAGAAAGTAGAAAGAAGAACTTTCTCTCTCTGGACCCCTGGTCTTGGATCTTGGTGTTTCTTTCTGTCTTTCACGATTACAAAGGATCACCCAATGAAGTTGATGGGCAGTGGATTGAGAACAGCCCCTCCCCCAGCACTTGGAGTAGAATTCATTGCCACATCCAATGGTTGCAAGTTTAGAGAGCTTTAAAATGAGAATAGACTAATTTGTGGAGTATAGATCCATGAGTGGCTATTATCGAAAGTGAGTGAACGGAATCTCCATATTCTGAGCTGGTATCGCTCCAAATACCAACTTCTGGGGGGAGGGGGGGAGGGAGGGGGCTGCTTAGCCTGCGTGCCCTTTTGTAGACTTTCTGGGGTCATTTGGTTGATCACCGTGGGAAACATGATCCAGCAAGATTCTCCTTTGCTCTTACAGAGCTTGAAAACCACCCTTGTATCCGTTTTGAAATTTACAACAAAAACAGTTTTTTTCACAAGGTCACATTTATAACTGAGAGGTTGTTGTATTGTACAGATTGTCATATTTATTTTGGCATTTCTTTGAGGAAGAACATGAGAACTCAAAATTTAATCACCATCATAATATTTTCATTTATAGTCAGCCTTTCTCATTGGGACCCAAAGCAGATTACAAGTATGATAACAGACATTGTCAATCAGTAAACAAACTACAAGGTAAAATAACATCAGGCAGTCAATGAGCAGAATACAAGGTATTATATCTTTTAGACTTTAAAAACAATGGAAAAAGTTAAGTGTTTCTTACTTTGAAAGGTTACAGTACTCAACTTGGAGCAAAAATTGGTTTTAGAGGAGGAAATTCTGGGTAGCTTTCCTTCATTTATACCCGCATGAGAACTGCCCATGCTATATATGGGAGCATTTTTCAGTAAGCCGTGGCTGTCTCTGCTTCAGTCCTAGTCATCATGATGTGACATTGAGAACTGGGTCACCACCTCCTTAGCAGCCAGCTCTGGCCCTGCCCGGGTCTCAAGCTCATTTTGGGCACAACACCCTCTCCAGAACGCCCTGGGTTGGCCTGACCCAACGTAAAAACCAGGATCCTGGCCTCGGGCCTGATTGGCATAATGGCGCTTGCTGCACTCCTGTGTTTTTAGTTAGAAAATGTATCTGTTACCTCTTCAGAGCTCCACGAAACACCTCATAAGTAAAAACAGTTGGTAAAATCATAAAAAATGTACAATTATTAATATTAACATAAGCTGTGAAACAGTATTCATTATCCTAAAATTATACCCATAAAACAGCCCACTGTCTAGATGCAGGCTATGGAAACAGTTAGACAGAATCCTTTAATTAAAGCCTGGATAAGGAGTCATGTTTTGGTCTGGTGATTAAAAGTCAACAAAGTAGAGTCAAGGCAAGTCTCAAGGGGGAGGGCGCTCCAAAAGCAAGGGGCCACCACTGAAAAAGCTCTCCCCCTCTTCACTATGGAGAGCTGCTGTAGCACAGTGGTTAAATAATTCAGCTGCGAATCAGCACTCTACTGGTTCGAATCCCACAAAGGCCATGAGCTCAGCAGGTGGCCTTGGGTAAGCCACTCCTCTGAGCCCCAGCTCCCCAGCTGTATTGTGAGGATAATGATAACATTAACTTGTTCACCACTCTGAGTGGGGCACTAATCTATCTAGAAGAGCGGTATATAAGCACTGTTGTTGTTGTTGTTGTTGTTGTTGTTGTACTGGCTGATGCACAGAGAGCAGGGCTTAAAATTAGCAGACAGGACAAGATGGGAGGAAGTGGCAAATCAAGTAACCTGGCCCCAAGCCATTTACGGCCTTATAAATAACAACTGCCACTTTGAATTGTCCCCAGAAATATTTTCAGCCCAAGCTCCCAGCTTCAGGAATAGAGACGCTGAGCTGCAAAATAGGTTTTCCCATTCCAAACAGTGTGGGTGACTGCTCAGGACTCCTGTCTGGTCCTTACAGTCTGATTAGGATTTGAGCACCCAGGACTCTGACCTGGTCCTGTCAGTTGCTCCTCTGGAGCAACTGGCTAACTCCTCTGGATCTAATGAAAAATGATGCATCTGATGAAGAGAGCTGTGGTTCTGACAATGCATCTGACGAAGAGAGCTGTGGTTCTTGAAAGCTTATGCCTCAATAAAGTTGGTCAGAGTCCTCTGGAGCAACTGGCTGACTTCTCTGGATCTAATGAAAAATGGTGCATCTGATGAAGAGAGCTGTGGTTCTCAAAAGCTGACAATTCATCTGACGAAGAGAGCTGTGGTTCTTGAAAGCTTATGCCTCAATAAAGTTGGTAAGTCTTAAAGGTGCTACTGGACTCTCTACTATTTTGCTACTACAGACTAACACAGCTAACTCCTCTGGATCTAATGAAAGATAGGAGGACCTGTTTTCAGAATAATGACCATTGCTTGTCCTATGTGAAGGGTGAACATTCCCTTCCATCCTCTTTTGGGCAATCATATTTGAGTCAGCTGTGATTCCCCATCCACTCCCCACTCAATTGAAGAGCTCAACTCAATTTTTAATTTCTGGTGGATGACAAAGAAGCAATAAGAAGGAACACTTTTGAATGATTTATAAGTTTGGGGCCAGCCATATAGCAGAACCCTGCTCAAGGAGGAGGCCTTTGCTGCCGTCTAGCCTCTGCTTCCTTGTTTTCCTGGGGGACCTCCCCCCCCCAGCCTTGGTGAAATAGGGGCCTTGACTCCGAGGGACCAAGCAGGGCTGCTTGTAATTAATGGGGAGAGACCGCAATCATTCACCGGTGTTTAGATGACAGCCAAATAGATTTTCTGAGTCCCTCTGGTCAAGTTTAGATAAATCTAATCCACACAGCGCCTGGAGCCAGACTGCACCAGTCTGTTGGAAACTGATGGTGCTGCTGAAGAATTGTCAGAGTCTTTTCAGTCGGATTAAAACAAGAAGAAAGAAAGAAAGAAAGAAAGAAAGAAAGAAAGAAAGAAAGAAAGAAAGAAAGAAAGAAAGAAAGAAAGAAAGAAAGAAAGAAAGAAAGAAAGAAAGAAAGAAGCAGGAAAAGAGAGAGGCAGAGCAGTAGGATGCTGCAGCCGTTAGCAAGAAAGAGCTGTTTTTATTTGCACCCAAATGCACACTTGGCTGATGAGACTAGCTAGAGGCATCCACAAGCAGAAGGTTCTTGTCCTCTCTGGGAGAGCAGAGGACCAGAGAACTTGTTCCTCCGTTACTCATACTAACTAATTCCTATTGCATCCATCTCACCTTGAGGGGACCTCAAGAGAGGGTGCCGGTAGGAGGAAGAGCTTGCCCCCTGGGGAGACAAAAGCCACCCGTCAGGCTAGGGCAGATAGATCCCTGTACCCTCACAGCAAGCACTCCATGGTCTTGGTTGAAAAGGTTTTATTCAAGGAATCAAATCATGTTCATAGATATGTCCACAGGTTGATCAGAAGTTGACAGGAATAACAAGAGCTGTAAAGGTTATAGTTCTTATAGGTCCCAAGTACTCATCCCCCCCTCCCAACAGGAAAACACAAATTTTGGCGTAAGAAGCCCTGAGAACTCCCTAAATCGTTGACATGCTTTGTCTAGGCAGGAGAGAGGCAACAGATTAAAAATGAAACACGGTATTCTCCCCCCCCCCTGAGAACTAGCAGTTTTGCAAGGTCAGAGACACAGAGCTTCAAAGCACAAGAGATAAGACACTCTGGATACAACAGGCCTGTGAATATAAGGCAAGTGATGGCATCAGCAATATGATATCAAGGCACAGCATAGAACAATGGTTCATAGTAACACATCTGCAGAATTTAATGGCATGGAGGGGTGCAGACATGACACCACCCCTTCTGCATTTCTAGTTTTCATTTTTAAAAATTGGCTTATGAAACTCGAGGGACAAGCAGTTCAACCCAGTGGTCCCTCAAGGGATATGGGAAGGAGAAGCCACGACCAGGTCTGTAACCGGCTCTCAGACGGAGTCTTACCAACTGAACTCATTCTTAAATGCTTTGTCCCATATCCTCCTTTCTCTTGCCCCTTCCTTTTTTGGTTGTTTCTTCCTCCCCGCTTAATGTCAGCAATGACAAGTGAGAGCAGAAGGCAGAAAATCTGAGCTAGAATGTCTGCCTCTGAGCATGTGTAAAATGGCTTTCTCACTAATTAAAATCCACTGGGCAAACGACAGCCTCATCTCTCCCCTCACCTTGGAACAAAGCTAAAGGCCTGAAAAGGATAAAAACACGTGGTTGCCTGAATAGTATACCTTCTCAATCTTTTCGTTCTGGGGTTTAAATCTGTCCAAGCCAGGCAAACACGTGTTCTACGATCTACCCGTGCAGAAGAAAGGTCTTGCAGGATTGAGGTCTGACTAAATTTGAGCCAGGGACAAAGCATACCATGGGCGTGTGCAGAGTGCTTCTTTCTCCTACCTGTGTTAGATGAGTGAGAGGAGTAATTTGTAGACAGATGGAGGGAGCCCTGAAAACTGTCATTTTTATCATTAAAGCCATGCTTAATAGCTGCCTGTCACCCACCACCTCCCCTGCATAAACCTCTCCCATTGGAGTTTGAGCCGGACCCTTCCATCACCTCCTCTGGTTTATGCCGTCCAACAGATCACTTCCCAGGAAAGAGAAGAAGCTTTTTAGAGATTGGATCAGGTATAGCTGGATGATACTCTCTAGTGCCACATTCGCCTCTGGCCCAGACGTCCTCTTCCTTTTCTGTCTTTTCACGGCAGCCCTGAGGTTTTCTCAAACACTGGCTTTGGGGATGAATTCAGAATGACCCAGTCTTGACGTTATTGTCACTCCTCTCCAGCTCTTTAGAGCCTCTTGGTTGCCACTGTCACGCTGATGCATGAAAGTGACTAATGAAGTTGTGGCTTTATGTGTGTGATGTGCATGGAAGCATGCTCTTTGCCAGATTTGCACCTTCTAAGAGTTGGCAACTCTGTGTCTAGTCCACTCTCTGCTAAAAAGTCTTTAGGGGAGAAATGCTTTGATAGGCTTCTGAGGCTGTCTCTGACCTCAAAAGCCACTAACAGTCAGAGCGTATACCTGGGGCCCAAGGACTGGAACCTGAGCATGTCAGTGTTGTATGCTTTTGAAGAGAACTGGAGAAAAACGGATCACTGCTTGGGGTATGTGCATTCATCCTGTTTTCACCTATAGTGAAGTGATTGTCCGTCTTCAGCCTAGTACAGAGATGTAATGAATTGGTTTGAATCCAACAGTCTGGATGCACTGAACCTTGTGTGCCTGTGTGTGTGTGTGTGTTAAACGTGAGCATCTGGCTTCTTGGTCCCCAGGATGGGTTGTGAAATGTGGTTGGAGGGTCATGGTTACATAATTGCTTGCAATGAAGAACTCCATTGCAGTGGAGGAAGAACTGCTTCTGCAGGCAGCCTTTGTTAGCATCCTCAAACCATCAGGGGGTGAAGCTCTGCCAGCTGACCTTGTTTTCTTGCTCTGTGTGGCTGTGTCAGATTTGTAAACCTGTGTCTGCCCAGGATTCACCTTTGTTACATGCCCCCCTGCCGCTGCTGCCCCGTCTCCAAGTGAATAGCAAGAGCAAAACTTAAGGAGGCGGTTTTTAATTCTGTTTTTGCATTGCGTGCAAGAACCTGCCTTGTGTGTGTTGTGGGGAGAGAGGGAGAGAATTCTCTACCCCTTCTCTTTATAATCACACTGTATTTCTAGAAATAAATGCAATGCCCTTTCTGCCATCCTCCCACAAACCATCACCCACTCCTCCACCTACATGCAAAATAGATTGTAATCAACAACCACTTTTAGCTGGATCTGTAGTGTCTCTGTGTGCTTTTTGCATGCTGATTTTATGCTCCCCACCCCCACCTGCTGCCCTCCATGAGTGCTTGTGATTGCCATGTGGATTAATGATAAATTAGGAGCAAATCTCAGTCTTGCATTAATTATCAGAAGAGCTTTAAAAGCCAGTTCCACAGGGTTTCACGCGGTCATGTACGTATGCTGGTCTGATCATTTAAAGAGGAGAGACAGTTTTCTTTGCTATGCATTGTGGTTCTGGGATGCACTCTGTTAAGCATTTCTGCCATGTAGTCTTCTCAGTCCAGGGAGTTTGCATAGCAGTCCTATTGCACGGACAGTGCCTGGAGTGAGCATCTGGGGATGGAGTTTGTCAAGGAAGGAACGCCGAGTGGTCCAGCACTGGATGAAGCTAAAGAGGGCTCAGACCAAAAAAAAAATGCTAGTGGACAGAAGTTTACCTGCTATTGTACATCTCAGGTCTCCTAAAGGTAGACAGGATCACAAAGGGAACAGGTTAAATGCAGTTGTTAAAAGGCAATAAAATGCCATTCTTCAAAATCTATTTGCTCAGCTGAAATAACTTGCCTCTTTCATGCTCATTTTTGTGTATCAAGAATTGTCACATTTTCAGCAGGTTTTGATACTTGTTGGCAATCTGTTCATGTTTTTCCCGGTGTGTTTTCCATCGGACTTTGCTGTCTTGGCCCTGGCTGTCGTCAGCCTCATGGCCTTTTAATCCTTCTGGCTGTGGTGACCTCCTCCCTTGATTCTGCACAATTCCACCAGCGTTTCCCCAGTCCTCCAGGAGGCCATCCTAGGTTAGGCCTGTTTTCTGGGATGCCGTTTCTTTGAGCCCATGAAGTAGACCTTGTCCCTCAGCAGCTGGAATCCAGAACTGCTTCTACAAATAGGGGCTGGGTTTCAAGAGTGCAGCTGCAACCCTATCACCTGGGCCGTGTTAGCCAGAGGGGGAATTTGTAAAGGCTTTGTTTAATATTTCCCAGGGAGGAGGCTGGAGGCACAAGCGGAGCCAGTTGGTTCTGTGCAGACCTCAGAAGCACTGCAGGGACAATTGCGTGTTCTTGTTTGTCTGATCAAGAGGACGTGCAGGTTGGTATGTGGGCGTGTGTGGGGTGTGCAAGAAGGAGCGAGTACATGGCATACCATTGTGCATACTATTCAGAGCTGTCATATCAGATTTTCAAGATACTGTGATTTTCAGAGCCATGGAGTGTGAAATGGGAGACATGCACTGAGTGTGCATTATAGAAATGAGGGATATCGATCAGACTGTACAGAACTGAGATATTGTGGAATGGAGGGCAGCCAGCGGCCCCTGACCCCAACTTCGAGGTTGGGGCTTATGCTTTGCTGGTGATCTGCTGGCCAGTCTCTAATGAGCACAAGCGCTGCGCCAGACAGACTTTGTGCAAGGGTCGGGCTCGGGATTGCTATGCAAAGCTCTTCGTTTGTTGGTTCTGTGCAGAACCAACAGAATGAGGATCACTCTCAGATTAATTACACACCGACTGTTAAGAGATCGTGAATGTGTGCTCTTAGTTTGTAAGTTGAAAACACATCCTGGCAGACCACAAGGATTCTGGTGCGAAACAAAGGAAGCAGAATGCCTAAGACTGAAATCAGCCCAACCCTGGTCTGGCCAGTTCAGTGATGTTATTTTACCATGAACAGCTTTCAGAAGAGGAGTAGAATTCTTTGTAGATGATCAGGCTATGCACCAACCATACGGTTTCCATTTCCCAAGGTGAAATTCCCTTGATGAACAGAGTCTGAGAATTAACAGGCAGGAATGATGGCCCCACTCACAGCACCTGCTTCTTCTGCTACATCAGCTGCCCCTACCTGGGTGACATGCTTTGAACCCCAACCTAAGGCGCTCACAGGAGCTGCCCTTTGGAAGCAGCCAGAATCCCACCAATCAGCGGTGTGAAGTGGAAGCCTCTGTTAAAGGGGCAAGACTTATTTTCGTCTGGGGGCAACCCGGCATGCCAAACCATTAAAGGTGAATTTGCTTGCTAGACAAACATGCCTTGTTCAGTCTCAGTTCCTGATTGGATTGCGTTCTCTAGTGAAGTTTGTCTTGTGTGTAGTGTTGTGCTGAACAGCTTTGTGCTTGCACCAGAGCTACTTTAATCATCATGTCTGCAGTTTTGTCAAAAGCAAGACCAACATTGGATTGGAAGCACCGCCTACTATTTGAGCCTGCATAATCAGTGGCATCTGTGGTGGTAACAACTGATCACAAGGTTGGCTGAGTTCATGAGTAGGCACCAAAAGCACACTGAGGAGAGTTACTCCTGAGTAAACCCATTGAAATCTATGGGCTTAGACTGGTGTTACTCTCCTTAGGATTGCTCTGTGAGACACCTAAGAAGTAAGTCTCAACTCAAATGTTGCAAATGTACACCCCCACCCCCACCCCACACTTTAAAAAAAAAAAAATTGGAGGCGGATGAATGGGGATGCTGCAAAAAAGTCAGCTACTCATATGAGAAACCATAGAAGCAGATGCATCAGAGCTCAGGTGGATGCAGCTGAACCGTTCACCAAATGATTGTCTGTCTACAACTGACAGGCAGGACATGAGCCGATCCTGCAGACGTTCAGACATACCTGGGAGCAAGAGGTGTGCAGCCATGTAAAAGCCAACGTGAGGTTTCAAGAGAGGGCTGGAGTGAGAAATCCATGCCAGAGCAGAAGCGGTCATAATGAGGACAGCCAGATGGAAGACTGGGAGAACCACTGCAGTGTAGGAGCTGAAGCACTGGAGTAGGAGCTGGGTTCAAGTGGCCACTCAGTCCAAAAGCACACTGGATGACTTTGGGCCAATTGCTCTGTCTCAGCCTAACCTAGTTTGCAGGGTTGTTGTGAGGATAAAATGGGGAAGAGAGAACCATGAGTTCCTTGGAGGAAGAGTGAATAAGAATGCACTAACTCCAGGCAACTTGTTTCCAGGAGCTCTAGAGCAGAACTAAGCATCAAATGGCACATGCCTGTGGAGTGCTGTGGCTGCACCTTCTGTTAAAAAGCATGCCTGGGAGGGTCTCTGCCAGGGTCATCAACACAAGCTTAGAAAAGAATCTCTTATCCCTTGAATAGAGGCTTAATGGAGATGTTATTTGTGCGGTGATGTTATTTACCACCATACCGTACAAAGCAGCCCAATCCCAAATGCTGAGATAGCGTGGCTTGTGCAAGGCCACCTTGCAAGATCATGGTAGGGCCAAAACTTGAAAATGAACTTGCTGATTCCCAGGTCAGCCCTTGAGCCTCTGTTGAGTGGGGGAAACGCTGCTGTTTCTCAGTTCTTCATTCATTCGTTTTTTTGTCCTGGAGTACAAGGTGTAGAGACTTTTCAGTCCCCTGGAGGGTATCCTTATGCTGAAACTATGGCTGTAGTCCTCAGAGCACTTTCCCCAGATGTAAGTCCCATTGCATAAAATGGAACTTACTTCTGAGTAGATCTGGTTATGATTGCTCCCTAAGTGTGCCGTACCCAACCCACCTTTCTTCTGAGTAAACCAATTGAAGACAATAAGATCATGGAAAAGAAAATCAGAGACAGCTTGAGGTTTTCAACCAACTGGCGTGAGCTGTGAAACAATCCCACCTCTTGACTTCAGTGAAGTTACAGCGGGGATAAGTCCATTCCAGAAGGCCTGGCATGTGCATTTCCAGTGTGCAGATTATAGATAGCAGTATCGTGCACACATGTAGTGCATTAAATACCACTAGTCTTTGTTTATGTACATCTTTTAAATAAAAAGGTATCCTACTTACTTTCCAGCAGTGAAGGCTTTATTTGCCTTGTAGGCTTATGATTTAAAATTCCACTATTACAGATACTTAAAAGGTACTCATGCGGTTTCCCTGGGTGCTTGTGAATGTCACTTTGTTAGGTACGCATCAGCGCTGCATGGCTATAATGTCTGTAGGTGCAAAAGGATAGCAAATGAAGAAAAAGTCTTGATATTTCTACAATCACAATTCTTAGGATTTTCTGAGATTTAAGTAGAATTTAGATTTGTCATTTTTAAAGATAGCCTTAGAGGCTGTGTTTGAAGTACCGAAGAAAAACATTGGTGGTGGAGAATGCTGTCAAGTCATAGCTGACTTATGGCAACCCCTGCTGGGGTTTTCATGGCAAGAGACTAACATAGGTGGTTTGCCATTGCCTGCCTCTGCAACCTGGTCTCTGTTGGAGGTCTCCCATCCAATTACTAACCAAGGCTGACCCTGCTTAGCTTCTGAGATCTAATGAGACCAGGCTTACCTGGGCTGTCCAGGTCAGGACAACAAAAGAATTAAGTGCATCAGAAGAACCTGACTGGATCATATCAAGATGGGTAGCTGTGTTTGTCTGTCTGTGGCAGTAGAAAAGAGCAAGTTACCTGAAGTGAGCGGGGACTCACAGAAGGTCGTACCCTAGCACAAATGCTGTTGTTAGTCTTCTTATAGGTACTGCTGGACTCTTGCTCTTTTCTACTGACTGGATCAGAACATCTCTAACTTATTTCTGTTTATTCACAGAATTTGTGCCCTGCCTTTCTGACCAATGAGGGCCACCAAGGTGGCTGTCAGTTAAACCAAAGCATTATAAAAACAATTCATAAAAGCTATTAAGACTAGAACTAAAATACATATTAAAACTACATAAAACAGTAAGGGAAACATAAGACAAGAAGGAGGGATCATTGAGGAATACCAGACAAAGCAAAAAAGTCTTCCCTGCTTGCGGAAGACAGTGACAGAAGGGGACAAACAAACATCCCTGGGGAGAGATTCACATAGTTTTAGTGCCATAGCCAAGAAGGCCCTGTCTCAGGTTGCCACCTACCTACTCTCAGAAATTGGGGCACCAATAACAGGACCTTAGAAGATCCCCCATCCTGTTTCCTACGGTGCCAACCAGATGCCCCAGGAATGCTCACAAGCAAGGCAGAAAAGCTAAAGGCCGCCACTGCCCCCCAGCAAGTGGCATTCAAAAGTATGGTGTCTCTGCATATGGAGGCTCCATTTAGCCAGCAGCCTTTGATAGACTCATCCTCCATTTGTCTTAGACCCTTTTAAAGCCAACTAATTCAGTGACCATTACCTTTTGTGGCAGCAGCTTCTGTAAGCTGATTCTATGGTGTGTGAAGAATTCTTGTTTTCGAAATGTGTTTATCGTAGGTGTGGTCAAAAGACAGAGGTTTTCCCAAGGCCTCATGGCTGAACAGAGATTCAGATTTAGGCTTTCCGTAGTCAGGCCCACGGTGCCACGCTAGCTCTTTCTACAAGGTGCCTCTTTAGGGCAGAGGGTCTAGGTTTTTAAAAAGCATCAGGGCAGGCAGAAATTCACAGGCAGTGCATCTTAGTGCTGAGAGCACTTGCACTGGTTGAATGTGTGTGTGAGAGAGAGAGTGTAAGAGAGAGAGAGACCTTAAAAACACAAAAACTCTCTTGGACAACAGCCTTGCATTTGTGAGCCATGGTTGCAAATGTGGGAGCAGAACTTTGGAATCTGGCAGAGGAGACACACACACATTGCTTGCAAAGACGAGCATGTAAAGAGCTTTTGCCCCACCCCCTTTGCTCTAGGCCTGAGACGAAAGAGCATCCTGCCGTGTGTTCTCTGAACAGATGCGTTTCCCTCTGTCGAAATGTGCAGGCATCATTGTCTTATCTTAGCCACTGGCAAACTCTCAACAGGGAGACGCAGCTCACAGAATCTGTGTTGCCTGAAGCCTAATCCCTGAGTTAATAAAACATAAAGGCGGGTGGATGTAAAATAGCTTGGCTAGAAAATGAAAGAGAAATAAACTGGAGTCGGGGGGGGGGGGTGCGGAGAGAGAGCTATAAACCACAGGTTTGCTCATAATGTCTAAAACTGTGAATGCTTCTAAGAACCTTGGAGAGAAAATGGTTTCTAAAATGAAAGCATTAGTAATGGCATGGTATAATTCTTGAATGTCATCTAGAAATCAAGACAAATCCCATTTCCATTTCCATACCACAAACTTCAGTGGGTTTATTCAATTGCTGTCCTAGGGAATCCTGGGGAAGGTAGTTTTGTAAGTGGAGTGAAAGATCTCTAACAGAGAAATCCCATCAAGCTACAGTTCCCAGAGATCTGTGATGGAGTGTTCATGAAGAGATGAAACAGTGCAGAGGGGTGCTGCTTCACTTCCCCATCCAATTGAAGCCCTGCCTGGGATCCTGGAGATTCACTGCCAGTTAGAGTTGACAATACTGACCTTGATAGATCAGTGGTCTGATGTCATATAAGGCAGATTCATGTATAACAGCCATTCACACACACTCATGTGGAAAGGAAAGGTCCGCTCTAAAGAGCAGTTCTTCACGAGGGCAAAATCTGCCCTCTGTCCAGCCCTCTCTGAGATCCCACAGAAAGCTGCCCCATGTCTTTTTGCTGAGCACACAGAGACGCTGTGTTCCCTGTCGAGGGGTGTGTGTATGTTTTCCCCCCCTCTTATCATAACTGTCACTGCAACAGGAAACCCTCTGTCTGAGAGACCTCGGGGCTGCAGGGCGGCTGTTTGCACCTGTCTATCTTTAGAATGCACCAGTTATTTCTGATCAGAAGTGAGACCAGCATAACAAGTGGAATCTAATAGGAGACACAGGTGTAAAGGTTGTGATGCTAAGCAGTCTCTCTCATTTCCACACATTTCCAAATACCAAATACAACCTGGTTCCATTATAATAGTGTGTAAATGATTGTGATTCTAGCCTCCATTTTTGCTGCAAAGGTGTGTAAATTGCTTGAACTAGACCACCCTCCTCTTTATACTTCGGGGGGGGGGGGTCAGCTATTTTTTCCCCTGACTGGTTTCACACGGGCCATGAACAGCTCTGTGCCACAGATGACGCTTTTCCTGAAATGCTGTTGTAGTGCCAGGGAGAGCTTCATTGGTTAGATTTCTGCCTTGCACACAGTCCTGATAGTGAGGGTGATGGGACAACTTTCCAGGTATCCCAAGGGATGGTGATGGTACTGATACTAACAATAACAACTGTGTGCTTATATATCACCCTTCTGGGTAGATTAGCACTACTCTCAGAGTGGTGAACAAAGTCAGTGTTGTTATTACCCCAATGCATCTGAGGAGCTGGGGCTGAGAGGAGTGGTGTACCCAAGGCCACCTGCTGAGCTCGTGGCAGTAGTAGAACTAGCAGAGTGCTGATTCACAGCCCAACCACTTAACCACTCTACTGCAGCAGGTATTCCCTTTCTCCCCAGATGACAGGGTATTTAACTAAATTCTAAAATCTCTAGAAAATGGAACCCATTGAACAATGGTTTTTATACTTTTTACCTCCGTGAACCTGCACTTGAAGCCAGCTGGGTGACCTTGGACTAGTCACAGCTTCTTGGAGCTCTCTCATTCCCGCCCATCACACAGGGTGTTTTGTTGTGGGGATAATAATGACATACTTTGTAAACCGCTCTGAGTGGGTGTTAAGTTGCCCTGAAGGGCAGTATATAAATTGAATGTCGTTGTTGTTGTTGTTACTATTTTGAACCTCATTTTATCTGCTGAAGGTCCCTTGCCTGCTTGCGTGGGACCGCTGTGCGTTACGGAGGATCTGGGCTATTTCTCATGGGTATGGGGCAGACCTGTTGGACTGCACCGTCATCCCTTGTCGCCTGTGAGTGCAGTTTACAAAATACCTAGTACAATTTTGTGGATGCGCACAGAAGGAGAATATTAGTAGGAATGGGCAAGGAAGCCACCGAGTCAGACAGACAGTTGCATCCCCAGCCCACAGGCCCAGGAGCTCCAAGACCCAGCAAAGAATCTGCCTCCCCAGCATCACAGTCGTTCTGCTTTTGCAAGAAGCACCCAAGAAGACACAAGAGAGTTCTCAGTTTGCAGGATCTGACGTTACAGCAGAGGCCGCCTAGCTGAGCCAGGATAGTTTGCTTGGGACCCACCAATATCCTTTGCCAGCAGCAGTGGCCAAGCTGCCTTTCAAGGCCGCTTGTCTCCCTCATCATTAAGGAATGCTTGATACATTTGCAGAGACCCGAGGGACACAGTTCAGTGCTGCAGCACCTGTTTTACAGGCAAAAAGGCCCACTTTCAATCCCTTGCATATCCAAGAAACGGGTCTCAGAAAGATGGGTCAATTCTGTACAGGGCAGGTACCAACCTTTCCATCTGATGGGACTACTCTCCCTTGCTACTTTATCTTCCTTTGGGTTTTATTGCCCCCTTTTTCCTGTGACACCACCATGCCTGTGACTTACTTCCAGAGATGCATCTCCAGTGTACAGAAGTACTGTTTTAAGAGGAAAGTTCAGCAGAATTATAGCTGCTGTGAATAAGGAAGGCCATGCTGTCGATGAAAGCAGCATCCCAAGGGCAGAGAGGAGAGTCCCTGGAAGCCACTGGTGTCCAGATCATAAAAAGGGAGTCATCAATTAGTATTAATATCTGAGTCCAAGATTTTTTTAAAAGTTGGAATTCTTCTGTTGGAATGAGCTGAAAAGCAGAGATTTCAGGATTGATCGAGTAGCTGGCAAAACGTCTCACCCATCATTAGGAATGCTTTGTGACGTAACATGCCTTTTGCTTTTGGAGCCAGAAACATCAATGCTTTTTGGCGTGGTTCACTGTAACTTGCCATTCTTGTCTATTTCCAGCGGCATTGGCTGACCCTTCAACACTGCCTTTATATGGATTTTAAAAACCAACCAACAGATTTTGCATGGCAAATCAGTAGTATCAGACTTTTGGATGAGCTTGACAACTGAACTCATCTTTGTGTGTTGGTCCTAGACACAGATGTGCCCTCCTCTTCCCTTGTCTCAGAGCATCCTATGTATGGATTTCATCTTGGGTGTGTGTGTAGAAAAAACAAAGAGAAATTCAATAAATGATGTAGTCAGTGCCTCTGTCCTCAAGGGGAGCAGGCTTGGCATTGTGACCCCTTACGGTCCACACAAACCAACAGTATGAACTGCTTGTTTAGGTGCCTTTTGCACCAGCAAAGAGGGAAGGGGTGCTTGGAATGGATGTCTTTGGCTGAGTTTTTGGCAAAGTTTGGGGATTTTTAGAATTAAAAATAATGTGACTTAGGGGTGACATGACTATGCACGGTATATAGGGAAAGGGGAGAGACTGACAGTGAGAGCAGTTTTGCTGCCTCTTTTATAATGCTAGAACTTGGGGCAGGGGTCCTAATGAAGATTAAGAGGCAGTAGACTCAACATAGACCCAGCATCGTTTTCACACAGCCCGTAGTTAACGTGTGAAATCTACTGCCAGAGGATTGGTAATGGCCACTGGCTTAGATAGTTTTAAAAGGAGACTAGACAGAATCATGTAGGAGGAGAGATCCTTTGGTAGGACTAAGTGAGAAAAGCCTCCATGTTCAGAGGCAGTGTATCTGGGAGGGGCCATGGCTCACTGGTAGATCATTTGCTTGGTGTGCGGAAAGTTCTAGGTTCAATCCCCAGCATCTCCAGTTAAATAGTATCAGATTGTAGGTGAGGGGAAAGACTGTTCTCTGACTCAGACCCTGAAGAGAGTAGACAGTACTGGCCTTGATGGAACAGAAGGCAGCCTCAGGTGTTCATGTATCTCTGAATACTAGTTGCTGGGGAGCCACAGCTATACTTGTAGGTCTTCCAGGACCATTTGGTTGGCTGTGGTGGGAAACAGGACCAGTGAGACTCCTGATCTGATCCAACACGGCACTTCTTACAGTCTTAAAGGGCCGAGTTTTATAGTGTGAAACTTGGCGACCTTCAGAGAATCCTCTCCCTTGTGGCTGTGCATGGGTCACTGATCATGCCTCCTGATTGGAGGAGCAGACCAGTGACTCTCAAAGGACCCAGTGGGCAACCATCTGTGAGGGCAATCATTCTGTCCATGAAGAATTGAATGATTAAGTCACATCTGACGCAGGTACAGGGACAAATAATGCCACCCCCGCTCCACAGAAGGAGGGGAAGATAGGACCGATAAATCATGCAGCACTCATCCTCTTTTGTGGATGGGATGTTAAGCAGAGAAGAGGATTTGATTATTTAATTTTTTGTGGCACACTGATGTGCCTAGTTTGGGCGTTACTGATCTAATATGTTGATCTTTACTTTGAGGGTTGTGCTCTACAGGTGGGTTTTGTAGAAGGGTAAGATGGGTTAGGAGAAAAGGAAAGGCAGGCACAGTGTGTATTTTTTTATGTGGGAAGAGGGAGAAGTCTTAAAGTGGCTAATTCTCAAATCTTGGACAGTAGTGCAAAAGCTGTAGATAGGCCTCAGTAGGAGAGAAAGGGAAATGTAAATTAAAATTTGGTCCCAAGTTGAAGGTTGAGTTAAATATTCATTCTAGTTCTGAAAAAGTAATATATTTTCCTAATCATTCCCAGCAGTTCTAGGCTGTGGTTTAGTGGTTGAGCATGTGTTTTGCATAAAGAAGGTCCTAAATCCAGTCCCTGGCATCTCCCGGAAAAGGATCTCAGCAGGTGAGAAAGATTTTCTCATGAGACCTGGGGAGATATTGCCAGTTGAGTCAACAACACTCAGCTAAATGGACGATTGGTCACACTCATAATCAGGGCTTTTTTTCTGGGAAAAGAGGTGGTGGAACCCAGTGGGTTGCCCTCGGAGAAAATGGTCACATGGCTGGTGGCCCCGCCCCCTGATCTCCAGACAGAGGGGAGTTGAGATTGCCCTCCGTGCCATGTGGTGCAGAGGGCAATCTCAACTCCCCTCTGTCTGGAGATCAGGGGGCGGGGCCACCGGCCATGTGACCATTTTCAAGAGGTGCCGGAACTCCGTTCCACCGCGTTCCAGCTGAAAAAAAGCTGGAATCATAAATCACTTACCAAGTTCTCATTCAAGACGGGTAGTTTATCACAACACAAACTTTAGAGGCAAACAGACTGGCAGCAATTTTCATGGACTGCCGCACCTGATGGAATGATGGAATTCACAAAAGCTTATGCCGCAATAAATGTGTTAGTTTTAATGTGCTGTAAGTTCTCAAGGTGTTTAAAAAATACACAGTAACACAGTCAAGGTCCTTCTGCTGTGTTGGCAGCTGCTGCTGAAGCAGATTTTTGTAAAATCTGCGCAGCCAATCAGATTTTCAGTAGCCATTGAGAAGTCCTGCTGGCCCAAAACCCACCTGGCCCCACAGACTTTCTAAAAACACTTAGCGGGCACTTTAAAAGATGTGGGCAGGTGTCAGGGTGCCCATGGGCACCACCTTGGGGACCTCTCCTGCAGCAGTTGTCCTTTATGCTAAATGAGTTATTTGGAAGTATCAAAAGAACACAAGGAGAGATCTGCAGGGGTGAATCGAAGTCCCGTCTAGCCTAGAATTTCCATTTCCCACAGTGGTAAGGCCAATATCCATGGATGGCCATGTTCATGAATTCTTCTATGAACTCTTCCATGAATTTGCTTAATCCTTTAAAAAGTCATCAAGAGTCATCTTAACCTTTTGAGGCAGTGTATTCCATCAGGAGTGTAAAACCCTACCTCTCCTCCCAAGCCTGAGTCATTGCTCCGTTGGATCAGAAAATAATTATAATCCAGGAAGTTGACAATGTACCACAATACCTGGAAATGTTAAGTTGGTATAACGTCATAAAGGCAATGGTGAAATTAGCATGTGAGCCCAAGCTGGTATTAAACTTTAGTTTTTTGACTGTTGGGTAGCCCGTAGTGAAGCACCGCCTGCCTTAGAATCTGGATTTAGTTTTCTATGCATGAAAAAAAAATACATCTTGATCGTTTGCCATGTTGGGTCACTCCTCAGAGTGTTGCAAATAAACTCATTTCCAGGAACACCAGCTATATCGTTTTAGGCTCTTTCGCTTGTTCATCTTCCAACAGTATATATGCCATCTAGTGTCAGCCGTGCCCTTCAGCTCTCTGCATTGGACAAACAGGTCAGTCTCTTCACAAAAGAATGAATAGACAAAAGTCTGATATAAAAATCATAACATTAAAAAACCAGTGGGAGAACATTTTAATCTTCTGGGACGTTTCATCTTTAACTTAAGAGTAGAAGTTCTCAAGGAAAGAAACTTCAAAGGAAAATTACAACGTGCGATTGCTGAAATTGAGTTTGGAACAATAGATCCCCCAGGGTTGAATTGGAACACTGATTTTTCTTGCATTACAGATGCTAATTTTCTGCACTTCATACTTCTGCTCTATCAAGCTAATTACAACATATATTATAGCAAGCTTCCTGATGCTATAATTTACAATACCCCTCCCGCCCTCTGTGAGGATTATAAAGACTGCTTCCTTTTTCCACTCCTTGTATCGGACAAAGGGAGCTTTAACTTTCAAAAGCCCATGCCTTGGAAATCTAGTTGGTCTTTAAAGTGCTGCTGGGCCCAGACCTTGCTCTTCAACTGACTCGACAGTTTCTGAACATCTTACTAGATTTACTTTGGCCTGCACTCTTGGTCAGAGATGCATATGTTGCCAGACTGTCGAATTCAGTTACGTCTGAATATTGGCTTGCTGCCCTTCCTCCACTGGCACTGAAAACAGGATGTAAAGACTCATGGCCAGAATGTGGCACAGGAGAAAGAAACAGGGGTGGCTGAGGAGCATGGGGACCGGGCGAAAGGCTGGAGGAGAGGTGAGAAGTCTTAGGGGGGGGGCGGGATGGGGCTCTTGGGCCGCCCACAGGTGATGTAAGCACAGGTGAAAATCAGCTTGCTGTTTGGCTGAAGGAAAGCTTTGGAAATACAGGAGTCTCGCTGGCAGTTTTAAGGGGGCGGCAGCTGGGGCTGGCACCAGCCAGGCTGTGATGCTGGGCCTATCAAGGAAGGCCCCATCAGTGGCCAGGGTCAAACGCAGGATATAGAGAAATCAAAAAGAGTCCAGTAGCACCTTTAAGACTAACCAATTTTATTGTAGCATAAGCTTTCGAGAATCAAGTTCTCTTCGTCAGATGCATGGTACAGAAACTGGTCAAATATAGAAGAGGAGGGAGGGGGGGGAGGAGAGAGAAGTCTGCTCCAGGACAAACCTAAAGGAACTAACAACAGAACACCACTGGTTGTCACCTATAGTTCCCAGCTCAAACCCATCCAACGTATCATCAGTGAGCTACAACCCATCCTGGAAAATGATACCTCTCTCTCAGAAGCCCTGGGTGGAAGACCTTTCCTTGCCTACAGACAGCCCCCCAACCTGAAACGACTTCTCACTCACAATCATGAATCGGCCAGCAGAGTCACCAGCACAGGTACCAGGCCCTGCAACAGACCCAGATGCCAGCTCTGCCCCTATATCTACCCAGGGAATACAATTACAGGACCCAATGGCATCAACTACACTGTCTCTGGCTCTCACAGCTGCTCATCCTCCAATCTGATATATGCCCTCATGTGCCAACAATGTCCTTCTGCTCTGTACATTGGACAAACCAGCCAACCTCTACGCAAAAGAATAAATGGACACAAATCTGACATTAGAAATGGAAACGTCCAGAAACCAGTGGGAGAACACTTCAATCTACCAGGACATTCCATCAAAGACTTAAAGGTCGCTGTAGTTCAACAGAAACCTTTCAAAAACAAAATCCAACGGGAGACTGCTGAATTGGAATTCATATGCAAATTTGACTCTGTCAAGCTGGGACTGAATAGGGACTATGAATGGTTATCACATTATCACAGGTAACAGATTTCCTTTACAGAGGCTGGGTCTGGGGGAGCCCAGTGACGCCTGGCGTGAGCTTTCGGGGACCACAGTTCTCTTTGTCAGATGCATCTGACGGGGAGAGCTGTGGTTATTGAAGGCTTATACTGCATTGGAATTGGTTTTGCTGCTACAAACTAACAGGGCAAACTCCAACTGACCCCAACACCAAAAGGAGATGTTTACATTTACTAGCAAAGGAATGTTTTGGTTGCACCCTCCCTCTCCCCCCCTAATTGCCTCTTCTCTTTCCTCCCCCCCTCCTCTTCTATATTTGACCAGTTTCTGTACCATGCATCTGACGAAGAGAACTTGATTCTCGAAAGCTTATGCTACAATAAAATTGGTTAGTCTTAAAGGTGCTACTGGACTCTTTTTGATTTTGCTACCACAGACTAACACGGCTAACTCCTCTGCATCTATGAGGATATAGAGAAGACTCTTTGGGGGTTAAAAATCCCTCTTGCTTTCCTGGCTGAGAGACACCCATGTCAAAACAGAGGAAGATGGGCAGGCAAGACTTGGGTGGGCCATTCATGGCGGAAGGTGGGGGGGCAGTTTGCCAGTTTCCTCTTGAAAGCCATCCCTGTGTGGAAAGGAGAAGGCAGGACCCAGCGCAGCCTGAAGAATTTGAAAAAGTGTCACTGAATAGCCTACGAGCCCCATTATAGACCTTTAGTCAGTTTGTTCCCAAACATAGGGTTGCCAGCTCCAAGTTGGGAAATTCCTGGAGATCTTGGGGGTGAAACCTGAAGAAAGTGGGGTTTGGGGAGGGAAAGGACCTTGGCATGGCATAATTCCATAGAGTCCACCCCCCAAAGTAGCCATTTTCTCCAGGTGGCCTGGAGACCAGTTGTAATTCCGGGAGATCTCCAGCCACTACCTGGGGGCTGGCAACCCTACCCAAACAAGATGTTGATTTCATATTGTTTTTATTTCTGCAAGGAGAAAGAGAGGAGGGGGCATCTTTGAAATAATTTTACATCTGGCTGTGGGGATGGGGGTGGGTTGGAGTTGGGAAGCAGAATCGGGAATTATGTCCTGCAGACACAGATACTGAATTAATTTGAGGGGTGGGTGGGGAAGAGAGTCTCTCTCCCCCCCTCCCTCCCTCTCTCTTTCTATCTCCCTCTCCCTCCCTCCCTCCCTCTCTCTCTCTCTCTCTCTCTCTCTCATATGAAGCCACGCTGCCTTCAATTTCCTGCCTGCTGAATTCTGCTGCCATGGTGCGACTGTGGGTGATCAGCTGGGAGGGCGTGATGCAAAAATGCACTGCTATTTTTATATCTCTTGCTAATGAGGCAGGGGCACCAATTGCCAGCTGCCTGATTGGGCCTCAGTGAAGCAGAGAGGATGCAGGCAAAGCACACGCGTGAGAAAATGAGGGAGGGAGCGCAGGACAGGGGCTGGAGCTCTTCTGCCCATAATAATAGGCATGTCCATTCTGAGGCTCTTCTGGGTGCTTCAGAATGGGTGTGTAGCCATCCTTTGGTATCCCGTCTTTCTCCAAGGAGCTCAGGGTTCTCCTCTGTCCCATTTTATCCCCTGTGAGGCAGGCGAGATTAAGAGAGAGCAACTGGCTCAGGGCCTGCCAAAAGGCTTCTTGGCAAGCAGGGACCTCAACCTGGACCTCTCCAGTCCTAGTGCAGCACTCTGATCACCACCCTACATTGGCTTTCTACATTGGGGCGGTCTTAGTGAGCCTGAGGCCCCTGGCAGTTGTCCAGGATGGGGCCCTAGAATCAGTGCCACGCTGCTCCTCTGGGGATCACCCCTGACTCACCCCCTCAGGCTCAAGCAAGCATGGGTGGTTACGGAGGCTGCTGAACCGCACAAGGCGGGTGCTGAGCTGACCTGGCCCAAGCCCCAGAAGGGGTAGGTGCACACAGCCACTGCCAGTTCTTCCTCTTTCCCCCCTCTGTTGGGGAGGCATGGCCATGAGCAGTCATGACCCCCCCCCCCCAGCCTGGGGTCCAGGGCAGCTATCCCAGGTGCCCTGTGGCTAAGGCTGTCCCTCTTCTACGTGTCTATGTTTGGGCTAGGTTTGGGGCTAGGGTAGCCACCTTCTGCATTCTCAACAGCTGAAGTTGAAATTGCCTTCCTTTTTCACAACCTCATCCCACACATACCCACTCTCGGTAGCTGAAGCATGTTTTTTTTTCTGAATTGAAATTGGAAGTACATATGATTCTTAATCCTGAAAAGTGTTACCATTAGAGCATATAAAGTGAAGCAACATTTGGGATCCTTCTGAAATTCTACTTATCTGACACCTCCCCCCCCCCCATTTTGAAATTCCAAATTGCGTTCATTTTTCGCTTCTAGATTCTGTACAGAATACTCCTTACCTTACACAGTTTGCCACAGTGTCCAGTTTGTCTTTTTCTGCTGTTCCCTTTACTTACTGATCCATTGCACTTGTGCGTTAATAAAAACAACAAAATAAAATGCCCAGTAATATGGATATAATTGTCAGTAGGTACAATAAGTGTAACAAGAATAACAATTGTACAAGATTCTTTTGTGTACTGTGTTTTACCAAAGCCCAGGAACACACACATACAGAAAAACTCCTCACAGAAAGAATTTCAATGGAATCCCATATATGCTTATTTGAAGAACAGCCTTTAGAAGTTTCCTCAGTTTGTTTGTGCCCATTAGTAACAGGGTGTTAGATGAGTGTGTGTGTGTGCGCTTGTGCGCGCACGCGTAAATGAACTGCTTATGTGTGAATCACTATTCTGGGTAAAAGGAATTGGTCCCAGGAGAGAGAGTCTTGCAAAGACCTGACGGGCAGCCTCCTCAGAGAGTGGCCAATTCTGCTGCATCTCTTCGGGTCTTTTTTCATGGAGTTTGGGTGCCAGCCTGCAGCATTTTCCCCTGTGAGCTTTCTCACATCCCCGTTTTTCATTTGTTGTCTTTTTGTGTTTTCCTCATCATTTCTCCATGGTTTCTCAAACTATTCCGGAGAAATATTGAAGAAACCACTGAAGAGACAATAAATGGAAAACAGATCCAGAGGAGTTAGCCGTGTTAGTCTGTAGCTGCAAAATAGTAAAGAGTCGAGTAGCACCTTTACGACTAACCAACTTATTTGTAGTGAAGAGAGCTGTGGTTCTCAAAAGCTTGTGCTACAAATAAGTTGGTTAGTCTTAAAGATGCTACTGGACTCTTTACTAAATGGAGAATGACAACCTGAGGATGCTCGGCAAAAAACAGCTACAGTTGGGCACCCAAACTGTGGGAAAAGCTCTGTATGAAAAGTCCCTACATCTGGAGAAACCGAATAACTCAAATAATACTCAATACAGAGATGCTTTGGAATTTCCTACCCTCGCTCAGCTGTGGTTAATTGGAAGGTATGGGACAGAACTGTGAGCCATGTAGAGATACAGCAGTCAGCCTCCGCTGTGGGCGGGTGATTTGGGCTTGAGGAAGCCTTTGATTGTTTAACTTCTTCCTGGTTTATAACTGGCATTCATAGATGCCATGACAAGGGAAGCCAGGCAGGAATCTCTTACTTGATGGCCCTCTCGCGTTGGCAGATTCTGGGCCCGGAGCGTGATCCCTCCAGGAAGAGCTGCTGTGTAGTGAAGCGTTGACAAACCAGAGGAAGTGGAGCAAGCGAAGAAGGAGGATGGCAAGGGTTTGTAAGGATGGCAAGGTTCTGTGCTCTTAAGAGGATAGGTGGTGCACTCCTGACCACCAGGAAGTATTGGAAAAGGCGGTTGACTGAGCATAAGAAATCTGAAACTGGTTTTGATCCCTGTGCACCAAACCGATTTGGGTTTCAGCTTCCTTAGATTATTGTCAAGGAAGTGAAAACAATTTCTGTCTCATCATATATTTTTAAATTGCAGTGCAGATGTATTGGTTAGTGGGTGGACAGAGACCTTTGGTGTGTGTATGTGTGTGATTTATTTTTCAAATTCATTTATACTCCACTTTTCTCTCCTGTGGGGACCCAAAGCAGCTTACATTATTCTCCTCATTTCTATTTTATTCTCACAACAACCCTGTGAGGTAGGTTAGATTGAGAATATAACCGGCCCAAGTCACGGATGCCAAGTCCCCTGGGGTGGGCACAGGATGCCCCACTCCAACCCTCCACCCCTGCCACCACTCACCTGTCCAGTGGGGGGAAGAAGGTGGGGGAACAGGCCTCCCAGGTGCATTCCTAAAGTGGCGCGACCATGTCACTTCCAGGAGTAACGTCATCCCGCATGACCTGGGAGCACTCTTTTTCTTCGCGTGCCCAAATTGACTCACTGCAAAGCGTGAGAGCACTCCCAGGCCCTGTGCAATGATGTCAGTTCCTGGAAAGTGATGTCATTGTACTACCCTGGGAGTGTGCGTGCAAACCAAAAAATCGATGAGTGCTGGGTCCCCCCCTCCTGCTGGGATGGTAAGGGGATCTGGCATCACTAGCCCAAGGTCACTCAGCAAGCTTCCATGGTAGAGTGCGAACTCTAATCTGTCTCCTACATCCTCATCTGAGGCTTTAACCACTGCACTACACTGACTTTCAATTAGCAAACCTTTCCAGAATTCTTTGGAGACATGTCCTAAAACAGAGAAGTTTCTTGTTCCCTTCACCCTACTTTGCAGCATTGCTTGGGCAGTTACTGCAAAATATTCTGTTGACCACTGGCAGATGATCTGGGTAATCTAGAGCTGTGTGGAGCATACATGCAGGACCAGAAGGCCAAATGGACCAAAGATCCATCTAATCCATCATTCTGGACTAGTCATCCAGAATGATGGGTTGCACTCATCTCACACTATTTAATCTGCCTTGAGTCTCAGTAAGAAAGGCGAACTACAAACAAACACAAACAAGCAAGCAAGCAAGCAAACAACAATCCAGGGTCACAACTACCTCTGAATACCAAATATTGGGGAAGGCTCTTCTCTTTTTGCCATTGTGGGCTTCCTGAAAGCCTCTACTTGGCCATGGAAACAGAATACAGGGATACTTCCATGCATCTGTCTATTTGCTCTCTTTCTCAAAAGCCATCTAAAACTATTGCCAACTTGCATCTTATCACACCCAGAGGGTGTGAGCAGAGAAAGGACAAGAAGAGACTTTTCATTTGTCTACTTTGTAAAGATAATTAGCATTGTGAAAAGAAGCAATTTGTCCTGCAGCAGGAAAGGCAGATATGAGCAACAGGCAAGTGGGAGGGAAGGCTGATTGATGCCACCTGCCGAGAGGATTAGCCTAACCATGAGAATGGGCCAGGATTGCACCATGTGAGAGATGACGCGAGTGGGGAAAGCTGAGAACAGACAGACGAGAGATTTTAGTGACTACCTGCCAAACCCTTCAGAGTTTCAGTAGCTCTGAAAAATAAGCCAGATGGAAGCAGAAATCTCAAGGGTCTCATGGAAGGAAGAACACAGCACATATTTCATTTCACCAGCTAGTCATCACGAAAATCAGCCTCCTTTCCAGAGGATTGGAGGCCGATGAAACACCAAATGCCATTTCCAACACACAGAAGTGTACATGTGACCACCTGCAGGGAGGAGTGCTACAGGGTAGGCTCTGCTTTCACATGGAGACTGTGTACACTGCTGCCCCCTTTCCCATGAGGGTTTTGACACTTCACAAGCAGCCAGAGGTTCACACAAACAGTATTGCCAAGAGATCCAGAGGAGTGAGCCATGTTAATCTGTAGTAGCAAAATAGTAAGTAGTCCAGTAGCACCTTTAAAACTAACCCACTTTATTGTTGCATAAGCTTCCAAGAACCACAGCTGTGGTTCTTGAAAGCTTACGCCTTGTGAAATAGCAGGATTTGAGTCCAGTGGCACCTTAGAAGCTAACAAGATTTTTAGGGTATGAGCTTTCAAGAGATAGAACTCCCTTCTTGAAATACAGGTCATCTGAAGAAGAGAGCTCAGACTTTCAAAAGCTCATACCTTGAAAATCTTGTTAGCCACTGGACTCAGATCCTGCTGTTCTGCTGCAGACCTAACCGACTACCCACCTAAAACAGCCTTGTGAAAAGAGGCTTTAAGCCAGCATAGTTAGTGGGCACAGGGAACATTTGCTTGGCACGTGCAGACCCCAGATCCTCATGTTGGGAAGCAGTCTAGTCTTTTTTAACTCCAGGCTGTCGTTCTGGTGGTATGCACACATGAATGTGCTCCTGGGTTTGGCAAAAAAAAGAGCTGAAAATTAGTCCCTCAAGAAACAGTTGACTTAGGAAATAACTAGTATAAATATTATATTGTTGTTATTCTGTTTTCTGAAATATCCTTTTCCCTCTGCCAAGTAGTAAATGTGACATTTTAAGTTGCCTTCTATGCAGGATGAAAAATGCCTAGAAAGATGATAAGCTGAATGAATTTCTTGGCACTAATGTGAGAAATTGGGGCAGATTTTCTGGAAAAGATGAGTTAAGAAAATGATCTTCAGACAAATTTGCTAACTTCCAAGTGGGGCCTGGACTTTTCCTGGAATTGCAACTGATTTCCAGTCTACAGAGGCCAGTTCCCCTGGAGGAAACGATAGCTTTGGAGGTGGGGGGGGGCATCAAATTAGTGCTGCCAGTTCCCCATACCCTCCTAGGGGGGCGGGGTGTCTGGAACGGCAGGAGACTCTTGGTTCGTGCACGCTCCTGGTGCCAGCACAATAGTGTCACTTCTGGAAGTGATGTTGTTGTGCCCACTGGGAATGCACATATCAAGCTTGTGCCTGGGGTGCTTGCTGATGTTGGGTGATCACTGCGTGGCCTGCAACCTCCTGCCAGTTGCCAGTGCCCAGCAGGCAATCAGACAAACTGCCAGGAGATGGCCCGCCACCGGTGGACACCTGGGATCCGTACATCACATCCTCCTCCCAAACTCTGCCCTCCTAAGATAACAGCCCAAAATCTCCAGGAATTTTCCAAGCAACCCTGTCTCCAGATGGGAGAGGGCCCTGATCCTAATGACACCTGGGGTTGAGAGCCATGAATGGAGTGACGGAGGGACTCTGGTAGGGTTGCCAGGTCCCTGTAGTTCCGCAGTGGGGGACCAGGAACCCGGCACTCACCCTCCACGGCGTCTGGCATCCTAGCGTGTGCGCGCTCCCGGCATGCATGATGATGTCACTCTGGGAAAGTGACATCATCACGCGGGTCAAAGGGTGGCCTGCACGTGCGCTCCTGTGCTTGCCAAGGGGCTGAATCCCCCCCCCCCGCGGGCCCAATTTGGCCCAAAACAGGCCCGTTGCGGGGTGCGCAGGTGCGCTGCGCCATCAGCCCCCCCCCTGGGGCGGCACGCCCCCCCCACTAGCCAGGTAAGTGAGGGCGGGCAGGTGGAGGTGGGAACAGGGGATTCCCCGCCCCAAGCAGGGGATTGGCAGCCCTGGACTCTGGTGATGCCCTCCTGCCTTCTCAATGCTGGTGTATGCATTCAACATGATCCAGTGGTTAAGCAGGTCTGTGGCACTTCAGGTTGTCCACAGTGGGTGGTGCCGGGAAGCTGCCTCAGAGGAACAAACAACAGTTTATCTGACATTCCAGCTTTTTGTGTGCGGGGAGTGATTTAGCAGAAAGATCACCCACACTTGATTTCCCTCAGGTGTAACAGGAAGTGATCCATTCCAGGAAATACTTAACCCCTTGCTTCCCCTGCCTAGGTTTTTCTGTATCCATTCTCTTGGACCCTTTCCCAGTATGGGAAGTGGCTGCAAATGAACATTTGGGCACCTGGATCTGAGGAGGCAGTTAAGGAAAAGACAAGTTGGAAGCAGCTGTTGCTGCTTGTCCAGGAACTTGTGCGCTGCCCTCATTTCGTTCCTCTCCTGCATTGGAAAAGAAGGGACTGAGCCCACCTGGTGGTGAATAGAAAAGCTTGTGCTTATAAAATGCACGGGGTGGTGGTGTTGTACTACTTAGTGAAGATGGGCTGTAGTGATTACTGAGCTGCAAAGAAATTTCTTGCTCTGTGAAGCAAAGGAAGGCAGTTGTGATGAATAGAAAGGGGTGCCTACTGAAACAGAAGAGAAGGATTTAAAGGGCCTCTGTTTGTCGAGTCTTTGGCCTAGTTTTCTTTGAGGTGTCAGTGGCCCTGGGTCTATAGGGCAAGTGAAAGCTCTGCAAGATGGCTTAGGCCACGAGAGAATGACTGGTCTAAGGCCACAGGAGCCCATGTGGCTGGGGGATTCGAACTCAGGTCTCACCAGGCCCAACACCTGCCCATAGCTTCAGCTGATCTGGATTTGTTTTCTCTGCCCGTGTGAGGTGAGAATGATGTGCATGTTGGAGGGGTCTTTCTCCGCGGCTGCCCCCCTCAGCCCTGGAACTCCCCCTGCGGCCCCAAGCGGACCTCCCAGTGCCTTACAGAGAGCAGTCAAGACTGTTCTTTCCTGAACGGCCTTCAGGGGGATTCAGGGATCCGTTGCCTCAAAGCTGATCGTTTTGAGATGTTACATGTCCAGGGTTTTTTTTTTTTATACTGATGTTTTCACTGTTACTCTGGATGCTTTTAATGGTTCCAGGCTTTTAAAACTGGTTTGGATGGGAGAGTTTCTATTTGTTATTCTTTTGCTATTGTTTGTTTTATCCTGTTTTTAATGTTAGGTTGTTTTTATCTACTCAGTATTATTTTATTATCTCTATAACCAATTATTATCTCTATAACCTATTATTTTATCACCTCTATAACCCACACTTTTTAAAAGAAGTGTGTAACAGTTCTACTTACGTCGAAGTGTGCAACAATCTAGCTCTTAGGACATGAGTAAATAAATAGCCACATTACATGGTTTGGGCTCCTGGTTTGAAGGAAAAGGAACAAATAGGGTTGCCAACTCCAGACTGGGAAAATTCTCGGAGATTTGGTGACAGAGCCTGGGGAAGGCAAAGTTTGGGAAGGGCAGGGGGCCCAGTGATGCCACAGAGACCACCCTCTGAAGCTGCTGTTTTCTCCAGGGGAACTGATCTCTGTGGTGTAGAGATCAGTTGTGATTTTAAGAGAACTCAGTGCCACACCTGAAAATTGGCAGCCGTAGGAACAATCTGTCATTTGTGATTTGAAAGAAATGGCAAGATGTAGTTTTCTATAGATTAATTTCCAAGTGACATGTGAAGGGAAGAGGGGAGAGAGGAGGAAAGCCCAGGGCCTAGATCGTTCCAACACCAAGAAGCCACAGTTGTTATGTGCAGTTTGGGCCACAGTTGAACTTCCTTCCCCATCGCTGTGGAATGGTGTCACCTAGGCGAGGCAAAGTGCGTTCTCATATCTTGCAGCATCTGGATTATGGTTGATGGATGTTTCTGAACTTTGTTCTCTAAAGGCTAACTAACACTTTATAGATGAGAATAAGCTAGTCTAGAATTTGCTTCCAGAGATGTGCCAAAATTGGCAGCCTCTTTTGCACAGAATGTGGAAATGGATTACAAATTAAATGCATTCGAAAGAAATGATTTCCTGAGATGTCAAAGGCCATCCTTACTAGCACATTTGTGGTTCTCTTAGGGCCAAGCTACAAGTGACGAATTACACTTGAATGGCAAGTGAACAGACTCACGTGTATTCCTCCCTGTTCACTTGCACTCCACTTGAGCACAAGTGGAGCGCAAGTGAACAGGGAGGAATACACATGAGTCTGTTCACTTGCCATTCAAGTGTAATTCGTCACTTGTAGCTTGGCCCTTAGTGTATATCTTGTTCCAGGGCTCTGGAGGAGATGGTGGTACAATCTTCCAGGATATGGCTGTTGTATGAGAGACAGGAGACTTCATGTACTGCCTAAGGATTTGCTTATTAGAGCAGCCACGCAGAAGGAAAGAATCCCTACTCCTCAAGAACACAGAATTTCCCCAAATAAATAGATATATATCAGGATAGTCCTACTGGGAAAGTTTCTTTGGTGGCCACTGGCTTGGAGGATCGCTGGAAGTCAGCAGCCAGCTGAGCCCAGGCAGCGCCACCCTGCAGTGTGTTCCCATGACAATGGGTGTGGGCTTGCCTGATAGGCAATTATTCAAAATCCACCTATCTTTTGAATATTCGTTTTCTACTTTTCTTCCCTTTATTTCCTTTCAAAGTTTCCCTTCTTGTTCCCATCATAATTTTGTTCCTGTTCTTTTTTTCTCCACTGGTATGAGTTTTCATTCTTCCCTGGGGACTGTTGACCATTTTATATCATTTTGCTACATTTCCTCCTCTTGGTAGCAGAAATCGATCTGCAACGGTCTGCAATGCTCCTTGCTGTTCTCTCACAAAGCTTACTGTGTAAATGGCTCACTGCAGTCTTCCAAATTTATATGCCGGACAAAATAGCCATCTTCTTGCCAACGTTCTAATCTTTCTCCAGTCTTCCCTGCTAACACTTTACACTCTTCTTCACAAGTCCTCTTTTTTCCTTTCCATGTTCCACATGTTCTTCACTTTACTTAATTCTCTGTGCATGTTGCAAAATGTGAATAATTTATTAGATAAGAAATAGTATATAAATAAATTCTGTAACCAAACATTAATGTAGGAAAAGAGGTGCCATGAATTGCTAACACATTGTGCATAGTGATGCTTGTAGCTGTTCCTTGTGTGGACACTTGATTTGGTTCCTGCGTGTTCATGTCAAGTATTTTCCTGGGGTTTGTTCAGATAATCTTTCATACTAGTCAAATTGATTCAAGGATTTTGCATAGAAACATGGGCAATCTTTTCCTCTGCTTTTAATTTACTGATAATTCTTTATAGAGCTCTTAATGACCTGGCCAGGTTTCTTATTTTCTCTCTTTTTAGTATAAACATGTCAACTGGTGAGGTGAGATAGAGTAACTCACATAGAATACTGAGCTTGGATGAGGGGACTGGCTTGTGTAGCTTTCCATGTAGTGGTTCCTTCCTGCTCCTCCTCCCCGCCCCCAGTAAGAGGCCAGTAGGTGTATGTTTAATTATTAAATAGAATAATTACATAAATTTAGTATGGAGTAATTATCATAATTAATATGAAAACAAAACAAATGCCCCATCTAACAGCCTATAACGAAAAAGCTCTCATGATTATTTTCTTTTGTTATCGCATTCTTTTCTAGAATTCTGCATGGAAGTTTGTCTCATTTATTTCCTTCTTGTTACCAATTCCAGAGAGAGAGTTTCATTTTGGGGTTGTTTTGTGTGTGTGTTTTTCATCCTGTTTTCTTTCAGTATTGTTTGTTGCATTTTCATAATTCGTTTTTGTTAGGATTTCCTATTAGTTTCAGGAGAAAATTTCCACCCCCCTTTCTTGGATCTGTACCTTCATGGTTTCCCATCCAGACTAGTCAAAACCCAGAGGATTGTAGCACTCCCCAAGGGTACACATATTGCCAAAGGGAAAATTTGGCACAGCCGGGCAGGCATGAGAAGAGAAAGGAAGGCAGAGCCTCATTACATATCTTTCAGGATTGGAATACGTCACACGTCTGTAATCCTACTGGCTACAGCTTGCAGTCAATCAAGAAAGTCCAGAGCTCCTCTCTGCCCCTGGCCTTAAGGGATGCTGGGATCTCTCTAGAAAAATGCTGCCTGCCTCGGAAAAGGGAAACAGAGGCAGAGACTGTCTCTCTCTATGGGAGACTTCTGACACATGAAGAACATGTATCAGGAGATGCAATGTGAGCCGGGAAGGGTAGTTTAAAAAGACAGAGCTTGCAGCATGGCAAAGGCCCCTTCACTGGAGCTGTGTGAAGGGGTTGTGAAATGCCAGAAGAGAAACTTCAGCCCATCATAACTTCTCCAGGTCCAAACCCAGCTCAGGAAGGCAGCTCCAGACCATTTCCATTCATCACGGCCCTCTGGTTGCAATCCCACACAGTGGTCAAATCCACATTACTCATTCTAAGTCTCATGTTCCCCACATTCCCCACGCAATCCCGAGTGCTGGTCACATTGCCTCATTAAACAGACGCATTTCATTCGCATTTCTCCCGAATATGTGGTCACAGGTTTTCAACGGGAGTTTCACGGTGGCCGTGAACAGGCCAATGCGCAATTTACGCGGTTTTTTTAAAAACCACCCCCCTTCCTGTCTCTCCGGCCATTCCGAGAGTTCCTATTGGCTGATTCAACTTGCAAGTGCTCCGTAGTCTGCAAAAGACTGTTTTTGACTTCATAGCATTGGATTTATTGATTATGCTGTTTCTGAATCAAATCTGGTAGCTTGAAAAATCATTTTGGGGTGAATCCACCCTCAGAACGGACTCGTGAAACTGCATTTTTAACTGTTTTTTATTTTTTTAATTTTATATTACTATAATATCGAAATTATGAAATATCAAAATAATGACACTCCAAGGAAGTGAAACTTCAGTAAAATTCAGGCATTCAGACACTCAACTGTGTATACTATTTTTACTTAAAAATATGGAACTACCTAACATGAGAGCCTAGGTGATGTGGTTACTATCAGATACAAATGATTCCATTACTCTTTCTGTGGCAAAATATATAGGGGCAATAATTAAACATCAGAGACATGATACCAAGTAAGGTTCTTCCCATTTTAATTTCCGCTTAAGGCAATAGCTGTAGGAGCAGTACTAGAGAGAGAGAGAGAGAGAGAGAGAAATAAAAACCTATACACATTTGGACTTGCTGAGAGGGTTGTAGAAGTTTCTGTTTGTTCTGGGGAAATCTCTGGTTTTTCATCCATGTATTTGAGGTACCACCTGGGTATGAGAGATCCCCGCCTCAGTGAGGAAACCTGGCTGCCTTCCTCCATTAGGGTTGCCAGCCTCCAGGTGGTTATCTGTGGTTGTATGTGTGAAGAAAATGCCTTGTTCTAACTTATACAGAAGCCATATTTCTTGAAACTTTGGTAAAGAGGCCTCATAGAGGCCTATTCCTTTTGCTAGGAAAATTCCTCTTGCTCCAACCCCCTCCCCTTTTCTGCTAGAAGCCTGTCTGAGAAAATAGCTGTCTCCAGAGCCTCAGCTCTCTGAGGCCTTGGAGGTAAGATAATTCGTTCACCCTTGTTAGCGAGTGAGCCTCCATGGCACAGTTCTCCTTGAGCCAATTAACAAACTATTTGCACCTGCAGGACTGATGGGTGTTGTCCAGAACCGCAGACTTGGTCTCATTCCTCCTTCCTCATGTACACACCTACCTTTGGCGACATCAGCATTTGGACACCTGATTGGCTAACAGGCCTGGGCCAGTTTGGTTTCCAAATGGCATAAAAATAGCTAACCAATGTGGAGCTTTGGGTGGGTTTCAGTGACTTGACTGTTCCTTGCCCATTGCTTCGCTCAGAACCCTGTGATGGACGCTCATGCAGCCATCTTTTCGTTTGCTGTGATTGCCTAATTGATTCGCCTCTGGACTAGAGACTTTGACTTTTGCACCTTCGATAACTTACTTTTTGCCTTCTGTGAAATACTGTGGTATGTATAGCAAGAGTGAACATGCTTTAGGATATTTTGTTGTATCCCCACATTCTGTCTTGTGTATTTAAAGTAACCTTGCACTTAAAAATAAATTATTATATTTTACTTTTGTGTGGGTTCTTAACTTCGAAGCCTCAAAGCAATAAATAATTCTGTTGAACTCACTTTATGAACTTTGTGAACCACCTACCATAATAACATTCTGTTTTGTGAACTCTGCTTGCAAGCCAACCTTGCAAAGTAGACTTTCCTTACAGGCTTGGAGTTTTGTCTCTTTACTTCTGTTCCTTGGGATGTTCCCTACTATTGCCTACTAGTACAATTGTGAGACTTGCTCTCATTGCTGGTTTTGTAACCCATGTGAAACCGGCTTGTAGGGCACTGTGCAGCTCTTTCTCTCAGCTGGGTTGAGGCGGTGGTGCCCCGTAGCCATGACAGTATGTATCTGTGGTTCTGATATTTATGGTAGTGTTTGCATTGGTGTAATTTTTGTAATCATTGAAAGAATTGAAGGGAGTTGGATATATGTTGTGATGATTGTAATTTATGTATAGGACTTCATAGATATTTTTGTATGAGATTTTGTATGAGATATATTAATTCACTAGCAGCACTTGTCACTTTATAAAAACATACATGTGATTCTATATACATTTTTGCATATTTTCCTCCTGTGTCTGGAGTTTCCCCTGCTGTTTGCCATGCTTTACTCTGGAGGAGCCTCTCTGTTGTTGTTGCTGTACAGCCTCCAGGTGGTGGCTGGAGATCTCCTGGAATTACAACTGATCTCCAGCTGACAGAGATCAGTTCCTTCCCATGGAGAAAATGGCTGCTTTGGAGGGTGGACTGTATGGCATTATACCCCACTGAGGTCCCTCCTCCCCCCAACCCCACCCTCTCCAGGCTCCACCCCCAAAATGTCTAGGAATTTTCCAGCCCAGAACTGGCAACCGTAGCCCTCCATGTCCCCCAGCAGCCTCCTCTCATTTTCTTGTGGCTGTCCACTTTCCTTCCTCACCTTCAGTGGCCCCATAATCTCTGAGTCTGCCCCTGTGCAGGTCAAGCCGAAGCAGTCCCTCTGCCTGTAGCCTAGCATAGCCAAGCATATCCAGCCCTTCAGTTCTCTTGCTGGAGGAAGCAAACATGATACACACATACACACAAAACGTTGCTCTGCAATAGATTTCGTGCACTCCCTTTCTGAGCATAAAGGCCATGGGATCATCGAACTGTATTATCTTTAGAGGGCAGACAATTAGGAGGCTGCCCTAAGCATAGAAATATATTACATGTATAGGATAGTGTCTGGAAGGTACTACATTCATTCAGGAGTATAATGAGGATCTTTTAAGGTAAACAGAGTAGGATTTTATTCAGAACGACCCAACGTGAACAAAAGTAGTCCTTTATAACAATGTGCTTAGATCTAGCCTGGGGAGAGAATGAGGAGAGGTGAAACCTGCCTTGGACCTGCTCCAGATTTTGGTACTCTGGAGCCATATTACATCTCGGCATGAATTTCTGAATATCATAGAATCTTGAACATTGCCAGTCTTGGTTAAAAAGGTAGGGAGGATTCGGAAATTGCCAGTTATAATAAAATTAATGTCTCAAGAGTTCTTGATGAAGCTTAAAGAATAAAAGCTAAATTCATATTTTTGTAGAAACTGAGGTATTGATTCATGTTCCTTTAAAGCTGTTAACCCCTCCCCCACACTATAGTTGCCAACCTCCGGATGGGACCTGGAGATCTCCTGGAATTACAACTGATCTCCAGATGATGGAGATCAATTGCCCTGGAGAAAATGGCTGCTTTGGAGGGTGGACTTGATGGCATTATAAACAGCTGAGGTCCCTTCCCTCACCAACCCCTGTCCTCCCAGGCTCTAATCCTGCCCCAAATCTTCAGAAATTTCCCAACCTGGAGCTGGCATCGAAACCCCACACACAACCATTTTAAAGGAGGATTATTTTAGTTTTCAGTTGCAGAAATAGTAATAAGTAGAGATGGGCATGAACTGAAGTACGAACCAAAGTTTGTCACGAACCAGGCCAGTTTTTGGGGGGGGGGGGTTTACAAACCAGTGGCGCCAATCAATCTGTTACCTAGGCAACTGGGGAGGGGGCACTTTCTGCAGACCTTCTGCAGCTCTGGAAGTGACAAACTGACGAACCAAACGAACTGGTTTGCGAACCAGGCAAGTTTGTGGTGGTTTGTGGTTCGTGAAATGTGACAAGCCACAAACTGCAATGAACCGCCATTTCTCTGGTTTGTGCCAGCCTCTAGTAATAAGCCATCATGATTTGTACAGGCATTGTATCTAAAGATGGATATGTAGTTCCTGACATATCCCCCCAAACAGACACAACAAATTCATTGAAGAGACGGGGGAGGGGGACGCACTGTGCTTTGTTGCCTGCATCAGAGGCACCTCTCGATGAATTCTGAGGGATTTTGACAAGCATGTTTGTTATTGATATCATGTGATCTTAAGAATGAAGCATGCAATTGTAATATTTTTGCACTGACATGAACAGAACAACAGGAAGGGCAGGTTAAAAATATCACTTAGTATTAAATATTAACCAATAGAACTGAATGGCTGGATTTTAATGTCTTTGCATTGTTTGGAAAATTGGTCATCAACATCAGCTGCATTTGTGGTTTTCTAATTCGTTGCCCCGGAATTCTGCAAAGAGGTCAGCAAACGTTTATCTGAGCTGCCACCATTCCTCCAAGGTGCAGAACACCCTAAGTAGTCAGCGCTCCCTTAGTTTATCTTCAGACTTAGCTCTTCGGATGAGCTTTCTGCCACCCTTTCCATTATTTAGCAGTAGAAGAGGAGAATATGCAATGTATGGCCAGTACTAGAGAGCTTCTCATGCCTTTGACATTACCACTGGTGTCTGTCTTCCCTTGAGCTTGAGGGTAGTAATTGGGCAGAGACCTTCTTTGTATGTAGAGCGAATAGTTCCTTCTTATCTTAAAAGTTAACTGACAAGAAGTAACAAGAAGTGAAGAGAGCATTCGCTATAGGAAATTAGGGTTGGCAGCATCCCCGTATTTGGAAAAGCATTAGTAGCCATACTTAGGAGGTTTGTGGGATATGTTTACATGAACTCACACTGCCTTTTCCTATGCTTCCCCCAACATCTACATGCATACAGAATTTGCAGGGTCCAAAGAGGCATTTTGAGTTAAGCTGTGTTGAGACACTGCAAATTCATCTTGGATCATTAGGGTTGCCAGGCCGGCAGGGCATGCTCCCAGGAGGTATGACGTGCTGCTGTGTGCTGCAGTGGCCCAATTCAGGCCCAATTTGGGCCCCAGCAGAGTGCCGGAGAGCTCCCAGGGTGGCACGTGCCCTGTGCGATGACATCACTTCCCTGAAGGACAGCAAGTAGGTAGCTGCTGGGCCTCCCACCTCCAGCCCACAGGGTAGGGGGACCTGGCAACCCTATGGATCGTAGATACGGAAGTGCCCAAAAACACTCAAGTGGAAGGCAAGCCTTTTCTGCCTCTCCTTGTCCGCGATTCATCCTGAGCAAGCATCACCCACCGTCTCTGCTTCTGTACCTCTAGGCTCTCTGCCTATTGTGGATCTGGCCTTGCCTTCTCCGTGGTCCCCCTTTCCTTATCTCGGTGTTCTCAGAAACCTCCAGGGCTCAGCCTTGGCCTTCCTGTTTTGATTGTAATTGGTCAGGGTGGCGGGAGGGGGGGAGTGAGCAGCAGCGGGTAACCATGTTCTCTCTCTTCGTTGCCTGTCTTCACAATTTAACATGACTCTGTCCCTGTGCCTGAGGTGATTCTGAAGTCCCTTCCCTAGTGTTCAGCCTGTGATGGCTCATTTGCACATTTAAGTCCCCACTTGGTGCCACAAGAAGTTGCTGTACAACTTGGTGCAGCCATCAAGTTACGAATGGGCATGCATTCCCAAACTGTGCGAGCCAAAGATTTATGTCTTCCCAGGACAGTGTAGGAGCAGCCACAAAAGAGCTGGCAACGTGACTTTCTGTGCACTGTCAGACTGGTGCACTACCAAAGTAGTTGCTTAGGGCAGCACAGTTTGAGAAGGTGACCGGTGTGGCTTCCACATGTGTGCTGCTACTGCTTAGGGCCAAGGGCATAGCCTCTGGTACTTGCCTTGGGTTTAGCCACGAATGTCACAGGAGGCAGTGGCAAAGTCTTAAGTGTTCGTGGGCTGGGGGAAAACGTTGAGTTGCTTGAAGGGTAATGTAAATTGGTGTTTTTCTTTTCTTTTCCTCCAGTGAGTATTTCTGGAATGGCTGATCTTGCGTGGAGTGCTCTATAGTAAATCAGGATAAAACAGGATAATCTGACCAGTGTTTAGTCATTAGTGCATGAGATTGGGATTGAGGTCTGTCCTGATGCTGGATTCTGTGTTTCTGCTGCAAGCTAGCCAACACTTGGCGTTCAAGCGTATGAATTAATCCTTGTGTTGTATGGTCACAGAATTGCTTCAGTGCAGAAGGATGTCTCTGGATCTCTGATTGGCCTGTGCAACAAGCCACTTGGGGGAGGGAGAGAGTGACACTTGTAGCCCCTCCTCCTCCTTCCTGCTCCCTGGTCCTCTCCTGAGCTTCCTTGAACTTGCCAATCCCAATGCCAGATTCCCTTTATAGCAACAGGCCCTGCCTGTCTCGCTTCATTTCCTGACCGCCTAGAAGTCTCATGTTGTTTTATTGATTCAGATGCATCTGCTCACCATCCCTCATTGGAGAGGATCCCCTACATTCAGTATCCCTACCAGCCATGGATGCAGGCCTGCTGGCAACAGGGACTGTTTGCTGCCTCGTTGGTCCACAAAAAATGGGAGGGGGGCAGGGTTAGGCCAGAGGTTCATGTTCCGTTTGGCTTTTCACAAGCTGGCCAAGTAGAGTTGCCAGGTCTCCCAACCCACCCACCCCGGCTGGAGATCTGGGGCCCAGCACCTACCTGGGGTTGTTACTTTTCATGTGCACAGTGCACACATGCTCCTGGCTGGTGTGATGATGTCACTTCCAGGAAGTGAAATGGTTGCGCGAGTCACGGGCTGCCCTCCTGAGGGTGCCAAATCAAGCCTGTTCCAGACCAATTTAGACCAATTCAGGCCAGAATTGGGCCGAACTGGACCGCTGCGGAGCGCAACAGTGCTCCTGTGCTACACAGTGGCCCAATTCGGCCTTGATTTGGCCCAAATCTGGACTGCAGATCCGGTTGCTGCAGAGTGCAGCAGCACTCCTACACTATACAATGGCCCAATTTGGACCACTGTGGTGTGCAGAACCATGCCACTCCACCCGGAGGTATTCCTTGGAGGTGCATTCCCCCCCTGTCGGCCAGGTAAGCGGAGGTGGGGGGTGGAGGTAGGGAGCAGGAGGTAGGGAGCAGGGGGTGGAGGTAGAGAGCAGGAGGTAGGGAGCAAGGGATCCCTACCCCCAGTGGGGGACTGGCATGCCTATAGTCAAGCCTGGCTTAGTGCAACATCTTTCTTATACGGGGCTGCTGCACATTCCTAAGATGTTTTCATTCACAGTTCATGATGAATGTGCCACAGTGTGCACAACTGCAGTGGTGCAAGAATTCTTCCATCACTGAGCTTTGTCCCTTATACAGCAGGCAACAGGATAAGATCTTGTTTGGTTCCACTCATTTACAGGGAGAATTCTTCCTGCCGTAGCTTTTATGCCCTTCCCCAGCCTATACAGCTCACATTGCTAGGGAATTTCTAAGAATGTTGCCAACCAGGTCATCTGCAAACCAGCCTCCTTAGTGGCATTCTTTGGGGGGGAAATGGGTGATGGTGGAAGTTGGGACACAAAAGATGGGAAACAAACAATCAATCTCTGATTGATGTCAAGTAGTTATTCTTCCTCCCTTTTGCAAAGGGAGAAAAAAGAAACACCACATTATTTTAGAAGGAAAGGCCAGTCTACAATAATTTTAAGTTTAAAAACTCCAGCAAGTTTAAAATGGCCACAAAACAACAAAATTGCTTCTGCAAATGTTCCTAGAATAGCAGCAAGATAAGCAGAATGAGAAAAGGGGATTTGGGAAATGGGAGGATTATGAACATGGCAAATGCAGAATGAAGACCTCAACAGCACATGTACATGCCTGTGAACTGAATCTGTCTGTATGTCTGTCAATCCTTCTATCAAATAGCTACGTGAACCAAAAACCATACACAATGGAGCAACCCAGTTTAGGATAGAGGTTCCTGAAAACCTAGAAATACACTCAAATTTGCAGGGGGAAAAGGCTGAAATAGTACCAGAACCGTCTGCACATGTACAGAAATTGGAAAAAATCCTCCCACAACCCTGATGTCCAGGCGGCATTTGGGTTGCTGTAGTATAAGAGGGCTGCCCTGCCTGTTCAGTCCTGGTCCTGTCGCTCGCCACCTCTCCACCTGGGCTGCAGCTCCTCAAAGCACATCGGAGGGGGCGGGGCACGGACCGGACCGGACCAGAGTGCAAGTGGGGAGAAGCAGCTGCAACTCCCTAGCCTGGCAGATTTAAAGGAGGCAACAGGATGGTGTATATTTGTCATATGGCTACTTTTCTGTTACAGTCAGGAACCAACAAGGTTGAGTGGCCAAAAAAATATAAGATATAAAAGAAATACAATTATTTATTGCACAGTGCATAAACAATTAAAGACCATTTAACAAAGTTATAAACCTAGAGACCTAGTAACATAAGTTACACAGAGTCACAAAATTGTTGGCACATATACAAGAACCAAGTCACAAAACTGATTGCACATACACAGAGACCAAATGTGTTTCGGCCCTCTGGGCCTTCCTCAGTGGTTGAATTTGTTATTACACACACACATAAATTATGGCTCATAGATATAAAATGTTGCTGGTTCAGGCCAGTTAGTTTAAATCTGGAACATTTATATTTCCCAATATAAGTCACTGGTTGTTATATCTACTTGGGGGGCCTTGTCCGGGGTCCACAGCCCAGCCCCTGGACTCACCTGGAGAAAAGGACGGGAGACCCCCCGGGAGACAACCGCCCAGCTGCCTCAACAGACAGTTGTCCAGGGTGGAACAGTCACAGCACCCCAGTAGTAGAGTCAGGGGGCCCAGAGGCTCCAGAGAAGGCAACGCAGCCAGCAGCAAGTGCGGGAGGGGAAGAGCCAGAGGGGGAAGCCAGCCAGGGAAGGACAGCCACACCCAGCATCAATGGACAGGCAGCCCAGATGCTGGCACCTCTGGAGCAAGGCCAGGGAAGCGCAGCCACGCCCAGCCCCAGTGGACAGGCAGCCCAGATGCCATCTGGGGTGGCACCACATAAGCAAAGGCAGAGATGGCCAAGGTGCATCGCCTGGAAAGGCCCTTCCAGCCCAGTCCTGCAGGAAAGACTGAAGGAGAAGGGGAGAGGAAGGAAAGGAGGCACAGCTGGAGGAAGCCTCAGCTGGGATGTGTTCACATTCAGCCCCACCCTGCTAGAGATTCAAGGAAGGCCAGGGGGAATTAGTGAAAGGGCAGGAGCTTGGAAGGAAGGGCGGAGGCAGCTAAAGGAAACCCTATAAAAGCTCACTCAGAAGAGTGCTCCTTGTGGGTTGGGTAGGAGTGATGGAGGGGAGTTGGAGTGTGAGAGGAGGTGAGTTGATGAAGGAGGAGATGGTGGAGATCAAGGTTGAGCAAGCCAGCAAGTGGACTGAGAGGGAGTCTGGGTGAGGTATACCGCCCCTCCTTTCACAGAGCAGTATCCCTGCCACCCCTTTGATGTCAGGGCTGGGCATGCCGGCGCCCTTCCCAGCGGCATACGCGGCAAGCCCTGACAGGCCTTACTTCGCAGAGGTGGTGCTCAACTAGCCTTCTGTCCTGAACCAGAGTTGCATTCCAAGTGTGCGTTTCTCTGCTAGTCAGTGTGTAGTCTGATCAGTTTCAGAGCCACATGAGAACCGCCTGCAATGTGCTGACTAAGAGAACAATGGGATACGGTGATCTTCCTGTCTCATCGCAGCCCAGAAGCACTTGAATAATGATGATGATGATGATGATATAATAATAATAATTGCACTTATATACTGCTCTTCCAGACAGACTAGTGCCTCACCCAGAGCAGTGAACAAGTTAGTGTTATTATCCCAATACAGCATGGGAGCTGGGGCTGAGAGGAGTGGCTTACCCAAGGCCAGCTACAGAGCTCATGGCAGTAGTGGGATTTGAACCAGTGGAGTGCTGACTCGCAGCCAAACCACTAAACCACTGTGCGAAAGTCCCTCTCACCCTGCATTCTGTTTCTTGCAGAGACCAACCAGATGCTCCTGGGTAGCCCTCAAGGAGGGCACAAAGACAACGGCCCCTGTTTGCCTACCCACCACGAGTGTTCAGCGTCACCAGCTGCAGGACCTTCACAGTGGACACCAGGGCAGCTGTCACACTAATCTCCCAGAGCCAGTTTGAGAAGAGTCAGAAATCCTTAATTGTACTGAAGATGTTTCCCCCTGGATAGTATTTTAAATGGAGCTTTTCTAGGGAAGCGATCCAACACACACTTCAGAGAAGCCCCATCAACATTAGTGGGGCTTACTGCCAGAAAGGCGTGCCTAGGATCAAGCCTGGAAGGCTTACAAATTAGACCATAGAGGTTACTTGCTCACAAAAATTGCTCCTAGATTGCCTCTCCAAATTTCCTTTCTTACTCTGCCTCTACCAAGAGCAAGGAAGGAGGTTGCTGTTTACAAGCCTGGTTCAAAGCAGTTTAAAGTTGTCTCCCTTCCTCTGCCTTCAGTCCTTCCTTTTAAAGAAGTAAGGACAAGTCAGTAGCAGCTGAATCCAGGTGAAGGAGATTCTCACGGAATTCGGTTTGTGTGGCCTGTAATAGAACGAGTGAAAGAGATTCATAAATAAGTAATGGAACTTGAGTTGGTCTTTTCCAGCGAGAAACTTTCTGTGCAAGTTTGAGAGCTGTAAGTGCTAAGTAAGGAGATGAGGAAAGAAAGAATAGCAGCAGAAAGGCAGAAACGCTTCAGCGAAGTGACCTGGAAGGAGGCAAGGGACTGACTATGGAACACAGCCCTTGGTCTGTACTTCCAGCAAAGAATTTAAAAGGAAGGTCTTGATTACCAAGGGAGAGATGAGACATTCTGGGCAGGTCCTGTCATCATTCTCGAGGCCAGCCGGTGTCACCTTGCCTTCCGAGTGTGTTGTGCTATTATTAGCTATTAATTATTCTTTTCTAGCACTTTTAAGAGCCAAAAGTGTGGGATCTAGAGAGTCTGCATAACAGATAGTCTGCAGGTGAAGTCAGTGACAGCGTTTGAACCCCTTTCAGCAGCTACGGCTGGTGAGGTTCCCTGAGCAGGTGCTTCACCAAAACACATCCAGTCAGCCAGTTTTGTGAAATTCTTGAGGTTGTGCTTTGCAATCAGCCTCTCCTGTGTCCAGAAGTCACTGCCTTCAAGATGGGTCTGACCATTTCATTGACACTGTCTGGGGAATGCAGGGAACACTATATTTCTCCCTTCAAAGATGAAGTCTCTTTAGGACTCCATCTCTGGTCTGATGTATAATGGAGAATTCCATAGCCGACCTGGGATTGAACTCCATTTTCTGTCTTCAGTATACCGTGCTGGCTTGCTGTCCTTTGTGAAGCGTGGTATGTGTTGATGTGCTCCAGGCCTCGTGCTTACTGGCTGGTCCCACCTCACCATGGGCTGGGACTAGAAAACATCATCCTGGGCCAGGTTGTTCTTTTTTCTTTCCATCTTCAGCAGTGCTTTCCTTTTCAAATGACGGTAGAGTCAGGATGCAGCCCAGGTTATCTAAGCAGTGTTGATGCTGGCAGAATTGCCTTCGGTGCATTCGTTGTCATTCCTGTGTAAGAGATGCACTTCCCTACCAGGCAACAGCACCCTTCAGGTGACCTTGTCTCTACGATGCCATGCAGGTAGGCTGCTGTGGCTCAGAGAGAACCAGTTACAGAATTCTAAACTTGTCCCAAGATAATCTCCTCCCTCTCGCCCACAGCACTGGACCACCTAAGGACTTTGGGGACCTTATTTGCACTGAAGGTTCCCGTAAGAGCTCAACACAAAAATTAGGATATAAAGCTTACAAGGGGATGAAGCAAGAAGGCAGGGGCTCATTTTTTCTTCATTTTGTGTGTCTGCAAAAACAGTAAAGTCGCCTTCAAAATGCCTGTGTGAACACACAAAATTGCTTTCTACTCATTCAAACCCCTGGTCTTATCCAAGGACCAGTCTTGTTTAATCGGACCAGCAGCAGCTCTCCAGGATCTCAGGTGGGATCTTTTCATATCCCCTTCTACCTGATCTTTTTAACCAGAAAGGAGCCAAGGGCTGGCTTCCGGGAAGGGGATTGGGCAAGCAATTTATACACATGCTCAGAGTGATATTTTACAGTCCTATCCAACAAAGACCAACGTTCCAGACGCAGGCAATGACAAACCACCTCCGTTCATCTCTTGCAATGAAAACCCCACCAGCAGTTGCCGTAAGTCAGCTATGACTTGAGGGCATTCTCCACCACCAACTGAGAACAATGAATTAGTGAATAACTCGAAAGACTGGGGAAACCACTGGAGCTTCCAGCAGCCCTGTCTTCTTGCTTCATCCCTTAGAAAGACATAGGTTCCTCTGCCCTTACAAATGGAGGGCAATTGAACTCCCTGCTTAGTGTTTTGGAAATGTGGGCAGGGGGTGGGTGGGGTAATGTTATCTGCAGGGCTGCTGATTGGAAATTTGTCTTCATGGGTGTTGCAGCGAAGTTTAATTATCAGCAAAATCTAAGGATTGGTAAGTGGTAAATCGCATGCAGGTCTCACCTCTGATATTGGCAATTGAAGGATCTCAGAGAGCAGGTTCTGAGAAAGACCTTCCAAGATCGTGGAAAGCCACTGCTAGTCAAGAGTTCTGAGCGTTGAGCTACATTGGCCAACATTCTCACTCAGTATGGCCATGTCATATGTGGTCCTATGCAATTGCTCTGGGCTGAAGCATAAACACTCTCCCAATGCTCAGAGGCACTTTTCTAGTCCTGCAGTGCTGCTCCAGATCTATTGACTATAGATGAGAGGGGATAGTAGTCAAGGGGTGTACATTTAGTTAGGTAAATGGGGCTAGGTGACCATGACCAACAGGTCCTGCAAGAGATTTTCTTCCCCTGGTGGCAGTAAGGATTCTGGGTTCTTTGTGCTCATGTGTCTGCCCTAAATGAATTCAGTCAGAATGAACAACAGGCAAAAAATAGAATGCAAAAAAGAGTGAGGAAGGAAGATTGTGTTGTGGGTGATTAGATGTAATCAGAAAGGTATCAAAAAATTGTCAAGTGTTTCTGTTGGTGGGACAGTGATGTAAATCCACGTGAGTGAATGAGATCCCGTGGTTTCCTACTTTGTGACCTGAGTTTCAGTAGCTCTTCTTTGAAGCCTTCCATTGTCATAACAAGTCATTTGTGATTAGCTGTACATTGAAGAGAAAGCAGTCTGACCTGCAAACCAAACCGCTTGTCATAGCAATAATGTGTTGAGAGTTTTGCTGCTTTTTTTCTCAAGACTGGGTGCAACCTGGACACAGATGTGTTTGGTGAGGACACTGGGGGCAGATGAATTCGCCTTGCCTTTTACCGAGAGAGACCATCCACCTGTGTGACTCAGTATTGCCTACTCTCTCCAGCATCAGTTCTCTCGAGTCCATGCCTAGGTCCCCCACCCCCATTCCACGCAGCCCTAAATCGAGAACCTGGGACCGACTGCATGTCCTTCCCATTCTGTGGTCTTTTGCTTCTTGCCCTGGATGCTGCTTCTCCAAGAGGGTGCGCTCTTGGGCAAAAAGGACCCAACCATTTCTCAAACAATGGCAGCCTTACCGGGAGCCCAGGTTCGGTGGCAGACACCGGACACCAGAAAAGGCAGAAGCTCTGACCCAGAGGGTACAATTCACTAGGATGTTTTCCGGAGCAAGCTGCATTGAAGGAGCTGCAGTGGAGCTTTGTGCAAGAGAACATCTGGTGGATTGCTGTGCAGGGTAACGAGTCTAGGGGTTTAAGGTGCCATTTGGATTTTACACCTGAGGTCCCAAAGTCCTCCTGACCGGGTCTGATCCTAAGGTTTTAGAGACTGCAAGGTCATTAAGAACCCAGACCACTTTAAAGAAGACCATTCCCCCTTTCCCAAGCCCACCCACCTCCTGAACGGAGTAACAGGATGCCCAGCTTTTAAATGTGCCAGAAATGACTTCTGTCAAAACTTAACGCCCAAGCCGCTTATCCGAAGAAATGGAGAGAACGGCATCGACGGATAAGTTAAGCCAGTTACCTTAGTCATTCAGTCATCTGAACGTTTACCTGCCCGCGATTTATCTGAATTATAGGCATGGAATAGTAACACTCTAGTTTTAGCACTCTGCCAAATATATATGTATTTGGTATATGTATCTTAATATTAATTTACCCCCCTCACCCATTGCTACAGATGAGCAGACATTTTAGCAAACTTACTTTGGTGACACTCTAGTTGAGAATGAATTCAAAAAACAAATCCACATTGAGATGAAAATTCAGCTTAGATAGAAATGCAGTAGTAATATTCATGAATTTCCACAGCTATAGACCTTTTCAGTTTGTTGAACTGTTTCTCTCCTCAAGGGAATAGGCTTCCTACAAGCAGGGTGCAAAGTACCCTCGTATGCCCCCACACTGTAGCTACAATTTTATGTGACACAGACTCTATGAACACTCAATTTTGTGCTATTCTTCCCCTCAAAATAGTGGGTGAAAGATAATGTGACTGAATGGGAGTATAGCTCACAAGTTACATTGCAAGAGCTTGTGTGAGTGTTTATGCCTTCCCACCATGCATTCAGAGGATTGTTCTAGTGAGCGAATTAACTGATCCTACAAGCACATACTGGAATGTGGGTGTGAGATGCTCCTTCATCACCATTTGGGAGAAGAAGAACGGCATGGGAGGGAGGCATTTCCTCCAAACCCCATGCCAGTTCTGACCAGAATTGGACCCCTGTGATGCAGCTTGTCCCCAGGGTGAAACTGGGGGAGACTGTCAGGTCTAGTGGGGACCTCAGGTCCTGTCGTTCGTCCCTGTAGCCCGATGCTGTTTCCTCCAAGGTCTTACGGAGAGATCTCTCCCAGTTACCTAAGGTCCTTTAAGTAGAAATGCTAGAGATGGAATCGAAAACCTTTCCCAATATGTGGTCTACCACTGAACTACGGTCCCTCATGGGAGGTTCACAGGTTTCACAGTCCTTACTACCCAAGGCCACATCACACGTGTTCAGAGTGTGATGACAGCTAGAATCAAGAAAGATCTTTCGGCACTTAACCAACTGAGATGGGATATTGGATTAAACTGGAGGTCCTTGTCAGAGAGTTTCCACAGGGACACCTTTCAGATATCAGTGGGAGAAGCAAAGAATCTTGGGGAGGGGATTCATGAAGGCATGTCTGTTTTTACAGTATAAGTCCAAAGCAAAAATGTATTATTAATGTATTGTGGTTATTTTTTTTACTACTTATATGATGTTTCCCTCAGAGAGGTGTACAAGTGTCACCTCTTTCCAAGAGATCTGTGGAGCCCAAATCCTCAAAATAAAATCTCCGTTACTGCCCTGAAATCTCTTTCCTCACCTGATTTAAGGCTTAAACCCAATGGACAGAGTCAGAATGCCTCCCTTGCCCAAGACAAGAAGGAATCTCCCCCGTTACACCCCACACTTTGGTGCACCTGACCACACTGAAGCCTATTTTTTCCAGCTCTTCCCACAAGGGGTTATGAGGGTCATACATGATTTCTTCTTTCCATTTGATCCTCACAACAATCCTGTGAGGTTTGTAAGGCTGAAAGAGAATGACTGTCATGTCAGTCAGTGAGCTTCACGGCTGGAGTTGCCAGGCTCCAGGTGGTGGCTGGAGATCTCCTGGAATTATAACTGATGTTCAGGTGACATTTTCTCCTTTGGAGAAAATGGCTGCTTTGGAGGGTGGACTCTATGGCATTATAACATTCTGAGGCCCCTCCCCAAACCCCGTCCTCCCCAGGTTCCACGCCCCAAATCTCCAGGAATTTCCCAACCTGGACCTGGCAACACTATTCACGGCAGAGTGGGATTTGCCCATGGATTTCCCCAGTCCTAATCTATTAATCCAAGTCCTACACCTCTTGGCCCCTCTTGAGCCTCCCCACGTGATGCTTCTGGGTGGTTAGGTGATTGTCGTTCAGCTGACCAGCTGGCTGAATTACAGGGTATTTTGATAGCTCCGCAGTTCACACGACTGAAACACAGTCTTACCATAATTAACCCCCCTTCCCCCTTTCTGGTAGCAAATGGATTTGTACTTTTGCATCCCACCTTCTCTGTATCGCACCTAGCATATGTCAGTACCCATTTATATTGTTTATAACCATAGTTGTTCTGTGTGCAGAATCAGCCAGTTCTGATATTCGTGCTATATTGCTACATTTTTAACCCATTATAACTTCATCTTTGTCCAAATGCTCCATGGATTTCAGTATTATTCTTGCATCCGTTTCTCCCGTAACGGTATACTTGTCTCAGTGCAAAATAGCATCACCTATAGATAAATCACCTTGACAATAGTGACGTAGAACTGCAGAACAGCTGTTCCGGAACCTCTTGAAAATGGTCACATGGCTGGTGGCCCCGCCCCCTGATCTCCAGACAAAGGGGAGTTCAGATTGCCCTGTGCTCGGTGGCGCGGAGGGCAATCTCAACTCCCCTCTGTCTGGAGATCAGGGGGCGGGGCCACCAGCCATGTGACCATTTTCTCCGAGGGTAACCCACTGAGTTCCACCACCGCTTTTCCCAGAAAAAAAAGCCCTGCTGTAAGGGAACCGTGCAATTAAAACTGAAAACAAAAGCAGGGTCGTTTTCACATATCTCGGCATAGCGCTAAACTCACGGAACGAGGGCGTCTTCATGGCGCGATTTCTGATATCATTGCACCATGAAGACGTCCTCATTCCATGAGTTTAGCACTATGCCAAGACGTGTGAAAACAGCCCAGGTTTGGGAAGCTCAGTAAACTGTTTCACTGAGGCACATGATTTAGGATTAAACTAGATATACAGTACAGCTCTGTTCAGACACTATGCAAATCCATTGCTTGCTCGCTTTTTTATTTTTTTATAACCTGCCTTTCTTGCTGAGACTCAAGACAGATTACACAATATAAAACAATGCAATCCAATAGCATGAGAATCTTAAAAAGTAATGCAATAGGACCGGGAGCACAAATTTAGTGTAAAAAAGTATGTTGTGCTATGTCAAGTGATGCAGTAAATGGAATTACAAAGTAGAAAATGGTGCATTAAGAGCAGGATAATACATACAACTAATAGATAATATAATTAAACTAAGGCTAGCACAAAAGTATATTTCTATGGCACTTTTCATTCATCGTAGTTTTCAGGGTGGCTCTGAGCAAACACAGACCCAGTATCTCAGACAATGTTCATATTTACTTATACTACGAAATCTGCCCTGAGTCTCAATGAAAAAGGCAGAAAATAAATAAATAAATACAGTTGCTACACTGCAATCCTGTGCAGAGTTCAGACTGGAGTAACGCTGCATAGGACTGCACTGTAACCCCCAGACTCTGAAGCTGAAAACATTGAAAAACTTCACATCCTGTCACCGTAATTGTCATCAAAGAGTCACTATCTCTAGATCACGGCGGAGTTACTGTGATGTTTTCAGCAACATTCACTTGCTGACTATCTTGGGCTGTGTGTTTTCCATAAAATGATTTACCTTGTCAGGTGGCATCAGCAACTACCCTGAATTGATCCCTTGATCTCACCAGCAATTCCCCTTTAAAATTTTCAACCTTGGATTCACCCTATAAATGCATAGCTAAAGTCTTGTTCACATGTCACAGTGAAGGCCTGGGCGTTCTGTATGTACATGCATACATCTGTTTGTGTGAAAGAGCCAGTGTATGTTCACTTTACAGATGAAACCAGGGACTAGTACGTAGATAGATATGGTATTTAAATCGCATGTTCAGCTGTACGTGCATTGAAAGTAACATGAGAATTACTCAACACATGTATAAAGAAAAATCAAGCATACATTGTCCACTAATTGTACATGTGTTCACTGTAACTTGTGAATAGGGCTTAAGTTGGAAAGTAAAATGGGTTTAGAAGTTGCTATTCCAAGGCACCAGTCTATTTTGCAGCCTCCAGATAGGTCCTGAGTGGATCCATGAGGAGTTATTACTTACCTAAAGGTAAAGGTAGGTCCCCTGTGCAAGAACCAAGTCATTACTGACCTATGGGGGGGATGTCGCATCACGATGTTTTCTTGGCAGACTTTTTACGGGTGGTTTGCTATTGCCTTCCCCAGTCATCTACGCTTTTACCCCCAGGAAACTGGGTACTCATTTTACCGATCTCAGAAGGACGGAAGGCTGAGTCAACGTTGAGCTGGCTACCTGAACCCAGCTTCCACCAGGATCAAACTCAGGTCGTGAGCAGAGCTTGGGCTGCAGTACTGCCGCTTACCACTCTGCGCCACGGGGCTCTTATTACTTACCTGGAGTAGGAGAATTGCCCGATGGAGAGAAGAGAGGGGGCTGGAAAAGTTCAGGGGCTTGCACAGAAAAGGGAGTGAGAGGAAAGTAAAAAGAATGCTTAGAACGATAAATACTCAAGTCACATATAAAGTCTCAATTTCCAGGGAGCTGATAATGCCACGGCAGAGGTTTTCAAACGGCATTTGGGGTTTAGAAGCAGGGATGCCACAGTCTTTGTGTGGAGCGTGTTTGACAGTCGAATTCACCATGTTCAACTGTGAGGATTAAACAGGAGCTCATTGCTAGGTCTGTTCAGTTTGGCATCATCGGAAAACTCAAACAGCCACCTAACAGTTTTGCACTGGTTTTTAAAATATAACTCCATAATGCACAAAAATGCTGCTGATCCAAGCAGATCAGCAGCCATTAATATTGCTAAGGTCAATTTAGAAAACACTGATTGGTAGGATTTTTTAAACACAGCATTTACTTATGACTGTTTTGTATGATTTGTGACTGATTGAACTGTCTGTGTAAACAATGACCTGACCACTGGAGTAACAGCACAGAAAGAGGGAGGGAACCAAGCTCCATTGGGCTATGTGAGAACGCGCATACACTAAAAAGCCAATTGGGTTGCACTTGACTGTTAGGAAGAAAAAGTTGGAGCAACTTGTCGAACAAGTCAGTGAACAGACAAATCGTCAGATCAACCCTGTGTTCTCATCTGGTTCACAGGGCATGAGCTGTACTGGTGGGTGATTGAGTATTATCTGGGGTGCTCCCATGTGTGATAATGGCTGACCACCTTCTGTGGCCCACCACTGCCACCCCTTCTCCGAAATGTGCATGTATAGGGAATGCGCAGTGCGCTGTTTTATCTTGTTTTCATTCCAGCCATGGTTGCAAGGTGAATGCTGAAATTGGTAGTGAACCATTGTGCCTCAAAAAAAAAAACCCTGGGGGAGCAGGGGCTTTTAGTGGGAGTTGCTAGAGTCTATACTTCATGATTTGGCTTCTGCTAATGAGGAATGATTTTGAGGTTCTGGACAGGCTTGGTGTGTGTGTGTGTGGTGTGTGTGCACGGAGGCTGAGTTTGGAGATCGAAACGTTCAAGTGACATGCATCCACTGGGTTCCATTTTTACTTGCGAATTCCCAGTGCCGCCCCCCCCCCCAAACAGGACACAATATAGTGGGTGCAGCAAATCGCTGGTTAGTAGCCACGCTGTAGATTTGAGAGTGCAAGTCATTTTTCCACTTCAGATGGCAAGCGGAGGTTCTCATAATGGCATGTTCCCTCGTGAAAAAAAGTTCCTACATCGGGAAAACTGTCTTGAACTGTTCTGCCCTATAGACTCGTTTGATATGTGCAGGGACATTTTTTTGTATGAAGGAGCAGGCAGTCATGTGAGACATCCCCCCCCCCCCCCCGCTTCGCTGTGTAAACTGGAGTGCCATAGCCTAGACCACAGGTGCACTAGTAGATCTCAGCGCAGGAAGGATGACTAGGAGCCCCCACCAGCCCTAATTAGTGTGCGGTGTGAACGAAACATGCTCCTAATGCAGCGACGCATCACTAACAAATTCAGAAGTGTTCCCTGAAGGAAGGAAGTTTTAAAAACCATTGCTCTGAGAGACAGCCGAGGTTCGTTACTGAGTATTTTTTAAAATGTATATCTTAAATCAGACAGCCCTGTGTTCTGGCAAAGTGAAGCAATGCCTGCTGTTGTTTTGTGGATTGTTAAGCGGGTGACGAGAGAGCATGCATGCTTTCCTGAAGGAGAAGGAGCCGTTCTTTCTGATTGTCCCTTCTTTTGTTCCTCAAGCTGATCAGTGGCGGTTCTATTGTGAGCGCTGAGGCAGTATGGGATCACGTCACCATGGCCAACCGGGAGTTGGCGTTTAAAGCAGGAGACGTTATCAAAGTCCTGGATGCCTCCAACAAGGACTGGTGGTGGGGTCAGATTGACGATGAAGAAGGATGGTTTCCTGCCAGCTTTGTAAGGGTGAGTGTCTCCCTCTTTTTTCTTCCTTAACCTTCTTAACGTTGGTTTTGTGCCAGGGGGCTACGAGCAGCCAGGCCTTGCGTTTTACAAAGCAAGCTTCCCTAGAAAGGCAGGGAGTGAAGGGACTGCGGTGGGTGGCAAAGCACAAGAATTATGTCGGGGAGGAGGGGGCTGGGCATGAGACCTGGGCGGGGAGGGTCAGGGAAAGAGGCAGTCCTGACCTCCCCGTTCAGCCCAGTGACTTGATTCAGAGGAATTGCTGAGGAGCCACAGCCAGGCCACCAGAAGGACCAGAGAGACCAGAGAGGGCCTGACGCTACCACAGCCCCTGCTGATCATGCTCCAGTTGCTCAAGAGACCCCCCTGCCACCAGCCTTTGAGATTGTCACTAGGCCTCCACAGGGCAGGACGTGAACCCAGGCCAGTAGTCCTTCGGGACCCCCTTTCATGTCACAAGAACAGCGGTGGTGGAAGGCCCCAGCCAAGGCAGAGCCGTAGAGGTGAAGTGCCAGGCTGGCAACACGCGATCCCAGCCTGCATCTGTTGCAGTAATGTTGATTAAAACACTTTGCATTAAGCAGTAGAAAGGAATACACTTGTCTTCTAAGTGAACTTCTAAACTTTGCATGAACGGTCTATATGTTTTTTTGCAGAATGTTAGGTAACTAAAACAGGTGTGCCTTTCATCTTTTACTGCCAGTTAAAAATATTGGACTCTATCTAGATTAATGCTCTTCTATCAGAGAATGGACCAGTGGTGATCTACCAACTTAATTCCTTCTAGATTTTTAGTTTTGTTTTGCAAGCTGGATATAACATCATTTTTGGCTAATTAGAAGGTTGTACAATAGAAATTATGAATATCTAATGAAGCATCAAACCAATCATAGTTTATTTATGCTGTCACATGAAAAAGATCTTAGATATTTGTATAAGATAACCTATAAAACATGCAAATTCAGATAGTATGTTAGAGTTCTGATTGGAAGAAATCTCAAGAGAATTTAGGTAAGAATCTTATCTTTGCATTGTATGCTATGGGAATCTTAATGCATTTCATAGAAACTCTGATTGTTTTAAACTTAGAGTTTATTAGGAAATTGTCCGGAGCAGGACCCTCCTGCCCCGGACTGGGCTCAGCCCGGCCCGGCCCCACCCTCCCCTGTGGCCCCAGCGGAGGGGCGGGGCCTCACAGAAATGTTAGCAAACCTAATTCTTATTGCTTTTCTGTATTCTGTCTTTGTAGGATTTATATTAATGATTATATATATTTTGATATCTTGCTTCATTAAGAAACTGGAGTGTAATTCCAATAAAAAGGAAATAAATAAACTCTAGAAAAGTGTCTGTGTACTTTGATGAGAAGGAGCAAAGCAAAAAAAGACCCTATAAATAATGTACTGATAAGCAGAACTTGTTCAAAGAGCAGTCCTGTTTGACAGGCCTTACGAATTGCTGAAAGCTATCCAAGAGTTAAATCTTTCTTTTGAGATAGTAGGATCTTTGGTAAGGCACGGATAACAGTCCATTAAACATCCAGATCAGGGCCCTGAGAGCAGGACCTCGTTGTCCAGGTTCAGCAGCCTCAGCACCTGCCGGCTGAATGCAATTGGGCCAGTTTAGCTCTTGGCCTATTTAGACTGACGCCTGAGAGGGCTGCATTACCAGATCAACCAGTCAGCTAGGCTCAAGCCCTGCATTCCAGTTCCAAGCTGGCGACCAGGCCAGCATGCAGAGTGCAGAACACCAGCCACTCTCAGGGTCCAGCCTTGAGGGGCAACCTTAAAACAGCTGTATGAGGAGCAAATGAAAAAAGCTCTAGAGCCAGAAAGGAAGGAGGCTGACCTGTTGGTTCTTTCCCCTCATCCAGATATTTTAGCCCCTCCAGTGGAGGCCTCAAATCTTGAAACTTCAGGTGGAATACTGAATCCTGGTTATACCTAGGAAAGGCAAGAGAATCCCCATTTCAGAGCATGAAAAACACAGAACAGGAAAACAAGATGACAATTCCTTATCCTACTATATAAAAGGCTAAGTGTATTCAAGACAACTCACCTGCTACCCTGGTGTGTCTCCAGAGGGCGCTGCTGTGGAGGGAAGCCCAGATGAGGCAGCCAGACCTCCAGAGAGTGTGCCGTGGTGGGGAGCCCAGGCCGGGATCAGGTGCAAAGCAAGTGGCAATCCCTATCCCCTACCTTCACCCAGCTGGGTACAGGAGCAAAGCAGGTGGCAAGGCCCGCCCTCCACCTTCACCCAGCTGGGATCAGGAGTGGAGTAGGTGGCAATGCCCACCCTCTGCCTTCACCCAGCTGGGATCAGGAGCAAAGCAGGTGACAATGCCCGCTACCTGTCTTCACCCAGCTGGGATCAGCAGCAGAGAGGGGGCAATGCCTGCCACTGCCTTCACCCAGCTGGAATCAGGAGCAGAGTAGGTGGCAATGCCCACCTCCGCCTTCACCCAGCTGGGATCAGGAGTGAAGCAGATGGCAACCTCCATTCTCTGCTGTCACTCAGCTGGGATCAGGAGGGGAGCAAGAGGCAATGCCCGCCCCCCACATTCACCCAGCTGGGATCAGGCACGGAGCAGGAGGCAATACCCACCCTCCACCTTCACCCAGCTAGGATCAGGAGTGGCAATGCCCATCCCCTGTTCACCCAGCTCAGATCAGGACCAAAGCAGGTGGCAGTGTCCGCTCTACTCTTCACCTGGGTGAGATCAGAAGCAGAGGAGGTAGCAATGCCTACCCCCCGCCTTTACTCAGCTGGTATCAGGAGCGGAGTAGGTAGCAATGCCCATCCCCCCTTCAACCAGCTGGAATCAGGAGTGGAGCAGGTGGAAATGTCCGCCCTGCCCCCCACCCAGCTGGGATCAAGAGTGGAGCAGGAGGCAATGCCCGCTACCCCCCTTCACCCAGCTGGGATCAGTCAAGGAGCAGGTAACAATGCCCGCCCCTTCACCTGACTGGGATCAGTAGGGGACCATGAGGCAATGCCCGCCCCCTTTCACCCGGCTGGGATCAGGAGCAGAGCAGTTGGCAATGCCCACCCCCCTTCACTCGACTGGGATCAGGTGCAGAGCAGGTGGCAATGCCTGCCCTCTTCACTCAGCTGGGATCAGGTGCAGAGCAGGTGGCAATGCCCCCCCTTCACTCGACTGGGATCAGGCGTGGAGCAGGTGGCAATGCCTGGCCCCCTTCACCCAGCCAGATCAGGCACGGAGCAGGTGGCAATGCCCGCCCCCCTTCACTTGTTTGGGATCAGGCGCAGAGGAAGTGGCCATGCCCACCTCCCCTGCCTTCATCCGGCTGTTGCCAGTGACAGAGGATGAGAGAATGCCCACCTGCATGCCCTTCCCTTTCTAGACCCTGTTGTATTTTCCCCACAATGGGCTTTGTTGCTAGTTTTATAAAATGTATGTGTTGTGAATTTGAAAGTTCTTCAGAAGTTCTTCAAAAATGGTGTTTTAGTTTCATATTTTGTAGGCAGCAAAACTGTTTTGGTGGGGAGGAGGAAGGCCTGCAATGAGGATGGCTTCAGTTTTGGGCACCCAAATTCTAGCTACCCAAATCCATATTCTGTGTGTGTGTTTTTTTAAATGTTGCACTTGCCTTCAACAGCTTCTGAGTGTGAGAAATTCATGATATGCAGAAATTCCTTTTCAGCCAACTGTCAGGGGCTTGGGTGACTGCATCATGAACGTGGAACTTCTCAGAGACCTGCCAAAAAGCTCTAGTACCCCCTCACACACTTTTGTTTGTGATGATTTACTGTCTAGAATGCCTTCTATATTCCCTCAGCTTCATAAGCAACTCTGAATTTGTCTCCAGTGCAGAAAAAACTTTCATTATTAAAAATAATAGGATACTTCTGAGATTCTTTTAGCCTCTAGAGAATAAGAGAACAGTGTGTGAGGGCAGGGGGTGTCCATGCAACTATCATCAGTTCCTGCCAGTGTTAATTGGGCTTTCTCAGGCATTTGTGGTGAGGGGGGAGTCAAGAGCTAGGCATGAAACTCTGCCCCTTTCATCCTTTCTCCCCTTACCTGGATGCTTCTGCCATAGGCAGTGCCAATAGATCAGAAGCTTTCTGAAGTCAATGAGAGGTGGTACAATGAGGGAAATTTTCTTTCCGCATCTGAGGTGGAAGTGTTCCTTTCCAATTTCTAGGCAGTTTGACTAGTTCTGAGCTTGGAAGGCTCTTGGATTTAGGGCACAGACATGACTTTGGGGGGGGCATTCCATGCCCTGAGATCATGTCAACCAGCACAGCCGATCTTCCTGATCTCAGGCAGAGCTTCGGACTCCATCTTACTTTCACCCTGTCAGCACACAGCGTCAGCCAGTGATGATGACGATTTGGAAATCACTTTCTTTGTAGCAAGAGAGAAGTATCCGACAATAGCTTCAGGAAGGCCAAGATCCAGGTCCAATAACACCTTAAAAACCTACTAGATTTCCAAGATAGGAGCTTTTGAGAGTCAATGCTCCCTTCAACAGATACAAGGAGTAGAAAAGAGAGTCTTTATAATCCAGGGAGGTTGTAGTACTTGTGCTGCAAGAAAAGGCTGAGCCACCCTTTCTCCATCGAGGTGGCCCCAATTCACATGTAGCTGCTCTGAAACCAAAAGTCAGAAGATCTGATCGTGGGTTTCCCATGTGGCATTGTAATACAAGTTGTGGCACATCCTCCATGGCAACCCAGACACATCCCAAAATAATGGTGAAGTCAGAGCACCCAGAAGCGCTCTTGCCATGTTTTGTATGAACATACTTTTCTCTCCTCTGGGTGCATCTCTGAATAGAAAACAATTCTGCATGTTTGGGGCAAAAGCTAGCTGCGAATGGCACCCATTGGCTACCACCCATAACGTCGCTGAAGCACCTCTGGACCCTAATCTCTGGAGTGGTGTGGCAACTGAAAAGAATTTTTTTTTTTGAATAACAGTGAAGGCCAAAGATGTTCATGAAACTTTGACAATGGTGGGTGGGCTGCTTGAAGCCTTTGGAAAGGGGCAAGGCTGAGAGCCGATGCCCTGCTTTGGCTTGGCAGCTTGCCATATACAGCGCAGGGCTGTCCAATCAGTCGTGAGGCCAGGAGACTGCCACGCTCTTGTCCACAGCAAAGGTCCTGCTGTGACTTCCCTCGAAATGTCGTGTTTGCTTTCACTCTGTGGCTCGGCAGCCGCCACTAGTTCAGACAAATTTAAACCATAGCCTCTTTCTACAAAGATCAAAAGATGAGCTTCAAATCCACAGAAGCAGCACATCAGCCACTTCTGTGAGCGACTGTCCACCTGCGGCCCAAATAGGATGCAGTGAAAAGAAACTGCTGCTCAGGGCCTGGCAGATCGTCGCTCGCGAAAGTCATTATTCTGAGCTGCCGTGAATCTTCCAGGGTAGACAAACAACATTGCGTATCATTTTGCACCATACTTTATTTTGTAGGGCAGGTCTGACATTAATTTTTTTTCTTCTCATGGCTTCAGTAGTACAGATGTCCACCAGTAATTATTTTTGAAGATGACCGCTGGTTAAAGAATCTTCACCGGGTGTTGTGTATAAACAACTTAAATGCTTGTATGGACTTGAGCCTGTCTCCAGAACTAGACCCCAGCTGCCTACTCGTTAGCTCTTTACTCAGACACGTGCTCCTGTGTATGTATTTATGCTTTAATAGGAGCTCTACAGTATTGCTTAACTCGACTTACACTCATGGAAGGAAAGACAGTTAAATGAATCTAAGTTCTTCATAAACTGATGTGCAATAAGACACATAAATGGACAGTGCAAAGCACATAGCAACGTTCATGTGCCTCCCGGTCCCCTCCGTCAGAATGTTCAGTGACTATTAACGTCTTATGCTTCAGCCTAGCAAAAGAGATCTCTATGCCTAAATCTGCTTGTGCATGAACATCACTGGGCAGATTGAGAACCTCGGGCATAAATTGGATGTATGTTGAGAAGCGCACCAGAAGAAGCAGCCATGTTCTTGTACTACCAGTCAGATAGGAATATATTGCTGGCATCCAGTTTTAGCTGCGTTGTAGCTGTGATGGCCTGGCCGTACTCTCCTCTCAATCTGCTTTCTTGTTTGTTACCCTTTCTGGAGTCCCTTAAATAGCTAGGCTTTGGATCCAGAGGTGGTCCCTCCTGGCTGGAAAATTCATCTCCAAAAAATCTGAGAAGTAGTACAAAAATCAGACTGCTTTACTGTGGCCTGATTTTCACATGCAAGAAAACGAGGAGGGAGGACGCTGAGGTGGTAGAAAGGGCTGCCATGTGTCAGACCGCAGGCAGAGGATACCATTCTGGAATGCTCACTTACGTTGAAAAATCCCATACAGCAGAAAACTGGCACAGTGACAGAGGGCAGACGCTTTCTCCTTGCTCTCCTAATCGGAGTCTGCGGTGATGCTTTCCATTCTGTCTCCTCGTTCTCTTGCACATGGAAGACAGCCCTCGGACTGGCCATGGTGAAGGAGCAAGCAGATCTTCTACAATTAGGCCAGACACCAGCAAGGCAAGTAGGTGCCAGCATTTGCCCCACAGCTGTTTGGAGCTGACACATCGGCCCTTGTGTTTCACTGTCACCTTGTGTGTACCTTTGGCAGAAGGGGGCAAAGGGCAGCCTGGGATCCACTCCCAGGGCAGCTATTCAACCAGCCCTCCAGCAGCGTAACAATTGGTTGGGACCATCAGCCCGCCAGCATACGGCACCAGTAGGGTTGCCAACCTCCAGGTGGGGCCTGGCCATCTCCCAGGATTACAACTGATCTCTACATGACAGCGATCATGGCTACTTTGGAGGACAAACTCTGACAGTAGACCCTGCTGAGGTCTCTCTCTCTCCCCCAAACCATGCCCTCCCCAGGCTCTACCTTGAAAATCTCCAGGGACTTCCCAATCCAGAACTGGCAACCCTACACACTAGGTAGTGGGTTGATGCTCCTGAAGAATTGTTCAGCAGTTCAGGTGCCATGTGCCAGTAAGGCCAGTGGACAGGGGCGCCACTGGGTCTCTGCTTACTTGTGACGACTTTGAGTTGGACACCAGCGCTGCTTCTTTCCACGACTGGCAGCGTTCACATTGCAGGCTGGAAGAGCGGCATCCAACTCACAGTGCTGAAAAGCCAGAAAAGACCCAGATGTTTACTTCTTTACTTCGTTTATACCCTGCCTTTCTCTCCAGTGGGGACCCAACTCAGCGTGCATCATTCTCCTCTTCTCCATCTTATACCTAGAGCTACCCTGTGAGGTAGGTTAGGCTGAGAGGAGGTGGCTGGCCCAAGGTCACCTTCCATGGCATGCTGGGGACTTGAACCTGGGTCTGCCCGACCCCAGTCTCCCACTCCAGTCACTGCAACACTGTCACCCTCAATATGATCCCCATGACAAAACAATGTCTGCCTCTGCCCTGCACCCATACGGTAAGAGTGCGGGTCTCTAGCCCCTGTGCCGTCACGGCCCTGCTCCTTTTGCCCCACCTATGGGGTGTACAGATTTCGCCTCAGTTCAGCTCTTCCAGCTCTCACCGAGGAACCGTGGGAACCTCTAAATGAGTTCTCTCCTTGTTGTTTTCCCCTCAAGACAGCTTTCTTGATAAGCATGACTTCTGTTAGGGAGGAAGAGGCCTCTGTGTTCGCTCTGGCACTTGTCGGAGTTCCTCCCGATGATTCCTGTGGCTTTTTACAATCACATTTTTTTCTCACATAAGAAACAGTCTTGTCAAAAGTGTTTCTCTCCCACGCTGTTTGCACAGAGCACAAACCAGCTCACCAGGAAGCAACAAGACCGCGATGATGTATGGAAAATGTTCTGCCAGGCTGCCTAACGGAGACTCCTCTCAAGTGCTCACATCATACGGTCCGAATATCTTTGCATTCAGGAAAACATAGGTGCTGTTTTAGAAGTTTAGCCTGTGAAGCGAAAGCCAGGCCATTTTGTGTCACCTTAAAAATGAACAGATTTATTGTGACAGAGGCTAATTCAGATTAAGGCCACTTTATCCAGGGCGTGAAGGTGATTATAAAGGAACCAAGTAAACAGTCAGCTTAAGTGGCAACAAATGCAAGAGGCAATGGTTGTAACATTTCTATAGACTCTAAAGGTATTCAAGGTCAGGACACAGACCTGTGATCTCACTACGTTCTTGGTTTTGTTAAGTTGATGATAATAGTGAGAAATCTTTTGTCCCTATTCATTTCTCAGGGAATAACAGTCACATTTCTTGACAAATTCAAAGTCAGCAAATTCATGCTGAATTTTCCTTTGAAGTTCCTTTGGTCAAAGAATAGCAACTTTTGAGTCTGCTCACATCTTGGGATGATGGTAGCTTTTTTTGAGTAGGAGCTTGGACGTCTTACCGGAGACATGGACAGCTGGCAAGTCAGGTACTCGGTCTGGAGTTCCCAGGAATGTCCCATCGATCCCCTCTTGGATCCCTGCCTATTGTATGCCCCTTTCTCTTGCGCAAGCGACGTAAGTGAGCTCGGTGTAGACACTGGGTTCCTTCACTTCTTCTCCATTGTGAACAGCAACTGAGGCTTTAGTAGAGCCCTCGTTTCTTTAGGTACCTGAGTCATTTCCCCAGAAACATATACCAAGGGCTCTTTAACCCCTTCTGCCCGGATGCAGACGACAGAGGTTCTGTCAGATTGTTTTTCTAATAACAACAACAGTAATGGTAACAACAACAACAACAACAATTTAAAATCTGTGCTTATATACTGCTCTTCTAGACAGATTAGTGCTTCACCCAGAATGGTGAACAAGTTAGTGTTATTAGTATCCCACAATACAGCTGGGGGGCTGGAGCTGAGAGGAGTGGCTTGCCCAAGGCTACCTGCTGAGCTCATGGCAGTCGTGGGATTCGAACCAGTGGAATGTTGATTCGCAGCAGAACCACTTAACCACTGTGTTACAGCAGCTCATTGGCTGATGGTTGACTGTGCACACATCTGTGTGTAAGCAAATGTTGGCAAGCCACTGTGACAATAGGAGAAGAACTCTCCCAGTGCCTTAATGGCTGTTCATGAGCAGGCAGAGGGGGTTAAAAAGCTCTTGGTTTAAATCTCGGCTTGTGTGGGGAGCAAGTCTGCGTATGGAGCCAGCCTTTATCTGCTTTCCAGTATGGCTCTGGTTAAAAAGCCATTGTCACCCAGAGTTTTAGGGAATTGTGTGATCAAATCCCAACATAGTTGCCCCCATGGAGAGTGTCTGAGGTTGAACAGGATGCGGGAAGGGGTGCCAGAGCTGAGTCTAGTCCAAGTGACAATGACATCTAATAAAGGGCCCAAAGGAGACAGTGTCACCTGCAATTTGTCTGTGCCACTGCAGTGTTGTCTAACCAAGCGATGAAGTAGGTGTGTGCTGTCAGGCATGTGAAGCGCAAAGGATCAGCTTGGCAGCAGAGCTGGTGGGCCCCCTTCAAAGGATGCAGGTAGAACCTGGAGAATGCAAAAAGGTGGCCAGGGGTGGTACAGATGTTCTCACCACCCCCATTTTCTTCTAGTAGCTCAGATTGTGCAAGGTTTGGTATTTGTATTGTGGCCAGACGTGAGGGATCAACAGTTGACAATGAGACAAAATGAAATCGGTGCTTTAAATTTGGGACAGTAAAGGCTCTTGCAAGTTATTTTCAGTTCTCTTAAAACTGCTGCCCGTCTTTGCAAGTATACTTGTTATTGATTTCCATTTATAATAAAGATTCAAAACAATGAAAAATCATAACACAAATTAGTGGAGCAAAAATGCAAGCAAGGGAGTGCAGATGAATCTGAAATATCTTCAGACAGGGATGCCTGCTGCTCCGTGTCTTGTCCACATTTGCTCCTGTTGGATATCCCTTATAGGGAAAGAGAGAGAGAAAGGGAAAGATTTGCAGACTTTTCCTTGACCTCCATTTCCCCAGGCCATGTTCTTTCAGGGGTGTCTGGCCCAGTTCACACTTCAGGAGCACGTGGCACTCCCAGTGAAGCACAGATTGTCTGGTCGGGTTGGGTAGAATGCTTCAGTGTGGGACACAGCCACATAACTCACCAGTTGTGCATGCTTTTGGAGCCATTAAGACAACCCATCAGCTATGGGAGGACCTCCCATATTGCAGAGAGAAGAGGAGAAGAAAGCAGCGGTAGCTTGGCTTCCGACCAGGTTTGTGGCTGGGGTGAGATTTGGGCTGAATATTTCCTAGCTCACACTCCTCGACTCTCTGCAGCACCTCCTCACAATGCAGTGTGAATTAGCCCCATCCAGTCCAGCACCCTGTCTCACACAGTGGCCAGCCAGTCACTCTGGAGGGCCAGCAACAGGGCCTTCCCCTGGTGTTGTCTCCTGGCACTGTTCTTCAGAGGTTTGTTGCCCTAGAGCCAAAACAGCTGAGACACCTGATGCGTGGTGGACACTCATCAGTTTCCCTGCAAGTTTCCACAGGAAATGTAGTGACAAAGAACCTCTTGTCAGGGAGAAGAGGGAGAATCCCTCCCCGCTTCTTGGCAGAGGTTCTTTCTCTAGGCGTCTCATCTAGTCTGCTTGGCTCCCTCTCGCCACTGCCAGCGCGCTCGGCTCCCGAGTCCATTTAGGGGAGCTGGCTGGTAGCAGCGAGAGGAAGAATTTTCCCCTTGCTCCTTTGCACTCAGGAGCAAAGCACGCTGGCAGAAGGACAGGTGAGTGGTGAGAAGGACAGGGAGCCGATCTTGCCGGCAGCTTCCTCTTGCCACGGCCAGCATGCTCAGCTCCCCAAGCAGCGAGAGCTAAAGAACCTCTGCCAGGGAGAGGGTGGGGGGCGATTCTCCCTCTTCTCCCTGACAGAGATTCTTTCTCACTACATTTCCCGTGGAAACTTAATTGTCCACCACACATCAGGCGTTTCGTCTGTTTTGGCTCTCAGAATATGAAAGCTCCCTTTAGTCACTATGGCTAGTAGCCTTTGATGGACCTATCCTTGATGAATCTGTCTAACACCCTTTTAAAGCCATTCATGCCTGTGGCCTCCTGACCTGGATAACCCAGGCTAGCCCAGCCTTGTCAGATCTTAGAAGCTCAGCCCTAGTTAGTACTTGAATGCGAGACCACTGAGGAAGTCCAGGGTTACTACGCAGAAGCAGGCAATGGCAAACCACCCCTGCAAGCCTGTTGCCTTAAAAACTCTATGGGGTCACCATAAGTCGACTGCGACTGGGTGCAAAAAATGCTTGGGGTCATCACTGTATCCACTGGGCAGTGAATTGCACACTTTGTCGTTGTTCAATTAAAAACAGCACAGAGGCAGCAACCCTTTGAAAGCCAGTGCCAGTAGGTGGCATCCGAGGCCTCTATGTCCTGTTCGTTTGGCCCTCCAGGGCAACTGGTGGCTGCTGGGTGAAACAGTATTCTGGACTAGCCAGACCATTGGCCTGTTCCAGCAGGGCTCCTCTTATGTCTTTATGCCGTCAGAATCCCCTTTGTTATCCCTTCATGCATTCCTGAGCTAGGCTGTGGACTCAAAAACTGGTCCCTGGGTTCAACCTCCGCAAGGTCTGGCGCAGATTAAGACCAGCAGGGTCCCTTCCCATTGCCTCTTCTCTCTCTCACAACAGCCTGTCACAGGCACAGAGTGTGGGATCAGTGCCTGCTGGGCAAAACCCCCTTCTGGGCCCTTGGTAACAGAAGTTCTGCCTGGCCCTCGCTTTACCATAGGTTAGATGGGTATTGTTGAGGAAGCAGGTTCAGGGTTTTGCTGCCTGACTCCCCTGTTCCATCTTTGATGCAGCAGGACATAAAAAACAGGGCCTGGCAGCTGGATTTCTCCATGTTTCATTTCTGCTTCAGCACTCAAGACATTAGACTGACTCTCCGCTGTACTATCCTAGGAAAGGTACGACACGTTAGTAGTCGGTAGATGGAGTTCTTATATAACTAGGTGCAGCGGGGGAAGCAAAGGTATTGTTTCCGGGAATTTTTATTCATTTGTTTACTGCGCTAAAGCGCTTGCTTCTTCTAGTTAAATTTTGATGTGGCCATAAATTTGCCAGAAATCAAGGACAGCAAAACCCCAAGATTTCTCTCAGTATGTGCGTGTGTGTGTGTGTAACGAGGAAGTGTATGCAGTAATTCTCAACCAGTTTGCCATTCGCCTGGCTTGAGAAATGAATTTAATTAAATAATTAAAGACAACTATGAACCTAAAATACCCACCCACAGGCTGCCCGCAGCGTCTCTGTATGATTCACTCCTCTGGGTTCATGTCCTTCCATTCATTCCCCCCCCCCCCGGGACAAGAAATTCTGTTGTGCCTCCACGCTGGGGTATGGCAGGGACCGTTCAAGTGCTTCCAATACAGGAACACAGCAAAGTTACCTGCCTTACAAGAGGCCTCCTGTTTTATGTACGCGTGAGTCACTGCTCTGGAAACGGCCACTTCCATTTGTAAGGCTTTGCCCCAACGAGTGACATATTCTGACTGGCTGCTCCTTGCTTTTGCATCATCCAGATCTAACCGTTTTCAGGTGTATACATCCAGTCTCGAAAGTTTAGGGGGGCCTTGTTTACGTGAAAGTAAAAGGAGGGTGCTGCGGTTAAGCAATTTAATGGACACTTATTGGTGCCCTCGTGGCCTGGCCATCAACTGGTCTCAAAGAGATACGCTGACATGCATTGCCCAATATTGCGTATTGTTACTGTTTGTTTGCAGTCTGCCTTTTTCACTGAGATCCAAGGCAGATTACATACTGCAGGAGAATGCAATCTAATCCATAGCTAAGACATTCACGTATGATCAACAGGTGGGATGTTCAATGAAAACATGAATCGGATGAGGCAGCTGCAGATTTGAAAACTAGAATAAATCTAAACACATAGATGCAACCTTTCTGAATTTAAGTGTAAGAGGCCAGGCAAGCCTGATCTCGGAAGCTGTGCAGGGTCGGGCTTGGTTAGAAATTGGATGGGAGACCTCCAGTGTTAGCCTCTTGCCATGAAAACCCCACCAGTGGTTGCCATGAGTCAGCTATGACTTGATGGCACTCTCCACCACCAGTTAACGTGAGATCTTTAGCAATGTTGAACTGCCCAGTAGGAAATAATCTACACCCGCAGACAGTACCCAGTAGCCTAGTCTATAGTCTCTGTCCCTTACCAAGATAATCTCTTTGAGCTTTGAGCTTATGACACAGCCCTATGATGAGTAGAAAGCCCTCCTGAATAATTCAGTCTTGCATAGTTTGTGGAAATAAGGTGTAAATAGGGTTGCCAGGTCCCCGGAGCTGAAAGCAGGGAGTTGGGGATCATGGGAGGGCACAGATTTGGGGGGGGGGGCTTGAAACTGCAGAAGTTTTCTCTTCTCATGTCAGAAGTAAGAAAAGAGTCTCCGGTTTAGGAAAATCACCCTTTTTTGTGAAGCTGTTGGTATTTCTCCTAAGAGAGATTGTTTTCCTGAACCAGCTAATTTATATTTGTTTATTTATATTTATGGTATTTATTTAAAATAATCACACCCCACACTCTCTAATTAGACAGGTTGCTGAAAAAGCTTCCAACCTCATCCAACTAAAATAATAAAACTGATTGTCACAAGAAAGCCAACATGGCCAGCAATAAAAACAATATGAAAATAGTTCTCATAAAATGGCTTCATGTAGTAAAGCTGCAAAACTTCAGTACAACAAATTCAGTACAACAAATTTTGAAGGGCCACGAAGGCCCTCTATGAAAACTTAGATAATAAAATTACATTTTAAAACCAACCAAACAGAACAGCACATCATTAAAACAAAACCAGAACTGAAATACATATAAAGACATAAAAATAACAATTAAAACATTGGGCAGAAAGAAGAGATACCTGAGGGAATGCCAAATGAAACAAAAAAAGTCTTCGCTCACAAGTGGAAGATGGCAACAGAAGGGGCCAGGCGAGTCTCCCTGGGGAGGGTTTTGCTGCCATGACCCAGAAGACCCTCCTCTCTCCTGCGCTGCCACCTGCCTGACCTTGGCAAGTGGGGGCACACAGCACAGGGCCTCTGAAGAGGAACACAGTAGTCAGGTAGGTTCATAACAGAACAGACGATCCCTCTGCGGTATTGGTCCCAAACCATATAGGGTGTTAAAGGTCAACACCAGCATCTTGATTTGGGCCTGGAAACAAATTGGGAGGCAATGTAGTTGGGCCAAGACTGGAGTGATATAGTATGACCTACTCCAGTCAATATCGTTCCGCCGGGCCTGTAAGATAGAGCTGTTCCGCCAGGCGTTCGGTGGTTGAAGGGGGCGGTGCCATGTCGGCCTCCCACCTTTGGGGTGGGGGAGGGTTCTCCCCACCACTGCACTTGGTTAATTTATTTCATTATTGTTTTGTATATTGATTTTAGTATTGTTGTTTTCTTGTTTTTATTGATTTTAAACTGTTCACCACCTAGAGCTCCTGGGATGGGCAGTATATAAATTGAAATAAAAATAAAAATACCCTGGCTGTAGAATTTTGCACCAATTGAAGTGTCTGAACACTTCTCAAGGGCAGCCCTCCATAAAGTACGTTGCAATAATCTACTCTAGATGTAATCATAGTGGCCAGATCTTTCCTGCCCAGGAAAGGCCACAGCTAACTAACCAGCCAAAGCTGGTGAGGACACCCCTGGCCACAGATGCCACCTGCTTAGGGTGGCCAGGTCGCCTTACCCTCTGAGCAGGGGGTGGGAGACTTGGCACTCACCTTTACGATGTCCTCCCAGGCTATGTGATGTACTTCACAATGCAGGAAGTGACATCATTGCACAGGCCACGTGTCATCCCTGGGAGTGCTCCTGTGCTCTGCAGCGGCCTGATTTGGCCTGAAATGGGCCTGATTCAGGCCAAATAGGGCCACTGTGGAGCATGGAAGCGTGCAACAGGTTAAGGAGTGCTCCTGTGCTCCACAGTGGCCCAATTCAGTGCAAAATTGGCTCTGTTCGGGCTGGATTGGGCCACTGCAGAATGTGGGAGCACTGCTGGGACAGCGCAACAGGCCCTGGACTGCTCCTGCACTCTGCAACCCTACACCTGCTTATTCAGCAGTTGGCCTGGGTCCAAGAGCAACCCCAGACTACAGGTCTGTTCTTCCAAGCGGAGTGCAACCCTACCCAGAACACCTTAAATCCCAGGTCAGACCTTCCGCTTACTGGTAGCACTTTTGTCTTGTCTTGATTATGCTTCAGTTTGTTTGCCCTCATCCATTTCCAAACTGCCTGCAGGCACTGGTTTAGGATTTCTACAAATTCAATGGGATCAGCTGGAAACACAAAATGGAGCTGAGTGTCATCTGCATACAGGTGAGAACCCAGCTCAGATCTGAAGATCACCTCTCCCTGCTGTTTCATGTAAATGTTGAAGCGCATGGGGGGCAAGATGAAACGTTGTTGGACCCCACAGCCCCACGAGGTTAAGCATAAATATATAAAATGTCCAGTGAAATTCCACCCAAAGAAAAACATGAAGCCTATTTACAGTGCCACCTAAAGAACACATTCCTGGAGAGAAAGCCCACTAAGGAGACTTCAGTGGGAATTTGAGTAGACCTCCTTGGGACTGCTCTATTACTGGCTTTTTCTCTTGCACATTTCAAGTGAAGGTGGAAGAATTCCCGCTGAAAGTCTGGTTTAGTTTTTCCAGGGAACGGGATCCATATATCCCTCGTTTCTCTCCAGTTTCTGTTTGAAGTGCAGTTTGGAAGTTACTCTTTTAAATCTGAGGATTTAAAAAAAATTAACCAGCATCCATAGGGGATTGGGTTTCTGGTTAACCAAATATGCCGGTTAAAGTTTTTACCCAGAGCATGGGCAAATAACTTAGATGTTGCCTGCCTGCTGATTAACTAAACAGCCCAATTAAATGGGTGCAAGCTTTTACTGTACTTTCCCCCTGTTTCTTCCTAGGGCTTCCACTGGTCTCCCATTTAAAGGTCTAGGTTTGAGTGAATGTTCCTTATTTCATTTCTTTTTATAGTCCTTTACCATCTTTCCCCAATGGCTTCATATCTCTGCATTACACTGTCACTTTTAGAAATTTTGTATTCACGTTGTATGTTCTTTGTACACAGTTTATACAATGTTTTGTGTACAATGTACATTATTTATACTTGAAATGTATAATTTATTCACATATAAATAATATTGAAGTAGAAAATGGTGCAAAGAATCACAGCTCCCTCTGCCCAAGGAAGAAGCGCACTCTCAGGAGAGATTTCTGCAGAAATGAGAAACCGTGCAAGGAGCTGATCCAGGGTGCACCTGCACGCAACGTCAGCAGTGCTGCTGCAGCAGCTCCTTCATTCTGGGAGAGAACCAAGTGATTCTGCTGGCCTTCCTCACTGTGCCCAGGACCCGCCTGTTGCATCTTTATTTGGCCCACAAGCCATACGGAAGCAAAACATACAGCGTTACTTAATTCAATACCCAAAAGGCCACTTCTCTGGCCAAGGCACTCAACAACGACTTGGGGAAGCATAGTGAGGCGGGTGCAGATGCTCTGTTCCCTTCTCACCGTCACCGGCAGGAGAAAGTGAGTGGCCGCACTTCCAGGTAGGGCTGCCAACCCCAGTTTGGGAAATTCCTGTAGATTTGAGGGTGTTTCCTGGGGAGGGTGGGGTTTTAGGACGGGAGGGTATAATGTGATAGAGTCAGCCCCCCAAAGCAGCTATTTCCTCCTCTCTCTAGTCTGGAGATCAGTTGTAGTTCTGGGAGACCTCCAGGCCCTACCTGGAGGTTAGCAACCCTGCTTCCTGGGCCCCCTGCCATTACTGCTGGGTTCAGGTCTTAGCCTGGACCCTGTCAGTGGTGGTTCACATCCAGGAAGGCATAAGCTTACCTTGCTTGAGCAACAAAATTCCTTCTGCTTGCCCAGGGTTGCCAGGTGCCCTTCCAGCAGGAGGGGGGAGACCCGGCTGTTACCTCCTCCTTCCCTGCTTCATGCTGTGTGATGATGTCATTTCTGGTGACATCACTGCAGAGGTGCAGGAGTGCATGTGTGCTTCACAGCAGGCCGATACGGGCCTCAAACAGGCCCGGTTTGGCTCATTTGGGGCCCCAATTGGCCTGTGGAGGAACATGGGAGCGCTCTCAGGGCGGCACGGTGACATCAGTGATGTCATCATGCCGCCCTGGGAGGCCCATTCCCATCCCTTCGTCCCCTGCCGGCCAGGTAAATGGAGGCGAGGGATGGAGGGTGAAAGGGTGAAAGGGGGAGATTCCCCACCCCCACCAGAGGAACGGGATCCCTGTGCCTCCACCTACGGGGGGAATCCATTCACAGCCCCTCCAAGTCCTTTGAATCCACAGTAATTGTTGCTGGCTTGCAGTGCCAAAGTCGCTGGGGTGACACCCTTCTAAAAACCCACTGATGGGTGTAGCAGTTAGGAAGCCAGCCCTGCACTTCCAGTGCCGGTGGTTTCTCTTTGGCCAAGAGGGCTGCCTCAGGATCTGAGTGACTCCGCGGAGAACCTGGGACCTCGGTTGACGCTGAATTCACCACAACTTGGCAGTAACCGCTGGTAAGCCTGGAGGGCAGGTCAAAAGCGAGCCTGGCGGCGTCATGATTAGAGGGTCACACTCAGACTGGGCTGGTTTGTGTTGATCTCTCCACATCTGGCCCATCACTCGCTCATAGCCTTAATCTGTCTCACAGGGCGGTTGTTATGGAGGAACAGGGAAGAGAGAACCATGTTTGTGTCCCTTTATGTGCGCTCCATAGATAGAAATACACCTTTTTTAAAAAGTGAGACCAGACGACGCAGTTGCTTGCAACTTTTTAAGACTACCCCCCCCCCCTCTAAAACCAAAAACAATGTTGGAGTAGGCTGTCAGTTTAAGAATGGATGGTGGGAAAGAGACTAGTTAACACTTTCCCTTCCAGATGTTTTTCTAACCAAAATCCCTCCCCTCCCCCTCCCCCGCTTTTCTCCGGGGGGGGGGAATAAATGAGTGCCTCTGTTCTCTCCCCATGGAGAATAATGTGGCCAGGAAGAGTGATTCAAAGTGGGGAGATATCTGAAGGGGGAAGGGTCAAGTAGTGCCTTCTCCTCCACTGAAACTCAGCTTCCTAAGACTGTTTGGAGTTAAAATAAAAGAACTTTGGGGGAAATATATGTGTAATGGCCAGTTTCTGTTTTATATACTACCGTTCATGAGTCAAGCGAAGAGCATTTCATGCATCTCTAATCGGGTATCTACCCTGAAAATCTAATCAACACGTGTGTGTGTGTACACATTACACATCTACTCACAGGGAGCTGGAATCGGCTGCAGTTCCCTGTCACTTGGTGTCCAACCCAAGTTTACTTCTCAGCCGTGTATGAAGTGCAGAGAGAAACCCAGAAAGTGTACGGAAAAAAGGTTTCTTAAGAAACATTTCTGTCTCCTTAGCTGCCCTGTGGATTTTTATACAGAACTATTTTTCTCTTTGCTTACGAAGGTTTTCCACACGTAACTAAGGTCTCGCTGGCCTAGCCCAAAGGCTGAAAGAACTGTTGTGTAGTTTTTCTGCTTAATTTTGAAAATAGGCTCTTTTCTGTTCACTGTGTCTTTAAATCCACTGTTCAGAAAATAGGTGGGCTGTCTCTGAAATCTCCAATTTCTTGACCTTTAAAACTCTCTGTAGGAAGAGAAAACACTGGCGCAGTAATAAAAGGAATGTTGTTTAGCAAAATATAATCATCAGCTGGAAAAGCAGTGAACACACATTGTAGAAAAAAGAGACTGATGGAGCCTTTTGCGAATTAAAAGGACGCAGCCGTTCCCAAAGGTACACATTATAAACAAATGCAGTGGCAGCTACTTGCTTACAATAATTTAAGTTATGAAAATTGAACGCTTCTTAAAATGCATTTCAATGCAGAGTATAATTTATGTACTTTTCTTATTCAGTGTGCTTCTTTCAACTCGGGCAGTGAGTACTAATGAAGATGGTTTTTCACATTTGCTGCAGTCGTTTCACCTACAACAGAAAGGAAGCTTGCAGTTGAACGTTCTGTTGCACTCTATACTTACTGTTAGCTCCAGAATGTTTTTGTTCCTCTCTCCCTCCTGCTGATTTTACCTTTCAAGAAAGTGAGAGAGAAGCATTGTTAAAATACGCTGCCTCCCATCTGGGGCTGATCCTGCCCCAAATGGGCCATTTCTTTAGGACTGGGATGGGGGGAGGGAGAGAGAGCTTACAAAGTCGGGCCCAGATTCAGAAGAAGTTTGTTGCACTTCTGTTGAAATCAAGATGCGAGACCTGCTTTATAGAGTTCTATTATTTCTTTCCTTTACAGTTTTTAAACCCAAAGCAGCCCCAAAGGTTTCTTTTTCCTCCTTGTCTTTGGTAAATCATGATCCCTGTTTTTGCCTTTTAGGGATGCCTTCCAAAATGTCATTAGCATGCACTGAGTTGTCATTCATCAAGGCTCAGCCCTCTCCTTAGTTGCTGGCAGTTAAATTTCTGTCTGGGGGCGGATGTATCATGAGCCATGCATAGGAATGCATGCACATGAACACGAAGGCGCCATGCAGCGCCCAGCCTGCCGTTTCACATGCTGCTGCTGAGGTATATTTTGAACGCTTAAAAACAGATTGCAGGACAGCTTGGTTTTTCTAGGACATCTTTAGGCAAAAGAACAAACACCCTCTTGGCTTTCAGTCAGTGGAGGACAGGATTATTGCAGAATAAATGGATGCAGCATACGGAGCAGAGACGTCTAAAATGGGTAATTGGGGGGAGGGGCGGGTAGAGGCCAAACATGGAGAAGGGGTCTAGTATGAGAACAGAGATGTTACAAGTATGGCAGCTGATGCTTGCATTTCTTATCTTTGCTTTTTCACCCAGGAATCCCTCCATCCATTTCCCTTCTCTGTTGCATAAATTAAACCTGCACCTCTTTATGCCATTCCTCCAACTGAATTTTTCCTGTAAGATACATGTATTCCATGTGCCTCTGTAAATCAGTGCTATACATTATAAATGACATATTTGGTACATATAAATGGCATCTAAAAATTGTACTTGGTGTGAATGTAGTGAACATGAGTTTGCAAATCACGTGTCAGCTCCTTCTTCAACCAGACTGACTGACTTTACCACATCCCCCCCAATTGACAGCAAGACTTTTTCCTCAAGCATTTTAGTTGGTGTGTGTGTGTGTGTGTGTGTGTTGCTTTCATTTCAGCTTTTTAAAAAATTCTGCTTTCTAATCTGCTCTTTTCTCACCCACATCATTCATGGCATGTCCATTTACTTGCTGGGTTCCGTGCTTATGTGTGTTTTGATTTATTTACTTCCTAGGGCCCCATCTTTTTTCCCAGTGGAGATCCAAAGCCGTTTGCATTGTTCTTGCCTCCGTTTTATCCATACAACAACCCTTTGGGGTGAGTTAGACTGAGAGAGTATGACTGGCCCAAGATCACATTGCAGAGTAAAGATTTGACTCTGAGCCTCCCAGATTTTAGGGCCAAGCTACAAGTGACGAATGACGTAGTGATCAAGTGGAGTGCAAGTGAACAGGGAGGAATACATGTGAGTCTGTTCACTTGCCGTTCAAGTGTCATTTGTCACTTGTAACTTGGCTCTTAGTCGAACACTAACCGCGATACTGGTTCTCTCATTTTAATGTCCAAATTGTTCTTATTTTTTAAAATGGGAAGTTGCATGTTACAGACCTTCTGCGCTGCTTTGGGAACACTACTTGAAAAGAGGGGGGGGGTATGTGGAGCTGCCCTTGAAGATGGATCAGGAAATTTCGGTTTGTGCAAAATATTGCAACTCATTTGTTATCAAGGTCTAGCTGGTAAGACCGTGCTGCTCCTATCCTGAGGTCATATCATTGGCTGCTGATTGGTTTTTGGGGTCCAGTTCAAGGCCCTGGTGCTTACCTTGAAAACCCTTCGTAATTTTGGTGCCCATGTGCCCGAAGGACTGCCTCTCCCTGCCTCCCGCTGTGCTTCAGTGTCGCTTGTCCCAGAAGGGTCTATTGTTGGTATGAGGTGCATTCTGCAACTGCCCAGGGCTGGGGGGGGGGGGGTTGGTGGCTGCTCCGTGCTTGCAGAACAGCCTTCCGTCAGCAGGGCTTCCACCCTCCTGGTTTTTTGGCAAGGCTGCCAGATATGGCTTGAGCTTTTTGGACATTTTGAGTCTGGGCAAAAAAGATAATGCTTTTCCTAACTATGAATGGGTTGTTTGGTTATTTTAAAGCAATTTTAATGTTGTTGTTTTTTTGTGACGTGCTTGTTATCTGCCTTGGGACCAGATCTGTTAGGAGAAAGACAGGCCTCTTGGCCTTTTAGCTAAGATTAGGTGTAATATCGGATATCTAAATAAGTACATGAAAAAACTCAAAGCCGGCAATGAAAAGCAGGGAACCTAAACCAGTGAATAAACTAGGAACCAATATCAAAGAAACACTCCAAGGTTATCCCTATTTACAATGACACACCAAAGAACACCATGTAATAAAACAAGATTCCAAAATGTTAATAAGCACCGCACTGTAAACCAATGATGAATGTATTATATATACAAACTCATGCTGTCCAAAAGAAAGTACCAGTGACATAAGGTGTAATAACAAATCATACATGCATTTTACACATGCAAGTTTACAAATAATACATATCTTGCTTTCACATATGTCTTCACATGCACCACACACAACAGGCATCTGGAATTCGTTCTATTGAAACAGGGCCTGAGTTTGTCTATTTACAGTGAAATCCTAAGCAGTTATTCCAGTCTGTGTACATGTACACAATGGGCTTAGACAGGAGTAACTCTTCGTAGGATACCACTGCTAGTCTATTTAATATCTTTTAGTGCTTATTAGTACTTTGTACGCTCGCCCTCCCTATTCCCGAGCATGCCTCTCTTGACCTGTGAGGTATTTGGGAGCTAAATAAAGTATGGGAAAGAACCATGCAACTCTCTGCTGCTGGTAAGCGGCGCCTGGGGGCCAAACTACACAAGGCTGTTTTTTAACAAGGCAGGTCTGGAAAAAGTGCAGCTCCAAAATGGGGCAAATACTTTCCCAGAGCCATTTCCGCTCCAGAAAATAGCATGGAGGGAGGCAGGAGCCCCTCCTCCCCCCATTCCCTGGCCCTGATCCGATCTCCCCCTGCCTCCCCCCCCGCCCCGCCTCCACAGACTTTTAAAACAATGTTCCTTGCTTCTGCTTTGTTTCCACAAGGACAGCGAGCCACGTCTGGGTGGACCCATGCATTTTGTTCCTTAGTTGTGGCTAACTGGACCCTTTGATTCCAATGGTTGACTTGCTTAGAACTGGAGGCGTGGCCCAGGGGACCCACCTGTGCGGAAATCAGTGGGGAAGGGAGAGTAGTGATGGATAGATGTGCACAGGGTTGAATTGTACTTGATCTCAAAAATTTGGCCTGCGGTATATTTGTTGAGCAATAGGAAAGAGAGTTCCTGATGTGAGAAGGCAGCAAGATCAGCTCACACAAATGGATAGATGCGGCCCTTTAAATCCTTTTCCTTTTTGAGCATTTGCGTTCTCACTCCTCCATATTGTTAATTTAATTATTCACACCTACACCACGGTTATGTTATAGACATTCCCTTCTTTTCTTTCTCTATGTGTACACACACACAAAGGTTATATGTATCGAGGAAGGTTAATGCACGTTGACTGACAGTGGGCTTTTTACACATTGCCCGTGCATTGTGTGTGGATACCAAGTAAAGAAAACTGGCCTACCTACCAGTGTGCACTTTACACAATTGGTGTTCGTTCTCCCCCGTCACTTGGAAAGTACAGTTGTATCCTGTGAATCTGTTCCACTCACAGTGGCATTTTTCCCCAATGAAAGGAGCACAGCCCTTTGTCGATTTCTGTACATTCTCCAGGCCTTTATGCAAATGTGGTATTTATGCACATTCTTGAAGTCATACAAACCATAACATGAATGTTTTTTTTGTGTGCATAGCTCTCCACTTCCCTGTGCATTAGGAAGTTTCAGGGCTGAAGCTCCAGGCGGTGCTTCTTTGCCAGGAAAGTTGTGCTGGGGACACTATGCTCTTATGACGTCTGCTTGTTTACAGAAACACCTTCAACACGGAGATGCACAGGGTCCGTTCAGAGGAGCCCCCAATATAGTACATCTACCTGGACCCAGGATCCCTGCCCTTCTAGGAAAGCATGTTTGTTTCTTGGGATCTGGGCCTCAGATCAGTTGGTGTTAGGGTTGCTCATTGTCTCCTTCTCTTCTTCCTCTTGACCTGGACCATCAAAACATATTGAGGAATGGGCCAAGAAAGCTTTGGTTTGGAAGGAGACTTCTGACTACAGAAGTGGCCAAACAGGTTACCTGAAATCATTGTAATGATCACCCTTTGTTTTCCCCCCCCCACAGCTATGGGTTAACCAAGAAGATGGTGTCGAGGAAGGAACTAGCGAAGTACAGAATGGGCACTTGGACCCAAATGCTACAGACTGCCTCTGTCTCGGTAGAACCCTTCAGAACCGAGACCAGATGAGAGCCAATGTCATTAATGAAATCATGAGCACTGAACGCCATTATATCAAACATCTGAAGGACATTTGTGAGGTATGGTAGCCGTCTCCTTGATTAAGATGAAAGTGTTGGAGGTCACCTGTGTGCCATGGGAAAGAAACTTGGGCTGGAAAGGAACACACAATAATATACAGAAAGCTAGTTTGATAGAAATGAATATTGCAAGCCTAAAGCTCTCCACTGCTGTCAACTTCAGGTAGCCACCAAACACTAGCTGATGGTTTAGAAAGAAAGAGATACCAAACCAAAGAACACCCCCTCAGTAGAGTTGTTCAGAGTTGCTTTTGTTGAAACTAAAAGAAGGTGTAGTAAAGGAGTTGTGGGAATTTGATCTCCAGTCGGTGGGCTGTGCCCTATATCTGGGTTGTCCCCTCTAACCCAAAATGGGTCACACCAACAACTTTGCCATTGTCTTTTTTCCTATGGCTTTTTTGTTGTTGTTGAAAGAAGGAGAATAAAAGGGAGGAATAAAACAGACTGGAAGTAGGAAAAAAATAATATTGGACCCTTTTCCCTGGGTTGGGATTAAAAAGAATTGCAGGTTGGAAAAGGTAGCAGGGGTAGCCTCTTCTTAATCATTGCAGTGCATGGTGGGCTTTGGAGAAACCTGCACTGATTTCCAGGTGCATCAACTGTGGTCCATTGGCTGTATGCCCCTGCTTTTTGAATAGTTGCAGTGGGATGCCAAAGCCAAATACACTGGCAACGAAGGAAAAAATTCCACCATGATTGTCTAACTACTAAGGGTGTTATAGGCTTTAACTATCCTGATTTAGAATTTTATCAAGCCGCTACCAGATTGCTTAACGCCCTTCAAATTTTAATCCCATCAGACACTGCAGACTGGGTGAATATTCTGCAATCGGAAATCAAACATAATAACATACAAAATCTGCTTTGGAACCCCAAAAAAGAATGTTTGCAAAAAATAAACAACCCTTTCCTCAAAGCAATACTTAAAACTTGGGTTCGATTTAGGTATAAAATCATGCCAAAGATTTCTAGATTCTCTTCGTTTCTTGATCAGCAGTGGTTCCCACCAGGACAAACTAAGGCCTTCAAAAAGCATGGTTGCAATCAAATATGACCCACATAATTGATATAACATCAAATAATGGAATTATAAGTAAAATGAAACAGAAACAAAAAATACAACAAAAATACATTGGTTCACTTACTTACAACTTTCAAATATGTTAAACCAACTTGACATTTGGAAAATACTCAAAACATCCCTATCAGAATTTGAACTTCTTCTAGATACTAAAATTCTTAAACGGAAAGGTTTAATCTCAAAATTATATAACATCTTAATGGCTTCAGTACAGACTAAGACTTTTGAAACGTCAAACAAACTGGCACTTGGATTGTAAATCAGAATTTACAGCAGAGCAATGGAAGGGAATTTGGACTTCAAATATATTGAACTCAAGAATAGTTATATCTAAAATCCAAACATATAAAATAATACATAGGTGGTATTTGATGCCAAAAAAATTATCTTTGATTGCTACAACAGATTCACCACTTTGCTGAAAAGGTGGGAATGTTTGCGCATTGCTGGTGGGAGTGCCCTCAGATCGAAATCTTTTGGAAAGATGTATTAGGACACATAAAAGAAATAACTGGCTACACAATCCCTCTCAATCCAGAAATTTTATTTCTGGATCAATGGAATACAATTGAGATCCCTCAAAGTAGAATAGAACTGATAAGCATCCTTTTTGTTGTTGCCAAAAGCTTAATAGCTTCAAATGGGAAAACGCTCAAATTGCCTTCAATAGATGATTGGTTGGAGAAAATATGGGATTATTATATACAAGATAAAATATATGATAGGATATTTCAAGCAGAGCACTAACCGAAAGAGACTAATTTTATAGCACAATGGTTACCATTTCTTGATTATGTGACCAAAAAAAACAGGCAACCGCCTAAAAACTTATTTTTTATTACTCTAGATCAATGAAACAAAACAATTTGACAAGAGAGTTTATTATATCTATTATATTGGTTAATTTGACTATTGTACAGTTATTTACAAAACAAAACTTGTATAGAATTAATAAGCATTTATACACAGTTTGTGAATACTTACTGTTATTATCTAATTATGTATAATATTTCTGAATTATTATAAAAAATTATTTTTAAAAAATGATTGACTAACTACAAGCAATAAGAAACTTGATTACAGAAGATTAATCTTTTGAGCTATTAGATAAATATAAATAACTAGCGACAAAGCCCATTGTGGGAAAAAATACAATGGGCTCTAGAAAAGGGGAGGGCGGGCAGGTGGGCATTCCTCATCTTCCGTCACTGATAACAGCTGAATGAAGGCAGGGGGTGGGCATGGCCACTTCCTCTGCACCTGATCTTGGCTGAGTGAGGGGGGTGGGCATTGCCACCTGCTCCATGTCTGATCCGGCTGGGTGAAGGGGAGACGGGCATTGCCAACTGCTCCATGCCTGATTCTGGCAGGTTGAATGGGGGGGGGGGCGGGCATTGCCTCCTACTTCGCTCTTGAACCCAGCTGGGTGAAAGTGGAGGATGGGCATTGCTACCTGCTCCTCTCCTGATCCCAGCTACGTGAAGGCGGAGGGCAGGCATTGCTGCCTGCTCTGCACCTGACCCCGGCCTGGGCTTCCCACCATGGTGCGCTCTCTGGAGGTCTGGCTGCCTCATCTGGGCTTCCCTCCACAGCAGTGCCCTCTGGAGGCGCACCAGGGCAGCAAGTGAGTTGTCTTGAATACACTTAGCCTTTTATATAGTAGGATTATATACTTTTGTCTCTGAACTGTGATTTGTGATCTGTGTGTAATCAAGTTTCTTACTGCTTGTAGTTAGACAATTACAGTGGAATTTTCCCCCTCATTATCATTGCATGTTTCTGTGGTTCTCCTTCTATATAAGAGCCAAATACAGACAGGAGAGGACTCCTAAGCAAGTATACTCAGAATCCTGCTCAGGTCTATTCAGAGGGACTTACTCCCAGAAAAGTATTTATAGAATTGCCCCGTGAATCTGATGTGTTTATGGGGAAGTGAGAATATTTGTTATTTTCCACTTCCATAGCAACAGTTATATGCCTACCATTGTAGATAAAATGTCTGAAAATGCAGCAACAGTGAGCCATTACCTAGCATGAAGCTTGTAGCTGGCTAGTCTGTTCTTGGCATAGGAAATACTCAAGTGAAATTCTGGCTTGATGTAAAGATGCTGCCAATTTTGCAGTCTGACTGGTTCAGCTCAAAAATTCCAGTTTCATTTTTGTTTCTCCCTTGTGACAGTCAAATGCACAAGCCTAAATTTTCAAGCCATTTTCAATTTTATCCTGTTAATCATACAGAATCACAGAGCTGGAAGGGGCCATACAGACCTTCTAGTCCAACCCCATGCCCAATGCAGGATGAACCTAAAGCATCCCAGACAAATATTCATCCAGCCTCTTCTGGAAAACTGCCAGTGAAGGGGAGCTCACCACCTCCCTAGGCAGCTGATTCCACCTTTGAACCACTCTGACCGTGAAAAAGGTTTTCCTAATATCCAGCCGGTACCTTTCTGCATGTAATTTAAGCCCATTGCTTCGAGTCCTATCCTCTGCTGCCAACTGGAACAGCTCCCTGCCCTCCTCCAAATTCGAATATTTCGAATATTTAAAGAGAGCAATCATGTCCCCCCTCAACCTCCTCTTCTCCAAACTAAACATTCCCAAGGCCCTCAGCCTTTCCTCGTAGGGCTCAGTCTCCAGACCCCTGATCATCCTCGTTGCTCTCAGAATCACAGAGTTGGAAGGGGCCATACAGACCTTCTAGACCAACACCCTAGTCCAATGCAGGATGAGCCTAAAGCAACCTTGACAAAGATTCATCCAACCTCTTCTTGAAAACTGCCAGTGAAGGGAAGCTCACCACCTTCCTGGGCAGCTATTTCCACCTTTGAACTACTCTGACTGTAAAAAAGTTTTTCCTAATATCCTAATAACAGTCCCCACACCCCTGATCATTCTTGTCACTCTCCTCTGCACCCTCGCAATTTTGTCCACATCCTTTTAGAAGTGAGGCCTCCAGAACTGCACACAGTACTCCAGGTGCGGCCTGACCAAGGCAGTATAGAGAGGGACTATGACCTCCTGCGATTTCGATGCAGGAGGATTTCGATGCAACCCAAGACCAAGTTTGCTTTTTTTGCCACCGCATCACACTGACTGCTCATATTTAGTTTACAGTCCACTCTTACTCCAAGATCTCTTTTTCATGCACTACTACCTAGAAATGTATCCTCCATCCTATATTTGTGCTTCCCATTTTTGTGGCCCAGATGTAATACTGTGCACTTGTCTTTGTTGAATTGCATCCTGTTCACAGCTGCCACTTCTCCAGAGTGTTCAGACTTTGTTGAATTTTATCTCTATCTTCTTGGATGTTTGCCACTCCTCCCAATTTGGTATCATCAGCAAATTTAATGAGTAGCCCATTTACCCCTTCATCCAGATCACTGATAAAAATATTGAAAAGTACCAGGCCCAAAACCGAGCCCTGCAGCACCCCACTGGACATCTCCCTCCAATCTGATGAAACGCCATTGACCACCAGTCTTTGGGGGCAGTCCTCTAACCAGTTCCCTATCCACCGAACTGTCCTATAGTCCAGTCCGCAGTCTTCCAGTTTACGCATTAGAATGTCATGGGGAACCATATCAAAAGCTTTACTGAACTCCAGGTAAATCACGTCGACAGAGTTCCCATGATCCAGTAAGATCATCACTCGATCAAAGAAGGAAACCAGGTTGGTCTGACAAGATCTGTTGGGGACAAAACCATGTTGACTTCCCCAGATTGCCAAGTGGTCCTTCAGATGCTTACAGATCGATCCCTTTAAAATCTGCTCTAATATCTTCCCAGTAACAAAAGTCAGATTGACTGGCCTGTAGTTTCCTAGGTCATCCTTCATCCCTTTCTTAAAGATTGGGATAACATTCGCTCTTCTCCAGTCTTGTGGCACATCCCCAGTCCTCTAGAAGGCCTTGAAGATGATGGACAGAGGCTCTGCAAGTTCTCTAGATAGTTCTTTGAGCTCTTTTGGGTTGCACCCCACCCCACCCAGGGGATTTGTCTTCATCCAGTGCAGCCAGGTGCCTCTCCACTACCTCTCTGTCAATGTCAACTAGCCACCCAGGTGTCCTGCCGTGTCTACTACCATCTCTAGATGGGCTCAAGGTCTTCAGGGAGAAAACAGAGGCAAAAAAGTCATTAAGCCTGTCTGCTTTTTCTCTGTCCTCCATCAGAATTTCCCCTTCCACTCGAAACAGCGGTCCAAGTGCCTTTTCTATCTTACGTTTACTTCTCACATATCTGTAGGAGTTTTTCTTATTGTAGCGAGCCCTCCTGGCCAGACCCGGCTGAGCTTTGGCTTCTCTGATGGCTGATCTGCAGTACCTAGTAACCCTCATATACTCCTCTTTAGAGGTCTGTCTTTCTCTCCATTTCCTGAACATTTCCTTTTTCTCCCTTAGTTTATTCTGGAGTGCTCTGTTCATCCACACTGGTTTCTTGGAGCCCTTACCATGTTTCCATCTTGCTGGGATAGTGAGGGCTTGAGCTTGCAAAAGCTCATGTTTGAGAAGAGCCCAACCTTCGCTCGCTCCTTTCCCTTCCAGCACACTTCCCCATGGAATGACTCTCATCAAGCCTCTGAGCTCATTGAAGTCGGCCCTATGGAAATCTAACCTATGAGAGTCTGGCTACGAACTTCCTTGGCCCCCCACACCAACTGAAATTCAAGGAGGACATGGTCACTTCCCCCTAAGGTCCCCACCATCTTCACCTCATCTACCAATTCTTCCCCGTTGGTTAATATAAAGTCTAGTATGGCCGAGCCCCTTGTAGCTTCCTCCACCATTTGAAAAAGGAAGTTATCGGCCAGGCAGGTCAGGAAGTTGTGTGATCCTTGTCGCTTTGCTGAGCTTGTCTCCCAGCACACATCAGGAAAGTTGAAGTCAACCATAATTATAAGGTTCTGATATCTGTATACTCTACCAATCTGTTCAAGGAGGGCAGCATCCATTTTCTCTCCCTGGTCAGGCGGTCTGTAGCAGACTTCAACAACAATACCCTTTGTCCTTCCTCCCCTTATTTCCACCCATATATTTTCCACTGGGCTGTCAACCCCATTCTCCAGAACTTACTGTCAATCAAGCCCTCTCCTCACATACAATGCTACTCCGCCTCTTCTTCTACCCTTCTGGTTTTTCTTGAACAACTCATACCCATCCACTACCACATTCCAGTCACAGGAATCATCCCACCAAGTCTCAGTAATTCCTACTATATCGTAGACCTCTGTTTGCAAGAGAAGCTCAAGCTCTTCCTTCTTATTACCCATACTTCAGGCATTGGTATACAGGCACTTGTAGCCTTGTACCTTTGTTTGATCTGCCCTACCCCGCTGTTTTCACTTCTTCGTTGAAATCCCCTGTCGATCACCCCCTTCCCCTTGCGGCATCAGTTTAAAGCTCTCCAGGTTCTTTCCAAACATTTTCTTCCCTGACCTTGAGTGGAGAAGCCCATCATGTGCTAGAAGGCCTTCTCTAAGAAAACTTATCCCGTGGTCCCAGAACCCAAAGCACTCCCGCCAGCACAGCCACCTCAGCCAACGATTCACCTTGAGTATGGTCTACTCCCTTTACATTCCTCTTCCTTTGACAGGAAGGGTAGAAGAGAATACCACCTGTGCCCCCATTGTCTTCGACTGCCTTCCAAGAGCTTCATAGTCCTCTTTCATTCTTGTGATGATATTCGTGGCCGTGTCATTCGTTCTCATGTGAACCAACACAAACGGGTACTGATCAGTCAGTCTGATCAGTTTCGTCAGTCGGTCTGTAATATCCTGAATTCTGGCTCCCAGCAAGCAACACATCTCTCGGAGTAGGGAATCTGGCCTAGATACATGACGTTCCATACCCCTGAGCAGAGAATCCCCAATGACCACCACCTTCTGTTTTCTTCCACTTCCTTATGACCCCATACCCTCTTCACTCTCTCCTCCAGGTTTTTGTGGTCTCCTTCCATTCTAGTCTCCATCACCATCTTAAGCACCTCAAAACAATTCTTGACCTCCAGTGGACCAGAGCGTCGCCTTAGTCCATGTCTTCCGGTTTGTATTGCAGAACTGAGAGGAGGCTCAGAAGGGAGATTGACTTTTCCTTCTTCTCTTGGACTTGCTTCTTCAGGCTTGGGCAGAGCCCCCAGGCTCTTCTCAATACAATCCTCCCCTTCCTTGGTTTCCTGAAGAGAAAGCTGTACCCAGATCCAGTGGATCCCACACACTAGCGATGTGCAAAAGGTTCTATTCCACCACTGCCCCAGGATATTGCCACCTTTCTAAACTTTGGCACTGCAAGTCTTAGATCATTTTCCTATCTAGAGTTTTGATAACCCACCAACTGTCTATTTTGCACAGCTCATTTAAAGCCCATATCAGGTGAGCTACAGTGTAATGAGATGGACTATTATATTTTAGGGCCCCCCTGAAAAGACAGACCAAGCCTCATACTAGGTTATTGCTAACATTTGCCCGTTCACAGGACAGGCCTGGCCTCAGTCTAGGCATGGATGAATATGCCTTTTTTGTTCCTTTTTGGCTTTGGAGTTTGTTCTCACAAACCTTTCCAAGTCATTCAGTTTTTCTCAAGGGGATCCTGGTTTGTTTTGTCTGTTCTTTGATGCCATTTTATGTAATTTTGCATCAATTTTTATGTCATTGCAACTGGCGCAAAAATAACAGTATGCATACATACATTTAACAGCCATCTGGGCTCTGAGAAGGAGCAGGAAAGGGAGCTGCTAGAGTGGTGAATCTTTTTCTGTTGCCTGCCTTAACTGCTGCAGGAATTTGCTGAGAGCCAAACTACAAGTGACGCCTGCAGCGCCGGATCTAGGCACACGGGCGCACGGGGCAAACTTTGCCCATGTGCTCTGCGCGCGCGCACAGCGCTCACACGCTCCCTTTCGTGATGTCATCACGCAGGGCCGGGAGGCATGCCCGCCTGCGCGGCAAGCCGGCCGCTCCAGCACCCAGTGAGCTGTGGAACTTGAGGTGGCGCGGGCATGCGCTGGGGTGGCTGGCTGGCTTGCCCCACGTGCAGGACCTCCCAGCCCTGCCCTCAGCCACCACGTGGCAAGGCAGCTGCCCCAGCGCATGCCCTCCCTGCCACCAGTTCCACAGCTCACCAGGTGCTGGGGTGGCCGGCTTGCTGTGCGGCTGGCTGAGCGCAGGGCTAGGAGGCCCTGCACATGGTTCGCATGCCCCACTGCCCTGTGCCACCTGCGCGGCAAGCTGGCCGCCCCAGTGCACGGTGAGCTGCGGAGGTGAGGGCGTGTGCTGGGGCAGCTGGCTTGCCGCGCTGGTGGCTGATTGCAGGGCTGGGAGGTCCTGCACACGCGGCAAGCCACCCTTCCTCATCGGCGGGGCTGGCGAGGGTCTCCCAACCCTGTGCTCAGCCTCCCAGGCGGCTGGCAGCCACACCCAGTGCCCCCTCTTTGGTGGTGCCGGGGGCAGGCTACCCCCCCCTGCCCCCTCGATCCAGCCCTGGACGCCTAACACTAGTTGGACACTTGTCAGCTTCCCTCAAGTTTTGATGGGAAATGTAGGCACCTTGGTCTTGCAGCTTGGCTCTCCAACTACTGTCCAATGGACTTTTCAACTGTCACTTGTCCAACATTCTGCCAAGCTGCCTACATTTCCCATCAAAACTTGAAGGAAGCTGACAAGTGTCCAACTTGTGTCAGGCATCACTTTTAGTTTGACTCTGAGGTTGCTGTGGGGGAGGACAGTGTTTGGGGCTACGTGAGTGTGTAGAACCTGCTGTAAAGTGGTGCCAGTTGGAGTAAGTGCTTCTCTTTGTCTTTTTTGCCTGAGTTGGAGCTGATTGCAGAGGGGGATTGTTACTAACTGGAGAGTGTCTGTTTTGCCTGGGGCTGACTGCTGGCCCCACCCTCTACTGACTGAGCCTTGAATTGAATTAGGCTCCTCCTCACCAGAGGCACATCACAGCCATCTGAGAAGGAGCAGGAAAGGGAGCTGCAGCTAGAAGAGTACTCTTGGAATATACTTGGAAGGCGATGATGTCGACAGAAGGGCCCTTTCCAGTCACCTGCATGGAGTGTGCCATGGTTGTTTTCCTCCTGAAAGAGAAGACGGACTTCTCTTGTCAGAAGCGTAAGCTGGTCAGGCTCTTGGAGGAGAAGATTCAGAGACTGGGGGAGAGGATCACCACCCTTCAGGAAACCAAGGAAGGGGAGGATTTTATTGAGAAGAGCCTGGGGGCTCTGCACAAGCCTGAAGAAGTAAGTCCAAGAGAAGAAGGAAGAGTCAATCTCCCTTCTGAGCCTCCTCTCAGTTCTGCAATACAAACCAGAAGACGTGGACTAAGGCGACGCTCTGGTCCACTGGAGGTCAAGAATCATTTTGAGGTGCTTGAGATGGTGACGGAGATGAGAATGGAAGGAGAACCACAAAAACCTGGAGGAGGGAGTGAAGAGGTTCCACACGGAACTGAAAGGAAATGGAAGGTGGTGGTCATCAGGGACTCTCTGCTCAGGGGTATGGAATGTCATGTATCTAGGCCAGATTCCCTACTCCAAGAGATGTGTTGCTTGCCGGGAGCCAGAATTCAGGATATTACAGACCGGCTGATCAGGCCCAATTTGTGCTGGTTCATGTGAGAACGAATGACACGACCGCGAATACCATCACAAGAATTAAAGAGGACTATGAAGCTCTTGGAAGGCAGTCGAAGACAATGGGGGCACAGGTGGTATTCTCTTCTATCCTTCCTGTTAAAGGAAGAGGAATGCAAAGGGAGTAGACCATACTCGAGGTGAATCGTTGGCTGAGGTGGTGGTGCCGGCAGGAGCGCTTTGGGTTCTGGGACCACGGGATAAGTTTTCTTATACAGATCCACCTGTATCCCCATCCCAAAGATCAAATCTAGCATGAGGCCTGCTTGATGCGTAGGAACTGATACAACTTGGGAGAGCCATGGATGACACCAGGTCCGAAACCTGTGCAGAGGTGGCATCATCAATGTGGATGTTGAAGTCACACATGGCCAATAACCTGGGGTGCTCCCAGACCCAACCTGCCACAACCTCCAACAGGCTTGACCGGGTAGCTGCTGGTGTGCCAGGTGGTTGGTACTCCAGACAGGTAGCCAAACTCTCCTCAGGATCTTACGTGAGGCCAAAACAATCAATACCTGTAATCTTTCGTGCAGGGAGCTGCCTGAAGGAGAAACACTCCCGAATGAGAATCGCCGCCCCTCTCTCCCGACCATCCGTCCGGGACTGGTGAAGAACCGAGAACCCGGGGGAGGGCAGTTCTTTCAAGGCAACTGTTTCGCCATCCCTCACCCAGGTCTCAGTCACGCATACCAGGTCCACATTTTTTGCTGCGATATAATCTTGCAGTGTCTTGGTCTTGTTATTTATGGACCTGGCATTACACAACAACGGTGCCAGAGGGAGGCATTTCATCCTCATAGCCCCACAACCAGCATGCCTTGAGATGGGGTGCAGGTTGGAAGGACACCGAGCCCTACCACATCTCTGTGGCCTTCCTTTCCCTCCCAGCACACTCCCCCATGGAATGACTCTCATCAAGCCTCTGAGTTCATTGAAGTCGGCCCTATGAAAATCTAACCTACAAGTCTGGCTACAAATTTTCTTGGTCCCCCACAGCAACTGTAATTCAAGGAGGACATGGTCACTTCCCCCTAAGGTCCCCACCACCTTCACCCCATCTACCAATTCTTCCTTGTTGGTTAATATTAAGGTCTAGTATGGCCGAGCCCCTTGTAGCTTCCTCCACCATTTGAAAAAGGAGAATTTCAGTCCGGCTTCTGTCCAGAACATGAGATGGAGACAGTACTGATCGCCCTCACAGATCAGCTTCACAGACATCTGGACCAAGGCTGGTTGGCACTGCTGATTTTGTTGGACCTTTCAGCAGTGTTCAACATAGTTGTCTATGAACTGTTGACCCACTGCCGTGCCAAGGTGGGGATCTGAGGGACTGCCATGCAGTGGCTTGTCTCTTTTCTTAGTTGGGGACAGAGGGTGGTGCTTGGGGAGAGCTTATTCACACGCCAGCCTTTGGTGTGTGGCATCCCGCAAGGGGCAATACTCTCCCCCTTGCTATTCAACCTATATATGCGTCCCCTTGCCCAGCTGGTGTCAAGTTTCAGACTGGGTTGTCACCAGTATGTGGATGACACCCAGTTGTATTGGTTGATGGGCGGGCGGCCTAACACTGCCCCTGATGTCCTATTGAGAGCCTTGGAGGCTATGGCTAGATGGATAAAGCAGAACCGGCTGAAGCTGAACTTGGTAAAGACGGAGATCCTGTACTTGGGCTGGGGATTGCCAGATTTGGGAATCCGGTTCCCAACCTTTGATGGGACAATTTTAGTTCCTGTCTCATCGGTCCGGAGTCTTGGAGAGATACTGGATTCCTCCTTATCGATGGAGGGCCAGGTCACGGCAGTTGCCCAGTCTGCATTTTTCCATCTTCAACAGGCCAGGCAGCTTGCGCCCTATCTGTCGACCCACGACCTAACTACAGCGATCCATGCAACAGTCACCTCCAGAATAGATTACTGTAACTCGCTCTACGCAGGGCTTCCCTTGGGCTTAACCCGGAAATTACAGCGGGGTCAGAACACTGTTGCACATGTCCTGATGGGCATGCCATACAGGACACATATTACTCCCATCTTGCAGCAGCTGCACTGGCTCCCCGTAGAGTTCCAGGTTAGGTTCAAGGTTTTGGTTTTAACCTTTAGTTTTAACCTTTGGTTTTAACCTTTAAAGCCCTAAATGGAATGGGACCAGCATACCTGCAGGACCGTCTCTCCTCATTTGTACCCCCGAGAGCATTCAGATCTGCAAATAAGAACTTACTGGTGGTCCCCAGCCCCAGGGAGGCCAGCTGGCCTCGACCAGGACCAGGGTTTTTTCAGTCCTGGCCCTAACCTCCACCAGGTTAGGGCCAGGACTGAAAAAGCCCTGGTGCTGTTCCAGTTGGCAGCAGAGGATAGGACTCGAAGCAACGGGCTTAAATTACATGTACAAAGGTACCGGCTGGATATTAAGAAAAACTTTTTTACGGTCAGAGTAGTTCAAAGGTAGAAATAGCTGCCTAGGAAGGTGGTGAGTTTCCCTTCACTGGCAGTTTTAAAGAAGAGGCTGGATGAATCTTTGTCAGGGATGCTTTAGGCTCATCCTGCATTGGACTAGGGGGTTGGACTAGAAGGTCTGTATGGCCCCTTCCAACTCTGTGATTCTGTATATATACCATGGGGGGGGGAGCATCATGGTATAACCCGATCTCGTCAGATCTTGAAAGCTAAGCAGGATCAGTACTTGGATGGGTGACTACTAAGAAAGACTACCAAGAAAGAAGGCACTGGCAAACCACCTCTGCTTCTCACCTACCTTGACAGACCCTTGCTGGATCCACCATAAGTCGATTGCAGCTGGATGGCGCACGCGCGCACACACACACACACACACACACAATTATACCACACCCAGCCACACCAGAGGCTTCATAATCCTGGATAAATCCACACGTCCGTCTTTATTTCTGTGCCAGGAATGAGTTTCTAGTATGTGCAGGGCATGGTTGCTCACAAAGCTAGGCCCAGCCCGAGTTTCCTGATATACTCCAGTGGTTCTCTACTCTGTGGCTGTCTTTTCTCCAGCTGCTCGTCTCAAATGGCTGTGTTGGGGCAGTGCCCACACAAGCTCTGCTCTATTCCAGTGCCAGTGCTTGGTCCCAGGAGCTGCTGAGGGAAAGAGAGTTGCTCTTTTTCTGCTTTGCCGGGTTCTGGAAGCTCTTTTTTTCAGCCCTTCTCCTTGAGGCCGAACTTCAAACTTTTCTTCTTCATACGGGGCCCAGAAGTAAAGACCACAACTCAGAGCTTCTGCCACACCCAGCTTAAAAATGCCCAGCCCTGTTTCCAGCCTGTGCCGAGTCAGTAGCATGAGAGGTTCCTGTCCACTGTTCCATGTCTAAGTGACATGGATGGTGGTTCCAGCACAGAAGCAAATAAATTTACATTTTTACTTCTGTCATTTGAATGGCAGGGGTCTGCACTGCGCTGTAGAAGAAGCGGCCTCGCGGCTGTTTGCTTGCTTTCCTTTCCTCTCATGGTATTTTTTTGTACTAGAAAGGAGAAAGTCAGAATGCACCAAACTGCCATACCTGCTCTTTTAACTGGCTCTCCAGGGCCATCTTCTCAGTGCGTTTGAGGACTTTGTTGGAATTGCTCTGGTTCACATCAGCTTGCAGTTTCAAATCTGTGTGTCAAGGCAAACGATATTGCTCAAGTTTCTTAGTTAGCTCTTTATTATCCCAAATGGAATCGAATGAGAAATCTTGCCAGAAGGTGGAGTGCCAACAAATCTTTTCAGATGTCTTTTTAAAACAGAGAAGACTGAAACGGGCATTGCCATTTGCAAAGCAACTGGCTGGCTGCTGCTTCAGAGGAACTCATTTTGTCCAAATTAAGTGTACACAGCCTGAGCAATTCCCTCCCTTCCACAACCCCCTCCACAGCTGGAAGAGACAGCTTAATCACGCCAGGCTCCCTCTAAATAGGTTGATTCCTCTTTGTGCTGAAGTGAGATTGAGAAAGCAGATTGACCTTGCCTCACACAATTGCAAGGGTAACAGGAAAGAGAGAGGGGCTGCAGTGGTCTTGTTTTAGTGAACTGCCCAGCTCCCCACCATCATCAGAAACGGTGCTACCTTCTCCAAATATTTGTGGATTCCCTCAGAAATCCAAAATAGTAAAGAGTCCAGTAGCACCTTTAAGATTAACCAACTTTATTGTAGCATAAGCTTTCAAGAACTACAGCTCTCTTTGTCAGATGCATCGAATGAAGAGAGCTGTGATTCTCGGAAGCTTATGCTACAAAAAAGGTTGGTTAGTCTTAAAGGTGCTTCTGGACTCTTTACTATTTTGCTACTACGGACTAACACAGCTAACACCTCTGGATCTCAGAAACCCAGAGGCATTTCCCCCAATACTGGTGCTTCCCCTGCTATGCCTTGCAGGGCCCCCGTGGCTCTCCCAAGGAGCGTGAGGGGGAGGCTGATTTTCCAAATGGACTTAGGCTGTTTTTTTAAGGAAAAGGTTTTCCTTTCTTTTTCTTTACTTTCTTTTTTGGGAAAATTAAATATGGCATATCCTGCAAAGCAGGTCGTCGGGTATGTGTTCTCAGTTTTGTTTATTGACTTCAGTACTGGCCATTTAAGAGATTCTGTGACCAGTAGAGCTTTACAACTACGGGTGTGCACTTCAGGTTTCCCATTCGGGTTTTTAACCCAAATTGGGCCCGATTTGTATAGATTCGGGGTTCCCGAATTGGCCCCAGCATTGCTGAGCCAATTAGAGAATCCTGAAGCAAAGCTTTCCAAAGCATTTCGGAACACTTCAGGAAGCTTTGTGTAGAGCAGCAGCAGCAGCACTTACCTTGCCATTTGCAAACAGTGGCAAGAAAAGCGTTCAAAGCTCCCCGGCCTCTTTTTCACCCAATGGGAGGGGGAAGAGGGAGTTCTCTCTTTCCCCCTCCCATTGGATGAAAAAGCCAGCCTGAAAGTTTAAAAAGCTCAAATCAGCTCTTTTCAGGGCTGCTTTGAGCTTTCAAAACTCCACTGGCCTTTTTCACCCAGTGGGAGGGGGGAAGAAGGAACTCCCTCTTCCCCCCTCCCATTGGATGAAAATGCCTGTGGGAAGTGGTGCTTTGTATGCTCCGAATATTTACAAAGCACTCCAAAGCAACTTAAATACCCAAACCTGAAGCTGCTTGCCACTTCAGGTTTAGGGTTATTCCGGATTTTTTTCCTGCTTCGGTTATACCCAATTTTTTTTCAAGTGCACACCCCTATTTACAACTATGTGAGTTTTTTTCTGGTTTTGTTTTATTTTTCATTTCTTTTCATGCATATGCTTGGCCAAGAGGACCTTTTTTTCTTGTTTCTGTTTTCTTCAATAAAGTTCTTTGTTTTGTTTGTTTGCTTTATGGCATTTCCCCCCATCATTTTCATGTCATTTATACATCCCACACTTTTCCCACCACTTACTTGCTATTTGTTTTCTTTCACAGAGTTGGACAAGGGGGAGGCCATAGTTTTGTCCCAAGTTTGGAGAAACCATAAAAGCAAACTGAACTTTTGGATCCAACGAGAGTTGTCCCAAACTTTTGTGTCATCCCTAGCCATGAGTCCACAGTATAAGACAGTGCTGCTGGAGTGCGCACTGCATAGCTATGCAATTCCCCAGTACCAGGGGATAATTTTACATCAGCAATAGGAGCAAGCAGCTGTGCAGCCCTGGAGAGACAGACAGGAGTGCAGACCAGACTGTGCTATAGCCCAGGGTTCCCCCGAGGCATTGTAAGGTTATTGGCTGCCCCAATTCAAATTAAAGAGTTTTCCACCAGAAGATCAAGGATGGATCTTTCCTTAGACAGTGTATGGTTTAACTCCCCCCCCCTTTTTTCAGGCTTCCTTTCTTCCCAGGAGGAGGGAAGTTTGGCTCCACCTCTTGTGGCAGCCATTTGGGGTTTGGCTCCAGCTCTTGAAGTAGCCATTTTGGGTGGTGCTCACCATCCTTCCCAAACTTCCAAAGGTGCCCACAGTCCCATTGGCCCTTGTGCTCCCATTCAGCAGTGCCATAAACCATTGCTTTTCGCACCACAAGGAATCTGTGCTGCAATAGCTTCCCAGTGGTACATGGTCCTTCTCCCCCTCCCCACATTCTCCTGGTTGCTTGTCCACTGCCTGTCACTCTCTGTCACCTAATGCTAAGGTCCTCTAACAACTGGCAAGCATAAAGGTCCTCAGTTCCAAGATTCTGTGCAGTGCACAGAAGGGAAGCATGTAAATGTCCAACTGAACATCCACATTTTGGCCACACCATGAGTTTGATCTCAGCACTATGAGCTTGTAGATCGATCAAATATTAATTTAGTGAGGAAATTCTGAAGCAAATTGTCCAACTTCACTTTTCCTTACTGTAATTCTAATGTAAGTTTTCATGGATTGGATTTTTTTGGAGAGATTTGTATGTATGTATGCATCTGCACACACAGCAGAAAACTAACACAGCATAAACTATTGAATTTGACAAATTGATGCTGAACGTCATTGTCTTAAAACTAAGCCTTCATCCATCTATTTTTAGCCTTCCAGCAATCTCCCACAGGGTGACATTTTCACACCAGCCAGCTCTCCAGCTGCAGTCTAATAGAAAGAAGGGATGAAGGCATACGTCCCCCCCCCCAGTCATTACATCCTTGGGGGGATATGATTAGGGATGTGCAAAACCTCTTTATTTCTGTTGCGTTTTCTGCTTTTCCATCCAATGCACGTGCTACTGTTTGCCTTCAGTGGGGTGAATACTCAAATGCATGCCCCCCACCTCAGTTCTTAAACCTATGGCTGCCTTATACACCCACCAACTGCTGATACCCACAGACACTTGCCTATACCAATTGAAAGTGAATTGTTGCATATACCAACAGAAAGTGAACCGCACAGAAGGTGGGCTTGGGATAATTGTCTGCATCAGCAGAAATGCACTATCCGTACGAAACCTGGGAAACAGCAGCGTCCCTTACCCCTGATATGGGTGCTATCCGGAGAGTCCTTGATGGGCCTCTGATTCTATTGCCTGATTGTCTGGGGAGACTGCAAGAGCACAACAGTGCTGTCGTCCTTTGTCGCTGTGAGCCAAGCCATCTGCGTCTTATCACTGGTCAAGTGAGGGATGAGAGCGCCCAGCCAGCTGAATGAGGGCTCTGTACTCCAGCTGTCCGTGCTTACCAAGGACAGATCATCCTTTTGGTTCCCTTTCACTAGTAAATCCCTTTCCTTGTTTGACTCAGCTTTTTGCCCTATGGTGGATTCCTTGCTAGGCTCAGCTGCTTGCGTTGTCGTTCTCCTGGGTTCAGCTCCCTCCCCCAGAGTCTGTCTAAGGTGACATTTCTGAGACCCATCATGGCAGATGCATTTTCTGTCTGGTGTACAGGCGTATGATGACACGTGCATGGACTGGGAAGAGCTCGCATCCTGCCATTTCACATGCTATGGATAGCCAAAGTAGATTTTGAGGATTCATGTGCTGTCCAACAGCTGCGTGTTTCTAATATTGATGTTTTAGTTGTACTTAGAAAAGTGCCCCATGGAGGAGAGGCGGAAGCTTCTCCCTAGTCTCATCCTGTGCCATGTTCCTGAGCCAAATCAGGCCTCATTTCCCAACATCACATCTGTTTGATGTTGCACAGCACATAATGTCTAGTTAGGCCGTGAGACTTAAACACAAATAATTGTGCTCAAGTGAATTCCGGTCCCTTAGAACCAGTTCACACTTTGGTTTTTAAAGTTGCACAGAAAACACCCACCTAAAAAACAAAAACAAAATTCACATATGTAAGTAGCGAAGATGAATTTGACAAGGTTAGTTAACCTGGTTGCAGTAACTTTCTGGATTGTGGTTTCCTGTTTATTTTAAGGTAACCCCACTACTGGAATGCTAATGCAGCATCCGACAACTGGAAGCTGTGAGTGTGTGTTTGAGTGTGTGTGTGTGTGTCTTCCTTTATTGAGTCCAGCCATCTCATTTTAGGTCTTCCTCTTTTCCTGCTGCCTTCTACTTTTCCTAGCATTATTGACTTTTCCAGAAAATCTTGTCTTTTCATGATGTGACCAAAGTACGATAACCTTAGTTTTGTTATTTTAGCTTCTAGGGAGGATTCAGGCTTGATTTGACCTAGTACCGACTTATTTGTCTTTTTGGCTGTCCATGGTATCCACAAAACTCTCCTCCAGCACCACATTTCAAATGTGTATTTTGTCCTTTAAAATTCAGTACTGTGGTTTAAAAAGTGAAATTTGAATCAGTACTTAGATGGGCCTTCAGGGGAGCTCATAGCTGAAAGCTCCAAACTGGGGCAATAGCCACTGAAGGGACCTGTTATCTCCCCACCCCCCACCCTGAGAAATCAGGCCTGTGATTTCATCTTTTGTTTTAAAAAGAGTGAGAGAGATCTAAATTGCTTTCCCCCCCCCCCCCACAATTCATTTTTGGAACTGTAAGGCTCTGGTACACCCAGTTGCTCAGTAAGTGATAAACTTTTGAGTATTTTCTCCAAGGGGTGCTGAGCCACCAGGCAAATTTAAAAGCTCTATAGTTGCTACATTTTGTACAATTAAATGCTATTCATATTTGATGCAAGTAAATCATTTTAAATACCTATTTTAGGTTAGTGCTGTTCTACACTAATTCTTCCCACCTTGTAGGCCCATTCACCCCAAACATCTGCTGTGGGCCTAACCAAAACTGATGTGAAGCAGGTTCAGTTGTGGGGAGAATCCTGGGGAAAGTACTCAGCTTATCAGAGAGCAGTAGAGAAAAGCAACCGATCAGAAACTAGCAAAAATATCAGCCCTGTGACATGGGGTGTGTGCCTCCCCAACAGGCATTTACTCTGGCTAAAACCTCAGGAGTGGGAGCCACTGCAGCCCAAATCCCACAGGGAATTGTCCTTTTAGTGAGCAGGGGGAAGAGCCCTCAATGACAAAACTTGCCACTAATGGTCAAACCACATGAGACAACAGATACACTTGAATTACACTTGAATTATACTCAAATACACTCGAATTACAAAATACACTTCAAGTACCTGTGTAATTCGAGTGTATTTTGCTTAGTGTGGTGAGACACGTTCAGAAAAGGTGGAGTGACTCACTAGCTGATCATCCCCAGCCATGGCCAATCCATGAAAGCACTTTGGGCAGCTCAGGGGAGGTAGCTGTGACCCTGGGTATGTTTTCAGGTTGCAGAGTTGCTTAGCCTGGTGTTAGCAATGGGCTGGAGAGGAATGGAACTCATTCTTTCTGCCTACTGAGTCCCTTCCACTTCCTCTCCAGAGTACTTTCATTGGGCCTTTAGGTCCATTTTTCAACACCTGCCTCAGCTCCCCACTCAAGCTTGTGGATTCACATCAAAATGGCAGGGGGGAAAGCCTTTCCAATGTCAGAAGCAACTTCTGGAAAATCTTGGGTTGTCCAATTTGAGCAGACAAGCAATGACTCCTCCCCAGCAAACTCTGCAGCCGCTTCCAGCTTCTCCCTCTCCTTAGCTCCATCAGTAATGGAGGAAGGTGTTGTGTCCTCACAGTGGGCGGCAAGATAGTCCTCTTGGAATACATGGGCGGAGCTCGCCTCACTCTAACTGGCTTTTAACTCACAAGAGTTGTACAGTGAGTAAGCACAAAACCAAGAAGCCATGGAAAACAGCTGATCCAGGTACCTGAATCATTTGGTAGGGAAATGTAGAATAGACAAAAGCAGGGGAAGACAGAGAAGGGAAGGCACCAATGTGCGACCATGTCTTTGTTTTTGTTTTTAAAGCCCCCAAACCAGACAGTTTTGCTCTCACGTAAGCATCCCCTGAACTGTGCACTTACTGTGTTTTCACTGTCATCCTCTTCTCTTTCAGGGTTATTTGAAGCAGTGTCGGAAGAGAAGAGACATGTTCAGTGATGAACAGTTGAAGATCATCTTTGGCAACATTGAGGAAATCTACAGGTTTCAGATGGGCTTTGTAAGAGACTTGGAGAAGCAGTACAACAACGAGGACCCCCATCTCAGTGAAATTGGGCCGTGTTTTCTGGAGCATGTAAGTGTTTCCAAGGGGGGCAAAGAGTAAAATGGACCTGTCCGATCCAGTCTTCGTTCATTATTTTTGAGGCACAGGTGACCAATGGGAACACAAACATGTGCATGTGGGAACAGCTCCCTTTGGTATGACCCGCATTGCAGCAGTGTGCATGTGCGTGCGGGCGTGCGTGCGCGTGACGATGGTTCAGGTCACTAACTAAGCTTTTTGGTCCAGGAAGAGGACAGGGTCATGATTATTGGATGAGCCTGAACAGTTTCTGCTTCAAGCCCTGAAGTGCATAGTCTTGAATTTTGGCTGTTACTTATTGATTAGCAATAAAATAGTGACTTATGAAACATTTCCCACTATATGCGTCTCAGATAAGTTCTTGAAACCTCTGGCCTGGTTTGAAGATCCTGCTTTCCAGCCTGCCTTTCTTCAAGGACTCTGATGTTTCAACTTGCCAATTGACCCTTGGGGTAGGGTTCCCAGGTCCCTATATCCTCCTGGTGGTGGGGGACCCAAGACATTCCTGGAGTAGTCTCCTTGCACTTTGCTCATGTGCGCTCCCAGTTGGGTGCAATGATGTTACTTCTGGGAAGTGACATCATCACACCAGCCACAGGCATGCTCCCTCGCTTTGCACAGGGCCAATTCTGGTCTATTTGGGGCCAAAATTGGCCCCCATGAAGTGCGGGAGCAAGCCCACGCCTGGCATGATGACATCACTTGGGGAGGTGATATCGTCACGTCCCGCTCAGAGCACACCCGGTGTGCACTTTCCCAGGTTGCCTGCCAGTGGTGGGCAATTGCCAGGAGGTTTGCTGCCTCCCCCTGATCTCTGGCAGGCAACTGGGTTGCCTACCTTGAGGCCAGGACTGCAATATTTAGTCCACCTCTCAACGGTGACAATAAAAGTTGTTTAGCTGGGTCACTTACTCCTCATTCTTGATTTTTTCCCTCCGTGTCACTGTTCTTTTTCTTCCACCAACTGTTACTTCCCCTTGCCCGCTGCAAATCTGCCATGGGGTTTCTCTGCTCTGCATCCAGCCGGAGTTTCCATGTAAATGCTGAAACCTTTCAGATGGCACTGGTTGCAGAAGTCCTTCCCAGCTGATGGTACCAATACCAGAGGATGGGCAAGAATGAAAAGAGTCTGTGTGCTTCCAAATTTACGCAAATTCCACAGTATCAAGAAGAGGAAAGCATGTGGGAATCATTTTTACCAGTGGGGTGCTGAATTCCTACTGTAATACATGTGGGGAAGACTGATACTATGGGCTGGGACATTCACACACAGATGCATGCCACTCAATATCAGATATTTCAGCTATCATGAGATAAACTTATTGTGAAGATGAGGGTAGTTAGGAGAAGTGTTGACCCAAGAAAAATCTGTTCCCCTCTGGGAATCTCTGCTTGCCTCTAACTCCAGTGCGATCTGGGGGATCTTTTCCGTTAAGCAGCTTGGCTTTTCAGTTCTTGTAGCAGCCTTCTAAGCAGAGTTATCCGTTGACTTGCAGTGGAGTTATAAGGGTGTAATCTCTGCACTGAAGTGCACTGTTCATGTCTTAAAAAGAACGTAAAAATGAGTTTATTTGAGTCAAAATGTTGAAAATGCAGTTCCTAATGCGGTAGCAACTGCTACACTGCCCAGAGCTGCTTCTCGTTTTTTATATCCCCAAACCATTCTGCTTCCTTTTTATCTATTTCTGCCATCTCAAGTGATTCATTTTCACCCTCACGTGTGCATGCGCGCTCATACACATGCACGTACAGACATCACAGCCAGCCAGGAAATTCAGATGAGGAAAAGGTCCATTTGGGTTTTCTGTAATGAGAGAATGTATTGAATGATAAGTTTAATGTTATGTTTAGAAATCTGGATCTGAAATGATAGAAGCCATAGATTTCCAGCCTGGGCTGTGGATGCCATACCTGGCCAGCCAGGAGCCAGGCACACCTGCTTAGGAATAAATGGCTCCCATGGCATGGAGTAAGGTTGCCCTCTTGCCTGTCTCTCTTCTGCAAGTGGTCATTTGCTCCCTGGCTCAGCAACCCTGGCATGGGCCAGGTTTCCAACTGTCATGGGCATCTGAGTGGTACCACTGTCTCCAACATTAAACATCACTTGTGGCATAGTTGCCAAAAAGTTTAGCCAGCACTGTTATTTACAATATTGCTTGCAGTCAGGATTTGATTTGAAGTTTTGGAGAATCAGGTTTCTTCTCAAAGTATCAAGGGGCATGATGAAATTCTCAGGATAAGAGTTCATATGCAGGAGAGCTTGTGCCATTAGCTTCTTCCAGTGTTATCAAGCTCCATCCCTGAAGTCCTGGACATGACTTGACTTTTCTGATTGGCCGTCTGCCATCCTGTGTTCAATCAAGTGTCAGTCCATTTTGGACTTCTACCACTAGTCTCTACTGCCTGATTTGCCAGGCACCTCCCCTTTACTTTGTGGCCTGGTTCAGATGCTTTTTGAACCCCGTAAGAGTGCATGAGGCTACCTGTGGGTTTGCATCCTCATAAGGACCATGCAGAGGTGCTGGCTGTGTGGCCTGGCGCATCCATTTGGAGAGCAGACTCTGAGCCCTTGCAGTTTGTGATGGACCTTTCTCCAGCTCCCGTAGTGGCATAAACCATGTCAAATTCAAATCGGGGCAGTGCTACTTGCATGTGCTGTGATTTTTGCCATCAAAGAATTATTGTAAAAATAACTCTTGAGTGCTTTCGGCACCACGTGGAAGATGTGAGACATCCTTGTTTGATTAGAAGAGTAAATGATTGGCCTCTCTGATTGCGTAGTGGACCTTTCACCATAATCTCAGCTGAGAACAAATTTGCTCACTTGGGAAAGAAGTGCAGATGTGAAATGCTGCTAGCATATGTAGGGAAGCTAGGCTAAATATTTCAGTTGCTAAATAGCTCTCCATCATCTTTCTTTAATGCTCCATTTAATGCTCCATTTGAGATTCCACATCAGAAAAGAGTCCTTCAACCTAATCGCCCCCAAAGTCACACAGAACCATGAAGTTTCTCCTACTTTTGCCAGGTTTTGCACTCTTCTTTCTCTGCCTTCTTGGATCTCCCAATATTTCATGTAGTTTGGACCTTGACAACGTGACTGAAACATAAGCATTCCAGTAGATGCACATAGTACAGAGAAGGCGATAGCGTGTTAGTCAGGACCGCTTCGGATTGCAGCTGTAGGGTTGTCGTTTGTTGTGCTCTGCCACATTTTTTTAATGAAGAATTTTATTTAACAGAAAAGAAAGTTTAATAAAGTAAGTGCATAGCAAAAAGATTATACAGATTCTAGATTAGACATCAAAATTGAAACTTATATTATCTTATACAAACAATAAGTATGTAAGCAATACATCTATAATAGTTTTGGGAGTTAAACAGACAATACACTTAAACTTCTTTGATCTATGCATGTTTGACTTCCCTTAGCCAAAATACATAACATTTCTCCTTCCCTCTCCTTCCCTCTCTCCCTCTGAACTTCTATTTCAATTAATTATACCTAAATATTCAAAAAGATCCTTCCATTTTTTCCAAAACTCATTTAACGGTCTATTATGTAAATAGGTAGTCAATTTAGCCATTGATGCGTATTCATGAATCTTATCTCTCCACTTTTACAGTTCCCTGAATATACTAAACTTATACACCAGAAAGAAAAATTGAGCATAACCCATTCCTGGAGAATACGTGTAGGGGACATTGTATTTGGTGGCACATTTCAAAATACAAGCTCCCACGTGTGGTTTGAAGCAGCACAGAGCCCAGCAGTGGTCTTCAGCCCTTGCAGAGCTGGAAGCCAGGTTGCAGGTAGTCCCGTGACATCGGAGGCACGTGACCGGAAGAGTGAAAGCCAGAATTGTCACCCCACTCTGTCAAGGCCAGGACCATGGACAGCAGATCCAAACACTGGGGGCAGGAAATGTGGCAAGTGTCAGGACGTGCCGTGCCCTGGAGGAATCATCTCCTCCACTGAGTGACCTCACCTTGCTATCCTGCTGCTCTTCTCAGCATGCATGTAAAAAGAGGCAGGCGGCATGGCACCTTTGCCTTCAGTGCAGGAGGTCAATCCAAAAGGAAGTTTTAAAAAAACCAGCAGCTCCATAGGGGTTTGTGACTCAGCAGGAGGGACTCCAAAGTCACCTGAGAATATCAACCCACTAGACCACTGACCCAGAGTTTATACGAAGCTCGTAGATTTTTTCAGGTGGAGAACAGGACGGATTAGGGAATGATGCCCTGGTGGAGACTGGGGGTGGGGTGGGGGAACAGTGCTGTATTATTATTTGTTTTGTTGTGAATGAGGATTCTTGTGCGTACATAACTGAAAGCCCTCTCCAAACATAGCAGTGACCCATCAGGGAGCTGGCTGTACCACAGTGTACAAATATGTAAGATGTTTGCATTGATAGGGATCCCTCTTCGGCTCGCCCCTTTTTGGCTGTTACATAAGCCACACAGTACCGGCGCTGATGAATTGGCCAGTGTTGTAAATATATCAGGAAATGCCAAGAAATTCAGGCAGCCTTGCTTTTTTAACTTTGCCTTGAGGGAGAATAAAATACTATCTTGGCACTTATGTAAGAGGAAGCTGCTATCTAGGATGCTGAATCCTTTTATGCGTAACTACATTACTTTCAATTGCTGCTTGGCTGAGCTACATTTCACACCGGCAACACTTCAGATACTATTAGAGAATCACATTGTAGATGCTAATGAAACTTCAACAGGACACCATTAAAGCTGCACGCTGCAGCTTCTCTCCGAGTGCCTTAGATTTGCTGCTCCCTGTTGTTTTGTGCTTTTCTGTTTAAGGACGAGGGTGTAAAAGCAGCATTCTTCCCTGTCCATAGAATAGCTCAGGCTGTAGTGATAAGCAGTCTTTTAAAAATCCAGAAGAAATAAACAGAACTAGAAACTGTCATGATCCTGGAGAATACGTGTAGGGGACATTGTATTTGGTGGCACATTTCAAAATACAAGCTCCCACGTGTGGTTTGAAGCAGCACAGAGCACAGCAGTGGTCTTCAGCCCTTGCAGAGCTGGCTTTGCTCCAAGCTGGGTTGTTGCCACAGAGGTCAGAAAGTTTAATTTCAGCTGTCAGTTTTCAGAATAACAGGGTACAGAAATGCTCTCTGCAGAATTACCTAAAAAAAAAAAGCGGAGGTGGGGGAGGGAAATAAAGCTGCAGGGGTAGCAGACGGGTAGATCTCTCGCCACTGTTGGGTCAGGGTGTTTGGAAAGGTTTGCCCAACAGCCTCGGTTGTCCAAAGTGAGCCTTGCTTTTTAACTGAATATTCATAATTTACAGCATGTGGAAAAATATACTTGGGACACTGATGGTAAAACTAAGTTGAGGTGGATCTGATCTGTGCCTGGATGTGATTCAGCTGAGAACTTTATGTGAGCTGCTCTGAGTTTGTTTGTTTTTTAAACAGAAGGATGGTGCTGTTTTTTGTTGGGAACCTGTGAGCAATTATGGAAAGAATCTGATTGATCAATGCATTTCTCCATGCGCTGCACGTTCTTCCGGGATATTACAGGTCTTATATTGGCCCCATCCCCTGTCCTTACTGCAGCTTCTGGGGTGGAAGAGGGGGAAGTGTCCCTTGCTTTCTTCTCAAGACTTAGGGGTGTTTGATTTGGGGAAATGCAGGACAGGGCCAGTTCTGAAAAAACAGCATTAGTCCCGCTCACCTGTAGAGATGGTGCCAATGACGAGTGGGAAGATGGGGAGTTGGGAGGAGGTGTGGGGAAGAGGGGTTGGGGAGAGGACTGGACTCATTGTGTCCCTCCATCCTGTCAATATCCAAGGCCTTTAACCTGCTCAGTGGTTCAGTATTATAGGCCAGATCAAATTCATACTGATTATATCAAAGACCTCTCTCCGTGTGACTGAAGACTGGGGTTGGGTAGATGGTCCCCATTCTGTCCCTTTATTGCCCCTCCCTGCATTCCGTTCATTATCATTAGTAGCAGCAGCAGAAACATCATAGCAACAATAACAACATTCAATTTATATACTGCCCTTCAGGACAACTTAATGCCCACTCAGAGCGGTTTACAAAGTATGTTCTTATTATCCCCACAACAATAATCACCCTATGATGTAGGTGAGACTGAGAGAGCTCCTAGAAGCTGTGACTGACCCAAGGTCACCTAGCTGGCTTCAAGTGAAGAAGTCCACTTCCAGTGGACACAAGTTTCATTTACTACTACTCAATTAAATCTCCCCCCCCCCAATTTTGCTGCCAATGAGCATGAGCACATTGATAAAACACTGAGATGATGGCAGTGTAATTGCACATGGAACCTTGTTGTGCAGTGTATTACCAATCTCTGCCTGCTCTTCTGCACATTGGTAAAACACCACACAACAAGAATCATAATGCATCCCAATGTATAATTGCAGCAAATTGCTTTTTTGCAATGTTTTATCAGTGAGCATATGCATATTGGAAATGGAGAGAAGGGACACAAATGATATGAAGAAACAGGTAGCTGTGACAGACTGCACAGGCACAATTCCCTGTACAAAATTCAGATGTTAAAAAAGTGGGTTCCTAATGCTTCAGTTCCATTATGGAAACAAAGGCAGAGTAATGTGGCACTCCAGAGTTCAGTAAGAAATTGCTACTATACATACAAGAAACACACTAGAGCTATGTGTTGTAAAATAAGAAATTCTGGAAATAACTTGCTTGTTTCAGTTGCTTACATTGGTCTATTTAGTACCAGCAGAAATGCCTGAAATTTCCCAAGTGAAATAGTACTTCACACAGCACACAGTGATGGAATTTACTGCCACAAAATGTGATTGTATCCTCTAATTTTATTGAAAGGATCAGTTAGGTCATATCCATGGACAGTAGGCACTTCAGCTTAATGGATACTTTAATGGAGCCTCCATTTTTACTTTATATTTAGCAAATCTCTTGAGACCTGCTTGAGGTGGCCATAAAAATACAAATGAATAATTATCAATATTTTTAAAAAACCGAAAACCATGAAACCACAAGCCATAAAATAGCCCCCAAGCTAGAAGCAAATCATAAACAGAAGATAGAACCCCTCCATTAAAAGTTGGGGTAAAATGAAATGTTGCAGCACTGTGCCTAAAACAGCGAGGGAGGCGCCAAGCAAGCCTCAGGGTTGGGGGCTTTCAAGAGTTGAGTTGCCCCAATGAAAAGTCCCTCTCTCTGGTTGCCCCCCCCATCTCCCCTCTGCAGGCTGTACCCTTGCGAGGGCTTGCAAGGAGGATCTTATCCGATGGGCTGGACAGAAAAGGAAGAGGCAGCCCTTCCAGCCCTCTCGCCTCCAAGCCATTCAGGGCTTTAAAGATCAGAACCTGCCTTTGAATTGTGCCACAAACAAATGGGCAGCCAGGGCAGATCGTTGTGGCCAAACCCCAGCACTTGCTTGGCCATGGCATTTTAGACTAGTTGAAGCTGCCAGAACTTTAAGGAAGCTTCCTGCTGAAAGGCAGCAATTTGATTTCTTTGTGGTTCTGCTCAGCTGAGCAGCGGATTGCTTCTGGCCTGTGTCTCATGCACTCTTCCTCTTTTTCTCTCTCTGCACCTTCTGACTTGCACATCTTGCAGCAAGATGGCTTCTGGATCTATTCTGAGTACTGTAACAATCACTTGGACGCATGCATGGAGCTGTCGAAGCTCATGAAAGATGGCCGGTACCAGCACTTCTTTGAAGCGTGCCGACTCTTGCAGCAGATGATTGACATTGCCATCGACGGGTTCCTTCTGACTCCTGTGCAGAAGATCTGCAAATACCCACTGCAGCTGGCAGAACTGCTGAAGTACACTGCCCAAGACCACAGGTATGTGGGGATATAGAGGGGGCCGGGGTATTTGCATGGGCCTGCTGTTCTCAGGGACTGGCTGCCTCACGTTTATGGAGACTTTGGAGGGAGAAAAATCCATTGAACCCTCTTTGGCCCTTCCTGCAAGGAGATCAGGTACTCTGTCCCCCTCTCCCCATTTCATTTTGTGCTCCCCACTGCTCTGTGATGTGAAAACAAATGGCCCAAGGTCATCCACTGAGCTTCATGGGGTGGGGTGGGGGTTAAGACCTGGATCTTCTCATTCCTCGTTTAGTACTTTCATGGCAAGACCACATGGACCTTCTTCATGTCCAGGACTAAGAATCTTTCAGAAATGGAAAGGAATCCTGATTTTTGATGGTCATACTTCGCTAGTAGAGGATTAGGGGTGGATGGGTACATTGCTTGCTTTTAACAGCTTAGATTTTGTTCTGTTTTAAAGGAGTTTCCTTTTTTTAAGAACTGTACTGTTTGGCTGGATTAATCAGTTAAAAAAACGGACTGACTCAAAAGTTATCCTTGATCAATTAGATAGCAATTTTAAATTAACTTTTAAGAAACTCAAGCATATTTTTAAATTGTTTTGTAAGAAGCATTTACAAAAGAAAAAAAAACTATAGGGGTTTTCCACATGTTTTTTTCTTGTCGGTTCTGAACCCACACTGCTTCGGTTTATCTCCTGATTTCTGCACGCAAATTTTTTGCCTTTCGTTTTTGCTTTGGGTTTTTTGTTTCCCCCCATTTTTTTCCCAGTACTTTTACCCTGATATTTTCCTGAAAGTCGATTTTGAGTCAATTTTTTCCTCATGTCTAATGCTTCTTTCAGTTTTGTTTGACCTGCCTACTCCCGCCCATCTCCAACCCACTTTTGTATGGTCACTTCTGGCACCAGAAAAAACACAGTTTGAAAGCCAATAGCCACTGCTGATGCTCCAAAATACTGATTTTGTTTTAGTATTCCTCAAAATTTCACAATTTTTCTGTTGGAAAAATGGAAAAAGCCCTCACACTTTTTTCATTCTATGCATGTCAAGTATGAAGTACCTTGCCTTAAGAAGCACTTTATTCTTTCTAAAAGAAAATATTTCATAGGAAGTTTTTTCTTTTCAGTTCTCCCCCAAATTTTTCTTTTTTTTTTTCCCTGTCAGAAAAACAAAAAAAGTTCATGGAAATTTTTTTCCTGAATTTTTCCATTTTTCACACCTCTAGTTAGACCCATGGTGAATTTCTGTGGGTGGGAGGCCTTTCAGTTCATGGAGTGCAACTTCCTTGCCTCCACCCAGTTCTGCAAACCAAAAGCCCCCCCCCCCAATACTGCTCCTGAGAGACGGGGAGCTCCAGGAACAGTCTCAGGGAGTTGGAGGTCTGCTGTGGGTCAATGAACATTTCCACCCACCCCACCCCATTCTATCCATAGAAGTCCTCTGCGAATTCCAACCCAGTTGGATCGTGCCCCTTGTGTGTAAGGACATGTATTCATATGCCGGGTTCAGCTGTCTGTGACCAGCCAAGTGCACTGGGGGAAGTTTATGAGCAAGTCTGCAAGGTCCTCTGCTGCCCTCTTTTATCTTACTTATTTAAAATGATGATGGACTTCCTAATTCAATGAGGATATTGAGCTAATTTGCTTGAATAATGAGCACACAGCTGAGCACTACTAATTTTAAATATTTATACTATACTCCTTGCTTTCAAGATGTCTTCCTACAAAGATTAAAGCAATGATCTGTTAATATTGAAGCCACATAATTCTAAAGCATTATTAAAGACTAAAAGAGAGAGATCAACATAAGTTAATTATTAAGCCCCAAAGCCTTACTTTATTTTTTCTTAAGGCTAGGAAGAAGCTACCCCCCCCCCTTTCGGGTCTTTCTCCCAATCACTTCAGTAACTGGTCTGGTCTGAAGCTGAAGGTCAGTTAGTAGGGAGTGAAACAAGAGGTCTCCAAGATTTAATCCAGAATGCAGATGCTGACCTGGTGTTGATTACAGAGGCCAGAGCGGATGGCTCAGGTGTAGTAGATCTAGCCCCAGTCTGTCCACAGCAGCCATGGCTACGCAGGTGGGGAGAAGAATCAGCATAGATTTGTCTAGGGTTGCCAGGTGTGCCAACCCCCCAGGCGGGAGGTTGGAGGCCCTTGCCTCTTGTTCCTGACGTGCGCACTCTGTGTGGTCACACTCCCAGCTCATGTGATGACATCACTTCCAGGAAGTGACAACATTGCACGGGTTGCGTGCTGCCCTTGGAGCACTCCCGTGCTCCACAGGGGGCTGAATCCAGCCCAAATCCAGTCTCTGCAGAGCGCGGGGGCACTCCTGTGCTCCGCAGCAGCCCGTTTCGGGCTGAATCTGGCCAATTCCAACCCAAAACAGGCTGCTGCAGTGGGCAAGAGCACACACCAGGAGGCGCGTTCCCCCCTTGCTGGCCAGGTAAGCGGAGATGGGAGTAACGGATCCCTCGCCCTCAGCAGGCAACCCTAGTTTTGTCATAAAGTCTTCCCTATCAGCTCTCAAATTATGAGTGTCTGAAACAGATTTGGGTTACTTTTAAGGATTCTGAGCCCCGTTGTGCTGCTTGTCAATGCTAATGGAAGTAGAGTTATGGTGGCATTGAGAAGCCCCCATATTTATTAACCATGGGCAAGTCTAGATAATTAATGGCCAGTCTATATTTAAATCAGTTGCTTAAATACGTGGCTGCATCTTAATGCCAGAGTTTCTTAGATAAAATGGACCATAGGGATCATTATAAATTTGGTTTCCAGCCTGGTTTTGAATAGATGAGGCATGCCCATCTTTCACTATGGATGGTCTGGGGAAGTGCATTTCTGTTGGCTCTCCCAACAGAACCACTCGTTTTGGACCACCTGGCTGGGTTGCATTTGCGAGGCAGCATTTTACAGTGTTTATGATCTTTCCTGGAGAGGAGATTGCTGAATGAAGTACTAGGGTGCCGTTCTCTGCCTGGAAAACCAATGGAAAAGGTCCAGGGTCTCCAGTAGGCAACTAAGAGCCAAGCTACAAGTGACGCCTGACACAGGTTGGACACTTGTCAGCTTCCCTCAAGTTTTGATGGGAAATGTAGGCATCCTGGTCTTGCAGCGGTAATGGAGAGCCAAGCTGTAAAACCAGGGCGCCTACATTTCCCATCAAAACTTGAGGGAAGCTGACAAGTGTCCAACCTGTGTCAGGCATGACTTGTAGCTTGGCTCTGAGATCAAACCAGGCTGGAGTATACCCTGGGTGGAGGGGCTGGAGGTGTGTAGCAGGGAGCTGTCCAGGACTAACACAAACTAAGACAGAGAGTTCCCCTCCTGCATGAGTCTGGCATGCTGGATGCCTCAGCCTCTTTATTTCTGGCATGTGGATCACATAAGGATCCATCATTCTTTTTTCTCCTATATTGTCCAACCTCTATATGACATGGTGAAGTCATCATAGATTTGGGAGTAAAGTGTCATCCACATGCTGGTGATACCCAACTCTTTCTCTCCTTTTCATCTAATTCTAGGGAGGCTCTAGGATTAGATTATGAAAATGAATGACTGGAATCAGTGATGGGACAAACCAACTAAAGTTCAATTCAGCTGAGATGCAGCAAGTGTCGGCCGGTGATAAAGCAATTCCTGGAATTGGTTCACAGCCTGTGTTCTAGGGGATCGCACTCCCCACTCGGGGCTGAGCTGCATGTGATACCTGGCATGGGTTTAGACTCGTGTCAGCTGACACTATTTTTAATTGTTTTTAGCACCAATCCATGAGGCCCCGTCCAGAACAGGTGCTCAGTGAGGCAGCCCTAAACAAGCAGGGTTACTGGCCAGCCAGCTCGCCCAGAGGCATGGCCTCACCACCTTGCCCCAGAGTGACACGCAGGGGGGAGGAGAGAGATTGCTCCTCTTCCCTTTGCCTCCACGTCCTGCTCTTACCTCCTGTGATGCTTGCCCAGTGGCCTCAGAGTAGGTGCAGCCCCCTTAACAGCAGGCTGCAGCCTTACAGCTCATCCCTGGCCTAACTGGGGCTTCCTGGCCTCTAGGATTTCCTGTGCTCCCATCAGCTGTGCTCCTCCTGAGGTCAATGCCGGACGCCTTATCCAGCGGGTAGGCTGTAGCATCATTCAGGATGAGGAGTCCTGGGTTGCCTGTCTAGGCTCTGCATGGAGCATTCCTGCTCCCCTCTTACTGGCTCTCTAAGACCGGACCTCCATCCCTGCTGCCTCGTCTCTGAGCCGGGCTGCTTGCAGTGGATTTGGCTCTGCCCCTCAGCTTCATGCTCTGTCCTGTGTCTCTCTCTCTCTTGCTCTCCACTTCCACCACTCTCTTCTCCAACACCCATCCCCATCTGGGCGGCACATCTTCCTTTTGAAGCTCCCGTCCCGCTGTCTCTGCCTTGCCCCTCCAGCGTGGCCTCTTGTGCCAACCCGTCACACCTCCCTTTGCAGGCGAAAGATGGAGACCTGGCTGGTGAGTCCACTTCTTTCTGCTGTCTTCTGGCTCCACTGACTGGGTGGCTATCTTCCTCCTGAGGAAGAGGACATTGCATCCATCCAGCTCCTCTTCCACCCCTGGCTGTTAAACAGCCTGAAGTAAGCCCAAAGGCATCAAAGCTTTGTCTTCGGTGCAGGGTAAAGTGAGGCAGCCCGGGCACCACTGCTGATGAGAGAGACGCCCCACCAGCACCCTGGGCTGCAATTGGCATTTGCCAGAAGCACCGCAGCCATGGTGGAAGAACAGCCATCAATCACCCATTGAAGTGAAAACCCTCTTAAAGGCTCACAGATTAGAAATAGGTGGAAGGGAGAATGTATGCAGCGGGACAGGCGGGAAATGGGGGTCATGTGTGTGTCCCCCCTCCCCTGTAAGGTTTCCCAGTGCCCTTAAAGAACACGATGCCCAGGGAAGAGGAGTGCAGTGGAGGCCGGAGGTTTCTCAGGAGTGGGTGGGAGAGCCACTCTCAGTCTTCAATGGGGCTTACTCCTAGGTAAGCGTGCATAGGATTGCTGCCCAAAGAGGGATTTCTCAGCATCTCAGACTGGATTTGCCTACCTCCTCCATCTTTCCTTTTTAATGTCACTGAGTCAGTTTCAATAAACTACCCCCCCCCCCTCTTTTTTTTCTTGCCTCCTTTTGCAGGAGAAATAAAGTAACCCAGCAGGCAAATCTGTGCAGCCCCGCCATTGCTGTCTCCTTCCTGTTCTTGCCTGGCTTTGCCAGGCCTTCATGTGAGCTGGCCAGCCAGGGAGCCCGCACACCAAGGGCTGCCTCACGGTGCGCCTGTTCTTGATGGGGCCTTGCAGCTCGGTGTTAAAAAACTGTCTCTCTCTTGGCTGTATCTGAAGAAGTGAGCTGTGGCTCATGAAAGCTCATACCCTACCACAAATTTTGTTAGTGTTATAGATGGTACTGGACTCTTGCTCCTTTCTACTGCTACAAACAGACTAACATGGCTACCCATCTTCTTAAAAAACTACACGTTAATAAAAATGGCATGAGCTGACACAGGTATAAACCTGTGATGCCTGGCATCACATCTAGCTTGGCCCTCAGACTGAAGTTCATAGTTCAGTTGTGTTCTGATATCCAACCTTATTCCTGGATAAACCCAGGAACCCAGGAACAGGGTTTATTTGCTAAGGCTCATACACTGTGTTCCTGAACGGGGACCGTCTGGCCGTGTTCTGATGGCCTCTAAATAAGACCTCCTCTGGGATGGAGTCCTAACAGATGAAACTTGGAGCATGATGAGGCTGTGTCACATGTTGCTAGACATTACAGGAGAGAGAGAGAAGCAGTCACGTGTCCTCTGTAACTTCTAGGCCCAGCCTTAGGATCATGGAGTGTAAACTTTTAGCTTGTTAAAGTTAAAATATTTCCATGTGAAGGCACCCCTGGGATGCTTTTCTTCCTTGAAGCTTTGCCCATGACAGGATCCTCGAAACTGGGGCCTATCTGGGCTGTCTCGCACCAGTCGTGAGGGCTGATGACCTGTGATCCACAACCATCACTATGTAAAGAAGTGGTGGAATTCATCATATATATTTGCATTGCAATGCAAAGGAAACTCTCCATAGGACACACCAGATGTTTAGTGGAAGACCCGACATTGACGTGACAGTGGGAAACGTGCTTTGTAGGGGAGAAGAGATGGGGAGGAAGACGTTTATGGGACTGGCTTATCCTGAAGTAGGCCTGAGCTGGCAATGATTCACTCCAACCTTCCCAGCTGTTAAGAATTATCCAGGAGCAGCCACCCGAATGGTTGTATCTTCTCTCCAAAGGGGTGGAGGTTAGAAACTCTTGTGATCATATTTATGCTGTGAAGTGGGTTCTCCTAGCAGAGGCTTGAGGGAGTTATCCTCAACTACATCACATGCTCTGTTTTACACACCTGTCAGAGGGCATCACACAGTCCTGACCTTTCTCCTTTCTTATCATTTTGACAACAGTGCAATAACTCATTGTCCCAACCATCATGGCCAAGACAAGGCATCTGGTTGCCAAAATAAATGGTGCCCCGTCAACATCTGGCCAAGGCCCAGATTGTTTGGTAGTTTCTGTGCCTCTTCTCGTGACCCACTTTTCTCAGGGAAGTTGGAGATTAGAACCCAGGCAGAGGTGATTTACCATTTCTTCATTCACTACTTCTCTACTATGCACTTCTCTATGATACGGCTCCCCCCAGCCAGACTTCCCAAACACATGTTGGCTGCAGATGGGAGGGAAAAATGACTTATGGGAGTGGAGAGGAGAAGTGGAGGGGTATTAAGAACCCATCTTGCATCTCCACCAAATTACATTCTCTCCTTGATGTTGTTTACATGTTTATTTAGACCCAGAGATCCCAGTCCAGAAGAGGGGATAATTAGCTAGGCACTGGAATAAAACCAGCAAAGACATTTTGCATTTGTAAAAAAGAGGCACAGGATTTCAAAAATGGCTGCAGCTGCCAGCTTTGGGAGTAACTGACCCTGCTTTATATAGCTAATTTGGGAGCTTGAGCACTCCCCTAGCAGCCTGCTCAATTTTGCTATTGGTAAACAATTCTTACTAAATCAATGTCTGTGTTCAGACATACCAGGAAATCATGGTTTGCCATTATAGAAAGAAAATTAGGATGTTCTTGACCTCATCCACTCTCCTGTCGTGTGCAGATTGAAGCTTGAGTACTCCTTGAGTCCCTGGGTCGTAACAGACCAATGTATGTCATGGCATCCCAGGTGAATAAAACAACCTGTATTTTACTCTTTTGCCTATCAGTCAGGATGCCAAACCAGGATTAGACCAATGTTGGTAGGCAGGAAAGTAGGCCGTCATTTGTCATCTTATCCCATTCAAATATCACTATAGACTGGTTTGTTGAGAAGGAGAAATTCCAGTTTCCAAGGCACCCGCAAGGGGAGGAGGGAGAGTACAAAGACTTCCGAGATGTGTTCCTGTCCCATTTTGTTGCAACATCTGGATGCAGCCCTGAAGCCTTAAGGGTCCTCTCCTTCTGTCACTGTTCTGGGGACTTCCTGCTTTTGAGGAAGCAAGAACGGGGAACAAGCGAGCCTTTGCTCAGCAACATTCTGCATTTGTCTGATCAGACCACAGTCAGTAGCAAGCCACAAGTCAATCATGAATTCTAGTGACACGGTGGCAGGCAGCACTGCCTGTCTTCCCAGCTGAAGTACACATTAAGGTCTCTCGGAATGGAAAGTAAAGCATAAGGTGGGAATCAATAAGATTGATTCCAGCATCACTTTTTCAAAGCTGGCCAGTCCTGACAGGAGGTGATTTCCAGTCAGTTCTACTACACTCACACACATCCAGGAGGCAGAAGGTATGGCTTTGTCTTAATCTGCAGCAAGAGTGAGTACTGGGGGTGGCACTTTTTGAATCCTTCCGTGACCGCAACCCGACCGGTCACAACACATTTGGTCCCGCTGGATTCTGTCCTGATGTCTTCAGAACTGCCAGAACAGTTACTCATTGTGCATTTGAATTTGTTAATCTAATCCCTGAGACTTCAGATTGATAGATGATTCTGTTCAGGAGCCAGGGGATGTCTTCTGAAGTAAGGACAGGCAACAGGGAAGTGTGTAGCACATCTGCGCAAAAGAGGCAAGCACTTTCACAAGTTCATTGTTTGCTTATTCTCGTTTCCGTTTAGCTATGTAACGGGGAGTGCTTTCCGTGGCAGGGCTAGTCTCTGCAATCACTGGGAGATAACGGGGAGGGGTGCAAACTTGGTCAGACTGCGCAGCAGACGTTTCGTGGATTGACTTCCTTGACTGAGGACAGAAGTGAGAAAACTACAAGGGCAACATAAACAAACATTTTCAAAAGGAGAGTTGAAAAGCTATTACAAAGGCAAGACTTTTTGTCATTCCTGAAAATCTTCGGAACTCAGTAGCTGTGGCTTATCTTCAGTCTTGGTTCAAAGGCAGGAGATAAGAATTTTAAGTAAATCAAATATCTGTTACTTTTATACAGCTCATTTTAAGAACCAAAACATTTCACTTACATAGTCTCTGTAATTCTTAGAACAGCCCTGTTACCCTTACACTGTGTAGCTTTGACTAATGTTAGATCATGGTGGCTGTGGGGAGATGTGAGTAAGGACTTGTGGGCTTAGTCAACGAGCTGTAACATTCGTTCACTGAGAGGTGGCTTACATGAGAAGTACTTTGATCTTCACCTCACGCGCACACACGTGTTTTCCCTTGTGCAACTAGGCTGTTGCGGCTCATGCAGCTGCCCGGAATGCCCAACATCAGAGAAGTCCTTTCCCCCATCACTGTGACCACAGCTGCTTCCAGCCATTCTCACAATCACCCAGTTTGCACACTGCATTGCTCTATATAATTTTGTACTGGGAGGGATGTTGGCCAATATTGTTCTAGCATAGAAGAAAACTCCTTTTTTTGAACGAGTCTTCTATAGCAAAATGACTATCTGGTGAAAATGGAGGAACATCCATGACAGATGGTCAGCACAAATGCTGGGGTGTGCGTTTGTAACCAACCAGTGTTTGTAACCAATCAGAGCAAAGAACGCTCTACATATCTGCCACCATCTCCATTGCCTATCACATGTGATCTTACATCCTGCCTTTTCCCCCCAGCGACTACAGATATGTGGCTGCAGCACTCGCAGTCATGAGGAATGTGACTCAGCAGATTAACGAGAGAAAAAGAAGGCTAGAAAACATTGACAAGATCGCTCAGTGGCAGGCCTCGGTTCTGGATTGGGAGGTACGTTGCACACTGTAGACTCTCTCTCACACACACACACCCCACACACACTTCTTTAATATGGTACTTCCAGTCAGATTGTGCCTCTCATTTTCTTGACAATGAACTTTAAAAAAAAATTGCACAGGGCCCCTCATGGGTCAATGGTAAAATTCATTGGATTGCAAAGGGGTGGCCATGTTAGTCTGTTGTAGCAGAATAAAACAGTCCAGCGGCACCTTAAAGACAAATAATTTTTATTTTGGTCAGAGCTTTTGTGAGTCACAGCTCACTTCTTCAGATATTTGAAGGAGAGATTGCATTTACCAGATTCCTGATTCACTTCCAGGCATCTCCCATCAGTGGATCTCAGCTTTGGAAGATCTCTGCTTGAACCATGGAGACAGGCATACCTGTTGTATGATAATAGCAAAAAGATCCATATTTATGTCTGAAACGTTTCAAGCCTTGTTTGACTCAAGACTAATTCTTATGTTAATTTTTGATGTAATGAGATCATTATGGTCAAGAATATTTGTCTACAAAATAATGCAAATAGCCTCAGCCAATCAAACTGCTGTAGCATAGTGGTTAAGTGGTTGTATTGCAAATCAACACTCTGCTGGTTCGAATCCCACTCCTGCCACGAGTGCAGTGGGTGGCCTTGGGTAAACCACTCCTCTCAGCTCCAGTTTTGAGCTGCTGTAGCAAAGTGGTGAAGTGGTTGGGTTGAAAATCAGAACTCTGCTGGTTCAAACCCCACCACTACCATGAGCTAGCAGGTGGCCTTGGATAAGCCACTCCTCTCAGCCAAGCTTCCCAGCTGTCTTGTGGGGATAACAATAACACTGACTTTGTTCACCGGTGTGAGGGGGGCATGAATCTGTCTAGAAGAATGGTATATAAATGCGATGATGATGATGATGATGATGATGATGATGATGATGATGATGATGATGATGATGATGATGATGGCAAATGAGGTCACAGACAGTGAGTGAGGGTAAAGAAGGTGACCAAAAAAAGCACTGAAAAGCAGAAACAGCTAGAGGAACTAGAAGGCAGCATATGGCACTGGAAAGAAACGCACATGTTGTCTGAGGTTAGTTTTGTTTCAGAAATTAGTTGAAAATAGTGCAGATTCTATCCTGCCCAGCAAGGCCTTCAAAAACCTGTGTTGCTTCTAAGAGCCAAATTAAAGAGACTGAGCATGACGCTCTGGAATGAAAATAAAGTAGAGAAGGTGGGAAACTGCAAAAATCAGCTTGTCATGCAAAAAGAAAATGCAGAACAGGATGCAGAGCGTGCTTTGTTAATACAGAATAAATCTCTGTGAGTTTTAACCCCATTGGCTCTTCATCAGGGCTATGACTACTAGAATCCACGAATGAAGCTTCGTTTTTCTCTTGCATATCAGTTACAAAAACAAACCCTGTATTTTATTCTTTCTTTTATGAAGCTGTTGATTTGCAGTCATTTACTTGATCCAGAAGGGAACAGCTCTAGTACTCAAGATGTCCTAAACAATAGTGGGGTTGAAAATAGACACCCACATGTTTCTTGTTTTCTTGTAAAGCCCCTACAAGATTTTTTGGGGAGGGGCGAGTAAAAATATATATATATTTATAAAATGTGTTCATTTATATATGTATGATGTAGATTCCTTTGAAGTAGAGCCAACACTCTCAACATAGGCAGGGACTTGTTCTCAGTTCTTCTCTACAGCCCACTATGGAAATATAATGCCATTGACTGGGATCCAAGAAACCACTGTGGAGAGGGAGAAAAAATGCTTACTACTGTCTAGCAAATCCAAAAGAGGAAAGAACAGGAAAAGAAATCAGTCCATTTTTTATAGGTGGTTTTATCAGAGTAGCTCCCCCTCCCCGCTGCCTTGAATTTTAAGACTACTAGTCATGAGGGACAGGTGCGTCATTTGAGAGCAACCCCCCCCCCTCCACTCCAGCCAGGCTGACCGTGGAGATGGATTATTGCGTGTGTGAGGAAGCAGTGGCTGGGGTGGAAGATCATCAGGTGTGCCTTCCTGGCTTTACTTGCAGTGAACCAATGTGACTTATTTGTAAAATTCTTTTCACTGTAAATAAACTCAAATTAAGAACAGATCAGCTTTGAGATGCTCTGTGTTCACAAGTGGGTGGAAGGCCAAGGTGACCTCTGCCTTGGATCGATGAGAGTTCTGTTTCTGTTCTGCCACCATTAGTCCCTTGAGGCATTCATTCTTAGCAAGCCATGGCCACTAGCCAACTCTTTCTCTGAGAGATTTCTTTCAGCATTAATTTTCATGATCTGTAAGGAGACTGCACTATTAGAAGCAACATTGGATTTTCCTGTAATGTTATAAAGAGGAGGTAGTTCCCAGCATAATGGCCATTCAGAGAACACTGTATTTATACTGTGTTGCATTTGTGACCGTAATACCTCTGACATGGATTAGTCAACCTGATGTGGTGGAATGGCATTGATCAGAAGACTGAACATTCAGGTGCTGAGTGCTCATGTCAGCTCCGTGTGTCCAGCAGCATTCCCAGAGTTAAACAAGGGTGCGTTCCTAAATATAAACAAGGAGTGATGTGGAGCCAGAGCTACACATGTCTCAGACACTTCCTAGAAAGGGGAGGCTTTGTCCCCCTTTACAGATCCTAGAGCAGATGGGAAATATGTGATAAAGAAATGGCAGATTCCCCATACTTATTTCAGTCTAGCCTTGGGACCAAAGAGTTTGGATGCCCCTAGTATAAATGACCTTGTTTATTTAATTAAGGCTTTGCATGTTTGTGTTTCAGATAATAGTAATAGTAATAATAGTAGTAGGAGTAGTAGTAGTAAGAGTAGTAGTAGTAATAAACCCCACCAAGGGTGCCATCTTGCAGTGGTGGTGGGGCTTGTGTGTTCCAATGAGGCTGCGAACTGTGCTGGTGGTAGTGTTGCTACCAGTAGGGTATATTTCAAGGGGACTCCTTGTCGCCTTTATTATTCAACATCTCATTAATCCCCTTGACAATGGTCCTAGAGAAAACAAAAATGGGCTATTATATTTCTGATCTGGGAAAATAAACCATCTCCTGTACATCAATGATTTGAAATTGTATGCAAAGAGTCCCATTGAACTTGAATCATTGCTTAATACAGTGAAAATGTACAGTGATGATATTCAAATGAAATTTGGCTTAGACAAATGTGCAGTACTCTCCATGCAGCGGGGAAAGTAAAAAAAAAATGATGGAATAGAACTTAAAAATGGTGACATTATGAAATCATTATCAAACAATGAAAATTATAAATAGCTTGGGATATTAGAATTAGATAACATCCTGCATGTGAAAGTAAAAGAACTGATTCAGAAAGAATATATCAAGAGAGTACAAAAAATTCTGAAGTCAAAATTAAATGGTGGAAATACAATCAAGGGCATAAATACATGAGAGGTTCCAGTGATCAGATATCCAGCTGGAATAATAGATTAGACACAAAGCGTTTTAGAACAATTGGATCAGATGTGAAAACTAATGAACATGCATCACTCTTTACACCCAAAAAGTTATGTTGACAGGCTGTTGGTGGAAAATTGGTGGAAGAGGACTGTTACATCAGGTAGTGGAAGAAGAAAAGGGAGGCCTGAATGATTACATCAGTAGAAGTACAGAAAAATTACTTCAGGCTGTGAAAACAGAGAACATATTAAAAACAACCGAAACAAAGGCTGAATACAAGAAGAAACAGTTTGAGAATAGATTAAATGGCTGGAAGAACAAACCCTTACTTGGGCAACATCTAAAAAATATTGAAGGAAAACATGACAACAGCCTAACTTGGGCATGGTTGAAGATGGGTACAATCAAGAAAGAAACTGAAGGTCTGATCTTTGCAGCACAAGAACAAATATTGCAAATGAATGTTATGAAAGGCAACATTCAGAAAATCAGTGAAAATCCAAAATGCCGACTTTGCCAGGAAAAAGATGAAACTGTGTCCCACCTTATTTGTAAATGCAGCAAAATTGCACAGACGGACTACAAAGCTATACATGTCGGGGATGCAAAGCTGATTCATTGGTCATTGTGTAAAAAGTATAACTTGCCAGTATCAAAGAATTCATGGGAACATCAGGTGGAAAAGGTGCTAGAAAATGATCAAGTCAAGATTTTGTGGGATTTTAGAATTCAAACTGATCGGCACCTTGAACATAATACACCAGTCATAACAGTCATGGAAAATCGAAAAGTCTGGATAATCGACATTGCAATTCCTGGGGATGCCAGAGTCGAATAAAAAGAACAAGAAAAAATGATTAAATATAGAGATCTGGCAATAAAAAAACCACCAAACTGTGGAAGAAGAATGCAACAGTAGTCCCCATTGTCATCGGGGCATTTGGAATCATTTTAAAAAACTTTGCAATTCATATGGAAAAACTGCAGCTTTCTGTCATAACACCTACAGAACTGCAAAAGATGGCACTACTTGGAACAGCGTACATATTACGCCGATATCTGGTTGATAGGTCTCCAGTGGAAACTTGTATCAGCTTAGCAAGGACAATCAATAATAACATGTGACCTCTGCTTATTGTTGATTGTGTTTCGGATAATTCAAATAACAACAACCACCATGAAAATTCGGTGGAAAAGGACTGTTACACATACATCAGATAGTGGAAGAAGAAAAGAGAGGTCTGAATGATTACATCAGACATACAGAAAAATTACTTCAGGCTGTGAAAACAGAGAACATATTAAAAACAACTGAAACAAATTTATTGTCGAAGGCTTTCACGGCCGGAGAACGATGGTTGTTGTGGATTTTCCAGGCTGTATAGCCATGGTCTTGGCATTGTAGTTCCTGACGTTTCGCCAGCAGCTGTGACTGGCATCTTCAGAGGTGTAGCACCAAAAGACAGAGATCTCTGTGTCACAGTGTGGAAAAGAAGTTGGCAGGTAATTTATATCTACTCGGGAAGGTAGGGTTGGGCTGGGTCATCCTGTACGAGTTTCCCAGGGTGTGGAATGCTAATGGAGGGAGGCTTCACTGTATCCTGAGGAGGTTCTTTTGCATATGGATTGGTGCTTGATATGCTAATCTTCTCTGCAGGGCTATTGTCGGGTATAGAGTATTTTGTTAGCCTGGTGTTTTTCAGGACTGGAAACCATGCTCTATTCATTCTTAAGGTCTCTTCTTTCCTGTTGAAATTGTGCTTATGCTTATGAATTTCAATGGCTTCCCTGTGCGATCTGATGAAGTAGTTGGAAGTGTTGTCCAGTATTTTAGTGTCCTGGAATAGGATACTGTGTCCTGTTTGAATTAGGCTATGTTCAACCACTGCTGATTTTTCCGGATGGCCAAGTCTGCAGTGTCTTTCATGTTCTTTTATTCTTGTCTGGATGCTACGCTGTGTGGTCCCGATGTAAACTTGTCCACAGCTGCAGGGTATGCGGTATACTCCTACAGAGGTGAGCGGGTCTCTACTGTCTTTTGCTGATCGTAGCATCTGTTGTATTTTTCTGGTGGGTCTGAATACTGCTAATGATTATTGAATTTTCAAATTTTCAGGGAGGGTTTTGCTTTACTGGAGCAATTCAAAATTAGACACTCAACTTTAGCTGCATTAGATTTATGCTTAATTTAAAATGGCTTTTTTTTTGTTGCCTGCCAACTCTACCTTACCAATGGCTAAGCTGTTGTGATATTGTGAAATGCTCATAAATATTCCAATGTCCCACACAAACAATATTCATAAAAACTTCCTTAACACCAATATGTCCACCGTAATTTCAGTGATGTTAATCAGCGAAGGGTGGGGAGAACCATTTGAGTTATAGCTATCGAGACATAAGAACACCTATGAATATATTGATGAAAGCCTTCTGTGACTTGGACACAGCTATCCATTCCTAGCACAAAACTGGAATAACCATAACTGATATTTTAACTAATACAAATAACCATAACTGATATATTTAACTAACACAGGACCAATCTGCTTTCAGAAGCTGTGGGAACCATAACAATGTCAACTTCAGTCAACAAAAGACTGAAAGCAACACAAACACACACACACACACACACACACACACACACATCCTCACCCACCCCCATTAAAAGAAAGCAGAATAAATTCAAAGCAGCACACATACACACACAGCCCCACCCACCCACTCCCCCAATGAAAATAAAACATGAATTCAAAGCAGCACACGCATACACAGAAACCCCTGAATGAAATGGAAAGCAGAATGAACACAAAGCAGCTAAAGCCTCCTCTCCAAAGCCAACCCCAGCCACTCTGCTTGTACTCGCTGTCTCTCTCTCTCTCTCACTCACTCATGAATGAAAAAAGCAGAATGAACTCAAAGCAGCTAAAGCCTCCTCTACAAAGCCGACCCCAGCAGCTATGCTCTCTCTCTCTCTCTCTCTCTCTCTCTCTCTCTCTCTCTCTCTCACTCACGAATGAAAAAAGCAGAATGAACTCAAAGCAGCTAAACGTCCTCTGCAGAGCCTGCGGGGCCGAAGGAGGAAAGAATCACATGGGCAGATTCTAGAGCTTCCAGAACAATTTTCCAGAGCATTCCCTGGTCATTGTGTAAAAAGTATAACTTGCCTGTATCAAAGAATTCATGGGAACATCAGGTGGAAAAGGTGCTAGAAAAAGATCAAGTCAAGATCTTGTTGGTTTTTAGAATACAAACTGATCGACACTTTGAATAAACCAGACATATCAGTTGTGGAAAATTGAAAAGTTTGGATAATAGATATTGCAATTCCAAGGGATGTGTCAGAGTGTCAGTTTGCTTGTCAGTTCTCTAGCCAGAGTTACGCCATTTTACTTTGCTATAATCTGTAGTTGTTTAGTTTTCCTCCCTCTAGGCCCAGGTGGTGCCCAGACCGCATATATCCATGGGAGCGAAGAGTTCTTATCAGCCCCTTCCGGCCGAAGACCTTGACATCCCTGTCTTCCCATGCCTTCACAGACAGGACTAAGGGGGGAGGCTGGGAATGGGTGTTTGAAGTGTTGTTACTTTCATTTCATGTGTCATTCTCAACAAAGCTTTCGTTCAGCCAAGGGCCTCAAGCCTTTGGATTGTGGACACCTGTATCCTGAGCATAATCTTCCAATAAACCCTTTGAAACCAAGAAACCTTGTGCTTCTTGCAGAAGGGGGAGACGAACTCAAGATAACTGGGATTCCATAGTCTGACATTTTGTTGAGAATCTCCTTACTCCCCCGACCCCTCACCCGGGAAGGATGGATACCGGATCTACTCCGACAGACCCGTCTGATCCTGGCACGGAGGGTGCGGGGCCAGCTACCTTGCCTGACGGTGGGATCGTTCAGGTGCGAGTGAGCGGTGGAGGTGCCCGGCCGAGAGTCAGCATGGGACGAGGCTTTAGCATGTTGACGTTGTTGCCAACGCCGTGGCAGTGGGGTTCAAGACCCCAGGACACTAGGGAGAGGCGTACCGGCACCATGTTTTCACGCTTCATGATCGACCCAAACCTAGCCCCGGTGTCAGAGGACCTGGGGCCAACTAGAGGCCAAGCTTGGGAAACTGGCCGACTTTCCATGCTCTCAGCGGGGCCAACCAGAGTCAGCACTAAGCCCTGGTACCACTGGGATGAGGAAGCGGGTTGTCTTGTGGAGTGGAATCCACCGGAGGAGACTGGCAGTCTCCCGGACTGGAATACACCGTGCACGGAGTTAATGAGCTGGGACTATGCCGATGTAGGTTCAGCCGGAACCTGGGAGAGCGAGACTGGAATCCCGGCGGGAGAGGGGCACTGGTCTAATCTGCAGGATCAAGCCCAAGTGTTGCAGTACGGAATACTGGCTGTGACAGGAATGGTCAAAGGCTGGGTCGCCAGTGCCTGCCTCAGAGATGTCGGGCCCACCCAACTCAGGGACAGCTGCTGCCTCGGGGCCCCAAACATGCGGGGCCGGATTCTTGGAGGAGGCGGCGGAGAGGGCTGACCACCGCCAGCGAGCCTGGGAGGAGAGCCTGCTCCAACAAACCCAAGAGGAAGAGGCCGAACCAGAACCCAGTGACCAGGCAGAGAATCGCTACCAAGCTCTGGAGGAGCAGATGGAGGCGATGGGAGAGGACTTAGCGCAGGCCGGGGAGTCGGGTGCAACACCAGGAGGTGGTACGGGACTGCTGGCCCAGCAGAGGCCTGGCCCCACAGTTGGGTCAGTTCAACCTGGAGGCCCAGCCCAACCAGGACCCCGGCCACTCCTTGCATTACTGGCTCCTAGAGTTCGTATGCATCCACCTGCCCCGCCGGCCCAGGGGCTGCCAATTCCTTTACCACCACCACCAGGGCCCGCTGGCCCCGCCACACCTGGGGGGGCCCACGCCGGCCAAACCAGCACCAGGGGGGCCAGTGGTACCTCCAGCCGGCCCTGTAGTACCAGCCGGCCCTATAGTTCCGGTTGGACCAGCTGCGCCAGCAGGACCAAGACCCACTGCCCCAGGGGGGGTGCTCCTCAGCCGCAAGGCCCACTGCCACCGCCGCCTCAGCCACAGCCGCAGCCAGTTCCCAGAGGAGCCGGACCTCCGGGTCAACCACAAGCCCCGTTCCGTCTGCAACTGCTTCCCAGAGGACAAGGGGTCCCGTTGAGACCCATGCCTGGGGCAAGAGTGCCGTTCCCACAACCACAGCCTCGGCCGAGGGGTCCCGCACCGCAAATGCTGCCCTTGCAACCATTCCAAGCCTCAGACGCGATGGCCGGCAGTGGGGCCGAGTTACCTATGGGATGGATTAAACTCGAAGCAACTTTTGATGGGGACCCACGTAAATTGGGATTTTTTGTAGTTCAGGCACTACAATTCTTTAACCAGTGGAGCTACCTTTTACCAAACGAAGAAAGCCTAGTGATGCATTTAGCAGCCCACCTAGAAGGCATCGCAGCTGAATGGTATGTGACTCTTTATTATTCGGGGTGCCTCGAATTGGTAAGTTTGCAAGCCTTCATCGCCGTGCTGAGAGCCCAGTATGAAGACCCGCTGGAAGGGGAGAGGGCCCGCACAGAGCTCCAAACCTTGCGACAGGGATCTCAATCAGTGAGGGACTATGCTGCCAAATTTCGCCAGCTGGCCGCGAAGTGCCCGCATCACGAAAAGGGAACAAAAGTGGTACTGTTCCGTAACGGGATGAATCCCAGGCTGCTCAATAGAGCCCTGATGCAGGATGACCCCCCACCCAATGCTCCTGGGGTGGATACAACTAGCGTGTGAACCGCACCCAAGTTGCCCGGCTAGTTGAACAACAGCAAGCCACGGGAACCTGAAGAGCCCCACCAGCTCCAAGAGGGGGTCGGGGTACCCCTGTGGCAAGGGGGGCCAGAGAAACACGCTGGAGACAGGGTCTATGTCTCCAATGTGGAAGTAGCGGGCATTTCGCAGTGCAATGCCCTCTCCGGGCGCAAGCTCAGCCACCGCCACCATCTCATCCTGGCCCGGCCCCACGAGCCAACAGAGGTCGAGGAGCGACTAAGAGGGGGCGTCCGGAGACGGGATTAGAAGATGAGGAAGTATTGATGGAGTTTGACGCCCAGCTTCAGGATCCTGAAACCGCCAGCCCGCCGTCGGGAAACGAGATGGATCTGTCGTGAGGAGGCCCCAATGACAGATCGAAGAGAAGACCACCCCGGAGGAGGTGAGAGAAAGAGGGGCCATATTGTTTATTCCAGTTACGCTAGTGAACCCGAAAAGAGGGACCCATGTCCGAGTGCAAGCTTTAATTGACTCAGGGTGTTCCTGGGACATTATTGCACCAGCGTTAGTGAATGGTCTGGGATTGGAAACCCATGAGCTGAAAGTCCCAATTTTTTTTTGAGCAAATGGACGGCTCTAACATGAATCCAGCCATTTTAGAGACAGAGTGAGCGCCCACGGGGATGGGCAAGCATTGGGAAAGTCGCTCATACATTGTAAGCCAAGCAGCCAAGTATCCACTCATCCTGGGAAGTAGATCGCTTTGGGACCACAACCCCTATATCAATTGGGCTAAAGGAATAATTGTCTTCAATTGAGAATATTGCCAGAAACACCATTGGAGATTGGAATGGGGCGGGGAGGCCCCAGCGAATTTGGAGGTTGCCCTTTTATCTACAGAGGAGCTAAATCTTATTCCTCTAGAATACCTAGACATGGCTCAAGCCTTTAATGAAGAGGAGGCAGATAGCCTCTTCGGAATATAGACTGTGCCATTGAATTGATCCCGAGTGAAAGGCTCCCCAAAGGGAATTTATATACCATGAGCCCGGCAGAGAGATAAGAGCTCAGAAAGTTCATAGATAAGAATCTGGAGAGAGGCTTCATCTGACTTGCCAGCTCCCTACATGCAGCCCCTGTTCTGTTTGTGAAGAAAAAGGACGGGGGGCTCAGGGTTTGTACGGACTTTCGGGGCATCAGTGCTGTATCTTTGACCAATGCCTATCTGATTCCTTTGATTCGAGACTTGCTTAGTGTGGTGCCGCAGGGTAAGATTTTTTCAAAATTGGACCTCAAAGATGCTTATTTTCATGTCAGAATAAGGGAAGGGGATGACTGGAAGACCGCGTTCAATACCCCCTTGGGCCAATATGAATATCTCGTAATGCCATTTGGATTAAAAGGGGCCCCTTCGGTTTACATGACAATGATCAATGAAGTTCTGCATGAATTTTTATACAAGGGAGTTTTGTTTACCTAGATGATGTGTTAATTTATTCAGAAAATAATGACGCGCGTGTAAAATTGGTCCAGAAGGTGTTGGCTGCCCTAATGCGCCATGAGCTCCTAATCAAACTATCCAAGTGTGAATTTCATAAGAAAGAATTGGATTATCTAGGCCATCGTATCTCGGGGCAAGGATTAAAAATGGATCCTGCTAAAGTTAAAGCTGTGCAGAACTGGCAAGCGCCCACCACCCGAAAACAATTACAATCGTTCCTGGGCTTTGCTAATTTTTACAGACAATTCATTGAAGGTTTCGCCCAAATTGTCTTCCCTTTAACGGACTTGCTGAAAACAAAAGGGAAGGGGGAGCAAGCCACTAAGCCGATGGCTAAGCTTGGATGGGGGCCAAACTGTCAGTTAGCATTCGAAACACTGAAGGATCATTTTACCACAGAGCCAGTCCTACAGCATCCCGATGAAAACAGAGCTTTCATAGTGCAAGTAGATGCCAGTGACTCAGACATTGGAGGGGTCCTCATGCAGAAAGGGGACGATAACAAGGTGCAGCCATGCGCATACCTATACAGGAAATTTACGGAGGCAGAACACAATTGGAGTGCGTGGGGAAAAGAAGCGTTTGCTGTGAAAATGGCTCTCACCACCTGGCGTCACTGGCTGGAGGGAGCACGGCATCCATTTCAGGTGTGGACTGATCACAAAAACCTAGAGGCACTCTGCACGCCCCGGCGTCTCAATGCTAAACAACTCCGCTGGGCTGCGTTCTTCTCAAAGTTTAATTTCACCATGAACTTCTTGCCAGGCAAATCCAACTTCCTGGTGGATGCTCTCTCGCGCATGCCCCAGCATCAGAGCAAAAGGGAGGAGACTATTGACACAGTGTTTTCCCCCAGCCAATTGGGAGGTGTGGTTACTACACGTAGCCAAACAACAAAGAAGCAAAATAGTCTCAAGGGGTGGAGAGCTAAAGTGAAAAGCGAAGTGGAAAAGGAGGGGGAGCGAGCACCCACAGGGAAAATGACACAAACGGCTGCTGGAGAATGGGTTAAGGGAGACAAGTTATACATCCCAGCTAGCTTAAGGAGAGAAGTGCTGCAACAATGCCACGACGCCCGGACCGCCAGCCATTTCGGATACCTAAAAACATTGCATTTAGTACAAAGACAGTTCTGGTGGCCCAGCATCAGGAAGGACGTGTCCCAATTTGTTGCCAACTTCTGGTGGGAACTTTTGCAAGTGGCGGGCATTGAACAAGGATTAAGCTCCGCCTACCATCCCGAGAGCGACGGACAATCGGAAAGAACTAATCAGATGTTAGAGCAATTCCTCAGATGTTATATTAATTTTCAACAAGATAATTGGACTCAAATTCTTCATCTGGCCGAGTACGCCTATAACAATTCGGTTCACAGTTCCACAGGTGAAAATCCATTTAAAATTGTACATGGGTATGAGGGGTTGGCGTCCCCCTCGAAGTGCAGCCAGAATCCAAGCACTCGGGGGACTTGGGGGAATGGTGGGCCTTCCTCACAGAGCAATGGATTGTAATTCAAAAGTCGTTGACCAAAGCAAAAGCAGACTACAAAAAGTATGCCGATCGCCATCGTGTGGTGCAATGGGAATTACACCCCAGAGATAAAGTTTATGTTTCTACTAAGAATTTCAGATCAGAGCAATTCAGTAAAAAACTGGGGTTAAAGTATTTAGGGCCCTTCCCAATTAAACGAGTAATCAACAATGTGACAGTAGAATTGGAATTGCCAAAGAATTTGCGCCAGGTCCACCCTACCTTTCACATTAGCCTGCTCAAAAAGGCACCTCCCCCAGATGAATGGCATCCAGAAAAACCACTGCCCCACCCAAGGGTGATAGACGGCCAAATCCACTACGAGGTAGAAGAAATCTTGGGTTCCAAACGCAGACACAACAAGACTGTTTACCTGGTCAGGTGGAAGGACTTTGAGGAGGGGGTTCGTGAGTGGGTGGAGGCTTCTCATATAAATGCCCCTAAGCTACTCTCTAAATTCCATAAGAAATACCCTGAAAAATCAGGGGCTGAAGGGTGAGGGGAGGGGTCTTAAGGGAGGCAGAATGTCAGAGTGTCAGTTTGCTTATCAGTTCTCTACCCAGAGTTATGCCATTTTACTTTGCTATAATCTGTAGTTGTTTAGTTTTCCTCCCTCTAGGCCCAGGTGGTGCCCAGGCCGCATATATCCATGGGAGCGAAGAGTTCTTATCAGCCCATTCCAGCCGAAGACCTTGACGTCCTTGTCTTCCCATGCCTTCACAGACATGACTAAGGGGGGAGGCTAGGAATGGGTGTTTGAAGTGTTGTTACTTTCATTTCATGTGTCATTCTCAACAAAGCTTTCATTCAGCCAAGGACCTTAAGTGTTTGGATTGTGGACACCTGTATCCTGAGCATAATCTTCCAATAAACCTTTTGAAACCAAGAAACCTTGTGCTTCTTGCAGAAGGGGGAGACGAACTCAAGATAACTGGGATTCCATAGTCTGACAGGATGCCAAAGAAAAAGAACAAGAAAAAATGATTAAATATAGAGATCTGGCTTTAGAAACCATCTGACTATGGAAGAAGAATATAACAGTAGTCCCCATGGTCATCAGAGTACTGGGAACTATTTCAAAAAAATTTGCAATTTATATAGAAAAACTGCAGCTTTCTGACATAACACCTACAGAGCTGCAAAAGGCAGCACTACTTGGAACAGCGTCCATATTACTTAGGTCTCTGGTAGAAACTTGTAGCATCAGCTTAGTAAGACCAATCAATGATAATGTGATCTTTATTTGTTATTGATTGTGTTGTGTGTAATTTGAACAATAACAGTAACATTAACAATAATAATATTTGATTTATATACCGCTCTTCAGGCCAACTTAATATCCACTCAGAGCAGTTTACAAAGTATGCTATTATTATTATCCAAACAATACTCTGTGAGGTGGGTGGGGCTGAGAGAGCTCCAATAGCATTAATAATAACATTTGATTTATATACCACCCTTCAGGATGACTTAACACCCACTCAGAGCGGTTTACAAAGTGTGTTATCATTATCCCCACAACAAAACACCCTGTGAGGTGAGTGGGGCTGAGAGCTCCAAGCAGCTGTGATTGATGCAAGGTCACCCAGCTGGCTTCAGCTGGAGAAGTGGGGGATCAAACCCGGCTCTTCAGATTAGAGTCCTGTGCTCTTCACCAGTACACCAAATTGGCTCTCTTCTTTGGTTTGGCCAATAGAGGTAGTGGACTTCAAGTCCCCCAGAGTTCCAGCTCAAGTTTCTTGTTCCTTCAAGTGGCCTCTGGGTTGAAGAATTCAAAGGTCTGGATTCATGTCGAGCCAGTCTCAGCCTTGGCAGAAGTGTAAGTAGGAGACAAAGTGGAGACAAGAGCCCCACTCTATCATGTTTAGTGTCTTTATGTCCAGTTTCTATCAGCAGCGCAGGAGCAGAGCTACCAAAATGTCTGCAATTCTGCTCTCCAGCTAGCTCGACACATTTCCACTTTGGGGAGATACTCATATTCCCCTAAGACTGCAGTTTCATAAAACATGATAAAACAGGCAGAATTCTCAAGCTCCATCTTGTGTCAATTCAGTATCATAGCCTGCTTAGCCCTCAAGATTACTTCATTAATGTTGTGATTTGAAGGTTAAATGTGGAGGTCAGTATTAAATAAAAGAGAGATTCTTACAGGTTAAATGAAATTTCATTCAAATTCCTTTTGCACTTCCCCGTCCCCCCATTTATTTCAGGAGATGTTTTTATCAAAATGTACAGGAAGCTGCTAATGGCTATAAAGTTAGCAAGGAACTGGTAAAAAATAGTCCTCAAACAATCAGAAGATCCATAAATACATGCTTCGGGATGAGCCTAAGTTAGGAATGCACAAACCTATAAATGTTGTGGCTTATAATCAAATACAATTAAGTAAATATAAGTGTTTCATTCATAAATTTATTTTATTTATATTTTTTATAATCCAATGGAGAGTACAACAGTGTGAGTAAAAATCCTACTATATAAAAGAATAACTGTGTTCCAGACAACTCACTTCCTATCCTGGTGCACCTCCAGAGGGCACTGCCATGGAGGGAAGCCCAAAAGAGGCAGCCCATCCCTCCGAGAGCATGCCACAGCGGGAAGCCCAGGCCAGGATCAGGCGCAGAGCCAGTGGCAACGTCTGCCCCACACCTTCACCGAGCTGGGACCAGGAGCAGAGCAGGTGGCAATACCCACCCCTCACCTTCACCTAGCTGGGATCAGATGCAGAGCAAGTGGCAATGCCTCCCCCCCCCCCCGCCTTCACCCAGCTGGGATCAGGAGTGAAGCAGGTGGCAATGACCACCCCCTTTCACCCAGCTGGGATCAGGAGTGGAGCAAATGGCAATGTCCACCCCCCCACCTTCATCCAGCTGGGATCAGGCACAGAGCAGATGGGAAAGCCCGCTCCCTGCCTTCACCCAGCTGGCATCAGGCACAAAGCAGGTGGCAAAGCCTGACCCCCACCTTCACCCAGCTGGGATCAGGAGTAGAGCAGGTAGCAATGTCCGCCCCCACCATCTCCCAGCTGTGATCAGGCACGGAGCAGCAGGCAATGCCCACTCCCCATTTCACCCAACCAGGATCAGTAGCAGAGTAGGTGGCAATACCCACTCCCCCTTGAACCTGCCAGGATCAGGTGCGGAGCAGGTGGCAATTTCTGCCCCCTTCACTCAGCCGGAATCAGACGTGGAGCAGGCAGCAAAGTCCAGCCCCCTTCACCCAGACAGAATCAAGCGCAGAGCAGGAGGTACTATCCAACCCCTCTTCACCCAGACCGGAGCAGGAGCAGAGCAGGTGGAAATTCCCACCCACTCCCCTTCACCCCATCAGGGTCAGACACAGAGCAGGCAGCAATGCCCACACCCCTTCACCCACATGGAATCAGACACAGAGCAGGAGGCAATGCCCATCCCCCGTTCACCTGGCCAGGATCAGGTGCGGCGCAGGTGGCAATGTCCGGCCCTCCTTCATGCGGCTGGGATCAAGAGCAGAGCAGGTGATGATGCCCGCCCCCTGCCTTCAACTGGCCAGAATCAGGCATGGAGCAAGCGACAATGCCCACCCGCCCTTCACCCAGCTGGGATTAGTGGCAAAGCAGGTGGCAATGCCCCCTCCCCCTTCACCCAACAAAGATCAGTCACGGAGGAGGAGATAATGCCTGCCTGCCCGCCCTCCCCTTTCTAGAGCCTGCTGTATTTTTTCCCACAATGGGCTTTGTTACTAGTACAATATAATAGTCAGCTAGGACATCGACTGCGCAAAGTACAGTAATGAACAACAGTTAGGACATTCAGGAAAATAGATACACTAAGGAATGGTAGAAAATTTTTAAATAAGCATAAAGCCAAGCACAGAGATGAAATCTATCTGAAACAAAGCTTAACTCATTTCCATGGCACGTTTAGCTGCATGAACCTCATTAATAAGTGCATATCTACATCACACAGTACCCAATAGTGTAGCATTTAGTCCCCGTCCCTACCAGGGCATCTGTCTGAGCTTCTTCTTATGACACAGTCCTGTGATCTAGGTAGTCAGCCCTCCTGAACAATTCAGTGTTGCATAGTTTGCAGAAAGCCAGGAAATTTGTGGAAATTTTTCTGAAACTACTCAGGCAGGCCATCCCATAATGTGGGGGCTACCACAGAAAAAGCACATTGTAATGATTTGAAGTAAATGCGTGTCAGACTATGGAATCATAGTTATCTAGAGTTTGTCTCCCCCTTCTGCAAGAAGCACAAGGTTTCTTGGTTTCAAAGGGTTTATTGGAAGATTGTGCTCAGGATACAGGTGTCCACAATCCAAAGGCTTGAGGCCCTTGGCTGAATGAAAGCTTTGTTGAGAATGACACATGAAATGAAAGTAACAACACTTCAAACACCCATTCCCAGCCTCCCCCCTTAGTCCTGTCTGCGAAGGCAGACAAGGATGTCAAGGTCTTCAGCCGGAACGGGCTGATAAGAACTCTTCACTCCCATGGATATATGCGGCCTGGGCACCACCTGGGCCTAGAGGGAGGAAAACTAAACAACTACAGATTATAGCAAATTAATATGGCATAACTCTGGCTAGAGAACTGACAAGCAAACTGACACTCTGACAATGCGTGTATATATCTAAGTGTCTTGGTGTAGTATAGATGAAGAGTGGGGCTGAAAGAGAGGGATGAGTGAGTGACATGATTGGTTGATGACTGAGAGTGTGGGCGGAGTGAAGGCAGTTTGAGACTGAGAGGGGAGAGAAAAGATTCAGTCAGGGCAAGAGAGGCCAGCTGTGTGCAGCCTGAGCAAGTCTAAGCAGTTCTGAGAGAAAATTAACCTGTGTGGTAGCCTGAACTGTGTGTTTGTGAAAGAACATTCAGTCAGGAAAAGCAGGCAAACTGTGTGCGCACCTGAGAAAAGGTCTTACTTGTAATTGAGAGAGAAATTAATATCAAAAGCAGGCAAACTGTGTGTGAAGCCTGAGGGAAGATCTGTGTGACTGAGTTTAAGTAAAGGACTTTTAAGAATTGAGAATGTCAGTCCTTGACAGCTAGATCCCCAAGTCCCTCACAGCAAGCTCTCGGGTGCATTGGTTGAAGTAACTTTTATTAGAGATCCATACAGTTCAAGGTGTTCACTCAAAGGTAGCAATTGGCAGAAGTGACTATTCAAAAATGAGCAGTGCTAATTATAGGGAAACTTCCCGCCCTTTGGGTCCCTTGACAATCTGGCACGAAAACCCCAAAGAGTTACATGGGAACTGATTAGTTTAGGCTAGACAGAGCACTGAATGAAATCATCGCAGTCTCCGAGAAAAGATACATTGCTGGCTGCCCGCAGCTTGCTCCCAAGGACACTTGCTGTAGAAATGAAAGTAAATACCTTCAACAGATAACAGGCAACCCCCCTTGGCTCAGTACATTTCATGTTAGCAATTTACACACTCTCAGATGATCAATCCTGTGTAGAAGATACAACTTCAGCAAACATTTATGATCAGCATAAGATGCCAAATGCATTAATGGCAGGGATGCAGGCAGGCATACATGACAGAGAACTACTCTTTTTAAAACCATCAAGTTTTAGAAATAATATGAAACCGATACGCTTCTTATAAAAAATAAAAGTTTAATTTGCTTTTTGTTTATATCCCAGAGTTATTTCTATATCCCATTCTTTTCCTCAGAGCCACATAGTACCACAAAAAAGCCTGACCCTCAGGCATGTTACTAAAAGGAGAAATTTATTCCAGAATTTAATTCCTGGTGGCAGCAATCTACCAAGAGGGGGCAAGAATTAAAGGCTTAAAGACCAAATCTACCCAAGAGAAAGAAAGGGTCGTAACACACATGTTCGGGCAGCTTGTCAGACTATGGAATCCCAGTTATCTAGAGTTCGTTTCCCCCTTCTGCAAGAAGCACAAAGTTTCTTGATTCCAAAAAGTTTATTGAAAGACAGTGCTCAGGATACAAGTAGCCATATTCCAAGGACTAGGAAAGCCTTGGCTGAACGAAAGCTTTGTTGAGAATGACACACAAAATGAATGTAACAACACTTCAAACACCCATTCCCAGCCTCCCCCCTTAGTCTTGTCTAGAAGGCCTGGGAAGGCGAGGACGTCAAGGTTGGCCGGAACGGGCCATGGCTCTTTTACACTTACCATTTAACCATCTTTTTTAGCATTTAGTGTAAACATGTTGACTGTCATATAATTAATAATTAGCTCTTCTGAAAAAATGCATCTCCCCAAATTTTCCTTCAACAGTTCCTACAATTAGCTGTTGTTTCACATTTTTTAATTAAACCATTTATACTCTGACCTTACATCTCCGTGGATCTTCAAGGTGCCTTACAACAGCCTTAAAACAAGCATCAGAAAACCCAAAACAATCTGAAAATTAAAAAGCCACCTTCTATTATAACCCCACAACCATAAAAGCATTCGAGAATACCAGAAATAGCAAGAGATAACCAAAATGACAAGGAAATAATTGAGAAAACAAGTCCTATTAAATTAGAGCAGAAAGCAATAATCTGTTCCAAGTCAACAGAGTCCTTTTAAACACCAAAGGGCCTCTTAAGGAGCATAGAGCCAGATGGGTTGGGCAGTTCTTTCTTGCCTGTCCACTTCTGTTCTTCCAATAGAGAGCAGACCATGCAGTCATACCTTTATATTTGCCTGAGTTCTGCTTTCTGCTTTCTGTTTAGCTTTTCCTTTGCTCAGTGCCTTGGCAGTATGTGGATTTCTGCTTTTCAGACCATAGCCTAATGTGTTCCATTAGCAATCCTGAATATTGACCAACCTCACTATTACTCCTTTTACTTTGGCCCCACATTGTGCAGCCTTTCTGGAATTGCCACAGAGCTCCACTACAATTTGCTTGTTTTAATTTTTGTCTCTTCAGGTTTTTTCCTCCATCCTCCTTCTTCACCTGCCTGTCCTTCAGTCTTCCCTTTCTCAGCTCACCACCTTGTCTGTGCCTCTCCTTTAGCCTTCTTGGCACTGGTCTTGTCTTCAACCTCCTTGTCTCTCAAGAGTTTTTTTTGTACTCTGCCTACTCCTGTGTGAGGTTTTAATCCCAACCAAACTGATTACTTTCCCTTCCCTCACAGAATCTGGACTGCAAACTGTTTAGTCCCCTAGCAATGGAACATTTTGTGCCTCTACACCAGCTCAGTCAATCAATGTCAGAGCACCTACAAAAGCAATAAGGCATAGTCGATGGCATCTTTCATCTGGACTCCCCTGTTGATTAGCTTTCTATGGCCAGTAATGAAAACTTGCTCTCGGACTCTCTTCTGCCACCAGTGATTATAGTGGTTCTGCTGCTGACCAGCCTTGCGTGAGGTGTAAGCAACAGTTACCTTTAATCTCAGCCAATTCTGTCTGAAAAAGAACTCTGAAGCTTGGATCATTTAATCAGTGGAATTTGGTCTAATCAAAATGAGATCCTTTCCTAAGGTGTCTCTTTTGACAATATTCCCACAATATTAAATTCACTGGAAGATGAATAATTGTAGAAAAATATAATTGGTGCTGTTCTTTTAAATCCTTTCTAGCTCAAATTTCTTCCAGTTATTTATGGATCCTCTAATGGAAGCCTCTGTGCCCTTAATTATGTAACAGACAAGAGCGGGCTGCAGCGTAATGCCGCATTATTAAATCCAAAGGTTTCCATGAATTAAAAAATGACTGATGCTGCAAACATCCTGTTTTTCACAGCAAGGGCAGCTTGAGGAGAGGGACCCTCCTGGGGGTGGAGAAACAGGTTCAGGACTGATACTTAAGGGGGGGAGGTCTCTTTTCCTCCCTCCTCCCTCTCCCTCTCCTCTAGAGGCAGAAGGCATTAGATGGTGACTGATGAAAGGGATATTTCTCTTCCCTTCTCATTCTTTTCCCATTGCCCTAAACATTAATCGAGCAATCAGTTCTCTCATTAGAGTGCTAGACTCTCAGTCAAAGGAATGACTTGCTTTGCTGAATAATGCAACCAAGGAAAGAGATTCTTGTGCCAGAAGACACTATCCAGTCCTCTTTGTAGAGCAGAGAGGGGGAGTGAGTGGGTGGTTTCTTAGGCTTTTGCATCACATCTTGGTCATGCATGACAGTGAATGCTACAGCTAATTTCTGCCTACCTGTTCCTTCTTATCCTTCTGCTTTTCTTGCGGCCATGATCTGAGGTCTTTCATTATCTTCTCTTAACCCCTCTCCACTTCATCTCCTCTGCCTGCTCACGCAAAGTGAGGGAGAGTGAGGCCCTGGGGCACGGCTTAGAACGTTGATGATGGTCAGCCTTCCTCAGCAACAAGGACACTGGCTCATTGGACCTCTCTTGTGTGATGCCCTTGATCCCCAGAGAGCAGGGGGCAGGAGTTCTGCGAGAAGGTGTTCGCATTTCTGCTCTGTCTCTCATGCATATAAATGTTTCTGGACTCCTGAGCAATCACTCAAAGAGAATTATAACGCATCTCAGCCTGCAGAGACTGCAGAGAGTCTTATCAAACTGTCAGACCTTGTGGGCTAGATGGTTAACGTGTGGACCAAAAGTAAAGCCAAAGAACATACTTGAAGCTAAGCAGGGAAAACCGTACATGAGTGATATATGCAAAGTCCAGGGACGGCCTATCCACCAGGCACACCTAGGAGATTGGACGTAGGGTGCCAGAGGTGGAGGGGTGCCAACATGCCCTGTCATTCCCCCCCCCATGCCTGTCTGCCCACAGAATCATAGAATCAAAGGGTTGGAAGGGACCTCCAGGGTCTGCTGCAGCAAGTGGTAGCCCCAGGAGAGATCCCTTGGCCCTGGTAGGTGGCCGCAGGAAGCCTGCTCTTGCTTTTCATTGGTGGGGCCCAAGCTGCTTCCTCCTTCCCTCCACCTTGCCTTGTCTCGTTTTGCCACCCCACCACTAGACGAAGAAGGCAGGCGCTGCCTTGCCATCACCCGGCAAGGGGATGAGGAGGGCAGACACTATTTCCCCTCGCTCATGGCTGTGCTGAGTTGGGGGGGGGGGGTGATTGCCTCACCACTGCCTTGCCACAGTGCAGGGGGCAAGGAGAGTAGGCAGCTGCTTCCCTGAGATGCTCCTTGCCACAGTGCAGGAGGGCCAGGGGCTTCTTGCCACACTGCACATGCGGGAGGAGGAGCCAAAAGAACTTGGGGGAAGCTGCTAGTGGAATGTGTCAGTTATGCCTTAATGGAACAATGTTTGCTAACTTATATGTCAAATCTCTGATCAAAATTTGCTAAACTGTGTTTTAGTATGAAAATCGTGCTAAGATGTGGCTGTCAGCTATCTGATGATGAGATACAATAACAAGAGATTGTAGAAGGGCTGCTATATCAGTCTAACACTGATAAAAGAGCTAGATGATGATGAATAAACAAGATGCATGATTTTTCCTGCTGTACTCTAGAACTTGAACTCAGACCACTTGGGAGGAGGGGGGGGTGTCCAGTAAAGACTGCCTTTAAAAGCTGTGGGGGCACAATTAGAGCAGACTAAAGCTAGAGTGAAGTTCCGTCTCATTGCTACAGCATGCAAGTGCTTAGCAGAGCTTGCCCAACCAAGCTATAAAATTCTAGGAGACTTGTTGATACGGTCAATTACTTGCTATGAATTGATATTAGAGGGAGAAACATTAGGTCTGAATATGTGGAATAGTCAACTAAATGCTCCTTTGTAAACCAGAGATGTGGACCAGATGCTTCTTTCTGTACAAATAGGCTCCTTGTCCCCCAAGCTTTCAGCATCCATCTTGACTGTTTTAAGGCATCCCACTGTGTCTTTTGAGAAGTAATGCTGGCTGGGCTACTCACATGGAGTCTGTGCCTTACTGAGCCTTTAATGAAAACCAGTCTGTACTGGACACAAACAGACCTTTGGAATGCATCAAATTGGAAGCTTGGTACTGTACATTTTGGATTTGGTTAACTGAGTTAATGGGTTTAGCATCCTTTCCCATCCTCCAGCCGTGGTTGTTTTCCATGGCAGCAAAACTGGCTCCAGCAGTTAGAATTTTGTCTTTAGTGAGTAGGGGTTTCTTCCTTTGCTTTTCTTGCCTTTGCAATAAAGCCTGAGATATCTCACAAGTAGGCTTTCTTGAATGACTCCATGTCTTTTGACTAGGAAGTAAGATGAAATTTGGGGTTGGTTGTATAATTCTCTCCCCTTATTTTTCTTCTCATGGAAGCAGTTGTACTGTATGCATGTTCTAGATCATCCTACTATATAAAGGCATATTCAAGAAAACTCACTTGCTACCCTGGTGCGCCTCCAGAGGGCGCTGCTGTGGAGGGAAGCCCAGATGAGGCAGCCAGACCTCCAGAAAGCGTGCCATGGCAGGAAGCCCAGGCCGAAATCAGGCACAGAGCAGGCAGCAATGCCTGCCCTCACCTGCACCCATCTGGGATCAGAAGCGGAGCAGGTAACAATTCCCACCCTCCACCTTCACCCATCTGGGATCAGGAGCAGAGCAGATGGCAGTGCCCGCCCTCCACCTTCATCCAGCTGGGATCAGGAGAGAAGCAGGTGGCAATGTCCACCCCCCCCTTCTCCCTGCTGGGAATAGGAGCAGAGCAGGCCCACACCCCTTTCAGCCAGCTGGGATCAGGAGCAGAACAAGGAGAAATGTCCGCCCCCCCCCCTTCATCCTGCTGGGATCAAGTGTTGAACAGGCAGTCTGTTCAGCGTTTCTAAAGGTTGCAAAAGTCCGGGCGGTTTGCCTTTGCGTGATTTGGCACTGAGACAGATGGGGCATGATAGGGCATGATGCTATAAATTGGGAAATGTCTTTGCGCATGCCTGGCCACCAAAATTGCTGTTGCACTAAATGGAGTGTTTTTAAGTACCCATAGTGGCCAGCAGTAGGGGCGTCGTGACAGCGATGCAATACCTCTTTTCTTAAACTGTTGGGTACATAAAAGCGGTCCCCCCAAAGCCACTCTCCCTGTTCGGATTGTTGCAACTTTTCCTTGGGCACATTCCCCCCCTCCTTTTCCACTTCAGCTTTCAGTTTTTGTCTCCACCCTTCGTCTGTTTGAGGAGGTTGGGTGGCGCGGCTGCGCGTTGTAACCACTCCCCCTAATTGCATAGGGGAAAAGACAGTGTCTATAGTCTCCTCCCGCTTGCTGTTATGTTGGGGCATGCGTGATAGGGCGTCGGCAAGGAAGTTAGTTTTGCCGGGCAAAAAGTTCAAAGTGAAGTTGAATTTAGAAAAGTATTCTGCCCATCGCAATTGTTTGGCATTCAGCCTTCGCGGACTACGTAGGGCTTCTAAATTCTTGTGATCCGTCCAAACTTCAAACGGATGACGGGCTCCCTCCAACCAGTGTCTCCAGGTGGAGAGCGCCGCCTTTACCGCAAAGGCTTCCTTTTCCCAAACATTCCAATTTCTTTCAGGTTCAGAAAATTTGCGGGATAGAAAGGCACAGGGTTTAAGCACATCGTCCTCCCCCCGCTGCAAGAGGACGCCTCCAATTGCAGTATCGCTGGCGTCTACTTGCACTATAAATGGGCAATTTTCGTCAGGGTGCTGTAGGACTGGTTCGGAAACAAATTGGGTTTTGAGCTGATTGAACGCTGCTTGGCATTGTGGCGTTCATGACAATTTAGCGCTAGGCTTTTTAGCTTGTTCCCCTTTGTCTTTGGTTTTTAATAGTTTAGTTAGGGGAAGTGTTATTTGAGCAAAGTTAGCTATAAATTCTCTATAAAAATTGGCAAACCCTAGAAAGGATTGTAGTTCTTTGCGTGTAGTAGGTGTTTGCCATTCTTGGACGGCTTGCACTTTGCTCGGATCCATTTTTAGACCATCTTTGGAGATGCAATATCCCAGATAGGTGAGTTCTGTTTTGTGAAACTCACATTTGGACAGTTTAATGGGCAATTTGTTACACATTAGAGTAGTTAAAACCTTTTTCACTAGTTCTACGTGTTCTTCTTCAGATTCTGAATAAATTAACATGTCATCTAGATACACCACTACTCCTTTGTACAAAAAGTCATGCAATACTTCATTGATCATGGCCATGAAAACTGAAGGGGCCCCGGCCAGGCCGAAAGGCATAACTAAGTATTCGTATTGGCCGAGGGGCGTATTGAACGCAGTTTTCCATTCATCGCCTTCTCTTATTCGAACGTGGAAGTAAGCATCTTTTAAATCCAATTTCGTAAAGATCTTACCTTGTGCCACGATGTTGAGTAGATCCCGGATGAGTGGGATGGGGTAGGCGTTGCTGGCAGAGACGGCATTAAGTCCTCGAAAGTCTGTGCACAGTCTCAATCCCCCATCCTTTTTTTTGACAAATAGCACTGGAGCAGCATGCGGGCTATTTGCGGGTCGGATAAATCCCCTTTGAAGATTAATGTCAATAAATTTGCGGAGCTCCTCCCGCTCGTTTGGACTCATAGGATACAGTCTGCCTTTGGGTAAAGATGCTCCCGGTAAAATTTCCTCGGCACAATCCGTCCTCCGGTGGGGAGGTAAGGAGTTGGCCTCTTCTTCGGTGAAGGCTTGGACATAAGCTCTATACTGTTTAGGTATTTGATCAAGTTCTTCTTGAGTTAACAGGGCTTGTTCAATGAGCGTAGGATTTTTGCCCCAGTTTTGATTCCAACGATGGTTTGCACATTTCTCATGGGAAAATGTAATGCTTCCTTCTTTCCAGTCTATATAGGGGTTGTGATCCCACAACCATCTGCTTCCCAATATTAAAGGATATTTTGCTGTAGCACTAATTACGAATGATCTTGTTTCCCAATGGTGTCCCATACCCGTAATGACAGGTATAGTTTCGGTAGTGACAGGATTCATATTAGTGCCATCCATCTGTTCGAAAATGACTGGGATTTCCAGTTCCTTTACAGGAAGCACTAATCCATTTACTAAGGCTGTCTCTGGAACAGCCCAAATCTATCAGGGCTTGTACACGAATATGGGTTTTTCTTTCTGGATTAACTAACGTTACTGGTATGAATAGTATGGACCCATGAGGTCTGTTCGGAGTAGGAACGGACCAATCTTTGATCTGCCGGTTGGGCCCTTTTACAACAGATCCATCTCGTTTCCCGAAGCAGGACTCTCGGGGTTTTCCTCACCGATTAGAGCTGTTGAATCATAGTCCATAATTTCTTCCAGCTCTAACCCTTTCTCGGGAGGATTTCTACGGAAGGTCCCTCTGCCTCTTGTAGCTCTTGGAGCGGGCGTTGGGCGGGTTGGCGCGGGCAGAGCGGTGGGGGCTGGACACTTTGGTGGGAACGGAGTTCTTTGCACAGGCCGGAACGGACATTGTGCCGCAAAGTGACCGCTTTGTCCACACTGCAGACACAAACCTTGTTGCCATCTAGCATCTCTCGCTCCTCTGGTTGCGTATCCAGCGCCCCTACTTCCTCTAACCAGTACGGATGAATGCCGCTGCCCAGTGGTTTGCTGTTGTTCGACTAAGCGTACTTCCTGCATACGATTTTCCACTTCACAAGTTAACTGGATCCACCCCAAAAGCGTAGGGGGGTTATCTTGCATTAGAGCCTGATCCAACAATTTGGGATTCATGCCCTGTTTGAATAGGATTATTTTGGTGGACTCCTCACACCTTGGGCATTTGGCGGCCAGCTGTTGGAATTTTGTAACGTAGTCTCTAGCCGACATGCTGCCTTGTCGAATGGACTGTAACTCAGTCCTGGCTCTACTTTCCTCTAAGGGGTCTTCGTATTGGGCGCGAAGCGCATCGACTAGCCCCTGTAGAGTGTTCAATTCGGGGGGCCCCAATTCATAAAGAGCTACATACCATTCAGCTGCTACTCCTTGGAGACGTGACCCCAAGTGTTCGATCTGGCTGGCTTCATCTCCAAATAAATGTCCCCAACGGTTAAAAAATTGTAACGCTTGTACGAGGAAGAATCCTAATTTGGAAGGATCTCCGTCAAATGTGGCCTCCAGTTTCACCCACCCCATCGGTAACTCCGGTTGTCTGGCGACCGGTGCAGGCAGTGGGTAATATTGGATTGGCACCTGTTGCGGCCCCCCCATCAGGATACTGCGGAAGGGGTTGTACTGGAGGTTGTTGGAGTCTCAGTTGGGGAAGCCGTGGAGGGGGTCCCCTCGACACTGGCTGTAGCGGCGGAGGGGGTCCTCTTGGAATTGGCTGCATTGGTACGGGTTGAACTGGTGGGGGGGGTCCTCCGGTGCAGGTAACAGTGGCGGAGGAGGTCCCCTCGGTACTGGCTGTAGCAGCGGAGGAGGCCCTCTTGGAATCGGCTGCATTGGCATAGGGGTTCCTCTCAGCCCGGGCGTTCGTAGTGGCCGAGGCGTAGTTCCCCGCCCGATTGGTCCCGGCAGCGGAGTTTGTCGAGGAGTGGTACCTCTCGGCATCGGTGCCACTAGTCTCGGCAGAAACGGTTGTCCTCCTGCCTGGGACGTTGGTGGCGGGAGGACTGGTGGTGTGAGGACAGGAGCTTCTCCTTGTGGACGTTGTGGTGTACCCCCCGGTTGAGACGGGGTTGTCAGGGGCTCCTCTGGAGGTTGTCCCCCTCCTGCTCCTTCCTCTTCCACTTCTTCTTCTTCTTCATCAGTGTCAGTCGAGTTATCCTCAACTAGTTCCGGAGTAGGATTCAGCGGCTGCTCAGGTTGCTGCGGGACGTCCGCTATTGGGAGCGGCTGACTTGGTGTCCCAGTCTCAGTGATTTTCTGTAGATTTGACAGACTCTGACTAATGCTTTGCATACCAACGGATGTTTCTCGGTTTCCTTCCGATCCTCTGACCACGAGTACGGAGAGTAAATGGACTGCATGGGCCAAACTCTCTTCCATGCTAGACAGTCTTTCTTCCAGGACTTGTACGCGACTCGAGTTCACCTCAGTGACTTGGGTTTCTGCATGCTTATAGGGAGGTTCATCGGTAGCTTGCGAAGTCTCCACGTACTCTGCATAGGACTCCGCACAGGCTGCCCCGGGCCAAGGTCTTATTTCTCCCATGACTTGGGCCCCCGCACCTTGTTCTTCTTGCGATCTCCCTGCCAGGATTCCCTTCACTACCAGCATCAACGGCGACTGTTCGACTTTGTAATTGTACCCACGTGTGTTCATTCAGATCTTGTTGCCCCGTCCACGGAGTAACTTCTGCATAGTCCCAACTCAATACATCGCAGCGGGACGTTTCCCATTCCAACTGGTCGGCCTCTCTGTTCCAGTAGTACCAAGGTTGACTACTGGAATGCTCTGTAATCATCTCCAGACTCCATCGACCATCCATTGGGGGTTGCATGAACACAGTACTTGCTCTTCTTTCCCTTGCTTCCCTTGGCCTCGATCCCCACTGTGTCGGCGTCGGTAAGGATATCAGCGGGTCAGCTGCAGCTATAGGCCGGGTATCCGTCCTACTGGGAGCGAGGGTATAAATTGTAGTAACAGAAGACCCTGTCCCTCTTGGAATGGGTCCTTGAGGTTCCAGTCCTTGAGAGCCGGGGGAGGCATATGGATCAAACAAAGGGTCCCTGTCGGGAACGGCTTTGGCATCCGACTGCTCCGGCTTAGGCATTGGAAAAAGTTGATTCATAACAAAATGTCAGATCTGTGGCTAAATAATAGCTGTATCCAGACTACCTTCTGCAATCAGACAAGAGTCCGTTGTTTTCAAAAGATTTACTGAAAAATGCAACCATTATAGTCCACGGGCCCAGATGCAATATCTGGGTTGGTACACGTGTATTGTTACGAATGAAAGGCAAAGAATACAGTACAAAGTATCAAGACTCAGTAGGCCCAGCCTCCCCCCACAGTTCTCAAAACAATCCCTTTGAAGCTGAGACAGTGAAAGTTTCCCAGGACTGGAAAAGCTGTAGCCAAAACATTCCTCTTCTGAGAGATAGCTGCTAGGGAACATCTTGGCACCTGTGAAGAGAGCACTTAGAACACTAACAGAATTAAAATGGAGTTTCTTTGGTTACAATATATTCTGAACCTGACAATGCCAGCCCCCCACCTTCACCCATCCAGGATCAGGCATGGAGCAGGAAGCAATGCCCGCTCCCTTTCACCCGGCTGAGATCAGGCGAAGAGCAGGTGACAATGTTTGCCCTTTCACCCGGCTGGAATCAGGAACAGATGCACTATCTGCACAACACCCAGGAGTTAATACCAATCAAATTATACAGTGTAACAAACTTCAAGAATTACTCACACAGTTAAAGTCTCTTCAGTACAAAAGTATCAATTTATCAACAGCCTTATATAATCGTTTAAACAAATCAGCTCTCTCTCAGCAGTATACAATTTTGAACACAGACCGTATAAACTCACACCCAGAAGGAGAATGACTCCCTTGTGGAGTCATGAATACAGCCTGGAAACCAAAGGGACTCATTTCTCCATCACCTTGGGCTCATCTTTAACCCTGTGTGCCATTGTTTTGTTTCCCCAATATAAATCAGTTACTCCAAAGCTGCCGTGCCCTTTCTCACATGGTTTTCAAATGGTAGTTCAGGCCTGAGAGAGGGAGAGCAGCTACCTTCTGGACACTAGTGAGTGTCCAAGACTTGAACTTCCTGTTGAAGGAACTCAAATGGCAGAGGGGAAAGACCTTTCTTGCCAATCAGCAAAGACGGTGCTCAGCCAGGCAGACCAATGCTCTGGTTCCATATAAGGAAGCTTCATAAGGCTGTATATATTCTTAGTGAAGTTTGTAAAATGGGTTGTAATTGCTATAATAAAACGATCAAGATCAATTAAATTAAATCAGTTCCATAGATGCCAGAACAATCTGTCTAGGGTGTTTGTCTTGTGTTACTGGGGAAGATATGCAACGCATGTGCAATGCAGTCCAAGATGGCAGGCAGTGGTTGGGTCCTGGATGTAGGACGTGAGCTAGCCAGTACTGAGAAAGGCTCATGTTTCATTGATTTGTATGGAAGAGGTAAGATTGTGTTGAAGTCCCATTGAAGTCAATGGCACTTTGGAAGCGCTTGATTTTGGCCCACAGTATATGAGTGCAATACAGTCCAAACTGTACATAAGGCACAGCTATATCTATATACTTTTGCTGAGATGCCGAGACTGCCTTGACAGAGTCAGGAGCTGGGAGGAGGGCCTGAAGGAAGCTGGAAACACATGAACTTCCTTAAAGAAATTTGGTCCATTCTAGTAGCAACAGAAAAACTGTTCAGACTTTACTTCTATGTACTGCCTGTTGCTATAAGTATGATCCTACTGGATAGTTGATGTTGTTTAATATTTCAGAATTAGAACTGCTTATGCACTCAGCATTTCTACAACTCTGTATTAGATTCCTACTAGTTTTAAAGCTTTGCAAAATTGCATTTTCATACCCAATTACTTCTTTATTGAAATGTCTTTGAAATTGACTGTACTCACACTCTACAATCCGCCTTGAGTCTCAGTGAGAAAGGAGGACTATAAATAATATGAATAAATAAACAAATTTGTTTTTGATCGTCTTTCAAGTTGGACATGAAAGTAGTTGAGCAAACTCTTCTCAGTCAGTTTAGCAAGAAGCAGGGGGAGGTCTGATTTTTTCCCAGGAGAATACAATGCACATTTTAGCTAGCAGTAGATAAAGTTACCACAAATTCTCAGTCAGTGATATTTACCGTATCTTTCAGAAAACCAAGCAAGCTCACTCCAGGATTAAAAGGGAAAGCATATCTTGTTATATTTCTGATTCTGTCTAAAATTTCTTGCCAGAAACATCTAACCCTATAAAAAGTGAGTGATTCCTTGATGGAAAATCTGTTGAAAGTATTTTGCCAGAATAGGAAATTTGGTCCTGAAATTCTACTTTATGAGCTGTGATATTGAAAATTCTCCTGATATTTATGTTTGCTGACTCACTGATATTCTGGATATGCTATGGTATTTGGTTTTATGGTTTGACTTCAACAGTTGAGGTTTGACAGTTTTTGATTGCTGAAATACACTGGTAACTAATATCTGACAAATATTGGATGGGTGCCAGGCAGTAATATTTAGCAGTTCTCTGTAAGTGAAATTTCTCATGTCATGGTATTTGACAGACGACATGAAACAACATCTGGCAAATGATCGCTTCTGAAATCTTGTGTGGGATGCCTGCTGAAGTAAAAATAAATCTAAAGCACAGGGATTTTGCATTCTGAGAGAAAAAGTTCACATCCAGAATTTAACATTTAGCATTCATTATTGCAGAATCAGAGTATTTGAATTTCAGCTCTAGGATAATTTATGTACAAGGAAGGATTTTTGAGCAGCCTGCTAGATTTCCAGCTGTTTTTGTTCAGAGGGATTTTCCATCTTGCTAGCATTGGCCTCCACATCTGGGCCGTAATATGAGACTTCTCAGGATGTTCACTTTTGCGCAGCATAATTACATGTTCTTCCTTCTTTCCTGTGTCCAACAGGGGGAGGACATCTTGGATCGCAGCTCTGAGCTGATCTATACAGGGGAGATGTCCTGGATTTACCAACCTTATGGACGAAGCCAACAGCGCGTCTTCTTCCTCTTTGATCACCAGATGGTTCTCTGCAAAAAGGTATTGAAATCCAAGCTGATTGCTTCTGATTGCAGATCAAGCCCCCCGCCCCAAATCCCATAGCAATGGCAAGAGTCGCTAGCAACCTGGGGAAAAAATGTCCTGAGCTTAGTGGGATGTTATTCGCTGGGTGACGTTGTTTATCATTCTGTGGTGAGAAGTTTCAACGGCCCATTTCCACATACAGTAAAAAGTCCAGTAGCACCTTTTAGACTAGCCAACTTTATTGAGGCATAAGCTTTCAAGAACCACAGCTCTCTTCATCAGATATGATGCATGTGATGAAGAGAGCTGTGGTTCTCGAAAGCTTATGCCTCAATAAAGTTGGTTAGTCTTAAAGGTGCTATTGGACTTTTTACTATTTTGCAACTACAGACTAACACGGCTAACTCCTCTGGATCTATTTCCACGTATAAAGTCTCTGTTAAACAGGCAGGACTTCTTTTCCCCAGGTTGCTAAGTGTCTTCCCCTAGGCAAGACACTTAGGCAGGTTCAAAAATGTTTATCCTTCAGCACCAAACCACCATACCCCACCTTTACACACATCAAGTAATGTTCATGTCTATCTCCTTCTGTTCTTCCTTCTAAAAACTTCTGAGCATCTGAGGTGACCTAGAAAATGACCATGTCCCTAGGAAAAGAGGAAGACCTAAAACGAGAACGCTGGACTCAGTAAAGGAAGCCACGACTTCTAGTTTGCAAGATCTGAGCAAGTCTGTTAACAATAGGACATTTTGGAGGTCTTTTATTTATAGGGTCGCCTTTGGTCGGAGATGACTTGACGGCACATAACACACGCATGTCTGCTTAGCTTAAGAGCCGCTATGGAATTCGATGCCCACAAATCATTTACTGGGCCGGTTTGTTTATTTAAGAATTTCTCTCTCTCCCACTTTTCTCCCCACTGGGGACTCAAAGCAGCTTACAAATCTAATTTAAACAAAAGAAAAGGAGAGGAGAGGAGAGGGGGGAGAGAAGGAGCAGCTCAGCAGCACAAAGAGCCAAGAACGGCCCTTGGGACTTGTCAGGCTTGCATCTCGGTGAGAACCTTGGGCTATAAATATAGCAAATAAAAAAATCAGCCAGAAGCAGGAAATGGGACCTTAATGCAGGGACTAGCCCAGTGGTTCCCCGCCTTTTTGGTAGGGCGACACACAAGTTCAACTTTACTTTGTATGATGACCCATTCGGGGCTGGCCCAAGAGATTGAAAAGGAGCGGAGGGGGTGGAATGCGCAGCGGGTTGAGGAGATGTGGGGAAACGGCAGATGTCAGCAAAGAGGTGGGTGGCAAGTGGCTCAGTGCAGGACATCTCCCACAGCAGGTGAAGAGCAGTCAGGCACTTCCAGGGGCTGGGCACAAGGCTGGGCTGCTGAAGGAGCAGCACCAAGACAAAGCCTGCGCTTGCACACACGACTTTCTCTCCTCCTCTCACTTTCCCCTCTACTGAACAACTCCTGCCTACTCTCCAGCCTTCCCCTCTCTTCTTCCATCTACTGTTGTAAAGTTGCTAGTTGCCAGGTTGCTTTCCTCCCCATTATTGCCACAAAGGGGAAGGGAGATTGAGAACGGGAGAAGCTGACAAGGAAGAAGAGGAGACAAAGAGAAGGGTGCAAAGGGCAGGAGTTGCTGTTGGGGGTGGCTGGCCTGTGCCCCACTTCCAGAGCACTTCATAAACCTCTTTTGGGCCCCAGCCCCTAGGCCGGGAAACATTCTGCTAGCCTGCTCAGGGCAGGCCTGTCTGCTGGCATTTATACTAGGACGGGCCCGCCCAGAAGCTCCCTCCTCTCTGCCAGTCCTAGGTAACTGAAAGAGCAGGACTCTGCAGCCTGAATTCACATAGGATCCCCGGCCGGGACCACCGGGATTAGGCCAAGAGGTTTCCAGTTGGAGACCCAGAATCATTGCCATGGGAACAGGGACTCTGTGATGATAAGAACAAAGACTGTTCAGGGGTTCTAAACCCAGGTCGTCTATTGAGGCCTTCAGTCAGCAGCCAGTGATGACAGTACTGAGCTTGGAGCCAAGAAAGATGAATCTAAACTGTTGCCTATTATATGTTTAGAGAGGAGTTGTGAGTGTGCATGAGTGAGATTCAGGATATTCTCAGTTCCAGTTTTTGTTCTGGAATCCTACAGTGTAACTAATAAAGTGTATGGTGAGGAGGGAGAAAATCACATTTTTTAAAAATTTGATTGCTATACCATCACTTTTGCTTCAACCAGAAAAATCCCTGTTTCAGTTTGGTACTACTTTGGGCAAGTCAAATCTATGAGCCTTTATTTTTGTACCATACTTTGTTTCCTGGCACCAAATTTTCCCCATAAAATAAATGTATGCATTTTTACAGCATTATTGGTACATGAATAAATCAGCATTATACAGTATACTTGTAATCTAATTGTAATTTCTGTATTTTATTGTAATAAAAAAGAGTCCAGTAGCACCTTTAAGACTAACCAATTTTATTGTAGCATAAGCTTTTGAGAATCACAGTTCTCTTCGTCAGATGCATGGAGGGCCAACAGAAACTGGTCAAATATAGAGGAGGGGAGGGGAGAGGGGAGATGCAAACAACTCCTTTGTTTACATCCCCTCTCTCCTCCTCCCCTCCCCTCTCTTCCTCTATATTTGACCAGTTTCTTTCTGCCCTCCATGCATCTGACGAAGAGAACTGTGATTCTCGAAAGCTTATGCTACAATAAAATTGGTTAGTCTTAAAGGTGCTACTGGACTCTTTTTGATTTCGCTACTACAGACTAACACGGCTAACTCCTCTGGATCTATGTATTTTATTGTAAATCCCATTAAGCATTTTATCTGAAAAATAGGGTATTAATATCTAAAATAAATTGTACATTATACCTTTAAACATACATCACCTGTATGACTAATGTATCACATAAAAATTGTAAATAGAATAGAATGTGCATGCACAATACAAACAAAATTTTAAAAAGACAAAAAGGTAGAGAACTGGAACTGCTGGGCTGGATATCACAAATCCATTCTGTTCATAATGGCTTTTTCCCTCGGCACAGGGAGTCTCCCTCTGTCACAAGAGGCTCTTTCACCCTGGCCCTGGCAATGGGAGAAAGCGCTAGCAGAATGGACCAGTGGGATCCAACTGATTGCTAAATATATGTGAATATAAAAAGAAATGAAATATGAAACATCCCCTCATTCCTACTTCATGTAGCCTCGTTCTTTTATAGGTTCCTGTCTTACATTTTACCGTTACAGTCTATTTTTCCACTTGCAAAGCAAAGACAGCGATACTCTCTTTGGTGAAGGTCTTAGAAGCCTACAGATGCAAAGAGTCGTGTGGTACTATTTTGAGCTGTCTCTGTTTTCTCTTTTGTGTGTTCGATTAAACTCTTTAAAAATGTGAGGTATTGCTAACTGCCGGGTACAGTAAACGTTGTTACCCTTGGTACTGCCAGGGAGTTCACACAACAGGGGAAGCAGTTACTCCTTCACACTAATTGGCTTTGAATAATGCCCGTTCTTCGAGGCTCTCTTTCATGTTGGTGCTTATTCAATTCTAAAATGATCACTCCTGTCAAGATATCTCTAGTATAGAAGCCTGTCTGTTTGCAAGACAAAAGGCGATTCTTTTAGATTATTCTGTTCTCTGTGACTTGATAGAATTAGGTTTCACTAATTCTTGACTGTAGTTCTTACGTACAAGGAAAGCTGTTTTGTAAAGTCTCAGGCATCCAGTTGTATTTGCAGTCACTGCAGGGTAAACATGGCGCCTGCAGAGTGCTTACCATGCATTGCCACGCTGGCTTATGTCCTGGTTTGATGGCTGTTGGTATGCCACTGTGAAGCAATGCAGAGCTTGCCTTGGGAGCCCTTGCTTGAACTAGGCAGCTGATCTACCCGGGCAGAAAGTGAGTAAACTTTGTATGCATTGGGGCTGGAGGGCAGTGTTGGCCATGGAGAGAATTCTTGTAGGAGAGCTGCCTTGAGCTGGCCTTAAGCCTCCATTCGGTCTAGGGAGAAGCCACCAGTGCTGTATGTGGAAAGGAAGGCAGACATGCCAGTGAGGTGTTTTCACAGCCAGCATCACCAGCACCAACCACCACAATTGTTTCAAGAACAAAAATTCACCTTAGACACATCTGCAGTCAAGGAACGTGAGACTATGTGGCAGAGGTGAAGAGTTTCAGAGCACAAACAGGTACAGTCCTCAGACATTTCTTGTGAGGAAAAATGGGCAGCCCAGCCAGCATTTCTCTCCAGTGTCTAGCAATCACAAGTGAAATAGAAGGTATATATTTTCTGATTTTTGTGTGAGGCGGTAGCTAAGAGAGTGTCTTTCCTAAACAGGGAGGAGAAATGAAAAAAATCAACTACCAAGACTCTCAATACAAGTCATCTAATAGGAGGACCCTGAAGTTCTTTTTTGGTTTTTGTCCTCTAGTTTATGCTCCCCGTCCCCATCCCCCCCCCACCCCCGCTATGCCCAACACAGGGCTGAGTTTGTCCAGGGACAGATATTAGCACCCATGTCACCAAGGCCGCCTTAAAGGAGGCTGCGCAGCCTTTGACTGCCAGTCACATTCAGCGGTAACCCACCCGGTTGATGATGTGGAGGGGCAGGGAGGTCAGACAAGCCAAGAGCAACTTTATCTGTGGTTGGAGTGATGCCTGCTCAGACTGAGGAGCCAGGCCAGGTTGAGCAGCTTTATAGAATCTTCCTGACTCCTTGCAGCTGACTCCCGCTGAGCCGTTGGTTGCATGTTACCCGTGCACCCCTGGAAGTTCCGCAGAGAGCAAGCCAACAGCTGCCTCCTCCGGAGAACTATCATGGGGGCCCAAAAGGGCTTGGGTCCTCCTGCAGGGTTTTAAGTTCTTGATACCTTGGGGGATCAGGGATTCTATACATCTGTTTTTGTTGCCTCCTAAGAACTATCAAAATGGGGCTGTTGAGCGCCTGCAGGCCGCAGTATGTGGGTTCTGGGCTGCATTTGTCTTGGTAGGTTACAGGTTGCACAGGCCTGCATTACTTACCCAGTTTGTGTTCATGTCCCAGAAGTTAACAGTAATTTTGGCTCTACTGCTTTATTCACAGCAAATGCTGCAGAAATGTTGCCATTTAATATCCCACACCACTTAGCCTACTTATTAGCTCCTGATTAGATCTGTTTGGGGAGAGATTGAAGTAAATAGTCCTTTAATGTTTTTCCTTCTAGCGATAAATATCAGTTCCAGTCTACAGCAAAAGATTTTGTCTAGGTGGTCCTTCCTCTCTGCTCCAAGGCTGTACAGCCAACCAATAGATCATTTAGAAGAATGTGATAAAAGCACAGAACTGTTTGGTTTGTTTGCATCACATCTATAAGCTGCCGCTAAGATATAATGCTTAGAAACAGAAAGTTGATATTTTATCTCTGAGTTCAATGAAATGAGATGTTGGGAGCTCTTTGACTGGGTCTTAGCAGCATTTTAAGAACTACATTAAAGCCACTTATGGCCATGATTCAGATCAAGGCAGTGCAGAGAGGAGAAGGAGGGTTTAATCCTTCCATCCACACTGCCTTGAAAGGGGGAGAGGTTGAAAGGCTATTGAATCCAATTTGATAGAAATTGCTTCTTAGTAAGATTTCATGATTTGTATTTTTGTTGAGATAATCGCTATATCATGATACTCTCTTTTTACCGGAACTGGTCTCCTTGCAATAAAATGATTTGTGGGGGAATTAGCTAGCAAGGAGAATGGCTATGCAAGAGGCCGGTAACCGCAGGGATCTGTCCCCAGTTTCTCCCAGGTCCCAGAATAGCAAATGAGGCTGGTTCTTGAAGTCAAACAATAACTTCTATTAAGAACAAAATGGCATGCACATAAACACGCAGTTATGGGGTAAAAATAATTAAACACACACACAGAGTCCTAGGAAGCTTAGTCAGAAATTGGGAATAGAGAGAGAGGGAGCAAATATATCTACCTATCCTGAAGAGGGGTTCAGTCTACAGGAGAAGAGAGTAGCTTCGAACGCCAGCATCCTTGGCTAGGAGAGCAAGAGGCTTGGGCAAACCTCAAGGGAACAGTGCTTGTGGATCCGGAAGCATGTACGATGAGAGAGAGGTTTAGGGAAGTGACCTTAAGGGAGCAGCCAGGAAGCATGCGCGATCTGAATGAGGCCAGGGCCCTAGCTTTATAGGTAAAATGTGCCCTGAGGTGGAAGAGCCCACCTAGCCGTTAGAACAAAGGCTCCAATAGTCAGTTCCTGGGTTTGACAAAAGGTTTGAGTACCTCGATCAGTAGCTGCTGGGGTGTGTCAAAACAAATGCAAAACATGTTCTATCGCTGCATAAAAGGAATAGTTTGTTAGTGAATTCCACCAAAGCTAAGTTGATGGATTTTAGGTGGGGATATTACTTTCCCAAGAACAACTGTATATGCTTATGGATATCATTTGATTAACTCCTCAATCAAGGACAGGAGATCTCATCACGGAAGAAGGGAAAGGAATGTGTTCAGTGGGGATGACTCTGTGAGACCTTTGTTGCACTGGACTCCTATGGGGCTGGCGGGACTGCAAATCCAATCACCTCTTAATCACTCCGCATTCCTGTGCGGCATTCCATGCATGCCGTGTTCTCCCGGGTGGGATTCAGCAACTGTTGGAGGTCCTTTGGTGACAATACAGCAGCCATTTTAACTCCAGAGGCCTGAACATTTTTAATATCACAAGCAGCCATATAAAACTGCTATTAAAATGGTGGAGGCCGGGCCGACCGCTTACACTCTGTTTGTGTAGTAGTTGAAAGGGGGTAAGGCAGGTTTTGATGTAAAATTATGCAGAAGATGTAATCACACTATACAAGCACAGATGGATATAGCACCCTGAAAAGCTTAGCTTTAAGTACATTCTTTAAAAAAAAAAAAACCACGTTTCTGCCCCTGGATTTTGGGGAAGTAGATTTGGAAGTACGTGCCTGGTGCCTGGTAAAGTCTCTAAAACCAATGGGAGTAGAAAAGGCTTTCCAGTGGTCGGGGGGGGGGGCTCATTGTTGAGTATTGTTCTTTGCTTCTCCCTATGATTAGCAGAACCAGAATGGATTGTGCCTCCCTCCCCCTTTGCAGTTCACTCAGCTCAGCTTTTCCTCACACATAATTTGAGTAGTGGAAAGGGTATCCTTAGGCCTAGCTGTACATAACTACATTATAATCATATCTAGGGGTAAACAGAATAATATTACTTCTAAAGCAATATCTAGTTTTTGCATTTACTTACGGAGAAGCAGTTTCAAACCCAGTCTGACCACTGGCCCATCGAGGTCAGTACAGTCTTCTCTGACTTAGCAGGAACTCTTCAGGGTCTTGGGCTGAGAATGATCTTTCTCGGTGCTACGTGACACTCTTTAACCAGGTGCACGAGCTTGAAATTGAGACCTTCTATGTACAAATCATGTATTCTGCCAGTGAGCCATAGCTCTTCTCCTCTAGATTAAAAAAATTGATCTAAAATGGAATTAACTCTTTCTTACAGGCCCATTAGCTAAGCCTGTTTGCCAAACCAGTCTGGTTATATGACCGTAAGCTCTGGACACTCCAGATTTCTCCAGCTTTGCCTGAAGATGAGCTTGATGACTCTTGTGGCTTGCAGCCATGGTGGCCCAAACATATCTGGTAATCTAGGGGTCTGAACCCTTGATGATGCAGAAAGAAATCGCTCCCAGTAGAACTAGCCTGGGATGAGAAAAGAAACTCCCCAAGTCCCTTCCCAAGAGAGTGGCTATCCCAGAGCTGCTGTGTGACCATACAGAACAGAATGAAGGTAGACATCAAGCAACCTTTCCTATTGGTTTCTTAGCCCACAGGGGAAACCGTTTAAGTATCCTCAAATGCAGTTTGTTGCTAAAGGGGAAAGAAATAGAGAAGAGAGACAATAACAGCTACCCACTAAGAATCTTTCTTCATGCCCAATGACCTTGGGCTCCTCTTCTTTAGCAGCAGCACCCACCATTACCCAAAGGGCACATCCACTGTTGCAGAATGTAGGAGGGATGTATTTTGAAACAGCAGGCCACAGAAGAATCTGACAGTTCAGTACTGCGGGCTTCAGAGAGAAGCAGATCAGCACCCTGGAGAGCTACTTTAGGCTGCATCTTGGCATTACAGAGCGCTGTAAACTGGCCAGATAGATAAACTGGCATAGATAAAGAAGACTTGCTTCCAGACGTGGGGAATTAAACTAAAGCTGTAGAGACCATATTCTTTTTATGCAGCATGGTTTTCAGCCTCCTCTTTGCTGGTGCTTCTGCCCTCAATAAGCTGATGGAGGCAGTCATACCCCTCAGTCCTAGACCTCTCCCATCTGCAGCTGCCTTTCCTGATGATGCCATCTGGATGTCTCAGTATGTGCAACCCCACCCCCAATATGCTTTCCTTCTCTTGATTATTCTTCATAACCAATAGACAACATCACCAGCCACCCTTTCAACCAGGCATGAAGCTTGGGCTTTCTCTCTAATTGCTCATTTGTGTACCCCTCATCCAATTTATTGCCAAAATATTGTGCTAGTCCTATACAATATGGCCAAAACCCACCCCTTCTTGTCTGGTCCTTCACTTAAACTTTGCTCTGTTCTCTGGACTTCCTCATGACCTTTCCTTTGATCTTCCCCCATTCCATCACAGCCCCTTTCCTTCTGCCTAGACCTGTACTGCCCAAACCACTGGGCCTATCACTCAAAGAGGGTGACCCCCCCCTTCCTCAAATCCCCTCACTGGCTGGCTCCCCATCCAGATGCTGCACAAAATCTTTGGCCCAGCGGCAGGTCCCAAATTACCTTTCTTATTTCCCATGGTGGCATTATTTGGCTCTCCCAGATCTAATCCACCAGCATAAGTTTCCCTTCTCTCTGAAAGAATCCCAGCTGTTTTCCCTAACCGACACCATCAATCTTTTCTTTTTCATCTTCCTTGTTAAAACAACTGGGATAATACCATGTACCCCATTTTGGATGCCTGGGCAGAAGGGTAACATACAAATGTGATAGATAAAAGGGAGGGATCACATTTTCTGCAAAGCCCTTGCTTAAATCTCCAAACTTCATCCATGGAGCTTTTGCTCACATTCCTCCATCTCAGCCATCCATCCCTTCTTCTGCCCCCTCCAACTTCTGTCAACTTCCTTGGAGGCACAGACTGTGGTCAATGATGTTGCTGTATAAACACTAAGGGGGTGTGATATCAGGATGAACACAAATCCCCCTGGTGTGCACCCAAGAGTGCTCAAAGAACTTTGTCTATCAAAGTTCTACTCTGGAAAAGTGGGTGGTGAACAGGATGCAATTCAACATAGATAAGTGCACAGTATTACATCTGGGCCACAAAAAAGTGAAGCACAAATACAGGATGGGGGATACACTTCTGGGTAATAGTGTATGCGAAAGAAATCTTGGGGTAAGATTGGACTGTAAACTAAATATGAGCAGTCAGTGTGATGTGGTAGCAAAAAAGGCAAACAGTCTTGGGTTATATCAAATGGGCCATTGCATCAAAATCTCAGGAGGTCATAGTCCCTCTCTATACTGCCTTGGTCAGGCTGCACCTGAAGTACTGTCTGCAGTTCTGGAGGCCTCACTTCAAAAAGGATGTGGACAAAACTGAGAGGGTGCAGAAGAGAGCGACAAGGATGATCAGGGGTCTGGAGACTGAGCCCTACAAGGAGAGGCGGAGAGCCTTGGGAATGTTTAGTTTGGAGGAGATTGCCGGGGGGGGGGGGACATGATTGCTCTCTTTAAATATTTGAAAGGCTGTCATTTAGAGGAGGGCAAGGAGCTGTTCCAGTTGGCAGCAGAGGATACAACTCGAAGCTACGGGCTTAAATTACATGCAGAAAGGTACCGGCTGGATAGTAGGAAAAACTTTTTCACGGTCAGAGTAGTTCAAAGGTGGAATCAGCTGCTTAGGGAGGTGGTGGTGAGCTCCCCTTCACTGGCAGTTTTCAAGAAGAGGCTGGATGAATCTTTGTCAGGGATGCTTTAGGCTCATCCTGCATTGGGCAGGAGGTTGGACTAGATGGTCTGTGTGGCCCCTTCCAACTCAGTGTGATTCTGTGACAACTGATTGATTAAGCAATCCACAGGAGGTGTTTAGCTCATGCAGCATCATTCTCACTGAAGACAATGTCCTAGAAAAACGTTGTTTGGATAACTTGTATTTCCATGTTTGGGGGGGGAGGGGTTAAAAGTTGCGCATCCTGACTTGGAGGAGGTAGTATGGGATGTGAAAGACCTTCGCCTCCGCACTCCAGAGAGCTGCTGCTGGCGACAGTAAGCAAGACTGGCCGTAACAGGCCAGTGACCGGACTCAGTGTAAGGTGACTTTGTGTGTTCACCTCATTTTCCCGTTAGTCAGCTACACACGTGATTGTATTACAGGCTTTTAAAAAGTCCTGTCCTTTGTGCTGTCAGCAATTCTTAACGTGCCCTTGTTTAAATAAATCATCATATGCAAACCTTGGCCAAAGATTGACCAATTTGCCACTAAATCTTGTTGACATTTGGTCTGTTTTGTTTTTATTTTTCTCTGGAGTTTGTTTCTTCAATGTGATATTGATCTCCCCAACCTTTTCCAAAAACTTTGAAATAAAATGTCCAGGAAAATCAGCTCCTTGTTCATTGAATGGTTAAGCAAAATGAAGTCTATGCAACTTAAGATCAGTTTATGGCTCCTGTTGTAAAAACACTGCCTTGACTTTGTGTGTCTTGAAATGCGCTATTTAAATCTGTAAAGGGGATATTAGGCCTCTCTCCATATCAAGTCACACCTTCTATCTAATCAGCCTCTGTGGGTTGGGTCCTGTGGATCTGTTTCACTGGACACTTTCCTCCCATCCAAAGAGCCTTCCTTCCCTTGATGCAAGCATTTCAGACAGCTCTTTCCAGAGAAGAAAAGCACCTGCTGTAGTGGAACGGATCTGTGGGGGCCAGCACTGGGATGCGGGGAGCTTTCTGGATCATTGGTTTCTATTGCAGGACATTTTTGATCACATTGATGCTAGTCAGAAGTTAATTCATTGAAAACCGTTAAGGAACTTGGAATTTACAGAAGAATGCTGGCCAACATCTGCATTTTCATTCCTGGGTCAAAGTAGTCAGTGCAACATCCCTGTAAATATGTATAATGAGTTGCCCATTTTCTGCTGGAATGAGCAACCATCAGACAGGTTCATCTTGACCCAGATGGCGGGCACGTGGCAGACAGCGCCATGAAGTCCAAGCCAAAAATGGATGCTAAACATGCTCAGTATGTGTAGAGGTTCAAAAAGTGTGTAAGAAATGAACAGCCAGTGATAACTGTCCCACAGTGGAGGGGTCCTTACTTTCCTTCCCCAGCAGATTCAGAGCAGGAGAATTCAGGAAGTTGGATCTCCCCAGATGTAGACTTTGTTTAGGCAAGTGCTGTGGCTGAAGTGGGGGACTAGGGGCAACATGGAATTGTGCGTCAGAGAGGCAAGCTGAGGTCAATTCCTGATATGCAGTCCTGGCAGAAGAGAAAAGTACAGGACAAAAAGCAGGTGGGGGGGTCTGGAGGCACCAAGGAACCACAGAAGACTTTCAGGGCCAGGAAGGAGACAGGTAAGAGGCAAGCCAAGATGTGAGGTCTGTGAGCTTCATGCAATAGGTGTTTCCAAGACAAAAGTGGCTCAGGCAGCTGGTCCTGGAAACCCTCTGAGTTGAGACCCTCCATGATCCAGGTAAGAACATGTGGTCTGGAAGGGAATGAAGTCCATGGAAACAGGGCAGAACTGAGCCAAGCTTTGTTCCTGCTTAGGCTGTCTGTGGACACATTATACCCTCAGAACCTTCTTCACTAGGTCCTCATTCTGGTCACTTCTAACCTTCCTTGGCAGCAGCTGCTGATGCAGCCCCAGCCTCTGTGGTTTGCCTCCAGCTTGTCTTATTGCTTCTAACCTTCCTCTGCTGTCCGAGGTCCATTCACAGGCTCTGTGGGTTCTTCAGAGTCAAGGAACGTAATGAAAGCCAGCAGCTAATGAGAGCAGCTGGAGCAGACAGGAATCCCAGCTTCTGGGGCAGCAGGTCAAGTGATAGACAAGCTCACCCCATGATTTAACCGAATTGTATAGTTGTAAAATAACTGAAGGGGTAAAGACCAGAAAGAAAACCTTAAGTGAACTCAGCATCATCCAACAGCTCTAGAAGAAAACAAAGTATTTTTTCCTCCCCAAATACTAATTTTTCAGCTTGTTTGGGATCTAACAGTTTTAAAATACATTATTAATCATATACATGTACTTATTGGTATGTCTGCAAGAGTTGGATGGTGGTGCCAAGAAGACTGATTATTCAAAAGAGTTAGATGGAAAGGCTAGAAGTACTGCTGCTTCACCAGGCCACCCTCTGGGTAACAGAAGGCCTCCAAGAATACAGAATGAGCAGAAGTGTCTGTCTCATGATGCGCTAAGAGATTTTGTAGTGATCCTTGTGGCAATGAAGACTGGCACTGAATGGCTCGGTTAGCTGCCTGTCAGAAGGGCCTCTGAATCTGATCTCTGTGGTTCGTTGAGCTGCTCTGACCTGTGACAGAAGATCCCAGGAAAGGAGAAGCAGAACAAACCAGAGTCAAGGAAAACAAGACTGAAAGAGTTTGGGGGTAAAGGGAGGGGTCGAGAGCAAACTTGGGAGGGGGAAGAGATGCCTGTGGCCAGGTACCACAGAGGTGAGAAAGGCCTGCATATTGGTTTGCAATCACCAGGCAGATCTTTGTCTGCAAGCCTCTAGTACACTTCAGCACTTTCCTGTTCTGTTCATTTCTCAGCAGTCTTGGATTAGGATTGCAGTTCCAAAACATTCAGCAACCAGTCTTGACTACCTTTGTTGATAGCCATTTGTATTCAAGTATTAAATTACTTCTAAGGACTTAAATTAAGATTTAAATCTACCTTTTCTTTTCCCCTTAGGATCTAATAAGAAGAGATATCCTGTATTACAAAGGACGTATTGATATGGATAGGTATGAGGTCTTGGATATCGAAGATGGGCGGGATGATGACTTCAATGTGAGCATGAAGAACGCATTCAAACTTCACAACAAGGAGACAGAGGAAATGCATTTATTTTTTGCCAAGAAGTTGGAGGAGAAACTGCGGTGGCTGAGAGCTTTCCAGGAGGAGAGGAAAATGGTACAAGAAGATGAAAAAATAGGTATGGCCCAGCAGTTCAACTTGGATGGGAAGCATGTGTTAGTGATGTTTCTACCATCCAGGTTCTTATGGCAGCTTTTGATTCTGGAATAAAGAAGTAAGAAATGTATTTCTCTCTCTTTGTGACTTTTCATGGTGGGGAAGCCTTGCCCTTAAAAGATCTGATTGGCAACAGAGTTCTAGAAAAGAAAGCCTACCCTTGTGTTCTGCCTTGAGCTCTCTTCTCCCAGAAGACTTTGATTCTAGTCGGAAGTAGAGTTTGTGTAGCCTTTAGAGAATTCACTGGTGGAGTTATAGCCATGAAGCTAATTTTACACATTGGCTGATTGGTAAACTCCTCTACTGGTGGTGGGCATGGGCTGTGAGGGAGAGGATATCTACCTTGCCAACTTACATCAGTTTCGCTGCACTTCACCTGATGTAGCTCCTTCTTGAAGAATCTTGGGAATTTTGATGAGGGTAGCAAGAAGCAGTGTTGAACTCTCTGGTGTATTGACTTTTTTCCTTTCCGTCACAGGCTTTGAAATTTCTGAAAACCAGAAACGACAAGCTGCAATGACAGTAAGGAAAGTCAGTAAACAAAAAGGTAACTGCCTGGGGGTATATTGTTGTTGTTGTTGGCGGCCGGGGGGGGGGGGGGGGAAGCAGGGAGCAAAGCTGGGCCAGGAGCCTCTCTGGCTTGGCTTTTCTCTGGTTTCCTTTGCACAAATGTATCTTTGTTTGGCTGATATGTTGCTGTATCAAAACAGTCCTTGGCATTCAACCCAACAAGCAAAATGGCTCCAAACCCTAAGAACCAGAGGAGTAGCCGTGTTAGTCTGTAGTTGCAAAATAGCCAAGAGTCCAGTAGCACCTTTAAGACTAACCCACTTTATCGTAGCTTTCGAGAACCACAGCTCTTTTCGTCAGATGCATTGTCAGACGCATCTGACAAAGAGAGCTGTGGTTCTCGAAAGCTTAAGCTACAATAAAGGGGGTTAGTCTTAAAGGTGCTACTGGACTCTTTGCTATTTTGAAACCCTAAGATGTAGCCCTCCCCCCCTCTCAGGTCACAGCAAGAGAGGCAGAGCAGAGGTGGTGGATATCTGGCCCTCCGCAGCCTGGATGTCAGACCTGGACCAAGTTTGATAAGCTGCTGGTTCTGCTTTGCTATAATGTGCATGTTTTGCACCCTCGATTGGAATAGAATTAGATGACTGCATTGTGATACACTTTCAGCATACTCTTTGCTTTCCAATACATAAAGGGCAGAAGTATGTGCAAAGGCAACCAGTTTTAAGCGCCAGGTTCAGTCCTCAGCGTCTCCAGTTAGAGAGCTTTAGATAAGGGGCCTGGGAAAGTCCTGTATCTCAGATTTTGGAGAGCTGCTGCCTGGAAGATGAGACCAGTGTTTCTCTCAAACTTCTGATAACAGTGGCAGTGTGTGTTTTTTTCTGTATCCAGATCCAGATTTCACTCATACATTGAAGAATCCATACTACCGGCAGTCCATTCCCAGAACAAGAAGTATCCTGACCCAATGAACCTTGTCTTGCAGCATCCAACCCTCCTTTTTGCCCTCTCAGTTAGGGATGAGATCAGGCTTCTTAAACAAGAATTCCACACATTTGTAGGTGTGTCGTATCAGAGAATCCTAGGGGATCTCTGCTCCCTCCTGTAGCATGAGGCCACTGGCAGGGAGGGGGGATCAATGCTGAATGGATCTGCTCCAAAGAAAGCAAACTGGTGATCCACCATCCATCAGAGGCCCAATTTTGGCCATTCTGGGACCAATCCTAGCTGTTTTAGGCCCAATCCAGGCCAAAACGGGCCCCAAATGGCCAAAAATCAGATGGGCGGGGCCACCTGACATGTGACCTCTTTGAAGAACTACCGGAACTGCATTCCTGCATGTTCCCCCTCAAAATGAGCCCTGCAGTTACCTATGTTGAATTGCATCCTGTTCACAACCGCCCACGTCTCCATAGTGTTCAGGTCTTGTTGAATTTTAACTCTATCTTCTTGGGTGTTTGCCACTCCTCTCAATTTGGTATCATCAAAAGATTTAATGAGTAGCCTGTTTACCCCTTCATCCAGATCATTGATAAAAATATTGAAAAGTACCGGGCCTAAAACCAAGCCCTGTGGCACACCACTGGACACCTCCCTCCAATCTGATGAAACGCCATTGACCACCACTCTTTGGGTGCGGTCCTCTAACCAGTTTCCTATCCACCGAAGTGTCCTATAGTCCAGTCCACAGTCTTCCAGTTTACCCATTAGAGTGTCATGGGGAACCTTATCAAAAGCTTTACTTTAATCCAGGTAAATCACGTTGACAGAGTTCCCACGATCCAGTAAACTCGTCACTCGATCAAAGGAAACCAGCTTGGTCTGACAAGATCTGTTGAGGACAAAACCATGTTGACTTCCCCAGATCACTAAGTGGTCCTTCAGATGCTTACAGATCAATCCCTTTAATATCTGCTCTAATATCTTCCCAGCAACAGAAGTCAGACCAACTGGCCTGTAGTTTCCCGGGTCATCCTTCTACCCTTTCTTAAAGATTGGGATAACATTCGCTCTTCTCCAATCTTGTGGCACATCCCCAGTCCTCCAGGAGGCCTTGAAGATGATGGACAGAGGCTCTGCAAGTTCTCTAGAAAGTTCTTTGAGTACTCTTGGGCGCACACCATCCGGCCCAGGGGATTTGTATTCATCCAGTGCAGCCAGGTGCCTCTCCACAACCTCTCTGTCAATATCAACTAGCCACCCAGGTGTCCTGTCGTGTCTACTACCATCTCTAGACGGGCTCAAGTTCTTCAGGGAGAAAACAGAGGCAAAAAAGTCATTAAGCCTGTCTGCTTTTTCTCTGTGCTCCATCAGAGTTTCTCCTTCCACTTCCAACAGTGGTCCAGTTGCCTCTTTTACCTTGTATTTACTTCTCACATATCTGTAGAAGTTTTTCTTATTGTAGCGAGCCCCCCTGGCCAGACCCAGCTCATGCTGAGCTTTGGCTTCTCTGATGGCTGATCTGCAGTACCTCATAACCCTCATATATTCCTCTTTAGAGGTCTGTCTTTCTCTCCATTTCCTGAACATTTCCTTTTTCTCCCTTAGCTTTTTCTGGAGCTCTCTGTTCATCCACATCAGTTTCTTGGAGCCCTTACCATGAGTGATTCTGCACACGTTGGATAATCCACTTCCAATCCTCTTTATATATCATTTGGAACGGATTTTTTTGTGTATGGAACAAAAAATCCACCTCAAACAATTGATAAAGTGCATTGAAAGTGCATTATCCAATGTGTGCGGAATCATGTTTCCATCTTCCTGGAATTGTGAAGGCTTGAGCTTGCAAAAGCTCGTGTTTGAGAAGGGCCCAACCTTCACTCGCTCCTTTCCCTTCCAGCACACTCCCCCATGGAATGACTCTCATCAAGCCTCTGAGTTCATTGAAGTTGGCCCTATGGACTTCCGGTTTGGGATTTATGGAGGTCTAACGCAGCTCAGGGAGCTGGGCTGTCTGTGCCGCTGTTTGTGGAGGCTGGAGGGGCGCCAACTGCCCGCAGCCCCCTGTTGTCAGGCGGAGAACAGGCAAGTACACTTAAGAACCTGAGGGTGCGTTGATCTCGGGTGTGAGGGGGGTTCTACACAATGAACCCCCATCCACTCTTGAGGTCCCACCCGAAGAAAGGTTGCTAAAATCTCTGCAGCGGCTCTGGAGTCAGTTTCTGGCATAAGACCTACATACCCAAGCTTCAGTAAACCGAAAAGGGAATAAGAACTAATCGGATAATTGGAGCAGCAATTACAACCCAAGAGAAACGTCTAAGAAGGTAAAGATTGCTATCTCTTAATACGGGACAGATTATAAAAAGGAATAAAGTGATAAAGAGAATCTAAAAACTGCAAGAGACTTGTTATGTAAAGAAGGAAATTCCGGCAAATTAAACTTTAAAAAGAGACATTGTAAAGAGAAGTTAATGCGGAAAATTGACTATTGTTTACATACCTGCGTCTAGGAAGAGATAGCAGACTGTGAGAAAGTTTTAATATCGCGAGAACTGCTGTGAAAGGAAGAGGAACAGGAAGTACGTCAGAACCATAAAGAGACTGGCAAGAAGTGGCTTGTTAACAACGGAAGCGGGAGGCCGCCATTTTGGAACAGGGCAAAGCTGTGGCTTCAAGGAAAACGGAAGTAGGCCATCTTTGGTGAAGGTAAGGGTGATTGCTTCAACATAAAACCATAGAGAAAAAACGCCCGACATTTTGGACTATGCAAACTTTTTTTCTCTAAAAAATGAATTGAATCGGGACTTTTAAAAATAACAGAAAGTAATAAACTAGCGCCACGGAGTTGAGGAAAAGAGCGGACACGTGGGAGCGAAGTAGAGCTAGCCCCACAATGTTGAAGAAGGAGTGGCAAACTGCGCTGGAAAATTTGGATAAAAAAGTCTCAGAAGGAAATAAAGAGCTTAAAGAAATGATGCAGGAGAACTTTAAGGATTTTAAAGAGGCACTAAAATCGGAGACGGCAGAATTCACAAAAAAAATGGATCAAGTACAGAATGACTTGCAAGCGACACAGCAGAGAGTCAATGTAGTAGAGAACGCGGTTGACACCTTAACATACGTGCAGAGAACGGAGATGCGAGGAATGAAGGGAAGAATGGCCGTAGCTGAATGTAAACAAATGGAAAAGCAACTCAGATTTCGTGGGATTCCGGAGATTGTGGAAAAAACAGCCCAAGAGCAGATTACAGAAATCTTGGCGGGCTACCTGGGGAAAGAAGAAGAGGAGGTTGCAGCTCTCCTGGACGTGGCATACAGAATTAACTCAAAATTTGCTGCTCAGAAGAAGTTACCAAGGGATATGATTGTGCAATTTACGACTAGAAATACAAGAGAGTCAATCGTAAGCAAACAGTTTCAGGAACCATTAGAAGTCGACGGGAAGGTGGTGAGAGTCATGAAAGAACTGCCCAGAGCGGTGTTGTTGGAGCGGAAAAAATACAGAGAGCCGGTCCAGATGTTAAAGGATTTGAAAATTAGGTACAGATGGGAAATACCAGAAGGACTGGCATTTGAATTTGGTGGAGTAAGGAGGAATATTAGGTCGGGTCAGGAGATGGAAAACTTTATTAGGGACAATGAAAAGGACTTACCAAAAAGTACAAGAATGTGATCATGGAGTGTAAAATAATATCTTGGAATGTAAATGGACTAAATTCACCCTGTAAACGTAAGGCTATTTTCCACTGGCTTTTAAAACAAAAATGTAATATAGTATGTCTCCAAGAGACACATATCAGAAAGCAGGATTTAAAGTATTTGAAATTTGCAAAGCTTGGAAATGAATTTGCAGCAGCCTCCAAAAAGAAGAAGAGAGGAGTTGTGTTGTATATAAAGGAGGAACTGCAGCCAAAATTAATTTTAAGTGATGCAGAAGCTAGATATTTAGCAGTGGAAATAATTTGGAACTTGAAGACCTTGGTGATTGGAATTTATGCACCTAATGGTGCAAAAGAAAACTTTTTCAAGGATCTACAAAAACAACTCGATGAGCTGACCTATGATCAAATAATTCTGGCAGGCGACTTCAATGGAGTTACAAACTTGGAAGAAGATAAGAAATCTAAAATTGCACACAAAAAAAGAGGACTTTTGCCAAAGTCGTTTTTTGCGATTAAGGAACAGGAAAGTCTGGAAGATGTATGGAGGAGACAAAACCCAAAAAACAGACAATATACCTTTTATTCTGCGAGGCATGCTACTCTATCAAGAATTGATATGATCTGGGCTTCCAAAGAACTAATGTTGTGGACTAGAGATGTGGAGATAATGCCTAAGGTAGGCTCAGATCACAACCCTATCATGTGGAGATTTGGAAAAAATACTAAAAGAAGAGGATGGAGAATAAATGAAGACTTGCTGCAGATAGAAGATAACATGGCGTTGCTACGAAAGGAGACCAAGTTCTTTATACAATACAATTTAAATAAGGATGTGTCAACTTATAAGGTATGGGATACTTACAAAGCTGTAATAAGGGGAACATTGATGGACTTGAATGCAAGGGACAGAAGGAGAAAAGAAGAAAAGAGAAAGGAAATAACTGAAAAAATCAAAGCCAAAGAGATACAACTCAAGAAAAGACCAGGGAAGAAACGTATATACCAGGATATAAAAATACTGCAGGAGCAATTGACGGCAATGAATAACAAAGAATTGGAGTGGAATTTGAAAAAAACGAACCAAAAAATATTTGAAGGTGCAAATAAACCTGGCAAATATCTAGCTTGGCAATTAAAAAAGAAAAAAGAGAAGAAAACCATAATTAAAATACGAGAGGAAGACAGAACATTATTGGACCAACCAGCTATTAGTAAAGCTTTTTATAAATTTTATGCAAAACTGTATCAGAAAAAAGTGAATAGAGATTCAATAACGGATTATTTGGAAAGAATGAAACTGCCAATGATGTCAGAGGAATGGAAAGAAAAATTAAATAGGGAAGTGACAGAGGAAGAAATAAAAGAGGCCATCCAATCAACGAAATTAGGGAAAGCACCGGGACCGGATGGACTGACGGCAAAGTTTTACAAAATGATGGCTAGCGAATTGGCACCTTTTTTGAGAGAGGTGATGAATGAAGTTATGCAAGGCCAAAAGATTCCTGATTCATGGAACGAAGCTAACATATCACTGATTCCGAAAGATGGACAGGATTTGACTAATGTTAAAAATTATCGGCCAATTTCGTTGCTGAACAATGACTATAAAATATTTGCAAAAGTTTTGGCGGAAAGGATAAAGGGATGGCTGTCGGAATTTATTGCAGAAGAGCAGGCTGGTTTTTTACCTAACAGACAAATTAAAGACAATTTAAGGACAGTAATAAACGCTATTGAATACTATAGCAAGCACTGTGATAGGGAGGTTGGTTTCTTTTTCGTGGATGCAGAAAAAGCATTTGACAATCTGAACTGGGACTTTATGTTTGCCACTATGGAAAAGCTGCAAATGGGAGAAAAGTTCATACAAGCGGTCAAAGAAATCTATAGAGACCAAAGTGCAGCGATTGTAGTGAATGATGACTTAACTAAAAAGTTGAAAATAAGCAAAGGTACAAGACAGGGCTGCCCTCTGTCTCCATTGTTGTTCATTTTGATCTTGGAAATATTGATGATTCAAATACGAGAGGATGATACAATCCGAGGCATAAAAATAAAGGAATTTTCCTACAAGGTCAGAGCATTTGCGGATGATATAATGTTAATAGTAGACGATCCAATTGAGAATATGCCTAAAATAATAGACAAAATACAGGAGTTCGGTGATTTGGCTGGATTTTATGTGAATAAAAAGAAGTCGAAGATATTATGTAAAAATATGACCAAGCAGAAGCAGCAAGAACGAATGGAGATAACGGACTGCGAGGTAACTAATAAAGTAAAATATCTTGGTATTGAACTGACTCCGAAAAACATAGATTTATTTTAAAATAACTATGAGAAATTGTGGGTACAAATAGAGAGAGATTTGATAAAATGGAACAAATTGAATTTATCATGGTTGGGAAGAATAGCAGCAGTAAAGATGAATGTTTTACTGCGTGTGATGTTCTTGTTGCAAACAATTCCAATTATCCGAGACTCTAAACAATTTGACAAATGGCAAAGGAAAATTTCAGACTTTGTGTGGGCAGGCAAAAAACCACGTGTGAAAATGAAAGTATTACAGGATGCGAAGGAAAGAGGTGGTTTGCAACTGCCCAATATAAGACTATACTATGAAGCAATCTCTGGCATGGTTAAAAGATTGGATAACATTAAAAAACCGTAAATTGCTGGCCTTGGAGGGATACAAAAAGTTGTTTGGATGGCATGCCTATCTGTGGTACGATAAAGTTAAAGCAGACTCTATGTTTTTGCACCATTATATTCGAAGAAGCCTCTTCACAATCTGGAAGAAGTATAAGGTTTATATGGAAGACGGAATTCCTTCATGGGTGGTTCCGTATGAAGTAATAGATCCAAGAACTGTCGATAATGAACAGCAACGTCTGACCTACAAGGAGATAACACAAATACAAGATTCAACAATAAGAATAAAGACAGATGAAGAGCTGTCTCCTTGGTATGGATGGTTTCAATATAGACAGATCAGAGATCTTTTCAATTTGGATTGTTTAAAAGGAGGAATAAGAATGGAAAACTCAGAATTAGAAGAAGTGATATTACAAGAAGGCAAAAAAGAAATTTCAAAGATTTATAAAGTACTTCTAAAATGGCATACGGAGGATGAAATAGTAAAAGTCCAGATGGTGAAGTGGGCAATAAATTTTAATAAAGAAACAATGGAGGCATGGGAGCACCTGTGGAAAAACACATTGAAGATTTCAACTTGTACGAACATTAAAGAGAATGCATACAAAATGATCTACAGATGGTATCTAACACCAAAGAAGATTGCGTTAGGAAATACTAACATGTCAGACAAATGTTGGAAATGTAAAAAGCATGAAGGGTCACTGTATCATCTGTGGTGGACTTGTGAGGTAGCTAAGCAATACTGGGGAGATATAACTGAAGCAATTAGCGAAATTTTACAAATCCAAATAAATAAGAACCCAGAATTGTTTCTACTGAACTTGGGAATGGAAGGTGTTCCAGTGCAGTACAGAACATTGTTATTTTATATGACTACAGTGGCAAGACTTTTGTACGCGCAGAAATGGAAAATACAAGAAATACCAACTATAGAAGATTGGATTTATAAATTGCTGTACATGGCGGAGATGGACAAAAAGACAAGAAAACTTAAAGATCTTGATCCAGGACAATTCATTGCTGATTGGGGGAAATTGAAACATTATTTAGAAAAAAAATGGGATGTGAAGGGAGAACTGTGGCAGTTTGAGAACGATTAAAATGTGATGTTGAAAATAGGAAGAGATAAGCGACTTTACCATTTAGGGGGAATTTTATTATTACAATCTAAGCTAGTATTATGTTTATGCAAATCTTACTTAGAATATAGAGTTTAATCAAGGAAGAGTAAAATGGACACATTGGTGGATTAGTGATTTTAATATAGTATATATATAAAATAATTTGAATATGCTTAGAGTAAGAGATATTATGATATATGTGTTATAGAAGAATATAAGTGAAGTTAAGTAATAAGAAGGGTTAAAGGTTGGAAAGCTGTTGGAAGTCGATAAGGAGGGGGGAGGAAAGGGTGGGGGTTAGAGTAAATTAGATATGATGGAAATGTATGTATTAAACATGGAATATAAACTCACCAATAAAAATTAAAAAAGAAGAAGAAGAAGAAGAAGTTGGCCCTATGAAAATCTAGCCTACGAGTCTGGCTACGAACTTCCTTGGCCCCCCACAGCAACTGGAATTCAAGGAAGACATGGTCAGTCCCCCCTAAGGTCCCCACCACCTTCACCCCATCTACCAATTCTTCCCTGTTGGTTAATATTAAATCTAGTATGGCCGAGCCCCTTGTAGCTTCCTCCACCATTTGAAAAAGTAAGTTATCGGCCAGGCAGGTGAGGAAGTGACTTGATTACTCACTTTGCTGAGCTTGTCTCCCAGCACATATCGGGGAAGTTGAAGTCAGCCATAATTATAAGGTTCTGATGTAGGGTTGCCAGGCCCCCACTGGGGGCAGGGGACCCCACAGTTTGAGCCCCCTCCCCCCGCTTCTGATGCATTCAGCAGCGGGGGGGGGGAAGGCCACCACCAGGGGGACGCTCTAGCATTTTCCCCTCCTAGTCTCTATGGAAGGAAGACAAGTTTCAGCTAGAGTGTCCCCTTCGGGTAAAAGCTGGTGTGCACAGCTTCTGAGTGCACTCTGTAAAAGGAGAAGAGGAGAGGTACGTTACGCTGAGTTCTTCTTCTAATGGAAACAGAGGCTTTCCCATGGGGACGCTTCTCTTAAAATTGTTTATTGTTTAAAATTGTTTGTGTGGAGGGGTGGGTGGTGAGGAGATGAGCAGATCTAAGCAACCTCACACACAGCCTTCTGAGTCTCAAGTTCCACTCTTTTACTCCCCCCCCCCGCCGCCGCCCTCCAACACAGGGGTCCTTGACTTGCTCCATTTAGTTCTGCTGTTCTTAAAGCTTGTGTGTCTTCCCAGCAGAGAACGGGGCTGAGGAGGCTGCCAGTGAGTTAGTTTCAGCTGCCTAGTTCCAACCTTCACTGATTTGCAAAACAATACAGAAGCTCAGCTTCCTCCACTCTTCCCCTCCTCCCCTGCTTCAGACTTCTGTCCTGGGCAGCCCATGGTGTGTGTGTGTGTGAGTGCATGTGAGCTCTGCTCTTGCTGTTGCTTCCCTTTGCAATTCTTTACAGGTTGTCTGCAGTACCCTCTGTTTGCAGAAGGCTGAGAATTAGCTTGATAGAGCTCCTTGCAAGATAAGACCGAGAACAGCTCAAATGGGGCAAGATTGGAGAGAGGCAATGCAGCCTGAGCTTCAGTGCTTGCTTGCTTGCATTTGCTGTCTTCCTGCCTAGAAGGGAGGGGAGGGCAGAGGATCTTTTCTGCTGGCAGCAAAACCAGAGGGAAAAGGAGGATATTAGTCCAGTGACTCTGCAGTAGGTTGCCAGCTCCAGGTCGGGAAATTCCTGGAGATTTTGGGGAGGGGAGGGACCTCATTAGGGAATAATACCATAGAGTCCATCTTCCAAAGCAGCCAAGATGAACTGATCTCTGTGATCTGGAGATCAGTTGTAATTTGGGGAGATCTCCAGCCACTACCTGGAGGCTGGCAGTCCTACTCTGCAGAAACCAAGATTTTCAAGGTGTAAGTTTTTGAGAGGCAGAGCTCCCTTTTTCAGACACAAATTGGCTGGTTTCTGTTGGCCCTCCATGCATCTGACAAAGAGAACTGTGATTCTCGAAAGCTTATGCTACGATAAAATTGGTTAGTCTTAAAGGTGCTACTGGACTCTTTTTGATTTCGCTACTACAGACTAACACGGCTAACTCCTCTGGATCTATTCCCGCTGCCTGTCATCCAAAGACATCCCAAGGGCTAGGCTTGACACATATTAGGACAGCCCGAACTTGGTGTTGCATGCAGCTGTTCCCTCCTTCCTGCTTGGACTGAGACCGTTCAGGAGGGGTCCCTGTGATTGAGACAGAGGGAGGGAGGGTGTGTGTGAGAGAGAGAGAGAGAGAGAGTGACTATGAAGATGCAGAAAGAAGGGAAGGTCAGACTATGCTCAAAGCAGGTCTACTCAGAAGGCAGTTGGCATGGTATAAATCCACTTTTCCCATGCCCATCCATTTGCACTCCCACTTGAAAGAAGTTCAGAATCTCTTAGAAGCACCCAAAACTATATAGAATAGAGATACCACCCCCCCCTCACACCACCACACATACGTTTTGAAGAATTCCAGAGCGTAATGTGCCAAAAAAACATGAAATATCAGGAGTTTGGCATGGAAATAAATGTTTCAAAAGCATATACTTCAGAACATAGCAAGAGCTTTAACACAGTGGACTTGTTACATTAGATAATAGATTTGAAAATAACTGACCATCATAAAGGCTATTGAGCATTCTCTGCAGATTGGTTTCCTTTCCATTCCCCCATAGAAAAATTGAGGTAATCACTTTGCTCACAAGACTGTTGAAATAAGTTATTTTTCTGCAGCTACTTTTGAGGATCAGATACTGTTCCTAGTATACCCCACAACAAAAAACCCTATTTAGAGTATTTTATTAACATCTATCAAACTAACAAAACAGCATGGAAATTTTTAATTTCTACAAAACTATTCATCAGGCCACCTATTAGAAAAATTGGATGGGGGAGAGAAAATATGGTGGCTCCAGCAAGGGAACTTCTAAAGCAGGTGAGGGGCACAGGTGATTTGCCATTTCCTTCCTCCACCAAGACTTCCTTGGTGGTCTCCCATCCAAGTACTGACCCTGCTTAACTTCTGAGATCTGTGGTGGTCTGGCTATACCATGCCACCTTGCCTCCAAATAGAGCCCTTACCAGATCTCATAACTGCAATTGGCATTTTCCTAATTTGCAAGTAGAAAGGGACAGAACTGCATCCGAAGCTGAGCTGGAAGATCTCACCTATATGGCACATTGGAGATGTTAAAACACTGTATGAGGTCAGAAACTCATTCCTGAACATGTAAATTTTTATTGTATAATGAACTTACCAGAGCACAGCTGCTGTACACATTCTTTGTACCACATGCACACATCCATTCTTTTGCTAATGATTAGGGCTGGAAGCTTATTTATTATTACTTTATAACGTATAGTGCAGGGATTATTCAGAAAAAAGGACACACACTCCTTTAGGTAATATATGCACGTGTTAACAACATCATATCCGAAAAAGTATTCCCACCTGGGTGCAGGAGGGAAAAGGGAATCCCGTAGCAGAGGTGGCCCTTGCTATGTGTCATCTGATTGATGATAGTAATAATAATAATAACTGCACTTATATACTGCTCTTCTAGACAGATTCGTGCCTTACCCAGAGCGGTGATAAATTAAGAAACGTTTAAGGGGGTGACCGTTCTAGTCATACTGTATAACCAAAATAAGCACCTTTGAGCACATTGCTTGAGTACCTTTTCCTAAACATGCCATCCAGCTCCGCAGCTGGCACTAAGAGGCAGTGTTTCAGCTGTGCTGGAAGGCTTCCACACTATTCCAGAACCTCTCATTTTACAAATAAGTACTTCCCTTGGTTCCTTTGGCACGCTTGTGTGAATATAATTTGAAGCAGGGCTTTTTTTCAGGTGGTACGGAGTTTCGGAACCTCTTGAAAATGGTCACATGGCTGGTGGCCCCGACCCCTGATCTCCAGACAGAGAGGAGTTTAGATTGCCCTCCGAGGGCAATCTAACCTCCCCTCTGTCTGGAGATCAGGGGGCAGGGCCACCAGCCATGTGACCATTTTCTCCAAGGGCAACCCACTGAGTTTCACCACCTCTTTTCCCAGAAAAGAAGCCCTGATGTGAAGTACTTTTTACTACAGTAGCCTAGGCTGTATAGAAAGGTTATAAGTAATGTAAGATGGGGAAAAGGTGAGGGTGGGAAGTGATATAAGTGGGGGAATTTTAATTTTAAAAGCAGGAAGTGATAACAGGAAGGGGTGGGTTTTAGGGGAGTACCCTGGAAGTGACGTCACAGGAAGAGGTGAGGTGATGTCACATTCTTGCTCAGCACCGCCCCCAAAATCTCCAAGTATTGACTGAGTTGGACCTGGCAACCCTATTCTGATATCTGGATACTCTATCAATCTGTTCAAGGAGGGCAGCACCCATTTCCTCTCCCTGGTCAGGTGGTCTGTAGCAGACTCCAACAACAATACCCTTTGTCCTTCCTTCCCTTATTTCCACCCATATACTCTCCACTGGGCTGTCAACCACATTCTCCAGAACTTGCTGACGATCAAACCATCTCCTCACATACAATGCCACTCCACCTCCTCTTCTACCCTTCTGGTTTTTCTTGAACAACTCGTACCCATCCACTACCACATTCCAGTCATGGGAATCATCCCACCAAGTCTCAGTAATTCCTTCTATATTGTAGCCCTCTGTTTGCAAGAGAAGCTCAAGCTCTTCCTTATTTCCGATACTTTGGGCATTGGTCTATAGGCACTTGTAGCCTTGTACCTTTGTTTGATCTGTCCTACTCAGGTGGGCTCCTGCTGTTATCACTTCTCATTGAAATCCCTATGTTGATCGTCCCCTTCCCCTTGCGGCATCAGTTCAAAGCTCTCCTGATGAAGCTCTCCAGGTTCTTTCCAAACATTTTCTTCCCTGACCTTGAGAGGTGAAGCCCATTATGTGCTAGAAGGCCTTCTCTAAGAAAACTTATCCCGTGGTCCCAGAACCCAAAGCGCTCCTGTGTCTAACTAGGCTAAACAGGCAAAGGGGACCTGGGAAATGTAGTCCCTGTAGTCAATCTAGTACAGGCTTCCCTGGAGCCACTAGGCATCACTACATAGGCCTCAGATACTTTATGAACAGTTCCAGTTGTTGCTTCAGATTAGGGTTGCCAGGCCACCCTCAAACTCCGGGTGGGGGATAGGGGCCTGGCACTTACCTTGGAGGAGAGGGGGGGTGCACAAAGCAAGCATGCGCCCCCCCACACACACACAGGTGCGATGATGTCACTTCAGAAGTGACGTCATCGCGCAGCCCCTGGGAGCACGTCCAGGCTCCGCAGGGGCTTAAAATGGGCCTGATCCACGCTGAAACAGGCCGTTTTTGAGGCAGTGTGGAGCGCAGGAGCACTTCTACGCTCTGCAGCGCCTCAAAAACAGGCATGATCTGCGCTAAAACGGGCCTGTTTTCAGGCACTGCAGAGTGCAGGAGCGCTCCTGCACTCTGCAGCACCTCAAAACAGGCCCATTTTGCCAAGGATCGGGCCCGTTTTCAGGCACTGCAGAGCGGAGCACTCATGCTCCACAGTGCCCCCGATCCGGGCCAAAATGGGCCTGATCCCGGTGGCTGCTGTGCACGGGAGCGTGCAGCGCCGCGGGGGAGCCCGCAGGGCAGGTGTGCCACCCCCCCCCCACCAGTTAGGTAAGTGGTGGCGGGGTGGGGGAGCAGGGGCAGGGAATCTCCAGGGATCCACCAGGGGTCTGGGATCCCTACTTCAGATGCTTATCTGGACAAACACAGCATTCTTCATTGAATTTATTTCTGAACCAGAGCAGTTGCTCTCTCTCATATTCTTTGCCTCCCTGTGGACCCTTGGAAGTAAATGATGGTCCAGGCTCCATTGCCTATAAAATTAATTAGTTTCTGCTTTCCCAGTTGACCTGGCAGCCCCTTCATTTGCAGGCTGAGCCTCTTTTGCAATATTGGAATTCCTTTGATAAAAAGGCATCCCGAACCTCCCAGCTTGAAAAAATCGAACCGCACGAAACCCCGTTGTTTTGACTGGAAACACGACTGCATGATAACAATTAAACACTTGCTTTAGCCTTGTGGCTTGTTAAAGACTAAGAGCTTTACGATGGCCTCAGCTTTCAGGAATCAGAATATTCTTTCTCGCTAACAGTTGATCTAATGAAGTCAGCAACATGCTACAGAAATACTTAATTTCTAAAATGGAATCACTTCATAAAATTAATTAGTAACAAAGATTAGGTACAAAGCCAGTCAAGCTTGGAAATTTCAAATTTGTAGAGTTTTTTGGTGTGTACTTTATCTATCAAACGCTTGGCAGACTGATGTCAGGCACACCCCATTTAAGCCATATCAAGTCGTTGTATTTTTTCCCCTTCATTGCTAATCAAACAGTTCAACTACTTTTGGCTATTGGGAAAATGCTGAGATAGATATGCACATACCTCCTTAGAGGGGCAAAACTTTGAATTGTGTGAAACTGCGATGGAGTTCTTAGCGGGAGGGTGGCAAGAGAGAGAGAAAAGCAGGTAAGAGGATGGATAAAGGAGGAATGCAGGAGCAGACCCAAGAGAGGTAAACTTCCAGCAGCTACACCCCCCAGCCCACCCCAGAATAATCTGCAGCTTATTTCATGAACTATCATGGCATATACCTCAAGAGTATCCAGTGGGAGATAAGCAGATTCTTGTTAAACTGAAACATTTCAGTCACCACTTGCTGGGGAAACGCCAGAGAGGAGATGTGAGCAGAATGCTACCCAGGAAGGTGGGGGGGGGGAGAACCAGAAAATGCCTGCAGGGTGAATTTGCTTTGAACATCTGGGATGCGACAAAAGCCCAGTGGGGAAAGTAGGGGAAAGCAGCTAAAACGGGGAAGTTCCCTGCGTAGATGCGGAGGCGGAGGTGTTGAGATAAGCACTTAACTCTTCAGACAGCGACAAACGGAATAATAAGGATATCCTGACTCATCTGCCAGTCTCATCCATGCCAAATGGTACAAAAGTTTGTACCCCTGAAACCTGTGCCACTTAATATTCCATAAAGCCCACTGTTGTATCAGCTTTTGTGCAAGTGGACTCTAATCCACAAAAGCTTCTGACACAATAAATCTTTAAAGGTGCTGCAAGATCTTTTTGTTTTGTGGCCGTGGACTAGCAACAGCTATTTCTCTGGAATTCATATTTGTAAGAATCAGTCATTCTGCAGTGTTCACACATGCACACTTTTTAAAAAATATTCAGGACTTCAGTAAGTCAGCATTGAAGTCAGACACCAATTCAAGAAGTGTGTGCACATGTGTGTCTCTTACCATCATATGCACGTGGTGGGAACGACAGGTTTCCGCTAAGCAGAATTGGATTGCTGCCATTCCAAGTACCTAGCCCGGGCAGGATTGAATGATGGTTTGTCTCAGGGCAAAGTCGCTTACATGTGTTCAGCCCCACTGCCATGTGGCATATTTATTTAATTATTTTATTTATATCCTGCCTTTCTCCACAAAGGAGATCCTGGAGACCCTTATATCACTCTTCTCTCCTCCATTTTATTCTCACAACAGCCCTGTGAGGTACATTAGGCTGAAGGTGTGTGACTGGCCCAAATTCACCCAGCCATTTTTCTTGGCAGGGTGGGAATTCAAAACCGGGTCTCCCAGATCCGTGGCTGATACTTGGACCACTGTATCACACTGGTGTCCTGAAAATACTGACCTTGGTCTTTTGTGGAGCTACCTCTGCATGATATATTTGTGGATTTTAATTTACTGAATTTGTTCTTCATTTAATTAGAATTTCTTTAACCGTCGTTCCAGTAAAATATCCCCGAGACTGAGAATGATAATATAATCCATAAAATAACAGCCATAAAACCCACAAACGTATAATTTCAAGCAGCAGCAAAGCATTCCAACAGCAGTCAAAGTCTAATTCTCTTTCCCCTTGAGAATGGGACTGCACACCAACCCATCCCCAATGAATTTTCCTCCTCCAGCTCCCCCATCCCATGGCATGGGTGTTTCTTCTCTGCATGATTAGCTGTCACTCATGGAAGAAGGGAAATTAAGGCTGTGGGGGGAGGATGCCTATCTCTGGAAACCAACCACGCACTGGTTGGTTGGGGATTTTGGGGGGCAGGGAGTGTGTACAAAGCAACAGAGCTGAACCGATTTTCTGATAAGTGACAGAAGTCACTTCTCTGAGTTTGCAGTCTGAAGCAATACTGATTTGAGTCAAGATCCATTCCCTCTAATAGCAAATGTCATGTCTTTGTGTGTTTCAGAAAATTACCAGGAAGTATTGTTCTGCATGTAAAGGTAGGCACCCAAGTATGCAGAAACCCTGTCTTCAGGGGGGCAGGCCTCACTGCCTCTGTGATATCCACTTGACCATGAAGTTTGCTATTAGAGGGATTGAGCTAGAGGCCAACGATGAACTGCACAAGAATAAATAATTTGAAAATTTACACAGCACCATCTGAAATCTTCCCCATCCCATATTCTATAAACTCTCAGGAGAGGATGTCATTTTCTCTTCTCCCCTCTTGTGTACCCCCCCCCCCAATGATGCTCCACTGCTCTCCACATTTTCTGCCTCTGGTAGAATGCTCATCTAGCCAGTTTAGAAAGAGGGTATATTTTCCCCCCTGCATACCTAGGAAGTCCCCTCTTTGTGGGTGTTATGAGCCCGGGCCTAGTGAGGCCTAGTGGCTCTGGGGAAGCCTGCACTAAAGTTACTGCAAGGCCTACATTTCCCAGGTTCCCTTTGGCCCCTGTGATTGGGTAAGAGGGGATTTAGAGGGAGAATTTGCACCATTAGGAAAATAGGGGGATGGTGCCTGAGAGAAGAGATAAAAGGCCTCATCACAGTGGGAGGGTGTTCACTTCTAGGGAGCAGAGTGAGGAGAGGATGCTGCAGACAGAGTGTTCCCTCATCCAGAAGGGGTGAGACAGTTGGAAGACAGTCACTAGAAGACAGTAAGAACAGTCTAGTTAGATGCATTAGGGTGTTTTAGTTTTGTTTGTTCACCAACCTTTACCATTCTCTTTAATATACCAAGTTTGAGAACCAGTTATTAATAAACCTTTTAAATAAAGTTCTTTATTATTCTGCCTGGGTCCTCATGCCTCATTTGGTCATGTAATAAATCACACCCACTGGGAAAGAGTCAACGAAAGGTGTTAGTTGGGTGCTCTGGGCCCTTCTTTAGGAAACCTGGACCAGAGTGGTGGCAGCCTGCAGACAGCTTCCCTGGGCTCCAGCAGCTGTGACAGTGGGCAGCCTAGTTTTGCTGGATTTGTGATTGTCACCAGCCACCAGCTTTACTATTAGGGATAGTAATAAAGAAAAAGGTTTACAGGATAAGAGGTTAAATGGAAACAATAGGGCAATATGCTCTCTATTTGGCTTTGAAGCAATGAAATGCTGTAGTTCTTTAGTTGTCCGTTTTCTAGACACACTGAAGTGGAAGAACTTGTACTTTTGTTAATATCCTCTTAAAAGGTCCCAGTAGAGGTTTTGCCAGTGATGATAACACTTGAATTGTACCTAGGGTTGACAGTCCTCCGCTAGGAGTGGGGGATCCCCCCTTCCACACTCTACCCCCACTTACCTGGCCAGGGGGGGAATGCACCTCCCTGGATGTGCTTCCAGGTGGAACGGTGTGCTCCCACACTGCAGCGGTCCAATTCGGGCCTGATTCGGCCCAATTTGGGCCTGATTCAGCTCGAACTGGGCCAGATTCGGGTTGCTGCGAAGCGCAGCAGCACAAGGCCGAATCGAGCCCAATTCAACCCCCTGCAGAGCGCAGGAGCGGCCCCAGGGCAGAATGTGACCCGTGTTACCGCGCTGTCCAGGAGTGAGTGCACGAGAGAGGAACATCCAAACTCCTGCCTGGGGAGTAGAGGGACCTGGCAACCCTCGTTGTATTCCATGGAAGAGGGAGTAACCTCTGCCAGGGGTGTCCTTCCATCTCTGCTCACAGTTTTTACATCTCCCAGTTTGATCAACACAGCTTTTTTTTCTTTTGTGACCCAATGATTGTGAACCACAAATGCCTCCAGTCCAATCCTATTCCTTCTGCTTGTTTGAGGTTTGTGGACTGTTTGTGGCTTGTTTGAGGTTTGTGGCCTATCCCGTCCCAAGGATCTGCAACAGTACCAATATGCTAATTACTCAACTCCGTTGCTTCTGAACATGCTCAGGCTTTAGCAGAAAATTGCAATACAACACATTGCAATCCTGATGGTGTATCATTTTTTTTGGTTTTGATTTTTAGCTTAAGAGGGCATTTATAGTCAATCTGAAAGGCTGTGGTGGAACATGGGATAGAGGTGGCCTCTTAGCTTTACCAATAGGCCCTTTAGGGCTTTGTTGGCCATTGGCAGTGCCTTGAAATGATCACGGAAAGCCATCAAGAGTCAGAGTAGACATACAGTACTGGTGTTATGTGCTCCCGTCAGCATTATGTACTCTTAGGATTGCTTCCTCTCAGTCTGGAGACCTTGAAATTCTCACCACTAATAACATCTGTTCCTTATGAATCATCATAGGATAACTTCAGAGATATGAACAGCTGAAAACTACACCTTGGCATTTGTAATACCCTTCTAATGTCTAGTTGGAGAGTTCATTTCCTATCCCAATGTTTCCCAAAAGATCAAAGTGTATAACCGTAGATAAAAATAAAACAAAAACACCCATCATAAGAGAACATCATGAAATGGAAGCAAGTGCTCTAGGCCCTGAGAATCTTTTCCTTTTGGCATGCCAGCTGCAGAGTGGACACCAGAAGGGGACAATCTTTTAGACTCAGCCCTGGCGAGGCTGGCAGGAAATTGGCAGGGCACGCAGATCAGTTCTTGGGGGCATGAGGGCGGCCAAAGGGTCACGGTTCCAGTGTGCTGTCTTGGTGCCAGAACTTGGCTCCTCAAACTTTGGAGACATTCTGGAGTTCAAACAAGTTCAAAAGTCAACATAATTCTGTGAGTCTAGTGTTTTTATTTCTCATGCTTACAGAGTAATTAAAATTGAATTAGATATATAGAGCATTATACTAGCTGGAGTGGAGAACGTGGTCCTTGGCCGTCATTTTGTATCCAGGGGCTGAAGCGCATGCTGCCCAGTGAAGGAAGGATGGATGGATGGATGGATGCCTGTAATTTCTTGTTACGTTCTGATGGACATGTTCTTCTGTAATTCCACCCTACCCTTCTCTTTTCTTCCACCATCGATGCAGGTGTCGGCTACTCGCGGTCAGTTCCTCCAGCCTACCCACCTCCCCAGGATCCACTAAATCAGGGACAATACATGGTGACGGATGGCATAGCCCAGCCACAGGTCTACGAGTTCTCCGAACCCAAACGCAGCCAGTCACCATTCTGGCAAAACTTCAGCAGGTTAACGCCATTCAAAAAATAATATATAGAGTGAGATGGAGAATTTTAAAAATAAATAAAAAATTAAAAAATTAAAAATTATATTTATAGATGGACCTTTTTTGGAGAAGCACTGTTGCAATTTTAAAAAATCATATATATATATATACACACAATGTATGTGTATATGTATGTGCCACACAGTGGCACATATATTTACACACACACATAAATATATGTCTATACTGAAGGACCAAAAATGTTTCTGTTGTTGTTGTTTTGGGATGCAGTCTCTGCTACTCCATTCCAGGAAGCACCAATGACTTCTAATCATGTAACCAGCTTTATTTTGGCACCATTGGAATCCTTGTTACTGTTACTTTTTATTTTACTGTTTGTGTCAGAATCGTCTGCCAGGGTGATTTGCTGTCCGTTGTGCATCACACTTCTATCATGTTCCAAACAGGCCCATTCTGGTGTAGATTTCCTTTTAAAAAAATTATTTATAGATTGTCTGCCCTTAGAAGGGGGTGGGCACAGGGGAGGGAGGACTCTTCTTTTTGACATCTCATTCCCACAGCCCATCATAGAGGCCATCCCCCCATCTCACCCCAGGACCCGCTTCTGTCTGAGCTCTATTGAGATGAATGGGAGGTCTCATTCACTTCAGTAGAACTTATTTGGAAGGTGTACTGTGGTAGAGGCCAGGGAGTGGAGGGGGGATTATGCCACCTAAGTTGAATATTACGGATTTTTTTTAAAGTTGCATTTTTATTTCCCAGTGTTCTTCTGTTCTGAATCTATGCACTGTAATATGCTGCTCAGTACTTCTGTTGCTTTGAAGCGTTTGCTAGAGGGGACAGCACAACCAGGCTCTGCGGCTATGCCAATGCCATTCAGAAAATGGAAGTTGAGACGCAAGAGTTTTGGCAGCCTGGGCCTCAAGGGTGCAAAGAGAATGGGGTGGCCAGAGGGAACCCAATTGTTTATTATGCAAGGAATTATGACTCTCTGGCTGATGTTGCATTTTTGTTAATTATGCTTTTTTTTCTTCCTGCTGTGTAGTTTGAGCATAATGGTTTTTCTCCCCCAGTAATATTATTCAGGTTCTTCCAATTTGGGTTGTGTATTCTGTTGATTGTAGGGTTTTCTTTTGTCTCCCCTGCTTTTCTTTTTTCTTTCCCATTGGGCAATTGCCACATAAAATGCCCGATCTACTAATTTGCACAATCTGCAGGCTCAGAAGATGTGCAGAAAAGAGGTCATAAGCTCACAGCCCATATCCTAGCTTAGAACCAAACGGGCTCTCAGCCTCCAAGAAATTTTTAGCTTTCCTGTCAGGGAGTCCCATCCCTCCTGATCCCGCGTACGATGGCTGTTATGTGCCCTTGATTAGAGATGCTTTGGTCCCAGTGAAGACAAGTCGTTATAGTCCTTATGGACTGCCCTATTTCACCTGTTCCAAGCTCTGTCCTCAAGTCCAAACTACCAAGTACAGCATTAGCCATTTGCTAAACAGTTTGCCGAAGGATCACTGCCTTGGTAATCCACCTGCTTGATTGCTGAGGGATGAGATCCATGCAGGGAGCAAAGCACAGCACACTCTGCAGTTGCAGCAGCACTGCTTTGGACAGAAAAATGCAAACTGCGTGATTTGGTGGCTGCTATATACAGCCCTAGGTTGGCCAAAACAGGCATTTTTTGTCATTGTCAGTGGTTTGTAAGGTTCTCTCTCTCTCTCACCCTGCCCCTCCCTACTCCACGTTCTCCATTGCAAGGGTAAAAGCCACCTTTTGCTCTGGATTCCCCAAAGACATGAATTGGCCTAACCTCACCAGACCTTGCATTAAAACTTCAAAGACATAAAATTGCCTGCTAAAGTACAAGTCTGAGATTTAAATTAGACGTGTTTGTCGTTCTGTATCTTTCTCTTTTCTCCCCCTCTGCCCCACCAAGTAATATTTAGTAAACTAAAATGTGTGATTTCATTATGTTGTGATGATGTTTCCATATCTTAGCTGCCATTTTTGGGAGCACAACATGATGACACCATTGCACATGTTTTGGTTTGTTAGACATGACTAGCAGAGAGAGGAGCTGGCGATGCACAGCTGCTGATTTTCCAGGCCTCCACAGGGTACCTACAACATTGCCTTTCAGCCTGAATTTACAAATGTAGATAGGCTTTACTTAAGAAGGAGGATTTGTGTTGCTGGCAACTGCACATTGCTTAGATCTGTTTGAAAACAGAGAGCAAATCTATTCAAACCTCCTGTTTCCTTGGCCGTCTGCAGTGGCTTTTCATTGATTTTCAGTCTGATTTCCACATTGCCCTTCAGGGGAATCAGGCTGACCTTTCAATGGGAAGGATTAATTGGCTTACCCCCGTTTCATATTTTGCCCCATGAATAAAATTCTAGATTGACAGTGCACACCTGCCTTTTTAAAGCCATCCCAGGATGTTTCTTTCTGGTGCGGGCAGGTGGCATTTGGTTGGGGGAACCGGACGTTGGATTTTCCGCAGGACACCCTGATCTCCGGGCATAGCAGTCCTTCCCCCCGTCCTGTGTTTGATGCTGGTAGTGGCTTTTCCTGCACTGCACTAGGAAGGCCTGCTCTCTGCTCTGTCCATTTACAAAGTTGGAGCATGGGGAACTCCTGCGCAAAAGCATGCTTATTGTGCATGGCTGCAGCAAGTATCAAGACAAGAATGGCAATAGAAATAGATGACCTTATCTTCCATCTAAAGCACAAAGCACTTTCTTTGGCTGTGATCCTGCTTCATTGTTGCTAACCATGTTAGTCTCATAATGTGTCACAGGTGGGGAAGGAACACTCTGTCGTAGGCACAGAGGTGCCCACAGAGCTGCTGCCCCCCCCCCCCCCAGAGATGAGAGATGTTTGCCTGGCAGATCCCTGAGTGCTGCCCTTCATCTGCAGAACTTCAGAGCAATCTTTCCAGCCACTCTGGGTGGGTTTAGCATTTTAGCCCAGTGCAAACAGCAACAGGACAGTCGGTAACAAAATTTTGTATCACAAAGAGCATCTTCTTTAAAAAATATTCTTTTCTATAGCTGCATTTTTATAGTTATTAGAGCAGATTTTAATATAGGCTCTCATAGTCATTTTATTACCTTGGTTCACTTAGCCAGGCAGATGTTTTAAAAATGGGTTGAGTAACTCTGCAAAGCCTTTTGGCTATCTTGCTGTTTCTGAATGGCTGGAGAGAGGAGAAGAGAGGCAGGGATCGAGAGCAGGAGACAAGGGGCAACTTGTCAGGACTTTTATTTATTCCTTTGCATTTTTAATTGTTGGGGGGGGGAGAAAGTATCAAGCACATTAGTTAAGCCTGTTCGTTTACTGTTTTGTGCCTCAGAGAGCGAAAATGAAACATCCATTATTTTTATGAGAAGATGCTTCCTAAATATTCAGCACTAGGAAAAAAAAAGAAACAACATCGTCTCACCATTATTTGCATCATAAATCAAGACTCGCTTGGTCTGACAAGGCCACTTGTTCGACTCCCAGCTTCTTTCTTAAGTGGAAAAGCCCAAAAGGAAGAGCTTTGCCAACTCAGTGCCAAAGCCAAGCATCGGGCATAGCAGATGCAGGCATTTGCCCCTCCTTGTGGCATTCAAGAACACCCCTCCTTTCCATACGTTGCCAAGGTGCTACACGGAATGAAGCGTGACTGCAACGAAGAACCAGCAATGGGTTCCAGTTTTACTGCCTACTGACGTCCTTGATGGGGAAGGTGGTGCTGGGCTGAGCTGTCTTTTCTACTTGGAAGCTCAGATGGGATTGAATTTGGGGAGGGGGGTGTTGGTGGTTCAATGATGACTGAGCATGTTCTATCGACTTAAATTGCTGTGCCTGACAAAGAGGAAGCTGGTGCCCAGTTTTAACATGGTGCCTCAAGGTTTAGAACTTGGAAGCTGTAGGACACTTTCTGTACACCGAATTTCTCTGGCTGAATCAAAGAATATAGACATAGCTATCTTATATATATATATATATATATATGGGGAAAATTTTACCTTCTTTCCTTAGATAACTGATTCACATTCCCCCTTCCCCCTTGACTTTGCAGATACAAAGGATTTCTCTTTAAGAGTATTGCCTACATACCTTCTTTTCAAATTAAAAAACAACACAAGAACAAACCTAGGTGCATCTAACAGTTGTAAATAGACAATAAACAGAGAGAAAAATTGAAATTCGTTTCCTTTCTTGGATGGACACTTGCCATCCCTTGCAATGTTATTGATAGTACGCTGTGGTGCTTCAGGTTTCCGGTTTTGTTCACTTTATGCTCAGTCATCTTTTCATTGCAGCTACCTTTCAGGGAACATGTATATTTAGTAGCTATTGTGCGTTCTGCATGGCATCACCAAGCTCGTTTTTCCTTGAAAAGATGGGGGGCCTGTTGTAGCTTCAAGGCACTTGGATAAATAAAGAGGGTCTTGTGCCAGAGAATAGGTGGGGAAAGAAAAAAGGCTTAAAAATCCTCGTTTGGAACTAAATATTGAAATTCTCTTTTGGGGTGGGGGAGGCTTGAGGAACGAGTCAGCAAACAAACAAAGGGTTTTGGTAAGCCAGCTAATTCTCACTTGCCAGTTCTATTATTTTGTTTCTATTGGACTGTTTGACCCTGTCAAACAAATGTCAGAGTTGTGTGTATTTTAAAAAAAAAACAGTGTTTTTAAAAAAGTGTTGTAAAGACACTGAGCCTTATGAAAAATATTTATGGAGTTAAATAAAAAGAAATTAAAAGACATCTCCAGGCATTTCTTAAAAAAAAAAAAAACTTTCCCCACACAAATAAAAATTTACTTCTTGTTTTCTAAAGAGGTGTATGAGAAGCTGTTTGGTTGGGGGAAAGCGATATCATGTGTTTATCTATGCATTTACCTTTACCACAAAGGATGGGGTACCAATAAAAGACTCATGTGTTCACTCCTGGATTTCATCTCCATTGAAGGAGCCACTTAATGGAAAAAGAGCCCAAACTAACCTGGTGTTAGTTTTCATATCAAAAGGCATCTCCTACCTGGGGTGATCTCTTGGGAACATTTTTGCACTTGTTTGAAGCTGTTTTGTGCTCTTTTGTTCCATTGGCTGGTGCTTTCCTTCTCTGTCTCTCTTCTTATTGGCCATCAGTGCCCTTGGCCTCATTTGCTGTCACTGCTATTTAATTTGCTACTGTGGCAGGAGATGTGATTTTCTTGATATATTTACATTGGACTGTGTTTAACATGAATATGTTATGCACACATTTAAATAACAGGTTGTGGTTTATCACCAATAATTGGTGGTAGTGGAGAGTACCCTCAAGTCCCAGCTGACTTATGGCAACCTCTGGTGGGATTTTCATGGCAAGAGACTAACAGAGGTGGTTTGCCATTGCCTGCCTCTGCAACCCTGGTCTCTGTTGGAGGTCTCCCATCCAATTACTAACCAAAGCTTACCTTGCTAAGTTTCTGAGATCTGATGAGATCAGGCTCACCTGGACTATCCGGGTCAGGGCACCACCAATAATTAATCAGATTAAAATAACTGATGACAAATGAGGTCATGGACAGTGAAGACAAAGGAGAGGAAGCAAAATGGAGCAGACACAAGGCAGCAGCTAAGAAGACAGAAAGGTACCTTAAACACTGTAAATTCCCAGCCAAGTGTGTATCTTTTTCATTAATTTGTTTGGTTGTTTCAGATATGTTAAATTTGAAGCAAATATCAAAATGAGAATTCATGCAGGGCAGCTTCGTTATTGAAGTGCATTAGTAAGTGTGTGTTTTTAAAAGTGTATTCTCCATTGCATTCCTGATGATGCATTGTAGTATGAAGGACAAATGAGTGTGAATGTGCCATCCAAATAGGCACCGATAATTGCTTCGTCAGACTTCACCTTGATCCAGTTGGTGCACACACATAATCGCCAGAGCATGAGATGATGCCTAGGGTGTAAGTAGGCACAAAACATACTCCTAATAGATACATAAATGGAGCAACTCCTAATAGATACATAAATGGAGCAGCCTTCCTTATTGGTGCACTTCAGGTCTTAGCCATTGTAGACAGTCCTGACCACCATTGGTTTATGGCATGGAGGAGGAGGCCACACAACCCTGTACTCTCCATGAGGAAATGGAAGTGGAGCCGGAACCTGGAGTTCCAAGGAAGGCTTGATGGTTGTTACCCCACTAAGCTGCAGGGAATCCTGCCTCTCCCACCAGCCTCAACACTAGTTCCCAAACATGGAATAGACGTTAAAAGATAGAAGGCTCTGTAGAACCAAAGTGGAGATTGCCTGCAGTGTCTCTGTGTGCCTCATTGTTCTACCTTTGCCGGAGGGTATGGAATTATGTTTGTCTCTGAAGCAGGCTCCATTGGATCAGTTATCAAGAGATGCAACATAGTTACAGAGGAGGCATGCCAAGAGTAGTAACTCACAGAAACATGGAAGGGGGGTTTCCTTGGAGGGTGGATGGTAATTCATACATTTGGTGGTGGATACTGCTGTCAAATCATAGCTGACTTATGGCGATCCCTGCTGGGACTAACAAAAAAGCCTGCCTCTGTATAGAAACTCAGGTCTTCCTTGAAGGTCTCCCATCCAATAGCTAACCAAGGCTGATCCTGCGTAGCTTCTCAGATCTGACAAAATTGGGCTAGCCTGGGCCATCCAGATTGGGGCTCTTCATATCCTTGTTCAAGCTACAGGTTATTTTTGCTTCCCATTTTAATTCAGTGGAGGAGAAGTGTGTGTCAACTACCAGGGTTTGGAGAAACACTACATAATAGGCTTCATTGGGGAAGACTTTGGTGCTTCCCCCCCAAGGATGTGGTGTGATGAGGCTGTGCAGATCATCGATGCCCATCAGATAAGCTGGAAAGAGTGTCCAGCAATAGGAAAACATGCATCACACGCTGCCAGGGACGCAAGTGCAGCTCTGAGGTGTGAGTATATTAATGAACCTGAACTATGGTGCCTTTGGATCTGAGGCCGGTTTGCAAAGTCAGTTTAAAAACTTGCAGCAGTCACAGAAACCGTATCTGAAGAAAGGAGCTTTGACTTTTGAAAGCTTATCCCCTGAAAAGCTTGTTGGGTTCTAAGGTCCCACTGGACTCAAATCCTGCTATTCTACAATAGACCAACACAGCTACCCACCTGAAACTACACAGTACCTGTATCCTTGGAGGCCCCAGGTCCTATGAGACTTTCTCAAAGACAATTTGGACCTACGAGTCAACCAAAATCAATATGGGGGCAGAACTCATATGAAAAACTCATCCAAATTCCTTTCTGGGTGAGTAGGATAGTTGGGGATTTCAGTGACTGATCTACCAAGTGCAAGAGTCGAATCCAGTAGCAACATAAAGACCCAACTAGATTACCAGGAGTCAACCCTCCCTTTGTAAGATACATGGAGTGGAAAAAGTTAGAAGTCTTTATAATCCAGGCAGAGAGTGAGAGGAGTATTGCAAATTAGAGTGTCAAGAAGCTAGCTATAATACATAATTAGTTTGATAGAGCATGGGTGTGAAGTACAGAAAATTAGCATCTGTAGTGTGAGAAAAATCCAATGTCCTGATTCAACCCTGGCAGGTCCATTGTTCCAAACTTGCAAATGAACTCAGTTTCAGCAATCGTGTGTTGTAATTTTTCCTTTGAAGGTTTTCTGCTTGCTACTCTTTGGTCAGTAATGGAATGTCCTGGCAGATTAAAATGTTCTCCCACTGGTTTTTGAATGTTGTGATTTTTTTTATATTGGATTTATGTCCATTTATTATTTAGCAAAGAGTCTGACCTGTTTGTCCTATATAGAGAATTGAAGGGCATTGCTGACACTTGACGGCATGTATACACACACACAAAACACTATTTTAACCACCACGGATGTTGAATCCCTGTATACTAGCATCCCCAACAAAGATAGAATACAAGCCATTGGGACACATCTTTAACAACACCACAGCTGACCTTGCGACCAAGCTCTGCCAGTTTGTCCTCACCCACAAGTACTTCAGATTTGGTGATGGTTTATTTCTTCAGATCAATGGCACAGTCATGAGCATTCACAGGGCACCACAATATGCCAACATTTTAATAATAACAACAGCAACATTCGATTTATATTAATGGAACTACAACAGACATCACTGGTTGTCACAGTTCCCAGCTCAAACCAGTTCAATGCGTTATCCCTTCAGGACAACTTAACGCCCACTCAGAGCAGTTTACAAAGTATGTTGTTATTATAGGTGGGGCTGAGAGCTCTGAGAGAGCTGTGACTGACCCAAGGTCACCCAGCTGGCTTCAAGCAGAGGAGTGGGGAATCAAACCCGGTTCTCCAGACTACAGTCCCGCACTCTTAACCACTTCACCAAACTGGGTCTCATTTTCATGGCTGACTTGGAGCAGCATTTTCTTAGCTCTCACTTGCTAATACCCGAGATTTACAGATGACATTTTTATCAACTGGACACCTGGGAAAGAAACACTGGAGAAATTTCACTAGGCTTTCAGCAACTTCCATACTATCATAAACCGTACCATGAATCAATCCACACAGGAAGTACATTTTCTAGACACCACTATACAAATACATGATGGAAGCATATAAAAACCACCTTATACCAAAAGCCTATTGATCACCAAATGTATCTACACACCTCCAGTCATCATACTGAATGCATGATACAATCTATTGTCTACAGCCAAGCTCTACAGCACAGCCTCATCTGCTCCAGTTCCTCTGACATAGTCTCACCTGCGTGATCTACAACAGAGTTTTCTGGGATTACAATACCCACTGAATGTAGTAAGAAAACAGGTTAAGAAAGCCAGAATGATACCAAGGGATGACCTGCTACAAGATAGGCCCAAATGGAACAACAACAGACATCACTGGTTGTCACTTACAGTTCCCAGCTCAAACCAGTTCAATGCGTCATTAACGATTGCACTGTCATCTCTATGTATGCTTATGTTTTTATAACATTACTTTTAGTGTGCAAGGCACACTGCAAGTGTTATGTTGCTTCTTCTCATGATACACTTATGGGGTAGGACACACGCAGTTCGACCTCGACATACGCAGAACCAATTCACAGACTATAGCTTTCCAACAGTCTGTACAGAGCCCTTGAGTGAGGTAGGACTGAGATCTAACACTCATGAGAATGCTGGGCAGCTGTCACAAGTTGACAAATTTATACTGAATATTTTTGCTACCCTTTTCCGCGGACCCTACATTCTATAGGATCACTCTCCCAAGGATTTGCCAGCTCTGTTCTGTGCCACATGAGCAGATTTCTGGCTTCCCCACAGAGAATTGTATCTTTGCTCATGTGACCTCACATCTGACAAGTTAGACACTATTATCTCAAAAAGGACGTTGCAGAGCTGGAAAAAGTACAGAGGAAGGCACCTAAGATGATTAAGGTGCTGGAGCACATTTCTTTTGAGGAAAGGCTGGAGAATCTGGGATTTTTTACTATACAAAAAGATGGCTAATGGGGAGATATGATAGAGGTTTATAAAATTATGCATAGGGTGGAGAAAGAGGATAGAAGTAGCTTTTTATTCCTCTCCCATAATATTAAAATGGGGGGTGGGGGGAATCCAATGAAGTTGATGGGCAATAGAATGAGGACAGACAAAGGAAATGCTTTTTTACTCAATGTTTGATTAAAATGTGGAATTTGCTGCCAGTGGACATAGTGCTGGCCATGAACATAAACTGCTGTAAAAGGGGATTAGAGAGATGCATGGAGGAGAGCAAGGTCTATCAGAGGCCACTGGCCATGGGGACCAAAGGGAGCCTCCACATTCCGCTGCAAAAAAGGCCTTCTCCCAACTCGGACCAGCCTGAAAGACTTGGCACAGCTCATCTGGCCACCTGAATTCATCTCACAGTAGCATCAAGACTAGACTACTGTAAATGCATTCTACATGAGTCTCCCCTCAAAGTCAACTTGAAGACTCCATTTGGTTCAGAATGCTGCAGCTCATTTGCTCTCAGGAGCTAGATGGAGCATGCATCTCACCACCACCACCACCCTTCTGCAGTTACTCCATAGGCTGCCCATCAGTTACAAAGCCCAACTGAAAGTCATAACTATCGCATCTCAAGTCCTTCGTGGCCTTGGCCTGAGCAATCGTCTCTCTCCCTATATTCTGCCCTTGCAGCTTCATTCATCCAAGCAGTGCCTTCTGCAGATACTGCCCTGCAGCTGGGCAAAATCAAGAGCTGACCGCACACGTGCATTCTCTGTGGTAGCTCCTACCTTATGGAATGGACTGCTTGAGGAGGTCAGAAAAGTTCCCACTCTCCTGGCTTTTCACAAACTATGCAAGACTGAAATATTCAGGAGTGCTTTCTGCCTAGATTATAGGGCTGTTTCATAAACAATAGCTCAGAGAGATGCCTTGGTGGGGGTGGGGACTATACACTATAAGGTACTGTTTGCTGATGTCAATATGCTCCTCCTGCGGAGTTTTGGCATTTAATGCCATGGTAATTAGTTACACTTTGTTTCAGAAATATTTTATCTCTGCACTTGGCTTTATGCTTGTTTTTGAAGTTTCTGCTACTATATCCTATTGTATCTGCTCACTGAATGTCCTAACTGTTGTCCATATCGTATACCGCTCAGTGAATGTCCTAGCTGTTGATGATATTGTATTGCACTTGAGTCTCATTGAGAAAGGCAGACAATGAATAAATAAATTTCTTAAAACCTCTGAAACCAAGACGGAACATCAGGGAAAATCCATTTTATTGGCCCTCTGGAGTAACTGGTTGGCCGCTATGTGAGTCATGATGTTGGACTAGGTGGACAACTGGACTGACCTAGTGGGTTCCTCTTAGGTTCTGATAGTGAGCTGAGGTATGCCTCTGGTGTCTTCACTTGGGCTGTTGTGCTATTCCTTTTTGCAGTAGGAAATTTTTGCAGTTTGTCTACAATTGTTTGCTCATGATTTGCCCATGAGAACAAGATACCGAAGATGTCTGGATGCAGCTTAGGGTGGTTTCTGCTTGCCTGAGAATGGCCAGCACCCTTTCAACTGCTTTGATTGGAAAGGATGAACGTGTAATACTGGCTGTGCCTCCTGCCAGGGCACTCCTGCATTGCAAAGGGCCATGATTTCCCTCAAAGAATCCTGAGAAGGGGAGTTTGAGAGTGCTGAGAATGATCTGTTGGGGTCACAAGTTCCCTTCCCAGATTCCTCCCCCCCCGGCAAGTCCCCTGGGCCAAAGGTTGGCTATTTCTAGCATAGACATATTTATTCTTCCGAGCAGCATGTTTCTGGTCCCAAGAAGAGAAAAAGAATGCCAGTTGACTCCTCGGCTGATTCCTCTGAGAAGGTTGGCTTGCACAACTGCCGCGTGGACCCCAGGTGCTGCTCGAGCAGGTATGGTGAGGCACATCCAGTCTGGCACAAGTGAGAGCCTGCCAGAAGCCCCCCTCAGAGGTTTTGGGTGGTTTTTATTCCCCATGTTCTAAAACAAATATGACTCCTGGACACAGGAAGGGTCTTTTAACATTTCATCATTTTACATAAATATCATGTATGTCTGTATCAGGAAATAAATAAATAAATAGATTTATCAGTTTAAAAAATGTTCAAAGAAATTAACAACTTGCAGCTCTTGATTCCCTCATCCCTACTCAGATCCTTAAATATATAAAAAAAACTATATTAGGATCACAATCTGCACTAAATTGTACAATAAATAGAAAAGGGAAATTTTTCAGTCATGTTAGTAAAGACACAATCTTTTGAAAAGAACATGTGACAATATCTATCTATCTATCTATCTATCTATCTATCTATCTATCTATCTATCTATCTATCTATCTATCTATCTATCTATCTATCTAGGTTTTTTTCATTTCAGACAATATCTTCTGTAGTTTCCCACAGAAATAATGTACAAATAGGGATTCAGGGTTAGGGTTTCTCAGGTAGAGGAAACGTGCAATTTTTCTGTGGTGGGGCACATGCTCTACATGTATAACATCCCAGTTTCCATCCTGAGAATCCAGAAAGGCAGTCCAGAAGGATACCATAATCAATGGTACTGAGAGCCATGGAGAGGTCCAGAAGAATCAATAAAGTTGCATACTCCCTGGCCATTTTCTGGTGCAGAACATCTCCCAGGCCAACCAAGGCTGTTTCAGGCCCATAACCAGGCCTGAAACCAGATTGGAAAGGCTCCAAACTGTCTGATTCCTCCAGGAATCCCAGAAGTTACCCAGCCACCACCCATGCAGTCAGCTTGCTTAAGAATTGATTGTTTGAGACTGGTCGACAGTTATTGAAATCTCCTGGGTCCAGAGTAGCCTTCTTTAGTTGTGGACTGTTGTGCTCTGGAGCTGGGTGCCAGCCAAGTGCTGGGTTGGGTGTGCCTGATTGGCAAGGTAGCTCACCAGTAAGTTGGGCAGTCCAAGTTCATACACAAGCAGGGCAGCCCAAGAGTAATCTAAACAGTCCAAGTCAATCCACAGGCAAGTCAGTCCAAAAGCAAGGCAAGTCCAGGGGTCGAGCCGAGGTCGAAAGCCAAGACTTCCAACCACAGGGAGCAGGATACAAGGGAGGGTGAAGAGCTTCCAGGCATGAGAATGCAGGTCTCAGGGAGTGGCAAACAAGGTTGCTTCCATGACAAGCCCTACGTTGTGTCCTTTTATCTTCATGCTCAGTTAATAGGCTGAGGTGCAGGCATTCCCTCCTCCTATGAGCACAGGGCCTCGTCCTTGGAAACCAGCAATGTTTGGTGCTGCACGTGCAAGCATGCACTTCTCCGCCACTTCCAAACCGCCGCCCTTTCCCAGCTTCTCTGTCACGTGGCTGACTCAAGGGATGCTGGCAGTGCAGGCTCCTCTGCCGGCAGCTTCCCTTCAGCCCCGCATGAGCTCTTGTCCCCAGAGGCTTCTCCAACGGGTTCCTGCTGTTCTGATTGCAGCTTCTCTGATGGCAGCTCTATAGCCGGCTCTCCAAACTCTTTGTCCTCCAAGGAGGACACAGCGGCCAGTGGTGAGGTGGGGGCAGTAGGCTGGCTCATGACATGGACACACCATAACATTTCAAAACTAAGGCAACCACTCCCGTCTCTCAAGAAGGGCCCAAAAAGCCATCCCTATCCCCCTTGCAGACTTAAGTAGCCAGAAAGGGTAAGGGTCATACAAACAGGTGGTAGGCCTCAAACCCCCAAGGACCACAGATGGAATAAACTGAAAAGTATCTCAAACAGCAGAACAATCCCAACGTTAGGTACACAACCTCACACCTGGAAGTGTCCCGGATGGAGCACCATGCTAGGGGGATAGAATCCTTATAGACTACAGCAACGGTACCTCCCCACCTTGCTAGCACTGGGAGATCCAGTTGGGAGAGGTTAGTCTGTCCCCCTTCCCCCAGCCAAGTCTCAGTGATGTGTGCCAGGTCAGCTGCTATTTTTCCTGTGACTGACCCGGCATTTAACAGCGAGAGTTTATAGTCTGGTGGGTTGTTGATATGGTTACCAACATCATCTCAGGTGGCCAGAAAGGGCAACAGCGTGCAGATTTCTGCTGTCCCCTCTCCTTACCTGGACAGCTCTTCTCACCAGATCTCTCCCTACCCCACACACTATGCAGCCAAGGTAAGCACATTTTTTATTTTTTAAAAGAAATCATGTCTACTGTGCTAAACCAATTGATCCTACGTGCTGGTGTTTTAGGGTACAAGCCAACCACCACTAAGAGACGGCGGCCTTCTGGTGCGCTTGGCAGGACGGAATGTGTTCATGTAGCTGAGGAATAGGTGGCTGTGAAGGATGCAAGAATCTTGCTCAGGCATGCCAGGATTTCCTGCTGCTCATATCGCAAGGGGAGCATCCATGTTATCGCACATCCTAGCTTAAGAAGGGCGAGATGTGCCTGTAGCAGCTGCATCACTGCAATGTCAGACTGATGTGTGGCAGATACGCTTGTCTAAATGTCAAGTGCATTCCATGTGCAAATTGTGTTACTACCAGGGAGAGGGGGGTTGGAAATTTTATCAGTCCTCCAAAAGATTTAGTCTGGCCATTGCTGAGGCCATTTTCCAAGCCATTTAGAAAAAAAGTGTTCATTGATTTAGTGATTTAATCTAGATGCTCTTTTCAGGTGCAAATGTTGGTCTTTAAGGTGTTACTCAACCCGAATCTAGCTCTTTGATTTAGTGCTCTAGCACAAAGGCCAGGGCAGGTCAGAACTGGCTCTGCTAAGTGGACGGTGATGGGAACACAGCAAGAGCAATGCCTTTCCTGCCCAGGTCAGGAGCCACGCTTCCTTGGAAGACTTTGCTTGGGAAAGGGTGTGTCACCTGGCTAGCACCTCTCCCTGAAGGAGGGAAAGAGAGGCAGCCTGTTACCCAGCGGGATGGGCTGGATGCAATCTTTCTGCCACTGGGCTGGCCCAGGAACTAGTCCACCCCACCCACAGCCCTTCAGACAATGCTCAGGTCACCCATTCAAGTTTTCAATGGGATTCGGGTCTTACATGGATAGGGATCCCAGTTCTCCGGTGGAAGTGGGAGATCCTCCGCTTTCACTCCCTTTCACACAGGAACGGGCCTCTCAGGCACGCTCCCAGGGTGGTGCAACAACATCACTGACGTCATCACACCGCACCAAGCGCACCTCCCCTGCATTTTGCTGCAGGCCAAATTGGGTATCAAATGGGCCAAATTGAGCCCATTTGAGGCCCAAATCAGCCTGTTGTGAAGCAGGCGCACAGCCACAGGACTGTGTGCATGTAGCGCATGCAGGTAAACAAAAAAGAAAGTAAGAAGGAGGCAAGAGCCAGGTCTCTCCCCATCCCACTGGTAGGCTTAAGGAGACCTGGCAACCCTCTATATGGAGCCTTGGATAATTCATTCAAGTCTTGAATGGAGCAGCAGTTTTGCAGCATGTCTAAGGTTGAGCTCTACCTGCCACTGAAAGACAAAATCACCCCCTGTGATGATACTAAACCTACAAGAACCATCTATTTACTGTAAGAAGCATAGGAAAGATGGTTTGGTTATTAATAAAAACACATTAACAGTGAGTTCTGATGCAAACACACCCTTGACAGAGGTGAACAACTGACTGACTTCTAGGATGTCAAAAGAGCATTTAGCAGTGGTTACAGAGAAACAGTCCTGGTGAACCTGTAGACATCGGTCACTGCAAATGAACCCAAGATTTTCCCCAAGGAAACAACAGGAAACACATCAGACTTCTGGGTGGCGTCTACAGCCACTAGCCACAGAGTTAAAGTGTCCGTTGGGTAATTATAGGAAGCGTTCGTAAGTTACCACCAGGTTTCCAAAGCAAGTTCTCCAGGTGAAAGATGAGGATGAATCAGAGTCTGAATTTCTTGAGGGATAAATCCCATAGCAGTAATTTTTGGCTGAGGGTTAAATGTACACTAACATACCAGGGCAGAGTACAGTACAGTTGGTAGAACATATCCACCATCCTGCAGATTTCTGGGGATACACTTCTTTCACACATCTACACACAATTATTAGCAGGGCTTTTTTCAGCTGGAACGCAGTGGAATGGAGTTTGGGCATCTCTTGAAAATGGCCACATGGCCGGTGGCCCCACCCCCTGATCTCCAGACAGAGGGGAGTTAGATTGCCCTCCGCGCCGCTGAGCGTGGAGGGCAATCTAAACTCCCTTTTGTCTGGAGATCAGGGAGTGGGGCCACCGGCCATGTGACCATTTCCGCCGAGGGCAATTTAAACTTTAAAAAACTACCCCCTTGTTCCTGCTGACCCAAAGTGATGTCATTGTGCAGTCCTGAGTTCCACCACTGAGTTCCACCACCTCTTTTCCTAGCAAAAAAGCCCTGATTATTAAGAACGCTTATCTTGAAGAGCTTCTAAAGAGTGTCAGAATTACAGGGAAATCTTAGGCAATGGGCTTCAACTGGAGTAACTCTGCTTAGGATTTCACTGGGGGGTTTCTAGAGCTTTCAACCTAACTTCTGAGATTCTGCTGAACTTTATTAGCTTTTGTGATTGAGTTTTTCAAGTGAGTACTTTTTACTAATTTTTCTTGTAGCTCCTGATTTTTCTTATTATTCTGTCTTTAAGTTTTGTTCCTTATGAAGGCTTGTAGGGTTCTTGCCCCTAACAGTTCCCAACCTAAAATTCCTGGCAGAGGATAAAAAGTGTCAGAAAATGTTTTTGTGACAATTAAATGTTATTTTGCTTGATTTCAGTATGGAAGTAAGACAGAACAGCTTTTTATGTGTGGGCATTTTTCAGAGAAATAAACCTAATTCATTCATTCATTCATTCATTCATTCATTTATAGTCCACCTTTCTCACTGAGACTCAAGGTGGATTACATAGCATAGCAGTCAATATCAAGGACATTTCAATAAACAATGCCATAGGGTAAATAAATGCAAGTTTACAAAGATATAACATTAGCAAAAAATCCAATACAGAGTTGAAGAAATGCTGAAACGGGACATAAGCAATTCTAGGGCTGACATTAGACAACATAAAACTACCCAGTAGGGTCATGCTTAAAGCAATAGATAGTATGTATGGCAACACAGTGGTGAAGTCTATGGTCCCACTCCCTAACTTGTTAGTGAAGCATCTCTTCGACACCATCTCCCTACGTTACAGCCCTCCTATCTGAATAAAAAGCCCTTTTGAGTAGCTGTCTTTTCCTCTGCATTCAGTGGATAAGGACACAGTGAAGAAGCCTCAACTGGGTCAGAAAGGGTACTGGAAGATTCTGGTCTTGGAAAATGACAGGTGGAAAGTTCTAGATGGGGTTGACTGCTGCCAGAAATGAATGGAAGTCCCTTAACTAAATAGTGTAGTTACAGTGTGTGGCACCAGATGGCACTGAAACCTACAAGTTCTTCTCTGTTCATGTAAGCAAAGGTTATGAGAGGTCCCCCCCCCCGCAAAAAAACAGAGAAGTTGTAGGAAATTAGATGTTATTGAATGTGGCATGAAAGTAGAGGGGTGGGGGGAAATCACAACCCAGCAAGACTTGGATATATTTGGGGGCCTAAGACACGTTCTCAACTGGTCCTTTTTACAAACGCTCATGTGCATTAGTAGCTTCTCAGCCACACAAAGTCGGCCACAGCAGAGACATCCCAGGGCCTGAAGTGCTTCGTTTTCCCATCATCCCTCCATTGGCTCAAACTGCAGGGGACTCTGGAACATCTCTAGGATGTGTTCATGGGCCAATGGAGTCCCCTAGAGACGTATTCTCATACCCTTTGATATTCCGCAGATGAAAATGGGAACAGACTTACATGCATACCTGCTACACCCTCTTCTCTCATCAAAGATCACTGCTTGGCCCTTGCCCTCCGATCACACTGCTGCCATCTCTTCTCCTGTTGTATGCTGCATTCATTTACTCTGCAATGGTCAGGCTGCATTCATACTATACCAATTTCGTTGGGGAAAAAAATAACCTCAACCCTCAAGCATGTTGAATTCCACAGTGGTTATACTAATTGAAGACCAGTTGCAGTACAAATGCACCATTTACTCTTGGGGCAGTTAGGAAAGCGGAGTGTGGCATTTAGTGATTATGTGCATGCCTCGATTTCACATAAGGTCAAGCTGCACTTAGATTTCAATAGATCAGTGGCAGGTGGCCAGTACCTGAAGAATCCATGTTTCATAGAATCACAAAATCATAGAATCCAGGGACATCTAGTCCAACCCCTCCCTGACATACAGTGACCCTTGCTCCATGCCCAGAAGATGACAAAATACCGTCAGGAGTCCCCTAGTCAAACTGGCGTGCAGAAAATTGCTAACTAATCCCAAGGTGGCGATTGGCATGTAAGACGGGACACTGATGTAACCCTTCCTGCCCTCCCTCTGATGATATGCCTAGTTCACAGAATCAGCATTGCTGTCAGATGGCCATTTGGCCTTTGCGTGTGTACAAGCAATATATATATTTTAAAAACTTGCCTCCTACCTCTCCTCACAATGCAAAACAAAAAGTATTTTGGGAGAGGTCTCAGGTACTCCACTGGCCCTTGCACACAGGGCCACGTAAGAGTTTCAGAGCTCTCCTCCGCTGTGGAGCAAAACACGAGGGTGACTCAACTCAGCCAGCTTAGGCCCCTTCATGCAAAGTGATTCACCCCCAGCTGCCCCTCTGCCAGCTCTTCCACTCCTGGCATAGCAACAGAAAAGTGACCAGCCTTTTTTAAAATTGTGCATCCATGCAGCTAATTCCCTCATCAATGGAGCCATCATGTCCTCTTTCCACAATGATGAATGCGGCATGGAAGAGAGGTTCACCATTTATTATTTTTGTTTAAGCTCCCTCATGTTCCTCCAGGCTATTTTGGATTGCAGATGCAAATGGAGGGACAAGATGCATTGTACTTAATTAAGCAATAATAGGATGGGTGTTGGCCTAGTTTGCAAAGCAATAATCCAGCCTTGGAGCTGATAAACAAGGACGAAGATGAAACAGAGTTGTTCAGTTTAGCCAGAGAGCTGGATTAACCCCAAATGAGACTTTGGGTCTCCTGACAAATTTATCCCTTAAGACAGGGCTCCCCAGATTTATTACAGCTAAGATGTAAAGGTCTTAGTAGACCACACACTGAGTCAGCAGTGTGATGTGGTAGCTAAAAAGGCAAATGTGGTTTTGGGCTATAGCAACAGAAGCATAGTGCCCAGATCATGAGAAGTGATGGTATCGCTCTACTCTGCTCTGGTTAGACCTCACCTAGAATATGGTGTTCAGTTTTGGGCACTACAATTTAAGAAGGATACAGACAAGCTGGAACATGTCCAGAGGAGGGCAATTGTCAGTTCCTGGCAGGTAGATCCCTCAGCCCCTCTCCAGTGAACACACATTGGTTCCAGTAGAAAAGCTTTATTCAGGATTTTACAGTTCAGGTCTGCACTCTGTCACGGAGCTTGGTAGAAGTGATAAGGCAAGGCAAGCAGTACTATGTTATACTTGATTTTCCCGCGCTTAACTGTTAAGGTTTTGGCGTGCAGTATACACGGGTCCTGTGAGAACCCTTTTTAGTTATGGCTTTAGTTATGGCAGTATACAATTATACATGCCCAGCATCAGGGCGAAGTAGCAAGAGCTGGCATCTTAGCTTAGAGCTTAGAGGAGCCTATTTCTATAAGCTAACAGGAGAGGCCCGCTCTGGGTCTCAAAAAGTAACACTTGTACTAAGGAGAGAATACATCAGCTTAAAAATGAGCATTGTGGTTACAACATACAGACAATCATGGCACGAATGAACACAGACATGACATTCTGCCCCCTCAAAGATCTTTTTTTCCTCTCACAGGAGACCAGGTTTGTCAGGATACAGTTCATGGAATTTTTTGATGAGTTTAGGAGCTTTCATGTTAGAGTTCTCAATCCATTCATGGTAACTAGGGTCAAAATATTTCCACCTTACCAGGTAACACAGTTGATTGTGTTTGAGCTTAGAGTTTAGACTGCTTTCGATTTCATAATGAACTTGGCCATCCACCAGGATGGGATGGGGGGCTCCCCATTCAGGATGCCACTTGGTCAGGAGGCGGAGCTTTCTTTAGCAGACTGAAGTGAAAGACTGGATGGGTTTGACGTAAGTTCTTTGGCAATTCCACCTCTATTGTCACTTCATTGATCAGTCTTTTTACAGGAAAGAGCCCTAAAAATTCCCACCCCAGTTTTTTACTAGGCTGCTCCACCCTGAGGTTTTTTATGGAGATGTACACAAAGTCTCCTGGTTGAAGCTTCGGTGGGGGGCGTGGGCGTTTTCAGTCAGAAATCAGTCCAAACTTCAAACAGCACTTTTGTTCCTTCTAGCCAGTGCCTCCATGGAGACAGCGCTAATTTAATAGCTCCTGCCTCTTTGTCCCAGACCACCCAATGGCATTCAGTTTCAGAGAATTTTTTGGACACGAAAGCACAGGGGTGGAGTTTTTCTGTGTCATCTCCCTCCCATGGCTATGTCACTAGCGTCCACTTGCACAATGAACTTACGGTTCTCATCAGGGTGCTGTAAAGCTGGTTCGGAAGCGAACGCTTTTTTTAGTTAGTCGAATGCATTCTGGCATTCTTGTGACCAATTCAACTTTGCACTTGGTTTTGTCCCTTGTAGCCCTTTTCCTTTGGTTTTGAGTAAATCAGTTAGTGGCAGGGACATTTGGGCAAAGTTTTTAATAAAGGGGCAGTAGAAGTTTGCGAATCCCAGGAAGGATTGCAACTGTCTCCTGGTTTGGCGGGGTTCCCACCCTAGTACTGCTTGAATTTTTTGCAGGTCCATTTTCAACCCCTGACTTGAGACTCTGTAACCTAAGAAGTCCAGTTCCTCTTTATAGAATTCGCACTTGGACAACTCCACAGGCAAGTGATTGTCTTTTAGGGCTTTCAACACTTTCCTGACTAGTTCGACATGTGATTTTTTTATCGGGAGAATAGATCAACATGTCATCTAGGTAAACAACCACACCTTTGTACAGGTGTTCATGCAGTACTTCATTAATTACATTCATAAAAACACCAAGAACCCCTTGAAGTCCAAATGGCATGACCCAGTACTCAAATTGCCCCAAAGGGGTGTTGAAAGCAGTTTTCCATTCATCCCCCTCCCGAATTCTTACCCAGAAGTAAGCATCTTTCAAGGGCAGTTTAGAGAAGATTTTCCCTTGGGCGACCACGCTTAGCAAATCTTTGATGAGAGGGAGGGAGTATGCGTTTGACATGGAAACAGCATTTATTTTTCTGTAGTCTGTACAGAGTCTCAGCCCCCCACCCATCCTTTTTCTTGTGGAAAAAGATGCGAGCGGCATAGGGGGAGCTGGCTGGGCAGATGAATCCTCACACCAGGTTTTTGTCAATGAACCTCCTGAACTCTTTCCACTCTTCTCTGTGCATTAAGTATAGTTTTTCCTTTGGAAGTTTTTCCCCTGGGATGAGTTCAATAGTGCAGTCTGTTGCACAGTGGGGAGGGAGCTCATTGGCCTCTTTCTCCTCAAACACTTGTTTCAGATTCCAATATTCTGTGGGGATTTGTTCCATCTGCTCTTGTGTTAGCAGCACTAGTTCTAAGGGGGAGAGGAGTGGTTTGGCCCCATTCTGGAGCCCGTCCATGTGCTCAACAGTCCCCTTTTTCGAACATTAGCAATCCCGTCTTCCACTTGATTTAGGGATCATGATCCCACAGCCATCTGATCCCTAGTACCAAAGGGTAGGTAGTGGCTGGACTTACTATGAAAGTCCTGGATTCCCAGTGATTTCCCATGCCCATGGGAGTGGGTTCCATTTGATAGTTAGCAGACTCCCCTTTCATTTGGGACCCATCCATTTGTTCGGACACAATCGGTTTCTCTAGTTCGGTTACATCCAGTCCCAGTCCCATCACTAGAGCAGGGGCTATTAGATCTCGACCACAGCCCAAATCTATTAATGCTTGTACGCACATATGTGTTCCCTTCCTTGGGCCCCTTTATGTCTCATCTTTGGTGTTGGTTAAGTCGGGACCTGCCATCGGGATCTTTTCACGGCAGGCTGTGGGCATTTCCTGGCTGCGGGGTGGCTTGGTTTTCCTCCTTCTCAGAGGGACTTTCCCCAGCCCGATCCATGACCTCCAGGCCGGGTTCAGGTTTGTCCCATGTTTGAAGAGCCTTTTTTAGATCTGGTGTGAGGGACGATGTCGTCTCCTCGGGGGGTTGGGGTTTTCCCGTGTGGCCTCTTTTACTTGTGCACTCCGCTGCAAAATTCCAAATCTCCCGCATTGAATACATTGGCCCCGCTGCCAGCGCAACTCTCCCCCATTGGAGTTTGGAAGCTGGGTCCTGGCCTGTCTTTAGCACTTGTATTTGGACACACTGGTTGGGATCCCCCTTGCTGCCATGTTTTCAGAAGTTTCACAATGTGGTCACGGTTTTTGACTTCACATGCAAGTTGAATCCATCCCAGTAGGGTGCTGGGGTTGTCTTGTATCAAGGCTTTCACCACTAATTCTGCCTTTAGGCCTCCCGGAAGAATTCTGTCTTCATCTCTTCTGTCCAGCCATGTATTTTGGCTGCATATCTCCTGAACTCAGTTGCATATTCACGTACCCCCCTGGTGGTCTTGCTGGATCATTTTGAGTTTGATCCGGGCCCTCTCCTTCTCCAGAGGATCTTCGAATTGGGCTCTCATCACCTGCACAAAGGCATTTAGGGACCCCAGTTCAGGTGCATTGATTTCATACTGGGTGACATACCACATGGCTGCGGCCCCGTCCAGACGTGATCCCAAATGACTCATTCGACTTGATTCATTTGGGAATAGACGGCCCCAGGTCTAGAAGAACTCCAACGCTTGTACGATGAAGAACCCTAGCTTCTCTGGGTCCCCATTGAAATTTGCCTCCAGCCTCGGCCCTGCTCCTTGTATGCCTTGAGCGAGGCCCCCCCTTTGGAGTATCCATAGCCTGCAGGCTTGGGTGTTTGGATCCTGGAGATTGGTTGGATCAGCCATCCATTAAGGTGAAGTGGAAGTGCCAGGGGGGCCCTGGCTGAGGTCCCAATCTGGGTTGGTAGGGGCCTGGTCCCCTAGGAAGCTGTCAGGCCAAGAGAGCTCACAGTGGCCAGGCCCTCTGCTGTTGCATCGGAATTCTCACTGGTGCATAGTGAGGGGCCAGGGCCATAAATGTTCTTACACTCAAAGGTACTCGGGGGGCCCTCAGGAACGGTAGTGTCAGGCTATGGATGACAAGATACTGCAGACAGATCTCTGGCCCATCTGCAGTAAGACACCAGTACTTAGTCAAATGGATTTTATTAAGAAATCAGTTCATTTCAATATACAATTCCATAGGTCTACTTAGGAGTAATATAAACGTCTAAGCAGCTCGACTAGAGATTGACCAGAATGACGACATGGGAAAGAAACAGTTCTTTTCTAGTTTAGTCCTCCCCCTCCCAGTTATCAGCAAAGTTTCCCCGCTCCTTCCCTGTGAGAACATTTCACATATTTGTGCTATCACACTTCATTGCCAAGAAGAAAGACATATCATAGTCTGAGAGGAAGCCCAAGGTCATAACAGTAGAGTCCAGTAGATAGCCACCTTTAAGCTTGAGAAACAGTTATAACACTAACAAAGAGCAAATCAAAGTACATCAAGCCTAGGGATGTGCATTTCGGCTTTCTGAAAGCAGAAAGAAAGCCGAAACAAAAGTGTTTCGGCTTCTTTCAGGTTAGCCGAAACGTTTCGGGCTAAGCCGAACCGTTTCGGCTAGCCGAAAGAAAAAAAGCCGAAACGTTTCGGCTTTCGGCTTTTTCAATGGGAAAATGCCTCCGGCGTCTTCCCGGACGTCTGGGGGAGGCATTTTCCCACCGAATCATCCCAGAATTGGTGGGGACCTTCCTCTAACCCCTCTCTACAAACCCCCCAAGTTTCAGACCGATTGGACTTTGGGGGGCCATGTTATGGCCCCCCCAAAGCAGGTCCCCCTATCCTCCCATAAGAAAGCGAAGGAGCAGCATATTGTTAGCATGCTGCTGCTCATCTTCTTCATTATTTCCTATGGGGAAAAATGAAGAAGCAGGCTTCCTTTGCCAGGGGTGGCATTTTGCATGCAAAATGCCCCCTCACTCTCAGGGGCCCTTCTCCCACCCCTTCTCCCACCCCCCACCAAGGCTCAGCCTGCTCCCACTTGGGGGGGCCATTTCATGGCCTCCCCAAGTAGGTGCTCTAATCTCATTCTCTACCACTGACAGCTGGGGGAGGCTTGTCTTGCCAGGGGTGGCATTTTGCATGCAAAATGCCCCCCAACCCTCTGGGGCCCTTCTCCCACCCCCCACCAAGGCTCAGACTGCTCCCACTTGGGGGGGCATTTCATGGCCTCCCCAAGTAGGTGCTCTCATCTCTACCACTGACAGCTGGGGGAGGCTTGTCTTGCCAGGGGTGGCATTTTGCATGCAAAATGCCCCCCAGCCCTCTGGGGCCCTTCTCCCACCCTTCCTCCCACCCCCCACCAAGGCTCAGACTGCTCCCACTTGGGGGGCCATTTCATGGCCTCCCCAAGTAGGTGCTCTCAGCCCCCAAAGTCCACCCCCTACAGCCCCACACAAACCCAATTCCCCCCCAGCTGCCACACACAGACCCAAATCCCCACATTAGCCCCTCACAGACCCAAATCCACCCCCAGCAGCCCCACACCCATAACCCCAGGAACAGGCTGGCAAAGGCCAGCCCTCTCCCTTTGTTCCCTATGCTGGGAACTTCTAAACTCTCTTTCCCTGGGCAATTCTGCACAGCCCAGGGGTGCCACAATGGTGGGCACACTTCTGAGTGCCAGCTGGTCCCTGTGAAAGAGCACCTGAACCACAGACACCCTCCCTCAAATTCCCCCACCACCTACACAGATGGCTGGCAAGCCAGCCCCATTGTTCCCTATGATGGGAACCAACTGCACAACAAAGAATAAAACAAGAACAACACAAAATAAAGTTTTTAAAAAATTATTTTCTCCCTTCCAAAGTACAAGTAGGCAAAGCATAATGACACATTACACCAGCAGTCCCCCACACAGAAAAATAACACAACTCACTTAACATCAGAGAATCACAAAGCACGATTCCTGTCAAAAACACTTTATTTCTTGAACAGCTTTAGGTTACACAGCAGGGGGGAACACCAAAGGGCATGGCAGCACTATCTTACACAAAAATAACACAACTCACTTAACATCAGAGAATCACAAAAGCACAATTCCTGTCAAAAACACTTTATTTCTTGAACAGCTTTAGGTTACACAGCAGGGGGGGAACACCAAAGGGCATGGAAGCAGTATCTTACACAAAAATAACACAACTCACTTCAGATTAAAGAATCACCCCAAAAATTGCTGTCAAAAGCACTTTATTTCTGTAACTGCTTTAGGTTACACAGTAGGAAGGCACAACAGAGCAGGAAAGCAGTGTACTACACAAAAATAACACAACTCACTTCACATCAGAGAATCACACAAACACAATTGCTGTCAAAAACGGTGAAGTGGGTTGTATTATTTTTTGTAGTACATTGCTATCATGCCCTGTTGTGCCCTCCTACTGTGTAACCTAAAGCTGTTCAAGAAATAAAGTGTTTTTGCCAGGAATTGTGTTTTTGTGATTCTCTGATGTGAAGTGAGTTGTGTTATTTTTGTGTAAGATAGTGCTGCCATGCCCTTTGGTGTTCCCCCCTGCTGTGTAACCTAAAGCTGTTCAAGAAATAAAGTGTTCTGTAGGTGGTGGGGGAATTTGAGGGAGGGTGTCTGTGGTTCAGGTGCTCTTTCACAGGGACCAGCTGGCACTCAGAAGTGTGCCCACCATTGTGGCACCCTTGGGCTGTGCAGAATTGCCCAGGGAAAGAGAGTTTAGAAGTTCCCAGCATAGGGAACAAAGGGAGAGGGCTGGCCTTTGCCAGCCTGTTCCTGGGGTTATGGGTGTGGGGCTGCTGGGGGTGGATTTGGGTCTGTGAGGGGCTAATGTGGGGATTTGGGTCTGTGTGTGGCAGCTGGGGGGGAATTGGGTTTGTGTGGGGCTGTAAGGGGTGGACTTTAGGGGCTGAGAGGACCTACTTGGGGAGGCCATGAAATGCCCCCCCCAAGTGGGAGCAGTCTGAGCCTTGGTGGGGGGTGGGAGGAAGGGTGGGAGAAGGGCCCCAGAGGGCTGGGGGGCATTTTGCATGCAAAATGCCACCCCTGGCAAGACAAGCCTCCCCCAGCTGTCAGTGGTAGAGAAAAGAGCACCTACTTGGGGAGGCCATGAAATGGCCCCCCCAAGTGGGAGCAGTCTGAGCCTTGGTGGGGAGTGGGAGGAAGGGTGGGAGAAGGGTCCCAGACGGCTGGGGGGCATTTTGCATGCAAAATGCCACCCCTGGCAAGACAAGCCTCCCCCAGCTGTCAGTGGTAGAGAATGAGATTAGAGCACCTACTTGGGGAGGCCATGAAATGGCCCCCCCCAAGTGGGAGCAGGCTGAGCCTTGGTGGGGGGTGGGAGGAAGGGTGGGAGAAGGGCCCCTGAGGGTGAGGGGGCATTTTGCATGCAAAATGCCACCCCTGGCAAAGGAAGCCTGCTTCTTCATTTTTCCCCATAGGAAATAATGAAGAAGATGAGCAGCAGCATGCTAACAATATGCTGCTCCTTCGCTTTCTTATGGGAGGATAGGGGGACCTGCTTTGGGGGGCCATAACATGCCCCCCAAAGTCCAATCGGTCTGAAACTTGGGGGGTTTGTAGAGAAGGGTTAGAGGAAGGTCCCCACCAATTTTGGGCTGATTCAGTGGGAAAATGCCTCCCCCAGACGTCCGGGAAGACGCCGGAGGCATTTTCCCATTGAAAAAGCCAAAAGCCGAAAGCTGAAAGTAAGCCGAAAGCCGAAAGCCGAAACGGCTGGCCGTTTCGGCTTTCGGCTTATATGAAAGAGAATCCTCTTTCGGCTTTCTGCTTTCGGCTTTAGCCGAAAATTTTTGGCTTGCACACCCCTAATCAAGCCTCTGTTTACAAATACTAGCATCAAGCATCAAGCATCCAGCATCAAGCACTGAGCAGTAGAATCAAAATTGGCATGGATGGCTGGGCAGAGACATACATGACATTCTGCCTCCCTAAAGATGGCTCACTTTCCTAAGGGCCTGGCTTGTCCAAAGTCTTCTGAATGATTCCCCATTGGGAAACTAACATAGTCCACCATTCCTCCAGGTCTCCTCCCTGTGAGTATTCAGGGGCTGTAGCGAAACGCAGAGCATTTCCTTCATATCCATGTTCTATTTTAAATGGTGTAGCTCCTGGTGAGGAATGTATTGAGTTGTTATACGCATATTTGGCGAAATCAAGGAAATCCAACCAGTCGTCCTGTTGGTAATTAATGTAACATCTGAGGAATTGTTCAAGCACTTGATTTGTGCATTCCGACTGTCCGTCGGTCTGTGGATGGTAGGCGGAGCTTAATCCTTGTTCAATCCCCGCAAGTTGAAGAAGCTCCTGCCAGAAGTTAGCAACGAATTGTGGCTCCCTGTCTGAGATCACCTTCTCAGAAAACAAATGCAATTTCACTATACGCTTCAAGAACAGGCTGGCTAGCTGTGAGCAGGGCTTTTTTTCAGCTGAAACGCTGTGGAACAGAGTTCCGGCACCTCTTGAAAGTGGTCACATGGCCGGTGGCCCCGCCCCCTGATCTCCAGACAGAGGGAGTTTAGATCGCCTTCCGCGCTGTAGTGCGGAGGGCAATCTAAACTCCCCTCTGACTGGAGATCAGGGGGCGGGGCCACCGGCCATGTGACCATTTTCGCTGAGGGCAATTTAAACTTTAAAAAACTCCCCTCCTGCTCCAGCTGACCCAAAGTGACATCATTGTGTGGTCCTGAGTTCCACCACTGAGTTCCACCTCCTCTTTTCCCAGTAAAAAAGCCCTGGGTGTGGGTATTGTGGTACACGGAACAAAATGTCTTTTCTCGTTGCTAGCCACCAAAATTGTCTTTGTACTAAGTGTAATGTTTTTAAATATCCAAAATGTCCAGCGGTTTTTGCATCATGGAATTGGTGCAAGATTTCTCTTCTCAAGCTGGTTGGGATATACAGTTTGCTCCCCTTATACCAGTGGCCATCCCCCGCCTGCTTCAGTTCGGCTTTGGGCAAGTCTTCCCCCTCCTTTTCGGCTTCCACTTGTACTCTCTCTCCCCACTCTGAGAGATCAGGTTTCAGGCTGCTTTGCAGTTTTGCTGCTTGTCTACGTGTTGTCACCGCTTCTCCCAACTGAGCCGGTGAAAAAACGGTATCAATTATCTCCTCCCTCTGGCTGTCAGGTTGGGGCATGCGCGAAAGGCCATCTGCTAAGAAATTCGATCACCCGGGGAGGTATTTCAACGTGAAGTTGAATTTAGAGAAGAATTCTGCCCACCTTAATTGTTTGGCATTCAGTTTTCCGGGGCTGTGTAGTGCCTCCAAATTTTTGTGATCAGTCCATACTTCAAAAGGCACTTTAGCCCCCTCCAGCCAATGCTGCCAGGTCTCAAGGGCTAGTTTCACTGCAAACAATTCTTTCTCCCACACACTCCAATTGTGTTCAGTCTCAGAAAATTTCTTAGAAATGTAAGCTCAGGGGTGCAGTTTCCCCTCGTCATTTGGCTGTAGAAGCACCCTGCCCCACTGTCGTGTTGCTCGCATCAACTTGCACTACAAATTTTCTGTTTTCATCTGGGTACTGTAACACCGGTTCAGAAATGAACAACTTCTTGAGATTGTCGAAAGCTTTTCGACACTCTGCTTTCCAGTTTAATTTAGCACTCGGCTTTTTCCCTTGTAACCCTTTCCCCTTCGTTTTTAACAAGTCTGTTAAGGGTAGGGCAATCTGAGCAAAGTTTTTTATGAAGGGTCTGTAAAAGTTAGCAAACCCTAGGAATGATTGCAATTGCCTTCTTGTTCTGGGGGCCTCCCACCCCACCACTGCTTGGATTTTTGCCGGGTCCATTTTCACTTCTCCTTCCCCTCCCACTTTTTGGCTGTGGGTAATTGTGGTAAACGGAACAAAATGAGCCTGTTTTGAAAAGAGATCCACCACTACTAGAATGACTGTGTGTCCTTTTGAGGGGAGAAGATCTGTAATAAAGTCCATTGAAATCACAGCCCATGGTCTAGGGGCAGTTTCTAATGGTTGCAATAGTCCTGGGGGTTTCCCCCTCCTTGATTTCCCCATTATACATAAAGGGGAAGGAGGATATGTATTGAGAAATGTCTTTTCTCATTGCTGGCCACCAAAATTGTCTTTGTACTAAGTGTAATGTTTTTAAATATCCAAAATGTCCAGCGGTTTTTGCATCATGGCATTGGTGCAAAATTTCTCTTCTCAAGTTGGTTGGGATATATAGTTTGCTCCCTTTATACCAGTGGCCATCCCCCGCCTGCTTTAGTTCGGCTTTGGGCATATCTTCCCCCTCCTTTTCGGCTTCTGCTGGTGAAAGGAGGATTCTGGTCAAAATGTCAGGCTACGGATGACAGGATACTGCAGACAGATCTCTGGCCCATTTGCAGTAAGACACCAGTACTTAGTCAAATGGATTTTATTCGGAAATCAGTTCATTTCAATATACAGTTCCATAGGTCTACTTAGGAGTAATATAAACATCTAAGCAGCTCGACTAGAGATTGACCAGAATGATGACATTGGAAAGAAACATTTCTTTTCTAGTTCACTCTTCTCCTCCCCCTCCCAGTTATCAGCAAAGTTTCCCCGCTCCTTCCCTGTGAGAACATTTCACATATTTGTGCTATCACGCTTCGTTGCCAAGGAGAAAGACATATCATAGTCTGAGAGGAAGCCCAAGGTCATAACAGTAGAGTCCAGTAGATAGCCACCTGTAAGCTTGAGAACAGTTATAACACTAACAAAGAGCAAATCAAAGTACATCAAGCCTCTGTTTACAAATACTAGCATCAAGCATCCAGCATCCAGCATCAAGCACTGAGCAGTAGAATCAAAATTGGCATGGATGGCTGGGCAGAGACATACATGACAGGTAGTTCCTGTGGCACGGTTGAGCCGGGTGCACACCCCAGTATTATTTGAGGTCGCCTTGGAATGGTTGCTGGTGCCACTGTAGGGATAGGTCCAAAGGGTGCATTCATCTGCAACCTTGGTGGGGTTGTCCTTTGAATCTCCCGGTTCCTTTGGAGAGGCATAGGTTGTAACTTCCCAGCTGGAGGTACTTGTAATCCAATCTGCTGTGTGGTAGCAAAGTCCATTTGTAATCCAATCTCCTGTGTGGTAGCAGAGTCCATTTGTAATCCAGATCACGGCATTCCGATCCTTGGTAGGGGGACTTTCGAATCTGACTCCCCTTGGGGTGGGATAGTGAGTTGACTCCTGCTGCTTCTGGTTATCGGTGGCTTGGCTTGGGATGAACTTGTCAAGGTTCCTTGTAATTGTCTCACAGGTGGGTCAGCCGTCTCCAACTTCCCCTTCGGAAGAAGTGGAGTGGTCTCACCTGTCGTCAATTTCACTGTAAGAGTCGGGTTTGTCAGGGTTTTGGTGGTGGCTACTTCACACAACATTTGTTGCAGATCATTTAGCAGTTGCCTCATGTCTCGGCAGAATTCATCCAACTCCGCTCGCATGATCCTTAGTTCCTGAGATTTGGGCTCAGCAACTCCCTCCTCTGAGGTCTGGAAGACAGTGGTGTCGGTCCACTTCTACCAAAATGTCACTTCCTGGCAGGTGATCCCTCAGCCCATTGCCAGTGAACACACATTGGTTCCAGTAGAAAAGCTTTAGTTCAGGTCTGCACTCCATCACGGAGCTTGGTAGAAGTGATAAGGCAAGGCAAGAAGTACTGTTATACTTGATTTTCCCGTGCTTAACTGTTAAGGTTTTGGCATGCAGTATACACAGGTCCTGTGAGCACCCTTTTTAGTTATGGCTAGACACTCAGTATACAACAATACATTCCCAGTATCTGGGCGAAGTAGCAAGAGCTGGCATCTTAGCTTAGAGCTTAGAGGAACCTATATCTATAAGATAAGAGGAGAGGCCCACTCTGGGTCTCAAAAAGTAACACTTGTACTAAGGAGAGAATACATCAGCTTAATAATGAGCATTGTGGTTACAACATACAGACAATCACGGCATGAATGAACACAGACATGACAGCAATGAAGATGGTGAGGGGTCTGGAGACCAAGTCCTATGAGGAAAGCTTGAAGGAGCTCAGAATGTTTAGCCTGGAGAGGGGACGCCTGAGAGGTGATATGATAACCATCTTCAAGTACTTGAAGGGCTGCAATATAGAGGATGGTGTGGAGTTGTTTTCCACTGCCCCAGACCAGAACCAATGGCTTGAAATTAAATCAAAAGAGCGTTCAGCAAAACATTAGGAAGAACTTCCTGACAGTTAGAGCGATATCTCAGTGGAACAGGCTTCTTTCTTTGGAGATTTTAAAGCAGAGGCTAGATGGCCACCTGACAGCAATGCTGATTCTGTGAGCCTGGGCAGATCATGAGGGGGAGGGCAGAAGGGGCTGCATCAGTGCTTGGTTTTCGTGGCCCTTCTTACATGCCCAGGGTGGTGCCGATCGCCACCTTGGGGTCAGGTGGTGGTTATCCACAGGCTGATTTGGCTAGCAATCCAGAAGGTGTTTCTCCATCTTCTGGACATGGAGCAGGGGTCACTGGGGTAGTCGGGGGGGGGTATTTGTGAATTTCCTGCATTGTGCAGTGGGTTGGACTAGATGACCCTAGAGGTACCTTCTAACCCTATGATTCTATGATTCTATGAGATATGCTTTTTTTCTGAATCAAAATGGGGGCAGTGGGAATATCTCTGGTGTACCTAAAAAGTAAAATTTTAGCATCTGTAAGAGCCAAAAATATCTGCCCTCATGAGAAATCCACCCAATGGATCGCTGCATGAGTCATGAGTCTAAGCATATCTCCTGATTATACAGAAACAAGCCTAATGCAGTTGCTTATGTAGCAGGGTTGCCAGTTCCCTGGTGGGGCGTGCCCCACCCCCAGCTGCCACCAACTGCCACCTCCTTCCATCGCTCACATGGGGAATGGAACGGGAAATCAGGAGGCTTGTGGCCAAAATGGATTCACATGTTCCTGTGTCGCTGGTCAATGACATAATTTCTGGCACAACACAGAAGCAACGAGTTGTGCCAGGGGCCAGTTCTCTAAAACTCACCCCAAACATAACATTTAGGGCTGATTTTTAAAGAGTTGGCACTGGCACAGCAGCCATTGGTAGGGGTCATGAGCATATGTGCGCGGGGTCAGTACATGCACCTCTTCTCCATGCTGGTTGCTGGGGCGACCTGGCAACTCTGAGAAAACAGTGCCTAGCCTCCAGGCCAGTTTCAGTGTGGCCTCCTTCTCATCCTTGATCAACCTGTCCCTCAAATTTGACCTTGTGGGTCACATTTGTCTGTTGCCCTAAATGACACCAGAATCTGCAGGCAGGAGGGGCCAGTTGGGTCACCTCTGTGTGCAATTCTTGATAACTGACCATGAGCTTCCCTAAGGGGCCAATGGATTCAAGACATGCCTGCTGATGGTGGGAAATCTCCGGGTGGTTTACCTGCTTGTCAGCCAGTCACTGGTGACTGGCAGGAGGTTTTGGGATGCCCAGAAATACCTCACCACTGGCAGGCACCCTGGAAATGTGCAGGTTGTGCATGCTCCCAGGGGACCTAACGATAGGAGTGCCATTACCCTGCATGGGGTGGGGGGTCCCTGCTCCCATCCTCTACCTCCACCCCCACTTACCTGGCCAGTGGGGGACACACTTCCTGGGGCACACCACCAGGTGGCATGGCATGCTCCCGTGCCTACAGCAGCCCAATTTGGGCCAAATCATGCCCCACAGCAGGCCAGATTCAGGCCGAATCAGGCCCAATTCAGTCCCCTGGTGAGCACTCCCAAGCTGCCCCTTGACCTACACGGTGATGTCACTTCCTGGAAGTGACATCATCGCACAAGCCGGGAGCAAACTGTCAGACTGTGGCTAGATAATGTCCTTCCTACAGATTCTCCTTTACAAGCAAACAAGAGTCCATTGTTTGAATAAGGAAACTTTACTGCAGAAATAGTTCATTATAGTCCACTGGCCTGAATAGCAGATTCAGGATGGTACAAGAGCATTGTTACCACTGAAGAGAAAAGCATGAGGTACAAAGTAACAGTTCCCAGCTGAACCAGCCTCCCCCCATAGTTCTCAAAACAACAGCTTTCAGACTTGGGAAGCTGGACATTTCCAAGGCCAATCTTGGGTGGAACGTTGATAGACATAACATTCCCTTTCGGTGAGAAGTCTGCTTGGGAACGGGTGCACCTGTGGAGAAAGCACTTAAACACTAGAAGCATTAGAAAATGGAGTCAGTACAGCTCATATGCACATTGAACCTGACATTCTGCCCCCCTTAAAATAAATCCCCCCCAGGTTTATATGGGTAGCGAGCATGAAAAGCTTTGGTTAATCTAGGGGCATGAACATGTACAGAATTCACCCACTCATCGAACCCAGAGTCAAAGTCCTTCCATCTGATGAGGTAAAACAGCTGATTGCGTTTGAGTTTAGAGTCCAAAATCTGTTGCACCTCGTAGTGTATTTGGTCATCTATCAAAGTAGGGATAGGAGGAGCTTTGACGTGCCATTTATCATCTGTTGGAGCTTTCTTCAGCAGGCTGACATGGAAGGTGTCGTGGACATGGCGAAGATTTTTGGGTAAATTTACAGCAACAGTCACTTTGTTAATTACTTTGCGTACTGGAAAAGGTCCGAGGAATTTCAATGCTAGTTTGCGGCTGAGTTGGGCTAGTTTTAAATTTTTGGTGGATATATAAACATGATCTCCTGGTTGTAAATCCCATTCGGCCGCACGATGGCGATCTGCGTATTTTTTGTAATCCTGTTTGGCTTTCTCTAGGTGTTTTTTAATGAGAGTCCATTGCTGGGCTGCCCCCTTCCACCATGAAGACACATCGGGCGAAGTCGGTGCGGAGGAAGGGGGGGCGTCTAGTGGAAAAGGATTGAAATGGGCCCCATATACAACTTTAAACGGGGCTTCTCCTGTGGATGCATGTACACTGTTGTTGTATGAAAACTCTGCTAGAGGGAGGAGGTCTACCCAGTTGTCTTGTTGGAAATTGATGTAACAACAAAGGAATTGCTCTAGAATTTGATTAGTTTTTTCCGACTGCCCGTCGGTTTGTGGGTGGTGGCTTGAACTGATTCCCTGTTCAATATTCAACATCTGCAAAAGCTCCCGCCAGAAGTTGGCAACGAATTGTCCGCCGCGATCCGAAATCACCTTGGACGGAAAAGAATGTAATTTTACAATGTGTTTCAGAAATAGGTCTGCCAGTTTTCGAGCGGTGGGTATAGTGGTACATGGGATGAAATGAGCTTGCTTGGAAAATAGATCCACTACCACTAAAATGCAGTTGTGTCCCTTGGACACTGGTAAATCAGTGATAAAATCCATGGATATTGTTTCCCAAGGTCTACTGGGCATTTCCAGGGGTTGTAACAGACCCGGCGGCTTTCCTTTTCGGGTTTTGGCGCTGAGGCAAATGGGGCAGGAGGCTACGTATTGGGAAATGTCTTTGCGCATGCCCGGCCACCAGAACTGCCGTTGTATTAAATGTAGCGTTTTTAGGTAACCATAGTGTCCTGCGGTGGGGGCATCATGACACCGCTGTAAAACCTCTTTCCGCATACTGTCAGGTACATAAAAGCGATTCCCCGATAACCACTCCCCCTGCGGGGATTGATGCAGTTTGGATTTGGGTGCCTTCTCCCCCTCCTTCTCCACTTCAGCCTTAAGTTTCGATTTCCATTCTTGGGAGCTGTGCGGGAGGTGCTGAAGTGTGCGGCTGCGTGTAGTTACCACGCCTCCTAATTGCGTAGGCGAGAAGACTGTATCTATAGTCTCCTCCCGTTTGCTTTTGTGTTGGGGCATGCGCGATAGGGCGTCTGCGAGAAAATTGGTTTTGCCCGGCAGGTAGTTCAAAGTGAAATTGAATTTGGAGAAAAATTTGGCCCACCGTAGTTGTTTGGCATTTAGTCGGCGTGGACTTCGGAGGGCTTCCAAATTTTTATGGTCTGTCCAAACTTCGAATGGGTGGCGTGCCCCCTCTAGCCAATGCCGCCAATTTGTGAGGGCTGCCTTTACTGCAAAGGCTTCCTTCTCCCACACATTCCAATTTCTTTCAGCCTCAGAAAACTTTCTCGATAGGAATGCACAAGGTCGAAGCTTCCCGTCCTCTCCCTTCTGCAATAATACGCCTCCAATTGCAGTATCGCTGGCGTCGACCTGCACTATGAAGGGGTAGTTTTCATTAGGGTGACGGAGAATGGGTTCGGTTATGAACTGCATCTTCAGGCGTTCAAAGGCTATTTGGCAATCGGGTGTCCACAGTAATTTGGAGCTGGGCCTTTTCGCCTGATCCCCTTTGTCTTTGGTTTTTAACAGTTCCGTCAGGGGAAGTGCTATCTGCGCAAAATTTGCAATGAATTCCCGGTAAAAATTGGCAAATCCCAAGAAAGATTGCAGTTCTTTACGGGTAGTGGGAGTTTGCCATTCTTGGATCGCCTGTATTTTGGCTGGATCCATTTTCAAGCCATCTTGGGATATACAGTAACCAAGGTAAGTGAGTTCAGTTTTATGGAATTCGCATTTAGACAATTTAATAGGCAGTTTATTATCCATTAGGGTTGCCAGGACTTTTTTGACCAATTATATATGGTCTTCCTCCGATTCTGAATAAATTAACACATCATCTAGATACACCACTACTCCCTTATATAGAAATTCATGTAGCACTTCATTTATCATGGACATGAATACAGATGGTGCTCCCGTTAATCCAAAAGGCATAACTAAATATTCATACTGTCCAAGAGAAGTATTAAAAGCGGTTTTCCACTCATCCCCGGCTTTGATACGAACATGGAAGTAAGCATCTTTCAAATCTAATTTTGTAAAGATCTTACCTTGGGCCACGACGTTGAGAAGATCCCGGACGAGCGGGATGGGGTAGGCGTTGTTGGTTGAGACAGCATTAAGTCCTCTAAAGTCTGTGCATAGTCGGAGTCCTCCGTCTTTCTTCTTTACGAAAAGTACTGGTGCCGCATGGGGACTATTGGCTGGACGGATGAACCCTCTTTGAAGATTGGTGTCAATAAACTTCCTGAGTTCCTCTCTTTCCTGAAGACTCATAGGGTAGAGTCGGCCTTTTGGCAGCGAGGCTCCGGGTAAGATCTCTACCGCACAATCGGTTCGTCTGTGCGGGGGTAGAGTATCGGCTTCTTCTTCGGAGAAGGCCGGTAAGTAAGTCCAATAATGTTCAGGTATTTGGTTTATTTCCTCCTGTGTAAGGAGAGCTGTCTCGGTGTGGGTCGGATTGATACCCCAATTTTGATCCCATCAATGGTTTTCGCAATTGGCGTGACTGAAGGTGATGCTTCCCTCAGCCCAATTTATATAGGGGTTGTGATCGCACAGCCACTTACTGCCCAGGATCAACGGATACTTGGCAGTGGTACTAATAACAAAAGATCTTTTTTCCCAGTGTTGGCCCATGCCCGTCACCACCGGGATTGTTTCAGTGGTGACAGGGTTCATGTTGGTGCCATCCATTTGTTCGAAAATGACTGAGTTTTTCAATTCCCGCACTGGTAATATCAGTCCATTAACCAGAGCAGGGGCAATGATGTCTCTAGAGCAGCCTGAGTCAATGAGGGCTTGTACACGGATATGCATTTTTCTCTCAGGGTTTAACAAAGTCACTGGTATAAACAGTATGGACCCTTGTGGCCGAGAGTGGATCTGCCGTTTGGGTCCCTTTACGACAGATCCATTTCGTTTCCCGACTGGGGACTCTCCGGATTTTCCTCTCCGTTCAAGGCAGTAGGGTCGTATTCCATGAGTTCCTCTACCTCTAACCCTCTGTCGGGGACATTTCGTTGGGAAGTGCCGCGACCCCTGCCCAATCTGGGAGCGGGTGTTGGGCGTTGAGCTGGGGGAAACGGAGTAGGGGTTGGACGCCGTAATTGGAGCGGAGGTCTTTGCACAGGCCGGTATGGACATTGCGCTGCAAAGTGACCACTTTGCCCGCATTGCAAGCACAAACCTTGTTGCCATCTAGCATCTCTCGCTCCTCGAGTAGCATATCCAGTGCCCCGTCCTCCTTTTTGCAAAGTTAGAGGTCGTCTTTGTGCTGATTGTTGCTGCTGTTCAACTAATCGGACTTCTAATATACGATTTTCGACCTCACAAGTTAGTTGAATCCATCCCAACAGCGTAGGAGGATTGTCTTGCATAAGTGCTCTGTCCAAAAGTCTCGGATTTAGCCCTTGTTTAAACAATATTATTTTAGTGGATTCTTCACATCTGGGGCATTTGGCAGCTAGTTGTCGGAATTTTGTAACATAGTCTCTGGCCGACATGCTGCCTTGCTTAAGAGCTTGCAGTTCCGTTCGGGCTCTAGTTTCTTCTAGCGGGTCTTCGTATTGCGCTCTTATAGCATCCACCAACCCTTGTAAGGTATTAAGTTCAGGAGCCCCAACATTATACAGTCCTACATACCAGTCCGCCGCTTTGCCTTGAAGTCGGGATCCGAGATGTTCGATCTGGCTGGCCTCGCTCCCGAATAGATGTCCCCACCGATTGAAGAACTGCACCACTTGTACCAGAAAAAATCCCAATTTGGAGGGATCTCCGTCAAAAGTGGCTTCCAGTTTCACCCAGCCCATCAGGAGATCTTGCCGTGGGACTGGGGTGGTGGTGGGGTAGTAGTCCAGCGGGACGGATAGCTGCGTCTGTGGTGTGATCGGAGGTTGCTGGGGGGGTGGTTGGGGCCAGGGTTGTGGCTGCGGTAATGGTTGCCCGGGCCTCCCCGGCTGCGGCTGTAGATGCGGGATCGATGGAATTGGTGGCGGTCTCACCGGCTGAACTGGCGGTGGCCGTACCGGTTGGGTTGGAGGTGGCCGAACAGGTTGGACCGGCGGTGGTCGCTGGGGTGCAGGGCGGAGCGGTTGAAGTGGGGGAGGCCTTACCGGTTGATCGGGAGGTGGTAACAGCGGTTGAGCTGGAGGTGGCCTTATAGGCTGCGGTGGTGGTATTTGTTGAGGCCGGAGCGGAAGGGGCCGCTGCGGTGAGGGCCTGATAGGTGCCGGACCGCGCGGGCTTGCCCCTCCCGGCATCGTCAGTCTTGGAGCTGGAAGTGGTCCTCGGGGTATGGTCTGCAGAGGTTGATCCCCCCCGGAGGATGTTGCAAGGGGGTCGTTATTGGCGTTTGGTGTGGTGTCCCCCCCTCGGAGGAGCTGGCAGTTCTTCTTGCTGATCCGGTTGGGGAATTACCGGAGAAGCCGGGGGGGGGTATTACCAGAGTAGTTGATTCCGTCGGGCGGACTGGTTCATCTCCGCCCGCTCCCGGGACCTCTGTCGGAGTATCTCCAGGGCAGGAATCTTCCTCTTCCTCCGAGTCAGATGTAGACTCCTCAGGGTCGTCTGGGCACAGGTTATCGGAGCAGGAATCCCCTCCACCTCCTGTCCCTTGTTCGTCCGTGGTGGCCGGCCGGGATGGGGCAGGCTCCCGCGGGTTGGAGATAACGCTTTGGAGGGTAGCTATTTGTAGAGCCATTTCTTCGGGTGATGGCCTCTCTCCATTCCCCGCTACCATTACTGAGAGTAAATGTATGGCATGAGCTAGGCTTTCTTCCATATCGGCTAACCTAGCTTCTAGTAACTGAACTCTACTGGGACCCTGTTGGTCCGTCGGTCTTTCACTCAGTGTCGTTGAGTCTCCTGCGGTGGTGGTCACCGGGGTACTCGGTCTCCATGGTGGAGGGTCTCCTTGATCGTCTTGCGACCTCGCTGCTAGAATTCCTTTGGCCAATCCCGTAACTGCGGAAATGCCGGAATCTACAGCCAGGGTACGGCTTTGCATTTGTACCCAACGTTGTTCGGAAATCTCTGGTTGTCCCGTCCACGGGGTGACTTCCGAATAATCCCATCTTAGGACGCCGCGGCAGGACGTTTCCCATTACATCTGTTCGGTCGTCCTGTTCCAAAAAAGCCATGGTTGGCTGCTGTCCTGCTCAGGGACTGTCTCTAGGCTTCGACGCCCATCCAAAGTTAACAGATGGAACATCCCGCTGGCCCTGCATTCTCTCGTTTCCCGGGGCCTGGGTCCCCACTCCGAGGGTGTAGGCGCCGAGAACAGTGGGATGGTGATGGCCTTCGGCTTTTCACCCTCACTGTTGAGATCGATGAGAGGAGGGGTGGTAGTCGAAGCTCCGGTTCCCTCCAGTGCAGGGCCTTGAGGTGGTAACTGTTGATCGCCGGGAGAAGCATACGGATCAAACAAAGGATCCCTGTCCGGGACTGCTTTGGATTCCGATGAGCCCGACTTAGACATGATTGGTAACAAAATGTCAGACTGTGGCTAGATAATGTCCTTCCTACAGATTCTCCTTTACAAGCAAACAAGAGTCCATTGTTTGAATAAGGAAACTTTACTGCAGAAATGGTTCATTATAGTCCACTGTCCTGAATAGGAGACTCAGGATGGTACAAGAGCATTGTTACCAATGAAGAGAAAAGCATGAGGTACAAAGTAACAGTTCCCAGCTGAACCAGCCTCCCCCCATAGTTCTCAAAACAACAGCTTTCAGACTTGGGAAGCTGGACATTTCCAAGGCCAATCTTGGGTGGAACGTTGATAGACATAACATTCCCTTTCGGTGAGAAGTCTGCTTGGGAACGGGTGAACCTGTGGAGAAAGCACTTAAACACTAGAAGCATTAGAAAATGGAGTCAGTACAGCTCATATGCACATTGAACCTGACACAAACAGGGACACAGCAAAGTAAGTGCCAGGCCCCTGATCTCCTGCTGGGGGAGTCAGGGGACCTGGCACCCCTACCTGACAACATCATTTCCAGAAGTAATATCATTACACAGCCATGGCAGTACTCCTTTTTTTTAATGGAATTTTTCTTTATTTAAACTATAAACAATAACATAAAAGCTATAGACAACAATCATAGAGGATAAAAAAAATTCTAAAAAGAAGACACACTAACAATACATAAACAAGTGAAAAAAGGGGAAAAAAGGAACCCTTAAACTAAACTACAGACTGAGTTCCGATTTTCTCTGCCACAAATATGGATCATTTTCAGAGTCTCATTTATTCCAAGTTAAACATAAAAGCCCTCTTTTTTCTATTGTTCGTGGTTCTTAATCCATAAATCCAGATGCCATCAAATCCTTATTATCCATTTCATGTAAAAAGTCTGTAAATAGTTTCCATTCAGTCAAAAATGTAACTAATGTTTTTTCCCTAATCAGTGAAGTAAGTTTTGCCATTGATGCAAGCTCCATTCCTCCACTGTAGGCACTGTTGGAGTTTTCCACTTTTGTGCACAGAGTTCTCTTGCCGCCATAATCAAATATAAAAACTAAGTTCCAAAGCTTCTTTCCAACTGGCTGTCCATTATTCCCAACAAAAAAGTCTCTAGTTTCAACTGGATTTTAATCTTCAAAATCTTCTGAATCGGTGATTGTATCTGTAACCAGAAACTTTGCTTTCTTACATGTCCACCACATATGAAAAAATGTCCCTTCTTGTTTAGCACATTTCCAATACACATTTGAAGCATGCTTATACATTCTAGCCAGTTTTTCAGGAGTCATATACCAACGATACATCATCTTGTAGAAATTTTCTTTGCTACTAGAGCTTAATGTAAATTTCAACCCTCTTGTCCACATATTTTCCCATTGCTCCATTAATATGTCATGTCCACAATTTTGTGTTCTTTTACTTGCTCTTCTTTTGTCTCAAACCTCAACAAAAGTTTATACATTTTAGAAATAACATGTTCATCATTTGTACAGAGTGTAATTTCAAATTCAGTTTTAGATTGCTCAAAGTCATATTGACCCTTGTCTAGTTTAAATCTCTCTGAGATTTGCATATAGGGAAACCACTGGCAAACATGCCCTCCTGCTGCTAAATCCTCTCTTGATTTGATTTTAACTTGACCTGGAGAAAATTCCAACAAGTCATGATGAGTTAAGCCCTGCGCTTCATTTGAGGCTGATCCTCAAAGACTCACAGTAAGTACTGGGTTCCTCCCCACACACTCACCAGGAGGGTATAGGGACTTGGGAACCCTAGACGTGCCACATGTTAAGCATGCATTCCTGGAGATTTGTGGGGGTGACGCCTAGTGAGGAAGGGAGGCTTCCTCCTGGGCAGGGGAAGCAGCTCAGTGGGGAAATTATACCACAGAGTTCAACCTCCAACCCCAGCGAGCCCGATTTGGCCTGAAACAGGGTTGTTGAGGGGTGTGGAGATGTGCCACACCACCCAGGGTGTGCTGCGCTGCCCGGGGGAGTGTCCTGGGGGGCGCACCCCTCTACTGTCCAGTTAAGGGGGAGCGGGGAGGAGGAGGTAAGATCAGGGGATGCCCCACCCTGGGCGGGAGAATGGCAAGCCTAGTGATGTACCACCCCAGCCAGCATTGTGCCCTTCCCGTGTCCCCATCTACAACCCTCTTCCTGATTGCAACGCACAGTGTGGCAACCCTAGGGCAGTATCGGCAAATAAAAGATAGGGTTGCCAACCTCCAGGTAGAGCCTGAGTTCTCCTGGGATTACAACTGATCTCCAGACTACAGAGATCAGTTACCTACTGAGCTCCCTCCCCTTCCCCAAACTCATCCCTCTATGGGTCAGATCTCCAGGAGCTTCCCAAGACAGAGTTGGCAACTATAGCTACAAGGCACGATGAACAATGTTTGCAAGTCCATAAAAACTCACTTCTTAAAAAAATGACAAGGAGGGTTCTTACGAAGCTGGGAGTCTCTGGCCCCCATGGTGACTGTCCTTTACAGAATTGTGGCATACACATCTACCCTGCTTTTCTGCTCAACCGCATGTGTTTCTCATTTCAGAATTTGCATTTTTGGTGGCCTTCAAGGGCCCAGTGCAGCTGCCAGTTTGTGACCCAGCTCTCTGGGAGACCTGCCAGTGCCTTTCTGTACTATCTCTTTTTTCTTCTAAAGTTGAGAGCATGAGGCCTGAAGTGGGCTGAAACTAATTCAGAGAGACATTTCTTTTTGGCTGCTTCAAATCCGTTGTAGTGATTATTACTAATTGCAGTGCTCGGCACTGCAAATTGCTGAACAGAGGATGCGGCAAAAGGAATGCATTTGGGGCACAATATCTCAGCCTGCCAGCAGGGAATAAATGAAGGCCTCAGCCTTTTTGGTGCCTGTGAAGAGCAGTGGCAGGATGAGAGAGCGTGCACACAGGTCGCCTGATTTTTGAAAGCAAAAAGTGCATCATTCTGTCTTTTGGGAAGTGTCTTCCTGAGATGCCCGTTTCTTCTTTATGCCTCATCTCTGAAGAGGATCTGACAGAATCATTCAAGCATTCACAATGCAAAAATGACCTGCCCTGAGGAGGCGCTTCTCATAAATGCCTCTCTGCATATCTGCCGTGAATGTATTCTGTGTTATGTGCTGGTCCTCTGAGGACATGAGAAGTTTCTTATTGATGTTAAGGCAGTAGGTTACCTCGCAAATGTTTACTTTCTCTTTCCCCGCAGCCTCCAGCAATTGTCCTTGAAGGCCAGCTGCGGCCAGCTCGGAATGTATCTTTCTTAGTAACTGAGATGATTTCATTCTTTGTTCTGTCTAGCCTAAACCTAACTTTTCCCTTTCACTCACACACACACACACACACACACACACACACACACGGCTCTTTCGCTCCTAAAACTTTAACGGTCCCTATCCTGATGGCGGGAACCTTCCCTATAACTAACACTACCAACCCCATTTACGTCACTTCTGCCAATTCAGTTGTCTGAGCACCCTGAACTTGATGTATCTCTAATAAAGTTACTTCAACCAATACACCTGCGTGTTTGCTGTGGAGAAGTTGGGGATTCCACCTGCCAAGGACTGGAACAGTGTCTTGTGCTGAGCAGCACTTCTCTTGAGTGAGTGAACTTCTTTGGCCAGACAAATGAAGGGGGCTTCAGAGAAGTCAGTGACTGGGCTGTCATAAGTTTGGGCCCATTTGGTGTCTACAGAGCAGCCCAGTTTTGTTCAGCTCTGTCCTCTGCAGGGCAGCCATCTAGGAATGCAGTGCTGTGTTCTCCCTCTGCCATTCATCTAGAAGCACAAATTACTTTTAGAAATGTCACCAGCTAGGCCCCTTTTTAGCTAAAAGTGGAGATGAAGGATTACCTAAAGGTTTTCAAGGTGTGACTCAGAAGGGATCAGATGAGTCTGTCCTCACCTGCTGCTACCATGGAGATGGGAAAAATCAATCTTAGCAGCAGCAAAACCAGAAAAAGTGATGAAGGGGGGAGTGGTGAATGCTACCCCAGGGCCAGCCAGTTGGATAATAACGCATTTTCCAACATGATGAGCCCTTCGTAGACTGATCTGGTGAATGCAAGATTTATAAACCGAAACAAAAACAGCCCTTACTGTCATCCCTTCTATTGTACGTGACCTCACGGGGCAGCTGGCAAACTGTCTGAAGGCACCAATTTGCACTGTTAAGAAATCAGTCCCAGGGAAAGCAATGTGTGTGGGCATTTGCTGTGATCAAAGCAGAACCCTTTCATGCCTTCTTGCTAGGACAGCAAACGGCATGCTGGCCTTGCACTGTCCAGTTGCTGCAGCTGTTGGGTCATTTAATTCACTGTGTATATTTACTATCTAGAAGTGCAACAAACTTGGTAGAAGGGGGAGAATTGGAGCCTCTTTTCCATCTCTAACTTGATTCCTGGGAGTTTTTTTTTCAGAAGCATCCTGTCCCTCCTGAAGAATTAGGGCTGCCTTCTGCTATGGTGTCCCTTCCATTGAATGCCAGATCACAGATTCCTGCCTGTTTGTTGAATTCTCCAGGGCTGGATCCCACTTACTCACTAAACACTCTGTGGGTAGCAGGGAGACAGGAGGGCAGCTGTGGTGAAGCTTCCCAGAGTGTGAGCAGCAATCAGGGCCGGCGCCAGAATTTCTGAGGCCGGGGGGGGGGGCAGCTTCAGGACTACTCCTGCTCCCTTGCACATGCGTGTGCACCCGGACTGCGGGGCAGTGGGTGGCTGGGCAGGAGGGCTGAGAGGCTGCCGGCCCGCCAGGCACAACGGGTAGCTGGGGAGGCGTGCATGTGTCCTCCCAGCCATGCTGCTCCATTGCTCCACGCACCGCCCTGGATGCCTGCTGCACCTGGTCTGTGGCTGCTGCTCCTGGCCGGGGGTGCATGTTGGCGGCAGCAGCAGCATGGGAGAGCTGGAAGGCTGCAATAGCTGCGAGCCAGGTGTGGCAGGTGGCTGGGGCAGTGTGCAGGCAGCTTCCTACCCCTCCCGGTCAGCCGCCTGCATGCTGCCACCGCCAGCTCCACAGCATGGCCCCTCCCCCAGCCCCGGCACCCCCTCCAGCACCTCAGTACTGCAGGCAATCACTGGGGTTGCCTCAATGGAGGAGCTGGCCCTGGCAGCAATGGCACCTGGGAGTAGCCACTACCACCTGCTGCTACTTGTTCACACAGGGAGAGGAGGAGGGACATGGCTGGGGATAAGGGTGAGCTGGCAGGGCAGTGCCACTCCCTGGGAGAGCCACTGTAAGGACAGGAATGGACCCTTCTTCATCCTCTGCCAGAGAGGATGAAGAAGGAGACACACCAAATTAAAGAGGAAGGACCCCTCCACCTTCATGGTGTGTGTGCCTGTCAGGGCCAGCACACCCATAGAGGCCAGGTAGGCGGTGGCCTCAGGCGCGAGGGCACTGGAGAGGCGCCAGAGGGGTTGTCGGGGGCGGAGGCGTGTGCCGCGGAGCTGGCGTGGCTGGCCCGCAGCTGCTGCAGCCAGCCAGCCCCGTGCCGCCGCCGCCACACGACCCAGCCGAGCACAGCAGCCATGAGCCGCTGCCGGGGCGGCATGCGGAGCGCAGAGCAGCCTCCGCCCGCCACCCCAGCCATCCGCCGGTGAATGCCCCCGGTGCCGGCAGTGGTGCCTGTGCACAAATGGCATTGGGAATGTGAATCGTCCTCTGTGACCAAACATGTACACACACCAAGTACCGTTACTCTCTGCCTGGTGGGGGAAAATGTCCTGTTCCTTTAACAGAGGATGAATGGGATATTATTTCCCTCCATGGCATGGGAAGCTTTGCTTTCCACATATCAAACCCATATTAAAAGGAGAAGGAGTTTTTCTCCAGGCTTGTTGGCAACCCTAGTGCCAAGGGAGGGACTAGACATGTGGTGACAGCCAAGGGAAAGGGCTCCTCCCCTCCCTCCCTCTGCTCCTGTGTCAGAGAAGGGAAGGAGGACGTATCAGCTGCTGTGTGCTGGCTGCCGTTATTGGGGACAGATGCGGGAGCTGCCGTAAATACAGAGAGATGCAGGGAGAGATGCAGGATCCATCAGCCTCGTGAAATCTCCTGTCATGTCATCAGAAGGACATGACAGAACCAATATTTGAAATACTCCTGCTACATAATGAAAGAATATGCGTTTCAGTTACACCAGTGGTCCCCAACAGGGTGCCCAGGGGCACCATGGGGCAGACCAGCACCTTTCCTGAAGCCCGCCAACTGGTTTCTAGAAAGTGGGTGGGACCAGTTGGGGCTTTTGCCTAGCAGGGCTTCTGATTGGCCATGGATCTGATTGGTTGTACATATTTTTATAAAGTTGTCACTACAGCACAAGTATCTTCATTGAATCACTGAAGGTACGTATGGAAGAAAATATTTTAAAGAATATCTTTTAAATTTTAAAAGGCAATCTGTTAAACAGACCTTCTGCTTGAAATGTCAAAGCATTACTATTAGAGTTACACATGACCCTGACATTTTGTGGCTGGCTCAGCCTCCTGTAGCAGCCATTTTGTGGTTGCACTGGACTTCCTAAGTTATCGCTGGGAGTGGGGATCACCTGCCCCAATGGGCTCCTCCCACAGCTGCTCAGTTAAGTGTCAGGAGAAAAATAAAGGAGACAATGGGGTGGAGGGAGGCCAGCATCCCAACACTGATGTCACTTTCTACGCAACTGGAAGTGACAGCAATGCTCCCCCATAGAGTTTTACCTGAATGCTAGAGCATCCCCAGTGATAATAACTGTGCTTAATAATAGGCTTGCCATTCCCCTGCCCAGATACACAATGAGTGCGATTATGGGTTGGAACTGACCTACAAAAAACCTAATTCCCGTAATTAACACAATACTCTAATACACACTATGCAATTATTAACAACGCTAATTAAAGTGCTAGTGCAAATATACTCAGTGCAAATTCATAACCAGCATATCATTTACAAAAATAGTACAAGTCATCATGTTAGCAAAAGCTCCATATCCCCAATAAATACTTATACAAGCAATTGCAGTAAATAGTTAGATCAATAATTTAGGTTATACAAAATTCTTCAATAAATACACAATGATACATAGAAAAGTGGAAAAATCAAGCTCAAAAGGGGATGATGGAGGTGAGTACTGTTCCTCCCCTGTGGTCCCTGTGCTCCGTTAAAATATCCAAATGACGTGGTGTTGTTTCATTCCAAACATTCTATTTTATTTCCACAGGTTCATCGAGATGTAGTACTCCAGTAAAGATCACTTCCTGGGTATATGCAAATCCACCTGCATAGAAGCTGTACTGGATCAGCATGGGTGTTCCCCAAAATCCCGACAGGACGCTAGCTACTCTTCTGTTTCGTTACCGCTTTCTCAGGGGAAATTTCTCACTTTTCCTTTTATTATTATTATTATGTATTATATTTATATCCTATCCTCCCCGCAAGCGGGCTCAGGGCGGGTTACAACAGAAGATAAAATATACAAGATAAAATCACAATAAATTAACACAGGTTTCTAATAAAACACCTGCTCACCATATAAAAACCATATAACATCTGATGGAGGTGGAGGTGCGGCGTAACCATGCGTGATCGCTCATATGTGGGGGGTAGATGGTCAATACTCCCTACAGACATAGAGGAGACCAGGAGAGAGGCTCATTTGGTGGAAACCCTGATGGCCTCAACCATACGCCTGGTGGAACATCTCCGTCTTACAGGCCCACCTGAAGGAGACAAGATCTTGGCAGGCCCGGGTGTCCTCAGACAGAGAGTTCCACCAGGTCAGGGCCAGGACCGAAAAGGTTTCCCACCAGCAATGTTCCCAACTGAGTCCTTTTCTCAGTCAATAAGCTGCAATTGATTGTATAAGTATTTATTGGGGATAGTGAACTTTTGCTAACATGATGAATTGTGCTATTTTTGTAAATGATATGCTGGCTATGAATTTGCACTGAGTATATTTGCACAAGCACTTTAATTAGAGTTGTTAATAATTGCATAGTGTGTGTTAGAGTATTGTGTTAATTACGGGAATTAGACTTCTCTAGGATGATGTCTAGAAGGTTCATCAAGAATAGAATTGAAGGGACACTATTAGCAATCAATGCCTCCTCTACCACTGCTCGGGCTTCTTCCAGTGGTATAGAAGTATAAAGTGCGGTAACGTCCATCGTAACCAGAGCTGCATTTGGGGGAATGGGGGAGCATTCTCAATTGCCTTAATAAATTCCCGGGTGTCTAAAATAAAGGAAGTTGTTTTTCTAGCCAGGGGTTGTAGAAAATGTTCCAGGTATTGGGCTAATGGTTCCAAAATAGAACCAGAACCTGATAAGATAGGTCTGCCCTGCGGTGGAATCCTTCCTTTATGATTTTTTGCAAGGAGGTAAAAGGTGGGGATTCTCGGATGTTTGTTAATAAGGAAATCATGAACAGCTGTTGTGAGTGCCTCTGTACCTAAAGCCTCTGTGTGGGAGGTGGGATTTCTAGCAATAGGCTGGTAGTTCGTCTGGTCCTGTAGTTGTCTGTTCACTTCATATAAATAATCTTCAATGTTAAGGATCACAATTTTCTTCTTCACCATTTTTTCTTCCCCTGGGCAGGGAAATTGACCTACAAAAAGTCTAATTAGTATATAATGAATGCTGATCTCAATCCTTTCTTCCACAATATATTATTTTTTAAAAGATTTATTGATGATCTGTATTTTGCGTATGCAAACATTGATACTGTAGAGGATATGGGTAGATGGCTCAATGCCAGAAATGTGCACATTCAAAACACCTGGCACTACAGCAGCTCCAGTGTTAACTACCTGGATGTGGTGACTTTTAGAAATGAGCAGGACGTTATTAAAGTCAGACCATTTCATAAACAAATTGACAGGAATTCATACTTGTCTTATGAGTCCTTTCATCCTCCACATCTCAAACATAATCTATCATATGGGCAGTTCCTTCGGTTATTCAAGAACTCATCTAAAGAGGACGATTACTTGATCAAGAGGAATAGACTCTGTAGGGACCTATTTTACAGAGGGTATCCCAGGGAGGTCTTGGAGGCATCAGTGCAGAGGGCATCACATATCCCACATGAAGACTTGTTTAAAAACAAAGCAATAGAGAGAGAGACTCCCGACTTACTTGGTCCATCAAATATACAGCTTTAGCCAAAGGAATCATTGGCATTATTAAGAAACATTGGCACCTTGTCAGTGACATTGGTGAGGGTGAGTACCCTTTGTAGTTTTGCGTCGCACCAGAAACATCAAGGATTCTCTAGTGCAGTCTGATTTCAGAAAAAATCTACCTGTCAGGGGCAGTGTTGTAGGCCACTATAGATGTGGGAATTGTAATGTGTGTGATCTAGTGGCCAATGGGAGTGAGTTTGTGATTACCTCTACTGCACGATCTGTTCACCTTACGGATTTCTCTACCTGCAACACAGCAGGGGTTATCTACATGATTGAATGCTGAGGCCCCCTGCTTTACATAGGTAGTACATCAAGACCAGTTAAGATCAGGATTCAAGAACACATCTCCTGTCTCAGAAACAGAGTGGCAGAAGCACCTTTAGTGCAGCATTTTCTCGAGATGCACAAAGATCCAAGAGATTTCAGATTCTCTGTTCTGCAAGTGGGGGGGGGGTGTTAAGCCCCAAAACCACCTCCACCCAGTCACTGTCCCCAGCTGGACAGGGGCTCCAAATTAAAAAAAACAAAACAGTGTGGGCACTGATGGTGTGCACAGCAGAGACAGTGGAGCAACCATTCAGGTGTGAGTCAGCACACCAGAGGCACAAGCCCCCCAAAACACCACCCAGTCACAGGCACTGGCTGCTGCAGAGGCGCACATAAGAAAACTAAAGGGCAGTAAAGGAGTGTGCAGAAAAAGGGCAAACTGCACTACACCACACAAATGTACACAGAGAGCTAACAGAAAAGTCAGGATCCCGGGGAGGGGGGGAACCCACAAAACAAATCAGAAGTGAGAACCTCCAATAAGCAGAGAAAGAGTGAAATAAAATCAAATAAAAGTGAAGCTCCCTCGGTTGGAGAGGCCACAACCCCCCAGAAACCAAAGCCTCCACAAAGCAGAGAAGGAGAAAAATAAAAGCAAATAAAAACCTTGGTCAAGCAAGACCACAGTTCTACCCAAAGGCCTAACACTAGACTGGGGGGGTGGGGGAAAGAGGTGAAAAGCTAAGACTGGGATGGGGGGGGAGAAAGGCAAAAAACACCCTTTTCCCAAACACCTCCCCAGTCCCCAGTAAGAAAGGCAGCAAGAGAAAAGAAAAGAGGCTTTTCAGCCCCTTTTCCAGCAGCCAGAAGTGCAGGCCAAAGATTCCTCCCAAGTTCCCAACACTACATCCAACAAGCTCTCCGTCCCCTCCCTCTTCCACTCTGGAGAAAATGAAACCAGGAATCACACGGCTTCCTCTATTTATGGGAAAAGCCATGAAGATTGAACAACACAGGAGCACTCTGGTTGGCAGAAAAACCTGCCTAACTTGGTTTTGGAAGGAAGAGATTGGTGTTACCAGGGGTCATTTTGTAGAAAAAGAGCTGTAGGAACTCATTAGCATAACTTATTAGCATATGCCACGCCCCTTGCCATCACTGGAAGTGTGTTATTAGCATAACTGGTTTGGATATGCTACACCCCCTGACATCACCTATCCTGGCTGATTTGGACCCAATCCTGGCCATTCAGGGCCAAAATTGGGCCCAAAATGGCAAAAAGGGGCTGAAAATGGCTGAAAAGGGGCCCAAAATGGTCAGGATTGGGCCGCTGCTGAGTGTGAGAGTGATCCACGACCCATCAGAGGCCCAATCCAGGCCGTTTCAGCCCCAATCCGAGAGTCAGGTGGGCAGGGCCACCTGACATGTGACCTCTTTGGGGAACTGCCAGAACTGCGTTCCTGTGCGTTCCCCCTCGAAATGAGCCCTGGGTGTTACCATGGCTGCTGAAGGCCCAGCTCCTCAGTTGCTTTAGAGATTCGAACCCTCCCTCCCCTTTTCCTAGCTGGATGGGCCAGAGTGGGAGCTCTCTAGTTGGCAGGGACAGCTGCCAATCAAGCCTTGAGGCCTCAGATTGGGGGCAACCCAAAGACTGCCACCGTTGCCTGGGAGAGGGAATGTTTTGGCATCAAAAGTGTCTGAACCACCCACAGAATGGTAAGAAAAGTTCGTTTGGTTCGGGTGGACTTCCGGTTGGGATTCATGGCAGGCTGACACGGTTCAGGGAGCTGAACCATCCAAGTTGTTGTTTGTTGGGCTGGTGGGGTGCTAGATCGCCCACAGCCCCCTACTTTCAGGTGGAAAGCAGGCAGGTACGCTCAAGACCCAGAGGGTGTGTGATCTCGGCTGAGGTGGGGTTCTGAATAAAGGATCCTCTCCCAGCCTTGAGGTCCCGCTCCAAGAAGGGCAGCTCTGCAACAACTTTGGAGTCATCGAGTTGGTATAGGGCCGTCGTACCCAAGCCTCAGTAGCAAAATTGGACTAATTTTGACAACTGAAACAGCAATTACAACCCAGAAAAGAACCAGCAAGGTAAAGATCACTCTCTCTTTCACAGACTTAAATTTGGCTAGAAGAATAAGATCAAACTGGAAATCATTAATTGAGACTCTGTAGAAACTATTTAAGTTTGCTCCGGAAAGAAAACTAGATTAAAATAAGACTTTCTAAAAGACTTAGAGAAGAAAAAAGAAGATTGTTTACATACTTGTGGTCAGGAGAGATAGTGAGCTGTGGGAACTGCGGAAACATCGCGACAAGAGACTGGCAGGCTGACGACAGAGACGAAACAGGAAGTACGTCAGGTACCAACAAGCTGCGGAGTGATAGAGCGACAGAACAAAGAAGGAAGTGGAAGAGCGCCATTTTGGATAAGGGAAAGGGCAAGACTTCACCCAAGGAGCAAGAACGCCATTTTGAAGAAGGGCAAGGGCAAGACTTCATCCAAGGAGCAAGGACGCCGTTTTGGAGAAGGGAAAGGGCAAAACTTCAGTTAAGAACCATAGAGAAAAAACGCCCAACATTTTGATGGACTTAAAGCTTTTTTCTTGTTATTTTGACTCCAATTGATTAAAATTGGGAATACAAATTAATCAAACCACGGAATTAAGGAAGAGATCAGACTCGTGGGCGGGAAGCAAAGCAAGCCCAACGATGTCGAAGAAAGAATGGCAATCGGCTTTTGATAACTTAGATAAAAAAATGATGGAAGGCAACAGAGAATTAAAAGAGACTATGCAAAGTATGATGAACAACATTAAAGAAGCAATAAAATCGGAGGTGGCAGAGCTGGCTAAAAACTTGAAAGAAGTGAAGAAAGAATTACAAACAACGCAGCAGAAAGTTACAGAGGTTGAAGAAAAGACAGAAAAGCTTGCTACGTCTTTTAAAGCGGAGACCACAGGACTGAATGAAAGAATGGCAGTAATGGAGTGCAAAAATATGGATAAACAACTGAGATTTTGTGGCGTCCCGGAGGAAGATGGGAAATCCGCCCAAGAGCAAATTTTGGAAATATTAGCAGGATTTTTGAATAAACCATTGGAAGAAATTGCAAGCAATATTGATGTGGCGTATAGAATTAACTCAAAGTAGGCAGCCCAGAGGAATATACCGAGAGATATGCTTGTGCAGTTAATTACAAAGAGAATGAAAGAAGAAATTATCAGCAGGCAATTCCAAAACCTACTTGTAATGGATGGGAAAAAAGTGAGAATAATGAAAGAACTACCCAAGAGGATTTTGTTTGAAAGGAAGAAATACAGAGATCTGACTCAGATTTTGAAGGAGCTCAATATACGATATAGATGGGAGATACCAGAAGGTCTGAGCTTTGAGTTTCAAGAAAGCAGGACAATTATCAAATCACGACATGAGATGGAGATGTTCTTTTTGGACTATGAAAAAGATTTACCTAAGCGACCCAGATCATAATCATGGAGTGCAAAATAATATCATGGAATGTAAATGGATTTAATTCACCTTCTAAACGCAAAGCTATTTTTCATTGGCTAATAAAACAACACTGTAATATAATTTGTTTACAAGAAACCCATGTAAAAACACAAGATTTAAAATACCTAAAAAATAACAAATTGGGTAGAGAATTTGTGGCCTCAACAAAGCAGAAAAAAAGAGTTGTTATATACATAAAGGAAGAGCTTCAGTCTAAGATGATTTTTAAAGACCTGCAAGGCAGATTTTTGGCTGTGGAATTTGATTGGAACTCTCAAAAGACATTAATGGTAGGGATCTATGCACCAAATGGTGCCAAGGACCTTTTTTTCAAAGAGATATTGAAACAATTAGACCAACTGGCTGTCAGACTGTGGCTTGCTAAAAGTTGTAATCCAGACTACCTCTTGCAATGAGACATGAGTCCCTAGGTTTCAAAAGATTTACTGAATATAAACAACCATTATAGTCCACAATCCAAGATGCTAGGATCTTGGCTGATACAGAAGTATTGTTACGAATGACAGGCAAAAGCAAAGGTACAGAATAACAGTTCCCTGTAGGCCCCATCCTCCCCCACAGTTCTCAAAACAAACGGCCTGAGGGTGAGAAAGTAAAAGCTTCCCAAGGCTGGAAAAGTTATAGACATAACATTCTTCTTCTCTCTCTGAAGTTTCAGTGAACTGCTTGCCACCTGCAACAGAAGCACTTAAAATACTGACAAGATTAAAATGGAGTCTCTTTGGTTTAAAGATACATAAAACATAGTCAGAACCTGACACTGGCATACGCATAAATTATTTTGGCTGGAGATTTTAATGGTGTGGTGAATTTACAAGATGATAAAAAAACAAAGGGGACAAAAAAGAAAAGGGGACTGTTACCGAAATCCTTTTTTGAATTACAAAGCCAAGAGAATTTGGAAGACATCTGGAGGAGAAACAACCTTAAATCTAAGCAGTATACCTACTATTCAGCAAGACATGCATCTCTATCGAGGATAGACATGATCTGGGCTTCAAAAGAGTTAACGATATGGACTAAAGATGTTGAAATAATGCCTAAAGTAACTCAGATCATAATCCAATTTTGTGGAGATTTGGAAAACGTACTAAGAAGTTCAGATGGAGACTTAATGAAGACTTACTACAACATCAAAACAACTTAAACTTATTACAAAGAGAGACTAAATTCTTCACTCAATATAACTTGGACCAGACAGTACCAACGCACAAAGTATGGGACACCTATAAAGCCGTGGTGAGAGGGATCCTAATGGACTTAAATGCCAGCAATAAAAAAGCCAAAAAGGAAAAAAGGAAAGAAATTCAAGAAAAAATAAAAGTGAAAGAACAACAGTTAAAGAAAAGACCAGGGGGGGGGACTGCAACAGGAGATTCGGATGTTACAAGAACAAATAAAGGCAATGGAAAATAAAGAATTGGAATGGGAACTGAAGAGAATGAAACAGAAGACTTTTGAAGGTGCCAACAAACCTGGAAAATACCTGGCATGGCAATTGAAAAAAAGGAGAGAGAAAAAAATGATAACCAAAATTTTGGATGAGGGAAAAACATTGACTGACCAATCTGCAATTAGTAGAGCATTTTATAAATTTTATGCAAAACTGTATCAGAAGGAGGCAATAGAGGTGAACTGTATTAACTGATATTTGGAGAGAATGAATTTGCCAGCGGTACCAGAGAGGTTTAGAGAAAAACTGAATGCAGAAATTACAGAAGCTGAGATTAAAGAAGCTATACAAATGACAAAGTTGGGGAAAGCGCCAGGGCCAGATGGAATATCAGCTAAATTTTATAAGTTCATGGCAGAATAGCTTGTACCATTTCTGAAAAAAGTGATGAATGGCATTTTGGAAGGGCGAAATTTGCCAGAAACTTGGAATGAGGCAAATATAACATTGATTCCAAAAGAAGATCAAGATTTGTTAAATGTGAAAAATTATCGTCCCAGATCCTTGATAAACAACTATTATAAAATTTTTGCCAAGGTACTGGCGGAAAGATTAAAAGAGTGGTTGACAGAATTCATAGCGGAGGAACAAGTTGGATTTTTGCCTGATAGACAGATTAAAGACAACCTGAGAACTGCAATAAATGTAATTGAATACTATGAAAAACATCCTGAAAAAGAAGTTGCTCTCTTCTTTGTAGATGCAGAGAAAGCGTTTGACAATTTAAATTGGGACTTTATGTTCGCCACAATGGAGAAATTGCAACTGGGAAAGAAATTTATTCAAGCTGTCAAAACAATTTATAAAGACCAATGTGCAGCGATTGTAGTAAACGATGAACTTACTAAGAGATTAGAGATAATAAAAGGAACAAGACAAGGTTGCCCACTGTCTCCATTACTGTTCGTTATAGTACTGGAAATTCTATTGAAACAGATACGAGAGGATGATGATATAAGAGGTATGAAGATAAAAGGATTTACATATAAAGTAAGAGCATTTGCAGATGACATAATGGTTATAACAGAAGATCCGATTCAAAATATGCCAAAATTGTTGACTAAGATTAACGAATTTGGTGATCTGGAGGGATTTTATGTGAATAAAAGAAAGTCTAAGATATTATGTAAAAATATGACCAAGCAAAAACAACAAGAATTAATGGAAATTACAAGTTGTGAGGTAACACAAAAAGTGAAATATTTAGGAATTGAACTCACTGCAAAGAACATAGATATATTTAAGAACAACTATGAGAAGCTGTGGCAACAAATAGAGATATGATTAAATGGAATAAACTGAATTTGTCATGGCTAGGAAGAATAGCAGCAATTAAAATGAATGTGTTACCGAGAATAATGTTTTTACTGCAAACGATACCAATAATAAGAGATAACAAACAATTTGACAAGTGACAAAGGAAGTTATCAGATTTTGTGTGGGCTGGGAAGAAGCCCAGAGTAAAAATGAAAGTGTTATGTGATGCAAAAGAAAGAGGAGGACTACAATTGCCCAATATAAGATTTACAACAGAGAACAATGTTTGACCTATGAAGAAATTTTGAAAAAGGAGTAAAATATGGCTAAGTTGAAAACATGTGATGAGTTGCCAGTTGAATATGGTTGGTTTCAATATAGACAGATCAAAGACTTACACAATTCGGATTGTTTGAAATTTGGATTTAAACTGAAAAACTCTGAATTGGAAGAAAGCATACTGCAAGATGGGGGGGGGGGGAAGATATCTAAAGTTTATAAGGTCCTGTTAAGATGGTACACAGAAGATGAAACAGTTAAAGTGCAAATGATGAAATGGGCCATAAATTGTAACAGAGACATACCAATGGAGGCGTGGGAACACTTGTGGAAGAACACCTTAAAGATATCAACATGCACCAATATTAAAGAAAATGTATATAAGATGATGTACAGATGGTACTTAACACCGAAGAAAATAGCATACGGAAATAATCAAATGTCTGATAAATGTTGGAAATGTAAGAAACATGAAGGTTCATTTTATCATATGTGGTGGACTTGTGATGTTGCAAGGCAGTTCTGGAAGAATATTATAGAAGCTATGTCTCAAATTCTACAAATCCAAATAAATAAAAATCCAGAACTGCTTTTGCTGGACTTGAACTTAGACGGAATTATTCCACAAGACAGAACATTAGTCTTTTACATGACAATGGCAGCAAGAATATTGTATGCTCAAGTATGGAAGACACAAGAAGTGCCATATGTAGAGAATTGGATACAAAAATTACTACATATGACTGAAATGGACAAATTAACAAGGAAGCTAAGAGCACAAAATCCAGAAGAATTTTTTAAAGACTGGGGGAAATTGAAACAGTATATAAAAAAAAAGTGGGACGTAAAAGGGGAGATGTGGGCATTAGATAATTTTTAGGTTTTGATTAAGGGAGGAGTTAGTGATCATTACAAGGGGGTCATATGGACAATGATGTGAAATAGTAATTGAGTTAAGAGAATAATTTATTTGTTAAATAGCCAAATAATATTAAGCAGAGTAGTTAGATATTGGGTTGGAAAGCTGTTGGAAGTCTATAGTAGAAAGGGGGGAGGGAAAGGGTGAGGGAATAGATTAAGAATGGGCAGATTTGGGAAATGTAAACATTTATATTATACTCACCCAATAAATTTTTTTAAAAAAAGTTCGTTTGGTTTGGAAAAACGCAGTCCCATGGAACGCGTGGTTCTTTGAATATGAACCGGACGTTCCGTCTGGAATTTTGTTCTGTGGTTCGTTTTGTGCCCGTCTCTATTCTCTAGTATCAGTGCCGGATCCAGTATAACCCCACAACATTTAACCAAGTCTACAAGGGTCAACTGCTCTGACAAAGGGATTTATTATCTCATATGAAAGTATTTAACAATTGTTATCAATCATTTAACATTTTATTAGAAGTCTCCACTGGTAAGAAGGAAATTATTCTGGGGGGAGCCCATCATTTTTATTGTATTCACCCATGTAAGATAAATTTAACTTCACCAGAAGGTCAGTTTTTGCCTGTTAATGGTTCATAATTAGTTTTATACAGACCGTTGTTATCCCTGGTTACCAGATACCCAAACAGTTAATCTGATTCACTTTTTTCCTGTAATTAGAGTCTGCGATCCTAAGCACACTTACTAAGGAGTAAATTCCATTGAACTCATTTGGGATTTATATCTGAATGCACATGCTTAGGATTGCACAAGTTTAGGATTTAGGGAACATTTCACTGGCCAGTATTAGAGCAGCAGGCTTTGCACCTGATTAAGGAAAGGCTATCAGAATGGCTCGCTTCCTGTAACTTCTAAGGAAGGTCAGTTACGAAATGGGCTTACACCTAGATGCTCGGTCTTACTACAACACATTACAGAAGTTGTTTGATAATATCACAAGGATGGGACTTTTCTAAATTTGTGATACGGGATCACATTATTTGTTGTGCTAATGTGTCTATGTAACATGTAAGGATGATATGTAATTTTAATAATTATAAAGTATAGTAGCCATGCATCACAGTGATTGTCTGTTTTTGGGTTGTACACTGTGATCCCGGTTGTTTTTCTGCGAGGATTGCACTGTGACCATGCAATGCTAAGCAGACTTTGCCCCCTTTGAAGAGCATTGAAGCAACTCTGCTTAGAACGGCACTGTCAGTTTCTCATCCTCCTTGGAGATGCTACTGATTGAGTGTGGTTGGAAGGCTAATTACTACTTGACTCCTGGCCAAGGATAAGCATTGCCAGCAGGAAACCTAGCAAGCCTGTGCTTTTTCCTGTGTTTTTTTCACCTTGGCTTTTAACATGCCCCAATGACTCACGCTGACTGCAGACAGATGGGCTAGACAGAACCTTTGCAAGCTTTTGCAAACTTGTTTGCAAGACTAATACACTTGAACAACACACACACCAAAAGTATGTGTTACAAAAATCACATATGCTGAACATACAGCATCGGAAAGAAGCTTATGTATGTAGGCAGAGTTACATAACAACTAAGTATTCGTTTAGTGATAACAGCTAGTTATAAAAACTAATTATAATAATAGTATAATAACTAAGAATTCATTTATAGTGTGATCCTTAGCAGAGTTGTACTCCTCTAAGTCCATTGAAGTCTCCCATCCAAGTACTAACCAGGCCCGATCCTGCTTAGCAGCCAAGATCAGACAAGATTGGGCGTGTTCAGGGTGGCATGGCCTTGGCTAAGTCTATTGAAGTCAATGGGCTTAGAACTGTGTTGGTCTACTACTTAGGATGGCACCGTCAGTTACTTAACTTTATTCAGCTTTCCATCCTTCAGCGTTTGGATAGCTAAAAACATTAAAACCACAGCCTAGTGAAAGCAGCCAGTGAAATTCATGCATTAGAGTGAAATATTATGAGGAATGCTCAGTGCTTAGTTCTCATGGCCCCTTCTTACATGTCCAGTGTAAGGTCGATTGCTACCTTGGGGCCAGATAGCTATTTTCCTCAGGCCAGTTTGGCTAAGGATCCTGATGGGGTTTTTGTAGAGATATTTTCAATTTGGATTAGAAGAGTAGCAGATATGCTCATTGGATATAATGAGAACACACACGCTGCAGTTCAGCTCTATAAAATAGTGTATATACTAGATCTGTATGTCCTTTATGTAGTAAAGGATAAAAGGTTACATTCACTAGTCTGAAGAAGGCTGCAGACTGAAGAAGACTGTTACATCCTAAGAGAGAGTTTAGAGAGTTTAGACTGAACAAAGAGCTTAATTGCCCGCCCCCCCATAAACTGGTTGCCCAATAGAGAATCCTAAATCTACTTCATTAAGAATAGACTCGAAGCCTAAACAATTACATGCAAATAGGTTTATTAACTAAGTAACACAAACAGTCTAACCCTTTCATGACTAAACGTAAACACTTGCTAATTCCCAACAGTTTTGCCATCTTCTGGGTATGGAGTAAGGGTCACTGGGTGTGTCTGGGGAGGAGATATTTGTGAATTTCCTGCATTGTGCAGGGAGTTGGACTAGATGACCCTAGAGGTCCATTCCAACCTTATGATTCTATGGTTCTAATGAAAATGGATCCACACCTGGATGGTCTTGCAGTGCTTCCATTCAAACTGTGTTTTGCAATAGTACGAAGGCTACTAGGAGCAACTGTACGTGCTTTGGGATATATGTGCATGAGAATGTTTTCAGAAGATGTTAAAGATTATGACATAATCAGAGCCCTGAAGCCAAGGAAATGCAGCTTTCTAGATGGTGTGGAAGTACCTCAGCTATTCATAGAGTGGCCAGGTAACTGGTGGGGGGGGGGACTTACCCAGGTCATGGGGGGCTGCCCATGATGTCCTTACAGCATCAATGATGTGCTGATGTCACGCCCCATGCACCCAGATTTGATATCAGTGTATTGCTGGTGCGGCATCCCCTAGTGACACACTGACACCACTTCCAGGTGCAGAGGGAGTGAAGTCAGCATGTTGGGATGGTACTGACTCCCCTCTCCCAATTTCCTGCCATTTCTCCCCTGCCAGCCAGCTCAGTGACAGTAGGAAGTGTCCACTGGCAGTGAAGTATCCCCCACCACCAGCAGAGGAATGGTAAGCCCAGCTATTGTTGATGGTGGAGTACACTATCTCTGCTTTTCAGAGAGAAATTCAGATATTGTCATGTATGCCAGCATACCTGCCAACATTGTGTTATGCATTTAGTACTGAGCATAACTGTTTGCTAAAGTTGTATTCTGTTATATCATCTGAGAGTGTGTAAACTGCTAACATGAAATGCAGGAGAGCCAGTGGGGCCTCTCCATTATCTGTTTAAAATATTTACTTTCACTTTCCCAGCAAGTGTCCTTGGAGGAAAGCTGCGAGCAGCGAATAATGTATCTTTTCCCAGAGACTGGGATAATTTCACTTTGTACTCTGTCTAGACTACATGAATCAGTTCCCATGTAATTTCTTTGGGTTTTCACACCAGAATGTCAACGGACCCAAAGGGTGGGAAGTTTCCCTATAATTAGTAATGCCTTTGTTTGAATCGTCACTTCTGCCAATTGCTACCTTTGTGTGAACAGCCTGAACTGAATGGATCTCAAATAAAGTTGCTTCAACTGGAACACCTATGTGTTAACTGTGGAGAACTTAAAGGGACTTAACTGCCATTTTGACAGAAGTCCCTTTATTCCTATGAACACAATACCTCTGATGTTTGGCTACTGCTACTATGCCGTACGAGTTGGACCCAGGGATGATGGAGCCAGAGGAACCTCAAAACATTCTAGAACCTCAGCTGGAGCCAAGCCCAGGGAATGAAATGGCTGGGGGACCTTCAAACGAACTGCTACCCAAACCCCAACCTAGGGTTGAGTTCCTAATGGATATAACCGTGGATAAAGACCCTGCAGGGATGCATGGGTTCAGGGCAGCGGGCACTGCGCCAATAAATGAGGAGCTCGGAGCGATCCCCAGGAGGGGTGTTACTCATCTGAGCTGGACTCTGCACGAGGCTCCCTGTGCCATGGCAGGAGCTCATGAGAACCTAGAGGACAGCACACATCAGGACCCTGCCGAATGACGTGGGCTCGAAGTGACAGCATCGATGGAGAACAGACTGGAACTGTGGTGGGAACCAAGGCTAGAACAGTACTTCAGCTCCCCACTGAGGAGAGGAAGCTACTTACCCTGTGGAACTGATACCCCCCGACATATGCTTAATGGGGGCAGAGGACCCCACAGAAGGGAGGTGCAAACGCAGGCAATGGAGAAGCCTTTGTTGAAGGAGTTTGTTCCTTGATCAGGGGTCCACAGAGAATGGGGACAATACAGAACCCAGCGGAGCGAGGGCGGACTCCCTAACTGATCTCCGCGAGGAGTTGCAAGTAATGAGGTGTGACCTGCTAGCCCTAATGGGACTCACTCGTAGCTGGATGAGAGCAGCCGCACAGAACCCTACCAACCAGGATATGACAGAACCTGCTTGGGATGGGATACCTGACACAAGTGAACTGATGTCCGAGCAGCAACAACTCCCACCAGAGCAATCACCTGCCCCTGTTACTCTCTGGGGGGGACCAGCTATCTTGCCAGTGAATGGGATGGCGAGGGGGGTCGACTCCCCAGAATGGCTCCAAGATGTCGCCACTGCATGGTTTGGCGACGGGATTACAATTAACTCCTGCTACTTCGCAGCAAGCTGTTTCACAACCCTAAGGGGGCCAGCCAGTGCCACCACCATGACAGCGGCTACCGATGGGATCCGCACTGTTGGGGGCCACCAAACCCGCCCAGCCACAGCCAGGAGAAAGGGGGGGAAACCTGATGTGACCCCCCCTCTGCAAGGCCAATCCAGGGAGGACCAGTTAGATTACAAGTCAGTTCTCCACGAAACGGAGTACCGATGGTTCTACCTCTTCAGGGGACCCCATTCATGCCACCACTTCAAGGAGCAGTGGCAGGCTTGCTGCCACTTCCACCAAGGGGGGGATGACTGCTACAACATCCCCATTTCCCCGCTCCAAGTACTGCCAGCAGGGATACTGATTGCTTCAGCGGGGAATGGATTACAATGGGATCTACCACATCAGGGAGCCGCTGTCATGCAACCACCCTCTGGAGTACCAAGAGGGCAGCCATTGCTATTTCCACCACAGGGGGCACCTCTACCCTGTAGAGGCCCTGTCATACTGCTACCACCCCCGGGAGGGTGGAGAGAACCTTATCCATAGCCTCCCCCTGCGGCCCCAATCCTTGGACCACAAGCTGCTTCAGGGGGGAGGGCCTCCAGCAATGGGCCCACATCAAGGATGGCACAAGCTAGATGCACAGTTCAATAGGAACCCAAAAGAATTGGGATTCTTCATTGTATAAGCACTGGAATTTTTCCAGGAATGGGATCACACCTTCCCCAATGAACACAGCAGTGTGAGCCATCTAGGATTGCAATTAGGTGGACCCGCAGCCAAATGGTATGTGACCCTATATGAAGCTGGAGTGCCCAAACTATGGACCCTCAATGTGTTCGTGCGTGAACTGAGAGCCCAAATAGCAGATCCTCTGGAGGAGTAACGGACCAGAACAAAGTTGAAAACAATGCAGCAAGGGCATAGACCTGTGCGGGAATATGCCGCTGAATTCAGACAAAATGCAGCCAAAGTGTGCAATTGGACTGAAGGAATTAAAATCGAATTCTTCCGAACGGGACTAAATGCAGACCTAGTAGCAAAAGCCCTCATGCAAGACAACCCCAGACCCCTGCTGGGATGGATCCAGCTGGCATGTGAGGTTGAGAACCTAGACCAAGTGGTGAAACTCATCAAGATGCAACAACAGGGGGGATCCAAAAAGCCACACTTGGAAACGGGAGGAAAGGACCGAAAATGGCCCAAACCTCACCCCTTGGAGATGGAGACAGCCCTGTGTTGGAGATAGGGCCTATACATACAGTGTGAAGGATTGGGCCACTTTGCATCCGAATGTCCAGGAAGGAGAGAACTCACGGAGAGAAGGCGCCCTGCGAGGAAAGTTGCACCGTCAGCAAAAGCAGCACCCAAAAAGGCACTCCTGAAACAGAACTGATTGGAGACCAGCCTTGAAGCTGCAGAAATCCCGGATAGGGTGGGCAAGGACCCCTCGGAGGGAGAGGAGTACCAGCCCACCCAACCAGCGGGAAACGACAACGGTCTGCCATGGAAAGGCCCCGGCGGCAGGTCCTGAAAGCAATGGTACCGGAGAAGGTGAGACCAAAAGGGCCCTACTTTACCTGCCAGTAACTTTAGTTAATCCCAAAAGGGGGGCTCATATGCAAGTGCAAGCTTTAATTGACTGGGGATGCACTTGAGATTTAATAGCCCCGGCCCTAGTCATAGGATTGGGACTGAGTGTAAATGAATTAGAACACCCCATTGTGTTCGAACAAATGGATGCGTCTCACATGAAAGGGGAACCCACTCGCTATCAGACTGAACCAGTCCTGCTGGGCATTGGAAATCATTGGGAGTCGAGAACTTTTATAGTTAGTACTGCCACCAAATTCCCTCTGGTGTTGGGGATCAGATGCCTTTGGGATCATGACCCATTTGGCAAATGGAAAATGGGAGGACTACAATTTGATGGGAAGAAATGCCGAGAATATGTATGGACTCAAAAGTGGGGTCCAAATGTGCCTTCCCTCTTAGAAACTATGCTGCTAACTTGAGAGAAGATGGAACAAATCCTCCTTGAATATCGGGATTTACAACAAGTGTTTGATGAAAAGGAAGCTGATGAACTTCCCCTCCACCGAGCTAGAGATTGTGCTATTGAACTGCTCCCAGGGCAGAAGCTGTCAAAAGGGAAATTATATTCGATGAGCTGGGAGGAATGGGAGGAGCTGAGAGAACTCACTGATAAAAACTTGGTGCGAGGATTCATCCGTCCTGCCAGCTCTCCCCATGCTGTGCCGGTGTTGTTTCATAAGAAAAAGGATGAGGGGGCTAAGACTTTGTACTGATTATTGAGGAATAAATGCTGTTTCGGTGACTAATGCCTACTCCCTCCTTCTCATTAAGGATTTGCTGAATGTGGTGGCTCAAGGAAACATTTTTTTCTAAACTGGATTTAAAAGATGCGTACTTCTGGGTACGAATAAGGGAGGGGAAACTGCTTTCAACACCCCACTGGGACATGGAAAACTGCTTTCAACACCCCACTGGGACAGTTTGAATACCGGGTGATGCCTTTTGGATTACAAGGGGCTCTTGGGGTTTTTATGAATTTAATTAATGAAATTTTGCATAAATACCTATACAAAGGTGTGGTGGTTTATCTTGATGATGTGTTGATTTATTCACGAGATTATGAGTCACATGGGATGTTAGAGAAGAGCTTAAAGGCTTAAAAGACAATCACTTACCAGTAAAACTGTCTAAATGTGAATTTCACAAAGAGGAGTTGGACTTCTTGGGCTACCATGTGTCTTGGTAAGGCCTAAAAATGGATCCGGCTAAAATACAAGCCATGATGGGGTGCAATCCCCCCCAAAACTGGAAGGCAGTTGCAATCCTTCCTGGGTTTCGCTAATTTCTACACACTGTTCATAAAGAACTTTGCTCAAATCTCCTTACCCTTAACTGATCTGTTGAAAACAAAAGGAAAGGGGACTCAAGGAACGAAACGCAGTGCTAAATTAATCTGGACTAAAGAATGCCAGGAGGCATTTGATCATTTAAAGAAACTGTTTACCTCAGAGCCGGTCCTGCAGCACCCGGAAGAGAATTGTAAATTTATTGTGCAAGTGGATGCTAGCGATGTTGCGATGTGGGGTGTATTCCTGCAAGCAGATGGTGAGGGGAAATTGCACTCCTGTGCGTATGTGTCAAAAAAATTCTCTGAGTCTGAACGCCATTGGGTGATATGGGATAAAGAAGCTTCCGCTGTTAAACTGGCATTAACTACTTGGAGACACTGGTTAGAGGGGGCTAGGGTACTGTTCAAAGTATGGACTGATCATAAGAACCTAGAAGCCCTGCGTACACCCCACAAGTTAGGTGCCAAACATTTGCGGTGGGTGGAATTCTTCTCCAAGTTCAATTTTACTCTGAAGAACCTCCCCAGCAAATCTAACTTCCTGGCAGACATGCTCTCGTGCATGCCCCAACATGAAAGCCAAAGGGAGGAGGTGATAGACACAATGTTCTCGTCAACCCAATTAGGAGGGGCCGTGATTACCCATAGTCAAACTACAAAGGCAAATGTGGAGCCTGACCTCCCCGACTGGGAGGAAAGAGTTAAAAAACAGGTGGAAAAGGAAGGGGAAGCTGTACCAAAAGCTGAATTGAAAGAAGGGGGAAATGGTAACTGGTACAGAAATGATAAATTGTATGTTCCAGCCAGCCTGAGAAGGGAAGTGTTGAAACAATGTCATGATTCCAAATAGGCTGGTCATTTTGGATACTTGAAAACATTGCATCTAGTGCAAAGGCAATTTCTTGGTTTTCGCCAAATATTGTTATAACAATTCAATACATAGTTCCACAGGTGCCTCCCCATTTATGGTAGCACAAGGCTACAAGGGCACAGCAATGCCCTTTGCTCAAACCCCAAAATCTCAACAACCAGGAGATCTGGGGGAGTGGTGGACTAACCTACTGACCCAGCAGGAGGTCATCAAGAAAACTTTGGAAAAAGCCAAAGAGGACTACAAAAAGGTTGCTGAGAGGAAACGATCTGTCCAGTGGAAATTACAGGCAGGAGATTATGTGTACATCTCCATCAAAAACTTGCAGGGGGAGCAACCTAGTAAAAAACTTGGATGGAAATTTCTGGGACCATTTTCAGTGAAAAAATTAATAAATGAAGTGACTGTAGAGGTGGACTTACCAAAGAACTTTTTAAAAATCTACCCCATATTTCACTTTAGTCTCCTGAAAAAAGCTCCCCACCCCCTGACAAATGGCATCTGGAGTATGGAGCTCCCCGCCCCATCCTAGTGGATTGATAAGTGCACCATGAAATAGAAGACATTCTGGACTCTAAAATGAGCTGGGGGAAACTTTTTCACTTGGTTCGTTGGAAATATTTTGCTGAAAGTCACAGGGAAGGGGTAGAGAGCTCGAACATGAATGCTGCATGGCTTATAAGCAGATTTCATAGACTCTACCCTGACGAACCTGGCCCGATGTGGGGGAGCAATCTTGGGGGAGGCAGTATGTCATGTATTGGCATACCTGCCAATACTGTGTTATGCATTTTGTACTGAGCATAACTGTTTGCTAAAGTTGTATTCTGTTATATCATCTGAGAGTGTGTAAACTGCTAACATGAAATGCAGGAGAGCCAGTGGGGCCTCTCCATTATCTGTTAAAAATATTTACTTTCACTTTTCCAGCAAGTGTCCTTGGAGGAGAGCTGCGAGCAGTGAATAATGTATCTTTTCCCCAGAGACTGGGATAATTTCACTTTGTACTCTGTTTCCCATGTAACTTCTTTGGGTTTTCGTGCAAGAACGTCAACAGACCCGAAGGGCGGGAAGTTTCCCTATAATTAGTAATGCCTTTGTTTGAATTGTCACTTCTGCCAATTGCTACCTTTGTGTGAACACCCTGAACTGAATGGATCTCTAACAAAGTTGCTTCAACTGGAACACCTGTGTGTTAACTGTAGAGAACTTGAAGGGACCTAACTGCCAGGGACTTACAGATATGTTCCATTTTCAGACTGTTTGAGGCTGTGTCTTGGATTACATGTTGCTCACATTCTTTACACAGTGCTGAGCATGTGCACATTACCACAGCTTTCAATTCCTTCACTTCAGGAAAGGTGCTGTGGCTCAGTGGCATGCAAAAGGTCCCCCATCCAGGACCCTGGAGCCACTGCCAGTCTGAGGGTGGAAACACATGAGACAAATTACATGTGAAGAGCACAAGTTGGGTCATACAAGCTTCCCTAGGAGCTGTAGTCTTACCAACCCCCCTCTCCAAGCTCCTGGAGGAAAACTGAGCTGAGTAGATTTTCTTACAAAGAACAGCCGCTTGACTGGAGAGATTCTCTTTCAAAAATCCCCTCCAGTTTTCCTTCAGGAGCTCAGAGACGGGGTGGTGTGTGTGTGTGTGTGTGTGTGTGTGTGTGTGTCATTCCCCACCCCCACCCCCATCCTGAGCTCCCAGAGGATTGTTGAGAGAGAGAGAGAGAGAGAGAGAGAGAGAGAGAGAGTCCCTCCAGTTGCGATTCTCCCCGGCTGAGAATCACATCGAGCAGCAATTTTTTTTTAAAAAAAAGACTACATTTCCCAGGGATCCTCGCAGGACCCAACCCGTGCCCCTGCATCTCGTGTGGTTCCACTCTGACTCAACAATACTGGCCTTTATTAAGAACAGGTCTTCTTCAGTATATGGCAGCTTCAAGTGCCCACTTCTCTTATGTCTCTTCCTTTAGGTTACTAATGTGCACAGATGCATTGATAAAATTGTTTTAAAAAGCAGTCTTACGTGAGCCAATATACAGCTGTTTCAGTATTATTTTACAAAGTGTTTCACTGGTGCAGAGGAGCATATCGGCACACCCCACTAAAAAGAGTCTTGATGAACTCATATATAAGATCCCATTACAATTGTTTTTCTGTAGTGTTTCCTCAATGGGCACATATACACCCATTACGTAGAAAGGAGAAAGATGAGAATGGAAACGGTGACAAATTTTCCCCTGCCCCGATAGTGGAATTAAATGAGAAATCCTCCAAGTTCAGCTGGCATTAAGAAGTGGAGTAAAATGCACAAGGAAATTCAGAAACAATGAAGGAACAATACATTTTCATAAGACAAAAGGATATCAGGATCTGCCACAGAATATGGACATGGTGCATGGTTTCCGGTGCAAAAGGAGGGCAGAAGTCTCTCCTTTGTGCTGCAGAATTCCCTGTAGTTTGTATGTTTGCATATATGCAGTGGAGAGAGTGGGGGGGAGAGTTTGGAATAATGATAAGGTGGGTGCAAGCAATAGGGTGCCATGCTGTCATTGCTGCCCTCTACTGGCTATCCAAAGAACAGATTGTGGGTCAGATAAATGTCTGAGATTTTAAAATATTGTTAAAACATGTTAAAACATAAATTTTCCTTCCAGGAGGTCTGGATTCTTGTTCCTCTTTTTTGTTCCAGTCTGAGTCGTCCTTTAGCTAGGATGAATTGGGAAACCACCTTGGTCCTTATGCTCTGGGGGGCCCCTCTGCCAGTCACCTGGGAGGTAGGGTCTGTGCCAGGCCTCCTTCCCAGTCCCCAGGTGACTGGTGGTGGCTTGAGAACAGCGGACTTGCCAGTCTCAGACATCCCACAGGACTAGGGGGAAAGGGAGGAGTCTGTCTCTCCCCCACCCCAGCCTTAAATTCAGTCTTGTTTTTAGATCCAATGTAGAGTTGTAAATCCTGGACTTAAATCTACCTGCAGCTCTTCAAGATGGAATGAGTCGTGTATGTTAAGCTTTGGCTGGTGTTCAGCTTAATACATTTATTTAAAAGCAGCCCTTCCTCCCATTTCAGTGACTTTACTTCCAGGCCAGCTAAAAATATATGGATGACTGTATCCTTCAGGCTAGATTTAGCGACTAAATATTTTATTTATTAATTGATTGATGAGGACCAATTTAATTGATGAGAGATAATTTTAGTTAGTGAGAATGCAAGTTAGACATACGTTTATTTACATCGTGCCATTATTTTTGGTCCTGGTATATTACTGGAGCTGTGATTTAGCCAAAGTAAGCCTGATTTCATCTCAGAAACTGAGCAGGTCAGCCTTGGATGGGAAACCTTCAACAAAGGACAGTGCTGCTATGCAGAGACAGACAACGACAAACCCCTTTTGTTAGTCTCTTGCCTTGAAAACTCCAGCAGGGGTCGCCATAAGTCAGCTATGACTTGACAGCACATTCCACCAAGTTACTCCAGTCTAAACCCATTAAAATCAATGGACATATATTGGAGTAACTCTTCTTAGGATTGCACCGGAAAGGTTGATTTTAATGAGTGTAGCTTTTATTTATTAGATGGAAAGTTGTCCTACACTTCGTCTGGTATCTCCAAAAGAGATTTAGGAGCTTTCGTGATAATACGCACATTTACTTGAACTTACTATATCTGCAAAACAAGCCTTGATAGCCTTGATTGATAGCCTTAGGGTTTTTTTTAAAGCTACAATGAATGATTAAAAAGCTGGCATGTCACATTTGCTAGAAAAGGAAAATAAATAAATTTTAAAAAGGAGACAAGGAAAGGAAATTTTAAAATTTTTAAAAAGGTCTCTGTCCATCATCTTCAAGGCCTCTTTGAGGACTGGGGATGTGCCACAAGATTGAAGAAGAGCTAATGTTATTCCAATCTTTTAGAAAGGAAAGAAGGATGACCCTGGAAACCACAGGCCGGTCAATCTGACTTCTGTTGCTGGGAAGATATTAGAGCAGATTTTAAAGGGATTGATCTGTAAGCATCTGAAGGACTGCTTAGTGATCTGGGGAAGTCAGCATGGTTTTGTCCCCAACAGATCTTGTCAGACCAACCTGGTTTCCTTCCTTGATCGAGTGATGAGCTTACTGGATCGTAGGAAATCTGTCGACATGATTTACCTGGATTTCGACTTCCGGTTTGGGATTCATGGAGGTCTAACGCAGCTCCATTTGCGGAGCTGACCGGACTGCCGTTTTAAGCGGCCGGCGAGGTGAAAATAGCCCGCGGCCGACTGCTCTCAGGCGGAGAGCAGGCAAAGAACGCTCAAGACCCTAGGGTGAGTTAGATCTCGGACGAGGGGGGGCTCTGCGCAACGGGTCCCCTCCCGATCCTTGAGGTCCCACCCTGCGACGGGTCGGCTACAATCTCTGCGGCAGTTTTGGGGCCAATTCGGCTGGCATAAGACCTACATACCCAAGCTTCGATTGGGGGAAGAAGTGGAAAGGAGAACTTAAGATCGAAACAGCGATTACAACCCGAGAAAAGTGAAGGGAAGGTAAAGATCACTATCTTCCGATACGGGACAGATTGATAAAAACAGAGAGGAAAAAAAGTAGATTTTTAAACTGCAACAGACTAGTGAAAAGGAGGGGAAGACTCGGCAGGAGTTGTATTTGAAAAGAGACTAAGTTTAAAGAAGTTATTAAAGAAATCGGACTATTGTTTTGAATACCTGTGGCTTTGGAGCTGTGAGAAAAAGACACCATCGCGAGATCTGCTGTGGGAAGACGGGAGACAGGAAGTGCGTAACAACAATAGAGCGGCTGGAGAGAAGCAGCCCTTGCTGGAGGGCAGGAAGAAGGGAATCGCCATCTTTGAGAGGGGAAGGGTCGCGGCCTCAGCGGAAAAGGAAGTAGGCCATTTTGGATTACAAAATCATAGAGAAACCATAGAGAAAAGACGCCCGACATTTTGGACCCTTTAAAAATTAATTTATGCAAGAAGACCGGGACATTTGAAATAAAAAAGGTACCAAATTTAACGCCACGGAGCTAAGGAAGAGAGCGGACTCGTGGGAGCGAGCTAAAGCAAGCCCCACGATGTCGAAGAAAGAGTGGCAATCGGCAATAGAAAACCTGGACAAAAAACTCTTAGAGGTGATCAAGGAATTTAAAGACATGAAATTGGAGCTGATTAAAGAGGTTAAACAGACAGTAAAATCGGACCTGTCAGAAGTAAAAGCGGAGCTGTCAGAAGTGAAGAAAGGTATGGAAACAATACAAAGTGAATTACAAGGGACGCAGCAGAGAGTTAAAACAGTAGAAGGAGCGATGGAGAACTTAGCAGACACGCAACAAACAGAGATGAGACTGATGAGGGGAAGGATGGCGGTCGCGGAAAGTAGACACATGGAGAAGCAGCTGAGATTTCACGGTCTGCCGGAAATGGAAGGAAAGACAGCGCAAGAACAGATGACTGAGGTGTTAGCTGAATACCTGGGGAAGGAGGAGGAGGAAGTTGTGGCTATCCTAGATGTGGCATATCGTGTGAACTCGAGAATTGCAACCCAGAGGAAAGTACCAAGAGACGTGATTGTACAATTTACAACACGAAACATGAAAGAGAAGATTGTGACTAAACAGTTTCAAGATCCATTGGAGATCGATGGCAAGACAATCATTATAATGAAGGAATTACCCAGATCAGTGTTACTAGATCGGAAAAAATATAAAGCGCTAATCCAGATGTTGAAGGACATGAAAATCAGGTACAGATGGGAGCTTCCAGAGGGCCTGTCCTTTGAATTTGGAGGTGCCAAAAAGCGTATCAGATCTGAGCGGGAAATGGAGCGATTTATAAGGGACAATGAAAAAGACTTACCAACAAGATTATGAGTATGGAGTGTAAAGTATTATCTTGGAATGTAAATGGACTAAATTCACCGAATAAGAGGAAAAATATCTTCCACTGGCTATTAAAACAAAAATGTGATATTGTTTGTTTGCAAGAGACTCATATTCGAAAACAGGATGTAAAATATTTAAAATTGGGAAAATTGGGCAAGGACTTTGTAGCGGCCTCAAGCAAGAAAAAAAGAGGAGTGGTGTTGTATGTAAAAGAGGAGCTACAACCAAAATTCATAATGAAAGATGTGGAAGCCAGATTTGTAGCAGTGGAATGTACTTGGAACTTTAAGAGAGTGTTGGTAGTCGGAATTTATGCACCTAATGGTGCAAAAGAAAGCTTCTTTGAGGATTTGAGGAAGCATTTAGACGATCTTTCATATGATCAGATAATTCTTGTTGGAGACTTCAATGGAGTGACAGACTTGGAACTGGATAAAAAGACTACAATGGCACAAAAGAAAAGAGGATTATTACCAAAGCTCTTTTTTGAGTTGATTCAACAAGAGACTCTTGAAGATGTATGGAGGAGAGAATATCCTAAAAATAGACAGTTTACTTTTTATTCTGCAAGGCACTCTACATTATCAAGAATTGACATGATCTGGGCCTCAAAAGACTTGGCGTTATGGACTAAGGAGGTAGAAATAATGCCGATGGTAGGCTCAGATCACAACCCAATTATGTGGAAACTAGGGAAAAGGAGAAAAAGGAAAGCATGGAGAATAAATGAGGACTTGCTACAGGAAAGAGAGAGCATGGAAATATTGAGAAGAGAGACAAAGTTTTTCATACAATACAACGTGAATAAAGAAGTACCAACTGATAAAGTTTGGGATGCTTATAAGGCGGTTATAAGGGGCATACTAATGGACTTAAACGGTAGAGCAAGAAAGAAGAAAGAGGAGAAGAGACAAGAGATTGAGGAGAAAATAAAAGCCAAAGAAATACAGCTAAAAAAGAGACCAGGGAAAAAGAAATTATACCAGGAAATTAAAATACTTCAAGAACAGCTAACAGCAATGAGTAATAAAGAACTGGAGTGGAACCTTAAAAGGCTGAATCAGAAAGCGTTTGAGGGTGCAAATAAACCTGGGAAGTACCTGGCATGGCAACTGAAGAAGAGAAGGGAAAAGAAAACAATAAATAAAATTTGTGAAGATAATAAAACGTATTTGGAACAGACTACCATTAGTAGAGCCTTTTATAAATTCTACGCTAAGTTGTACAATAAGAAAGAAGTAAATAAAGAATCAATAGCGTCATATTTGGAGAAAATGAAACTTCCAGAAATCTCGGAAGCTTGGAGAAATAAATTGAACAGTGAAGTAACGGATGAGGAAATAAGTAAGGCAATACAATCTGCAAACCTAGGAAAGGCGCCAGGGCCAGATGGACTTACGGCTAAATTTTATAAGACAATGGCCAATGAGCTGGCACCATTCCTAAAGGAGGTGATCAATGGAGTTCTAAGGGATCAAAGGATTCCAGACACCTGGTCTGAAGCGAACATATCATTGATCCCAAAAGAGGGCCAAGACTTGACTAACATGAAAAATTATAGACCTATATCGTTACTTAACAATGACTATAAAATCTTTGCGAAGATATTGGCGGAGAGACTGAAGGGGTGGCTCTCGGAAGTTATAGAGGAGGAACAAGCAGGCTTTTTGCCAGACAGACAAATAAGAGACAATTTAAGGACAGTGATTGATGCTATTGAATATTATGATAAGCGTTGTGACAAAGAGGTTGGTTTCTTCTTTGTTGACGCTGAAAAGGCGTTTGACAATTTAAACTGGGGCTTTATGTTTGCCACTATGGAAAAGCTACAATTGGGAGAAAGATTCATCAGAGCAATTAAGGAAATCTACAGAGACCAGACTGCAGCAATTGTGGTGAACGATGAACTGACTAAGAAATTGACTATAAGTAAAGGAACAAGACAAGGTTGCCCGTTGTCTCCACTGTTGTTCATTTTAGTATTGGAGATCCTGATGATACAAATACGACAAGACGAGGAAATTCGAGGAATAAAAATAAAGGACTATTCATACAAGGTCAGAGCATTTGCGGATGATATAATGTTAATCGTAGAGGACCCATTGGAGAACATGCCAAAAGTGATAGATAAGATCAAGGAGTTTGGAGACTTGGCAGGTTTCTATATTAATAAAAAGAAGTCAAAGATATTATGTAAAAATATGACTAAGCAGAAACAACAATTGTTAACGGAAACAACGGACTGTGAAGTAACAAGTAAGGTGAAATATTTGGGAATCGAACTGACTGCAAAGAATATAGATCTATTTAAAAACAATTATGAAAAACTATGGACTCAGATAGAGAGAGACTTGATTAAATGGAATAGGCTCAATCTGTCATGGTTGGGTAGGATTGCAGCAGTCAAAATGAATGTGTTACCAAGAGTGATGTTTTTGCTACAGACAATACCAATCATCAGAGACTCTAAACAATTCGAAAAATGGCAGAGGAAATTATCAGATTTTGTATGGGCAGGCAAGAAGCCTCGAGTGAAAATGAAAGTTCTACAAGACGCAAAAGAAAGAGGCGGAATGCAACTGCCCAATCTGAGACTTTACCATGATGCAATCTGCCTAGTGTGTCTGAAAGAGTGGATGATATTAAAGAACAAGAAACTATTAGCCCTAGAGGGATACAAAAAAATATTTGGATGGCACGATAAAGTAAAGGTCAACTCGATGTTCCTGCATCATTTTATACGGAGAAGTCTATATACAATCTGGAAGAAGTACAGAATTTATCTACAAGAAGGAACTCCTTTGTGGGTAGTTCCATATGAGGTGATAGACCCGAGAGCTGTTGACAATGAACAACAATGTTTAACTTACAAAGAAATAACTAGAATTGAAGTATCTAAACTCAGAATAAAGACACAAGAGGAACTATCACCTTACTACGACTGGTTCCAGTATAGACAGATCAGAGACTTATACAATTCGGACTCTGTAAAGGGAGGTATACGAACAGAGAACTCGGAACTAGAGCAGACCCTTCTTAAAGAGGATAAGAAAAGAATATCTAAGGTATACCAAGTACTGTTGAAATGGTATACTGAGGATGAGACAGTTAAAACTCAAATGGTGAAATGGGCTATAAATTTCAACAAAGAAATAACAATGGAGGCATGGGAATACTTGTGGAAGACTACAATGAAGACAACGACATGTACTAGCATTAAAGAGAACATTTACAAAATGATTTATCGTTGGTACATGACACCAAAGAAGATTGCGCTAGGGAATTCTAACACTTCTAATAAATGCTGGAAATGTAGGAAGCATGAGGGCTCCCTCTATCATATGTGGTGGTCGTGTGAGGTAGCCAGGCAGTACTGGGGGGAAATAATAAGGGAAATGAGTGAAATTTTACAATTTCAAATCAATAAGAACCCAGAACTCCTGCTACTAAACTTGGGAATGGAGGGAATTCCAGCCCATCATAGGACGTTGATATTTTACATGACGGCAGCAGCTAGACTTTTGTATGCGCAAAAATGGAAAGTACAAGAAGTGCCAACTATCGAAGATTGGATTTATAAATTGCTGTACATGGCAGAAATGGACAAGATGACAAGAAAACTGAGAGATCTGGACTCAGGGCAGTTTAACACGGACTGGGAGAAGCTGAAACAATATCTGGAGAAGAAATGGGAGGTGGGAGGAAAACTGTGGCAGTTTGAGAACTACTGAAGTATAATAAAATGTAGAGGGGGGTGACTTTACCGGGGGGAGAAGAGATAAATGGGAATTTATAAGCAGATTAACAGACATATATATAGATATATATAGGTTAATAAACAGAATATCGATAGAAAATAATTAACTATAAGAATTAAATATAAGGATTGATTAACCAACAATATTTTTTTTCTTTGGTAAGACTTGTACAATGCACCAAACTGAATGTCTGAAGGTATAGATGAGTCATGAGTCACTATTTTCTCATGAATCTTAGCCCAAAAGGATTTAGTTTTTTCACATGACCACCACATATGGTAAAAGGAGCCTTCTTGTTGTTTACATTTCCAGCACTTATTTGACATATCTTTACTCATATTGGCCAACTTTTTTGGTGTCAAGTACCATCCATACAACATTTTGTAACAGTTTTCTCTTATGTTGACATATGTTGATATTTTTAACGTATTTTTCCACAAATATTCCCAGGCCTCCATCGTTATGTCTCTATTAAAATTTATTGCCCATTTTACCATCTGCGTCTTAACTATTTCATCTTCTGTGTCCCATTTCAATAACAATTTATATACCTTAGAGATCATCTTTGGTCCCTCTCTTAGCAACAACTCCTCTAGTTCTGAATTCTTTCCCCTAAACCCCACCTTCCTTTTATCAACTTCATATATATCATTAATTTGTCTATATTGTAGCCACCCATATTCAAATGGTAGATCTTTTTAGCTCTTCAATTTATAGACATTTCCTTCCGCCATCAATAATTCTTTATATGTTAACCATTCTTCTCCATTATATTCTGAATGTGGGCTTATCACTTCTGCTGGGACAATCCACAATGGTCTTTTCTCCCCTACAATTTTTTTATATTTTTGCCAAATCTTGAATATATTCCCTCTTACATAATGGTGCTGGAACATACCATCCATTTTATGCTTTTCATACCATAAATACGCATGCCATCCAAATACATTAGAGCCTCTAGAGCTAGCAATTTTTGATTAGCTAAGTTCACCCATTCCTTCATCCATGTTAAACACACTGCATCGTGATATAGCTTTAAATTTGGTAATTGTAAACCACCACTTTCTTTTGCGTCACACAGTACTTTTATCTTTACTCTCAGTTTTTTCCCCGCCCAGACAAAGTCCGATATTTTCTTTTGCCACTTATCAAATTGTTTTTTTTCCTTAACAATTGGGATAGTTTGTAATAGGAACATCACTCTAGGTAACACATTCATCTTAACAACTGACATTCATCCCATCAGTGATAGATTCAGTCTATTCCACTTCACCATATCTTTTTCCAATTGCATCCACAATTTTTCATAATTATTTTTATATAGATCAATGTTCTTCATTGTAATGTCTTTGCCCAAATATTTGGTTTTATGAACCACCTCACACTTTATAATGTCCATTAATTCTTCCTGTCTCTTCTTGGTCATATTTTGCATAGTAATTTTGACTTTGATTTATTAATATAAAAACCTGCCAATTCTCCAAATTCTTTAATTTTCCCTAATAAAATTGGCAACGTCTGAATTGGGTCTTCCACTATAAACACCACATCATCTGCAAATGCTGTAAATTTGAAGGAAAAACCTCTAAGCTTTATACCTCTGATGTTCACATCTTCTCTTATTTGTCTTAACAGTATTTCCAATACCATAATGAACAATAAAGGTGAGAGTGGACATCCTTGTCTTGTTCCTTTTCTCACTTCCAAGTTCTTTGTCAAATCATTGTTTATACATAGTGCTGCTTTCTGGTCATTGTATATTGCTTTAATAGCATTTATAAATCCTTGGTCTAATTCCATTTTTTCCATTATTTGAAACATAAAATCCCAGTTCAAATTGTCAAAGGCTTTCTCTGCATCTGCAAAGAAAAACCCTACCTCCTTGTCAATTCGTTTATCATAGTATTCAATGGCATCTAACATCGTTCTCAAATTGTCCCTAATCTGCCTGCTGGGCAAAAATCCTGCTTGTTCTTCACCTATAAACTCCATCAAAAATCCTTTCAACCTTTCTGCCAAAATTTTGGCAAAAATTTTATAGTCATTATTCAACAGAGATATAGGCCTATAATTTTTAACATCTGTTAAGTCTTGTAGTTCCTTCGGGATCAATGAAATATTTGCTTCATTCCACGTTTTTGGCATTGTTTTGCTCTCCAATATCTCATTCATCAACTTTAGTAGTACTTGCACCAGGTCCTTTTTAAATATTTTATAAAATTTTGCCGATATTCCATCCGGACCTGGCGCTTTCCCCACCTTCATTGATTCAATAGCATCTATACTTTTCTTTTCTGTAATTGAAGTATTTAAAGTATTTTTCATTGTCTCTGAAATTTTAGGTAACTTTATTTTCCATAGGTATTCTTCTACTGCTTTTGTTTCTATTGGCTTCTTTTGGAATAATGTAGCATAATATTTGTAAAATGCTCTCTTTATACCTCTGTGGTCTATTATTTCTTTTCCCTGTTCCACTATTTTAACAATTGATTTTTTCTCCATTTTCTTCTTCAGTTGCCATGCTAAATACTTTCCTGGCTTGTTGGCTCCTTCAAAATGCTTTTGTTGCAAACTTTTTAGATTCCATTCCAATTCTTTATTTATAAAAGCCTTCAGCTGTTCCTGTAGTATCTTTATTTCTTGTAACAATTTTTTCTTTCCTGGTTTCTTTTTTAATTCCTGCTCCTTCTGTTTTATTTTATCTTGAATTTCTCGCATCTTTCCTTCTTTCCTTTTTTTTTCTTTGCTATTCAAAGTAATCAGGTTCCCTCTCATCACTACTTTAAATGCATCCCAAACTATACTTATTGGCACTTCCTTTTCCAGATTCGATTGGGAAAAAATTTTTATTTCTCTTTGTAAAAATTCCAAATTTTCCTGATCCTGGAGGAGATCCTCATTTAGTCTCCATCTAAATTTTTTCCTTCCCATTGAGGCTTCCCACATTATTGGGCTATGATCTGAACTTATTCTCGGTAACAACTCAGTTCTCTTTGTCAACAAAGTAACTTCCTTTGTTGCCCATATCATATCAATTCTAGAGAGAGATTGATGTCTTGCCGAATAATATGTAAAGTCTTTAACATCTGGGTTGTATTTTCTCCATACATCCTCTAGATTCTCTTGCTTTATCAGGTCAAAAAAGGATTTTGGTAGCTTCCCTGTTTTACTCCGTCTTATCTTCGTTTGTTTGTCCATCTCTGGATTAACAACACCATTAAAGTCCCCTACCATTATAATTTGTTCAAACACATATTGGTCCAATTCTTGTGTTAACTTTTGGAAATATTCATCTTTCGCTCCATTTGGAGTATATACTCCTAAAATTAGAGTCCTTTTCCCATTCAGCATTACTTCTATAGCCAAATATCTTCCATCTTAAGCTTTCGAAATTAGCTTGGGATCCAATTCTGCCTTTGCATATAACACGATTCCTTTTTTCTTTTGCTTACTTGATGCCCAAAATTCTTTCCCCAACAATTCATTTTTCAGAAATTTAATATCTTTTTCTCTAATATGTGTTTCTTGTAAGCAAATTATATTACATTTTTGGTTTTTTAGCCAATGGAAAACCTGTTTACGTTTTTGTGGTGAATTTAATCCATTAACATTCCAGGAAATCAATTTATAATCCATCATTTTATTCTTGTTGAGTTCTGGGAAAATCTTTTTGATTTTGAAGTAAGAACATCGTCATTTCATGTCTTGACTTGATGGTAACTTTCTGTGCTTGAAATTGAAAAGTTAATCCTTCAGGTACTTCCCACCTATACCTGATTTCTTTTTCTCTTGATTTTTCCATTAATTCCTTGTATTTCCTTCTTTCTTGGAGTATTTTTCTTGGTATTTCTTTCATAATTCGCACTCTGCTCTCCTCAAGCACCAGTAGATTTTTGAAGTGCTCTCTCAAGATTTCTTCTTTGATTCTTCTTGCTGTGAAAATTACCGTCACATCTCTTGGTAATTTCTTCTGTCTTGCATAGGTGGAGTTTACTCTATACATCAAATCAATACTCATTTCAATTTCTTCTGGTTGCTTCCCTAAATAGGTATCATCTGTTGTTGTACATTCTGTCCTTCAGATGCAGGCACACTTCGAAATCTCAGCTGGTTTTCGGCCACCTTACATTCCATCATTGCTACCCTATCTTGAAATCTTTGACACTCTTCTTTAGTTTTCTGCTCCACCCCCTGGACTGTTTGTTTTGTTGTTTGCATTTCATCCTTCATCTCCTCTAGGCTCTTAGTTAATTCTGCCACCTCTGCCTTTATTAAGTCTTTCACACTTTTAGTCAGATTTTCTTCCATCTTTTGAATAGATTGGGATATTTCTTTTGTGCTTTCCAGCACTTTCTTTTCTAATATTTCCAAGGCATTTTGCCACTCCAATTTCTCTTTCTCCACTTTCTTCATGGTTGGGCTGGCTTTCACTCCCCCCCACGCATCTGCTCTTTTTCTTAACTCCGTTTTTATAAAAGTGTTCCAATTCTTATTATAAATCCGTTCATGCCCCTCCAAATAGTCCCAATTCCAATCACTGTTTAATTTCCTTATTATCTGTTTGTTTGTTCCTGTCTTTTAAAAGATTCTTTAAATTCGACCTTACCAAAATGTCGGGCACAATTTCTCTATGGTTCTTCCCTCAGCCTTCTCAAAATGGTGTCCAAGCACTTCCTTTTGTTTTTCACCTTTGTCCTCTCGCGTTGTTATCCTTGTTTCACTTCCGTGTCTTCTATGGCCTTTGCACTTCTGCCTTTTACCTTCGTTGTTGATTCCTCTCTAGCAATGCCGAGTCACTTTTTATTTCAATGCCAGTCTTGCGATGATTCCTCAGTTTATTCAAGCCTCTCCTCCCCTTTTCCCAGCATTGCTTTTGATTCCAAAACCACAGGTATGTATAAACAATTTAGTTTTTCTTCTTTTTATGGCTTAAAGACCCACCAAATCCTCCCGTTTCCATTTTAAATGTCCCAAGATTATCTTGCTGCAACCTTTTTGTTAACTCAGTCCCACTTTCTGGCTGGCATTTCCTGTTAAAGTAGATAACAATCTTTGCCTTCTTTCTGTCTCTTAGGGTTGTTCACGCTGCTTCTGAATTTCAAACCTGCTCAAAATCTTTTGTAGAAGCCTGGTTTCTGGTGTCCTTATGTCAGTTTGACTCATAGAGCTCTGTAGAGATTTTAGCTCGTCCTTCTCCAAGGGTACCTCAAGGCGCCAGGAGAAATCCTTGATTCAGAACCTCTTCTGGTGCCAAGATCACACACGCTTGGGGTCTCATAGCATTCTTGCCCCTTCCCTTCCTGGGATGGGGTGGCAGCTGGCAAATCTAAGTGTCTGCCTGCCCAAACAGTAGCTCTAGATTGCCCAGCACTCTGGGCGACGTCAGTTCACCATCTTTCCCAGACCAGAAGTCCAGAATTACAACTGATCTCCAGGCTATAGAGACCAGTTCCCCTGGAGGAAATGACTGCTCTGAAGGGTGAACTCTATGGCATTATATTCCACTGAGGCCCCTCCCTTCCACAAACCCCACCCTCTTCAGGGTCCACCCCCCAAATCTCCAGGAATTTCCCAACCTGGACCTGGCAACCCTATATTCTTATGCCATCTGTGGGCAGCTGGGGCTCTTATAACACAACAAGTCTACATTTTTGTGGAGAAATGAGGTGTTACAAAACAAGAAATAGTGCAAAGGGTGAACAGGTGTTGTGTATTGGGCTAGCTTCGAGTAAAACAGGGCTCCTCAGGTATCCAGTCCTATTGAGAATTAGGGTTAGCAGCAGCCAATCATTTCTCTGGGTTTTGAGCCAATTGCTACCTTGTAAACATGATACCTTTTGTTCAGTGCATGCAAATGAAGGATCCTAGTGCCTGTGTTCTTATTGGGGGGTTACTGAAAGGGGGTGGAGTTTGAGGTGTATATATCTGGCTCCTCTGGGAGCCACGACAGAGTTCTCCCTCATGAGCTGAAACCACTGCCTGGTTGAAATCACTAGAGCATAAGGCTCAATATCTAATACTGGTGACGAGGATGGGATGTAAGGCGGGTATGCAGCCCCGCAGCCAGAGTGCTAAGAGCAAAATCACTTCATGCGGGTAAGCAGTCCTGCACCACAGAGCTGAAGCACACACCGGCGAGGAATTGTCACCTCGGCTGGGTCAGCACTCACTCCTTCCTCCGCCCAGAGCATGTGCACTATAGCTGCTGCAGGCAGCTTTGAGTCATTCGACTCAACCTCTGAGGACTGGGAGTCCTACATCATAAGGTTCGAGTTCTACCTCGAGGCAAATAGGCTAGAGGATACGGAGTTGCAGAGAGCTACATTCTTCAGTGTCTGTGGATGGTCCACGTTTGATATTGCACAGCTCCAGGCAACAGCGTTCAAGCTCTGAGACCACTTCTTGCCACAACCATCTGAAATCACCAGCTGGCATGCCTTCTACAAGAGAGACCAAGCCCAAGGTGAGTCGGTGAACAACTTTGTCACAGCCCTCCAACAGGCGGCATGACAATGTAACTTCATGAACCTCGAGACAGTGCTCTGGGACCGACTGGTATGTGGCCTGTGAGATAAGAAGCTGCAGCAGCGACTGTTCACGAAGAAGAAACTCATGTTTAAAGAGGCTCTCGAGGAGGTGTTAGCAGCAGAAGCAGCAGAGCAGTCCACCAAGGAAGTGCAACAATCGCAAAACCCGACCCTGCCCAAAAGGGTGGAACAAGTACACCACGAGAGCCTCAAGAGTGATGTCAAGGAGGACGAGGAGGTCCACCAAATGCAAGCCAACCAGCCCAGACGCTCTGAGCAGCAAGTATATAGGGGTCCCCTGTGTGCCTGTTGTGGGGGAACCCACGAGAGAAGGTATTGCACATTCCGTGACTCAGAATGCCAGGCATGCAAGAAAAAGTGCCACATCACTTAAGCCTGCCAAGCATCCAAGAAGGGAAGATCTCCACCACCATCTCCGCACCTCCCGTCATGTTCCTGGCAGCCAGTGGAGAAAGGCTCACGCTGGTCCAACAAGTGCAATACCACAAATGAGTGTTCCAGCAGGACTCGTCCTGAGCACCGGGACAGCTGTTAAGCAAAAGATCTGCATCATGGTGCACATCGAGGGGATGCCATGCGAGATGGAAGTGGACTCCGGGTCAGCACTCTCCATCATCTCCATGGACACCTTCAACTGAGTGTCCCACAGTGGGAGGAGCCGACAGCTAGAGCCATGCAACCTCATCCTGACGGACTTCCAGGGACAGCGGGTTCCAGTGGCTGGGGTTGGCCGAGGCGTGGTCAGCTATAAATAGTTTTATGGGCCCCTCCGCTTGGTCATAGTCAAGGGGCGCCTTATGAGTTTACTGGGACTTGATTGGTTTGAGGCGTTGGGCATCCAAGTCACCGGGGTCCAACAAGTCAACCAACCGGCCATAGGTGCAGTCTGTGAGAACTTTCCCGCCGTGTTCGACCACTGTGAGGAGTTTCCCACCATGTTCGACCACCACTCATGGATTACCAGACACTATCGTGTCAGACAATGCCACCCAGTTCACTTTGCGAGAGTTCCAGACATTCCTGGACAACAACGCCATCCAGCACATCACATCAGTGCCATTCCATCCCTCCACTAATGGGCAAGCAGAATGCATGGTGAGATCCACAAAGGACTCGCTGCGCAAGCTTGGGCACGGGGACTTCAGCCAGAGGCTGACGGAACTCCTTCTGCACCAGCACATCACTCTGCACACTACGACAGGCCGGAGTCCCACAGAGCTGCTAATGGGGCCAAGGCTGATCACCCTCTTGGATCAGCTTCATCTGGATTTTGCACCAGACACAAAGTGGGAGACAGGAGCAACAGACCCACCCAGGGCGTTCCAACCAGGCGACCTTGTCTACGCCAGGAACTTTGGGAACGGGCTGGTCTGGTTCCCCGCAACTGTCACCAGGACCATGGGGCCAGTTTCCTATGAGATGGCCAACTCCACTGGCAAGACTTACTGCCAGCACATTGACCAACTACGGCAACGATGGCCGCCACGGGAGCAGGAACATGACAGGGACTTTCCCCCTCGCTTCATGGAAGCGAGATCTGAACCAGCCACGGCGGCCAAGAACCGGCCACTGGAGGACCCCTGCATCAGAGCCAACAATGGACATTGGGGGTCCAGTCGCGGGAACCCCAAGCACAGAAGGTTTGTGCAGATCCCAGAGGGCTTGCCAGCCGCTAGCTTACCTGGGGAACTATGTGTGAAGTGGGGTGTCCCAATCTTAGGGGGGAGGGGTGTTATGTATTGGGCTAGCTTTGAGTAAAACATGGCTCCTCAAGTATCCAATCCTATGGAGAATTAGGGTTAGCAGCAGCCAATCATTCCTCTTGGTTATGAGCAAATTGCTGCCTTGTACCTTTTGTTACCTTTTGTTCAGTGCATGCAAATGAAGGATCCTAGTGCCTGTGTTCTTATTGGGGGGTTACTGAAAGGGGGTGGAGTTTGAGGTGTATATGTCTGGCTCCTCTGGGAGCCACAACAGAGTTCTCTTGCAATAAAGTTACTCTCATGAGCTGAAACCACTGCCTGGCTGAAATCACTTGAGCACAAGGCTCAATATCTAATAACAGGAGTTTTTCACTTTTCACAAAACAGGAATGTTTGGAGACAGTCAGCATGCATATGAAATGCTCTTTTGCCACCAATTCTCTCAGAGGCAGTTTGCACTTTGCGGGACAGGTCAGGGAGGGAAGGGGCTTTGTCATCCCAGCCACCCTTTGCAGCCAGTTTCTATATACTTGCTGGTCCTATTCTCAAGCCTGCATAAAAAGGCTTCTCTCGTTGAGATTGGGGCTAGGGCCGCCAACCTCCAAGTATGGCCTAGCGGCCTAGAGCCGAGTGGGAAATGCCACATTTTCTTAAATTTTTTCCCTTTTTTATTTTGAGGGGAGTAGAAATGCCACATTTTCTTAATTTTTTTTAATTCCTTTTTTATTTGGGGGTGTGTGGAAGTGCCACGTTTTTCTAATGGCTTAAAATAGCTACTGCCCATCCAAGCCTTTGAGTGAGCACCTTCAGCCAGGAAACCCAGAGAGGAAGCAAGAGCGGGCTTGCAACAGCATTGTTGCCAAACACACGATCAGCTCTCTGTTCTGGTTGTCTGTTAGATTCAGGCAGCTCATGCCTGTAATGGGCCATCATTCCACCTAAAAAAGCACCTGGAGTTTTTATTGTTCTCTGCGGTTAAAGTAAAACACGTTATGGTCTTGCAAATGAAATCTTATCCTCCAAATCTCGTACTAGTAATGGACTAATACCCAGCAAATGGTGGAAATATATAAAGAGTAGCTGCTTTGCTTTGTTATTCACCTCCATATGCTCATATTCATTCTTGCTTTTGGGCCTAGTGAGAACTTTCAGTCTTTGCTTTTTCCTTAGTATGTTGTGCAGTGGTTGCTGGAGTTGCAAATAGGTCTGAGATGATGCTTGATTGAGGTCGAAACACTCTAATATTAACCATAAGAAAGAGAAAGCCGTGCTAGGTCTGTAAACAGTGCCTCGAAGGAGCAGGCATTCAGGTAGCATCTTCTCAGGGGAAAGTCTGCAAAATCACCAAACGTAGTAGGTGTTCCCCTCCCTTTCAGCTGTTACTTCTTTCACACATGCCAACAGAAAACAGCTCCACTATAACTATAACATTATAACTATAACTATAAAGCTATAACTATATAACTATAGAAATTACAGTTTAATAATGAAACTTGGAATGGTAATATCATTATCTTCAATCACCTTTTAACGGGAGAATCAATACCTGTGAGGCTCTGGCCATGATGAAAATCATTTCCCTTCCCTCCAGAAGCAGACCTTTCCAGATGTCATAATCTTGAGCAGTTTCCAGTACATTTCACCTCACTAATTGGAGAGTTGCCCTCTGCCAATTCTGTGTTGGGTTTAAGTTGTGTGGCTGAGGCCAACATGACCACTCCAGCTAACACGAGGTGGCATTTATTTCCTTCCCAATTTACATCTTGAACCAGTACTTTTCTGATTCATAGCTCCAGAGAATTACATGTTTCATATCTGGTGCCCTCGCTCTTTCACAGATTTCTAGTTACGTTACAAAACGGGAAACATTTCAATCAAAGAGGTCCTTTGATCTCTTCTTTGTGGCATAACGAAGCCTGAAGAGCATTCTAGATTCTTTAAATAATGCAAGGTACACACCACTAATGAAAAAAAATCAAACTACTTCTTCTCCCTTCCTGTCTCTGGAAGATATTGCATCTGGTTAGCTGCTGGGTTGAACAGGATGGTGGGACTAGGTGGAGTACCGGTCTGATCCAGCAAGGCCCTTCTTATGTTCTCCATTAATCTGTCTAACCCCCTTTTAAAGCCATCCATGCTTGTGGCCTTCACTCCCCTCACTGACAGCGAGTTCCACAATTTAGTCTCCAATTGAGTAAAAAAGTATGGTTCTTTTTGTCTGTCCTGAATCTATTATCCATCAACTTAATTGAGTGCTCACAAGGTCTAGTATAATGGCAGTGGGGAGAGGTTACTTCTATATACTTTCTCCACCCCATGAATCCTACTATATAAAAGGCTAAGCGTATTCAAGACAACTCATTTGCTACCCTGGTGTGCCTCCAGAGGGCGCTGCTGTGGAGGAAAGCCCAGATGAGGCAGCCAGACCTCCAGAGAGTGTACCGTGGTGGGAAGCCCAGGCCAGAATCAGGCGCAGAGCAGGTGGCAATGCCTTCCTCCTGCCTTCACTCAGCTGGGATCAGGAGCAGAGCAAGTGGCAATGCCCATCCCCCGCCTTTACCCAGCTGGGATCAGGTACGGAGCTGAAGGCAATACCCACCCTCCACCTTCACCCAGCTGGGATCAGGAGCACAATAGGTGGCAATGCCCACCCCCCACCATCACCCAGCTGGGATCAGGAGCAGAGCACGTGGCAATGCCCATCCCCGCTTCACCCAGCTCAGATCAGGACCAAAGCAGGTGGCAATGCCTGGTCCACCCTTCACCTGGCTGAGATCAGTAGTGGAGCAGGTGGCAATGCCCACCCCCCACCTTCACCCAGCTGGGATCAGGAGCACAATAGGTGGCAATGCCCACCCCCCACCATCACCCAGCTGGGATCAGGAGCAGAGCACGTGGCAATGCCCATCCCCGCTTCACCCAGCTCAGATCAGGACCAAAGCAGGTGGCAATGCCTGGTCCACCCTTCACCTGGCTGAGATCAGTAGTGGAGCAGGTGGCAATGCCCACCCCCCACCTTCACCCAGCTGGTATCAGGAGCAGAGCAGGTGGCAATGTCTGCCCCCCATTCACCCAGCTGGGATCAAGAGTGGTAACAAAATAACAATTGGGACATTCTAACGAAATAAAGATTTTGCACAAATTTACAAAGTGATTTATATTATTTCATAATTCAAATTGCCATTCATGAAGACACACAGTCTTCATAAACAGACCTATACATAAAGTGCTAGTGCATAGTAACAATGATGGTATTTGCCTAGGAACAATTAAATGCTTCTAAAGTCCATAAATCCTTTTGTAATTGACTCAAAAAGTCCATAGGGTCTTTAGTCAAGTATAGGTTCGAGTATGTGCAGGTTGGAATAGACCATCTAACAGGCAGACCGTTAAAAAGAGCTAGAGTTCTTTTACATGGTATCTCTTTAAAAGATTATTATAAGGCCAATAAGATACCCCATGGTCTTCACATGAATAAACCACCTGGCCTGTTTTGAGACAATGAGGAGTTCAAAAATAGATGGGCCTCTATATTGAAGAAATGCTGAAATTATCTGATGCTGCTAATTATTGATATGGCCAGAAAGGAGTCTGCCAAATTAACCCTCGAGATTGATAATATGGAGTCTTCCTTGCAGGATAATTTTGCTACTGACTCATTTAAGAAGCGTCTAGATGAACTTGATGCGCAGGTTAAAGAATTTGAAAACAAAATGAGGGAGGTAAAAATTAAGAAATACCATCGAGATTGCAAGGACTACTCCTTAGAGAGAGTATATTACTTACAGACGGAATCATTGAATAAAAAGAAAAATGCCCCCAGATCAAATCAGATTGAATCATCCTCTGAACTTGAAACTATGGAAGAATCCTCATTAGAAGGAACTGGGGAGTGGTTCTTCCCGCCCACATAGTACTCGGTCTAAACGTCGCAACTACAATGCTAACAGTAATTTGGGGGGGAGGGGCTCGACTCAGAGGGGCAAACAAACCTAGTGGTCAATTGATCATCTAGAGTCTTTACTGAAATTGAGTTGAGAGTTCTTAATAAGGGACAGGGGTTTGTCCTGACTCGTGTATACAACGGCTTTCAGACAAGAGTTGATACTTTAAAGTTAATTAGACAATCAAAATTTTAAAAGTTCTTTGGCAATGTCCCCTCCAATGATGTTGTTCAACCTGTGCGTCTCCACTCCACTTTTGTACCATTTGTCCGAACATAACAACCTATGAATATGTATTGGAAAAAGAAATTAACAAACTGGAATTTGCAACACCATGTGGTTGTCATAATTTGACATCACAAGAAAGAAGGGCCTTAGTATCATTGGCCAATGACACACAAATTATTTTTAAGGAAGCCGATAAGGGGGGAGCCATAGTGATACGGTGAATTATGTAAAAGAGGCTGAGAGGCAATTGTCTGATGTTAATAGCTATTACCGATTACCAAAACGTTTCGGTAATACCGAAACAGCGATTACCGAAATGTTTCGGTATGTTTCAGTAATCGTTTCGGTAAACCGAGAATCGCCATTTTGCTAGCCGTTTGCATTTGCAAGCGGCTAGCAAAATCCTGCAGGAAGCTACAGCTTCCTTCAGGCTCTTTGAAGAGGGGAGGCGGGGAGAAGGAGCGAGTGACTCACTACCTCCTCTTCACCCCTCACCCCTCTTGCTAGGAAAGGAGGGAATCCTTGCTTTGCAAGGTGCTTGCTTGCTAGCATTGCACTTTGCAATGCAATGCAAAGCAAGCAGCAAAAGATTCCTGCCAAAATTCCCAGGTAGGGGAGGGGGGAGCAGGAAGGAGTGATAGAGTAGGACTCCAAGGGGGGGATGTGGGGGGGGTAAGGCAAGGGAGGGGGCACTTAGAAGTGTCCAATCCCACTGCTGCATCCTTCTTCCAGCCAATAGATTCAAATCTTTGGCAGAAGCTGCAGCAGGGGATTTAAATTAGAGGCTGGACTGGGACAGCCTCTGTTGCTGCGGCTGAGGAGAGAGTGAGAGAGACTGCTTCTTTGCTGCCTTCGACTTCTGGACTGCACCGGGTGGACTTCTGCCTGCGGAGGATCAACTCAGGGCTGGACATTCATCAAAAGAGAACTGGTAGGATATATTCTTTTTTTTTTAGGGGAGAGATGGGAGGAAGGGAAGGCACAGAGTTTGTTTAAATTGATGCTGGGCCAATTTGCTGGCCTCTGCTAAAAAAGTTTCACTGTGACACTGGCTTTGCATTGCAGGGTGGGCCTTGGTTTTCTTATGGCTTGGATTATTGTTTCAGGTTGAGACAGAGGATTATTTTTACTGGGGGGTGGGGTTCACCACTGCCTGCTTGCATGTTTCCTGTCTTTTAACTCTCTGGCCTGGCTCTGCACTGTGGCTGTGGCCTGTGGGCCTGCACTGCAGGGTGGGCCTTGGTTTTCTTATGGCTTGGATTACTGTTTCAGGTTGAGAAAGAGGATTATTTTTACGGGGGGGGGGGGGGGTTTCAACACTGCTTGCTTGCATGTTTCCTGCCTTTTAACTCTCTGGCCTGGCTCTGCACTGTGGCTGTGGTCTGTGGGCCTGCACTGCAGGGTGGGCCTTGGTTTTCTTATGGCTTGGATTACTGTTCCCTGTTTCATCTTTCTGGGCCAGCAGTGGAACCAAACTGGGAGCATGTTTACTGGGGGGGGGGTTGCACAACTGCGTGCATTTTTCCTGCCTTTTAACTCTCTGGCCTGGCTCTGCACCGTGGCTGTGGCCTGTGGGCCTGGCTAGGCTGAAACCAGGCCTGGCTCTGCACTGCAGGGTAGGCCTTGCTTTTCTTATGGCTTGGATCATTGTTCCCTGGGTCATCTTTTAGGGCCAGCCATGGACCCAAGCTGGGAGCATGTTTACTGGGGGGGGGGGGGTTGCACAACTGCTTGCATGTCTCCTGCCTTTTAACTCTCTGGTCTGGCTCTCCACTGTGGATGTGGGCCTGGCCAGGCCCAAAACAGACCTGGGCCTTGACTTCTGGGGGTTGTGCAGTTTATGAATCTCTGTTAACATCCCACCTTTCTGTTCCCAGCCTCGAGGAGGAGAGGACTTGCTGCACGCCTGTCTGCCTGAACATTGCTGGACTGCAGGACTGGTAAGTGAGTCTGTGGGTTTACATTTGGGTGGGCATAGGGGTGGGTTTTTGCTTGCCTGGTAGGGGGGAGGTACATTTTCAGAACACCGCATCCACACCCCACACAGGCACCCCACAGAAAAGTTTTCCCTGTTAAATAGTGTCTTAGGAAGGTAGGCCAGTTTGTAGGCATTCAGTGGCTAATTGCCCTCAACTTAATCGATAGGGAACCAAGCGTAGCTTGTTTAAAACAGTAAATAGGGATCAGTAGGACAAGCAGTAGTTAGAGTTAGGTTATATTTGATTTCTATTCATACACACACACACACACACACATATTGGTATAGCTGTTAATAGGCTTTCCATTAGTGCCCCCATAACTAGGGTTCCACTGCCCATCTCTGGCACCCGTGGTGGAGCCAGGCCGGCCCGGGCATACTAGTCTTGTAAGTGTCTAAGGCTTTCACTTGTTATTGGGGTTTAGGGCCAGCTCAATCCCAGAGGAATTCAGCTGTTTGGCAGGCTCAGGTCCCCCAACATAAATAGGGTTGTTGAAAAAGACACTACATTGACCATCTCCAAGACAAGTTACAGAGCCACAAGAAGAACAGATTTAGAAGTAGGTAGATAGGTCTTGAAAACAAAGTTCACCTTTGTTTTCCCTTGATTACGGAATAGTCAGAGTAGCTTCCGCGAGGGGAAAGCATGGCAGAAAGGAAAGCAGAGAGAGGCCTCGGGGGAAAGGCCAGAGATAAATCTAGATGGGAGGAGGGGAGGGAGAGGGGGACTGCTGTGGCAGCCCCCCAATCTGAGCGGAGGAGGCCCTCCCCTGCTCTGCTGCCGTTCACCAGCCTGGCTTCTGATGACAGGAAGAGGGTTCTCAAGACTCTCTTTCCTGAGGCAGCTGCTGGAGGGCCACCCCCAACCCAGGTGTCCCTGGCACTGGGCAGGGGCCTGCTGCTGAGGCTCCTCCTCCTCCAGTGGTTGCGAGCCAGCTGCTGGAGGAGGGGCAGCATGTGGGATGGACGTGGGGCATGTGACTTTTCCATCCCTCACGATCACCCCAGGAACCTGGAGGATGTTGGAGGAACTGCCCGTGAGACCCCCTGTGGGGCAGTCCACCCCAGGTTCCTCTGAGGCCAGCAGCAGGCCTCTCGTGGCTGTGCAGGAGGAGAGGGTGCAGGAGGAAGAGGAAGAGACTGTGGTGGAAAAGCCCACATCTCTGCCTCTTCAGCCTCGTCCATCCCCAACTGCCCGGCTGAGAATGGGACACGGTGTGTCCGGCCAGAGCACCTCACAGGAGGTGTCTCAGGGTGGGCCCGTGAGCGCTTCTCCTGTGAAGCGTGGGCAACCCTTCAGCTCCGAACTCTGGAATCACTTCCAGAGAAAGGAGGACCCCTGAGTTGCCCAGTGCCTGCATTGTAGGCAGCGTGTCAGCCGTGGCAGATGTGAACCATCTCTCCACATCTGGGAAGAGGACCCACATGAAGAGGCACCACCAGGCGGTGCTTCTTCGGGGGGAGAGTTTGAGTGGCACCACATGGCTGCCAGCTAGCCAGAAGGAGGCAGGCTCCTCTGGTGCTCTCCCCCCAAGGGTTCCTGTAGGGTAGGGATGCCAAGCCTCTCTGCCGGAGATGCTTGGTAAGCAGGGCCCTAGTGTGCCCAGAGAGGGAATTCAGAGGGCGAGCCGGTGCCTCACACACCACATCGTCGATATGGTAGCTGTGGATGGAAGACCGTTCTCCATAGTTGAAGACTTCGGCTTCTCAGGGCTGCTCCACGATTTCTTTCCCTGGTACGCCGTCCCTGCTCGCACAATGTTGAGCAGATTGGTGGTGCCCTCATTTTACAGGGCTGCCAGGGACCATGTGAAGGCACAGCTGTCCCGGGTTGTCGGGAGAACTGTGCACTTCACATCCGACATCTGGACCTGCCCAAGTGTGCAGCAAGCGTACCTGTCGTTTACTGCTCACTGGTGGGAACCCAAGGCAGTTCGGGGTGGGGAGGTGCCTACAGCTAGCCAGGGAAGGATGGGAGACCACCAGGCCGGCTACTGCAAGGCCTTGCTTCACGCCGAGGTTCTCGATGTGTCGCACATGGCGGAGAACATCGCTGCCACCCAGAGGAGACAGTTGGAGGAGTGGATAGGCCAGGGACCCGCCACAGTGGGATGCATGGTGATGGACAGTGGCAGCAACATGAGGGCAGCAGCAGATCTAGTGAGCCAAGAGTGCATTTACTGTGCGGCCCACAAGCTTCACCTAGTGGTGAGAGATGCGCTTGGGGCGGGCTCCTCAAAGGAACCCCGTGATCCCCGGACTCGTGACTTCCAGTTACTGCTCCAGAAATGTTGGAGGCTCATGAGTCACTTCTCGCGCAGTGTGACAGCCACTCACGAACTGTGCCAGAAGCAGGTCAGGACAGGCATGCCAGAGCACGCACTGTTTGCTGACATCAGCACTCGCTGGAACTCCACCTGTGCCATGCTTGAGCGCTTGGTGGAGCAGCAGGCCGCACTCCACGCATGGCTCTCCAAGAGCCACGGTGCAAGTCAGGTGGGTGAGTTCAGCCGGGAGGATTGGCTCACCATCACCCACACAGTGGAGGTCCTGAAGCCTTTCAAGGACTTCACTGTGGCGGTCTCATCAGACACGATGACCCTGGGTCTGGTCATTCCCCTGGTGCACACGCTCCAGAGGAATCTTGCCACCCTTGTAGACCCAGACGCACCTCGTGCTAACCTTGTTCCAGCAGTGCGTTCACTGGTGAGGAGGCTGCAGTGTGGCATAGTTGCCAGGCTAACTCCTCTCACTCAGAACGAGTCATACATGTTGGCCATGTGTGACCCGTGCATTAAAGGCACTTTCGCTGAGCGGGACAGGAACCTCACCCAAGCCAGAGACGCCCCCTCTACTTGGGTGAGGCGCAGGCAGGCCAAGAGGGGACGCCTGTCACCAGAGGGGATGAGAGAGGGGCCCTGCCGTGAGGGTTCCTCTCATGCCCCCTCTGAGCGGGCTCCCCCCGTGGCCACCACCAGAGTGCCGATGGAGATGGAGATGCTCCGGTGGGTCCTCGGCCCCTCTGGGATCGTGAGGAACATGAGAGAGGATTCAGCGGAGGCAGTGGTCAGGGACTACCTTGCGGAGCCCTGCAAGTTACTCTCCACCGATCCGCTCAGCTACTGGGCCAAGAAGGAGTCAGTCTGGCCAGACCTCTCCCTCGAGGTGCAGTGGCTGCTCTCATGCCCTCCAATGAGCGTGGAGAGCAAGCGCGTCTTTTCTCATGCGGGCGACATTGTCAGCCCACATCGCTCTCGCCTTCTCCCATGGAGAGTCGAGCAGTTGACCTTCCTGAAGGTCTCCGGAAGGTCAACTCCTGAAGGACCTTCCTGAAGGTCAACTCTCGCCTCTTCGATTTCTCAGGACTGGACTTCCAGAGTGACTGAGGTGAGCCTGACTTGTGGCCTGCATCCTCTGCGAGTCCAGTTCTTTGGAATCGCGCTCTCCCCTGCATAAAATTCTGTAGACGCAGTTAAAACTGGCCAGCAGAAGGAGGGTGGTTAGGTACCAGTGGCAAAGTGAATCCACCCTGCATTTTCTGAAATGGAGGATGTGTTATCTAGAGGGATTAAGCAAATAAGTTGTTTTTTTCAGGAATTGTGTTGTGCTTACTTGATGTGAAGTGAGTTATGTTACTTTTTGGCTAGGATAATGCTGGCATGCCCTTTGGTGTGCCCTACTACTGTGTAACCTAAATCTGTTCAAGAAATAAAGTGTTTTTGACAGGAATTGTGTTTTTGGTGATTCTCTGATCTGAAGTGAGTTGTGTTACTTTTGTGTGGTGAACTGCTTTCATGCCCTATTGTGCCCTCCTACTGTGTAACCCACATCTTTTCCAGAAATAAAGTGTATATAACGGTGATTGTGTTTTTGGTGATTCTCTGATATGAATTGAGTTGTGTTATTTTTGTGCAATGAGCTGCTATCATGCCCTATTGTGCCCTACTGCTGTGTAAATTAAAGCTGGTCAAGAAATAAAGTGTTTTTGAAAGGTCTTGTGTTTTTGGTGATTCTCTGATTTGAAGTTAGTTGTGTTAATTTTGTCTAGTAGACTGCTTTTTTCATGCCCTGTTGTGCCCTTCTACTGTGTAACCTAAAGCTGTTCAAAAAATTAAGTGTTTACAAAAGTTGGGTTTTTTTTGGAGATTCTTTGATGTGAAGTGAATTGTGTTATTCTTTTGTGTGGGGGACTGCTAGTGTGATGTGCCATGATGCTTTGCCCAATTGTACTTTGAAAGTGAGAAAATAATTTTTTAAAAAACTTGATTCAGTGTGTGTTTGCAGTTCATTCTTTGTTTTGAGGTTGGTTCCCATCATAGGGAACAAGGGGGCAGGCTGGCCATTCATCTCTGAGGGTGGTGGAGGTACAGGGGGAGGGTGTCTGTGTATCAGGTGCTCTTTCACAGGGACAAGCTGGCACTCAGGAGTGTGCCCACCATTGTGGCACCCCTGGGCTGTGCAGAATTGCCCTGGGAAAGAGAGTTTAAAAGTCCCCAGCATAGGGAACAACGGGGAACGGCTGGCCAGCCTGCTCCTGGGGTTCTGGTGGGTGTGGGGCTGCTGGGGGTGGATTTGGGTCTGTGAGGGGCTGCTGGGGGGATTTAGGTCTGTGTGTGGCTGCTGGGGGGGATTTGGGGCTGTGTGGGGCTGTAGGGGGTGGATTTGGGGGGCTGAGAGCACCTATTTTGGGAGGCCATAAAATGGCCCCCCAAAGTGGGAGCAGGCTGAGCCTTGGTGGAGGGTGGGAGGACAGGTGGGAGAAGGGCCCCTGAGGGTTGGGGGCATTTTGCATGCAAAATGCCACCCCAGGCCACCTAGCAAGATGAGGACTTGTTTTTCCCCATAGAGAATGGGAAGTGTAGGAGGACGGGGGCACCTTGTTTGGGGGGCATAACATGGCCCCCCAAAGTCCAATCGTTCTGAAACTTGGGGGGTAGTTAGAGAGGAGTTAGGCAAAGGTCCCCACCAAGTTTGGCGTGATTCGGTGGGAAAATGCCTCCCCCAGGCTTCCGGAAAGCCAGGAGAGGGTTTTCCCATTGAAATCAATAGCCGAAACAAGCTGAAATACCGAAACGATTACCGAATCGCGAATACTGAAACGGCTTGCCATTTCGGTATTCGCGATTACAGAAACGGTTTGCTGTTTTGGTTATAACCGAAACAGGAATACCAAATCTCTCTGGCCTTGCACACCCCTAGTAATGAGTACACAGGAGCTCACCCTTTTACAATTAAAACTATCTCATATGTTTACCAATTGTAATACATCTAATGTTGTTTATCTGATTCAATGCCGATGCCCCTTATAATATGTAGGCAAAACAAATCAGGATGTAAAATTAAGAATACTTGAACATCTATCATGCATAAAAAATAAGGTAGTTGAGGCCCCTTTAGTCAGTCACTTTCTGGAAGTGGGACATAAGGAGACGGATCTGAAATATACAGTTTTGTACATTTCAAAGGAAAAGTTTCCAGAAGCTATAAATGTGGACTTGCTCAGGAGGGAAACCTTCTGGATATATAAATTGAACACCTTAGCCCCTAGACAATTGAGTATCAACAATGATTATACGTGCTTCCTCTAGTGGAAAGCTACCCTGTCACTTTAAATTTACATTCAGTTGCTAGCTGCAAGTGATTAGTATAAATGTTGGCTTGAGGCTTTGACGGCACGCAGCCTTCCATAGGAGCAGCCACCAATGTTTGTGGTAGTGATGTTTGAATGGAAGTAAGTGCTATATTGATACTACATACATTCTGTTGTAATAGATGTATGAATGTTTTAAAACTGTACATTTTTTACGTAAGGTTTCTGAATGTTGGACTATACATCGGTGTGATAACCATCTTTGATAAAAAAACGGAAACGGGACCCTCCAAATGAACCAGTCTGCCCGTTAGATCGTCTATTCCAACCTGCACATACTCAGACCTATACTTGACTAAAAATTGACTTTTTGAGTCAATTACAAAAGGATTTATGGACTTTAGAAGCGTTTAATTGTTCCTAGGCAAATACCATCATTGTTACTATGCACTAGCACTTTATGTATAGGTCTGTTTATGAAGACTGTGTGTCTTCATGAATGGCAATTTGAATTATGAAATAATATAAATCACTTTGTAAATTTTTGCAACATCTTTATTTTGTTAGAACGTCCCAATTGTTATTTTGTTACCACTCTTGATCCCAGCTGGGTGAATGGGGGGCAGACATTGCCACCTGCTCTGCTCCTGATACCAGCTGGGTGAAGGTGGGGAGGGTGGGCATTGCCACCTGCTCCACTACTGATCTCAGCTAGGTGAAGGGTGGACCAGGCATTTCTGAATAAAAGTCATTTAACCACGAACTGGTGTCTTGCTATAATGAACTAGGGATCTGTCTGCTGTATTCTGTCATCCAGAGCCTGACATGCACTTTGTTTGTGGGATCAAGAGTGGAGCACGTCAAAATGCCCACCTCCCACCTTCACCTGGCCAGGATCAGGCGTGGAGCAGGAGGCAATGCCCACCCCCCTTCACCCAGCTGGGATCAGGAGCAGAGCAGGAGGCAATGCCCACCCACCCCCCGTTCATCCTGTGGAATCAGGTGCAGAGCAGGTGGTAATGCCTGCCCCCCCTTCACTTGACCGGGATCAGGTGCAGAGCAGGTGGCAATACCCACCCCCATTCAACCTGCCAGAATCAGGCACGGAGCAGATGGCAATGCCCACCCCCTTCACTTGACCAGGATCAGGCACAGAGGAAGTAGCCATCCCCCCGCCCCCCCCCCCCCGCCTTCATCCAGTTATCATGACAGAGGGTGAGGGAATGGCCACCTGCCTGCCCTCCCCTTTCTAGAGCCCATTGTATTTTTCCCCACAATGGGCTTTGTTTCTAGTAATGTTATAAACCTCTATTAGCTGCCTTTTTTCTAGAGCGAAAAGTCCCCAACCCTCCAGCTTTTCCTCATAGAAAAGGCGTTCCAACTCCTTAATCATGTTGGTTGCCCTCTTCTGTACTTTCTCCAGCTCTGTGATGTTCTTTTAGAGATATGGTGACTAGAACTGCACACAGCATTCCAAATGAAGCTGAACCATAGATCTATATGGGGGCATTATAATATTGGCTGTTCTAGTTTTCAGTCCCTTCCCTAATAATCCCCAGAATGAAGTTTGCCCTTTTCCATTGCTGCTGCACATGGAGTCGACACTTTCATCAGGCTTTCCACTACAACCCCAAGATCTCTTTCAGTCTCAGTCTTTGCTACCTGCATTTGCTATCAGCAGGGCTTTTTTTCTGGGAATAGAGGTGGTGGAACTCAGTGGGTTGCCCTCAGAGAAAATGGTCATATGGCTGGTGGCCCTGCCCCCTGATCTCCAGACAGAGGGCAGTTTCGATTGCCCTCCACACCACCAAGCAGCACGGAGGGCAAGCTCAACTCCCCTCTGTCTGGAGATCAGGGGGCGGGGCCACCAGCCATGTGACCATTTTCAAGAGGTTCCGGAACTCCATTCCCCTGCATTCCCACTGAAAAAAAGCCCTGGCTATCAGCATATTTAAAGTTAGGAAGACACTCAACTTTGTCCTTAAGCCTAGTTTTAAAAAACAAAACATTGATAACCTCTGGAAAAAGTTGTCCTGCTTACGTTCAGAGGCACAAAGGTTGCAGTTGAAACAGCAATAGAAGAAGGCTCCAGTCTTACTTCAAAAAATGTGCATTGAGTGATGTGACTATGAAATCACCCACGTGGGTATCTGGTTCCTCTGATAGACTATTTATTTATTTAAATACCATTATATGCCATTTTCCTGCCATTTCTAAGTGTATTGTAAAGAGGGGAAAACATCACAACAGAACTTAACACAATTCAACAATACACTAAAGCAGGAAATGCTTCTAAATACTTAGGGTTTAACATCACCACTGCCTTCAGCTAAAAGAAAAACCAGAATCTGCTGAGCCATTTGGGCTCAATTGAGTTGGATGCAGGTCAGGAAGCTTAATAACAATGGTTTGGTACGACATCTGAATTGATAACTGAGCCCTGCAGGTGGCCACAATCAGAATCTACTGTTTGAACGAAGCTGGATTTCAGACCATGGTTTCTGCTCAATACAATCTGGCATGATGTTTGACTTGACAAACTGGAATGTATGACCCCTAACCCTGCCTTCAAAGACAGTTACATGCGGAAATGGGGATGCTGAGCTAACAAAGCCTGTTTTTTCTGCTGGAAGCTCCCATCAGGGTTTTGGTTCTAAACCATGGTTACTGACAATTATTGTTTGGTGTGACTTATGAATTGAGCCATGTGCAGCCAGGACTACCAAACCCAAATTTTACAGCCCTTCCCAAGTGTAGTGCTAGAGGTACATCCATCAGATAATTACCTAACAAGTGAATCACTGCAAGTGAATTGATAAGCATTCATTATCAAGAGTTAGAAAAGAGCAAGAGTCCAGTAGCACCTATAAGACTAACAAAATTTGTGGTAGGGTAGGAGTTTTTGTGAGTCACAGCTCACTTCTTCAGATACTGAAGATACTGAAGAAGTGAGCTATATCTGAAGAAGTGAGCTGTGACTCCTGAAAGCTTCTACCCTACCACAATTGTTGTTAGTCATATAGGTGCTACTGGACTCTTGTTCTTTTCTACTACTACAAACAGACTAACACGGCTACCCACACTTGATTATTAAGCATATGTGCAACATGCTCGAGGAGAAATTTATATTCTGATATTTTCCTCCCCAAGAGCTGTGTGAGCTTTTGCTTTCTAATGTCAAGGCTGCCAGATCATGAAGGTAGCTCTGCTACATGGAACAAAAACCTCTATGGCAGACCACACAGGGACTGTCTTTCATTGGTTTGATCCTGTCCAGAAATATCTAAGAATGGGGTAGTTCTCTACATATGCACATCCCTCTTGGAAAACTGCTACAGTGGCTGCTTCTGTCATGTCAAGCAAGTTCTCTCACTGCACAAGACAGAGCTGAGTGCCATTTGCATATTGCTGGACACTCAGCCTATATCTCTGGCTGATCTCTCCTGGCAGCTTTACATAGATGTTGAAGAGCACGGGGGACAAGATAGGCCAAGGGGAAGAGCAGCACCCTCTGAAGCCTACCTTCAAGGTAGGACAGGAACCATCCCAAAACAGTGCCTCCCAACCCCAAAATGTGGTCCAGAAGAATACCATGAAGCCACTGAGAGGTCCAGGAGAATATACAGGGTCATACTCCCCCTGTCCGTCTCCGGGCGTACATCATCCACCAGGGCAACCAAGGCCATTTCAGTCCCATGTCCAGGCCTGAAACCAGATGGCAAAGGCTTTCTTCCTTTGCCATCCTGAAAGCAGATTTAATGATTCCATGCTGCAAGCTGCCCCCCAGGATAGGTTAGCCAGTGCATGGTCAACAATGCCTGTTTTGTGCCTGTTTGCTATCTCATTCTAATACATCACCATTTGAACGAAGAGTACTGAAGAACTTGTGCTGTTTCTAGCACTATCTTTCTCTTGATAATGCACGTACAGGTTGAGCAAGTGGGAGACAAGAAGGCAGATGAATATGTGGGGCTAGTCCTAATAAGGGCCTGCAAGGCTATTCCTCAAGGAACGGGTTTTAAATGTGATTTTATTCATGGTTGTTATCTGCTCTGAGTCCACATAAGTGGGGGGGAGCAGAATATAAGATCCAATAACAACAACAACAATAACAATAACAATAACAATAACACCTCTTCCAGACATAAAGCTCAAAAACTCTGCTTTCCCACTACCTACCTGCAGTGTCTCTCCTGCCCTTGGCCAACCCATCCCATAAGTGAGCAGGCGTGGATCTCAACCTGGCAGGGGAGGCATGATGCAATTTCTACTGCCTTCCATTGTAGCGTCTCAATAGCAGGCTGGATCCCATGAATTTGGTGCTGTGCTAGCAATAGCCCTTTCTCTCGTGTAGTGGGGACAGCTCCTTGCACTGTTCCGAGCAAGAGGGATCCATGAAAACCACAGAATAAGGACGAGTCTCTCTTTTAACTTGGAACATTGGAATAGCAAATCTCTGAAACGTCTATTCTGGGTGATGGATCAGTCTGCGTTTTCAGATTATTCATATCAGAACATGTTCAACCTGATACACTTTTGAAAGAAAAGCTCTTGGAATGCGTGCAGGGTTTTGGTTTTGATTTTCACATGCTCCTGAATCGCACCTTTCCTGTCAAAAAATTTCAAAGAAAATAAGAAATCCAGATTTACTTTTGGTATCCAGAAGAGTATTTCTCACTTGCTGTTCAGTATAAAGGCACCCTTCTAGCAGGGTTGGCAACCAGCTCCTATATACTATGCTGTTATCCCATTTCTAACAGAAAAAGAAAATTCGGGCATGTATTAGGCATTTCAAACCAATCCTGATGAACACAAGTGTTCCTTCAGGCACCTTGACTGTGGGTTAGTGAACTGCTGTTTAGAGTCCTATGGTGCACCGATTAGAATGTTGGACTCACTCTGGGGAGATCTAGTTGAAATCTCAGACACAAAGCTATCTGAGTGACCAAGAGCTAGACACACTCTCACAGCCTAAGCTACCTCGCAGGGCTGGCGTGAAGATAAAGCGGGAGGCGGCTGTGTGTGCTATCCTGAGTCTTTCAATGTATACATTGCTATTTAAGGTTTACCCTATGACCTTGTTGCAAATAGAAGCAGTTCGACAAATGTGTCTTCTGTCTTCACCCAGAATGTGAGTTTTGCCTTTTCCTTCTACCAGAAGGAGTCATGGTCTCTTAATGAAATCTCGCCCAATATTTGAAAGACTAAGGAGGAAAAATACGGGCAACCCCGGAACGTCAAATGCAGGGAAAAAAACAACTCACGAAACGGGTTAATGGTACTTGCCTGCACATCCCCGTCGGCGTTTTTTGAATAATTTAAATTATTGGACTGTGAATGATACAACACCTCTCTATGACTCTCCACCTTCGGCTTTCCATCAAAATAAGACACTTGGCATTTTAAATGAATGTAATGAACTGTACGGATGACAAAGACTTTTCAATGATAGGTGTACTGAATATGACCATATTGTGTATTTTTGTATTGTGAATTTATTAACTGTACATTTGCACTACTGCACTTTTGCACTTTCATATGATATACAGAATATACAACTATTGTGAATTGGTTCCCTGGTGTTGTTGTTTTTTTCCCAATATTTGAAAGACAGCAGCAGTTTACAAGGAAGTTGGCAGCTTGTCTAGGGCAGATTACACCTCCCCCCCCCCACTCCGGCAGCAGGTATAGGAAAGTTGATTTCCTGTTTTTCCTCCATTGAATAGGCTCAGTGGAGTTTGATTGCTCAATTCTCATTTTGCAACATGAAAGCAAAAAAGTGAAAACTGTCCCTACTGTTTATTATATAAATGACAGCGTTGAGAAGAAATTAGGAGGTTGCAGCTGGCCGGCTGGAAATCTGGCAGTGATTTTTGGCCCCACAGAGTGATGCTTTGACAGGGCAGGAGAGAACGGGTGAGTCAAGAAAGCAACAGGCTGCCAGCCATACATTCGCAAGCTTGGAAGCCAGAAGGATGTCAGCCCAAGTTCTGGGTTCAAAGTCTCATTGGGACGTGGGTCTCACTGCTGGAGAGCCGTATCTGCCACCCTGAGCTTTGGCTGCCAACACTGGGATGGGAAATCTCTGGGGATATGGGGATGGAGTTTGGGGAGGAAAGAGAATTCAGAAAGGATGTGATGCTATAGAGTCTGCCCCCCATGCAACCATTTACTCCAAGGGGACTCTGCTCTCTGCAGTCTGGAGATCAGCTGTAATTCCAGAACTCCCAGACCTACTTGGAGAATGGCAACTCTACCCCTGGAGGAAGAGAGTAAGCTCACTTTTTGTTTGCAGAAAATGATGCGGGAAGGGGCGGTGTCAAGTATGGAGGGAAATTTTGCCAGCTGTACTGGAGGGGGACGGCCTCACTTCACCAACCCTCACCCATCCAAACAAGCCCCAGACAAGCCTCACGCTTGTACCAAGTTGCTGGGTATGCAGTTGCCAGCTGTAAGGCAAGGATTGTTCTGGCCAGCTCAAAGATGTGTGGGGTAGAGGTCATCCCTGCACCAGGAGAGATTTTGGGATGCATGCCACCATCTCCCCAGCATCCCACAGATCACCGGTGTGCGGGAAGGGAGGGTAAAATCATGGTCTGTCCTACCTCTCTCCACAGACCTCTTTCACACCAATTCTTCACAATCCCCATTTACTAAGGACAATTGTAGTTTCCTTCTACATACTCTTGGTAAAACACCGCCCTGTTTTTGCCTGTCAGGTAGATTTTAGAGCAATGTGCTGTGTGGTAATAGAGTAGCCATTGTGGAGACTTTCGATCCCTCCCCTAGACCATTAGAAATTTAATCCCTTAGTTGGAGTAAGTGCATCTTGATTGCTGTACACATGCATGAAAATGTGTGTGCATGAACACTAAGGCCGTGGTGGTGCTCTCTGTTCCAACTTTGCCCAGACCCCACCCAATCAAACTCCTTCCTCGGCTCCTATACCCACCTCCTCTCACCCAAGGGGAAAAATCCATCACATGCTTTGAACAAGTGCTACAGAAATGCTCAGGAAAATTAATATGACTACATCGTTAGTCATATTGAGACTTGAACTGATACTAGCCACATTAGGGATCTCTGTTAGGTCAAAAAGTGATGTAGAAATATTTTAATTAATTAAATATCATTCCTTCTTATGTTTACAAATATATGCATGTAATGCTTACAATGTATGAGAAGGTCAGGAGTGGCTAAAGCATCCTAGAAAAAGTAATAAAGACATTTTTAAAGGCAAAAGCTTCTGCACATACACATTTTAAAAATAAATATAGTAGCCAAGTAAAGCAAAAAAACCCAACACCCTACAACAAACTGGATAGCCCAGGAGAGCTTGATCTCATCAGATCTCAGAAGCTTAAGCAGGGTTGGCCATGGTTAGTAATTGGATGGGAGACCTCCAACAAAGACCTGGGTTGCAGAGCCAGGCAATGGCAAACCACATCTGTTAGTCACATTATAGTGATGTGAATCAGAGGTCTAAACTACGGGCTTTTTTTTTTGAGGGGGAACGCTCCGGAATGCTGTTCCAGCAGTTCTAGAATCTGCCCACGTGATTCCTTCCTCCTTCAGCCCTGCTTTTTCCCCATTCATTCGTTCGTTTGTGTGTGAGAGAGAAAGAGCTGGGGCCCAGCACGAGCTCTGCAGAGGAGGTTTAGCTGCTTTGAGTTCATTCTGCTTTCTTGAGTGAGTGAGTGAGTGAGTGAGTGAGAGAGAGAAAGAGAGAGAGAGAGAGAGAGAGAGAGAGAGAGAGAGAGAGAGAGAGAGAGAGAGCTGGGGCTCTCTTTGAGTTCATTCTGCTTTTTCCCCGTTCATGAGTGAGAGAGAGTGCGAGCAGAGCTGCTGGGGCCAGCTCTCCAGAGGAGGTTAAGGTGCTTTGAGTTCATTCTGCTTTCATTTCATTCAGGGGTTTCTGTGTATGTGTGTGCTGCTTTGAGTTCATTCTGTTTTACTTTCATTGGGTGAGTGGGTGGGTGGGGCTGTGTGTGTGTGCTGTTTTGAGTTCATTCTGCTTTCATTTGGGGAGTGGAGCTGTGTATGTGTGTGTGCTGCTTTGAGTTCATTCTGCTTTCTTTTCATGGGGGTGGATGTGTGTGTGTGTGTGTGTGTTGCTTTCATTCTTTTGTTGACTGAAGTTGACATTGTTATGGTTCTCACAGCTTTTGAATGCAGATTGATTCTGTGTTAGTTAAATATATCAATTATGGTTATTTGTATTAGTTAAAATATCAGTTATGGTTATTTCAGTTTTATGCTAGGAATGGATAGCTGTATCCAAGTCACAGAAGGCTTTCATCAATATATTCATCAGCATATAGGTGTTCTTATATCTTAATAGCTGTAACTCAAATGGTTCTCCCCACCCTCAGCTGATTAACATCACTGAAATTGCAGTGGACATATGGGTGTTAAGTAAGTTTTTATGAATATTATTTGTCTGGGACATTAGAATATTTATGAGCATTTCACATTGTCACAGTGGCTTAGCTATTGGTAAGGTAGAGTTGGCAGGCAACAAAAAAAGCCATTTTAAACTAAGTATAATGCGCTAAAGTTGAGTATCTAATTTTGAATTGCTCCAGTAAAGCAAAATCCTCCCTGAAAATTTGAAAATTCAATATTCATTAGATAAGGAATTTTAAACTCTATGGAATTTTGATAAAGAATTTTTTTTCTACGCTGGCAGAGGGAATCCGTTAGAATGTATATTTGTGAGATAAGTTTTGGATTTTTAGAGGCCCCCTCCTTCTTGCATATTTTAAAATATGATTCCAAAGAAATGAAATGTTTTATTTATTTATTTGATTTGGTTTATATTCTGCCCTCCCCGCATCAGCAGGCTCAGGGCGGATTACAATTTATAAAATAATATAAAATACATATACCTTTAAAAACCAGTAAAACTCATTAAATATTTAAAAACGGAAGGGAATGGAAGATTTCACTTTTCGTAGAGGATACAGAAAGGAAAGAAACCCTTTCTCATAATAGTGTAATTTCCCAAGCTTACTAACATTTATCTCATCGTAATGCATTGTGCTGGGTTCCAGGAAGCAGCATCAGGGAGTGACGTCACTTCCAGAACTGACATCATCACACATTTCTGGGAGCACGCACGTGCTTTGCGCGTGCGCATGTAATAACAGAGAGTTCCACCACCTCTTTTCCCAGAAAAAAGCCCTGATTATCACCTATTTTACATCTGTATTCCCAGCCCTTCCTAGAAATGGTAAAGTGCAGGGTCTCAGGTAAAATATGTGAGTGGATCTTTCGTAAGGATGCCTTACACAATTATTTTTTTTTTAAATTTTTTTTATTGGGTTAGAATCCATTATTTTTACATTTACATTCAATTTTCCCCCATTTTTTCATCTCTAACCCCCTCCCTTTCCCCCCCTTTTGTTGACTTCCAACAGCTTTCCGACCCTTTGTCCCCTTTCCCTTACTTCTATTAGATTCCTCTATCTAAAACAAATATATATTCTCCATTAATCTAAGCAGTACATCCTTAACTATTTTTAACATTGTATGCCCAAACTGTAAGTCTTTGTTTCCATCTTAGATAAACAATTTATCCCATTTTTCAATTTCAAATATTTCTATATATCATAAACCATGTAAATCATACATTCATTTAGATCAAACAATTTGACTTATTCTCTATATATTACTCATTCTATCTTTTTGTAATAATTCTATATATCTCTCATCACGTTGTCAATCAATTTGACTCATCTGTATCTTCAGACATTCAGTTTGGTACATTTTACAAAACTTACCAAAAAAAGAAAATATTGTTAGTTAATCAATCCTTATATTTAATCCTTATAGTTAATTATTTTCTATCTATATTCTGTTTGTTAACCTATATATATCTATATATATGTCAATCTATTAGTCTAACTGCTTATTAATTCACATTTATCTCTTCTCCCCCCGGTAAAGTCTCCCCCCTCTACTTCAGTACTTCAGTAGTTCTCAAACTGCCACAGTTTTCCTCCCACCTCCCATTTCTTCTCCAGGTATTGTTTCAGCTTCTCCCAGTCTGTGTTGAACTGCCCTGAGTCCAGATCTCTCAGTTTTCTTGTCATCTTATCCATTTCAGCCATATACAGCAATTTGTAAATCCATTCTTCAATAGTTGGCACTTCTTGTACTTTCCATTTTTGCGCATACAAAAGTCTAGCTGCTGCTGTCATATAAAATATCAACGTCCTGTGTTGGGCTGGAATTCCCTCCATTCCCAAGTTCAGTAGCAGGAGTTCTGGGTTCTTATTAATTTGAAATTGTAAAATTTCACTCATTTCTCTTATTATTTCCCCCCAGTACTGCCTGGCTACCTCACACGACCACCACATATGATAGAGGGAGCCCTCATGCTTCTTGCATTTCCAGCATTTATTAGAAGTATTCAAATTCCCTAGCGCAATCTTCTTTGGTGTCATGTACCAACGATAGATCATTTTGTAAATGTTCTCTTTGATATTAGTACATGTCGTTGTCTTCATTGTAGTTTTCCACAAGTATTCCCATGCCTCCATTGTTATTTCTTTATTAAAGTTTATAGCCCATTTCACCATTTGTGTTTTAACTGTCTCATCCTCGGTATACCATTTCAACAGTACTTGGTATACCTTGGATATTCTTTTCTTATCTTCTTTAAGAAGGGTCTGCTCTAGTTCCGAATTCTCTATTCGTATACCTCCCTTTACAGAGTCCGAATTATATAAGTCTCTGATCTGTCTATACTGGAACCAGTCATAGTTAGGTGATAGTTCCTCTTGCGTCTTTATTCTAAGTTTGAATGCTTCAGTTTTAGTTATTTCTTTGTACGTTAAACATTGTTGTTCATTATCAACAGCTCTCGGGTCTATCACCTCATACGGAACCACCCACAAGGGAGTTCCTTCTTGTAGATAAATTCTATACTTCTTCCAGATTATGTATAAACTTCTCCGTACAAAATGATGCAGGAACATCGAGTTGACCTTTACTTTGTCATGCCATAGATATGCGTGCCATCCAAATATTTTTTTATATCCCTCTAGGGCTAGTAGTTTCTTGTTCTTTAATGTCATCCATTCTTTCAACCAAACTAGGCAGATTGCATCATGATAAAGTCTCAGATTGGGCAGTTGCATTCCGCCTCTTTCCTTTGCATCTTGTAAAACTTTCACTTTCACTCGAGGCTTCTTGCCTGCCCAAACAAAATCTGATATTTTCCTCTGCCATTTTTCAAATTGTTTAGAGTCTCTGATAATTGGTATTGTCTGTAGCAAAAACATTACTCTTGGTAACACATTCATCTTAACTGCTGCAATCCTACCCAACCATGACAAATTCAGTCTGTTCCATTTAATCAAGTCTCTCTCTATCTGAGTCCATAGTTTTTCATAATTGTTTTTGAATAAATCTATGTTCTTTGCAGTTAATTCGACTCCCAAATATTTCACTTTGCTTGTTACTTCACAATCCGTTGTTTCCGTTAATAATTGTTGTTTCTGCTTAGTCATATTTTTACATAATATCTTTGACTTCTTTTTGTTGATATAAAAACCTGCCAAGTCTCCAAACTCCTTGATCTTATCTATCACTCTTGGCATGTTCTCCAATGGGTCCTCTACAATTAACATTATGTCATCCGCAAATGCTCTGACCTTATATGAATAGTCCTTTATTTTTATTCCACGAATTTCCTCATCTTGACGTATTTGTATCATCAGAATCTCCAATACTAAAATGAACAACAATGGAGACAACGGGCAACCTTGTCTTGTTCCTTTACTTATCGTCAATTTCTTGGTCAATTCATCATTCACCACAATTGCTGCAGTCTGGTCTCTGTAAATTTCCTTAATTGCTCTGATGAATCTTTCTCCCAATTGTAGCTTTTCCATAGTGGCAAACATAAAGTCCCAGTTTAAATTGTCAAACGCTTTTTCAGCGTCTACAAAGAAGAAACCAACCTCTTTGTCACAACGCTTGTCATAATATTCAATAGCATTGATCACTGTCCTTAAATTGTCTCTTATTTGTCTGTCTGGCAAAAAGCCTGCTTGTTCCTCCTCTATAACTTCCGAGAGCCACCCCTTCAATCTCTCCGCCAATATCTTCGCAAAAATTTTATAGTCATTATTAAGTAGCGATATAGGTCTGTAATTTTTCACGTTAGTCAGGTCTTGGCCCTCTTTTGGGATCAATGATATGTTCGCTTCACTCCAAGTGTCTGGAATCCTTTGATCCCTTAAAACTCCATTCATCACCTCTTTTAGGAATGGTGCCAGTTCATTAGCCATTGTCTTATAAAATTTAGCCGTAAGTCCATCTGGCCCTGGCGCCTTTCCTAGATTTGCAGATTGTATTGCCTTATTTATTTCCTCGTCAGTTACTTCACTGTTCAACTTATTTCTCCAAGCTTCCGAGATTTCTGGAAGTTTGGTTTTCTCCAAATATGACGCTATTGATTCTTTATTTACTTCTTTCTTATTATACAGCTTAGCGTAGAATTTATAAAAGGCTCTACTAATGGTAGTCTGCTCCAAGTACGTTTTGTTGTCTTCACAAATTTTATTTATTGTTTTCTTTTCCCTTTTCTTCTTCAATTGCCATGCCAGGTACTTCCCAGGTTTATTAGCGCCCTCAAACGCTTTTTGATTCAGTCTTTTAAGATTCCACTCCAATTCTTTATTACTCATTGCTGTTAGCTGTTCTTGAAGTATTTTAATTTCCTGGTATACTTTCTTTTTCCCTGGTCTCTTCTTTAGCTGTATTTCTTTGGCTTTTATTTTCTCCTCAATCTCTTGTCTTTTCTCCTCTTTCTTCTTTCTTGCTCTACCATTTAAATCCATTAGTATGCCCCTTACAACCGCCTTGTAAGCATCCCAAACTTTATTGGTTGGTACTTCTTTATTCACGTTGTATTGTATAAAAAACTTTGTCTCTCTTCTCAATGTTTCCATATTCTCTCTTTCCTGTAACAAGTCCTCATTTATTCTCCATGCTTTCCTTTTTCTCCTTTTTCCTAGTTTCCACATAATTGGGTTGTGATCTGAGCCTACCATAGGCATTATTTCTACCTCCTTAGTCCCTAACGCTAAGTCTTTTGAGGCCCAGATCATATCAATTCTTGATAATGTAGAATGCCTTGCAGAATAAAAAGTAAACTGTCTGCTTTTAGGATATTCTCTCCTCCATACATCTTCAAGAGTCTCTTGTTGAATCAACTCAAAAAAAAGCTTTGGTAATAGTCCTCTTTTCTTTTGTGCCGTTGTAGTCTTTTTGTCTAGTTCCAAGTCTGTCACTCCATTGAAGTCTCCAGCAAGAATTATCTGGTCATATGCAAAATCGTCTAAATACTTCCTCAAGTCCTCAAAGAAGCTTTCTTTTGCACCGTTAGGTGCATAAAGTCCGACTACCAACACTCTCTTTAAATTCCAAATACATTCCACTGCTACGAATCTAGCTTCCACATCTCTCATAACAAATTTTGGCTGTAGCTCCTCTTTTATGTACAGCACCACTCCTCTTTTTTTCTTGTTAGAGGCCGCTACAAATTCTTTGCCCAGTTTCCCAGATTTTAAATATTTTACATCCTGTTTTCTAATATGGGTTTCTTGCAAACAAACAATGTCACATTTTTGTTTTAGTAGCCAGTGAAAAATGTTTTTCCTCTTATTCGGTGAGTTTAGTCCATTTACATTCCAAGATAATACTTTACACTCCACGCTCATAATCTTGTTGGTAAGTCTTTTTCATTGTCCTTAATAAATCGCTCCATCTCTCGCTCAGATCTGATGCGTTTTTTGGCCCCTCCAAACTCAAAGGACACTCCTTCTGGTAACTCCCATCTATACCTGATTTTCATGTCCTTCAAAATCTGAATTAGCACTTTGTATTTTTTCCGGTCTAATAACACTGATCTGGGCAGTTCCTTCATTATAATAATCGTCTTGCCATCAATCTCCAATGGATCTTGAAACTGTTTTGTCACAATCCTCTCTTTCATATTTCGTGTTGTAAACTGCACAATCACATCTCTTGGTAGTTTCCTCTGGGTTGCAATTCTCGAATTCACACGGTATGCCACATCTAGGATAGCCACAACTTCCTCCTCCTCCTTCCCCAGGTATTCAGCCAACACCTCAGTCATCTGTTCTTGCGCTGACTTTCCTTCCACTTCTGGCAAGCCACGAAAACGTAGCTGCTTCTCCATATGTTTAGTTTCTGCAACTGACATTCTCCCCTTCACCAATCTCATCTCTGTTTGTTGCGTGTCTGCTAAATTCTCCATCGCGTCTTCTACTGTTTTAACTCTCTGCTGCGTTCCTTGTAATTCACTTCGTATTGTTTCCATACCTTTTTTCACTTCTGACAGCTCCGATTTTACTGTCTGTGTAACCTCTTTAACCTCTTTAATCAGCTCCAATTTCGTGTCCTTAAGTTCTTTAATCATATCTAAAAGTTTTTTGTCCAGGTTTTTATCCAGGTTTTCTATTGCCGATTGCCACTCTTTTTTTGACATCGTGGGGCTTGCTTTAGCTCGCTCCCACGAATCCGCTCTCTTCCTTAACTCCGTGGCGTAAAATTTAACGTTTTTCTATTTTAAATGTCCCAGTCTTCTTGCCAAAATTAAATTTTAAAGAGTCCAAAATGTCGGGCGTCTTTTCTCTATGGTTTCTCTATGATTTTGTAATCCAAGATGGCCTACTTCCTTTTCCGCTGAAGCCGCGACCCTTCCCCTTTCAAAAATGGCGATTCCCTTCTTCCTGCCCTCCAGCAAGGGCCGCTTCTCTCCAGCCGCTCTATTGTTATTACGCACTTCCTGTCTCCCGTCTTCCCACAGCAGATCTCGCGATGGTGTCTTTTTCTCACAGCTCCAAAGCCACAGGTATTCAAAACAATAGTCCGATTTCTTTAATAACTTCTTTAAACTTAGTCTCTTTTCAAATACAATTCCTGCCGAGTCTTCCCCTCCTTTTCGCTAGTCTGTTGCAGTTTAAAAATCTACTTTTTTTCCTCTCTGTTTTTATCAATCTGTCCCGTATCAGAAGATAATGATCTTTACCTTCTCTTCACTTTTCTCGGGTTGTAATCGCTGTTTCGATTTTAAGTTCTCCTCTCAACTTCTTCCCCCAATCGAAGCTTGGGTATGTAGGTCTTATGCCAGCCGAATTGGCCCCAAAACTGCCGCAGAGATTGTAGCCGACCCGTCGCAAGGATCGGGAGGGGACCCGTTGTGTAGAGCCCCCCCTCGTCCGAGATCTAGCTCACCCTAGGGTCTTGAGCGTTCTTTGCCTGCTCCCCGCCTGAGAGCAGTCGGCCGCGGGCTATTTTCACCCCACCGGCCGGTTAAAACGGCAGTCCGGTCAGCTCCGCAAATGGAGCTGCGTTAGACCTCCATGAATCCCAAACCGGAAGTTTCGCCTTACACGATTATTAACTGGGTATGCCATTGTAATTTCTCTTTTTGGGTACTCTAGGCTTAAGAAAAATACATTTCTGTCACATTACTTAGCTGACCTTCCTAACATCCACATAAGGAAGACATTTACCTACGCACACTTCCAGACCACACCATCAGGGTAGATATAAAGGTCCAAATTAGGTGGAAGATATTATTCGCTACATTTTACGTTGCCCCTATTATGAGCTCATTAGAAACAAACTCTTGAAGCCATTTTTCACGAATGTCTCTGGTTCACAGGAGGAACGCATCAGGTTTTTATTGGCTGGTGCCATCCCAGATGCTACTCTTAAGGTGGCCCCTTTTATATCACTATCAACGAACATAAGAGACTAATCACGTCTGCCCCTACAAGACTTTTAGCTTCCACAAGAATTTTAGTCAAATTATAAATATGTTTTATTCTAGAGTTTTATTGTACCATTTATTCATAAAGATATTTTAAATTCTGTTAATTTGTATTTTGTTATGATGGACTGTCTAACTTTCATTGAAATAAATTGTGCTATGGGTTTATGATGTCATGGCCTATGGCTACAACAATAAATATTTGATTGATGTCTGTTAGTCTCTTGCCATGAAAATCCCACCAGGGTTGTCATAAGTCAGCTATGACTTCAGGGCACTCTCCACCACCACCACCCTACAATGTATTACTTAAACACCTATAGAAAATAAAGAATGTCTTAGCAAACTTTCACAATGCTGGATGGGTAGAAAGCCATGTTGGCATCATAAGAAAAAGCATTCTGTAAATGGGCTGCCTGCCCTGACCAGCACAGCCCAGGACAGCCTGATCTTTTCAGATATGAGAAGCTAAGCAGGGTTGGCCTTGGTTAGTAATTGGATGGGAGTCCTCCAGCGAAGACCAGGGTCATGGAGGCAGGTAACGGCAAACCACTAACAGTCACTTGCCATGAAAACCCACCAGGGATCACCATAAGTCAGCTATGACTTGAGGGCAGGATTTTATTTCAAATGGCTGCCGCTGTCAGACTGTGGCTAGATAATGTCCTTCCTACAGGTTCTCCTTTACAAGCAAACAAGAGTCCATTGTTTGAATAAGAAAACTTTACTGCAGAAATGGTTCATTATAGTCCACTGTCCTGAATAGGAGATTCAGGATGGTACAAGAGCATTGTTACCAATGAAGGGCAAAGCATGAGGTACAAAGTAACAGTTCCCAGCTGAACCAGCCTCCCCCCACAGTTCTCAAAACAACATCTTTCAGACTTGGGAAGCTGGACTCTCTCAAGGCCAATCTTGGGTGGAACGTTGTTAGACAAAACAATCTCTTTTGGTGAGAAGTCTGCTTGGGAACTTGTGCACCTGTGGAGAAAGCACTTAGACACTAGAAGCATTAGAAAATGGAGTCAGTACAGCTCATATACACACTGAACCTGACATTCTGCCCCCCTTAAAATAAATCCCCCCCAGGTTTATATGGATAGCGAGTATGAAAAGCTTTGGTTAGTCTAGGAGCATGAACATGTACAGAATTCACCCACTCATCGAACCCAGAGTCAAAGTCCTTCCATCTGATGAGGTAAAACAACTGATTGCGCTTAATTTTAGAGTCCAAGATTTGTTGCACCTCGTAGTGTATTTGGTCATCTATCAAGGTTGGAATGGGTGGAGCTTTGACGTGCCATTTATCATCTGTTGGGGCCTTTTTCAACAGGCTGACATGGAAGGTGTCATGGACATGGCGTAGATTTTTGGGTAAATTTACAGCAACAGTCACTTTGTTGATTACTTTGCGCACCGTAAAAGGTCCGAGGAACTTTAATGCCAGTTTGCGGCTGACTTGGGCTAGTTTTAGATTCTTGGTGGATATATAAACATGGTCTCCAGGTTGCAAATCCCATTCGGCCGCACGATGGCGATCTGCGTATTTTTTGTAATCCTGTTTGGCTTTCTCTAGGTGTTTTTTAATGAGAGTCCATTGTTGAGCTGCCTCCCCCCACCATGAAGACACATCTGGCGAAGTCGGGGAAAGGGAAGGGGGAGCGTCTAGCGGAAAAGGGTTGAAGTGGGCCCCATACACAACCTTGAAGGGGGCTTCTTCTGTAGAGGCATGTACACTGTTGTTGTATGAGAACTCTGCTAGAGGGAGGAGGTCCACCCAGTTATCTTGTTGGAAGTTGATGTAGCAATGAAGGAATTGCTCTAAGATTTGATTAGTTTTTTCCGACTGCCCGTCGGTTTGTGGGTGGTGGCTTGAACTGATTCCTTGCTCAATATTTAACTTCTGTAAAAGCTCCCGCCAGAAGTTGGCAACGAATTGTCCGCCGCGATCCGAAATTACCTTGGACGGAAAAGAATGTAATTTTACAATGTGTTTTAAGAATAGATCTGCCAGTTTTCGAGCGGTGGGTATAGTGGTACATGGAATGAAATGGGCTTGCTTGGAAAACAGATCCACTACCACTAAAATGCAGTTATGTCCCTTGGATACTGGTAAATCAGTGATAAAGTCCATAGATATCGTTTCCCAAGGTTTGCTGGGTGTTTCCAAGGGTTGCAACAGACCCGGAGGTTTTCCCTTGCGGGTCTTGGTGCTGAGGCAAATGGGACAGGAGGCTACGTATTGGGAAGTGTCTCTGCGCATACCCGGCCACCAGAACTGCCGTTGTATTAAATGTAGCGTTTTCAAGTACCCATAGTGTCCTGCGGTGGGGGCATCATGACACCGCTGTAAAACCTCCTTCCGTAGACTGTCGGGTACATAAAACTTATTTCCTGATAACCAATCCCCCTGCGGAGATTGATTCAGCTTGGATTTGGGCATTTTATCCCCCTCCTTTTCCACCTCAGCCTTAAGTTTCGATTTCCATTCTTGGCCGTGCGAAAGGGGCTGGATTGCGCGGCTGCGTGTGGTTACCACGCCTCCCAATTGCGTAGGTGAGAAGACTGTATCTATAGTCTCCTCCCGTTTGCTCTTATGTTGGGGCATGCGCGATAGGGCGTCTGCAAGAAAGTTAGTTTTGCCCGGGAGGTAGTTCAAAGTAAAATTGAATTTGGAGAAAAATTCTGCCCACCGTAATTGCTTGGCATTTAATCGGCGGGGACTTCGGAGGGCCTCCAAATTTTTATGATCTGTCCAAACTTCGAATGGGTGGCGTGCCCCCTCTAACCAATGCCGCCAGTTCGTAAGGGCTGCTTTTACTGCAAAGGCTTCCTTCTCCCATACATTCCAATTTCTTTCCGCCTCAGAAAATTTTCTCGATAGGAATGCACAAGGTCGAAGCTTCCCTTCCTCCCCCTTCTGCAATAACACTCCTCCAATCGCAGTATCGCTGGCGTCGACCTGCACTATGAAGGGGTAATTTTCATCGGGGTGGCGGAGAATGGGTTCTGTTACGAATTGCATTTTTAAGCGTTCAAAGGCTGTTTGGCAATCAGGTGTCCACAGTAATTTTGAGGAGGGCTTTTTCGCTTGGTCCCCTTTATCTTTGGTTTTTAACAGTTCCGTCAGGGGAAGCGTGATCTGTGCGAAATTTGCAATGAATTCCCGGTAAAAGTTAGCAAATCCCAAGAAAGATTGCAGTTCTTTACGGGTAGTGGGAGTTTGCCATTCTTGGATCGCCTGTATTTTGGCTGGATCCATTTTTAAGCCATCTTGGGATATACAATAACCCAGGTAGGTGAGTTCAGTTTTATGGAATTCGCATTTGGATAATTTAATAGGCAATTTGTTATTCATTAGAGTTGCCAGGACTTTTTTGACCAGTTGAACATGGTCCTCCTCCGATTCTGAATAAATCAACACATCATCAAGATACACCACCACTCCTTTGTACAGAAATTCATGCAGTACTTCATTTATCATGGACATGAATACAGATGGGGCTCCAGTTAATCCAAAAGGCATAACTAAGTATTCATATTGTCCGAGGGGCATATTAAACGCGGTTTTCCACTCGTCCCCAGCTTTGATACGAACATGGAAGTAAGCATCTTTCAAATCTAATTTTGTAAAGATCTTACCTTGAGCCACGACGTTGAGAAGATCTCGGACGAGCGGGATGGGGTAAGCGTTGTTGGTTGATACAGCGTTCAGCCCCCTAAAGTCCGTGCATAGCCGGAGCCCTCCATCTTTTTTCTTTACGAAAAGTACTGGTGCCGCATGGGGACTATTGGCTGGACGGATGAACCCCCTCTGGAGATTGGTGTCAATGAATTTTCTGAGTTCCTCCCTTTCATGGAGATTCATAGGGTAGAGTCGGCCTTTTGGTAGTGAGGCTCCCGGTAAAATCTCCACTGCACAATCGGTCCGTCTGTGCGGGGGTAGGGTATCGGCTTCCTCTTCGGAGAAAGCCGGTAAGTAAGACCAATAATGTTCGGGTATTTGACTTATTTCCTCCTGTGTAAGGAGAGCTGTCTCGGTGTGGGTCGGATTGGTACCCCAATTTTGATTCCACCGATGGTTTTCGCAGTTGGCGTGGCTGAAGGTGACGCTTCCTTCTGCCCAATTTATGTAGGGGTTGTGATCGCATAGCCACTTACTGCCCAGAATTAACGGGTATTTGGCTGTGGTGCTAATGACAAAGGATCTTTTTTCCCAGTGTTGGCCCATGCCCGTCACCACCGGGATTGTTTCCGTGGTGACGGGGTTCATATTGGTGCCATCCATTTGCTCGAAAATGACTGGGTTCTGTAATTCCCGCAATGGCAATACTAATCCATTGACCAGGGCTGGGGCAATGATGTCTCTAGAGCAGCCTGAGTCGATTAGGGCTTGTACACGGATATGCATCTTTCTTTCAGGGTTTAACAAAGTCACTGGTATGAACAATATGGACCCTTGTGGCCGGTCCCTTGTTGGGACGGACCGAGAGTGGATCTGCCGCTTGGGCCCCTTCACGACAGATCCATTTCGTTTCCCGACTGGGGGCTTTCTGGATTCTCCTCGCCATTTAAGGCAGTAGGGTCGTATGCCATGAGTTCTTCCGCCTCTAACCCTCTGTCTGGGGCATTTCGTTGGGAAGTGCCGCGACCCCTACCCAATCTGGGAGCTGGTGTTGGGCGTTGTAGTGTGGGAAATGGAGCAGGGGTTGGACGCCGTAATTGGAGCGGGGGTCTTTGCACAGGCCGGTATGGACATTGTGCTGCAAAGTGACCAGCTTGTCCACATTGCAAGCACAAACCTTGTTGCCATCTAGCATCTCTCGCTCCTCGGGTAGCATATCCCGTGCCTCGTCCTCCCTTCTGCAAGGTTAGGGGTCGTCTTTGTCCCGATTGTTGTTGTTGTTCAACTAACCGGACTTCTAATATGCGATTTTCAACTTCACAGGTTAGTTGAATCCATCCTAACAGCGTAGGAGGATTGTCTTGCATGAGAGCCCTGTCCAGGAGTTTCGGGTTTAGCCCTTGTTTGAATAGTATTATTTTGGTGGACTCCTCGCACCTAGGGCATTTAGCGGCCAGTTGTCGGAATTTTGTAACATAGTCTCTGGCCGACATGCTGCCTTGCTTAATAGCTTGCAATTCTGTTCTGGCTCTGGTCTCTTCTAAGGGGTCTTCATATTGTGCCCTTATAGCATCCACCAACCCTTGTAAGGTATTGAGTTCTGGGGCCCCAACATTATATAGTCCTACATACCAGTCTGCCCCCCCACCTGGGGGGGTGGGGGTAGTTGGGGCCAGGGCTGTGGCTGTGGCAACGGTTGCCTGGGACCCCCCGGCTGCGGCGGCAGATGCGGGGCCGGTTGCATTGGTGGTGGTCTTATCGGTTGGGTTGGTGGCGGTATCACCGGTTGAGCTGGCGGCGGTCGTACAGGTTGGGTTGGGGGTGGCCGAACAGGTTGGGCCGGAATTGGTCGCTGGGGTGCGGGTCGGAACGGTCGAAGTGGGGGAGGCCTTACCGGTTGATCAGGAGGTGGCAACACCGGTTGAGCTGGAGGCAACCTTACCGGCTGTTGTGGTGGTATTTGTTGAGGTCGGAGCGGAAGGGGCCGCTGCGGCGAGGGCCTGATAGGTGCTGGGCCGCGCGGGCTTGCCCCTCCCGGCGTCGTCAATCTCGGGCTCGGAAGTAGTCCCCGGGGTACGATCTGCAATGGTTGACCCCCCCTGGGGGTTGTTGCACGGGGGTAGTTGCAGGCGTTCGGTGTGGTGTCTCCCCCCTTGGAGGAGCTGGAGGCTCTTCGAGCTGATCCGGTTGGATGGCTATCGGAGAAGTTGGAGGGGGTATTACCGGAGACTCCGTCGGGTGGCTCGGTTCATCTCCGTTCCCTCCTGGGACCTCTACTGGAGCATCCCCGGGATCTGGATTTTCGTCCATTTTAGGGATCTCCGTTGGCATCTCTCCAGGGCAGGGATCCCCCTCTTCCTCCGATTCTGATGTATCGTCAGGGCACAGGCTATCGGAGCAGGAATCCCCTTCACCTCCTGTCCCTGGGTTGATCGTGGGCGGCGGCTGCAACGGGGCGGGCTCCCTCGGGTTAGAAATAACGCTTTGTAGGGTAGCTATTTGTACAGCCATTTCTTCGGGTGATGGTCTCTCTCCCGCCACCATTAATGAGAGTAGATGTATGGCATGAGCTAGGCTTTCTTCCATATCGACTAACCTAGCTTCTAGCAATTGAATTCTACTTGGACCCGGTTGGTCCATCGTAGAGTCCACAGCGGCGGCAGCCACCGGGGTATTTGGCCTCCAAGGTGGAGGGTCTCCCTGATCCCCTTGCGATCTCGCTGCTAGAATTCCTTTGGCCAGTCCTGTAACTGCCGAAATGCCGGAATCCACAGCCAGGGTACGATTCTGCATCTGTACCCAACTTTGTTCGGAAATCTCTGGTTACTCCGTCCACGGAGTGAGTTCCGAATAGTCCCAACTTAGGACGCCGCGGCGGGACGTTTCCCATTCAATCTGTTCGGTCGTCCTGTTCCAAAATAGCCATGGTTGGCTACTGTCCAGTTCAGGGACTGTTTCTAGGCTTCGGCGCCCGTCCATGGGTAATGGATGGGGCACCCCACTGGCCCTGCGCTCTCTCGTTTCTCGGGGTCGGGCTCCCCACTCCGAGGGCGTGGGTACCGAGAACAACGGGATGGTGATGGCCGTTGGCTTTTCACCCTCACTGCCGAGATCGATGAGAGGAGGGGTGGTAGTTGAAGCACCGTTCCCTGCCAGTGCAGGGTCTTGAGGTCGTAACTGTTGATCGCCAGGAGAAGCATACGGATCAAACAAAGGATCCCTGTCCGGGACTGCTTTGGATTCCGATGGGCCCGGCTTAGACATGATTGGTAACAAAATGTCAGACTGTGGCTAGATAATGTCCTTCCTACAGGTTCTCCTTTACAAGCAAACAAGAGTCCATTGTTTGAATAAGGAAACTTTACTGCAGAAATGGTTCATTATAGTCCACTGTCCTGAATAGGAGATTCAGGATGGTACAAGAGCATTGTTACCAATGAAGGGCAAAGCATGAGGTACAAAGTAACAGTTCCCAGCTGAACCAGCCTCCCCCCACAGTTCTCAAAACAACATCTTTCAGACTTGGGAAGCTGGACTCTCTCAAGGCCAATCTTGGGTGGAACGTTGTTAGACAAAACAATCGCTTTTGGTGAGAAGTCTGCTTGGGAACTTGTGCACCTGTGGAGAAAGCACTTAGACACTAGAAGCATTAGAAAATGGAGTCAGTACAGCTCATATACACACTGAACCTGACAGCCGCTGCCAAAATGCCTTGTGCCTGTCAGGAAGTCAATCTGACATCAGATTATAATGTATGAGGAGTTTGCTTGGGAGGAGGTGCTTCTTCTAAGACACATAATCCCAAGCCATGCCAGCAGGCAACATGCATTTGCTAGCGTATCACTAGTCGCACACTATGAAAACCCAGCTTGTACAATGAAATCAAATTATTCACGGAAATCCCACTGAAATGTATTTGGATCAGACGCACTGGGCAAGGCCAAATGCCTTAGGAAACAGTATCGCCCCTTTACGTCACAGCCTTTCCTCGAGTTTATCAAGGCCAAACATTTCCAGGCAATTTACTTTTGTCATTCCTAATTGCCAATGGAGCGGTTCAGTTGATACAAAAATAAAAGCACATATAAATATCACCCTTCCTGCCCCAACCCCCCACAGGTAACTGCTTTTGACATGAGGATGATTGGCAAACCGACATTTCCTGTCCTTGCCCTTCTCCAGACATGCGGCTCTTCCTGCTCAATTTTTTTCTCGGAATTTGTAGACCTTTATCTCCTTTTCTAATTAAAACTCAGGGAACCATTTAACATCCTACAAATAGTGAATACTAGATTGCCACACACACAGCATCTTTGGATCATGCTTTTTCCAAAGGCAGGCTAATTCACAAGTCTTCCAGTTCAGTGGGGAAGATCCAGAAGCAGAAGCTGCATTTTGTAGTTGCATTCGCATCTCTGTTGCAGTGCTCCTTCGAGTCCCCCTGAATGGACAGAATGCATCTTTTGATGGAGAAAGGGATGGACATTTCCAGACAGGTCTACTATTTGTCAACATGTAGCAGATAGCAACATTTAAGCTTCCTAACCTCCAGGCAGGACCTGGAGATCTCCCAGAATTACAACTGATCTCCAGGCAACAGAGATCAGATCTGGAGAGAACAGCTCCACCCCCCAAACCTCCAGGAATTTTCTGACCTGAGAGACAGTTTGGTGTAGTGGTTAAGAGCATGGGACTCTAATCTAGAGAACCAGGTTTGATTCCTGACTGCTCCACTTGAAACCAACTGGGTGACCTTGGGCTAGTCACAGCTTCTTGGAGCTCTCAGCCCCACCCTCCTCACAGGGTGATTGTTGTGGGGATAATAATAACGTGCTTTGTAAACCACTCTGAGTGGGCATTCAGTTGTCCTGAAGGGTGTTATATAAATCTAATGTTATTATTGTTATTATTAAGTTGGTAGCCCTAGATGGCAACATGTATTAGAGCAGTGATCTTCAACCCATGTGTCATGTATGCCTGATTGCATACCTGCTTTTCTGTGCTGATCTACGTTGTACACTATACTGGGTTTCAGAGTGTGTGTAAAATGTTAAACTGCGATGTATTCAGCTGAAGAGGGGGGGATTGTCTCCTATCCGCAGAAGGTATTTACTTTCACTTCTATAGCAAGTGTCCTTGACGGCAAGCTACAGCCAGCTCGGAATGTATCTTTTCCCAGAGAATGATTTCATCCTGTACTATGTCTAGTCTAAACTAATCAGTTCCCATGTAACTCTTTGGGGTTTTCGCGCCAACTGCCCCTATCCTAGGGGCGGGAAAGCTTCCTATAATTAGCACTATCCTTTTTTGAATAGCCACTTCTGCCAATGTATTCGTATAGACCACTTGGACTGTATAGATCTCTAATTAAAGTTACTTCAACCAATGCACCTGAGTGCTTGCTGTGAGGGACTTGGGGATCTGCCTGCCAAGGACTGACACCATGCATGGGTCAGGACCCTCAGGTGGTTTGTGGAGCCCCTCCTGGAGGGTCAGGAACTGCCCTTTGGAAGAACTTGCCATGTAGATCACAAGGATGCCACATTTTCTCTCTTTCTTTGAGTGCATGCTGAGATAAGCAGCTCAACAGTGGGATGAAGTCAGTCAGTGGTGGAGGGGCTTCCTCCCTGGCTCTGATACTTGACTTCTTCTTCACTATGGTACACTTCCAGGTGCTCGTTTGGACTTTCCTATCCCTATTTCTCTTGGTCCGCTGCCCATCATCCTGGCCTTGACACCAGTGAGATCACAGCTTTGGTCCCCCCTTTTCCTTCCAGTTATCATGTAACATGTGCCTGCAGCACAGTGGGTCCCAAGTCCAGAAAGGTTGAAGCCCACTGTATCAGAGGATTCAAAGAACAGGTTTCATGCCCTTCCTCAGAAGACAAAGTGATTTCTCCATTTATCAAAACGAATTATGCTTCTGAGTGCAACATGCCTGAAATGTACCTCACCTTTATGCCTATTAAACTATCACATCCGAGTGGTTTGTAAATATCTAACTGCCGTCTGCTGAAGACCTGGAATATTACTGATAGGTGGATCTGTAACTGGTCGACAGATTGCACCGAAAGAGTGCTAGTTAATGGTTCCTCATCCTCTTAGAGAAGAGTGACAAGTGGAGTGCCTCAGGGATCGGTCCTGGGACCTGTTCTGTTTGACATTTTTATAAATGACTAGGATAAAGGAACAGAGGGAATGCTTATTAAATTTGCAGATGATACTAAATTGGGAGGGGTAAGCAAATATGATAGAAGACAGTCAGGATACAGGATAATCTTAACAGTCTGGAAAACTAGGCTAAAACAAATAAAATGAATTTCAACAGAGATAAATGCAAAGTTCTGCATTTAGGAAGGAAAAATCAAATGCATAATTATAGGATGGGGGAGACGTGTCTTGACAGTAGTATGTGCAAAAAGGATCTAGGGGTCTTAGTAGACCATACACTGAACATGAGTCAGCAGCGTGATGTGGTAGCTAAAAAGGCAAAAGCAATTTTGGGCTGTATCAACAGAAGCATAGTGTCCAGATCACGCAAAGTGATGGTATCGCTCTACTCTGCTCTGGTTAGACCTCACCTAGAGTATTGTGTTCAGTTTTGGGCACAATTTCAGAAGGATATAGACAAGCTGGAACATGTCCAGAGGAAGACAACAAAGACGGTGAGGGGTCCTATGAGGAAAGGTTGAAGGAGCTCGTTGTGTTTAGCCTGGAGAGGAGACAACCGAGAGGTGAGATGATAACCATCTTCAAGTACTTTAAAAGGCTGTCATATAGAGGATGGCACAGAGTTGTTTTCCACTGCCCCAGAAGGTCAGACCAGAACTAACAGGCTGAAATTAAATCAAAAGAGTTTTTGGATAAACATTGTGGTCCCTCAGTGGAACAGGCTTCCTCAGGAGGCGGTGGGGTCTCCATCTTTGGAGGTTTTTAAGCAGAGGCTAGAAGGCCATCTGACAGCAATGCAGATTCTGTGGACCTAGGCAGATCATGAGAGGGAGGACAGGAGGGTTACTACAGTGCTTAGTTTGTGTGGCCCCTTCTTACATGCCCGGGGTAAGACCAATCGCAACCTTTGGGGTCAGGTAGCTATTTTCCCCAGGCCAGTTTGGCTAGGGATCCTGATGGTGTTTTGCCATCTTCTTGGCATGCAGGAAGGGCCACTGTGTGTGTGAGGTAACTGTGAATTTCCTGCATTGTGCAGGGGTTTGGTCTAGATGACCATAGAAGTCCCTTCCAACCCTATGATTCCATGATTCTATGAATAGGCAAAGTGCCATCGAAGGGAGGGCAGAAAGCTCAAGACCTCCTCTTATCATGCATGCATCCAGCTTCAACAGGGTGGACAGCTTGCCCTCTTTGGTAGGCAACTTTCCATGGTCTGCCTTGGTCTCCCTCCACAGTTCAGTAAATTGGTGGGGGTGGGACTGGAATGGCATCCCACAATGTTACTTCTGGCTGCATAACTGTCCTCTTATGGGATGCTCTAGGACTCCCCCCTCCCCCGCAAATTGTATATTTTGTGGCCCGTGACATTTAAATTGGCCAGTCATGGAAGCTTTTCTGCCTCAGGAAATTTGTTGGTCTTTTAGGTACTACAAGGCTTTTGGTTGTCTAAGGGTATTTCTTAGCCCCCTCCCTCTTTTTCCATCTTAAAGTAACATTTGGCCCTCTGTGTTGCCCCTTTTAGCAGAGCAAACAAGCTTGGCCAAGAAAAAATATTGTAATATTACGAGTAAATCTCCAACATGCCTGTCTTTGGCCTCTGGATTCAACCAAAAGTGCAGATCCTCTACTAATCTCTCCCTCAAGCCCTTCTTCACTCTTGATTTGCTTGCTGCCAACCAGGAAAGAGTAGACTGAGAGGTGAATGGTATTTCCCACAGTGGCAGCTTTCCAATTCCATTGCTTGAGGGTGCATCTCTTTTCCAGCTATGGCAATTATCCCCAAAGTCCTTTCTATCCTCCAGAGCTGTGAACCAATTCTTGTGATTTAAGCCTGATGCAAACTGCAGAGGTTGCCAGCCAATCTGAGCGCCTGGAACTCTGCTGGTTGGAAGAGGGTGAGCCAGCCTCTTTTCCAGAAGTAGGGGAGACTTTCCCTCTCAGACAGGGATTTGGCAGCTCTGGATAAGGGCATCAGTTTACAGTAGGTTTGCTAGATGGTCTCTGCAAAATACTGGACATAGGGGAAAGAGAGGCGGTACTCATATGAGGAATGACGTTTGTGTACGTGCAAAGTGGGCATGCACTTCTGGTCCTGGTGTGATGACATCACTTTGGGAAGGGATGTCCTTGTCCTAGCTGCAGCTCTCAATGCCACAGTGGGCAGGGTCCTTGCAGGGCTGGAAGCACAGGGAGAGGGGAGAGGAGGCAGGAGGAGGCCTTTCCATGCACAGCTTCCAAAGCTGGGTTTAGGGATGCCACTAAGGTGGATCAACAGAGCTTTTGGCATCGGGGGGCATGCATGGCCAGCAGCCAGCTCCCTAGGTGACCGGGCTGGTCCTATGCTCTTGGCCTCTCCTCCCTTCTTCTTCAGGTCAACTCTATATAAATGCTTCAATAAAAAAATAAAATAAAACCCTAGAGCACAGCTAAGGATGGGAAGGGAAGCCACTTTATTATATTAAGGCTGCACAGAGCATGTTCTCCTTCCCCAAACCACAACTCCCAGAAGGCAACACCAGCAATGTTGTGCAAAGTGAATCATTTGAACAGAAAATACACACAGAAATAGCTGCTTAGAATTATTACCTTAGCTAGAATGTAACACAAATTCAAGATGCTTATGCTAAGGAAACCCCCTACTCCTCCTTTTTTCTTCAAATTCCATGCTTACCAGCCATGCAGTATGAGCAATTCCCCCCCCCCCCCGCCCCCTCTGTTTTGATTTCCTGGAAATGGCATTTCTCCCTTCCAATCAAACCCTTGCAAGGGAGAAGCGAGTTCTATTACCAGGATCTGTAAGGATCAGCCAAGCAACTCTCAAAAGACCTCACTGCAAGCAGTAAAAGAACTTTATTGAAAAGCTGCTTGTATCATGAGCTTACTCTATCTTTGCCAGGAATAACGTTCACGTGCAAGCATCAAACTTATATAGGCTTCCAAAGTGTGGGCAAATCCTAAAACCCTTCCCCCCAGTCTAGCAGTCAGCTAAGCTCTGCGGGAAGAATCTAAGCGGAAAAACAGCAGAACTGATGTGTGGGATTTTCAAGCTTGTGGTGTCTGGGAACTTCTGAATGCAGTTCAGAGGAGCGTACAGATAACCCCAGGAACAAACACCTCCCCTGCATAGTTTCACATCGCGGGTCTGAACGGCAAGGTGAGTAACAGTTGCAGTCCAGTCAAAGAATAACCTTAGCATTTAACCATAACCATAACACAAAGCAGGGGGTTGCTGGGTACGACAGGTGATGCTAAGCACCTGATAGGATCTCTGTGAGTTAAATGTGTGGCCTGGAACCTGAGAAGTAATAATAATAAATAATAACATTTGATTTATATAGAGCTTTTCAGGACAACTTAATGCCCTTTCAGAGTAGTTTACAAAGTGTGTTATTATTATTCCCACAACAATCACCCTGTGTGGTGGGTGAGGCTGAGAGAGCTCTAAGAGAGCTGTGATGGACCCAGGGTCACCCAGATGGCTTCAAGCGCAGGAGTGGGGAATCAAATCTGGTTCTCCAGATTAGAGTCCTGTCGCTCTTAACCAGTACACCAAACTAACTTCTAAGCTTGTCAGCTGTGGTAAAAAGATTAGAGATGAACCTTGAATGCTGAGGAACCCTGTCTGGAGAAAAAGGAATCGGGTCTCCTCTAAGCGTTTGTGGTTGGATAACTAAGACTCACTTTGATGTGTTATCTCATGGGGGAAGACATAACCACTGGGGAGTGCAGTTGAGAGCCAGTCAATCATCCTGTACTGGTTATTCTACCCAAAACCTTTACTGAGTTACACATTATTTTCTGTAAATCAAGAAGAAAACACCAATTGACAGTAAAAGAGTCACAGGGCACCTCTGTATTCAGCCTTCTTCTTAGGCCCTCTGAAAAAGCATAATCTTCATCAGGGCTTTTTTTCTGGGAAAAGAGGTGGTAGAACTCAGTGGGTTGCCCTTGGAGAAAATGCTCACATGGCTGGTGGCCCCACCCCCTGATCTCCAGACAGAGGGGAGTTTAGATTGCCCTCTGCGTCGCTGGAGTGGCGCAGAGGGCAATCTGAACTCCCCTCTGTCTGGAGATCAGGGGGCGGGGCCACCGGCCAAGTGACCATTTTCAAGAGGTTCCGGAACTCCGTTCTTCCGCGTTCCAGCTGAAAAAAAGCCCTGATCTTCATAAATCTCAGAGAAAGAAACAGAATGGATTCTGTGGCAGGCAGTTCCAAAGCTTGTGATCTACCACTGAAAATGCCACCAATCTAATTTCATTTAATGTAGGCACACAGCACAGGGCAGTGACCTTAAATTTGGGGCAGGCACAATGGGATATATTATTAGTTTCTACCTGAAAGTCACATCCAGAAAATAAACAGTGCTGCTATATTGTGAATAAATGCCACATGCCATCATTCTCCGTTGTTCTCCTTTACCCTTGTGCACTACAGTCTGGCTGGTTACATTGCACAGTAATATCAGACTGGTTATTGTGTTCAGCTTCAGAGCCATCCAATTCAAATGCAGGTTAAATATCTTCTGTTGTTTCTCATCATGTCCCAAGGGAATTTCAGTCATAAATAGATCAGAGTTTGCCCCCCAAAGAAACCTCATTATTTTAATCGCCAGCAGATGCCCAGTCTTCCACAACGACGCTGGATGGGGGTCTTGGTCTCCACTGCCAGTCCCTTTGGTGAAGAACATCATGGTACAATTGGAAGTCTAGAATAAAACGTGTTGAAATCTTCATTCATCTGTGCACTTGCTGATTGAAGCTGGGGGCAGGATTCGCTCCTCTTGGGTTCCAGTTCCCAAAGCACAGAACTTGAGATTGAATGAATGAATGAATGAATAAACAAATAAACATGAACTACTTGCACGGGTTGTTTGTGAACACAGATAAGACAGCAGTGCACTTTGCATGGGAAATGACTACAGAAACAAAAATAATAATTCAACAAATTCAACTGGTAAGCAAAAAGGGGAAGGAAAAGATAAGCATCCCATCTCTGGCATGGATGAAACGTCCTGTGCGTCTTGTTATTTATTTAGCTCTCTGTCAGGAAGGATGCTGCATTTTCCAGGATGTTTGTCTCCAGTCACACTCAACAACAGACTACACTAGCGTACTCTGAGAAGTTAAACTCAAGTTATTTTGGAACCTGGAGGACAGACTAATCTGCACAAGGAGATTATCATGCATTTTGAACAGCATGTTGGGTGGCTGCCTCCACCCTGTTCCCTCAATAAATCACAAAAGCAGTGTGGATTTACCAATCAGGAATCTTTCCTTTGCCAAAAATGCAACCACAAGCAAGCAGTGTTTCTGCTAGGATCCTAGATATTTCCTGGGGGTAGAACAAGATGTTACAGAGAGAGGTAAAGGTGAGCCTGAAGCAGGAACCCCATGTTTGTGTGGGTGTAAAGTGCTAAGTCACAGCCAACTTATGTCAGCCCCTCATGGGTTTTTCAAAGCAAGAGATGAGCAGAGGTGATTTGCCATTACCTGCCTTTGCTTAGCGATCCTGTCTGTGGTAGTCTCCCATTCAAGCACTAACCAGAGCCAACCTTGCTTAGCTTCTGAGATTCAATGAGAGCAGGCTAGCCTGGGCCATCTAGGTCAGAGTACAATATTTAGCAAGTAAAATTTATCACATGGCTAGGATGGAGCCAAAATGGGGCAGGGAGACACAACGGGCAAAAAAAGAAAAGGAAACCAAGCATTTTTCAGCAAAACATGGGTTTCTGCTTCAGCAATAATTTGGTCAGCCTGTGAAATGGTGTGAAAACATTCTCCTCTTTAGAATGAAGCATTGCTCTCACTCTGATCTGGCTTTCTGGTGTTATCACAGAGCCAAATCTGATTGGCTGGGTGGCTGAAATCACCATCACACTGGCTACATGATCCCTGATTGGCTAGTTTATTTCATACCATTACAAAAAAGAACTTGGCAGAAAAGCAGCTGCTGAGAGGGGCAGAATTTCAAGAAAAAACTGAGCAAAATGGGGATGAAAAGGAAGACTGTTGGAGAACATTTCAGAACTTTCTGCCCACCTCCACGTACCCTTTTTGTACTGAAAATATTCTCTTGAAATTTTGGCCTAGATGTGACATTCTTGAGCCTGGAGTTTTTCTGTGCTTGTGAGTGGCAGCCAGAGGAGTGGAATGGGGGCAAAGGGTTGCCAGCCCTGGGCTGGGAAATTCCTGGAGATTTGGGGTTGAATTTGGGGAGGGAGCTCAGCAGAATTGTAATGCTACTGAGCTCCCTCAATCTACCCGGCAAAAATGCCATTTTCTCCAGGGAAACTGATCTCTGTGGTTGCCATTCCAGGAGAAAGCCCGCCTGGAGGAAGGCAACCCTAAAAGCTCCAAAGTGAACTGCCTTCACTGCAAACCACGCTCTGTGAGGTGCTATGAAAATTCTATGTAGAATCATATCTGTGATAGCCTATTGATGCATTATAGTCCTCACTGTCATAAATATATAGCCATCAAGTCATAAACATGTATAGCAGGACAAAGAATAAAATCTCCAGAACTTTTGAAACTATGCTGTGGGGGCGGGGGGGGGGGCTGTTTTCTTGTCAAGCCTAAACATATTTTACCGTGATGTCAGGTGCATCACCTGTCATACCCAGTAAGATCCTGTGTAATGTTTGTGCTCTAATAATATGGGTATAACCAAAGGCTGAAGCTATTTCCTGATGGTGATGGGAAAGTATGCAAGGGAGGGCCTCCTAAACCCCTCTCTCCTTAGCCTGGGAAGAGATGCTTGCATGGACACTCACAACCGTGACACTTTGCATACGGTAACTCTGCTTTTTCCCGCCTAGATGCTTCCTTTTGAATTTAGGTGACCGTTACCTCAGGCGGTGGAGATTTGGGAATTCACCCACGCTTACAGTCCTATATATAGTCTGTCCTGTGCTTGTAGAGAAACGTCATTCCTGTCAAAGAAACTGGCAGCTTATCAATAAAGTTCTTTAACTCGTGCAGTGGAGTCTTTTTGAGAGTTACCTGGCAGATCCTACACATATTAAGATAAAATGCATCCTTCATAACTTATTTAGCTTATGTAATTGTACTCCGTGGCATATTTATGAATCTTAAGGGTACAATCCTAAGCAAAGTTACACCCTTGTAAGTTAATGGGTTTAGAAGGGCGTAACTCTGTTTAGGAATGAAGTGTTCATTTTTATACAAACAAAATGGCGAATGTATCCAATACTAAAAAGAGAGACAGCAGCAAACTGCGGTACACTCTGCAATCTTAGCTCATGAATCTTAGTTGTTGCCATCGGAAAGGGAGGAAAAAACAGTTGAAATGGAGAACACAATTTTGCTAGCAAAGATGTTTGAACAGAAACATACAATAGTCTCAGGAAAAAACTCCCCATTTTTACCTGGGCCTTCACATTTCTATCCAACAGCAGGGTAAATGAGTGTGGGGAAAGATGAGCTCAGAGATGCTTCCAAGTCTCTTGGTGTTCTTACATCAGTGAAACCCCCATTCACGCAGATGAGGGAAGTACGGGATATCCCAAGTGACAGGCGCGCATGTGTGAACATGCCCCAGGCATGCATTTCTTGTGTGACATGCATTCTTCTAACCAGGGCTTTTTTTCTGGGAAAAGAGGTGGTGGAACTCAGTGATGGAACTCAGGACCACACAATGACATCACTTTGGGTCAGCTGGAACAAGGAGGTAGATTTTTAAAGTTTAAATCGTCCTCAGCGAAAATGGTCACATGGCCAGTGGCCCCACCCCCTGATCTCCAGACAGAGGGGAGTTTAGATCGCCCTCCACGCTGCATGGTGCAGAGGGCAATCTCAACTCCCCTCTGTCTGGAGATCAGGGGGCGGGGCCACCAGCCATGTGACCATTTTCAAGAGGTGTCGGAACTCCGTTCCACTGCGTTCCTGCTGAAAAAAAGCCCTGCTTCTAACTATCATGTCCTCCTCTGTCTGGTCCTCCCATGGGTGTGATGTATGGGAGCATGTTGCAATGATATTATGTGGTATCATGCTCCCTGTGAGTTCCCACAGCATGGTGAGGTTCAATGTCCAAAAAGGCTATAATGTATTCAATGCATACACAAAACCACCTTCTTCCTATCCCACCCAAATCCATTCTCAGTATTATTTAAACCCCTTCTTCCTCCATCCCAGGAAAGCTGCCTTCTCAAGAGTGCCAAACCTTCCCACTGCTATTGAAAATGATTGATTTGTCACTCACAGGCAGCCTCTTTTGGAAGGAAGCAACCAGCTGCACACCACTTAATTCATATACCCTGGCATTTGTCAAATAGTGTTGGCAGAGGTTAATAGGCTGACAAGAGCTAACAGGATAGGCCAAGGTGAAGCCAAAGATGAGGCTCAGCTTCACAAGTGAAACACAGCTGTTGCCAAGCAGGCCCCCTCCCCTGCTTTAAAGCCCGCCATGGACTGTGTTAAAGTTTCCTGCATTGCTGTTTTACTGCTACACCAAAGACTGCCTTGCACGTGTGTGTGTTAAATACACGTGTCAGTTTCCTGCCTACTGTTTAATTGCCTTGCTGCTGCAATAGACTGTGCAGTTTACTGACTCCATGTTTGGTTAACTGCACAAAGGACTCTTTTCCTGGGCAGCCCTGCCCAGACCTGTATCTGGATTTCCCCGTGTGTGCTTTGGACTCTGTTACAAGTGTGCCCCGTGCCTACATTGCCATCTGCCACGGACCGTGCCTGTTCCCTGCTTTGGACTGTGTTTTAAAGTGCTGTTCCCCCTGCCTCCATGGAAGCCTGCCTCATATGGGCCCAAGCCGCTGCTAGCAGCCGGGCGCCTGCCGGGGAAACCTCCAGCGAGCCTGGCTAGGCGCTCCCTGGTCAGTTCCCGCCTGGAGCCTCCCGCGGGCCGGTCCCCGAGCTTGCCCTCGCTACCGGGCAGCCTGCTATCCAGCCCCAGCTATGCCCAGCCGGCATCCATGTTCTCAGACAGCCAGAAGACCCTGAGAGGAAGACTGCTTTGAGAAGCCATTTCGGCGAAGCGGGCACACCACGTCCGCAGCGAGAGTACCTCGCCCCGCTCTGCATATCTTAGGAGCCGCCCCGGAGAAGGAACTAAGTGCCGACCATCCCAAGCACTTAGAGAATGCATCTCAAAGAAACCTCCGCATTCCAGAGCTGATGACATCAGGACAAGCCCTGTCCGCTGGAACATCCTTTCAGCCCACTTGGATTTCCCCCTCCCTCTTTTGTCCCCTCTTCCTGAGGTGTCACTTATCCCAATCTGATTACCAAAGTGGCCCATCCAAGCCATTCAGTGACCCATTAGACCCTTTGTTTTAATCTGTGAGAACCACCAAGTACAGCACCTGCCCCAGGGTACGTTTTGGGGTATTTAAGCTGGTCTCCCAGACCACTCGGTGCTTAGGCCATTCCTATCCAGACTTCCTTGCTGTCCGTCTGTGGTCCCAGTGCTGGCATTGGGCCACCTCGCTGTTGTGTCTTTGCTTCGCTCCAGGATTGTGAGTATTCCCCACCATCGTTGGGAACCAGCTAATGCGAACGTCTCTGTATTTCCTACCCTGTATTTCTTAGATCTTGTATGTTCTCTTGTATGCTTGTGCAAGTTTAGGCTTACGCCACACTAAATACACGTGTTTGGAACTTATTTGTAGTCTGCCTCTTTTTCACTAGAGTGTCTGGGATCGGGACCTCCGTATACGTAGGTTATGATCCGCGCTTAATTTTAAGTTACAGACTGCTACAGCTAATTCCCCATTATAATAAAGAGCAGTTCTGGTAACACAGCAGAAAATATTTTGGGCCACCTGAAGGAAGGATGGCCTCCACTGCTGTACATCCTTGCACGAGAGAGAGGAGGAAAGAAGGGGGTAAGGCCAGAGATAAAAAATTAAGGGCTCCGGGATTCAGCTCAAAGCTGAAAGTTATTAAATATTTTACTGGTGTGTGTTACGTGCCGTCAGGTTGCAAGCATCCCTGACAAACATTCAAAAATGTCCAGACATGTGTCAGTGTCTCAGATGCTCAAAAATGTGCATGCATTTCCTCTCATTACCCAAGCCACGACCCTTTTCTTTTCACAGGAGGGGTAACCCCTTGTGGGGATGGCTTTTCAAACAGAGGAGAGGTCCCAGTCATAGCCTATCTTTCCTGCAAGAAACACCTTATGGTCTTCCTCAGCTTAAACTTCCTTTTTGGGTTGATGGGAACTATAGTTCCCAAACCCTCCCAACTCAACTAGAAAAGCAGGTGATGTTGCCGAGAACAACTGAAAGCAATCAAGGGCAAAATAAATGAATGCACAAAAGTGCTAAAAATGCCAAAAAGAGGTGTTGTTTTCCAGGCACTACTGAAAATGCTTGTTAAAACTGATGAGTAGTCTTGCTTGATATAACTGTTGCACAATGCTGTGGTTTATAAATGGGAGAAGGTAGAGGAAGATACCTGAAGATATTGTTCTAATAATAATAATAATAACTTTGTGCTTATATACTGCTCTTCAGGACAACTTAACTCCACATTCATAGCAGTGTACAAAGTTAAAGTCATTATTATCCCCACAAACAAACAATCTGTGAGGTAGGTCGGGTTGAGAGAGCTCTAATAGAGCTGCAACTGACCCAAGGTCACCCAGCTGGCTTCAAACAGAGGACTGGGGAATCAAACTTGGTTCTAAAGATCTCTAGCTCGCTAGCTCTCTGAAGGACAACTATGGTTTTCATTTCCTACATTTGTAATGCAGAAGTCACATGGATACAAAGGATAGACCAATTCTTGCTGCCCAGAGAGCTTCTACAACTGCAAGGTTCATATATCCCTGACACCTAGATATGGGTCACTTGGATTTTTTTTCCTGTGGTGCACACCCTTAGTCCACAGTTTCATTTGTAAAGCAAACATGCAGTGGTTCTTCCTTACAAACAGATGTACATATGCTCACTATAACATGAACAGGGCTTCTGTGTATAGTGAACTGTCAGTCCTTGGCAGGCAGATCCCCAAGTCCCTCACAGCAAGCACTCAGGTGCATTGGTTGAAGTAACTTTTATTAGAGATCTATACAGTCCAAGGGATCTATACGAATGCATTGGCAGAAATGACTGTTCAAAAACGGGTAGTGTTAATTATAGGGAAACTTCCCACCCTTTGGGTCCGTTAACATTCTGGTGCGAAAACCCCAAAGAGTTACATGGGAACTGATTAGTTTAGGCTAGACATAGTACAGAATAAAATTATCTCAGTCTCTGAGAAAAGATATATTGCTCGCTGCCCACAGCTTGCATCCAAGGACACGTACTGTAGAAGTGAAAGTAAATACCTTCAACAGATAACAGACAACCCCCACTGGCTCAGTACATTTCATGTTAGCAATTTACACACTCTCAGATGATCAACACGGTGTACAGACTACAACCTCAGCAAACATTTATGATGAGCACAAAATGCAAAACACATTAATGGCAGGGATGCAGGCAGGGATACTTGACTTGATCTTTCTTTATATGTGCATTGAGTAATTCTTACATTACATTCAGTGCTTGTATGTGTGATCTAAACCCCAAATGTACCCAGGTACTGGTCCCCAATTTCATTTGTGAACTGACTCTTTGACTCTTTCTTACAAATCAATGTATGCACCTAAATTCCGGTTGTACACTATTTTCCTAATGCAAATTGGCCATACAGCTGCTGTATCTCCCCAGTGAAGAAAAAACCAACATACATGTATGGAACTTCTATTCTCCCTCTATATAGAAAAATAGCAGCTGAGAGGTGGGGCAATTTGTGAGGGGAAAAAAACAGCTTGGCAGAAAAATTTAACCTCTTCTGAAGGTCTGATATGATATGATTTTAACCTAAACTTTAAAAAAAATCCTTGAGATCCTATTACAGTTTGCCCTAATCTTGTCTGGTTTGGCTTTCCAAGTAGACAGATCTGGCAGGGTCCCCCACAACACACTATTGACTTTGAATATCCATCTTTAATCTTCCATCCAGGGGTTTTCACAGTCTGTTCACACAGGCCAATAAGGAGCTTCTTGGAAGGGCAAAAACCAAACAGGAATCCTTCCGGGAAACAGAGTGCTGCCCGTTGGAGTTTGCTCTCCAGTTGAGTTGATGGTTCCCATAAGGAAAATGTGTCGTCCTCTGAAGAATCCACTGACTGTATTGTAACTGATACCACTGATTCTGATCAATTGTGTATTTTCTCATTTTCTGTACCTGCTGATTTAGCAAATAAATAGTTACATTTTAAAATGTATTGCAATAGCAGCAAGGGAGGACGGGCAGCCAGCAAGAACTTTCAATCAGTTGTAATTAACTTTATTTATGCATTTATTTGTATTTATATATACAAATATATATTATTTGTATATATAAATATATATTGTGTGTGTGTGTGTATTGTATATACTATTATATATTTATATATACAAATAAAACGTGAATATGTAATAAAGTAACAATACTAGTGCATTATCTGAATGCTTATTGACTTAATTTAGCAAGAGCTTTTGAACACTTGGATGACATTTGAAACAGAAAAGCACGTTATAGTAGCAATTGCATATTTCCAAGACAAATGTTATTATTTATTTATTTATTTATTTATTTTATTTTATCACATTTCTAGACCGCCCTCCCCATCAGACGGGCTCAGGGTTATTCATGAGTTATTCATGAGTTATTCACGAGTTATTCACTCGTTTCGCATCTTCATCTAGGCAGTCATTGTATACAAATGAATTGCTGGCTTATTGTCGCAGTTGTTGCCCAATCCTTCTTTGTCCAGAGCTTTTCCTTGGAAATGTTTGAAGACCATGTCAGAATATGACTTTTGAACTTTTGGTTACTCTTTAGACAAGACTGGCACTGGCACTTTAAAAACATAGGAAATTTGTTGTATTATTGCTAGCATTGATGTATGCTTTGCCTTATGTACATGTGATTAATTTTTTCATTGATATTTAGTACTATTGTTAGGCACAAGCACTTTACATCTCTACCTACATAGGAATTTTGTTGACCTTGTTATTGAAATATGCCCTGCCTTTTGCACATGTAACCTACTTCTATGCATATACTATTTGTATGCTGATACTAATGGTGCTACTGTAATACAGTTTGCTTTATATTCATGTAAGCTGTCTGTATGCACATATTGAATTTATTGGCATCTAACTGATTTTGAACATATCAAGTAAATTCGATTTGACTCCTTTGGTGCTAGTTAGTTTATCACGGCGTGGCTGCTCTACCACCACCCGCACAATCACCTTACCCAGGAACGGGAGGTTCGAAACTGGGCAGTAACTGACCGGGTCAGTAGGGTCCAAAGATGGTTTTTTCAGGAGAGGCCTAACCACAGCTTCCTTCAACACTTCTGGAAAGATCGGGATTCAGTTTCATTTTCCCGGCCATGTCAGACGCTCCTCTCCGCAGGTCTGGGAGGAAGCGCCCGAGCAGCCTGACCGGGTGGTTGACCTGGGAGGGTTAACCCCCAGGACTCCCAGTGAGGGGGTCAGGGTCCGGAGTGCTGCGGGAAGAGCCCCCTGAAGTCGATGCAGGGGGTAAATTGCCCATTTGCTCCTACGGAGGCCGGCAGACTTGCGCAGCACATCGCGTGCTGCCGGGCCATGGAGAATGGCAACAAGCAGATTTAAGGTGAAAACCTGTAAGTAGCGAATCCCTTCTGTCATTCCAAGCGTATGCGAAGGATTTGTGGGAGTTGAAGCTAAGAAGGTTCGGATATCTTCCCCTTCGTTGAGTTTTGGAACTTAGTTGGCGGGCTCCCCCCCCCCTAAGATGGCGACGAAAAAGCAGAGCCCTGCTGTGGGCAAATCTGTTTCGGCTGCTTTGCAGGGGAAAGGAGAGTCTCTTGAAGAGGTGGTTAAACGGTCGGTCGCTGAAACTATGAAGCCCTTTGTTGATAAGCTAAATGAAATTGGTCAAAGGGTTGGCTCAGTTGAGAACGAAGTGAAAACCATCAAAGACGTAGCATCTGGGGCAGAGCAGTCTGCTCGGGAAAACGCAGTACTCATGAAAGCAACAAACAAAGAAGTAAAGCTTTTGTAGAATCAATTGATAGGGTTACAAGTGGATCGTGCTCAGACGGTATTGCATCTTCAGAATGTGAAGGAAGAGGAAAGTGTGATCAACTAAAGAAGGCAACTAAAGAAGACTTAAAAAGCGATATTCTGGAAGTCCACCGGACATCTTCAAAATATGCAACGAAGCGTCAGCTGCCTCGTGAGATTATTATCGATTTTTCATCTAAGAAGACTCGAGACACCATCTTATATAATTCGTACAATGTGGACTTGGACTTTCTGGGTAACAAGGTTAAGATATTGAAGGACATTCCATTTTTAGCCCGGAAAAGAAGATTCAAATATAAAAGGTTTGCAGCTCTTCTGAGGAAGCGTGAAATAAAATACAAATGGTTATTTCCGGAAGGTATCTGGTTCAGTTATAAAGAAAAAGCCTACAAGATAACATCGGAAGTACAGCTGAGGGACTATGTGTTTAATCATCAAGAGTTTCAGCAAGGAGAGGATTTAGAATCTGAAGGGGGGAATGGGGAGGAGGGAGTGAGTGCAGCCACTGTAGCTGTTCAGAGAGAGCTGCGACCGAGATGCAGGGGGGGAAGAAGATCTGATCCTGACTGTAGTTCGTATTTTATAAGATCTACCAATCTAATAGCATATTAGAAAGTTTAACTTTAAATAATTGTATTATGAAGGGAATGCAATACTTGTAGATGTAGTGTGTGTTTTTTATATGTTGTTTCTTTCCCTTCCCCCTGTTCCCTTTTTACCTTTTGTAGTTTTTGATGTTAGTAATTAAAAATAAAAAAAAATATATAAAAAAACACTTCTGGAAAGATCCCGGAGCTCAGAGACATGTTGACAATGGCCTCCAGGGCATCCCGTAGCCCATCTATGCTGGCCTTCACCAGCCACAAAGGGTACGGGTCCAAGGAGCATGTGGTAGGCCTAACTGCTCGCAGGATCCTGTCAATCTCATCCCCAGAGGGTGGACTGAAATGGTCTAATATCATCTCAGAAGGTGGCCAAGGGGCCTCCAGTTCGCACACTGTATCAACTGTGGCTGGGAGATCACGGTGGAGAGACAAGATTTTATCAGCAAAAAAGCTCCCAAAAGCTGTACAGCTAATATCCGAATTTGAATTTTGATGGTCCCCTCCTGATAAGGAGACCAAAGACCGAACCACATTGAACAGTTTTGCTGGGCATGAGCTAGCTGATGCAATGGAGGCTGCATAAAACTCTTTCTTTGTAGCCTTCACTGCCATCTCATAGACCTTCATAAACGTCCTATAAACGTCCTATAAGATGCTCTTGCCTCTATTAGATTTTTTTTTTAAGAAACATGGTTACAATATTTCTCCTGGCTTCAAGTTTCACTGAAAAGTGTCCTGCTTCCCATTTTAATTTAGGTTTATGTTATTAAAAACCACCTCTGTCCTCTGAGGCGCTCTCTCCCACAGGCTCAGCCACACTGGTGCTCTGTTCTTCTAAAAAAACCAATAAACATGATTCAAAGTTTGTCCTGCAGAGACATGAGACATTTACATGTGAAATGTAACAGAAAGATGGAACATTTATGAATGTGTGAGTCAAAGACATTCTTTTTTAGTCTGTGGGTGGTGAAGAAAAGTGAAGCTTAACAGCACAATGATCACAAACTAATTCGATACTCACCCAATGGAAATAATATTATGGACCATGGGATTATAAAGATGAGATGTGGCTGAAGGGATGCTGTTTTTCTCTTTCTTCGCTTGGATCTACTTGCTTTCAACACTTGAGTTACACAACAGGAACTCCTCGTGTATATTTGATGGGGGGGGTTATCACTCCTGCTTCATCTGTCTGCCTCCATACCTGAACAATCTCTCTCTTCCTTCCTTCACCCCACGGCAGCAAGAAGTCCATCAAAATCCACCAGACTGTTAAGACTGTGTCCCCCTTACCTCGCAAGTGTCAGTTCTAGGGACGGCCGTCCATGGCAGATAGACCCCCAAAACCCTCACAGCAAGCACTCCAATGCATTGGTTGAAAGGTCTTTATTTAGGGATCCATTAAGTTCATGGGTACATCCATAGATGGTGAAGTTGGCAGGAATAAGTATACAGGCAAAGGCACTATTGATATAGGGAGTACTATAGAGATATAGGGAGTCCCTTGGAGCAGTTTGCATTTAGGCGCGAAAACCTAAGAAGTTGCGTGAGAACACAATAGCTTAGTTTGGATAGAAATGGCAGAGGATTACAAAGAAATCAAAGTCTTTCTCTCTCCCCTGGGAAGCGGTTACATTTCTGGTTCCAGCTGCAAGGCCGGCACCGCATATTTTCAGAGATAACAGGCTGGTTACTTTCCCTGTGAAATCAGCATTAGTACTTTCATTTTCAGGCAGGCCTAGAATGGCATGACTATGTGGCTACATTACAAAGCACAACTATGTGAGCATGGCATGAAATCATACAGTAGATCAATACAGTGAACAGATCAGAGTAATACATCAGATTAGAGAATACATCAATGGCATGGGTGTGTGTGCACATGACAGCAAACTCCTGTGCTATTTCCAAAAACTGGCTGTGCTGACTATGAGCTTTCTTCTGAACTGGCTTCCTGGTCTGTGACATGTGGCAGCATTTGAGAGGACCAGCTGAGATCCTATCATATTTAGTTATTTATTTACTTTATTTACAGTCTACCTCTCTCACTGAAACTCAAGACAGATTGCACAGTGTAAATCAATGTGATCAACAGCAAGGTCATTTGATAAACAATATGCAAATGCAAGCAGAAATCCGATACAGAGCGGAAACAATATTGAAACAGAGCCTAAACAATTCTAGTGGTGGAAAGTGCCCTCCAGCCATAGCTGACTTATAGAGACTCCTGGTGGGCTTTTTATGGCAAGAGACTAATAGAGATGGTTTGCCATTGCCTGCCTCTGCAACCTTTGTCTTCGCTGGAGGTCTCCCATCCAATTACTAACCAAGGCAGACCCTGCTTAGCTTCTGAGAGCCGACGAGATCAGGCTCACCTGGACTATCCAGGTGAGAGCAAGCAATTCTAAACTGGACATATTGAAAAATGCAGAAACTACTTGGCCCATACTTAACAGCAACAGACAGTAAATAGTAGTATAGTCTACAGTCCCTATCCCTTTACCAATGCATCTCTTTTAAACCACTTCCTTACAGTGCAGCCCTCCTATCTGTGTAAAAAAGCCCTCCTGAATAACTCAACTTTGCAGTTTGTGGAAAACCAGAAGAATGGGAGCCCTCCTAAGCTCATCAGGAAGGCCATTCTATAAGTGGGGGCCACCCAGAGAATGTGCATGTACTGGCCATTGTTGATTTTGCTCACTTTCAGGTTGGCACTTGCAGAAGGCCCTGTTTGAGTGAGTGAAGCTGCTGTGGCAGAGCACAAGGAGAGAGTCAATACTATAGATATGAGAGACCAAGGCCATGAAGGGCTTGTATGTGATAGTCAAACCTTGAACTGAGCCCTGTAACTGATGAGTATCCAGTGGTGTGACTGTAGAATAGACATGGGCACAAAACGGAAAAAGGCTGAAACGAGTTTCATGTTTCGTCGCAATCCACGAATCGCAAATTATGAAATTTCATGAAATTGACACGTCTGCCGAAACGATTTGTTAGTTGTATTGTCGAAGGCTTTCACGGCCGGAGAACGATGGTTGTTGTGGGTTTTCCAGGCTGTATTGCCGTGGTCTTGGCATTGTAGATCTCTCAGGACTGAGAGATCTCTGTCTTTTGGTGCTACACCTCTGAAGATGCCAGCCACAGCTGCTGGCGAAACGTCAGGAACTACAATGCCAAGACCACGGCAATACAGCCCGGAAAACCCACAACAACCATCGATTTGTTAGTTTTGTGATTCATCAGAACCTGGGGCATTTCAATGGCCCTCTTCATACCCAGAGATGCCAAACTCGTAGGGAGACTTTAGCAGGCTCTCCTCCACTTACCCTCCCAGTTTGCAATATGTTCATTGGGAAGGTCACTGAAACACGAAGCGGAGAGAGGTGCCTTTTATAAAAAACACTGACAGAGCAGAACAGGAGGTCTGTGGTTGGAGGGGTGAGGGGTGAGATTGGTGTGCCCATGGCTACAGAAGGCCCCACCTCCTTGGTTGCCAAACCCCCAGCTCCTGGCTGTATAGAGCAGAATGGAAGCTCTTCAGACGGCTAGGAGAGCTGCCAATCAAGGGTAAGTGGGCTACGATTGGGTTCCCAATGGCAACGAAAGGTCTGGACCCATTGTTGCCTAGGAAATCAATGGATCGGCGCCAGCCTGTCTGCAATTGTGAATTGTTCATGAAGCTAATGAAACAGGCCAAAAAGTCATGAATTTCATGATAATTTCGTGATAACTGCGGCCCCACAAAATATGGCTTCGCAATACACGAAACGGCCTGTTTCGTGATGAAATTTGCTTCATATATGAATTCATGCCCATGTATACTGCAGAATGAGAGTAATATGCATGTTCCGCCAAGCTCCTGATAATAACCGAGCTGCAGCATTTGGCATGAACTGGAGTCTCTGAGTTGACTGTTTCCACCACTGAAAGAGATTCCACTAGAATGCGGGGGGGGGGGTGCGATTTTAGCCAGTTCCCTGTCCTTGGTACAGCTGCCTGCATGGTTTGGCTTTTTACCCTAGGATGCCCCAACCCCAGCATTGCCTTTAGGATGCTCACAGCTGGCTGCTGGGAAAAGGGGGAATGGTGCGCGCGCACACACACACACATTCCCCCACTGTTGTTGCTGTTGTCCCTCCTCCTCCTCCTCCTTTCCCCCATCACATCTGCCCAAAATTTCAGACATGATGTCTCTATCCAAGGTGACCGGGCAGGTATTCTGGTTGCTTGTCTGAGGAATTTGGGGATTTAGCTAGGGAGAATGTATTGTCAAAGCATCACTCGTAAAAGAAAACAGAAGCAGAGATTTTAGAAAAATATATCTGTGTTTCTTCCATTGATGTATCTGCCTTTTGTTCTGCCCACTCAACCCTAAAGTGTCTTGGAGCTTTGGGGAGCAGAAGGGGAAGCCCCCACCACGAGTGGCTTACAAAAGGCTGCCTGAGCTGAGCAGGCTTTGATAAGGCGGCAGCCGAGTCAGGAGGTGACAGGTGTGTTCCCCTCTCAGGAGGGTGAGGAGATCCATACATGCAGCCAAGGGGATTCCGTAAAGCACTTTGAAGAGCTGCTGTTTTTGTGGTGCTGTGTCATGTACCATCGCAAAATGCTAGCTGTTCATAGAAAAACAGATCAAGTATCTGAGAGGAGACTAGCCATTCGGGGGCACCGGCTTGACATAACCATTCGCGGGGGCACCAACTACCCATCTGGGTGCTGTTCAGACTCTCTCAACTGGGGACCCTCCTGGTGAAGGAGGAAGTGTGGCCACGGGTTAGGTTCACCAGGTGTTCTTAACTCCCTGTTGACTTTCTCCCTCACAGGAGTGACATCTTGGGATCTCCGGGCATCTCCCTCCGGGAGGATGGATAACCTTCCTTTCTGCTGTTTGCAGGAACAGGGATGGATTTGGGAAATCTGGTGCGGGGAGCAGCTGCGAGTCTGTGGGCGCTTTTTACTCCCCTCGCCTCCAATCAGCCTTCAGGCATCTCGTTTGGTTTTCAATGGGCATTCCTGTTACTCATTGAAGAACCCGCCTCCCCCACACCTGCCTCTCTGGAGCCTGGGGTCTGATTAGGGTTGTCAGTATCCAGGTGGTGGCTGGAGATCTCCTGGAATCACAACTGATCTCCAGGCAACAGAGATCAGTTCCCCTGAAGGAAATGGCTGCTGTGAAGGGGAAACTCTATGGCATTTTACCCCAGAGAGGCGCCTCCCCTCCTCAAACCCTGCCCCCTGCAGGCCCTATCCCCAAAATCTCCAGGAATTTCCCAACCTGGACCTGGCAACCCGCCAACCTCTGCTAAACCGCCCCTCAATGAATTGCCCATGCTACCCAGATTGGCTACTGCCAGACCCATGACTGTGCACGATCCTCGTGTGCCTAGGGCTGATGACAGGTCATCCCCGATGGCTCAGCATCCACATGCTGGCAGAGCACATGGACATCCCATGTGCACGGGGTGGTCTGACGTGCCGGTTGGTTTGGTCAGGGGGGGCAGCCTCTATGCGTGATGAACGCCTGGGAACTGAGGCAAGGCCATGGGGTTTGCTACCATGACTGCGAAGCTGGGCATACGGCCACCCCCATTCTCACCGCGCTCCCTGCCTCCTGGATGAGTGTGGCCAGCGATGGCAAAGCCCCCTTACCCCTGCTCCCTGGCCACTCCTCATCCCCCTTCTCCCTGTCCCCCCAATGCAGCGGGCATCACTAGCTCGCAGCCACCAAGGGCATGCCAGACTGGGCTACAGCCGCTGGCTTGTGCCAACCCCGTGCTTCCGCCGCTGCTGCCACACGCCCCAGCCGGGCACAGCTTCTGCACACCGCCCCAGCAGCGGCTCGCAGCTTCTGCACCCAGCTGGGATGCGTGGCGGCGGCGGCGGAAGCATGGGGCTGGCTGCAGCCAGCCACGCCAGCTCCACTGCGCGCTCCGCCACCCCCGACATCCCCTCCTGTGCGCCCCCACTGCCCTCGCACCCGAGGCCAGTGCCTACCTGGCCTCAATGGGCGCGCCGGCCCTGACCCTTCAGGACAACTTAATGCCCACTCAGAGCGGTTTACAAAGTATGCCATTATTATCCCCACAACAAAACACCCTGTGAGGTGGGTGGCGTAATTTGTTCTTCATACTGTATAATTCAAAGAATTCAAGTTTAATGCACAGAAGTTAAAAAGGGGGTCAGAGGCTCATTGAAAAAGCAGGGGCGGACTGGGACATTAAAACAGCTCTGGAGATAACTGAGCCAAGACATTCCCGCAGTGCTGACGGTGCTGTTGCTTGATTTAGGATTGCCAACTCCAGCTTGGGAAATTCCTAGAGATTTGAGGGCAGACCCTGGAGAGGGTAGACTTTGGGGAGGGGAAGAAGCTCTGCTGGGATGGCATAGAGTTCACCCTCTAAATCTGCCATTATCTCCAGGCGAACTGACCTCTGGCGCTGGCCCTGTGAAGGGTGGTATATAAATGAATGTTATTATTATTAATATTATTATTAATAATAAAATATATTAGATCTGTTCATTAAGCATGAAACTCCCCTTTTACCCTGGCGGGAAGAACAACTTGACATCTAATTGGTCTCATGCAAACTAGTTGTCTCTAACTAAACACAAACAAATTAACTCTTTCATGACTGAAGACAATGCCACTTGTAAAAATCCCAACACCAGGCCTAGCTGCTACTGCGCTGAGCCTTTCCTCTACTCTGAGGAAGCCACTGGTGAGGAAGAGGCACTGCAGGCCAGGGATTCTCATAGGCTACCAGGCTGCGGCTACTGTTCTAATTCTGAGTGTGGCTGTAGGGATGTTTCTCAAATAATACAACAACAGCAGACAGTGACAGGCTTCAGCAGCCTCCCCAGTGGGGCAGGACCCCAGAGGCCCTAGGACAACCCCCCACCCCACCTTGCCCTATGGACATTATGTCATTGCTATGTTGTTAGAGCACAAACATTTTGATTTCAGTGTGCTTTTCCGAACATAGGCAGTGCATGTCACTCCAATCAAAATGAAGATGACAAATTAATGAATTTCCACACTTCTGTGCTTTTCAAATGAGAGACTCTATTTCTGCAGATAATCAGGAACAGTATTTTAACCGCAACTTTGCCTTCCAGCTGTTAACATTAAGCAAATATTGAAGGGCTTCTATGTACAATATGTTGATTCTTGCTGAAGATAAATGATTCTTCAAGACATTATTTTAAGCGTGCATGGAACAAAATGCTGGGGGTCTCTCTGATGGTGCCAATATGGTGCTCTATCTCTATCTCTGACTCCATGTAAATGTGGACAGAATTTTCAATGGGGTGCTGTGAACATATTTATTTATTTACTTAAATTTATAGTCCGCCCTCCCCAACCAAGTGGGCTATGATAGGTTGTATTCATATTTGGTGGTCTGTTCTGAACATGAATACTTTTGGAAGAAAATCCCTTAGGGAATCCTTATGTAGTCCAACTCTGTCCCCTTTAAACAAATCCATACTCATCAGGTCGCTCACAGTGCAATCCTTAATGTGCACTCCTAAATCAAGTTACTACAATAGGCTCAGTTTAGGATCGCACAGCTATTAGTTTTTGATTGGTGAGTTAGAACCAGCATGTGAGTCACATCCCAACCTAAGATGGTTAGCAACAGTGGCAGCTGTGCCACCAGTATTTATTAAGCAAAAGAGAAAAAATGGAAAGAGGAGAGATTTCAGCAAAGAGATAGGCCAAGATAGATGTGTGCAGTTATGTTAAAAGGGAGATAAGAATAAAAGGTGAGTGACTGCTGGTCTGCTAAGGCTGAAGTCAACAGCTCAAGTAATACCAAAGGTAAGATGCAATTGATCTGGAATGTATTTGCAGCTGCCAAATGTCTGTAGCCAGGAAATGGAGCAGTCCTTTCAGTCTGACGCGACATGTTCCTTTGAGCAGAGGGGGGCTTTCGCCTCGTATTTAGGAGCATTCAGTCACAGGAGACCTGGCGTATGAAACAGACCAGGTCCCAGGAGGATAGCCACCCCCGTGAGAACTAAGGGCTGGTCCAGTCGTCTCTTCCCCTGGAATGCCCAGTACCTTCACTTCCATGTATGTCTCCAGCACGTTGCGCCAACGCGCCGCCTCCAGCATTGAGCTGTTCTTAAGGTTTCCTGTAACTATGAGTAAGGATGGAGTTCCTATCAAAGCAGTCTCTAGGGGAAGCAACCACAGAGCCCCACCCCGGCTTCCGAAAGGACAGAAAAATCCACAGCTGCTGCTGTTTCTTGAAGGTGGCGGTAGAAAAATAAGAGGGCGCAAAGGCCTCCCTTGCCCCCCCGGGTCCAGCTGCTTGCCTTCTGCAACCTCCACTGGTTCCAGGCTATTCTTTGAATTCTTCCTGCCATATTTTTCATATTTTTGCCACTTATGTGGTTTAACGGGGCTTTCGTGAGGCAGACTGATGTTTCTATCGCTAGTTAAAACTGGAAGCACTGGGACATCCATCCCTAAAATAAATATATGCCTGAGAGCAAGGACGTTATTAATAACTGGAACTGCAAGTGCATTCTGTTGTGTGGAGAACAAACCGCAGCAGTAACAGTCTACAACACGGGTCCTCAGCATGGTGCCTCCAGGTGCCACGGGGCCCGCTGGCACCTTTCCTGGTTCCTGCCAGAAGTTTTTACAGAGTGGGTCCAGGTGGTGCTTTTGCCCAACAGGTCTTCTGATGGGCCATTGGAGATGACTGGCTGTGCACACACTTACCGCCCAGAGCCCCAGAGGATGGGCGGTTTATAAATCGAAATAATAAAATAAAATAAAAAAATAAATACTTAAAAACGTTGCCTTGGCAGCAGCCGCTACCACAGCACAAGTATCTTCAGGGAGTTACTGTGTGCGAGTACATCAGAAAATATTCTTAAACAATATGTTCATTTTAAAAGGCTTTTTGTTAAACACATTCTGTCTCAAATATTTAAAAGTTACTATTAAACACTGTGTGGTTGACTGCCTCCTGGGGAAGCCATTTGGTGGCTGGCTCTGCCTCCTTTAGTAGGGTTACCAGGTGGTAGGGTTGCCTGACAACCAGCAAGAGGTTTGCTGGCAGGGACATGGGGGGCAAGATGTTGCATACACCATTATAGCACTTTGGGAGAAAACCTGGAGGTGCCAGAAGGCAGTTCTAGGATTTTCCAGAAACACTATGGTAAAACCATAGAGTTTCTGGTGATTCCGAGAGCTACCCTCTGTCACTTGGAGGTTTTCACTAGAAGTGATGCAATGGCACACATAATGCACATACCACTTTGTGTCATAATTTCAAAGGTGTCCACAGGCTCAATAAGGTTGGGGACCCTTGGTCTATAATATAGTGAAATTGGGGGCGGGGGGACAGATGAAGAAAGTATACCTGATGTATATGTCTGGGGTCTGAGCCCCAGCCCCCAGACTTGACAAGAGGGAACAGCAGGTCAGCCGGGCCGACGGGCGAACAGAGGGGGCAGCCAGCAGCCAGCAGGTCAACTGGTCAGCCAGCAGACAGTAGGTCAACCGGTCTGACTGGCAAGCAGAGGGGGCAGCCGGGGGACAGCAGGTCAACCCCTCCCATGGGCAAATGGAGCCAGAACCTGCCTGTGCCAGGGGCAAGGGGCAAAGGCCCAGGGCCTCAGGAGGCAGGGGGAGACAGAAGGAGGCCAGCGAGTCCCACTCCCCTGGGGAAGGAAAGGGGACTAAGCAAGGCAGAAGGGGGCAAGGGCAGAGGGATTGGGGGCCCAGCAGTCACCCACCCAAAAACCTTACCTGAGGAGGAGAAGCAGCAGCAGCCCCAACAACCCAAAGCCACGCCCCAGCTAGAAAATAGTAGCCTGGCCCAGGAGTTGCCAAAAGCCAAGCCACTCCAGGTGGGGCTATTGGAGGCACTCTGCAGGAAGCCCTGGGCAACCAGCCAAGGAGCCGCAGCTGGACCCACCTTCAGCCATCAGCTCAGCCAGGCAGGCCGGGCTGCTAGCCAGGGGACTGCAGCTGGACAGGCCTGCAGCAATCAGCCAAGGCAGGGAGGCTGGGCAGCCAGGGAACAAGGCACAGCTGGTGCTGGTCAGTGGGGCCAGATCAGCTACCCCAGCTGCAACTGCTTGGTGCAGCCCAAGACCAGGCTGGAAGAGGGGTGGGACAGTAGAAGGAAGCCCTATAAAAGCTGGCTGGGAAGAGCCCTGTGGTGGTGGGTGTGAGTAGGGAGTGATGATGTGGAGTGAGAGCGGTGCGATGCAAGCGTGGAGGTTTGGAGGAGAGCTCTGGGAGGAAGAAGTGAAAGAGGACGCAGAGGGTAAGCAGGCCAGGTTGAGCAGGCCAGCGAGTGGACTGAGAGGGAGTCTGGGTGAGGTATACTGCCCCTCCTTCCACAGAGCACGGTCCTGCAGAATCCCTGGCCCCCCTATGATGTCAGGAGCAGACCGCCCAGTGCCACGCCCAGTGGCAGCGGTGGCAAGCCCTGACAGTATATACATGCAGCACTTTCCTAGAAGGCTCAGAATACCTCCTAGCTCCTTAACATCTTGACTGAGGGCTGGTGTGATGGAATAATACCAAAATTCAGTGGTAGCTTAAAGACTAATGACACTGACTTCACTATGAATTTTGTGAGTTACATTCCTCTTCTTCAGATAGCTACGTGAAGGGGAAAATGTACTGGGAAGTATTATAGGGAAGTTTGGGGGGTTGTCAAGGCTTGGTGGCATGGCTTTTTTTCTGGGGAAAGAGGTGGTGGAACTCACAGGGCACCATATGCACAAGCTTTGCACGTGTGTGCTCCTGGGACCATGTGATGACATCACTTCCGGGAAGTGATGTCATCACGCAGGCCGTGGCCGTCCCGGGAGTACTCCTGCTTGGTGCGAATTACACCATGAGTCTTTCAAGTATAATTCCTCAATGTATGGAGAAAAGGGAGGCATCGCCATAGAAAGATTAGGTGCAAATCCTGTCATAATAAATCAACAGAATTAGCAGCTACAAAAACGGGATGGTGAGGGAGGTCAGAGCAGAGAACAACTAATTCATGAAAATTAACTGGTATTGATGCAAGGATGTTGTCGGATAAAACATGTTAAGAACAGCCAATTAAAATTTCTACAAAGAGAGTCCTGTAGTACCATTTGAGTTTGCAGTGACTGAGGAAAGCAAAGTCTGTCTAAACCAGGATGGAATGGAGTGTTTAATTTTGTGATGAGTTCTAAATCAGCATTTTAAAGGGGGGGTTGTTTGTTTTAACCATTTTTTTTGCAAAACAGTGATTTTTTAGGCTTGTAATAGTATATCCAAGGAGATTAAAATGTTTCCCTGCTGGTTTCTGAATGTTGCAATTTCTGATGCCTGATTATCTATTTCTGCGGTTCCCTCATTCCTGGTCCCAGTTGTTCCAGAAGTAGGCATAATGCAGGCAGTCTCTCACACCCTGTCCTTCGCCAACATTTTCCCATAACTAATTGTTCAATTCTATGCCAGGACTGGCCCTAAATCTATGTACGCATACTTAGAAGCCACTACCTTTGCACCAAACCCTTTGGAGAATGGTTGGTAGCATCTTAGTAGAGTCATTTTTCTGTGATTTCTCTTCTCTGTCATAACCAAGTGAACTATACTGGGTTAAGCAGCAGACACAAGCCCACAAGAAGCCGGTAAGCTGATAGGGTGCCACTCTGCCTGGTCTGCTTCCCTCACTAAGCCTCAGTGCAAGCTGATAAGTTGTTTTTTTCACCCACCACCTTGGAAGAACTTGATAAAAGACAACTATTTCATTGTACTTGATTTGAATGCCCATTTCACGCTTTTGTCCAACGTGTTGCTGGGGGCAGATTGTCCTCTGGGCCCACTCTGGTCTTTCTCGTCAAAGCAAGAGTTTAATTTGGTCTTCAGGGGCTCTATGCGCAATCAGCCAGACTCACCTACAACTACATCTTAGCATTTCTGCAATAATCCAGCAAATCCTTTTTGAATAAAAATTAAACTGTGTGCATTCAAATGATAAATTGGGAGGATAGCTACATTGCGGGAGGGCCATGATATTTATTATCCAGGAACATTTAACCACACAAAAACAACACATGACATTTTTACTTCATTTAATTTTAAACCATATAATGACTTCAAGTTATATTTTGTTCACAACTCTGGGTGGGGCACTAATCTGTCTAGAAGAGCAGTATATAAGCGCAGTTGTTGTGGTTATATTTTAAAATCTAAGCTACAGACCGTTAGACTATTCACCACCATACACAGGGCTGCTGCAGAAAATGGCAATCTTAGGTACAGCCAGCTCCATAAAACCTAGTTCAACGTACTGTAGGTCTTTGCACTTTTACATAGTATCTTTATCTCCTCACCCAATGGAGTAAGCTAGGAAGACATGAAATGACCTTGAACTAGATGCTCTAGAGCAGGAGGCTGGAATTTGATGTCATTTTCATCTGCAGCCTGATATTTAATTCCACCCTAAATGTGAAGAATAATTTTAGGGGTTGATAGACAGACACGCCAGAGCATCTGCAAGAATCTTATATACTAATTGCTCAAGTGCCCTTGGATCTTTGGATACTTAAATCTAGAGATTGGAGCCATGAACAAACAAGACATATTGTTCACATCTGAAAAATGCCCCAGGTTTGCAAATGAATCTGAAAAAAATTACATTGGAGGTTTTAAAAAACCCAGCATCATATAAGGAGTACCTGTAGCTTTAACCAGATGTCCTCAATGGTTGTTGCTAGGCAACCATAACAGTTTAGCCAGTATTCCAGACTTGGTTTATGTCAGAAAAAAGCAGGGGAGGGAGCAGGGCCCTTTCTAGGACTCTTTTGAGGGAGGACTTATTGGGGCCAGGCTCAGAAGCAACCACCAGGTGACTTGAAATCACATGACTTGCATGACTTACCCAGTTCTGGCTGCTTGCTACTGTTTAACAGCAGCACTCCCCAAAAGCCAGAGCAGTGCAGTAGTTAGAGTTTCAGAGTAGGATCTGGGGACTGGATTTTGATCCAGGCACACAGTCTCAGGTGCTTTGGGTCCCCGTTGTGGAGAAAGGCAGTATCTAAACAAATTAAATTAAGAAATGTAGATGAAGATGGGGGGCAGATAAAAGGTAAGTTATTTAGTAGGTTTGAAGGAGAGAAGGATGTAGAGAAAGGTGATCATAGGGAAGCTGCCAAGAAGAAGGAAAGATGAAATAGTGTGGGGAAGGGTATATATGGATCTAAGGGTATATTTGCAAACTATGCAACACAGAATTGTTCAGGAGGGCTATTTACTCAGACTACATGACTGTGTCATAAGAAGAAGCTCAGAGAGATACCCTGGTAGGGACGGGGACGAAATGCTACACTACTGGGCACTGTCTGCTGATGTAGACATGCACCTACTAGCGAATTTCCATGCTGCTAAACATGCCACGGAAACTGGTTGTGCTTTGTTTCATTTAGATTTCATCTCTGTGCTCAGCTTTATGCTTGTTCAAATGTTCTGCTACCCTTCTCTCTTGTATGTTTCCCTGAACATCCTAACTGTTGATCGTTCTTTGTACCTTGCTCGGCGAATGTCCTGGCTGTCCCCTTATGTTGTAACCGATAGTTTAAAGTGATAATGACGAGTTATGTCTGTGTGAATTGGGTCTGTTCAAGTGTACAGTTCATATTTTGTTGGTGTTTGTATGGCTTATGGCTTCGGCCGGAAAAGCAATAAACAATATTATATTATGTTGTAACCCGCCTTAGATCTCTGAGAAAGGCGGGCAACAAAAACAAACCAGGACCAGGAAAGACCTCCACCCTGGACCCTGCGGGCCGCTGCCAGTCAGCGGCCAAGGCTGAGCCTGCCGGGCCAGCGGCCTGACTCGGTCTAAGGCAGCTTCGGGCGCGTTTCCGCTTCGCTTCCCATTGCAAAGCTGCAGGCCGGTTCCCGGTCCCGGCCGAGGAGCTCCGTCGAGCGCGTCCTGCGGGGTCTTTTGCCGCCTCCTGCCCTCGCTCGCTCCGCTCCCTCGGCCAGCCCCAGCCGCCTGCTGACTTCCACCCCAAAGCGAGCCTTGTCACGTGCGGATGCGGGTGTGCGCGTCCCTAAGGAGTTTGGGAGCCTTCTGCGGCAGGAAGCAGCGGCGGCGGCAGGGGAGCGACCCGCGCGGAGACTCGGGCCGAACCCTCCCCCCCCCCCCGCGCCGCCCGGCGGCCTGGGGCGGCTGACGTCTCTCCTTCCTCCTTTTCCCCGATAAAGAATTCCAGGCTCGCATCAAACATCCCGGCAAAAGCCAGGCCGTCGGGGAGGGGGCGAGGCAGCGCAAGAGCGCAACACGGCACGAGCGCTCCAGCGCCGGGCGGCAGGGCAAGCCCGCAGGGGAGGCCGGGCTGGGCTGGGCGGGGAGCGCAGGGCCCAGCCCCTTCGCACCAGTCCCGGGCCGTTGGGGCGGGGGCGCTCGCTGGGCTGCATCCTGCCAAGCCCGAGGAAGTTTGGGCCGTGGCCCCGACGGCACACCTGCGCCTCCCCGCCAGCCTGGAAGAGACGCCCCGCAGCAGCCGCCGCCGGAGCAGCGCGCCGAGTTCTGCAAAGAAACTTTTGCGGGACCGCAGGCGCCCGCAGCCCTTCCCGCCAGCGCTCGGGACGGAGCAGAGGGAGGCCCCGCGAAGGGCATCTGGGTCCCAGGCCAGAAAGGGCAGCGACAGGTGGGGCAGTCCCGCCGCCTCTGGCCCCGCAGCCCCTCACGCCTCGCCGCTGCCCGGAGGGCATCCTGGTTTGCGCCATGGACGCCTCTTGGCCTCACCTGCGCCCGAAAAGGCTCCCCCGTCTCGGGATTGCCCTGGCTGTTCTGCTCCTGCACGGGTCGCTTCGGGTCCAAGGTAAGAGCAGTCTCCCCTTGCGTCGAGACCCCTCCTCCCCCTCCAGAGCCAGGCTTTCTGGGGATCCTTCCTGCGTGTCCCCTTCGGGCATCTCTGCCCCCAGGCCTCCTCCGAGCCCCGTGCCAGGCTCAAAGCTGCGCCGCTTTGCCTGCGAGCCACCTGAGCTGACAGCCCCCCCCCCCCCCCCGCCGGGGCCGCAGCCAGGCCCGCTCGACCTAAGGAGCCCCTGGGTGGGATTGGCAGGCCGCGCAATTCATCAGCAGCCGGCGTGTTGATCTTGGGCAAGGCTCCTCTCAAATGTGGCTTTGTTTTCGGCTCCTGGGTTTTTTGGGTCTGGCTTCAAGGCAGGCCTGCTGGGCCAAGACATACACTCTCAGGGATATTAGTGGATAAACGGAGTGCGCAAATATGCCGCGTGTTTGTTCTCTTCGCTCTCTATTTCTGTTTCTTGCGCCTTCTTTCCTGCCAATAAATACAAACACAGGGGGCCGGTTCACACATGGACATAGTTCACCAGGCTGGCCATCACCCCATCGACTGCAGCTGAGGAAAATAGGGTGGGTGCAGCGTAAAGTGCCCCATGCAGCCCCTTCTGCCCCCCCCCCACAATACCTGCCTGATTCCCTGTTCCCACCCCACCCCCCTTTGCTTTCATCTGGTCTCCTCTCGCTGGGCTCTTCTTTTCCATCTTGCACTGGCTTCTGAAACAGGGTCAGTTAGTAAACTGGGGAGAACAGCAAGATTTGAGTCCAGTCGCACCTTAGAGACCTTCAAGATTTTTAGAGTATAAGCTTTCAAGAGTCAGAGCTCTCTTCTTCGGATACCAGATGAATACACTAGTCTGCATAAGGGAGCTGTGACTGTCAAAAGCTTACACTCTGACAATCTTAATTGGTCTCTAAGATGCCGCTGGACTCAAATTCTGCTGCTCTACTGAAGACCAACATGGCTACCCACCAAACTATCCTCACTGGGAGAATAGTTATTCTCCCCCATCAATTAATTGTACAGGGTGGTCATATCAAACTGCAGCTCAAAAATTTGCAATAATATTTGCTCATCTGAATAGATGGCAAGCGGAAGAAAAGCAGCCCCTGGTCGTTCCATGATGTAGCCCACATTGACCTGCACGTGACGGGAGCTACGAGAGAGCCACCTCCCCTGTTCCTAAGAAATTTACATTCTAAAGACCTGGAGGAGATGGCAGAAACTGCAGAAATGCTGTGCAATTGTTAAACTTAAAAAGAAAAAACCTGCACCTCTCCCAAACTCTTCCAAAGTCAAAATTTACTCGCACGCTTACTAAGGGTAAGTGCCAGTAAAACAAGGTACAAGCCAGCTGTATCCTTAGGAGTGATTCACGGGGCTCTGTTTCTGTTGGTTGGTCTGTGAAGGGAGGCTTGCATTCATGAACAAACAGAGTGCTTCTAGGGAGGTTTTGGAGAGTAAATGGCACGTTAAATCAGCGCTGCTGACACCTGTAAACCAGTGCGGTCTAGTGGTTAGAGTGACTGGAAGACCCGGGTTCAGATTTCTCCTCTGTCCTGAAGTTTGCTGAGTGACCTGCTCAGCGTCTTTCACTCCAAGCTGTTTCACAAGGTGGTTGTGAGAATCAAATGGGGCAGGGAGAACCTTCTTTGTTGCTCTGTGCTCCTTTGGAGAGGAGACGGACGAAGATGTGTTGGACTGAGTCTCAGCCAACCCAGTGATAGCAACAGACTCCCCCGCAAAGAGTTGTGAATCAAGGCACTCCGCCTCATTCAAACATGGCACTTTGCACACAAGCATGAATCTGTGAGAGTGTTTGCATTTCTAGTGCAGCATCTGAAGGGGGAGATGATAACTGAGCTGACATGGCAGTCGGAGCCAGCCGGTATAAGGCATTTAGTTGCCTCCAGCAAGGCATACCCCTCGCCAAGGCTTGGGCCTGGCTGGTGGCATGAGCCCCGGAGCTAATCCTGGCTTGCTGATAACAACAACAACATTCGATTTATATACTGCCCTTCAGGACAACTTAACATCCACTCAGAGTGGTTTACAAAGTATGTTGTTGTTATTATTTTTTATACAATTTATTTAAAGAAATGAAAGTAAGACAAAAACGGAGTAAAGTAAGTGCATAATATAACAGTTACGCAAAATTTAAACAGTAAATTGAAAATTATACAATCTTATACCACCAATAAGTATGTAAACAGTGCAGATATAAAAATCTTAGGAATAAAACAAGCAGAACATTTAAGTTTCTTTAAACTAAAAAGGTAATTATTAAGTATTTGGCTTCCTTGAACCTAGCTGCATGACATTTCTCCTTCCCTCTTCTTCCCTCTCTCCCTCTAAGCTACTATATCAATTAGTTTAGCCTAAATAATCAAAGAAATCCTTCTGTTTTTTCCAGAAGTCAGTTATCAACCTATTTTGTAAGTGGGTAGTCAGTTTGGCCATTGAAGCATATTCGTGAACCTTCTCTCTCCACTCTGGGAGACCAGAACAAGCATCAGTTTTCTATTTTCCTGCAAAGAATACTCTTGCTGCTCTCACCATATAATGGGAGAGATCTCCTTGTTCTTTTCTCAGATTTGTTGGTAAAATATTTAACAGCATACTTTTCGGATTTAATTCAAATCTGAATTTAAGGATCTTTTGCATCTCTTCATGTATTTTTATCCAATATTTTCGTGCTTCCTTACAAGTCCACCACATATGGTAAAATGTTGCATCCATATTCTGACACTTCCAGCAATGCCCACTGTAACCTTTACTAATCCTTGCAATATCTTTGGGAGTAATGTACCATCTAAAAAAACATTTTATACCAGTTTTCTCTCAGTACCTGGCAGCCTGTACATTTTATGTCTTTAGTCCATAAATTTCCCCATAAATCCATTGGAATAGATTCCCTGAAATTTTGCATCCATTTTATCATACAAGTTTTGACTTGTTCCGTCTCTGTGTGGTGTTGCAGTAATATTTTGTAAATCTTCCCCAAGAGATGCGACAAGTCTCCAGATATTACTAGTTCATATTTTGTTTTTTCTCTCAGCCTGCTGCCTTCTTTGATAATTTGATCCTTTAATCTTGCTAGTATTTGGTGATAAGTCAGCCACGGAATATTTTTGCCATGGGCCTGGATTTCTTGCCAAGTTTTTATGTTTCCTTCTTTATCTATCAGTGATTCATACCTTGGTTGATGAATTTTGTTCCTGACTGCTACATCATAATAGTCGTTAATGGGTGACATCAATGGGGAAACTGGTGGGCTCAGTCTATTTCTGCATTGAAACCATATTTTAAGCAGACCACCTCTTACAATGTGAGTCCCATCTTGTTTGCAAATGGATTTCCATGATTTCTTAATCCATAAATAATTATGGATACCAAAAGTATCCAAAAGTATGTTATTATTATCCCCCAAACAAAACAGCCTAAGAGAGCTCCAAGAAGCTGTGACTGAGCCAAGGTCACCCAGCCGGCTTCAAGCAGAGGAGTGAGGAATCAATCCTGGCTCTCCAGATCAGAGTCCTGCGCTCTTCAGCACTACACCAAACTGACAGGGAGTGAGTGGAGTTCCCATGGCACACAGCCTCCTGGGTAGCTTGCCCACACAACTGGCCCCAGAGTCTGCACAAGTATGTCATTATGGTGGGGAACTCTACCTTGCGTTGAGGATATTCTCCAAGACACCAAAGCAGCTCTGCAGGTCACTCATGCATTTGTGTGGTGCACCCGGTGTAACATCTGAAGTTACCCAGTATTGGGTGGGAAGAATTATTTGCAAGAACCCGGTTCCACGTAGGGTTGCCCAACTTCCAGCATTGCAACTCATCTCAGGACCACAGAGATCAAGTCCCCTGAAGAAAATGGCTGCTTCACAGTGTGGCCTCTGGGGCATCACATCCGTGCTTTGCTCTCCCCCCTTCTGTGCTCCCCAGGCTCTGTCTCCAAGAATTCCCTGGCCCGGAGCCTAATACTAAGTACCAAGTTGCTCTTTTATTTATTTAATTTAAAATATTTGTATGCCATTTTCCCACCCAATAGGGTCCCCAAGGTGATGATTATCAAAGCCTTGAAACAGTTAAAACAGCATTTAGAAGAATTTAACAATGCAATAAAAACATACAGGCATGCAAACACAACACAACCAGGAAGGAGGGCCAGTAAGTTCAAGCAGTAATCCTTTGCTTGGGCTTTCTTTCGTGCCAGAGTTCAGCCCTTGGCACAGATGAAGTGAAGGCATTGTTTGAGCAAACAAATGTTACTTGTTGGATTTATGGCTCTTAGTGGATCCATTTATTGATTGATGATATTTGCATGTAATAGTGGAAATCAGAGAAGAGGAGGAGGAGCTGAGGCTGCTTTATGAGCTGAAGTTCCCAGGAAGCATCTCCAGGGAAAGCATCTCAGGCGAGAGGTGCAAGGAATGGCCCTTCCCTGCCTCCACCTCTGCAAGAGGCATCAGAGTTGAGCCAGTCCGATCAGTGGCAGCCAGCTTCATGTGAGTTTAGGAGGACAGGTATCAAAAATCATTTTAAAGATTTTAGAATCTGCTGCTGCCTAATTAATCTAGTTAACAGGTTAGATCAAATCAAGTCTGAATTGTCCCTAGAAGCTAAAATGACAGAACTGGGGCTGTCATACTTTGGTTACATCATGAGAAGACAAGACGCTGGAAAAGACAATAATGTGGCACAAATGGCTTTTTTTCAGCAGGAACGTGGTGGAATGGAGTTCCGGAACCTCTTGAAAATGGTCACATGGCTGGTGGCCCCGCCCCCTGATCGCCAGACAGAGGGGAGTTTCAATTGCCCTCCGCACTGCTCAGTGGCGCGGAGGGCAATCTCAACTCCCCTCTGTCTGGAGATCAGGGGACAGGGCCACCAGCCATGTGACCATTTTCTCAGAGGGCAACCCACTGAGTTCCACCATCTCTTTTCCCAGAAAAAAAGCCCTGGGCACAAAGAAACGAGGAAGACCCACCCTGCGATGGCGGCACTCAATAAAGGAAGCCACATCTTACAGTTTGTAAGACCTGAGCAAGGCTGTCAATGATAGGACATTTTGGAGGACATTAATTCATAGAGTCACCATGAGTTGGAAGCGACTTGACAGCACATGACACACAAACAACAGCTTTTTAATATCTAGTTAAGTGACTAGATGTTCTAGCCCTCATAATCAGAACCTAAGAACAGCCCTGCTGTATCAGACCAGTAGTCCATCTAGTTCATCGTCCCATTCCACATTGCAGCCAATCACATGCTCTTGAAAGGTCTACCAGCAATGGTGTTCAGTGGTTTACCCCTCTGAATGTTGAAGTTCTGTTCAGTCATGGTTGCTGATATTCATTGGTGAACACTTCTCTGTGAATGAGTGCAATTCCCATTTACACTAGCTAGGCCGGTGGCCAGCCACTACGTTCCGTGGCAGTGAATCCCAGTAGAGCAGGTGTGGCTCGTGTGTCCCTTGAGTACTGAGAATCCTTGCATATCAGAAATGGTGGGGACAGCACAGCCTGGATCACCACCCGTATCACGTTTCCTATCAATTCAATGCCATTCCTATTTATTTATTTATTTCATTACTTTATTTATAGCTTGTCTTTCTTGTTGAGATCCAGAGGAGTTAGCTGTGTTAGTCTGTAGTTGCAAAATAGTAATGAGTCCAGTAGCACCTTTAAGACTAACCAACTTATTTGTAGCATAAGCTTTCAAGAACCACAGCTCTCTTCATCAGATGCATCTCTGATGAAGAGAGCTGTGGTTCTCAAAAGCTTATGCTACAAATAAGTTAGTCAGTCTTAAAGGTGGTACTGGACTCTTTACTTTCTTGCTGAGACTCAATGTGGATCACCTGATATAAACAATGTAATCAGACAGGGTAAGCCATCCAATAAGCAATGCAGCAGGACTTGGATCACAAAGTTAGAAAAATGAAAAAAAAACAAACCCAAAACGTATCAGGCATGATATATCATAAATAAAGCAGAAAATTGTATTTCGAAAGGAGAATGCAGAAAGAGCAGAAAAAATCACAAGAGATGCTGGCATAGACCACCATCCTGTTTTTCTGATAAAAAAGCATCCTCCGAAACCGCTCCGTTACGCAGCAGCCCTCTTCCCTAGCCAGTTTGCTCTCCCGGTTGTGCTGTTGATCCGGACCCAGTCCACCCATGAGAATCTGTTCGGGACTCAGAACAAGATCCCTGCCGCTGGTGGAAATGAAAAGTTGGCTCGAGGCAGCTATAAGACCACAAGGCTCCTTGCGGTTCTTGCTGCAGCCACTGCTCAAATCCATCTCCTGTGGAATTCCTGCGACCCCTGGAACCCCCTCCCCATGAAGTCCGGAAGCATCTTTCATTCCAATTAGCTTCCCTGCAAGCCCCCTACAAAGGTGCTCCTCTTGTAGTCAGTCAAGGGCCTGATGCCATTCTTACTTTCAATGAAATACTTCTGCAGCCAACCGGTGACTGCGATGCTGACATGAAGTCACTCAGTGGCCTTAGGGTCAAACAACACAAGACAAAATACGCTTGAATAACACTCAAATACACTTGAATTGCAAAATTATTAAAATACACTCAAATTATCCGTGTAATTCAAGTGTATCTTGTCTCGTGTGGTGAGACCCTTAGAGGGGTTGTGCCTTCTCAGCCACCACCAGCCACCTGCTATGTGGGTATAATAACACTGGCCCACCTTACAAGGCTGATATAAGGATTACAGCATTGAAGGGCTTTGCGTCAGTGGAAGAGCCCCTCTGTTTTACACGCAGAAGGTCCCAGATTCCGTCTCCAGCCGAAAGGACAAGGCAGAAGGCGACGTGAAAGACCTCTGCCTGAGGCCCAGGGAAGAGCTGCTGCCAGTCTGTGTGGACAGTATGACCTTGGTGGACTGAGGGTCTGATTTGGTGTAAGGCAGCTTCATATGTGAGTATTCAAGGCTGTTGTAAGCATTTGCACACTGAAAATGCTGTAGCAGCACTAAGCGCCGAATGTACTGTCTCTTGCTTCCACCCACCCCCTCTCGATGGCTAGTGCAGATTAGATTCTTTGCCTCTAGTGAGTGCCAGGCATTGAACTCCTTTGATTGTGAACACAAAAATGCTAATCCATACGGAATGATTTGGAGTATTCACCTAGGGAGAAGAGAGCAAGAGTCCAGTAGCACCTATAAGACTAACAACATTTGTGGAAGGGTAGGAGCTTTCGTGAGCCACAGCTCACTTTTTCACATACATGTGTCTGAAGGTGATACAGGTATCTGAAGAAGAAGTGAACTGTGGCTCACAAAAGCTCATACCCTACCCCAAATGTCTTATAGGTGCTACTGGGCTCTTGCTCTTTTGTACTGCTACAGACAGACTAATACGGCTACCCGTCTTGACCTAGGGAGATGTCAGTGTAAAAAATAATTACCCCCCCTCCTTCCAAGCACACAGGTCTTGTCAAAACATGGGCCGATTCCGCACGGCTTACCTGAAGCCGGGATGTTGCGGAACATGCCAGAAAAAACGTGGAAGATTGCGTTTTCTTGCATGAGTTTTGCCTGATGTTGTGCAAAACTTGCGCGAGAAAACGCGATCTTCTGCGTTTTGTCTGGCATGTTCCGCAACATCCCGGCTTCAGGTAAGCCGTGCGGAATCGGCCCTGCTTAGATATGGAACGGTAAGCATAAACTCATGAAGCTTAAAGCATCTTTTGCTTCAGTCTACTTCCGGCACAACTGTGAAATGTGCCCTGGCTGGAATGCTCACTGGCATTGCTGACTCAGCTCCTCTGCTTTTTCTGCACTAACAATAAACAGACCCTAACACGGCCAGAATCAAAGCAAACTCGTGTCCGAAAAGGCTCTCGTGCCCGTTCATGGTGGTGACAGCAGAAGTGAGGGTTCTGGATCAATCAGTGCAAGTTGAAGCAGGTGGGGATTCTTGTGTGGCGGCTTGGGATGGAGAAGTCCTGTGGTGTAGCTCCCGATGTGCTTGGAAAAGCAGATGGGGGATTTGTGGCAGGGGTCTCTGCTTCTTTGTGACCATCTGACATGTGAGGGAAGCGGCACTTGTCTAGCAGCGCTGGCGGTGGGGGAGATCATTCAGCCTAAAAGCTGACCTGTTGCAGAGTTCGTTTTGGTTTCCTTTATAGACACCAACTATTTCAAAAATGTTGTCGACTTAATTGGTTGGGATTTTCCTAGATATGGTTCCAATTACAATGTTGTTGGCTTTTTACTCTCTGCGTTGAGCAAGTCGAATCGAGTGGGAGAAGGAGTCAAACCAGGAACCACCACTAGATGGCGATTCCTGCTGCAGGCTTTGCAGATGGCATGCATGCCTCCCCGTCCCACGGGTAACATCGCAGTGAGGAGCGGATCGACCTTTCAGCTTACATGGAAAGCTGGGCTGCTGGTGGGCTGCTGGTGGCCAGGAGCAAGTCCAGCTGAGCCCCATGGTGGGGCTGTTCGGCTCAGACCTGGCCGGCAGGAATGACAACTACAGCCAGTGGCATGCTTTTGAGAAACTTGCATCGAAGGCACAAAAGCAATAGAGAACCCTCTCAAACAGATATGCCCCTATATCCTCCCTCCAGACATGGAGGTTTCCACTAGCTGCCATGGCTGATAGCCATTGATCCTCCATGAATCGGTCTGTTAATTAAGTGCTGTCAAGTCACTGACAACGTATGGCGACCTCTCGTGGGGTTTTCAAGGCCAGAAATGGGCAGCAGTGGTTTGGGATTGCTTGCCACTGTGTAATGATGACCCTGGGCTTCTTTGATGGTCTCCCATCCAAGTACTGGCTGTGGTGCTTCCAAGCTCTGACGAGCTCAAGCTAGTCCAGGCTATTTAGGCTGCTGTATGAATTGGCTAGTCACCTTTTAGAGTAACAGGAAGAAAAAGGGGCAGAGAGACCTGGATAGCCCAGGTGAGCCTGATCTCGTCCGAAGCTAAGCAGGGTCAGCCTTGGTTAGTAATTGGATGGGAGACCTCCAACAGAGACCAGGGTTGCAGAGGCAGACAATGGCCAATCACCTCTGTTAGTATCTTGCCAGGAAAACCCCACCAGGGGTCGCCATAAGTCAGCTGTGACTTGACTTGAGGAATCTCTCCTCCACCACCACCACCACCACCACCAGTGTACAGATTCTTGAACTGGGTTAAGGGATTTGCAACTGCAACCTAAAAGGGGCATAAAGGATATCAAGGTTGGTCAGGCTTCCTGTAGAAAGAACTCCCCCATAGTGGGGAGAATGAAGATTATTCCTTAGAATCACAAACAGCCACCCCAGCCCCATCTCTGGACAAAGAAGCTTACAATCTACACTTTGACAACATGGGAGGAACAAGAACACGACAGGCAAGAGTAGCAAGGGATGAGCGTTTCCGGTAGGTAGTCATGTTGGTCTGCAGTAGAGTAGCAGGACTGGAGTCCAGTGGCACCTTAGAGACCAGCCAGATTTCCAGGGTATGAGCTTTTGAGAACGAAAGTTCCCTTCTTCAGAGATGAGAGGCTTGTTAAAGGCCTGGCCCATGCCCTGAAATTCACAGCATTCACTGCCAGGCTGTGCAAGGCTCCTCCTACCCATCCGCACACCCTCACCCACAGTTGCCTTAAGCAAGGCCTTCTTCCAGCATGCAAGCCACTGGGCCCCAGAGGGCAAGTAGGGCATTTTTGAGGACTGTTTGGGAGAAATGTTCTCTGAATACTGGACCCTGGCAAGTCCACCCACAGTGCCGCCCGAGGCTGCCCAGTGCCGCCCAGGAGTGGCCAGCCAGCCTGGGCTCCCAGCTTCCTGTGTGGCACCAGCGGGAATGGCCCATCCACTTGCTCTGCCTCTGGCAGCAATGTGGCACTGCCCTGGCATGGCCAGCCATCCTGGGTGCCTGGAAGTGGGGTTGGAGTGATGATGTCGCTTCTGGTAATGACATCATTGCACCAAGGGCGGGACTGTGCATGCATGAATAAAAAAGTACGTCAGTGCCGTTCCCCCCACCCCAGTATTATTCTGGTCCCCATCTAGCAATCCCAAGGGCAAGCCAATTGCCCAGCAGCCCCTAGACTGATGAAGGAGGGGTTCGGAGTTGAAAGTTGTGTTCGTGAGACTTTGCTTTGCCAGAGATCAAACCTTTCAGCCCACAGCAATGGCAGCTCAGGTTCATCTCCTTCAAAAGGCCTCATTAGTGAAGACTGAGAAATCATGAAAGCTGCAACTTGGCATGGGGGGTCGGGGGGGGCTCCTTGGCGTCCCTTGCCCTTGAAAGGTGCTTTGCACACTTCTGGTCTCCTTGAGGCATCTGCAGGAACTTAGTTTTTTAAAAATAACAACTTACAAGCCTTAGTTGTGTTTCTGTGTCTCTTGCCAGAACCATTTTTATTTGATCATTTGACGCCCCTCGTGCTCTGCTGGGTTTGAACAGAGGATTATGCTATTCCCAGAGTGGGAGGCACTTTGGTGTTTAGAAATAATTGCCTTTTTAAAAATTTTGAAAGTCTGTTGATCACGCTTGTATCCATCAATGAGGTAGAGACAGGATGGACATCAGGGGCTGTCTTTAGGCTCAGCTAAGGCCTTAGACTCCATCTGACTGACTTCGTTGTACTCCAGGGGGCCCTGAACTTGTTGAGCCTGGAGGCACTTTTGGAATTCTGGGAACATTCAGTAGGTGCCCCCCCCGCCCCCCCAATGGCCACCAAGCCAAGAGGTTCCAAGCCCAGTGCTCTCCCGTGATGAAAATGGCTGTTTCTGTGTGGTGGCTTCCAGGGCCTTTTTTTTCAGGGGGGATGCAGAGGAATGGAGTTCCGGCACCTCTTGAAAATGGTCACATGGCTGGTGGCCCCGCCCCCTGATCTCCAGACTGAGGGGAGTTGAGATTGCCCTCCGCGCCGCTCAGCGGCCACCAGCCATGTGACCATTTTCTCCGAGGGCGACCCACTGAGTTCCACCACCTCTTTTCCCAGAAAAAAAGGCCTGGTTGCTTCCTGTAGACAGAAAGGTGATGCCTGCTGGACACTTTGGAAGCATCTTCTGCTCCAAAGAGATGGAACAAAGCCTAGATTAGCTTTTTGCTTTGGGGAAAATATGCTTTGAGAAAGAGGGAAATGGGCAGCAGCAACAGATTGTGAGTACCATGATGGGGGTGACAGCTCTACTTTGGTTAACAGGGGCTTTCCAAGACTGCAGTCAGAGGTCTTCCCAGCTACCTGAGATCCTAGAATTTCTAAAGAAATAGAGACTTGAACCTGGGACTTCTCAGATGCAAAGTGCAGTGCTGTGCCACTGAGAGTCTGGACAGCTATTCCAATTTATCCCATAAGACCAGGATAGCCAGCTGGTGTAGTCTGTGTGTCTGGGTTTTTTTTGCACACAGCCGCTCAAGAGTTGGAAATGGTCATGTTTATAGTAAATATAACATTATCTAGCAAACAACATGGTACAGATGAGCAAGGTGTCATCAAAGATATACATTTCTATTCTACACGCAAGAATCAACATCGAAAGTTAAGAACAACGTGCACTTGAAAACGTTTGGGAGGTCAGGGAAATGGCCATGGGGGCCACATCTATAACACACATCCGTAACACACACACACACACACCCCTATTTGCATCCTAAGGGTAATCTTGCCAAGTGCTGGTGGGTCCGTCTGCCAAAAATTAGTTGCTACCACACCAGTCCTCTTGGTCCTGAATCTTCTAATTTTACGGTTGCATAGGACTTTATGCAACCTGATCCTGTTCTTGGATGCAAGTGGCAACGAGATGTCCTGGGGCTTAATCCCAAGCCAGCATGTCTAGAACTGCAGGCTGTTTGGGAATGGGGGGGGGGGCGGGGGGGGGGGGCTGATCCTCTCAAGAGTGTGAGGAACACGCTGCTGCTGCTGCTGCTGCTGCTGCTGCTGCTGGGCCCTCTTGGGAGCTTCCTGCTTGCTCCAAATCACTCCTATTTTGTTGGCTTGTTCTTGAAAACAAGACAAGTCTTATCTCTTGTCATTCATCAGAAGTTGGAAGGGATGCCAGAATTTGCAGAGAGAAACCCTGCCTACAGACAGAGCCTGAACCCTGATCTTCAGCATTATTCTCCGTGGCTGGGTAAAGCGGTAAAGCCGACTGTCTCCCCCATCTATTGCACTGCTGAGTTCTGTTTCAAAGAGCAAGAAAGGATGCTCAAACTCCTGTGAAAAGGGACATCATTGTGAAATGTCCAGTTTTATCAAAAAGGACATACACGCACGTGCGCACATGTAGTAAGGGACTGTTTATCATGGGGGCTGCTGGACAGCCAGTTCATCCCTGAGCACAATGAATGTGAAATTCTCAAAAAAGCAAAGATTTCTTTATCCAAACTTGTGTCTGCATTTTGAAGTTCCAAATGATCTGGTCTCGTTGCTGGAGTGGAACCCGGGCCCTGAGAATTGTCCCATGTTTCATTTCTGAAGCTGGACAAAGCTTTGTGTGTGTGCCCCAGTGTTCAGATCCTGCAGTTCCTCTGTGCCCCCCCTCCCCCCGCGCTACATATAACCAGCTCCTCTCCCCTTTTGGAGAGCGAAATGGGCATTGTAAATAGACTGAATTGCAATATTTTCAGCCTTCTAGCAGCAGGCTGTGTATGTTTGTGACAGCTCTTACTCTTCTCCCCACTTTTTCCACCTGTGTAAGAAGAGGTGACCGACAGAATGTTCAGTTGTCGTTCTGCTGGTTAACGTCAGGCAGCCCTTGGAAAGAAATGGAGCAAGAAGTCCTGCTGCACATTCAAAGCACTCTGGCCAAGCTGACCTCCTGGCAGAAGGACAGCTCCCCCACCCCCCATGGGCTAAACAGGCCTTGCTTGCTGGCCGGCTAGATATTATTTACCCACAATGTATTTATTTCTCTGCCAGGCAAACAGGGAAAACAGCAGGACTTGCCAAAACCAACATGTCCCAGTTATTATCTGGGAATGCCTCTTCATATAAGCTCATGCTTACCAAGGGAGTTTTTGGTGCAGCAAGAGAATGCTCCCGCTAGCAAGGAGAAAAATAGTTTCTAAACAAACCATATGAAGACGTTTTTGCGCAGCAGATGGTGCAAGAAAAAGCTCTTCCCGTGCCCAGTTCAGCTACAGTGAGTTGGGAAAGGGGACAAGACAGGAGAGCCAACGGAAGAAACTCATCAGAAATCTGTACGATAAGAATTGGTCAAAGAGGTTGCTTTACTCTAACCTGGGCAAAGCAGCTGCATGTGCTTAGTTTGCACAGCAGCTGTCCTTGGGGGTCTTGGGCAGGAGGGAGAGGTCAGCGAGTGGAGCAGCTTTTCTTGGGCTTCCAGGTGTTCCCAGGCAAAGCTGCACAGAGAAGGATTTTGGCTTAACCACCAACAGATGGAAATTAGGCCCAAGATGCAGGCAACAGATTGTTTCGTTATTGCCCTGCACTCCCCGTGAACGGCAATACCATTCTTCCTTTACATACCACCTCCTGATTTTCACTTGCCACACCATCACCACCAATGCACATTTACCTATCTGGTATTAACGGGTTAATTTTCAGGCTGGAGGGACTGATTCGCAGGCAGGCATAACTTCAGGATTTTAGTAAATGAATACATTGATTGATTACCACCTCCCTCACACTTTCCTAACACAGTGTTGAATCATAAACACACACACACCCATAAAATCAACAAAGGACTCTTCATATGATGGTGACCAGATTGCCTCTTCCTGGATAGCTGCTGACACTCTGCCACCTTGCAGGTTTATAAGCTGTACATTCAGCGACTATGAACCAGTGTGGCAAAGCAGTTGGAATGTTACACTAGGAGACCCAGGTTTGACCTGGGGTTAGTCACACACTCTCAGGCTAACCTACCTCTCAGGACTGGTATGATGATAACATGGAGGAGAGGGAAATGATGTAAGCCGCGTTGGGGCCCCATCAGAGAGAAAAAACAAAGAGTCCAGTAGCACCTTTAAGACTAACCAACTTTATTCTAGCATAAGCTTTTGAGAACCACAGCTCTCTTCGTCAGATGCAATTGGAGAGAAAGGCATCAGTAGAAAGATGGTATCATACAGTTGCATCATACCATATCTCTTTAGTGATGCTGGTTGATTCTTTCATGCTTCAAACTCTCTCTTCCTTAATTAGCTTGTTATTTACCTCCTTTATTGCACTGTTATTTACTTTTACCACACCAGAAATGGCTAGAACCTCTAACCTCTTTCATCATCTGTTATGTACGACTAGAGAGCCACAACTGATTAATGATAACAGGAATCTCTTTGCTCACCTCCTCTCACCTCCTTTTCTGCAGCTTTCTTAAAATGAAGTAAATGATTTTCTTTCTTGTATCTAAGGAAGTGAGCTAATTCTGAAATAAATGCTGTTAGTTTTTAAGATGCCACTAGACTCGGTAGTCCACGCCACCCCCTTTCAGGGTCACCGAGACTCAGGGTTTGGCTCTGGGGTTCCTTCTCAGGATAGCAGCATGAACTCAGTCATGAGAGCCCTTTTTTATGGCCTCTACTAGGCTTGCCCCTTTGAGGCAACTGCTTCACATATCAATTGAGACTGGAAGTCTCCGTCCGGAGTGAACAGCTCAGCCTGTAAAACAAATGTAACCATACAAAGGAGGAAAAACTAACACCCACAAATAATGAAAAATAAATATAAATTCTGTTTGAAAATATGTACAAACATACACCAGAATTTTTACAGGTTGTTTAGCAAGGTTGCCTTTACTCTAAGGTTGCTCTTTTCGTGAACATCTGAACTATATTTTACATTTAGCACACAGTTAATTCCTGATTTATCTGGTATGTCCTTTCAAAGCCAAATGATTGCAACTGCACACATTCGGAGATACCACGGGGTGCAATACCTAGTAGTGTGTGGATGTATTAATAGTGTTATTCTGTGTGACGTCATCCCAAGGCCTCACCAGAACTCTCCTATGACATCATCCAACGATAAGTTAGTGCCGAGGTTTGGAATGACGGGAATCTGACAACTGTAAACTCCCCCCCCCCAATGAACTCCTGCTCTCTCTGCTCCTAAAACTTCTGGCTATGGGTCTGGTTTATGTGCTCCTTTTAAACAGTGGAAATGCAAAAAGATCTCTTTCTGAACCCCCCCAGTGCTTTTCTGGTGAGGGCAGCTCATCAGGACTTTGTTCCTTGCTGAACTTTTATGAAACATGACTTGACGTTCTTCTATGTGCAAAAGGATCTTCAGTTGTGCAGGATTGTGCAGGGTTGCAACAGGGTTGCCAGCCTCCAGGGGAGAAGTGGAGATCTCCCGGAATTACAACTAATCTCCAGACTACAAAGATTGGTTCCCTTGGAGAAAATAGTTGCTTTAGAGGGGTGGGGGAGCAGAATGAATAACATAACCTTTTGAGGTCCCTTCTCTCCTTAAACCATGCCTTCCCCCGGATACACCCCCAAATTTCCAGGAATTTCCCAACCCAGAGTTGGCAACCCTAGGATACTCGGAGCAGAGGTTTTTTTGTGGTTCTGAAATGGGGAAAACTTTTAGCACTGCAAAGGGATTCCTGAAAATAACTCTGGGGAGGGGGGACTGGATTGTTTGAGCACTTTGCTGATAAAAGGTTTCCCTCCCCCCTACTCTGTTTCCTCTTGAGGGGTGTATAGGGAATGGCGAAAGCATATGGTCCCAGAGATTTCAGACTACAGCCAAACAGTCTGGATCAGGCTGCAGTATGTAAAGGAAATGTATGGACTGTCCTTCTATTTTCAGATCCTGTGCCTTTGTCTTGTGTGTTTCCACATAGGTTTCCTTAGATCTTCCTGTGTTTTTTCTTAAGTGTGGGAAAAATATTGCCAAGGAAGTGAAGAGAGAAGTTTGCAAGATGACTGGGATTGTTCTGTGTTTGTGGGTCAAGGAAGCCTGACCCATCATTACCTGCCCAAGTTTGTTTGCTTGGTTTTAAAGGCCTTGTGCCTCTAAAGCTCTTTGAACCAAAGTTGCTATTAATACTCTCTTTCTTTGGGAGGGAAAGCTGGAGCCCATCTTTTTTTGAGTCTGAATTTTACCAATCCTTTGAGCTGCTGTGAAAGTAGCATGGAATGAAATTGGGCTCCCACATGAATGCAAGTCGAGCCATGCATTGGGCAGAGAGGACCTGCAGTTCAGTGGCAGAGCCCTTGGCTACTGCCTTTCCGCATAGACAGTACTGAATTCGATGGACCCGTGGCCTGATGTGGGCCTGGACTGTGATGTTAAAGAGCTGGGAGTGAGCGGAGTCAAGAGGCTGCTGCAGACTCTGGTGGATTGAGAGTCTCTCTACACGTTACTAAGTACCTAGGGATGCTCAAGTGCAGGATTGTGTGTGTAGTCCTCAATTCATGCACAGGCTGTTCTTGCTCAGTGCACGTGAATGCTACTTTCATGGAGCTCCCTTTGTGTGGCTGCATCTGCAATTGATTCCAGAGGGCAAAGTGCCAGTTCAGCCCTGTTTTTGCTGCAAGAACAAGTACTGTAGGCTCCTTTGAATTGCCAATTTGCGTTTCTTTAAGGTGTGAGAAAGTGTCAAGATCTGCAGTTCAATGAATGGATGTAAGGGAAACGGGGATGTCTTTAGCAGTTGATATCAAATGCATGAATGAATTCACAGGGAGCAAATTGAAGTGTGACTGTGGGTGCGAGTGCATGGAAAGTTGGAGGGGGGGGGGCACGTGAAATGAGGTTCACTTGAGCATCCCTAAGTACTTAGTAACATGTAGAGAGACACTCAGACTCCAGCCACAGCAATGGTGACTGCTACATATTGCAATGAGCCCAAGTGAATCCAGCACTTACCTTTCACTTAGTAACTGGTTATGTTGAATCTGCTGTTATACATACTAGCGTTGCTGCTTACCATGTTTATAACTAGCTAGAACACGCTTCCTCATGAACCTAATCTGGTTTGAGTCTCACTGAGTAAATTAGATGATCAATAGCAAGTCTTATGCAGTTGTAGGGCATTCACCCAACACCCAGCACTGCAAAGACTCCTTGGCTCAGCTTGCTCATGGCCATCAGAAGCCTTCCAGGTCAGCAACCTTCTAGGACATTTCCTGGGAAGTTAAAGGTCCAGTCTGACTTGGCATCAGGCTGCTTCCTGTGGCACACTAGACTTCCGGTTCTGCCTGGCTCGACAGATGCTTGTGGTAGAATTGCTGCTGCAAGTGGACGGATGCATCATCTCTGAAGGGTTCCCTCATGTCTAGAACTCCTTGCCTGTAGTAAACTTGCACAGCTCTGAACTTTTCTCTCTGATATCCAGGGCTTTTTTTCAGCTGGAACATGGTGGAACGGAGTTCCGGCACCTCTTGAAAATGGTCACATGGCCGGTGGCCCCGCCCCCTGATCTCCAGACAGAGGGGAGTTGAGATTGCCCTCTTCCGCCAGCAGAAGGCAATCTAAACTCCCCTCTGTCTGGAGATCAGGGGGCGGGGCCACCGGCTATGTGACCATTTTTGCCGAGGGTGATTTAAACTTTAAAAAACTCCCCCCTTGTTCCAGCTGACTCAAAGTGACGCCATTGTGTGGTCCTGAGTTCCACCACCTCTTTTCCCAGAAAAAAAGCCCTGCTGATATCTAACCTTCTTTTTCTCCCCAGGAATCTTCTAAAAATATAGCTCCCCCACAGGCAAGGTCAAGTTTGTCAGAATTTGCTTGTTACCTTGATTCTTTAGCATGGCTCTTTATTTTTATTCTCTAGAGGTAATCAAAATATCCTTTTCCTCCTGTATTTGTTCCTGTCAAGTGGATCTTCCTGCTTCCCACCCAGGGTGTGTGTGTGTGTGTGTGTGTGTGTGTTTAAATGAATTCTAGTTGTTGTCACCTACAAGGTTTTCTTTACACAGGAGGCACTCCCCTGTCCCCGCAAGATTCCTCACAAAATGTAGTGGGGATTAAGAACTGAGTCAGATTTAACAGGGGTGGGGGGTGGGGAGAGCTGTTTCTCTGAACTATTTCCCTCCCCTCTTTAAAGCTGTCATTGCCTAACCCTGCAAAACGAGGCTATGATTTTCTTTGCCATTGTGAACTGAGTTCTCCTTTGTGAGTTCTCTCACTGGCTTCTGGTTCATGCAGGCAAAAAACAAAAAATCCTGCCTCTGATATAATATTAACAATGAGTATTTATTTAGTGAATGTATTACCTTTTTATCCCATCCTTTCACCAAGGACGTCGGAGTGACATGTATGGTTCTCTTTTCCTCAGTTTTATCCTCATAACAGCCCTGTGTAGGTTAGGCAAAGAGGGAACGCCTGGCCTCAGCTCACCCAGTGAACTTCGTGGCTGAGCAGAAATTTGAACTCAGATCTCCCCAGACTGTGCTGGCTCTACATCACATTGTTTACTCCACAGGAAAGGGGGAGCTCTGAGCAGTTTGTGGGAAAATGCAAGTAAATGTCTGATATTGCAAAGTAAATATTTATAGGCAAAAGCACCAACGGGATTCCATTAAAATCCATTTGAAATAAAAACTTTTTTGAAAATGCTATCTGACGAGAAATAAGTAACCTTCTATAGACAAGGAGTTCTACAGGGAAAATACACTGCAGAAGTTCCCCTCCTTCATAAAGTGTTTCCCAGTGTCCAAAAGCTTTTCCCATGTACCTGGCAGCAAAGAATCCAACAGGGTAGCAACTCAGTGTGGTGAAACAGGTATTTGTGGAATAGGACCCAGTCTTCCAGGAAGCGCCTTCGGTAACTGTGGACCACTCACATTTTCACAGTGCAACCTACCTCATAGGGTAGTTACTGTGAGAATAAAATGGGGAAGGGGAGATGAAGTGTACTACTTTGAGATCCTTGGAGTTAGGGTGGGATTTTAAAACGTGCAAGGTCGGTGTTGCCCATTTTGCAGGAAAAGGGCTGAGAGACACCGTGGCTTGTCCGCTGTTGTTCTGCCGTAAGTGTGGAACAGGATGCTAGACTAGATAGCAAGGCTCTTCATATGTTCCAAGTGAGACCAAATGATGGCTTTACCAGCTAGTAGCTTAACCACTTCTCTACAGCCGATCTCCTCAAGAAATGCAATCTGGTAAGAACTTGTCACTCACAAGAGAGACAGATCAATCCATTCTGCCAAGACTTTCATGTTGATTGCCATGTGAAGGTTTTTGTTTTTAATCTCGAAGCCCCAGGTTCTGGTGTAATGCCATCGAAACAAAACATCATGTTTAATTTTAAAACATCAAAAAGAAACTTCTCACATAAATAGCACTGGAACCAGCTCCGGCCAGGGAAAATAGATCGAGCTTATTGTGCAGGGTTTACTGATAGAGGTGAGGCCCCATCTGATAGGAAGTTTGCTGCTCCCCCCCCTGCCCCAACACACACATACACACTCTTTCCTTCAAGGTAGAAGCGGGCTCAAGAGGCTGGAGGGGAAGGAAGAAATAACCCCTTTCCAGGCAACTCTCCACTCTGCCCGAGTGACTGCCTGAGAGCTCAGGAAGAGAAGGATGCTCATGGGGCACTGCATCTGATGAAGAGAGCTGTGGTTCTCGAAAGCTTATGCTACAATAAAGTTGGTTAGTCTTAAAGGTGCTACTGGACACATGGCACTGCAGAGGCTTGGCTCCCTCCTAGCCATCAGTGGCACAGAGGGAGCCTGGCATCCTCTTCTAGGCTCCTGCCACCACCACCTCTAGGACCATGGGATGCTGCCTGATTCAGGGAGGGGGGAAGCGGAATGATACTGTTTCACAGGCTAAAGAGCTATCTGTGTGAGTGCCTCCCACTCAAGGCCAGCCCAAGGGCTTTCTGGCACACCTCCCCGACCAGCCCATGAGTGCCCTCAGCCGCTAGCCAGCCTGGCCATCTGGGCGCTGCTGCTAGGGACAGGGGCACAGTGAGACTTCCTGCTCTGGGTGCTGCCTGTGCCAAGGGTGGTCTAGTGGGTGGGCCTGCCTTTGTTCCTCCTACTCTCTTATGTGCAACTCACAAGTTAACGCTGGTGTGAAGCACTAGTTGATCTCCATCAGCACAATGCAGCCTGTGCAGGGCTCGAGTTCCCAGCGACAAGTACACAGATCCTATGCTCTTTGTGTTTGCTGTGGGAATTGTAATGTGTGCAACTTCCCTAATTCCTGATGCTTTCAAGGAGGGAGCATTAAGCACTGAGATCCTGGGACTTATAAGTTTGTCTGGATCACCCACCCACCCATGGATTGCCAGGAATTTAAATGGCTTTATCTGGGCATAACATTGGTGGGGAGAGAAAGGATTTGGCTAGTTTAGAGGATTTTTCTGCCATTACAAGTAGAAAACATTCAAGTGAACGTAAACAAATTGTGTCACCCCAGGATCTTTATAAACACATTTTTGAGTGATTGCATGAAAAGAGGCCAAGAGAATCATCTAACCTTTTAGCCCTTAGAATAGTTTTCATTTTTAAGCAGATGTGGCTATTTTGGGTAATGTATTTTTGTATGCTGGGATGCATTTTTATCTGCTGCGACAGGATCCCGCCCTGTTCAGGGGGTTCACAGCCAGACTCTTCCTGGCTTGGCCTGGGTCTGCTGGATTTCTGAACTCCCCCTGCACCAGGCTGCCTCAGGCTGTTCTTTGTTACTGGAATCCACAGAATGCGGGGGGGGGGTAGAATTCTGGACAGGCCACAAGCAAAGCGGCAGGGACAGGGACTCTGTCAGGGAAGCCGAGTAAGTCTCGGCTGGGCACGAGTTCGTCAAGTGCCGGGAGATGCAATGTTCGCCCGGAAGTGTAGTTTTGAAAGCCAGCGCTGGCGGAGATCGCTCTGGTGGGGATGGATTCGCTTACAGTCCTCTGCCGCCTCTGGCATGCTGGACTGTCTCCCCTTCCGGAACATTTGCCCTGCCACCCTCACTGTTTAAAACTTTGAATTAACCAAGCTTCGGCAGGTTAATTCTGGAGATCCCCCATTGGCAACCCTAGTGCCATGAGGTTTCTGCTCACTTCCAGACATCCGTGATGTGTGAGGGGACTGGCATCCCCTGCTGGGCCTGCAGTTACGGTTGCCAGCACCACGTTAGGAAATTCCTAGAGATTTGGGGGCAGAGCCTGGGGAGGACAGAGTTTGCGGAAGGAAGCTCAGCTGGGATGTGATGCCATAGAGTTTACCATCCAGAGCCGCCACGTTCTCCAGGGGAACTGATCCCTGGGGTCTGGAGATCAGCTGTGACTCCAGCTCTCCATTCCCCACCTGGAGGTTGCCAGTGCCAGGTTGGAAAATTCCTGGAGATTTAGGGGGGTGGAGCTTGGGGGGGTAGAGTTTGGGGGGAAGGGACCTAAGAGGGGGTATAGTGCTATAGAGGCCACCCTCTAAAACAGCCATTTTATCCAGGAGGATTGATCTCTGTTGCCTGGAGATGTAATTCGGGGAGATCTCTAGCTGCCAGCTGGAGGTTGGCAAGCCTGGCACTGCTATTGGCTGGGTTACAGCTGAGTACCTGTGACAACAGCATGGGAGGTCCAGGCCCAGGTGGGGATGCTGTATTTTGCTAGGGGTGATAAATAATTTTAACTGGCCTGGGTGGGGGGTGGGCAGATAGTGAGGCAGAGAGTTATCTAGAAGGGAAACAGGGATAAAAGGTGTGGTTTAAAGCCCTGACTTTCTCTTCTGCAAGCTGCCTATTCACTCCACTGTTTGCAGATGCTGCAGATGTTTGACTGACTCAGTTGCCCAGAACAGGCAGGTCTGGTCCAAGTAATAAAAGGCATGCACGATCCAGTTCTAAGTTCATAAAAGTCTTTCAGTGTTACATGGATTGCCAATCCATACCACACAAGGCCAGAGATACTCCTCCAAACCCCAAATTTTGTGCATACCTTCACTGATCTAGTGGGCAACTTTTATTTTGCAAAGAAAGCCATAGTGGATTTGTGTGGTTGTGCTTCATGTCCAAGACTGGTAAAGAAGCAGGAGCCGTTTCAGGGCTTTTTCTTTATACAGGGAGTTGGTGTTGCTTTAAAAAGCACATAAGCTCCAGCTCCTGTGTATTTGGGAGCAGGGAAAGAAGGTCAGCAGATAAGGATCGGCCAAGTTGTCTTTCACCGCAAAGGAACTGGCCAGGGCAGAGGAAGCTCACCCTGGTTTGTCCAAAGGCAGCAGATGTGAGGACTTTCTACAAGATCCCTGGAGGCAGAGGAGGCGATGCAAAGGATCCAATTTCTGAGGAGCTTGGTATGCCTGCCTCCTCCTCTTAGGCCCTCTTCCCTAGATGCTATATGTGATCTTCTCTCATGTTTGATTTTTATTTCTTCCAGCTGATAGCTTTCCACACGTGCACACAGAAGCCTTTGAAAGGTCCCAACCCTGAAATAAATGCATAATTAACAGGGCTTTTTTTCAGCTGGACTGTGGTGGAACAGAGTTCCGGCACCACTTGAAAATGGTCCCCTCTGTCTGGAGATCAGGGGGCGGGGCCACCAGCCATGTGACCATTTTCGCCAAGGGCAATTTAAAAAACTCCCCCCTTGTTCCAGCTGACCCAAAGTGATGTCATTGTGCAGTCCTGGGAGCATGTGCACACTCTGCACATGTGCATGTGGTACCAGGGGCACCACCTCCCGCCAAGAGTTGCTCCCTGTGCTGGCAACCTACTGAGTTCCACCACCTCTTTTCCCAGAAAAAAAACCCCTGAAAATTAAAATCTCTCTTCTTGATTGTGGTAACCAGATCAGATTATTTCCCTTCGGTCATGATCCTGAAAAGGCTTAAACCCTGAGAGGGCTGCATCATTGTAGCTTAGCATGCCAGCAAATCAATTAAACAGCGGCCTTGTTATCTGCTCATAGCTGACACTGGGCGGATCCTTGCCCCTCCTTTCACCAGTCTCCAAAGTAAATTCAACTGAGGTCATTGGGATTTACTCCTTGGTAAGACCGCAGCCTTCCAAGGCCTAATAAGAAGAAGGTTATCATGAAAACTAATGAAAACCCAATAAATATGTATTCAACCAGTAATTAATTTGTGTTATTTGCAATTCTTGTATAACGAGGGGTAATTCCATACATTGGTTGCCTTCAGTATTCATGCACGCACCACTTCCAACCTCTAGAACTGTACATAAAGTGCTAGTGCCTAATGCATTTCATATTCCATTCCTATAAACTAATTACATACAATTCCACTCATATTATTGCAACAGTTCAGCAAATAAGTGCAAACAGCAATACAAGACAGCAACAGCGTGAAGTCCAAGTGCAGTTCGATGGAGGGGAAGCAAGAAGAAAGACCATCTGACGGGCAGACTGGTTCTCTATTCCGGTCCCGTTTCTGTTCTTTTTCAAAGATGGTCACTAAACCAACGTCAATTTCATTCAATTCAAAGCATATCACTTATGAAACATTAACATGAATGTCAGGTAATGCTCCTATGGAAGGCTGTGTCAGATGGTCTTTCATCTTCCTTCCCCTCCATCGAACTGCACTTGGACTTCACGCTGTTGCTGTCTTGTATTGCTATTTGCACTTATTTGCTGAACTGTTGCAATAATATGAGTGGCATTGTATGTAATTAGTTTATAGGAATGGAATATGAAATGCATTAGGCACTAGCACTTTATGTACAGTTTTAGAGGTTGGAAGTTGTGCATGCATGAATATTGAAGGCAACCAATGTATGAATTTACCCCGTTATAAAAGAATTACAAATAACACAAATTAATTACTGGTTGAATACATACTTACCGGGTTTTTGTTAGTTTTCACGATAACCACCTTCTTGCTTTCTAAGGCCTGTCATCAGGTGCTGTGCTCTGTTGATTGGCCTTCTAGAGGCTTACAACTGATCTCTAGGACCACAGAGATCAGTCCCTCAGTTAGGGTTGCCAGCTCCAGGTTGGGAGATTCCTCGAGATCTTGGGGATGGAGCCTGGAGAGAGCATAGTTTGGAGAGGGGAGGGACCTCAGTAGGATGCAATGCCATGGAGTCCACCCTCCAAAGCAGCCATTTTCTCCAGGGGAACAGATCCCTGTGGCCTGGAGGTCAGTTGTAATTCCTGGAGATCTCAAGCCTCCACCTGGAGGCTGGTAACTCTAGCTTCACTAGAGAAAATGGTTGCTTTGGAGGGTGGACTCTAAGGCATTATACCTCACCGAGGTCCCTTCCCTCTTCAACTTGTGTCCTCCCCAGACAACTGCCACCAGCTCTCCAGCTTCTGGTGTTCCCCCTTTCTCCCCTGACTGTTCCAGGGACGAAGTCAGGAGCCCAGCTGCTGCCCATTCCAAGAGATTTCTCTCACAAAGGCAGCCTCAGCGTATCCCAGAGGGAAGGCCAAGCCCTGCGGATTTCCCAAGAACTGTTCTTTCATGCTTCGGAGCGAGGAACACACAAAGAAGGCAGCTTACAGCACGATCCCAAACAGAAGGGCCCAGCTGTATTTCCCCTTGAGAGTTACTATTATCTATTGGCATGTTTGGAAGCCACACTGAAAATAAAAATAAATGCTTCATGGGAATTATTCATTTTGAGGCTATTCCCTGTGAGTTGTCATGCAGATTTCAGGATTTCATTACATTTCAGCATTTAAAACTTGCACCATTGGGTTCCTTCTTCCTCAGGACCCAAGAAATCACACAAATTTCCTTTGCATTTGAAAATAAAATACATGTAATGCTAAACCCATGCTTTAAAAGCCATCGATCCAGTTGCAATGTATACTCTCTGTTTCTATCACAGTGCCATTGATTTAAAGTTGATCTAGTAAAGGGATAAAATCTGAAAATCTAGTAAAGGATACAGGGAATGGACTTCTGGAGATTCCCTCACCATTTCAGATTGGACCCAGAACCTTTTGGAGTCTGGGCTAACTGGATACAAATTTGTTTCGATTTGTAGTCGTCCATGAAAGCCAGTGTGGCATTGTGTCAGATTAGGATCTGGGAGACCCAGGTTTGGAGCGTGCTGGGTGGCCTTGGGCCAGTCACATACTCTCCGCCTCACCTACCTCACAGAGTTGTTGTGAGGAGAAAATGAAGGAGGGGTGAATTACGTAAGCTGCTTTTAGTCTATCTTGGGGGGGAAAGGCAGGATATAAATCAAGCAAATAAGTAAGTGTGGCAGTAGAGAGTGCCTTCCAGTGATAGCTGACTTACGGTGACCTCTAGTGGGGTTTTCATGGCAAGGGACTAACAGAGGTGGTTTGCCAGTGCCTGCCTCTGTAAATAAATAAAATTTCCTGCTGCCTGTCCTTTCCTTAAATTACATAGCTGGGTTTAGGAGCAGGGATGCCAGCCACCAGGGGGTGCTTGGAGATCTCCTAGAATTATAAATGAAGGATCTCCAGGTGATGGAGACCAGTTCCTCTAGAGAAAATGGCTCCTTTCGTGGGCAGACTCTATGGCAATATCCCCCACTGAGCTCCCTCCCATCCCCCAAATCTCCAAGAATGCCCAAACCTGGAGCAGGCAACCCTAGTTGGGGGGTGCCATCCTTAGGTCCTTAAAGGAAAGGTGAATTAAAATACGACAGATTTTTAAAATTTATTTATTAATGTGATAGATTACAAGCAGGCAGCCTCTCTTCCTTGCTCTGTGTCCCTCGCGCTTGCTCTCCAGAGATGTGCCAGCTCTGAACGTGGAGGTTCCATTTAGGTGTCATAGCTATTAGCTAAATGGGATATTCTGTCATTTTCACATTTGTCAACGGCTTTATTAAGCTTTTAAAACTGGGATTCTTGTTTCCAAAATGTTCAACCTGCAGTCTCGGCAGGTAACCTTCAGTGTACCCCATGTGGTGCCTGTAGCCATTTGGATTAGCATACCTTCCTTGTTCTTTCCAAACTGTCAGCATGCCTTCTTTACCATGTGCTGACTAGACTTTGGCCACCAGCTCTCCTCGCTTCTATTTTTGTATGCAGCTCGCTCCGCAGCCCCACATTCTTCATCCACAAACACAATGAGGTTTCGTAATTTCCTAGGAGGGACAATGAATATTGTGCATTGAACAGGGAATGCAAGATGAAGGGGAAAACATAACGGCTTCATTTGTGGACTCATTCCAGCAGGGCCTCTCAGTTATTTTTCAATCGCAGTCCTAATTAGAATGAAATTATCCGAGTTAATTTCTAATTCTTCTAAATGGATTTCTTCCACTAAACATCTGTCAGGGTGATGGACTTTCCCTTTCAAACCCATTCCCTGTTTATGTCTCAGGCCCTTTAGAGAGCCATAGGATGTTGCTGAAGGGTGATTGCATCATCTGCGCCATCCGTGGACTAGAATTGCCAAATTGGTCCAACCACTCATTGCTCCCTGCAGAAATACTTCCGTCGTCTTTGATGCCAGAACAAGAGCAACAAATTCAACTCCTATAATGTTGTTTTATAACCCTGGAGAGGAGGAAAGGGGGAACTGAATCCCTCTTGATGAGAGCTTGCTGGGATAGGATTCTTTATGGCAGGACTAAATTAGAACCATTGGAGGTGGGCCTACGAAGACAGCGGCAGAACAGTGGAACTCACAGAATACCTTCTAGAAGCCATGCGTGTCAAACTGGCCTGGCAAATGCCTGCTGAAATAAAATTGCAATTGAAAAAGTTTCTCCATTAATAGTCGAGGGCAAAATGGGAGGCACAAAACAGCCCCGGAAAGGACTTAAGAAGGCAGCTGGGTCAGGAAATTCCTGGAGGTTTGGGGGATGGAGACTGGGGAGGGTGGAGTTTGGGGAGGGGATGATCCTCAGCACGGTATAATATCATGAATTCCACTCTCAAAAGCAGCCGTTTTCTCTAGAGGAACTGATCTCTGTTGCCTGGAGATCTGGTGTAATTCTGGGAGATCCCCAGGCCTCACTTAGAGGCTGGCAACCATAAAATGGCCCTTCCCCAACAGCGCATCCTTACTGCAGCTTCTGCCCACTGTACGCTTGCCTGTGCTATTCATCGTAGGGGCCTGCTGTGCACTCTGCAAGCAGCTAGTCCTGTTCTAGTCTCTTCTGGATTAGGACACTGGGCTTGGCTAGTAGGGTTGCCAACCTCCAGGTGGTGGCTGGAGATCTCCCAAAATTACAATTGGTCTCCAGACCGCAGAGCTCAGTTCCCTTAGAGAAAATGGCTGCTTTGGACAGTGGACTTTACAGGGACAATGAACTTTATAACCTGCTGAGCTTCAGCCCCTCCCCAAACCCTGCCCTCCCCAGGCTCCCTCCCCCCCAATCTCCAGGTATTTCTGTACCTGGAGCTGGCAACTGCAGTTCCCCTGGAGAAAATGGTTGCTTTGGTGGTGGACTCTATAGTATGACACACCTGCTGAGGCCCCTCCCCTCTCCAAACCCTCTACAGGGCCCACCCCCCCGAATCTCCAGGAATTTCCCAACCTGAACTGAGCATCCCTATTGGCTAGTGAGGCCTGAGAGGCTGAGCTAGCATTGGGCACACGGTACTTACACTTGGCAAACCAACTGATCCAGCAACCCTTTCCAAGCCTCAGCCTAAATAGGCTGGGAGTAGAGTTGCCAGGTACCCCTCACCTCCCATTGGGAGGGCAGAGTCCCTGGCACTTACTTTGTGCGTTGCCTGAGGTCCTGTTGCTTGTGCACGCGCCCTGGAGCCAGCATGATGACATCACTTCTGAAGTGATGTCACGACGCTGGCTGCGTGAGCACTCCTGCGCTCTGCAGAGGGCTGATTCAGCCGTTTGGGGCCTAAATCGCCCCCAAACAAAGCGTGGGAGTACTCCTATGGGTTGTGCGATGACATCACTCTCAGAAGTGACGTTGCCGTGTTGGTTGGGAGCGAGCGTGCAGTGCACGCTCCTGAGGTCCCTGCCAGTGGTGTGCAACCTCCGGCAGCTTGCCCTCTCCCACTGATTGCTGAGTCATCGGCATATGAGGGGGAAAATCCCTGGGAGTTTGCCCTCCACTGACGGGCACCTGGGAATCCTAGCTGGGAGTTAATCAAGCTCAGCTGCGCTTGCCTGCAGGTGCTGAGGCTCCTGAGAATTGTGCTCTGCTTTGAGCAGGATCCTGCAAAGAAATACTGTTTCCAGAGTAGGGTTGCCGGGTTCCTAGAGCCTCCTGACAGGAGGGGAAGTCTTGGTACTCACCCTTGGTACTCACATGGCTCTAGCGTATGCACTCTCCCGGCTTTGGTACAATGACATCACTTCTGGAAATGATATCATCGCTGCTGCCCGTGGGAGTGTTCACATGTGGCCCATTCTTTCAGAATTGGCCTTTTGGGAGCCAAAATCAGCCCCTGTGAAGCACAATAGCACTCCCACTGTGTGCTTGCGTGGGTTGCCTGTCAGTGGTGGGCGATTGACCACTGGGAGTTTGCCTGCCACCAGCAGGCAATTTCAGAGTCCTGTTCCGGATCCAGGCTGAGAGTACACGCTGCCAGTCTGGCACTTCACCTTCTTTGCACTGCCTCGCCCTGGGCATTCTGCTGCCCCAGCTCTTGCAGAGTGGGAGCAGACCCTGCGGGGCTACAGGCTCAGGTTGACATCCTGGCTGGCAGAGGCCTACTGGCTATCCCCGAGGTCTCCCTGGCAGGCTGTGGCAGGGTGGCCAGCATTTCCAGGGTGGCCCCAGGAAATGCTGCATTTCATGTTGCAGGTATGTGTGGGGGTCACCCATGTGAATATTCCCCCAGTGGTTTGGGACAAATATTAGCTACATAACTTGTTTAATTTGCAGAGGCATATTTTTCCTGCATATTCCAATTAGGAAATGAATTGCTTTGATCATCTGCCCCCCATCTGCCTCACCTTCACTGACTCGCTGGGCCACTTTACGGGCCACTTGGTTCTGCTTGCTCTGGAGCTGTTTTAAGGTTGTGATCCTATCCTTCCCCATTTTATATTGACCGCCTCTTTGCCCAGATACACTGAAATTTTCACTTCCTGAGAATAGTATTCTGCCCAAGTTAGAAACTGCCCAGAAAGAGACAGAGGAAATGAAGGCATTTTTTGAAATGTACAAGTAACTAAGCCTAAGGCATCCTTAGGTAATTTGAACAAAATGTTTTTAGTGACAAACAAGAAACTTAAATAGCACAAGAATTTTCAGAGTCTCCGTAACAGCAGTTCCTCCAGCAGGCTTTCCTGGAATCTTCTTGCACAACATGAGTCTGTTCTGGGGAGGATTGTTCCCTTCGGAAGTCTAGAACAAGCACTTCCTTGGAATTTTGGTAGACACATTAGAGCCAGTAAATAGAACTGAGAGAATCAGGCCCTAAAGCTTTCCTGGAAATGCAGCATTTCATGTTGCAGGTATGTGGGGGGGGGGAAGGTTACCCATGTGAATATTCCCCCTATGGTTTGAGACAGATATTAGCTACATAACTTGTTTAATTTGCAAAGGCATATTTTTTCCTGCATATTCCAATCAGGAAATGAATTGCTTTGATCATCTGTGCCCCAGCTGCCTCACCTTCACTGACTCTTACTTTGTCTTTGATAAACAAGCTTTCAGTAAGTTCCAAAGTGGCATTTGATTTCTTCAGAATATTTACAGATATTGCTAAAGGAAGGAACAACCTTCTCTTGGCTACTATGTTTTTTACCATTGATTGGTAAAAAGGAAGACATGGACAAATTCAAGTGATATGTCAAAGCAAGGCAAGGCATTTGGGAGAAGGCTGAAGACACCTCCAAGTCAACCCCCAAGTGTGCCCATAGAACTGCACTGGCACCTGCCAATCATTTATTTTTTAGGAAATGTGTAGTTGGGGACCTGCAACAGAGTGCTCAGGAGTGTTTCGTCTTGTCCAGAAGCACGCCCGTTTTCTACCTTCACAGCCATCCTTGGGGTATAAAGAGCATTCCTAGCAGCCACCACTCTCTGACCCTGGAAGGTGGCTGGAAAGGGTATGCCTGCGCAGTGTTGTGGGTAAGGGAAAGTCCTAGCCCTCTCTGCTTCATCTCCTCCCTCTACTCCTCCTCCTCCTCCTCCCCGCATTACCGTTGCCTTGGCCATCTTTTCTTTTCCTCCCTTCCCCCTTCGCTCCTTTTTCCTCCATCCTACTATAGTTAAGTCACATCCACCCTCACCCCCGCCCCCATGCTGTGCTGCTCTTCTTTAAAACCCACACTCCAGGTCTATGTTCAGTATTAGGTGACTAGATACAACCTCTCTCCAAAGAGCTGCTTGAGACAGCATTGAGGAGGCATGCTTGCATTATTATTGTTAACGTTGCTTCTTTGTAGTCCATCTTTCTCACTGAGATCCAAGGCAGGTTACATACTGTAAGTGAAGACAATATAATCAATAGCAAGAAGGATATTCACAGAGCAAAAATACAATATAATCAACAGTTAGGATGTTTAATGAAAACAGATACAATAGGGTATGGTAGCTGCGTATTTGAAAAACGATCAGAAAGCTAAACATAGATTAAAACTTTCTGAATTAAAATGTAAGTAAATAAAAGGATATCTTTAGCAACATTGAATTACCCAGTAGGAGTGTATCTACATCAGCAGACAGTACCCAGTAGCCTAGTCCCTTACTATCTCTTCGGGCTATTTCTTATGACACAGCCCTATAATCTGAGTAGAAAGGCCTCCTGAATATTTCAGTCTTGCATAGTTTGTGGAAAACCAGGAGAGTGGGAGCTTTCCTGACCTCCTCAGGGAAACCATTCCATAAAGGTGAGGGCTGAGTATGGGCAGTTGTTGATTTAGCCCAACTGAAAGGTGGTATCTACAGAAGGCCCTTTTCAGATGAGTGAAACTGCCATGGCTGAACAGAAGGAGAGAGGCGGTTTTGTAGATATGAGGAGACTAGGTAGGGTTCCCAGGTGCCCACCAGTAGCGGGCAAACTCCTGGAGATTTGCCCCCTTGCCTGCCAATCCACTGGGAGGTGGCAAGCTCCCCAGAGGTCATCCACCACCAGCAGGCATCCCAGGAACACGTGTGGCACTTGTGCTCCCAGGGGCACAATGATATCACTTCCGGAAGTAGGGTTGCCATCCCCCCGCCCGGGGTGGGCGATCCCCTGATCCCCCCTCACCCACTTACCTGGCCAGCACGGGGCGCGGTCCCTGGGGTGCCCTCTCCCTTGGTGGCGCAGTGTGCCCCTGGGTGCGGGACACACTCCTGCACTGCAAGAGCGGGCGGCAGTGGCAGAGAGCAGGCAGCAGTGTCAAAAGCAGGTTGTTCTCAGCACCGCCACTGCGGCCACCGTGACCTGCTCTCTCACAGCAGCTGCCCTTGTGCAGCTGGCGCCAGCAGGGACAAAGGGTGTGGTGGCGGCGGCAGTGAGAGAGCGATCTGCGGTGGCCACGGCCTGCTCTCTCTCCACCGCTGCCATTGCTGCCGCGCCCCTTGTCCTTGCCAGCGCGGACTGCACAGGGACAGTGGCGGCAGCGGCGAGACAGCAGGCAGCAGCAGCGAGAGAGAGAGAGAGCTGTCCGCTCTGCCCCTCCCCGGGGTGCGTGACGTCGTCACACGGGGCGCCCTTTGACCCTGCGTGATGATGTCACTCCCAGAAGTGACATCATCATGCATGCCGGAAGCGCGCGCTCTTTGCGCATGCGAGGCCAGAACATCAAGAGCAGCGACAGGGTAGGAGCCAGCATCCCAGTCTCTCACTGGGAGACTTGAGGGACCTGGCAACCCTATCTGGTCTCCCCTCTCCTGCCGGGAGAATATAGGGACCTGGCAAGCCATGATGGGCTGTGAATGTAGTTGTCATGCGACCTTGATCCTTTGGTAATGCAGACAGGGAAAGAGTGTTGATCTCCCTGATGATCAAAGAGTTGTCAAAGGATTTACCAACAATATTTCATCAAAAGCTCATTTTTTTAATGAATTTAGGGATTCCTTTCATATAAGAGGAACTTTAAAGATAATGACTTTTAAGCTATCACTTTATCAAAGTGATCAAAGGCAAGAACTTTAAAAGAATTTCAAGCGAGCCCCCTTAGCTATGGCTGGTAAAAATGTTATCCGAGGGGTTTCATCTATTGCTGATTCCAGCAATTGACAATGATGAAGAAGGTGATAGGCAGACTTAACACCCATCGGCATCCGTGCCTCTGGCTGGTCGCACTCAAAGGAGGTTGCTGCTGGCCCACTATGACGAGAATTCCAAGGGAAGATTTTTGGCTGTCCGCGCACCCCCCCCATTTATTGTTCTCCTTTGGGTCTCTTATTATTTTGGCTTCTATATGCCTACATCTGTTTTCTCTCCTCCACAGTTTTCCTCATTGCAAAGACTTTAAAAATCAGCAGATTTCTCACATTTTGCAATAAGGTCTGGTGTACTTCTGTTTATGCAAATATTTATCATCTACATAATGTATTCCAAACACATTTGGGAGGGGGGTTCCTTATCATAAAGGGTGGGGGGAGACATCCTTTGGATTAGGGAAAATAAAAGCCAAGTTAAAATAGCAGCAGAAACTTAGAATGATTGCAAAGGAGCAATCAAGTCACTGATTCAATTAGAAACATGAATGCAGGCTTGAAAACAGTGGAGGTCAAATTTACTATGAAGGGCAAGGAGCAGTGAGTCATTTTCCTTATTCTTTATTGTTAACTTTTCACCTTGAACACCAAAGAGCATTTTGTTTAAAAAAATAGGAATTGTTCTTTAATCCTACCCAGGCAAGATCTTTTTCTTAAATAATAAAACATCTTTAAAAGCCGGACCGCTGCCTCAACAAAAGGAAAAGGGGGCCCTTGTGTATACTCAGGAGACGGGAAGGGGCCTGCACGCCAGGAGTAGTCACAGATAAAGGAATTCCGCCCATTCTTCCTTGCGATAGGAGACTTCCTTTGCCAAGCAGTAAATAGGCTGTAGGGTGTTGTGTAAAAGGTGGCTCTGGAGCAGGGCAGGAGATGAAATCTCACTGCCATTAAAAGGAAAGTCAACCTGCATTCCAAATATACTCATTAAAGCTGAAGCAAACGTGCTTCTGCAAATTTTCCTCAGTCCACATTTAACATCAAAAGATTGCTCTGCTTCACTTATAATTGATTGTAGCTGTGTGGCAGCTGCCTGCACCTGTAGCAGGGGGATCGCTGCCTGCAGTCGTAAATGACTCTCTGTACAAGGTTTAGTACATGAACTTCATCCTTTTAAACAATCAAAACAGAACGAAATTTCTGAAATGCCTATGATACACTTGAGTTGCAAAATCTGGATCTGAAAATGTGAAAAACTGCAGATTTTGTATTTTTATTTTACTTCATTTATATCCCTCCCCCTTTCTCCCCAATGGGAGGGACCTAAAACACTCATTCTCATCCATTTTTTCCCTTGCATTTCTCCATTTCACCACAATGACAAAGAAGATTAGTAGTGCTGGAAAATGTTGCACATTTCCAACACTGCTAATCCTCTTTGTTATTGGGGTGAATTTTTGACTCTTATCACAAATGCTTCCCGGTGGATTTGTGTGTGTGCGCGTGCGTGCGCGCATGCATGCATGTGCGTGCATGCGCACATCAATCTATTGGGTATGTCTCCTCTGAGGGCAAAGTTTCTACTGCCTGCCTGCATCAAGGCAATTGAATGACCTAAATAACACCCAAAACAGTGATGCATGAGAATTATCCTACTCCTGAAAAAGCCTGTTAGGAGGAAGCAAGACCAGAACAGTGACTCATACAGTGACGTGTTGGGCAGCCTCCTGTGCAGAAGCATTTCATGACTAAATGTCATTTTTTCCCAGCACACTAGTACCTTTTAAAAGGCATTCAAGCTGGCAATTACTGCGTTACACAAATGTGACAGAAACACTGTACCTCCCAAATACAATCAGCATGAGAAAATTGTAAGGACATGAAGTGAGTCAGAGAGCATGTTGAAATTGTATGCAGATTGGGTTTGCAACTGGGATTTTGAAAGCATGCAAAGGATTAGCAGATGGCCAAATCCTAATTTTGGTTTCGGGGAAAATCCCCAGTTGTCAGTGGAGATCCAAAGCCATGAAAACAGCAATCTGAAACTGATCTGGTCAATAAAAGTAACAAGTCGGCAATGCAGCGTTCTTAAGAACGGGGATTTGTGTGTGTTGTGGCAGTCACAAAGCCCATCTCATGCTTTTGTGATTCGAATCCTATTTTCTTTATCTGAGTTAAAAAGCTTTTTGCCTCAGGAAGTCTGTTTTCTGACATACTTATAAAAGAACAATAGTAAAGACTTTAAGCTCATCTGCTGTGGGGGGAAAAACCAAGAAAAAGAATTAGATTCAGAAGTGAAAATGTGCCATATTTCAAAGAAAAAGAAAGAAAAGTCAAGGCAGCATTTACTCCAGAATTTATGAGCAGCAGGCTCTTTGGTTTCTCCAGTGCAGTGTATGGCACCCCTGTGGCACTCCACACAAATTCCTGGACCATCTATTCTTCAGGGCCAGGAAATGATGCCCTCAGGAGGGCAGGAAGTAGGGTTGTCAGCCTCCAGATGGTGGCTGGAGATCTCCTGGAATTACAGCTAATCTCTAGGCCATAGAGATCAGTTCCCCTGGAGAAAAGGGCTGTTTTGGAGGATGGACTCTATGGCATTAAACCCCACTAAGGCCCCTCCCCTTCCCAACTCCCACCCTTTCCAGGTTCCACTCCCCAAATCTCCTGGAATTTCCCATACTGGAGCTGGCAACCCTAGTGGGAAGGCAGACCTACCAATAGTTGCATCAACCCCAGCCATTGTATTCAAATTGGCCACATGAGTGCCAAAGAGCATTCAAGTTATATAATTGGCCACTGGCCAAGATTTTGTAGCTGTGGGTGAGCTTAGAGGTTGCAGCCTTTGGTCAATGGAAAAAGGAGATTTGGAAGATAGGCAGGAAGTGAGTTGCTGTTGTGGCTCACAGAAGTATTTAGGAGACCCAACAACATCACAAAGCAAAGATCCTGAGGACGGCTCCGAAGGACGGCGTGCCCGCAATCTCAGCCAATGCTGGTGAAAGTCCAGGGCAGCCTTACTGATTCCGGGGACTGGAGCAGAAGTCAAAGATGGGGGCCAATTTCTTTTTAAAAGCTATATAAAAAGCTATATTTTGTATTGTTCAGATTTGTGCTGTTCTTAGGAAGAATAAATTGATTGATTGATTGATTGATTGATTGATTGATTGATTGATTGATTGATTGATTGATTGATTGATTGATTAGATGAGGGCCCCACACCCCCTTTATTCCCATCTAACCCACAATAAACAAGAATGAAGTGCCCAATTTTCTCAACGCATGCCCCTTCAAAACACCCCACAGTTTGCATTTTGACTTCATTTTCCACCAGCATTTTCACTCTCATCAGCCAATGCGCGCCATCCCCTGGCCGCCCCATAGGCAAGATTGCCCCTGATGAAGACGCGACTGCTACTAAGATATTTTGGAAATGGATGGGGAAAGACATTTTTAGGAGCTCATCTCCTATTTATTCATAGACCTCACAGGCAGTTTTCAAGATTCAAGCATGGAAGCATTGTTGCCAAATAATAATATCAGCTTTCTTTCTAATAAAAAATGAGTGCCTCCCAGTTATGGGTGTGCCCCCTCCTCAAATGCTGAGTGGGAAGCTGGCCTCTCACCTATTTGATGGCTCTGATTTATTCAGGTCTGCAACTGACAACAGGACTCTTGCTTACCTTGATTGTAGATTGTATGTTGTCTCTGACCATAATAAATACTGACTGAACAGGAGGACTCTTTATCAAGTTTAAATTAGGGTCACCAGTGCTCTTGCCAGGTTCCAGCTGATGACAGCCAGTCTTCTGGTGACCGTAGCCACTGCCTACTGATCACTGGCAATTGGTGGGAAGAGGCAGGCCATCTGGAGATTTCCCAATATCAGCAGGAACTGGCAAGGAGGCCAGGGAACTGGGTGCGAATGCACCCAGCACCCATCAGCACCCCTGGCTGATGATGTAACTTCCAGTACAACCTGGAAGTGATTGCATGGCCCCTGTGTAACTCCGTCAGTTCTGGGTCATTATTTATTTATTTGATTTTTATACTGCTTCTCTTCAATCAAGATCTCGAAGTGGTTCGCAACCATCACACCAGCTAAAACCAATACAAAAATATAACATCCAATAAAATCGCAATAAAACAACAGCCTAATACAAATAATTAAAAAACACTATAGTCCCAATCCCAGCCCAGAAAACACTTTCAATAACGAAAAAATTGCAGGTAGGTAAAATGCACAGCAATTTGCTCTACTTTACAGAAGAATATTAGATAGCAAAAGCACACCGGAATAGTTCTGCCTTAAAGAGTTTCCAAAACATGAACAGGTCCTGCTGAGCATGAGTGCCTTCCAACAGTGCTTTCCAGAGAGAGGGTGCCACAATCATAAAGGCTCTCTTCCTGGCGCAAGAAAGTTGTGCCACCCCGGGGCCAGGAACCATCAGCAAGCCCTGCAAAGATGTACAAAGGGAGGAGGCAGTTTCATAATGGGAGAGGCAGCCCTGAAGGTTTGAGGGTTAGGTCTCACTAATTAACAGAGGGGACCTGGCAACCAGTGGGAGGGCTGTGGGTAAGATTGCCAAACACCAGGTGAGACATAAAGATCTCTTAGAATTACAACTGATCACAGAGATCAGTTCTGGAGAAAATGGCTGCTTTGGACTCTGGCTGCGGTCCCTCCCCTCCACAAATTCTACAATCTCTAATCTCTTCCCTCATATCTCCAGGAATTTCTCAACCCAGAGTTGGCAACCCTATCTGGGTGTGGAAATGAGGTGGCATGTGTTTGACGTTGGCGACAATGTTGTTATGTCACTTCTGGGAACAGCATAGACGTGCGAAAAGGTAGCCCTAGGAATCGCTGGACACTATATGGTAAAACCATAAAGTTTCCAGCTATTCCTAGAGCTACACATTGTCACTTCTGCATTGTATCCAGAAGTGACCTCGCAACATCAGCAACATCACTGATTTTCATTTTTGTCCTCTTCCTGCTGCTTTGAGTGGTGGCAGGCAATGGGCTTGCTAGAGGGAGGTATCCTGCCATAGAGGGAGGCCTGGCAAGCGTAGTTTAAATGTAGAAAAGGAGTAAGACAGGAACTTAATGTGGCTGACTTAGTCTTAATAAATAGTGTTAGTAGGGTTTTTTTTTAAGCAGGTGGACCAGTCCCTTCCTTTCTCTATCCTTATTCGTTGCTTCATCCACCAAAATGAAAGTGGAAAGAGGAAGGAAACGGGGGTATTTTGGCATGGGTGCCAGGTGAGAGGGAGTGCCTCTTCACAGGGGAGGTCTGCCCCACAGAGCCCCCTCTAGGTGCCCCAGGCCACAGTTTGAGAACCTGGAGTCTGGGCAAGTGGATTGCCCACCTTAACTGAGCCAGTGGGGGGCGAGACTTCCGTGTGAATAAACAGAGCCCCCCCCCCCGACAGCTATTTATGTTTCTTTGAGATGCCAGGTTAAAGCTTTAAAAAAAATTCATAAAAACTTAAGGCAAGTTTTAATTTGTGGAATTTTTTAAAAGGTATTTTGTTTCCATTTGGTTTTCTGTTTGCCTCAGTTTTTAATTTTGTAAGCTACCTTGAAGGCAGGGAAGAAGTATTTGGAACAATAAAAAAATGAGTCTGCACACAGACACAGGACTCCATCTTTCTCGCTCATGGACTTCCAGACTATCTGACTGCCTTTGATGGGGCTTACCCAGATAGAGCCAGTCAGCCTTGTTTAATTCCGGTCCAGCCGGCTTGGCTGCGTATACTCACGTAGCCAGTAGCTCAGGGGCTGCTCACATTGCCCATCCCATAAAAGGCTCTGGAATAGCTGGAGAAACTCAGAAGCAGCCCTTGTGGTTGAAACAGCCTCGGGAGATACATTCCCTTCCCTGTCGACCTCCCTCAGGCTATGTGGAGTGATCACAAGACTCAGGATACCATCAGAGGGGAAACAGAATGAAACTTTACATGCACTTTATTGCCCACAATAATCTATTTCTGGGTTGCTACTCAAGGATGGCTACTTCTCCTTCCTCTGACCTTTAAACAGTAAAATTTCAAGCACTTAAAGGGTGGTGGTGGTGGTGATGTGTCGCACTTTCCTCTGGCCCTCCTATGGTTCCAAAGACTGAAGAATCTGGCTTAGATCAAATACACATTGTAAAGGCAGAAATTCTGTCTCCCTGCAAGGCCATCAATTAATTGCCTTTCTGTTTTGTACACATTTATTTATTTATTATTTAGAACATTGTTATACTACCTCTCCAGTAATGCACCCAAAGTGTCTTACGAACTAAAAGAAATAATTTTTTAAAAACCCAACGGCCGAAGAGGAAACAAACAGTAGTATGTATCTCTATCCCATCCCCGTGGGAGGTAGGGGACACAGGACTTATCCTCTGAGGCCTCCTTGTGCACACACAAAGGTCCTGGGCTTGTGCAATGTCATCACTTTCAGGAAATGATGTCGTCATGCTGGCTACAAGTGTTCTGCGCTTCACGCAGGGCTAATTCTGGCCCATTTGGTCCCAGCGAAGCTCAGGAGCATGCCTGTGGCTGGCATGATGATGTCATTTCAGGAAGTGACATCATCGTGCTCCCCAGAAGTGCACCCATTGTGCCCAGTGGCAGGAAATCGCAGGAGGTTGCCAGTGGCAAACCCAGCAAACCTCAAGGAGATTGCACACCACTGGCAGGCAACTGGTAAACCTAAGCATGAATTAATTCAGACTTAATACTTACACAGTGGTTTTAAGTGTCCAGAGTAGGGCTGCGTGCTTTGGGTTTCTGAATCAGACCTGATTCGGGTAGGTTAGGTATTCCTGAATCAGCCCCAGCATTGCTGAGCCGATTCAGAAATACTGACGCAAAGCTTTCCGAAGTGCTTCGTAATGCTTCGGAAAGCTTTGGGTAGAGCAGCAGCAGCCGCAGCACTTTTCTTGCCATTTGCAAACAGCAAAATGCTGCTTTGAGCTTCCCACCTGGGTTTACCCAATGGGAAACCCGTATCTTTTTCGGGCGCACACCCTTCATCCCCAGTGTTTATTATTCTTATTGCAATTCTTTGAACATAGAACAGCAGAGTTAGTACTAGAATTGCCAATTGCAACCTGGCAAATTCGTAGTTATTTGATGCTTGTAGAGCAGGGAATTTGGGGAGGGATTTCACCTAGAATCTGTGGTGTACCATAGTGTGCACCCTCCAAAGCTGGAGGTTGGCAGCCCTTATTAGTACTCTTATTTTGAAGACTGGGATTCATAGTCACTTGACAGACTCTCTTGCTATGCTTCCGTATACATCTAAGCCTTTAAATCTGCCATGTTCCACATATGCCCCTAATCTAGTGTTGCAGTTGCCAACCAACAGGTGGGGTCTGGAAAACTCCCACAATGCCAACTGATCTCCAGACTCCAGAGATCAGTTCTCCTGAAAAAAACAGTTGCTTTGGAGGGTTGACTGCATATCATTATATCCTGCTGAGGTTCCTCCACTCAGGATCCCAAATATCCAGGAATTTCCCAATTCAGAGTTGGAAATCCTATCTAATCACTAGAAGAGTGAAGCTGACAACATCATCAGTGTTGCAGTGAACCGCACTTGGACCAAAACTTTATCAGGCAATCAACAATCACCAAAATCAGGCAGAATGTACCATTGCCAGTGGGAAGCAGAACTTTAAAAAAGATAACCTGCTTTTAAAATACAGTGCAGAAAACTAGTATAGCTGGAATGTAGGACTAGCATAGCCCTCTTTCTGATGTGCTCATTTACAATTGGCAAGACGACTTGCTAGTCTTTTACACGGAGAATGGTTCAAAGACATCACATGCATATACATATGCAGTGTGAAGATTTGGTACCATCCAAAATTCCACCACCTTACTGTGCATGATGCATAGTTCAGCCTGAAGGCCTGTTGCTTTCTGAGACATTCTCTCCAGTGCCAGTCTGCATGAAGCATAGCTCAAGAAAGCAGTAAATGGTTGCCAGGGGTGGCGGCGGTGGAGAGGAGACAAGGAAATGGTTGTTTGCTGCACAGGCTTCATAAATATGTGGAGTGCTAATGCAAAGCAGATTCGGCACAGCTTTGCCACAAGCAGAATTCTTCCAGAGTCAGTCATCAACAACATTATGTCACAGCTGTGGAGCAGCCAAGCAAACAGAGGAGAAGGTAGGGGTCGTGTAAGGGTAATGTTGCAGTGGAGACTGCAATAGGTTGGTTGGAGAGGAGGGAAGGATCGGCCACTGAGCCCCCATTTGGGATGGAGCATTTTGATCTTCGGTGCCCGGTTGGTGCTGGGGTGCAGTCCTATGGAATTACCCAAGAGGAATTCAGATAACAAGCAACCTTTAGCTTGTGGCTTTTTCCTTTTTCTTTCGAAAAAGGCTTGTCTATATCATCGACTTAAATTGCTTCAGTTATTCCCTTTCCCTAGGGAACCCTGGGAACTGTGGATTTATGACTAGGATGAGAGGCTAAGCAATTTACTCCCAGCAGCTTTGCCAAACTACAGTTCCCAAGATTCTTTGGGGACAGTTAAATAAGTATTAAAACCAGTAGTCTTCATTAAGAACACTGTTTCTGATGGTCCTGGAGTGCCCTCCCTTTTTTCTTTTGGTCTTCTTCAGCCCAGAAGAAATTCCAAAGCTCAGTTCTGGAAAGTACTGTAACATGAGCTTCTGAACACCTACAAAGTATATGTTCGTAAGCACTAGGATTACCAGACCCAGGCTATGGTGAATGGGTAGGGTTTTAATGCTTTCACCTTGCACTGTTGTGTGCCACTAAATGGCATTTTGAGAGACATATGGGTTGTCTCATGTTACCTGTATGTTTTTCTCAATGGAGCAAACAGCAGCTCTGGGAAGATGGGCTGAGGGTGCAAAAAAGTTGAAGGAGAAAGGGTTAACTCGACCATGTGCCATATTCCTCCTGATTCAAATTGGAGCCTCTCCATAGGTCAGCAGTTTACCACTGAAAATGTCTGGGCAGCATTCCACTTAATTTGATCCCACAAGGCTTCCTTTATAAAATAAGGGACACCCGTTGCATAAGCTCTAGAAAGAATCCCCCGTCATGTGAAGTTTTTGTCAGTGAGCATTTCTCGATTCCAACACATGTAATCCATAGTTAAAAGAAATGTCTCCAGATTCTGAGAAGGGAGTTCATTCTTCTACTGATCACTGCAAGGTCTGGCTCATTTACTCCTGTATTTTTTTAACTTGCAGCAGAATCATAACAACTGTGTTCCAAAGCTAATTGTGGGTACATCTGGGCCATGATGTAGTTCAAGAATGTAATTTGATTTCCATATTTTCTTGGGTCTCCACGGCTGTGGCGGTGTTTCTCCAAGCAAAAAAACAAAATCAAAACACAAGCCCAGAGATTCGTCTCAAGGAGAAGATCTTTTCTGTAGCCAGGAAAGATCAAAAAGTGGCAGCCAAATCTGTAGGCTGGCTCTCTCTGAATATCATTTTAAGAAATTCTCCAAACCACACAAAAAACGTTTTCTCCATTTTAATCCTGATCCAGAACAGAATGTAAATCTGTAAATCCACATCCCACTCTTCATTCAAGGAGTTTGTATGGTCCTCCTCATTTTATCCTCCCTACAACCGTGTGAGGTAGGTTAGGTTGAGAGATACCAGCTGTCCCAGGGTCAAATCATAACCTCAACAAAGGGGCCACTGAATGTATAGCTAGTGGCAGTTTAGTTGACTGTCCACCTCCAGCCCCTGCTGCCCAGGGAGACCAGGATCCCCAGAATTTTGTCCCCCTGGCCCTCCCCTCTTAGAAGTGCTTATCTGCTGCCAATGTAAACTTGACCTCTCAGCTTAATTTGTCCTCAGGAAGAACCATGATGAATTCAATACTGCTGTTTCAGACAGGTTTGCTTGGTGTTGATGTCTCCCAATCCAAGTTCTGCATTGAGCAAAGTTGACAAGGTGTGATAACCGGATTTCAGCAGTACTGGGTATGGTGGAGGGGGAGAGACAGAATTGCCAACTCTGGGTTTGGAAATTCCTGGATATTTGGGGGTGGAGCCTATGGGTCAGTGTTTGAGGAGGGGAAGGAACACAGCAGGGGTGTGATACCATAGAGTCCACCTACACAAATTGTCATTTCCTCCAGGGGAACTGATCTCTGTAGTAGTAATAATAATAACATTCAATTTATATACTGCCCTTCAGGACAACTTAATGCCCTCTCAGAGCAGTTTACAAAGTATGTTATTATTATCCCCACAACAAACACCCTGTGAGGTGGGTGGGGCTGAGAGGGCTCTGAAAGAGCTGTGACTGACCCAAGGTCACCCAGCTGGCTTCAAGCGGAGGAGTGCAGAATCAAACCTGGTTCTCCAGATTAGAGTCCCATGCTCTTAACCACTACACCAAACTGGCTCTAGTCTGTAGATCAATTGTCATGCTGGAAGAACTCCAGGCCCTATCTGGAGGTTGACAACCCTAGGGAGACAGCCTGTCGATCCCCTCGGCACATTCATGTCACAACAAACGCAGTTTCCCTTTCCTCACAAATGATAGCTATACAAAATATTTCCCAACTGCTCTTGGCCTAATCAGCACGTCAGCCTCAGGACTCAACAGCAACCGTAAGAGGGCAAGTTGAATCTGTGCAATCAAAGCAATGCTAGAAAAGTGCCTCCTTTCTGTGACCAATTCCAGCATTGTACTTATTTTTTTTAAAAAACTCCTGAGGTGATATCCCTCAGTTTTGTAGAAACGGCTGTTCTTTTTCCTAAACCAGCCTTGTCTGTGTTTAAGGTTAAAAGTCCAGTAGATAGATTTTTTTAAGAGAGAGAGAGAGAGAGAAAGAGAGAGAGAGAGAGAGAGAGAGAGAGAGAGAGATTGGAATGGGTAAGAAATCATTCTCCTGGCAGATCCCGATATGTTGCTGCTCTTGTTACACTGGAGGCCCCCACATGTATCAGGATCGGGCTTGATAATAAGGAGCTCTTTCTCTACGTGCTAACAGGTTGGAGAAGGCTCCCTGGACCAGAGTCAATGCGACAACTGCTTTCGTTTGTCTGTAGCTGCACAGAACAAATCGGTCTGAGAGAAATGGAGGAGGGGGTGCCAAGTGGAATGCGAGTGAGCAAGTTGTAAGAGCAAACACAATGTTTAGGGCTGTAGGAACAACACACAACAAGATCACAGGCTGCCAAAGCTGATTTTTTCTAGGCTTTGCGTGTCATCTTTTGATAAATGAGTGAGATGCTCATAATAATATGGCAATTTAGTCCAAGCATTTTTCAAACAGTCCCTCTTTTAGGTTCCAGAAATGTCCAAAATAACTATGCATGAAATAAAAAATGATCTCTTTCAAAGTGGTTGATTAAATTAACATGGATGAACGAAGGGGGCGTTTGGCAAATGAAAAGCTTCCACATACGGTTTAAATTTGACTGTTGTCTGCACCCATGTAAGAGTGTCGAGCGGATGTACCAGAGAAAGGATTTCTTCATTAACACAGCTCAGGAGGATTGCTGTTGTTTTTTCCACTGTTTATTCTTCCTCCAAGGAGCTCAGGCCAGCATGTGGAATTCTTCCCTCGGGGGGGGGGCATTTTATCACCCCAACTATCCTCAGAGAGGGGAGGCTGAGAGAGGGACTGGCCCCCAGTTGCCCAGAGAGCTTCATGGCAGAACAGGGATTTGAGCTCCAGGGTCCTCTTTCTTCCTCCTAACTATTGCCCCACACGGGCTGTTCTGAAGTAAGATAGGGGTTTGGATCGGGCTTGCTTTCTTGGCCTGTGGTAGGGCTGCCAGGTCCCCCAGTGGGTGTGTGGGATCCCCTGCTCCCAGCCTCTGCCCCTTCTGCCACTCACCCGGCCAGCGGGGGAAAGGACCTTAAGTGATGTCATCACTTCCAGTATCGGGCATGCTCCTTGTGCTTCACAGGGGCCCCAATTAGCCCTTGTGAAGGATGGCAGCATGCCCACTGCTGGACACAATGACATCACTAGGAAAATGAGGTTCCCCCCCCCCGCCCCATCCTGCCAGGAGGTAAGAGAATCTGGCAACCCTAGCCCATGGTTATGAAGCTGCTGAACTCCAGGTTCCCATGGCTTTCTTTGGAAGAAAGGAGCAAGAGTCCGGTAGACTAACAAAATTAGAAGATAGGCATCTTGGCTCATCTAGTAATTGAATGCCCAAATTTCAGTGAGGAGAGACAAAGATGGATGACTTCGATACTTGAGAAGAATGAGCTCACAAATATTAATCAGAGCCTTTCTTTTCTTTTACAAGATAAGGACCCATACATAACCAGGTCACTAGCATCCTACCTTTTAGTAATCCAGCTTAAAATTAAGAAATTTTTGTGACTGGAGTGAGATTCTTTTATCACTATTATTGGCAACTAGCAACAAAGCCCGTTGTGGGGGAAAATAAGATGGGCTCTAGAAAGTGGAGGGCAGGTAGGTGGGCATTCCTTCATCCTCTGTCACTGATAACAGAGGGATGAAGGCAGGGGGTGGGCATGGCCACTTCCTCTGCGTCTGATCCTGGCCAAGTGAAGGGGAGGTGGGCATTACTTCCTTCTCTGCGCCTGATCCAGGCTGGGTGAAGGGGAGCAGGCATTGCCTCATGCTCCCCTCCTGATCCCAGCCAGGTGAAGGGGAGCAGGCATTGCCACATGCTCCGCTCCTGATCCCGGCTGGGTGAAAGTGGAGGGCAGGCATTGCCATCTGCTCCGCTCCTGATACCAACTGGGTGAAGGTGGAGGGCTGACATTGCCACCAGCTCTGCTCTTGATCCCAGCTGGGTGAAAGCGGGGGGTGGGCATTGCCACGTGCTCCACTCCTGATCTTAGTCAGATGAAGGGGGGAGTGGGAAAGGCCACCTGCTTTGCTTCTGATCTGAACTAGGTGAAGAGGGGATGGGCCTTGCCACGTGCTCCACTCCTGATCCCAGCTGGGTGAAAGCAGTAGTCAGGCATTGCAACCTGCTCCGCTCCTGATTCCAGCTGTGTGAAGGTGGGGGTGGGCATTGCCCCCTCTCTGCTGCTGATCCCAGCTGGGTGAAGACAGGCAGCGGGCATTGCTACCTGCTTCGCTCCTGATCCCAGGTGGATGAAGGCAGAGGGCGGGAATTGCCACCTGCTCCTATCCTGATTCCAGCTGGATGAAGGTGGGGGATGGGCATTGCCACCTACTCCATTCCTGATCCCAGCTGGGTGAAGGTGGAGGGCGGGAATTACCATCTGCTCCACTCCTGAGCGCAGCTAGGTGAAGGCGGGGGGTGGCCATTTCCACCTGCTCTGCTCATAATCCCAACTGGGTGAAGATGGAGGGTGGGCATTGCCACCTGCTCCGCTCCTGATCCCAGCTGCGTGAACGTGGAAGTCAGGCATTGCCACCTGCTGTGCTCCTGATCCTGGCTGGGTAAAGGTGGAGGGCTGGCATTGCCATCTGCTCCGCTCCTGATCCCAGCTGGGTGAAGGCAGAGGGTGGGCATTGCCCCTCTCTGCTCCTGATCCTAGCTGGGTAAAGGCGGAGGGCGGGAATTGCCATCTGCTCTGCTCCTGATCCTGTCTGGGTGAAGGTGGAGGGTGGGTATTGCCACCTGCTCCGCTCCTGATCCTAGCTGGATGAAGGCAGGGGATGGGCATTGCCACCTGCTCCACTCCTGATCCCAGCTGAGTGAAGGCGGGAGGAAGGCATTGCCTCCTGCTCTGCACCTGATTCTCGCCTGGGCTTCCCACCGTGGTACGCTCTCTGGAGGTCTGGCTGCCTCATCTGGGGTTCCCTCCACAGCAGCGCCCTCTGGAGGCACACCAGGGTATCAAGTGAGTTGTCTTGAATACGCTTAGCCTTTTATATAGTAGAGTATTTGTGGTTGGGTATGCACTTTCATGAGACATACTTTCATAAGACATAGCTGACTTCTTCAGATACATGTGTCTGGAGAATATACAGGTATCTGAAGAAGTGAGCTGTGATTCACAAAAGCTCATACCCTACCACTAATGTTGTTAGTCTTATAGGTGCTACTGGACTCTTGCTCTTTTCTACTTCTACAGACAGACTAACATGGCTACCCATCTTGATCTATCTCCTTTGGAAGAAGGTCAAACCGCCAGACAAATTTTAGGTGGTAGTATATAAAAAAGAGCTCCTCATAAGCTCTGGAGATCTCCCAGAATTAAAACATATGTCCAGGCCATAGAGATCAGTTCCCCTGGAGAGAATGGCTGTTTTGGAAGGTGGACTTTATTACATTATACACCACTGAGGTCCTTCCTCTCCTCAAACTCTGCCTTCTGCAGGCTCCACCTCAAAATCTCCAGGAATTTCCAAAGCTGGAGGCAACTCTACTTATATATAAGTAACGGCACTTAAAAAAAACAAACCAAAACATTGCTTATTTCAAATTAAGACTCATGTCATCAGACATGCAGTCTGGGCAAATTTGTGGTCTTGTCAGCAGAATGTGCCAACTTTTTATCAAAGCAAATAAAAATCATGCCTGCAGCTGGAGAAGGGGGACTTTGGAAGGGCAGTGGAGAACAAAATGGTTGCTTCTTTAGTCTCATTGCCTTCACCAATTGGGCTGAGCCCCTCATCTCGTGCCTGTGTGACTTCTACTTGTAAAGATTCTATGGAGCTTAGGAAGCAAACTTTCACACAAATTTAAGTTAAGAAAAAAATCTTTTAAAAACCTTTTAACAATTAATACAGCACAACTGTTTTTTCTTTAACTAATAAGTGCAACCATACAGAAACTTTAAGCCAACAATGTCTTTGAAAAGGTAAACAGTTTAGCTTAGTGGAATCAGACCCAATCCCAATTCGAAGCAACTGTAGCCCAGGCTTCTGTCCTCTTCTTGGGGAATTACAGCCCTGCAAAAATAATACAATCCCAGTAAAACCATCCAGACACAATACACAAACACCACTTTAAGTCATATTGTTCACATACACCATTTGATTACCTTATTCAAGGTGATGAGCATATTAATTATTATTCAGCTCCTCAGCAACCCGCTTCTTTCCCAACTGCCTGGCTCCAACTATTGACTCTGCCCTACTGGGCTAAACCAATTACCTCATAGAGGTTACACCTGCTTCATTTTCTGATGGGGATAAAAGCAGTCCAAGACAGACGGTTACAACTGGGGAAATGGTGCAGGACTCCCTTCTCTAGCACGAGACCTCAGCCTATATCCCAGGGCCGTATTATTCCTAAGGCTGACTAGGCCGAAGCCTAGGGTCCCCACAGGGACTAGAGGGCCATCAATTTTTTTTGCCAAGGCACACCCCCACATAAATTACAATTAATTGATTCTCTTATATAACCTCTATTATATCCATATCCATATCCATATCCATAAATTATATATAAATAAATAATAAAAAAATTATTCACTTCAAAATATTACAGTATTGAACAATTATACCCCCCAAATGTGAAGAGTTCTACTTGCGCAATAAAAATATTTTTAAAATTGTGAATAGAATTCTTCAGGAGACCCTCAAAATGGATATAGGGCTACGTACTGCGGTCTAGTACCTACTGTAGCGGGTCAGGCTGTCAGCTGTAGTGGGGTGCAAGATTGAAGTGCTGGAGGGGGCCCGAAATACGTGAAAGCCTAGGGGCCCAGCCATGGGTTAATATGGCCCTGCGATATCCTCCCCTCATGGTTGCTCTGAAAGTTCAAATTACACACCTGGAATTCCAGGAGTCGTGTCTCACTTGGCCCCCTGTGCCTTTAAAGAGGGGATTCACTGGAATCCAGATCAATAACAGCCAACAGGAGATGATCCTAAAGGGAGTTCCATGTCAAGTCTGAGGTAGGGAAGGAGAGAATTTCTCTGAAGCGTCCAGTGGCTGTGAATTGGCTGCTTGCTGAGGACTGGGACTTGGGGTGAGTCCCGGCAGTTGTGAGGAGACTGGACGTGATTTGTTGCACGAAGGAGGGCTAATATGCCTCCTCCATGGTGAGGCAGGGTGTCTGTGTTTGTGGAACGCCATTGAATGGGAAGAGGGGAGGAAATTCTGGGGTATGTCTTTGTTGTGTCTCTTGCATTGTTTGGGGATCTATTTCATCTTCTGGGCAGACTCCATTCCATTCCACTAGGTAGGTGAGGGAAGTGTATCCACCAGGATATGGGAACTATTGGAAGAAGAACAGTGGTAAAATGATTCTTGGTGTTTCTACCGAGACTGGCATAGAATCAGCCAGACATTTATCTTTGTTCATCCTCCACAGGAAGTGGAGGTATTACTGTTTTAGCACTATTGACTTGCACACTGTCCAAACTAACACTTAGATAACAAGTATGGGTGGGTGAGAAAAAATCCTTGACCTCACAGGGCTCTCTGGCTCCATTTTCAAAATCTGCAACTGATACTGTGGAGCCAGAACCAGGAGAGCGAATGGTGTCTCCTGCCTGGTATCTGTTCTTAAGGAAAGTGTCAGCAGAAATCACAGGCTGGCTTCAGAATTCCCAGAAACAAATCACTGAAAGAGCCCGGGCCGTTCAAATGTGTGAGCGGACAGGAAAGGCAGCTGGGTGAACACTGCAAAAATGCTGCTGACTGATTAGGGGAGGAAGTGAACATGACCCCACGGCAGTTTGTCAAGAAAAGCCGCTTCATACGTGGCTGGCCTGGGTAGGGCAATGCAGCAGGAACTTCTAAAGAAGCATAAATCCCATGGAAAGCTGCGGCTATCTTATCTTGAAAGCTTGGCCTTCCTTACCAGTTGTTTTGAGTGTGATATGGTAGATGAAGGATGGGGGGGTGGGGATGTTATTTATGAGGACACTCCATGGGGTTCGCACCCAGGTCCTAGCGGCTGTGTAAAGAAGCATCTATTGTACAAGGAAAAGGAATCTTGTCAGATCTAAAAAGCTAACCAGAGTTGATCTTGCTTAGTAACTAGATGGGAGATCTCCAGTGAAGACCAGGGTTGCAGAGGCAGGCAATGACCAACCACCTCTGTAAGTGTAAGAGCCTTGAAAACCCCACCGGGGTTACTGTAAGTCAGCTATGACTTGTTGGCACCCTCTACTACTACTACTACTACTACTACTACTACTACTACTACTACTACTACTACTACTACTACTAAAGGAAGTTAACTGGTGAAAATGACTCTGTCCTTTCCCATGAATGTGACTGTTGGTTTTAAATGTTTTTCTGGGGAAATACCTGATGAAGGCCATAGTGCCTTCATGCACAAGGCTGGCAACTGGTGGGAGACTGATTTGGGGTGGGGGTGGGGGGCTTTGCCAGTGGCAAAATGATGGCATTAGTGACATGATGGGATCACTTCTGATGCAACTGGAAGTGACTTCACCACATTACCAGTGACAGTCTAGCATTTGGCCAAAACTCTATGGTTCATAGAATTTTGACGAATGCTAGATTGGCACTTGCAACACAAGTTGCATTGGAAGTGATGTCATTGTGTTAGGCTGCTGTTTTTCTCCCACTGCCAAGCTGAGTGGCATCTGGAAGGATCAGCCAGGGGCAGAAGATTCCCCACCCAAAGCAGGAAGCTGGTAACTCTTCTTCTGGCACATTGTTAAGGTTAATGGTGTGAATGGACACAAACTACTCAGAAGAGCTCCTCCACAGGCCCAAGTTGAAATGCATGGTAGCTACACAGGGGAATTTCCAGGTAGATCACGTCCAGCCGTGTGCACATGGCTCACTCTTTTATCTCCATTGTCAGTAGGATGTGCTCAGTACCACATTGTGAATGGATTGCTAATCATCCCTGATACCATAAAGCATTTTGTAAAAATGAAATATCAGTGTTGGGATGAAGAAATTTTATATTACTCTATAGTAAAAACTCGAGTAGCATCTTTGACTAACCAACTATATTGAGGCATAAGCTTTTGAGAACCACAGCTCTCTTCATCTGATGCATCTGACGAAGAGAGCTGTGGTTCTCGAAAGCTTATGCCTCAATAAAGATGGTTACTCTTAAAAGTGCTACTGGAGTTTTTACTATTTTGCAACTACAGACTAACACGGCTAACTCCTCTGGATATATTACTCTAGTTTATTATGTTGTGTATTCAGATAAAAATTCTGCAATTCTCTCTTTGCGAATCAGCCAGGGGCGTAGACTTTCTAATTTCGGGGGGGGAGGGGCTGGGGCTAGGCCAAAGGCATTACTATATAGAATCATAGAGTTGGAAGGGGCCATACAGACCATCTAGTCCAACCCCCTGCCCAGTACAGGATCAGCCTAAAGCATCCCTGACAAGTATTCATCCAGCCTCTTCTTGAAAATTGCCAGTGAGGGGGAGCTCACCACCTCCCTAGGCAGCTGATTCCACTTTTGAACTACTCTGACCGTGAAAAAGTTTTTCCTAATATCCAGCCAGTACCTTTGTGCATGTAATTTAAGCTCATTGCTTTGGGTCCTACCCTCTGCTGCCAACTGGAACAGCTCTTTGCCCTCCTCCAAATGACAGCCTTTCAAATATTTAAAGAGAGCAATCATGTCCCCCCTCAACCTCCTCTTCTCCAAACTAAACATTACCAAGGCCCTCAGCCTTACCTCATAGGGCTCAGTCTCCAGACCCCTGATCATCCTCGTCACTCTCCTCTGCACCCTCTCGATTTTGTCCACATCCTTTTTGAAGTGAGGCCTCCAGAACTGCACACAATACTCCAGGTGTGGCCTGACCAAGGCAGTATAGAGAGGGGCTATGACCTCCTGTGATTTCGATGCTATGGTCCCTTTGATACAACCCAAGATTGAGCCTTTTTTGTCACCGCATCACACTGACTGCTCATATTTAGTTTACAGTCCACTGTTACCCCAAAATCCCTTTCACATATATCTGGTCCTTAAAAGAACCGGGGCCCAGTGACATCATAGGGAGGAGTCAATGACATCACAGGGAGGGGCTTCCATTGCCACCATCTATGGAGGCAGGGCCATGGGGGATTTAGGGATGGGCTCCCCACAAATTTAGGGGGACCCAGGCACCCATGGGGACCCCCCCCCCAACAATGCCCCTGGGTTGGGCCAAACCTAGGAAAAGGAGGGAGTTGGCCAGTGGTTATAGTGCTAACACAGCAATCTCCTGCTGTGTCCTGTTTTTGAAATTCACTTTTAGGATAGTCACTTTAAGATCCCTTGCAACCCGAAAGGCATGACCAAGTACTCATACTGCCCCAAAGGGGTGTTGAATGCTGTCTTCCATTTGTCCCCCTCTTTGATTCTTACTCTAAAGCATCCTGCAAGTCCAGTTTAGAGAAGATCTTCCCTTGAGCCACCACTCCCAACAAGTCTCTGATGAGGGGTAGGGGGTAGGCATTAGACATCGAGACTGCATTGATCCCCCTATAATCCGTGCACAGCCTCAACCCCCCATCCTTTTTCTTGTGGAATAGCACTGGGGCAGCATGGGGAGAGCTTGCGGGTCTAATAAAAGCTCTTTCCAGATTTTTGCCAATGAACTTCCGTAGCTCAGCTCTCTCCCCAGGGCTCATAGAGTATAGCTTCCCTTTTGGCAGTTTTTGTCCGGGGATCAGTTCAGTGGCACAATTGGTAGCCCTATGAGGGGAAAGCTCGTCTGCTTCTTTTTTATCAAACACTTGGCTCAAGTCCCAATTATCAGGGGGGATTTGCTCCCTCTCCTCTGTGGTCAACAGCACAACTTCTGCTGCGCCGCTCTGCATGTTCTCAGAGGTACACTACACACTGTAGCAAGGAATCCATAACACATGACAGATATGCTAGAGGCATATCTGACACAAACAAAGCTATTTCAACAAGGAAACATAGGGTCTATCCTTCCCAGTGTTCCATTTCCAAAATACAATATAATGATAAAGTAACTGAAAAGTAAAATAAAATAAACTCACTTTTTCCCTATTAAAAGGAACAGAAATTGTTCCTTAACAGAGTAGCGAGTGCAGAGAAAACATGATGCTGGGTGGTTGGAGCGTGGTGGCTAGTGTGAGTATGAAAGAGAAAAAGAAAATAACAAACTTATAATTGCCTTAATTTTAGAAAAGAAGTGTCAGTCCTTGGTAGGTAGAATCCCCAAGTTCACAGCAAAGGCGCATATGTATTGGTTGAAGTAACTTTTTTAGGGATCCATCAAGTTCAAGGTGCTCAGACAATGGAATTAGCAGAAGTGACGTAAATGGGATAGGTGGTGTTAGTTATAGTGAAGCTTCCCGCCTTCAGGACAGGGGCCATTGAGGTTTTGGTGCGAAGGGGCCAAGGGGGAAAAATAGGTTTGGGCTAGACATGAAATCATCTCAGTTCTCAAGGAAGATACATCTCATGCTGGCTACAGCCGGCCTTCAAGGACATTTGCTCAAAGTGGCTGGGAAAGCGAAAGTACATACTTGCAAGATAACAGACTGATCTGATCTAGCATCCATAAGAAACTTCCCATGCTCTCTGAGGACCAGTACAGAACACAGAAACATTATTGGCAGATATGCAAGCAGGCATATATGACATACTGCCCCCCCTAAGGATGTCCCCCCCCTCACCCTGGACCCGATTTGTTAGGGTAAGCCTTGTGAAATTTGTTTACAAGCTTGGGGGCATTTACATGGCTTTTACCCATTCCCTTTGACTTTCATCAAAATGTACCCAACGAATTAGATAAAACAGTTTCCCTCGTTTTATTTTGGAGTCCAGAATGTCTTTCACTTCATGATGCAGCTGTCCATCCACCATGAGGGGGTGGGGAAAGCTCCATGGTCAAGATGCCATTTATCAGGTGGGGGAGCTTTCTTCAGGAAGCTGAAATGAAATATGGGGTGGACATTTTTTAAGTTCTTGGGTAGATTTACTTCTACAGTTACTTCATTAATCAGTTTCTTTACTTGGAATGGTCCCAGGAATTTCCACCCTAACTTTTTACTGGGCTGCTCCCTCCTTAGATGTTTAGTGGAGATGTACACATAATGTTAGTCCCTGCCAGGTGGATCTCTCAAGCCCATCCACAGTGAACACATGTTGGTTCCAGCAGAGATAGCGTTATTAGAATCCATGCAGTTCAGGTCTGCTCTCTATCACGGAGCTTGGCGGAAGTGACAATTCAAATCAAGCATTCTATGTTATAGTTGATTTTCCCACGCTCCAAATGACAGTTAAGGTTTTCGCGCAAGCCTACAAGAGTTCTGTGAGAATCTGTTCAGTTATGACTATGCATCAGGTACACAATAGAGTATTCCCAACATCTGGGGAAAGGAGTGAAACTGGCATCTAGACACACCAAGGTCACGACTAGCCAAGGCTCACATATTTCTCTACGATAACAGGAGAGGCCCTTTCTGGGTCTCACAGAAGTAATGTCTGCAATATGGTTACAGATGATCAGAGAGAGTTACACATCAATTTAGTAATAAAGGAGTATAGCTTCAGCATATTGTGGCACAAGCAATATAACAAACAGACAACCATGGCATAGCTGTACACAGACATGACACATAGTCTCCCACTTGTAAGTTCCATGGAGCTGACCTTTTCCTGTCGGTGTATTTTTTGTAATTCTCTTTGGCTTTTTCCAGAGTCTTTTAAATTACCCCCCACTGAGTCGTTAACTTAGACCACCATTCTCCCAAATCCCCTGGAGCGTTGGTTTTAGGGGTTTTTACAAATGGCATTGCTGTGCCCTCATAGCCATATGCTACCATGAAGGGGGAGGCACCTGTGGAACTATGCACTGAGTTGTTATAACGATATTCTGCAAAAATTAAAAATTCAGCCCAGTTGTCTTGCTGGTAATTAATGTAGCATCGCAAGAATTGCTCCAACACTTGGTTAATTCTTTCTGTTTGCCCATCAGTTTCAGGATGATGAACAGATCTAATCGTTTGTTCAATTCCTGCTACTTGCAGTAGCTCCCGTCAGAAATTGGCAACGAACTGGACTCCTCTATCGGATGTTACCTTATCCGGAAATGAGCACAGTCTGACCATGTGTTGCATAAAGAGGGTGACTAATTTCTTTGCGGTTGGCATTTTGGAGCATGGAATGAAATGAGCTTGCTTAGAAAACAAATCAACCACTGCTAAAATTACAGTTTTCCCCTTCAAGGGGGGAGGTCAGTAATAATGTCCTTTGAGACCACAGCCCATGGTCGAGAGGGGGTTTCCAATGGTTGTAGAAGACCAGGCGGTTTGCCCTGTCTACTTTTCCCCATCAAACACACTTGACAAGTGGATACATACTGAGAAATGTCCCTTCTCATGTTTGGCCACCAAATTTGTCTCTGTACCAGATGCAATGTTTTTAAATGTCCAAAGTGCCCAGCCAACCTGGAATCATGACATTGTTTCAACATTTCTCCCCTTAAACTGGCTGGAACATACAATTTACCCCGTCGATACCTGCTGCCCCTTCTCCCCTCTGTAGTTCATCTTTGGGTAGGGCGTCTCCTCCTTTCTCTGCTTCCTATTTGACTCTTTCCTCCCAGCTTGTGGAGGGAGCATTTTGATTTAATTATTTGGCTTGGCTCTGGGTGGTCACTGCCCTCCTCCAATTGGGCTGGCAAAAACATTGTGTCTATTACTTCCTCTCTCTGGCTTTTATGTTGGGGTATGCGCAAGAGGGGGTCTGCCAGGAAGTTAGATTTACCAGGGAGGTGCTTCAGTGTAAAATTAAACTTGGAGAAGAACTCCGCCCAACGTAGATGTTTGGCGCCTAGTTTGCACGGGGTGCACAGTGCCTCTAAATATTTATGATCAGTCCAAACCTCAAATTGTACTTTAGTCCCCTCCAACCAATGTCTCCAGGTGCACAAAGCTAATTTAACGGCCGAAGCCTCTTTGTCCCATATTGCCCAATGGTGTTCAATTTCCGAAAATTTCTTTGACACATAAGCACAGGGGTGTAATTTCCCATCATCATCTGCTTGCAAAATGACCTCCCCATTGCAACGTCACTCGCATCCACCTGCACGATAAATTTCCGGTTCTCATCCGGATGCCGCAGGACCGGCTCGGAGGTGAATAGAGTTTTTAAGTGTTCAAAAGCCTCTTGGCATTCCTTAGTCCAACCTAATTTAGCACTGGGCTTCACCCCTTGCGGCCCCTTCCCTTTGGTTTACAGCACATCAGTTAGTGGCAAAGAGATCTGGGCAGAGTTCTTTATGAACGGTCTGTAGAAGTTAGCAAAGCCCAGGAATGATTGCAACTGCCTCCTGGTTTGGGGGGGGGGTGTCCCATCCCACCACCGCTTGTATTTTAGTGGGATCCATTTTTGATCCATGCCTCGATATTCTATACCCTTAAAAGTCCAACTCCTCTTTGTGGAATTCACACTTGGACAGTTTCACCAGCAGGGTTTTTAGTACCCAGTGCACTAGTTTCACATGGGACTCATGATCTTGTGAATAAATCAACATGTCATCAAGGTAAACAACCACTCCCTTGTACAAGTATTTGTGTAATACCTCGTTAATTAATTTCATAAAAAACCCCGGCGCCCCTTGTAATCCAAATGGCATTTCTCTGTATTTGAATTGTCCCAAGGGAGTGTTAAAAGCGATTTTCCATTCATCTCCTTCCCTTGTTCTTATTCGGAAGTACGCATCTCTTAGATCCAATTTAGAGAAGATTTTTCCCTGAGACACCACTCCCAGCAAATCTTGGATCAAGGGGAGGGGGTAAGCATTGGATATGGAAACGGCATTAATCCCCCTATAATCAGTACACAGTCTCAAATCCTCGTCCTTTTTATGAAACAACACAGGCACAGCATGAGGGGAACTAGCTGAGCGGATGAATCCTCGTGACAAGTTTTTATCAATGAACTTACGCAATTCCTCTCGCTCTCCTGGGCTCATTGAGTATAATTTTTCTTTCAGAAGCTTTTGCCCTGGGATCAGTTCTATAGCACAGTCAGTAGCCCTATGGGGGGCGGAGTTCATCAGCTTCTTTCTCATCAAATACTTGGTTCAAGCACTGGTATTCGGAGGGAATTTGCTCTATCTCTTCCTGAGTTAACAGGACTCTCTCGGGGAGGCGGGGTGCGCCTGGGCCCCACTTCAGCTACCAGACATGATTTCGGCATCCCCCCCCCCCCCGAAAAATACAGCACTCCCATTTTCCACCTCACAAACAGGTTATGGTCCCATAACCACCGTATCCCCAAAACCAAAGGGAACTTGGTGGCATCACTCACAACAAAAGTTCTGGCTTCCCAGTGATTCTCCATCCCTACTGGGACAAGTTCAGTTTCCACACTAGCCGGGGCCCCTTTCATTCGAGAACCAGCCATCTGTTCAAACATGATGGGATGGTCCAATTCACATACGTTCAGCCCCAACCTGGTGACTAAGGCCAGAGCAATCAAGTCCCGAGTGCATCCGGAGTCAACGCCTGCACTTGGATGTGAGTCCCCCTCAGGGGGTTAACTAAATTCACTGGCATGTACAGTAAGGCCCCTTTTTGTCTCACCTCTTGAGGTGCTGGTTCCTTCACGACCTACCGGCGGGGCCTCCTTACGACAGGTCATTGGCATTTCCTGCTGGCATGGTGGGAGTCTCCTCCTCCTCCTCCTCCTCCGATGGGTCTCCGCTCGACCATTCTGAACCCTCTGCCACCTGGAACCCGGTTGCCATTTCACTTTTTTCGTGGAGGCTTTTTTAGGCAGTTTGCCCACTGGGGCTGCGGCTTTCTTCACCACTCAGCTCCTCTCCACAGGTTCCCTTCGCCCTCCTGGGCGTTCCGTGGCAAAACGGCCCACTCCTCCACACTGTAGGCATAGGCCCTTCTTCATTTGGATGGCTCGCTTCGTGTCCGGGGAGCGAACACTGAGGACTCTCTTCTCCCTCCTGCTCCGGAAAGGGGTTTCTTGGTTGTCCCCTGGTGCTGCATCTTCAACAGCTTTACTACTTGCTCTCGGTTTTCCACCTTGCAGGCGAGTTGGATCCATCCTAGCAGGGTCCTGGGGTCATCTTGTACCAAGGCCTTGGCCACTAAATTGTGGTTTAGCCCGGCCCAGAAAATTCAATCTTGATCCCCTGTCCAGTCATGCACCTTTGCTGCGTACTGCCTGAATACTGCTCAAACACGATGCGATGGTACAATTCACATATGTTCAGCTCCAGCCTGGTGACTAGGGCCAGAGCAATCAAGTCCCAAGTGCATCCAGAGTCAATTAACACTCACACTTGGATGTGAGTCCCCCTTAGGGGGGGACATATTCATGCAGGGGTGTACTCAGGGGTGTATTCATGCATGGGGTGATTGCCTTGCCGCATCCTTTTCAGTTTCGTTCTTGCCCGCTGCTCCTAGAGCAGGTCCTTGAATTGAGCCCTTAGCGCTTGTATGAATGTATCAAGATTCCATAGTTCCGGGGCCCAGGCCTCATATATGGTGACATACCACTTAGCCACCGAGCCACCCAGCCGGGACTCCAAGTGGCTTACTCAGCTGTGCTCATTCGGAAAGGTGTGGCCCCACTCTTGGAAAAACTCCAACACTTGCACAATAAAGAAGCCCAACTCTTCCAGGTCTCCCTCAAACTGCGTATCCAATTTGTGCCACCCCGGCTGCGGTGGCATGGTGGGAGGGACCCCTTGTGGGGTGACCAGTAATCCTGGCGGCAGTAGAACTGGAGGAGGTGGCCGCGGTTGTGGTGGTTGCAGGGGTGGCCCGACCGGCACCCCTCCTGGTGGCTGGATAACCAGGGCCCGTTGGAAAGGTGGAGGGAGGGGGTGAAATCCCCGTGGGCCTACTGCCACTCCCCAGGGCACTCCTTGGAGTGGAGGAATGACAGGTGGTAGTCCCATTGGCCTCACAGAAACAGACTTTCAGTGATGTTACACCACTGCAGGCCCGAACTCCTGAGCTCAAGTAATCCACTAGCCTTCTGCCAAAATGTCAGTAAGAGTTCTTTATTGTAGGAATTCCATACTTTGATAGGAAAGTAGAGAGACAGATTCCTATCTACTGATCTATTCCTGAGGAGGAAGTCCTGAGATTAGCAATCTACACATTAAAGGATAGTTCAGGGCAGTAAAGGAAGAAACAGTAAACAGATGCCCTGACCTGTCTGTCTTTCTTACTCTGGTTTCTCCCCTTCTGAAACCTGAGGAAAAGGACAGCTTTAGAAGGGGAGTGTTGTTGTTGTTGTATGTGCTGTCAAGTTGCCTCCAACCTATGGTGACCTGTGAATGAAAGACTTCCAAAGCGTCCTATCATTAACAGACTTGCTCAGATCCTGCAAACTGGAGGAGATGGCTTCTTTTATTGAGTTAAGCCATCTTGTTTTAGGTCTTCCTCTTTTCCTACTGCCTTCCACTTTTCCTAGCATTGTTGACTTTTCCAGAGAATCTGGTCTTCTCATGATGTGACCAAAGTACAATAGCCTCAGTTTTGTCATTTTAGCTTCTAGGGAGAATTCAGGCTTGATTTGATCTAGTACCCCCTTATTTGTCTTTCTGGCTGTCCATGGTATCTGCAAAACTCTCCTCTAGCACCACATTTCAAATGAATCATTTTTCTTCCTGTCAGCTTTCTTCACCATCCAACTTCCACATCCCTACATAGTAATGGGGAGTCCCATAGTTTGGATTATCTTGATCTTGGTTTCCAGAGAGACATCTTTATCTTTAGGGATCTTCTCTAGCTCCCTCACAGTTGCTCTTCCAAGTCTCAATCTTCTTCTGATTTCTTCATTGTAGTCTCCCTTTTGTTTGATGATTGAGCCAAGGAATAGAAAATATTGGGCAATTTCAATTTCCTCATTCTCAACTTTAAAATTGTGTAATTCCTCAGTTATCATTACTTTTTTCTTCTTGATGTTCAGTTGTACTCTTGCTTTGGCACTTTCTCCTTTAACCTTCATCAGTAGTCATTGCAAGTCTTCACTATTTTCTGCCAGTAACGTGGTGTCATCTGCCTATCTCAAATTATTAATGTTCTTTCCACCAATTTTCACTCCACCTTCATCTAGATCTAATCCAGCTTTCTTTATGATATGCTCTGCATAGAGGTTGAACAGGTAGGAAGATAATATGCATCCTTGTCTGACTCCTTTGCCAGTTGAAAACCATTCTGTTTCCCTATGTTCTGTCCTGACAGTAGCCTCTTGTTCAAAATACAGGTTGCGCATCAAAACAATCAGATGTTGTGGCACCTCCATTTCTTTTAACAGTCTCCATAACTTTTCATGGTCCACACAGACAAAAGCTTTGCTGTAATCTATAAAACACAGGCTGATTTTCTTCTGAAATTCCCAGGTGTATTCCATTAGCCATCGTAAATTTGCAGTATGATCTCAGGTGACTCTTCCTTTTCTGAATCCTGCTTGAAATCTGGCATTTCTTGTTCCATATATGGTAAGAGTCTTTGCTTTAGAATTTTGAGCATCAGTCTGCTTGCATGAGAAATTAACACAATAGTTCGATAGTTGCTGCACTCTTTGGCATACCCTTTTTGGGGAATTGTAATGTAGACTGAGCATTCCCAGTCTGTGGGCCATTGTTTTGTTTTCCAAACGTAAATTAGAGCCAAGCAATTATGTTGCAATTATGTCCAACAGAGACCTTGCAATCTGACTGTTGCTACATTGAAAGTGGGTGCAGCCAGCCAGGGTTAACGTCTCAGCTACTTAGTGTGGGCCATAGCCATAGGCATTTTAAGGCAGTGTATAAATTCTTTTTTTATATAAAATTTATTTTTATAAATATAAGCAGAACAAAGAAAATAAAATAAAAACGATAGCACAATTATAATTACGTCAAAAAAGAAAAGAAAGAGTAAACATAATAAATAATATAAATAACTCAGGCTTTTTTTTATATCCAGCATATTTCAATCCTTGAATGTGTTTGGTGTCTATCAAAAAAGAAAGTATAGTCTCCAGTGTTCAGATTTTTGATCCTCCAAGCATCTTCCAATTGTAACATTTCTATATAATTAAACACATTTTTGGGAAGTTTGCCTTCTTTGGGTTTTTTCACCTATCTTTTTTTTAGATCCATTACCACATTCATGTCTCTGAAGATCGTTATCTTCTTGAAAATTGAAAATGGATTGGAAAACATTTTCATAAAATTTTTCTGTTCCTTTGTTTGGTGCATATATTGTTGCTAGTGTGTAAATCTTACCTTCCAGAAGCCTGATTTTCAAAATCATATATCTTCCATCAGTCTCATAATTCTTCTGTAACATTTATTTGTAAATTGTTTATATAAAATGCAACTCCTTTTTTAAATTATAAATTCTTAATAAACAGAAATACATAAGAGCAAAAAACAGAAACAAAGTCCCAAAGAATCATGGATACAACAGGAAGGGTGGACAGTCCTGTGCTTCATCTGCCATTATAAATGAGTCCCTCATGTGAGTTGGCCACTGCTTCCCCCCCACCCTGCCAAATCTGAGGAGGCTTGAGCCCCTCAGCCCCCTGTAGTTCACCGGTTGCCCAGGGGGGGCTGTGGCCCCCCGGGAAAATCCAGGGGGCTCAAGCCCGTCAGCCCCCCCCCCCCCATAGTTTACACCAATGGGACCATCCACACATAGTTACAAAAGAAATGTAGTTTATTTTCTTCACCAATTTCCTTCATCCCTGTTCTTGTCTTTCCTAATTCCTTAGTTTGCTCTCCCATGAGTATACTGTGCACTGTAGTCAGATTACAAAATTATGAAAGGAATAGAGTCACAAACGGGCACAGAGCTAAAATTTCCTTGTTTCATTAATCTCTCATGGAAAGATTGGTGTTGTTCCTGTTTTTCGAGTGGGGAAAATGCTATGCCTTCAGACATCATCCTAAGTCACTGACTGGGCTTTCAAAAGGGCAACAGGCAACGCTGGGTTTAGATCCGTTTGCCTGCTTTTGTTTTCCTGTGTTCTTGAGTGCGTTTCTGTCTCTGTAGTGTGGCGGAGCAATGACTGCAACTGGCTTCTCAATTTAAACGTGACACTGAACCATGATTAGTACAAACCACGTCTTGAAAACCCATTGCAGATGTTCAACAGAAACATCATGCCGAACCAAGGTTATGCTTTCTTAGCCCACGGTTTTGCTCAATGTTGATACTGACCTAGAGAATCACTAGTCCCTGTGTGCACCCCCATCCCGCATTGCTCACTGGGCCAGGCCCCAACCACAGATCATGCATCCTTTGGCTCAAGCCACAGCATCTCTGAAAATCTCCCTCTGTTCTGCACGTCCTCCTTTATGGTTTTTCCACAGCATGCATTTATCAGCCATTCTCCTTGCAAGTTTTCTGTTGTAGCCAAGCCATTTTTGGCTAAGTCGATTGGTCCTGCCTTTATTGTCCTTGGCAAAGGATGCTGCTTAAACTTGTGGTCAAACCAAGAAACTAAGAATCAAATGTGCAGAAAATATCTCCTCTTTGGGCCTATGGCTTGGCTGAGTTGGTTATGTGTGTATTTGCTCCCAGCAGAGGCGTCTAGAGACATCTTTGTTTAACTGTTACATCAGTGTCTTTGTTCAGCATTGTGCATGGATGAAACATGGGCAGATGTACAGCCTGGTTTGCAAGGGGGAGTCCATTGTGTGTAGATCGCAGTGCCAGTGTAATGATCTGACTTGGAAAAACTGTAGTGGAGGTTGTCCATTTGCACAGGCTCTGTTCCAGAGCTGCACAGGCCATGTGCACCGCAATGCAGCAAGCAACAGAAGGCCATTTACACAGACCACTCACTCTGGGTTAACGGATTGTTTTCAATAAGTAACCAGGAAGGATCATTTTGTGCCAGGAATCTAGTTGCACTAACTTCTGACAGACAGCAAGAAGAGGACTTAAATGAGCCCTGCAATTTGGAGAATCTATTTTCAGGGATAAAAGTTGAAGCTTAAAGAGTTTTTTGCCTCAAGAATTTATTTATTTATTTATTTATCCGCCCTGAGCCTGCTGATGCGGGGAGGGTGGAATATGAATAAAACAAATAAATAAAATAAAAAATATTTATTTATTATCAACCTTTTTCATTGACACTCAAGATGGATTACACAGTGTAAGTCGTAACTGTATATAAAACTTTCAGTGGTAGACACAGTCATTTGCATTACAAATTCCTCACTTCTACTTTCTCGTCTATGTTAATAAAAAGCAGACATTCACATAAATATGCAGGAGAGAGGCTCAGTAGTGTTTTAAAGGCATTATTGCACCTGTTGTTTAAATTGCCTTTGAGCCTATCTCCATGAATATGTGACTGCTATTGACACAGAACAGAAAGTTCATGGCGGCAGGCAGAGAGAAAAAACACAATATGAACTATTAATATCTGGAAATTTGTTGCATCTATTGGGGAAGATTTACAAAATATTACTGCAACATCATACAGAAACAGAGCAAGTCAAAACTTGTATTATACAATGGATGCAAAATTTTGGGGAAACCATTCTGATGGACATATGGACTAAAGACAAAATTTACAGGCTGCCAGTTACTGAGAGAAAATTGGTATAAAATATTTTTTAGATGGTACATTACTCCCAAAGATATTGCAAGGATTAGTAAAGGTTACAGTGGGCATTGCTGGAAGTGTCAGAATATGGACGCTACATTTTACTGTATGTGGTGGACTTGTAAAGAATCATGAAAATACTGGATAAAAATACATGAAGAGATGCAAAAGATTCTCAAACTCAGATTTGAATTAAATCCGAAAAGTATGCTGTTAAATATTTTACCAACAAATCTGAGAAAAGAACAAGGAGATCTCTTCCGTCATATGGTGAGAGCAGCAAGAGTATTATTTGCAGGAAAATAGAAAACTGATGCTTGTTCTGGTCTCCCAGAGTGGAGAGAGAAGGTTCACGAATATGCTTCAATGGCCAGACTGACTACTTACCTACAAAATAGGTTGATAACTGACTTCTGGAAAAAACAGAAGGATTTCTTTGATTATTTAGGCTAAACTAATTGATACAGTAGCTTAGAGGAGGGAAGCGAAGAAGAGTGAAGGAGAAATGTCATGGATCTAGGCTCAGGGAGGCCAAATATGTAATAATTACTTCATTAGCTTAAAGAAATTTAAAGGTACTGCTTGTTTTATTCTGAAGACTTTTATAAATTTATTTTTTATATAATTATCAGTTGTATAAGATGTATAACTCTCAAATTACTGTTTGATTTAGAATATGTATAACTTTTATACTATGCACTTTATTCTATTTTCTTTTCTTTAAATAAAATACTTAAATAAAATTTTAAAAACCCAGAAAGTTCATCCGCTCATTTGAGGAAAAGATGGCATAAAAAATTCCGTAGAGGTAGCCTGATTCAACAAAATCTGATTTTATCCAGTGTATATGGGTTAATATGGGTGGGAGATCCTCTGCTACTGCCCCCACCCCCAGCCACGTCTCACTCGGCCATCCAGGGAGAGGGTGTGGGGAGGCAAGCAGATACGGGTCTTGAAAAGACATCACTTCCAGTTTAAACCAGGAGTCACAGTGCCTCAGAGGGGCTAATTCTTTAGGAATCAGCTCAGTTTTGAACCCAAAGTAACGTTGTTTCCAGCCCCATGGAGCACACACAGGGCTTTTTTTCAGGGGGAATGCGGGGGAACGGAGTTCCAGAACCTCTTGAAAATGGTCACATGGCTGGTGACTCCCCTCTGTCTGGAGATCAGGGGGCGGGGCCACCAGCCATGTGACCATTTTCTCTGAGGGCAACTCACTGAGTTCCACCACCTCCTTTCCTAGAAAAAAAGCCCTGGGCACACGTGTGCTGCTTGCATGTACACAGAGGAAGAACGAGTGCTCCCTCTCCCGCCCAGGACTCCCCCATCCCCTGGAAGTAAGATGAGGCACCTGGCAACCCTGGCCTTTCACCAGCTGTGGCCCTTCCTGGGAAGGAAAGATCTTGCCAATGCAATACATGCCCTGGTAATATCTAGATAAGATTACTTCAATGTGCTCTGTATGGGGCTGCCCTTGAAGATTGCCCAGAAGCTACAGTTGGTACAGAATGCTGCAGCCAGAATGCTAACTTGAATGGGTTGCAGGGACCATATCACTCCAGCCTTGTTCTCTATACAGTACGCTCGCTTCTGAACTCACTTCAAGGTGCTAGTATGGACTTGTTAAGCCCTATGCAGCTCGAGACCAGCTTACCTTAAAGACCACCTTCTCCCATATTTACCTGCCCTTTCACACCAGTAATCTTTGGAAGCCCTGCTTTGCATGTCCCCACCATCTGAGGCTAGACAGGTGGCAACACAAGGAAGGGCCTTCTCAGTTGTGGTGACAAAACTTCGGAACTCCCTCCCCAGGGAGATTTGTCTGTTCCCATCAACTGCTGTTTTCCGCATTTTGTTCGGCGTACCCCTAATAACTGTTAATGGCCCTCCTCCCTGTTCTTGTTCTTGTATGTTTGTGTGTTTATTGAATTACTTATGGAAATGTTTTAAATTTAAGTTGGTTCTAACACATTTTAAATTTTTAATGTATTGATGTTCACTGCCTTGGGGACTCTATTTGGGTGCAAAGGTGAAATAGAAATAGATTCTCTTCTGGAATCTAACCTAATTTGCTTGAGTCTCTGCTGTGGCACTTCTGGGAGACTCAGGGTGGAAAGGCACGTTACGAAGTACCTAGGGATGCTCAAGTGAACCTCATTTCATGTGCCTCCCCTCCAACTTCCCATGCACTTGCTTGCACAGTCACACTTCAGTTTGCTCCACTTGAGTACATTCTTGCCTTTGATATCAGTTCCTCCTCAATTGCTAAAAGTATCCCAGTTTCCCCCACCTCCATTAAATGAAATGCAGATCTTAACACTTTCTCACACCTTAAACAAATGCAAATTGGCAAGTCAAAGGAGCCAATAGTACTTGTTCTCACAGGGAAAACAGAGCTGAATTGGAGCTGAATTTGCCCTCTGGACTCAATCGTAGATGTAATCACACAAAGGGAGCTCCCGTGAAAGCAGCATGCACGTGCACTGCGCAAGAAAAGCCTGCCCATGAATTGAGGACTGCACATAAAATCTTGCACTTGAGTATCCCTAGATAATCCATAATGTGTATTTCCACACTATGAGCCTAGCTACAAGTGACGAATGACACTTGCCTGGCAAGTGAACAGACTCACGTGTATTCCTCCCTGTTCACTTGCCATTCACTTGCGCTCCAAGAGAGCAAGTGAATGGCAAGTGAATAGGGAGGAATACACGTGAGTCTGTTCACTTGCCAGGCAAGTGTGATTCGTCACTTGTAGCTTGGCTTTCAGTAAACGGAGCAACATTCAGAGGAGCTATAATGGGACCAGGGCAACCACTCAGCCATGTCAAGAGGATCTGGGATCCAATCTGAAATGAACTGGTGGGGGGCAGGGCGGAAATATCATTTAAAAAAGGGTGACTGACCCCTGCTTCCCTGACAATTGGGAATTTGCACTGTAACTAGATTACTGGGATCAAAGAAAATTAGAAAGGTGCCTATGTGGATAGATAATTGTGAATGAAAGTATAAAGGAAGTGTTCTAATTGTGGCAGAGGAGGAAGAGCATTGGCTATTGAGATGCTCAACATGCATATAGGCCATACATTTGTAATCTAGTCTGTAGCCCCACAATATAGGGTTGCCAGCTCTGGTTTGGGAAATTCCTGGAGATTTGGGGGGTGGAGTCTGAAGAGGGTGGGGTTTGAGGAGGAGAGAGGCAGGGGTAGAATGCCGTAGAGTACACCCTCCAAAGCAGCCATTTTCTCCCAGAGAACTAATCTCTATGGCCTGGAGATCTATTGTAACTCCGGGAGACCTTCAGCTGCCACCTGGATGCTAGCAACCCTACACAGCAAAACACAATGTGGACCATTTCTCGTGCTGGTAAACCCAGTATTATGCTCTGTCTTCCTTCCCTTCAGGTCTCCGCCTGAAGAAACGTTTTGAAACACTCATGCACAAATACACGGATGACCCAAGGAGCAAGTCTGCCTTCCTGCTTGCCAACAAAATTACGAACAGGGTTTTACTGCTCAGCCTTTATTACTGGTGCTAATAATTTCAGCCAGACACAACACATGGAATTATCTTTATGGTCCCCCTAATGGTAGTTTTCATCACCATTTAGGGAGCAAAAGGTACCTCTGTTCCTCTCTGTGTCTTTAAAAATACTCATCTCATTTGACTAGGGCAATTGGTTTGTTAGAATGGTTATAATTTCACAGTATGGAGTGGAAAGTTCCTGCCACGAAACAATTATGCTAAAAGAGAATATTAAAAAATGTACTAGTTTCCAACATAATATAAAGACAAGTCCATGTAGCAAGTGACTGCAGCATGTTTTTTGGGGTGACTGGTGAACATAACGCATCTGTGTACGTGCAGAGCTGGTTGAAGGCATTTTGTTACACCAAGCAAGGTACAACAAAGGTACACCCACCCTATTTTGGGCCCACACTGTTGCCAGCAGGGGTTTCATTTGGCAAGGGTTGCTGGCTCCAGCTTGGGAAACTCCTGGAGATTTGGGGGATAGAGGCTGGAGAGAATGGGATTTGGGGAGGGGAGGAATGATAGGTGAGTATAATGCCATAGAGTCCATCCTCCAAAGTTGCCATTTTCTCCAAAGGAATTGATCTCTATGAACTGAAGATCAGTTGCAATTCCAGGAGATTTCCAGCCACCATCTGGAAGTTGGGCAACTCTACATTTGGCCCATGCAAAGGATGGCATGGGCCCAGGAGGTGATGCTGCTTACTCCACAAGCTGCTGCTGATGAGGAGTGAGCCAAGCTCCTCTGTTGCATCAAGACACTTTTGATTGTGCCACTCCAAGCAGTCACTGGCCTAAGAATTGTCTTGGTCTAAGAACTGGCCCTGTGTTAGGGTTGCCAGGTCCTCTTACCCTCTGGGTGGGAGGCAGAATACCTGGCACTCACCTTTGTGTTTGCACTCTCGGGCTGTGTGATGATGTCACTTCCAGAAAGTGACATCATCACACAGAACCTCGTAACACCCCTGGGAGCACTCCCAGGCTCTGCAGCAGGCTGTGTGATGATGCTACTTCCAGGAAGTGACGTCATCATGCAGAACTTCGTACCACCCCTGGGAGCACTCCCATGCTCTGCAGCAGGCTGATTTGGGCCCGTTTTGGGCTGAATTGGGCCCATTTGGGGTTGAAATCAGCCTGCTGCAGAGTGCGGGAGCACTGCCGAAGTGGCATGACTGGCCACGGAGTGCTCCTCTGCTCTGCAGTAGGCTGATTTTGACCCCAAACAGGCCCAGATCAGCCTGCAGTGGAGCAAGGGAATGCTGCTGGGAGGACCCTGGCAAGCTCCTGTACTTCACAACAGGCCAATTTAGGCCCCAAATTGGCCCAATTTGGCTTGTTTGGGGCCCAGGTCAACCCACTGTGGAACGCAGGAGCATGCCACACTCTTATTTCAATCTCTTATTTCAAATGACATTGCAAATTTGGAAGGGTCACTGGAATTTCAAGCAAATATCAAATATATGCAAATTATAATGTGTGTGTGTGTGTGTGTGTGTGTGTTTGTGTCATGCAGTATTTACATTGGCAAAACCCAGTGAAATGCAACAAAATGAGGAACAAAGTTATGATTAAATTGCCCTCTGTGGCACAGGAATGAGAGGAAGATGAACATAAGTGTATTTAATCGTTAGACAAAGCACCAGCAAGTGAGCAGTACTGCCAATTCTGTTCTTGTATTCCGATGTTTTACCGTTCCCCTCCCAACCTGGGCCGTTTCCAGACGGCTTACCTGCACCCAGCATGTCGCGCCACATTTCAGATCGTGCCGGGGAAAACGCAAAATACCGCGTTTTCTCACGCGAGTTTTGCGCGACGTCACACAAAAGTCGAGTGAGAAAACGCGATATTTCGCGTTTTCCCTGGCATGATCCGAAACGTGGCGCGACGTCCCGGGTGCAGGTAAGCCGTCTGGAAATGGCCCTGGCATGGCATGACTTTATATCCTGAAGCAGAGAAGAGATGGAAGTGAAGAAGGTTGCTCTATATGTGTTAGCATTCAAAAATCTCTCAGTCAGTTCCAGTGTTTTGAAGGAAAAACATTTGCACTAAAGAATTCCCACTTAATATATCTTGTTGCTTTTGTGTGCTTGTTTTGGCTCAGGACTTGCGAAGGAAGAGAGGTTGATTAAACCAGAGTTGAGCTTTGCCAGAGAGCACATTATCGTCCACGCGGGAGAGCCCTTTACCATAATCTGCAGGTAACTAATAACTTGGGAATTGGACAGGACTCATGAAGATTTACTTTGTTAAGTGTCAAGGTTCTGTTGCAGAATGTGGGAGCATCCATTAGCATAAGCCAAGTGGGGGGGGGAACCCTTCTTCCCCTCCAAAGATGACCCTACATGAGTTGTTTTTGGATTGGGAACATGTGGCATCTGCTGTGCAAATTAAACCTCATCTGTATCGAAGGTATTTGCAGTTCACCTCTCTAAATCCAAACGTTTATAAGCAATGCAGCTACAGAGCATTAAAAATATAATTAAAAACATAATAAATATGTTCCCTCCTCAATACCTAAAACAGCAGAAATGATTCTAGTGTCTCCAGGCAGGATATGCTTAGCAGTAGTCAAGCAAAGGGCACTGAAATTATGCCAGCTTTTTTTTTTTTGTATTTTTGCAATGTAGTGTGTGGAACGGGCAATTTCCATACACTCCCACTGCTCCAGAGCAAGCATAGAAGAGTGGGGGGAGGGGGGTTTCAGGCCAGCTCCTTGCAATGCCCTTAATGTGAGAAGAAGAGGGGTGGTGGAGGGGGTGATTAAGGGCTTACATGTCCCTTACTGCTTTTCTGAGAAATACAGAATCAACTAGGTCTCTTCTTCTTCATTTAAACTACCTCCTCCTTCCCCCAGTGTCTAGCCAACAAGGAAGAGAAATAAATTGCAACCATCATTTGGTAAATTTATAAAGAGCAGCCCTGAATCCAATATGTGGTCTAAATGAAAGATACCCAAACTTCATAAAAAGCCAGACTGTTGATTGTAACTCCTGGAGGGCTGTTCACCTGGTGACAAGAAGATGCGAAATAATATAACCTGCCAAATTTTTTTGCTTCAACACTTGGTTTGAGGAGGAAAAGTTCTTAAAATCCAAAATGAAAAGACACAATGAGCAAGTGAGCTGCGCATGACACTGTAGTAGGACCGCAGGAGCTATTGGAGTTACACGCCTTCCCCCTTTCCCCAGTATCAGTTAGCAGAATGTGAAGAAAGCAGTGCGAGGCTTTCTGTTTTGGCCAGTGACAAGTACTCCGACACGAGACTTCTTACGCAAGGATGCTCAAGTGAAAGGAGATGCAATGTTAGCCGGGAAGCATAGATGAAATAAACAAACCCTCTGAGGAGTGATCTCTGCTGGCTTTAGAGAAATGAACTGACAGAGCCATCTTTTTAAACTATGCTTCCCAGCTAACATTGCGTCTCCCTTCACTTGAGCATCCTTGTGTAAGAGGCCTCATGTAGAGAGACTCTGAGTCAAGGGGAAGGTTCTCGGGTCTTCACCCTACACTTCCCATCCCTGGGCAGGGATCTGAGTTGAGCTGACTTTGTGGTGCCGCCAGTTCCACCGAGGCTGTGTGGCTCCAGGATTGTTTTAATATCCCTGCCCACTCCCATAAAATCTCTGCAGCTCACTCCCACCAGAAGCACAACGAGCCCCTCCCACGCAGTGATGCCTGAACTCCAGTCGGTACTTCCATTTGTTCTCCTGACAGGGGCTCACCAGGTCTGATGTGGATCTGGGGAAATGATCCCTCCAAAGATGGCGGGAGATGGCATGTTGATGAGCACGAGTGTTCAGACAGGCCGCAGCTGACCTGCAGCACGCTCTCCACAGACCGAGCTTCCGCTGAGGACACCAGCTACTTCACCTGCCTTTACAGCCAGTTCCGTTCAGATGAAGAACTCAAGGCCAAGATCTACGTGTTCGTCAAAGGTAAACGTTTTGGTCCTCTTCCCTTGCCCCAATAATGCTAATCTGGGGCAAAAGCAGAGACAAGACGGGAGCTGCAGAAGGAACAGGAGAGTAGCTGCAGCAGAACAGCGTAGCCACATGGATTTGATCCATGCCTATGTTCGTGGGGAGTTGCCCATCCTGTGCAGATGAGGCTCAAAGGCAGATCTCTCGAGCTTATCCGTGACAGACACTGCAGAGGGTAGGGCAGAAGATCTTCAAAGAACTAACAGCAGGGAGCGCAAAGTACTCTTCAAAGCCCATTACTAGACATTGAGCATCTCTGCTTAAGAATCTGGATGGCTCAGGGAGAGAGAATCAAGGCAGAGCACAAGGCTGGCTGGAAAGCAGGAGTGAGCTTGGATCGTGGCGGACTTGCCCTTTCAGCACAACGCATCCTGCCAGATGATTTTCTACCTAACTGTCCCCCCCCCCCACTCCAGTTAAGGAATTCCCTTTCCTGGAAGCACAATACCCTTGGTTACCATCTCAGCCCTAGCTCTGTCCTGAGCTTTTCCCACTGCATGTTGCTCAAGGCGCCTGCATCTTATAATCTTGAGGATCTAGGCCATATACAGCGGGGCATGCCAAAACCAGCTTCCCGCTCACATGTTCTGGCTTTGATGAATTAAACTCCACCTTCGTTTGAATTGGGTTGCAGTAATGTCTCCAAAAGCACCTATGGGGGACTGCTGCCTGAGAACTCTCCTTTAAAAACACAAATTGGTATCTTGAAAACCTTCCCTCTAGTGAGAGAATACCAAGCGCTGATTAAATCTCTGTAAATGCGTAGATGCTTGTGAACTGTCGTGCCACTGGCTGTGCAGAATGAAATCAGCCTTGCGTATGCATAGCAAGAATCCTTACATGCAACTCTATCAAGGACAGAAAAAAAGGAAATTAAAAAAAAAAGTAATGCAAATCTTTTAAAATACAAATTATCCTAACATGACATTCATAAGTAGGTGTATAGGTGGAAGAATCTGGATATGCTTGAATCTAATAGAAATAAGTCCCATATCTCTTGAATGGTGAGGTTACTCAGACTTACATAACTCTTTCCTCTTCTTTTTTTTAAAAAAGAACTCCAAACCAGCTGCATCAAAAAGCAGATGGGGGAGGTACTGATTAACTCTTTCCCTTCTGGCTGAAGGCATGCTCAGCAAATAGTTTCTTCGCTTGCTATAGAAAAGAGGAGAAACCCCTGTAGCTTTCCTCCAGAGGTTAGAAATCAGCCTGGGGAGGAGGGTGAGTATGAGCTAGAAAAGGGCCAGAGAGAAAACATCAAAGTCTCTCCCTCTCCATTATTTCCTTGCACTGGATTTCCCCCATAACATGTAGCCATTTGTCAACATTATACATTATGGTATAGTATAAATATTGCATAAAAGTTGCATATAAAAACTGTACAATATGTGTAGTTCGTCTCCAAACCGGAGCTGGAAACTACAGTTGAATCATGGGTGGTTTAGAGTTATGTGTAAATTGGGAGATTGCTGGAAGGAAAGGCCATCTGTAATAATTTCTATTTTAGAGCAACCCACTGCAATCGAAGTAGTATAAAAAATGTGTCCTCTACTTGCAACCTCACTAATTAAAATATACTATGGCCAATTAAAATAGGTCCCACCAGTTAATAAGCAGAACTTTGTGCTGATGAATCTCCCAGTTAATGCTTGGAAGGAGCCCTAGGGTTGGCGCCTTTGCTGTGTTCTCTTTGCACAGGCAGCATTAATTCAAGATTTTGGCTGATTCTCCTCTCCCTCTGCTCATCTCCTCCCGCTTCCAGCAGTCCCTCTCCTCTTGTTTTTGAGGGGCTACCAGCCCCAAGCTCCCTGACTTGGATCAGATCTCAGAAGCTTAGCAGGGTCAGCCTTGGTTAGTAATTGGATGGGAGACCTCCAAGGAAGACCAGGGTTGCAGAGGTGGGCAAGGGCAAACCACCTCTGTTAGTCTCTTGCCATGTAAGCCCCACCAGGGGTCGTCATAAGTCAGCTGTGACTTGAAGGCATTTCCACCACACTAACCCCAAACGAGAGTGCTGGGAGTATGGCAGGATGTCGCAGGAAAAGAGAGGTAAGAAAGGTCCATTGGGCAATTGCGCCCACAGTGCAGGGTCCAGCCCCTAGTTCTGATAAATAAGTCTTGCAAGAACTAATCCTATCTGCAGCTCATATTAAGGAATTTGCAGTGCAGTCCTAAGTAGACTTGCACCTTTCTAATCCATGGAGGTCAGTGTTTTTATAAGGGTGTGACCCTGTTTAGGACTGCAAGATTAAACTCTTCTAGTGGCTTCAAGCCTATTTAGTTATTCACATCAAGAGTGGCGCCATTGTGGCTTTCAAATTGTGCCTGGAATTGTTTTTGAAAGCAGGAGGTGCACAGTTGACGTGCTTATTTATGGGCCCCAGGCAGGTGGGGTGTGAGGGTTTGTGAGTCAAGCATTCCTCCTCCTGAGAGGACAAGGCCATTCTTCCAAGAGAGGAAGAAGAATGGCGTTTTCCCTCCCCAGGCCTAGCTGGCTGCTGAAATCTGGTGAGCGTGATTTGGGCGGAAGCCTTGCTCCTCCACCTCTGTTTCCTGACTGTGCTTTTGTTTTCTCAGCCTCCCTTGTAGAGTTCCGTGGGGCTGTGAGCATCTTGGCATGTGCCAGTGCTCTTGTGCAATTGAATGTGGACCTCCACACCGTTCAGTTTGCCCAGGCTCACGAGCAGTCCCCCTGAGGCCACTCTGTGGAACCATATGTTACTTACTTTCTGGTGGATTTCATATCACCTGTAATTGTTTGAGTGACTTCAAGGCTCCAGTTGTGGCTGGAAGCCATGGGGTTAAACAAAGAAATCGACCCACCATTGTGATATGTAACAGTTTAGTGCTACTTAATTTTCAAAGCATAAGAGCAGAAAGTTCACTCATGGTACCTGCTGAATACTTAAATTGATGATGATGAACTTAAAATTAATTAATTAATGATACACACAGACCTAACACTGGGAGCAGGAGAAAGGAGCCCTCTCACTTAAAGGAATATAATTCATTTGAAGCACTTATGCAGCAAATGTAATATTTAATTTTGATACTTGCTTGAAAAGTAACAGCATTGGATCCAACTGAATGCATTTCCAAATAATTACTCATCTTGCTAAACATTCTTGTTGTTTGGGTGCTGTCTTTTGACCCCATGGCTATTTCTTCTCCTTGGCCCTCACACTCGTTGTGTCTTCACTGCTGAAAAATACGGTTCCTGTGGCCCATGTGATTTTGTGTATGAGAAGCTGTGATGTCATCGTGTCAGACATCGTGTTGAGATGTCAGCAGCAAAATAATGTGGGTTACTATTGGAGGTCTCTCATTCATAGGATCGCCATAGGTCAGAGGTGACTTGATGGCACATAGCACGCACAGACATTAGCCAATAGAGTTAATTGAAATTGGGGGCAAATGAAGCCGAGGCAAGGGAGGGCAACAAAAATAGTGCCCCAAAGAACAGCACAGAAACAGGGCAAGTGAGTTCACAATGAGGGCCAGAAATGGGATCTTTGACACTCCAAAATGAAGGAAATAGTTCTGGCTCCACTACAGCTTTCCTGCTTCAGGCCAAGTGTGTGACTTCAGTAGGACAAATCTGCCCTTGGTCTTTAAAATGAGCAAGATTGATTTGGTAGCAGCTGAGAGAGACAGCCTGTTTGTTTGCTTTTGCTGCTGGGACTTTGAGCTTAATGTTCAAATAATTTCCATCAGCTGAGTTTTAAGTGGGTTTCCTTGGCTCCCTCAGTTATGCATTTAAAAAAAACCACACACAACCACACTCCTCACAACTACCCAGTCTGCCACTTTCTCCTCTTCCTCCTCCTCCTCACAGCTCCCTGGATATTTCAGTAGCACATTAATTTCTCTTTTTCTTACCCCAAGTATTTCTTCCCTGCTCGAATTTAACTAATACACTTTGCATTGGCCCTTTGCACCCTGGCCCCCTTCTTTGCAACGCCTCTCCTGCCTTCTGACTGGGATATAAGTGCTCAGGGATCTCCATTCCTACTCATATCTGACAAAGGGAGCTTTGACTCTCAAAAGCTCATAATCCTAGAAATATTGTTGGTCTTTAAGGTGCTTGTGGACTCAAATCTTGCTCTGTCTTCACCATGTGGAGCAGATCTTCAGTCGAATGTATCAAGTTCCCCTTCTTTTATCTTTCTCCTCCATCTTGAGTCACTCAGAACAGGAACTCACAGTATCTTCTGCCTTCCATAAGCCACACACTCAAGGGCCGTTTCCACACTACTTACCTTCATCCGGAATGCTGCAGAATGACATGAAAAAAACGCGGACGATAGCGTCTTCTTGCGCGAGTTTTGTGTGATGTCGTGCAAAACTTGCGCGAGAAGACGCTATCTTCTGCATGTTTTTCGCGACATTCTGCAGTGTTCCGGATGAAGGTAAGTAGTGTGGAAACGGCCAAGCTGTGGCTGTAGCAGCTGCTTAGGAATTGAAACAACCAAGAAATGCTCCCACATGCCCAGCATTGTGAACCAAAAGAGAAGGGATGAACATAAACCGTGAAGCGGGACCCCAAACTCCAGCATTCCATGTCTTCCAAAAGGAATCACATCCAGGGCTTTTTTCCAGCTGGAACGCTGTGGAACGGAGTTCCGGAACCTCTTGAAAATGGTCACATGGGCTGGTGGCCCCGCCCCCTGATCTCCAGACAGAAGGGAGTTGAGATTGCCCTCTGCGCCAAGCAGCACAAAGGGCGATCTCAACTCCCCTCTGTCTGGAGATCAGGGGGCGGGGCCACCAGCCCATGTGACCATTTTCTCCGAGGGCAACCCACTGAGTTCCACCACCTCTTCCCCCCCCCCCAAAAGCCCTGGATCACATCCATTCATTTTTTGCTAGGAGTGGATTTGCCCTTGAATTTACTTGGAAAGTTTCGGGTGGGCCAGTGTCTCAGAAGGCCAGCCGCAGCCAGGATGAGCCACTGCAGCTCTTGCCTTTGTTGTTATGTCCTGGGTCCAAGCCAAGCAGCTCCTGCAGCCCTGCTAACACCACAGGGGCTTGCCACTTCACAAAGCTTGCCTTAGGCTTGCTGATTTATGGTCCCAATCTGCTAGCCCCCCTTGAGGTAAAGGAGCCCTAGTTCCCTTGACTCCCGTCTCTGGACAGGATAGTGTTGCACAAGAGTTCATTTCTCATTAGCAAAGAGTCCAGTAGCACCTGTAACCAACTTTATTGTAGCGTAAGCTTTCGAGAATCACAGCTCTCTTCATCAGATGCATGGCTCTTTACTATTTAATCTGCCCTGAGCTGCTGGTGTGGGGAGGTCAGAATATAAATTAAAACAAACAAACAAAATATGTATTGTCAAAGGCTTTCACGGCCGGAGAACGATGGTTGTTATGGGTTTTCCGGGCTGTATTGCCGTGGTCTTGGCATTGTAGTTCCTGACGTTTCGCCAGCAGCTGTGGCTGGCATCTTCAGAGGTGTGGCACCAAAAAACAGAGATCTCTCAGTGTCACAGTGACTCTGAGAGATCTCTGTGACACTGAGAGATCTCTGTCTTTTGGTGCCACACCACTGAAGATGCCAGCCACAGCTGCTGGCGAAACGTCAGGAACTACAATGCCAAGACCACGGCAATACAGCCCGGAAAACCCACAACAACCAACCAAACAAAATATTTTGCAACTACAGACTAACATAGCTAACTCCTTTGGATCTTTCTCATTAGCATATCCTCTCTCCCCTTTTGCAGTTCTTTAAAGCCAAGTTTTGCCTTCCAGAATCTCATGAAAGTTTGTTCAAGTCTGATTGCAAGAAGCAAGAATGTGGGGCCTGAGCAGATGGCCTTGGCTGTCAGTGGGGAGGAAATCAGAGCACAGACAGCCGCAGTCAGTGCCAGACACTCACTGTTGGCCAAGATAGATGCGAAAGCGTTCTGTTCTCTTGAAACTCAGGTTCTGTTATGTATTGGGCTAGCTTCGAGAAAAATAGGGCGGCTCAGGTAGCCAATCATATTGGGAAGTAGGGTTATCAGCAACCAATCGTTTCCCCTGGATATGAGCCAATTGCGGTCGTATAAACAAGTTACCTTTTGTTTAGTGCATGCAAATGAAGTATCCTAGTGCCTATGTTCTTATTGGGGAGTTACTGAAACAGCGTGAAGTTGGAGGTGTATATATCTGGCTCCCTCGGGAGCCACACTGTTCTTTTTCTGCAATAAAGCTACTATCATGAGCTGAAGTCATTGTCTGGCTGACATCACTTGAGCCCTAGTGACAAAATGGTGTATTCAGGGCTTTTTTTCTGGGAAAAGGGGTGGTGGAACTCAGTGGGTTGCCAGCACAGGACCACACAATGACGTCACTTTGGGTCATCTGGAACAAGGGGGGAGTTTTTTAAAGTTTAAATCGCCCTTGGCAAAAATGGCCACATGGCGGGTGGCCCCGCCCCCTGATCTCCAGACAGGGGAGTTTATATTGCCCTCCGCGCCGTGGCGCAGAGGGCAATCTAAACTCCCCTCTGTCTGGAGATCAGAGGGCGGGGCCACCCGCCATGTGGTCATTTTCAAGAGGTGCTGGAACTCCATTCCACCATGTTCCAGCTGAAAAAAAACCCCTTGGTCTATTGCAGCAGCAATGCACAGACTGGGCCTCGGCAAAGGGTGAAGCCCATCCAGGCCACCCCAGGTGACAGATGGGAGGGGAAGACAGTTACGCACTTTTTGCTGTGCTTTCCGCTGCTAGGCAGAAAGGCAACTTCTATGAGAATATCTGACAGTGCCTACTCTAAAATTCCATGTGGCACAGAGTGCAATGGAACTAAATGCTGTCACTGAGGAAACTGAAATTGAGACAGTGTTGTATAGTGGTCACAGGACTGTGGAGATCTGGGTTCATATCCCAGTTGACCACAAAGGGTGACTTTGGGCTGGTTACATTCTCTCTCAACGTAACCTACCTCTCAGGGTTGCTGTGAGTAAAAAATGGAGGAGAGATCTATGTATGTTGCCTGAGCTTCTTGTAGAAAGGTTGGGATTTTAAAAAGCGATAGATAAAAACCGCACAGGCCACGTGCAGGGGAACATTGAGAGAGTCACATTGGCTGCTGTTTCTCCTCCCTTGCCTGACAAAATGCTTCACAGAAGTGATTGTTCATGCAAGAAGTGATTGTTCGCCTCCCAAGGCAGGAGGAAACGCTGTCATTTCCTCACTTCTCAGGCGTCCTGTGAAAAGACTGGAGTTGCTGCCCTCCTCTGCTTACTGTCTGCCAAGGGGGACTGAGGGGACCGGGTGGCAACTCTTTGCGCCTCAGACTGGAGGACTGATGTGTTAAAACAGCCCTGGAGCAAGTTAAGCCAAGAAGCCCCAACAGTGCCAGCCCAGCCTCGGGGGCCAGCTCCTCTTTCTGCTGTCCTCAGGGCCACCAACAGTGCAATCCTGAGGGGGCCATGGCCGAGGCGGCCAGAAGCCGGCATAACCTCTGTGGCGCTCGTCCACTCCCTAAGGATTTTTTGCAGGGTGATAGAGACCAGGGTTTTGCAGAGGCAAGCAATGGGAAACCACCTCTGTTAGTCTCTTGCCATGAAAACCGCTCCAGGGGTCGCCATAGGTCAGCTGTGACTTGAGAGCACTCTCCACCACCATGCCAACAGATGAACCTGGCCGGGCACAGACAGCAGGGCAAGTGCTCCAGTCCCCATAGAGACACTGGCAGCATCCACCAATCACACGATCGCTGCCATTGACAGCTCCATGAGTGGCATCTACAGGCAGAGCCAATCTCCTGTGAACATGGTCATTGCCTCTCAATGCCACCCCCCAACCAGGGGACAGGATGGAATAGGGTTGCCAGTCCCCTGCTAGGGGTCGGAGATCCCCCGCTCCCACCCTGCACCCCTCCACTTACCTGGTTGGCAGGGGGAAAGGTGGGGGAACGTGCAGGAGCACTCCAAGGCCCATCACGACGCTCTGGTAGCGCCCCCACACTCCACAGCAGCCTGATTGGAGCATGGGAGCACTCCCAGAGGCAGCACGTAGCCTGCATGATGACATCACTTCCCAGAAGTGACGTCATCACACAGGCTGGGAGTGCACACGTGTGAACCGCTAAGATAAGTGCCAAGTCTCCCACTCCCTGCCTGGAGGGTAAGGGAACCTGGTAACCCTAGGGTGGAAAGAGCCTGCAAGTGCAGCACCCTGACACGGGGCCCTTGGCTCAGGAGGCCCCCTCCCTGGCCTGGAAGGGATGCCCACCCCATTGCTTGTGAGGGCCAGACTGGCAGCAGAAATACTCTGCTCTGAGCCACACAACCCTTTCCCCAGAAAAGTTAAAACAGAGAGTCAAAGGGACCAAAAGGACCTAGACCAGGCTTGAACCCACAGCCCCTGACGCTCAGGACCAGGCACCGAGCCCCAGGGCCACGAGAGGACGTTCCTAAGAGACATGCCGGCAGGCATGAGATGTGCTCCATTGCCGCTCTGATGTCACTACCAGCAACATGGGGCCAGCTAGGGGATATCACACAGACTGAAATGGCTCAGCAGAAAGGCACTGGGATAGCATTGCTGGGGCTCCTGGTTCAATCCTCACTTGGACAGAATCACATTTTAAAACTATTAAAATCAGCAAAAGCATTTAAAACCAGAGCTTAGAATACATATAAAAATATAAAACCAATCATTAAAACATGGGGCAGCAAGGATGGCAAAACTAAAAAAATCTTCCTGTGCTGGCATAAGATGGCAACTGGAGGGGACGGGGCAAGTATCCCTGAGGAGAGTTCCGGAGACCAAAAAGGCCCCCTGCCCACCTCATCTGCCAAGGAGGGGGGCACCCAAAGCGCTGACGGTGCGTGCGGACTGGTCCAATGCGCGTTGCTTCTGCCCAGATCCGAGATGAGTGGCCCCCCAAGGCACTGATGTCACTGCATGGGCCGCTCGGCTCAGCTTGGCCCCCCAAAGCCTTAAAAAGGGCCAGCCTGCCCCTCAGCAGGGCTTGCAGGCAGTGAGGCGCATCACAGCTCCATTTCTCCTGCTCTGTAACACTCCATTTGGTGGGTAAATAGAGGGCGGTGATCCTGATCTTTTCTCCCAGGGAGTGAAGCAGCCTCTGCCGCCTCTGGTGTCTCCTGTGAAGTGACAAAAAGCTTTCCTTCTGTGAGGTTTTTCAATCTTCCCAACCCAAGTGCGCATGCATGTGCGTGTGCACTCATTCACTCGCAAATGACTGGATTTCTCCACAAAAAAACATAGAAACTATGACTGGGAAAGGATTAGGTCCTCACAGCTATGTTTATTGGGAGGAAATCCCACGGTCTGAATGCCTTTTACAATCACCAGCACCACATGTGGTGAATCCAGGGGAAACTGAAAGAGCGCAAAGCAGCCTTAACGCTTTGATCGGCAGCAGCCAGCACGTTGGTTGGCTGCTGCTTGCACAAGCTCTTTCCATGTTATACTTTGGAAACCTCTTGCAGTATTTTCAACACGCAAATGCTTTAAGAGATCTGGTGCAGCAAAAAAGCAACCTAAACGATGCCACGGTCCTGAAACTCGCAGATTGCACGAGAGTTTACTCCTCTGCTCCAGAGGCTGGAGTTGCTTCTCAGGTGTGCCTCTTTCCTTCTCCTCTTGCCTGTCACTGACTTCTTCTGCTCCTCAGTGTGCGTGTGCGTATGTGCGTGCATGTGTGCTTTCTCGTGCTGTGTTGGATGTCAACCATTGGCACCCCACCCTGACTGCCTTCCTGAAAACTTCCACTGACCTGCCGAGCCAGACAGTCTGTCTGCAGGACCTACAAAAAGAGCCCTTTCCCATCTCTCTGACTTCCCTGACAGCAGCTGATAAGCCCAAACGTTTTGCAGGGCTGCCTGTCTCCAGGGGCGACGTGCCTGCCAACTTGCAGCCATTTCTTCCCCTCAAGGCCAGTGTGGGGGTGTCCAGGTGAGTGGGAAGATGCTCCCTTCAGAGTACCTTCTTTGCCTCACGCAGTCTCAGCTCACAGGGAAAATAGCAGCAACCTCCATTCCTGGCTGGGCCCTCGGTACTGAGTCGACCTTCTGTCTGAGCCTGAGGCCAGACTGTCCTTATCGGATAGCTGACACAGTGGAGGTCATTCTCTGACATGACCTGGCAGTTAACACTAACGTTTATTCCTTTATCCAGTCAAGAAGCATCCCCCCCTAAACCAGTGCAAGCAAAATCCTTTCATAGGGTTGCCAACTCCCCTCAGGAAATTCCTGGAAGTTTAGGGGTGGAGCCTGGGAAGGGCAGGGTTCGGGGAAGGGAAGGACCTCAGTGGGGTATAATGCCACAGAGTCTACCCTCCGAGGCAGCCATTTTCTCTAGGAGAACTGATCTCTGTAGTCTGGAGATGAGTTATTCTTTCAGAAGATCTCCAGATTCCACCTGGAGGTTGGCAACCCTGCCTTTGCAGGGTCTGCTCTTTTACCACCTGTGCATGACAGATGAGCCAGTTCCATCTGTCATACTATACCCCCGATCCAATCCAAGCCACACAGTCACGTCCGACCCTCGGCTACTCCATAGATCGTCCCCCTCCAGGCCTTTCTGTCCTATAGCGCATCGAGAGAGTCTCGCAGTGAAGTTTTTACAGGGTAGGTCACCATCGCTTTCCCCAACCCAACACACTTAGCTGTACGACAGCCACAAATGGTAAGTCATACATTGCCACCCCCTTGGCACTTTGAGCCGGTATGGGATAAGGGGGTCATACTATACAGTGACCGAGAAATAGAACCCAGAATGGGATAATGCAGAAAGGAGCTCGCTTTGTTTGCCATGGTGGGGTCACCAGCAAGCAAGGTGCAGGATGGAAACCTTACAGCAGTCCTGGAATAACCAGAGCCAAGTGTTCATAGTGTAGAAGGTCTTCTGGGACTGAAACGCCACCAATACGTAAATGGGCAGCAATCAGTGTATGTGTGTAATGACCATCTAGAATGGCTGAGGCCACAGTTTGAAACTGCAGAGAAGTTAAAGCCATTCTAAGTCTAGGAAAGGTAATTTTGGTCAGATAAGAGGCTCTGCCATGGTCCCTCTTGAACAACTTGAACCAGGGAGAACATTTGGAACAGGGAGTTGCACTTCTGTCCAGTGCATGAGCCTTAAAGATCCAATCTTGTGTACTGAGACCGGGCAAGGGGACACCTCAAAGTCGTCCATCAGAGAATAACAACAGAGGATATTGTTAAAGCCAGCTGTGGAAGTGGCATCTGAATGCAGTAGGGTGTTCATTGCTTTGCCTTAAAAGCAGACTAGTAAAAAGATTCCTTTGCTTTCTCTAGAATCTAAATAAGGCCCCGTGTAAACCTGCTCAGGTAGAGAGTAATCCTGCTGCTGGTGTGCTGTGAGGCAAAGTTAGAATTCTCTTTAAAAAGACATTTTGGATTGGATATAGATCAGATGTTCCTCCCAAACCCAGATCTCTGCATTATATTGGCCTTACACTGGAACAATTGCAAGGCCAACTCAGCTAAAAATCTTCCTTTTGAGCTGTAAAATGTTAAGATGTCCCCAGGAGTTCTCAAAACTGAAGTTTTTGTTATTGCCAAGTGAGCTTCCTTGAGAGGATTTTGCTAAATGTCACCCTAAGATACTCAAAAGTTCTACATTCTTCAAAGGAATTGCTATCTATTGAACATTTAAATCTTCGAGATCTCTTCCCAAAGACCATTGCTTTAGTCTTGGCAAAGCAGAAATTGCCCAGTTTGTACAACATCCTTCTAAAACCAATACAAGTTAAGGACACCGACCGTATGTCATCTGTAGATAAAGAATCGATACAGCGGCCCCTGCAGTGAGGCGGCATTTCTTGGCTTGGATCCAAGAGTGGGTGAGGGGATGAGCTTGGACACCACAAGGGCTGCTGGACTCAACCTGCCCCCCTTCTCTCTGTCTTTTGAAACAGGAGTTCTGTGGTACCTTACTTATTTCCTGCACAGAATTGTGCCACGAGGAGCTGAGTCCCACAAGCATTCCCTCATGCCACATCAGCTAGAGTTCAGTTGCATGGCTCCACTTGGTTGTAGCCACAGTGGCCCTTTCCTAGTAAGATTAAGGGCCAAACTACATGAGACGCTCAACATGTGTTCCTGCAAGTTTACCTGGGTAGTGTAGTTGGGCCAGCAGCAGCAGCGGGACGGAGGGAAAGAGCCAGCGAGGGGAGCCCGAAGCTGCCAGGCAGCCAGCAGTGGCAGAAGGAGCTGCCGCCATCGCCACTGCTAGACTCTGTGAGAAGGGATGGTTGAGTCTAGCAGCGGCAGCTCCTTCCGCCCGGGAGCTTCAGGCTCCCCTCTTTGACTCTTTCCCTCCATCCTACTGCTGCTGCTGGCCCGACGACACTACCCAGGTAACTCTGAGAGAACACGACACGTAACGGGCGTCTCATGTAGTTTAGCCCTAAGAGTCTGTCCGCTGCATGATTAGCCTCTGATGCAAGGGGCTCTTGGAGGATCCATAACTGCTTCCCTGAATATGTCACTTAGGTCACTTCAGGGAGAGGCTGGTCTGGTTTGTACCCTGCCTGATGCTGGAGAAGGAGGGAGTTAGCTCTTTCCCTCCAACTGTTTCCCCAATGGAAATTGCCACCTTCCCTAATGCTGGGAGCCTCTGGAGGGATAGAGACAGGTGCCTGCCTTTACATCTGTACAGCTGTCTTTTGAAATGCAGCTTAACCATCCATTGGGAATTCTTGATTATTTTATTTACTTTATTTAAAACATTTTCACGCTGTTTCGCCCATCCTAAGGTGCCTAAGGCAGCAAATAATAAAGACATTAAAACAAGTTTTAAAACACTTATAAATGTTTTTTAAGTTTGTTTTCTGCTGCCCCAGAAGATCGGATCAGAGCCAATGGGTTGAAATTAAATCAAAAGAGTTTTCAGCTAACCATTAGGAAGAAGTTTCTGACAGAGCGGTCCCTCAGTGGAACAGGCTTCCTCGGGAGGTGGTGGGCTCTTCTTCTTTGGAGGTTTTTAAGCAATCTGACAGCAGTGCAGATTCTGTGAACCTAGGCAGATCATGAGAAGGAGGGCAGGAAGGGTTACATCAGTGCTGTGTTCTGGTGGCCCCTTTTTACATGCTCAGGGTAAGGCCAATTGCCACCTTGGGTCAGGTAGCAATTTTCCCTAGTCCAGTTTGACTAGGGATCCTGACAGTGCTTTGCCATCTTCTGGGCATGGAGTAAAGGTCACTGGGTGTGTGTGTGGGAGGGGGGAAGGTAACTGAATTTCCTGCATTGTGCAGGGGGTTGGACTAGATGACCCTAGAGGTCCCTTCCAACCCTATGCTTCTAAATATATTTAAAACAATTCATACAAAACACATAAGCATATGAATAGAAGGGAGAGGTCAGTGACAATCAGTGAGGGAATACCAGACACAACAGGAAAGTCTTCTACTGAGCAGAAGACAATACTAGAAGGGTACAGACTAGTGCCATTAACTCTGGGTTGGGAAATTCCTGGAGATTTGAAGGTTGAGCCTAGGGAGGGTGGGGTTTGCGGAGGGGAGGGACCTGAGTGGATAATGCCAGAGAGTCCACCGTACCAAGCAGTCATTTTCTTCAGGGGAACCAATCTCTGTTGTCTGGAGATCAGCTGTAATTTCTTGAGGTCTCCAAGCCCCACCTAGAGGTTGGCAACCCTGGAATTTCCATAATATTTTTGCTATGACTGAGAAGGTCCTTTCTTGTGTTGCCACCTGTCTAGCCTCAGATGGTGGGGCACCTGAAGCAGCACCGCTGAAAATGACCATAGCAGTTGGGTAGATTCAAATGGGAATAGGCAGTCCTTAAGGTATTCTGGCCCAAAACTCTATAGGGCTTTGAAGGTCAATACCCTGAACTGGGCCTGGAAGAGAACTGGAACTCAGTGTAGATGGAACAAGGCAGGAGTGATATGGTCCCTACAACCCACTCCCAGCCAGATTTATCGTCACAGCATTCTGCACCAATTGTAGCTTCCAGACAGTCTTCAAGGGCAGTCCCACATACTGCATATTGCAGTAATCTAATCTAGATGTTACCAGGGCATGCGCCACTATGGCAAGTTCTTTTTTGCCCAGGACAGGCTGCAGCTGGCTCACCAAACAGAGCTGGTGAAAGGCACTCTTGGGCTCAGCCACCACCTACTTTTACAGTAGGGCCAGGGAGCACCCCTAAGCTTCAAACCTGCTCCCTTAGGAGAAGTGCAACCCCATCCATGACAGCAGGCACCTCCGTTCCTTGGTCAATCCTTCCACTATTGAGAAAATGGAAAATTCACCTGCTTTCTTCAGCACTGTGAGCCCAATCCAGATTCCCTCCTTTATTGGTTACTTTTAACCTTCTTGGGGTGGGGGGGGAGAGACAGAAAACAAGAGAAGTCATGACAAAGGAGAAGCTGAAGTTATATGGGGAGCTGAAAAAGAAAAAAGAGAGGGACCGACTAGGGTGTGGAGGAGAGAGAAAGAGAGCTGAAATGAAAGGGGGGGAAGAGAGGGGAAAGGGAAAGAGAAAGGGGTGTTCCACCCCCCCCCCATCCATGAAATATCACAGGCCTTTTGCAGGTCTCCTGTAAGCAAGAGCAGGAACCATCTTTATTTCTAACTCTAATATTGATCTTGCCACAAATCATCCGTTTATTGCAGCCAGGCATTAAAAGCCAGCAGTGTCTTTCTGCCAAGGTCACCCACTAGTGCTCCCTTGCGAAATCCACAAATGCTATTATGGGTTGGAGAGGCTTAACAGATCTGAGCAACCAACTCCAGCTTGGGTTTCAAGCTCAAGAGGGGATTTCATTCTGGCCTCTGGCTAGACAATTGCCTAGAAATGACCACTCAGAAGGAGCCTGCTATTTAAAACAGCAACCATTAGAAATCAACAGACGCTCCCACCAAGCAATTCAGTGAATGTTATCTTGAAATACATTACACCTAAGAATGTGATGCTTGTGAGCCTGCAGAAAGGACTTGCACAACCAAGAAAGGGCTTGCTGGAAACAAAAGATCTGAAGTAGGCATCCATGACTGAAGTCTGGCATTTCCGGGGTGCCCTGAGCAAGGTTTTTGTCATGATGCCTGTAAAGCAAATGGTGTGTGTGGGGGGGGAGGCATGTATAGAAATGTGTCTACAGCACATTTATGAAGTGTGGCTGAGATCTAGCCCCACCGTCCCTTTCCACCTGGCTTCAGTCCTGCCTTCTCTCTCCCTCCACGATGAACCAGATGTGAGGCTGGGAGTTCTATGACTGAAGCTCCCTTTTTTTTTTAATGGCAGGTGAGTAAGGCCTTAGGTTGGATTGGAACCACAGTGTGGGACAAAGAGTTAAACCCTTTCCCTGGTGCCATATTTTTAACCTGAAATGCCTCAATGGAGCCATTCTTTGGCCCCAGGACCTAGCTTCGGTAATCCATGCAACGGTCACCTCTAGACTAGACTACTGCAACTCGCTCTATGCTGGGCTGCCTGTGAGCTTGACCTGGAAGTTACAGCTGGTCCAGAATGCAGCGGCACGTGTCCTTTACGGGGACGCTGTTTAGGGCACATATCCACTCTGTGTTGTGCCAGCTGCACTGGCTCCCAGTTGAGTTCCGGATCCAGTTCAAGTATTTACAGCCCTCCACAGACTGGGACCTGCATACCTACGGGACCGCCTCTCCCATTATGTCCCCCGCAGGGCCTTGTGCTCTCCGGATAAGAAGCTTCTCGTGGTCCCCAGCCCAAGGGCCATTCGGCTGGCTTCAACTAGGGCCAGGGCTTTTTCTGCCCTGGCCCTGGTCTGGTGGAACACTCTCCCAATGGAGATCCGGGCCCTGTGGGACCTATTACAGATCCACAGGGCCTGCAAGACAGAGATGTTCCACCGGGCTTTTGACTAGGGGCCAGCTTTTTGTCCCCCTTCTGACCGCCACACCCTCTTTTTGCAGCCGCCCTTGAGTTACATCATGGTGGTGCTGGGGCTTATGATGATCTAGTAGTAGCTGATCTGTCTGATGGCGCCTGAATTTTAATGTGTTAATCTGTTAATAGGTTTTTATTGTATTTTAACAGTATATTTGTTGGAAGCTACCCTGAGCCCGCTTGCGGGAAGGGCAGGATATAATTTGAATTAAACAAACAACCAAACAAATTGTGGAGGAGAACATTCCAGCAACATGAGGGGGGAGATTTGTGAAGGTAGGAAGAGACTGCCAGTTTCTTTCTCCTTTAATTCCAATAAAGCTAAATTATCTTGATGTTTCTCCAATTCTCTGTCAAACACTGCTGTTCTGCTGTCCAGGGTCTCCACTTGATTGGTCAACTTCTTTACATCCTCAGAGGTTTTCTTAACAGCTCCTTCAATATTTTTAATTTGTTTAGTTTAATTAGCTTTACATTTCATAAAATTGTCTTCCATTTTCCTTTCAAATGAATCTAACGGCCTTGTAAAAGTTAGGCTGCAGAGAATGACCGGCCCAGGAGGTGAGTTTTTATGGCTGAGCAGAGATTGGGACACAAGTTTCCAGAGACCTCGTCTTGCATTCTTCACCACTAGGTTGTATAGCTTCTCTGTTTCATTCAAGCAAGAATAAAACAAGAGTTTGCCTTTTGTATTCCCCCCACCTACCCTCATCACCGCAGTGGTTGTTTTTTTTTCAAAAAGTGATCAGTTGGTATATTTCACATTTCATTAGCTCTCAGGGATAGGGCAAGTTTAAAAATCTGGCACGCTCCAACAGCCTTTTATCTAACCTCTCCTACCAGTTGGACTGTAAGGCAAGGAATGCTAAATCTTGGGGCATCATTTCCCAACAGCTGTTGCCTTTAGGTTGTGACCTAGAAAACAGAATTGCTCTTTCTCAGGTGGGAAGAGTGAGGCTGGAAAGAAATGAGGGAAGCCAAGGCAGAGTTGGAGAGAGGTCCACAAGTGGTGAGCAGCTAAGTGAGGGCTGGAGGGGGAGAGTACCATACAAGATGATTGAAATCAGAGGCAGTTTGGGGGTTGTTGCACCAGTTGAGTGAGCACGCTGGGAAAGCCCTGGGAAAGAAGGGCCCGATTCACTGCAGATCCTGTGCAGAGAGCCAGTTTGGTCTATTGGTTAAGAGCGGCGGGACTCTAATCTGGAGAACTGGGTTTGATTCCCTACTCCTCCACTTGAAGCCAGCTGGGTGACCTTAGCTCAGTCACAGCTCTTCCAGAGCTCTCTCAGTCCTACCCACCTCACAGTGTGATTGTTGTGGGGATAATAATAGCATACTTTGTAAACCACTCTGAGTGGGCATCAGGTTGTCCTGGATGGCATACAAATCAAATGTTGTTGTTATCTGCTGCTCACCATGTTTTAAGGCTTGAACAATTACACTTTTCAGTTACCATAGTACTTCAAACGTCCCTCTTGGACCTTCCCTATTGAGCACCCTGTGATTTGTTAGCTGTGTTTCACTCACCAGGGTTGGAATGGTGGTGGCTAGCACTGGGCGCCTTCACCCCTGGCATCCCAGCCTGGATGCACAGGCACATGACTGACTGGCACTCTCGTTACCAGTTACTGCCCTAGTCCCTTCAGATGAATGATGGAATACTGTTTCAGGGTGTCAGGAAGTAGAAATCAGATTTATTACTAGCATATTGACAAAGATCAAAGGGCAGCCCTGGGCAGAAGATGTCATTTGTCTCTTGGGCTTTCCATTTCTGTCCTCTTTTGGTGAGTTCACCTGGGTAGAGAGATGGGCACGCTGGTGTCCGGGGCTCCAACATGATTCTGGGCAGTTACTTGTGATTTCCCCTTCCTTCAGTGTTCCATTTGTCGTTGCACCAAGATTCCAGTGACCTTTTGTGAAGCATCATCTTGATGCCTCTGACTTTTGCAGAGGTACAAAAATAGTTGTGATAGGTCAACTCTGAGTTCAGGAGACTAAACTACCAAGCCTTTTGTGATCTGCTCAGAAAAGTCTGATTTTTATTTAACAACTAGCTAGAAGGCCATGAAATCTGATTGGAGAAGCAGAAGGGAAGGACCTGGCTTCCCTAAAACTCCTCCACTATAACTCCCATGAATCACTGCAGCCATTGCTGCAGAGCAAAAGTGGGGCCCAGGACTATTTTTCCAGAACTGGCCCTGCCCTCAGGCCTTCTGTACCAACCATCTTCTCCAGGCCCTAAAGGGGGGGAGGTAATGGTTCTCTCAGGACTCCTTCTTCCTTTCCCCCTTCCCTCTACTATTTTTCCTGTTGATTCATACATTAAGATCTGTCAATTAGTCTTGTTTTAGAATAGTCTTTTCTGTGGAAGCAAGGTAAGAATAGGGCCTTTTCAGTTGTGCCTGTGGACTCCTTTGCAGTTTTGAGAAAAACTAATGAGCAGCAACACAAAACGGCTACCATGAGGGACAATTGCCCCCAAAATTGGACGGTTGTAAGCCCAGCATCCTCCTATGAAGGGGATCGCCAGAGGGGATACCTCTTGAGGTCTTCTGGAGTGTCTCCTGCTCCAGTTTGCTGAAGGAAAGCCAGGATTTGTTCTTTGCTTTTAGGACGAGGTGTTTTGGGTACCAAGAAACACCTTAGTGAGCCTCGTGTTGTTCATGGCACTGTGTTGGGGATTTCTGCCCTAGGAGCTCATTTAACCCTGATTTCTCCTTCCAGAGACAAATCAGGGTTATTTCTCCCTCTGCGGTTTGGAAATTAGGCTCTTGTTAACCAACATGGAGGCTGACAGACTTTTTGCTGCCTTTTATGGTTCTGATTTGTTTTAATTGATTTTTATTTTCCTTGTTTTGCATTAAATTATGCTTTCTCCATAAACTGTTTTAAAAGCGATCATTAAAAAGCAGAATATAGACATTATTAATAAATGCACACTTCCCCTTGCTATTTCTTATACCTAATCTGTGAGCAAAGCCAAATGACAGCATGCTACCGGCAGTAGCGTGGAGAGGCATTTTGAATGGGATTGGCGCACAGATGCCTGGACTCTGCGGCATGAGAAGGAAGAGGCATTGGAGGATTTAGCTGTAGGGGATGTCAGGCTCAGGGTAACACCGCATGTAACATGTTGCATCTTTGACACAAGCAGTTCCCAGTTCTGTATTTGGGGAACTGTCCAGCAGGAGACCTCCTGAAACTATTGAGGTTGCTTCACATCGGGAAAGGCCGGTTGTCAGGCGTAGGTAGCAAGGGAGGATAGCAGGCAGCCAGGGAGGCTGTTGCCTCTTTTCTCTGCAGTGTTTGAAGGAGTAGTGGTGGAAAGCTTCTGTGTAAATCAGGGTGCAGTTTTCATTTGATAATTGCTGCCAAGACTATTTAATGCTCCTGTCGCATAATATATTGCAGGCCTTGGGAATATTAGTCTGCCAGCAAGAGTTCTGCCACTTCCAGGGGTTGTAAAAACCTATTTAAAACTGCAGGGTTCTAAAGTCTTCTGCAACATACACAATAGGGGCATGATGTCTACTGACTCCCAGTTCTTTGCCCATTAAATTGGATTACAGAAAAACCCACTTTAATCTAGTTGAAAGGGCAAGCTGCTGTTCTGGATGCTCTTCTGTAACAATTAGTGGAGAGGAGGCAGAAGTCATTTGTTCTGTAATGATGGTTTCTGTTGGCACTGTGCTTCTTTGTTCCCCTTTGCATTTCTTTTGGCTACAAATTGGTGTCATGTTGGCTACTTCCCAATCTTCCAGTAAGGAGTCAATCTGAGTGGTAAGTTGTATACTTCTGCTAGAAGATTAACTATTCCCTTTGAGTTCTTTGAGAATTCTCAAGTAAGTGCCTGACAGCTAGTTAACTTGTAATTAACCTTAGCCGTTTGCCTCTTATCACTGTTATTTAACTTAGTTCTTCAGATTTGGGGGTTCTTTGGGTGCCCTGGTTAAGGCCTCCCCAGCACTGAGCAATGACTAAATCTGTCTGTCTGTCTGTCTGTCTGTGTTATTCTCGTTCTGTGTTCTGCAGATAACAAGAAGCCTTTCGTTGACCCCTACGCGAAACATCCTGATGTGATCTATATCCATAATGGTACTGAAGTGATCACTGTACCTTGCCGGGTCACCTCTCCAGATATTATGCCGGACCTGCAGCTGGTGAGTGTCACTTTTTCCATAATAGCTGCTGGCCACTCAAAGTGTGCAATGGAGCAGTTATGAAGAGATCTGGAATCCTGTCTTTGATTATTTGGAACTCAGAGGGATCCTAACACAGAGAAAAGACTATAGACTTTGGTTTTCTCTTTGACTGTCCTTACGTCTGAAGCTAGTATATTCTTTTACACTCTCCGGGGGTCTAATTGTATACTTTTTTTACGTGAATAAAAATATTTTTAAAAAGAAAAAAGTAGCTGCTGGCCAGAATGCTTCCACTCCACTCAGCAAAACAACCGTGTATCTTCCACTAAACTTTCAAGCCATTAACAGTGGCATAAAAGTATAAGAGGTACTTTCCTGGGCCAGCCCAGCAGCCCATCCAGCCCTCCTGTGTTGTACAGCTGCCAACCAGTTAGTCTGCAAAGCCAGCTAGTAGGGCTGACCAACAGATGACCAACTAGTAGGGCACAGATGCCCTACTAGCATAGATGCCCTCTTATCACTGGGATTCAGTGGGAATGGGAGGCAGATAAAACTGATCTGTGGGGCACAATCCAGGAACAGGACTCACTCTGTTAGGGAAGTCTTGTGTGAGTCAGATTGAAGTGAAGGGCTATTTTCTTATATAGTTCCTGTTCATTTCAGTGTGGCTTGTGGAAAAGGTTGGTAAGGTTAATTAGTCAGGGGGTTTAAAGGCAGAGTATAACAGAATGAATGAATGAATGAATGAATGAATGAATGAATGAATGAATGAATGAAGGGGATTTCTGCCTGAGGTGCCATAATATCTTGGGCAAGCCTTGGGATTAGGTCTGGTAGGAACAGAGCCTCTGAGTGGTGCTAATTAAACTGGAAACAGGGCAGGTGATTGTAGAACTTTATTAGGATCTGTAATAGCGTCTCTTCTTTTCCTTTCCTCCAATAGTGCTTCTCTATCACGCTCAGCAGGGAGGGCGGACTAAAAATCTAATATAATACATAAATAAATAGCCCTTTTCCCCAATAGTCAGAATTCTTCATGTGCATTATCTCAATAAGCAGGCCTCTTGAATAATCCTTTAAGGTAATTTCAGATGTTGATCTGTAGTAGAAGAGCAAGATTTGGGTCCAGGAGCATCCTAAAGACCAACTAGTTTCCTAGGGTGTGAGCTTTCAAGAGTCAGAGTTCCCTTTGTCAGATACTTATGCAGGAAGCTTTGACTCTCAAAAGATCCTACCCTGGAAATCTACTTGGTCTTGAAGATGCTCCTGGACCTGAATCTTGCCCCCTTTAAGGTAAGTCAGCATCATTTTCCCTAGACTGTAGAAGGGGAAAAAGATGAGGCTGTGAATGCCTGATTTGCCTAAAGCTACCTAATGAATTTATAGTTTAAGCGAGATTTAAACTCAAGACTTCCTGGCTCACACCACTGATTTTTTAGCAGCAACATCATGCCAGCTGCTTTTCAGGTTAACATGGCAAAGACCGTATAGTTACTTGCTCCCTGCTTCCCTGAACAGTGTAAAGAGCCAGGAGCAGCGAGGCCACAGTCTGGTGTCCTTTGCATGTGAAAGCACTTCTAGTGCTTTTGAAATATCTCCTTTATTAATAAGTCTATATGTAGCTGATTTGGCTCCTTGTTTTAAGAAAAGCAGGGTAGAAGTATTTTGAATAAATAAATACATAAAGAGACAATCCTATAAAGGCAGCTGATCTGCTGTCCCTGCATCTTTTCCCTTTTAGGGTACAGAGAAAAGTAGCATGTGGCTGTATTAATGATCTGGTGACAAGAGGGCAAATTATACTAATTCGCAAGTAATTTTACTCAAGAAAGAGAGTGCTAGCTTGCACCTCTTTCTCTCAATTAAATTTACTAAAGTGTAGGTGTAACAGGGTGTCACTTGAAATTGTACAGTTGCTTGAGGTTTGCCCTTCACTGTTCTTGTGCTGGAGCTGAAATGAATTTTCTCCTAATTCATAGAAACATAGAGCTGGAAGTGAACCCAAAGGTCATCTAGTCCAACCCCTGCACAATGCAGGAAATTCACAGCTATCCCCTCCACCTCCCCCGGTGAGCACTGTTTTGTGCTCAGAGGAAGGCAAAAAACCTCCAGGATCCCTGGGCAATCTTGTTTAGAAGAAAATTCCTTCAGGACTCCAAAATGGCAGTTGGCATTTCCCTGGACACATAAGAAAGGGTGACAGGAGCCTAGCACCGGCTCATCCCTTCCTCGTCTCCCTCTCCCGATTTGCCTAATTTCATTCTGAGTCGTAGAAACAGCATTGCTGACAGATGGACACCTGGCCTCTGCTTGGTGGTGAAGTACCTTCAAGTCATGGTTGACTTATGATGACCTCTGGTAGGGTTTTCATGGTAAGAGACTAACAGAGGTGGTTTGCTATTGCTGGCCTCTGCAACCCTGGTCTTCCTTGGATGTCTCCCAACCAATTACTAACCAGGGCTGACCCTGCTTAACTTCCAAGATCTGATGAGATTGGGCTTGTCTGGGCTATTCAGGTCAGCCTCTGCTTAAAATCCTCCGAAGGAGGAGAGCCCACCACCTCCCAAGGAAGCCTGTTCCACTGAGGAACCACTGAAACTGTCAGGAAGTTCCTCCTGATGTTTAGCTGAAAACTCTTTTGCTTTAATTTTAACTCACTGGTTCTGTTCCAGACCTCTGGAGGAACAGAAAACTGCTCCATCCTCTATGTGACAGCCCTTCAGATATTTAAAGATGGCTATCATATCACCTCTCAACCGTCTCCTCTCCAGGCTAAACATACCCAACTCCTTTCAGTCTTTCCTCATAGGACTTGGTCTCCAGACCCCTTACCTCCTTTCTAGCCCTCCTTTGTACATGTTCCAGCTTGTCAACATCCTTTTAAAACTGTGGTGGCCAAAATTAAATACAGTACTCCAAATGAAGTCTTAACCAGGGCAGAGTAAAATGATGCCATTACTTCATATAATTTGGACCCTAGACTTCTGTTGATGCAGCCCAAAACTGCATTTGCCTTTTTAGCTGCTGCATCACTCTGCTGACTCACAGCCAGTGTATGGTCTACTAAGACCCCTAGTTCCTTTTCACATGTACGACTGCCAAGATGAGTCTCACTCCTTCTATAATTATGCATTTGATTTTTTTCTACCTAAATGGCAGAATTTAACATTTATCTCTGTTGAAATTCATTTTTTTAGTTTTGGCCCAGTTTTTCAGCCTGTCAAGATTATCCTGAATCTTGATTCTATTTTTTACTGTATTCACTACCTCTTCCAATTTAGTATCATCTGAAAATTTAATGAACATCCCTTCTATTCCTTCATCAAACTGAAAGTAATTTATAAAGATGTTGAACAACACGGATCCCTGAGGCACTCCCGTTGCCACTCCTCTCCAGGAGAATAAGCATTTGCAAGCATTCTTTAGATACAGACTTAGTAATCACAGCCTTCTGTTCTAAATGCTCAAAGACTGCTTGATTAGTTGTAGATTTTCCGGGCTGTATGGCCGTGGTCTTGGCATTGTAGTTCCTGATGTTTCGCCAGCAGCTGTGACTGGCATCTTCGGAGGTGTAGCACTGAAAGACAGAGATCTCTCAGTGTCACACAGGAACTACAATGCCAAGACCACGGCCATACAGCCCGGAAAATCTACAACAACTAATGTTCTCTGGCCATGAAAGCCTTCGACAATATACTGCTTGATTAGTTGTTCTAGAAGCTTTCCAGGTATGGACGTCAAGCTGACAGCTCAGTAGTTACCCGGATTCTCCTTTTTCTCTTTCTTGAAGGTGGAGACAACGTTTGTCCACCTCCAGTCTTCTGGCACCTCATCTGCTCTCCAAGAATTCTCAAAGATTATAGATTATAGACAGAGGCTCTGAAACTACATCAGCCAATTCCTGTACTACCTTAGGATACCATTCATTTGGGCCTGAGGGCTTGATTTCATTTAAGAAGTTAGGTGTTTATGTGCTACCCATATGTCTATCCTAGGTTGCAAATCCCTTCCTTCATCTTGTTAAATTAAGGTTAAGCCCAGGTTAAGTACAGTTTTGCTTGCAAGCGAAGACTGAGGCAAAGTTGGAGTTGAGCAGTTCTGCCTTCTCTCTGTCACTTATTAGAATTCCAATTTCTTCTCCCTGCAGTGGGCCTACTACTTGTTATTTTTCTTGCTCCAAACATAATCAAATATCCCTTTTTTGTTGAGTTTAGCGCCTCTAGCTAGCCTGTTATACTGAGCTTTAGCCTAACACTCTCCCTACAAGCACTGGCTATTGTTTGTCATATGCCCATCCTTCCCTTTCTTCAGTGTATCCTTTTTAATTCTCAACTCATTAGAAAGTTGTTTATTGAGCCACCCTGGCCTCTTTAGCTGTCTCCCACTTTTCCTTCTCACAGGAATCATTGGTGACTGTGCCCTCACTGCTTTTAAGAAACTCCCACTCATCTTGAACTCCCTTCTCCCTGAATATTTCTCACTATGGGGTTGTACCCAGCATATCTTTGAACCTGGTGAAAATAGCTTTTCTAAAGTCTGAAGTTCGTCTGACTATGTTCAGTTTTCTCTTTCCCCATGATCTTGAATTCCAAATGTGATTATTCTCATATGTAGTTTGGATACTGAATAATCTTCCGAGAGACTCCCAATTCCAAAGAATCACTAAATATTTGATATGCTCGTTTGATATCTTCTTATATTTGATTTCAGTATTGACCAGGGCTTTTTTTTAACTGGAACGTGGTGGAACGGAGTTCTGGAACCTCTTGAAAATGGTCACATGGCTGGTGGCCCCGCCCCCTGATCTCCAGACAGAGGGGAGTTGAGCGGCGCGGAGGGCACTCTAAACTCCCCTCTGTCTGGAGATCAGGGGGCGAGGCCACCAGCCATGTGACCATTTTCTCCGAGGGCAACCCACCTCTTTTCCCAGAAAAAAAGCCCTGGTATTGACACTATTTGATATCTGACATAGAGGTACTTTCAATCTGAGGGCATCTGCAAGGTGGTGTGCAATGACATTTAGGGTCAAGAGTCCGCAGCTTCTGAGATGTCGTATGTGATGCCAGCAATGTCTAAAGCAGTTGAATTTAAATTTTTAAGCTAAAGTTTCACATTGTGTAGTGAAGAACAAATCCCTTCTCATGGAACACCTCCACATCTGCATGCCCCATCTTATCTCCATACTTGGGAAGTGAAAGCTACCTCTTCTCTATTTCTTCCTCTTGGCAGGTATAGTGAGAACCTTCCCTTTGGTTTCCCGTAAATGCTGCTGGTAAGCTAGCCGTGGGGTGTTGCCTTTGAGTTCCAAAGGTTTGCACCAAGGGCAAATATTGGCCTTGCAGCCTCTCTGGAACCTTGAGATTGTTTCTCACGCTTGTCATTGAGCCTCAGAGTTCAGTGCTTTGTTATTAAGGTCCTAGTCGTTCCCCACCTGGCTTTGCATCAAACTCCTTGCTGGTCATTTCTTGGTACTGAGTGGAAGAGCCTTGTCTGTGCTATGATCTCTTCAGAAGGACGAATGTTTCCATTTTGAGCTATTAGAAAATCTGAGCCAAAGAATGAAGACAAATGGGGTGGTGGGAGCTTCTGCCAAAAAGAAGGTGCCTCTTGGCCGCAAAGTGGATGAACCTCTGGGTGAAGGTGTGTGTGTTTTCACCTTGGGCACTGGTTATGCTGTTCCCATTTAAGGAAGTACTATTTGTTGTTTTGCCCTTGTCTGGAAATGTTATGTGGAGCCATTCTGGCTGCTTCCTGTACTCTGAGGAAGTCGAGGGGGCAGAGAAGGAAGGAGTCAAGTGATCAGACAAATTTAGAACATCCTCTTCCAAAATTAATCACTAATCAGCGATAAACTACAGCAGAGAGGAAAAATACCATAGTATCTTTTCAAGCCATGGCTTGCTTTTTTTCCTGTATAAGTGCTTATATGTTTTCAAATGTTATATGAAGAATTTTCATCTGTGGGCCTTCCTAAAAGCATTTTCCTATCCCCTTTTTCTGACCATCAGGGACATTCAGCCACAAAGTCATAATATTCAGTTTTATTCAGTTTTGTTATTCCTGTGGCAAAGATACTTTCCCATCATAAATTACATTTCTTATGTTTCCATTATACTTTAAAATAAGTGCACTCCACACCCTTTAAATATTTATGGGGAAGTGTACAGGCTGCTAATATTAAAAAGATCCTAACTGCACATGGCAGCTGAATTAGATTAGTTCCCAGGGCTGAGCCTGAAATTGAAGATTTCAACATTTTCCTCCCTAATATAAAATTAATACTGGGGGGAGGGGGGTGAACAAATAGTCTTTAAGGAGGAGGATTCGTTCACCGAAGAGGAACCAACAGAAGGACACAACGCGCACGGTTACAGTGAATTGCCCTGATGTTGCTCCACTGTGGCGCTCAATGTGCAGAGGTAACACCAAGTCAGTTGCCATAACATTTTCAATGTAACTGTCAACGGCAGTATCCTGTACCAAGCTGGTCCTCTGTTGATCTTACAAAGCAGGAAAAGCAACAACATCTATCAGGGGTGACGAAATGGGGGCCCAGATTCTGCATCCAGCTGCCCCATTGTTTTCTCTTCCCTCTTGCTAACATGTAACAGATTAGACATTGAAAGTGTTCCTTCTTGCATGGAGAAAGGAGAATCTTTTCAGTTCTCAAGCTGCAGTGCCCCCCCCCAACTGCCTTTAGCTTGGTCAGAAGGGTGTGGCTTGCAACAGCACTAGAAATGGGCTCCAGGGCAAGCTAGCTGGTTGGGAAAGCAGCATGCAAACAGAAGTTTCTCAGCCAGCCAGCAGTACAAAACGGGAGATGTGGAGGCTGGGGCAACTGCCCATTTTCCAACCGGAGGGGCGTTTAGCAGTCTGGAGAGAACTTGCCCACCCGTTTTTTCGCTGACTCACCTCCATTAAGGTGTTAGGGCTGAGCATCACTGCTGGCCTCCATCTTTTGGGGCTGCTGAGACTCTGCACACACAGCCTTCAGGTGACCGTCTCTGGGAGATGCTTCTGACTGCTCAGAGCATCCTTGCTGTGTCCGGGTTCTCCTTGCCGAGCCTTTTCCAGTTCCTGCTGAATCTCCCTGTTCCATTTCTGACCCCAAAGTGAAAGACAAGGGTGGTCATTTTCTTTCTAGACTGTCTTCTAGAGTGCAGTACTCTGCCCCATTTACTTGGATAAATACAAACAAAATAAATACAAACACATCCCCTCACGCGTAGTTCTCTACCATTTGTGTTGTCCATTTACTTGGATGGCTGCAGGAAGCATGCGAACAGTGGAACATTTCACTGATACAGAATTGTGTTTGCATGATTACATTTCCCAGCCCTTTTCCTCCTCACCCACTGCAGGTGGTGACCTAGTTAGCCAAGCTAGTGACCTGTCTCTGTGTTTTTCTTGATTAGGTTGGAATTCTACTTCCATTACAAGGCACCCTGTACTTTCTGCATTTCACAGCTCACTGATCCTCTGCAGGCTGTTTGTTTTTTCTGTATACCTGTATACCATGTCTGTATAGTGAAGATTATCTCATTGCATCTAAAGATGTGGGCTGCAACCCACTGAAGCTTATGCTGGACTAAAACTTGGTTAGTCTTAAAGGGGCCACAAGATCTCTTCACAAATGTGAGCCAAACTAGACATGGCAGCATCCTTGTGGCCACCGTGAAGATTTTAAAGTGCCACTTTAAAATGATTCAAAGATGCTGTAAAAATCCTGATCAGGCCCACAGGGTGGCAGTCTTGTCCCCCCCCCTCCCCGCACACATACCTTTTCAAGTGCAAAAACAGCTGGGGAAGTGTGTGACCGCTTTGGCATTTGAAAAGGTGCATGGGGGGCTGCCCTCTCTGCACATTGAAATGCCTTTGAAATGGCAGTGGCGCCCCTGTGGTCACATCTAGTTTGGCCCTTACTCAGAAAGGTGTATTGTCTCCTGGAGATCAGCCTGTACAGCATCTTATCTCCTACCAATAATGCATTTTTCTAAACTTGCTTCTCTCGGGCGCACTATTGTTCTTTTCCCCATGAGGTCAGGCTATGAGGCTGGGCTTCCAGTTGTTCCAGGCAGCAGATTCTACGCGGAGTAACATTTCCCTGTGTCCTCACCCTAAAGGAAAGTTATTATAGGAAGATAAAACCCATCAGCTCTAAACAGAGAAAGGCTTATGAAGTGTTGGTTAAGGCTTGTAATGGGTGTGCAACCACAGATGTATGTATCTGAAGTACATGTTTATACTGCCTTTCCTACAAGGAGTCCAGAGCTGCTGTAGCATAGTGGTTAAGTTGTTGGGCTGTGAATCAGCACTTTGCTGGTTTGAATCCCACTACGGCCATGAGCTCAGCAGGAGGCCTTGGGTAAGCTGCTCCTCTCAGCCCATCTCCCCATCAGTCTAGTGTGGATAATAGCACTGATCTGTCCAGAAAGGTGGCATATAGGAACCATTATTATTATTTATTATTATTATTATTCTGACCACACCACACTGACCTTTTACATCACTGTGGATGCAGTCGTAAGAACACTTACGTACAAGTAAGCCACGCTGAATAAAATGGGACTTACTTCTGAGTAGACCTGCTTATGATTGCACTCTTTATACACATATTAGCACCAGAGCCCGTTGTGACACAATACAATGGGCTCTAGCTGTGGGGACGCCCACTGGGCTGGCCTGCCACACTGCAGCGGGCCACTGGGATGGGCCACCACACCACATTGGGCCACTGGGCTGGGCTGCCACACTGCACCACAGCGGGCTGCCATCTCCATGACCCTTCAGAGGCCTGGTACAGGCACACCTACAGGCCCCTTCCTGCTGCCGCACTGGGTCTTCCCATAGCTGGGCTGATGCTTTCTGGGCCTCTGGGAGCCCTGAAGCAGCGGAATGGCCCAGTGCCGCAGCGCCAGGCCTTCCTCCAGTTGTGCTGGGCCTTCCCAGGCCTCTAGAGGCCCCAAGGAGACCGTGGAAAGGCAAACTGTGTTTCCCATGACTCTGTTCTTATCCCCACTTCCTGCCCCTGTCCGGGGATAAAAAGTGAGTTGTCGGCAACACTGTTTGCCTTTTATATAGTAGGATGTTAATGTACCACCAGCCATCTGTATAGTGCTTTACAGAGTGACGTAAGGATGAAGGAGAAAGAAAACCAGGTCCCTGCCCTGAGGAGCTTGCAACGTCAATTTTGAGTGGGGGAGGCCACAAAGGAATAAGTTTCAAAGGGAAGAGGTGAGGCAGAACCTTTCTGCTTGGGTATCGTTCCCAGCCGAGAGTGACATCTCTGTCTCATTTTTGCCCAGAGTTCATCCACTGATGTGTTCAGCCAGAAGCGGAGGGAATGGGACCCCAAGAGAGGATTCCTGATCACGTCACCCTCCTTTGAATTCTTCAGTGCCATGCTCAAATGTGTCGCTAATGTGGATGGAGTCACATACACGTCCTTGTACTGGCCACAGAAAGTGGGTGAGTGACTTGCGTTTGCTGCGTGTGCTGAGGGCTGGCATGGGCGGGGCTTTCTGTCATGACTTCCATCACTGGAGCTGGATCCAGTTCATGCTGGAACCAAACAAATGCGCTGCCATTCACGTACTTTGAAAATCCCGCCCCCATGCGAAGGACAATATGGAGTGCTCATCAGATATTCTCCGAGACTATCTCAGATATTTCCCAAATATTCTCTGAGAATTTGATATTATAGCATTTCAAGATCTGTTGCTTTAATTTTGACTTAATACTTCATTTTGGTTTCTTTCAGAGGACCGAATACAGAACTTGGTTTTGAAAGCCACTCCGCAAAAGCTACTGGTTGGAGAAACTCTCCACCTGCAGTGTGCTGCTGAAACCTTCTCCAATGGGCGGATTGTCTTTGATTGGAAGTACCCAAGGGGGAGAGTGAGTCATTGCCACATTTCCCTTGGCTGAGGCAACAGCTTGTCTGTGGTCAGAGAAAGAGACGGCAGGGCACTTCACTCCTCAGTGTTCTGTGACCTCAGTTCTTGAGCATATCATCAGGATCTCATCTGTGACGCGACTAGAACCGTTTCTGGGCACCATGCAGATAATGAAGTGCAGGCTAAGGGAAGAGTAATAGCCAGCCACCTTTGCCACGTGGGATGGCCAAGTTTCCCAGAGTTTCTTTGTGGAAAACAGGAAAACCCTCTCCGCAAGCCAAGATGTAGATGTGCTTTGTGTGTGTGTAAGGTGTCCTGACCTGGATAGCCCAGGTGAGCCCAATCTTGTCAGATCTCAGAAGCTAAGCAAGGTCAGCCTTGGTTAGTAATTGGATGGGAGACTTCCAGCGAAGACCAGGGCTGCGAGGACAGGCACTGGCAAACCCCTCTGTTGGCCTCTTGCCATGAAAACCCCATCAGGGGTAAGTCAGCTATGATTCGAGGGCACTCTCCTCCTCCACCACCAGGGCTGTCCCTAAGCAGCATTAGGCTCTTCCTTGTGTGCTGTGGCACCTCACGTGTAGGAGAGGTCACTGTGGCACTAGCTGTCTCCTACTTTCAAGACACATGGTGCAGTGAAAGGCCTCACTGCCAGTTTCATGTCTCTTGCCATGAAAACCCCACCAGGGGTCGCCATAAGCCAGCTCTGACTTGACGGCACTCTCCTCCACCCCCACCACCAAGGTGTAAGTGCCATCAAGTTGCAGCTGATTTATGGTGACTCAGTAAGAGGTGAACAGAGGTGATTTGTCATTGCCTTCCACAATGTAGCACCTCTGGACTTCTTGGTGGTCTCCCATCCAAGTACTAACTAGGGCTGACCCTGTTTAGCTTCTAAGATCGGACAAGATCGGGCTAGCCTGGACCATCTAGATGAGGGTGGAATTATTAGTAATTTAAACATGAACAATTCGTAGGTGGGGCAAATCAGTGTTCCAAGTAGGTCAAGGCATCCATTGGCTCCACCCTGTCTAAGAGGCTATGGTGCCCTTGTATGGGCGTTGTTGTAAATACATTGCTTGTGGTGATGAGTGGGGAATACTTGGTTTTGTTCTTGAATGTCTGGGTGGCAAGAAGAATTATTGCAGCTGTTCTGTCAATGTCTGCAATTGATAACAGAAGCTGAAATGGATTCTACAATCCATTTGGCCCATTTCAAGACTCCTAGGTCTGTCTCTGCCCTGACCTGGATAGCCCAGGTGAGCCTGATCTCGTCAGATCTCAGAAGCTAAGCAGGGTCCGCCTTGCTTGGTAATTTGATGGGAGACCTCCAAGGAAGACCAGGGCTGCAGAGGCAGGTAATGGCAAACCACCTCTGATAGTCTCTTGCCATGAAAACCCCATCAGGGGTCACCGTAAGTCAGCTATGACTTGAGGGCATTCTCCTCCACCACCACCAGGGCTGTCCCTAAGCCGCAATAGGCTCTTCCTTGTGTGCTGTGGCACCTCACGTGTAGGAGGTCACCGTGGCACTAGCTGTCTCCTACCTCCAAGGCATGTGGTGCAGTGAAAGGCCTCCCTGCCAGTTCTCACCAAATTTCGGAGCTGAAAGTATGCTGCTGCTCATCAGGTTATTAATCTACTTACTTAGCACGCTGTATCCCCCCTTTCCCAATATCTGCTTGAGGCAGTTTTAGAAATGCTGACAGTATATTTGAGACTGCACTCTGTCTCCCCTTTAGGAGCATAAGCCTGTCAAAGCTTTGGACCGACATGAGCACGTGTATAAAGGCACCAGCAATGTGACCATCGAGAATGTTTCAATGGAAGACAGAGGCTTGTACATTTGCAGAGGGCGGGTCGCCAACAACACAAAGAAGGAACTGGAGGCCAATGTCACAGTCACAGTATTCAGTAAGATGGAGCTCAACATACTGCAATGCAACTAGGTCGGAAAGCAGTAACGGGTCAGAAATACCTCTTGTGCAGGCTGCCATGGCCTCCATGGTGCAACTTGTCTGTACAGGGTCAGGGCTGCGGCTCAGTGCTTTGCATCCCGAAAGTCCCAGGTTCAGTCTCCAGCACCTCCAGTTAAAAGGGCCAGGTAGTAGGTGATCTGAAAGACCTTGGCCCCAGACCCTGGGGAGCCACTGCCAATTAGAGTATTGGGGTTTCTCAGTGGTCCAGATGGTGCACTTGGAACATTTCATGTTGAAAAAGTGGGTCTGGCAGGAAGGCTAAAGTCCCTTTATCACAATCCCAGCTCCAACCTGTGCACTGTGTAATGTGTAAAGAGCAGCTTCATGAGCGATCAGCTCTAGATACCCTGGGCATTTAGCCTCCATTTCTCCAGGGAGGTCAGGACAATTTACATGGCTTTATCTTCCATTTTACCTTCACATTGGTCCTCTTTCTGCTAAGAGCATTGGCCAGTGTTGCATAAAGGTTAGAGGGTCAGACTAGAATTGGGAAGGCCTGGCTTCAAATCCTTGCTGAGAGCCAAGCTACAAGTGACGCCTGACACAGGTTGGACACTTGTCAGCTTCCCTCAAGTTTTGATGGGAAATGTAGGCATCCTGGTCTTGCAGCTGTAATGGAGAGCCAAGCTGTAAAACCAGGACGCCTACATTTCCCATCAAAACTTGAGGGAAGCTGACAAGTGTCCAACCTGTGTCAGGCGTCACTTGTAGCTTGGCTCTGAGCCATCTTGCTAACTGGGTGACCTGGGGCCAGCCACTCTCTCACAGCCTAACCTGTCTTTGGAAGAGGGAAGAAACAAACGCTTTGTCTCCCCCTTGCTCCAAAAAGCTCAGGGTGACATACATGGGCCTGACCTTCAGAAGAGGTCTGTGCACCTGCGCAAGTCATTGCTCTGGCCTGCCTTCTTTCAGTCAGGCAAGCCCAAACCAGCAATGCATCCGGAAGCGCAGGGAGTGGCCTCCTCTGCATGCAGATGGTTCTTGCTTTGTTTTCGGCAGGGATGTGTACACAGTCGTTTTCAAATCCATACAAAACATTTGGTTCCCAAACACTTGTTTTCCATTTCCAGCGTTCTGGAAACCTGCAGTGCTTCTTTTTCTAATTCTGCTTAGGCTGCTATTGGTGTAGATTGTGCAAAGTGTCAGAAAATACCAATAAGGTCTGCTAGTCGTGTTAAAATGCAGCTACTTCCTAACGGGTTGGAGAATTTATAATTTTGCAGTTACGTAGGCAGAGATCCAAATGCAAACGCATCCATTGTGCATATTCAGCTGCATACAAGTGAAGAACAGATAGGTAGCTAAAAGGTTCTGCTGTCTGTTTGTTTGCTTGCCTCCTACTAACTCCTGCTTGGCTGCTCTTCTTTTCCCATGCCAGCACTGGGACATGCACTGGAAGAGCAGTTCTGTTTTGTCCCACCACTTTCATCTGTAACTTCCTGATTGTTTTGCAAATAAACATCTGCTCTTTTTCTTCTTTACCTAAGGGAAAGCTTTCCTCAAGGTTTTCTATAAGAAAGAACGGAATTATGAGGCTACAGCTGGGCAGAAGATGCTGAAACTGGCTTGGAAGGTCGATGGTTTTCCCCGCCCCAATGTGATCTGGTCAGTACCAGTGTGGACTGATAAGGAAAAGACAAAACTCCGAGTGGAGGTGGTGGAATTATGTCAGTGCGGTGAGAATGGGCTCAATGCATGTTCACCAACCATAAAACATAGACCACGTCCTCCACCACATTCGTAATTTCGTCTGTCTTCACCTTCCTTCCTTCCGTCCTTCCACAACTACGAGCAGAAGGGCAAATAATGTATGCTGTGCTGCTATTTTGTGAGACTTTGGCAGCATTCCTAAACGTGCTGAAAACCTTGTGCTATTTTGTTACTTTAGTACATGCCCTACATGTGTCCCTATATACATGGTTTCTCAATGACTCCAGAAAAGGCTTTCTGGTGGATATCCATGTGCATTACATTTGTTTCCTCTGTTAAAGTGAGTAGGGAATCCCTAGAAGGCAAAGGTAACTCCCTTGTGCAGGCACAGGATCAAAGGCCAACCAGGTAGGGCATCCTGGGCTCACTTCCCACCAGAGACACTGGACACATCAGCTTCCACCAGAAATGGGAGAGTGCTCCAAAGATGTCACAGGATCTCTTGGCTCATCTCCCTTTCCATGCCGGAAAAGGCACCTAGAAGAAGCATAAAACTGTCACCCTCTTTGAGGGTATGGTGTATTCACAGTGGGGTGGCCAATGCTACCAAGATCCACCACAGGCATCAGGAGAAAAGATTGCCTTGCCCACCCCCCATTTAAAGAAGAGGGGCGGGGAGAAGAACTCACCAGTCCTCAGTGGAACAAAGAAGCTCTGTAACAATCCATAATTGCACACTTCACATAGTAAAAACATAACACAATGGAAAACATAGCACATGCTCTCTTTCTGCTGGAGAACATTTTCCATGATTTTATGTCAGGTAAACGATGAAAATGAATAATTATAGGTTTCTAGAGAGGTTTCTAGCTGTTGGGGAACCCTGAGACCGCCAGCATTGCGTCAGGTCAAAGCATGAGTAAAAAAGGAGGTAGGTGGAGTTCTTAGGTGTCCCCTGACCATCCTGGGTATGCAGAATTTTGTACTCCAGATCCCCTCTCTTTTTTTATTTATTCATAAACTTGTATTTAATTTTTGTTGTAGAATTTTATACAATAAACATAACATTATTGGTATCACATTTCCAATAAACTATATACAAAAAATATTGTTATTTACATTTGGCATCAGATTTCGGGATAGACTGCCTCCACTTTTCGTAGAATCTTGGTCTCATACAGAAATGTTGAATTCAAAAATAGATAAGCAAGCTGTATAGTCCTGAGATTTTATTACAGAATCATCTTTTGTCAAGAATTCTAAGACAGGAATCCATTGCTCCATGAAGTATGATTTATAATTTGGTACTTCTGCTCTCCACTCCTGATAGTCCCATTAATGATAAGTTTACTGGGGGATGACTAGACAGCATTTCAAAGATTCCTCCCCCCAGGGCTTTTTTTCTGGGAAAAGAGGTGGTGGAACTCAGTGGTGGAACTCGGGACCGCCCAATGAGGTCACTTTGGGTCAGCTGGAACAAGGCGGGAGTTTTTTAAAGTTTTAAATCACTCTCTGTGAAAATGGTCACATGGCTGGTGGCCCTGCCCCCTGATCTCCAGTGGCGCGGAGGGCAATCTCAACTCCCCTCTGTCTGGAGATCAGGGGGCGGGGCCACCAGCCATGTGACCATTTTCAAGAGGTGCCAGAACTCGGTTCCACTGCATTCCCACTGAAAAAAAGCCCTGCCTTCCCCCCCTCCCCCAAATGTGTGTGCAAATTCAGCAGATTGGAGCACTTCTGTATAAGAGCGAGTCCATGCTTTATATTTGCCCTGCGAACTGGCATTCCTGTGGTGCTGTGCCCCTACCTCCTGCACTCACATCTGCATCATCTCTCACTGAGTGAGCCTGGAGTGTTGTGCTGTGAGCACCACTGATCCATCCTCATCCGTGGAAATGTCAGTCTCCAACAAGAGCAAGGAAGCTAGCTTCATGATAGGTCCTACTCATGGAGGGAGTTCTGGTAGATGATATGACCAGGTGGTGGCAAGATCATCTGGCCAGGTGGTCACAAGTTTAGCATGGCGATGTGAGTCCCAGGGGTAAAATAAAAATTAAAAAAGGTTCTAACTCTAAGCCCAGTTTAAATGGTAACCCTGTAATGGGATTGCTGCATTGCCTGTATCAACCATCTTTGATTCCCCTTCTTTGTTGTTCAAAATAGGTACAAGGATGGCAAGCTGATTGCTGAGAACAGCTCCTGCTACGAACCAGATCCTCTGAAGTACAGGCTGGTCATAAGGGATCTGAGAACAAAGCATGCTGGGAACTACACCATATCCCTAAGCAACACTAAACATCGCCTCTATGAAAACCTCACAATTCATCTGGTTGTGTTGGGTAAGCATCTGGTAAAGCTGGCTAAGTCTACCACTTTTTTCTCTGCTTCCACTTTCCAAGCCAGCCAGGAATGGTGTGCAGATGCAAGCCGTGCTGCTTGTTTAATTGATGCACGGAGATATGATAGGTATACAGACAAAAGATATGATTATTATTACTCCTGCAGGGCTACTTCAGCCATGGTCTGTGCATTACAGAAAAACAAAGAATCAGCTGTGTTTCTGTTCTGAAGTCTTAAATTGATAGTTGATGGATACCACAGGGATGTGATGAAGGCATCCATGCAGCAGGCAGTCTACAGGTGTGCAGGGAAGGAGAAAATATGTATGGGGGGGGGTTGAAACTATAGGGCATTAGGACCCAGAAGACACTGACTGGATTCTAGCCTACTGTAGAACAGAGGGAGAGGAAAGGAGCCAGCTGGGAAGGGTGAAGGTGTGGAGTTCATGCTTAATTTATAGAAAAAATGATGCCAGAACTCAGTTTAGAAACATCACCCTCGGATCTGGAGGTGGTTTCCTGTAGGTAAGACCTCTTTGTGTTTTTTCAGCGGTGTTATGCACTCTGCAACTGTTTGGAGGTGCGTTCATCTCTTCACATGTTCCTTGGTTAAATCACGCCTTGGAAAGGACTGGCACAAATTCAGCTGCAGGCAAAGACAAGATGTGTCAGTATGGTGTTATGTGATTTATATCTGGACCACAAGCTGACTAAGTGGTCTAACATGCTGAATAATGCACTTTTAATCCATTTCCAATGCACTTTGCAATTGGATTTTACTGTGTAAAGATAAGCTGTATTAAAATTTTCTTTATTTAAACCAGGGCTTTTTTTCAGCTGGAACGCGGTGGAACGGAGTTCTGGAGCCTCTTGAAAATGGTCACATGGCTGGTGGCCCCGCCCCCTGATCTCCAGACAGAGGGGAGTTTAGATCGCCCTCCACGCTGCAGCGCGGAGGGCAATCTCAACTCCCCTCTGTCTGGAGATCAGGGGGCGAGGCCACCAGCCATTTGACCATTTTCTCCGAGGGCAACCCACTGAGTTCCACCACCTCTTTTCTCAGAAAAAAAGCCCTGATTTAAACTATAAACTACACACCACAACACAATAAACAACAAACATAGAGAACAAGAAAACACTCAATTCTAAACATAACACACTTAACAATACATGTATCTATACAATTAAGAGGGGGGCGGGAAGAAAACAAAAAAACCCCTAAATTATACTGGAAGTTGAGTTCCAATTTTCTCTGCAACAAGTATATATCATTTCTAGAGTCCCACTTTTTCTAAATTAGTCACAAAACCCCTCTTTTTTCTATTGTTCCTGTTTCTTAATCCATAAATCCAGATGTCAACAAATCCTTGTTATCCATTTCATGCAAAAAGTCTATTAACGGTTTCCATTCAGTCAAGAAGTTAACTAATGTCCTTTCTCTAATTAACGCAGTAAGTTTTGCCGTTAACGCAAACTCCAAAACTTCTGTCAACCATTCCTCCACCGTAGGCAATGTTGTAGTTTTCCGCTTTTGTGCATAAAATACTCTTGCTGCTGTAATGAAGTATAAAAACAGTGTTCTAAAACTTTTTTCCAACTGGCTGTCCATTATTCCCAACAGAAAAGTCTCTGGTTTCAGCTGAAGTTTAATCTTCTGAATCAATGATTGTATCTGCAACCAAAAACTCTTTGCTTTCTTACATGTCCGCCACACATGAAAAAATGTCCCTTCTTGTTTAGCACATTTCCAACATATATTTGACACCCCCTTATACATTCTAGCTAATTTTTCAGGCGTCATATACCAACGATACATCATTTTGTAAAAAATTTCTTTAATACTGGAGTTTAATGTGAATTTCAGCCCTCTTGTCCACATATTTTCCCATTGCTCCATTAATATATCATGTCCACAATTTTTCGCCCATTTAATCATACATTCTTTTACTTGCTCTTCCTCCATCTCAAACCTCAACAAAAGTTTATACATTTTAGAAATAACATGTTCATCATTTGTACAAAGGGCTATTTCAAATTCAGTTTTAGATTTCTCAGAGTTATAATGACTGTTGTCTAGTTTGAATCTCCAAAATTTGCATATGTGGAAACCACTGACAGACGTGCCCTTCTGCTACTAAATCCTCTCTTGATTTAATTTTGTCCTGAGAGAATTCCAATAAATCCTGATAAGTTAACCATTTAGGTGGACTAACCATTTCCCTTCTAAAATGAGCTTCTTGCAATGACAGCCAGAGAGGTATTTTTGAACAGAATCTAAGTTTGTATTTATTCCATACTCTCAGAATTGCATGCCTTACATAATGATTATTAAACTCTGCATTGGCTTTAACTTTGTCATACCATAGATACCCATGCCACCCAAATTTTAGATCATGCCCTTCCAGGTCCAGTAATCTTCTATTTTTTAACAGTATCCATTCCTTCATCTAAACCAAACAGTTAGCCGCAAAATATAATCTCAAATCTGGTAGGCCCAAACCTCCTCTTTCTTTTGCATCTTGTAGAACCTTAAATTTAACCCTTGGCTTTTTGCCTTGCCATATAAATCTCCGTATATCCTTCTGCCATTGCTTAAATGGTGTCTCTGTTGTCAATACAGGGATTGTCTGAAATAGGAATAACATTCTAGGTAAGACATTCATTTTAATTGTAGCTATTCTTCCCAACAGCGATAATTGAATTTTATCCCATCTTAGCATATCCCTTTTAATTTCTTTCCAAGTCTTAATATAATTATTTTGGAATAACATACAGTTCATATTTGACAAAGTAACACCCAAGTATTTTACCTTTTTCTCAACTTTAAACCCTGTTATGCTCTCAAGTTTCATTTCATCTTGTATTTTAATATTTTTAGTTAAGACTTTGGTTTTCTGCTTATTAACCTTAAAACCAGCCACTACACCAAATTCTTACAATTTTGTCATTAGAATTTCAATTCCTTTCAAAGGGACCTCCAAAATCAACACCAAATCATCTGCAAAGGCTCTCAGTTTGTAGTACTCCTGTTTCACCTTAACACCTCAAATTCTCTCATCTTGTCTTATGCCCCTATTCAAAACTTCAAGCATCAGTATAAATAACAAAGGTGACAATGGGAAGCCTTGTCTTGTGCCTCTTTGTATTCCACATGGTTTAGTTAACTCTCCATTCACGACAATCCGTGCAGTCTGGGTTGTATAGATTGACTCAGTCCATTTAATAAAATTGTCCCCAAAGTCCATATCTTCCAATATCTTAAACAAAAATTTCCAGTTTAAGTTGTCAAAAGCCTTCTCTTGAAGGCTTTTGACAAGATAAGCTGTTTTCATGTATCGTTAACATCGCACAACATCGCGCAACGCTCACGGAACACTAGAGTCTTTATGGTACTATTTTTGACATAATTGCGCCACAAAAATGGAATCACGATGGGGTAACATCAGAAATCGTGCCATGAAGACGCCACTGTTCTGTGAGTGTTGCGTGATATTGCATGACATTAATGACATGCAAAAAAGGTCATATACTTACAATCACTAAAGTGCATTGAAAGTGGATTGAAAATGCATTATTCAACATGCGTGAAAACAACCAGATATGCACGCTATCTCTTAAACTCAGCCCCCATCCACAATATAATAAAAATTAATAACAATAATACTGAAACTATGTGTGAAATTTTATGTCATAGAATCATAGAATTGGAAGGGGCCATACAGACCATCTAGTCCAACCCCCTGCCCAGTGCAGGATCAGTCTAAAGCATCTCTGACAAGTATTCATCCAGCCTCTTCTTGAAAACTGCCAGTGAAGGGGAGCTCACCACCTCCCTAGGCAGCTGATTCCACTTTTGAACTACTCTGACCGTGAAAAAGTTTTTCCTAATATCCAGTCGGTACCTTTGTGCATGTAGTTTTAGCCCATTGCTTCACGTCCTACCCTCTGCTGCCAACTGGAACAGCTCTTTGCCCTCCTCCAAATGACAGCCTTTCAAATATTTAAAGAGAGCAATCATGTCCCCCTTCAACCTCCTCTTCTTCAAACTAAACATTCCCAAGGCCCTCAGCCTTTCCTCGTAGGGCTCAGTCTCCAGACCCCTGATCATTCTTGTCGCTCTCCTCTGCACCCTCTCGATTTTGTCCACATCCTTTTTGAAGTGAGGCCTCCAGAACTGCACACAATACTCCAGGTGTGGCCTGACCAAGGCAGTATAGAGAGGGGCTATGACTTCCTGCGATTTCGATGCTATGGCCCCTTTGATACAACCCAGGATTGAATTAGCTATTGGACTTTTTGATTTGGCAGGCATCTAATGTGAGTTCTCATAACCTTTCAAATGTGAAAGGCCATTACATGTGGACTATATTAAATACAGTTAAATACCATAGCATGTCAACCCCGAAGGACTGTCAGATACTAAATAATATTGCATATCATTTGTGAAATATTGAAATCAAACAGCATTGAAATCAAATGCCAAATACAGTAACCAAATATTCAGTTTTAGGTGGGTAGCTGTGTTGGTCTACAGCAGAACAGGAAAACTCAAAACCAGTAGTCCCTTGTAGACCAACAAGATTTTCAGGGTAGAAGCTTTCAAGTCACAGCTCCCTTCGCCAGATGATAGTGTTATCTGATGAAAAGAGCTTTGACTCTTAAAAGCTTATACCCTGAAAATATTTTTGGTCTTCAAGGGGGTACTGGACTCAGATCTTGTTGTTCCAAATATTCAGTGAACATTTTAATACTTGGAAAGTATCTGGAGAATATTTGATATCAGAACTTGCAGAGAAGAATTCATGCAAACAAATTCATTCAAGCTCTGCTTTATTCCTTTGTTGTATGTCATCAATTTGTCACAATTTTAATACCCGATTATATAAAAGGCTAAGCAGATTCAAGACAGCTCACTTGCTTCTCTGGTGTGCTGCTGTGAAGCCCAGATGAGGCAGCCAGATCTCCAGAGAGCACACCACAGCAGAAAGTCCAGGCTGGGATCAGGTGCGGAGCAAGCGGCAATGCCTGCCCCCCACCTTCACACAGCTGGGATCAGAAGAGGAGCAGGCAATGCCCATCCCCTGCCTTCACCCAGCTGGGATCAGGAGCGAAGCAGGTGGCAATGTCCACCCTCCACCTTCACCCAGCTAAGATCAGGAGCGAAGCAGTTGACAATGCCCATCCCCCGCCTTCACCTACCTGGGATCAGGAGTGGAGCGGATGGTAATGCCCACCCTCCGTCTTTACCCAGCTGGGATTAGAAGAGGAGCAGGTGGCAATGCCCATCGCCCGCCTTCACTCAGCCAGGATCAGGAGCGAAACAGGTGGCAATGCCTGCACTCCACTGTCACCCAGCTGGGATCAGGAGTGGAGTAGGTGGCAATGCCTGTCCCTCCGCCATCACCCAGCTGGGATCAGGAGCGGAGCACATGGCAATGCCCATCCCCTCTTCAGCCAGCTCAGATCAGGAGTGGAGCAGGTGGTAATGCCTGCCCCCCACCTTCACCCAGCTTGTATTAGGAGCAGGTGGAAAGATCCACCCTCCCTTAACTCAACCAGGATCAGGCATGGAGCAGGTGACAATGCCCGCCCCTTCACCTGGCCGGGATCAGAAGGGGAGCATGAAGCAATACCCCCCCCCCTTCACCCAGCCTGGATCAGGCGCAGAGAAGGAGGTAATGCCCGCCTCCACCTGGCTGGGATCAGAAGCGGTATCTAAGCAAAAAGTGTAACATGGTAAGAAGTCCCAAAAGCAAAAAGTCCCACGTAAACTTACTATATCAGTTTAAGTAAATATAGAAGGTATTTTAGTCATAATTCACAAATTTCAAATTCACAGTAGAACTTTTTAGTATACAGGAAATGCCTTTCAGGTACTCAAACAGACCTTAAAACATTCAATAATGACATTATATAAAGTGTAGTACTAATGTGCTATTAAATATATATCCTATTGTACACCCCATATAAAGTGCAAGTGCAAGCTTAGCACTACAAAACCATTAAATGTAATATACATGGGTCATATGCACTATGTATCCAAATGGGAAAAGAGTCCAAGAAATGTTTTACTGCAACGGAGACCACTCCAAGTGGCTGTGACAAGTTCCAAAGCGTTGATTATTATCCTCTTATTATCCTCTGATGGGTTATCTAGATCATATTTAATCCCGTTTCAAATTCCGTCTTTCTCAAAGAGTACACAGTAAGACTTCCATTCAAAGCAGTTATTTATCATAAACCAGTTGGTACCTTCATATAGTAACATCCACTGTAAATTATGATTAAAATACCTTATATATGTACTTAAATTGATATAGTAGTCATATTAGTAATTTTACACGGGATTTTTTGATTTGGGGATCAGGAGCAGAGCAGGAGGCAATGCCCCCCCCCCTTCACTCATCTGGAATCAGGTGCGGAGCAGGTGGCAATGCCTGTTCCTCCTTCATCCAGCCGGATCAGGCACAGAGAAGGTGGCAATGCCCACCCCCCCTTCACTCATCTGGAATCAGGTGCGCAGCAGGTGGCAATGCCTGTTCCACCATCCAGCCGGATCAGGCACAGAGCAGGTGGCAATGCCCGCCCCCCCCTTCACTCAGCCAGGATCAGCCACAGAGGAAGTGGCCATGTCCGCACCCCTACCTTCATCTGGCTGTTATCAGTGATGGAGGATGAGGGAATGCCCACCTGCCCGCCCTCCCCTTTCTATAGCCCGTTGTATTTTTTCTCACAATGGGCTTTGTTGCTAGTCAGTTATAATTGTCTGAATGGCATATGGTTTATAGTTAATGGATACTTGTGTGTATGCACAAATGCCCTTGTGTATGAGACAGAATGGGTGTTCATTGAAAGAATGGACTGTCCAAATAAAAACCTGAGGCATAAAATTCATGAACAGTGAACAAAAGGGCTGGAATGCTGGATTCCATCCATTTGGTTTGTCTCTGTTAATGGTTTTGCAAGCTTTTCATCTCTGTATTTGTGTATAATTTCACGGACAAGTGCTTTCTGGTGTTCCTTTGTCACACATCAGCTCAGCAGAAGGAATTAATCAGGAATAATTATTACAATTATTGTAAATATGTCATTTATTGCAAGCATACCAGCTCCAAGAATGCTGATAATTCATAAAGTGAAGAAATATTACTCCGTGGGGAAGGTAGAAGGGAAGTAAACAGCAGGTGTTTCATTTTTGGTAACAGAAGATTTACTCCCCCGCAAGGGGGCAGGTAGTTGCCAAGAAATCTCTTATATTCCTCCCCAATTATTTGACCTCAAAAAACTGAGGGAAATTATCTTGCTGTGAAGAGGAATGACCCGAAGTGCCACAGAAACCACCTTTGTCTTATAGCCCAATGCTGTTCACGTGATTGGCCCTGGTCCTAGAGGCAAAAAAGGGGGGGGGGAGAGACAATATGGCGGGTGGGCCCAGCCTCAATTAGCAATGTATGCTGTAACCTTGGTAGTATGAGCTCTGCTGTGCCCCGTTGATGCTATGTCCACATTTTAACCAATCCCCTGTATGGAATATTCCCATCCCAGAAAGTTATTCTGGTTTGTTAAAACATGCTGAATTAAAAGGAAAGACTGCTTTCACCAACCATCTTCAGGAAGTCATCGATCAGAAAGAAAAATATAGAATTCCAAGCAGAAGCAGCTGGAGAAACTTAATGGTGGAAATGTGTTGCTTCTCTTCCAGGAATACTATTTCAGTTTTTTGTGAGGGAAGGAATCTATTGTTCGAAGCTTGTCATGCTGTCTGCAGGCCCCTAGCCAGGAATGTTAGGGTATGATGGTCTGAGTTCACAGAAAGGGGTGACGGGCGCTTCATCTGCCTGTCATCCCAAATACAGAGAGTCGCTTGGCACAGCCTGATGATGCCGTGGGCAGAGGGCACTGATGATGTGGTGTGGTTATGCCATACTGAATAGCAGAATGTACCACCTAGTATCTGTGTATAGTTACAATTACGTAGCTTTGAATAATAGTAACAATAACAACAACATTCAATTTATATACCACCCTTCAGGATGACTTAACACCCACTCAGCGCGTTTTACAAAGTATGTTATTATTATCCCCACGACAAACACCCTGTGAGGTGGGTGGAGCTGAGAGAGGTCCTAGAAGCTGTGACTCACCCAAGGTCACCCAGCTGGTTTCAAGCGGAAGAGTCAGGAATCAAACCCAGTTCTCCAGATTAGAGTCCCATTGTTCTTAACCACTACACCAAACTGGCTGTAAAGGGTAAGAGCCAGTTTGGTGTAGTGGTTAAGTGCTGCAGGAGAACGGGGTTTGATTCCCCACTCCCAGGGCTTTTTTTCTGAGAAAAGAGGTGGTGGAACTCAGGACCGCACAATGACGTCACTTTGGGTCAGCTGGAACAAGGGGGGAGTTTTTTAAAGTTTAAATCGCCCACAGCGAAAATGGTCACATGGCCAGTGGCCCCGCCCCCTGATCTCCAGACAGAGGGGAGTTTGGATCGCCCTCCGCAGGCAATCTAAACTCCCCTCTGTCTGGAGATCAAGGGGCGGGGCCACCAGCCATTGTTCATTTTCAAGAGGTGCCAGAACTCTGTTCCACCACGTTCCAGCTGAAAAAAAGCCCTGCCCACTCCTCTACTTGAAGCAGCTGGGTGACCTTGGGTCGGTCACAGCTCTTTCAGAGCTCTCTTAGCCCCACCCACCTCACAGGGTGATTGTCATAATAATAACACACTTTGTAAACTGCTCTGAGTGGGTGTTAAATTGTCCTGAAGGGCAGTATATAAATTATTATGCAAATTAACTATGCACTAAATGTAAAATGTACCTGATGTTTTAGTGCTGATTATTGTCTCCCATTTCCTGTTGATGTGTACAATAGTTGCCACAAACAGGCACATGTAGAAATCTAAGAGGACCTGTGTCTGTGATGCAGCACACCACCAGCCATCTGAAGGGAAGTGATTTACCTATGATCATACTAGGAAGGTTTTGTTGATTGTGATCCTACATTCATCCCTCAAGGAGGTTTACAGGGCATATGATGGGGATATGATCCAAAACTCTGTTAGGAAAACTCAAGGAGGGTTAACCAATTTTATTGTAGCATTAGTCTTAAAGGTGCTACTGGACTCTTTTTGATTTTGCTACCACAGACTAACACGGCTAACTCCTCTGCATCAAGGAGGGTTGAGGGCTCTTAATCAGTGCTTTCGTTTCAAAAATCCTGTGTTTCATCTCCTTCCAGCCTAGAAATATGCCTTAATACGAGGTGGGTGGCCATTGTGTAGTGAGGAAATAGTACTCTGCATGTGTGCAGTGTTGGTTTTCTGGCATCCAGAGAAGGGATTATTCTTGGCTCAGATTTATTTAGATTCTCCCAAAGACCTTATTTTTCTGCAATGAGAGGTGGTGGGAGTTTATCTGATGTGAAAGCCAGAAAAGGGGAACCTGTCTGAGAGTCTACTGAGAGCCACTTTACATAGCCATTGTGTTTTATGAGGCTAAATGTTGTTCCATGAATGAAACACTGAGGGCTGGATGCAGAATATTTGGGGTTGATGAAAGGAGGAGGTCCCCTTTAACCACTACAAAAATAATGCTAGTGATCATGGGACCAGAATGGACTAGTGTCATGTGGGATGGAAGCTAAAGTGATGGGGGGGGGGGTGGAATTAAGTGTGGTGGAGCAAAGAAGTGCGCTGGATCGAACCCCAAAAGAGGAAAGAGCCGGTATGGTTCCCTAAACACACAGTGAACGTGTGTTGGGAATGCACAGCCAATTGGGGTCTTTGGTGCCTGTCTTTTGAATGCATGCCTCCTCATCTTTATATGTTTGCTATGGGAAAGCTGGTACAGCTCAAGTAAAGAAAACTGCAGCACAAAATCAAAGGCAGTTCTAAGAGTTGAGGCAGAATGCACTCTGCATAAGTAAAGTTGCTTGTGAGAATGTAGTGGTGGGTGCTTGGACGGTGTGTCTGCTTTTACACCGGCCTAATAAAGCTTGGTGGGTCCCTCTTTGAAGCAAGGAGCCCTGCAGATGACTACCTCTGGTTAACACCCAGCTCCCTGCCGTCTGCTCTGATGGGCAGATGCTCGCCAGGCTGTTGGTCTTCCTCAACACCTGCCACCGTTTTACTGCTCATGGCAGTGATTAAACTTGGCACCTTCGGTTGCATGCAAAGCATTTCTTCTACTGCAGTGTCCCAGCCCGCCTCCGAATCCAGCAGTCTGTTCTGAGTATTGCCAGGTGTCTGACAATCCCCTGTGGTTTTGCAGTGGGGAAATGGGATGTGTTTGTTTATTGTAGAGCATTTTATATGCCATCCCTCAGTGATAGGCTCTTGGGTCAGCAAAACACTAAATACAAGTCATCAAAGATAAAAAAAAAATGTCACATTTTCAGATGCTCAAATAGAAAAATGCCCTGGCGACGTGAAAAAGGAAAGCTTCTTAGCACAATGAATAGAACTGAGGAGAAAAATTAGCACCCTAGGGAAATGTGGGGGGGGGAGAGGTATCATGTTTTGCTGTGTACCAGTAGTGACTCCCGCCATATGGTTGACAACCCCTCCGCCATGATTCTGTGTTCTGAGGCAGACACTGGAAGGAAGAGATTTAACATGTTCCTGGGGAGTTGAGCATACATTATGGGTGGGCTGCGTTTGCAAGTTGTGCATGCTGCATTCAGTCCAGGCCAGCCACAAAGCAATGCTCAGCAATGTACCCTCTCTGTGCCTGAATACTAGGAGGTAAATTGTTAAGAGCCAATCAACATGTTACTGTTTGCAGTGGGTAGAGTGGTGTTTCCCAGCCAGGGTTCTATGGATCCCTGGGATTCCACAGGACATTGTCAGGGATTCTGCGATAAATCATGGAATAAATAAATAAAAATTTTGAAATACCAGGAAGAATTCCAAATATCCCTCAAAATATCATGGATGTTAAGATTGCATTTAGTTGTATTCTGTCTGGGTTCATTTTACATTGTTACGGAACTTTGACAATACAAAAGACAGTATTTTAGCAGTCACTGAACCCAGCTCCCCCAGCTTTTTCAGGCCTCTAAACTAGAGTTTCCAGGTCCTCTTACCCTCCCGGCGGGAGGCAGGAGACCTGGCACTCACTCAATGATGGCACCTCACATGCACGCTCCTGGCCTGCGCAATGAAGTGACATCATCTCGCAGGCCACGTGCCGCCCTGGGAGTGCTCCCATGCTCAGCAGGGGGCCGAATTAGGTTCAATTTGGCCCAAATCATCTTGATTCAGGCCCAAATCAGACCGCTGAGGAGTGCAGGAGCACTGCCAGGGGGCCCAAGGGGACTTGCTCCTGTGATCTGCAGCAGCCTGATTTGGGCCAAAACCAGGCTGCTGCGGACCTGAATCAGGCTGCTTCAGCAGCCAGGTAAGTGGGGGTGGGGGTGGAGGGTGGGAGTGGGGGATCCCCTGCCCCCTAGCAGTGGGCTGGCAACCCTACTCTAAACATTTCAGAGGTAGGGGTTCCTCAGGATTCGAAAAAAATAATTTAGGGTTTCCTCTGTGGAAAAAGGTTGAAAAATATTGGTGCAGAGTCTGGGTTCTCCTGACTTGACCTTGACTCTGACCGTCAGGAGCAGGGGGACTTGTTCTCCAAGCGCACAGGGCCCCGATTCAGATTGGGATTGTGGTGTGAGGGGAAGAGAAGGGTCTTCAGCCTCCCCCCATGCCATTTTCCCAACCCCAAATATCCCTGATGTATTTGCTCCCATTGTGGGGCTGTGTGTAAAGTGTATATTGCAGCCCTCTATGCATGCATTTAGGATAGGTATGGATTCTGGCCAATGTCCCTTTGGTCTGCTTGAGAGCATTTGCCGTATGTTGAGGCCTCTTGTCTGCGCCACCCATGTGCCTAGCCCACCCCTGGAATTTAACAGCCGAGAACAGCCAGAGCCTCCTGCTGGGTCTTGCTGCTTTTACATGTCAGGTTCTTGGGCCTCCAGGAGGTGGCTGACTACTTGACACAAAGAAGTTCCTTCTGTGCATATTTGCACGTCCGGAGCTCTCCAAGATGCTGGTGGGTTGCTCCGTTTTTGTTCTCTTGGATTCATGTCTTGTCCAGAGTTGAATGTCTTGAAAGGTTTGAGCAAAGGGGGTGGGGAGAGTAAAGGGTGATTTTAGCACACAGCTGGCGACTACATGTCATGGCTAGCCAAAAATGGAAAACGTGGGAGAAAACCATTATTCCAGGCTTGTAAAAACAAGTATGTGTGGTGGGAGGGTGATTTTTAAAACTACTTATGGTCAAGCAAGAGCATTTTTCATTTTCATCCTAGAACAAATAAACTGAATTTATCAAGTCTTCTCAGAGTCTTTTATCCAACAGGGGTGTTTCCGTTGAAGCCGGTCGGAGATGGGACTGTGCTGTTTTACCAAACGGAACAAACACTGCAGCTGTCTCGTAGCTGATTCTCGTTCTTTGTAGGGCAGCAAGCAATTCCCACACATCCAAATCACCCTCAAAATCCTTCTCTGTAACTATTTTCTCTGCACGCATAACTATTCCATAGATATATACAACTTTAACATTTGATAGGGTTGCCAAACTCCAGGTGATCACCTGGAGATCACCTGGATCTCTGGAGATCTCCTGGAATTAGAACTGGTCTGCAGATCACAGAGATTGGTTCCCCATATATAACAGCTTTGGATAGTGGACTGTATCACGTCCCTATGGAGGTCCTTCTGCTGCTCCCCAAGCCTGCCCTCCTCAGGCTCCACCCCCAAATCACGATGGCAACCCTCGTTTGATTACCCCTTATTTTACCACAGCAGCCGTCACCTGATGGTATCAGACATGTCACACAGTACTTGACACGCAGTAGCGGCTAGCTTTTCATAATATTTGGCCTGGAATTTGATCAATTTCTGTACCATTTGCCAACCAGAACAGTGAAACTACAGCAGCACTGGCATATTTCGGTATTTTCTGCACCATAGTGACTCCAAATTTCAAATGTTCTATTTAGGGTTAAATTTCAACTGTGATAATCTGAATATTCACAAGATTTTAATCTGTTTACAGCTTGCTTCAGTACTGATATACTCCTTTCTCAAGTTTCATAGAATCATAGAGTTCGAAGTTCCCTCAGAGACCGTCTAGTCCAACCCCCTGTCCAATGCAGGAACAGCCTAAAGCATCCCTGACAAGTATTAGTCCAGCCACCATGAGGGGAAACCCACCACATCTCTAGGCAGCCAGTTCCATTGTTGGATTACTGTTAACGTGAAGAAGTTTTCCCCTAATGTCTAGCCGGTACCTTCCCTCATGTAGTTTAAACCCACTGTTTCGAGTCTTATTGGGAACATAAGGAACAGCTCCCTTCCCTCCTCTTGAGTGACAGCCTTTTAATTACTTCACGAGAGCAATCATGTCTGCCCTCAACCTCCTCTTCTCCAAACTGAACACTCCCAGGTCCCTCAGTCTTTCCTCGTGGGGCTTGGTCTCCAGGCCCCTGATCATCCTGGCTGCCCTCCTCTGCACCTGTTCCAATTTGTCCACATCCTTTTTGAATTTAGGCCTCCAGAACTGCACACAATACTCCAGGAATGGGCCTGACCCATGTGGTATATAGTGGGGGTAATGACATCCTGTGATTTGGATGTTATACACCCAGCAGTCTTTCTTGCTGCTGCATCACACTGACTGCTCATATTTAGCTTCCCATCCACACATACCCCAAGATCTTGTTCACACACACTGCTACCCAGAAGTGTATCCCTCATCCAGTATGCAGGTGGACAATCTGGCACTTATCCATGTTAAATCGCATCTTATTCACATCTGCCCTCTTTTCCAGTATGTTTGGATCTCATTGAATTCTATCTCTGTCTTCAAGGGTGTTTGCTACTCCGCCCAGTTTGGTGTCATCACAAATTTAACAAGTAATAATAATATTGAAAAGCACTGGGCCCAGAACCGAGCTCTGTGGCACTCCACTGGACACCTCCCTCCACTCAGATGTGATGCCTTTGACAACTACTCTTTGGGTGTGGTTATCCAGCCAGTTCCCTATCCATCTAACCATCCTACAGTCCAGTCTACAGTCCTCCAGTTTACCCATCAGAAGAGCATGAGGAACTTTGTTAAAAGCTTTACTGAAATTGTATACAATTTTCCTATACAGTTTTTCCAGTCATTTCCCTTCCTTAAAGAGTCCATTTTGGTTTAATTGGTATCTCTGCCATTCTCTTTCTTCAGACATTCAATAGAAGTACGAGGCATATAGCAAGATGGTGCCCACTGGCCTTGCCTCCTGCCCCCCATCCACACATTCAACCAAATGCCGGTGGTGAGCCCATTTGGTTCTGTCAGCTCCACCCTTTGTGCCTGTTGTAAGTTTCCCACTCACAGACCAGAGCCTTTTGCACATAGCATTCTAACCACCTAGGAACTAGTGGTGTGAACATCTCTTGTTTGAACTCCCTTGATAAAACATGAGGCTTACTACTTACCTGCTTGCATCCATGTTCCCTGCTGAAGCTCGTCCTGTGCATAATGCCGGCCATGATGAGCACCATAGTTTCCATGGGTGTTGCGGCTTGCAACGGCATTTACCCCGTAGATGAATGAAACCATTTGACTCACTGTACAGGCCACCTCCTATAAAGCACAGAATCACTAGCACCTTGTCCTCTCTTTGCTCCTCCGCAGTCTGATGTGTCCTGTCAAGGACTGACATTGGCTACAGGGAGTTGCCAGGTTCTTGCACTTGTGCAATCGGCAGCATCGATTTGAGGGGCAATCATATGACTGCAAAATCAACTAGGTGCACCTATGCATAATAGGGTTGGCAACCTAATGGTGGGCCTGGAAATCTCCCAGAATTACAACTGATCTCCAGACTTCAGAGATCAATTTCTCTGGAGAAAATGGCTGCTTTGGAGGGTGGAGTTCATGACATTATACCCAACTGAGGTCCCTCCCCTCCCCAAGTCCTACTTGCCTCCAGCTTCACCCCCAAATCTCCAGGCATTTCTTAACCTGGAGTTTGCAACTCTAAGGCATGAATAGACTCCTTACTTTAAAAAAAAAAAAAACCTCAGTCTTAACCTTTTTTTTCTTTTTATGCTGTACCTTTAAAAATTGGAGATGGTGGCAGCAGATAATAAAGAATGTGCTCAAATACAGCTCTTCTGGACAGATTAGTGCTCTACTCAGAGGGGTGAACAAAGTCAGTGTTGTTATATCCCCACAATACAGCTGGGCTGAGAGAAGCGGCTTCCCCAACACCACCTGCAGAGCTCATGGCAGTGCTGCGACTGAAACCAGCAGAGTGCTGACTCACAGCCCAACCACTTAACCACTCTGCTACAGCAGCTCTAAGAGGCAGGTAGTGAAGGGCTGCTTCAAGAAAGCCATCAAATTGTGTGAGAAAGGCTTTTGATAATTTAAACAGACTTGACTTGAACACATCCAAACAGCTTAGTAAACTATTGGCTCCTTGTTTCAGGGCTGTATTAACCCATGGGTGGGCCCCTAGGCTTTCAGGTATTTCAGGCCCCCACTAGCTCTTTAGTCTTTCACCTCACTACAGCTGACAGCCTGACCCGGTACGGTAGGTACTAGGCCGCAGCACGTAGCCCTATGTTCATTTTGAGGGTCTCCTGAAGAATCTTAAAAATATTTTTTATTGTGAAAATAGAACTCTTCAGGAAAGCTCATTTTGGGGGTATAATTGTTCAATACTGTAATGTTTTGAAGTGAGTAACATTTTTATTAGTCATTAAAATATATATAATTTATGGATAATTGTTTTAATATGAAACAATTTGTTCCACTTCAATAAGGAAGCAGTTAATTATCTTATTAATAGAGGTTATATAAGAGAATCAATTAATTGCGATTTATGTGGGGGTGCGCCTCCACAAAAAAACCTGGCCGGCCCATAGTCCCTGTGAGGCCCCGAGGCTTCGGCCTAGTCAGCCTGAGGAATAATACAGCCCTGCCTTGTTTGCAACTGAACAGGCAGGTGTTCAGACATAATCCAAGGAACTCACTGCCGACACTGGGGCTGAATAGAAGCACTGGAGGTAGGGGCAGTGGCTACTATCCTGGTCGCATCTGCACAGGCAGGGAGGCCTTGTTTATTTTAAATTGTGTAGCGTCTACTTTGCTCTTAGAAGGAACTTGTTTTAGAGCTCATAATGGAGGACATATTGATGGAGACCCTGGGTAGGATTCCAAGGTGCCTGCTGATGGTGGGAAAACTCCCGGGATTTTGCCCCCTTGTCTGCCGATCACCCAGGGACTGGCAAGAGGAGGCAAGCTCCTGCAGCTTCCCGCCACCGGCAGGCACTTTAGAAGCACGTTCTGCACACACACTCCCAGCCAGCGCAGCAATGTCACTTCCGGAAGTGATGTCACGCCACCCGCAGGAACATTCCCACACTTTGTTTGGGGCTGATTTGGGCTGTGTGACGCGTGGGAGCACTCGCGCGGGCGGCATGGTGACGTCACTTCCGGAAGAGATGTCATCATGCTGGCTCCAGACCACACGTGTGCAGAAGACGACCGACAGGAGGTGAAGGGTATCTGGCAATCCTAAGCCTGGGTCACAAGTAGAGATGGGCACGATCGGCATTACGATAGAAAAATACCCACGATAATTGCGTTCGCGCGATCAGGACCCGGCGGATTGGTGCCGTCCACGGCGACCGATCCAGCGTTCGGGGGGGGGGCTTCATCGGGGCTTCATTGGGGCCATCGGGATCTGATCGGGGATCCAGACAATTAGGTGCCAGTAATCTATTCCCGGGGCAATGGAGCCAGGGGAATGCCTGAGCTGTGTTTGCCCTCCTTCTGTCACCCTGGAAACCCGAATGGAAGCCCAGCTTTCCTTGATTAGCAAGGCTTCCTTCCAACCACGGAGCAGCAATGCACTCACCAGTTGGGAGAAGAGACCCAGGGGAGGGAGGGGGAAGGGGGTGTTCTGCAGCCATGGGCACTCCAAACGTTTTTTGCTTTTAAAAAAATGGGGCTTTGTAGGAGGAATGGCTGTTTTTCTGTCTGTCACTCTCTGTTTTTAACCTGCTTTTAAAACACTGTATTTTGTAGGAAAACCTCATTCACGGCTCTGTGTGTGTGTTTAAAATATGCTTTTGGAAGACTGGCTGCTTGCTTTTAAACTCGGGTGGGGAGGAATGGAGGATTCTGTCCCTGGTTTTTTTAAAAAGCTGGCTGAAACATGTTGACGGGGTCTCTCTCTCTCTCTCTCTCTCTCTCTCTCTCTCTCTCTCTCTCTCTCGAGAGGCAGGGACAGGTTAAAAACGTTTTCCCCCTCTGCTCTGTGTGTGTGTGTGTGTGTGTGTGTGTGAGAGAGAGAGAGAGAGAGAGAGAACGTCCCCTCCCTGAGGGGAGGCGGCTCAGCGCCGGGTTAAAAACTCCCCCCCCCTCTGCTCTAAGTGTGTGTGAACGTTCCCTCCCTGAGGAGAGGCAGCTTGTCGCCGGGTTAAAAACTTTCCCCCCCCCTCTGCTCTAAGTGTGTGTGTGTGTGTGTGTGAACATACCCTCCCTGAGGGGAGGCGGCTCATTGCCGCCTCCCCATGCCCGCCAGGCCCGGCGGTCACCGCCACCACCCACCTTCCCACATAACTGGGAACAGCGGGGCACCCCTCCGCTTTGGTCTCCCCGATCCCCGAATTGGAAATGGGAGATGACCGGTGTGGATCGGTGATTTGGGGTCGTTGCCAGCGCCGGTCCCCAATCAGCTTGATCGGTAATATTTTTTGGATCATGCCCACCTCTAGTCACAAGGCAAGTGACTCCCAAGTTCAGGCTCTCAGTTGCCCGTTGTGGGAGGAAATGTAGCCTGGCATAGGAAGCTTTTGCTGGTAGTTTTAAAGCGAAAGTGTAAAAATTAGTAAAAACAGCCCTGGGCGGGTGCTGCTGAGGTGGCCTGTGCAGAACAACGGTTAGCAAATTCCAAGCAAGTTGCTTACTAACAGCCTGCCTACATCTGCCTGACTGTGCCAGCCCATCACCACCGAGTTCTCCACATTCTTTGTGGGGGCCTTTATTGAAAATCTCATTGAGGTTGCGCTCATTTTGTGGGGTCAGGCAGAACATTCGGAGGGCAGGAAGCAGAGAGAGTTTGCAAAGCAATCCCAGACACGTATGGAGAGGGAGCAGTCTCAGCCGGCGATATGCCGTTAGCCTGTGAAATTCATACCCAGGGTTAAAAGATGTCCGGTGACACATTATGCCACCTGACCTCTGGCAGAAACCTGCAAGTTAACATGTGGACCATTTTAAAGGCTGGAAACAGTGGTGGAGATCACTCTGTTTTAAAACAGAACATTTGCTATTTATCATCAAGCATAGCAAAGCAATTTAAAAGAAGAAACCTTTTAAATTATGATTGGGCTGATTTGGGGCTGGCCTTCATGCAATTTAATTGTGGATTATAAATGAGGATTCAAGAATATCCTTCCTAGAGAACATACGTGACCAAAGAGGGTGTAACGAAATGGTTTCCAGGGGTGAAATGAGTGCCAGTTGCTGTTAATCTGTCTTTAAAGAAAGGGGAGGAAATGTTCCCCATGAGGTCTGATGGGCTGTGGGGCCAGGGAGAGGCCTGCAGGAGTCTTGGGGTGGGACGCCCTTCTTCCTGGACTACAACTCCCAGCTGCCCCGGGCCAAGAAAGGGCGGGAAAAATAAGAGGTGGGGCCGGAATGGAGAGACTCAGCCGATCCTGAGGGAAAAAAGTCAGTCAGTCACCTTCTTAGTTGAAGGAGAGGCTCCTGCTGCCGGGGGAAACCCGGGTGCCTAGGCCCTAAATGTGGAGGGCCTGGGAGGCAGCGGAAAGGAAACAAAAGGTGAACCTTCCCTCAGACCCCCCCCCCCCGCCCCTTAAGGTAGAGTAGGGAACAGTGTGGTAGGGAAAGCTGACAGCGGTTCTCCTCAGTTTGATTTTCTGCCCTATGAGTTCAGAACAGGGGGGTCTACCCCTATGTGTTGTGCCTTTACCTGTTTTGTATATAGTGCTCTGTATATAGTTAATAAATTAATACTTTTTTGAATATAAAGAACCTGGTGGTGCTCTGACTATGTAAACTCCCCCACTTGGCACGCTACAGGAAGGGAGGGAGCCCAGGAGACCCTGATTAGGCCAGACCTTGGTGGGTTGCCAATTCTCCAGGGCCCACCCAAAGATTGGGCAATTCACTTCCCAGTAAGGAACCTCAGCCAGAGGGGTCTCACTGCCCCTCAGTCAGGCGGTGTACAATTCAGTGAGTGGTGGCAGCGATGAAGAGGGTGAGCCACGCCCACCAGGGACGGTGGGGGGCGGATAGCAGGGCTAGCAGGCCATTGACGGAGGTTCAGTTGCCCGGACTGAGAGCCAGCGCCCATTCCGCCACAGGGTGTGTGTGTTAAAGGTGATTAAAATGGCAATTTTTACATGGACAAATCATCCGTTGTTGGATAATTTAAAAATTCTAACAGTTTTACATTAGTGGCTGTAAAAAAACAATCTTTCAAAATTTCTAATTTATTTAAAATTTTATTTAACACAGAAAATAGCATTAGACAGTGAACAAAATATCAGAAACATAATAAGGAACAGAGTATTAAAGTTACAAAATATTCCTCCTCTCCTTCTCCATACTTATTTATAGTAAAATATACTATACATGACATTTCATATTCAGTATTTTACAGTTTAAATTACTGATTTTACGATTGGTCTGTTTACTACTAATTTTTTTTTAGTTTTTCTTAAATTTCAGCTACATAGTAAAAAAAAAGTTCAGTTTTTCCTGAAATTTTGAAGTTGGTCTATTGTGGATATAAGAAGTTAATTTATCCATTGACACATATACATGCAATTTGTTCATCCATTCAGTCACATCTGGACAAGATTCTGTCTTCCATTTAGCTGCATATACTACTCTCACTGCTGTCACCATACATTTAATGTCCTGCTGTTTAGGGATAGTCAGGGTATGAAATCTCTCCCTCTACACACACAGAGGAGCACATGCAAAGCACATTGCTGGTACACTGGAGTGCTCTCCTGCCAGTCCGCCTTAACTGCACGGGCCACTGCTCTGCTAGGGCCTGGGAGGGCCCCTATTCCAGGGGTGTCGAACTCATTTGTTAAGAGGGCTGGATCTGACATGAATGTCACTTTGTTGAGCAGGGCCATGTGTACCATGAAATTTAATTTATAAACTTATTTATAAACTTATAATTTATAAACCCAATTAATGATACTGTTTTACTTGAAATACAAACATGTTTAAAATATTAACACTCTTACATAGGGATCCCAGTCCCCCAGTGGAGGCAGGAGATCCCCCCACTCCAAGCTTCCACTCCCCCAACATCTCTCACCTGGTCAGCGGGAGGGAAAGGTGCATGGAATGCACCTGGGAGCCCCTGCATCATGCTCCCGCATGTTCCAGAGCATTTCCTTGTCGCACCAGGAATGACGTCATTACATGCACGACGAGGAAGTCCTCCCGATGCATGTGCCCCACCCCCATCCCCCGGGTTGAACTCCAGGGAACCTGGCAACCCTACACAGTATTTCCTTTATTTAACAGTCTTTGACAACTGACATCTCTTGCTCTGAACTGTTGCATCAATATCTAGTCAAATTCTATTCTTTAGCAATTTTGAATATACTGTTTAGGTGTGACTCTGCAAGCAGAGAATGGATTTTTGATTTGTTGACATTCATTACAGAAAAGTGCTGTTCATAAACGTATGCTATCCCAAAGACAGACAGAATTTTAGAAGCAAAAAACTTCAGTTGGGGGTAATGGCTGAGGAAAAGCATTCCTCCGTTGCCAAGTAAGACCGCTCTGTCCCCTTTCCTTGGCTAACTACTGACTGAGCCAGCAGTGAAGTGGGCCCATTTTTAAAAATCCAGAGGTTCTAAGGTCAGCTCCCAAGCAAAAGTAAGGAACTAGAAAATTCAAATGAAGGCCTCACCATTACCCCTGCAAAAAAAGAAAAAAACATCTTTCAAATGTGTGTACAATATATTCCATGGTGCACATGTTTTAAGGCACATCATTTATGCCAACTAGAGGCTGCTTTCCCCATAAAATTGCCCCTCAAACAATGAATTCAAACTAAAACACCATTAAAAACCTACTAAACATTACATAAGCAGGTATAAACCACTGCAAAGAAACAAGAAGGCTACAAAACAGGAGTAAACATTGGCACTCAACTCAGAATTAAAAGGCCTTAGTGAGTAACAGAAATCTTACAAGGCTGCAGTTTGAAGGCAGCCAATGAAAAGTCTTGGTCGGCTTCAGCAAGTACCGCTGCTGAAAAGGCCCCACCCTGCACTCTGAATGAGGGTTGCCAGTCTCCTGTTGGGGGCAGGGGATGCCCCACGCCCACCCTTCACCCCTTGTCCCTGCTTACCTGGCCGGCGAGGGAGGCACGGGCCTCACGGGCACACTCCCAGGCAGCGTGGCGAGCTCCTGGGTCGCATGGCGCACTCCTGTAGGCCTGAGACATCCCAGATCGGGCCCGAATTGGCCTGGATCAGGCCACTGCCAGGCAGGGGAGTGCTCCCCTGTGCAGCAGTAGCCCGTTCCGGGCCCGATCCGGGCCGTTTCAGGCACAATATGGCCCAGATTGGGCTGTTGCCGGGTGTGGGAGTGCTCCTCCGCCCCGCAGTGGCCCATTCCAGACCAATTCGGGCTTGAATTGGGACCCCCATGGAGTGCGAGCACTTCCAGGGCAGCCACGGCCTGTGTGATGACATCACTTCCCAGAAGTGACTGCGCGTGTGACTGAGGCATCCGTAAGGCAGGTGCCGGTCCCTGACCTCCTGCCGGGAGTACAGGGGGACCTGGCAACCCTACTCTGAACTGAGCTTGGGCATTGGGAAGGAGCCACCACTTCCCTGCCAGACCCGCTGTGTTCTCTGTGCCCAGGGCCCCCTGCGGGTAGCCAAGATGTGACCTGTGCCTCTTGCATTAGCTGCAACTTCCAAACCATCTTGAAAGGCTGCTCCACCTGGAGCACTTTGCCAGGATTCTGCTTGGAGATTCTCAAGGCCTGGACTGGGAGCAGACTTCCCAGCTGTCCACTAGTGATGGGTAATCCCCCAGGGGTTTGCCGTTGCCTATTGATGATGATCAGTGGGAGGTGGCAACATTGCCCCCGCCCCCCGCGCAGATTACCCACCATTGGCTTTTGCTTTGAAAATTCTGTGCAACAGGTGTGCTCCTGGCGGGGCACGACAACGTCACTTCAGGAAGTGATGTCAGTGTGCTGGCCGTGGGCATGCTTCTGCACTCTGCTGGGACCAGTTAGCCCCGCGCAAAACTACAGTACATCTGTGTCCTGTGATGTCTAGGGTTACCTTCCTGGTGGGAGGGGGAGGAGCCCTAGCTCTTACCTCCTTACCTTCTTTATTCTTTACTCGCGCATGTGGTCCCATGGCTGTGTGGTGACATCACCGTGCAGGCGCAGGGGGTGCACCCGCTTCACAGCAGGCTGATTTGGGCCTCAAATGGGCCCAAATCGTCCTGTGGCAGAGCGCTGCCCCGGGAGCACCTGGGAGGCCCATTCCTGTGCCTTCCTCCTCCACTGGCTGTTTAAGTGGAGGTGGTAGGGTTGCCAGCCTCCAGGTGGTGGCTGGAGATCTGGAATTACAACTGATCTCCAGGCCACAGAGATCAGTTCCCCTGCAGAAAATGGCTGCTTTGGAGGGTAGATTCTATGGCATTATACCCCATTGAGGCCCCTCCCCAAACCGCACTCTTTCAAGGCTCCACCCCCAAAATCTCCAGGAATTTCAGACCTGAACCTGGCAACCCTAGGAGGTGGGGGGAGGGGCAGAGGGTGAAAGTGAGGGATCCCCTGCCCCCACTAGGGGAATGGGAATGTCCCAGAAATCCAAGAAAAGGGAGAGCAAACAGGCTCAAGGAAGTTGACAAAAGTTGTTCAGAATATACAATATAGAAAAGTCCCGATAGGCATACAATGTAGTCCCAGTATATTTTGAACCCAAATGGGTGATAACCAACCAGTCCTGGAATAAAGACTGAAGAGCACCCAAATACCCCGTAGAACAAAGGTGAAGTATCCGAGGGTTGGCGTTCGTAGTCTGCTGCGAGTTGCAAGCGGCAGCAACGCAGTTCAAGGGAGACCGCGGCGCCGTATCCACTGTAATTGACAATCACTGCTGACGGCAACGAGCTTTGCTCGTGAGCAGCTCTCACTGACTGGAGATGAAAGCACACACTCTCACCCACCAAGTGCCCTTTGTGAGGTGGAATGAAAGCGGAATGCTGCTTTGCACATCCGCCTGTGACTGATCAGGGACTGCAGCGTCTCCAAAGGTCCCTGCCCCAAACTGCTTCCGCTCACACAATTTCTGCTTTACTGGTGAGGAAATGCGTGCAAGCACAGAAGGAAGGGGCTTTTGTTCACTGACCAGTTTTATCCCTAATAGGAGAAATGCAAAGGAAGACATTTGCTGGTTGTTTGCAAAAAAGAGAAACCGCAGGATTTCTTGGGAAAAGACGGAGAGGGCAAAGGAACTAAGAACTACAGGCCCCAGCATTCCTGAGCGTGGTGGGAGGAAATGCCTGGAACCGAAAGCAGCAGCTGAGCCAGACGTCCTGGGGGAGGGTCGGATGAGCCGGGAGGTCGGATGGTATGAGCACACCGGGACTTGGCTGGGCGAGCGCCCTCCTGGCATGCTCAGAGCCAGCTTGCAAAGCGAGCTGAGCCGCAGGGGAAGGAGGACGCTTCGGGCATGGCTCAGCCGAGGCGCTGCCGAGCTGGGCCCGTCTGGGCAGCAACGGAGTCTGAGCGCTGGGCTCTTGACACACACACCCCGTTGGGGCCTCTGCAAGAGCCCCGCAGCGGGAACAGAGCAGCCCCATGGAGGCATCACCGGCCCTTCTGCACCAGCAGCTGGAAGACGAGTTAACCTGCCCGGCGCGGCCGGCTCCTTGCAGAGCGCCAGCCCAGCATTGCAGAGGCGCGTTTAGCGAGCCGTGAACGCATGCTGGCGCGCGCGCGCGCACTGAGCACAGGGGAGATGCCTGCGCAGGAGAATGCCTTCCGTTCCGCGCTCCTCAGTAGCCTGATGTTGCTGGCTGCAGTGTCTGGCTCTGCAAAAGGAAGGCGCCAGTGAGGAGAGGACAGGTGGCCAAGGCAAGCCAGCGCCTCCGGGACTTTGGGGAGCCGGATCGGCAGGAGGGGTGAATTGAAATAAAGGGAGACCAGAGGAAGAGCCGTTTGACGTCCCCCCAGCTGCCCATTGCAAAGTGGTGCAAGCGCTGCCCATTGGCTCAGGGGCAGACCCGGGAGGCGAGGACTCGCCCCCTTCCACCTGCTGGCGGGCAGGTTGAGCCTTGGATGGACTAGATCCGACCTACAGGCCCTGTGTTCGACATCGACGCCCTTGCCCTATTCTGTAGGAATATCTTGACATGCTATGAGGCATCTTAGTGGCAGAGATACCCGGGGGGGGGGGCTGCAGGGGAGGGGATGGTTTCCCTCCAATTGGGCATTCTCTACATGCATTCTTCTGCCTATAGAAACGAACGAGTGCGGCTTGCTTCCATTCTTCTTCAGGTTCTGTGCTGGGGAGATGAAGATGAATTTGGTTCCCAGTTCCTTATTCACAGTTCCTAGTTACTTATTAGCAAAGCCAAAGAAAAATGTTGCGGGGAAATTGAAAAGCTCTGAACTCCAAAATGAATTTTGCAGGGGCACATATTATACACCTCCAGATTCAGCAGACTTGGCCCTCTAAGTGGACCTATACTGAGTCATCCTACAAAACCCAGATCTTGAGTTAACCACTTCAAACTAGGGTGACCCCAGAACAATTCAATAAGAAGAAAGAGGCAGCAGCTGCACCAGAAACATTTTTTGGATCACCCCAAATCACACAGCCCTGAACTCTGGAGACTGTCCCCTACAAGAGGACGTGCTGGTTTTGATCCAGTCTACACTTCTGTTGCTCAGGCCTACTATTTCACTTTTCTCCCAGGACCTTGTATTAGACATTGCTGTGAATAAGGAACTGGGAAATATAAGAAGCCTCTGCACCCCCAAATAATCTTTGGATCGCCCCAAATCACACAGCTCTGCCCTCCAGAGACTGTGCCGTACAAGATGGCATGTGGTGGTGGTGGTCATTTAAACATTGGATCTGGTGCTATGACTTCCTATTTGGGTCTCCTCCCTGTAGCTCATGTTGGGAACAGCTTTTGTCTCAAAACAGGCCTGGCCTTGGACCTCCTCAAATTTGGAGCCTGGACTAGAGTGTTAACTTATCCATTTGAGTGCCTTATTGTAAGTGGTCACGTTTGCCCTCACAATGTTAAGAAGGCTTACGAATACGGCAATATCATAAGCCCCTCTTAGTTGTTTAAAACACAGACTAGCTGCTTTGCTAGACATGAGCTGTTAGTGAAGAAGTCAGACTAACTGAGCCCCACACCGTGCACTTATGCATAACCATAGAACAATGGAGGCCTCCGGAAGAACTTGAATGTATTCATTCATGCACCTTTCGAAATTTATCTTTACCCCTTTCCTACTATAGCCACACCCATCCAGACAACATCGGTCATCAGATAATCTTTTTACACCTGTAGTTCCTCACAGGAAGGCACAATCAAACATTCCTACATCATTGTCCCAGCTCAAAGACAGTTTGACTTTGTCTCCACCAGAGACAACCATTAAGCCATTGTTTATGAGCAGAAGGTGCAGTTCTGCCTCAGTGCATGTTTTGGGGCTCAGAGGGCTTTTATTTTCCCCAGTTCCTAAGGCACAGCAATGTCTAATAGAAGGTTCTGGGAGGCAGTCCAAATAGTAGGCCTTAGCTCCAGAACCAGAGACTGGATGAGCACCAGCACATGTCCTCTTATGGTTCCCAGTTCCTTATTCACAGCAATGTCTAATACCAGGTCCTGGGAGAAAGGTGAAATAGTAGGCCTCAGCTCCAGATGTACAGACTGGATCAGAACCAGCGCATGTCCTCTTGTAGGGGACAGTTTTTGGAGTGCAGAACTGTGTGATTTAGGGTGATTCAAAGATTTTGGGGGGGGTGCAGAAGCCGGTTATGGTTCCCAGTTCCTTATTCACAGCTATGTCTAATACAATGTTCTGGGAGAAAAGTGAAATAGGAGGTCTCAGCTCCAGATGTACAGACTGGATCAGAACCAGCGCATGTCCCCTTGTAGGGGACAGTCTCTGGAGTTCAGGGCTGTGTGATTTGGGGTGATCCAAAGTTTATTTAGGGGTGCAGAGGGCTCTTATGTAAGCCTGTACTGGAAAAAGGGTTTGGGGCCTAGGATCTAGACTGCAGATACATAGATAGACCAGACTAGCAGATAACTGAGCTGTACCTAGGGTTGTGTTAATTTGCATGTTTAGCACAGGCTCATGGGATGTGTATTAAGAAAAAGAGGTCACCATGACTTGGAGAGGTGGTATAATACAGGACTGAGCTAGCTGAAAAGACTGGAGAGGAGAAAAGTGGCTGTTGCTTTTGAACCTCCTTGCATTGGTGTGGATTTTAATCTCCAGGTTCTGTGTGAAAGGTAAAATAGGAGGCCTTAGCTCCAGAAATACAGACTGGGTCCATACCAGCACATGTTCTCCTGGAGGTGTTAGTTTTTGGAGTGCAGCCTGTGTGATTTGGGGTGTTCCAAAGATTATCTTGGGGTGCATTGGTCTCTTTTGGTTCCCTGTTCCTTAGTTACAGCAATGTCTAATACCAGGTTCTGAGAGAAAGGTGAAATAGTAGGCCTCAGCTCCAGATGTACAGACTGGATCAGCACCAGCCAATGTCCTCTTGTAGGGGACAGGCTCTGGTGTTCAGAGCTGTGTGATTTGGGGGGATTCAAAGATTATTTGGGGGTGCAGAGGGCCCTTATGTAAGCCTGTACTGGAAAAAGGGTTTGGGGCCTAGGATCTAGATTGCTGATACATAGATAGACCAGACTAGCAGATAACTGAGCTGTACGTAGGGTTGTGTTAATTTGCATGTTTAGCACAGGCTCATGGGACGTGTATAAAAAAAAAAAGAAGTCACCATGACTTGGAGAGGTGGTATAATACAGGACTGAGCTAGCTGAAAAGACTGGAGAGGAGAAAAGTGGCTGTTGCTGTTTGTTGTTTTTGAACCTTCTTGGATTTCAAGGGATGCTAGTCCCCAGGTCCATGTGAATGGTAAAATAGGAGGCCTCAGCTCCAGAAATACAGACTGGGACCATACCAGCACATGTTCTCTTTTGGGGGACACTTTCTGGAGTGCAGGCCTGTGTGATTTGAGGTGATCCAAAGATTATTTAGGGGTGCAGAGGCCTCTTATATTTCCCAGTTCCTTATTCACAGCAATGTCTAATACCAGGCTCTGGGAGAAAGGTGAAATAGGGGGTCTCAGTTCTAGAAGTAGAGACTGGATCAGAACCAGCACATGTCCTCTTGTAGGTGACAGTCTCTGGAGTTCAGGGCTGTGTGATTTGGGGTGTTCCAAAGATTATTTGGGGGGTGCAGAGGCCTCTTTTGGTTCCCAGTTCCTTATTCACAGCTATGTCTAATGCAAGGTTCTGGGAGAAAGGTGAAATAGGAGGCCTCAGCTCCAGAAGTAGAGACTGGATCAGAACCAGCACATGTCCTCTTGTAGGGGACAGTCTCTGAAGTTCAGAGCTGTGTGATTTGGGGTGGTCCAAAGTTTTTTTCTGCTGCAGCTGCCTCCCTTCTTACTGAAATTCTTCGGGGGGCACCCTATTTTGAAGCTGTTAACCCGAGATCTGGGTTTTGTAGGATGACCCAGTATATGTCCGCTTAGAGGGCTGAGTCTGCTGAATCTGGAGGTGTATAATATTTGCCCCTGCAAACTTCATTTTGGGGTTCAGAGCTTTTCAATTTCCCCACAATATTTTTCTTTGGCTTTGCGAATTAGGAACTAGGAACTCCAAATAAGGAACTGGGAACGAACTTCAGCTTCATGCTGGGGAGTGCTATTGGATACCTGTTTGTAGGCAGCGATTTAAGTGCCCAGTGTGGCAGGAAGCGTCTCTTCCCCATTTTGGTTCATGCACTCACTGCAGCCTTTCCTCAAGAAACAGGACTTGGTCACAGTTAATGATGCTCGAATCACATCTCCATTGCATGGCTGCATGCCATGAAATTTGGTTGACAGCTTCAGTTAATACAGAATGCAGCGCTGTTGCTGGTTCCTTGGAGTGCGTTTGATTTTTTAAAAAGAGCTTCCCATGCTTGCTTCTCTGCCAGTGTGGCATAGTTGTGTTACACAAAAAGTGCCCTTCTGCCGTTAACCAGATTCTTCAGAGCAAAAGGAGGAGACAGACAAGTGCTTCTTTCAGTGATTGTATTGAATATTGCAATATGGGTACCCAGCTTTCAAAGGAGCCATGAGTACCAAAGAACATAAAGCTTACAAGCAGTTTGAAAGACATTTTTTTCAGTACAAAAGGAACTGCCTGCAGATTAATTTGCAATTGGTCATTACATACATCTGATCTCTACAGTTCTTTCAATTGACTACTTCTCAGTTCTCTAACTAGTTTCATGATCAATGTAACCTATTCATTCCCCTTATTTGGTCACTACCTATCGCTGACTTGAATTTTTCACTTTTGCTGACTTCCAAACTTTAGAATCCAGAGTTACAGATATAGGGAGTGAATGTGTTCTTCTTGTATCTATTTCTCCCAAATCATGAGACAATAGCCTAAAGCAGGGGTGGGCAAATTGCGGCCCGTGGGCCACATGCGGCCCGCTACAGAGTTTTTTGTGGCCCGCCAAGACAGTAGAAAAGTGTGATAGGGTACATTTGTCTCATTAAACTGATTCTAAAATTAAATGTGCTTGCAGCTATAGATGATATGAAATTAGCACAATAAATAAATTGAATAAAACTACCACTATTTTATTTAATTTATATTTATTGATTTTTATGATACAATTTATACCTTTTCTGAAATGCAAAGTTAACTAATGAATGCAATCATTTTAAAAGGTGCGGCCCTCCGCTAACCTCCGCTCCCACAAAGTGGCCCCTGAGCCAAAACAATTGCCCACCCCTGGCCTAAAGAATATGTGGCCTTATCTAAGTTCCCTAAGCAACTGAGAAAAGAGAAACATTTTTGGCCAGTTATGTTGTTCTGAAGCAACTTTCAGCAAAGATGGGACAGTGAAAGAGAGAAGGGGGGGTTGCAAGCACAATTAATTCATTCTAAGAATATATGAAAGTATGAAAGATTATAAACCCTTATAATAAAAGGAATATTAAATATCTTAACTCTACAGTTGTTTGAGTGTTGGAGTAGGATATGGGTTTGAATCCCCATTCTGCCATGGAAGCTTGCTGGATGACCTGGCGCCAGTCACGCGCATGTATACACACACAGAGATACATACACAAACAGCCTAACCTACCTCACAGGGTTGTTGTGGTGATAAAATGGAGAAGAGAATGATGCGAGCGACTATGGGTCCCCACTGGGGGAAATGGCAGGCTATAAATGAAGTAAAAAATAAATTTAAAAAATTTCCAGGTTCTGGTTATGAAATCTTTAAAGAGTTAGGAATTGGGGGGTTGTTCAAGGCCCTGCACCAGCAGTTCCAGTCATCAGACGTGAGATGGGGAAGTCCCTAAGACAGAGCCTTTTCCGTGGTAGCACTGCACTGCTGCAGCTTGGCAGCTATTTTTTTAGTCTAAAACCTTCTTGTTGAATCAGAACTTTGACTAGTACATGGGTTGGATCCTGTGGGTTTGTTCCACTAATGGTGACCCTTTCCCCCAGTGTTTTATTGTTTTACTGTGCTGGAGTTTGATGTTATCAGCTTTGATATTTTTGGACTGATTATGACGGCAGGCCATTTCAAAGAACAGCTCTAAGGTTTCATTGTATTTGTGTTTCATGTTTTTTTACCAAAAAGCTTAGAGACAGGATAGAAATGCTATGCATACATTTAATATTTTGAAGTCGTTCTTAACAAGAAGCTGCCTTTGTTTGGTCTAGTCATATCTTGCCTCTTCTGGAGAGGTAACTGCTGTTCTGAATTAGGAAACTGAAAGAACAGGCTTGTGTTTGTATGTGTGTGTTGTGATGGAGTGCTGAAATTCCTGAAATAAAAGCTGCAACTATGTGTTGGGCAGAATGTGCTTCATCCCCTTGTTTGAGTTCCATGAAGACCCCCACCCCCACCCCGCCCCCAGCCTCACAGATTGTGCAGGCTTGTTTGAGAGTAGAGCTGGCTATATGCTATTAGCATATCAGGCTCCACCAGGTTACTTCTAGACCAAACGTTTAAGCATCTTTCCTTAAACCTTGAAGGAGTCTGCGCACATTGCTTCTGAGCCCTGGAGGGAGCGTTTGTCCCTTATCACGTTTGCAGTCTGACGCCAAGCAGAGCTTAGAAGGATGTAACAGTGGTTAGGAGGGCATGGCGCTGTCTTTGTTCTAAGGTTTTAAGAGCAGGGAATGCTTAGGAATCTTCACCATTATGTGCCTTCTGATTGCTGAGACACTTGAGGCAAAGAGCAGGATGTCTGCATAACCCTCATCAATTGAAAAGACTGAGCATGTAGAGGAGTCCTCCCTGGTGCAGCAGCAGGGAATCTTTTAGCAATTCAGGTCAGCTTTCACACCAGCAATTGCATCTCAGCAGCGCAGGATGGAGGTCCTTTCACGCCCTGCCCTAGAGAGCAGGAAGCACTTTCCCCTGCCTAACAGCCTGCCTTCGAGTTGAGGCTGCTGATGGGCAACCTTTGAAGATTTGCCTTCTCCTGAGCTGTAACAGGCAGTGGCTTTGGAGGGGCAGGGGGACTCAAGGAGAGGAGCCAGTAATGTTGCCAACTTGAGGGGGGGGGACTGACAGCCTGGGTTGCCCCTATGCTTTTAACAGCATTTTGATCTGCAGATAGTAGGTGACAACATGTACCTCCCTCTCACAAAAAGCTTCAGCCACTTCAGTTAAAGGCTCAGTTACAGAGGCTGGTTAAGTAGCTGGTAACTTCAGGCTCAGCTATGTTACTGGATATCTTTGTTGGGCTAACATAGTTCTCAGATTTCTTGAAGTAGGGCCCACTTTGTCACCCATATGCAAAGTAACTCGGTGCTGCTTTCTCTGCCGCAGTGTAAAATGAGAGAGGCAGTTCTGTGTAATGGTTAGAGTGTCAGACTAGGATCTGAGAGATCCAGGTTTGAATCTGCTCTGCCATTGATGCTCGCTGGGTGACCTTGGACCAATCATACTCTCTCAGCCTGACCTACCTCACAAGTGTCAGACTATGGCATTCCATTTGTCCAGAGTCTGCCTTCCTCCCTTCTGCAAGAAGACAAGGTCTTTTGATTTCAAAAGGTTTTGTTAGAAAGACAGCATTCAGGCCCAGGTGTCCACGTTCCAGGACCAAGCAGATCCTGGCTGAGCAAAGCTTTGTTAGGAATGAGATACAAAATGAAAGTTATTACACTTCAAACCCTCAGAGCCCAGCCTCCCCCCAGAGTTCACCTAGCAGGAAACTTCTCGGTGGGAACGCTGGTCAGCCAAGGTCAGCTGAGAAGGGAACAGGTAAGACGCAGTATCCTCTCCCATGGAAACGGCTCCTGGCATCCCACGGGCCTAGAGAGAGGGAGACTAAACAACTACAGAAGTAAGTATGGCGTTACTCAGGTTGCATTTCTCTAGAATAACAGATTCTGACAACAAGGTTGTGAGGTTAAAAAGGAGGTGAGAATGATGTAAGCCATTTCGGGTCCCCATTGGAGATAAAACACAGGGTATAAATAAAGTAAAATAAATAAAACAAAACATAGGAATCTGACATCAGTTAACATTGAACAAGTGCTTCACGTTTGGTGTTTGTAGGGGGAGGGAAAATGCCACCCGCCACCACCTGCTGCTCCATCCCCTTTTGCTCTCTACTGCCAGCCCCGTTCATGCTCTCCTTTCATCTAACCATCCCATACCCACTTTTTCTCCCTCTGTCTCTGCTTTCTCCCTTCAGCCACTGCTTTTAAAAGTGCCTCATATATGAAGTTGCCTAGGCCATCCCATAATGCTGATGTGATCTCACAAGATGTTGGTAGGGTTTTGGAATTTAGAAGCCTTTCCATACCTGGTCCCATTGTGTGGATTTTTCGATCCATACTCTGGAGCCAAGTTCAAAATTAGATATACAATTGTATTTCATGGCCATCCCCCCCTTATGCAGGAACAAACCCAAGTTTGCCATCGAGCCTCCCAGAAGTTCACTATCCAGCCCCCGCCCCCTGTTCCTTCTCCTCCCTCCTTGCCTGGTGACCCACTTGCGAGAGACTCCCAGTTCACAGCCAGAGAACCAGCAAGCTAAACAATAAAGGATTAGGGCAGCGTGGCCCTACACAGGTGATGGCACTCAGTAAGACCATCACTTGCCTCTCATGTTTGTAGCTCAATAGCTCCCTCCTTCCTGGCACAGAGCAGTATCATAAGGAAATAGGAACTTAGTTCACACATGCATATATATCTGTGATCTGACTCCATTGAAAAGTATTTCTTTGGGGGTGGCATAGGTGATGATGTCTGGTGTTCAGCTCACACATGTGCCCTCTACATGTGTCCTCCATGCCCTCACTTTCATGTTGCAGTGGTGAACATGCATGCGCGATCCAGCTCCTATGGGACTGGTGCTGCAACTCCATCAGACCTTCTCAGCCTGTTAATTTGTGAATAATGGGCTATTTGTGGTGATGCATTATTCCACTGCAACAGGAAGCTTACATGCCTATTCATGCCATCTCTGCACAGCTAGTGTATTACTTCAGCCCGTTCCAAATTCACACCAATTAAATGCTTCCCTGGTGTCTTTCTTTTTGCAAAATCAGCTTTGCTTCACAATCCTTGTTTTCTTAAACCTGTATTAGAGATGCTTGATTTAAACCGTGACCCAAGTTATATTTAGACTCCAGCATTTGTTTTAAAGGGGTTGTCCTCACGCATACATAGGGACAAGGAACTCAGAATTCAAGGATCTTTTCTGCTTGGGGAGGAAGGGAGGAGGCTGAAGAGGGAAAGATTCAGGTTATGCTTCTCAATCCAGAAATATGTTTAAAAGTTTAATTGATTTCTTTAGTCCAACATAGGCCAACTGAATCTAGGGCTTTGCTGTACATTTACCTGATGTTCTTAGCGGTCAACCCACAAGCATTGGAATCAGTTTGGGTACGGTTCTTCTGAGGTCTGCCCTCCCCCCTATGTTGGTTGGTTTGTTTGTTTATATCATTTATAGTCCGCCTTTCTCACTGAGACTCAAGGCGGATTACACAATGTGAGATTAGTACCATCAGTAGCAAGGACATTTCCATACAGTATCAAGAACATTTCCATACAGTGCCAAGGACATTTCCATAAACAATGTCATATACAGGATGGCGCGGAGTTGTTTCCCACTGCACCAGAAGGTCGGACCAGAACCAACGAGTTGAAATGAAATCAAAAGAGTTTTCGGCTAAACATTAGGAAGAACTTCCTGACAGAGCAGTCCTTCAGTGGAACAGGCTTCCTCGGGAGGTGGTGGGCTCTCCTTCTTTGGAGGTTTTTAAGCAATCTGACAGCAATGCTGATTCTGTGAATCTAAACAAACAAAACAACAAGCCCAATATCCGGTACAGACCAGAGACACAAAAAGTGGAAAACCACCCGGATATTCACAAAAACTATATCAATATTTATGCAAAATTATAGCAATATTGTATTCAAATTTATCTAATGTGCAAACAGTGCAATTATACTAGCTTATTACATTCATCATACAACAATATTCCTATATCATTCTCAATAGTCCAATTGCCACAGGGGACTACGCGCTACGCTATGTGAATCTAGGCAGATCATGTGAGGGAGGGCAGGAAGGTCTACATCAGTGCTTAGTTCTTTGCAGCCCCTTCTTACGTGCCCAGGGTAAGGCTGATCTCCACCTTGGTGTCAGGTAGCAGTTTTCTCCAGTCCAATTTGGCTAGGGATCCTGACAGTGTTTTGCCATCTTCTGGGCATGGAGTAAGAGTCACTGGGTGTGTGGGGTGGGTGGGGGGAGGTAACTGTGAATTTCCTACATTGTGCAGGGTGGACTAGATGACCCTGGAGGTACCTTCCAACCCTATGATTCTATGACCCAGAAGGAGGAGGCTGTGGGGATAGAGCCCAGAACAGCAGCCGCCGCCACCATGTCCCCTTCAATCCCTTCTACTTTTTCTTGCACTGGAAATGGCTATCCCACCCCAGGCCACCAGGGCTTTTGCAAAAGAAAAAAAATAACTCATCACTTTCATATTGATATATCCAGGGCTTTTTTTCCGGGGAAAGAAGTGGTGGAACTCAGTGGGTTGCCCTTGGAGAAAATGGTCACATGGCTGGTGGCTCCGCCCCCTGATCTCCAGACAGAGGGGAGTTGAGATTGCCCTCTGTGCCGCTGAGCGGCACGGAGGGCAATCTCAACTCCCCTCTGTCTGGAGATCAGGGGGCGGAGCCACCGGCCATGTGACCATTTTCAAGAGGTGCTGGAACTCCGTTCCACTGCGTTCCTGCTGAAAAAAGCCCTGGATATATCACTATACCAATAATGGTAGCAGCAGATTCTCTGAATTCCCAGCTTTCGTGTCTAAAAGTAAGTTTTTATATCTCTGCCAGGAAAGGGGCTACAAACTTCCTTTGTTTAAAAAATGAAAGCTGGGTTTCAGCGAACCTGCTGCATCTATTACTACAGTGGTATATTGATACAGTGATATGAAAGTGACAATAAAAAAGATTGAAAATGAAACCAGGAAAAGGTGGGTGGAGGAGTGGTTCAACATTATAGGGATCCTATTCCCTATAATGGTGGGGGATTTCATGCTCCCAGCCTCCACCCCCCCCCCCGTCCCAATGGGGAGTGTGGGGAATGGGCCTCGGAGCTCTGGAGCTCCCAAACAAGGAAGTGAAGGCGCCTGCATGGGACCAATTTGATAAAAATTGGCCCCCAACACAGCACCCTTTTTCTGTGGCAGCCTTGTCTCTTGTAGCATTTTGTTCCGTTCAGGGCCTTAAGGGGCTGGAATTATTGTTACCATAGTAACTTCTTTATCATTTCAGAAGGGCGGCTCTTAGTAATCACTTCTGTTTGGCAGGCAACAGAAAAACTTGAACATACCTAACTCAAAGTGCTTCTTTAATCATTAATTCTCAGAGTATTGTTAATTTATCTCTACAATTGGTACATGTACACCCACAACTTAAAAAAAAATTAAAGAGTTTTCTACACAGCCATCTTTCTGTTTTAAGTACATAATTGTTCTTTTGGACCCCGGAAACTACTTTCTTCAGTGAAACATGTTGCCTTGTTTTAAGTTTCAAGTAATATTCATTAGCACCATGCACTTAAATATTTTTAGGAATCCACTGAGCGTATATGTAAGTTGCCATTTTAATTATATCTAAAGTGGGAAAATACTTATTTAAATTCTGATAATTTATATGCTATTCTATGAAACTCATTCCTTCAGCAAAAAGAGGGTGATTACGTTCATTAGTTTGCAAATCACCTATGTTCCCCCTCATGCTTTAACATCTGCTGAGAAAGCTCTGTAGAGTGTGTCCTTATATTCCTTCTCTTCTAATGGAAGAGGGATCCCAGATCCCCCAGTGGGGATGGGGAATCCTCCACTCCCCCACTCCCCCCCTGCTGGCCAGGGGTATAGGAATCCCAGACACGTTCCCAGGGCGGCCCAGCGATATCACTCCAGGAAGTGACATCATCATGCCGCGCCCCCCCTCACCGAGGAGCACCGCCATGCTTTGTGCACATGCACAAAGACATCCAGAAAAGTGAGTGCTGGGATCCCCTTCCCTCTGGGAGGGTAAGGGGACCTGGCTACCCTACAGTGGAGACAGTGCTGTGCGTAAGCATGTGTGTATCCTTTGGCAGATACGCACTTTCCCTCTTTTGACAGGAACTGTTATCTCTTGCTTGATCCCCACTCCAAAAAAGGCAAACAAGCTTTTCATTACTCAAGTCCCTCTTGCAGCAAGGCTGCTCTAAAAACAGATCCACTCGTGACTATCTGTACATAAGGAGGCTTCCGCATGGTCATCCCTAAACAAACTGGGAACCTTGTAAACTTACAGCTGTAACATGTAGCATTTCCTAGTCAAGGTTGCCCCTGCATGGCCCTATCAGCTATCAGGGAAGGGCAGGGGCTATTTAGATTTCCCATGTTCACTCCCCATCCAAGCAATAATGGGTGCTATGGCCTTATTTCCAACATGGAAAAAGTCTGTCTTTGTGTTACTAAGTACTTAGGGACACTCAAGTGCAGGATTGTATGTGTCTTCCTCAATTCACGTGCAGGCTGGTCTTGCTTAGTGCATTTGAATGCTGCTTTCACAGAAGCTCCCTTTGTGTGATTTCATCTGCAAATGATTCCGAAGGGCGAAGTGCCAATTCTGCTCTGTTTTTGCTGTGAGAACAAGTACTGTAGGCTCCTTTGAACTACCAATTTGCATTTCTCTAAAGTGCAAGAAAGTGTCAAGATCTGCATCCCAATGAATGGATGTGGAGGAAACTGGGATACTTTTAGTAGTTGATATTGATACTTTAGCAATTGATATTGAACACGTGAATGTAGCCTGCTTGGTGTAGTGGTTAAGATCATGGGACTCTAATCTGGAGAGCCGGGTTTGATTCCTCACTCCTCCACTTGAAGCGAGCTGGGTGACCTTGGGTCAGTCACAGCTTCTAGCTCTCTCAGCCTCACCCACCTCACCGGGTGTTTTGTTGTGGAGATAATTATAACATACTTTGTAAACCGCTCTGAGTGGGTGTTAAGTCATCCTGATGGGCTGTATATAAATTGAATGTTGTCATGATGATGGTGGTGGTGGTGGTGATGATTGTGCGAGGGAGTGCATGGGAAATTGGAGGGGGGACACGAGAAATGAGGTTCACTTGAGCATCCCTAGGTACTTAGTAACATGGAGAGAGAGACTCTGAATGCGTGCAGGACATGGGCAAGATCACTCCCACTGGATCAAAAAGCAAGAATTCAAAAAGCGAGGCAGCACATTAGGGACAACCATTGTAAAGCAAAGCATCAGTCCAATATTAATTCATGTTATTTCTGTTGACCAGTCTTTTAAAGCAACATGGTATTTTTGGTATGCGGCTTAATTTTCTGAAGTCAACCTGCCCATTTCAAGATGACTTGATATATTTTCTGGTATAGCTAAAGCCAAAAGATCAGTTAGAATTTAAACTACTATTGAAAGTGTCTTTTACTTGTCTTGAATCCTTGGCTCACCTAACCTAGGCCGATTCCAGACGACTAACCTGAAGGCGCTGCATGCCGCCATGTTCCGGATCGTGACGGGGAAAACGCGAAATATCGCGTTTTCCCGTGCGAGTTTGGCAAATGAGGAGAGATGTCCTCCTGAGAGACATAAGAAACATTTTTCACCCCAAATTCAGAACCGTATCCCCCCCCCCATCCCATTAGACAAAGTTCAAGTCAGGTCCCTTTTTATCATCAAAAAAGCAAAGTATTGTTATTTTGCACACAGCAATATTTCTCTGGCAAACTGGCAACAGAAAAGACTAGATATCTGAGCCCTGCAGCAGGTTGCAAACCTTTAGATGGGTCTGGAAGATCTCCTGGAATTACAGCTGATCTCCAGAATACAGAGATCAGTTTCCATAGAGAAAATGGATACTTTAGAGTGTGGAGTCTGTTTATAACCTGCTGAGGCCTCTCCTTTCCTAAAACTCTCCCTCCACCATTCTTTTATTCTCTGTTGCAACCTTTTGCATCCTGAAAAGGATCCATGTTATCTCACAGAAGCTGGCCTTGCCCATTCTCTAGTTCCAGCCATCTTCCTCATCTTAGGTTTGGGACAAAACTGTTCAGAAAATCTGGTTTATCTTCGCTTTGACTTACTTAAACTTCAGAGATACTTGAATTGGTTTTTTTTCCCCTTGAGGGCTTATTTAAGGTCACCGACTTCCCAGTGGGGCCTGGAGACCTCCTGGAATTACAGCTGATCTCCAGACTTTAGAGACCAGTTCCCCTGGAGGAAGGGCCGGTTTTGGAGAGTGGCGCGTGTTGTGCTCTATCTCTGCTGAGCTCCTTCGCCTCCCCAGACTTCACCCTGTTCAGGCTCTGCCACCAAATCTCTAGGAATTTCTCAAACTGGAGCTGGCAACCGTAGGCTTATTATACAAACAGTATGGAACTGAGTGATGTTTCAGGAATCCAAACAAAGGGCTGAGAAGCAGAAGAAATGTTTGATTCATGTATTTTAAATTGTGGAAGCTTATAATATAGAAAATCATGCCAGTGAAGAGCAGAGATAGACTAGCAATTATGGTTGATTTTATTATATTTCAACCATGTTTTCCAGCCCCAAAAGGCTCCTAAAGTGATTTACAATTTGAAATCCACCATAAAGGCAGTCATTAAATCAGCCATTCCGCGCTGTTGGAATTTCATTCCGCTTGCACTGACGTGTCAGGACAACCTTAGTCACTCATAAAAGCTTTTAAATTAATAATCTTTGTTCTCTTATGGCTCCCTGTCAGCTTCCAAAGATAGAATAACCAACTTCCAGGTGGAGTTTAGAGATCCCCTGGAATTACAAATGGTCTCTACCCAACAGAGCTCAGTTCCCCTGGAGAAAATGGCTGTTTGGGTGAACCCTACGGCATTTATCCATTTGCTTATACATAACTATCTTCCAAATGGGGACCCACAGTGGCTGACATCATTCACCTCTCCTTCATTTTATCCTCACATAAACCTGTGCAGTAGATTAGGCTGAGAGGGTATGACTGGCTCAAGATCACCCTGCACGTTTCCATAGCAGAGCAGGGATCTGAACCTCTGCTGGCCAGATTGTAGCCCAATACTCTAATCACTATACAATGCCGGTCATCATCTATTATTAGGGCTGCTAGGTTCCCTGGTGGAGGTGGGGGATCCCCTGCTCCTACTTTCACACCCCCATCATAACTCACATGGCCAGTGGGGGAGGGGGGGAAGCAAGGGAAGATACTTCCTGGGTGCACTCCCAAGGCAGCATGACAGTGTCACTCGCAGGAGTGATGTCACTGCACCATCCTGGGAGTGCTCCCGCCCTTTGCAGCAAGCCAATTTGGGTCCCAAACAGGTCGAATTGAGCCAATTTGGTGCCCAAATTGGCCCACTGCTAAGCATGGGAGTGCTCTCAGGCCTTGCACAATGATGTCACTTCCCAGAAGTGACATCGCATCACCCCGGGAAATGACAAGAAGCCCCAGAAGATGACAAAAAAGGTGAGTGCCAGGTCCCGCCTCCCACCAGAAGCATAAGGGGACCTGGCAACCCTATCTATTATGCCCCACTGAGGTCACTCCCCTTCCCAAACTCTGCCCTCCACAGACTCCACCATGAAATCTTCAGGAGTTTCCCAGCCTGGAGTTGGCAACTGTATCTAGAGGAGCTAGGATCTGCATTCTTAATGTGGAGCTAATTACCAACCTAGAGGTTATTAGGTCTCTCAAGAGGTAACAAAATTACTTGTAGTTCAGATTAAGTTATTCATTTTTTGTGCTAATAAAGACATTAATTTATTTAGGCTGAGCTGTTTTCCAGACTGTGATCAGGTCTATTGGAAAACTACATAATTCCCCAAAGGGCTGCTACCAGGGGAGAACTACGAGGACGTTGCTGCTCTCTATTATAGTAGGCGAAAGGAAGTTTTAGGTCCCACTGGAATATATTTAGCAGATTCCTTCTTTGGGCTGCTGTAGATGATACATTTTAAAAACAAAGTGATAGTATAGGAGGTACAGAAAAGAAAAAAACAGAGATAGTATAGGGTGCAGAAAAGAAAAAAAAACATAGTTATATGGATCAAAGTAATTATATATAACAAGAGATATAAAACAGAAAGTATATCTTCCCAACTTTCCCTTCATTATTGTCTGACTACAATAATATTTGCTTATGTTGGGATACATTTATACTCAATATTTTAGATCTCCATTTTATATTCAACATTTATATTCATCTATATTCAACATTCAACTTCATAAGGTTTCAAATTTCATAGCTAATCTGTTTTGCAACTACATTATTAATTTCAACATTATTGCATATTCAGTATTACAAACATTTGCCACTTCTACCTGGCCAGTATAACTTTTAACAAATAGATAATATATCAAAATATAAAGAGAGAGTCTGTTATCTTCCTATATAAAAGGCTAAGTGTATGCAAGACAACTCACTTGCTACCCTGGTGCGCCTCCAGAGGGCGCTGCTGTGGAGGGAACCCCAGATGAGGCTGCCAGACCTCCAGAGAGCGCGCCATGGTGAGAAGCCCAGGCCATGATCAGGAGTGGAGCAGGCGACAATGCCTGCGCCCCGCCTTCACGCAGCTGGGATCAGGAGATGAGCAGGTGGCAGTGCCCATCCCCTGCCTTCACTCAGCTGGCATCAGAAGTGGAACAAAAACTGGATCAACCTCTAACAGATAGACCACAAAAGCCCAGGCCGGGATCAGATGTGGAGCAGGCGACAATGCCTGTGCCCCGCCTTTACCCAGCTGAGATCAGGAGCGGAGCACATGGCAATACCCGCTCCCCGTATTCACCCAGCTGGGATCAGGAATGGAGCAAATAGCAATGCCTATCTCCTGCCTTCACCTAGTTGGGATCAGGAGCGGATTTCCCAATATGTATTCACTGCTGATAAACCACATAAAGTACAAGTGCTATGCAATCATAATGTACAATATTTATGATACATATAATAAACTCCCTTGGGAGTTCAAATAAGAGAATAGTTCATGTACAACGATAAATTCAATTAATGGGTAATCCTACTGTAGTTAACAATAAATATGTTAACATAATATGTAGTTAACAATAAATATTTTCACAATATTCAATAAATACAATGATAAGCAGCAATTTTCATAAATAGTCCAGTAATACAAAATATCACAGTCTATATAGTAACTTCTCAACCCAATGGTACATAGGAAAGTAGAGTAGGACAGTATGGTAAGATTAATAATTGTTCTTCTCCTGTGTAACTGTAGTCAATGGTCCCTGTGATAATAATCTTACAATCTTTTCACAGTGAGACGTAACCCAAGTGGCCTTCCAATGTTAGTGAGATCTTCAGCAAATAAAATTGCCACAGGGGACCCAGATGGAAATAAGGGTAAACAAAACAATCCTGACAGAATGCTAGCAAATCTCCAGTTTCGTCATATCTGTATTTGAGATTATTGGATTTATTACGGGAACACAGTGTGTGTGTGTGTTTTTCCCCTGGAGGTACTTAACCATAATTGCCCTGGCTGATATATCTGGGACCAGGAGTGGAGCAGGTGGCAATGGCCATCCTCCACCTTCATCCACCTGGGATCTGAAGCAAAGTAGGTGGCAATGCCTGGCAGTGCCTGCTCCCTGTTTTCACCCAGCTGGGATTAGGAGCACCTTCCCTTCACCTGGCCAGGATCAGGAGCAGAGCAGGAGGCAATGCCCGCCCCTCATTCAACCTGTTGGATTCAGGCATGGAGCAGGTGGCAGTGCCTGCTTCCCTCCCCTCAACCAGGATCAGGTGCAGAACAAGTGGCTATGCCTGCCTCCTTCACTCGGCTGGAATCAGGCGCAGAGCAGGTGGCAATGCCCACCCTCCCTTCACCCAGATGGGATCAGGCACGGAGAAGGTGGCAATGCCTGCCCCCTGCCTTCATCCAGCTCTTATCAGTGACAAAGGATGAGGGAATGCCCACCTGCCTGTCCTCCCCTTTCTAGAGTCCATTGTATTTTTCCCCACAACAGGCTTTGTCGGCAGTATATCTCATAATAAGAAAATGACAATAATGGATGCTTTTATTCAAAAACTGCTTCTGTATAGATTTATATTCAAGATGTTAAATTTAAAACTTACTTTCATTCTGCTTCTACATTGTAATACATTTGTATATAATTTATATACAATTCTTTTTTTAATTAAAAAAAATTCTCATTATAGATTTGTCTCTTGCTTGCATAATAAACATTCCATCTCTCCTCAAATTTCATGATTGATCTATTTCTCAAATAAGTTGTCAATTTTGCCATTACTGTATATTCTGCAAGTTTATTTTCCCATTCTTCTTAGCTGGGGCAAATATCTAATTTCCATTCTGCTGCATAAATAATTCTAGCCGCTGTCACCGTGTATTCAAATCTCTTCTAAGACTCTTGGCAATTCACTAGGCAATATTCGTAATAGCATATTCTTAGCTTCTATAGGAAATCTAAATTTTAATATATCTTGCATTTTTCTATGTATTTCCTTCCAGTATCTTTTTGCCTTTTTGGAAGTCCACCACATATGGTAAAAGGTTCCATCTATACCTTGACATTTGCAACATTTCCCTTTATAGTTTTTATCTACTATCTCAATATCCTTAGGAGTAATATACCATTTGAAAAACATTTTGTACCAATTTTCTTTTAGCACCTGACTGACTGTAAACTTAATTCCTTTTTTCCATAACCATTCCCATTGGTACATAGGTATTTGCTCTCTAAAATTCTGCATCCATTTAATCATACATTTTCACTTGTTCTTCTGTTTAGGTTGTATATCCATTGTAATAAATAATCTTTATGTTTTATAATCAGATGTTCAAATTCAGTCATCTCTCTTAAAGCCCCACCATCCATCTTTCTTAATCTTGAAACTGATTGATAATATGATAACCATTGAACATTAATTCCTTTATCTCTAATATCTTGCCAAGATTTCAGTTTCCACTGAGTATTTACCATATTGCCATCAGGGGTGGAGCAAGGGTTTACCTCGCTTGCGGCCGGCCGGCTGGGCGCCCCCACGCGCACACGCGCGCACCGGCCTGCATGATGACGTCACGCGTGACGTTATCACGGGAGCGCACGCGCCGCTGCCGGCCCGATTGCTGCGGCAGGCGGCCTCCGAGCTCTCCCGCTCGGTTGCCTGCGCCGCCGCAGATGCCTGCCCGCGGTGGCTGCGCCTGGCCAGGGGCTTGTGCTGGCGGCGGCAGTGGCACGGGGTGGGAGGGATAGGAGGCTGGTGCTTTGTGGTGCGCGCTCCCGCCCGCCGAGCCTCCTCTGGCGCTCCCTCTGGCACCCCGCGCCTGCGGCCACCGCCTACCTGGCCTCAATAGGCCCGCCGCCCCGATTGCCATATGTTAAATAACCACTTTTGTTTCTCATATTCTTATTGTGATAGGCTTCTATCGGAGACATAAGCGGAGAGTTTGGAGGGCTCAATATGCTCCAATGTTTAAACTTTATCCTCAAGAGTCCATCTCTGATTATATGACTCCTTTCTTGTGTTATAGTTGTTCTGATTGATTTCTTTATCCATAAATAATTATGTAAGCCTTCATCTAAGTCAGCTAATTCAAGTTTTACTATTCTTTGCTTTGGATTTTTAATCCAGTCCACAATCCAAACCAGACCTGCAGCTTGAATATATAATTTTATATTTGGGACTGCTAACCCTATTCTCTTCTTCTCATCTCAAAGTACTTTAAAACTTATACTTGGTTTCTTGCTGTTCCAAATAAAGATTTGTTCATCTGTCTTTGCCAGTCTGTTAATATTCTTTCTTCTAAATGTATAGATAACAATTGTAATAAAAATTTTAATTTTGGCAATACATTCATTTTGATTGCTGAGGTTCTCCCCAGCCACAATTTTTTTTTCCATCTGGATAAATCTTCTTGTATCAGTTTCCAAGTCTTCTGATAGTTGTCTTTTAAAAGATTACAATTTTGTCCAGTCACATTTATCCCCAAATATTTAATGTTATTGGTTACTACTGTGCATTCTGTACTCTTTACAGTATCTTCTTCTTGTTGTTGTTGTGTTAAAGATTTCATTATCATTTTTGTCTTCTTCCTCTTAATTTTATATTTTGTAAGGTATCCAAATTCTTCAATGTATTCCATTACATACTGTAGCAATTTTTGTGGCTCTAAAGCTGTTAGAACCACGTCATCTGCGTAACTTTTCATTTTAAATTCTATATCTTCCACTTTTATTCCTTTAATCCTTGTGTCTTGTCTGATCTTTATTGCCAAAGTCTCTATCACTAATATAAATAATAAAGGTGACAGGGGCATTCCTGGCATGTTCCTTTCTCAATCGAAATTGCTGTGGTTAATTTCCCGTTTATGAAGATCTTTGCTCGTTGATTCTAATACATACCTTGCATCCAGTTTCAGAATTCCAGGCCACAACCCATATTCTGAAATACATTCAATAAAAAGGGCCACGCTAAATTGTCAAACGCTTTCTCTGCATCCAAGAGTAAAAGTGCTGCATTCTTCTTGTTCACAAATTCAGTTACGTCTGTTATGAATTGTATATTGTCTTTCATGTACCTCTTTGGCATGAAGCCTATTTGATCATTATGTATTAGACTTGGTATACATTTTCTTAATCTTTCTGCCATTATTGTAGCAAAGATTTTATAATCTACATTCAATAAAGAAATATGCCTGTGGTAGTGTTGCATTGCTTCATATTTTATATATTAACATTATATATGCCTCTTGCCATGTTAGAGGTGTTGTCTTTCCTTCTTTTATCTCATTCATAACTTTTTGTAGTGGTATCATTAAAACTTCTTCAAAATGTTTATAATATAATACATGAAATGCTGGCAGCCCATCCAGGCCTGGTGCTTTGTCCACCTTCATATTTTTATTGCCTCGGAAATTTCTTGGGTTGTTATTGTTTGGTTTAAAATTTTTCTGTGTTCTGGGGTAAACTTTGTGATCAAAATATCTTTTAAATATTCTCTTATTCCACTTTCTGAAACAGACTTCTTTTTATATAGCCCTGAAAAAATAAATACTTTTTTAATATTTCTTTTTCTGCATATGAACTTTGATCTCCTTTCTTTATACATGTTATGGCTCTTTTTTCTTTCTCCTTTCTGAGACAATACACCAAATATCTGCCAGATTTGTTCTCATGGTCAAAGTGACAGGCACCCAGACTTAACAAATGTGGCTTCAGGAAGTAGAGAGTCATACAAAACAGCATTTTTAACAATGGGTTCCACAAGCATTGTTGACAAGTCCATTGAGAACTTCAAAGTATTCTTTGGAATAAATTCCTTAAAGGAGCAAAGAGCATGAAATCTAGCAAATTAAAGGAACACTTCCCAAAAAGTCATGTAGAGTTTGCCAGGAAAGGTACTGAATCCTTTTAAAAGGAGGAGGACGTTGAGAAATCTCCCCACATGGATTCAACTGGCCTCTTTGCTCAGACTTATGAAGCTGTTTGTGAAGCCTTTCAGAGAGCACATTGTTATCCGGATTTTTACATGCAAGAAGATCCCTACAATTGGAGAGAATCTTGTAAAGCCGCAAGTTGAATGGCTTGTACTTCAGGAGCCACAAGTGAGAGAGATTAACCTGATCTCACTTTTGAATGAGAGAGTGTGACATTTTGAGAAGTTAGATCTCAGAGATGAGTAAAGACATTTTGGATCAAGTAACTGCAGAAATTAAAACAAGCCCCTACTTTGTGCTTCAGCTGGATGAATCAGCATATGTTGCCTCTTGTATGCAAGTGCTTGTGTATGCTTAGTACCTGAAAGGCCTGTCTGTGAAAGAGAACTACCTGTTCTCTGAATTGCTGACCAGAAGTACCAGTGAAGAAGATGTTGAAGAATGTTCTTGCTTACCATGTGCTGGAGTAGGTGACCATAGTTGACATAGGCATGAATATTGAATAGAGAATTCAGTACAGAGAAGTATACTGTCGTCTATGAGAGATACAATCTTTTCTCTTATCCCTGGTACTTGCATCTTTTTTCATGCATTTGCTCATAAGAGTTGTTCAGCTTCATTTAGCAAAATTATTTTTATTAACCTGTGGATAGAATACATTTTCTTAATTTGTGGGTGGTGGTGGTGGTAATTCCAGTTTTGATGGCTAGTTGGAGGACTGCAGAGCCACTGAGGCAGGAGGTACTCCTCTGTTTAATGGCCAGCCAGAGGATGCTGAAGGGTAACGTTGACTAATCTGAATATAATAACATAACATTCGATTTATATACCATCCTTCAGGGCAACTTAACACCCACTCAGAGTAGCTCACAAACTATGCCATTATTATCCCCACAACAAATCACCCTGTGAGGTGGGTGAGGCTGAGAGAGCTCCTAGAAGCTGTGACTGGCCCAAGGCCACCCAGCTGGCTTCAAGCGGAGGAGTGGGGAATCAAAACTGGCTCTCCGGATTAGAGTCCTGACACTCTTAACCACTACATCAATATGGAAGAGTAAAAAATGTGTCATTTGTATTGTTATTTGTAGACTAGTAATTTTTAAAATATGTGGATCTTTTTAAAAGTTAATTCCTGGAGAATTAACTAAATTCCTGGAGCTGACAAGTGACCAGTAGGGTTGCCTGTTCTGGGTTGGGAAATTCCTGGAGATTTGAGGGGAGAGCCTGAGAAGGGGCGAGTCTGGGGTGGGGAAGGAGAGACTCCAGCGGGGATGTGGTTCTGGAGACTCCGCCCTCCGAAGAAGCTGTTTCCTCCAGGGAAACTGATCTCTGTAGTCTGGAGATCACTTGTATTTGCAGGAGATCTCGGGGGTGGGGAGTGGGGATAAAAGCTTGAAGCAAGATTTCCAAGTGATCCTCCACAAGAGGGAAAAGTTGCATAACAGAAAAAGTCCTGGCTCTGCCCTCTGTGCTTTAGATTACATGGGAACCTACAGTAGAGCTTCGCCAAATGACCTCAGGGTACATATGGGAGATAGGGATCCCATTCCTCCGATGAGGGTGGGGGATCCCCTGCTTTCACCATCCACCCCCGCCACCACTCACCTGGCCAGCAGGGGAAATGGATGCCAGAGTAGGTCTCCTGGGTGCAACTCCCAGGAGTGACGTCATTGCACTGGCCTAAGAGTGCGTGCCTTCTTTGCAGCGGCCTGATTTGGACCTCAAACAGGATGAATTGGGCCTGCTTGAGGCCCACATCGGCCTCTTGTGAAGTGCGTGTGCTCTTGCACCACCAGTGATGTCATCGTGCGTGCACAGAGTCACGTGTGTGAAGCACGCGAGTGGAACGTGCTGGGGCAAAAAGAGAGACAAGCACCAGGTCCCCAGCCTCTCACCAGGATGGTAAAGGGACCGGGCAACCTAATGGGAGAAGATGCTCCTTCTGAAGCAACATAGGGTCCAGGACCCGAGGACTTCAGAGTTCCAGGACTAGGAGTTCAAAAATGGCCCTTTGAATTGAACCAGGAGATTGATTGGTAGTGCAGTATGTAGTATTCTGAGACCTATACCTCTAGTGGGCCTGGCTGTTGCATTTTGCAGCTTCTGAATGCTCTTCTTGTACTGCTCTTGAGGGACTTCTTTCTGGAAGAAGTGGCTGTTTGATTAATTGCTTATGGTCCTTTTCTTTCTAGAGAGGCCTAAAATTTATGAAAAGGAGACGGATTTTGACAAGAGCAAAGACCAAGACCTGTTCATAAAAGGAGGGGAATACAGCCTCAAGTGCACTGCAAGTGGGACTCCTCTACCCAGTGTCTATTGGGCGTGGGAGGCTTGCAGCCCTCAAGACAACCTGTAAGTAGAATGTGAATCTGGATCAGTAGCAGCTTGTCATGTTGGCATCATTTATATGAAAACCTGCACAGGTCTCTGATGCAAAATGGTTTTATGTTGCAGAAATGGTTTTCTAAGAGCTAGGAAGAGAAATGAAGTGCAATAGTTTAAGACCCTGTAAGAAGGGCCCTGCTGGGTTGCAGGTTGCCTGGAGATCTCCTGGAATTACAACTGGTCTCCAGATTACAGAGATCTGTACTCGAAGCCATTCCCTGCAGAGGTCCCTCCCTTTCCCAAACCCCACCTTCCTAAGGCTCCACCCCAAATTTCCAGGTGTTTCCCAACCTGGGGTTGCTATCCTAAGGTTGCCTGACATTCTGTTTTCAGCAATTGTCAGTAAGGTGCTTCTGGGAAGTTTACAGGCAGGACATAAAGGAAACAGTCCCCAGCATCTGACATTCATATCCTGTGGTGTACTGCCTTGGGACGTGGAGGTTTCACTTCTGTCTTATAGCTTTTGTCCTCGATGAATTTATCTAACCTAGATGAAAACTATCTGGGCTAGTGGCCCTCAGTTTTTAGGACACAGAGGAAGAGACACAGCAAGGACAGTTACAAGTGCTGTCTCTATTTGTAAGATTTCCATCTATACACATTTTTGTAGCATGCCCATTTGGAGCAACCATATTACCAAAATACTGCATAATATCTACACCGGGTTGGGTCGTAAGTGTTGTAAACATGGACAAGGTGGGTCATTAGTGAGTTGCATCTTGGGTAGGGATTCCTGATTTCCGCAGTTTGTTCCTCAGCAGACATGCGATCCAGTCCCTGGGAGAGAACTGCAGATTAGGGAACCGAAGGCCTAAGTTTCCAAAGCAGATGCCATTCCTCAATTGCCAGTCCAACTCCAAGGGGTTAAGGCTTTTTAAGAGTGAACAGCTACCAACAAAGATCTCTATCCCACTGGGAAGTTTTGAAAAATTCCAGTTGAAGCAGCTGCTCAGAAGCAAATAAACATGCCCCATGTGGAACGTATATCCTTGGATCTTCGTGTTGGATGCAGAACAGAAATCAAGCTGGCTTGGTCGACTTTTACTGCACAAGCTGAGATGTTAAGAAAATGGACAAAGAGCCAACATAGTAGAAATCCGCTGTTATTTGGAACACCAATTGGCTCACAGTGTTACAAAAGTGACAACACTCATGTTTTGTTTTTTAAAGTGTTTTGTTCTATGGGTGTTTTATGCTGGTTCAGTTAGCTTCAGAGGCACCTAATCCATTGCTTGGCCTGTTTCTGCCAGACACTCCATGTGACATCAGGTTTCTAATCACTGTAATAATAAAGACTAGCAACTTGTGTTGTCTATCAGTTTTTAAGCTTGGACACTGTGGTTGTAGATGGATGGGGAAGCACCGGGCAAAAAGCCAGAGAATGCATGTCAGATTCTAGAGCCTGGGTCCAAAAGGCTGACCTGGCCATTTGTAGTGAGGGCTGGTGAGAAAAAGGCTCCGTGGCACTCACAGCTGCTAGAAGTCATTGTAAGGGTTTTATGCAGAGACAGGCCAGTCATATTCAAGGAGTCATTTTTTTAAAACAGATGATCCACATGTTCGGCTCCCTTCTGCCAATGTTACTTAGCAGAGAGAGGGGTAAGGAATGGATCCCGCTCCCATCTTGTGGTCTTTGCAAGAAGCTGGGGGTTGAAGAAGATTACTAAGCCTAGACCCGCCACACAGGAATTAAGCGAGTCAAATGTGAGGTGCTTGTTGAGGTTTCTGTAGACAAATAAACAGTGTCCTTTGTTCTTGTTGAAACATCAGCAGAGCAACCCGTGGGGAGATGCCTGAATGGAGCGCACTTCCCTTGGTGAGCACCAGTGGGGAAGTTTAGGAGCCAAGTGTAACAGCCCCTCTTGCTCTTTCGCCCTTCTCTGCAGTGAGAAAGCTGGAGTCAGGTTTTCCACCCTTAGAAATAAAGGACAGATGTAGGAATAATAAAGCACTGAACATGCGGCCTTTTTGATGTTTTTCAGAGGTGGGGGTGTTGGTGTCATTTGAAAAACATCAGTGGGAAATGTTTGAAGTTCAGATTGCTGCTAAACTTGTTATACAAGGTCGTGTCTGTTGATAGTTCATTGGGTGAGCAGCCAGGAGCACCTTCTAGATCAAAGCCTCCGCATAGATTTTTTTGAGGAGCCCCTTTTCAGAGCATTCTGGCCCCATAAAGTCAAGTGTCCTGACTGACTGATCAATGCCCAGCCCAACCTCCTGGACCTCGAAACATGAAATTTGGGGATAACATTCCTTTCATGATGTAAACACCCACTAAGAAGGGATTTTAAGAAATTCGCCCCCTAAGGGGGTCAAAAGGGGTCAAATGTGTTTTCCCAAAGGGATATATGTTCCCTGTGTGGCTGGCAGGCTGCTGCCTGCTGGCACCCCCACCCACTGCCAGCTCAACCACTCTTCCCTGATTGGGCCAACCTTTATATAAGTATTATAACTGGATGGGAAAATGTATTATAACTGGATGGGAAATCTCACAACTAGAGGTGGGCACAAACTGGCAAAAAAATGAACTTCAAGATTCGTGGTTCGTCCTGTTTGATGAACAATGAATTTTCATAAACTTTCCATTTTCACAAACCGGTTTGTTCGGTTCATGGTTCGTTAGATCCTGGGCCCTAAAACGGCCCCCTTCATTCCTAGAAATGCCATACTCACAGGGAGTCTTCAGAAGGCTCTCCTCCAGCCATCCTCCAAGTTTTGCAAAGGTCACAAGACATCTTTTCAAGTTATAGACACCCAAAGCCAGCACCCCTGTCAATGGCTCCTTTGACTGCATTGCAGCACCAAAAAGTTACAGGACTGACAGACCCCCAGATGTAGCTTCTGTTTGTGGCCGCCCCCTCCTCATGTGTTGGGGAGGTGGTCTAGAGACAGGACCCCCCTTTGTTTCCCCTTGCACCCCAAGGGGTGGCCACCATGGATGGCCTATGGGTTCTGTTGGTGGCTGCCCCCTCCTCACCCGCACCACCCCACCTTGTGCCCCAATGGGTGGCCACTGTGGACAACTCATGGGCTCTGTCAGTGGCCACCCCCTCCTCGCCCACACATCCCCTTGTGCCCAAGTGGGTGGCCACCACGGACGGCCTATGGGTTCTGTTGGTGGTTGCCCCCTCCTCGCCTGCACCCCCCTTGCACCCCAAGGGGCGGCCACAGCAGACAGCCCATGGGTTTTGTCGGTGGCCATCCCCTCTCGTGGGCCGGGGAGGAGGTCTATGTATGGACGCAGCCCCTGAGTCCATCTGATGAGTTTTGTCTGTGCCCCCCCCTCCTCTCAACGGTTGGGAAGGGTAGGACCAAGTTCTCCGCATGGGGGTAGCCAGACGTGCTGGTACCAGCAGATGCTGTCCCCTGGGTCGGGGAGGGAGAGACCGTCCCCCGAAAGGAGACAGCAGGGCATCACATCGTACTGATGTTATTCCTTTGGGGGGGGGGCATTACTTGCCCCAGCACATGATCGAAACATAGTGATGCCCCCCCAACTGAGGAGCAGTGGCTGCTGACAGAACCAACCAGCCAAATATGTTGTTGATATTATTATAATGATATAATGTTGATAGATACAGTTTTTTTCATAGGTTTTTCCAAAGATATATAGTTATATAGATAGGTACAGTTATAGATATTGATGCCATTTGGAAAGCAACGGGGATAGAAAATGATGCCTGCCCCTCACGTTGAGGAGCGTAGGCTGCCACCAACAGAACCCACTGGCCGTACATGACAGTGCTGGTGGAGGCCCAGAACACCCTCCCAGGTGGGACAGCGTACACAAAATAAGTTACCCCAATGGGGATTGCTGAGTAACACAGCGATAGGTGCCCACCCCTCCCATCAAGGGTTGGAGGTGCCAAGAAAGACCCTCCACTCGAATACGGCGGAGCCGGGAGATCCCCTCCACACCTTTCCAGGAGAGACAGTGTGCACAAAATAAGTCCCCCAGATAGGGACAGCTGGGAAGCCCACCAAACTCATGCCCACATTTCATGTCAAGGGGTGGAGGCCACAGTAAAAACCCTCCAGCCAGACAGGGTGGCACCGGCAGAAACCCTAAACACGTTTCAAAGAGGGACAGCATGCACAAAATAAGACTCCCGGACGGGGACAGCCGGGCAGCCTGGCAAGAAGTGATGCCTGCCCCTCGCGTTGAGGAGCAGAGGCCACTGTGAAAACCCTCCAGCCAGACAGGGTGGCACTGGCAGAGACCATACACTACAAAGAGTGGCTTTGTAGGGTGGCACCCGACACTTCGTTCATGACCCTCTCTCACACACCCTGACAGAGGGCGGGCAAGACTCGCCAGCCAATGGTCCACTGCGACATCATTGAGAATCAGGGAGCAAAATGACATAGCATCCTCTGAAAGCCTACACCCTCCACGATGGACAACACGATGGATGGGAGTCCGTCCAGAGCAATCATCTCCGCCACCACTCTAGTGCCTGCCGCCTGAGCCCTCCCCTGGACTCTTGCGCTGGGCACTGTCACAGACCCCAAGAGGATATCCTGCAGCATAGCCTGCCTGGACGTTCCACTCCCAGGCATAGCACCCTCATGGCGAGGCTTCTTGATTGCATTGGACTCTCGTTCCTACCCCCCTTCTCTCTGCTCTGTAGCCTTCCTCCTCTGCCCGCAAGGTGGTTTGTGTGGCTTCAGATGCTACATGCTCAGATGGTGCCTCTCCAGATGCTTGCAAAGGGGACTGGATGACAAGTGCTTAGGGTCAGTGCCCCTACACACCAGGACATTGCAGTAACGGCAGCGCACTGAGCAAGGGTCATTGGGAAGGTGTCATGTCTGTCTGTCTACATACATGCCATGATTGTGTTACTGATATTGATACTACTAATGCTGACATTATGTTAAAGTCATGTTACTGTATTAATGTGTATTAATTAACATGCAATCTCTCTCTCTGTCTTCCTGCATAACTGTAGTGCAGATGTTGCTAAAGATCCAAACAAGGGCCTGTCCCTTATCTTAGAGAAATATACGAGTCTCAGCTAGAAGTAACCTTGAAATGTCTAAATGCCAACCTCAGCTATTAACCCCAAATGCTGGGAATAAGTTGTTGTCTATCTGATTCATAGTCATTACTAAGTTGATTCTCACAGAACCTGTGTAAGGTGCACGCCAAAACTCTAACTGTTTTTTGAAGCATGGGAAAATGAAGTATAACAGAGATTGCCTGAATTGCCACTTCTGTCAAACTCCGTGATGGAGTGCAGACCTGAACTGTATGGATTCTAATAGAGCTACTTCTTATGTAACCAACGTGCGTTCACTACAGATGAGCTTGAGGGATCTACCTGCCAAGGACTGACATTTTGACAGAAGTCCCTTTTTTATTCTTTTCATCTCTGGACCCTGCTTCTAGGACTTACTGACATCATGTCATTTGAGACGGACCTGGAATGGCTGGTGCTAGGGAGACTATCAATACTATTTGGATCACCCACCTTACTGACATTGGAGGATGAATTGGATAAGGACATTATAAATAACCTGATTCCTGATCTCCAGGTGGAGGTGGAAGAACCCGTGAAACCACCCAATGTACGGGTGATGGATAGAATCATAGAATCATAGAGTTGGAAGGGGCCGTACAGACCATCTAGTCCAACCTCCTGCCCAGTGCAGGATCAGCATAAAGCATCTCTGACAAGGACTCCCAGGGTTGGAGATCGCAGAATAAAACATAAAGGAAGTCCCCTAAGTGATTCTCCAAAAGGGAGACCTCACTGGATGATAAACACGAACGGAGAAAGGGGATCCTCACCAAGCGATGAGACCAAGACGGAGGTTACCAGCCAGGAACCCCCCCCCCCCCGAACCTGTGACGGGGAGTGGACTGGATCCACTGTTTTCCCGGTTATCGGCCCCCTGCAGCTTAGGAGAACTGGGCAACTCAATAAGGGGGTTCTGAGAGATCCATTATGGGAGTCGTTTCCTGAACCCAAGAGTACAGACGAGGGAATTGCTGTACCCGGTTCAGGGGGACTAAAGATCATGCGAGCGGAATTGGACGAGTTCTGCCAAGATATGGGACAGTTGTTGCAGGACCTGCAACACATGGTGTGTGAAACGGCTACGACTGAGGGCCAGGTGCATCCGACCCCAACAGTGAGGGAAACCACTGGAGAGATCACTCAGTGCCCTACCGAGTGAATACCGGGGTCCCCGAGAACACAGAACAGTCTACCGACACCGAACTTGGTCAGGGGGACAGCTGGCCCATCTAGCAGGATGTTGCCAATTGGATTACCACCTCAAGGGGGACTGGCCACAAGCCTTCTTTACAGAGAGCCATAGCGCTGCAATCTGGATTACAAATGGATCCTGCTACCACACAGCAGAATGGATTTCAAGTACCTCTGGTTGGGAGGTTGCAATGTACTACACACCTTCCCCAGAGAACTGGGAGATTCAAATGGTGGCCCAACCCACGCAGCAGATGCACACAACCTCAGGATGACCATGGCAGCGCAACCACCGACGATTCCTAGACAACCTCAAATACTTCCAGTGTGCACACCAGAGCAAAACAAGGTGCAGGGCCCACTGTTCCCAAGAGCCGCGGGAACATCTCTGGGCTGAGGAACACTCATGGGCCTGCCACAGCAAACAGTGATGGGGACCCATCCGGGCCTGCCCCCTCACAATACCACCTCGAGTTCCAGTACTGCAACCGAGTGCCCAACCACCACAGGTTCTCTGGGCCCAGCACCTGTTTAGGGGCCCGGCCTCCTACCAACCCAGGTTGGGACTACAACCAGAGGGTCCGGTACTACCTCCCCACCAGAAGATGGGTGGCACCTCCCCCACAGGGGCCACAACACCCCCAGGCATGTGGACTACTGATACCACAACCGGGAATGGTACCTGTATTACCACCACCGGGCAGGTGGATGGTTCCCCCACCACTGGGACCCCAAGACGAGCGAATGCTGGGACTACCAGTGCCACTGGAAAAGGGAGTGAATCCCAGTTGGCCAAAGCTGGAAGTAAGTTTTGATGGAGCCCCAGAGAAGCTGGGATTTTTTATGGTACAAACTTTGGAGTTCTTCCAAAACTGTGGCCACCTGTTTCCTAATGAGTACAGTCGGGTGAGCCATTTGGGATCGCATTTGAGCAGACCTGCAGCTGATTGGTATGTAACCCTATATGAGGTTGATGCGCCTGAATTAGAGACTCTAGATGCATTTGTACAGGCGATGAAAGCCCAATTAGAAGATCCTCTGGAGGAGGAAAGGGCCAGAAACAACCTAAAAACGCTCCAGCAAGGACACAGGCCAGTACATGAATACACGGCTGAATTCAGAAGATATGCTGCTAAAGTCCATGATTGGACAGAAAGAATAAAGATCTTCTTTTGGGACGGGCTGAACGCAGATTTAGTAGCTAAAGCTCTAATACAGGATGACCCCGGAACCCTGCTGGGATGGATCCAGCTGGCTTGTGAGGTTGAAAACAGAGATCAAATAGTAAAACTAATGAAAATGCACAAGCACGGAGGGCCCAAACTTGCACATCCAAGCATGGGAGCCAAAGAACGACAAGGACCCAGCTTGCAAGCTCCAGGAATGGAGAGAACGTTGTGCTGGCAATGAGGCTAATGCATCCAATGCGGGGGATTTGGACATTTTGCTGGGGAGTGCCCAAGTAGAAGAGGTCCTCCAAGGAGAAGTCAACCCCCAAGGAAACCTGCACAGTCCACCAAAGCAGCACCCAAAATAACTGCCCTGAAAAGGGTTAGACCCGAACCCAGCCTGGAGGCCCTGGAAGCGGCTGCTGAAACCCCCTCAGAGGAGGAGGTGGACCAAGTCGCTCCCCAAACAGGAAACGCCGACGGCCTGCCATGAAAAGGTCTCGATGGCAGGTCCAGACCCAACCAACACCAAAGGTGAGACACAAAGGAACCTTGCTTTTTATGCCACTGACTGTAGTAAACCGGAAAAGGGGAACTCATATGCAAGTACGAGCTCTAATAGACTCGGGCTGCTCTTGAGATTTAATAGCCCCTGCGCTAGTTACTGGACTGGGGCTAGACATAACAGAATTAGAGCAGCCCATTGTATTTGCACAAATGGATGGATCCCACATGAAAGGGGAACCCGCAAGCTATCAAACCGAACCCACCCCAATGGGTATGGGAAATCACTGGGATAACAGAACTTTCATAGTAAACACAGCCACTCAATACCCCTTGGTGCTAGGGATCAGATGGTTGTGGGATCACGACCCCCAAATCAATTGGAAAACTGGGTCGTTGGTCTTTGAAAAAGGGGAATGCCAAGCATATAGATGGGCCCCAGAGTGGGGCCAGAATGCTCCCCCTTTATTAGAACCACTGTTGCTGACACAAGAGCAAATCGAACAGATCCCTCTGGAATATCGGGATCTGAAACAAGCGTTTGAGGAGGAAGAAGCTAATGAGCTCCCCCCTCACCATGCTACGGACTGCGCTATTAAACTTCTGCCCGGGGAGAAACTTCCGAAAGGGAATCTGTATTCAATGAACAGAGAGCAGAAAGAGCTCAGAGAGCTCATTGACAAAAATCTGGCGCGAGGATTCATCTGCCCAGCCAGCTCCCGCCATGCAGCTCCAGTGTTGTTTCACAAGAAAAAAGGATGGCGGACTGAGCCTTTGTACTGATTACAGAGGAATAAATGCTGTGTCTGTGTCGATTGCATACCCCCTCCCTCTCATCAAAGACTTGTGGAGCGTAGTCGCCCAAGGGAAAATCTTCTCTAAACTGGACTTGAAAGATGCTTCTACCTCCTCCACAGCCCCTCTAGGTGGATCTGAAGTGGGAGTCTCTGGTGCCCGCAAGACTTCCCCTCGAGTATTGCTGGTGGTCACCGATGGGCAAGCTGTACAAGCTTTGCCTTCCCCGCCCCCACAACCACCCTTGATGGCTCCCCCCCCCCCACGACCAATGAACACTTCATACTGCTGCACTGAAGAACAAAACAGAACAGAGTAGTGTTCACAAAGTAGAAGAGAGCCAACAGAAGAGTGAGGGTGTGAGCCCTCAGATGAGGAAGCCACTAAGCTGTACCCCAGAGCCAGGCAGTGGCCCTGAACCTGGGTTTGGGAGGGTGAGCCCCAAAACCATCACACAGACACCACCCCAGGCAGGACAGGTGCACTAACTTAAAGCAAAATGCACAAAAAGAGTTCTGAAAATAAAAGCAAGTTGCACCAGAAAAGTGCACTGATTAAGACAATCGGAGAGACTAAGAGTGAGGGTGTGAGGCAGCAGGAAGCAGCCCTGAGACTGCAGTTGTGGGGGGAACCCCAAAACCACCACAAAACCACCTTCCCCAGACAGGGCAGGTGCACTGAATTAAAGTAATATGCACGAAAAGAATGCAGAAAATAAAAGCAAGCTGCACCAGAGAAATGCACACAATAGGAGTGAGCAAACAGAGGAGTGAGGGTGTGAACTCTCAGGGAGGATCCCCCAAACCACAACAAACAAAGAAAACAAGAGTGTGAGCCCTTAAAAGAGCAGAGAAAGAATTAAGAAGAGAAGAACCAAAGACACACAAATAAGCCTCAGTCAAGCTAGGCCCCCCTTCCAGGCCAAGGCCTGCTGGGGTGGGGCGGGGTGGAGGGGGAAAGGCACCCTCTCCTTCCCAGCAAGGACAAGGACAATTAAAAAGTGGCTTTTCAGTCTCTTTTTTAAGCAAGCAGCAAATACAACTAAAGTACCAAACTCTCCCGCCCCCCCTCTCTCCAAATTCCAGCGACAGTTCCTCCCTCTCCCTCTGTCTACTGGAACTGAAAGCACGAGGCAGAGAGCTGTGCCTTATATAAGAAATGCTCACATAGAGCAGAACAGGAGCCCTCTGGTTGGCAAACAGACCTGCCTAACAGGGTTTGGAGGAATGAGATTGGTGTTCCCATGGCTACAGTAGGACCAACTCCTCAGTTGCCTAAGAGATTAATTGCCCAGCTCCTTGCTGTATTGTGCAGAATGGGGGCTCTCCACTTGGCAGGGAGTGCTGCCAATCAAGGCTAGTGGGCTAAGATTGGGGGCAACAAAAGGTCCGGCCTCTGTTGCCTGGGGAAATCAATTGAATGACAACAGGCTGTCTGGCTTCCCTAACCAACACAAGGACACCCAGGGAGCTTCATGACTGAGCACCAGGATTTGAAGCCAGTTCTTCCCAAACCAGTCCACTAGATAACATTAGCTTCACATCTCATTGGCACATTTAGGATACAAAGTTGTATAAAGCAGTGGGCATTTACATCTCTTAGTAGGGTTGCCAGATCTCCTGGGGCTGAAATCGAGGGATGGAGGCATCATGGGGGGAGTGTGCCCCAAATTTGGTGTTTGGGGCTGATTTTTACTGAATTGGCCACCAACATGACCTGTCGCTTCCACATCAAGGTGAGAATGATGTCATTTCCAGTTCAATGCAGGAGTGCCCCCCATTGGCCAGGTAAGAGGTGGCAGGGCGGAGGCTGGGGACAGAGGATCCCCCACCTCCGTCGGGGGCTGGTAACCCTACATGGGTTGTAGCCTAAATGACAATGTATTTGCGACTGCTTGTGCTGAGCAGTTTGAAGTGAACCAAATTCTGAATTTAACCAGTCTCTGAAACAATCAATTGAAATATAATTACAGAGTATTTATCTCCCTCTGTCTGGCCTCCAAGGCTATCTTATCTTTATTTACAGAAACTGGAGAAATATTCTTATGGGAACCTCCGTCCCCCGGTACCTTTTTCCTACAGCTGTTTCATGCTGCCCACCCCTCTTTCTAGTGGTGCAATTTGCTGCTCTGCCTTCTGCATCAAGATACTTTGACCTCCTGGGCAGTCTTGAAATTATATTTTTCCTGGAGAAAGCTACAAATACCACATCTGAAATGGACAGATGTTTCAGCAGGGCTCATTATGAACACTCACTGGATGTTGAGAAAAGTTTCAAATACCCTTCTCCAATTCAATGGCAGTTTTGAGTGCTCACAAATAGCCATTCTTCATTTGGCATTCTAATAATATGACTCTTACTGTAATTTTATAACATTTCTTAGTCAGTCCAGTCCCTGGAACTCAGGAAAGATACTTTCGCCCCTAATGATGTATTAAAATCTAGGATATGTTAACACTTTCATTATTACTAGCATCTAGACCTAAAAGAGGAAGACCTAAAATGTGATGACTTGGCAATAAAAGAAGCCACGTCCTCCAGTTTGCAGGATCTGAGCAAGTCTGTTAATGATGGGACGTTTTGGAGGTCTTTCCTTCATAGGGTCTCTTTATAGAGAGAGGAAGCGCTTCAGGAGCCTCCTCCTGGCAGCAGAGTGAGCCCTCCGCCATAAACGGGGCCTCTGCCTGCAGTGTGGGGGAGCGGGCCATTTTGCAGCCGACTGTACGGGGCAGAGAGCAGAAGCCTCAGAGAGGGGACGCAATGCTCAGAGGGCCCCGGCAGAACCATCAAAGACCGCTAAGAAGGTGACGCGCCCGCAGGGCAAAGCAGCTACCGGCTTGAAGTTGAAGGAGGAGTTGGAGTCGGCGGATAGCGAACTGGTTAGAGGACCGCACCCAAAGAGTGGTGGTCAATGGCGTTTCATCACTGGAGGGAGGTGTCCAGTGGGGTGCCACAGGGCTAGGTTTTGGGCCTGGTACTTTTCAATATTTTTATTAATGATCTGGATGAAGGTGTAAACGGGCTACTCATTAAATTTGCTGATGATACCAAATTGGGAGAAGTGGCAAACACTAAGAAGATAGAGTTAAAATTCAACAAGTCCTGAATACTCTGGAGAAGTGGGCGGTTGTGAACAGGATGCAATTCAACTTAGATAAGTGCACATCTGGGCCAAAAAATGTGAAACACAAATACAGGATACACTTCTGGGTAGTAGCGTATGCGAAAGAGATCTTGGAGTAAGAGTGGACTGTAAACTAAATATGAGCAGTCAGTGTGGTGCGGTGGCAAAAAAGGCAAACTCAGTCTTGGGTTGTATCAAAGGGGCCATAGCATCGAAATCGCAGGAGGTCATAGCCCCTCTCTATACTGCCTTGGTCAGGCCACACCTGGAGTATTGTGCGCAGTTCTGGAGGCCTCACTTCTAAAAGGATGTGGTCAAAATCAAGAGGGTGCCGAAGAGAGCAATGAGAATGATCAGGGGTCTGGATACTGAGCCCTACGAGGAAAGGCTGAGGGCCTTGGGAAAGTTTAGTTTGGAGAAGAGGAGGTTTAGGGGGGACATGATTGCTCTCTTTAAATATTTGAAAGGCTGTCATTTGGAGAAGGGCAAAGAGCTGTTCCAGTTGGCAGCAGAGGATAGAACTCGAAGCAATGGGCTTAAAGCACATGCAGAAAGGTACCGGCTGGATATCAGGAAAAACTTTTTTATGGTCAGAGTAGTTCCAAGGTGGAATCAGCTGCCTAGGGAGGTGGTGAGCTCCCCTTCACTGGCAGTTTTCAAGAAGAGGCTAGATGAATATTGGTCAAGGATGCTTTAGGCTGATCCTGCATTGGGCAGGGGGTTGGACTAGAAGGTCTGTATGGCCCCTTCCAGCTCGGTGAATCTGTGAATCTGTGATCTCCAGGTAAAAGGATCAGAGAGCAGGTGATGTGAAAGACTCCTGCCTGAGTCCCTGGAGAGCAGGTGCCAGTCAGAGTTGACAGCACTCACCTAGATGGACCAGTGGTCTGACTCCGTGTGAGGGAGCTGGAAGCCACCTGCCTCCCTCCCCCCCCCCCCCGGATTACTTCCACATGATAATTGACAGTAGTCTTTTTAAAAAACCTGCCCTGCGATAGGGGAAATCTTGGATTGATCATTCTGGGTGGGTCATTTCATTGCATTTGCACAAACAATACGTATTTTCTTTGCTACATTGGTTTTAATTGTGTAATCCACCTTGAGTCTCAGAGTGAAAGGTGGACTATAAATGAAGTAAGTCTGTAAGTAAGGGTAGAATCTGAAGCACTAGCACATTTGGGGGCACCAGTTGCCACTATCTTTCTAAAATTAGGCATTTTCCTATTCTAAATAAGTCCTTATTCTTCAAATGGAAGCTGGCAGCACTATTTTTTTTTTAAAGGAGGCTTTTGAACAGTCTTCAGGTGGAGTGAATCAGTGCCCCAGATGACGCAGTGAACTCACTGGCACAGTCCCAGTGACAGCCTGGTTCCCAAAAGGATGATGTTTGTTCCCCTAGATGGCCAAGCAAGAAGCACAAATAGACCCAAGTAGTGCCTTGCATAACACTAGCACATGGCAGCAACTGGGTCTTTGGGGATGTGGGCAATGGGTGTTGGCCTCCACTTCCTCAGAATGAACCTCTAGCAAAATTGGTTGCTGACCTAGTTTCCAAGGTGCACCATACTTAGAAGCTTGCTGTTGCTGTGACATTGGGTCCCTGGTTGTACTCGCCAGAGACCTCTTGGTCTCTGTGCCCAGCTTAGCAAAGTAAAATGTGAGTTACGAACATGCTATTGCCAGTCCCAGCAACTTCTGTGTTTATCTGACACTCAGGAGATCTGTGACCTTGCTTGTGTAAATGGGAGCATTAGGAGGCCTGCTTTGTATGTGAAATATGGGACAAACTCTAACACTGGATCGGAAGGGTTTAACAGCTATAGCGATAAGTGAGCCAAAGGAGTAACTTAATTTCATAGTACCCGCTGGCAGAGCCACTCCAGAGCATGCCAAGGACCCACTTTGGCTACTAGCCTGAGAGTGCTGCCATTTTCCTTTACATGGAGCTCTCAAGGAAGTCAAAGAGAATTCTTGAGAAAATTCTCCGATTACATGCCCTACTTCTTCCACCTAACAGTACTTTGTTCCAGAGTCCCCAAAATCCAGAGACTGGCCTGGTCAGCTTGGAAGTGCTACCCTACAGACATTCCTTAAAACGTGGAGCATTTCCAAGGATCCTGCTACAGAAAATGATCTTAAATAAATCTCTGTAAGAAAAGTGAACAATAAATAAAGCAAATAAAAAACTAAAAGGTGCAGTGCTGTGAGTTTGACAGTTTCATTGTTACTTCTTAAATTTTCAGATGCAGAGAACATGGGAAAAGAATGATCGTGAGCAAGACCACCAGCCATGAAACTATGTCCCAAGCCAATACAATCAAGAACATAGAGGAAGAGAATGTCCGACAAGGTGATAAGGACAAGGTAAGTCTCTGGGAATCCTGACCTCATGCGCTTCACTGTGTAGGGAATAGTCCTTTTCCGCAGCTTCACAGGGACCCGTTTCCTTAGAGTACCAAATCTTTGACATGCTTGGGATTTTTCCACCCTGCCCTGGAATCATATTCAAATCTCCTCTGTTTATCTGAATTCTAGACTCTGGGGATGATGTCACTTGTCTTTTTAAAAGCTCTCCAAAGATGCATGACTCCAAATGCCTTTTGGGTGTCGTGCCTGAGAAAACTCCTACAGAGGGCTCAGCCATGCAAACTCTTGCAAAGGGAATCCAGCGAATGTGCTCTCTTATCTCATCAAAACGCTCCGCTGTCTGCAGGGATTCTGCTGCCCTGAGCACACTGTTCTGAGGCTACTTTGCCTTCATGGCACTGTTCCCAGGCGGTGTGAAACTTTGAACCATGTTTCCAGTCCCACCCCACTTTCTGTGAAAACTCTGTTTCTGTGGAAGAAAGCAAGGTGAGAAAATGCAGTTCCATTTGCGGAAGTCATATTCTGCATATTTTTTTTCTCTTCGTCTATCCATTCGTCCATCCGTGCTCTGTTATAGCAACCAATAAAAAAAGAATTTTTAAAAACCATAGCATTCCAGCAGCATCAGTAATATGAAATATGTCAACAGTAGTCCTTTAACAAGACCCAGCCTTTTCTACTAAGAGGAAACACAAGTGGAAAACCAGTGAGTCTGATTTAGCACAAGCAGCTACTGTGGTGCTTGTCTTGCACTTGCACTTGCACTTGCACTTGCACAAGAGCTCTAGTGCAAGTGGAAATGTTGTGCTGGATCCAACCCAGCCTCTTATATTGGAGGTGTCAGGGGGATGACAGAAACTGACATCTTTCCGAAGCAGAAGCAGCCAGTGCTGAAGCAGCCATTGCCACCACTACAGCTGCAGCAGCGGAGTTCATGGGCAGATCAGGAACTCATGCAGGGACTTTTAGAGGTTTATTGGGGAGCTATAAACTAAAAGGGAATTTAGAAGTTGGTGGGAGGAGGAGATTTTCCCCAAGCTTTCTCCAGTGTTGCTCAGAATTGCCAGCTTCATTTTGAATTGAGCCGATGGGAGTTCACCAATCTCTAACATAATGGCTTGTAACACTCTTCTTCAGTAACCCCTGGATAGTATTCCATAGCTTTGGAACTCCACCTATACAGACCCTGTTCCTTGCAGCAGATCTCCAAACCAGAAGCCTGTGAAATGATTGATACGTGGAGAAGCACTCTCCAAAGTCTGCATTCACTGGCTTTGCGGTAATCACCACCCCATAAAGAAGTTCGGAATCAGACATGAATGATCTGTTATCAGCTTAATAGCTCAAGGTTAGCTTTAGTGATTGATACAATTTAAACAGGAATAGTGATGGGCAAACTTCCCAAACTTGCATTGGCAAGGACCCAGCAAATAATATCGGAGAAAGTTCTTGGAGGGGGAGGCTGTTCTAAATGGTTCATAATTTTCTGGACCCTCCCCATGAAGCCCACCCACCCATCTGCACGCCCCTAACAGCCCCTCACCACCACCCATCCCAACCTACCTTTACTCCTTCTCCATCTCCACTTGCATGCTCTGGGCAACATTTGGGTTAAATGTTTTGTAACCCAAATTTGCTCAACACGTTTTGCCTGAGCAGGGATCTCCAAACTCTCTTCTAAGTTTTGCTTTATGCTATGGCTGGATAACAATTCCAGAAGGACAAATAGTTTTGAAAACCCCTGAAAAAAGTTCCTGTCCTCAACAAAAAACGTTATGGTTTCCCTAGAGTTTCTTCAAACCAAGCAGGAACCTCTGAATTTGCCTTAAAATGCTGCCTTCACCCAAATCCATTGGCAACCCTGCTTCCAAGCAAGCAGAGAAACAGGACAGGGGATAAGTGCTACTGCTGTCTTGGCAATTCTGGGAGTCAAGAATTCTATCATGCCCCTTGCAAAGCTACCAGAAGCTCTGCCTGTTCTCTGGTGCTATGAGCGCTGTGCAAGTGCATCAGTGTGCTGCACAAAGGTGATGGGACCACAGCCCCATGCCAGGTCTGTCTAGGACACATAGAATCATAGAATCACAGAGTTGGAAGGGGCCATACCGACCATCTAGTCCAACCCCCTGCCCAGTGCAGGATGAGCCTAAAGCATCTCTGACAAGTATTCATCCAGCCTCTTCTTGAAAACTGCCAGTGACGGGGAGTTCACCACCTCCCTAGGCAGCTGATTCCACTTTTGAACTACTCTGACCATGAAAAAGTTTTTCCTAATATCCAGCCGGTAACTTTGTGCATGTAATTTAAGCCCATTGCTTCGGGTCCTACCCTCTGCTGCCAACTGGAACAGCTCCTTGCCCTCCTCCAAATGACAGCCTTTCAAATATTTAAAGAGAGCAATCATGTCCCCCCCCTCAATCTCCTTTTCTCCAAACTAAACATTCCCAAGGCCCTCAGCCTTTCTTCGTAGGGCTCAGTCTCCAGACCCCTGATCATCCTCGTCGCTCTCCTCTGCACCCTCTCGATTTTGTCCATATCCTATTAGAAGTGAGGCCTCCAGAACTACACACAATACTCCAGGTGCGGCCTGACCAAGGCAGTATAGAGAGGGGCTATGACCCCCTGCGATTTCAGTGCTATGGCCCCTTTGATACAACCCAAGATTGAATTAGCTTTTTTTGCCACCGCATCACACTGACTGCTCATATTTAGTTTACAGTCCACTCTTACCCCAAGATCCCTTTCACATAGACTACTGCCCAGAAGTGTATCCCCCCTCCAGTATTTGTGCTTCCCATTTTTGTGGCCCAGATGTAATACTGTGCACTTGTCTTTGTTGAATTGCATCCTTTTCACAGCTGCCCACTTCTCCAGAGTATTCAGGTCTTGTTGAATTTTAACTCTATCTTCTTGGGTGTTTGCTACTCCTCCCAATTTGGTATCATCAGCAAATTTAATGAGCAGCCCTTCCACTCCTTCATCCAGATCATTGATAAAAATATTGAAACATACCAGGCCCAAAACCTAGTCCTGCGGCACCCAATTGGACACCTCCCTCCAATCTGATGAAATGCCGTTGACCACCACTCTTTGGGTGCGGTCCTCTAACCAGTTCCCTATCCACCAAACTGTCCTATAGTCCAGTCCACAGTCTTCCAGTTTGCCCATCAGAATGTCATGGGGGACCTTATCAAAAGCTTTACTGAAATCCAAATAAATCACGTCAACAGAGTTCCCCCAATCCAGTAAGCTGGTCACTCCATCAAAGAAGGAAACCAGGTTGGTCTGGCAAGATCTGTTAGGAACAAAACCATGCTGACTTCCGCGGATCACTGAGTGGTCCTTCAGATGCTTAAAGATTGATCCCTTTAAAATCTGTTCTAAAATCTTCCCAGCAACAGAAGTCAGACTGACCGGCCGGTAGTTTCCCGGGTCATCCTTCTTCCCTTTCTTAAAGATTGGGATAACATTTGCTCTTCTCCAATCTTGTGGTACATCCCCAGTCCTCCAGGAGGCCTTGAAGATGATGGACAGGGGTTCTGCAAGTTCTCTGGAAAGTTCTTTCAGCACTCTTGGGTGCACCCCATCCGACCCAGGGGATTTGTATTCATCCAGTGCAGCCAGATGCCTCTCCACTACCTCTCTGTCAGTGTCAATTAGTCACTCAGGTGTCCTGCCACATTTTCTACTATCTCTAGATGTGCCTGAGTTCTTCAGGGAGAAAACAGAGGCAAAAAAAAGTCATTAAGCCTGTCTGCTTTTTCTCTGTCCTGCATCAGAGTTTCTCCATCTACTCCCAACAGCGGCCCAATTGCCTCTTTTACCTTGCGTTTGCTTCTCGTGTATCTGTAGAAGTTTTTCTTATTGTAGCGAGGCCTCCTGGCCAGACCCAGCTCGTACTGAGCTTTGGCCTCTCTGATGGCTGATCTGCAGTACCTAGTAACCCTCATATACTCCTCTTTAGAGGTCTGTCCTTCTCTCCATTTCCTGAACATTTCCTTTTTCTCCCTTAGCTTATTCTGGAGCTCTCTGTGCATCCACATCGGTTTCTTGGAGCCCTTACCATGTTTCCGTCTTGCTGGGATAGTGAGGGCTTGAGCTTGCAAAAGCTCGTGTTTGAGAAGGGCCCATCCTTCACTCGCTCCTTTCCCTTCCAGCACACATTAGAGTCTTGTTGGGACTCAAGCACCAGAGCCTGGTGCACACTTGGACTCCAAGCTAGATGGCATACATCCAGTGGGAAGCAATTTGGTAGAGGATGGTCAAGGCTCCCTCTACCATTTGCTCCACAGGTGGAATCAGTTCTTTTGTAGTTTCGTGAAGAATGGGACTGTATGTGATTTGCCCAAAGCAAAGCTCCTGGAAGAAGTAAGGGGGAAAAGTTGGCTGGCTTCCTCCTTCCTGCTATTTTCTCAAAAATCTTATTTACTGTAGCAGCAGGGAAAAGGAGGAGCAGGAGAAAGGAACAGGGAAGAAGAAATGCAAGAAATTTTAAAATAATGGCATGTATCCTGCTATTCCACTCAGCAAAAGTAGAGGAGCCACTTAAATTGGAGGAAGGTTCTTTAGGCTTGAGGAAGGCTTCCAACTGTGCAGAACGATTTAGGATACATGCCACTGAAAAAGCCCACAACACTGTGGGTCTGCAATTGAAACAATATTACTTTTTCCTAGCCCTTACCCCAAATGGAGAGCACTTTATGCTAATTTAGTGCAGGGGTGGAATAGACCCCAAACTGAGTCCTAAAAATATGGAACCTTTAGTGTTGCACTGAGTATGACACTTGCCATAAACAACAAAAAAGCATTAGGAATTCCCTTTTGACAATATGGAAGTGGAATCAGCTGCCTGGGGAGGTGGTGAGCTCCCCCTCACTGGCAGTTTTCAAGAGGAGGCTGGATGAATATTTGTCAGGGATGCTTTAGGCTGACCCTGCACTGGGCAGGGGGTTGGACTAGATGGTCTGTACGGCCCCTTCCAACTCTATGATTCTATGAATATAGTAATAGAACAGCACCAAAGAGAAAATATGCAAAAAAATTTTTTTAAAGGATTTTATTAATTTTACCTATTCTGATATTAGTTTTGTCCTCATTCTACTGTTCAGGCACACATTGGGATTATGCATGCACAGACCAGCCACGGAGAGAGATTCTGTAACTTTTAAAATCTGTAAGGCGGCGTCCCGTCTCTACAGTGCATGCATACGGGTTTTCCCACCAAAAAACCAGGTTGTGACTGTGAGGCAGAGCTCCCCTTTTCCCCTCAGTTCTTTTGCCACCATCATGAGAGGTTCTCCCTTAGCTCGCCTCCATCTTCCTTTCTTCTCCAATCTTTGTTTTTTTCTCAACATGACTCAGAAATCATTTTTTAAAAAGACAAAGATGCCTCACTCTGATGAACATGATTTGTGCCTGCTCTGTTTAGGCAGATCTCATAGTATCTCCACTGCCAGCATTTTACTTCTAAGGCTAGGATTGATCGAGCCTCTTGTCTAAAAGGAGCATTATGGGGAAAGGTGCTTTCAGATTTCATAGAATCATAGAATCATAGAGTTGGAAGGGGCCATACCGACCATCTAGTCCGACCCCCTGCCCAGTGCAGGATCAGCCTAAAGCATCTCTGACAAGTATTCATCCAGCCTCTTCTTGAAAACTGCCAGTGAAGGGGAGCTCACCACCTCCCTAGGCAGCTGATTCCACTTTTGAACTACTCTGACGGTGAAAAAGTTTTTCCTAATATCCAGTCGGTACCTTTGTGCATGTAGTTTTAGCCCATTGCTTCGCGTCCTACCCTCTGCTGCCAACTGGAACAGCTCTTTGCCCTCCTCCAAATGACAGCCTTTCAAATATTTAAAGAGAGCAATCATGTCCCCCCTCAACCTCCTCTTCTCCAAACCAAACATTCCCAAGGCCCTCAGCCTTTCCTCGTAGGGCTCAGTCTCCAGACCCCTGATCATCCTCGTCGATCTCCTCTGCACCCTCTCGATTTTGTCCACATCCTTTTTGAAGTGAGGCCTCCAGAACTGCACACAGTACTCCAGGTGTGGCCTGACCAAGGCAGTATAGAGAGGGGCTATGACCTCCTGCAATTTCGACGCTATGGCCCCTTTGATACAACCCAAGATTGAATTAGCTTTTTTTGCCACCGCATCACATTGACTGCTCATATTTAGTTTACAGTCCACTCTTACCCCAAGATCCCTTTCACATAGACTACTGCCCAGAAGTGTATCCCCCCTCCAGTATTTGTGCTTCCCATTTTTGTGGCCCAGATGTAATACTGTGCACTTGTCTTTGTTGAATTGCATCCTTTTCACAGCTGCCCACTTCTCCAGAGTATTCAGGTCTTGTTGATTTGGATAAACAAGCAGCAAAATCTGTCATGAAACAGCCAGCGCTCCAATCTGGACCACCCTAATTGATTCTGGGGGCCTGAACTCCGGCTCTGACCAGATGTCACTCTCTGGTTCCAACCATATCTCTATTAGATCCTCACTCTGTGCCCAGCGACGCCCCATCTGGCCATCCTCTTTCTTATACTCCCAAACACAAGAAAAAGCATTCACTGGTTCTGATGATCAGATTGGGCTGGTTCAGAACCACCTGCCAAAAAGTCAAATACTAAGCACCTAAATTACTCAGGGTCATCTACAGCATGCCGTGCACATGGTCGCTCTCCAGTTCTGACTCCAGCAGCTATTGAAAAGCAAACAGTAATTTTACCACTCTTAACCCCTTCACCTCCCTGTACTTCATCTTTATACCAAGATGATGATGGATACACCTCTGTAAATGATTTCCCATTCCTATCAGCTGTGGGATCCACTCAGCTTACCTCAAAATCCATTTTTGCCACAGATCTGACATCAGATCTGACCAAATTTCATAGTCTTACCATATGGTCCTCACAGGTTGCTCCTACTCCACCGAACTTACATCCTTCATCCTGACCTTTGACTGCCTGCTCCCATAGCAATTTGGTAGGACGTTCTACACTGGCTACAATTGACCCCTTCCTTTAATTTTCCATCCCCCCCGTTGGTTCCAGTCCTATCGGATCCGTGCTCTTCTTTGGTTCTGATCCCTTTGGTTCCAGTGCCTTTGGTTCTGAGAGTTCTGTCAACTATACACCATCAATTCCGACACCAATCACTGACCTTGGATTCGGAAGAAGAGGAACACATCTCCAGCTCTGACGTTACCTTGGAACTTGCATCCAATCCTTCACCAGAGGAGGCGGTAGGCGGGGTAGCATCCTGTCCTCCAAATGAGGACTACTGCCTTTTTTTGAAACAGATTATATGAGTGGCCAGATCATTACAGCTCGATGTGTTAGCTTCTACCCCTAAGCCTAAAAGTAGAGTACTTTAGGCTTAGTATTTGGACTCACCTGCATCTATGGCTTTCCCAGCTGTTGAGGACCTTTTTGACATCGCTAACGGTATATGGGAGAAACCAACTTCTATTCCTACAACCTCTCATTAGATTGAAAATTGCTACAAACTTAAGCAGCAAGATTGTTCCTTCCTCTTCAATCACCCCTGACCACCACCTTTGGTGGCAGAGGAGGTACAAGCCTGAGACCGACATGGCCCCTGTGGATAGAGAGGGCAGAAAACTAGACACCATTGGCTGCAAAGTTTACTCATCTGCAGCACTCAATTTTAGGATCACCAATTTTCAAACTATTATGGGATCCTACAAATTATTCCTGTGGGAGAGGCTATTCAATCACATCCAGGACTTACCTGAAGATCACCAGGCCTTTGACAAGGTCTTGCAAGGAGTGATAACTAGATGAGCAAAGCAACAGATGACAGCTGGGAAACATGCCGCTGACTCCTCTGCCAGACCAATGGCATCTGCCGTGGTGTGCGTCCATGCTTCCTACGGTCGGAAATGGATCTGTTTCGCTGCATGGTTAGAACCTGAACAGGTTTCTCCATTTTCCTGCCCTTTAGCCATTATTCCGGCGTCGGGCTATTTCTCGTCCCTGCAGAAGAAGGGCTTATCTCGCTCCCTCCTTAGGTTCCATCTAGCGGCAAGATCAGCCTTTCATGAGTGCATAGATGGCAAGACTGTTTTTTCACACCACATTTTTATACAGCTTCTTAAGGGCATATTTCCCCAGTTCCTCAGTGGAGTTTAATTTTAGTTCTTTCACAACCTCTTTCAAATCCATGGCTTCTTGCCCTCTGTCTTTATTATCCTGGAAGACAGCACTCCTGGTGGCTGCCGCCTCAGCAAAGTGTGGGGGAGAACTAACAGTTGTCCTGGTCGAACCCCCATTCACCCAATTCTTCCCCGAAAAGGCTGTTTTACATACCAACATAGAATTTCTTCCTAAAGTGGTTTCTAAATTTCTGAGTCAGAACTTCTGAGTCAGAAGGTACACTGCACATATTGGATATTAAGAGAATTTGATTGTATTATTTACACATAACAAAGAATTCCCACAAATCCAAAGCCCTTTTTGTATGTTATTTTGACCCCTGCAAAGGTCTTCACAGCTACTCTCTAGATGGATTGTAGCAGCAGCCATCAGACTTGGTTACAACATAGCGAAGGTTTCCTGCCCAGTGACGATCAGAGTCCCCCCCCACCACGGTGCAGGCATCATCGGCTGTATTCTTCCGAGGGATGTCCTCTAAGGGACATCTGTCAAGCTGCCGTGTGGTCTTCGTGAAGCATTACTCTGTTAATATGAAATTGAGAAAAGAGTAGGCAGTTGGAGCGACTGTGCTGCATTCTTTGTTTGACTGATACAATTACACCCTCCTCTATTGGTACTCCCAATGTGGGACTGCACAGAAGAATGATGATGAAAACAGTGTTACTGTCAGGTCTTGCCAGGTATCCTCCCTAAGCACTTCACTGCATCACTCAGGTGTAAGAGTTAAAGTTACTTTATTAAAGACGAATACCAGTATCAAGATGGTCAGACAGGATCATTGGCTGAAGTGACGCAAGGTAACAAAGCAAGGTTAATTATAGGGCAAAGTCCCCGCCCCCAGTGGGAAAGAAAGACCTTTAGGATTTTGGCACGTTGAGCCAGGGAGCCGGGAGAGAGGGAAGGGGGGAAAGGATGAGCTCTGCTCAGTCTCTTAGGAGGTTGGTGTGGTCTCGGCTGAAACTTCAAGGCAACGTTCACAGGCCGGCCAGGAAATGGTAACCAAAACACCTGCAAGATAAGCAGCTAGCAACCAGTCAGCAAAACAGGTTCCCTCTGCATGTTCTCAGAGGTACACTACACACTGCAGCAAGAAATTCATAACACATAGCAGATATGCTGGAGGCGTATCTGACAGTTACACTTACCTGTAACTGTTGTTTGTCGAGCGTCTTCTGTGCAGGCATATATCCCTCCCTCCTGCCCCACTGTGAGAGCATTTGCCTTTATCTTGATGACTCTAGCAGCTCAGGAGAACTGAGGAAAATAGGGGTGCTCTGCCTCATAACCTGGGTTTTTTTGGCGGGAAACCCCCTGTACCCGCAGAGGAGACACTCGACAAACAGCAGTTACAGGTAGGTCCAGCCTTGTTTTCCTGGCCATGCAGCTGGAATTAAAAATGACCCCATGAACGTATGCTGTAGTGCACAAAAAATTACTAATGGGGAGGGGGCCATAAAACTCCACAAGGCATTTGACTTCATTAAGATTGAGGAATTCATGAAATATGCAGTTGTAGAAGAAACCCTGCTTTGTCAGTTTTCCTACCCATGCCATGTCAATTTGACCCAGTTTTTGGATACAGGATGCCATCCCTTTGTAAACTGACTATGCAACAGTATTATTTACTAAAGATGGTTATGGACAGGTTTCAGCATTTCTTGCTACTTCTTGTGTGTGTGCACGTGCGCATGCATGCACACATGTGCATGTGCGCACATGTAATTTTTTTAAATTACATAATACGTTGATATAGAAAGCATTCTTCTTTTTGCACAAAACCTACAGACAAGGAATTGCAAATGCTCAGAAGAAAAGCAGAACTGCAAATACAAATTCAGCCGTTAGCACACAAAAGTTAGCTGTCTGTCACAAAATAGTGGAAGAATCCCGTATTGTGAGTGCTTATGCTCCACAGCAGTGGGACTAGAATCAGCATAGCTGTACTCCCTCTGTCTACAACTCTTCTCTAGCACATACAGTTGATGGATTAACATGCTAGATCTTTCTTCTCTAAACCATAATTAGAAACATATGGATAAATTGTACTCTTTTACAAATAACATTTTCATTTCTTCTCATGCCTGCTGACTTAAAAATGCTTTTGAGAGTCCTTTTTTGATAACCATATCTCTCAATTAAGATTTATTCTTGTTAATAAAATGAAGTTATCTGAAACGGATTTCAAAACTCTCCCTGCCAAGTCCCCCCCCCTCTAAGGAAGTCTGTGGGTATCTGTGTTGAGCAAAGCTTTCAGATAATGGAATATAATTTTACAAACAACACCCTGGTGAAAATCTTATAGCCTCTAGTCTTCCCCTTTTCTTTAAATCACTGATAATTCCCACCAGAAACAGAACTTTCTGGAAACAGACCAATCAGTTTTCCACCAAGGAATTTTATTGATGTTTGGCTAGCCAGATGAAACAATAAAAATGTTGGAGGCTCTGACAGCCTGGTTTCAGTTGACTAAGTTACGATGCTGGCATTGGCTCAGACAGGATAATCTTTCCTATATGCCATAAAAGTCTGTTGTACCAGACCAAGAACCTCGCATCTCCGAGCTTGCCAGGGAAAGGAATTTTCCCCAGCCTGCAGCATATCCCTCATGGCAGAGCCTCCCACCATTTCAGATTTTGCAAAGGCTGTAGGGTTGATGCCAGTTGTTTAGATGATGTCCCACAGGAGCAAAAATGAATCACAAAACACACAATACTTATATGCTTGGTTCTGATGCTTGCTTTGGACAAATATCTTGTTCCTGTGGGGGTAGAGCAGGCAAGATAGCCCCCACCTACCCACCCCTGGTGTTCTGTGTGGGGCGTTCATGAACAGTCCCTCTGTGGGCTTTGGACTAGGTAAGCATCCAAGTATCATTCGCGGGAATGGTTTGTCTCTACACAAGCGCCTTGATTCCTCGGGTGGGCACCAAGACCTGCCCTCTGTCGGGTGAGGCAGGGCACTGTTTGTAACCTATTTGATGTACAGGAGTTAGCAAAGCCACATTCAGATTTGGAAAGCCTCCTCTGGGACTCAAGTTCTTTTTTCCTCGTCTTTATATTTGTGAACAAATAAATAGTCTGCAATGCTTACCAGTGACTCTTAATGTAAAATTGCATTGCTCGTTGCCACGCACTTGACAGATTTCAGGTCTAATTGAACAAGGCTGATGTTTTCTTGCTAGTTCAGTTGCAGCCCTGGAGGCCCAACAGCGGGGCAGTTTTCCACCCCCTTCCCCCTTCCTCCTCCTCACCCACACTGCCCCAGTACAAATGAGGGGAGAGGGTGGAAGACAGTCACACAAGTTATGCCTGTTTTTGCTGTCTCCTGTTTAGTGCACCTTAGGGCTCAGTTGGGAGATGGATTTCAGAGCCTCCACTTCTTAGTCTTCCCAAGGTTATCCTGCAGGTCCCAATTCTCAGAGGAAAGAGTACAATATCCGATCCACACACATTGGTAGCAGTAGCCCTCCTTTGGGACAGATAGCCAAGCCAGGCTTTTTTTCACCCACTTCCTTGCTCCACAATCCTTTTAGAAAGGTCAGAAAGCATTATGAGTATCCCTCCAGCACACTAAAAGAGAGTGGTCTTGTAACAAGAGTTGCACAAGGGGATATAAACTGACTGATCTCAGGGTGATTCACACGTGCGCATTCATCTGAAGCAGGGTTTCTCTCTACCTCTGTGCCCTTGATGATTGGCAAGTGATTGTGTGAACCTACCCCACCAAAAAGCATTCTATCCGAGATGATCTGGACATTCTGTCATGCTGTATTTGTAGCTGACCATTCGCACGTAGTTTGCCAACAATGGACATTGCAGCGATCAACATATAATGAACATGCTTGGGTAACCAGAAAGTCTGGAGTGGGGACAAGTTCCCTAGAATAAGCGAAGTCATCTGTCTGTACTCTGCAAATGTTTTGAGTAGAGCCAGAAATCTCCTGTGACGTTCTTCAGAAGTGGACTCCAGGAGCCAGCCCTGAGTGCCAGAACTTCTGCTAGTCTTTGCCATACTTGTGTCAAGTTCAACTAAATTCTCAGTGCAAAACCTGAGGTCTTGCTGTTGGTTCCAGGTGTGAGGCCAGATTAACAAAGGGCCTTTCCATACTGTTCCTAGGCAGTTTCAGCTCCCATGTATCATTCCTCTTTTCAGACTGAGTGCTGGAAATTACTGCACAGCAAACTGTGGCATGGGGCAGTTGAGCAGTTGGGTGGAACTTTGTCCTTGTGATGCAACATTTCAGGCTCATGCTTGGATGGTTAAGTATTCAAGGGGCATCTAGATTGCTTGACAGGGAACTCGGAGAGGCAATTCCAAAAGTCACATTTCAAAGTGATTTAACTGGGCCTACTTCCTCCAAACAAATGCTCTTCCCTTAACCTCCCCCACCCGCGCTTCAGAACCCCAAGAGAATCTCCAGTGTGCAATGATGGATTCCGTCTTACATGTTTGTTTGATTAATTTTATCCTAGCATTTTCATTTTTCTTGATACCTTTCAAAAATTGTACATTAAGATTATTTCAGTTGAAAAATATGAGATTTAAAGCAATCAGACCCTAATCTGCAACTGCAGTTCATGACCAAATATTGGCATACTTAATATAGATTTTTTTTAAGTTGCATGTTGGCACTGTACTCAGGCATCTAAGAATGTGAGCTAGTCCAAGCACACTCTTGACAGGAACATCCAATTTGATTATATTTTTTGCATAAGTGTGTAGTCCTCAGGGTTGCAGTTTTTAAAACCTTTGTTGAGTACCAGTCTTGGAGTAACTGCAGCCAGATGGTTAGGCGAAGACATCGCTGGCCTTCCTTGCTTATGAGGTCACCTCATTTCCAGGTTGAGCATCAAAGAAAAAAAATGAATATAGTGGTTAAAAGTGACAGGACTCTAAACTGGAGAATCGGGTTTGATTCTCCACTCTACCAGTTGAAACTAGCTGGGTGACCTTGGGTCAGTCACAGCTCTCTCAGAGCTCTCTCAGCCCTGGGAGTGTGCACAGGGGAAAAAATTGGTTTTCCCACTTTGGTTTTACCCAAAGCAGGAAAATGATTTGTAATACCCCGAAAGCCAAAGTGGCAAGCTGCTTCAGCTTCAGGTATTTAAATCATTTTGGTATGCTTTGTAAATATTTGGCACATACCGAAGTGAGGGGGAAAGCTGTCTCCCAGCCCCCCCCCCCAGTCCTCCCGTCCACCCCCACCCCACTTTCCTGGCCGTGGAACCAGAAAAAACCAGCTGGACGGCGGGGAAGGCTGGAGCTGGCGCCTCTGCCGCTGGCGCCACCTCTGCCACCGCAGCAGTGGCCTGCAAATTGGCAGGGAAGGCCGCAGCTGGCCCTACCGGCGCCTGTGCGGCCTCTTCCGCTGCAGCAGTGGCCAGAGGAGTAGTGGGAAGGCCACAGCCGGCACCTCCACCAGCGGCGCTGCCTCCTCTGTCACCGCCATGGCCAGCTGGACGGCAGGGAAGGCCGGAGTCGCCTCCTCCACCGCAGCAGCGCCGCAACAAAGGGCCAGGTAAGTGGGGTGGTGGGTGGGAGGGAGCCCTTTAAAGCCCCCGAAGCAATACGAATCACTTTGGGAAACTTAGATTCGGGGTTTCTGAATCTTTACGAATTGGGTCCGATTCGAGCATTTATCCTGAATCGGATACCCGAAGTGCACATCCCTACTCAGCCCCACCTACCTCACAGGGTGACTGTTGTGGGGATAATAATAACACACTTTGTAAACCACTTTGAGTGGGCATTAAGTAGTCCTGAAGGGTGGTATATAAATCAAATGTTATCATGGTCTTTCCCATTGAGTTTAGGGACATTCCCAGAGCCAGTTTGGTATAGTGGTTAGGAACAGCAGGACTAATCTGGAGAGCTGGGTTTGATTCCCCACTCCTCCTCTTGAAGCTAGCTGTGTGACCTTGGTTAGTCACAGCTCTCTCAGAGCTCTCTCAGCCCCACCCACCTCACAGGATGATTGTTGTGATAATAACTCACTTTGTAGACCGCTCTGAGTGGGTGTTAAGTTGTCCTGAAGGGTGGTGTCATGTCTGCCTACCATTCATCCATGCCATTCATATATTCTTTGCTCTCTGTATTGATCTGACCAATGTATTAATGTATTAATACCGTGTGCTTTCATGTCATGCTCATAAACTGTAACCATTATAATCATGCCATCCTTGGCCTGCCTATAAACAAAAGTACTAATGCTGAGCCTGTTATCTCTGGAGTCTGCTTGTTGACCTTGCAGCTGTACAGTAACTTTTCACAAGAGACAGAGGGAGTTGGATTCCTTGTAATCTTTTACCTTTCTCTGCCCAGACAAAGCTATTGTGTTCTCATGAGACTTTGGGATTTTCGCGCCTAGTTGCTGACTGCCCAAGGGGAGGGAGGAATCATGCTCCTTATATCAAAGTGCATATCCTTGTATCTTCATTCCTGCCAACTTATCCATCTATGGATATACTCATGTCCTTACTGGATCTCTATAATCCAATGCACTGTAATGCTTGCTGTGAGGGGTTTGGGGGTCTATCTGCCATGGACTGCCGTCCCTAGAACTGACAGGCGGTATATAAATCAAATGTTGTTGCTGCTGTTAGAACCCACTTACCTGTACCAACCACCAATGTGGATGTGTATTTTCAATGAAAATTTACTAGTTGTTAGCACCAGAAATATATAAATTGAATAAGAGTTGTTAGTTCTAAGTTAGGAAACTTACCTCTGAGTTTGTAATAAACACTGTGCTGAACTTACAATAATGAAGGCTTTCCTAAAATAAGGAAGGCTCTGCAGAAGGGACTGTGCCGGCTGCGTGAAAGTGGAGAGCAATGAATAATTTATTTCATACACCTTGAACTAAATTGTAGGCACGTTTTGTTTCAGAAGAATTAAGAATGTTAATAGTTTGCAATCACCCTTGGTGATCTGTCCTCTTTTATAGCTTTTATTATTGTTGTTTATATTATTGTTATTGTTATTTATAATCTTTCTCACTGAGATCCGAGGCAGATTGCAATTCTGCAAGTGAATACAGTATAATCAATAGCTAGAACATTCACAGAGCAAAATACAACATGATCAACAGTTAGAACTTCCAGTGAAAACAGATACAATAGGGTATTGTAGCCACAAAAATGAAAAAAATAGGGGAAAGCCAAAGGCATAGATGTAACCTTTCTGAATTTAAGTGCAAGTAATTAACATGACATCTTTAGGATCTGGGCCCTGGCTGGAGAAGTCCACCATAAGGGAGGAAATGGCAGAGGTCTTGAACTGTCTTAGGAGTCAAGGTGAATAGCTTCCAGGGGCCAGATAGAGCTCCCTAGATGCTCGAGGCTTATGTCAAAATAGCACAAAATCCCATAACCTCTGTTTAGCCTGAACTGCATAGTTAGAGGACAGAAAAGAGACTCTGGAAGACCCGGGTTCAGATTCTCTCCATGCCATGGAACCTTGCTGGCTGACCTTTGTTTGTCATACACTCTCATCCTCACCTACCTCACAGACCTGTTGTGAGGAGAAAGTAGAGGAGAGAAGAAAGATTTGAGCTGCACTGGGTCCCCACTGGGGAGAATGGTGGGGTATAAATGATGTAAGTAAGTAAGTAAATAAATAAAGAGCCTGGCTGACTGATGTGCTCTCAGTGCTGAAGCTGGCCCATTTCTCACTACTTTGGTAGGAGGGAATGGAACCTTTATGCACACACTACCTCAGTATGGCATTTGGGGGTTATGTGGTGTCATTTCCTTGGAAGGAGAAGGAGGAGATGGGCAGTCAGCCACTACATCTTTGATTTTAAGGCACTGCCAAGGTAACTGAGCTCTTGATCTCAGGGATTCCCCCCCCCCCCCACAAAAAAAATGCCAGAGCAAAAGGCTGGGGTGTGTCTCTTCCAAAGAATTCTTCATACCAAACAATAATCGTTCTTGGCTTTTCATTTCCCTACCAAAATCCCATTAATTTCTTTGCTCCAAGCAGTTTCCAAGAAAGGGCAGTTCTGCGTATTATGAGGCACGTGTCTTTGTGTGTGCGCATGGGTGTTTCCAGAAGCAAACATGAAGTGTGGAAGACATGGATTCATGTCTGTGTGCATCTTTAAACATTTGTTTGTGCATATTTGGGAACTCTCGTTAGGCAAGGTTGCCTTCATAAACAGTAGAAATTCATGTACTATGGCAGCTGCCTTTGGCTGATTTTCCCTTTCCCTCCAGATTATATCCAGAAAGAGAGAAAGACGGACAGTGCCAGCTGTGAGAAATCAGTGTTTCCTGTTAGTGTGCCCCTTGACCATTTCCTTCTGCTCACTGACCCCCCTATCTCTGTCCCTGGGCCAGTGGGTGTCCCCTTGACCTTGCTGACTGCCACCATTTGACCCTACTGATCCCACCTTTGGCTTGGTGGATCCTGGCCCGGCTGGAGCTTGTCCCTTGCAGGGCTTGTATTTCCAAGAGCTGGCATTCCTAATCCAGCCTGGACTTTTTGAAGATTGTTTGGAAGCTTCAACAGGTGCAAAAATGCAGCAGTGATTTTGTTTGCTGGATCAAATTTGGGAGAACATGGCTTGCCAGTTTTGAAAGAGCAGCACAAGCTGTCAATTTGTGTCTGGGCACAATTCAAAATGGTGGTTATTCCCTTTAAATCCCTGACTGACCTGTCCAGAGTCTTTGAAGGACTGCTTGCTTCCTTTCCCTGTCTTTCAACTGCTGTCACTGCCAAAGAGCTTCTTTCTCAGAACTCCAGAGGGAAAGGAAACTGTTTTCACCTGGCTTAGAAAGTCTGTTGAGAAGAAGCGCTCAACTTGTAGGAAATGTTTCCTTTTTCTTTGGAGCATTAACTCTTGGAGTTACGTCTGTACCTCCTTTCACAAGAGGGTTTATGTTCTATAGAAGCCTGTGGGGACTGATGTAATTGAACCGACTCTTGTAAATCTCTAGTTGCTTCCATGCCTCTGAGACGCTTGTGTCTGGATCTCCAGGTACTCTTTGGTGCTCCAGTTTCCAGGGATTCTCTACCGTTTGAACTTTTAAGAACAATTTGCTGGTTCAAATTGTGTGCCATTTGGGCGAGTGCAATATGCATGTATTTGTTTTAAGGCTGCAAAGGCTGCAATTATTATCTTTAAGAACTTTCTGTTGTTTGGGTTAGTGCATTACTGGAATTACTAGAGTTGACTAAAAACATTTTTTCCTGCTTTTGTCTGCTGGTTAGACATAACAATCATAGCTTAGTGAAAGCTTTAATTGATGATCAGATTACACTTTTTGGAAATGAGCTATAAAAGATACCCGTGGCTTGTTTCTTTTTTTCCTTCTTATTTTAAGTAAAGGATCGATTATTCTTTCTGGGTATTAAATATTATGGGCAGGATGTGAGGGTTTAAATTCCAGCCACCTACCATTTATGCAACTTAAATTGAACAATTCCTGGGCACAACACTGAGTTTCATGCGCTCTTGGGAGACAGTGCCCAAGTAGTACAGGTCTGGATCTAGACCAGAGAGGCCTGTGTTCAAATCCCTTACTAACCAATCATTGTCTACCAGACCAAACAACTAAACAGGAGAGTGGGAAGATAAAATGTGGCGAGGTTCAACCATTCCCCACAAGATTAAAACATATGAACATAAATAAAAGGCTGCTAAGTGAATTTATGGCAGAGACAAAATTTAAACGGGACTTCCGTCATTGGAGCTCAGCTTAGTAGCTGCCCTTCTGCATCAGTTAATGAATCATGGTATTGTTGGTAGGTGTGAAAGTAATGAATGCCTAAGCTGAAACAGAAAAGATCTAGACAGAATCAGAAAGATTTCAGACCTTGGCTGGAATCCTCCCTCTTTCATGTAGAAAACATCTGGGAAATTTCTCCCTTGTCATTCCCCCAACCTTGGGCGTGTCTGCAGCGCTCGTTTCCTGCATATCAAGGTTTTGAGTAAAGTGGATACAGCTTGCAGCGCGTGCACTGAAAACATTGGGCGATCTGCAGGGCATCATTGGAATGGGATATTTGCCTTGTGTGGATCAAGCTTTCCTTCTGCTAGGCTTGCCAACCTCCAGGTGGGGCTTGGAAATCTCCTGGAATTATATCTGGAATTTCAGCTGATCTCCAGACTACAGAAAATGGAGAACTGGAGAAAATGGCTCCTTTGACGGGTAGACTGTATCGTATTTTACCCCACTGAGGTCCCTCCACTCTACAAATCCCGTTCTCCCAAACACCACCCACAAATCTCTAGGAATTTCCTGACCTGGAGTTGGGAAATTTTTGCCATCTCTTGACACTCTCCGCTGCCTATTCCCTGTGATACCAAAGATGATGATTTATTCAAATGGTCCTCTGTTTGCCTGAAATATTAGGAGGCGTGCGTTTATGTGTTTCTTTAGGGACCAGGCCTATGGTCAAGGGTTGTAACCTTGTATCCGCAGCTTATTCTCTAAATTACAACTTTGGGAGATTTTTCTTTAATCAGCTGCCACTAATCCAAATGGGCTGTCCTGATGAATTCCTATTCTTCTTTCCGCTTCCTTGGCATTTGGGTTCTGCCTTAATATTCTCCATATAAATCAAAGAATCGATTTGTCACTATCATTAGCACAGCAGAGCCTTTAAGCACATAGGTATATGTAGAGAAATTCGAATCCATAAGGAACAGTAAATGAACAGATAAAAATAGATTTATTATTAGGAAATCAAATCACCCAGAAATCAGATTTAAACATAAAGAAGGTTTTCTAAATTTGGCTTTAGAAACAAACTTTCTTTATACCAGAATGAGACAAAGAAACACAGCGCACACGAAACTTATGTGTTCAGCAACAGTAATTGACTTGTTTGTATGCACACTTTCTTGATACACTGAACATTTAACATTTTGTAGCAATCAGGATCAAAGAGGTTCTGCAGTGTTCTCTTGGTAGCTGAGAAGTCAGCAAAGATAAAATATTCAGGCAGGTTTGAGAGGTATTAAGGAACAAAAAAGATGGAAGAGATAGCATTGTACTAGATTGTTCTTTGCCAAGTCAAATATCCAAACTATCCAATAGTAATGGGTGGCTCCACTATATGGATTAAAAAAACCTCTAAGGCAGGATATCCAGGACTAAGGTATATCTTTCTCTAAGCTAGGAGTAATACTCAGCATTGCAGAAAAATATGAGAACTAAAAATACATGGGGTTTTAACCCCCATCTCCTGAAAGTAAAAACAATCTGAGCATGTGCAGACATTGGCAGGGGAAACGGATATTTGGGTGGCACAACTCAAATGGTGTCTGACATTCCTGGCCCCAACCAGGAGGTAAAGGGGTGGGGTTGGGGGGAAGAGAAGGCAGGAGATAATGTATGGGCTGCAAGGGGTAGGGGGAGAAGAGCTTTACTGCAAGGGAGAGAGAACATAGGGATTGCAAAGGCAAAAGGAGATTTGCAGGGAATGGGGATCAGCAAGGCTGGGAGGGAAGGAGGAACAAGAAGACAGCACGGCAGGTGGGGTGGGGGTGGGGGAGCAGATTTTCTCCTCCCTTGCAAAACGCAATAATTTCATCTCCTGTGTATAGAGAGAGGGACCCCTCCCCCTGCAGCAGTCTAAAAGTATCCATCTGGCTTCCTCTTTCCCCGCCTGACAGATCATAAGCATCCTGACAATCACAGCAAGCAACATATCAGGGATCTACTTCTGCATTGCTTTCAACAAGGTTGGCACGGATGAGAGAAGCATCAAATTCTATGTCTCAGGTAAGACACCTGGGTGACATGAAAGGGCTGCTTCACACATTAGAGACTAAGGCTCTGGTTTGGCAGAGATACATCCATGTTCACTCATTGGGGCATGTCACGGCCAGTCGTCATGCCTGCCAGGTGTAGCTTTTTTTGACCATTCACTTCACACTCACCTGTTTCACCTGCGTGATGAACAAATCACACCATCCAGGACTCATCAAGTGAAACTCAGCCCATCAAGCATGTATTGTGGCCAACGGGGAGGGGGAGGGAAATAACCCTGCTTCACTTCCCACCCACCCACCCACCCACCCCTCGGGCAGTCCCAAGTTGGTTTCAAAACTTGTAAAGCTCTGGTAGGCCACAAGACGTGGCTGGTGTGTTGTGTTCCGCTCAGTGGGTCACAAGTGACACAGGTGTGTTTTGTGGACTCTTTCCTTTCTGCGTTCCATGTGACACAGTGAAGCTCTTCTGCAAACAGGTTTCTCCAGATTCTTCAAGGGAAGGGAGGTCAGGGCAACGGCCCAGGCATCCAGGACTGGAAGGACTTGAGGCCTGAAGTCAGTATACACAATTCCAGCCCTCGTGATCTAGAGCTGATTTTAAAAGCATCACACAAGGGCTGGGCCCTGCTCCTGCTCACCATGTTTGTCTAAACTGGGCTCCAGCATGCATGCAGAGGCACCAGTCAGAAGGGCAGGTGGTGGCTAAGTCAGACAGGGAAGACAGGCCAATCCTACACCTACCAATCCTACACCTACCTACCAACCTGAGTGGACCCTGCTTGCTCCTGGGCACCAGTAGCCCTCCAGGTCAGTGGTCCATTGGGAACTTTTCTGGTGAGTTAAAGAGCTGATTTGTCCCTGCATGATGGGCGGGGGGTGGGGGGAGGCCCAGACCTGGATTGTCCAGGTGAACCTGATCTTGTCAGATCTCAGACGTTACGCAGGGTTGGCCTTGGATGTAATTGGATGGGAGACCTCCAGCGAAGACCAGGGTTGCAGAGGCAGGCAATGGCAAACCATGTTTTTTGCCATGAAAACTTCACCATGGGTCTCCATAAGTCAACTCTGACTTGAGGGCACCACACACACATAAGGGGGGGGGCACCAGAAGGCACAGTCTCCTCCTTCTCCCAATATTCATTGTATGTGTTGTTTCCCGTGCAAAGGCTACTTAACATGTTTTCTAGAGCTGCAACCATTCATGGCTTTGGTTGGTAGATTAATCAATTAAAACTTCTGCCTGGTGAACTGGTGGCTTCCAGTTTTCGTCAACAGTGGCCATTATTAATCGGGCTTCATGTCAAGGGAATACTTGCTTATATTTTGAGGCTATTTGGTTCTGATGCATTTCTGGAAATGAAATGAAAGGGGAAAGCCTTTTTTAAAACCACTCAGTAATAAGGGTGAGAGCACCACCTCTGGAGGCACTGTAGGAGCAAACCAGCAGGAAGCTCTCCTGCACAAACCCCGGGGAAATAAACAGAAGCACGTGCTTGTGCAGGAGAACTTCCTTTTAGACATTGCCCTTGGAGAACGACTGGGTGTCTTTACACAAAGCTTTTAAGCCATACCTTAGAGACATTTGATAAGATGTGGTGCCAAATTCCCAAAGAGGGGGAGTTACAAACCGTTGCCGCAGGCAGTTGGTTCATTCCTCACATGTTTTTGAGGACATGTAAAAGCATCTGGGTTGTTTCAGATTGGCAAGTGGATTTCTCCGGTCCCTTCTGACTGCAAGCAACTCAGCCACCCCAGGCAAGCTCAGCTGTGGAACTTGCGAAGCACATCAGTTTTAAATTATGCAGAGTATTGTGCAAAGGACAGGAAATTAAAACCAATTAATTCCTTGTAAATACAAATGGAACCAGACTTCCTTTTGATTTATGCTGACAAGTTACCTTCCCCAACCACACATTTCACCATTTGCAATAGGGAATCCCAAACAATTTAGAACTACTAAGTTGTAATAAAAAGCAAAGGCAAACGTACAGAGACTGTTGACAGAAGAGAAAATGCCACATGACATATATTTACAGGAGGGTTTTTTTCTTAGAAGTTTTGCATCTGCTCAGAATAAGAATGCTAATTGCATTTATGTCTGGAGCATATAAACAAAGTCGTGCAAAATACAAGCAAAATAAAAATACACTCTTGAGGGTAAAATTTTCATCTTACAGTGAGGCATGCAGAGAGACAAGTGCTTTTTCACATGCCAGTTACAGCCAGCAGTTTTCTTGGAAGAAGTTGGAATAATGTTGCAGAAACCCCCATGAAAACCTGAAATAAAGAAATTAGCCTAGGCAGAAGGTTGAAAAACTTGGCTGGTGTGCCTAAGGGATGAGTGTCTGAGACTCTTTCAAGACTGAGGCTAAGAACTTGGGGACTTGTTAGAAATGTTGGATTGGAAATAAAATTGTTTCATACATGACATATTAGGATATTAAATGTGCGGGGGGGGACCTGCTGGTTCGTGCCAGTGATCCATTGACGGTGGGACAGTTAGGATATTTTAGACTCTGGGCTTAAACCTCCCTCTTTTAAGATGGTAATATAGACTTTAAATCAGAAGTGTAAAATGAACATTTAGCAGGCTTGCCTCATTTGCCTCTCTCTCTGCCTTCTCAGATAAACACCCTTGGAAGTAACTGTGCTCAATCGGGTTTGCTAGTTGCATCCTGCTGCAGGGAAAGGGGGGCTTCTGCTCAGTCTGTGCCCCAAATTTCCACCCCAAAGGACATCCCTGACCACACCACTGTCCCACTAGTCTGACATCCTTTTCAAACAGTTGCAGGGAGATGCTTCTGGGAAGCTCCATCTCTCTGCTTGAGCTGGCCTAGAATAGTCTGAGTCTAGTGTGTATCAGGGGAGCAACAGGCACACTCCTTTGCTTGTCTCCATCACACAGCTATGTCCATTCCAAGCTGCATTAGGTTGCTTTGCACAGTGACTTTTATAGTAGAACTTGCTGCTGCTTTAGGGGTATGCCTGTGAGAAATGGCATACCACCAGGGCCCAAGGGGCTGAGGGGGTCCCAGCTTGCAAGTCTGTTAACATGTATGATACTGTAGGCCCTGACTTGGATAGTCCAGGTGAGCCTGATCTCGTCGGCTCTCAGAAGCTAAGCAGGGTCGACCTTGGTTAGTAACTGGACGGGAGGCCTCCAGCAAAGACCAGAGTTGCAGAGGCAGGCAGTGGCAAACCACCTCTGATAGTCTCTTGCCAGGTGTTGCCATACGTCAGCTGTGACTTGAGGGCTCTCTCCACTCCATGTTACTATAGAAATAAAATTGACTGTTTCCTTCATGAGATTATCTACACAGGAACAATCCTGTGTCGATAATCCACACAGCCATTCCTAGTGTGGCTGCAGATAAAACTCCGCAGCAGCAGCAGCAGCAGGGCCGCCGCGAGGCTGGTTTGGCTGCAGTTTCCCTGCCCCAGTCCCCCACATACGGCCGTACCACCCCTCCACTGAGCCACCGGGGCTTTTGGAATTTTTTAAAACTGACACTAGAATATTGTTTTATCAACATACAGTTATACTGATAGGTGTAGCAGTTCCTCTGAAGTCCCAGCTTTCATGTTTTAAAGAGACGAACGGTGCAATCCTATGGAGAGTTATTCCAGTCTAAGCCCATTGACTTCAATGGGGTTAGACGGGAGTAACTCTCCATAGGATTGCACCGTTAGTCTCCTTTCCATTTTCCACATGGGAACGTGCTAGAGACTTTTTTTAAAAAAAATGAAAACTGGGGACTCCCGAGAACCTGCTGCACCTATAGGCACAACAGCGTATTGCTATAACGATAATCTTGTGCTGATTTTTTAAAATCTGCCCTGGGCCTGTTGGAAATGCAGGGAGGGCGGAATAAAAGTCGAAACTAAATAAATAAAAATAAATAAAAAATTAAACACTGGCTGGGGGAGAAAGGGTCAGGGTTTGGGGAGGGGACTTCTGCAGGGTGCAATGCCGTAGAGTCCACCCTCCAACGCAGCCATTTCCTTGGGGGAAAGTGATCTCTGTGGCCTGATCCGCTGTGATTCTGGGAGATCTCCAGGCTCCACTTGGAGGTTGGCAATCCTGCCCCCATCCCCCACACAACTGTGGTGCTTCTATTCAGCTCCCAATTTTCCCCCAACCAACTTGGCTGTGATTTTTTGGCAAAGAAAACCAGGCTGGCACCCGTGTGGACCGAAGAGTCCAGATCTTTATGGTTCCACTCAAGCTGGTCCCGTTCTCCCTGCTCTAGTCCCCTGCAGCAGCCATTTTCTCATGACGCTGGAGGGTTTTTTAAAAACACTTATCAACTATTGACCGTTGTCGTATAATGTTATAGCAGTCTGTTAGTTGGCTTCTCCAAATTCACAGGTTTCGTTTTTTAAAAAGTATTTAGCCCATTTTGCTGCAGTGATACACCTTTCCCCTTACGGCTCCATAATGGAGGACATTAAAGATGCAGGTTTTTAAAAAATGAAAGCTGGGAATTGAAGGAACCTGATGAAGAAATAGTTACAACGTCTGCCATGTGCTGATCTGTTTTTAAAAGCCCTCTGGTGGCAGAGGAAGTGACAGCTGCAGGAGACTAGGCAGGGGAAAGGCAAAGGAACCTGCCACGTGGAAGCCCTGTTGCAGCTGCAGTGTATGGGCAGCTGCAGCAGCAGCAGCAGTGGGGGACGCATACAAGCCCATCTCTGTGTGGAAACCCGCTCTGTTAATAGGCAATGGGCACCACACAAGAAGTCTGCATTCCCATTCCCCACCCCCCAAACGTTTGCACAGTAGTGACTAGAAAAACAATTGCACTTCCTACTAGTCCTTCCAACAACTACTACGGTAGGTCAGGCATTGCCCCTTGCTTGCATTCTTTATGGGAAACTGAATCTCGGAGAAGATGACATGTTCTCTTGGCAAACGCATGTTTCCAAACCCCGTTTACCAAGGCAGTATGGGGGCACAGAGGGGCACCTGCAAGGAACGATCAGGAGGTGCAGGGGCACTGCTTTCCTCCAGTCATCTCAAATGGCTGTTTCTTTAATTTTCTTTTTTGGGTGAGAGAGAAAGAATCGTCCATAATTCAGGTCTGGCTGTTCTGGGCAGACACTCTTTACATAAATCATTCCAGAGATACAAGCATGTAACTCATCCAGCCAATAGAAACTGAAATAACATATCTGGGGTGGGAGGAGAACACCTCAGGGTAAATATTTCAGTGCTCTGCATAGTAACTTGCATGTGGAGTTTGTGTTAACAATGACAGGGTTTGTAGTCAGGTCACAGGGCGAGACTCAAATATAACCCCCTCCCGGTGCCAGTCCCAAAGGCTCCGCCTGCATCGTGATGCCATCTCCGTAGCAAAACATCGTAACTCAGAAACTGGGAATCATGGCACTGTGGGGATCCAAGACCAAGGACAGCTGGTGATGACTGTCTGGCTTTTTTTACAAAAAAGCAGAGCTTTTCAAAATTGTTATATATTGTTATGTAGTTATATAGGATTTATAGTTATGGCTCTTTATGCCCATTGCTGGATCCCTGCCAGTGAATCCACCCAGGGTGAAGCAAGATCGACTCTCACCACAGCATAGATATGGGAGACAGTCAAGTGATGCACTCGCAGGTGCCCTTAATGGATGCCACTGACCTTGGGGCCCTTTTCAGAAGTTTAATTTTGGCACTCTAACCCTATGTAATGGCAGCGCAAAACTGCACATGGTCCTCCTAGTGCACCCAATTGCCATTTGCGTGAATGGGACAATGTGCCTATTTTCTATGTGCATGCAGCTTTGGTATGTGAAAATGCATTCCCTCAAAAATCTGGGGCTTCGTTCACACATACCAAAGCCGTATGCACACAGGCAATGCATATGTTGCCCCATTCACACAAAATGGGAACCCTCTGTGTTGGGAGGATCTTGTGCAGTGCGCACTGCTGTGACATTGCTCATGCTTGGAGCGCCAAAATTGAATGTTTCAAAAGGGCTTTAGCCACTGAGAACCCAGCTTGCTCCTCTTAGTGTCAGCCCCCCAAAGCCAACATCTCCTTAGTCTGTTTCTCTCTGGCGGCTTCTTGTTCGTGTTAGAGCAAGACAGAATGTTGGGTTCTGCTGACAGAGAAAGAGAGATTGACCATATCTAAGGGTGACGTTTCCCCCCGTTCTGTTTTCTGAGCCTGAACAGCATTCCCGGGTCTGCTGTTTGCCCCTTTAGGGGAGATGAAGAGCAAAGATCGTGCCTGTCCGCTGGCTGGACAATACTGCAAAACTGCAAGCTCTTGCCATCTTGGTTTGCTTTGTGGCTGTGCAGGGAGGATTTAGGGAGTTTAATCCTTCAGTCTTGCTAGTCAAAACTGGGCCCTCTGCTTTACTCGCATCATAGTGAAAAAAATACCTTTCTTTCAAAGACACACCTTTTCTCCTTTGAAATGTTAACAAGGAACCATCCGTGAGGGGTAGGGAGGATTATGGGTTAACCTCCTTCTCCCACCCCTCTATGGACCTAATGCAAACTAAGGCTGCCTGAACCTGTGATTTGTACAGAAGAAGACATGTCCTCTGGATCTCTTCTCTTTAATCCCTGAGACCTAGACAGCATTCCACATGAACCAAGCACGTGCCCTCTGTGTATACTCTGTGTATACGTAAAGTGCCATCAAGTTGCAGCTGACTTATGGTGATTCTTGCTGATATTTTCATGGCAAGAGACTAACAGAGGCGGTTTGCCATTGCCTGCTTCTGCAACCTTGATCTTTGTTGGAAGCCTCCCATCCAATAACTAACCAAGGCTGCCCCCACTTAGCTTCCATGATCTGACGAGATCAAGCTAGCTTGGGCCATCCATGTCACAGCCCTAGAACCCTACCCAGACACAAATCTGCCTAAGTTTTAGGCTAAATATCAAAGACAAAGAAGGGAGATAAAATAGAGGGGCTGGCAAATTCCCAGTTTGTACTTTGCTGTAGTCTTAAGATGGTAACGGAAGCAGCTGTTTGTAGGATGTCTTAATCTCAGTTCAGCCATTGTAGCTGTACATGTCAGCTAATTGCAGATGGTGTGTCTGGAATGATTAAAAACAGCTTTCAAAGCTGCTGTGATTGCCCAACAATGTACACATGCAGCAGTCTCCTTTATGCAGGGCTATGAAAACTGACTTACATTCTGGGGTAGAGAACTGGGCCTTTAACTTACTGGGAAAGTTTATGGTGGTGGCCTTGGAGGGCCAGTATTGGCCAGAAGCAAGCAAAGCCCCAGTGCAAGCAAAGCAGCATTAGGGCTGCTGTTAAACTGGGACATGGCTGAAGGTGGTACAGCAGGAGGTGATGGGCGGGTGCATATGCCCGTCTTTGCTGTTGACTTGGGTCACGAGGCATGCTCCTGGACTAACTTGCCAGTCTTCCTCTGCTTACATTGGATCACCCTCAGTGAGCTGTGACTCACAAAAGCTCATATCCTACCACAAATTTTGTTAGTTTTATAGGTGCTACTGGACTCTGGCTCTTTTGTACAGCCTTTGAAATGTTGGTCTCGAACAAGAAAGCAAACATCCCTTGATCTCAGTTGCATGTCAAGTCCTATGGTGTGTTGTTTTCTCCTCCTCCAGATATGCCCTCCAAACTACAGACGGATCAACAAATCACAGCCATCGTGGCAAGCAACGTTCAAATGACTTGCAAGGCCAACAAGTACATCTACAATGACCTGTCTTGGTATGATCCCACCTCTCGGGTCATCCCTCTTGCCTTGACACAGCAGAAAGTTGACAACTATTCCATTTCCTTGACGCTGGATATTAGGAACGTTTCACAAGCCCATGCCGGGCTGTACAAGTGCAGAGCTCGAAGCCATCTCAGCAGCACTGAGGAGCTGGAGAAAAGTACCTTGCTCCGCATCAAAGGTGAGTCTGGTAGAGTGACAGCAAGACCGGGAACAGGTTGAACCAAGCAGTTGCTCCCCGCCCCCAAGCAGCACTATGGGGCTGCTTGGCTTGGCTTGCTCCGGGCAGCCAAACCAACAACCCTGAAGGGCTTGTAGAATTTGTGACTCCACCAAGCTGAATGCAGCCTGCCAGCCAGCCAGGTCCAGAAGACTCCAACATTTCACAATTGAAAGAGAAAAGTGCTTGCAACACCTGTATTTTCATGCCAAGGATCACTGCCCCCCCAAGTTTCCTGACAATTCCTCTCTTCTCTACTGTGTGCTGTGATGCTTTACTTTGCAATAGGCTAGCTTTCATGGATTGAAAAGCCATGGACGGGGGTTGTTTGGTGCTTAACAGGGCTTTTTTTCAGGGGGAACGCGGGGGAACGGAGTTCCGGAACCTCTTGAAAATGGTCACATGGCTGATGGCCCCGCCCCCTGATCTCCAGACAGAGGGGAGTTGAGATTGCGCTCAGCGGCGCGGAGGGCAATCTGAACTCCCCTCTGTCTGGAGATCAGGGGGCGGGGCCACCAGCCATGTGACCATTTTCTCCGAGGGCAACCCACTGAGTTCCACCACCTCTTTTCCCAGAAAAAAAGCCGTGGTGCTAAAGGTATACAAACCAAATGTAATCGCCCCTACAATATGTTACAAATATGCTCAGCTGTGCAATGCATGGTGTTGTGTTCATGTGCTTTCATTTATGCTACAGACAAGATGTATCCACTCCATGCACAGAGATATGCAGACTCCGGGGCTGAAACAGCCTTGATCACCCTGGTGCATGACATGCGCCAGGAGATAGATGAGGGAGCACAACCCTGTTAATTCTCCTGGACTTCTCAGAAGCTTTTGATACCAGAGATCATGGTATCATCCTTATCCTTTCGGGGTTGGGACTGGGAGGCGCTGTTTTGCAAGGGTTCCAGTCCCACCTGAAGGGTAGGTTTTTGAGTGTGGTGCTGCTCTGCCCCTTGGCCTCTGGCCTACTGGGCACCCCTAGGTTCCATCTTGTCCCCCATGCTGCTGAGAGAGGTCATCTGAAGATCTGAGATATCAATATGCGGATGATGCTCAGCTCTATCTCACACTACCAGCAGATCCCAAGAGGCTGTGGAAACTGCGAACAGGTACTTAGAAGCAGGTTTGGAGGGCTAACAAGTTAATCCTGACAAAATGGAGGTGCTACTGATCACATGAAGGTCAGACCCAGGACATGAGTTATCTCCTGTTCTAGATGATGTTGCACTCCCTAAAGGAGCATGTTTGTAGATTAGGGGTGCTGCTGGACCCTGGTTTCTTGTTGGATAAAAGCTGGTGAGCCAGTGGTGGCGCTTTATAGGCAGGAAATTTCTTGCCACTGTAGTACATGCCTTGGTGGCATCTAGATTAGATTACTGCAATGTGTTTTACATGGGGCTGCCCTTGAAGACTGTCCAAAAGCTACAGTTGGTACAAAATGCTGCAGCCAGAATGTTGACTGGAGTGGCTCGTAAAGGAACATTTCACTCCAGTCTTATTTCATCTACAGTGGCTCCCAAGTTGCTTCTGGGCCCAATTCAAGGTGCTGGTATTGACTTTTAAAGCTCAATATGGCTTGAAGCCAGCATACCATAAGAGCCACTTTCTTCTAGATGAACCTACTTGTTCACTCTGGTCATCTTTGGAGGACCTCCTTCAGATGCCCCCGACATCTGAGTTTGTTGGGTAGCAACCCAAGAAAGGGTCTTCTCTGTCATGGTGCCAAAACTTTGGATCTCCCTCTCTAGGAGAATCATCTATCCTCCTCTGTTGCTGTCTTCCTCCAGCGGGTGAAGACTTTTCTGTTTAGTTTGGCACACTCCTAATAACTGTTACTAGCCCTCCCCCCATTCTTAGTGTTGTGTGTTTGTGGGTGTTTTTATTGAACTGTTTTAAATTTAAATTGTTTAAAATATTATTTTGAATTCTTTAATATTTGCTGCCTTGGGGGCCTATTTGGATAGAAAGGTAGCATACAATTTTTTTGAATGAAGGAATGAATGTGTATGCATGAAAAACCAGTTATGAGAATATGTGTGCATGAAAAACCAGCTACACTATACTGCACTGTCAGAATGAAACAAGGTGAAGCTGGACAGATGTGTTGACAAACAGATGAACAGTCCATCCAATAAATTACTAGTGAACAGGATGTGAGCCAAACTGGCGGGTTTTCGAGCATGCCTACTGAAAAGTATAGATGTATTTTGAAAAAAGAGTTACTAGTTCTCATGGTTTAGAAGAAAAAGTATGGCAGTGAGATTTCCTAAAGAAACCAAGGCAAAGAAACCTCCACGTCTATTCTATTTTCACATCATGTGATATTTAATCTTACTTTATAATTTATAATAAAAGAGAACTTTTGAATAGCAGGAGTTAAAAGCCACACCATGTGTTCTTCGTTAGGTAAGCCATATAAAAAGCCTCGACCGGCGGTTGTCAGACTTCCTAATATATCAAAAATTATTTGAGACACTTCAGTGCTAATATCTTCTTGTCACTAAATTGGTGAGCAAAGATATTCAAATAATATAAAAACAGAAATCTCTAATTTCTCAGAAATTGACAACCTCCTAATATCACACAAGAACCACACATGGCCAAACTGCATTCAGTTGCCCTCTGGTGTCCACAATTTTTATGGTAATTATGGGGCAAGATTCAAATTAAAGGCTTCTCCCCAGTTCATTATAAATCACCACAGAGTTTTTATTACCAAATAAATTTCTCCAAGCCTGCTGAAGCTGCAAAATTGTGATAACAAAAGTCAGAATTGAGAGTCAAATCCCACAGTGAAACCCACAAGGAGAAAAACACGAAATGCAAAGTAAAAATGCAGCAGTTTCTTAGCTGGTCACTGGATTTGCTGTAACTTTCTCTGGGTTAGGGGGAATTTCTCCAGCGGAACAAATGGGAAAGACAATTTCAGCTTTTTTAGCTGAGACAGCAGCAGTCATCTAGGTACCAGAAAACACTTTAACTGAAAAGAGCCACCTCTGTCATTTGCTTGGCACACAAGATTCAAGCTGCTTTGTGGAAGACATTGCAAAGGAACTGAGTCTTTTCTGTATTAGAGGAAAGTCTTTAAATAGTCCATATGGCTTAATCTGAAATGGAATCCTCCAGTCTTCAGCTGCCATGGAACGATAGTAGATCCAGAATGCAGGGGCAATTCATAGTATTCTGTCACCCCAAGCAAGGGTAACATCTTTTCTTGAACTTGGCCCAGTAAGGGATGCCAGTCCCCTACTGTGCCCCTGAGGGCCTGGAATGAGCAGAGTCCCTGAAGTGTGTCCAGCCATTCCTCATTGTGCAACCCCAAGCAATTACTTGGTCACCCTGACTAGAGTCCTGGTCTTGCTAGAATAAGTAAAGAGCCCATACAGTGATGGTGAAAGAAGGAGCTTGTCATTCATTCATTCGTTCATTCATTCATTCATGAAATATGTCTTCCACCTCTACAGACCTGCTCAAGGCAGCTAACAACTAAAACAATAAAACAAAACCAATCATGACAATAAAACAAGACATTAAAACAGTTAAACCAATTGAATAAAATAAATACAAGCAGATTCATAAAAATATGCCAATTAAAAACTAGCCAAGCCAATTAAAAGAGCCACGGTATGAAAGCACATAAAACAAAAGAGTTAAAAACGATGTTAATACAATATGCCTCAGGCTCAGAGCAGATCATAAAACAGCTTTTAAAAAGAACCTTTTAGTTTAAAAACCCACATAAAGAGAAATATTTTGGCTTGGTGCCTAAAAGAAAGTAAGGCGGGTGCCAGACTCCCCCGACAGGGAAGAAGTTCCATAGCAAGGCACCAGAGACAAAAAGACCTGTCACTGGTTGCCTCGCACCTTGCCTTTAAGGGTGGGAATACACAGACCAGGGCGTGAGAAGAGAATCTTCGTTGGTAGGCTGGACAGTATTTGTTTGAGGAGTTGGAGAAGATGGCCCCAGGTGCCCGGAAGTCATGCCTCTTTTTAGTTTGGGTTCTTCTCTCATGCCCCAAATATGATGAAATGGACACAATGATGTTTGCTAGAATGAAAATGTGCCCATCTTTAAGATGCCACAAGACTCCTGTTTGTTTTTGCCGCAACAGACTCTTCTCTGGAATTAATCGGAGTTGGTGTTTAACAGTTATATTCACTCCAGATGGTTACCGGGCGGAGCCAACTTCCTAGAAACCGCTCATCACCATGACTTGTGAAACAGCTTGAGGCGGCATGACGGGAAAGGAGCCTCCTCTCGCCCTTGCCCTCCTCCTTGACGCTGCCATTCCGCTCCAAGGCCTTCTTGCAGGGGGAGCCACTAGGATGGGGGGAGCCAAACGGCTTGAACCAGCCCAGCCCAAGGCCTGCTCAAAGCATCCATTGAAAGCAGCTTCTGGGCTGCATTTGTGGGATGGCGGAAATGCTTTGGCATTTAACGTGTACTGCAGCCATCTATTGAGCTGTTCTTGGCACCCATGAGGAGGAACAGTTGCATTCTCTTGAAAGCACTGTTTTTGGAGAATTGCTTTCATCTCAGTGCTGGGAATGTGATGGTGTTCACGCTTTAGCAAATCATTTCCCATTTGATTGGATAATATTCAGGTCATGTTATGTTTTTACTGACGCAATCTTTATATCACTTTATATCGCTTTCCCACGTTGTTTTGTTAAATGGATTTTATCTATCATAAATCAGTCATTAACTCAAGGCACCTCCCCTCGGCCACTCAAAGAGGCGGTTATGTGCCCATTAGTTAAAAAACCATCCCTAGACAAAAATGACGGGGCCAGTTATCACCCAATCTCTAATCTGCCCTTTCTAGGCAAAATTATTCAATCAAAAGTAGCAGACCAGCTCCAGGTCTTTTTGGATAACTCTGGTGCTCTAGACCCTTTTCAGTCTGGGCTATGAGACAGATATGGCTCTGGTGGCTTTAACTGATGACCTCCACCTGAATGTAGACAAAGGCCATTCTTCTTTCTTGCTCCTCCTGGATCTATCTGCAGTTTTTGATCATGCCTTCCTGTTGCAGCTGAAGTAGGTATCAGAAGATGTGCCTTTGACCAGTTTAAATCATTCCTCATGGGACGTACTGAAGGGGTTGCTGTTGGAGACCATCTGTCTTCAGTGTGGGAACTAACTTGCAGGATTCCACAGAGTGCAATCATACCCTCGTGTCATTCAACTTGTGTGTAAAACATTTAGGAGGCATAATTTGTAGCTTTGGGATGTCATCAATATGCAGACGACACCCAGCTCTATACCTCTCTGTCCAAATCCCCTGGAGATGCAATGCGGGTCCTCCTGAGCCACTGCCTGACTGCTGTGGTCAAATGACTGAAAGCAAACTGATTGAAACTGAACCCAGACAAGGCAGAGATTGTGCTGGTTGTGAAGCAGCCAGATATATTGAAGGACATTGCGCTCCGCACTTTTGGTGAGGTACAGTTTACCCTTGAAGACTTGGTTAAGAGCCGAGGGGTTATACAGGATCCAGCATTGCAGCTAGAGAAGCAAGTTAATGCAGCTGTGAAAAATGTCGTTTCCCTACTCATTTTAGCCCAGAATATGGCCTCTTGCCTTAACATGAACATGAATCCACGCTATGGTAATATCAAGACTAGACTACTGTAATGCATTCTATATAGGTCTTCCTTTTAAATCAACTCAAAGACTCCAGCTGGTGCAGAACACTGCAGCTTGATTATTAAGAGCTAAGTGAAGCACGTATATTAACCCCATGCTGCAGTCACTCCATTGGCTTCCCATCAGTTACCAGGCTCAATTCAAAATTTTGGCTGTCGTATAAGAAACCCTTCACAGCCTTGTTCCGCCATATCTATAAGGACCACCTCTCTCCTTATTCTCCACCACGACAGTTTTGCTCATCTGAACAGGTTCTTCTGCATGTGCCACCCTGTACAAAGGCAAAATCAACATCTGCCTGTACAGGCACATTCTCTGTGGTGGCTCCCACCTTATGGAACGGCCTGCCTGATGAGGTTAGGAAAGTTCCTACTCTCCTGGCTTTTCACAAACTTTGCAAAACTGAATTATTCAAGGCGGCTTTTTTATACAGGTAGGAGGGCTGTACCATAAGGAAATGGTTCAGTGAGACTATCAGCTATACTACTGTGTACTGTCTGTTGCTGTAAGTATGCTCCTACTGGATAGTTCCACATGTGATATGTCATATCAATTTTCTTAAGTTTTGTTTCTGCATTCATCTCTGTATCCGCTTTACTGAATGTCCCAGCCATTGATTATGTTGTATTGCTGTATAGTGTGTAATCCACCTTGAGTTTCAGAGAGAAAGGCAGATTGTAAATAGCATAAATTTGAAAAAATTGCTTCCTATGTGTTCAGAATACATGTGTTTTCAACAGGGATAGAAATGCATGCTGTTGGAAGAATGTGTTTAAAGGTGATTATTTCCTTTGATTTGCAGTGAAGACAGCGCCTCACATTATGGAGAATTTTACAGACTTGGAGGTGAATATCAGCGGGAAGATTGTTCTGGAGTGTAAAGTAAATGGGACTCCCAAACCCACAATTGCTTGGCTGAAAAATGGCTATGCAATTTCCCCTGCTTCAGGTGAGCCTGGGTCTCCTAAACTCTTTGTTCCTGGGTCATACACTCAAAGAAAATGTTACCAGCATTTTGTCCTTTTAAAAGGCACCATTTTTTCCGTTTAATATGCTTGTAGCAAAGCCTGGAGCCTGACTTCAAATAAGAAAGTTTGGAGGGTTAAACCCGCTCTCCTGTTCTTCCCATGACCCTACAGCAAATTGAGGCTTCAGGAGCCTGCTAGTTGCATTTGATGGATAGAATAAGATACTCCATTTTCATGTGGACTGTTTATGCCTTGAGACACCAACCTACAAATCAAGGGGGCGTATTCCGTACTACAGCTAAGCCAGCTGATTCTGGAGAGTTTTAATGCGATAGCCATTAGAGATTCCAGCTCTTTAAAGGAATCCTACTTGCATCAAACTGAGTAGACAAATCTACTTATTTAGCCAGATCCATTCCTATGCTAATGGTAAAAAAAGATGAGGATCCTCCATCCCCGCCAGAGAATGAATACAAAGTGACAAAGATAGTAAAAGGGGCAGTAAAAATCTCATATGCCCCAGGTATCCCAAGAAGGAGGGAATCAAAAGGGAGTATCTGGTTACAGTTCTCATGAGCCTGTATTCTTAAAGGTGCATACTCATTATCTACCATTCTCTAAGGCTATAACACAAGCTTTCTATAACAGCGTGGGGCCTGAAGAGTTTAAAACGGAATTTTTCTCCATCGTATTTTCAGCTTGTTAGCCACCATTTATTTTTATACATGTGTGTTGTTTTAGTTTAGATGATTGTAGGCAGTTGCTGTGGATTGCCTCAAGCCCTTAGAGAGGCAACAGATAAATGTCTTAAATAAATAAAAATAAAATCATAAGGAAAAAGACTTACCAACAAGACTATGAGTATGGAGTGTAAAGTTTTATCTTGGAATGTAAATGGACTAAATTCACCGAATAAGAGAAAAAACATTTTCCACTGGCTATTAAAACAAAAATGTGACATTGTTTGTTTGCAAGAGACCCATATTCGAAAGCAGGATGTAAAATATTTAAAATTGGGAAAATTGGGCAAGGAATTTGTAGCGGCCTCAAATAAGAAAAAAAGAGGAGTGGTGTTGTATATAAAAGAGGAGCTACAGCCAAAATTTGTAATGAAAGATGTGGAAGCCAGATTTATAGCAGTGGAATGTACTTGGAATTTAAAGAGAGTGTTGGTAGTCGGAGTTTATGCACCGAACGGTGCAAAAGAAAGCTTCTTTGAGGATTTGAGGAAGCTACTAGATGATCTTTCATATGACCAGATAATTCTTGCTGGAGACTTCAATGGAGTGACAAATTTGGAATTAGATAAAAAGACAATAACGGCACAAAAGAAAAGAGGACTATTACCAAAGCTCTTTTTTGAGTTGATACAACAGGAGACTCTAGAAGATGTATGGAGAAGAGAATATCCCAAAAGCAGACAGTTTACTTTTTATTCTGCAAGGCACTCTACATTATCAAGAATTGATATGATCTGGGCCTCAAAAGACTTAGCGTTATGGACTAAGGAGGTAGAAATAATGCCGATGGTAGGCTCAGATCACAATCCAATTATGTGGAAATTAGGGAAAAGGAGAAAAAGGAAAGCATGGAGAATAAATGAGGACTTGCTACAGGAAGGAGAGAATATGGAGATGCTGAGAAGAGAGACAAAGTTCTTCATACAATACAACGTGAATAAAGAAGTACCAACTGATAAAGTTTGGGATGCTTATAAGGCGGTTATAAGGGGCATACTAATGGACTTAAATGGTAGAGCAAGAAAAAAGAAAGAGGAGAAAAGACAAGAAATTGAGGAGAAAATAAAAGCCAAAGAAATACAGTTAAAAAAGAGACCAGGGAAAAAGAAATTATATCAGGAAATTAAAATACTTCAAGAACAGTTAACAGCAATGAGCAACAAAGAATTGGAGTGGAATCTCAAAAGGCTGAATCAGAAAGCGTTTGAGGGCGCAAATAAACCTGGGAAGTACCTGGCATGGCAATTGAAAAAGAGAAGGGAAAAGAAAATAATAAATAAAATTTGTGAAGACAATAAAACGTATTTGGAACAGACTACCATTAGTAGAGCCTTTTATAAATTCTACGCTAAGCTGTACAATAAGAAAGAGGTAAATAAAGAATCAATAGTGTCATATTTGGAGAAAACGAAGCTTCCAGTAATCTCGGAAGTTTGGAGAAATAAATTGAACAGTGAAGTAACGGATGAGGAAATAAGCAAGGCAATACAATCTGCAAATCTAGGAAAGGCGCCAGGGCCAGATGGACTTACGGCTAAATTTTATATGACAATGGCCAATGAACTGGCACCATTCCTAAAAGAGGTGATTAATGGAGTTCTAAGGGATCAAAGGATTCCAGATACCTGGAGTGAAGCGAATATATCATTGATCCCAAAAGAGGGCCAAGACTTGACTAATGTGAAAAACTACAGACCTATATCGCTACTTAACAATGACTATAAAATCTTTGCGAAGATATTGGCGGAGAGACTGAAGGGGTGGCTCTCGGAAGTTATAGAGGAGGAACAAGCAGGCTTTTTGCCAGACAGACAAATCAGAGACAATTTAAGGACAGTGATTAATGCTATTGAATATTATGACAAGCGTTGTGACAAAGAGGTTGGTTTCTTCTTTGTTGATGCTGAAAAGGCGTTTGACAATTTAAACTGGGACTTTATGTTTGCCACTATGGAAAAGCTACAATTGGGAGAAAGATTTATCAGAGCAATTAAGGAAATTTACAGAGACCAGACTGCAGCAATTGTGGTGAACGATGAAGCGACTAAGAAATTGACTATAAGTAAAGGAACAAGACAAGGTTGCCCATTGTCTCCACTGTTGTTCATTTTGGTATTGGAGATCCTGATGATACAAATACGACAAGACGAAGAAATTCGAGGAATAAAAATAAAGGACTATTCATACAAGGTCAGAGCATTCGCGGATGATATAATGTTAATTGTAGAGGACCCATTGGAGAACATGCCAAAAGTGATAGATAAGATTAAGGAGTTCGGAGACTTGGCAGGTTTTTATATTAATAAAAAGAAGTCAAAGATATTATGCAAAAATATGACTAAGCAGAAACAACAATTGTTAACGGAAATAACGGACTGTGAAGTAACAAGTAAGGTGAAATATTTGGGAATCGAACTGACTGCAAAGAATATAGACTTATTTAAAAACAACTATGAAAAACTATGGACTCAGATTGAGAGAGATCTGATTAAATGGAATAGGTTGAATTGGTCATGGTTGGGAAGGATCGCAGCAGTTAAGATGAATGTGTTACCAAGAGTAATGTTTTTGCTACAGACAATACCAATCATCAGAGACTCTAAGCAATTCGAAAAATGGCAGAGGAAAATATCAGATTTTGTATGGGCAGGCAAGAAGCCTCGAGTGAAAATGAAAGTTCTACAAGACGCAAAAGAAAGAGGCGGAATGCAACTGCCCAATCTGAGACTTTACCATGACGCAATCTGCCTAGTGTGGTTGAAAGAGTGGATGACGTTAAAGAACAAGAAATTACTAGCCCTAGAGGGATACAAAAAAATATTCGGATGGCACGCATACCTATGGCATGATAAAGTAAAGGTGAACTCGATGTTCCTGCATCATTACATACGGAGAAGTTTATATACAATCTGGAAGAAGTACAGAATTTATCTACAAGAAGGAACCCCTTTGTGGGTAGTTCCATATGAGGTGATAGATCCGAGAGCTGTTGATAATGAGCAACAATGTTTAACTTACAAAGAAATAACTAGATCTGAAGCATTTAAACTTAGAATAAAGACGCAGGAAGAACTATCACCTTATTATGACTGGTTCCAGTACAGACAGATTAGAGATTTGTATAATTCGGACTCTGTAAAGGGAGGTATACGAACAGAGAATTCGGAACTAGAGCAGATCCTTTTTAAAGAGGACAAGAAAAGAATATCTAAGGTATACCAAGTACTGTTGAAATGGTATACTGAGGATGAGATAGTTAAAACACAAATGGTGAAATGGGCTATTAATTTCAACAAAGAAATAACAATGGAGGCATGGGAATACTTGTGGAAGACTACAATGAAGACAACGACATGTACTAGCATTAAAGAGAACATTTACAAAATGATCTATCGTTGGTACATGACACCAAAGAAGATTGCGCTAGGGAATTTGAACACTTCTAATAAATGCTGGAAATGCAAGAAGCACGAGGGCTCCCTCTATCATATGTGGTGGTCGTGTGAGGTAGCTAGGCAGTACTGGGGGGAAATAATAAGAGAAATGAGTGAAATTTTGCAATTTCAAGTAAATAAGAACCCAGAACTCCTGCTACTAAACTTGGGAATGGAGGGATTACCAGCCCATCATAGGACGTTGATATTTTACATGACGGCAGCAGCTAGAATTTTGTATGCGCAAAAATGGAAAGTATAAGAAGTGCCAACTATTGAAGATTGGATCTATAAATTGCTGTATATGGCAGAAATGGACAAGATGACAAGAAAACTGAGAAATCTGGACTCAGGGCAGTTTAACACAGACTGGGAGAAGCTGAAACAATATTTGGAGAAGAAATGGGAGGTGGGAGGAGAACTGTGGCAGTTTAAGAACTATTGAAGTATAATAAAATGTAGAGGGGGGTGACTTTACCGGGGGGGAGAAGAGGTAAACGTGAATCTCTAAGCAGTTAGGTTATTAGATTGGTTAACTATAAGGACTGACTAACTAATAATATTTTCTTTCTGGTAAGATTTGTATAATGTACCAAACTGAATATGTTTATTTGAAGATATATATGAGTCAAGTTGATTGATTATATAATGACAGTAATATAGATTTACTATCGAAGGGGAAGAGAAATATCAATGTAATTAAATATAACTAAAACAGAAAGAAGAAGATAGAATGAGTAACACATAGAGTATAAGTCAAATTGTTTGATTTATATGAATGTATGATTTATATGGTTTATGATCTATAGAAATATTTGAAATTTGAATTATGAAAAATGGGATAAACTGTCTATCCAATATGGAAATAAGGACTCATAGTTAGGGTACAGAGTATTAAAAATAGTTAAAGAAGTATTGCTTAGAATAAAGGGAGAATATACATTTGTTAGATAGAGGAATTCAAAAGGAGTAAGGGAAAAGGGATAAAGGGTTGGAAAACTGTTGGAAGTCAACAAAAAGGGGGGGAAAGGGAGGGGGTTAGAAATTGGAAAATGGGAGAATTGATTGTAATGTGAAAATAATTGATCCTAACCCAATAAAAATTTTTCAAAAAAAAATAAAATCATAAGGATAGTTGAGGCAAAGTCAATAATTAGGAATAATTAGGAACCCTGATACCAATTACATTTTGAAAACTTTATTTCCTAGCAAACATCACAGTCTATATTAAGTTGACTTTCAATCCTTTCCTCAGGGATTTCCATGGAGAACAACACCCTGGTAATTGAACGAGTGAAAAAAGACGATGAGGGTCACTATGAGTGCAAAGCAGTCAATGAAATGGGCCAAGACAGCACCAGGGCGTTCATCTGGATCCAAGGTGAGGTGGCTGGAGAGCAAGGCAAGTATTTGATTAGGCAGTTGGTCAGTGCAGGCCGTCCAAGAAAATATTCTAAGTTTATCCTTTATTGTATATATTAAAAAGGCATGGAAAAAGTTTGATGTAGTAAAAATGTATTGAAGCATCTGTCCATATCTTAGATGGAGCCATTTCTGAAGTACTGACAATGTCTTGGAGTTTTCTAGGAAACAGGAATAGGTTTTTCCTTGCCAATTGGTCCTAGAAGAATGCTGAACCTCCCAGCTCTCTTTGCACAATATGTGATGCCATTTCCATTTTTATAAACTTCTCCTAGTTCCAGGAGAATCTTCTTAAGACCCTTTCAATTCTGGAGGGTCATTTTTTTATCTTAGCACTTGATGTAGTGTTTAGTGTCAGACTAGCATCTGGGAGGCCCAGTCACACACACACAGCCTAACCTACCTCACAGGGTTGTTGTGAGGATAAAATGGAAGAAAATGATGTAAGCTGCTTCAGGGGGATGTATGTATGTATGTATGTATGTATGTATGTATGTATGTATAAATAAATAAATAAATAAATAAATAAATAAATAAATAAGTAAAAATCCACAGGAGCTTAAAAGGGGCAGGCAGAGAACCACCAGAGCTTATCCACGTATACAAAGCATAAGCGTTCACATCTTTTTTTCTTTTCTATGTTTCACACCAATTGCTTTGAAATCTTTTAGGCTGTGTGAGGAAAAGAGTTCCCCACCACCACAAAGAACATGCAACTCCTAAAGGGATTTGTAGAACCAGGCATAGGGATAAATCAGAAAAAGTTACCACTAGAAGAAGAGGACCGCTTGGGACCCTCTTTTTACGTGATGCTGGTAGTGTGGAAGCTGCAGCTGTACAGCTCCTTCCTGTGGTGCCCACATCACCAACCTCCAGGTGGGACCTACAGATCTCCTGGAAGTACAACTCCAGAGGTCAATGCCCCTGGAGAAAACAGCTGCTTTGGAGGGTGGACTCTATGTTACTATACCCAACTGAGGTCCCTCCCCTCCTCAAACCCTCCCTTCCCCAGGCTAACTACAGACTAACACGGCTAACTCCTCTGGGAAAGCTTCCCCAAGTGATTCTCTCTCCTGAGAGGCAGAGGCCCTTGGGGATGTGTGGACTCCATACATTTTTTTACTAGTATTATCAAAAGTCTTTTTGTTTCTCTGAAAATTTGAGAGGAAGGGGGGTCTACAGATTCATAAGGTGCCATGAAGCTTGACCTTGAAATTTTGCCTTTGGCAGATCTGTGGCCCCCCTCCCATGCTCCCAACACACATCAGGAAAGTTTTCAAAACTTTGCTATTATTGTGGCTGCTGCTGCAGTTTTTGCTTTTCTCCAATTCTTACAGACATTCAGACTTCAGTTCCCAAGTTTCAATGTCAACTTTAGTGGGGATGGGTGGGTAGGTAGAGGGGGAGCTCTGAAAGTGCTGTTTGGAACTTCGTATGAGGAAATCTTTTTTGCACAACAACATGTGGCAAGTAGAACAGGGGAAAGAAAACAAGGATATGATCTGTAACAACTAAAACTGATGGCACATGGTGGAAAAGTCATCTTCAAAAGACCACTGGTATATCTTTACATTTGATTTATATAGCATTTAAAAGTACTAGGCGCTGTATAAAGTTTTATTTTTATCCCACAGATTTCCAGTCCATAGGTGTCCTTTGTTCTGACCCCTGATGGTGTCTGATAAATTAAACCCAGTCCAGAATCGGGTTCTTCAATAAGACACAGAGGAGTGCTGAGCCTGTCTACATGAGACATCTGACATGGGAAGAACACGTGTCGAGAGATGCAGTGTTAGCTGGGAAGGGTCGTTTAAAAAGACAGAGCTGGTGGCAGGGCAAAGGCTTTGCTCTACACTGGAGCTGTGTGAAGGGGCTCTGAAATGCCAGAAGGGAAACTTCAGCCCATTATAACCTCTCCAGGTCCAAGCCCATCCCTGGAAGGCAGCTCCAGCCCATTTCCATTCCTCGCTGCCCTCTGGTTGTGATCCCACACACTTTTAGACTGGAGAGGTGAAATTGACAGAAGCTTTAGGGGAGGCAAAGTTGAAATTAACAACCCCTCTGAGGAGCAATCTTCACCGGCTCTGTCTTTTTAAACTAGAGTTCCCGGCTAACATTGAATCTCCCTACACTTGACAAACAGCACTGAGGCATCTTGTGTAGAGAGACTCTCTTTCTCATACTGAATGCAGTTCTGTCATTTCCACAGCCCCTTGTGGCTGACTCCCCTTGTGCCTGATCCAAATGTATGCACTATAGCACCCAGCTCAGCTGTTAGTCAGTGCCAGAGCATCGGGCTTAAAATCTAACCATGTTTCATTTCAGGCTCTGAGGAGAAATCCAACATTGAAGTCATCATTTTGGTGTGCACTGGTTTAGCCGCCACGCTCTTCTGGCTCCTCCTGACCCTCTTCATACGGAAACTGAGAAAAGTAAGAGGATCTTCATCATGTTAAATATGGGGACAGCTGTTCTTGGGCACACATGGGGGCCACTTGGGTCTACTAATAATAGTCCGAGGTGAGAGTTACAGCTTCATAATAAAGTCTACCAATACAGGCCTTACTGTTATGATGTGCTCAGACACAGCATTGTTTACGAAAATGTACATTATGGAGTCCTTGGCCTTTTCCACGTCCTTATAGGGAAGGCCGACTCACAGAATGCTGGTGATGTCTCCATTTGCAAAATAGTTGCCAGGCAGTTTGACTTCTGTTTTTTTGGCACCTTTTGGGGGACCGCAGAAAGTGCGTTCCCAGAAAAATGCAGAAAAAACGGAAACTAAACAGCCTGCAACCATTTTGAAAATGGAGAAGTCTGGAGACAAGGGGGAAAGTCGCCAGCGTTCAGTGAGTGGGCCGTCCCTTTAAGGATGTGTGGAAACGGCCCTTGTTTTGTACAACCAGAAGACATTTTTAGAAGCACCATTGGATTTCCTGTTAGTCTTTATTGCAGTAGGGCTTGGCTTCATAACTTAAATCTCCAGCAGGATTGGGAGAGATGGCACATCAGATACCACTGTGTATTCTCAGACTTAATTTTTTAAAAAAAAAGATGGGAGTCACACTTTCTCCATAAGGTGATTTTTCCAGTCACCCTGGAAGTGGTTTGTAAAAGGATTCTGCATGCTTCAGTGCTTTATCCATTACATTTGTGGCATAACATGAGGGCGGGCAGAGTTAAGCTTTCTGAATGTTAGTTTCTCTCTTACATGAATTGATAAGTAACTGATCTTATTCCCAAGTAACTAGTCTTATTTTTATTAGATCTCAACCATCTTTTAGTACCTATCTAAATCTCAGGACCAAGAATAGATTTATTTTTGAAGCCTTGGATTTCTTAATATTGTTTTCCCCTAAAATGCAGCTAATGACCTTTCCAGCTGTTCCAACATCCCAGAGGAAGATCAATTAATTTATCCACTACTGAATTCAGTGGGACTTAAATATGTAGTTAACTATATACTCAGCTATCTCTGAATACTTCCAATTGGTGTCAGAATTTTTATAAACATTGGTACTCTAGCATTTCGTATCTAGCATGCTTGTTTATGTGATGATCGACCACATTTGCAGAGGTACCTGGGCTAGTTACCAGACTAAGGCTACAATCCAGAGTAAAAAGGCACCTAACAGCATTGAAATTGTACAAGTATGTTCATAATGAGTGTCAGAAATCTGATATTTGCAAAAATGTACAGAAGAACATGTAAGTAGTCTTGACTCAGTGCTAGAGCCAACTGCACCAGTAGAATAACTAAGAAATTATTTTGATTGTCGTACAATTACACTAAAATAAAACCTGTGCTTTGCCATTGTCTACAATAGATGAAGGATTACATATATGAACTTTGTATCTGAAAAGGATAAAAACAAATTTATGATAACCTATGCCAGATGAAGGTCTGCTTCTTCAAGATACCCTTGGACCAGTGCTTCTGTGATTGCCCATTGGCTGAAGTTGACTCACTGTCCCATATCTTCTTTCACTCTCCAAAGCCAGCGAGAGATTCCTTAAAAAAGTGGCCACTGAAGCATTTGAACATTCCTGACTCCTTAAAATTAAGACTATTACTAAGTAGAGGTGGGCACGAACAGCAATACGAACAAAAAGAAGCCACAAACAGTCCAATCAGCCTGATGAACATGTGTTCGTTCCAAGCCCTGTTCGTGGTGGTCATCAGCCGTTTGTCAAGCCAGACAGTCTGGCGCCTTTCAATCAATTCCCTTGGCAACAGTAGGCATAGACTTTCTGAACTCTGTCTGAACTCCTGTTGTCCTGGAAACCCCAATCTAAGCCCAGGGGCACTTCACACACACACACACACACACACAAACACTGCCTCAACCGCTTGTCAGGGAAACCCCTGACAAACAGCTGAGTGCAGCCTGCCGGGGTGAAATGCACAGGAGCAGGGAGAGGGGCACTTCACCCCCGACTCAGCCGCTTGTCAGGGGTTTCCTGACAAAGTCTCCCCCCCTCTCCAGCTGACTGGAAGGAGGGAGACTTTGAAGGGAAGGAGTTTCCACACACTGTTTGCAAACGGCATGGGGAACCTCCTTCCCTTTAAAGTCTCCCTCCGTCCAGCCAGCTAGGGGGAGGGAGGGGAGACTCTGAAGGGAAGAAGGTTCCCCATACCATTTGCAAATGAGTAATCCCTTCACACCCTCATCCAGATCATTTATAAAAATACTGAAAAGCACTGGGCCTGTTTCCGGTTGGGTGGCTGGTTTAACTGCCTTCCCCTTGTGCTGTGGTTCCCACGTGAGCCAGGCCTCTGCACACTAGAATCCAGAGAAAAACAACCGGTGGAGCTCCGTTCATAGAACTCCCACCATGTCCTTTGTTTGGGCCCAAAGTACACAACAAAAAGGAAACATTAAAAGCAGTTCTCGTTTGATGTGTCTCATATTATTTGTACAAATTCAGAGCACAGCTAGACAACAGAGAGGAGATCTATAATCTAATTGCCCAACATCGTTTTTAATTTTAGTTAAAAACAGTTAGGGGGGGCCTTTGAGTTAGACCAGAGCCCTCAGCCCTGGAGAGACAATTTAACCCTTCCCTCCTGCTCTTGACTTTCCTAAGCTCAGACTTCCACCTGGTGCTGTTTTTTGCTCTGGGGAAAACGTATAGGCAACAGAAGCGGACTTGCCTCTACCAGGATACAAAGCACCTGTGGGTGTGGGGATCTGGGATCAATAAAATGGCGGGGCACAGTTGGAGTCCCCATGTTTCTGTTTAGCAATAAAAATATAGATTGGAGTCTGCTCACAGATCTCCCAGTATCTTAATCAGACCCTCAACTTCCCAGTTGGAGGGAGCTTAAGAAAGAGTCTCTTACCTGATCTTGTTGAGGGGAGACATCTTGCGGGGGGGGGGGAATACTCTGATATAATCATGAGGGAGGGGTAGCTGATCAGTTCAGAAAGATGGACAATTTATTCAATTTTAATTCTCTTTTATTTGTCGGAACATGAAACTTACTATAAGCAGTTACCGTAATTTCAGATTTTGTGTTTTTTTTCTCCTCCTTTTACTCAGACTGTGACCCACCCACCCACCCCCACCCAACAGTCTGCTTGAAAAGAGCAAATGCTGTGTCCGTGCAGCCTGGCAAACAAGCCTAGGCACAGGGTGGATTGGCTCTTTAAATTTATCAGGAAAGGTCCCAGTGAACTTTTGAGGGGCAGGAAGTTTGAATACAGCTCTGGAAGGACCGCAGTGTCTAACATTACGAGTTCCATTTCTGTAAACGTTTCTGGTAATGCATAACCCCAGAACCAGAGGAGAAATTCTGCTGAGAGGACAATTTTAAAAGCAGCTTTAACAAACATGTACCGAATGCAACCTGTAGCAAAGTAGGGCTGCAGTTCTTTGTTTTGTGGGCTGCCGCAGTTTTAAATCTGTTGCTAAGTTTCTCCCCCCCCCCCCCCCGCCCCTTGCAGCCTGATGCCACAGATATTAAAACAGGGTACTTGTCCATCATCATGGATCCTGAGGAGATGCCTCTGGATGAACAATGTGAGCGTCTCCCGTACGATAGCAGCAAGTGGGAATTTCCCAGAGACAGACTGCGGCTGGGTAAGTGAGGCAGATCCTTGCATCAGTGGTGGGAGTATAATGGTGAACATGTCAGGACTCGTTGGGTAGGCTGATGTTTTAGTGAAGCCATTTCCAGTCTTTATACATGCAGACAGAACTGTTCTCATACCAGTTTGTCTGCAATGCGAAGTATCCTAGGGTACCTTCTAAAACATACACAAAGCCTGTACAGGCCCTGGCCTGGCTTTGGGGGGTGGGGGGGAGCTGTTCTCTGAGAGGGCACCAAACAAGCTTATGAAGCTGCCTCATGAAGTGTGGTCCATCTAGCTCAGAATGGTCTTCTCAGTGGCAGTGCCTCTCCAAGGTCTCGGGCAGACGGATGTCTTTCCTGCCTCCAGTTGTCTAAGATCCTTCCACTGAAGACACCAGGGCGGGGATCCTCAGCATTTTAAAGCATGCAGCTACCTTTAGATGCTGAGTCTCTCTACACGAGACATCTGACATGTGAAGAACGTGTTGGGAGATGCAATGGTAGCCAGGAAGGGTAGTGTAAAAAGACAGAATTGACGGCAGGACAAAAGCTTTGCTCTACACTGGAGCTGTGTGAAGGGGCTGTGAATTGCCAGAAGGGAAACTTCAGCCCATTATAACCTCTCCAGGTCCAAGCCCAGCTCTGGAAGCCAGCTCCAGCCTATTTCCATTTCTTGCTGCCCTCTGGTCTCCACTGGCTCTGTCTTTTTAAACTACACTTCCCGGCTAACATTGCATAAACTACACTTGAACACGCACCGAGGTGTCTCATGTAGAGAGACTCTCTGACACAAGGTCATGGACCCAACTGCAAAATGGCTACTGCAGGAGTCATAGCCAACAACAAAATGGCTGGAAGCAGGTGGTGGAGCCTACCACAAAATGCCAGGAAGTGAGGTGATGCATAGTAACTAATAGTAACTCTTCCACATTTCTGATGGAAGCTCTGCTTAACAAGATGGCTTTAAAGTGAACATATTGTTTAAAAGTATTTTCAGGCTTACACACAGCTTACCTTCAATCATGCATTGAAGATCCTTATGCTGTGGTGGCAACTGCTGCCAAAGCAATTTTTTTTTAATATATCAGCCCAGCCAATCAGATGTCCAGTGTCCGTCAGAAGCCCTCCCAGGCAAAAGCCCCACTTGGTCCTACCCACTTTCTAAACACTTGGCCGGTGCCTGGAAAAGTATCAGTGCCATGGTACCCACTGACACCACGTTGGGGAACCGTACGCTAGGGACTGAACCTGGAACCTGCTGCACGCAAAGTATGTGCCCCTCCACAGACCCTTCCCTAACACCCTTGTTAATGGATGCTGTAGTGGAACTCAGGTAATACTCTTGTCTCCGTTTATTTGGCAGTAGATGAAACCATAGTGGGCAGTACTTGTGTGACCAACGTTCTGAATGCAATCAGAATCCTGGAATAGCCACACTCTGAGCCTGGCAGTCGTTATATTCCCCACAGTGTCTGCTGTCTTTGATGTCACTTTTAAAAACCTTGTATCACTGCATATGTTCATAAACTCTGTTCAGTTTATACATATGTTTCAGCACGTGATACGAGCCTGTTACAGATTGCTGGTCTCTGCTGCATGTGACCAAGGCTCTGCCGTTTTGCTCTCTTTGCTCAGCAAACAATGCAATGCCTCTCTTATATACAGGGCTGTGTGTGCGCCGCAATTCCATGCAAATGCAGAAACTGCAGTACTTGGATGCAGGATTCAGACTCTGCAAGTTTCTCATTCATATGGTTGTAAGGATAGTCTTTAAATTCTACGGTAGTGCCCTGCATAACTCCGGGCTCCTGCCCATAACTAGCAAAAGAAGAATACATTATGCAGAATGGCGAAAACAGTGGAAAATATTAAGCCAAAATCAGAGGCATTATGCAAATGTGTTTTGCATAATTTATACAAGGCACAGAATTGCAATTTTTCTTGTTCCAGAACTTTTTTACACATACTGCAGACAGCCCTGCTTATATCTGATGCAAACTGTTGTCAGTTCTCTCTGGCTCACTCTTTCGTCTTGCTTCTCTAGGTAAAACTCTGGGTCATGGTGCTTTTGGGAAGGTGGTGGAGGCGTCTGCTTTTGGCATAGATAAATCTTCAACCTGCAAAACAGTCGCTGTTAAAATGCTTAAAGGTACACTCCTCTGAGACTCAAAAGGCTCCTCCCAAAACATGTTCTGCAACACTGTGGGCTAAGCGGAGGTGGATCATTATTCTCTCAGAAACACGGGGCATTTCTGATGATTCTGATAAGCAGGGGTCATTTCCTAGAAAAAGAACTGCAGGAACTCATTAGCATATCTCATTAGCATATGCCACACCCCCTGACATCACTGGAAGTGTGTCAGAAGGCACCATCCACCCCTCAGGCCCCTTTTCCCAAAAATCTCCAGGTATTTCCTTAAAGCAGAATGAACTCAAAGCAGCTTACCCTCCTCTGGAGAGCCAGCCCTGCTTGCCTGCACGCACGCACTCTCTCTCACAAGTCACAAATGAAAATAAAGCAGCAGAATGAATTCAAAGCAGCTTACATTCCTTTGGAGCCCAGCCCCACTCGGCTTGCACTCACTCATTTTCTCTCTCTCTCTCACCCTCTCTCTCACAAGTCACAAATGAAAGTAAAGCAGCAGAGCCTGCTGCTAAAGACGAGGACAGCCAGGAGGAAAAGGAATCACGGGGGCGGGGCCAAAACCCATGTGACTTCTTTTCAGAACTACCGGGACGCCGTTCCAGCACGTTCCGCCTCCAAATGAGCCCTGCTGATAAGCAGAGAGCCAGTTTGGTGTAGTGGTTAAGAGCATGGGACTCTATTCTGGAGAACCGGGTTTGATTCCCCACTCCTCCATGTGAAGCCAGCTGGGTGGCCTTGGATCAGTCATAGCTTCTAGGAGCTCTTTCAGCCCCACCCACGGGGTGTTCTGTTGTGAGGATAATAATGGCATACTTTGTAAACCACTCTGAGCAGACATCCCAGGAACATGTGCGATGTGCGTGCTCCCATCACACAAGACAATGTTACTATGGGAGTGCTCTCGCACTTTGCTTGGGGTCAATTTTGGCCCTAAAGGGGCTGATTCTCAAAGTATCAGCTCCATTCAGAATGCAGGAACACTTCTGCAAGCAGTGCCATGATATCACTTCCGGAAGTGACGTCATCGCATCTGCTGGGAGCTTTTGTGTGCTTTCTGTGAGCACAAGGAGTATCTTCCTGGTTAGCACCAGGTCCCCTCCACCCCCGCCAGGAGAGCATTAGGGACCTGGCAACCCTAATTCCATATAAGTTGTTAGTAAGGAGTGAGGAATACTCAGCATGATGGCATGCAGATTTCAAGCAAATTGAACTGCACAATTTTTCAAAAGGGAAGGAGGAAATAAACCCGGAGCTACCATTTTAGCTGGCAGGTCCGTGTAGATTTTAATGTGTAATTTCAGATTCATTGCATGCAGAGAACAGTGGATTTGCCATATGGGAACAATTAAGTCAGCTGCACGGCATATATATTAATGTGTAGGGAATAACAACGGTCTCTGTCCTCAGCCACTGATTACACCTCATATTCCTAGCAGAGACGGAGTGACAGCCTCCTGTTCTCCGGGGTTAGGAGAGAGAGAGATTATACGACACAATGGAATTTAATAGTCTGAAACTGAATATAAACCTTTCATCTTAGCCCTTCCAGATGTGGAGGAGTTCAAGGACCTAGAAAGGAGAGATGTCAAGGGAGCAAATTAAAGGTGATAGGCTTATCATGATGAAAATGAAGAAATGCTGTTCCTACCCAGCATGGCTGTTTGGGGCAGAGGGTACCTCCGAATGACTTTTGCGTACCAGTCCTCTGCAGGCACTTGATGAATAGATATATCATCTGGCATGCTGGTTGCATGGGTCTGCCATTTTTTAGTGGTTGATTGGTGTTACAAATGTGTTTGCTCTAACTCTGCAAGTCCCTGGATTGATCCCTCACTCCCTTTACCTTCTTGCCACGTGGCTTTTGTGTTTCCTTTGCTTCACAATGCCAAATCTTCTCCTCGATCCCAGCACGGGCTTTAGCCATCCTCCTCTCCCTCTCTTCCTAGGTCCCCAACAACTTGGGAAGGTAAAGCGCAGTTTCCTTTCCAGGGCTTTTACAGTGTCGTCTCTCCACACTGTAAAATGGCATTTTCAGGTCCCCCTTCCTAGGGTGGTTGCAGTATCTTGTCCTTCGTGCTTTTTGAATGGGGAACATACAGCACCACTCTTCATCACCTGATATGGACTATTCTGGAGAAATCCGGGGGGGGAACATGGGGCTCCTCATCATCCATGTCTTCAGACCAATGCACAAGGAGATTTTATATTGTTTCTGTATTGTTGGCAGCAGGCAGAGATGAGCTGTAGCTCCTTTGGCCTGCAGTGGGAGAGGTGGGTGGAAGGGGTTCTGCTGGACAGTAAGCTATTCCACCTCATCTAGTGATGAAGGAAGTAATGTTGTCATCTCCGGGTTGGGAAATTCCTGGAGATTTGGGGCTGGGTCCTTGGGTGGTCAGAGTTTGCGGAGAGTGGGGAGTTCAACAGGAATATGATTTCACGGGATCCACCCTCTGAAGCTACCATTTCCCCCAGGAGAACTGATCTCTGTAGTTCGGATATCAGTTGTAATTCCAGGAGATCTCCAGACCTTGCCTGGAGGTTGACCACCCTGGAAGAAAGAGATGCTCCCACAGACGGTGTTGTGAAGGTCAAGGCAGGACACTGCGGACAGAGATATTCCATATTTGATTAGAGGATGGAAATGTAAATCTGTCAAAAAGGACCCAGATATTCCTTTGTTCCTTTCTTTGTTTTTCTTCCATTCCAACTATAAAGAGGATTTAAATTAAATTTTAAACATTTAAACAATTTTTTTAAAAAATGATTTTGTATCCCATACTGACATGGTCCTGCTGTGTGAAAGTAGCTTTGTCCTGTTTATCTCAAGCAGAGTGTGCAACGGCCAATGAGTGCAAGGCCCTGATGTCCGAACTGAAGATCCTCATCCATATCGGACACCATCTCAATGTGGTCAACCTGCTGGGAGCCTGCACGAAGCCAGGAGGTGAGCGGCCACTTGTTTGTTTGTTCGTTCGTTTGTTTGTTTGGAAAACCATCTTAAGGATTTGATTGCATTTTAGTACTTTGCTAAATAGCACGCTACTCCATGGGCCTGAATTCCCAACTAAAGGCAAAGCCAAACTACACATTGTGATGGCCGCAAGTCCAACACCTGGCCACCAACTCCACTTTAGAGGAGAATTTAGCCATTTAAAAATTGCCCATGAGGACCTGATCCCGTGGCACAGCAGCACCATGCAATCTTGTGTGTGTGTGTGTGTGTGTCTCTGGTACCTTTTCAACTGCTAGAGTAACTGTGGGAGGCTGTTTCAGCTCTTGAAAAGGCATGGGGCGGGAGAACAAGACTGCATGGTCTCACCATGCGTCTGATGAGGATCTGGTCCTCACGGCAATTTTTAAATGGCTAAATTCTCCTCTGAAATGGTATCAGCGGCCATGGGTTGAACCTGTGGCCCCATAACATGTATTTTGGCCCTTATTCTACACCTTATACCGAATGAGGCAGTAGACTGAAGCCAGACGACTCTGGGCTGTAGACTCCAAGGGCAGGCCAAGTGCTTTTCATGTCCTCACCCCCCCCCCCCACAAAAAGCTCTGTGCATTCAGTAAACTAGCACAGCCAGGGTAGTACTGTAGTAAGCCTTTCTCCCTGGAATGCTAGTTTTCTACATGAAGAGAGCTTTTTTTATGCTGGTGAGAACTCAGAATTTTGATACCCTCTAGCATTCTGATGAGATACAGTACAGAATTCTGCTCCCTTATTCTGTCATGTTCATAGAGTCCTAGATTTAGAAGAGCCCTTAGAGGCCGTCCAGTCCAACCTCCTCAATGCAGGAAGTCCTGCACTAGAATACCCCCACTGAGTAGCTGTCTACCTTCTGTTTGAAGTCCTCCACAGCAGGCGAACCCACCCAGCCTGCGGTAATTAGTTCCATTGTTGTGTCAGGCCATTTTCACACTGCTTACCGGCCACAGAATATCGCACTGAGCTCCTGGAACGACAGCGTCTTCCTGGTGTGAAATCACACCAGGAAGACGCTGTCATTCTGGGAGCTTGGTGCAATGTTCCATGGCCGGTAAGCAGTGTGAAAACGGTCTCACTCTTACAATTAAGAAGTTTCTCCTAATGTTCAATTGAAATCTGCCCTCCTGAAACATAAGCTTAGGTTTAGATTCACCCTCTGAATCAGCAAAGAACTAGTCTTTGCTGTCTTCCATGTATGACCTGGCTCAAGCTCTGGAGTACACTGAGTGGTTGGAAAGGGTTACACAGGGGGCAGAGTGGCCCTTGAACTTTCCAGAAAAGTTCCTGGCAGGCTGCTGCCCTGGAGGACCACAGGCTTCAAGAAGCAGGTTGAGCCAAATGGCTTCTGTGTTGGGTAAGCCTACACTCATTGCCATCGTTGCTGGGGGCCAGGGCTGAGTCGAGGGGGCCCCACAGCCCTGCTAGAACCTCAAGAGCCACTTAGCTCTACCTCTTCAAAGGCTGTTTTGATGTCCCAGCCGGCATTTCGTAATTGCTTGTGAGACAAGAAATAATACTGAGAAAGCTGTGTGCCCTGGAACATGCTTTGCAGTGAGCAGGTACTTCTAGCAGTCCCCAAAGAAACGGGTGTTTCTTGTAACAGTATATTATCAGATTCTTTGTGTAGGGATCTAGCATTTTTCCTTATGCCAGCCTGTAAAGCATTCATGATGCTTTACATATACAATATAATACAACCCGCTGTCCCCTGTGAAACAAAATATTGTCAACATTTGCAAAGACATAACAAGCTTTAGTGTTTGTTTTGTTTAAAAGCCCCTTTGAAGTATCAGACAGCTGGCCATAGAAAAATAGTGTAGAGCATCAAAGATAAAAGACCACATTAAACCCAGAGTCTGCTCTTGCCTCGTGATATCTGGGAAACCTTCCTAACAATTCATATTACATATTCAAACACAACCATTTTTGCATCTGTCTTTCTTGTCCTCTGCAATGTTGCTTTGGAATACCTGGCCAAAGCATCTGATGTTCAGGGGTTCACACAAATACAAACTAGAACGTGCTTCACTGGATTAGGAAACTCAAGTATGGGGACATTTTCTCTTGGTAGCAGAAAGGGAGCATTGGGCAGCCCTTTTTTTAAAAGTGTAGAGATTTTATTTAAAAAGAAAAGATATAACGATAGAACAATTTTGATCACCTTTTCTATAGCGTGACTAAATATGGTAACAGTTGTAGGCTTCAGTTAAAAGGATTAGGTGGCAGGTGATATGAAAAATTTATAAACCCCACCGTTTGGCAATCCTACGAAGCCTTTGCAGGTGAGGCTGCAGAATGGTGTGTGTGAACCTGCTGGAAGAGGTGGGGGGACACATGCTCTGAGGCATTCTCATGGGGTCTTGATTACACCCCAAATGTTTCTCCTCCTTTCCAGCTGGACCCAGGCAGTCTTCCTGGTAGCCTTGCTTTCGGCGAATAAACACCAGCCTGTATCTTGCAGAATGGCCTGGTCCCAGCCCCCAACTCTTTGAAGTCACAAAAAGCAGCTATGAAATTGACGCTTTCACAGATAGAGCACCCTTTCTAGGCATGAAAGGCTGGTTCCTTAGAATGTCCAATAACAGCTATTTCCATGCAGTCAAACCCCACTGCTTCACCTTCTGCTCTATTTCCAAGGTATTCTCCTTTTTTCTTTTTTTGTGCAGCAGCCATAAAGTGCAGGCTGATAGCTTACAGCCGAAGCTGCTTGATTCTCATCCAGCTTTCACTATACTACAAAAGGATTTGTTTGCATGCCTGAAATTGTGTCCCACATCCTCTTAACTCCAGTAGCAATTATAGCAAATGGAACCCTGCTTGGCCCCAGATAAAGGAAGAAGCAAACTGTCCTGTCTGTGATTTGAAGAACAAACATTTTTGCAGCCCTTCCCTTCCTGGGCATTCACATATCAATGTAAAGATGTGCATTTGGGGAGGGAGGACACCCCTTGGCACAATACAAACCTAATTACACCAAGATCGGAGACTGTAGAAAGTCTTGGAGGGATGAAGAAAACACGTGATCGCTTGAGCAGTCAGTGGGAAGAAAATGGATAAAATTAAGCATCACTATTCATGGAGCCATGCCGTTCCACGGAGCGTGAGTTTTTGTCACTAACATCAAAAGGGCCAGAGCAGACTTCATCGTATTCTCTCAAACCCTGGTGATCAGCTTGGAAGAACAGGGTCTTCCGCAAGTGCCACCTTGCAAGTGGGCAAAGGCAACAACTGCTCGTTCATTTACTGGCAAAAATGGGCTAAGACCAACCAGGCTTTCAAACCATAATTTCACATTCTGGTTGAAAGGAAACCGTGGTTAGCCTTGAGCACAATTAACATCAGTGCCAACAAATGACTTACTCTTAGCTAGCCACAAGAGTGGAAAATTTGCTCCGATATGGTGGGTGGGGGACACAAGGAGGGGAGGTTGGATTCCAGTTTGCTGAACAGTTCAGATTGTGGGTCTGTGAGTTTGGTAGCAAATTTGACTAATAGCTGGGTTCCATTTCCAGCCTCCTTTTTCTTTTGCTCACCCCCTGTTTAGCCCAGAATTCTCTGCTCTATTGTTATTATACTTAATCATATTATTCTACCATTCAGTGGGCATACTTACCTGTATGTCATCATTTCTTGGGGGGGGTGTGTGTGTGACCAAACATCCTGTCACACCTTAAAAGCTAATAGATTTATTATTGCAGAAAGTTTCCTAAGTTTGAGCCCTCATTATTACATGCATGGAATGTTCACTTTGCAGAAAAATATAGGTGTAGAGATCTTCATGGCTGCAGAGCAAAAGGAAGAGTAGGTGTGATCGCAGAGTGGGATCTGGAAAGTATGTTAGCAGGCAGAGTACCATTGAAAATGAGTTCTTCCTCCAGTAACTGTTCATGTACAGCTTTTGTTAGTTTGTCGTAGGTATGCCATCCCATTGACTCCCCTTTCCCCCGCCACTTGATTGGCGGTGGGATAAAACATTTTTAAAATGGTTGTTGGGCCTATAGCATTGACCTGGCTTCTGGGGAAACCTGGAAATGTCACACCTCTCCAGGAACTGCCATAAACTCTATGGTGGTGGAAAGTGCTGTCATGTCTTAACTGACTTATGGTGACCCCTGCTGGGGTTTTCAAGGCCTGCCTCTACAACCTCGGTCGTCTTTGGAGGTTTCCCATCCAATTACTAATCAAGACCAACCCTCAGGGCCGGCGCGCCTATTAAGGCCAGGTAGGCGGTGGCCGCTGGCGCGGGGTGCCGGAGGGAACGCCGGAGGAGGCGCGGCGGGCAGGAGCGCGCGCGGCACAAAGCACCAGCCTCCTATCCCTCCCACCCCGCGCCGCTGCCGCCGCCAGCACAAGCCCCCGGCCAGGCGCAGCCACCGCAGGCAGGCATCTGTGGCGGCGCAGGCAACCGAGCGGGAGAGCTCGGAGGCCGCCCGCCGCAGCAATCGGGCCGGCGGCGGTGCGCGCTCCTGTGATGACATCACGCGCGACGTCATCACGCAGGCCGGTGCACATGCACGCTCGTGCGCACGCGGGGGTGCCTGGCCGGCCGGCCGCAAACACAGCAGACCCTTGCGCCGCCCCTGCCAACCCTAGTTAGCTTTCTAAGATTTGATGAGGTCAGGCTTGCATGGGCTCTCCAGGTGAAGGCAGAAACTCTACAGTAAAATCCAAAATCCAGAAGTGACTGCAGTCCTCTGCAGGAATTGGCAAAAACTTTCCTGCTTGTCTAGTCAGAGATGACATCACTTCAGGATTTTCCCAGAAGTGACGTCATGCCATCACTGAAAAGTGCCGTCACTGACAGTGTCTCTGCCCCCTCCGATCCCCGGCCTCCCACTAGTTGCTAGGCCTGGTGTGACAGACCAGGACTGGCTCCTGCTCCTCCGCTCCTGGAAGTGGGTGGAGTGCTGCTGGGCCAAGGAGAATTGGTGTCCGTTGGAGGGAAAGAAGGCTTTTGGAGCTGGTAAGGGAAGAGAAGCGTTTTGATTCTGCTGAGGGGAAGCAGCAGAGATACTTCTGGCTAATTCCAAACCTTTCTGTTACATGGAAACATTCTCTGGCGAACTCCAGTTTGTTTATTAGTTTTAAATCCATTAGCTCTTATGTTCCATCTTGTAAATAAAGCTTATTTTTGTTTTGTTTAACCCTGGCTGAAATCATTGGCTGAGGGAAAATATCTCACACGGATGCCTCAAACACTCTGGTCTCCTTAAATGGGCCAAGTTTAAGTGGCGGCAGCATATACTGAGGGAAAGTAACCTCTGAGTTCCCTTTCCCCCCATAGCCCTGGGCTGCAGCTGGGTATAGGGAGGAACATACAGGGAAGGGCTGCCTGTCTGGTGGGGCTTCCAGAAAAGGAGAGAGAGACCCTGTCAGGGCTCTCTGCCTGCAAAATCGGAGGCTAGACAGGTGGCATTTGTGGGGAGATGGGCCTTTTCTGCCTGAGAAGCCCCAGACCTGTGAAGGGAGGGTTAGGGTGGATGGCAAAGCATGTGAAAGACTGTGAGAGGGTCACTGCTACAACTGTCAATCCGAGTTTGTCACCAGTTGGGAGTGGTCCACTCCCTTTCTGACAGTATCACTTACTGTTTGGCTGGAGCTTGTTTTTTTCTCCTGTGCTCTGCAAAGCACATCTTCTTCCCATACCTCTGCACCTTCTTCTGTTTGTTTGTGTGAAATACGGGAAAGATGCACTCGCCTTCTTTTTTGCTGCACAGTTCAAACTAGTTGAGAGCATGCCCCTCCCTCCATCTTTTCAAGAGCTTTTTGCCCACTGGTGCTTCCGGTCACATGGAGAACGTGCAGGGAGGGGAGTTTAACCCTTCTACCCCTGCATGCTTTTGGTAATGAAATCCAGCAGGTCATGCCCTGCTATTAGCCCTTTAGATGAGAAAAGAGACAGGCACCCTTCTTCTTTAAAAATGGCAGGGGTCAGGGGAGGTGTTGATTAGCAAAAGTGTGTGGGGCTTAGGGTTGCCAACTCCAGGTTGGAAAAACCCAGGATATTTGGGGGTGGAGGCTGGAGACAGTGGAGTTTGGGAAGAAAAAGACCTCACTGGGGATAGAAAGCCTTAGAGTTCACCCTCCAAAGAAACCGTTTTCTCCAGGGGATCAGTTGTAATTCCGGGAGCTCTCCCTGCCCCAGTTTGGCAACCACGGTGAGCCTGTGACAGAGTTGCCAGGTCCCTAAGGGGGGCAAACGGGGGGTGGGGGCATGGCGGGGAGTCATGCCAAGAGGCACATATCTCATTCGCACAAACTCCGGAGCACCAGCATTTTATCTGTTTTGGCCCTTACACCTCTGCAATTATTCATCTGGTGTTTCCATGTTAACATTTTATAAGTTGCACGTCTATCATTTTTTCAGGTCCTTTGATGGTCATAGTAGAATACTGCAAGTATGGAAATCTGTCTAATTACTTGAGAGGAAAAAGAGGGGACTTCATTGCATACAAGGTAACGCATAATGAAATTTTGGGGCATAGGAAATCAATGCAAATGTTTCCTGTAGGACAAGGTCAGATTTCTAGACATTCTGTTTTGACATTCTGTACCATGTCAAGTAAAAGAAGATAGTTAAGTGGGTAGACGTATTTGTCTGTAACAGAACAGCAGGCTTTTAGTCCAGTGGCACCTTAGAGGCTAATAAGATTTTCAGTGTGTTAACATTCAAGCATTAAAGCTCCCTTCTTCAGAGCTGAAGAAAGGAGCTCAGACTCTCGAAAGCTTACACTCTGAAAATCTTGTCGGTCTCTAAGGTGCCACTGGACTCAAATCCTGGAGTAAAAGAAGGCCTGTGGGAAATTAACTCTTTTTCTCCCAGGAAAGCCATTTGAGTGAAGACAGGCTTTGCATTTATTAGTAAGCAAATGTATTTATTTACTAATATATATATTTGTTTACTCCGTTCAGGAAAAACTTATATGGCACTTTTTCAGACCAGCTTGAATGGGGAAAAGTCAACTGTGGAGGGTGCCTATTGGTTTGTAATTTTGTGATTGAGGGCTACTTTGTTAGATTCATTGCACTCTTTGTATAATTGTAATAATAATAAAAACAAGAAGAAGAACACTAAGACTTACGGGGTTGCCTGCTGCTTTATCCTCCTGCCCCTGTGCTCTGGCCCCAGCTTCACTTGATGGAGCAGTAGGAGCAGGGGTGGGGGACAACATCACACAACACTGTGACTTCACTTCCAGGTGAGTACCAGAAGTGATGTCACAGTGTCACGCAACGCTCTAGAAATTCCCCAAATCTCTATGAATTTTACCATAGAGACTGGGAGAATTCCTGGAGTGTCATGTGACGTTTCCCCCAGCCTCTGCCCCTCATATGCTCCCAGCGGTCAATCCTAAACGGCAGCTGGGAAGGTGGGGAATTCATGAGCAAAGCACACAAAACTCCCTTATACTGAGTAAGGCCATTGGTCCGTCAAGCCTAGTAATAATAACGTTCAATGTATATACCGCCTTTCAGGACAACTTAATGCCCACTCAGAGCAGGTTTACAAAGTATGTTATTATTATCCCCACAACAAACACCCTGTGAGGTGGGTGGAGCTGAGAGAGCTAGAAGCTGTGACTGACCCAAGGCCACCCAGCTGGCTTCAAGTGGAGGAGTGGGGAATCAAACCTGCCACTCTTAACTACTACACCAAACTGGTAAACACTAGTGTTGTGTCTAGCCGCAGCTCTCCAGGGTTCTAAGTGGTGGTCTTTTGCATCATCTATTGTGTGGTCTTTTTAACCGGGTATACCAGAGATTAAACCTGGACCTTCTGCCCATTCTACTTCTGAACCAAATCCCCCTTCCTGCCTGATTGGACTGGGACTGCATCAAGTACTGGGAGTTCTCTTTTCTCTTAGGCTGTCTTTTTAACCTCAGACAGGCTCCCCAGATCTGCTGTTTGCCCTCCTGGGATAATCAAAGAGGCAACACTGAGGCAACCAGGATGCTCCTCTAATGGGCCAAACTGGTTTCAAGTGTCAGTAGAGTTGCCAGCTCCAGGTTCAGAAATTCCTGGATATTTGGGGTGTGGAGCTTGGAGAGGGTGGGGTTTGTAGAAGAAACAGATTTCAGTGAAGTAGAATACCATAGCATCCACCCTCCAAGGCAGCCGTTTTTTTTCCCCAGGGGAACTGATTTCTGTGGTGTGGAGGTCAGTTGTAATTGCAGGCTACCACCCAGAGTTGTAAAGCTCAAAACAACTCGGAGGTAGTAATATAACTGCAATATGAAATGTGAAATATATTGAATTTAATAAAGTGCTAAGTGCAACCGTGTTGTGTCACAATCAATTAAAGCAATATCATAAATATTTCATATGCCACATCTCATGAACAACATTCAAAAATAGTTAAGATACACAGAGCTAGCAGCAATATAGCTGTCTATGTAGTTCATACAGTGTCTATTCAGACAGTAGTTCATACAGTGTCTATACAGACAGTAGTACAACCGGTGAAGAGTCCATAATACATATGAAGAGGCAGTGACGATGGAAGGCAACCTGGAACTGGAACTCTTATTTCGAGGATCACCAGGAGTCAGTCAAATAGAGAACAACCTTGAGCTGAATCTCACACCAAGAACAGCCCTACGGGTCTAAGCCAGCAATTTCCAATCCCCGTTTCGTGCTGGAACTTCCTCATGGGCACAGTGTGTAATCTCTTCCAGCCTCTCACATTCACATCACACAGTTGGTAGGAGCTGACGGGACAATGCCCAGAGTTGGCAGTCCTAAGGGGCAGTGAGAGGTTAGGAAAATAGCATGGGGGGGAGGGGAATGAATAATACATTCCCTCTCCTCACTTGATGCTGCTCCAGTCTCAACTGGGGCTCCCTACTATTGCTATTTAGAAATAAAACTGCACTGGAGTTTCCGTTAACAGACCTTGCAGTCTCTCTTCTGGTTTTAATCTAAATGCATCGTCGTTTGCAAATATTTTTTCTTCTTGCTGTCTTATTCAAGTGTCATCTGAGCATTACCCACTAGGGGGCACCCCAGAAGTGATGGCCATGCTTTCTACATGGGTTGGTCTTTAAGGTGCTACTGGACCTGAATCTTGCTCTTCTACTACAGACCAATACGGCTACCCACCTGAAACTGTCTACATGGGTTACATTCAACACTCATTCATGCCTTTGTAGAAGAGGAAGCCTCCAGCCTTGGAATGGTGCTCAAAAGCTCCCCTTTTTGAAGCGCAATGGTGCAAATGCTGAGCTTTCAGAAAACCCAGTCCAGAGGTAGTCGTCCTGTAATCTGATCAGCACCTTTGTTAATGACTGTAAAGTTGTAATAATGCTTTCAACCAGCCAGAGATTCAAGATCCTCCCGTCCCCTCTTACTCACAGCTCAGATTGCAGCATGACATCATTTTGAGCTTGCAGGTTTTCTCTTTGCTTAATCTCAGTAGTATGCCATTTAGCATCCATTCTCACTGTTTCAGTCATCCTCAGACTGCGTCCCTCTACCGGTTGGTCAACCATGCAGAGAACGTAGAACGAGTTTTGAATTGTGTGGTTTAGTTTATGGAGGATAATCTGTCATTGCCTCATTACCCTGGAAGGAGTTTTCCTCTCCTTTCGGCATCCAGAGTCTCTCCCATACTCAGATTGCAAGTCCATCTAGACAGAGTCTCACAAAACGCCTGCTGTCATGGCACGTGTGAACAGAGAGAAGGTTTGTTTTCCTCAGAGGTCAAGATGAGAGGGTTAGGGGAGGTGCAATTACCTGTGAACTACCTGTCAAGGTGGGCCAGGCCAGCCCACTGCTGGAGTTGCAGGGCAGGCTTTGTTCTCACAATAGAAGGCTCACCCAAAGCATCCTTTGGCTTAGGAATGGTCTGAGATCAAGCCAGTCCAGGAAGCCTTTCTAAGCTGCCTTGCCTTCTCTCGTGGAAGAAAGCGTCAGGCACTGTGGGGCAGGTTTTTCAGCCGCTGGCCCCATTTCTTCTGTTGTGCTGCACCACTTTCCGAATGGCCAGGAGGGAAACGACACTTGGATGGAGGGCCCATGGAGGCCTGAAGAGGGCAATGCATCGGGGGAGCCAATGAGATCTCTGCTGCCGTGGAGGAATCATGCTGCTGCCTTTCAGCCAAGTCTCGAAGTTGTGTTGGGATTGTGGAGGCCTTGCCAGTGCCCTGGGTTCTGGATCCTGACCATTTTTAACCTGCCAGCTGTGGCTGAGTTGCCCCAATATGCAGATGACCCTCAGATCTATCTCGCACTTCCAGATAATCCCAGGGAGGCCATAGAAACTATGAACAGGTGCCTGGAAGCAGTCTTGGGATGGATGAAGGCAAACAAACTGAAGCTCAGTTATGCAAAAGGGAGGTGCTACTGGTGGGTAGAAGATCTGACCCAGGAATGGAGATCTCTCCTGGGCCATTTCCAGATGGCTTACCTGCCTCCAGAACGTTGCGCCATCTTGCGGGGAAAATGTGAAATATCGCGTTTTCTCGCGTGAGTTTTGCGCGATGTCTTGCGATGTCGCACAAAACTCGTGTGAGAAAACGCGATATTTCACATTTTCCCCGCAAGATGGCGCAACGTTCCGGAGGCAGGTAAGCCGTCTGGAAACGGCCCTGATCTGGATGGGCTTGCACTCCGCAAAAGGAGCTAGTTCATAGGGGTGCTCTTGGACCCAGGCCTTTTGCTGGATAAACAGGGGGCCACAGTTGTCAGGGGTGCCTTTCACCAGCTCTGTCTGGTGAGCCAGCTGCAGCCCTTCCTGAGCAAAGAAGATATTGCAACTGTGGTGCATGCCCTGGTAACATCTAGATTAGACTACTGCAATGCACTGTACATGGAGCTGCCCTTGAAGACTGGTCAGAAGCTGCAATTGGTGCAGAACGCTGTGGTCAGAATGTTGACTGAAATGGGTCATAGGGACCATATGACTCCATCTTGGCCCATCTGCACTGGTTCCCAATCTGTTTCCAGGAGCAATTCAAGATGCTGGTACTGACATTTAAAGACCCTATGTGGTTCCATACCAACATACAGGAAGGACTGCCTTTTGAACCTACCTAGACACTGGTCATCTTTGGAGGACCTGCTTTGGATACCTCTGCCTTCTGAGATAAGATGGGTGTCAGCTGCAGAGAGGGCCTTCTCATTAGAAGCACCAAGACTCTGTAACTCTCTCACTAATGAGATGCGCCCGTCCCCTTCGGTTGCCATCTTCCGCTCGTGGGTGAAGACTTCTGTTTTGCTCAGTGATCCCTCCTCCCTCCCCCATCTTTTTAATCCTTGTTGTTATCTTTTGGATATATTTTAAGTTCCAGTTTTAAATTGTTTTAATGATGCATTTACGTATTGGTTTTAATGGCTGTTTAAATAATAATTTAATTTGTATGTTTTAAGTTAGCCATGTTGGTGGTCTTGGATGTATGGAAAAGTTGGGTAAAAATCATGTAAATAAATAAAGAAACTTCCTGTTAAACCCAGACCAAGTTCTTGTTCAACTTGAGCCTCCCAGATCCCGGCCCTGCTCTTGCTTCTGCTGTACCCTTTTGGCCTTTTGCTGATCTCTGACCCTGCCTGAGCAGCCTGTCAACCTGGCCATCTGCACTTCCAGGCTCAGGCTACTGACAGACACCCCTGTGATGAGCCTCCCAAACCTCCCAAAGCAGTTTGCTTCCTTGCAATTGCAGAGACGGCCACTTCAGTGTCCACAGGTGTGTGCACAGAAGAAAGGGAGCAGTTGGCCACCCACCCCATGGGATGTGAAGCTTCTTCCTGCTCCCAGGGAGTCCTGCTCAGGCATCGTGATCCTGAATGGATTGATGGCACTGGGGACAAGTTCTGCAAGTTCGGTGGTGGTGAAGAGTGCACTCAAGTCATAGTTGACTTATGACAACCCCTGGTGGGGTTTCATGGCAAGAGACTAACAGAGGTGGTTGGCCATTGCCTGCCTCTGCAACCCTGGTCTTCCTTGGAGGTCTCCCATCCATCTGTGAGCTATACCTAGTATAAATTGCTGTTTGCACTACAACCCAAGCCTATCATACCAACAGAGGGAAAGTGGGGTTACGCTTCAGCTCCCTGGTGGGCAAACTTTTGCTTGGGGTACCACCCTGCTGGAACAGTGCCAACCTGTGCTTGCCAGTTGGGGATGCATTCCCTATTTAATAAGTTATGTGCTGGCCCCCACAAGGCCTGCTATACAGAAACTGCCCTCTGGAAGCTCAGCCACACCTTTTGGGTCAGTCCCCATATATGTTCTAGAAGGTGAGTTGTCCCACTTAATACTGAGTGGCAACCTAGATGAGCACATGGACTTGTGTTAGCAGACTGAAGTTACACCACCTAGAGTTCAACAGGCCTTCCAGTTGCTCCCTCTGCCAAACCAACCAGACCTGCAGGGGAAGCCATGCCATTGATGTAATTCAGCCTCACCTCTCCATTATCGAAAGAAGACAAAGGAAACACCTGTGCCTATACTGGGAAGGTACAGACCGCAGTAGAGCCTACAGTCCAGCAACATCTACCAGAGTAATAGGAGATGGGCATGCTTAGAACTGATGTGAACCACCTCTGGGCAGAACAACTGAAGCTACTCCCTGTTGCAGGTCCTGCTTTTGATACACTCTCCCAAGATAAAGCAAGAACTGCCAGCCTAGTGGACTTGGATTCAATGGCTGGGGACTCTATCACAGCTTAGATATAAAGGATAGTGGTCCAACCAAAAATATCCCAGCACTAGTGAAGAGTCTGTGGATGACTCCCATCTCCCATCAGGCCCCATCAACCAGGAAACCCTCTCATTGGAAGTCCGTGTATGGAGATACAAGGAATGGCTGCAGTTCAGGCCAGTTAATTCCCCACACTTTGCAGTGATCTTAGGGACGTCTTCGCTTACCTATTAAAGCCCCAGTATTCTGTGATCCCAGAGGGCTCTTCAGTTTGTTTTGGATCATTTCAAAGTTCACAGCATCCATATTCTCTCAGTGAAGAAAACAGCAGCAGCAACTTGCAAACTGTAGTGTATGCCTCCCCGTAGTTGTGTTTCAGTCCCCCAGTATTCTCCCAGACTCTGGGATGTGTTTGAAGAATGAAACAAAGATCTATAACTGCCCTATTGACCCTATGGTTGCCCCTGGGAAAAGAACTCCACATGGTCATATGGAAGGGCCTCAGTCAGAAGCCATGATAGCCTAAATTCAGTAAGACAAAGGAAAGGTTAACATCCGCATCTCTAGCAAAGAGCCTGTGTTTGTCTGTTTGGCTATGAGTCTCTCTACATGTTACTAAGTACCTAGGGATGCAGAGGAGGAAGTTGTTAAAGTTCAGATGGTCAAATGGGCAATAAACTGTAATAAGGAAATTTCAGTGGAGGCTTGGGAAAAGGTATGGAAAAATGTAATTAAGATTTCAGCATGTACCACTGTGTGTGAAAATGTATATAAAATGCTGTATAGATGGTATTTAACACCGAAGAAGTTGGCCAATGGTAATAGCCAGATGTCTGATAAATGTTGGAAATGTAAACAGCATGAAGGTTCATTCTGTCATATGTGGTGGACTTGTGATAAGGCTAAGCAGTTCTGGGGGGATATAGTTAAAGTTATGTCAGATATTTTACAAAGGAATATAAATAAAACCCTGGAATTGCTGTTATTATGTATGAACCTAGAAGATTTTGATAAAATGGACAGAGTTATGGTGTTTTATATGATTACGGCGGCCAAAATATGTTATGCACAGTTGTGGAAGACTCAAGAGATACCATCTATGGAAGATTGGATTCTGAAAGTTTTGAATATGGCAGAAATGGACAAATTAACAAGGAAATTGAAAGAACAAGAAGAATTGGACTATACATTAAGCTGGGAAAAATTTAAGAAATATGTGGAGAAAAAGTGGGACATGAAGGGGAAACTGTGGTCTTTGGAGAAGTAGGGGAGATAGAAACTTACTTAAGGTTAAAAAGGGGTATATTTTACTGTATTTTATTGGATTAGTATAGTATATTTACAGGGGAGTATAATTATGAATAATAAGGTTATAGGGAGTATATGTGAAATATAGATAATATAGTTAATTGGTATGTAAGGAATAGTATGTTACATATATATATGTAGTTTTTTTTCTTTTAGTTAGTATATGTACCTATTATTACTTATATAATTTTTATATTTTTAACTAAGATAAGCAATATAGTTAGTGTAGATTGTTAAGATAATTAAAGAGATTTGATAGGTATAATATAGATATATATTACATTATTATATTATTATTATAGACTTTAAGAATTTATATGATATACTTCTTAGATTAAGTTGGGTATGGAAAACTGCTGGGAGTCACCAGAAAAAGGGCGGGGGAAGGATGGGGAAAATGCAATGGGGTGAATAATGATAATGATTTCTATGTGTATGTTTGTAAACCCATCCAATAAAAATTCACTAAGTACCTAGGGATGCTCAAGTGATTTTATGTGTAGTCCTCAATTGACGTGCAGGCTGTTGTTGCTCAGTGCACATGAATGCTGCTTTCATGGGAGCTCCCTTTGTGTGACTGCATCTGCAGTCACACAAAGGGCAAAATTCTGTGTGAATTTGTGACTGTGACTGTGAAATTCTGTGACTGCAGACTGCATCTGCAGTCACACAAAGGGCAAATTCTGCTCTGTTTCTGCTGTGAAAACAAGTACTGTGGGCTCCTTTGAATTGCCAATTTGCATTTCTCTAAGGTGTAAGAAAGAGTCAAGATCTGCTATCAATGAATGGGTGTGGGGGAAGTGGGATACTTTTAGATGTTGAGGAGAAACTAATATGAAACGTGCAAATGTATTCTCGTGGAGCAAAGTGTGACTGTGCGAGTGAGTACATGGAAAGTTGGAGAGGGGGCATGTGAAATGAGGTTCACTTGAGCGTTCCTAGGTACTTAGTAACGTGTAGAGACACTCTGTGTGTAGACTGATCACCATTAAGAACTGTTCTCCATTGGCCCTGATTGCCAAAATTTAGGGACTTCTGGGGGTGGGAGTTAAACCTGCTTCCAGCTTCTGATGAACCCAGCCTTCGAGAAACAAGACTGCTCCTAGCCATGCAGTCTGCGTTTTCCTCCTTGGTGACTAAATTGTGACAGGAAGTTGATATGTGTGCATGTGTGTGTGCGTGTGAAATCACACCCTGGTGATGGACATCTGTGTGCATTTTCTAAGCCCCAGGAGAACTCCGACTCTGGTGAGAAGGGCCTTGCGGAGTCTATCAGTGACTTAACAGAGCTGATCAAGAGGCGGCTGGAGAGCGTGGCCAGCACAGGAAGCTCTGCCAGCTCAGGATTTATCGAAGACAAAAGTTACACAGATTCAGAAGAGGAGGAGGAAGGTAAAGGAATATTCTGTTCCACACCTCTTTGGAGCCCTACATTGTTCCCGTTGCTACTGCCACCCAGAAATTGTAAAGGGAGAGGGAAGATTGAGGTGCCTTTCCCCTCTGGAAATAGGCTGAGTGAAGCCTGCAGTGCCTCCATTCAAGACTCAGTGCAGTTCCCAATGAGAGAAGAATTGAGCCATTTTAGGGACTAGCTCTGCTAGTTCATTTACCATTAGAATTGCCTTGCTGGTTCATCGCATCTGCTCCCACATTCTGTCTTAAACTATGGACGCTCAGTGGCAGGTCATGAAAAGGATGGCCTTCCCCAGGTTTCTGAACACTCAGTATTCCAAGGTATACTGCCTCTGAACATGGAGGTTTAATTCAGTCTCTCTACACGAGATGCCGGGGCGCGTTTCCATAAAATGTTGGGAGATGCAATGTTAGCCTGGAAGTGTAGTTTTGAAAGACAGAGCCGGCAGAGATTGCTCTGGAGGGGACAGATTCTTACACAGCCCCCACCGCCTCTGGCATGCCAGACTGTCTCCCCTTCTGGAGCTTTTACCCTGCCACTCTTGCTGCTTAAAACTTTGAATTAGCCAAGCCTCAGCAGGGCAAAGACTTCAGAAGGCGAGACGCCCAACACATGAAGAACGTGTGTCAAAAGTATTGTGTAGAGAGAGACTTAACTATCATTAACCATGGCTCGTGATAGATCTATCCACCTTGGATTTGCCTAAGCCTTTTGGAAAACCATCTAAATTAGCAGTCACCCACACATCTTGTAGCAGTGAATTCCATGAGTACCTCGTTCTTGTCTTGGAACTACTACTTATCAACTTGAATGGGTGATATGGTTTCTAGTATTATGAAACCTTTATTCTTGTCTGCTCTCTCCATTCATAATGTTATAACCCTTCTACTGTACTCTCCATTTAACTGCATTTTCTTCCTAAATGGAAAAGTTCCAAATTATTTAATCTTTCTGAAATAGGGATGGGGAGATAAGTTCAGAATCCTAGTTTGTTGGGAGCAAACAGACTCCATTTGCCGACGTGCCTTCATTTGGATGTGACAGAAAACTGGAGTTCAGTCAAAGGCTTCCTGATTGAGGAAGCTTTCAATTGTTCAAAGGGAGGAAGAAAGGATAGGAGGGAGGGGACTGAGCAAGCACAACAGGTTGCATTAATATCCCTTGCAAACCAATAGGCTTGGTATAACACCTGACTGTGGCCGATGTTTACTGGTCGAATGCAAGTTTTTGCTGAGTTTCCTGCTCATTCTGGTTTCTGAATGATCAAGATCAGAGTTAGGGTCATCAGCTCTTTGAAGGCACAAATGTGTCAAGTTGGAACCAATGTGGTCAAAGGATAGAGTTCAGCTGGGTCAAAGGGAGGGGCTGAGATAGAGCCAACAGGGAATACTCATTTTCTAAGTTGCTCAGCTCTCTCTTTCTCCACCTCCACCTCCCTCACTGCCACCCTCCTCCAGCTGAGCAGGGGAGGAAAAGAAACAGAAAAGGCAGCTAAAGACAGCGCCACAGTTTAGAGAAGCTGCTTTTGAGGCACAAAAAGAGGTTGAAGTTAGTTAAAACTAACTTCAAATCTAGTTCTGTAAAGGTTTTTGATCAAATCCTTTGTCTTAAAAGACAATAAGCAATTAAAAATAGGCTCATTCCTGTCGCTGTATGAAAAAATTCTCGTCTGGCAAGTAGCTGTTAGGGAGGAAAACCAGTCATGCCAGTAGAGAACTGGCCAGTCAGAGGTCAGTGTGGAGCACTAGGGTGATCTGCAAGAGGACTGGGACAGAACCCAGGAAGCTGATCTACCCTGAGATAGCCCTGGAGAATTGATCTGAACTTGCAGGTGAAAATCTGCCTAAGGGCCCAAATGAAGGGGGCTGAAACAAGGATGCCCTTAGAAAGGCCAAACGGATGAGAAAGCTGGCAGACTGAGATGGAAGCAGGCAGCTTCCATCTGCCTGCTGGAAGCCTCAGAAGAGGCTAGGAAATGGGTTGCGGGGAGATCACACAGCTGAGTCCAGAGTGTATCTGTTGGTCAGGCAAAAATACAGATTTACTTACAGCCAGGACAAATTTGGGAGAACCAGTGACATACTGGGATAGGTGGAGCTATGACAGAGTCTGAGAGCAAAGTAATCTCCCCTAATTCCCCCTTTTCCCCTATGAGGGATGGACAGATTGATGAAGGGTCTGTTGCCTTGATAGCCAAAGGAGACCTTCCGGTTGAGAGGCAGAATCATAGCCTGCTGTCTGGATTAGTCAACAGGAGAGGGCTGTTCCCCGGGAGCCCTGTGTGTGGGCTTCTCTGTGGCATCTGAGCTGCGCTAGATGGCCCATTGGCCTGATCCATCGAGACTACAGTTCTGTTCTTCTGTTTCCTTCACTACTGCCTTGGGTGACTCACCAGAAGGGACTCTGGTGTGCAGAGACTAGGGAGCATCAGGTTTGAATCCAGCCTGATTCTGACAGTTCTGCACATCTGGGGGAGTAAAAGGAGGTGACTTTCCTTGCAGTGTTGGGAACTATGTACGGTGACTGAGCGCTCTCTTGCAGATGCTGAAGATTTGTATAAGCGACCCCTGACCTTGGAGGACTTGATCTGCTACAGCTTCCAGGTGGCCAAAGGCATGGAGTTCCTGGCCTCAAGAAAAGTAAGTGGGCCGAGTTGCTCCAGCTGGCTCACTCAGTGGCCTTTCCATATCTGAACATGTTGTATACTGAAGGAGGTCCAGGGCCCTTGTTGACTCCTCTGTTCCTTGTCTCACACTTGACTGGTCAGCTTTTGAAATGGTTTCCTCTAATGTTTCAGTGAATCAGCTGAGTGACCAGAGCTCAACCTTTAGAGCACGGGAGAAATTGGAAGTGAGCCTTTTCACAGCCACCAGGCAAGAGAGGCCCTTCTTTGCCTCCTAAAGGTATCAGGCACTCCTTTGCTCCCAAAGGCTGCCGGGCAGCTCTCTGTGAGCCATGAAAGGGCCTCCTGTGATTGGTTGCTGGGCTCCTGACAGAGGGACTAGATGTCCAATGAGAGCAGAGGAAAGGCTCAACACAATCGCAGTGGGAATCCCCTTCCATGCACATAGGAACTGTCTGAAGACACATATATTTTATTCTGCTTTTGGAAGCTTGTTTTATTTATCATTGATTTTATTGGAATATTTATATCCTGCCTGTCCTGTGTAGGTGCAAGGGGGTTTACAACTTTACATTAAAAACAGCAACAAAATAAAACAAAACCGCAAAAATTCCACTGCCTGAAGTACTTTAAATGCCCTGGAGGACAGTTCACCTTGCAAGATTTTCCTAAAGACTTCCAGTCCCCTTACAGTCCCGGAAGTCCCTTCCACAAAGCAGGAATGCCACTGAGAAGAAACAGGTAGAAGAAGCTGGTCTGATGAACACAGTTAGCTTGTAGGAGCATATGGAGTGAAACAGTCCTTCAGATATGTGAGTCCCAGGTCATGAAGGGCTTTCAAGATACCCTACGCCTTGAATTGAACTTGAAAACAGACAGCTCTTGTAACTGTAGTCCCTGATAATAACAGGGTTGCTGCATTCTGTACCAGTTACAGCTTCCAAGGTGTCTTCAAGGGCAGTCCCATATAGCATAGATGGACCAGGCTTCAGTACTCCATCCATGAGATTACAAAAGCATGGGACGGGGTGGCCAGGTTGGCTGCATCTACACGGTGGAGAGAGCTGGCACTTCCTGCTTCAGGCTGGTCCCAACCACCCAGGAAAATCCACTGCTTCCTTCTCTCCTTGTGCTTTCCCCAGTGCATTCATAGGGATTTGGCAGCCAGGAACATCCTACTGTCTGAAAACAATGTGGTAAAGATCTGTGACTTTGGACTGGCAAGAGATATTTACAAAGATCCCGACTACGTGCGGAAAGGCGACGTAAGTGCAAGCAGTTGAGTGATGGGGTGTGTAACATCACTCCATCTGGGGGTATTCCTAATAGTATTAACCACCCTCACCCACTGGAGTAGTAATTATTTTCATAACAAAGTAAATTTACTTTCTTCATTTCATAGGCTCGACTTCCACTGAAATGGATGGCTCCAGAGGCTATCTTTGACAAAATTTACACGACTCAGAGCGATGTGTGGTCTTTTGGAGTGCTGCTGTGGGAAATATTTTCTCTAGGTAAGGTTGCATATATCTCTATTTTAGAATGAATTTTAATGTAATGAGCGCTGCAAAAAAAAAGAGTGAGGTTAGGGTGTGCTGTTTTATTTGTTAATTTGTGACCCAAATTTGTGACGCTGCTCAGAAGTATGGCCCATGGAGGAGCCCATGTTCAGCAAAATAGTAAAGAGTCCAGTAGCACTTTTAAGACAAACCGACTTGTAGCAGAAGTTTTCGAGAACCACAGCTCTCTTCATCAGATGCGTTGATCTTGAAAGCTTACGCTACAATAAAGTAAGTTAGTCTTAAAGATGCTACCGGACTCTTTACTATTTTGCAACTACAGACTAACGTGACTAACTCCTATGGATCAATGTTCAGCAGCCATCCTTGTATGTGAATTCATGTCTTGTGTGGAAAAGTCCTTTGGGAGGATGCCTGGCTGTGTGACAGAACACAGGCTTTGTATGTGCCAGGCCTCCTGATCTTTCTTGGGCATCTTTGACTGAAATTCTGGGCAGCCGCTGCCAGTTGGAAGAGATGGGTAGATGGACCAGGGGCAGCTCCACTCTCCTGGCCAAGTCCCATCCAATGCCCAACATGATGATGGCACTACAGCCTTGGCACCAACAAATGAATGGAAGCCAGTGTGGTGGTGGGTAGTGTCAGGCTTGGACCACGGAGGCCTGAGTTCGAACTCCTCTCTGTCATGGTGGTGACCATGAACTAGACCTGAAGTCTAGTCTACATCACAGGGTTATTTATGTGGATAAAATAGGCCTGATTCAGATGCAGGAGTGTCTTATAAAGTCTCTGTATTCGCAGTTGCAGCAAGAAAAATAAGAGCATCTGTGGCAACTAGCGGGGAATCTGGATAGATTTTTTTCTATCTTAAAGTCCTAGGGTATTATTTTCTGTAGTTGTATTGATATTTTGTAGTCCTTGGAGTTTATGGAGTTGATATCAACTGTATATTTTATTTATTTATTTAACTGTAAATTTGCTACGCTCAGTGGCTAATTGCAATAAACTTACTACTATGTGGATAAAACAGGACCAGTCTATGGCTCAGATGAGACTGATGGAGGGGATGTGCTTTGAAAGTTGTAGAGCCAATTGCTTTCTCAGAGAAGGCCCACAGATCAGTGACAGAGTGAAAGGTCCTGGGTCGCTAGTATGAGGGTCTCTTGGAAAGGTCTAAGGAGGCGTCTTTGGAGAGTTGCTGCCAGTCAGTGTCAGCAATACTGATCTTGCCTGAACAAGTTGGGGGGCAGGATGTGTGTAGTCGTGCTTAGCAAGCCTGTGAGGTAAGCCCTTCTCAGAGTTCTGGAGGATAGTTATACTGTTATAAATCCAGGGGAGTTAGCCGTGTTAGTCTGTAGTTGCAAAATAGTAAAAAGTTCATCTTTATGACTATTTAACTTTATTGAGGCATAAGCTTTCGAGTTGCATCTGACAAAGAGAGCTGTGGTTCCTGAAAGCTTATGCCTCAATAAAGTTGGTTAGTTTTAAAGGTGCTACTGGTCTTTTTACTGTTATAAATGTAAACCAGGAATAATTCTGCTTAGGCCAGCAGTGATATTCAGATAGACCAAGAGATGACCAATTGAAATTTTAGCCTATAATAAATGTTTTTTAGCTGTGGAATTGACGTTCGTAACAATGGAAATCAGGAGATCTAATGGAAAACTCTGACTGTGGCTGTGCAGGATTAAAGACATTTTCCTGTCAAACAATGTTTTCCTCCAGGCAGAGCAATTCAGCTCAGAGACCACACTGTTCACGAGGTTACCCACTGCAGATCCCACAACTGATGTCTTCTGTGCAGGGCTTTTTTTCTGGGGAAAGAGGTGGCGGAACTCCGTGGGTTGCCCTCGGAGAAAATGGTCACATGGCTGGTGGCCCCACCCCCTGATCTCCAGACAGAGGGGAGTTGAGATTGCCCTCTGCGCCGCAATCTAAACTCCCCTCTGTCTGGAGATCAGGGGGCGGGGCCACTGGCCATGTGACCATTTTCAAGAGGTTCCGGAACTCCGTTCCAACGCGTTTCCGCTGAAAAAAAGCCCTGCTTCTGTGTCTGATGCTATTGGTATGAGAACCCTTACAGCAGTCGTTGAGGGGGAGGGAATAGACTGCATACATGACAATATTTGCAGTGCTACTTCTTATTACTAGAATAATTCCTCCTAAAATGCTGACACTCAGAAAAACAAAACACCCGCAAGACCACATGTTGGCTGAAGAGCCCAGCAAGGACCTGTAGGAGCTGTTTGCATGCTTTTTTGGCAGTGCCCAGATAGAAAGGATCTTTTTCCTGACCGTGTCACTCATGCAAGCCACAGAATGCTTAGAATGAAAATATTGACGTTCCTTCTGTTCACGTGCCTGTGAGTTCTTGATTGCAAAGCATTTCGGAAAACCCACATGCACTTACATTCTGAATGGGGATTGGTCACTGCACCTTTCCAGTATGCTTTGGTGCAGCCTGAGAACTTAGCTCAAACTGAGAACACTGAGCTCAAACTAACATAACTAATGCCATCCTAAGCAGAGGTACACCTTTCTAAGCCCATTGACTTCAACAGACTTAGAAGAGTGTAGTTCTGAATAGGATTGTACTCTGAACAGGATTGTGGCAATACTCGACCCCCCCCCCCCTTCTCCCAGCCTGGATCAGGAGTGGAGCAGGTAGCAATGCCTTCTTCCCCTTCAACCCTCCAGTTTCAGGCACGAAGCAGGTGGCAATGCTCACCCCTCTTCACACCGTCAACCTCAGAAATGAAGCAGGCAGCAATGCCCGCCCCTTTCACCCAGACTGAATAAGATGCAGGGGAGGAGACAATGCCCACCCACCCCTTCACCTGGCTGGGATCAGGAGCAGAGCAGGCGGAAATGCCCACCCACCCCTCTCCCTGTTGGGATCAGACACATAGCAGGCAGCAATGCCCACTCCCCCTTTACATGGAAGGAATCAGGCACAGAGCAAGAGGCAATGCCTTCTCCCCTACACCTGGCCGGAATCAAGCGCGGAGGAGGTGGCAATGCCTGCCCCCCCTTCACATGGCCAGGATCAGGTGTCAATGCCCACCCCCTGCCTTCACCTGGCTGGGATCAGGTGCAGAGCAGGTGGCAATACTCACCCACCCCCCTTCACCCAGCCTGGATCAGGAGTGGAGCAGGTAGCAATGCCCGCTCCCCCTTCAACCCTCCTGAATCAGGTGTAGAGCAGGTGGCAATGCTTGCCCCTCTTCACCCCGTCAAGCTCAGAAACGGAGCAGGCAGCAATGTCCTCCCCTTTCACCCAGATGGAATAAGACACAGGGGAGGAGACAATGCCTGCCCCCCTTCACCTGGCTGGGATCAGGAGTGGAGCAGGTGGAAATGCCCACTCCCTTTCACCTGACCAGTATCAGGTGCAGAGCAGGAGGCAATACTTGCCCCCTGCCTCCATCCAGCCGGGATCAAGCATGGGGCAAGAGGCAATATCCAACCACTCTTCACCCACCTGGGATCAGTAGCAGAGCAGGCAGCAATGCCCCCCCTTCACCCTGGCAGAAACCGGCGTGGAGCAAGTTGCAGTGCCTGCCCGCTTCACTCGGCCGGAATCAGGCATGTAGCAAGAGGTGATGCCTGCCTCCCGTCTTCACCCAGCTGGGATCAGGAGCAGAGCAGGTGGCAATGCCTGCCCCCTTCACTCGGCCGGAATCAGGCACGTAGCAAGAGGCAATGCCTGCCTCCCGTCTTCACTCAGCTGGGATCAAACGTGGAGCAGGTGGCAATGTCTGCCCCCTACCCACCTTCACCTGGCCGGGATTAGTCACGGAGGAGGAGGAGGCAAGCCCACCTGCCCGCCCTCCCCTTTCTAGTGCCCATTTTATTTTCTTCCACAATGGGCCTTGTTATTGGTCTATTATAATGTTCTCAGTAGAGACATTCACTCCTTGTTTCAAAAAAGCAGAATGGCTTCCACCATTAAGGATGAATCCTTCATATATTGCCTTTATTTTAGAACAGAACTTACTAATCTTTGTATTTCAGGAAATAATTCATAACACCTTGACTGCTCCAGGACCTCTGCAGAATGTAGAGGGTTCTGGGTCATGTTTCTGAGCACATGTTCAGTGTACACATGGCACTGGCCAGGTCTGGCTGTAGAAGCTTCCATTGTTCCACAACAACAACAACAACAATGATAATGATAATAATTTGGGTGGGGGGTTGATAAATTGACACAGCTTTGCAGACTTCTTTTTGCAGCTACCAGCTTATCAGTTGTTAATGATTCCACCTAACCCCAGAACCTCACGAGGCACGGCCGGCATCCCCCAAGAACTGAGCATGCTGTATAACCCCAAATCCTCTGCAGTGGTCAAAGGCTTCTCATAAGATAAGATGTGCAAGATGTTGCCTAGAGGCAGAAGGCTTGGAAAAATCCCCCAGAATGCAAGTCGTCTTCTTTTCAAGAAAGACTGCTTCCGCGACACAAACAGTGTATGTTGCACCTGAAGAGTAACTAGTTGGACAGGTACAAGGGATCAGCAGAATAGCCTGAAGGGGAACCCAATTCTAACTATAGGCAGACCCAAAGTGGTTAACTGGCAAAATTCAGATCCCTAGCCTTTTGTTAGACCAGCTTTAGTTTTAAAAAATAACATTCAGTGCAAATATATCTTTTCCCCACAGGCTGCTTGAGCTGCCAGAACTGCTTTCATTTTAGGAAGCCACTTCTCCAAATCAAACTGCTTAACTGAGACAATGGATTGTTCTTTCAGGAAAGGAATGCGCTATATTGCACCACATTTCTGGCCTGCGGACAACTTCCGATACCCTTATTTTGACACAGGATTAGAAGCCCCGGTTCAAAAGCTGCTTAGTCTTCCCAAGAGTTTTGGTTTTTTTCAGAAGGGCCATCCAGGCATGTCCTTGGTTTGGCACCAGCACATCTTCAGCGCACATGCTAAACGTTTAACTGATGAGCTGTGTCAGCCACAGAACTCACATCTAAAAAAGGTTTCTAGATCATTAAGAACCAGGACATGTCCAAATGATTTGTAGTATGAAAAGATGTGATATGTAGATAAGTAGAATGCTGATGCAAGCAGACTATATGACTTCTTTTCCTCTCCCATTCCCCCTTCTCCTATTTCTACTTTTATGAGAAAACTAATAAATTTTTTAATAATTAAAAAAAAGAACCAGGACATGTCAAATCAAATCAGTTTATTCTTGTGGTTCATGACCAGCGCATGTAAATTTAGATAAATTATAACAAAATTGGAAAGATTTTCAAAATTAAACAATAATAGAATTTACAAAAACAAGCATAAAAGCTTTGTAGATTTAAAACAAGGCTCAATATTAATGAACACAGCATAGACCAAGAGGACAACTTAATTCATATATCAAGTACCTTTTGTAGTTGTTCTTTACGAATTCTGTAGGCTTCAGCAAGGAATCTGGCACAGGCAAATGAAAGCTAAGAAATTATGCCAGATAAAAACTTGTTAGTAATTTCTAATGCGGGGAGTGTGGGAAACGTCCTAAACAAAGGTTGTAAGATCTTCACATGAGTTTCCTGATAAAAGCTGCAATAAAGCAGAATATGCTCGATTGTCTCAACCAGGACATGTTTATCTGTGCTACAGGGCACATTTTGTTTCCTCACCACAATTATCACTTTTATGGGGCTCCAGCAGTCTGTAGCTTCCTAAAAAGAAAAGATCTCTACCAATAAAATATATGCCGTTCTCTAATCATGCAAATTGTTGGATCTGAAAAGGAAGTCCTCCAAATCTTCCTCACAAAATTAGGCAGATTGCAGCTCTTCATCTTGAGTCTGTCACCCATACATGGGGAATATTTAAGCAGCAGGTTCTGCCCACTGTATTTTGCAACCAAATACATGATATGATGTCAAGAGCAGCCTAGGATATTAAAGCAGCCAAGAGCACACAGAACAGAAGGGCTCCTGGCCAAAGATGACAACAATAACTGCTGTAGGGTTGCCCTGCACTTCCTCCCACACTGCCACTGGCTGGGTCCGAGCTGATCAGCCCTGCAGGGTGGGAAATAGGATTGCCAACACTGGTTTGGGAAATTTTGGAGATGTGGAGGTAGAGCCTGGGGAGTAGGGTTGCCAGGTCCCCTTACCCTCCTGGTAGGAGATGGGAGACCTGGTACTTACCTGTCTAGTAGTGCTTGTGTGCATTGAAAGCATACGTGTGCTCCCGGGCTGTGTGATGATGGAACTTCCGGGAAATGACATCATTGTGCAGGGCATCGAGTGACCCCTGGGAGCACTACCGTAGTCCACAGTGGGTTGATTTCAACCTGTTTGGGACTGAATCAGGCCTGTTCGGGGGCGTGAATTTGCCTTCTGTGAAGCGCAGGAGCTCTCCAGGGCCCTCCTGACAGCGCTACCCAAATTGGCCCACTGTGGTAAATGGGAGCGCGCGAGGCGTTCCCCCACCTTTTCTCCCTGCCAACCAAGTAAGCAGTGGTGGAGGGCAGAGGGTGGGAGCCGAGGATCCCCACACTCAGCGGGGGACTGGAAACCCTACTGGGGGAGGGAGTGATTTGGAAAGGGGAGGGACTTCAATGTGTATCATGGCACAGACTCCACCCTCCAAAGCAGCTGTTTTCTCCAGAAGTGATCTCTGTTGTCTGGAGATCAGTTGTAGGGGTGTGCAAAAAAAAAAATTTCGGGGAAACTCGAAGCAGAAAAAAAGAGTCGGTAATAAGGGATTTGCAAAGCGGCAAGCCGCTTCAGGAATCCCTTGTTTGACCCGCTTCGGTGTGGTCCATAAAGATTTGGAGCACACCAACAAACTACCCCCCCCCCCCGCTTATTTCACCCAATGGGAGGGAGAGGAGGGAACTCCCTCCTTCCCCTCCCATTGGGTGAAATAAGCCATGAGGGGGAGTTCAAACCCCACCAAGTGGACCAGCTGCTTGTTGGGGTTTGGCTGGCCCTTTAAACTCCATCTGGGTTGCAGGGGAACCCCCTGTGACCCAGGTGAAGTGCAGAAGGGCCCTTTCCAGCTGGCTGGAGGGCGGGGGGAGACTTTGAAGGGAAGGAGGTTCCCCACGCTGCTTGCAAGCAACACCGAGAGCCTCCTTCCCTTCAAAGTCTCCCCCCACTCCCTGGCAGGCTGCACTCAGCCGCTTGTCAGGAAAACCTCTGACAAGTGGTTGCGTCGGGGGTGAAATGCCCCTCTCCCTGCCGTTGAGCAGCAGCAGGGAGAAGGGTATTTAACCCCGGCAGGCTACACTCAGCTGCTTGTCAGGGAAACCCCTGACAACCCCTGCTTGTCAGGGAAATTTAAACCCCAGCAGGCTGTACTTGTCGGAAACCCCAACAAACAGCTGATTGGTGGTTTAAATGTCCCTCTCCGTCCTGCTGCACAGTGGCATGGAGAGGGACATTTCAACCCCTTGCCCCGAAGCTTCCCGAAGCTACACAAATAGCTTTGAGAATTTTTGATTTGGGATTTCCGAAACGGCCCAGGTTTGCTGGGGCTGTTTTGGAAATCCAGAATCTTTGTGAATGGGTTCAGATTTGGATATTTTTCCCGAATCGGAAACCCGAAGCGCACATCCCTAATCAATTGTGATTAGGCTTGCCATTCCCCCACCCGGGGCTGGGGATCCCCTGCTCCCACCTTCCACCCCTGCCCCCACTTACTGGGCCAGCGAGGGGGCACCCCCTGAGGCGCCCCCCAGCGGCGTAGCACACCCCTGGGGTGGGGCGGCACACTCCTGTGCCCTGCAGCGGTGCGCTCCCATGCCCTGCAGTGGGCCATTTTCAGGCTGAATTGGGCCCCGCGGTGGGGGGCAGCAATTCAGCCCTTTGGTGGTACGGGAGGACTCTTTTCCCGGAAGTGAAAGAAGGGGAGGTAAGAGCCAGTATCCCAATCTCCTGCCAGGGGAGTGAAGGGAACTGGCAACCCTAGTTGTAGTTTCAGGAGATCACCAGTGGTGGGAGGTTAGGCAAACCCCCTCCCCTGGTTCTGCTGCTTTTGGCTGCCAATGGCCCTCGGGCATCAGCTAACCAGACATTTTCTTATACATTTAAGAGCCTGTTCAGTACAAAGAGGCAGAATTTAAATTTGTAACATTTTAAAATGCTACAGAAGATACGCAATGCTTGTGATCACAGCACACACACAACCATTTATCCATCTGTGATCAAGGCCTGGTGCAAATGTAATGCTGCTGCCTCCTTTGCAAACCATGGTTTGGGTCTGCAAATTGGGAGGCGACCTCAGGAGTGGATGCTCCTTCCTTCCCCCTTCTGCATTTGCTGTGAAGCCAAATTCTTCCCTGTCTTCCACTCTTGGTCTAAAATTCATGGCTTGAATTTACGTCTGCTAACTGGAATCAGTACTAATCGGGCTCCTGCTGAACCAGCTTTGCAAATCTATTTCAAGCCCAAATCCTGGTTGAGGTGGGAACTCTGGATCAGCATTAATCCTGGTTGTAACCTAAACATATGATTAAATCTGGCAAAGAAATGGAGGGGGAGAGAATTCTTATCCGAGGTGGGAGGAGGAAGACCATGGATGACGTCTCTGAGAAGATCTTATTTATATCCTCTGTTTCAGATTACATTTCTATTTTTAAGTGATTAATACAGTCAACGAGTAGTTCATGACTTCCCATCACTAGTTTTGGAAAACTTCTTTATCATCAGAAAGGATTCTTTGCATCGCGTAGCTCAAGCGACCAACCCCAGGTTATCCAAGTCAGTTTTAAGGAAGGGTTGTTTTTTAATCCTGTTCATTCTTTTACATTTCTGCATCGCTTAACTTTGCTCCCAAGGGCATAGTGCAAGCTGACCTCATCCCAGAGTTGAATAAAAGCAGCAAATCAAGGAGTATGATAGGATATAAAGTGCACAGAGATGCCTCGAAGCTGGATTCCAGTTCAGGTTCCACTAACTCCCAAATGTTAAAAAACAGATTGCGTTCTTTCATATATTTCAAGGATGCCCACTTATAAAAAAAGAGTGACATGTTGCAATCTGTTTGGGAAATGAAGGAATCCAGAGTAAATCCACTCTTTAGGCACTTTTATGCAAAATCTAGCTCTCAGGAGGCATATTTCTGAAGAAGGATGTGAAATAATTGAAACACATAAACGGTGGGAGAAATATAGGCCTATTAGAAAAATTCAAAAGCCAGCTCTGTTATACTTTTAATTGAATGTTCCAGAGAAATGAGCAATCTTTTGAGGCTGGATAACAAAACAAAAATACAAAACAAAAGGATTGAAGGAGAGAGTGAAGAATGTGTTGCTGGGCTGGTTTGCAAATTGCAACGGCTCTTTCAGCATAGCAAAGGATGTGTCGCACAGAATTCGTTAAGTGCAGCCATGCCAGGTGTAAAAAGTTCTAAAGTTGCCTGGGCTTTGGGGACACAAATGCATTAGCAATTCTTCCACCAAGAAAAATAAAAATCAGCTGTTATTCAGATCTCCACCCAATGCTAAGCAGAACATGGGTTATATTCAGACTAACCTTTTCACGAATGCCAGGTTTCATGCCGGTGACAACTGATTATCTTGACTGATTTTCTTGACTCCTCCATCCCATAGCAGTCCAAAATGACCCCTTCAAGTCCTGTTCTTGAGGTATAAGGAACCCCAAAACACAGTTTCAAGGAGAATTTCAGCTTGTTTGAAAGGGGAATAGGGTTGCCAGTCCCCCTTTGGGGGCAGGGGATCCCTAGCTCCCGTCCCCGCTTACCTGGTTGGCAGGGGAGGCACAGGCCTCCTGGGGGCACACTCCCGGGTGGTACGGCATGCTCCCACGGGCCCAATCTGGGCCCAGCTCGACCTGGATCAGGGCATTGCAGAATCAGCCCAAAACCAGCCTGATTCAGTCCCAATTTGGGCCGAATTAGGCCCAATTTGCACCCCCCACCCCCATGGAGCGTGGGAGCAGCTGCAGCCTGCACGATGACGTCACTTCCCAGAAGTGATATAATCGCGTGGGCCCGGGAGCAAAGCACGCAACAGATAGCGGGGTGGGTAGGTGCCGGGTCTCCCACCTCCTGCCAGGAGGACAGGGGGACCTGTCAATCCTAGGAGGGAAAGTGAGAAAATTGCATTCCATGAATGGAAATCTTAGTAGTCACTGAAATGTCTGGCCTAGAACCAAGTGTTGTTTAGTAAGTTATAAATTGTTCTTGTTGTTGCTTGTTTATAGTTTATCTTTCTCACTGAGATCCAAGGTGGATTACATGCTGCAAATGAACACAATATAAGCAATAGCTAAGGCATGCACAGAGCAGAAATTCAATATGATCAATAGTTAGGACATTCAGAGAAGACAGAGACAAAATGGTATGGTAGCCACAAATTTTAAAACAAGCAGAAAGACAAACACATACATGAAACCTTATTGAATTAAAGCATAAGTAATTAACATGACACCTTTAGCAACATTGAACAGTTACTTCAATGTCTCAGAAACACTGATAAGGAGATTTTGGTGCATTTAATGGTTCAACTAACTTTTTAGAAAGGTGATTCATCAGGTAAAAGTCTGTAATCAAGTAGTACTCATACAATTCATGTGTATTGCCAAGAAGGCTGAAATGATGCCACTTTAGGCCTGTGGTGTGAACTCCACAGTAGAGTGCTAACAGATTTAGTTTGTAGTGAAACTTCACCACGTTCACAATGGGGGATTCCGCATGATCAATTTTGATCGGACTTTCTGAGCAGTCATGCCGCGGTGGAGTCCTATGAACCCACTTCTCCCCAATTCCATATTAGGCTTTTGTTTCGCACATTTCATCGGCTCAAAGTCCATCATGCGGAATTTTTGACAGGATGAAAATCGATTCCTCATGGCTTTTTCCGGGGGAAATGTCGAATATGCACATCTTCATTTTTTTTATATTTTTTTCCCAAAAAAAACGTTGCTACACATAAACGTTGCATCAAATAAACATATTGGATAGGCCAGAGCACTTCCCGCCGATATTGTGGAAGAGTATTGGCTATTGACATTTGGAGGGAAAATTATTACCAATGACCCAGAGTCTATCTTTCCCGCTGTCTTCGTGAGCGGTGTGGTTTAGTGATAGGTGTTGTGTTGAGGACGGTCTCTTTCTCCCTCCATGAAATGCCTAGACCACTAGTTGAACGCTGAAGTCCCTCCATCACACTTTCACTCTACCTCAGAAGCTGTCAGCTGTCAGTGAGCAACAAGTAACAAATTTGGTGTGTTGTAAAATGGACCCGCAATTGGTCAGCTGTTGTCATGTGACACAGGATATGTTTCTGCATAGATTTGTAGAAACGTTGCAACGTTTTTTTACATTTTTTTTTTTAAAAAGAGGGGAAGGGAAAGGGTAGAGCTTAGAAAACATGATTGGCCAATCAAATTAAGTTGATTCGAAGGGCGAGAGAAAAGGGCAAGGGTGGGGAGAACATCGGATAAAGAATTCCGCATGATTAAAATCCCTAATCTGCTGCGCATGGACAAATAAGTCGGGGGAAAGCAGGATGGAAAAAAAACGGACAAAACGTGCAGTGACTTCGAATCTGCTGCTAGGATTGCCTTCCCACGTGAGGAAACACAAGAAAAAATTGAGGTCATTTAGAAGCTGAAGCAAGGAAAACCATTCGTGCGGAATCGCCCAATGGCAGGGAAGAGCTAAAAGTCAGAAGGGCCACATGAATAAGCTCCCCTTAAATGCAAGAAAAAGATTTTGTCTGGAATCAAATCACAAAAGTGTGCATTCCGATGGACAAAATGTACAATGGACCAGGTACAGTCACCAGAGTTGGACCAGGTTTGATAGATACCAAAAAAGGATTCCAGATAAGATAGTTATAGTCCAGCAGCCCCTAACATTACCCACCAATGTCTTTCCTAGTATCTGCTTGCTGATGGAGTCCAAAGGTTCTAGAATGGCATGAGAAAGGGAGGTTTTGGTTGCTCTTTACCAGCAAACCATGAGTTAATTCTCAATAGGTGTCTCACAGCCAGACACCCTCAGCTTGACCATGGACAGTCTTACTTCTCTAGGCTTGGCTACCTTTCCCCATAGCCCCACAAGGAGCAAACCATCCCTTTTCTTTGGCAGTTGAGAAGAAAGAGTGTCTCTTTCCCCAAAGCAGAGAGCTGATCCTGCTGCACCATTTTGTGGCATTTTGTGACTGGCTCCACACCCCTTTTATGCCAGAGACTTGCCCTTCCTGAAAATTGAATGCCCACAGACACAACGCTGAGACATCTGCCATAAATGCTTAGTGTTCATGTTACATATTTATTTATACAATGTATTGATAACCTTCCCCAAGGCAGTGTACATCGAACAAAACATTAATTTTAAAAAACTGATGACTTAAACAGAATCCTGCTAGATCAGCCCAAGTGTCCATCTAGGCAGCTTCCTGTTTCTGACTGCAGCCAACCAGAGGCTTCTGGAGAGCTCACACTACTGTTTGTTTCCCAGCAGTAGGTATTCAGGGGGAGACTGCTTCTGAACAGGGAGGCTCCATTAAGCCACTAGGAAAGATACCTGTCGAAAGAGTTAATCCTTCCATGAATTTGTCTAATCCCTTTTAGAACCATTGTCATTTCCTGTGACCAGGATTTCCACAAATTAATTACAGAATTATTGTGAAAAGGAAGAGTGCCAGTGCATTAAAGCCATTTTGATTTTAGAAGGCTTGAGTGAATAAGACAGTCTTTGCTGTATGTTCCAACAGCAATTAAGAGGGTCTTAACTGCCTCCCACATTCCAGTGCAGTAATGGCCTGCAGCCCTAAGATTTCGTCTCCTGTGGTCAAGGGACTGGTCAGGGCAAGGCCTCTTGTCAGACTTTAAAGAACAGGAGGGATAATAAAGCCAGTACAGCCACTGAATGTGGAATGAATTCCTTCTGAGCTGAGTTAGAGTTACCAGCTCCTGTTGGGAAATTCCTGGAGATTTGGGGGGTGGAGCCTGGAGAGGGGAGGGACCTCAGCAGCAGCCATTTTCTCCAGGGGAACTGACCTCTGTGGCCTGGAGATCAGTTAAAATTCTAGATCTCCAGCAACCACCTGGAAGTTGGCAACCCTAAATTGAGTCAATCAATCTTTATTAAAATGGTCCTAGACCAGCATAAAACATAACAGCAGTCATAATTTCAGGAGCTCATTTCATCAATTATTTTTAACCTTCCTTAACTGGCAAATTTTATAGGCTGCTGCAAAAAACTTCACACTGCACGCTGTAACCATTGAGATTTCATCCATTAATAACATTCTGGTATACCCTAATTCCAAACAGCGAGGGTATCTTCTAATTATAGGGAAGATAAACTTGTTACGGATTTCTTCATAAAAGGGGCAATGTAGTAAAACATGTTCTATAGATTCAGTCTCCCCTGTACCACAAGGACGAAGCCTATCTTCCATCTGAAACTTTTTGCAATGCCCCTCTAAAACTGCCTAGGAGAGGGCTTGATGTCTTGCCAATGAAAACGCCCTCCTATGTCTGGATATTTCTAGTCAAAATAAATAGACAACTGGGGAAACGACATATTCGCAGATAAGAAGGTTGGTGACTAGAGATGGGCATGATCCGCATTACGATCCAAAAAAACCCACGATAATGGCGATCACGCGATCATGATCAGCCACGGCCAACGATCCAGCGATCAGGAGGGGGCTGGATCGGGGCTGGATCATGCTCGGATCGGGAAGCCAGACACTCAGGCGCTAGTAATCTATTCCCGGGGCAACGGAGCCAGGGGAATGCCTGAGCTGTGTTTCCTCTCCTTCTGTTGCCCTGGAAACCCGAATGGAAGCCCAGCTTTCCTTGATCAGCAGGGCTTCCTTCCAACCACGGAGCAGCAAAGCAGTCACCAGTTGGGAGAAGATACCCAGGGGAGGGAGGGGAAAGGGGGTGTTCTGTAGCCATGGGCACTCCAATCTCATCCCTGCAAACCCTGATAGGCAGCTCTGACGGCCAAACACAGACGGCCAAACACAAACACAAATGCCGCTGGCATCACCCATCGTTCTTTTCTCACCAGCACGCTCCTTTTTGACCGGCCGGGCAGGCACATGGGAGGTGCCGCCGGCGAGTGGCCAGACCCCCTGCCCCCTGAGGGGAGGCGGCTCATCACCATCTCCTCATGCCCACCGGGCCCGGTGGCTGCCGCCAACACCCACCTTCCCACATAGCTGGGAATAGTAGCGCGCCCCGCTTTGGCCTCCACGATCCACGGATCGGGAACGGGAGGTGATCGGTGTGGATCGTTTAGTTGAGATCATCACCAGCGCCGATCCACAATCAGCTGGATCGGCAATTTTTTTTGGATCGTGCCCATCTCTATTGGTGACCTGTCTAATTCCACCTGCTGCTCAATACCCAGCATCCTTTGCCTGTTTGTATCTCAATTCCAACACAGAATGAGGAGAAAACCCCAAATTCTGTAACTTATTTTTGACTTCCTTTAGCCGTATAGACTCTTAGCTATCTTTAAGGATCAAAGGAGTTAAACTCCGAGGATTTAATTGAACTTTAGCCAAAGGCTGAATGAGGCTAGGCACACGCAAGCCTCTCCTTTTACCAGCCAGTTTCCAGATGTAAGTTGGCATTTGAGACATAACGGGGCAATTGGAGGGCAGCTCTCAAAAATTTAGTTTTCACCTGCTCCAAAGGTGCAAAGTATGAGATGAGGAGGGTGGCTGTAACACAGTTCCATATAATAGCTGTACCAGAGTTTTATCCTGAAACAGTTTGAGGGATGCTGGAATATAACAGCCGCCCTCTATGCTGAGTCCTTTTAGGCGGGCGGTCAGCAACTGGCAACCTAAGGGCCAAATAGGGCCTATTATTTGCCGAACCTGAGGAAGTTCTACTTACAGCCTTAGAAAGAGCCTTCTGTGCACCATGGGTGAAAATGTCATCCTAACCTGCCGCCTAGCACCCTTCCTCTGGCTTCCGCTGGCATTCTCGGGCTGTCTCCAGCCTGCCTCTCTTATTGGCTCACTGCAGAAGAAAACAGAAGATAAAAATTGAAGCAGATTCGAAAAGAGTCATGTTTCTCCAAACAAAGCACCTGAACTTTCTGTTTGGATGTGTTATCTGCTTTCTCAAGGAAATCAAGATCTATTAGAGAGCGGCTCAGAGCCTCGCCCTGACCGTTTTGGGATTCATTTGTGCGCTTCAGTGTCCTTGTCCTGTTCGTTCAGGCGTCCTGGCGGGAGGCAGAGAGCCCTTGCAGGATCTCTGCAAAGAACACAGTGTGGGCTAGGAGGCTGCCTTGCCCTGCACGCTGTATCCTGTCCCTCAACATTTTGCGGAGCAAGAGTTTGAGTTGCTTGCCTGAGCTTTTTGTGCTCCTGAATGAGTATTTTGAGGAGCTGGAGTTACAGCCTCCCACTACCTCCGCTTTATTCAATCACTGCAAAGGGAAGTCTGCATTTGTTCTTCTTCAGTGCTTGGCCGACTGTATGCATCAGCCCCTCCCACCCACTTTCCTTGGCCTGTGGCTTTGGAGTTGCATGGAAAATCTTCAAGTGTGTCTTGAATGTCCTCACGCGAGCAGCCTTTGTGGGGCACTGTATCATGGGTATTGCATCTGCAGCATAAATAAGACCTCACATTTGTGCAAAATAAATGTTACTGCGTTGATTTATTCATTCATCAAGTACCTCAAATCGATTAGGTACCATGCAAGAATACAATCATGGATGCAGCCTCTCTGCAGCCCCGACACACAAGGGGCAGGGAAGGATGGGTGAAAGTGAAACTTATATGGCTTATGTAACAAGTGTAGACAAGTGAAGCCGTGCGTATATGAGCGAAGTGAGCAAATAGTTTCTCACATTGTGGGAATGCAAAGAAAAAACAGTTGGAGATTGGTGGAAGTAATGTAGATTTCAGGAAAGCTGCTCTGAGTGGCAGAGCATAGATCTGCCTTAGAGGAGCCCTGAATTTTGATTCAGATTTCACACTGGGGGAATTCAGTGGCAACTCAAAGAGCAAGCTAGGTGGGCTCACAGTCCTCATGGCAATCAGTGTGAGATGATCATTTAGACCCCAAAATCCCCATCAGGGTACTCAAAACTGGGATTCCTGGTGCAGCCTGAGACTCTGAACGGGCCCCCGACTGATGCCGACAAGAGGATTCTCCACACCGTTCGGCATTGTAGCGGTGCAGAATTCCTCCTCTCTTGCTGCCTCCCCTCTCTGTTTATGCTGCTGCTGCTGCTGCTGCTGCAAGAGGGGAAGGCAAAACTTGGGGCATTTGGTGCGTCATTTATTACGCTTCTTCTTCGTGTTTGTGTGTGCCTGCAGGGGCCTCTCCGTACCCAGGGGTGCAGATTGATGAGGATTTCTGCCGGCGTCTCAAAGAAGGGACGCGGATGAGATTGCCAGAGTACTCCACTCCAGAAATGTAAGAGTCCCCTCGCCCATCTCTGTCACACGCACTGTTATGTGGACCATCTGGCAGATGGAACTGATGGATCCGATTCATCAGGGAATGTACATTTTGCTCTCTGGGTATTAATGTGCTATTTTAAAAGCCTTCCATCTGTTACTTCCTCCCCTAGAAATCCGAGGGATGGGACAAATTCCCCTTCCTTCTAGGCTGCAGGACTTCTGCCTCCTTGTGTCTGCTCATTTGGGAGGTCTAGCTTTCCTTCTTCATCAGTCCCTCCCTTGCAGGGCGGAAGGCCCGCTGGACAGTGGCTTTGTCCAACACCTGGCGCAAGAGCAGGGGCAAGGGAATTTTATCCATTATTTGCCAGCCAACATTTTTTTTTAAAAAAAGTAAATGTAAAAGAATAAGTTGAATACAAATACAAATTTTAAAAACCAAAAGATTACGTGAGAGCAGTTATATTGTGTTAAAATTTCAGTAATGGAGCTACAATTAGATTCTTCTGTTGCAGTTCAGAAGATGAGCTGAGCCATTTGACTTTTGCAAGGGGAGAATTTAGTGACCAGCTTTTCGGAGACTTTATTTCATGCCAAGACCGAAGACAGCTTAGGTTTTACAGAATGTGTTACATGATACCTTTGCATGTCTTGGACCACGCATAAAGCCCAATGAAAAAGCACGGTGGCTTTGCTCACCTTCTTCCCATCAAAATAAGATTAATTCAGGAATCTAAATCTCAGAATATTTAATCGTTACCCTGTTGGTTTTATCCCAGAGTAACTGTCATGGCTTCTGCCAAGGAATTCTTGAAACTGTCGAAACCCGTAGATTAGAAACCCCAGAGTTCTTCATGGAGACTGTTACATCAACTTATGTCTGTAGTACAGTACCACCCTAAGAACACTTTCCTGGGAGTAAACCCCATTGAATAGAATGGAGTAGAACTTTGAGTAGAGCTGTTTAGGATAGTTAAGAGTGTTTACTCAGAAGTAAGTCCCACTGAACTCAGTGCAGTGGGGCTTACTTCCTAGAAAGTGTGTTTAGGATTGCAACCTAAGACTACAGTCCTATTTGTACGTACTAGGGAGTAAGTCCCATTGAACTCAGTGGGATTTACTTCTGAGTATATATGTCTAGGATTTTACTATTTGAGTTTAGCTGATTCTCAAACCTTAGAGAATAATACATTATTATTCTAACTTAAACTTCCAAGGATTAGAGTCCACTTATTCAGGTGCAGGAAAGTTTATGCTAGAATAAAATGCTTTTCATCTTGCAAGTGGCACAGGACCTCAGTTAATGTTTGCGGCAACAGCCGAACGTTTCTCTGGAGCAGAATCAAAAGGCTTTCATTGTAATACATAAGTCAGAGCTCTGCCATGTTGATGTTTGAAAAAATCATACCCTTTCCAGGAGTGATTGCTCTTAGACATTTTAAGCTCAACTAATTCAAAGAGACTTCTGTGTGGCTCACCGCAAAAATAAAAGCACAGAAATTTCAGGTTCAGTCTGCAAGGATGCGGGGTGGCCTTGCAGGATCAAGGAGAACATCCAGCCTGCCAGACCCCTCTTCCGTCTTATTTATTTGTTTAGCAAATGGTTTTGCTGCTTCTCTAGGAAACCTGCCTGTATTCATAGGCACTTGCGTTGACAGGTATACTGGAGCCAAGAAGCTATAGTGGCTTCAGGAGAGCTTCAGCTAAGGAGCTATTCCTGACAATGTCTACCCTCTAAAATACCTGAAATTATACTAACAATCCATACCAGCTTCAAAACAGAATCATACAGATGAGTAACATTTGGGATGCTTGAAAAGATGCTTCTTCTTTGCCCACAGCTACCAGACCATGTTGGACTGCTGGCACAGAGTTCCAACAGAGAGACCCACCTTCACAGACCTCGTGGAGCGTTTAGGAGACCTCCTGCAGGCAAATGTGCAACAGGTAAAGAAAAAGCATCTGTCTGTGTAGAAAGGATTTCCAGGATCCTGTGCTAAGAGACAAGGCCCAGTTATAGGAAATTTAATATAAAAACAATTGAGCAAAATCTGTTTGTGTGTGCGTGTGCGTGTTCATGTGTGTAAAAGAGTCTGCCACTCATTCAAAGAGGATCATATTTCTCAAATCCAGTTTCATCTGTCTTTAACAAAGAAAAATGCCTTGTTCAATAACATTTGAAAACCTCATTTGTCCCACAGAGAATCAATGGTTCGTTATCATACAAATAGTTTTAATTAGTTTTCAGCATCCCAGAGAGGAAATATCTTGCTTCTCTTTTACGCTTACTTTCATGTCATACATAGGAGGCATACAGTGTGCTAAACTCATAATTGCTTTGAGGAGCTTCAAAATGAAAGGTTTTATGACTCACAGAGTCAATTATATTAATTGTTGTTCCTCGATAGCTTAATCAACTTTTCCTCTCCACTTTTGGAACAGATCAGTTACATAACCTCCATTTTCAGGTTTCTCCTCTCTGACTCCTCTTAGTGAAACAAATAAGTCAGTGAGGCTCCATTGAAGGAGACTTAGATTGCCATGAAGAATAATTTGTGGGATTCCTAATGTAGCCAAGGGAACAAGGAAATAAGAAAGAATGATGATAAGAGACAGGACAAGTAACTGTCAACTCAGAGGAAAAAATGACAAGTGTTTCTCAGGGATAAACCAAGGAGCTGTTCCTACTAATTACTGAGATTTGCTCCTGAGAATTCATAGCTTTTGAGGTGGCTACTGGATTCTACAGCATTAATTAGTATCAAAAGCCAGAAAATAAACTGGGGAAAGTTGTCAAGTATTTCAGTCCATGAACTCACTGGCCTGTTGAGTGCTGTATCTTTCACAATGGGTTCAGCAGCTGTGGAGCTGACTGGCCTGGCCTACTCCGGAAGTGTATTGATTGAGAGATTGACGGAGATATACTGGTAGGACACACAGTCCGTGATTCAGGAAAATTGGCCGAGATGAAGAAATAACGAAACGAGCAAATTTAATTGCTGGCGGGCTCGTTGCCAACCACTGGTCAACCATTTGGAAGATTCTCAGCTATTTGTAGCGAGTTTGCTCCACGGAATCTTCAGACTGACAAATTTGCAAATCACTGGGCAACCACTTGGCTGAGTTTGTTGAATATTGACGGAATTATTGCAATCTTCATTGATAAAATATGGGACTTTATACACTGAAAGAATATTCGGGACTGAGTACCTTGTTTGTATTGACTGCACTATTTATGAACTTTTGTAATTATTGTGTGTAATGAATACAATTAAGCACTTGCACTTTAATTACTAAATGAGATTGTATACACCTGGTAGTGTTGTATTGGGTTCCTAGGGTGAGTCCCTTGTTGTAGGTAGTAATGTATTTGGAGCCCCTCCTTGTTGTTGTTTTTGGAAGCGAGCACAGCCAGGAGGCATGAGATGCTGCCAATGCACACCAGTGGAGAAGAGAAAGATCCCCCCAGGGCTCAGCAGAGGGGCAAACAGGAGGAGGACATGAGTTGCTTGAGGGATTCTGATGGGAAAACCAGCGAGACGCCAGTGAGAGCTGCTGTAGCACAGTGGTTAAGTGGTTTGGCTGCGAATCAGCACTCTGCTGGTTCAGATCCCACTACTGCCATGAGCTCAGTAGGTGGCCTTGGGTAAGCCGCTCCTCTCAGCCCCAGCTCCCCAGCTGTATTGTGGAGATAATAATAACACCAACTTGTTCACTGCTCTGGGTGAGGCACTAATCTGTCTAGAAGAGTGGTAAATAAGTGCAGTTGTTGTTGTTGCTGTTGTTGTTGTTGTTACCTGTCCGCCCCCCAGGAATAGATGTTGGCAGGAACTGAACCCGAGGTCTCTTTTGCATACAGAGCAGGTGCTCTGCCCCTGAACCACTGCCTCCCCCCCCCGAACCCCAGTTATCTCATGGGCTGCTATTGTGAGAATAAAATGTTCTAGCCCCATCTTTGCCCCTCTGAGCTCCTTGGAGAGAAGTGGGCTGCAGATCTGGCCAACGGATAATGTTCTGCAAAGCTGGCACATTGAAAGGAGTATAAGAGCTATTGGGGAGTGGTGGGGAGGTCATGGGCTAGGACTTCCCAGGTTCCAGTCTCTCCTTGACCATGAGTTCACTAGGTAGCCCTAGGTACAGGCAGAGACGAGGCTGAACAAAACTATTAACACGTGATTTGCTGAGCAATTCACAGCTGTCTAAAAGAGTGATGAAATGTAAAGCAATATACACTGGCAAGTCCAGGTTACCAGTTAGAAATGGACCCAGCAAAATGAATAGTCATGAAGGTCCCAGATCCAGTAAGAAAAGTGAGTCCTATAAGATTATCTCTGTATTACGATTTGGTTGAGATTTAAGTATTTAATATTGTTATTGTTATAGTTTGTATGTTACAAGTTAATAATAAAATATTTTTTTTTATTTTTTTTAAATGAATCCTTTCTCCCCTTCTGTTCTGCTTTATTTTGAAATATGTAGGATGGGAAAGACTATATCCCACTGAACATTACGTTGTGCCCAGATGGAGACTCCGGCCCTAAAATCTGCATCCTGGATGAGAACCTGAGCAGCTGTATTAATCGCTGGAGTGCAATAGAAGCAGGGTAAGGAGAATGCCTGCGGATCTGAGAAGCGGTAGCTGCACCCAGGTAGCCCTCAAAAAATGCCACCTGAAATAGTTCTATGTCACACATGTAGCACTTCCAATTAACAAGGTGTGCATTCATCTTTATTACCAATATCCCCGTCTTTTATGACCAGGGATGCTAAGAATTCTGTAAAAGACAAAAAATGTGATTGTCATTTATACTTACCTTGTTTGCATTGCCTTGTTTTTGTGTTTATTTAAGCACCCACCCACCCCGTATGATCCCCTCCATGATTTGCTGGCAGTTCAGAGCAAAACGACCCTTTGAGTTTTGCTTCTGCACAGCAGTGGTATTGAGACTGGTGGCTGGTTAGGAGGCTACTCTGAACCTGAAATGAGAGAGGGAGAACCCCATACCCTGAGGAAAAGATAAAGCTGTTCTAATTAGATATCTATTAGAGCAAATCAAGCCTGAATTCCCCCTAGAAGCTAAAATGACAAAACTGAGGCTATCATGAGAAGACAAGATTCTCTGGAAAAGTCAGTAATGCTAGGAAAAGTGGAAGGCAGTAGGAAAAGAGGAAGACCTAAAACAAGATGGCTTGACACAATCAAAGAAGCCACGTCCTCCAGTTTGCAGGATCTGAGCAAGTCTGTTAACGATAGGATGTTTTGGAGGTCTTTCCTTCCTAGGGTCTCCATAGGTCGGAGGGACCAGAGGTATGTGTCTGTCATCCAACACCAGTGCCTCCACAGCAAACACAAACACTTTGAGAAGTTCTGATTAAACCTAGGAAAGTTTCAGGCAGAATTTTGGATTTGATGGACTACAGCACACCTTTTGAAAATCTCCGTCATCTCTACACTGGGTTAAAGGTGCTCTTCCCAGTTCCCCACCCAAACTCGAGAGACAGACATTTTCCATTCTCCATCCCCATCATAAACACCATGTTCTTTTTATATTTATTATGTTTTCGCTCTTTTATTTATATATGGCCTCTATTTTCTTACGTTCTTTTAAAAAAAATCGTGCACTCTCATTTTGTTTTCAGTATTAACAGCAAGAATCGGCCGCTCAGTGTGAAGACGTTTGATGAGGTGCCTGTGGAGACGGGGAAAGCCATGCAGGAGGTAGGCAGGCACCACTCGTGCTTTTTTCTGAACGCCCACTCCCTGTGGTCCTGTTAAATTAAATATAATTTAACAAGTCTTTCAGAAAGGAGATGCAAGCCACCTTCAGATTGATGTTTTAATGGGGGTAAACGGTTGCTTCAAAAAATGCTACCTCTTCAAATGAGCCCTGAAAGTGTGGAAAGGAGCCCAACTAAAGGGGCTTGATGGAGCAATGTGCTTTTGGGAGCATTTGTGCAACAAGACACTTTTGGCCCCTGTCATGTCTGACTGTACCCATTCATTCATGCCAATGATTTTGCTGTCCAGTGTTTAATTTATTCTGTCAGGGGTGACTCCATTCTGTATGCCTGGATGTATTCTTGTTGCTAACAGTCCAATAAGTTCTCACCCGTTCCCAGACGGCCGGGTGTTTACCAGTTTGAAGCTTTCTTCCTGCTTGTGATATGTCTGCTCTCTGTGTAGCTTGATAACCCAAATATGCAGACTGTTCTCAGACAGATCAAAACAACCCTATGCTGTTTGGGAATTGGGAAGGGGGATGGAACGGAGGGTAGAAGAGCGATGTAATTTTCCTGGGTCGCCATTCTGGTCAACTTTCTACTAGAACTGCTTAGGTGCTTACCTTGCTCTTAAGTAGACCTTTGGATCTGATTATGGAAAGAACTGATTTCTGAATAAAAGTCATTTAATCAAGAACCAGCATCTTGTTACAATGAACCAGGGATCTGTCTGCTGTAATCTATCATCCAGAGTCTGACAGCCCCAGGCTACAGATATTGGCCATGCTTGATCTAATGCACTCGTTTCCACTGCCCTTTATCTGCATGCATGTATAAATACAACAACGTACTTATATACCATTTAGCCATGGTGAAGTTACATTATTAACTTGCTTCCACCACAATCTTGCCTTATTAAAAATTCTGAAGTAATGCTTCCTCAGTGGAAGGTTGCAAATGAGATCTGGGTAGTTCAAGTCTAAAGCCAAAAGTATTTTGTCTTGTACAATCTGAGCGGTCAGAATGAGGCTTGTATCATTGAGAGCAGCAGCACTTTTGCAACAGCCATGGAACCTTTGAGCATAGCAGTGTCCAGGATTATCAGATTGAGTGTGGGCAAATATTTACCACATCTTGATTAGAAACAGATAGGACTGACAGAGGCCTAATGTAACAGCTGTGGAGGGAGCTTTCAAGTTGGCCATACCATGATCTCGATTCCAGAACAACTGAGGTTACCATTTCCTTGAAAAGAGCGTGCATCGCTTCCCATCAGCCAGCCTCAGTCCTACCATGTTTGGCTCTGCTAGCTCCTTCATAAAGAGCGACAGCTTTTACCAAGGTCATAGATCCAGAGGAGTTAGCCATGTTAGTCTGTAGTTGCAAAACAGTAAAAAGTGCAGTAGCACCTTTAAGACTAACCAACTTGATTGAGGCATAAGCTTTTGAGAGCCACAGCTCTCTTCATCAGATATATCTGCATCTGACGAAGAGAGCTGTGGTTCTCGAAAGCTTATGCCTCGATCAAGTTGGTTAGTCTTAAAGGTGCTCCTGGACTTTTAGTTTTTACCAGAACACTTCACTTCTGGATAAGGTGACACATTTTAAAACAGTGGAGTTACCAATTCATGCTAAACTATGATGGGAATTGTGGTACACACAGCCTTTGTGCCGCACATCTGAACTAGTACGTGTGGATTAGTATCCCTGTGACATGTCAAAATAATTCTGTATTCTTGTTTCAAAGAGCTCCTAAAGGTTCAAAGGGCGAGCAAGACCTTTTCCTTGCGTGCATGCCATTTTTGGTCTTCAGTGCATATGATGACCCTTAAGAGAAAACAGACTTGATGTAGAACCCAACAAAGCCAAGAGGAAGACTTCCCGAGACATCAGCAAGCTTTGAGTGGAAACCTGAGCATCTAAGGCTGCTGCTCCAACTCAAAGAGATTTCTAAAAACCTCTCACATCTGGCTCCCCTGCTCACCTAAGTGACGCAAAAAGTGTGCTGTGACACCTTCATGCTTTGAGTTTCCCCTCTTGCACAGGCAGCAGCCAATGAATGGTAATGAGGAAACTTGGAAGGACAAGGACATCAAAGGAGTTTGGGGTTACTAGATGGTACAGGGGGAGAGAGGGGGAGATACAGGCAGCTGTTTTCACTGGCAGCCACATATCATTCATGAAGACTACTTTAGCTTACTTTGAAATGACAACATAAACAGTCTGACTTTAAAGCTTTGAAGGTGATGTCAGGAGGCCACCTTGTGTTCTGGAAGCCGCCCCCTCCCCTCTCCAAGCATTTAAGCAAACCAGTGTCAGGAGACTGGGGTTTCCCTGGCATGAAGGCTCAGTGACAGCAACAGTCTGCCAGTTGTGCACTTGGGAAAAGGAGGTGTCTCAAGAAGAAATAAGAGGGCCTCCTTCACCGTAGTAATATCTGTGTTGCTGAGGACTTGCAGGACAGAAAGCGTTGGCCTCTTGCTATGAGACATAATTGTTTATTTATTTATTTACCAAGCAACAACAACAAAGTTTATTAGCCAGAGGCCATCACATTCTTGAAATATTTATTTACCATTTTTTTTCTTGCTGCTCAATAGAACACTAGAAACAATAGAAACCCGATACATTACAAAACATTAACAAAATTAAACAGCATTAGAAAAAGTGAGGACACGGCCCATCTACTAGTACAGCCTTGCATTGCCGCCTGATTGGGCTGAGAAAAGAGGCCTCCCTGGTCCTCAACCGGCAGCCCATTCCCTAAGGACTGGGCCGGAACGGAGAATGTTGTTGCCCTGGCAGGCACTGATCTCACCTTCTGTAAGGGCAGCAGAGAACACACGTCCACACTGAGCGTGGCGGGCGTCAGTCCCTGGCAGGTAGACCCCTCAGTCTCTCTCCAGTGAACCCACATTGGTTCCAATAGAAAAGGGTTTATTCAGGATTTTACAGTTCAGGTCTGCACTCCATCACAGAGCATTGGTAGAAGTGAGGAATCAAAACATAGAGGCTATGATATACTTGAAAACTCCCGCACTCCAGCAACGGTCAGGAGTTTTGGCGTGCAAGATTACATAGGTTCTGGGAGAACTTCTTATAGTTATGAGTAAACAATCAGTACATTCTCAGCATCTGGCAAAGTAGCAAAACTGGCATCTGGACACTCAAGGTCATGTCTAACTGGGAGATGCATACTTTTGGAGAGCTAAGATGAGAGGCCCTGTCTTGGGGCCTGGAGAGCAATAACTACACACTAGAGAGAATATGAGTTAATATGAGAATAGAGTTAATATGGCTAGAGGATAGATTACAACAGGTTAGCATCAAGGCATTATAACTTCAGTATACTGTGGCATCAGTGATACTACAACCAAATAAACATGGCATGGCTATACACAGACATGACAGGGGGGAGGGGGCAGCAGTGGTTGAATTTGGGCCTGATCCCTAGGAGTGCTGAATGCCCCCCTGTGCAAAGGGGAGACACCGGTGGTGTGGTGATCCCTTTGCCGGATCCTGGCCGCACATATGCTGTTGGCCATGGTTGCACAGACAGAGTTCTGTAGAGTTGGCATCTCAGAAGTCATCTAAATGAAACGGATGCTAATAAACTTCTCTTCACAGAGTTTAGTTATCCAGTGCACATAAAAGCAAAGAGCTCTTATCTTTGCTGGGTGCATCAAGAATTTAAAATGCTGAAAAACCAAAGGAAGAGAGAAAATGATAAAGTTGTCTTTGCTTTTTATACATTTCACCCTCCCTCACCATACCATCTGTGTATATTAATTGTATATGGATTTTTAAAAACTTCCCAGTAAAGAAGCTCCTTTATCTCCATAAAACTAACAGAGGAAATCATTTACAAGCGAAACACAGAGCAGCAACATCAAATGGAACTGCAGGCAGCTGCGATCCAGGTGTCTTAGGGTGGCTAGACCCCCATCTCTGCCAGGAATATCCTGGAATGGGAAGTAGGGGAGGGCAGGATTCTTACCAGATCAGAGCCATCTTATTCCCTCTGGGATACTGCCAGATTGGGGGGAAATGTTTTCTCTCCCAAACTCCCCTCCCCCTCCCCCAATTCTGGTCATGTGCCCCCTACAATGTCTCTTGGGCAAGTTCATAAGATAGGGACACCCAAGTACGGAAGCCCACGGGATGCCGCAGTTGAGTCCCTGACCTCCACCTGAGGGCAGTATCTGATGGTAACAATTTGCATAATTGCAGCAACTCAAGAAATGTCTCTATGATCACAAGAATCACAGGCTGCCAGTGAGTGTGATATAATGGACAGATCATTGGATTTGGGCTGGGGAGGATTGGTTTCCAGCCTCTGCTGTGCCGTGCAACTCTCTGAGTGACCTTGGGCTTCTTACTATCTCTCAGCCTAACCTACATCACAGCGGAGGGGGGACCATCTATGGTGTTCTGAGCCCCTTTGGAGGAAGGGAGGGATGGTAAAATGACTAAGAAGAGAGGGGGGGAGTTCCTGGGATTTCCCACTTGAAATAGCTGTGTAATTGGAGGAGGACTTAAGATGGCAGGGGTCATCTAAGATCATGGCAATGGAACCACGTGCATGCAATGTGCTCCAGATATGTATGAGGACACCCTTCCGTTCAAGTGTTATTGAAATGAATTTTTTAACAAGGACCTCCCAAGGTGCTTGCAGGGTTCCTAGTCCATTCATTTCAGTAGGGGGTGTGCAGGAGAACTTCTCTAGATAATTGTGACCAAGTATTCTGCCATCATGTATACATCCACTATTGACATGCTCCAGAGTTCAGGAAATGGGGGCAACCGGGGAGTGGCAAAACCATTGTTTGGCAATGTGCACTAAATCAGAAAGTAATTAATTAGCCACAGCATTTAAAAGCAAGAGAGAAAGAGATGGGGGAGGCATGGGGCACTTCCACACCGGGCCTTCTTTCTAGCGGTGCCAGTGAGTAGAGCCAGTTCAACAGCTACGAGTGGGAGTGCTCCTAATGGAATGGCAGGGCAGGAAAGACTCCCCCCCCCCAAGTAGCACCCCTGAGCTTCTCACGGGATCGAATGCTTCTTGTGTGTTTCTCTTTATTATGATCACTGGAAGACACTCTGTCCTTAGATAAAACATTACTAGTCAATAATACTAGACTAGTAATGGGCCCTTCAAAACAGGACCGGGAACACTTGTGGGTGTCAACCATGCAAGATATGCAGTGGCAGTAGATGAAGAAAATCTGTTGCATTGTAAAAGTGCCATTTAGAAGAGTTAGCAAGAGTGAACAGCAGGGGCCAGAGTCAGTCCCTTTGCTGGACTGCCTTCCTAACTGGCTGCCTTCCTAACTGGCTGTGTTCGCCGTCACTCCTGCTCTCCCTCGAGGTTGTTATTCTGCCTTCATGTGGATGCGGCTCTCCTGGAGACTTTTCCTCTCCTCTTTCTGTAGGAATGTGAGTCTGATAGCGGGATGGTGCTGACATTGGATGAAATCAAAAGCCGGAAGAGGCTGGAGATCCGCTCCTGGCCCTATGGGATTATGGCTCTGGCGTAAGTACCTAACATTGGTGACAGAGATATCCTCTGATAAATTAACCGTCTCTGTCTTTGTATTATGATGAAACACGGCTCACCGAGCATGAAACATGATGTGGACACAGGATCTTCTTGTAGCCGTGAGATACACATGTGTTCCAGTGGATGACAAAACTTAAGTGGTTCTTAATATTCACACGGGAATGCTGGGAAAACAAGATACATTTTTAAAAACACTTTGTCAATTTTATAATAACAGATACAACAGTAATATCAATCATATTAAAGCACAATGGTATTGTTAGAGGGCACTGCCGTGGAAGGAAGCCCAAAAGAGGTAGCCCATCCCTCAGAGGGTGTGGCGGGCTGTGGCGGGAAGCCCAGGCTGGGATCAGGCACAGAGCAGGAGGCAATGCCTGCCCCCCACCTTCACCCAACTGGGATCAGGAACGGAGCAGGCAGCAATGCCCTCCCACCACCTTCACCCAACTGGGATCAGGAACGGAGCAGGCGGCAATGCCCTCCCACCACCTTCACCCAACTGGGATCAGGAACGGAGCAGGCGGCAATGCCCTCCCACCACCTTCACCCAACTGGGATCAGGAACGGAGCAGGCAGCAATGCCCTCCCACCACCTTCACTCAACTGGGATCAGGAACGGAGCAGGCAGCAATGCCCTCCCACCACCTTCACCCAACTGGGATCAGGAACGGAGCAGGCGGCAATGCCCTCCCACCACCTTCACCCAACTGGGATCAGGAACGGAGAAGGCGGCAATGCCCTCCCACCACCTTCACCCAGCTAGGATCAGGCGAGGAGCAGGTGGTGATGCCCACCCCTGCCTTCACCCACCTGGGATCAAGAGCAGAGCAGGTGGCAGTGCCCACCCCCACCATCACCCAGCTGGGATCAGGAACAGAGCAGGTGGCAATGCCCCCCCTTAATCCTCACGGAATCAGGCGCAGAAGAGATGGCAATGCCTGCCCCCTCCATCTTCACCCAGTTGGGATCAGGAGTGGAGCAGGTGGCAATGCCCACCCCCCACCCCGCCTTCACCCAGCTGGGATCAGGAGCGGAGCTGCGAGCCATGTCTGCCCCCACCATCACCCACCTGAGATCAGGCACAGAGCAGGTGGCAGTGCCTGCCCCCCGCCATCACCCAGCTGGGATCAGGAGCGGAGCAGGTAGCAATGCCCCCCCTTCACCCAGCCAGGATCAGGTGTGGAGCAGGTGGCAATGCCCACCCCCCCTTTCACCGGCACAGAATCAGGCCAGAAGAGATGGCAATGCCTGCCCCCCATCTTCACCCAGTTGGGATCAGGAGTGGAGCAGGTGGCAATGCCCATCACCCACCTTCACCCAGCTGGGATCAGGAGCGGAGCAGGTAGCCCATCTCCTTTCACCCGCATGGAATCAGGCGCAGAGCTGGTGGCAATGCCTGCCCCCCCCTCACCCAGCTGAGATCAGGCGCAGAGCAGATGGCAATGCCCACCCCTACCTTCACCCAGCTGGCATCAGGCACAGAGCAGGCAGCAATGCCCACCCCCACCCCCCTTCATCCTCACAGAATCAGATGCAGAGCAGGAAGCAATGCTGGGTCCCCTCTTCACCCGACAGGGATCAGGGGTGGAGAAGGTGGCAATGCCCGCCCCTCTTCGCTCGGCCAGGATCAGGTGAGGAGCTGGTGGCAATGCCTGCCCCCCCTCACCCAACTGGGATCAGGAGCGGAGCAAGTGGCAATGCCTACCCTCCAACCTGCTGGAATCCAGCACAGAACAGGTAGCAATGCCTGCCCCCCTTCACCCCACTGGGATCAGACACAGAGCAAGTGGTAATGCCCGCCCGCCAGCCCTTCACCCAGCCAGAATTAGCCATGGAGCAGGAGGCATTGTCCACTTGCCCACTCTCCCCTTTCTAGAGCCCATTGTACTTTTTCCCAAAACAGACTTTGTTACTAGTTGTTACATATCTCTTTAATTTTCCGTTGTATTATAATGTTCTCCCTGTTTTCAGATAAGCCTTGTGGATTGATGGTTTTAATTGATTTGTAGAATTTTCAAGAATATGAGTAAAATGAATTCATATTGAATATGAAATATATATGAATATATGCATCTGAGTATCTAATCACCACACTTTTCAGACACACTTTGGTGAACGTTGATATTTTCATTTCTGCCACTCAATCTTAAATAGATTTACACTGCTCTATGCCCATTGACTACAATGGATTTAGAAGGGTGTAACTGTTTGGGGTTGCACCAGCAGACACTTAGATATGAACATTCACCAAAGGAAGAGAACCAGAATGGTGGTGTGATTATTTATTTTATTTATTTAACATGCTTCTAGCCTACCTTTATCCTCAGACAAATTCTCAGGGCCACTTATAAAATTTAAAAACAACAATACCATTTTCACAAAAGAATAAAAATGAAAAATATACAGCAAAAATTGAAATTGATTTCAGTTAAGCTAAAAAGCCCTTCTGAACTGTTTCGCTTTGCAACCTTTTCTAAAAGCCAAGGGATCAGAAATCCACACAATGGGGCTAGGGACAGATGAGGAGGGATTTTTCAGCAAATTGAGGGAAGTCCCATGGTTGCAGAAAAAAATTGACTCTAAACAAATTTAATTTGTTTACATTAAATTAAATATAAATGAAAAATGGTGGGATTAAATTACCCCCCTCCCCAAAATAGAAGCAATATCTGTAGCTTTGAGAAATAAATGCCCACTGAGAATCTTGTAAAACTATGAACTAAGATCTTGGGGGCCATTTGGGGGTTACTAAGCAATGACAACAATATTGCTGAGCCTTCCAAGCCTTCGTTTCAGTTGGTCAAAGGGCAGGGGGACAAAGAAAGCGATAGAATGAAGAAAGGAAAAGATGAAAGGAAAAAGGTAAAGAATGAGAAGCTGAATAGGGAGAACATAAAAGGGTAGTAGGTAGGAGAGACGAAAATGAGAGCAGAGAAGGGCTGATAGAAGACTGGCGTGGCAGATAAATGTAAGTTGGTGTATGGGTGGGAGAGAGAAAAGGAAGCAGGAAAGGGGAAGAGGCTCTGCCACTTAGATCCCCAGTTACTTCACTGAAAACACTTCCCCCGAAGGATCTCCACCTTCCCCCGATGGATCTCCCCTTGATGCCTCCGATTCCTCTCCCACCTCCTCGGGCCGGTTTCCACTTCGCTCCGTCTCTCAGGAGCCTTGTGGGATGGCTTGATTGCAGGTGCTGAGGCTTTCCGCATTGGGCGGCTCTCCTCCGTGGTTTCCTTTTTCCCGCTAGGGCGATCTGCCGCAAAATGGCCCAATCCTCCACATTGTAGACACAACCCTCTTCTAACGGATGGCCTTCTCCATCTCTGGTGAGCAGATTTTGGGAAACTCCTTCTCTGTTGCTCCTGTGTCATGGGAAGGCCTGTGAGTTCCAGCACGGTGTTGCATTTTCAGGAGCTTGACCACCTGGTCTCGATTTTCTACCTTGCAGGCTGTCAGAGCTGTGGCTAGATAATGTCCTTACTCCACACTACCTTCTGCAATCAGACAACAGTCCATTGTTTCCAAAAGGTTTTTACTGAAGAATTAGTTCATTATAGTCCACTGGCCTGAATACAATATTCAGGATGGTACATATGCATTGTTACCAATGACAGGCAAAGCATGAGGTACAAAGTAACAGATCCCAGCAGGCCCAACCTCCCCCCATAGTTCTCAAAACAATCCCTTTGAAGCTAGGAAAGCGAAAGTCCTTCAAGGCCGGTTCTTGGTGGAACAGCAGTAGCCAAAACAATCCTTCTCTGTGAGATAGCTGCCTGGGAACCTTGGCACCTGTGAAGAAAGCACTTAAACACTGAAAGGATTAAAAATGGAGTCGGTTAGGCAAAGGCATACATGAAAGCATTCTGAACCTGACACAGGCAAGCTGGATCCATCCTAGGATCTAGGGGTCATCTTTCCACCAACTCTGGGTTCAGCCCTGCTTGGAAGAATTCGATTGATTCCCTCGGTCCAGTCCTGTACTTTGGCCACATGCTGCCTGAATTCCACAGCATATTCACACATGGAGCGTCTGCCTTGCCGAATCCATTTCGATTTGGTTCTGGCCCACTTCTCCTCGAGGGGGTCTTCAAACTGGGCTCTCAAGGCTCGTATGAACGCCTCCAAGTCTTGTCGCTCTGGGTCCTGCGGTCCGTATAGGGTGACATCCCATTTGGCCGTGGGTCCCCCCCAATCAGGAGCCCAGGTAGCTTACCCGACTGTGCTCATTCAGGAAGGTGTGGCCCCACTCTTGGAAGAATTACATTGCCTGCACCAAGAAGAAAACCAGCTCCTCTGGGTCTCCCTTGTATAGGCCCTCTAGTTTACACCACCCCTGAGGTGGTGGAGCCACAGGGGGAACCCCCGGCGGGGTGCCGGGTGCTCCCAGAGGCTGGGGGGCTGCAGGAGGGATCACTGACGGGGTGGCTGGTACTCCTTAGAGTTGTGGAGTGGCAGGGGGGATCGGCAGCAGCCCAGCTGGCGCGGCTCACGGGCCTGGCCCAGGTACAATTCCATCTCCATCCGGCCCCGGACTGGCCAGTCCCTGGTGGGAGACAGTCGCCACATCAGCTCTCATAGTCCTCCCATCACCTGTAACATGCCGTCCTTTAGGTCATCCAGTTCTCCTCGGATGGCTCACATCTCGGCACGGATATCTGACCCCCATGGGGTTTGCAGTCTTAGGGGTCGCTCTGGTCCGACTCTGAGACATCATCTCTCTTCTTGTCATCCTCTGTCTCATCCTGGACGGAAGGGGTTTTCTTGGGGTCGACTGGTTCACCACCATTCCCCTTCTTTTCTTCGTCCCCCGTGCCCTCATCATCGGATTTGACGGGGACTTCCTCAGATTCCACCAGTTTCTCAGGCTTCACTGGCTCCTCCAGCAGGTTCATCAGGTCCATTAGGCTGCAGCTGAATAATTTGCCTCGCCACCTTAACTTGTCCCCTTGACTTTCAGTGTGCCCACTCACGTGGGGTGATCAACAGCCAATTCTGATGCATCGCCCCAGATTTGGGAACGTTCCCAATCCCTCTCCCCATCGGGCCTGAGCGGGGAGGATGGAAGACTTCTTTGATATTTCTTTGGGTCCCGTACCCATCTTGCTTTGCATTGTGCAAGCAGTGGATATCGAGCCCTTTGTTCCAAAGGAACAGCAGGACTTCTGCCAAAATGTCAGGCTCTGCCACTTAGATCCCCAGTTACTTCACTGAAGACACTTCAAGAATCCAGTAAATATTTCTGTCTTAGAGATCCATCAGTATCAGTGCACTCAGACTACAGCATTGGCAGAAGTGACGTAAAAGGGAAAAACAATGTTAGTTATAGAGCAAGGTTCCCGCCCTGGGATAAAGACCATTAGAATTTAGGCACGCAGGGCCGAGGAGGTTGGAGGGGGTAGGGCAAGGGAAGATAAGGATGAGCTCATTTCATATCTCAGGGAGATACGGCTCTGGCCAGCATTCCAAGGACACTTTCCCATGCCAGTCGAGAAAGCAAAAGCAGCCACCTGCAAGATAAGCTACTCATGACTACATAGTTAGACAGTTACACAGATAGTTCTTGACACAGTCTCAGAGGCCCAGAGTACAGAGAATAATAGACACACATGGCAGATAAGCAGGGTGCATCTGACAGTTAAGACTGCTGGTGGGGAGGAGGAAAGGAACCAGTGTAGGAGAGGGACACAAGGAGAAAATGAAATCTCTCCTCAAGTCCTCCTGGTTCCGTCAGTTGTTCCCATAAAATGTCAACAGATTTCCAATATTCATTAACATATTGAATGGATTGAATGGTGCAGAACTAGGGCTGTCATGTCCCCTCAACCTCCTGGCAGCAGTGCGGGGGGACACACCCTGTGTTCACGTTTCTCTCCTCACATATGCACAAAGTGCGCTCAAGTGTGCAGAGCGACGGCGTCACTCCCAGGAGTGATGTTATTACTCTGTGCTAAGAGCACGCCCGAGAGGCCTGTTCCCCCCCCTTCCCCCCCCGGACCAGCCAGTGAGTGGCAGCAAGGGGCAGAGGCTGGGACCTGGCAGCCCTACGCAGCCCTACGCAGAACATTGTGTTGCTAGAGGCAGTCTGAGTGATTCTGAGGCCCTGAGCAAAACTTTGGGTTGTGCCCCCATAATCACTGCTCCCATCCCTGCTGGGGCCACTGCAAGCTCAAGCAGGCTTAGTCTTCACCCTGTGCAAGGCAGCAAGGTGCTGAACTGGCTGCTCCAGGAGCAATGGGCCAAGGATTCTGCCTTTGCCTTGGACATATTTGTTCTTCGAACACAATCTCATTACTCAGCTGCAGCAGTCCTGTCCAACATCTTACAGAAAGGGAATACTTCTTGAGTGAAACATATGCTATGTTATGGCACCCCCATCTGCCCACATTTCCAGCTGCTGCCTTGTAAGCTCTTCAGGACAGGGGAGCCCGGCACAACTTGTGGCCACGGATGGTGGCCTGTTGTGGGCTCAGTAAACTTCTTTTGGGTGCCTTCCTGCAAAGCAGGAGAGTTGCGAAGCAGCAGCAGGCCACACTGTATGTCCGGTAGCGCCGAGTCTGGCTGGTGGGTTCCTTGTTTTGCAGTCCTGAGGCAGGGAAAGATCCACTGCTGGGTCTGTTCCAGTGTGTAGCACAGAGTTCCTGACTGGTTCTTGCTTGTCCAACATTCAGCCTCTTGAAAGAATTCTTTGCATGGCCTCTCCGGGTTTATTCAATGAATAGCCCTTCCAGAAGGCAAATTCAGTCAATGATGGGGCATCAATCTCTTTAATTTTTTTTGGCAATGTAAAGTTTCAAGACTGCAGCCCTCTTTTAGCCCCCCACCCCACCCCACTCCCGAGCACCACTCCCCATAATAGTTATTCCCTCCACTAAGGGCTGGATAGCTGTCATATGGTCATATTTTCATGCGGCATTGGCATTTATTAGCAACATAATAATAATAATATGTTTATTGCTTTTCCAGCCAAAGCCATAAGCCATACAAACACCAACAAAATATGAACTGTACACTTGAACATACCCAATTCACACAGACATAACTCGTCATTATCACTTTAAACTATCTAAACTCATGAAGATTTTGTTTGTATTGTCGAAGGCTTTCACGGCCGGAGAACGATGGTTGTTGTGGGTTTTCCGGGCTGTATTGCCATGGTCTTGGCATTGTAGTTCCTGACGTTTCGCCAGCAGCTGTGGCTGGCATCTTCAGAGGTGTAGCACCAAAAGACAGAGATCTCTCAGTGTCACAGTGTGGAAAAGATGTAGGTCATTTGTATCTACTTTGTCAACTACTTTGTCAGACTGCACAGGGAAGCCATTGAAATTCACAAGCATAAGCAAAACTTCAACAGGAAAGAAGAAACCTTAAGAATGAACAGAGCATGGTTTCCAGTTCTGAAAAACACCAGGCTAACAAAACATTCTATCCCCGACAATAGCCCTGCAGAGATGATTAGCACATCAAGTACCAATCCATATGCAAAAGAACCTCCTCAGGATACAGTGAAGCCTCCCGCCATTAGCATTCCACACCCTGGGAAACTCTTACAGGATGACTCAGCTCAACCCCACCCCTCCTGAGTAGATACAAATGACCTACATCTTTTCCACACTGTGACACTGAGAGATCTCTGTCTTTTGGTGCTACACCTCTGAAGATGCCAGCCACAGCTGCTGGCGAAACGTCAGGAACTACAATGCCAAGACCACGGCAATACAGCCCGGAAAACCCACAACAACCATCAAGATTTTGTTTCTTTATCACCGTGGCTAAAAAGGAAGCCACTATAGCAGAGGTTTGATTGTCAGGAAAGTTATCAGACAATAAGACTGAGATTGCCCAAGGAAGGAAGGGAAGCTTTTCTTTTAACATAATAGGAATATCGCTTCTCGGCCTTTTGGCTAAGATCAAGTGTAGTATTAGCAACATGGCATTTGGTCCTTTGGTCTTTCCATAGCATGCAGGCTTTCCTTAGGATAGTTTGTCTGACCTGCATGTGTTGTCATCATTACATGCCCGTGGTGATCTGAATAATCCGTTGACAGAAAATTTGCTAAGCAACCTGCCCGCCTCCTCCTATTTTAAAAAATTAGCCTAGTTTCCGTCATAATGTTGACCCTCATTGAGACAACACATTAATTCTAGGAAGCCAAAATCAAAGCCAGCTGAAATCAATGGAAGTACCTGGCTATCTATCTAGCCTGTTGTGATGGCATTACCGTTTACTTGCTTTTTCTCCATTTCCTGGGTGGGGCATTGTACACAGGTGAGGAGCACTTTTCAGCCTCTAAATCTTTACATCCCTTCTCCCTCCCATTATTTGCCCTGCGACGCAGACGATGAAAAAAACCAACACTCTTATTTCAAAAGCTGCATTCACTTCAGTGCACAGTAATTCAGGCTCATAACCATTATTAAAACCATCAAGGGCTTTAAACACTGTTACCCTGCAAAAAAAAGCCTCATTAAACACCTATAAAAGCCATTACAAGGCCCTGCAGCTCACTTATTGCAATTATTACAAGACTAGAGCACAAGGTATATCTTGCTGCAAAGAGCAAATTGATTTGGACGTCTTTGTTCAAGTGTCACTGCTTGTTGTGTACAGAATTTTTAATGACCGCAGAAATCTATTATGGCTGCAAGCCCACCCGGTTACTTGGAAGAGGCTCAATGGGACACAGCGAGGCTTACTGTTGAGTTAGTATGCAGAAGATTGAGCTACAGGAGGCTTTGTGCTCTGAGGTGGAGGTGGGTTACAACACTTTCTATCAGTAGAAAAGAGCAAGAGTCCAGTAGCGCCCATAAGACTAACAAAATTTGTGGTAGGGTAGGAGCTTTCATGAGTCGCAGCTCACTTCTTCAGCTCACTCAGAAAAGCTCCTACCCTACCACAAATGTTGTTAATCTTATAGGTGCTACTGGACTCTTGCTCTTTTCTCCTGTTACACAGACAGACTAACATGGCTACCCATCTTGATCTATCTCCATATTATCTGAGAGATGCGGGTCTCAAAGGTTTCAGGCAGAAACTCCTTTTCCAGCGTCTGCATGGAAAAGGCCGGTGGCCCCGCCCCCTGCTCTCCAGACAGAGGGGAGTTTAGATGGCCCTCCATGCCGGGCAATCTCAACTCCCCTCTGTCTGGAGATCAGGGGGTGGGGCCACCAGCCATGTGACCATTTTCAAGAGGATCCAGAACTCCGTTCCACTGCGTTCCCGCTGAAAAAAAGCCCTGGTTAGTCCATATTGAAGGTGGGGAACAGAAAGTCATTGGCCTAAGGCTGCCTAGCAAATTCTGGCCAGAAGAGGGAAACTTCCCAGTTCAGGCCCTGCTCAGACACAATCCCGGCTCCCTGTTGTGCTCATGGGCACTCTTCCATTCTCCGCTCATGAAAGGGATGTGATGGAAGACTTCCTGGTTTCTGAGGTCTTCAATCCAACTCCATGATCTGGTTTAGAACGCTCATTTGTGGGGCAGAAGTCAGATCCACTTTATCCAGGCATTTAGAGGTCTTGACAAACAGATTTGAGTCTAGTAGCACCGTAGAGATCAACAAGATTTCCAGGGTATGAACTTTCAAGAGGCATCTGATGGGGGCAGGGGGTGGGTGGGCTGCAGCTTCTGTTTACCAACAGCAACTGGTTGGGAGATGTTCCCAAATCTTCTGGCCTTTCTGCTTTGTCCCATAGCCATCATGGTGGACCAGTTGCCTGATCTGGCAGGTACATACAAAGCACTCGAGGAATGGGAAGCAGCTGGGACAGGCATATTACGCAGCAGAAGAGGAAAGTCTGCTAACATTTTGTCCTCGTTTCCTGCCCCTTTAGGAGAAAAGCCATCAACAAGAGCAAGGAGCCTGTGTTTGCTGAGAATGAACGTGGGTTTGTGAAGTACCAGTCGGCCACACAGGTGGATGAGGACCCCCTGGAAGACTCTGTCCTCCTGCCCTTGGATCCGACCCTGGAGTGCCACAGCCCCCCTCCAGACTACAACTCCGTTATTCAGTATTCTGCTGCCCCTTCCCTGTAGCTGGCCTACCCCTCTCACCTCTCTTTTGCCATGCAGTATTTAGGCTGCCTCCCATTTCTACTACCTGCTAAAAGGAACTAATATTAAGGGGGCAGAGAAGCCACACAGTGTCCTGGTTCCTCTTTCCTCCGTACCGAATCCCTATACAAATGGGAATCCTTTAGGAGCAGCCAACTGGGTTAGAGTTTGTAACATTTAGGAAAAAATCAAGTATGTATGCAACTTTTTCATTCTGTTGGCATGTCTCTTTCCAAGCTTTGCAATGTACATTGTGGGTTAGAGCCTGAAGTTCCCTTCTGATAATGGTGGCCGTGACCTCCCTCACAATGACGCCTCCTACTCTTTGACCCTCTTGCATTTCTGGAAGGCTCCTTGCACCAGAGGAAAGCAGTGCCATTAACTGGACAGAGCCACACGTTGTTTTCCTCGTTGGTTGCTCCGAACTCACTGAAAATGCAGGTTAAAAAAAGTTATCCAGAGATTGCCTCCACCATTTTTTAACTCAGTGTTGGTTACTAGCTATGATTGCTGAGAATGGAACAAATCAAAGAACTGGATTTAGTCTACCAGGATCTTTTCTGCCCAGTGCACAAACTGCCAGAAAGGGGCTTGCAGATCAACAGCAGCAAAATGAAGCTGAGGGAAAATGAAATTCACTCGCTCTTCCAAGAGGAATCCTACCTCCCCCTCCCACTGTCTCTCAGCTAAAGACCTGACAGGGAGGAGTTTATCCTACAAACATCAGTTTATGTGACTTGCAGGGCATCCCCCAAAGATTCTTGGGAATTTGGTGAAAGCACACAGGATTTGGTTAGAGGTCCCTAGCACTGCTCCAAAACTACAGTTCCCAGGGTTCCCTGAGTGAAACCAGTTCCACGTATGGCCTGCAGATATGGCCTGGCTATACCTTCCCCCAAAGAAAGTTATTTTAAATTTATTCAGAAAAGGGGGAAAAACCATCTTGGCTACCAATGGCAACTATACTTATTACTCAAGTAAAAGAGAAAGAGAATTTTTTAAATATGGATAAAATAATAAGATGATGATGATTAGTTAGATATGAAGATGTCAGAATGAAGCTAAAAGAATCCTCAGGGAGAGTTGTGTTGGGGAAGGGGCATTTGGAAAGCAAACTCAAGACCCCATGAAACTGGGCAGAGAAGCTTCAGGATGACCTGTCTCGTTCTGTGTTAAAGTTTATCAGCTAATGTCAAAAATGGAACAGTCTGTCTTTAAGCAACAACAAATGCTCTTAAAATACCCAGCGATCATCAGTAAACCATGTATAAATATGTGTGTGTCTCTCTCTGCTTAGATAAGCTGTAGATAGGACAGGAGACACTTGCTATAAAAGCACTTAGTTTTTCACATTCATGAATAATCTGTACAATTAACTCATTTGTTTTAGTAGCATAAGATGTTTTTGCTGTGAATTTATCTTTTGGTATTGTGCCTTATATTGTGCCTTGCCCTTTAACTTATGAAAATAGGAGTGTATGGAAACATTGCTTGTGAACAGGAAGCTTGTGAAGGATTTAAAAGCTGTAAGTGCAGAAATTTATTCTGTTCTATGTAAGAGAATATAGGAGATACTGCTGTTATTGGCCAGTTACCAAGCACCACTTTCAGTGCCTTTTTTTTTTTTGTGCAAAGACTTTGCAGATGTCGCTAGAGAATGAAAGGGTGGAGGAAGAGACAGTTGAGAGGGCAGCTTCTGAATGGGCTGTCATAGTTGTGCCTTGAACTGCAGTTTGGCCTGCAGGCGATTAGCTGGGACCTGCATTTACCTCTATGCTGTGAAAAGCTTCACCTGCTGGTCCGACTGATCAGGTGGCTGCTAAAGTCACAAGAGCAGGCCAAGCCAAATTTTTTTTGCATGTTGATTGGGGAGCCAGGTGACTCCGGTGGCTGCCGGATTCAGGTATGCATGTTCTAACCCTTCTGCAGGTCAGAGGTGACTGTATATGAGTGCTTCAGAAACGTCTGCCTTCCACTTCTTGGTGTGGAGATGTGCACTGGTTTTGCAACCATACCAGGGGATCTGGTTCTTAGATCCAATGTCTGAGTTCCCAAAGCAACACTGCTGTTCTTGCCCCTCCTTCTTACCACACCGTTCCAGCGCCTATGTGAGATGAGCAGATCATGTGGGATTCAGCGATACCCATGTGATACCTCCCATGGGAGCAGTGAATGCTGAGGTGCTTCCCTGCTGTGTGATCTGCTGACCCCATACCAGTATCAGATCTAAACGTTATTGGAAGGGCAACCATGCCACTCTGACAGATACGTCTCAGCAGAGACCCAGGAGAGAGCAAGGCATTGCTTGATGTCCAGGGAGTGAAGCAGTGCCGGCTTCCTGCTTTGCAAGGTTGGAGCTTTCCTTTGCAGCAAAAGCCACAGGTGTGCCCCAATCCCTCTAGCCAAATTCTAATGAACACGAAATCTCCTAACAGGTCTCAGGGCCTACAGAAGAATATCCTGCTTTCCCAGTAGAGCTCCTCTTCCCTACAGTTCTTCCAGTCAGTGCTGGCAGCTGGACCAGTCCCATGGCTTAGTCCCTACACTCAACTCACTGGAAAGGCAAGAAAGGAAAAAAGGAAATATGCCTTGTAACATGAGGATAGGGCCTGGCTCCAGATATCTGCCAAAGGGGAGCTCTGCCAGGGGTCCTCATCTTTCTGGGGGGCTGGCAAGCACAGCCGTACTCCCTTTGGTGGCATGCCCTCTTGCTGTGGCTGGTCATCAGACCCATTCCAAGGTCAGTGAAACAAAGGTTTTGTTCCCCTTGTTCCCACCTCAGGCTGATCCGGCTGCTGGACAAAAAGAACGGGAGCCACTTGCTCAAAGCAATTCTCCCAATTTCTCCCCCAAGCAATCCTTTCTCTTTTTGTATCCCACATTCCCAGGGAAGGGAATTCTGTGCCTGCTGCCAGTTTTCCATGTTCTCTCTCGTTATGAAGTAAAACTCTGGTTTCCTAAAAGGATATGCCTGCCTACCCACACTCCACTGTTTCATCAAGCCAGTTCTTCACAGATCTATTCCATGTCAATGCTGGTTCTCTGACTAAGCCACCTGAGGGATACTTTGGGAGGACGGTGAGAAAGGCACTGATCCAGCGCAGGGGCTAGGCTTACTCCCAGACATCCTCAGGTGACTGGCATGCCCTCCTGGGCCCACGCCGCCACTGGCTGAGGCCAAGCCAAGACCCTGCAGCATTGCCACGGGGGCATGGATTGTGCCCTGCCAGCAGCAGTGTGGCTCTGGGAGGGGATGGGAGCACCTTGCTCAGGGATGCAAAATCTAGCTCTAGTCCTTACCTTGCTCTAGCTGTATATCCTGATCCTCCTCTACTGAGAGGCAGCCAATAATAGCATTCTTCCACGACCTTTCCCAGCTCCTGTCTTCTCTCTCTTGATTAAGGGAAGTTAAAGGTGATATGAGAGGCATTGTTGGGGGTGCTTGTCTTCTTCAAACACCTCTTTAGAGAACCCCTATAGCCAGAGCTGAGAATGGAAGAAAAGACCAAAGTGTTTACCCCGACAGGAATGTGTGCCTCTAGCACATAAGCTTCAGCTCTCTGAAAAATAATCGTCTGGGCAAGTGTAAAGCTTGGTACAAAATGCACTCTTCTCTCTACTGAGATTAAATGAGTTAGTTGCCTCCCATGAGCTGGCACTTTGGACGCCTCAGTTTGTAACCCTTCCCACAGTACCTGAACTGGGCGACTCAGGGCTGGATTGTGGCTGCCCTGATTATGGCTAGAAAATGCATCCGTGTGAGAGCAGCTCCATGTGGAGGGCTTGTAAGCAGTGGAAGTTACGTACTGAATGAGTCAGCCCTGTCATGAGGGGATTCTCTACACTAACGGGATCCAGGTTTATCACGACAGGCCCCTTCCCCTGGCCCGCTGCATCCACCTGCACGGAGTCAATGCCAGCCCCCCCCCCCTTACAGTAATAGCCACTTCTATTGACAAGTATGCCTCACCCTGAAGGACATTTCAAATGTGTCTCTTTTTGTTGTTTAAAACAAAACCAGTAATTTTGACTCCCCTGTAAAAGATCTTGCCGCTACGTGGTGCTTACAGGAGGCTTCTGGCCAAAGACCCAGCCAGAAACAGCCGAGCCTGTCTCTGATAATGGAAAGTTCTCCCTTTGGATTCTTACCCTGACGACAAAATTACACCGGGATCTCGGTGACGGTGGCCAGGAAAGGTTGCTGCTGCCGCAACTGGTGGTGAGATGGTGACTGGCACAGCCATCGCTTCAAATAGGCAGAAGGCAAGAACAAAAGAGACGGGGTCCGTGTCTGGCAGGTTACACCTGAAACTCTCAGACGCCTCCCAGAATCAGAAACTGTGTGGTCTTTACTGTGTTTTCTAACCAAGCAGAAAATCCAATTCGGATGCAAACTCTTTAAAAAATTATAGCATTTAGGGTAAGGAATTTTTGAATCTTTGGCTGTTTATCATGCAAGACTAATGGTTGTATCAATGCAAGCAGAAGAAGTTGTCAAGGGAGGATTTGAGCTTCATAAAAAGTTTAAGAGCTTTAGAGAAAGGACTCAGACCTGTGCCCAGACTTCCAAGCCATTATGCATCAGTCGTACATAATCTGAGGTCTCTTTGCTGCACTGAACTCCAATTGTTGGAAAATCAATCCAACAGGATAACAGGTAGACCTTGATTATGAAAGCTAACTAGAAGGTCACTGGGCAGAAATTTTAAGGACTTATGACCTACTTTTCTCTACATATCTGAGTTGTCCAAACATGTAACACAAGCTTGCAAGCTGAATACACCAAGAGGTTAAGCAAGTCAATGCCATGTTCTGCTCCCGACACATTTATGGTGAGTCCCGTCCTTGTTTGTCTGAAGAATGTATGCACTGAAAAATCTGCTTTTTTATATAGTCCAAAATGTATTGTAATTATTAACCAAAAATAAACAAGAGGAGTCTATATTTATACAGCCTGCACTTCCTTTGTGCCATCTTTTACACTGCAATACATACATGGGAACAAAAGGTTTTCAAGTCTGTCTTGAATAACAACAACAACATTCGATTTATATATGGCCCTTCAGGACAACTTAATGCCCACTCAGAGCAGTTTACAAAGTATGTTGTTGTTATCCTCACAACAATCACCCTGTGAGCTGTGTAGGGCTGAGAGAGCTCTAAGAGAACAGTGACAAGGTCACCCAGCTGGCTTCAAGTGGAGGAGTAGGGAATCAAACCCTGTTCTCCAGATTAGAGTCCTGCCGCTCTTAACCACTACACTAAACTGGCCAAGACACTACACCAAATGTCCAAGACGAGGCAGTTTGGTGGCTATGTGAATTCACTCAGCTTTTCAAGAAGCCTTGCTCCTTTACCACACAGGTTGTGCAATCACCAAATTTTGGCTGAAGCATCCTTAAAATGTGCTCTGTGAACCCAATGGGATTTTTCCCCGTTTCATTTTCAAAACTTTTTCCATACATCATTCTAAAGTAAAGTAGGGCAGTCACGTTTTAACGTGAACTTTTTTTAAAAAATTGATTGTTTATGTATGTGTGTGCTGTCAAGTCACGATGAACACATGGTGACCCTCAGCAAGAGGCTTCCAAGGCAAGAGATGAACGGAGGTGGTTTGCCAGTGAGTCAAAGTTCCCTTCATCAGCTACAAGGCATGGAAAAAGGGTAGGAAGTCAGAGGGTAGGAAGAGTATTGTAAATTAGAGTGTCAGACAGCTAGCTATAATACTTGTAATTAGCTTGATAGAGAAGGGGTGCAGAGTGCAGAAAATCAGCATCTGTAGTAAGAAAAATCCAGTTCCCAATTCAACCTTGGGCAATCCATTGTTCCAAATTTGCAAATAAACTCAATCTCACAATGTAATTTTCCTTTCAAGCTTCTCTGCTTGAAAACTGCTACTCTTAAGTCAGTGATGGAATGTCCCGGAAGATTAAAATGTTCTTCCACTGGCTTTTTGGATGTTATGATTTTTTGATAGCAGATTTGTGTCCATTTATTCTGCAAAGGAACTGATGCATTTGTCCAATATAAAAAGCTGAAAGGCATTGCTGACATTTGATGGCATGTATGACATTGGAAGATGAAAAGTGAATGAGCCTGATATGGTGTAGCTGGTCCTGTTAGGTCTGGTGACTATGTCAGGCAAGCCGCTGACCCTTTTGCTGGCAAAAGAAGTATTATAAGATTGCATCAGAGGTTTATTGCAAGGACATCTGCGGTAAGCAAGAAGGGAATCTCTTTTTCCTGTACCACCTGAAGGTTGCAATCACTCTGAAAGGGCATTCTGAGCATTAACTGAAACATGACGGTCCCTAAATGATGCTTAACCCACTCTGTTGCACATTTTATTCCAGCATTTCTGCCTCTCCTCTCATGGTGCCCCAAATGTAGAGCATAAAAGAGAGCTCAACAGCAACTGGGCCCAGTTGTGGGCGGGTACAAAGACTTCATGGGAGCAGGAGAGGAAAAGAGAGCCTGCAGGAGTGAGAAGCCAGATCTGGTGCAAGCAGGGAGTAGAAATGGAGGTTTCCCTTCCCAGGAAGTAGCTGCATTTGTGACGTAACATTCTGCTTCAGATAGAGGCAACACACTTGATCTGATTTGCTTTTAGCCCAGTGACTTACGGAGTGTTATGGCCTTTTTTTGCACAGGAGAGTTTTGCCACTTTTGGTCTCACACCTCTTCGGGTTTCCTTCTGAATTCCAGACACTCAGCTCCCCCTTCAGATTTCAATGCAGCAAATCTGAAGCAGGAATTGAGCATCCAGAATTGGGAAAATCTGGAATATGGAAGAAAACCTGAAGAGTTATGGGGCCAAAAATGGCAAGAATCGCCCGTGCAAGAAAGGCCTACGTTACTGCCTAGATTGAATTAACCCTTTTCAAGTTTGGCTAGCCTGATAGTGGATTCTGCAGACAGCACCTGGACTGGGGAATCAGTTGATTACCTTAATTCTAACACTGACCGTGGCTCTCTTATTTGAAGGCATCTGCAGGAGGGCACTTTCGGTCTGCTGATGCACTGGACTTAGGTTAGGTTTTCTGTACAGCTGATTTTCAAGGCAGGGATCTAGGATTAGAACGTTGGATTTCAGCAGCAGCACCATGAAGAGTCCACCATCTCCTTTAACTCCTGTAGTGTCTTTGCAGCAATTTTACAGAACTGTGAAGTGTCAAGCTACGCAATGCTTTCAGTTGTTGCACTTCATCTGAAGGGCGTAGGAAGAGCTAGACTGGAAAGATGAACAAGAAGGATATAAATGTATGCATAAAATGTGGGAGAAATTGGAAGAAACATGCTTTTGCCAGCCTCTTCTATCCAACATTTATTCTGATATGAAAAGGGAAAGTTATGTAATGTGTAGATTTAAACTCCCAGCCAAACAGCCAACTTCTGTACTCTCAGAGGATCAGTACAGAGAACAGAATACAGAAAAAATACTCATGGGAGATATGTAGACAAACATATATGACAAACATTTTCTGGTTGTTTATAAGTTATGAACAAAGCTTTTGTGAGGTGGTTTATTGTTGGTTGTAATAGTTGTTTTTTTTTTAAGTCCAGTCACTTTTTGTAAATAAAGACTTCTACGCAATGCACAGGTTGTATCTCCTATTCCCAAAACAAAATGACCTCAATTCTAGGTCTGGAGTGGTGCGGATGCAGAGTGATGGGCCTGTATTGCAAGTGGTGATGGCTAGTTACAGGGTCACAGGCAAGAAGGAAGGCACAAACCGCTTTTCCTACAGAAGTGAGAAGCCTCAGCAAAAGGCAACGTGTTCATTGGGAGACATTCCCTGATGCTCTCCCCAGACTTAACCTAGACATTAAAGCAGAGCATTGGAAACAATTCTTCAAGACACTTATTAGAACTGGGGGCACAACTTGGCTTCACACTGCTATTGATTTCACAGAACTAGTTTCAGTTAGAAGTCCAAAGGGGGGGAAATGCAGAGACGTCTGAAATCTGAGGGAAGTCAAATTAAAGCGAAGCCTCGCCAGGGGGCCTGTGGAGCAACTGGGAGGGCAAGAAGCTAATCAGGGTTGGAAGCCTGGAAGCCTCCATTGATTGAGCTGCCATAGCAACAGCAGGGGGCGCTCTGCTCAAAGGCACGCACGCTTCACCCAATGGGAGGGAGTCTGCCCACCGGGCTGGATTCTTAGAGGTCAGTGGGGGGGGCAGGGGTCATCAAATTGTCCCAGGAAATTCAAGCAGCAATACAAGCAGCAGAGGTCCCACTCCAGCTGATCCCCCTTCAGTTGTCGGGTTTCTTCCCCAAAGACTCCTGGGACTTACTGTTGGTGAAATGGCAATGACCCTTCCCAGTCAGTTCCCTTGCTCCCAGCGAGAGGCTGGGGAGAGGCCGTTGCTCTCCAGACGGCAGCTCACCAGCCACAGGCTGAGAACGAAACGCAGGACCAAGGTGGCAGCGGAAGCCAAGATGGTCTGGAAGGTCGGAGGCCACAGTAAAGACTGATGTGCCTCAATATAGATTCCTGGGGGGAAACGAGACTGCTTTATGGGGGTATGAGGCAGGGAGGCCAGGCTCTGCACCTCTGGACCAGAGGGAGAAAGGCTTTGGAACCAGTGGCTCCAACCCGTGGATGAGGAACGCCCATGTGAGGAAGGGCCTGAGCCTGTTCAGGACCCAGGAGCAGCACTTAGGTCCTCTCGCTGTATTTAGAGAGAGAAGGCCTAGAAGGCACAGAGGGAAGAAGCATCCCTTCATCCATTGGCAGGGGCATCGCCCAGTCTTTAGCCGCACTCAGTTGGTCCCCTATTCAAACTTACTGCCTCAAAGGACCCTTCCGCCCAGTGGTCTTCAACCTAGGGGTTGGGACCTTTGGTGGGCTGTGGGCCCCTCCTGTTGGGGCACAAGCTCAGCAGAGCTGCCATTTACCACTTAACCACTACATCAAACAGATCCAGTTTGGTATAGTGGTTAAGAGCACGAAACTCTAATCTGGAGAGCCGGGTTTGATTCCCCACTCCTCCACTTGAAGCCAGCTGGGGGACCATGGGCTAGTCATGGCTCTCTGGAGCTCTCTCAGCCCCACCCACCTCACAGGGTGTTTTGTTGTGGGGATAATAATGACATACTTTGTAAACCGCTCTGAGTGGGCATTAAGTTGTCCTGAAGGGCAGCATATAAATTCAATGTTATTTATTTGTCTGTTTGTTTATTTGCTACCTTTTGGAAAGACCTCCTGTGTCCCAAAGTTGCCACTTCCCATGCCTCTCTTTGCATACACACTGAGTACAGCAGCAGGATGGAGAGACCTGGTGGGACGACTCCTTCATGGCTCTGGCCCTCAGCTTGTTCCTCACTGCCATGCGCCTCCTGGAGCTTGCCTTCTGTTTCCTGACCCGATTCTCTTGGTCTGCTGCCCATAGTCCTGACCTTGTCACTAGAGAGATCCTAACTCTGGCTTGCACTTCCTGTCACGTGACTTTGATGTCACAGGGCATCCTGTCGTGTGCTTGCAGTTCACTGGGTCCCCATTCTCAGTAGTCCAGTGTCTGGAAAGGTCAAGGGCCACTGCTGCGAGCTCTCTGTCCCTGAGTTCTCTATTTGTGGGAGCATCTGTGGTATCGTTGGTAGAGCTACCCAGTTACACAATCCTGTCTAGATAAGATATGGAAATGTAACCAATATTTTCAATGCTGTTACTCTTGTGTTGAGTTTTCCCCCATTCTTTCCTCAGCATCAACATCACAAGGAAGGGCTTCCACAAGTCAACTGAAGCTGAACTTTAAAAGCTAGGCATACAAGCAACTCTACTTCTTTCCTTCAAATTCAAAGGAGAACTTTAACCCAACAGCCAGGTTCCTAAGCAGTGAGCCGCTGAGAAGAAATTGTGTCCCTCGCTGGCATTTGTTGGAAATGTCAATGCATGGATGCAACATTCTATCACATGTGGTGGACATGTAAGATGACAGGAAGATATTGGATAAAAATACATGAAGAGATGCAGAAGATTTTCAAGCTTCAGTTTTTGCTAAATCCCAAAAATATGCTGTTAAATTATCTACCAAGCAATATTACAAAAGAACATGGTGAATGTTTCAAGTATATGCTGATACCTGTGAGAGTACTATATGCAGCAAAACGGAAGACAGAATTTTGCCCAGATATGCCCGAGTGGATGGATAAAGTGTATGAATATGCATTGATGGCTAAATTAACTTCTTATATGCATAACAGACCGATACTGGTATTCCAGAAAAAAATGGAAAGATTTCTTAGATTACGTAGTTTGAAGTTAAGAAAAATTAAGAACAGTTAATATAGAAATAGATTAATTATAAAATAGAGACCTTAAAAATGTTGAGTATAAAATATGAAACAGATAACTGATTAAAGATTATTGATATGAAATTTTAGGTAAAGCAACTAAGGAGAGGAAGAGGAGAAACATTTCATAATTTACTGTGTAACCACATATTCTGAATATACTTTTCTACCGTAGTTCATATTTAGTATTCTGTATCTTGTATAAGTTTCTGTGTGCTTTCTATTGCTGTTTGTATTTTTCTTTTCAAATAAAACTCTAAACATTAAAGAAAAGGTGCCGCTTGCTTCAAGAGCATTACAGCAACAACAGGGCTTTTTTTCAGCAGGAACGTCGTGGAACGGCGTTCCGGAACCTCTTGAAAATGGTCACATGGCTGGTGGCCCCGCCCCCTGATCTCCAGACAGAGGGGAGTTTAGATTGCCCTCCATGCCACTCCAACAGCGTGGAGGGCAATCTAAACTCCACTCTGTCTGGAGATCGGGGCGGGGCCACCAGCCATGTGACCATTTTCTCCGAGGGCAACCCACTGAGTTCCACCACCTCTTTTCCCAGAAAGAAACCCCTGAGCAACAGAGTGAGGAACGCAAACTATAAAGGAATGTCCCAATGATACATCCTGCGCTTTTGCAACCAAAAGAGCAGTGGCTGCAGCCTGCTATGGCATGCATACATCCTGGCAATCCCTGAGCCACTAAGTCAAGGGTCTCTGCTTTCCAAACCCTCACCAGATCAGCATTTCTTGCAAAGAGATGCAGCTGCCACCCTCTTTGAGCTTCAGGATCTCAAGGTCTGCATTAGGAGAAGCCATTTCTCAGGGCAGCTCTGGTGGTGATGGGATTTCGGTGTCTTTATTTTTAAGTTCAGCTTCTGTCAGAATGAATTCTTCAAGTTGCAAAAGGTTAATTTGCTTTTCATAAGCTGCACATTTTTTAAAATGATAACTTCATTCTTTCCTGGAACAGTTTTGACCTTTTATTCATGTATATTTTTCATCTCCAGTCTTTCCTATTTGAGCCCCAAGCAAGAATGTCACAAGAATGTCTTAGCAGATCGAACGACGAACCATGAGAAGCCCGATAAGGCAAGGAGGAGGAGGAGGAGGAGGAGGAGGAGGAGGAGGAGGAGGAGATCTCGCTGGCATGCGGTCGGAAGGCATCAGCCCCCCACCTCCGCCCCCACCTTTAGGAGCTGGTCTCTGCCGCGTAAAAGGATGCCCATGTCCCCCTTCCAGCTATGCAGAGATCAAGCAGGAGAACAGCATGTTCGGATATATTGGGAAATGCCGTGTGGTTTTTGTAGTCTCAGCCCAAGAATGCAGGTGGGCTGAGGTTATGCACACCGCAGAAGCTTTTGTCTGAAAGGAATCTTTACTACTGGCAACTGGGCAGGTGTCCATGAAGAACCTCTCACTAAAACCAGGCCTACGTAGATAGCAGAACCAGAGAGCTTAGACTCTTAAGCAGGCCTACACAGGCAGAGTGGGCTGTATCGCTACAGGTGCAAGACAAGTACATCTGGGAGAAAGGTTCTATCCCAACCATGTTTTGCTAGCTTTCTACTCGTAGGGAGAGTTTTGTCTCCTGGGAGAGCATCCAAAAATGTTTTTTAAGAGTTGGGACAGTCCATTCTATCACCTCAGGATTCTGCCCCCTCTTTCTGCCACAGGGGCAGATCAGAGCTTAGCAACTGGCTGGTTTGAACTATTTGGCAGGCCCTATGAAAGTGCCTTAGGAGGGTGTGGGGTAACTGGGGGGGGCACATCATTCATAGGAACTGGCACCTCCATTGGCAGGCCTGCCAAATCCCTTTAACTGGAGATGCAGGGAGCTGTTACAAGGAAAGGCATCAGGATGTAAAGATACAGTGCAGCTTAGTTAGATGGAAGGGGCATAGCAGACAAAGATGTCAGGATGTAAAGGGGAAATGGTAAAACGCAGCTTGATTAGAGCAGAAAATATCATTAGAGGGAGAGAGGAGGAAGAGAAGGAGGCATCCTGCCATAGCCCATATTGGAGCGGTTGTAACAGGTGACTCAGCATGCCTGGACACTGGGTTACACTGAATGTTTGTGTGTGTGTTATTTTCCTGATTAGCAAGATAACACTCTTTGTCTGAGGTGGCAACACCTCCCTGACTTCTCCTTCACTTCCTGTGTCCATTGTGAGGGTTTCTGTCTCTTGCCTCATGGTCTTCCAAGGAGAAGGACACAACTTTCCAGAGCTTCTGCCATGGAGGCTTCATCCATATACCCGCATGCAAGTGTGATGCCAGAATAGCTGGCCATGCCCAATAGGAAAAATTCATTTTTGTCTAGGATTCTTTCTTCTGCCTACCTCAATAAAATGTAAACTCTATCTTTTCTACAGTATTTGTCTAAGAGTCTAATTACTGGGGAAATGCTTCTCACTGGGTAACTCAGCTAGCAAATGAACTATAACTATATCCAATGGGAGCCAGCAATAGCAGACCCCTCGCACACACTCACATTCCTGTCACAAGTTCCAAAATTCGAGTGTGCAGCTACTAGGGGAAGCAAAGTATGCTGAGCTGCTTCTGGTTATGCTGCAATTTCCAGGATGCCAAAACTGCGCAAGAGCCAGCTGAGCCAATTTTTTCAGGAATTCTGAGCAAAGTGGCCCATGTGGCAATGCCAGTGTAGCGAGGACTCAGCTCAGCTTACTCCTGATTGCCAAGGGTCTTCCAAGGCAGCAGCTCACCAATAAGTATTGTGGTAAGTTAAAGGGCCGGTTAATTTCACAGAAACACACAAAACCCAGATAATATAGCAGAAGCCACAGAATTCACCTTTTTGAAAATACCAGCTTTCGTTCATTAAACAGAAAGTGTGTAAATTCAAGCCTGGTTCTTAATCCATTCCTGGTAAGCAGGGTCAAAGTTCCATCCCACCAGGTAAAACAGCTGATTGTGCTTGATTTTAGAGTCCAAGTTGCTTTCTAATTCATGATGAACTTGACCATCTACTAAAATGGGATTTCCGTTGTTGGAAATGACCTTATCAGTGTCAGACTGTGGCTAGATAATGTCCTTCCTACAGGTTCTCCTTTACAAGCAAACAAGAGTCCATTGTTTGAATAAGGAAACTTTACTGCAGAAATGGTTCATTATAGTCCACTGTCCTGAATAGGAGATTCAGGATGGTACAAGAGCATTGTTACCAATGAAGGGCAAAGCATGAGGTACAAAGTAACAGTTCCCAGCTGAACCAGCCTCCCCCCACAGTTCTCAAAACAACATCTTTCAGACTTGGGAAGCTGGACTCTCTCAAGGCCAATCTTGGGTGGAACGTTGTTAGACAAAACAATCTCTTTCGGTGAGAAGTCTGCTTGGGAACTTGTGCACCTGTGGAGAAAGCACTTAAACACTAGAAGCATTAGAAAATGGAGTCAGTACAGCTCATATACACACTGAACCTGACATTTAGGAAATTAGTGCAGCCGGACGACATGCTGCATAAATAAAGCTGCAAGCTTCTTTGCTGTGGGGATGGTGGTGTAAGGTATGAAATAAGCTTGTTTGGAAAACAAATCCACCACCACCAGGATCACAGAATTCCCCTTGGAGGGGGGTAGGTCGGTGATGAAGTCCATTGAGATTACTGACCAGGGTCTGGCAGGGGTTTCTAGTGGCTGTAGAAATCCTGGGGGCTTCCCATTCCTGAAATTCCCCACGATGCAGATTTGACAAGAAGACACATACTGGGAAATGTCTTTTCTCATGTTTGGCCACCAAAATTGCCTTTGCAATTTAATTTTGCACTCGGTTTTGCCCCTTGTGGCCCTTTCCCTTTGGTTTTGAGTAAGTCCATTAAGGGTAGGAACATCTGGGTGAAGTTTTTCATAAAGGAGTGGTAGAAGTTGGCGAATCCCAGGAAGGATTGCAACTGTCTCCTAGTTTTGGGGGGTTCCCACCCCAGTACTGCTTGGATTTTCTGCAGGTCCATTTTCAAACCCTGCCCTGAGACACAGTAGCCTAAGCAGTATAGTTCCTCTTTATGGAATTCGCATTTGGACAACTTCACAGGCAAATGATTGTCTTTTAGGGCTTTTAGCACTTTTCTGACCAGTTCGACGTGTGACTTTTTATCGGGAGAATAAACCAACACGTAATCTCGGTAAACAACCGCACCTTTGTACAGGTGTTCATGCTGTACTTCATTAATCACATTCATAAAAACTCCCGGGGGCCCTTGGAGACCGAATGGCATTACCCGGTACTCATATTGCCCCAGGGGGGTGTTGAAAGCGGTTTTCCATTCATCCCTCTCCCGAATTCTTACCCGGAAGTAAGCGTCTTTCAAGTCCAGTTTAGAGAAGATTTTCCCTTGGGCAACCACGCTTAGCAAGTCCTTGATGAGAGGGAGGGGGTATGCATTTGACATGGAAACAGCATTTGTTCCTCTGTAGTCTGTGCAGTCTTAGGGCCAAGCTACACATGACGAATGACACTTGAACGGCAAGTGGATTGAGTGGAGGGCAAGTGAACAGGGAGAAATACACTTGCTGTTCAAGTGTCATTCGTCATGTGTAGCTTGGCCCTCAGTTCCCCATTCTTTTTCTTGCGAGGCAAGACTGGAGCGGCATGGGGGGAACTTGCTGGAGGGCTGTCTGGTTGCAGGTAGTTGTGAAATGGGGCACTTCTGGGAGGGCTCAGCGCTTCCCCCATTTGTGGTGGGGGTTCCAGTCCCCTTGCTCCTACAACTGGCTGGGCTTCACTCCCCATCACCAGTCTCCGCAGATCCTGCACCACGGCCCCCATGTCTCACCAGAATTCATCCATCTCAGCTCTTATAGTCCTTAGTTCTTTAGTTTCCAGAGTTTCATCCTCTATGGTGTCGTAGGGGAACGCCAACTCAATGGACTCCTCGTCCTCAGAGTCCCCTGTCATGCCATAATGCTTTGGGATAGGGCTCCATCGAGGGGGTATCAACTCAGCGACTGGGACGTCGAATTCGTTCCTGCTTCCAGTGTATTCTCCAACCAGTGGTAGGGCCCTCTGGAGCTCCTACTCTGTAGGCACGGGGTGGAAGAGCATTCCCCTCTGCCTGCGTCTCTTGTCTTTATTCTCTAGGGTTAGCGACTGTCATGGCATCCATTTTCGGATAGTTGCTTGAGTCCAGTTCCGATGAATGGTGGCTTGTTTGGGTCATGCTCCCAATTCCTCAAACGGTGCTCCCACTGACCCGAGGTCCCCTGGTGTGTAGGAGTCCACATCGACCGTGGTAAGGAGTAATCCGTAGGGGCCCCAACCACCCAGTCTTGGGTTAGTCCTTCAGGCTCCGTCGCCTCTGAGTCTACATCATATGGCATAGTGCTGGTATGCAGTTCTCAGAAAAGCAGGGTCCAGAAAGGGAAAAAGGACTTCAACCAAAAATGTCAGTTCCTGGCAGGTAGATCCCTCAGTCCCTCTCCAGTGAACAGACATTGGTTCCAATAGAAAAGGCTTTATTCAGGATTTTACAGTTCAGGTCTGATCTCTGTCATAGAGCTTGGTAGAAGTGACTGTTCAAAACAACAGCTCAATATTATACTTGAGTTTTCCTGTGTTCCAGCAATGGTTACGTTTTGGTGCACAGGGTTACATTGGTTCTGTGAGAACTCATTATAGTTATGGCTAAGCAGTAAGTACACAATACTGAATTCCCAGCATCTGGGCAAAGTAACAAAGGCAAGCGTTTGGAGTCTACACTGTTGTATCTAGCTTGGAGCTGCATAGTTCTGTAAGATAACAGGAGGCCCATCCTGGCTGGAGGAATAACAGTTACAATATGAAAAGAACATGGCTACTGAGAGAATACAGCAAGTTAGACATTCAATACACTGTGGCATCAGTGAGAGAATAAACAAACAAACATGGCATGGATATACAGAGACATGACAGCTTAACTATGTGTGGGCAATCCCTGGCAGAAACTACAGTTCTCAAAATTCTTCTTTGATTGATCTTTGGTGTTGATATTAGTGTCAACAGCCCTTTAGTTCCTGTTCTTCCTCTAATGCTGTCCATTCTTCAACCCATTGTCCCCATACATGCTCTGGCCATATACTTCAGGCGTCAGCTCATCCCTGCTGCTGAAAATCGGGTATTGCCCAACATGTGTCCCCTTCTCCTTGCCTCATGGGTCTGGCAGGGGGCAGCATTCTGCTCACGATGAGTCTTCCCACACCTAGCATTGTTGACAGCCAAACACTGACTTTGACCAACAGAAGGGATGGCAGCCTTTCCAAGATGCAGCGCTTTCTGGAGCCAGCCCCACGGGCACTTAAAACCCATGTTTCCTCCACGTGTATCAAACTGAATTACATCTCCCTGCCCAAAGAATATTTCTATATATACTGTGAGTAAAGAAACAACAGTGCCAGCTAAAAAACCTTGAGGGAGGTGAAAAGTTTGTGTTCATGTGAGCCTGTTAATTTCTGTTGCTCAAAACCTTTAAACCCCTTTTCTTTTTAAATGGTGAGTCTGACTGGAAAGAGCTGAAAGGCCAGTCTGGCTGCCTTTCTGTCCTTGGCCTCTTCAACTCTCAGGTGGGAGAAAAAAATGCTCACTAGTGATGAAAACACTGGGAGCAAGCCAGCTCTGACAGCATCTCTAGGGCTTGCCTCAGCTGGTAGCTGGAGGTGTCTGGGAAGAGGGGGCTATGAGCCAAACTTGCTGCCTTATCACATGTCACCCCCAGCTCTGTTAGTGTGCCTCATGGGGGGAACTGGCCCTGCATGCTGAAAGGGGTCCATTGTGCCACTGTTCAGCATGAGGGCCAAAAATTAAGTCACTGGACAGCTTATTGCCCTTTAATGATACTCAAACCTGCCACTCTCTTCAGTTCATGGCCAAGCCAGCCCTTTGAGTGGTATGCCAGCTATTTGCAGTGTTCAGAAATTCTGGTGAGAGGGGTCCTACCACTTCTAAACACTGCACAACCTGTGTGATGAGAAGAGACAATGGAAAGCAAGAAAAATGTGATGAAATGACATGTTTTTCATTCCACTTGCAAATCTCTTGATCATTATTGTCTGTCTCTCGTGTGTTAATTACAGTACGTCTGGCCTATGCAGCCATAAAACACTGGATACAGTCCAGATAGAACTCAATGCTTCTAAGGGTCAAGCTACAAGTGACGAATGACACTTGCCAGGCAAGTGAACAGACTCACGTGTATTCCTCCCTGTTCACTTGCACTCCACTTGCTCTCCACTTGCTCTCCACTTGATCAAGTGGATCGCAAGTGAATGGCAAGTGAACAGGGAGGAATACACGTGAGTCTGTTCACTTGCCAGGCACTTGTAGCTTGACCCTAAGTTCCTAAGTCACTTGTAAGTTCCTAAGTTCCTAAGTAAGACCCTAAGTTCCTAAGTTACTTGTAGCTTGGCCCTAAGTTCCATTGATTTCTGTGGGGGAGATTTCAACATTCGTCCATGCTGCCACAAACTGAAGGTTTCCTGTTTTCAGTTAATACAGATGGTTGCAGGGAGAGCAGACTATAAATTTAATAATAAAATAAATTGTCAGGTCTGTCGCCCACAGTCCTTCCATACTGTTACACATTCTAGATAGGATGTTGCAATAGCCTTGTGCACCTGTTCCCCTGTTGCTTTCCAGATTCCAGTACGGCAGAGACCTTATCTGGGATGGCTCGCCGCAGCAGCCTTGGGGCAGCTCCATCCTGATACTCCTATCCTGCTACTGATTACGTTGCTGCTTGGTGGGCTAAGCAGGTGGGGGACATGTAGAGGGGTAGTTATAGTGTATCATGTATTCAATGCATCATTCTTAACAAGGAACCTGTGTGTCAGGACTGTGACCCACAGCACTTCCATCTTGCATTCTCATTTGCTGTACTTTTCCAGTATTGTCTTTCTGCGCAGGTTCACAGGAGCAGCTTTGGTTCCCAAGACAGGCTTATCTGAGATGGCTCGCCGCAACGACCTTGGAGCAGTTACTTTCACATTCCCAGCTTCTATACTAACTGGGCAGGCAAGGGGGGGATGGACTGGAGGGTTTGATATACTGTAACCAGCCATTAACACGTCATTCTCAAGAAGAGTTCTGTGTACAGCCAAAGCTTCTTTTAGCCTTTGGATTATCTATGGACACTTGTACTTTCTGAATATATATTCTCTCAATAAACAACCTTTGACTCAAGAGACCTTGGATTTCTTGCTAAGTTATCAACCGGCACCGGTGGGAGATGTCTTGTGGGCCGAGCTAGGAGCCATTCCCCAGAGTGGAGCCTTCCATTTGATGTGGACTTCCATACCTACACCGAGACAATGGGGCCCGAGGACCAGAGAGGATAGAGAGCGGTGTTTAGGGATGACGTTTACACGCTATTCAGCTGGAATGGGTCCCAGCAGCGTGGATCCACACCTTCCCCCCATCGTAGAAGCCCAAGGGAGGTTTACCGGAGGGGATCCGGTGTGGGAAATGCTACAAGCGGCTAAGGCAGCAATTCCCCCCGCAAGGCTCAGTGTGGCCCCAAATTATGTTTGGGACGAGGCGGTGGGGTGTTTTGTGGAGAAGCCGGGCCTGATCGACAGTGAGATGAGGGCGGCTCATGATTTATGGATTTCGCTGCAAGAACTTCAGAGCTGGGACAGCGTGGAGACAGGCTGTGCCAATCCGTCTACTCTGGAGGCTGGACCTGGCCAGCCAGAGGATCGTTGGGATATTCTTATGGGGAAAGTCCAGGTGATGCGCTACGATGTGTTAGCGGTATCCAGCCTTACCAAGGGTTGGGCAGACAGTGTTTTGGGATTACAATGCCCATTAATACCCTTAGAGGCCACAGGAATGAGTCAGGAGGCCCTAGCCGGCCATCTAAGCATGGTGCAGTCGGCTCCACGGGATGTACAAATTGTGGGGGGGGGGACCCCTTAGAAGGTTCCCTGGGGTCCGCCTCATCACGTTCCAGCAATTACCAAGATGCATCGGGACCCCCCATTGGAGACCTTCAAAATGTTGCAAACCACACAAACGCTGGGCGCAGGGACTGCACCTGATTTCTTGGCTGAAGACTGGGAGCGTGCGCGGCAGATGCAACAAGCTTGGGAGGAGGAACTCCGCAGGGCAGCTGTGATGGCCCCAGGGGATGGGAGACAAGGGGCAGCTCCGGATATGGCTCGTTATGCTGCCTTAGAGGCCCAGGTGGAGGCCATGAGAGGGGAGCTAGCCCAGGCAGCCCAACTAATGGAACTTATGCTTGCTCAGCCCGCGGGACCTCCCGTGCCGGCCCCTGTGTTGCCGCCACCGCCTCCGCTCGTGCCGGTGGGCACTCAAACAGGGACTGGCCCTTCGGCCCCGAGGGATACAGGGGCTACGGGGCATTCTACTGGGAGGAGTGTGGCAGCTCCGCAACCCTGACAGCCAACAGCTCCCCCTGCACCCTACTCGAGTCAGCCGAGAGATCAGCTACGGGGTTCAGCTGCTCCTCCGGGACAACCACACATTCCCCGTCTGGGGGCTGCACAAACGCTGGCACCGGCACCGGCACCGCGAGTTCTGCTGGTGCCCCCGCATGTACCAACCAGATCAGTTCTGCAAGGCCTCCTATGCCCACCCCCACCCCGAGTGAACCCGATCCCTGCTGGAACACCAGCCAAAACTCAAGCCCGGGGGTGGATGTGCCAATGGGGTGGATTAAGTTGGAAGCTACTTTCGACAGCGAGCCACGAAAGTTAGGATTTTTCATTGTGCAAGGATTCCAGTTTTTCAATGAGTGGGGGCACTTGTTCCCCACAGAGCAAAGCCGGGTCATTCACTTGGCCTCCAGGCTGGAGGGGATAGCGGCGGAATGGTATGTGACCCTTTATGATATGGGGGCGCCGGAACTTTGGGACTTGCAAGCTTTCATAGCCGCTCTGAAGGCACAATATGAAGACCCCCTGGAAAGTGAGAGGGCTCGCACAGAGCTAAGAGCCATTAGACAAGGCTCCAAACCAGTAAGGGAATACATGGCTAAATTCCGCCAGCTAGCAAACAAATGCCCCAATTACCATGAGGGAGTTAAAATTGAATTATTCTGAAATGGATTAAATCCAGACCTTCTGGATAGAGTGTTAATGCAAGACGACCCGCCCACACTCCTCAGGTGGATTCAACTGGCGTGTGAAGTCAAAAATCATACTCAAGTCATCCGCCTCGTGAAACAACACCAACTAGGCGGTGCACGGAGATCTGCCCTGCCCCTGGAAGGGGCTGAGGAGTTCCAGGGGGGACAGGGATAGCTCGAGGGACTCGAGATACCCATTGGAGGCAGGGCCTATGTTTACAGTGCGGAAGTAGTGGACATTTCACGGCCCAATGCCCTCTTAGAGCTTTGGTGGAACCAGCAGCCCCTAGCTGATCCCAGCCCCTCGCACGGGCAGAGCTGAGCGTAAGCCTCCCACAAGGCAAGGAAAGGCAGACATGGGGCTGGAAGCAGAAGAAATACCCGGGGAGACCGCCTACCAAGTTCAAGAGGGCTCGCAGTACCCGCAGTCAGGAAACGAGGAGGATCTGCCATGAAAGGGCCCCAACGGCAGGTCGAGAAGGAATCCACCCCTGCAGAGGTGAGAGAAGGAGGGGCCATACTATTCATGCCCAGCATATGTCAGTCTATGGATAGCAGGATACTCTGATTTCATCTCCCACCCCTTGCAGCAAGAAATCCAAGGTCTCTTGAGTCGAAGGTTGTTTATTGAGAGAATATATATTCAGAAAGTACAAGTGTCCATAGATAATCCGAAGGAGAAGCTTTGGCTGTACACAAAACTCTTGTTGAGAATGACGTGTTAATGGCTGGTTACAGTATATGAACCCTCCAGTCCATCCCCCCCTTGCCTGCCCACCTCATAGTGTACCTGTCCATCAATGAGGGTAGGATGAGGGACTGCCTTTTCCAGATGCCACTCATCTGGCAACGGTGCTTTTTTTAACAGACTGAAGTGGAAAGTGGAGTGCATTTGACGTAGGTTTTGGGGTAATTCCAATTCTACTGTCACTTCGTTAATCTCTCTTTTGACTGGAAAAGGACCCATATACTTCAGTCCTAATTTCTTACAAGGTTGTTCACTCCTAAAGTGTTTGGTGGAAACGTAAACTTGGTCTCCAGGTTGCAGTTTCCATTGTTCCACACGGTGGCGATCTGCATATTTTTTGTAGTCCTCTTTGGCCTTTTAAAAGGTTTTTTGGATGATTTCCCATTGTTCTGTAAGAGAAGACCACCATTCTCCCAGATCTCCTGGTTTCTGGGTCTCTGAAGTTCTAACACCTGATTTATACGTTCCGATTGGCTGTCGGTTTGAGGATGATGAACGGAGCTTAAACCTTGCTCAATGCCCGCCACTTGAAGTAGCCCCCGCCAGAAGTTGGCAACAAACTGTGCACCTCAGTCTGATATCACCTTGAGGCGAAATGAATGGAGTTTGACAATGTGTTTCATGAATAAGCTGGCCAGCTTCTTTGCGGTAGGAATAGTGGTGCATGGAATGAAATGAGCTTGTTTGGAGAACAAATCCACCACCACTAAAATGCAAGTGCACCCTTTAGAGAGTGGCAAATCGGTTATAAAGTCTATTGAGATCACTGCCCAGGGTCTGGAGGGGGTTTCTAAAGGTTGTAATAGTCCTGGTGGTTTCCCCCTTCTAGCTTTGGCCATTATGCATATAGGGCAGGAAGATACATACTGGGAGATGTCCCATCTCATAGTTGGCCACCAAAATTGTCATTGAATTAGGTGGAGGGTTTTTAAATAGCCAAAATGTCCAGGCAGTTTGGCATCGTGGCATTGTTGAAGTACTTCCTTCCTCAAACTTTGGGGTATGTATAGCTTAGAGCCCTTGCGCCATTTGCCCGCCTCCGTTTGGTTGAGTTCTGTTTTGGGCGCTTCCTCCCCCTCCTTTTCCACTTCGCTTTTCACTTTCTGCCTCCACTCACTGAGATCAGGTTTCACCTTGTTTTGCTCCTTTGCTGCCCGGCTGCGAGTAGTCACCGCCCCTCCCAACTGGGTGGGTGAGAAGACAGTGTCAATGATCTCCTCCCTCTTGCTATCGTGTTGGGGCAGGCGCAAAAGGGCATCTGCTAGAAAGTTAGTCTTCCCAGGCACATAATTCAGAGTGAAGTCGAATTTGGAGAAGAATTCTGCCCACTGGAGTTGCTTAGCATTGAGCCAGCGGGGGGTGCAGAGTGCTTCTAAATTTTTATGATCTGTCCAGACCTCAAACGGGTTCTGGGCTCCCTCCAACCATTGCCTCCAAGTTGTGAGTGCTAATTTAACCGCAAAAGCCTCTTTTTCCCATACACTTCAATTTCGCTCTGCCTCCATGAATTTCTTTGAAAGGTAGGCACAGGGGCGTAATTTTCCAGCCTTGTCTTGCTGCAACAGCACACACACCCCCATTGCCATGTCGCTTGCATCGACCTGCACCACGAATTTACAATTTTCATCTGGATGCGGTAGCACCGGCTCGGAGGTGATTTTGGCTTTCAACCTCTCAAAGGCGTGTTGACATTCTATGGTCCAGTTTATAGTTTGGCATGGGGTTTATTTGCCCGCAACTCTTTTCCCTTGGTTTTCAGCAAATCAGTTAAGGGTAAGGCGATCTGAGCAAAGTTCTCTATGAACGGCCTGTAGAAATTTGCAAACCCTAAGAAAGATTGTAATTGCTTTCTAGTGGAGGGGGCCACCCAACTATTGACGGCTTGGACCTTTGCAGGGTCCATTTTCAGCCCCTGACCTGAAATGCGATAGCCAAGATAATCCAGCTCCTCTTCGTGGAATTCACACTTTGACAATTTGACAGGCAGTTTGTGTTTCAATAACGCCTTTAGGACTTTGCGGACTAGCTCCACATGGGATGATCTATCTTGTGTATAAATCAAAACATCATCTAGGTACACTACCACTCCCTTGTACAGGTATTCATGCAGCACCTCATTTATGAGCGTCATGTACACGCTTGGAGTGCCTTTCAAGCCAAAAGGCCTGACTAAGTATTCATATTGTCCCGGGGGTGTATTGAAGGTGGTTTTCCATTCATCCCCCTCCTGTATTCTTACATGAAAATAAGCATCCTTCAGATCTAATTTAGAGAAGACTTTACCTTGAGCCACCACGCTGAGCAAGTCTCGGATCAGGGGGATGGGGTAAGCATTGGACATGGAGACCGCATTAATTCCCCGAAAATCCATGCAAAGTCTTAATCCCCCATCTTTTTTTTTTACGAACAACACGGGGGCTGCATGGGGAGAGCTGGCAGGGCGGATGAATCCTCTTTCCAGATTTTTGTCAATGAACTTCCACAACTCCTGGTGTTCCGCCGGGCTCATAGAATATAGTTTGCCTTTGGGCAGTTTCTCCCCTGGTACAAGTTCAATGGCTCAATCCAAGAGGTGATGTGGAGGAAGTTCATCTGCTTCTTCCTCGCTAAATGCTTGGGCCAGGTCTCTATATTCCTTTGGGATGCTTACTAGCTCTTCCTCCGTAAGTAGTGCAGCTTCCAAGGGGGAGGGTGCCTTCTCACCCCATTTTTTATCCCACTCATGGTGTCGGCATTGGTCCCGGCTGAAAATCACCATCCCCTTGGACCATTTAATGTAAGGGTTGTGGTCCCAGAGCCTGCGACTGCCCAGGATTAAGGGGTATTTAGCCACCTGGCTGACAATATAGGACCGGTTTTCCCAATGCTTCCCCATGCCCGTTGGCACAGGCTCTGTTTCATAAGCTGCAGGACTCATGCTGGGCCTGTCCAGCCAGGCACCTTTAATTGCTTCTGTGTATTCTATGGACATATGTATGGCGAAGCCAAGATATCTCAATAAAACCCATTTACTCAAGAGCTTGGAATTCTTGCTGCAAGGGTTGGGAGTCAGCTTCAACGTATCCTGTCTTCCATAGACTGACATAAATAAATAAATATTCAGGAACTGAAAAGGGGCACATCCAGTTGCAGTTTGTATAGAGCCTATTGCTTTCACCTTCCTCTTGTCCCCCTTCGTACACTTGTTTTTATTATGATGATAGAAGAACACGGATTCTTGGCATTGTAGCCTTGGACTCACAATCTCTTGCTCTCTCTCATACACACATATCAAATCTGGTGCTGTGAAGAGTTCTGCTAGTGGTTACTCTGCCATGTGCCAACTTGGTTATTTATAATTTTTTATAAATATTTTATTATATATTTATATGTTTATAATATTTTATATTTTTATAATATAATATAAATAAATCTAAATAAATAAAACACAGCAGCCCTTACCAAGAAATTATCTCTGCGCAAGACATGTGTAGAGAGACGTGTCAGAAGACACAATGTTAGCCAGGAAGAGTAGTTTTGAAAGATAGAGCTGGCGAAGATTGCTCTAGAGGAAACGAATTCTCTCGCAGCCCTCCGCAGTCAAAGGAAGGAATGGTGTGTGTGTGTGTGTGTGTGTGAGAGAGAGAGAGAGAGAGAGAGAGAGAGAGAGATCCTTCTTCAGAAACAACAAAAGAAGAACTGAGGGAAGGAGCTGCTCGTCCCACTTTTTATAGCTGTGCCTGGGTAAAAAGTGTGCAAAAAGGCTAGGCAAGAGTCTTGCATCTTTAGGAGCCTTGGAATGTCCACAGCTGGCCTGTGCACGCACAGATCCTATGTGGGACTGCACAGAAGACACAACAATGAACTGTGTAGTTTATGTATATGTCCAAAATATACTTATACAAATAAATTTTCCTTGTGGAGTACTGTTTTTTGATGTAATTTATACATGTAGCTTCACTGCATTCACTGATAATGCTCCATACTTGGTGGCCAGTACTGGATTAAAAGTTAAGAACTAGGGAAACTTTAGGGCAGGAAGCCCTTTGGAAAAATCTGACTGGTAGATTGAGACCCCTGTTCTTTGGAACTTGCTCCTCTTTGCACGGCAGAGTTCCTTCTTTAGAGGCCTTCCAATGTCAGCTGGAAACATTTCTAGTCCAGAAGCCCCTTTTTAGTTGAATTTTGTCCCCAGTGCATGCAATTTTCAATGATGGCCGTTATCTAATTGTAACTGTTGTGCATGGATTTTATTATAAGTCTCCTCATGCATTTGTTTTAAACATAAAAGCAGGATATAAATGATTTTAAAAAATTGGAATCTCTCCAAATCTACTCATTCAGGATGGTGGAACAAGCAGAACCAACATATCTCTCTCTGAACTGGGCGAGGAGCCTGCCAAATGGAGGGTGCAATTCAATGTATTTATGTGATAAGTGAGGCCCACTGGTGGAAACTCCCTAAATTCACAAACATACTGAGGGGATCTCAGCTGGTAGTGACTAACTAGAAAAGAGATCTTTAGGCTGTGGTGTATGTCTCCATGACAACACCTACTCAGTGTGCAACAGTGGTTAAAACGGTAAATTCAGTCCAAGGGATTGTTAGTGCAGGGTGAAAATACAGCCACAACAATATTTGGGCACATCAAGCCATCTGGGTTCTGAGAAGGAGCAGGAAAGAAAGCGGCTGGAATGGTGCATCTTTCTGTTGCCTTCTTTAACTGCTGGGGGAATTTGCTAAGGTTACTGTGTAGGAGGACAGTGTTTGGGGGGGTGTGAGTGTGTAGAGCCTGCTGCAAAGTGGTATCAGTGGGGGGGCAGGGGAATTACCAGGGAAGTACCATAAAACCTGAACTGCCTCTGAAATGGATTGCAGCAGCATGGCAGGTGAGAGAGCTGAGGCAGTGACATGTACAGTCTGTGGCATGTTTGCATTCTTACCTGAGGGTAACAGCAACTACACTCGCTGCAAGTGTAAGTCGGTAGCCTTACTGGAGGAGAAGACACAGGGACTTGAGGCACACTTGTCCACACTCCATTGAACAAGGGAAGGTGAAGAGTACATGGACAGAACGCATGAAGCACTTTTCAGAGGGCAACAGGAAGAGGAGGGAAAGGTACCTCAGGATTTGGAGGATCACCCAATACAAAGAGGCACATGGGAGAAAGTGACCCACAGGAGCAGGATAATCAGGAGACATTCTGAGCCTCTGTTGCTAAGCAATCGGTTCCAGGATCTCCCTACAGATATTGATTCTGGACCACTGGATCAAGAAGAGCTACTCCCCCAGACTCCTCAAACCTTGAAAGAAATTTCTCAGGCCCCAGAGGATGAGAAGACTCAAGCTTCCATTCCTCAGTATAGGAGAAGGCGTGTGCTGGTAATTGGGGACTCCCTACTGAGAGGGGTAGAGGGTAAAGTGTACCGACTGGACATCTCGAGAGGTATGCTGTCTACCAGGTGCATGCATCCAGGATGTGACAGAAAGGGTAGGAAGACTTATCAAACCCATATATTATTATTGTAGGAAAATATAGCAGATTTTGTGCAAAGATTGCACATTGGAAATAATGAGAATAGATTCACACACACACTCCAGTGTAGCTCTGTAAAATTACTTTACTAAAGTTTAAAAATTAGGGTTACATTTAGAGAAAATAATAAATTGCTAAGCTGACTACATCTTGCTAGTAAAGTGACTTAGAGATAAGACAAGAAGAAGTGGAGTGAAGAAGTGAACAAAGAGCAATAAAACTTCAGTACATAGCATCAATTAATTGCCCCCAATAAACAAACTGCCCAATAGAAAATCCTAATCCTACTTCATTATGCTTAGTGACACCCCTTTCTATGGCGGGAATCTTATTCGAAGCTCTAATGGTTACATTCAAAGTATATTTACTAATTAAGTAGGTAACACAAACAGTTTAACTCTTTCATGACTGAAATGAAAACACTTGCTTAATTCCCACAATTATCCCTTCTTGCTGATCCACGTGGCACAGTCCAGAACGCATTAAAAGAGACTATGTGGCTCTGGGTAAAAAGGTCAAGGACCTGAGGGCACAGGTTGTGTTTTTGTCAGTTCTTCCTGTCATAGGCCGTGGTTTAGGAAGGGAAAGAAGAACGCTGCCAATAAATGACTGGCTACATAGGTGGTGTCATCAGGAGCGGTTTGGGTTTTTGGACCATGGCTTACGCTTCCAAGATGAAGCTCTTCTATTGAGAGATGGTTTGCACCTTGCACAAGGATAGGACAAATGTGTTTGGTAAGAACCTTGCAAACCTAATAAGGAGGGCTTTAAACTAAATCCTGTGAGGAGAGAGACAAAAATGCAAAGCCTGTAACTGGAGAAGGGAGCACTGAAGAGCTGCAGGGAGTGCAACATATGCTAGGAAACATTAACTCGCAGGTAAGCACAGAAACAAAAACCTCAGGGCATGTAACTCACGGCTTCCGATGTCTCTCCACTAATGCACAGAAACAAGCAGGAGGAACTTGAATTTCTAATACAGGGATACTGTGACATCATAGGCATTACTGAAACTTGGTGGAATGACACAATTGGAATGCTAGGATTGCGGGATACAACTTGTTCAAAAGGGATAGACAAATAAGGAAGTGGGGAGGAATAGCATTATATGTAAAGGATGTATATATGTGTGAGGAAATACATGTAATTGAGCATGGAAGTTCAGTTGAGAGTCTCTGGGTAAAAATAAAAGGAGTAAGAAATAATAGTGATACTATGATGGGGGTCTGCTATAGACCACCAAGCCAAGCAGAGGACTTGGATGAGAAACTCGTAGAACAAATTACAAAGTTCACAAAGAGATGGGACACAGCGGTCATGGGAGAATTCAATTACCCGGATATCTGTTGGAAGTCTAATTCTGCTAGAGATGAAAGGTCAAATAAATTCCTGACTTGTCTTGACGACAACTTCATTTTTCAGAAAGTAGAAAGGGAAACAAAGGGTTCTGTTATCTTGGACTTGATTCTCACCAACAGGGAAGAGCTGGTTGATGAGGTGAAAGTAGTGGGCACCCTGGGTAGCAGCGACCATGTAATTTTGGAATTCACAGTCTTGGGGAAGGGAAAAGCTGTATGTAGTCAGACATACAGGTTGGATTTCAGGAAAGCAAATTTTAACAAACTGAAAGCTATGCTGGGTAGAATCCCATGGTCAGAAATACTTAAAGAGAAGGGAGTTCAAGTGGGGTGGGAGTTTCTTAAATGCAAAATATTGAAAGCACAATCACAAATGATTCCTATGAAAAGGAAAAACGGGAGGAGCTTGAAGAAGCCAAGGCGGCTTCATAAACAGCTTCCTAATGAATTGAGAAATAAAAAAGACTTATTTAGGAAATGGAAAGAGGGCCTTATAACTGATGAACATAAACAAATAACCTATGCTTGCAGAGACAGTGTTAGAAAAGCTAAAGCTCAGTATGAGCTTAGGCTAGCAAGAGATGCTAAAAACAACTTATGTTCAAAGTAAGAAAAAGAGCAAGGACGTGGTAGGCACATTGCAGGGACAAGGAAGTGAAATTGTAACAGGTGATGAAGAGAGGGCAGAACTGCTCAATTCCTACTTTTCCTCAGTCTTCTCCTGTGAGGGAAATGGTGCTCAACATGGCAATAACAGGACACATGATGGGGGAAGGAAGTTACAGCCTAGGATCAGCATAGAGGTAGTACGTAAACACCTAGTTTCTTTAAATGGAACTAAGTCCTCAGGGCCAGATGAATTGCACCCAAGGGTACTAAAAGAACTCGCAGATGTAATTTCTGAGCCTCTGTCCATTATTTTTGAGAATTCTTGGAGATCAGACGAGGTGCCAGAAGACTGGAGGTGGGCAAATGTTGTCCCCATCTTCAAGAAGGGGAAAAAGGAGGATCCAGGTAACTACTGACCCGTCAGCTTGACATCTAATCTGTTACCAGAACTGGTCTCCTTGCAATAAAATGATTTGTGAGGGAATTAGCAAGCAAGGAGAATGGCTATGCAAGAGGCCAGTAACTGCAGGGATCGGTCACCAGTTTCTCCCAGGTCCCTTCCCAAAATAGCAAACGAGGCTGGTACTTGAAGACAAACAATAACTTTTATTAAGAACAAAATGGCATGCACATACATTCACAATTACGGGGCAAATGTAGTCACAGAGAGAGAGAGAGAGTCCCAGGAAGCTTAGTCAGAAATTGGGAATAGAGAGAGAGGGAGCAAATATATCTACCTATCCTGAAGAAGGGTTCCAGTCTGCAGGAGAAGAGAGTTGCTTCGAACGTCCAGCATCCTCGGCCAAAAGAGCAAGAGGCTTGGGCAAACCTCAAGGGAACAGCGCTTGTGGATCCAGAAGCGTGTTCGATTTAAATGAGGCCAGGGCTCTACCTTTATAAGTAAAATGTGCCCTGAGGTGAAAGAGCCCACCTAGCCGTTAAAACAAAGGCTCCAACAGTCAGTTCCTGAGTTCAACAAAAGGTTTGAGTACTTTAATTGGTAGCTGCCAGGGTGTGTGAAATCAAATGCAAAACATGTTCTAGCGCTGCACAAAGGGATAGTTTGTTAGTAAATTCCACTGGAGCTAAGTTGATGGTTTTTAGGTGGGGAATGTACTTTCCCAGGAACAACTGTATGTACTTATGAATGTCGTTTGATTAGCTCCTCAATCATGGACAGGAGATCTCATCACGGAAGAAGGGAAAGGAATGTGTTTAGTGGGGATGACTCTGTGAGACCTTTGTTGCAGTGGGCACCTACCGGGCTGGCGGGACTGCAAATCCAATCACCTCTTAATCACTCCGCATTCCTGTGCGACATTCCATGCATGCCGTGTTCTCCCGGGTGGGATTCAGCAACTGTTGGAGGCTCTCTAGTGGCAATACAGCAGCCATTTTAACTCCAAAGGCCTGAACATTTTTAATATCACAAGCAGCCATATAAAACTGCTATTAAAATGGCAGAGGTCAGGCCGACCGCTTACAATACCTGGAAAAGTCTTAGAACAAATCATCAAACAGTCAGTCCTAGAGCATTTAGGAAGGATGGCTGTGGTTACTAAGAGCCAGCCTGGGTTTCTCAAGAACAAGTCATGTCAGACTAACATCTTTTTTTGAGAAAGTTACTGCCTTGCTGGATCAGGGGAATTCTGTAGACATAGTTTATCTTGATTTCAGTAAAGCTTTTGATAAGGTGCCACATAATATCCTTGTCAACAAATTGATAAAATGTGGTTTGGATCCCATTATTGTTAGGTGGATCTGTAACTGGTTGACAGATCTCACCCAAAGAGTGCTAGTTAATGGTTCCTCATCTTCTTGGAGAAGAGTGACAAGTGAAGTTCCTCAGGGATCAGTCCTGGGACCTGTTCTGTTCAACATTTTTATAAATGATTTGGATGAAGGAATAGAGGGAATGCTTATTAAATTTGCAGATGTTACTAAGTTGGGAGAGGTAGCAAGTACAGTGGAAGATACAGGATGATCCTGACAGGCTGGAAAACTGGGCTGAAACAAATAAAATGAATTTCAACAGAGATAAATGCAAAGTTCTGCATATAGGAAGGAAAAATCAAAAGTGTAATTATAGGATGGGGGAGACTTGTCTTGGCAGTAGTATGTGTGAAAAGGATCTAGGGGTTTTACTAGACCATACACTGAACGTGAGTCAGCAGTGTGATGTGGTAGCTAAACAGGCAAATGCAGTTTTGGGCTGTATCAACAGAAGCATAGTGTCCAGATCATGCAAAGCAATGGTATCACTCTACTCTGCTCTGGTTAGACCTCACCTAGAGTATTGTGTTCAGTTTTGGGCACCACAATTTAAGAAGGATATAGACCAGCTGGAACGTGTCTAGAAGAGGGCAACGAAGATGGTGAGGGGTCTGGAGACCAAGTCTTATGAGGAAAGCCTAAAGGAGCTCGGAATATTTAGCCTGGAGAGGAGATGACTGAGAGGTGATAGGATAACCATCTTCAAGCATTTGAAGGGCTGCAATATAGAGGGTGGCGCGGAGTTGTTTTCCACTGCCCAGGAGGTCAGACCAGAACCAATGGCTTAAAATTAAATCAAAAGAGCTTTCAGATAAACATTAGGAAGAGCTTCTTGGCAGAGTGGTCCCTCAGTGGAATAGGCTTCCTCGGGGGCAGGTGGGCTCTCCTTCTTTGGAGGTTTTTAAGCAGAAGCTAGATGGCCACCTGACAGCAATGCTAATTCTGTGAGCCGGAGCAGATTGTGAGGGGGAGGGCAGAAGAGGTTGCATCAGTGCTTGGCTTTCGTAGCCCTTCTTACATGCCTAGGGTGGTGCCAATTGCCACGGGGTTGGGTGGTGGTTTTCCACAGGCTGGTTTGACTAGGGATCCTGGAGGTGTTTCACCATCTTCTGGGCATGGTGCAGGGGTCACTAGGGTAGTTGGGGGGGGGTGTTATTTGTGAATTTCATGCATTGTGCAGGGGGTTGAACTAGATGACCCTAGAGTTCCCTTCCAACCCTATGATTCTATGATTTTATTATTTATATACTGCCCTTCAGGACAACTTAATGCCCACTCAGAGCAATTTACAAAGTATGTTATTATTATCCCCACAACAAAACAGCCTGTGAGGTGGGTGGGGCTGAGAGAGCTCCTAGAAGCTGTGACTAGCCCAAGGTCCCCCAGCTGGCTTCAAGTGGAGGAGTGGGGAATCAAACCCTGTTCTCCAGATTAGAGTCCCGCGCTCTTAACCACTACACCATACTGGCTCTCAACATAACACCTTCATATGAATCTCTCATGCAGCTGAATATTTTGGAAAATGCTGGTCATCCTACCTCAAGGATATTGTAGAGCAGGAAAAGAACAACCAAAATGATCAGCCAATTGCAGCCCTGAAAATGGTGAGGGTTTTTAATGAAAGATTTTTTTTACAAAAGAAAAAAAACTGCTAAAAGGACCTGGGCGTCTGCTCCAGCAGGCTCTTCGTATGCCCTTTTGGCTAGTTAATTTGAATAAATGACACTTGGAGGGCTCATTCTTTTCCCTCTCTAATGACAAAGACCGAGGCTCACATAACTCCTCTCCCATAGAATCATCTACTCAAGGCTCTGTGTTTAGTATTGAAATTCCCACTTCTTGATACATTATTTTCTGCTTTTGTAACACCATTTTCTGCACTGACGTATCATATCTGATCCTTTTTTGCATTCTTTCTCATTTTTATAATCCTAGTCCCATTGCATTGCTCATTAAACGTCTCATGTTATTGGAATGTATTTTTACACCGTGTAGTCTGCCTTGAGCCTCGGTGAGAAAGGTGGACTATATATAACATCAATAGAAATTAAAACAACTCAGGAGTTTTCACACCTTTCTTAAATAGGTCTGATTTTCAGCTTTGCTGGGCTCAGGTAATAAAGGTGAGGAGATTTGATGAGGAGACCTTCAGTGTTCCATCCACCTTTTCAAAATCATTGCTTGACGAACCAAACAGCAGCTGCACAAAGAAAATTTCAGCTGCTGACATAGATGCTGTCTTATCAGAGTCCCAAATGAAGTTGCCATGGTGACAGTAACACAGCCTCCAGTGACTGAATAGAGCAACTGTATGTTGCCCTGCATCATTTCACTATGAAACCAACATTGCCAGACTTGATTGAAGTCATTCAATTAATTAAGCAATGCGTGGAGCCTGTTTGACTTCTGTCATTAACGCAGACTCATTTTTTTCTCTGTGAAGTGTAATGGAGAATCATTCTGGGAACTCGGATTGCTGATTTCTCTCTTGGCAAGCCCAACAAAGGGAGGCTGGGCATCATTTCCGCAATCCATCCGGCTTTCTGCGTGCAGTTCAGGGAAAGAAAAAGGATCCAAAGGTAGAATGTGACAAAGAGGCACCAACAAAATGCTTTTATTGGCCACATCAGAAGAATGTTGTGACTGCAACCAAAAGCAATCTTTCACTAAAACAATTTCAATCTTTGTAGCTTCCAGTCGCTCACTCACTGCCACCACTGTATATAATCACCGCCACACCCACCCACTTGTGGCAGATAGTGGTTGCTACAGGTAACTCAGGGCCAAGCTAGATGTGACGGATGACACTTGAACGGCAAGTGAACAGACTCACGGGTATTTCTCCCTGTTCACTTGCACTCCACGTGATCGAGTGGAGCACAAATGGAGCGCAAGCGAACAGGGAGGAATACCCGTGAGTCTGGTCACTTGCCGTTCAAGTGTCATCCGTCACATCTAGCTTGGCCCTCCGTGCTGGCGCTTCCACGCGTTGCATCTGTTCATCTCACTGTCCTGGGATCTGCAAGGAGAAAGTGACTGAAGCTTGGGCTACATCCTGGGACTTGCTTCATGCTGGCTTGCTAGGGAGAGTGATTGCCATGGGAATGAGATTCACTCCACTGTCCCCAAATATTTGGCTTCCTCCAGAAGCAGAGATCCTGTGGGATTGCTGTGACATTTCAAAGGCTAGAGAAAATTCAAAATACAAAGAATAACATGTTTACACAGTCCTTCAGAGCATTCAAAGCACTTCCGAGGAATCCTTTTGAGAAATGTGTTAAGATCAGTATATTGCATTCCTTTTCCTTTCACCCATAGAAGCCCCATGTGTTAGTTCTCCTGTGACTTAAGGGATGAAAGAACTGAGAAAAATTAGATAGAATAATTTTAGGATCTCTATCACAAAGTAAAAAAGATGGTGCTTCTAAAACTGGAAGTTCAGAATTACAAGCTAAAAGAGGAGCAATAACAAGAGCTCTAAGATCTTCGTAAAGTGGGGACTCGAAAAGAATAAGAAAAGAGAGATGAGTCTTACCCAAAGACGATCAGAATATGGTATATTCATAAATTTGCCCTGGTGAACTTGAGAAGAATTTGTACTGAGTCTAGCCAGGCTCCAACTTTTTCCCCCTCCAACAGAGAAAAGGACTTCCTCCACATTTGCTAAGCAAGAACTTTGAAATGGAAACAGAATAGGAATTCAATAATTTTATTTATATGGACAGACTCTTCAAAGAGCCACCTTAAGCCAAGCTGGTTTCAGACATTTAAAGCTTTTTTAAAAAGTATGTATAGAATTGTGCCAAGAGATGCTGAGCCCCACCAACCCCCCCCATGCCATAAAGAACCAGTTGAATGCTTCCCAGCACCAAGGGGGTACCCTCCCCATTGCCCCCTGGCCATGTGGCCCATAACCAGCTGGCTGATGCAAACCTCTTCATCGAGAGGTGCTCCCCAAAGGCTCCTACCTACTTCATTTATTTATTTTAAAAAAGCAAAGGGCCCACCTTGACTGAGGTGTCCTTCTCAGGCCTCACAGGGAGATCTCGGTTCAATGGCCAACTGGAATCCTGCAGGAAGAAACAACACAGCCAGCCTCCAAGACCCCTTACTCGGATCTTGAGCAGTCATGTCTCTGCCTGCTCTCCTTTCCCACACAGGTGCTTCTTCACCCAAGATGGCTCTTGCTGGGAGGGGGCTCATCCAGCAGTCAGAGCCAAGCTACAAGTGACGCCTGACACAGGTTGGACACTTGTCAGCTTCCCTCAAGTTTTGATGGGAAATGTAGGCATCCTGGTCTTGCAGCTGTAATGGAGAGCCAAGCTGTAAAACCAGGACGCCTACATTTCCCATGAAAACTTGAGGGAAGCTGACAAGTGTCCAACCTGTGTCAGGCATCACTTGTAGCTTGGCTCTCAGAGAGCCTGGACTCAGCTTTCCCCCTACATCCTCAACCAAGAATAAGCCTGCTTCTGGGATCCATGCTGAGGAGCCCTCTGGCCCCACTCACCATTCTCGCCCAGCATGCCTAGACAAAGCCAGTTTTGAGGGTTCCAGGTTTTGCCCAGAGTAGACCAAACTCTGGCTTTGGCCTCTGCCTCTCCATTAATAATAATAGTAATTGTCCATTTGTATACCTCTCTTCTGGACAGATTAGTGCCCACACAGAGCAGTGAACAATGTTATTATCCCCACAATTCAGCTGGGGAGCTGGGGCTGAGATGAGCAGCTTACCCAAGGTCATCTGTTGAACTCATGGTAGTAGTGGGATTCAAACCAGGAAAGTGCTGTATTGCAGCTCAGTGACTGAACCATTATGCTACATCAGCTCTACACTATGCTACACCACTGGCTTCCCAAGGGGCACCATCAGATGTTTTTGACAGTCCCTTCCTGATCCTTGCAGCCTGACTCCTGCTGTTACATCTTCTTTCCACGGGCACAGGTAGATCCATGTCAGGCACTTAGGGCGGGGGGGGGGCCCCTGGCTCACTGGGCTTCAGGGTGCTCTGCCACCCTCACATATGACAAAACGTTCTGAAGGTTGCCTCTATATGCTATTGAAGGAAATTCACCATTTTCATATGGGTGAGATGATTTAATAATTAAGCAAGAAATAAGATACGTAAACAGAAGCTCAACAAAGGGGTCTTTTATGACTAAAACAGACGTCTGTCATATGTTCTTCTTAATCAGTTTAGGAAGATGTCATGTGGAAAACTCCTTATTACAGTAACAAGTCAGAACCAGAACTGACTTGATGGCACATCACACACACACACACACACACACACACACACACACACACACGGATTTCAGATCTCATCAGCATGACGGAAGATTCAGAATGAGATGCCCTATTGGCCAGAAGGCCTAAATAAGTTCCTGGTTCTGAGATCATTATTTAAAACTGACCTACATGAGAAATAGCATAAGGACCTGTACTTTATGAATATATATACGTAACACTTTTTCCTTCAAAAAGGCCAGACTTGCCAGCAGACCACACCTTCATTTTTGCACAGTGTATACAGGATGCTCCTCGGCTAGCACACGTTTGGGACTAAAGGTGGAGTTACTCCCTGAGGGCAAGTCTGGGCAAGTCCAAGTCAGGCACCCCATGAGGTGAGTGCTGTCCCCTGCCCTGTGTCTGGCCCAAGGCTGCAGGGGAGTACGATGCTTTGAAGTGTTCTTGCAAAAATATGTCTCCAGATACGCTGCTGTTTTATCTCTTTGCTGCGCTGCTGTGACTGTTGAGCTGCAATCTGAAACAGTTACTGGACTGGGCTATAATTTATCTAGAAGCTTGCAAGCATGCCATATGCACACACAGCAGCTTGATGGTAGAACTTTTCCTTGCACCCTGAAATTCTTAAAACCTTGTCATCTTATTCATTGCCATTCCGAATATTCTCCTTAACAATCTAACTTTTGTGATTTTTTGACTGAATGACATATTGTGGCATTGAATTCCATGCACTAGCCTTGTGACAGTATCTTTGAAAGGTCTTGAAAATGTTGCTTTACTGAAATAAGGAAACAAAAATATCTGGCAAAGAGTAGCTCTCAACAGACAGATCTCCTTCAAGGTTTACGAAAGACTGGTTGCCTCCTTAGGTTCAGTTTTCTTCACTTCCCACACAGTTCTATTTTTAAATCTGGCTTATACTCGGTTCCGCAGATGCTCTCTCCTTTAAACTGCAGCTGCACATTGACAACCACCTACGCAAGACCCTTCACAGCTTGTCTCTGGCTGACACAGGAAGCTTGTCTGACATCAAAGTTATACTTTTCACTCATGCATTTAGTTCAAGGCTTGCAAAGATATGTGATGCTGAATGGACAGAGCTGGGGCCATATCACACATTACAAAACAATTGCTTTCCTGAATGTATAACCAAAAAGGTGATGCAGCCAGTCCCTGTTCTTCTCTGCATGCAGCAGTATGATACAATCCAGAGAAACATCCACCTTCAACTGTTATGGGCAAAACAACAAAAAGTCCTGAGGCACACGAGAGAGAAAGTACTTTGGCATAAGCTATAGGTGAGCCAGAGACCACTTTGTCAGAAGTATTCATTTGGCAGCATGATAGATACACGGGGTACTGACAAGAGTGGAGTGATGTTACTGCAGACCCGGAGTCCCCAACCTTGTGGAGCCTATGAATTTTGAAAACATGCAATTAAAGCAAAATAAAAATGGCTGCCATGGAGGCAGGCGCCAATCCCCAAATATTGAGAGCTTCCATGACAAGCATCTTCCTACAATGTTTCCAAACAGGTGCTCCATGCAGACACAAAGGTGATTTGTCCGAGGCTCTTCTGGAGCACATTCTGAAAAAGCCAGAAGACCCAGCCAAAAGTCTGAATGGGTGTGGAGCAGACCTCTGCCACCCAGGAATTAATTGGCAAAGCAAGATGGATATGAATGAGACCCCGGGTGGTTGTAGCAGTTAGAGTGTCAGACTAGGATCTGGGAGACCCAGGTTCGAATCCCCACTTTGCCATGGAAGCTTGCTGGTGACCTTGGGCCAGTCAAACACACTCCGTGTAAGCTATCTCACAGGGTTGTTTTGAGGATAAAATAGAGGAGAAGAGAATGACGTACGCTGATTTGGTCCTCACTGAGGAGACAGGTATAACACAAACAAACAAACCTCTGAAGAAAGAAGATCATTTTCTGTACTGAACTGGCCATTCTCAGTCCCTACAGCGTCTATCCCGACAGTGTCTACTCACTTTGTAAAGCATGTGTTTTTAAAATCTGTTTTTAAACACCTCTTCACGATTTCAGGGGCTGTCTTTAAAAAATTGTGTCAATATAACAATAATATAATAATAACAGTGAGCTTATACGTCTGGACATTCTGGATATTCAGAGCGCTAAAAAAAAAAATCAGTGTTGTTATTATTATCCCCACTATACAGCTGGGCAACTGGGGCTGAGAGGAGGGGCTCACCCAAGGCCACCTGCAGAGTTCATGACAGTTGTGGGAGTCGAACTAGCAGAGTGCTGATTCGCGACCCAGCCACTTAACCGCTGTGCTACAGCAAGTATTCACCTACAAAACATAATGGCTCTAACTAAAATCATGACCAAGTCTCATTGAAATTACTGGCTGCAGCTAACTCAAGGCCACTGCTTTCTATGGGTCTTGGGCTGCATCCACACATTGATGGATGGACTGTAGTAATCTTTTGTAAATAGAGGAGTCTGTATGAAAAAGCTGTTCCACTTGCGAATCATTCTATGGCACAATAAGGGTGCAATATCCACCAGGTTGTGGATGCATGGCCAGGTCACAGCTAACATTAATTGGGACTAATGTATAAACCTACGTGTGGATTTTTTGCTGGATTTTTTAAAAAATGCTGGACTTAAACAAAAAAAGAACACTTCCTGTCCACAGATTTTAGCCAGTCATGGCTACAACTCTTTGGAGAGTCTGTTCATGTGTTGCACTTGAGGATATAAAATCCTGAGTTAATGGCTATTCCTATAATATTTTATGATGATCAATACACTCCAATCCATGCTCAAAAAAGTTATGGGAATAGCTCACCCTAATTCACAGGGGAAGTGGGATGGAAGGATGGGGGTCAGCAGAACATTCAGGTGTTCATCTGATAAAACTGAAACCAGTGAACACGCGGTCCTAGAGGGCCCCATACTGAACGAGCGGAGGGACAGCTTCATCATCCCTCTACTACTGAACTACTGAATATAAGAGCCCAGGTGACGTGGTTACTATTGGATACAAATTATTCTGTTACTCTTTCTGAGGCAAAATATAAGGGGGCAATAATTAAACACTGGAGACATGATACCAAGTAAGGTTCCTCCCATTTTAATTTCTGCTTAAGGCAATAGCTGTATGAGCAGTACTAGACAGACAGACAGACAGACAGACAGACAGACAGACAGACAGACAGACAGACAGACAGACAGACAGACAGACAGATAGATAGATAGATAGATAGATAGATAGATAGATAGATAGATAGATAGATAGATAGATAGATAGATAGATAGATAGATAGATAGATAGAACTGGAACATGAAGTGAGGGCACACCCAATGTGAACAGCACAAACTAACTGCATAGGAAGAGCAACAGATAGACCACCTGCCAAAATGGCTCCAGCCTTGGTTCCTCCCCTTCCCCAGCCTGCCCCATTATATCTCCCAGTACGATTTTTTTTCTTTAACATATCTGACAAAGTAGCCTGTGACCCACCACCGCTCATTTGGTTAGTCTTTAAGTTGCCACTAGACTTTTTATTTCATGGTGTAAAATCACCTTAAAACTGGCATGAAAAAATAGGGCTTCCTTTGTAGATCAAGTGAAAAAGGAGATTTCTGTTCCAGTGCCCACTGGTCAAGAAGAAACTCTGCAGTGGCCTAGCTAGGATTTTGGGACCCTGGGGCAAGGCACTGTTTCTGGCTCTCCCTGCAGTGGCTTCCTTTGTGTGCCAAGCACGTCCACAATTTCAAACCTGCATCTATATTTTACTGCATGTCCGGTTTGCCTGTCTCCCTGATTCATCTTTTCAGTTGACTTTCCTGTTAAGCGCTAAAGAGCCGCTCTACCCTCAGCACTCAAACTACGGCTGACTAATTGCCCCTGCTGAAAAAGACACTTTCTCCCTTCTATATTGTGTTAGTTATTCAAAGTTTTGGATCTTGTAAAAATGAATATATATTCAGCACTGATAAACTCCAGGGGGGGAATTGATTAGGGTGAATTTTTGGAAGAACTGGCAATAGCCTGTTGCAAATATTTGGAAAGGATATTCTAGAATGAAATCAAGACAATCAGTTGTGGGATTATTATTGAACTAAGCTGTTTATTTTGTACAAAGAGTCTTGTTAATATAGCAAATAGGCTGTATAGAAAAGAATCTTTCTTCTGTTGCTTGGTTGGTTGTGTTTTCATTAGAATCTCTGGTGTAAGGATCCGTAACATTGATTGAGTGGCTTGTCCACTGGAAAATTACTACAGAAATGACAATTTTGAAATAGCGTCATTTTATCTGTAAAGTAAGGAAAGGGAGGGGTCACTTTTCTATTTTATCCAATATTAAAGTGGATTTTGATTTTAAATGCATGTTTCTGTCTCCCCATATTTCTGCGAAGTAATGAACAACGCTTAATCGACAAGTCATGTTAAAGTTGAATAGAGGTGAGAAGGCGGCTGAAGCTCTTTAAACTGAACTGGGTTTTGATTACCTGCTGACTATAATCAACTCAATACTAAGACAGGTAATTTGGGCCTGTGATTGGAAATATGACATTTCCTGTTCATGTATTCAAAGTGCCATCTAGTGGAGGAAATAATTTCTTCAAACTGTTGTAATGTGGGCCTCCTCCTAAAATTACTAACAGGGCAATCTTAAGGCCAGTCTATAAAACTAGGGTGACAACTAAGCCCGGCAGTAGTGTGACACACAGATTTCCCAGCATCTCTGTAGCTATGCCTGCATAGGCGCCCAGCTGACTCCACACTGGTAAAGGGACCATAAAGGAGCATCTCCAAGGTCATCAGAACATAAGAGATGTTAGAGAGACATAACATAAGAGACACACTGGCCAACTAGTCACCCCAGAGGGCCACCTAGCAGGGTAGAGAGAGCAAGGTTCCCCTCGGTGCTGCCTCCCAGCCCTGGTAGCCAGAGATCTGCCACCTCTGGATCTGGTCACTTTACTGACCATGGCTAGTAGCCGTTGATGAGTAAAGCTGACTTCAGCAGAAGCAAACCACCAATCTGCTCCCTGCCTGCCTCTGGCCACTCCTACACAGCTTAGTATGTGGACTGTGTCCTCAGCCAATCACATCTCTGGAATGCTACCAGAGGCCAAGCCACAATCCCCATATTTTGGATGATCAGGTGTGTGGCCCGGGGTCTCATCTTGTGCACACTGAAAACACACAATTAGGAAACTTGGTTCTGGAAGACAGTTGGGCGCTTTGTACAAAAAGGAAGCCCTTGGCACAAACAGCATTCTGACGAGATCAGTGTTGGAAACATAGAATATTTTAAAAGTGCTTCTTTTTGGGGCCAAGTACGCCGCCTCGGGACACGAGCACCAAGCAGAAGACGCCCCGCCTCCAAAGGAGGGTGCAAAAGGACGGTACACCCACACAGGCAGGCAGGTCTTCGGCCTGAAACTTCCTTGCAGGAACGCAATCGCTCCCCTCCCTGCAATGGGTACCTGCTGTGCATTGGACGAGCAGCCCTTCTTCACCCCTCGGTAGCTGCTAGCATGGTCTCCCATGCACAGTGCAGAAATGCTGGCAATGCTCAGGGCTTGAGAGACGCTGGCAGAGCATCACCGCAGCATCCGTGCCATATCATGCTAATGGAATCTGACATGCAAATGGGGAAACACATTTCTCTACCTGTATTCTGCCACCCCCATTGTTACTGCTGTCAAATACTCGTGATATCTGTGAGCTGGCAGGAGCAGAGCATGCGGGGCACTGAGCTGGGCTTGAGAGCGTTGCTCCCTGCAGCACCAGGGAGAGCTCCCAGAGGAGGAAAAACCTGGAGACCAACGGCGGCCAGAGTCTGCTTGCCGGGTGTTCAAACTCTGCCTATCAGCGGTGAGTTGCCAGAGATTTATTACAGGAGCTGAGTTCTGGCTTGAAACCAAATGCTCCAGCTCTCAAATGTGCAGAAATCCAAGTATCTCCCATTAGTTACGTATAATTGCTATAATCAATCTTAATTCTAAAAACTGACGACAGTCAGTAAAATTCAAAAATCTTCAGATCTGGACATTTTTCTGGCACATGGCTTAACATTTAAGAAGGTTAGAGGGAAGGCGCACAGGAGAAAGTGACTCAATAGATACAAAATTGACAGGGGCATTTTCTTCTCAGAAATTACACAAAGTTCTTGCTCCTTAAGAGAATTGTACTGTGTCTGTCTCTCCAAAGTGTTGTTTAACCAATCACATTTCTGGCTTAATGGCTTGGACAGGGCTTAGATATGCTCCTACGTAAGTTGCTATGAAGATAAAATGAAAGAGAGAAGGACAACGTAGGCTGCTTTGGGTCCCCACTGGGTATAAATGAAGTAATTCTTGTAACAGTAACACTGTTCTCTCTGGAGATGCACCTGCTAGGCACAGCGGCAAATTATTTGCTTGCACATGCTGGCGTACAGGCAGTGATGCAGATTGCGGGGAGGGTGTACAGCATCTATTGAACCTGCATTCTCCAATCCCAGCAAGCCGGTGCTGAACTAAAGCAGAAACAGAGGCAAACGTGCTTGCACGCACTGGAATGTAATGCGACATCCCTGCAGAGTGGGTGTTAACAGAGGCAAATGCAACATTCCCCCCTCCCTGCCAGGCAGCAGCATCTTTTATACTTATCTTAAGCACTGAGCACTTCAACTAACACACCAGCCAAGACAGACTAAGTACAAAACCAGAGAACAGAAGAACAGTGTTGAAGATCTGTGATCTCTTGAGGTCTCTTAACTTCTCTTTCAAAGCAGCAACATAAGCTGCTCGGGGGGGGGGGGGTCAGTTTCCTTCCACGCCATTTCCCCAATAAGAATTGACCTTGCACTCCAGTAAGAAAAAAGGCAAACATCCTTTTAAAAATTAATCTAAAGCCCAAGCCAGGAATGTCTGATGGATCCTTGTGTCCTTACTGAAATGCGCCCGTTCATAGGGAGGAGGGGAGCATTTTTAAAGAAAAGGGAAGGGAAGCTGAACGCTCTACCCTTATCTTGCCAGCTCCTTTTCTTAAACTTTTAGCCTTTTTCTCCCAACCATGCTCATCTCTGGTATCAGAGGTGGGCTGGGAACAAAATGCAAAAAAGTACTGGGGGGGAGCAGGTCTCTTCATCCACATGCCCCGTTTTTCGTTCCAAACATCCTCCGTTTCTTTCCATGCAGATGGGACGTCTGCAGTAAATACATGAAAATGTCCCTCCATTCATTATGATACCTGAGCTGTGTCCACAACTTGGCTTCTGGGATTGCCAGAAATATCCATGTGTCCGCTCTGCAAGAGGGAACTTTCATTGCTGATAAAATATGAGTGCTTTCTCCTCTCCATCTGCAATTTGGCAGGGGATAATCCTGAGAAGTTCATCTCAGCTGGATGGGGGAGAGGAAAATTGAAAGCAGAAAATAGGTTTCCCATTGAAACCAACGGACAAATACTTTTAATAACTAAAACGAATCAAGGCTTAAAAAAAAATTAACAAAAAATGAAAATGTATTGAGCATACTCCCAGTCCCTTCCAGGCAGTTTCTTAGCAACTGCCCTATTATTATGCCTTGTTGTGAATGTGGAAAGAGAGTCTGATCTGGTTGCTAGGCAACCAACTATTTGCTTCCCTAATTTACCCTTCCTTCCCCCAGAACAGGCACCAAAACATACCAGGACATCTATGAGGGTTGTTCCACATGTTAATGGCACCCCTTCTAAGAAAATATTTCCATACAGGACAAAGCAGGAAACTCAAAGTACACATGGGCTATAGATTTCTAGCACATGCATATACATTAAAGCATCCATGTGCCATTATGAACATCTCTCTGAAGGAAAAGTGTTACTTTGCCAAGGCCATTCACTGCAGACTGACTCAACCTGCAGACCATCTCAGAGTGTGGCCGCATCCTTGCCCTCCAAGAGATTTATTGGCCTTTATTATATTATTATTATTATTATTAAATTCATCATCATCGTCGTCGTCGTCATCATCATCATCATCTGGTCTTCCACCATTCCCCCTTCCACACATTCTTTGGCTGCAAACCAATGAATAGCAGACAAAGCTCCACTGATTTTAGTCTTAATTCTGAATAAAATGGTATTGGATGATGAGGCCACAACTGTCAATCTATCTAATCCTGAACGAAGGCTCCAAACTGCCAATCAAAAAATTCACACAGTAGGGGACAGGGATGAACAGGGGAGTTCTTAGTACAAACTTGTATGAAATCCAAGGTTTGCAGAAAATTTTGATCAAAGAAAAACAACTTCAGGGAGTTAAACTCTCTCAAAATTATAGAAGCAAAGCCTACAGCTTACAGGGGATGCTACCAAGATCTTACAGGATTATATGGTGAGATCTTGGCAGCCATTTTCATGGCTGAATTTGAGCAACACGTCCTCAGCTCCTGCCCATTAACATGTCTTTAAGATTTCTTGATACTATTTTCATCACCTGGATACATAGGAAGGCAACTCTTTTTTTAAAAAAAAAAATATTTATTTAACACATAAATACATAAACAACTGGTCAACATCCATCCAGATAACTTTGATAATAATACAGATAAGAATATACTATCATTACATTAGAGGCTTAAACAAACAGATTGAGGGTGACATTACAAATTGAGCAAGAAATCAAAATAATCTTTAGGCTTAACAAGTTTTTTGATATATTCATCTGTTGTCAAGAATTCCAAAACCGGATACCAAAGCTCAATAAATTGCGATTTGCAGTCTGGGCTCTCAAGCTGTTTAATGTAATCTGTTAGCCTTGCCAAGGTAAACTGGTCCCAGACCCTTAATAGCCTATTAGAAATGGTTGGGCTTTGTTTGCGCTCCCAAACTGCAACAATAACTAATTTACCCACCACCACCAGTTGAGCTATTAAAGATTTCCTTTCTTTTGGGATGGGAATATCGTGCCAATCATTTAGTAAGATCACTTCAGGTCGAAGAGGTAAGTGATAAGATGTCATTCTATTAATACATATAAGCACTTCTTGCCAGAACTGCTTAATGTAGACACAGTCCCACCAGCAGTGCAAATATGTCCCCCTACTCCCACAGCCTTTCCAACAAAGAGGAGAGATCGAATGTGTCATATGCTGCAGCTTAGATGGAGTTAAATACCAACACGTCATGAGTTTTATAGATTGCATCCTAATGCTCACTATGTTGGTGTTAAATATGAAGTTACCCCATAATTTTTGCCATTTTTCCTCTGCAACATCTATATTGCAATCTTTATTCCAGACCTTTTGATAAGGTAATATTTTATATTCAGAAGATGTGAACAGTATTTTATACAAAACAGAAATAATACCCTTTATATTGCCGTTGCCCTTTTTTATCAATGTTTCAAAGTCGGTTAGGGGTTCACTCAAAACCTTTTGGCAATCCTCGCTTTCAAGCAGGTGCTTCAGTTGCAACTCTTGAGAGATTTCATCAGAACTTCAACAATCATTTGGATCCTTTCCAGCCTGGTTTTTGGCCTAGTTAATTCCCAAATCCCCCCACCCCCTTAAGGTAACAGTCAGCTAAGCTCAAGGGGAAGCACCTAGGCGGGAAAAAGCAGAGCTGATGTAGGAAAAGTCTCAAGGTCGTGGGTGTCCGTGCAAGTGCCTCTTCCCAGGCTCAGGCAAGAGGAGTGTAGGCGAACAGATACAGGTAACAGGAGAGGCAGCCCCTCCCTTGCATACTTTCACCTCACAGACAAGAAATAGCTTCAGCCTTCAGTTATACTCATAGCACCAGAGCACAAACATTACAGGCGGTCTTGTTGGGTATGACAGGTGATACAGAGCACCTGACATCACTGCGAGACTGAAACAGCCTTGGTCTCTGTGGCAAATGATCTGCACTAGGAGATGGACAGAGGGAGTCTCTGCTGGACTAGATGACCCTCAAGGCCCCTTCCAACCCTATGATTCTATGATTCCATGATGCTCCTGGATCTCTCAGAAGCTTTCAGTGCCTTTGAGCAGCTTTCTGGGCTGGGATGGGGAAGCCCCATTTTGCAGTGGTCCCAGTCCTTCCTGGGCAGCAGGTTTCAGAAGGTGGTCTTGGGGAACTCCCACTTGGCCCCTTGGCTTTTGGCCCGTGGGGTCCTGCAAGGTTCCATCTTGTTCCCTATGTTTTTTAACATCTACATGAAACCACTGGGTGAGGTCATCAAGAAATTTGGGCTGGGTTATCACCAATTTGCAGATGACACTCTGCTCTATTTCACACTCCCAACTGATTCCAGGGAAGCTAGAAACCCTGAACCAGTGTCTGGAGGCAGTTTTGGAGTAGATGCAGGCTAATAAACTGAAGCTTAATCCCAACAAGATGGAGGTGCTACTGGTGAGCAGGCCTGACCCAGGATTTAAAGTGTCACTCGGTCTGGATGAGGTTACACTGCCCTTGAAGGAAGGGGTGCTTGTGGACCAAGACCTACTGCTGAAAAAACAGGGGGAAGCAGTTGTCAGGAGTGCCTTTCTCCAGCTCTGCCTCGTGAGCAAGCTGCAGCGAAGGTTCATTATTCGGCTTGGTCCGTTAGTATATTAGTATATAAGTTGTAGCTCCAGTAGATTGTAAGGAGCACATTATATATTTCTTGGCTTGAAAGCTCCAGTTCTCAGTGAGGAGCTACATATACAGCATACAGATTGTGAAGTTCTTAACAAACTGTTGTTGAATTATTTGGAGTATGGTTTAATACAGTTCATAGTTTGATATACGGGGACGTTGTCTTTGTTTGCAGCATTTCCAGGGCAGAAAAGAGCTGGCTGCTGTAGTGCCTGCCCTGGTTACATCTAGATTAGATTACTGCAATGCGCTGTATGTGGGAACTTTTGGTGCAGAATACTGCATCCAGGATGCTGACTGGAGTGGGTCAGAAGGAACGTATCAATCCAGTTGTAGCTCACTGGCTCCCAATATGTTTCCAGACACAATTCAAGGTGCTGGTGCTGACATTTAAAGGCCTTCTATGGTTTGGGACAAACATACCTCCCTTCTTTATTTCTTTGTTTCTTTGTTTCTTTGTTTGTAGTCCGCCTTTCTCACTGAGACTCAAGGTGGATTATAGAGTGTGAGATTAGTAGAGTCAATTTCAAGGACATTTCCATAAACAAGGCCACAGGGTAAATAAACACAGTTTACAAAGATAAAACATTAGTAAGAATCCAATACAGAGTTGAAGAAATGCTGAAACAGAACATAAGCAATTCCAGGGCTGACATTAGACCACATGAAGCACAAGTAATAATAATAATAATAATAATAATAACATTCAATTTATATACCGCCCTTCAGGACAACTTAATGCCAACTCAGAGTGGTTTACAAAGTATGCTACTATTATCCCCACAACAAAACACCCCGTGAGATGTATGGGACTGAGAGATCTTCAAGAGAGCTGTGGCTGACCCAAGGTCACCCAGCTGGCTTCAAGTGGAGGAGTAGGGAATCAAACCCGGCTCTCCAGATCAGAGTCCCGCACTCTTAACCACTACACCAAACTGGCTTTCATAGGAGCACATATTTAAGACAAAAGGTAATATATAAGGCAACATAGTGGTAAATTTGTGAAGCATCTGAGAGCCCCTCCCTACAATACAAAAGCCTTTCTAAATACTTTGGTTTTGAATAATTTGCAGAAAGCTAGGAGAGTGGGGGCTCTCCTTACCACAGGCAGGCCATTCCACAGGGTAGGGGCCACCACAGAGAAAGCCCGTATACAGGCAGCTGTTGATTTTGTTCATGTGCAGGATGGCACCTGCAGGAGACCTTGTTCAAATGAGCAAAGCTGCTGTGGAGGAAGACAGGGTGAGAGGCAGTCCCATAGGCATGCCAGGCCAAGGTTATGAACAGCTTTGTATGTGATAACCAATACCTTGAACTGAGCACAGTAGCTGACAGGTAGCCAATGGAGTGGCTGCAGAATGGGGGTGATGTCCATGCTCCTGCTCGCTCCTGATAGCAGCTGCACCACAGCGGTTTGTGCCAATTGGAGTCTCCTAGTTAATTTGGATGGGAGACCTATGTATAGTAATGTAATGTACAGTGCATTACAATAGTCAAGATGTTACCATAGCATGGATCCAGGTGGCCATGTCGGCCGTGTCGAGGTAAGAAGCCATCTTCCAGGCTACAGTGAGGTTGTAAACGGCGCTTTTTGCAGCTGCCTTAACTTGTGGTTCTAGTAGCAGCACTGGATCCAGTATAATCCCTAGGCTCTTAACCATGTCTGCTCAATGAACTCACCTGATCACCGCAGCCATCTTTGGAGGCCCTGCTTCAGGAACCCCCGCCTTCCAAGACTGGGCAGGTGGCAACCTAGGAGACAGCCTTCTCAGTAAGCAGCACCAAGACTCCAGAACTCTCTCTGCAGCAGGCGAAGACCTTTTTGATTTTGCTGGCATTACCTCAGTGAGCCCTCCTCCTTCCCCAATGTTTTAATGGTTGTTTTTATATTTCATATTCATTTTAAGCCCTGGTTTTAAATTGTGTCAATGGTGTATTTGTGTACTGATTTTAATGCTTCTCAAAATAAGGTTTTAATTTGTTAGCCACCTTGGTGAGAAGGCAGAAGGGTGGGGTAAAAATGTTGTAAATAAATAAATAATTCTACCCCAGCATGGACTAATCCATACAAGAAGTTCATTTCCAGGATACCACCAAGATGCATAAGCATCACCTTATATTGAAAATCTACCGACTGTCAAACAGACCCGCATGCTTCCAGTGAACACAAATTGAACATAAGTATGCACAACATCCAAAAACCAGTGCAAGAATTTTTTAATCCCCCTGGACACATTAGTACAAATCTGAAAATCACCTTTCTACAAATACAAATATATATACACATAAAAGCCCCGTGGCGCGGAGTGGTAAGCAGCAGTACTGCAGCCCAAGCTCTGCTCACGACCTGAGTTCAATCCTGGCGGAAGCCGGGTTCAGGTAACCGGCTCAAGGTTGACTCTGCCTTCCATCTTTCCAAGGTCGGTAAAATGACTACCCAGTTTCATGGCGGTAAAGTGTAGATGACTGGAGAAGGCAATAGCAAAACACCCTGTAAAAAGTCTGCCAAGAAAACGTCGTGATGCGACGTCCCCCCATGGGTCAGTAATGACTTGGTGCTTGCACAGGGGACTACCTTTACCTTACCTATATATACAAATATAAACATATATACATATAATAATGGAAAGGGACACATTTGAAAGTGCTGAATTAGAGCTTATCAAGAACACTACATGTCATCCTGGCTTGTATGGAGATCTGGATTTCCTTACTCATCATGATCTCTAATAGTTCTATGTTACCCAATAAGGAGGTCTCCTTGCAAGTTGGGGGGATTAGCATGCAAGGAGAGGTAGCGAGAGGTGGGTTACTTTGTGTTATCTCCAACTATGTACATGAGGATTGTGTCTGCTAGAGAACGCTTTCAATGAGGCAGAAGTTCAATCAAAAGGGTTATTTTATTGAAAATAATAAAGATCAGTAGCATGCAAAGACACACAACACACACACGGAGCTAACTAGAAAGCAGTGGTGAAAATTGGATAGCGTTTGAGGGATTGGTTGATAGTTACCATCCAGAAGAGGGGCGTCCTGGATAGCGTTGAGCGGCCAGTGCCTTGATGCAGAATCACTTAGATGGAGGTCTGAGCGGGGGTGCTGGATCTGAGGGCAGGCACCCAACTCTGGTAGAGGGGTAATCCAATTATATGCAGGTAAAGGTACCAATTATAGGTACCCTGGGGCAAGATTACGTCTTCTGCCCCCAAAATAGTAATTTAATGTTTGTCTCCAGGGTAGAACAAAGAACTGGTGAGCTGTCTCCTGGGTGAGACAATGAACTGGGAAAGTTTGATAAAGCCTTCTGGGGCGAAACTGAAGTTATCAGCAATGAGTGATGATGATAGGTGGGAACGGCCATCAGAGCCCTAAATTGCCTGAAAATGGGAGAGTGGATAAGGGAAGATTGGTAGGGTATGTTAAGGTGATCTGTTCAGGAACTCTGAGAAGACCCTATTGTCTTAGGATCTTTGCACATCTCCAGGGTGTGGGGGCTGAAAGCTGGCCTCACCTGGCATCTCACATACTAGTAATTTTCTGTCTCTAGGCTGGGATCTGGCTTCCATTTTCCTGCTTGGCTTAGGCATCATTTCAGTGTTTAAAACACGCAACAACAACAATAACAACAACAACATTCAATTTATATACCGCCCTTCAGGACAACTTAATGCCCACTCAGAGCGGTTTACATACTGAGAGAGGCTTATGATGTAGCCATATTCATAATAAGCCCTCTTAATATCATGAGAGCAAGTCTGACCTCTAACATTTACAGGACCCACTTTATCGAAATTTTGTTTAGCTGTTCACATAATGATAACAACAACAACAACAACAACAACAACAAAACAACATTCGATTTATATACCGCCCTTCAGGACAACTTAATGCCCACTGAGAGTGGTTTACAAAGTATGTTATTATCATCCCCACAGCAAAACACCCTGTGAGGTGGGTGGGGAGAGCGCTCTGAGAGAGCTGTGACTAGCCCAAGGTCACCCAGCTGGCTTCAAGTGGAGGAGTGGGGAATCAAACTTGGCTCTCCAGATTAGAGTCCTGTGCTCTGAACCACTACACCCAAAGTGTTTTACCAGACTATAACATTGTACCACAATCTGTAATTTTCACTTAAAACTTACCACCTTGCTTCTCTGTTTGAGCCACAGATCTCTGTCATGATTTGTAATGACTATTGGCTACTTCTGTTTCAGACACAGAGTAAATTCACATTTTGAAGTTCTATGCTTGGATTCACACCTAATCTTACTACCTCCTTTTCTCGACAGAGGTGTTACACTTGAAAGATCCATGCCAGAATTCACTTCTACCTTTACTGTCCATCCCCCTTTGTAATCTTCTCCTTAATTAGGATTCCTACTTTGATTACATGTCTAAAGAAGTGAGATGTGACTCATGAATGCTCATGTTGAAATAAATGTTGTTAGTTTTTCAGGTGCCATTGAACTTCTTTTTTTAGGCAACTACCTTCCGTGAATTACTGTGTATGGAGAGAGTCACTGAAAATAGTTGGAAAAACAGGAATGAAGGAATGAAAGAAGCAGGGAAAGGGAAGAGAAGGAAGAGGGAGATTAAGCTGAAGGGGAAAGCAGAAAAAGGCAGGAGTGCATGACAGAAAAAATAGGAAGAAGCCGCGGAGGGAAGGAGGGAAAGCTGACGGTAGAAAGAAGACAGTTGTCAGTCGGTAGGTAAGTAAGTGTGTGGGGTAGAGAGGAAAATGGGGAAATGAGAAAGAGACCAAGGGGGCTGGCCAGGAGAGAGAAAGAGGAAAAGTGGAGATGGAAGTGGGGAGGGAGATATAGGGGGAAAGAGAGCCCTTGGGGGTCCCCTGCTTGTTTATCACAATTCAGACTAGTACAATGTGCCACAAGCATTTCTGTATGATTTTTAATATTTAAATTTAAAAACAGGATGTGTTAGGAAATCAGCCCAGTTGTCTTGCTGGTAATTTATGTAGCATCTTAAGAATTGCTCCAGCACTTGATTAACCCTTTTGGTTTGTCCGTTGGTCTCAGGGTGACCTCTTTATGACAGGTCATCGGCATTTCCCGCTGGTGGGGTTGGAGTCTCTTCCTCCTCCGATGGGTCTCCACTCGACCCCTCTGAACCCTCTGCCGCTTGGAGGCCGGTTGTCACTTCACTTCGTTTCTTGGGGAGTGGGTTAGGCAGTTTGCTCGTCGGTGCTGTGACTTCTTTCCTCAAGCAACTTCTTTCCGTAGATTCCCTTCACCCTCCCGGGCATTCAGTGGCAAAATGCCCCACTCCCCCACACTGTAGGCATAGGACCTTCTTCATTTGGATGGCTCGTTCAGTGTCCGGGGAGCAAAGGCTTACAGCTCTCTTCTCCTTCCCTCCTGCTTCGGAAAGGGGTTTCTTGGTTGTCCCCTGGTGCTGTATCTTCAACAGCTTTACTACTTGGTCCCAGTTCTCCATCTCACAGGCGAGCTGGATCCATCCCTGCAGGGTCCTGGGTTCATCCTGTACTAAGGCTTTGGCCACCAAATCAGGGTTCAGCCCGGCCTGGAAAATTTTAGTCTTTATCCTTTCCATCCAGTTGCGCACCTTTGCTGCGTACTGTCTGAATTCTGCAGCGTATTCACGCACAGGCTGGTGGCCCTGCCGCATCCTTCTCAGTTTTGTGCTCGCCCGCTCCTCCTCAAGTGGGTCCTCAAACTGAGCCCGCAATGCTCATATGAATGTATCGAGATTCCATCGTTCTGGGGCCCGGGTCTCATATAGGGTGACATACCGCTTAGCTACCGAGCCCCCCAGCCGGGACCCCAGGTGGCTTACTCGGCTCTGCTTTTATTTCACCCCTTGATCAGACCAAAGATCACCTAGCGAGGGCTGCTAACACCAGGCTGACAACTAGTGTGAGATTCACCTGTGGACAAAGAGCATACCAGCAACAAAACGACCTTGCCAGCAACACAATGACATCACTTCCACTGAAACTAGAGGTGATATCACTGGTGGCACTCTAGCATTTGGTAAAAACTCTATGGTTTAACCCTTTTTTAAAAACCTTTTTATTAAACCTAAAATTTTGACTGAATGCTTGAGTGGCGCCACAATGATGTCACTTCCAGATTTAGCAAAAGTGGAGTTGTTGCATCAGGATGCCAACAATTGCCACGCCCATTCCCCCCATTTTTCTCCACCACCTGGCTGAGCAGTGGCAGGAAGGTTCAATGGAGAGCAGAACATCTTCCACTGGCAGAAGGAACCCGGCAGCCTGAGACCTATGCCTGCTTACCAGGGACAGTCATTTTTAATTATGACTCTGAGAAGGACAAGGACAAGGAAGAAGAGTCGATAGCCTCCCCCATCTCCTTTTCTGCCATTCAGGTTTTATAGGGTAATGGTTTCTTTTCCTGTCTCAGGATTGTTGAAGACCCTTTCCTCAAGAGTCTTAATTCCTTTGAGAGCATCCAACTGAGTTGCTGTTGATTTGGCCCTGGAGACAACACACAGAAAGCTCAGTGTTTCTTTCTCAGTGCTTAGCATGCTTGGCTTCTTGTTTCCCTGTCACAGCGGGTAGCAATTTGTCACGTTCTCTTGCATGAGTTTTTTCTCTTGCCATCTGATCATGCAAGGAAGGGGCATGACTCACACAGCCCAAGGAGTTCCATGCCCAGGGAGGTGTGAACAACTGAAAGCACAGCATGTCCGCAGATTTACAGTTAGGAGAAAAGATTGCGATTTCTTGCAGGGTATAACTAGACATGGAGGGAGGGAGACTGATGATGCCATCTTCTCCTCCGACACCTCCCTGGCAGAGTCTATCAAAACAAATATATGACGTGATAACATCACATTTGCTTCACCCTGACAAAACGGACCAGGGGCAGGGAATCATTGCCCACAGTGACATACATTTCTTTACATATCCATCACTAAGAAGATGTGGGTAGGAGATGCTCATGTGCCCCCCTCTCCCCTGCAGGAGTGAGACATGCAAATTCCACCAATAGGGAAGTTGGCAAGAAGGCAAAGCTCACCTTTGGAAAAGAGACCACTCAGAAAGAGGAGACGAGACTTGGACCCATACCATTCCTCTCAACACCATTCCTCTCAAGGTTACTCATGAGCAAGGAAAGCCCCACTAAAACAGAAGCACAATTGGGAAACAATCCGCACATTTCTTAAATTGCATCAGGGTGGAGTGCTAAAGGCAAGTCTGGTGAATGGAGTTGCCAACTTTCTTGGTCTAGCAAGTCTCCTGTGCATTTGAGACCAAGAGAATCACAGACAGAGAGGTCTGTGTCACGGTATGCCTCTGATAGGTATAATCAGGGCTTTTTTTCAGCGGGAACGCGGGGGAACGGAGTTCCGGAACCTCTTGAAAATGGTCACATGGCTGGTGGCCCCGCCCCCTGATCTCCAGACAGAGGGGAGTTGAGATTGCCCTCCGTGCCGCTCAGCTCAGCGGCACGGAGGGCAATCTCAACTTCCCTCTGTCTGGAGATCAGGGGGCGGGGCCACCAGCCATGTGACCATTTTCTCCGAGGGCAACCCACTGAGATCCACCACCTCTTTTCCCAGAAAAAAAGCTCTGGGTACAATAGAGACCTTGTGAGATTTAGTCCTTCGTTTTATTCCCTGTTCTACAAATCACATTCCTGCATCTTAACAGTTCCTAATTTTTTGTCATTTTACTAAAATATTTCCAAGAAATTGAGGGGATAATTAGGAGGGGGTTATTACAAAAAAATAATAAAAGCTAAAAAGGATGTGATGAAAATATTGTTTATTTTTTCAGCCAGATCTGGGAAACCTAAAAATGTTGACACTGAAAAAGTAATCTCCTAGAACAGAACATTTGTAATGAAATCAACTTATATCTTTTCTCAGGGTACTAAACATGAAAAGCTTCCATTCAATATTTGTCAAAGGAAAATGAGGTTTTCGGTTTAATTCTCCCATCTGGCAGTCTGTTGACTTGCCTGTAATATTCTTGTAGAAGGGGTTCCAGTCAGCAGGGCCAGGTCACTGTTTTTCTATTGGGGGGCTAACCACCCCCATCTTGTGGCTCCAGTCTACAAGCATCAAGCATGCTTTTATCTGCATACCCACACCCCCTAATTTACATAGTCCCGCCCTGCGTTCTTTTCTTAATCACACCACAGTGCGATAAAATCTTGGGCACTAACCTGTACATATAGGCTTTTGTCTACAGACTGCTACTACCATCATCATTAGTTATTGGGACCATCCCATATATTCAACCTTTCTGTTTCAACGGCTAAGGAAGGAAAGAGGTAACTTGTACTCTTCTGCAGAATGGCTCCTCTTTCCCTTCTCCAGTGCTCTGACACAAAGAAATGCTCTTTGTTCCATCCCTGGCAGGGGAAACAGCCCTTCCGTCATGCTGGACCATGAAAGCCTCTTTTCTCTGTACTGGTGATTTATGGCTAATGCCCCATGCGTCCATTAACTGGGTGCATTCACCTCAGGTGGAAACCAAGGACTGCTTGTTAAAAATCTGATGAAGTCTTGGTGGACTGAAAGGCTTGCAGTGTTTTGTGCTAATTTGGTTGGTCCAGATTACTTGGATTTTGCTTCTTTGTTTGCTTCACATGGCAGCATTTTCTGTGCTGTGCTTCACGGAGGTTGACATTCAATGTACCGAGCCCAAGCTTTAAACTCTAAAACGCATCATGTTGGTGAATCTCACCTTGCTCAGGAATGGGGCTCATCTTTGACTGCAACCCTCAATGTAAGATCCACTTTTAATTTCTCTCTCTTTTTCTCAATGCAAATTTGGCTGCTGCTTTCTTCACACAAGCAACCCAGGTGTCATATATGCATTCTGCATATCTGCCATGACTGTATATGGGCTCTGCCTCTGGTCTCTGAGAGTATGGGAAGTTCTTTATAGCTGCAATGCTAGTAGGTTATCTCGCAAATGTTTACTTTCTCTTTCTCGCTCTGCTGAGCCAGTGTCCTTGACTGCCAACTGAAACTGGCTCGAAATGTATCCTTCTTGAGAACCAAAGATAGGTTCATCTTTCTCACTGTCTACTCTAAAACAATGTCTCACTCCAACCGCCTCCCCCCCCCCCCCGGTTAATGCTCCTCTGTCCCAAAGGCAGGAATATCCCCTATAACTAACACTGCTGGCCCCACATATGTCACTTCTGCCAATTCCACTGTCTGAGCACCTTGAACTGAATGGATCTCTAATAAAGTTACTTCAGCTGGAACACCCTGAGTGTTAACTGTGGAGAACTTGGGGACCCAATTGCCAGGGGCTGACATCAGGACTTTTGCACCAATGGTTGATGTTCAAGTTTCAGCAGTCCTTTTAAGATTTTTTCTCTGCCTCTCCCAACATGCACACACCTACTGTGTGAAGAAAAGAAGCTTAAGAAAGAAAATGGTGGTAGCATCATTGATGTGATGCTGGTTTCTTTTAGCAGGGGTGGATTTTAATATTACATTGGCAGTTGCCAAGGTCCTTTCTCAGTCGATCAAGATTAAAACTTACTACACCTCTATTTTATACCGATCTATGTATTAATAAATTTTATTTTAATTCATGACACTATTCAAAGCTGAATTGGCTGTACGAGCAGCATCATTAAAGATATGGCCCTGGTGGCCCCAGGTCATTTTAAAGGGAGGCTTCCATCTACCCTGTTATTATCATCTTGGGGTCTCAGGTCACATTTTACTTGTGTTAGGTCCTCAGTATTTAACCTTTCACTTGTGTTATATTAACAGTAAACTGTAGACATATTTAGAATATTTAATTTCAGTTTATTTTTTTAAAATTTTAAATCGTAAGGTGGGTGGTACACACCCACACACACCCAATTAAACAGACTACTAAATTATTGGCTCTGCACTTGTTTCTGGTTCTGCTTTCATGCTTCTGGTACAGTGTGCTATTTACTGGATTATAACAGATTTATAGCGGTGACCTGGTATCATCTGCAAGGGCTGACCCCGTCGGAGGTCCTTGACGACCAGCAGAGAAATGTTTCCGTTATGCAGCCAAATGGCCACTAGGTGTCAGCCTTGCGTCACTAAACTTGATGGTGGGCCTCTTAAGACAACCCTTCTGTTTGGAGAGGTATCCTCTCATAAATGTATTTTTTTTAAAAGAGCTACTATGGATGATCCATCTTTCCGCCTACTGCATACCATACTGTATTAATTGATTGGTATTAATTGGTAATCACTAATACCAATTAATTAATTGATATTAATTGGTAATCATAATTAACAGCTTCTTAAAATGTTATTTTACTGTTGTTCCCCCAAAATGATGACTATAGTTACCAATTGTGTACCTTCAGTACACAATTGAAGGTGTCTGTGTTTGGGATGGGTAATCAAACACTACGCTGGCAACCCACTTATTACCATCTACTGTGGTGCAACACACCAGGAGTATATAGTTAGATCCCTCTAAATAACTATGAAAGACAATGTATGTATTCAATCAAATTTTAAATTTTAAATAGTGCAGTGAGTTAATAAAGTATCTAGTGCAATCAATAAATAATCAGTTATACAACATATACAAAAGTCCTATCCAGTCACATCAATGTAAATACAAACATTTCAAAATATATATGTAATGATTATTATCTTTACTCAATAGTCCACAGCTGTGTTGCACCGTGGTAGATGGTAGCAGGTAATTTATGTATCACACATTATCCGTATCTGTTGCTTCTCTTTTCTTATAGGTGCATCATAGAAGAACTCCCATTCAGCAATCCGTCGAACAATGGTAAGGAAATACTTGATGTGGCTCCCAAAGAGGGAGTCTAAAGTAACATTTTTGTGTTTCTTCTCCTTCTCCAGAATGGGCCACTTGCATCATCATCGGGGAACTTGAGAGCAGAGCTCAGTGGCCCCCAGCCCAACGAGAAGCCAGCTAATATCAAGGGCATCAAAATGGTCCTTTAATATTCAAACCATATCCAGGAGAAATGCAGAGCATAGTGGTAAAACACCAGAAGGAAGACCACTGCCCTTCATCCCTGAGATTTCTGGGGTCTGGACTGGCCCAGATGCCATAGGTTCAAACTGCTGCTGCCAGGGAAGAACCAGAACAGACCTCATCTGAACAAAGAACAGAAAGGAAGAAGCCGAGCTCAAAAATAGGAGGAGTAGGACAACTACTAATTGCTAGAAAGGAGACACCAGATGGGCTTCAGACAATATAATGGTCTTGTCTGGTAGCCTGTCTCTGGCCTACTACCAGGTGCTACAGGGGAAGTGTAAAACTTCTATGGGGTCAGTAAACATCTCCAGGGGATATTCCTTCCTATCCTCTAGCAGTTAACGCTATTAGAACAACTCAGTAGGCAAATGCATTGTGCAGAGAAATTGCTTAGCTGGGAGAGGAAGAAAGAGGGGTGGAGGAGAGTGGGAGAGGTTAAATGGATTTTACGCACCACAAAATCTGAGGGACCTCCAATCTGGCATTCCTTTGGGATTTATTTCCACCTTCTGAATTACTTCTTGAGGTCTGTTTTGCACTACTGCTTTTGATTTGCACCTGCTCAATGTGGTACCCTCTTAGGACTTTCTCTACGTCTCGCTTCCAAAGGAGAGAGTGTGTTTGTTATATGCTGTCAAGTTGCCTCCGACCTATGATGACCCTATGAAGGAAAGACCTCCAAAACGTCCTATCATTAATAGACTTGCTCAGATCCTGCAAACTGGAGGAAGTGGCTTCTTTTATTGTGTCAAGCCATCTTGTTTTGGTCTTCCTCTTTTTCTTTGGCCTTCCACTTTTCCTAGCATTATTGACTTTTCCAGAGAATCTTGTCTTCTCATGATGTGACCAGAGTACAACAGCCTCAGTTTTGTCATTTTAGCTTCTAGGAAGGAATCAGGCTTGATTTGATCTAGTACCCACTTATTTGTCTTTTTGGCTGTCCATGGTATCCGCAAAACTCTCCTCCAGCACCACATTTCAATTGAATCAATTTTCTTCCTGATAGCTTTCTTCACTGTCCACTGTCCAAAGGAGAGAACCATTACAAAAGCAGCAATTTCCACTCTGGAGCATGTTTTGTGCCAAGTTATGAGCACCAGAAGTCAAGCAGTAGAAAGTTAAAGAATGCGTGAGAATTCGAACCTGGGTCTCCCTAATTCTACTATGGCACTCAAACCACGATTCCACTGTGAACCTTTTACCTTCTTCACTTGCCACCCATTCTCTAGAGATCTCAGCTCGCAACTGCTTCAGTCAGGCCAGAGGAATACTATGCAGCCCCCAGGCACTCTTCCATTGCTGCTGGACCAACCCCTCATAATTGGATGGGCAGCTGTCTCTCCTGCAATCCAGGTAACTGGATGGACCAATCGGTCGGGCTGCATTGCCAGGAGCTGCTGGGATTAGCCTCCCAGGCCCTGCTGCCGCTCTGAGCTCCCCTCTGCTCTCTGAGGCAGCCAGGGCTGCTGGACCCCACAGCTGAGGTGAGGAAGAGCCACTGCAGGCCCGGGATGCTCATAGGCTACCAGGCTGCTGATGCTCCTCCCCCGGTCCAGGAGGAGAAAGGTTACACTTCAAACCCAGCACAACTATAATAACAGCAGTTCATTCGCATCAGTCTTCTGGACAGATTAGTGTCCACTCAAACTAGTCAAAAAAGCCAGTGTTGTTATCCCCACAATGCAGCTGGGGAATTGAGGCTGAAGGAGTGTCTTACCCAAGGCCACCTGCTGAGCTCATGGCAGTCGTGAGATTTTAATCGACTGAAAAAACCTGCAGCCATCACCCTGAACAGGGCCCCCGGAGGCCCACGCCCTAGAGCAAAACACCCTGCTATGCGCCCAGGCCTCTAGGCCTTTGTTGACAGTGGGGTGGGGAGAGTCCAGGAAGACTGGCACTTATCCATTCTCCAGTGGTTTCCTTGAGGCTATGTAGTCAGTCCCTGGCACAGGTGAAAGGCAAAGCAGCTTCTTCCTGCTTCATTCCACCATCTCTTAGCCAGGATTTGACACTCGCTCTAGTATGCTCTTCCTAGGTTAGCACAGGGCTGTTTCAGAAGTTGACTCAAGGGGCAGGAGGTCTTCCACACAGTGATGGTTCTCTGTGCAGCTCTTGAAGATGCTGTGAAAGCGGAGGCATTTGCGGAGGTGACGAAGTGTTCACAGAGAAGTCTCCCTCACTCTTTCCTGTAGCCATCCAACATAACACCAGAGATGTTGAGGGTTTTTTAAGCCTGTAATGGACTTGGGCAAGAGCACTATAATAATGATGATGACGACAACAACAACAGCAACAATTCAATTTATATACCACCCTTCAGAACAACTTAACACCCACTCAGAGTGGTTTACAAAGTGTGTTGTTATTATCCTCATGACAATCATCCTGTGAGGTGGGTGGGGCTGAAAAAGCTCTGAGAGAGCTCTGTGACTGACCCAAGGTCACCCAGCTGGCTTCAAGCAGAGGAGTGGGGAATCAAACCTGGCTCTCCAGATTAGAGTCCTGCCGCTCTTAAATGCTACACCAAACTGAGTTACAGTAACATGTCAATGACCATTTTTGAAGCCCCCACCCCCAGATGCATCTGACGAAGAGAACTGCAGTTCTTGAAAGCTTATTCTGCAGTAAAGTTGGTTAGTCTTAAAGGTGCTACCGGACTCTTTTCTATTTTGCTACTACAGACTAACAGGGCTAACTCCACCGGAAGGTGAGGAAAGGCTTCCCAAACAACCTATCAGTGGTCTTCAGCTTTTCTGGCAGCTCTTCCTGTCTGTGGCCATGGCTCACCAAGGGTATTTGACGCCAGAATTTAGAGAGAATTTAGTGTCAGACAGGAGGGAAGAATTGTAGGGAGGGGGTCTCAGAGCTAATGAGTTAGGGACCATAGACTTCACCACTATGTTGCCTTGCATATTACTCATTGCTTTGCATATGTACTTCTATATGCTACCTGTGCTTTGTGTTATCTAATGTCAGTCCTAGAACTGATTATGTTCTGTTTCAGCAATTCTTCAACTTTGTATTGGATCCTTGCTAATGCTATATCTCTGTTAAAATCCTATGATATTGTTTATGGAAATGTCCTTGACACTGTATGGAAATGTCTTGATACTGATTGTACTAATTTCCCACTATGTAATCCACCTTGAGTCTCAGTGAGAAAGGCAGACTATAAATGACATAAATAATAATAAATAAAATAGAGATAAGTGTTTTATGTTGCCACCAATTTTATGGGATGTTATATCACATTTTTTGATAATGATGGTTAGGCTGTTAGCAGTTTTATACCGGATTTTCATCTGGGTGCTTTGCGATCAAGAGATGGAATAAAAATAATATTTTTAAAACCCAGGCAAATAATTGCAGAGGTTATTGCAAGAATGGCAAAACCGCACTGAAAGCATCAAAAGCATCACATAAACATTCAGGGCAGAATCCAGCAGAAAGTCTACAGGACGACCTCCAGAAGCTCCCGGGACGAGCAAGCAAAAAACAGAGTTTCTGCCTTTGAAAACCTCAAGACGGAGCTCACCAGAACCTTCCCCTTGAATGGGGTTTTTCCCCCCTGGTTCTGGACGTAGGTGTTAAGATGCAGGTGCTTTTGGAAAGAAGAAAATCAGGTCTGATCAATGGGACAGTTAACTATACTTTGCACCTCTTTAACAGAGATTTCCCCTTAATGGGTTAGCTCATTCATGAAGGTGTAATAGAGCATCACATCATTAAGGGGACAGTGTTTTTTCAAGCTCTCCCCCCCCCCCGCACTGCCTTTGAATTCTCTTTATCAAACATATTCAAGATAGCTAGCTATAAAATTAGATTTATTAAAATCTAATCTCCCATTCCTATTGGTATTATAATTTTAAAAGCAGATTTCTGGGTTTGTGGCAAACCAGAGCATGTCTTGACATCAGAACCCCAAACTACAATTTGTTCTCTGACTTCCAAATCTGGCAGCCTGGGAAGTGTGCAAAACATTGGTTGCTTTGCAGAACTAACAACAAACAGTGGCTTACTACAAGATGTTTTTCATTATCATGCCATGTGTGAGTAGGGTTGCCAGCCTCCAGGCAGTAAGAAATCTAAGGAACAAATCCACGGGGAACACAACACATAAGTTCAAAAATACCAAAGTCTATTGAAAGTGCGAGTGCTACAATTTTTTCTCAATATGACAATTCATATAAGTACATTCAATTACAATTCATAGGCTAACAGAGAAAACTATCACATACACATCCCATAGGCAGTGCAAACAAATTCAACAAATTCAACAAATCCTCTCATATATAACAATAGTCAGGGCAAAAACCAAAGGGTCTTTCCAAAAGTTCCCCTCATCTAGTTAATAATTCCTTCTCAAGATCTCCTAGAAGAGAAGACACAATGATGGAGCAACTCGAAACGAAGCTTCAAACCACGCCCGATCTGGGGCTGGCTACACGTTGCAGATTTCTGAAGCCTTCGTCAGGAGCGTGTAAATTGCTATAAATAAAAAAAATTTTGGAAAGCAATTTAGCCTACAGGGTTATTTCTTATTTACCCCACCGTTTAAAGGCATACCTTCAAAATAGGAGGGAAATATCCAGTTCAATCTCATCGCCCAAATCCGAAATGCAGTCTCCAGGTAGTGGCTGGAGATCTCCTGGAATTACAACTGGTCTCCAGGCCACAGAGATTAGTTCACCTGAAGAAAATGGCTACTTTGCGGGGTGGACTCTATGCCATACCAAGGTCCTTTCCCTCCCCAAACCCCACTTTCTCCTGGTTTCTCCAGGTTTCACCCTCAAGATCTCCAGGAATTTCCCAACTTGGAGCTGGCAACCCTGTGTGTGAGGGGAGGGGGAAGAAGCAGGTGGGCTACAGAATCCCCTCGGGCTTATTCCCATGATGGCAAAGGGAGATCTGAAAGGTGTTATGTCTCTTTGGTTCAGTTTAGATAAAAAACCAAAGAGACTCTGCTGCAGCTGCCAAGTGCAGCGGCAATGGGGCTTCCACGTTACCTGCCCCCTGTGGTTTCCCTACCTTGCTCCCCTGGCAGCAGCCACCTTTCCCATCCCTGCACCACCTGGGCTTTCCCCATTTTTTAAAATGGACAATTGAAAATCATTCTAACACTCTGTGTATTAGTTTCTCTTGATTCCAGCTTTTTTTTTAAATCTCTTTTCCCATTTGTTGTGCAGATACGCCTTTCCCCTTATATCTACACAACATAAGGATCAAGAGACATACTTCTTATAAAAGGGGAAAGCTGGAAAATCAGAATTTTCAATTGGGTGGAAAAAGTTGCACTTGGTGCACAAACGCACCATGGGAGGGAAAGCTTCCCAACAGCATCTAAACTGCAGCAAATAATCTGTGTGGAAATGGCCTCAAAGACTTTTCAGTTTGGTTGGGTGAAAGTGAGTTTCCATCAACATGACCAGACTTGAAAGCAGGGGGAACAAGTAAAGGGGGGGAATTTCCAGAGAACACATCAGCTTGGTTCTGACATAACATGGAACTGTGCATTATTTTAACCATGATTAGTTTCTGAAATCAGAACTGGGACCACCAATGATCTTTTGTATCTTGGCTTGCTTTGATAAATGCTGGTTTCATCACCAGTCTCTCTCCTGCATCTCCTATTGAGATCCAGCTGGCACCCTGGCCTGCATTGTGTCGAGGGGGGGGGAGCCAGCAGACTAAGCCAATATGTCCTCATTCGTACATCATGCAAAAGCCCGGTTAGCTGTACTTAAAAAGCTAACTTGGAACCACGGTTTCAGACCCTAGTTTCAGATCCTAAATAACCATAGCCCATATGAACACACCAACCAGAGTTAGTTTAATTAAAGAATGGTTTCACATGATAGACAGCGTGTATAGTGGTTAGCAGGGCTTTTTTCTGGGAAAAGAGGTGGTGGAACTCAGTGGGTTGCCCTTGGACAAAATGGTCACATGGCTGGTGGCCCCGCCCCCTGATCTCCAGACAGAGGGGAGTTGAGATTGTCCTCAACTCCCCTCTGATTGCTGCTCAACTCCCCTCTGTCTGGAGATCAGGGGGCGGGGCCACCAGCCATGTGACCATTTCCAAGAGGTTCCAGAACTCCGTTCCACGTGTTCCTGCTGAAAAAAAGCCCTGGTGGTTAGGTGTCAGACTAGGATCTACAAGAATTGAGTCCAGTGGCACCTTAGAGACCAACAAGATTTTCAGAGTGTAAGTTTTCGAGAGCCAGAGCTCCCTTCTTCAGACTCAAGACTAGGATCTGGGAGACTCAGGACTGAACCTCCACTCTGTCATGAGAGCTTGCTGGGTGACCGTAGATCAGTCACACACTATCAGCCTAACCGACCTCACAGGGTTGTTGAGAGGATAAAATGAAAAAACCCTCCCCCGTTGGGGAGAAAGGCAGGGTAGAAATGAAGTAAAATAAATAAACAAATGATATCTGAACTGAACTGTTGACTATTAAATGGTGTCCCCCCCCCCCAAGGTGCAAATCTCTTTGCTTTTAAAAAGGTGCAGCTCTGTTGCATTGATATCTTGGCAATTTAATATTGAACATTTCCAAGAGGGGTTGCTAAAATCTTGCTCTGATTCTCCACCACACCCACAGAAAAATACCTGTGAGATGAAGCTACTGGAATGGCCCACATTCTCCAAAATCATTTAACACTGACTTCATCACTGTCAGTCTTCATTACCGTCAGTCGTGTACAATATCTTTACCACAATGGGTAATGTTAACTGTGTAATCCTGGTTCCCAAAATCATATTAAGGTGCCTTTAACTCTTCTGATGGAATTATTTTAAATATCAAATGCTCTTCTAACTGAGCAGAGAAGGCTCCTGATTGGGGGGGGGACCCCCTTATTTTAAGCAAATATATCTAAAAATCTGCATCTTCAGCTTTCCTATAAGAGCCTGCTGCTCATGTAAATCTCCAGTATACAGAGGCCTATGAAGGAAAGGAACGACCCTTTCACTGATACAACAGTAAAGCCTCTTGCAGCACATTAATAATTTTATTGTGGCTCGAGTGGGAGCGGGGTTGACTTTGCTCCACAAAGCTCTCTGCCCCAATAAAACTGGCAGTATTCAACATGCCAGAAGGCTCTTCGCAGAACTGACTCCTGAAACATTTCAGTGCTTTGCTAGTTTGTGTGGAATCCACGACTGCTATGAAGGAATGCTTTGGAAAGGGCTGGGCCAGGCCATAACGGAAGGGCCTATGAGAAAGGAAACACCCCAAAGGGGCAGCAAGGTGGGGAGGCTGCTGGGACGGCCGGCCCTTCATTGGGATGCAAATGTCCTTGGGGAGCCACCAGTTATCTGGGGCATGAGGCGCCACCTTCACAAACTGTGAGCCCAGCACCTGGCCAGGCAGCTGTGAATCATGTGTAGTGAAGAGACCTCAGGACTAGCATGAGTCATTGGCGGGGCCAGTTGGGGCTGGAGAAGAGAGAGTGAGAGAAAGAGGAGGGGGCGCCAGATCAAAGGAGCAGAGCAGGATGCCGGGGCAGGACAAAGCCAGGGGATGAGCATCATGTATGTGAGTTATCTTTTGGAAAAAGAAGCCAGCATGTATCCAGGATCTTTAAGGTGCAACAGTCACAACCTGCCAGTGCAAAACTTCGCCTCCACAACACCTTATAGCGATTACATGGGATACCATCAGGTGCAAAGTACTACAGACAACCGTGGACAGCCGGCTGGGAGCTGGGGCCCACCCTACGGCCTGCAAAGGGAGGACTGGAATGCTTATCATGGACCTGGACCATCCAGCACAGCGACCCCCACACCCATGAGCGGATCATCTCCTGGGCAGATCTCCTACACTTCTGGCAATTACAGCTCCCTGAATCCTGGGGGATCAGGGGCTTTGCCTCCTGTAGATACAATTAACACAGAGCAAATCTCTCCTCACAGTCCAAGACACAGCTCTTACGAATGGATGAGGAAAACAGCCCAGTCCACTTCCACAGGTATGTTGGTGAAGGCTAATTTATACTAAAGAAACCTCTTGCAATATTCTCTGCCAGATTTCCTCCTAACCTACTCCCACGAAGGCAGGAGGGAATGGAAAAAATGTGCCACAAGGAAAGGGATTCCTCCTCTAAGATTCCTCCACTGGTTTTGCTATTGCAGAATGACTTTGATTTATTGGCCTTCTTATGTCAAAATTGGAACCAATTAAAATTATCACATCATGGATAAATATAACAGGCACTTCTGAGAGTGGGGGAGAACGGCAAGAGCACTTTTTAAGGTAACACCACAGTGAGAAAAGAATGCATGTTTTGTTAACAACACACTACCATTTCAAGAGAAACACATTTTTACATTTCTTGCTAGTAAATATAACAAAAGAAATGAAGCAAACTTCAAGGAGGCACTTTGCATTGCTCACTTGAAGCTTCATATCTTCAAGGGGACTAGGGAGGACCATAGCACCAGACCTTGATCCTATGTTGAATTACAGGGCTTCATGCAAAAATTAACACTTCAAATGCAAACAGTGGATGAAAGGGCCTCCTTCCCTTTAAAATGCTAGACCCTTCAGAGAATGCAGGAATCTAACAGTGAGAACCAACCTGATCTCCTGATAGGTAACTCTCTGGAATTTTAATAGCCAGCTGGTAAACATTAATGTGTGTGTGAGGGGTGGGGGGAAGCCCAGAGTGTGTGAGTGTTATAAAGTACAATCCCAAACAGGGAAATAGTCTGTTTGATGATAGACCAGAATAGAGGGAAATGATGAGTAATGTCACATTACAAAATATCATTCAGTCATTATCCAGGCATCACAAGCAGGGTGTTGTGTGTGTTATGTGCCGTCAAGTTGCCTCGGATCTATGAAAGACCTCCAAAACATCCTTTCATTAACAGACTTGCTCAGATCCTGCAAACTGGAGGATGTGTGGCTTCTTTGTCTGAATCCAGCCATCTCATTTTAGGTCTTCCTCTTTTCCTACTGCCTTTCACTTTCCCTACTAATACAAAACTCCGCTTGTAAAGAGCTACATCATCAAGAGGGCGGTCACCTTCAGAATTCTGAGCAACCACAAGAAACTCTGGGGTTTGCGTGCATTTCCTAGCAGGTAGTGGAAGTTGTAAAATGAGTGGTACCAGGGCGGCATGGCAGACAGTCTGGCTTCCCTCCGAGTGGAATTGTTTTTAAGAACAGTGGTGGTGCACTGCGCTAACCCAGTCTTAAAAAATTCAACATGTAACTGTTATTCAGTTGCATCTATTCCAAACCCATTAAAATAACAATGTAACTTCCAGCACAGAAAAGCCTGATTAGGGAATTTAAAATCCATACTGAGATACTACAGTTTTATTAGTTATAAAGCCTCTCATAAGCTTGGGGATACAGACACCCAGGCAAAAATTGGCAGTTCAAATTATTATTGCCAGTGCAATCCTAAACAGAATGCTACTGATGCCAGTGGGTTTGGAAGGGTGTAACTCTAGGATTGCAGTATAAATTATCAAAGAAAGAGGAAGACTAAGGCTACTTATTTGAGAGGTATACCCACTGGACTCAATAGGATTTACTTGTTCTGAGTACGGATTAGAGTGTTACAGATTTATTCTAACAATCTTCCATGCATTAGAGATGCATCTTCACCAGTTATACCTAAGAAGAATGAGCTCACGCTCTTAACAATTTATACCGTAATAACTATGGTGGTCCTTATCCTTAAGATGGGTGTGTTGTTGTCACAATGGTTATGCAGTGTACATTTTCATCCGTGAAACGCTGGAGAGCATCGCTGTGTGGAGGAGGTTCCATAAAACATTTCCTGCCTCTCAGTGGAAAACCAAGAAACTAAGTGTGGGGCTTTAATAGATAAGCACAAGCGAAGCCCAATAAAAACCTCTCAGGTGTTTCGCAGATGAGCCATATCATTCCAAAGCAGAGGAACACCTTTCCAGGCCTATCAAGTACCATGGACTCAGAAAGGTATAACTGTACTTTTGGATGGCACTGTAAAAGTGGACAAGAACTCCATTACTGGGCCAGACCGAGCATGTGTCTGCCTCTAACAAAGGCCAGCAAGATGCCTTGGCTCACCCACCCACCCACACCAGCAAACCTGTCATTCTGTTGGCCCCTTCTCCCAGGAATCAGAGGTACACTGTCTTTAATTGTGGAGGCTCCATTTGTCTCATCAAGGATGAGCCTCTCTTCCATGAATTTGTCTTTTTAAAGCCACCCCAGACAGAGTCTATCATTGCTTTTTGTGGCAATGATGGTGTCATCTCCTAAAACTGAATGTTTGACCCTATGATGACCACACGAAAGGCAGCTTCCCCTTCTAGGATGCCTCTGAGAAAAACTTCCTCTGTCATCACACAGCACAACGTCTGTGACGGCTTGACACTGGGGGCCAGGCGCCGGATCCATGGGCTTCTTTATACCTGGGAACAACATCATCAGTCTTTTAATTGAGAATGCCAGGCAAGGAGTTCTGATCTGCCTGGTGCCCCTAACTAGTCCTTGCTGCTGGGGGAGGCTGTTTGGTTTTTCGTGTGAGGCTGGCCTGCAATAAGATAAAAGGGAAGAGGAAGGCCTGAAACCCAAAAGGGATGTTTGGAAAAAAGAAGCCCCTTTTGGGCTAGTCACAGCTCTCTCAGAGCTCTCTCAGCCCCACCCACCCCACAGCGTGTTTTGTTGTGGGGATAATAGTAGCATACTTTGTAAACCACTCTGAGTGGGCATTAAGTTGTCCTGAAGGGTGGTATAGAAATCGAATGTTATTATTATTATTATTATTATTATTATTATTATTATTATTATTATTATTATTATTATTATTATTATTTCTAGCAAGTGTGGATCCCCACCCTACAAAAACCAGTTATGGCTGCAGGTTGTACAAGAGATCCAATATGAAGTTGTCACCACTCAGTTACGTAAAGCAAGTTACGTATTGCGTAGCATTTTCTAAAATTGTGAAATATTAAATGAAATGTTTAAGAAACTAATTTAAGAACCCTCTCCCCATAGGCTGCATAAAGACTGTTTAATTTTGAATCAGTATGTTTTTATGGCTACATCATCAAATAAACACAAACTTTTATTAAGAAAGCACCTAAATAACAACAGAAATGTTTTCTTGACTTTGATTCAATCCAATCCACCCTTGTTAAAGTAGGACTTTCCTTTTGCCAGTCCTAAATCTAGTGCTCTCAACTGAATCTTAGTAGCAACAGAAAAAGGGGGGGGTGTGAGTATTTTTCTGTATCCACTCTTTCTCTCTATGCCACTCATAATTTTATAGACCTCTGTCATGTTCTCCCTAGAGATATTGTTCATGTTGAAACTACTCCGCTGAAACACACACACATACTACAAACATCTTCAGTCTTTCTTCATAGAGAAGAGTCCAGTGGCACCTTTAAGACTAACCAACTTCGTCAGATGCATCTGACAAAGAAAGCTGTGGTTCTTGAAAGCTTATGTTACAATAAAGTTGGTTAGTCTTAAAGATGCCACTGGACCCCTTACTGCTTTGCAACTACAGATTAACATGGCTAATTCCTCTGGATCTATGTTCATAGAGAAGGAGGCTGGTCATTCTAAAACAAGCTCAGCTCTCCAAGTCTATATTATTTGGGGGGGGGGGGGTAGGGGGAAGAGCTGAAGGATACTACAGTATTTTAAGTGTAGATTTGTATCATTCACCTCTCAATAAAGCAAAAAGAATTTGATGTCATCAAGTGTCTTGACTGCTGCCAAATGCAGGAGACGGCCAACGTCTGCGATGTGCATCAGCTCCCACTTAATGGTCCGTTTAGCAGCAGCCCTGCTGTCCCCTCTGGGGCGAGATGAAATTTCTTCTTTTTTCCCAAATGTGGGTATCCAGCCAGCCTTCAGGTGGGGGGGGGGGGGGCTGGAGATCTCCCAGAACTGCAACTGATCAGTTCCCCAGGAGGAAATGGCAGCTTTGGAGGGTGGACTCTATGACATTATACCCTGCAGAAGTCCCTCCCCTCAACAACACCCCCCCCCCCAGGCTCCGTCTCCAAATCTCCAGGAATTTCCCAACTCAGAGTTGACAACAGAGAATCTTCCATTTTCATGGAATTTAATCAAGGGCTTCTTGATGAGAAGCGCACTCACATACCATGTTGCTTTATATTAAATGAGGGTTTTGCTTTGCCCAGCTCAGCGTTGTCTACTCTTGATTTCAGCTGCTCTTCAGGATCTTGATGGACCAAGGGTCTGAAACATTATAAGGCAGCTCCATGTGTATATGTGTTCACTGGAAAGTGCTATAACGAAGGCCAAGGTTTAGGGACCACAGGGGGCTCTGCCAGAGTACTCCAGGGGGTCCATAATTCCTTTGTCCCTGAGGTATAGCATGTGCCAGAGAGGGAGGAGGGGTGGATTTGGGAGTTAGGTGAACATTTTTAATCACATGTGGAAGTTTGAGAACTGCAACACAGTAAGTATGATTATTTCCTGTATAAGACAGCTTGACCACTCCAACCAGTCAGTTCAGAGCTCCATTTTGATAATGGGCATACTTTTTAATAAATACTATTCCCCTGGAAACAAGCTGAGGCTTAAAGTAGACAGGGTTCCTGCAGTAAATACCACTTTGCTCAACTTCCCTAGACCACCACTTCACTGCCAGGGCCAAACTAGCAGAATCAGGCCTGGGGTGCCTGGACCTAACTTAACTAACTTGTGTTCCTTGCAGAGGAGAGCCCAAATAGGTGCCAAACACTGCTGAGGGGAGAGGAAATGCTCTTGCCATCCCCCCCAAGCTGTTTTCCTGTGCAGAAAGAGCTTGGGGTTTCCCTGTTTTTGCTGCTCCTCAAGAGAACTGCTGCCAAGTCCTATTGTCACATTCACAAGGGCTAAAATAGGATTGTAATCAATCGCAGTGCTTATGGTACGTGTCACTTCACTTGTTCACTGGAACATCCTCTAACTTTGTAAGCCCCTTTTTCCATTGTGTTATGACATGCCTTAGACTGTTTTTTGTTTGCATAGTTTTTCCAGTTCTAGAATCTAGTACTACTGCTTTGTTTATTGGAGGTCTTTGCTTAGTTGAACTTTTTCATATTTTGAAATCTGCCTTGATTCTCAGTGAGAAAGGCAGGCTATAATGAATAAGAACAACAGCAACACCCCATCCCCCCACCCCACCCCGACTGGACCTCCTGGTGCTGACTCATCTCTACCCTACTGCACCAATCCCACTCTCAGAAGTAACTCAAACCCAATGAGAACAAAAAGAGAAGAACTTGTGCAGACAAGTTAGGATAGGTGCAGTTGTGGTGCAGGAAAGCCTTGGCAGGAGCTTGCCTTCCAGCTGTCCCTGCTTACCTGTCACAGTCCCCACTTTCTACTCCTTGTTCCCAGTAAATCGCTGTCTCTCTTTCTGTCTTCATGCAATGTATGGTTGCAATGTTGTTAGTGAGTAGCTGTTCTTCACCGTTCCTGTCTCTAGTCATTAGAAGTTAAGTTTCTGAGAGGGGAGGGTATCCGGTGGGCATGCTTATGGCCATGAAGGCACTATGCAGTGCACAGCCTGCTTGTGCCTTCAGAGGTCTGTTTTGAACTGTTGATGGCAGATTGCGTGACAGTAAGGTTTTTCTAGTGCATCTTTCATGAGAGAACAAACACTGTTGCTTTTTAAATCAGTGTGGGACAGACTGGCATAAAGTAAAAGAATATTCCTTACAGCAAGAAGAAAATGGTCTTTGGGAGGGGAAGCATGAGCAGAGATGCTTGATCTGAGAGTGTAGATATATCACGTGTGTCTCATTTTTATCTATTTTACATTAAGCCAAATACTCAAAGTTTATCTCACCCAGCCTAGAATTTACTTGATACTTGCGGACTCACTTTGGCCTGCTCTATAAATACGGCAGAAAGGGGGTGGGGGTGGGATGAAATGGAACAAGCATGGCAGAGGCGGTTTTTGAACCTGGCTCTCCCAGGTCCAGCACTCTGACCACTACACCACATTGGGTCTCTATATACTAATTATTTCTGTATAACATAGAAGACTGCTGTTTTCCTCTCACCTCGGCTCCTGTTTCCCATTACCACTTCTGTGGAAGGTGGGAGAAAAATAATATTTTAAAATGTCATCAGCAATGGTGTGGTGTCACTTCCAGGAAAAAAAGGAATGCAACAGCAGTCCACTCTAGGGATTGTTGAGAACTCTATGGTTTCTCCAGCTAATCCTAGAGAGGCATGACATCCCTTCCGTGTTTGCTCTGGAAATGTCATCACACCATCACTAACAGTGCCACTCATGTCTTCACCCTCCCCCCTGGGCTCCTGCTGGTTGCCAGGCCATGCCTGGCCTCCCTGATAACATATTATATAAGTAGCATGTGTATTATACATATTATTTATATATTGCATATTTAATATCTGGCTTTCCATATTAAAATTCCACTTATTATTTGTTGCATGAAGAAGGTTTTTTTCGTTTCCGAATCTGTCAGTTGATTTCTTGTATCATGGGAAAGGTAGCAGTGGCATGTTCCATGTTTTTGTTAGGAAATCCATGACTTCACCTTTGAGTTCTTTAAGAACCCTAAAGTGTACAGCAGCCAGACCCAATGACTGGTTAACATTTAATCTCATAATTGGCACAGAATGTTATCCTTTGCTATCTCTGTTTGATTCACTGCTCTCAATGTGTTTTGCCTCTTATACACAGCATTACTCTGGATTTTTTGACAAAAGGCTAACAGTCCCATAGCCATGTAGCTATGCACAATCCCAGGTGCTGGAAACGTGCCTTTGCTTTATGCCTGTGAGCCCTCAAACATGTCTGTTGCCCACTGGTCCTGAATGTGGCATAGCAAGGCATGCTCTAGGTGTGATCTGGCAGGGTGCCCTTTATGTTACCCATCACAGAAACTTCCTGCCAGCCTACGCTCCCTGTTCTATATAGATGCAGGGTCAAAGAGATACCAAATGCCTTTGCGTGAGTGATATCTGGGCTTAAAGTAGACAGAGTGCTCTCGCCTGAGACACTGTATTCATCAAGGCAAGCAGTGAAATGGGAGAGACGGAGGGATGCTTATATTGGACTTCTCTCTTATAAGCCAAATAGATATTTTGCTTGCAACACAGATTGGGAGGCGGGGGACTGAGTAAGAGCCCAGGAAAATTGGACTGCACAAGTTCCCAAGCTGCACAGTGTCAGATCTTAGCAACTAGCCACTATGACAGGCAGGATGAAGGCAGGAGTTGGGGGGCTTGCCTATGACTGGAAGATACCAGGCATATTGGGTGGGGCCTCTGAGCAAGGGGGCTGGGCTGCCTAACGTCAACAGCAAAAGTAAGTTTTCCCCTACCTTATCCAGGGTCCCCAAGTGCTTTATTTTCCGCAGTGGAAGTAACTGGCAACCATTCACTTACCTGGGTGAAGTTAAAGAGGGCGTGGCTGCAGTGGAAACCTAAAGCCAGCTAATAGCTGCATAGACTCACCACATAAACATTTCTCAGTGTGAAGCAAGCTCTGTTATGCTGCATGCAATCAGTAAGTTGAGAGTGGAGTAACTCTGTCTAGGAGACCACTGTCTTTTTAGCAGAAGCTTTGGAGGGTTAAAGACCACTCTGTCAGATGCATGATTTGAAATTGCGGTTAATAGAGGCAGAGAGGGAGGGAGAGGAAAAAGAATTGAGAACTGTAAGGTTAAAAGGCCATGAAATGCAGGAGGTCTGCAAACAGATGTCATGAACTGAGCTGCTTGCATTTCACAGCCTTTTAACCTCACTGTTCAGTCTCGGGCCCACCCCCACCCCCACCCCCACCCCCACCCCATGTGTGCATGCATGTGCCCGACCACACCAACTGGAGCTTTACTTCCCTCTTTTATGGAGCGAGGTTGAGCCCAGAACAGCTTCTGCTACAATCAACCTGTTAATCCTTAAGGTGTCACAAGACTCCTCTTTCACTTTTCCTTACATACTTTATGGTAACAAAACTGCTGGTCAACAGTTCCTCTGCCTAAGGGCCTGCAAAGTCCTCCGGTTCACCACAAGTTCTTTCAACCAGACCTACCTTGCTTGTTCCCTGCTGGCTGGGAACTCAGTTCTGAGAAGCACAACGGCCCAGTTGGGATTGGGACCGTGACGCATAGGGAAAGGGAGCTTGTGCCCCCATTCCTGCACCATTTCTTTACCTGAAATGGCCCCGGGGGGGGGGGCTCCATTTGTACTGATGAGGTAAATGTAGATTTCTCAAGTGGGGCAAAATGGTATCCCCCTGGAGCTGTTTCAGATTGGGAAAATAGTGCGGGAGAAGACTTATGCCCCTTGACCTACATGCTGCAGTTCTGATCTGAATCGGGGCCTTGCAGCCAGGAACTGCAAGCGGAGGATGGAACTCACCACAAACGTCTGACTAAATAGTCCTCCTGGCAGACCCAGAAGCAACCCGAGGCCTTTGTGACATGTAGTTAGTCCCTGTTATAAGACGTGCTTACGGACTACCTTCAAGAACTTCCAGACATGCAGACTTTATTGTTGCCCCCCCCTCAGAACTCCATGGGCATCTTCTCCTCATCACTCCTCCCTCCCCCTCCTCCTCCTCCTCCGGGCTGCTTCTCACCTCCTTCTTCTTGCAAACCAACCCTGGAAGGTCAGCTACTGGCTGGCTTTCCCCTGTCTCTAAATCCGCCCTCCCCCTCCAAACCTTCCCACTTTGCACCCTGCCACTTGTATTTATTTATCTGAAATATTTATATCCTGCCTTTAACCCCAAAGGGCTCAAGTTGACTGACCAAAGAAATACACAGTATCATTCACAAGCTGATACAAACAACACTCCGAGTATAGTAGAACCTAAAAATCAAATAGAAATATCCACATCTGATTGAAACAAATCTCACCATGGTTTAGTAGTCAAAATGTCAGACTAGGATCTGGGAGACCTAGGTTCAAATCTTCCCTCTGCCATGGATGCTTGCTGGATGACCTTGGGCCAGTCACGCCCTCTCAGCCTAACCTACCTCACAGGGTTGTTGTGGGGATAAAATGGAGAATGATGGGAGTCACTTTGAGTCCCCATTGGGGGGAAAGGCAGGGTATAATTGACGTAAATAAATGAGGACGCTCTAGAAATCAGAACAGCTTTGAACTTTTTCTGAGAGTCACTAGTATAGGGGTAAATCTGAATGACCAGGGGCAAAAAAATGCAGAGGTCTCTTTCCTCCCAGAGGTTATCTAGTAGAGGCACTGGTGGGGAGGGGAGGGGAGGGGAGGGGAGAACAACAGGCCACAGCCAGCATGCACAGCAAGGGACTTTTCCCCTTTCCATCTGGATCCTGTACATTTGCTTGAATTGGTCAGCAGCCACATGTCAAGATGTTCCCTGTACTGGTGGGGTTTGGACTTTTCTCCTTCTGCATCAATGCATCCGCCACCCCCACCCCCAGGAACGAACGCATTTCGGAGGGTCCTGGGGGGGCCACACCCTGGGGCAACTGTTCCGTCCTCGCACTGTGCTGGTCAGGCCCATTGGAGCTCAAACCCTGAGAGCCCGGCCAAGACTCCCCTATGGCTGGCGGATCAGGAAGGCAAACACATTTATTTAATTGAATGCTTAACTCCCGCGTGTTTTCCTCATTTCACAAAGCAGTTTACAGCAAAACAAACAAGTTCATTAATGAGCTGAGAGTCTCTCTACATGAGATGCCTCTGTGAGTGTTCATCAAGTGTAGGGAGATGCAATGTTAGCCAGGAAGCACAGTTTAAAAAGACAGTGCCAGCAGAGATCGTGCCTCAGAGGGTTTGTCAATTTCATCTTTGCCTCCCCAGTTGTGTGGGATCACAAACAGTGAGGGATGGAAATGGGCTGGAGCTGCCTTCCAGAGCAGGGCTTGCACCTGGAGAAGTTTCCCGTCTGGCATTTCAGCGCTCCAGTGTATAGTAAAGCCTTTGCTCTGCCGCTGGCTCTGTCTTTTTAAACTACCCTTCCCGGCTACTATTGCATCTCCCGACACATGTTCTTCATGTGTCAGATGTCTTGTGTAGAGAGACTCTGAGTGGCAGCATGGGAGGAGGCAAGAGTGAGGCAGCCAGCAGCCTGCATGGATCCTCACCTCCCTTCATGTCTTCTGAGCCAGACATCCCCTGTGGCCAGTCAGCTTTCTAGGTCCCTGCTTGCTCGTGGCCTGGAGTCCAGCAGCCTACAGGGCTGCACTCCCTAGAAGCTTTCCTGAGAAGTTAGAAGGTCAGGCCACACCATGATCCATACAGCTGGGAATATTCTCTCCCAGGAAAGCTCCCCCATTACTAAAGGATCTTTGATAAGATTTCAAGGAGCTACAGGGATACCAAGTTCGCAATTTAAAAACCACCGCCTCCTCATACTATCCATCCCAAATTTGAGGGGGGGGGGAATCTGTATGGATGTGTCCTAAAGAAAGGACTAGAATTAGGCTTGCCAATCTCCAGGTAGGGTCTGCTGAGCTCCTGGAATTACAACTGATTTCCAGACTGCAGAGATCTGTTCTTCCCCTGGAGAAAATGGCAGCTTTGGAGGGGGGACTGTATGGCATTATACCCAGCTGAAGACCCCCCCCAGGCTCCACCCCCAAATGTCCTGGAATTTTCCAACCCAGAGTTGGCAAGCCCCAGTCACAGTCCCTACTGGCACAAGTGCCCAGTTTGAGCACCTGGCTGTTCAAAAAGCAATTTACTTTCTACCTACAAGGTTGAGTATTTATTTTTATAATTTCTATTCCACCTTTGCAGCACTAAAAGCAGTTCATAACAACAATAAAAAAGAATGTCATGCAAAAGAAAAATGTTCAATCTGCTCCAAAACTGCTTAAGAACATTAGCCTCTCTTACCTCCACATGAGAGTTGATTCTAGAGGGTGGATGATGCTGAAGAAAATACCCCGTTTCTGTATCCCCTTAACTTCAACTGATTGGGAGGGGGTACCACCAGTAGCCCCTGACCTGGTTAGCCCAAGTGAGTCTGATCTTGTCAGATCTCAGAAGCTAAGCAGGGTCAGCCTTGGTTAATAATTGGATGGGAGACCTCCAACAGAGACCAGGGTTGCAGAGGCAGGCAATGGCAAACCACCTCTGTTAGTATCTTGCCAGGAAAACCCCACCAGGGGTCGCCATAAGTCAGCTATGACTTGAAGACACTCTCCACCACCACCATTAGCACTTGCTGGCAGGCAGACCTTGAGGTCTGGGGGTCCCTGTGGAAGCTGGGCAACGACAGACACAATTCTAAGTGATAGGTGCGTCTAGTTGAGAGTCTTGTTCTGATTTTGCCAACTTGGCTAGTCAATTTTAGTACAAAACACATCTGAAGTTGCTATTGGGGCACATGTAGAATTTCAAGCCAAACATCTAACACAATTGTTCAGTTGTGATTGTGATAATAGTGGTATTGTTGGGGAGCTGTTGATCAAGGAAGCAGTAAAATTTTGCACCTGTTCCATTATCACATCACCAAATTTGTGACAATGAGGCAGATTTTTTATAAGAAGGGGTGGAAAAGGGTCAATTGAAGCTGCAAGTGGAGAAACACAAATGAGGGTGAGGGAGGTGAGCAAGCCAAAATGCTGGATCCTTTCGATCGGGGTCTGAGTGCAACTCTTGGATGCTCAAGTGAGAGCTGGTGTGCCTTCCAAGGGGCAGCCCCATGATGAGCACTCCCCCATCCCCCAAATCACATCTATCACAGCTTTTTGTGCAATGCAGCACTGCTACATTGTGAGACAAAATCAAACGGAAGTCCAGGGGTACCTTAAAGACTAAGGACATTTATTCCAGCAGGAGCGTTCATGAACCAGAGCTTGTTTCTTCAGATGCTACAATGCAGGAAAGGAAATGCCTGGGGTGAATCAGTGCTGGGGGGAGCTCATTATGCAGCATCAGGAAAGATGTCCTCCTAACCATTACTTTAGAGAGGAGAAGGGCCTCCATTTGCAGCAGCACCCACATGTAGTGCATAATCCAGTGACTGGGGAACAGTGTTTGAGGGAACTGCTAACAACAACAGGTAAAAAGGTAAAGGTAGTCCCCTGTGCAAGCACCCAGTGCAAGCACCGACCCACGGGGGGGATGTCGCATCATGACGTTTTCGTGGCAGACTTTTGTTATGGGGTGGTTTGCCATTGCCTTCCCCAGTCATCTACACTTTTCCCCCAGGAAACTGCATCCTCACTTTACCATCCTTGGAAGGATGGAAGGCTGAGTCAGCCTTGAGCTGGCTACCTGAACCGGCTTCCGCCACGATTGAACTCAAGTCGTGAGCAGAGCTTGGACTGCAGTACTGCAGCTTACCACTCTGTGCCACGGGACTCCTGACAACAACAATAACAATATAATAACTGTGTGCTTATAAATGGCTCTTCTGGACAGATTAGTACCACACTCAGAGTGGGGAACAAAGCCAGTGTTGTTATTATCCCCACAATACAGCTGGAGAGCTGGGGCTGAGAGAAGTGGCTTACCCAAGGCCACCTGCTGAGCTCATGGCAGGAGTGGGATTCCAACCAGCAGAGTGCTGATTCGCAGCCCAATCACTTAACCACTATGCTACAGCAGCTCTTCTGCTGTGTGGCATGGGGTGGGGGGAGGCAGGTGAGAAGGTTCTCAGAAGCACCTGATCAGGCAGGAGTGTTTGGAGAAGGGGGGCGGGACATGGAAGGACAAAGAGACTGAATCATTTTCTTGCTATGTTTAACTCTGGTTCCCAGCAACTCTGGATTGGGCAGGTTAGACATCCAAAGCCTTGATCTATATCACCAACAATGTGCCTTTGGGAAGCAAAATGGGGCCTGGCCGGCACAGGTGTAGGAACGGGTGTTCTTAACCACTTCCTGTATGACAGCATCATGAGAAGCCTTCCCCGTGATGAGCGGCTGCCTCGGAGGATGCTTTCCGTGGTCAATATCATATTTTTGAAGCAACCCTGCAAATTAAAAGAAATTGCTAACCACATTGCTCAATTCTTTGATTGGCAAGCCTGACAGATAAAATTTTATTATTATTCCGGGAAAAGCAATTTATTCAAGTACAGCCAAATGAGCCAGGTTTTAGGTTCCCCAATGGATTAGAGGAGAAACATACTATCCTGTCAAACTGAGGGCATCATTAACTTGGTGAGATCAGTGGATTTCTTATCTGTGGTGTCCTATTGAGGCTATTGAGACCAAGAATTGGTCTTGCCTCTGCCGTGAACTCATCTTGAGGCCTTACAAAAGCCATTCCCTCTCACCACCCAACCCACTGAACGTGGACAATGGTACTGAGGCCAACCTTACAGGGCTGTTGTAAGGATTCTGGAGATATCCCAGAGAGCTGTTTGAACTCTCTAAAATTCTGTTTTCAGTGATATGTTGTTAAAATGGTGAGATTGTACTAGAATTCATATTACCTTGTTCTTTCACTATCAGATGAAGTACAGCCCAAAGCTAGGACAAAGAAACAAAATACTTATTTTATGGATGTAAACAGCACTAACAATGTATAGAGTAATATAAGCAAAACAGCTGTAAATTCCCAAGAGTGTGGAATCTGGGAATGGTATGGTTGGAGGGAGTTCAGCAGGGTATAATACTACAGAGTCCCCCCTCCAAAGCAGCCATTTTCTCCAGAGGAAGTGATGTCTGTAGCCTGGAGATCAGTCATAAACCTAGGGGATCTCCAATCCCCACCTGAAGGTTGGGATATGTCCTACATGTGTGAGCTGAGCTTTTCAAATTGCTAGGAGCTTGGAACACGCAACTCCTAGTGCCCTTCTTGTTTGGCTCTTTGTCTGGAATTTTATTAGAGTCTGTTCTCTGTTCCTTTGGGGCAGTTTGTTTCAGCTGAACCGATTCTGTGCATAATCCCAATGGGAATCGGGAAGCTCGAGATGGCCTAATGGAGATCTCACACTGCAGTGTCCATGTGTAACTCACAGATGCAGACAAATTCAGAGGAAGATGTGAAGTGATCTAAAACAGAAGCGTCTCTCCGGCAGGAAAGACCAGAAGAAGGAGAGCCAGTCTGAATGCTAATTTATTTTGCTTTGTAAACTAGTTGTGAGGTCTAAGCTCTCCCCCCACTCCCTTGTTCCATTGTCTTTAGTTCAGAGGCCTATCTGCCATCTCGAGCACCAGACCCCCTTTTAACACTTCTTCCGGCTTTGATATGCATCCCTGTCTCTTCCTCCTTCTCCTATTCTTTACTGGTTATATTGCCGGAAAGGGCGATGATTTTCACAGCAAATAAAGAGGCCTTCTAGTTGCTTTTATTGCCTTCCGAAGAAATGCTCTGTGAATTTTATGGCCAGTGGGAAAACCCTCCCCTTCCCCCTCCACAAACTGAGGCTCAGACTGTTAGAATAACTGAAGTAGCCTAATATAGCTAGTGTAACAAGGGCCAAATACCAGATGAGCAACGTTTTGCCAGGTGATCTACCCAGTTCCCACAAAGGAAGACTGAAATATAGGACTACCTGGGTGTTGGAATCATGCCTTTCTACTAAAGGAGGTGTTTTCTCCAGTTTTTATACTTCTATCAGCACACAAAACCAAGCCTGTCCCTTTGCATGCTTATAGGAAAGGACCTGTAACAAATAAGAGCTCTTGCATTCAAGTGACCTGCGCAATTCTCCACCCGCCAAGGCAAATGCAGATACAAAGTGCCTGATGATTCCAGCCTATTCCTGTTTCCTCAGCAAAAACACCAGGTTCGTCAAGCGCTTGCTCAGCTGCCATAACTGGCAGACAGGCTGTGGATCACAAGATGCTAAATCATTTGGTTTTAGGTAAAAGAGGTGCAGTCTATGTTCTTCAGAATCACAGTTTGCCAAAGCAGTAGAAAATAATACACAATCTCCCCTACTTTAGTTATTGTAGTAGTCATTGATTCAATTCTTGATCTCAAATGTGCATTAGAGGAGGGGGAGGCTGTTTTCATTTTTCTCCAATCTAACGCAACTTTGAATATGTTAAGAGAAACTTCTTTCTAGAAGCATAATTCCTTTATGCGTTCATTAAAACCTACAGAAGGGAAGAAGGTTTTTTTCACTGTTCTTGGACAAACAGCCATTGCTCAAGAAACACCTAGGAGAGGGCCAAAATCACTGCTTTCTTTCAGGATCACAATTCTGTTATTCTTTCCAAATCACTGAAGATGGGGTTTAAAAGTACAAGGGGGAAATAAAGGCCTTTAAAGTCCATTAATGCCCATGAAAGAACTCCCATGTGGGCTTAACATTTTCCATTTGAACTACAAGTGACTTCAGAGTGCCTGGCTAGGTCAAGCTCACAAAGTATACAATTAAAACAAACTGTCTACAGTAAGTACATATAAGACTATTGCAGCATTTTTTTCAGCCCAAGGAATTCCCCGCTAGCCTGCAAGAAGGTAAAAGTAAAGTGTCCCCTTCAGCAAGGACAACAGAACTATCCCAACAGCCATTCCTGAGCACCATTCAAGCCCATGCTAGACTCTCCTGTTCTGTTTAGTAAGGATCTGCTTGCTCAGTAGTGGGAAGCAAGATGAGAGGAATGCCAAGTACCAAATACTGTGGAAAGCCATTTTTAAGGGCTTGCAAAGCAGTCAGGCACTTAGGACTGGTTCAGACAATGCATTTCCAGTCAGGGGCCAAGGTATTTTCTCACCCCGAGCAAGGTTGCACTTTTCTTCTATTGGTCTACACTACCACTAGGTGAGTCCAAACCCAGCCTAGGTGCCATGAAAATGTCCCACACATCATCATCATCCCCCCCCCTTTGTGGAATGGCGTGCCCAAGGAGGTCAGGAAGATCCTCACACTTCTATCATTTCGTAGAATGTGCAAAACAGAAATGTTCAAGGAGAATTTTTATAAAGGGATTCAATCAGTCAACCAATCAATCAATTATAAAGGGATTAGAATTGTAATGTCCTGACCTGGTGAGCCTAGGTGAGCCTGATCTCATCAGCTCTTGGAAGCTAAGCAAGGTCGGCCTTGGTTAGTAATTGGATGGGAGACCTCCAACAAAGACCAGAGTTGCAGAGGCAGGCAATGGCGAACCACCTCTGTTAGTCTCTTGCCATGAAAACCCCACCAGGGGTCGCTGTAAGTCAACTATGACTTGATGGCAGTCTCCACCACCACTATAATATATTTTTTTTAAAAAAAATTATTGGATGGGTTTACAAACATAAACATAAAAATCATTATCGTTTTCCACCCCATTGCATTTTCCTCATCCTTCCCCCCCTTTTCTAGTGACTCCCAGCAGTTTTCCATACCCATATGATTTCCATATCATATAAATTCTTAAAATCTATAATATATATCTATATTATACATACTAATCTAATCTATTTACTTATCCTAACTATCTACGCTTAATATACTACTTATCTTAATTAAAAATATAAAGATTATATAAGTATATAGTAAGTACATATACTAACTAAAAAAAAAGATACCTATATATGTGTAATATACTATTCCTTAGATACCCATTATCTATATTATAGATCTAATCTTTCTATTACATCACTAAAATATCATATATACTCCCTATAACCTATTCAACCTTATTATTCAATCTTATACTTTCCCCTATAAATATACTATCTTACTCTTACCTTTTTAATACTATAATACTATAACTCTATACTAATCCAATAGGATACAGTAAAATATACCCCCTTTTAACCTTAAGTAAGTTTCTATCTCCCCTTTAATTCTCCAAAGACCACAGTTTCCCCTTCATGTCCCACTTTTTCTCCACATATTTCTTGAATTTTTCCCAGCTTGATGTATAGTCCAATTCTTCTTGTTCTTTCAATTTCCTTGTTAACTTGACCATTTCTGCCATATTCAGAACTTTCAGAATCGAATCTTCCATAGATGGTATCTCCTGAGTCTTCCACAACTGTGCATAACACATTCTGGCCACCATGATCATATAAAACACCATAACTCTGTCCATTTTATCAAAATCTTCTAGGTTCATGCATAATAACAGCAATTCCGGGGTTTTATTTATATTCCTTTGTAAAATATCCGACATAACTTTTACTATATCCCCCCAGAACTGCCTTGCCTTAGCACAAGTTCACTCCACCACCACTATAATAAAACAGCTCTGAAAGTCTCTTTTATAAGGGAATAGGATTATAGTCTACTGCAGTGTTGACTGTATACATCACCCTCCTTTTATGGCCCTGTCTTCTACCTTTCTAATTTCACTTTCTGCAGGATAGCATATCATGCCTTAGGCAGATTTCTCTTTTTTGCTTATGTGGTTATCTGTGTTGTTTCCAGTTCTTTAATACTAGTCCTACCACGACAGTTTGACACTGAGAGATCCCTGTCTTTCGGTGCTACACCTCTGAAGATGCTAGTCACAGCTGCTGGCGAAACGTCAGGAACTACAATGCCAAGACCACGGCAATACAGCTCGGAAAATCCACAACAACCATTTTCTGCTTTAGTTGCTCCAGCACACGTTCTTTTAATTTCTGGTACTAGTCTAAATAACTGTTTTCTAGACACCATGGTTGCTAACAGTATACTGAGAAGGCGCATAAAATGTTGTGGAAAATGGCTAAAGAACTAGTCCTACCACATTGTTCATTGGCTGTCCTGTGCAGTCTGACTGGTCTCTTAATATTTTGTAATCCGCCTTGAGTCTCAGCAAGAAAGGGAGATTATAAATAAAAAAAACTGTGTTACTACTGGTAAGAAAGCAAAGCTAGGTCATAATGGGTACTTCGATGTTTTGCAACAAAAATGGGTACTTTAATGTTTTCCAAATATTCTACCAAATCAACACATACACAGATATAAATGTGAGATCAGTGTAGCATCAAATCTTCAGGCAAAAAATGCTTGTGCACATTTTTAGCTTTGTCTGTCTTTCCCAACAGGAAAAACAAGAACAAGAGAGAAGTACCGTGTAGTTTACACAGATCATCAGAGATTAGAACTGGAGAAAGAGTTTCATTACAACAGATACATAACGATCAGGAGGAAGTCTGAACTAGCTGCAAACTTAAGACTTTCTGAAAGACAGGTAGAGTATGGACTATATACCTCAAATGTCCTGTCCAACACAGAATGTATAAAGTAATACTTTACTGGGCCAAATTTTTGAGGGTGTAAACACAAGTGTATCTTCTTTGGAACACCAAGACAGTTCTTCTGCTAGCAGCTGAACACTTTCCTCCATACAGGTAGAACAAGGCTGATTTGAGGTACTTTGCTGCTGTCCCAAGCAAGGGCTCACCCTGTGCCTCATTCTCAGCTGAGGCCTTGGGGCATGGGTCCTAGACGCAGCGCCTGTGGGCTCCAGCAGGGCTGATTGCCAGCAGAGAGTCAACTCTTCTTACTGTGTTTTCCCCAAGCAGTTGCTTGGGCGGAGTGACTATTGCACAAAACAATGGGTCGCTATGGGGGTTCTCTGATTTACTTGCCAAAAGTGTCAGAGGCATCTTTGAAATGTTTGCCGCGGCATGCAAGAGGGCCGTTTACGCACGTGGCAAAGTATTTGCCAAGAATCGGCATGGTGGGAAGGAGACTGAGGCCAACTGCAAGCAGAACAGAGTGGTACTATACTACTTCTGAGAACACACATACCTTTTAGGATCTGGACAGGAGGTCTGGGAAAGTATTCCATACCCACATGCCTGTGGCTGCCTGAGGCAGGTTAATTGAATGCAGGACTTCTGCCTGGCCACACCTTCTGAATTTTAGTAAATTCTTGTTCTAGCTTTGCCAGTGAATGACTGGTGAAGCTGTTAAAATTGTCCCTTTAGGCTTTTATTTTTCATTGGGTTTTACTTGTTGTTGAAAGGAAGAATCCCCTTTGAGTCTCCATTGGGGAAAAAGATGGGGTATAAAAGAAGGTTAAAGCACAGCTCTATCTATTTAGAACAGTGGTTCTCAATTTTTTTTTGAAATGGAACCCAATTCTACACTAACAATGCAATCCTAAGAAGAGTTACCCCAGTCTAAGACCATTGATTTAAATGGGCTTAGACTGGAGTAACTCTTCTTAGGATTGCACTGTGACTCTGCCTTTTGGGTAGTACAGCGAAGATCCTTGTACTGTGGTGGCAACTGCTGCTGAAGCAACTTTTAAAACATCTGTACAGCTAACGGCCAATCAGAAGCCATGCTGGGCAAAAGCCCCACCTGGTTCCCCTCACTTTCTAAAAATACTTGGCTGCAGCCCGGAAAAGTGTCAGCAGGAGCCAAGGAATGCATGGAGACTACGGTGGCGGGCTCCCGATGTAGGCTATGCTGGTGGTTGGGAAGAAGCCAGCGCCCTGGGGATGAAGGTGGGGAAAAGAAGAAACAAGTGCGGCCACTCTGCTGTCTCTGCTCCTGGTAGAAGACAAGCCTACTCTTCCTGCTCGAGAGTGGGAGCTTTGGTGACCCACCTCTGGGCTTTAAGGCAAAGTGCAGCCTTAGAAAAGTCCAATCCACATCAGGAATTATTTTTAGTCAATACCTTTATTGGCATAAAATAAAATTAAACAAAATAGAATCAGATCTTATAGTCCCTAATTCTCATCAGGAATGCGTTGTAGGGAGAGAAGGGGCTTGCCTTGCCCTTCCACGTGCCATGCTGCTGAAGAACAGGCCCCCGCCCAGCTGTTATTAGCCCTGGAGCGGGGGAGACAAACACCCTCCCGTCCCCACCCACGAAAAACAGCATAGGAGAGTGGGCAGTTTCATCCAGCAAAATTATGGAAAGGGGAGGGTTAAAGGCCCATCTCTCCCCCCCACACCACACACACACCCCCTGTGTGAAAGCGTCCATTCTGAAATCAGGAAATCCAGCCCCTTGGGAGGGCAGATCCATTCAGGATCCCCCAGCCTCTCTGCTTGGGTCTCCCAAGTGTCATCTCCTGCAGGTCGAACTGCTGTTACTGGCAAAATGAAGGACTGGTAACAAAATGGCAGTTAAACAGGGAATGGAAACTGTAATAATCCCCTCAGCCCGCCATGTCTAAAGGTTTGAAAGTTTTATTGAACAAAAGCAGGGCCTTCCCTGGCCTCTGCTTGGTAGAGAACAAACAGCCCACCACATGAAGGGAAAATGAAACCAAACTACCACACAGGCTTTTCGGCCTAAAGGGATCAGGCGGGAAATAAGGGAACATCTCCAAATTCACAACTTGCCACGATATAACAGAAACATTTCCATTTGCACAGCTTCAGCCCTCTTAAGCCACTAGCAAGACAACTTGTTCTAATCAATTCACGGTGAGTTCATTGCAACAAAGCCCCTGTGCTGTTCTGGCATCTCCCATGGAGATCGCGGCATGTCCGGGCTGAATCTAAATTTAGCCAGCTTGGAACTCAGCTGGACAGGACTCCAGGGACACTGCAGCCCAGAAGTAACCACAGCCAAGACATCCCCCCAGCAGTCACTCCCTTGGGCCCAGCAAATCAATGAAAAGGGAAAGAAACAAGATCCCCTGCAGGTCCGCAGCATGCTCCCGAGTACCAGGAAGGAAGGAAGGAAGGAAGGAAGGGTTGCTGCCAGATGGATCTCACAATACAGATTGCAAATGCAAAGGTTTGAGGGAGGGGAAGGAATCCGTGGTGCAAGCAGTGTTACCAACAGAAAAAATGTCCAGTGCCTTTCATGGAGGAAGAAGCATGACCAAAGGTGGGGAATGCAAAATCAGCGTGGCTGAGAGGCTGGAGATAGAAAGGCAAACCAGCCTACAAGCTATATTTTGACTTGGATGTAAGATTGCCAACAGCCCCGTGTAAAAATGTCCTGCCCCTTTTACAGAGGCTTAATTGGATTTTATCAGGTGATGTTATTTAACCCCCATGCCATGAAAAGCTTCAACAGCCCATTTCCACACATCAAGGCTCTGTTAAAGGGACAATTCTCAGAGAACATGGAAGGTTTTAGGTCTGGATTTTCTTGGGAACTATTCAAGCCTAGCTCAGGGTATCTCATTCAGCCAAAAATGATCTTGATTGGTTGAGGTATTTCTACTCAGGTAGAAGCAGGTCTGCTCGGAATTCTACTTGGGACTATTCAGTGGGGCTTACTCCCAGGCAAGTGTTCTTTGGATTACACTGTGAGAAACCACCAGAAATGCCTTCCTCTGCTCCAGACTTGCCAAACTGAACCTACATTGTTATGTTGTTTCCCAGAATCCTTTGCACATGACTGTACCGCCTGTGAGTTTCAGACGTGCATGTGTTCCTCTTGGTCTTCATCTTTACCCGCACTTGGTTCAGTCACTTTCCTACTTGATGTAGATGTTTATTGTGATGACTGGGATGAAACTTCCATGTTGCAATGAGTACAAAGCTAGAGATGACCCTCAACAGGCAGTAATTCTATTGTGTGCTTGAAGCTGGACTGGGGTTCACTTCTCCACAATCCTTTCCAGAGTTTAGAAGGACTTGTTGCTAGGACATACGCATAGCATAAGAATCTACAAGTGATGCCTCCTGGAGCCACTGCATCCCACACGTTGCTGCTAGTTTTCATGCGGATGTACTCAAAAGTCAGTGGGTGTATCTGTAGTGATGGGGGCGAGGTTTTGAATGGGGCACTGCTTGCTAATGCAGTCACATGTCATGGACAAAAGATATCATTTCTATGTCTCCCTCACCGTCACCACCAGCCTCACCAAAAGGCAACAAATTTTGGAAAACTTTACTAGAAATAAGAACCCACCCTCCTGATTTCACCCTCATTTGCCACTGGGAGAACCTGCCATGAAGGCATTCTGAAATTCAGCCAGAAAGCAACACTGCAGGATAAGTGTATGGTAAGATTTAGTTAACATACTAATTATATTTAGCGTTGAAAATGTTTGTTCTTTGCTTGTCTTCCAGGTAAAAATCTGGTTCCAGAACCGTAGAGCCAAAGAACGAAAATTAATGAAGAAGAAAATGACAAATTTTGATGGCGGCAGCCTGAGTTCCATCCACAGCGACTCTGGTTCAATGAGTCCTGTCCCGATTCCTGACCCACAGACTCATTCAGAGATGGCTGGTCCTCTGTTTCCACCGCCGCCCCCCCTGCCTCCGCTCCCAATGAATGGCTTGCAGCACAATGGGAACATTCAACAGGTTGTCGCATCCCCATAAGACAGCTCGTTTAATAAACACGGCCAACCCCACGAGCACATGGAGCACTGCAGTAGACAATGGGGCTGCCAAAGTTGTCCGCAAGAGACCACGGCATGACAACAGCCTTTTGCAAAGTACAGACAACTGTACATTGATTCGCACAGGCCTGCAACAGAACTGCAGTATATCCTTTGGTGAGGGCATTGTTCTGTGGCATAGGTTAAAGGTGGGACCGACAGACCCTTGTCCACTAAACTGGCATGGTTTGGGGCAGAGAGAAAGATCACGGAGTAGCTTTGGGAATGGGGTCCTGGACTCACTTCTAGGGCCCCCAAGCTTTGTTCGATTTGAGAGTACACTTGGCAATTCTGGTCGTTTGTTCTTTGCAGTGTATTTCAATTCTGCCTACTTAACAGAACAGAACTTTTTTACTGGGACAAGAAGTACAATGAACCACATATATTGAGCCAGGGCTGTGCATGTGCTGTAATTCTGTAGAAGCATAAACCCCTCTGCAAAACATGGTATATGACATGGAATTCAGTTTCCTGTTTTATTTTAAAAAGTGAGCAACAGCCTGCAAAGATATGCATGAAAGCTGTGATAGAGTTGCCAGGCTCCTGCTGTGGGGGGGGGGGTGGAATCCCCCCACCCGCTGCTTCCTGCCACCATTCACCTGGTCAGTGAGGAGGGGGGAATAGATGGGAGAAACTTACCCACTGCCACTGGCTCTTGATGGTGGTATTCTCATGTCCTTGGCGACTTAATGGTGTCATTTCCTTTGCCCCTGGAAGTGATATTATTGTGTTAGCAGTGAAATAATGGTTTTTTGAAGGGGAAATAGTATTTTTGCCCCCAAACCAGAGTGTTTCCCATATTCTGTTGACATGGTGATGTCACTTCCAGAAGTGACATCATTATGATGCCAGCAACGTGACAATGCACAGCTCTTAGCTTCTGCCCATGACCAGCAAAAACAGGAGCATGCAAAATAAGGACCTTTTGCAAATGTCCTGAGTTTGCCAAATTTATACAGGTTGTAGAATATGGATTTTTTAAAATGTGGGATGTACCACCACTATGCTAACTGCTGGCTGGACAAATCGGAAGCCATGAAACGAACTTAATCATCCAGCAACAACTTCTACTCCATGGCTTCGTTCAGATGTAACACAAAACTATGATTTAAGTAGTGTGTGAAATTGGGATTTAGTTCAGAGATGATTACTCAAATCGGGATTTGCCTCGATAAAAACAGTTTCAGCGCCTTCACTCTAGCCAGACTTCTCTGTAGCCAGGGCATGTGCAAAAGCAGCACTGGGGCACAAGCCCAAATGTCTGCATTTGCAAGCCACACAAAACCGTAATTAAGACTAAGGGTTGGATCTTGTGGCTCTGTTCCTCCAGAGCAGTCGATTTCCTTACAGGGGCCTTCCCCTGGTGCAATATGCCCTTTGAAGAAAGAAGGCATCTATAGTAGCACAAGGGTTCCACAGAATCCAATCCATACCGTGGTTAATGAACCTACTTTAAACCATGGTTTCAGATCCTGGTTTGATGGTCACTAGCTAAACCGCATTCAGAAATAATTTAATTAAACCACATTTTTGTGTTTTGTCTGCACTGAGCCCATAGCTCTGTAAAATCATGCCAATATTGTTTTTCTTTTTTACTTCTTATGGCATTAATATTTTCAAAAATAATTGTTGACATATTCACTTACTATACCCAGAAAAACCCCACCCCTGGAAAATTTTTACACTCTAATTTCAAATCTCAAAGCATTCTCAGCAGCATTCATATGCAGTGGCCATGTACTCCCAGGGAAATCTTAGCCTTTAGGGATCCAAGGTTTCTGTTCAGAGGGGAACTCTTGAGCTCCCTCTCATCACGTGCCCTCTCCTGTTGGTGCTGGGATGGGCCCAATCTGGGAACTCCACATCTGCCTCCCACACCAACATCCGTTAAGAGAGAGAGACTGGATAGCCATAGAGATGAGCACTCCCTGGCAAACCATGGCATCATCCGTGTCCGCCCCATCATGTTGCAGAAGCTGCTTCATCAGAGGGACACACACAAGTCACTTCCTATTCATTTTGCTGCAGGGCCAATTCAGCTGATTAATTTTCAAAGGGGAAACTCGCCAAAAGAAGACGTCTCCTCTTAATTTTCAAATGGTAACAGGGTTGTTTGAAAGCATCCTCAATCATTATGAGATGCCAAGTTAACATAACACAAAACCGTTTTATAAAATCAAAGGCTCCCCCCCCATAATGAAAAGGTAGGGGAAACCATCATGAGAATCTAATCAAATTCATTTGCACTCAAAAATTCATGTCTTTATATTCTCACATGAAAACCTACGAATGCCAGAATTTATAGGGATGGATAGGTCATGCGTAATTCTCTCTTTTAACTTACTGTTCTTATAAAACCTGTTCCTAGATTAAGCTACAAGGGCCCTGACCAAGGAAGAGTCGCCAGGAACAGGGAATTGTGCCTAATTCGCTATGGGTAGAGGAGGAGTCTGTGCGCTTCGACTAGTTTATGCAGATGTGCATTCCCAAAAGTATCACAAGACAAATGAGAAAGCACGTTTCCCTCCACATTGTGCAACACTGAACAGTAACTCACGGCCAGACACATATCACCGTCTGACCTGCCTCCACTGTATGCTGAAGCTGCATGCGCCATTCTCAGTCAATGGCCAGGCCTTCATTGTAGGGTGCTGTACTGGAAACAAGTGACTGAGGGCATGAACAGTACTGTCCTAAGCAGTTACTCTCTTCTATGCCCACTGACTTCAACTAACTTAGAAGGAAATAACTCTGCTTAGGATGGCACTATTAGTTGGGAGTATAATATACAGGAGACTTTGGTCTTCTGGCTGCAGAGTGCTGGGCTCCTGGTATTTTCACCAGGCTTGCCCTGGCCTCACTACCTGCCCATCTTGGGGTCTGACATGGAATATTCCTACTGCTGACTGAGACGGGCACACCTAGTCCTGCCTGGGTTTAGTCCCTGACTCAGGCAATAAATTCTCACCAGGACCTGGTTGCCCCCTGTCTAAGAACTGTGGTTCCTAGATGAGGCAGACATCTTGCCAAACCATGCTTTGTACCAACTATAACTTGAAAGCTTCCACCGTGATTCGGATTCAAAATGAACTGGCAAACCATGGCTTAGACCTGCTGTTGGCTTTCTGTTTTGGATTTGCTGATTCATTGTACCCTGTGGCTTTCCAATCCAGACCCTGTGCCATACCACAGCTGGTACTTGAAAATGCATTTCAAGGCATGGTTCCTGATTTTAAAAAAGCAGAATTTTTGCACACGGGCACATTAAAAGCCGACATATGTGACAACCAGTTTCAGATCAGAGTTTGTCAATCCAGGTGTCATGTGGATCTTCACAGTTCTTCACCTTGGCTTGGCATATTTGGAGCTGAGCCCATAACTACTTCTGGCTGCGTTGTTTTTCTTTTATACTAACAGGCAATCCTCAACCCTTGAAATAATGGGGCCAAAATATATAAAATCTGTTTCAAATTCACTGAAGTCCATCAAAGTCCTTCATTTAACTTTTGATTTCCAGGAATGTTTTGAATGCACCCAGCTCATTTGCAGCCCAAACCATCTTCCATAAATTTAGAATCTGACAACGGAACTAGGTGTGACAGAGAGCCTCAGGTGTTTTTCTCTGTCTTCTTTTTAAGCAGCCTTGAAAGTTTTAGTGGGAAAACTGCAGTGGGGGCTGTAAAATCTCTTTCTCAGCTGATCTCCATACCTCAGGGGAAAATAGCTTGAGGGGAGCAATTTTTGCACAGAAATAGAGACAAGAGGGTTCCCTTTTGCTTTCCCTCCAAAAGATGCCTAAAACTGCTTTTCACATCTAGCTGAGCTTGAAGTTTGGTCTTCAGAAATATTGTGAAGCTACGCTGGGATCGGCAGAAACTGCTAGGGATGGGCACTTTTCAATTGGTTGTCTTACCTGGTGATGTAGTTTAAGAAGCTTATGAATTTGTTTCCTCTTTATGTGACTCTCCCCACCCCAACTTATAACAACTGTTTTATGGTAACAAAAAGCTACTTGTATAATATGTGTAAAAGTATTGCTGGAAATATCAAAGATGCAACACTCAGTAGTTTTATACTATTTACAGTGATCATAGTTTTTTTAAAGAAAAGCTTTAAATAAATAGTTTAAAAATGGAGAAATTATGAGAATATGTTGATCCACATCAGGGTGAACTTGCTCCTATGAGTAATCATCATCATCATCATCATCATCCATTTATAATAATAAATAATAATAAATGTATATACTGCCCTTCAGGACTACTTAACACCTACTCAGAGCGATTTACAAAGTGTGTCATCATTATTCTCACCGCAATCACCCTGTGAGGTGGGTGGGGCTGAGAGAGCACCAAGGAGCTGTGACTGACCCAAGGTCACCCAGCTGGCTTCAAGCAGAGGCTCTCCAGATTAGAGTCCTGCCGCTCTTAACCGCTACACCAAACTGAGTTACAGTAACATGTCAATGACCATTTTTGAAGCACCCCCCCCCCCCCACCGCAAGATGCATCTGACGAAGAGAACTGCAGTTCTTGAAAGCTTATTCTGCAGTAAAGTTGGTTAGTCTTAAAGGTGCTACCGGACTCTTTTCTATTTTGCTACTACAGACTAACAGGGCTAACTCCTCCGGAAGGTGAGGAAAGGCATCCCAAACAACTGATCAGTGGTCTTCAGCTTTTCTGGCAGCTCTTCCTGTCTGTGGCCATGGCTCACCAAGGGTATTTGACGCCAGAATTTAGAGAGAATTTAGTGTCAGACAGGAGGGAAGAATTGTAGGGAGGGGGTCTGAGAGCTAATGAGTTACACCAAACTAGCGCTCTCTATCCCTACTCCTGGAGTTGAATGCTTACTCTCCATAAAGCATTCCCCTCCCATCCTTCTTCCACTGTTGGGCCACCATCCCAGGCTCCATTCTGTTCCCCCCAAATCTTTCTTCTTGTTGCATGCCGTTTCCCCTTCTGTGACCTGGACAAAGAAGATCCCAGTCACATTCAGAAACATCAGAAGTTATTTCTCGCTAGAACGATTCCACTTTGAAATGCTGGGGGAGGTGGCATGGCAGGATGCTTCCAAAAAACCGTGTTTGTGGCAAGCTCTGATAATAAAGCATATTCAGAGTTGGCAGGGCTTTTTTTCTGGGAAAAGAGGTGGTGGAACTCAGTGGGTTGCCCCTGGAGAAAATGGTCACATGGCTGGTGGCCCCACCCCCTGATCTCCAGACAGAGGGGAGTTGAGATTGCCCTTCGTGCCGCGGGAGCGGCGCGAAGGGCAATCTCAACTCCCCTCTGTCTGGAGATCAGGGGGCGGGGCCACCAGCCATGTGACCATTTTCAAGAGGTTCCGGAACTCCGTTCCCCCGCGTTCCCCCTGAAAAAAAGCCCTGAGAGTTGGTAACCAAATGTGCAGAGTATATATATATACACACACACAGATGAAAGATTGCACATAGATTCTAGTGGTGTGGCAGCTGCCACAGAGAAGACTGTAACTGTGCTGCCACAGCAGCTTTTGCCTCCCATTGTTAAAATTTCACTTGAAAAGAAAAGCTGCGTGCTCAATCACTCCATCACTCTTCCCAAGTTAAAAACCATAAAGCAGGATCAAGGGGTCTGGAAAAAGGACCTGCTTTACTTTCTTGACATGCTTGAGATAATTACAGGAAAAGATAAGGAAAAGCTTTGAAGACCTGTCTCATTTCTGGTTCTTGAAATGCTGCTTGCAATGGTTTGCAATGCTTTTTCAATCAGATGTTGTTTAAAGAAGATTTTTGTTTGAAGAAGGAAATGCTCAACGTTTATTGAAACTGAATTTATTAATTGGTTAAGATGCAAGTGATGGGCAGCCCAAATCACTGCCACATTGCTGATGCAATATATTGTCGGCATAAGAAATGTTTAAAAAACAGAAGACCTGAATGAAAGCCAGAAGAATAGGATTGTCAACTCTCTTAGTCTAACAACCAACACGTTGCAGGGAATATAGCAATATATATCTATTGTATTAAAGTGCAAATAGCAAGTGCAAATACAGTGTAAACAGTGTTCAAAAAACAATAAATGTATCATTTACAATACAAATCCGTCAATGTCCGTATATGTTCCACAATGGGAGATCCAAGGATGGGGAGGTGGAAATCCAAAATGGAGAATAAATATCCGGGGTAGTACATAAATAATTTAAAAGTCATAGTCCATGCATGATGAAACCATTATTGCCGACGGGCAGATATGTGCACTGATGTTCCAAATCCCGTTTCGTGGCAAAAAGACTTCCTCACGGGCATATATCTTCTGAAAAGTAATAACTCCCGGTCCAACACACTCCCGGATCCAGTATACATTCAATTAATGAGACGGACCAAACTCTCTTAGTCTAGCAAGGTTCCTGTGCCTTTGAAAGCTGAATGACAGAAGAGAGAATCACAGATAGTGCTGCCCCCATGACTGCATGCCCATGGTATGTACAACGGGGTCAAAAACATTTGTTAAGCAGCTCCCAGTGGTGCAGGAGCAAAGCAAGAACACAATTTAGCAACCCTGTAGCAGAGCAATGAGTTGCACACTGGCCACCGCAACTGTTTCAGGGGTGATCGTAGTGATTCTGGGCCCCCAAACCACCCAGGGAGTAATACAGTGATCAGGGCTCCCACACCACCCTATAGACTAGCAGCAACTCTGCAGCAGCAGCAGGGGCTTCTGGGACACGGCGGAGGCAGCCGATTGCAGGGTGCTGTGGGCTTGCAGCAGCAACCACCCCCCCGCCCCGCCCCGCCCCGCATCAGGCCCAGAGCAGCTGCTTTCGGTTGCATGGTTGTGTTCTAGGATCAGCAAGTGGCAGCCGCTGCACTGTGAATGGGGTCCATCTCGGCCTGTATTCTTGTGGGAAGGCTAGTTGGTGAGAGCTGTAGAGACACAAGGCTATTTTTATTTATTTACTTCATTTACTCCCAGCTTTCCACCTCAATGAGGACCTAAAGCAGCTTACATCGTTCTCCTCTCCTACATTGTATCTTCACAATAACCCTGTGAGATAGGCCAGACTGAGACTGAGAGACTAGCCGAAGGCCACCACCCAGCAAGCTTCCAGGGCAGAGCAGGGATTCGAACTGGGGTCGATCCTCACGTGACACTCCGACTGCTACACCACACTGCTGATGAATAATGAGCAACAGGCGGCGTGCACCCCCCGGCATTCTGCGTGTGGTGAGGATGGATTTAAGGGAATCGCACCTTCCAGACGCTCTTCAGCTTCTTCTGCCCACCTCCCCCTTGGCACTTCCCCGTTGAGGGAGACAGTGTAGTCCCTGGACTAAGACTAACCCCTCCCTTGTAGGAGGTTATGTGGGAATTCTGTGGGCCTTTCTGGCTGGGGCGGTCCCATGGGACGGCCATCCTGCAAGGCAAAGGGGGTCATAAGTGTTCGGGTGGCTCAGCCTCGCCAGAGATGGAGGAGTTTCTCCCAGGGGCACGTGAAGTCTTGCCAGCATGGCCTGATTTCCCCCCACACTGACTGAATGTATTGCATTTCTACCGAAGCAAGCTTGTTGGCCAGCCTAATGTGGTGCTGAGGGGAGGGTGGTGGCCAGGGGCCTGGGGATCTGTTGCTGTTCTTATCCCGCTTCTGCCAGGGCATTCACTTCACCCTGGCGCTGCTCATTTCTGGCCCATCTTCACAGGGGCCAGGAAACCACCACAGTATCCTGTCACAGATGTCATTCTAAGCAGTCACAGCTTAGGGTGGGTCTTTAATTCAATTAACGTTCTTTAATTGGTCGGCTGCCCTGCGTAAAAGGTACTGCTATAAAACTGGACAATACCTTGAGCATTGATAAGACTTGTCATTAGTGTGATTTTTGCAGCAGTCTGAACTCTGTGAAAACTATGCAGGAAGGTTGTTTAAATAAATACGCTTCTTAAGCATGAACATTTCCCACAGATATTCAAGAAATGCTATTCTATGCAATAGAGATGCTTGTAAAATATATTGGTATCTAGGGAGAAACAAATGTTGCAGTTGTGGTCTTTTTCTTCACAGTGCTTTGTCTACACACCCATTTCTCACTCAGAGGTGAAATGCCATTCACATGTGCTCTTCAGACATCTGCACACACTCTTACAGGTATGATAGTGAAGAGTCCAGTAGCACCTGTAAGACTAACCAACTTTATTGTAGCATAAGCTTTTGAGAACCATCAGGTTGCATCTGATGAAGAGAGCTGTGGTTCTCGAAAGCTTATGCTACAGTAAAGTTGATTAGTCTTAAAGGTACTACTGGACCCTTTACTATTTTGCAACTACAGACTAACACAGCTAACTCCTCTGGATCTATCACATGTATGAATCTGTCTTCTGTAGAAGAAGAAAACAGTCTGCAATCTAGCATTAACTTGGAGATTTTAGGAAGGCCTGTTCTGCCTCCACTTCAAATCAACAGCGTTCTGGAGTGCTGATGCAAGGTTTTTCTTCTGTGTAATTTAATGGAATGCAGGAGACCTACTGCATGGAAGGGAAGAAGAGATGAGTATGCAGTGCGGGAAATCATTTGGAAAGAGGCACTCCCCCCCTTTTCTTCATGAATGCAAAGTTCATGAAAGAAATGTTTAACGTTCCCGCTGAACTTTTAAAAAGCTTATCCTCTTTTGAATTCTGTGGAAGAATAAAAAATCAGGAAAATCATCAATGAAGGAAGAACAAAGTCTTCCAGACTACGTTATCCCCAAGATTAGAGGTGGGAAATGCCCCCCTCCTAATTGATGTGGCAGTTCTGCTCTTCTCCCAAGATAACAGCCAGCAGAGTCTGCTTTGTGGGCTACCATAGTCATTCTTCTCACCTTTCTCACTGAGAGCCTTGGCTCAACTTGCTTCTGGCTGCCAGTGGCACTACAGGATAACTACACCAACTGTGCTTATATACCACTCTTCTAGACAGATTAATGCCCAACCCAGAGCGGTGAACTAGTTAGTGTTACTATTATCCCCACAATGCATGTGGGGAGCTGGGGCTGAGAGGAGTGGCTTACCCAAGGCCACCTACTGAGCTCATGGCAGTAGTGGGATTCAAACCAGTACAGTGCTGATTCGCAGCCAAACCACTTAACCACTGTGCTAGAGCAGTTCTCGGCATCAAATTAAAAGGCCAGCCTGCCCCTGCAGCAATGGCACAAACGTGCACTTTACAACATGCAAGTCAATACAAGAGCACTTGCAGCCTTGCAACGGGGGGGGGGGGGGGAAGAGCTTGATGGGGAGGAATGCTGGATCCCCCTCTTCTCCTCCCTAAGGCCCTGTAGCTGCTGTGTGGGCCTTCACGAGGAGAAACATGTACACCAGTATGTCTTGCTGGTTCCTGCTGCTTTTCCTGTTAGAGAAAGAAGTTCCATGACGGTGACATACGCATTTTTCCATATATATTTAGTTAGGAATCTGGTTCCCTATTTGCAGATGCCCAAACTGGCCACACTAATCCATGTTTCAGTAACCTCAAAGCTAGATTACTATAACACACTCTACATGGGGCTGCCTTTGAAGACCATCTGGAAATTTCAGCTTATGCAAAATGCAGCAGTCCGTTTATTACCAGGACTGGCTGAGTGGATCTTGTTACTCCTATTCTGGGGTCCTTCTCTGGCAACTGACTAGGTTCTGGATCCAGTTCAAGCTGCTTGTGCACCTTTGAAGCCCTTCCCAGACTTGGGGCCCATATTGTTGAAGGATGGCCTCTCCTTGTATGTTCCTGTGTGGCAGCTTTGCTCTTTCCAGTAGGGTCTACTACCAGTACTCCCTTTGTCAAAAGAATGTTCTGCAATGCTCCAGACTTGGACTTTTTCAGTGGCTGCTCCAGGCTTTTAGGGAGTGGGCAGAGCCGTATCTTGGGTTACCAGCACCTGTGGCAATCCAAGTCCAGCAGCGCCTGTCCCCACATGCGCGCGTGCGCACGCTCCCAGGAGTGCGTGATGACGTCACTTCTGTGATGTCATCATGCAGGGCACCCCAGGAGCATGCCTGCCATTCCGGCTGCTGCGGATCTCCCAGCCCTGCCGCACAGCTGCCCGTGCTGCTGCTGGAGGGCCAGGAGCACACGGCAAGCTGGCCACCTGGCCAGTGGAGCAGGCATCCAGCGTGGTGAGGGCAGCCACCCGCGCTACTGCCGGAGGGCCGGGAGCGTGCACTCATGGCCAGCAGCCACTCCGGCACCCTCTGTTTGGCGGCGCCCGGGGCAAGCGACCCCCCCCTCTACCCCCCTAGATCCAGCTCTGGGAGTGGGGGGGGGGGCAGGGGCTTCTACTCCCCTGGCTTTCAGGTGAGGCTAAAAAACAAAGTTATTCCAAAGAGCTTTTGCTGCAGCCCGAGCCCAGGCAAAATGGGTATATCCTCCTAGCTGGGTTTAAGCTGTTTTTAAATTGGTTTTATTGTGGTTTTAATATACTTCATTTCTATTGTTTTAATGTTTATTGCTTTGTTCAATTGCTTTTATACTGGTCTTACATTGCTGTTACATATCTTGGGTCCCGAGATGGTTGGCACAAAGGCAGCTATACAAATGTTTTAAATAAATTTCTGCCAAATATTGTAACAATATTTATTTATTTATTTTAAAACTGTTTATTCTTTGGGAGGGACAGTTTAAGCAGCACACTGGGAATGTAATTGTTTCTATATTTATGAAGGACCTTAATCCGCTCTAAAACTTCTATTTGTCTTTTCTATGTTGTTTTTGTTGTTGAATAAAACAGGAGGAGGGAATGGAAATGATTTCGCCAGATTCCATCTGTGGTCAGATGATAGGAGGGAAAGGCTTGTTCTGGGGCCCCCAGATGGCCAGCCATAGACCGTCATGAGCAGAAGGCCGAGGAATGCACCCGGCTCCTTCACATCTTGAGTAGGTGGCGAGGAAGACGGGAGCAGTTTAAGACAAGGGGGCACAAAGTATATCGAAGCATGTGCATGGGCTGCTGTCTTTTCTGATAAAATCTCTTAATAGTGGCCTGATATACTACAGTTTAAATTGTTTATCATAATAATTTTTTATCATAATCCTTTTTGAAGGATTATTTATTAATTACTTCATTTACTTTAATTACTTCATTTCACCTTCTTTGCACAGACTCAAGGTAGATTACAAAATATTTAAAAATATGCAATCAGTCAGCATACATAAAACATCCAATGAACAATGCAGTAGGATTAGGATTACAAAATGAGAAAACAATACAGAAAAAAACCCACATTAACACACTGCATACCATAAACAGCGCAGCAAATGGGTGACAAAAGTAGAAAGCAAGGCAGCAAATACAAGCAATCAGTATATAGTGTGATAGATTACTGTCCTACTCCCTATATAAAAGTGCCCCCTAAACGATTCTTTCTTTCTATCCCAGTTCATAGACAAGGGTTAGATCGATGTCTCTCCTTTAAATTTTTATATATTTATTTACATTATTTATAGTCTCTCTTTCTTACTGAGACTCAAGGTGGATTACACACTGATAAGAACGGGCAAGGAGCCACCCTCCCTTTCGCTTCCCTCCTCCAGTCATGCAAACCTGAAACCGAAGGCTTCCTTGTAAGAAACAAACCTGTTTGTTGGAATGACCTCTTCAGATGAAAATGAGTCACGTGGCGCCTACTATCCGCTTCAGCTGATACGCCAGCTATAGGAGTTACTGGAAAGGCATGATTTGACCACTTCATGAGGGGCTGCCTCTGAAGACTCTCTACTGGTTCCAAATGCAGTAGTTCGGTTGCTGCTTCGGGCTGGGATTGTATCAGCCATGTGCTGAAGGCATGCACCGGATGGATAACCCTTACCAGACATCATTCAAAGCACTGGAGCTGACTTTTAAAGCCCTAAATGGATGGGACATTCCAACGTTGCGCTGCTCACCCGTTAAGGTATTCCTCTGAAGCATTACTTTTGGTGCCCCGCATGTGGAAGTGAGGCAGGGAGTGACCAGAGGCAGGGCCTTCTCAGTGCACTGGAGTGTGCAGGAGTGCATTCTGGCCCCCCCCCGCCCCCCGGTCATGTCTGCACCCATCCATGTCATTTGTGTTTCTCTGCTCTAATATATTAATCTCATGCATTGCTCATATGATTGTGCCTTGTACTGTAGTCACATAATCAAGTACCAATGTTGGCCTGCTTGAAAACGAGAGTGCCTCCCTCCCAGAGGCCTAGCAACGGTTGTCTCTGAAAGTACGCTCAGTGACCTTGCAGCTGTACTGTGACTCTTCACAGGGGAAAGAGGGAGTTCTGATTCCGTGTCATCTTCTGCCTTTCTCTGTCCAGACTGAGGTATTATGTTCACATGGAACTTTTTAGGATTTCCGCACCTAAATGCTAACTGCTCAAAGGCAGGGGGAAATAATGCTCCTTATATCAATAGTGCATATGCGTGTATACTCATTCCTACCAACCTATCCCATCTATGGATGTACCCATGAACTTAATGGATCTCTAAATAAAGACTTTTTCAACCAATGCACTGGAGTGCTTGCTGTGAGGGGTTTGGGGATCTATCTGCCATGGGCTGCTGTCCATAGAACTGACACCACTGTGTTCTCACACCTCCCCCCCACCCGCCCCCTACAAGGCAGGTAAAAGGTAATGAGAGACAGAGATTGGGGGCAGGGGAATCCCCTGGCCCCACTGGGAGCTTGGCAAACTTAATGCTATGACAAAATCAACACAGCAAAAATACTGTAAGGAGAAGAAGGCAATAGGATTGCTTACCACCCTCCTTTACTGAGGTTGGAGTGGCTTTCGGCCTGGTTCAGAACATACATTGGCAATGATGGCCTAGTCCGAATTGTTGTGGATTACTCTGGCCAAGCCTAATTCAGATGCAGGCATTCACTTAAGAAGCTCTAGGAATCTAGTCAGCTTTCCTATATTGAAGCATTTAATTCCTGGTAAGAAAGAAACCTCAACAATGTCTGAAGTTCGTTGTGGGGATAGTGCACAAGTGTCACTGTTAGACAGTCTCTGCTTCCATTTTAATCCTTCATTACAGCATAACTAGATTGCATTTTTAATACTAACTCAGCAGAGAACTATACCGTCCATTGCATAGATCATTAAAAGAGCACAATTACATGAGTCCATAAAAATACCGTACCCAAAGATAACCAGGTCACAAGCAAGAAGCTCCTGATCAATTCCACTTCCCATATTTATAGGATTTGAGAATCATCTTTTAATAGATTTGAGAATCATCTTTTAATAATAGCTAACTGTCCCACTTCCTAAGGGTCACATTCTTTGCTAACTAATTATCTTAAGTTCAAATACCATACAACATTATCTGCACTTGAAATGTCTTCTTAAAATATATGAAAATTGTTCATTCATTCTTGCCACTTTTTATCTTAACAAAGTCTATGTGAAAACGGTAAGAGACTTCTCATGCGTATGAATATCTGTTGGCCCAGCCTCAACCAACACTAACTGCGCTGAACTAACTTTGCTTCTGTGAGGTTGGAGAGCTCTGCCTCTGGAGCGTAGAAACATCCTCCATGTTCTTTTTGGTCAAGTCCAGCCATTGTTCCCCTCTGTTCCTGGCTAGATCTGTCACAAGAGGCTCACAGCTCTGGCTCCTCCTCTTTCTCCTCTGCTGAGAGCCTGGCAACCAGGAAGCCCTAAGTTCATGCTGCTGTTGTGCTTTTTAAAGCAGCCCTCGAGCAAGCTGGATTTTTGAAAGTGCCTGAGAAGTAGAAGGGCAAATGCTTAGCAGGTACAAGAATAATGCTTTCCATTTCCCCAGGGGTAAGAAGCCATTTGCTCATTTAATGATTTATTTTGAGAATTTATACCAAGATTTTCTACCAATATTATCGCTTCAGGTAGAGTTGCCAACCTTCCAGTGCGGCCTCTAATTCTCTTGGAATTACAACTAGAGATGGGCACAAACCAAAATATGAACCAAAGTTCGTCACAAACCAAGCTGGTTTTTGGTTCCCGAACTGGCGGTTCATCCGAGCTCATTTCTGATTAACCGCGATACCCACTATGATTTTTAGAGCAGTTCGATTGGCTCGTTTTTTGGTTTGTCACTGCAGCCTGGCGCTGATCTATCTGTTGCCGAGGCAACGGGGGGGGGAATGGGTTTTCTGCAGCCCCAGAAGTGACGAACCAACAACCGGTTCATGAACCGAGCAATTTCATGGCGGTTCATGGTTCATGAAACGCGATGAACCACGAAACACAATGAACTGCCATTTTCCTGATTTGTGCCTGCCTCTAATTACAACTGATCTCCAGGCGACAGAGATGAATTTCTCTGGAGGAAATGGCAGCTACAGAAGGTGATGGACTTTATGGTGTCACATGCATGCTGACCTTCCTCTCCTTCCCAAACTCTGCCCCCCCCCCAGGCTCCACCAGGCTCAAGCCAGAGTTGGTAATGTTCCAAACCCCAGGTGACTTACAAAGTTTTATAAAACAATTTAAAACAAAAAGAACTGCAACAAAAACAAATTACTGGGGTGGCAGCAAGCTCGAATTTCTCCTTTTCCTCTCCACAAACACTGCCAGAGGTACTTGGAAGACAAAGCTGCCTAAAATCAGCAACCCAGCCCTCAAAGAGGCCTGCTGCTGCTACCCATGGACGTTGTCTCCATTGAGGTATAACACCTCTTCCTCTCCAGGAGTGCCGGGACCTTTTTCTAAACAGGCAGACAGATCCCAAGCGAGCCAAAGTTGAGCATTTTTAAGTTCCGTTATTCCAGTTCCATTGCCCTAGCTTAATTTTTTTAAATTATGTATTTTTAATTGAAATGTTCATTGCAGGTAAGGGAAAGGCTCCTTAAAGTGTTTAGATTTGTCTTGCATTGAACATTGCACTGAAAAGCATTTATAACTGAATTTGCAAGATCCAAGTCCATTAGCACCTTTAAGACCAACAGGATTTCCCGGGTATGGGCTTTTGAAAGTCAAGGCTCTCTTTGTCAGATACATTTTTTTGACCGTACTTAATGTCCAAAGGTAACACCCGCAGATCAGTAAAACTGAAAAGGATGTGCAAGCACTGGTCTAAGAAACTGTGCAACATGACTTGCACAGGGGAACAATCAGCAGAGAGAAATGGCTGGTTCATGATAGTTTAGTTTATGTTAATTACGGTCTTAAGACCAGCATATAGATTAATCAGAAAGCAAATACAGTTTAAAAGAAGAGATCGATTTTAACAACTTTTGAGATACAAACCCATAGTTTAAAAATTAGTGCATAGAATTTAGCAACTTGACATGTAACGACATTTTTATCAGATAAAAACCAGTGAAGCCTTTCTTTATTGGTAGTTATATGACAGGGATCATATCAAGTACTGGGGTAATAAATCTAAGACGAACCTCCCTATAAAATGGGCAGCTAACGAACATATGCTCTACAGACAGGACCTCTCCTAGGGGACATGAACACAACCTTTCTAGGTAGAGGATTTTATTATACCTGCCTTTGATAACCACAGATGGAAGAGCGGAACACCTAGCTAGAGCAAACACCCTTCTGAAACTATTTATTTCTTCAGAAGCCAAGTAAGCTGCCAGCTCAAAAGTGCTTTTGATGTTTAGCAGCACCCCAAGTTTTAATGCATTGGAGATGTCAGATTGACGTCCAATGTTCTCTATTCTTTGTTTAATTAACCCTTTTGCTTGTTCGGTTCCGTGAGTTAAGTGTACCTGTGGAGAAAAGCCTATTCTGTTAATATGGCTATAAACAGCTGGATTGGAAGTCCTCATGAAAGATCAGGGGAAACAAACCTTGTGGGTTAAAATGACCTTTCAGCCACATATAAATGGATTGAATACATACCCTGGCTTCATACCTGAGAATACCAGACTCCAACTGTATCCAGGCATTGGATACACAATGAGGGACTTGCAGAACAGCTCTCAGAAATTTAGACTGGACTCTTTCTTGCAGGGCAAAGCATGAAGAGGACAGTCCTAAAAATGTTCCATATAACAGCTGCGCCAGTGATTTGGCCTTATATAACTAGGGCTGCAGGAACAAAGTGGCTGTCTTGAGTTGGGAAAAAATTCAGTGTGGCATTTGCAGATCTTTCCCCTTGATCGGCAACATAATTGCTGTGTTTAACTGGTTTGTGGTAGACTTTCCAGATGTTGTTTAGTAACCTTTGTGCAAAGATCTTGAGTAAGACACAAGGCTTAGGAAACTTTTTTTTAAAAGGACTGGCCAAATTCATGCCCCATAGATTTACCAATGCTATTAGCTATGAGAGGTAATCAGAGCCTCCACATACAGAGGCAGTATATCTCTGGGAAACATAAGCTAGAAACAAATATTATCTTCATACTCAGCTTGTGAACTTGCAGTCAGATGCTGTTCTTCGGTCTGCTCTTCTTACATTCTTCTCAACCCACACAGGTACTCTGTCCTTTCACCCGTATTGGGTTTCTAATCTTCTGCATTTGTAGAACAAAAAAGAGAAAGTTCACTGGATTATTCATGTACATATTCTGATGGCCTTCCTATTTTTCTTGTCAACTTTTGGAATATTAGAAACAGCATGTGTGAAAGAATGTCTTTTAGCTGACCTCAATGTCTTGTACCAGCCTTCCAAGGATGAAGTCGAAGCTCTTATCCATTGTATAGTTTCATTTACATGAAATGCCTTATCTAAAGCAGCTGTTGTTGGCTACTATCAAATCTGCATGGCCAGTTGCTGTTGAATCCAATCACGATGAAGGTTTTAAGGCAGAACTAAAATAGATCTAAAGATAAGTGCGATAAGAGAACAGGCAACACAAGAAAAGTACTTTATCTGTTGTTTTCCAGATAAAACAACAAAGCAAGAAGATACAAGTATATGTATGGTTATCTAACAGTGACCTGGAAGAGGGTGAGGGAGTGATCTAATAAGAAAAAGAACCACACATATTCACTGTCGCCTGTGTGTGTTATGTGCTGTCATGTCGCCTCTGCACTGTCTCCCAGAGCTTTTTTTCTGGGAAAATAGGTGGTGGAACTCAATGGGTTGCCCTCGGAGAAAATGGTCACATGGCTGGTGGCCCCGCCCCCTGATCTCCAGACAGAGGGGAGTTTAGATGGCCCTCCATGCCGCTTGGTGGCATGGAGGGCAATCTAAACTCCCCTCTGTCTGGAGATCAGGGGGCGTGGCCACCAGCCATGTGACCATTTTCAAGAGGTTCCGGAACTCCGTTCTACTGCATTCCCGCTGAAAAAAAGCCCTGCTGTTGCCTATGGGTCACTAATTCAGTTGCATTATGTTGGTCGGAGTGGGTTGGAATTCACCAGTCATGTTTTATCCGCATTGACTTTTTAAAATTAGTCTCCTGACTAGCATGCTTTCTCCTGGTACTTTTCTAGCAAAGCTGACAGAAACGTCACCCCCTGGAAATCTAGTTGGTCTTTAAGGTTCTACTGGACCCAAACCTTGCTCTTCTACTACACAGACCAACACTGCTATCCGCCTGAAACTATCACCAACTGCAAGTGTCCCAAGTTCTGAAGAGGTCCACCACTTTATACCAAAGGGCTGCCACTTCTACCAAAAAGCTCGCCAGAAAACATAACATTCCCCTTGCCTGCATGGAGGATGTGAGGGTGGGCAAGACCTGGGTTCATCTTCTGCAGGGCTTCCATATGAGTCCTCTTTCTTAGAGGAGGAGTAAACAAAGTTGTGCCCCTCCCTCCCACCAAGGCACTGGTCATCAGGCTTTTGCACAAGGTGGAAATCGTTTTAAGTGTCTTCTACAAAACTGACATGCAAAAGTAAACAAGGATGTCAGTACACCCAAAGAGGTGCATTTTGAGGGTGCAAGGGAAAAGAATGCCACCAATATTAATTAATAACAACATTACTGAAATAATTTAATGAAATATGATTAGGGAACAATGAACGTTTCCACATACCAAAGCAGTGAAACTTGCAGCTCACCATTTTATCATTTACTTCATTTATACACCCCGCCTTTCTCCCCAGCAGGGACCCATAGTGGTTGGTTTCCCACATTGTTTATTCAGAAGTCTCTTGGATCGCAAAGCCTTGAGACTCTGAGACGCAAGCAGAGCCTCAGCAGGAAACCTGCTCTGGGTGCCAGTAATTCTGCTGTACCTCTGGTTCAGATATGATGGAGTAATTCCGTCTTTCCTGATGCAGAGGCAAAGAGAGGGCACCTGCCTTTCCCCCCTTTGGTCACCGAATGTTAAACCCCTTCTTCCTCAGTGTTGCGGCCCCAATTCTAACTGGAGTGGGGGCTTGGTTGCAATTTATCTTTAAAATGCTGCAACTCTTCCAGTATCTCATCCAGTTTTGCCCCCAGAGAAGGTTGATTAGAAGGGAAATCCAATGTTTATACCCACAGCTATAAGGAGGGCAAGAGAGGAGTTTTTACCAAGAGAGGCCAGTAGGCTCCCTGTCTCATGTCACAGGCATGTGGCCAGTCGTTTGCAAAAGGACTGAAGGAAGAAAAAAACCCAAGGCTCATAAGAAGATGGAGCTTCTGAACTCTCTTTGTAATCCACCCCGGTTTGGTTTGTAGCATTGGGAATAAATGTGTCTTTCAAATGACTGTACACTTCATGCATCTGACAAAGTGAGCTCTGACTCATGAGAGCTTATGCTGAGATCAACACTGTTAATTTTTAAAGTACCACAAGATTCTGGTTTCATTTTGCTGTCTCGGATTATCAGGCAACTGCAAGTTATTTGTATTTTTATCATCCAGGCACCTCTTGATCACATCCACAAAGGCTGTGATCTTCTGTTCTGAAAAGAAATATCAAAAAGCTACAGAATAAAAAAAATGTTACTAAAGAATAAATGTGGTTAAATGAGGAGGAAAAACATTTTTATTAGCAGCTGCAAGGGCCAGTCAGCTAAGTTTATTTGTTAAAAACCACTGGCTGGTCCTTAGAAGCAGCTGCAAGAGGACAAACTAGAATCTCGGCGGGATTCATTCTCGCTTGTACAATTGCGATACACCCAGTGTCAGCTAATTCAGTTCTGCAGCCCCTTCTCACAGCGTTCTATGAACGTCTTTCTTTTCTAGAATTTGCTTTAAATGTATGAGTAGAGGCTGGAGAAATAAAGTCATCAAAGCCAGATACGCCAAACAATTAGGATGTAATTCAATCTATGATAAGAGGACTTTCTTCTAATTTAATCTGCATCACTTTTAGCAAGGTTGATATTTTATTGTCTCTGCTCTTGGCCCAAAGTCCAAATGACAGCCTCTCTTGCTATTTAACATGGGACACAATTCTCCAAGAGGCTTTCCTGTGTGTGTCCCATAGCAATGAATTCCTGCAAACTTGTACATTCTTTTCAGTGACTCTGGCACAGGAGAACTTGCTAGTGAATCATGCCCCATGGGTCTGTCCTGTCCTGTCTGCTCTGTCGGTCTCACTCTGCTGTCCTTAATGGTGCCCAAGGCTGCCAGTTTGACCCCATGAATCTGCAAATACTGCTTCTACAATCTACTCATGGCGTGTTGATGTCAAAAGCCATGCAAAACCTCATGTTCAAAAGATGTGGGGGATTTTGATTCTCCCTTCACTTTCGCTCCTTAGAGACATTACTTCTTCCTCCTCTCCCTCCTCTCCTGGAATTAGTAAAGATGAGCTAGCCTGAATGGTGTCAAGGTGCAAAGGACCCCCAAGAAAAGCCCACACTTCTGAAAAGGGAAAGGACTCATCATGATTTGCACCTCTTTTGCAGGCGCATCCCTTGACAAATGGTTACAACAGAACTGGGCTAAAAATGCAAAAGGGGGGGGCGAAAGGGAGAGCTAGCAGAAAGGCGGGGTTGCCTGAATGGTCAGCCCTTCATTTGCATGCAAATGCAATTAAGACGTAGGCAGATAGGCTGGCTTCAGACCCGGTCCTGGTAATGCCAGTTGCTGGGTGACACGATACAACCAAGAATAAATGACCTTTCCCTTTAAAGAGCCAGGGAAACAGAACAAGGACTAGGATGTCGAAGTATTTTCACCAGTTAAAATCATCATGCATGTGAGCTACCTTTCAGGAAAAGAAACCGGTATGTATCCAGGATCCATCAGAAGCAACAATCACAGTCTGCCAGCACAAAACTTTGGCTCCGCAACGCCTTATACTGATTATATGGGATATCATCATGAGCAAAGTTTGGAAAACCAGGGGCAGCCTTCAGGTTGGGGATCTCCCTACAGCATGCAAAGGGAGGACTGGAATGCTTATGGCGCTGGATCCTCCAGCACAAGCGGATCCTCACCTGGACAGGTCTCCCATATTGCTGCCAATTACAACTCCCTGAATTCTGCAACTTCCTCGCTAAATACAATTAATACAGACCAAATCGCCCCTCACAATCAAAGACTCAGGTCTTACGACTGGATGAGGAAAACTGGGTCATCTAACAATGCGGGTGAGTGTTGAGTGCTCTTTTGTCCTTAAGCCTGATGTTAACCTGGGCCCAAGTGTCACAAGCATCGCACTTGCAGCCTCGCCGGCTTTTCTGCTTTTCCAATATGGGAAGCTTCTGCAGGATCCAAAGCTAGACATGCCTAAGCCCTGCTGATTTTAATGACAGATCTAATGCAAAGCACAGCCTCAGTTCTCTGACTGACATCAACAGGAGGTAAAAATTCTAAACTGTTGCTGGATCATGCCCATTATTTTGAAACATGACCATCTTTTAAACCTATGCTGCCTGATGGGTTAGGTACTGTAAAATTACCATACCTTTCTGATTGTGGAAGTATAAAATGGTGGGATATTGTGGTTTAATAAGGTCTGAGAGATTTACAGAGCAATCCTGAGCTGCATCACATATAAATCCATAGAAATAAATGGGCTGAGAAGGGAATAATTCTGTTTAGGATTGCACTGTTGGAGTCAGCAGAACCCTTGCAGTACATCAGGAATAGTTTTATGAACAAATACCTTCTGTTAATAATTTAAAAAAGGATCAAAGTATCTCAATAAAGATGGTCTAATAAAGGTTAAATGTTAAGGTTAACTTACATAATAAATGTCTGTGATAAAGCAAAAGGTTTATGGCATTTGGGTGGTGTGTGTGTGTTGCTATCTCAAAATTTGTAGATGACTGATGCAGTCATTTTAGTCTCTAGAACTTCTGGTGATCAAGCAGAGTCTTCTTTGCATTAATGTATTTTTACTGTTGTTCCTTATAGGCAGATGAATAGGAAGGGAGTCTTTAAAGTATTTGTCAGGACTCTGTAATTTATTCCAGTTATAATGCGTCTTGCTTATTTATTATTTATGCGTCTTGCTTATTTATTCAGGAGAATAGCTCCTTGTCTTGCAGATTTTTGCAATCTGTTCAAGAAAGCCATTTTTGAAGTTATTTAAAGTTCCCATCTTTGTGACAACCTATATGCCGTTGATATCTTTTTGTGCATGTACTGTGCTGAATTGACTAAGAGTTGGCAGCTCCACAAAACTGTATATAGTATAGGTACAATCTAGCCAATTTAAGAATTTGTGCTTCCATTTTTCTCAGCATAAAACTTCACTTCGGCTTGATTGTGCCTTGTGTGCCCCAAGTATCAAAGAAAAGAAGGGCAATTAGAGAAAGATCACCTAAGAAGATGCAAACCCCATCATTTATACTTCTAAAACACATCTGGTTTTTTTTTTTTGGTAAAATGATCCCATTTCTCTTTTCATTACTCATTGCATAAAATAATTAAGTGTTGAAGGGAGATTTGAATGTGCTTGAATCAGGCTTTTGTTGGTGAAGCAGAAAGCTTGATTTGAAATCACATTCACGGTAGGAGGAGTGATTTACTCTCTGCCCCAAAGTCATGAGATGGCTTAAAGCAAACCACTCCCTTTCTGTCCTCCACCCTCCTCAGATCCTGCTTATGACTGTATGGATTTTCACTTCTATCACATTTTTATCCCACCCTTCCTCTATGAAGCTCAGGGAGACCTCTGTGTTTTCCCCCTTTGTTTTAACCTCACAACAACCCTGTGAGGTCTTACAGTTGCTTCAAGAGTTACAAGATGTATTCCCTCCACAATGGTCAGATTCTCTCAGTCACAGCTTCTCATCTGTGAAATGGGGACGCTGTGGGTTTTTCACCCCAAAAGGCTGTTTTCAGGGTAAATAAGATGAGGAGTGTAAAAGATTTTGAAATCAAAAGCATGATGAAAAAAAAGATAACTTACATAAGAAACAGCCAAAATATTCTCAGTGATACAGCACAGAAATCTCGCATTTTAGAGTGAGTTACCAGAATACTCTCCTTTTGGGACTCTTGTAGCTTGGCTCTTAAGACACTCCCCTACATCAGACCAGGCTATTTATTCTGGCTGGATTTACAGGAGCAACGTTGCTTCAAGGCAAGGGCTTCCATCCATTAGCATCTGCATTACAGCCTTTGGTGACAACCCGGCACAGAGTGAAGCACTTGAGTAATTCAGCCCCATGGCCTTTCAAAGCAGTCGAGGCAAAGAGGAGCCAACTGCCAAGGCCACGGCAAGCAGAGCAATGGCACGCCTGCCGTTCACTAAGGAGCCAGGATATTCAGAGGGGTACCAAGTCAGACCCATGCAACCTAGCAAGAGTCAGTGGTGGGCAGAGAGGGAGCCTGGTGGGACAGGACGGGGAGAACAGGACCATGTGAAACCATCTCCCCTTCAAGAGGACAAGGATCCAGTGCCGAGCACAGGGAACAATGTGATGCTGTGCACTGAATACACAATATGCTGGACATGATCTGGCAAAGGTGGAGGTCCACAGGCAGCTTTGCTAACATGCAACTGTCTGCGGACCTCCACCCTCCCAAATAGGCAGAGAAGGCAATGATTCAGGCAGCAAGCACTCTGCTGCCATGGACTAGTGGATGCTGGTGAGTCTGAACTAGCCCTTAGATACTAGTATTTATTATTATACTGGAATCTTCCCCTTCTAGGGAACTCTGGGCAGTCTCCATTTCCTCTCAGTGGAGGCTGAGAGGAAGAGCCTGAATCAAGGTCGCCCAGTGAGCTTCCTTTGGTGGTAGTGCAGCGATTTTAATCCCAGTGACAGCCCAACACTCAGTCCAGCACTACATGCTTAAATCTTGCATTTTATACCTGCTGTTTTACATTATGCGGACAAGGCATAATTCAAACCACTGGAGTTCTTTTAATAATAAATAATAATGGCATTCGATTTATATACCGCTCTTCAGGACAACTTAACGCCGACTCAAGAGTGGTTTACAAAGTGTGTTATTATTATACTCACAACAATCACCCTGTGAGGTGGGTGGGGCTGAGAGAGCTCTGGAAGAGCAGTGACTGACCCACAGCCACCCAGCTGGCTTCAAGCGGAGGAACGGGGAATCAAACCTGGCTATCCAGTTTACAGTCTTGCCACTCTTACCTACTACACCAAACTGGCTCTTCTTGGGGTCTGAGCAGCCTATCCAGTGTGATCCAGAGATCCTTCTGCCTGCCCCTCCACTCAGTAAGGTAGATCAGTCTCTGGCAAAAACACAACTAAAGATCAACATAGGCCTCACCCATGTATCACTGGATATTGTGCTATAATTGCACTACAAGATGTCCAGCAATGTATGGATGAAGCCACGATGTCCGGATGAACAAATAAGGGCTTTTTAAAAAAAATCAATGTATTAATAAAAATTGTACAACATGGTGTCAATGTTAATACCTGCTTGATACATAAACTGGGAATTCCCTAAATGCCTGTCCAATGTTTATTTAACAATGATGAGAGTCTGAAGTGATTCAGTAGGCTATACAGGTTGCTTATTTTGTTAGGGCTTTCGATTGTCCAGCAAACTGGAATCGGAAACCATGGTTTGAAATGAATTTGCAAATCATAGCTGGTGTTAAGTAGAGCTTGGCAGATGGCCAAGGGGAACATGACGCAAGTTCAGTAAATGATCAAAAGTAACCACAAGAAAATATTCTTGAAATGCAATGCCTTTTGCAATTCCACCTTCAATATATCATAGAATGTGTCATTACTGGTTACTTAGAACCTCCCACTATTACCACCACCGTCAAAGACAATATGAAAGCTAAAATGGCACCTCTGGGTATAGAAAATCCACGGTGGCATGCATGACAGATATATACGTGTAAACCATTCCTTTTTTACCATTTATTTTTAAAAGATAACATTATTCGCCTACTCCTGGTGCCACTGACTCTTGAAAAGCATGTATGACTAAGCTCTTTAAAATGAGCAATAAATGCTCTCATGCCAGAGGGATGACATCACGTAATTGAAGGAATGGCCTCGGTTGATGAACTCATGCATAATCAACAAATCTTAATATTTGTTTTATTCCATGGGTAGTATTCATGCCAATTAATGCAGATGTGTTCATATCACCTGTAACAGCATCTGTGAGTGCCAGAATGCTTCAGTAGAAAAATATGGGCTCAGATTTCAAAAGAATATAAAATCATGTTAGTGCCACTGAAGCAATCCTCCTTAAGCAGTTCCCAGCGGAGGACCAGTGCAGTAGAGGGAGAGCCGCAAGGGTAGTGTAGGGGCCATCTCTGTTTCCACATCCATTCAGGCATGGTACTATATTGGCTATGCTATTTGCTTGCTCTCTCCAACATACATGCAGTTATCTGCCAACAATGTCCTTCTAAGCAAAAGAATAAACTGAAGTAAATTTGGGGTGCCACCAGTTACAACGTTCCGAAACTCGTGGCAGACCTTTTCAATTTACTGTGCTGCAGGACAGAAAGTCACCCTTCTTCAACTAACAAACTTCAAAGAGCGGGATATCAGTCAGAAATTGAGGAACTGGAATTATCAATAGGATTAATAGTATTAACTACCCATAAAGATGTTCCACATGTAAAATAAATTTAAAACACTGTTATCACCAATGACAGCAGCTGTGAATGTTTAGAGGGCTTGCTTATCTCGCATATTTTTGGGTTTTGCATAGCAACATGACACACTATACCTCTTGTACTTCATGCCCATTTAACTACTTCACAATTCTGCCCACCACTACTGCTGTGTATATATTTTGCTGTCTGAGGTTTTACTACATATATCTGGTGAAGTGAAAGCTTATGCTTCTGTGAGTCATTAGGTGGCACATTATTCTGTCCTGTTTTTGGTGCAACAAACTAAGATGGCTACCCCATCGGACTCTTTAACCATGGTGGGTTGGAACAATAGGTTTAGAAACCAGTGAGGTGACCGGAACTATAGGCACCCAAATAATTACATGTGGCATGAATGAAAAGTTGTAGAGGGAGGAGAAGGCACAGCCTGCTTCCTAAACTGTGCCCCTCTCAAATGGCAAGAGGAGCTTACCAACACAGGCACAAATACTTCTTCAACTTAGGTAGCGAGAAAGAACAGGGCTAATTTCCCTTTGCAAGTGAGCTGGGACATGTAAGTCTGCACTGCATTGGGGTCTGAGACTTCTCAAACTGAGCTACAGACCCTTTTAGCACTTCTTTTGCCTTTGATATGTATCCCAGTCTCTTCCTTCTCCTCTTTTCTCCAGCAGTTATATTGCTGGAAAGGGTGCCAGTTTTCACAGCAAATAAAAGGGGGAGGGAGGAGAAGCAAGCTTTCTCTCAGCTTGAGAGTCTTCAGAAGAACTGTTGTGTTAATTTTATGACCAAAGGGACCAAGAGAAACTACTCCTCTCCTCTCCCCCTCCCTGCCCAGCTCTGCTTCTGTGCTATAGAGGAGCTACAATGACAACCAACACAGTTGCATTTTACCCTTCCGCTTTCATAATGTTAAAGCTTTAATCAGTTCAGAACCTGAAATATGCTTAGTGTAATGGGCAGTGGAACAAACTCTGGGAAATGGGTAAGACACACTTGACTTGCCCCACACAGTACACACGGGTATGTATAAAAAGCCATTCTGAAACGTGATTGTACAGGTTTATTCAGAAGCAAATCCCTCGGAGCTTTTAAATGGAAGTTCAACAGCAGCAACTCCACCCCATCCAGCCTTCAGAATTCTCTCCAAATAATGTGCTGACCTGGTTAAGTACTTCTCATTACTGTACTGAAGAGATCTTCTGGATTCAGCCAAAATGGTTTGAACTTTTTGTAAAACTCAGTTAAAAGCAAAACAGGGCCCCAATCTATCTGCCCTCTTGTTTTCCTGGACATGAAAGAGAAGCAGACATTTGTTTAGGGCTTGTAAATTCCAAACCAATTGGCTTGTGTTTCTGAATGTGAAAGGAGGTCTCTCGATAAGATCTTGCTGTTCTTTTGTGTGGCGTGTGCTTCATCTTAACACCTCAATGGAGTTTAGGGAACCACTTTAAAGGAGTCTTTGTCTTACAGTTTGTTCTGAATTATTCACATCAAAAACAACCCTAGAAGATCAGAAGGATTTCTAAAGACTCAAATCAACAATGAAAAACTTTGATAGAGAGACAAATACGATATATCATAAGGAGGTTTCAATTCATGTCAAAGGAAGGGGTTAATGATTTATCATAAGCAGTGCATTTCTCCCAGGGCATGCCTTTAACTCCTCCGATCAAAAGACATCAATACAAGGAGAACAGCTGTTCATCTCATACCATTTCCACGCTCCTACATATGAATCTGAAGTAACTTGCTACTAAAACCATGCAGAGGCTGAAGCTGTTACAAGATGGGCAGACTGGCCCTTTAACTTGCCCAGAATGTTCCTGGTGACTTGCTAGGGCTGCCCACATTGAGCCAGCAGCAACTATGGCCATAGACTCACCCATCACTTCCTCCCACACTACCATCAGCTAGTCTGGGACTGTCTGATTTAGATCATCTGGCCGCGCACTTCTGCTCTAGAACTGTTAATATGATCCAGCCTGTCCCTGCTGCTCAATTATCAGGACCCATGTAACTGCACTCATCTCTATATTGGTGCATCACTCGATTCATATGAAACACTGGATTCTCTAACCCAAAGGATTATTTATTTTTAAAGTTAAAAAGAGACACTTGTACCTATTTTCAAGTTAGCATAAGCTGTAAGAGCTGCATTTCCCCCCTAAGACTGTAAGGAAATGTACATTTCTTCAGCACATTGCAGCTTATGGTAAGGACTCTACAGTGCTGAATCCCAAATCCTGGGTGCTGGCTGGTCTCCTATGCTTGCTCAGCAGAGAAAAATATTTTCAAAATGACCCAGCTCCAAGGAGCTTAGAGCACAGCAACTGCACAGCAAAGAAGCCCACATTCATCAGTCATGGAGTGGCATGGCACCTACACTCCCATGCCAGCCATACCAAATGGTACTGTCCATTACTGGCTCACAGACCAGTGCAGCCATGGTACCTTTACAGTGGTCTAGCACTTGCCCTGTGTTCTGCCAATGTGGTTCTAGATATGCATACGTATCTCTGTGTGTATTCTCCATTTTATGGCAGGGGGGGCATTAGTTGCTATATTACAGACTGGCTTTAACACTGAGCCCTTAAATTCTCATTGGTTTCAATAGTACCATTAAGTACATTTTGAACCTCTTCCATTGAAATCAAAGGTTGGATTAAGATTCGGCTGATTTGTTAAAGTTAATTTTAGAAGGTCCAAGCATGGTTCTTTCTGATCAATACTTATATGCTTATCCAATGATCATTATAAGTTTTTTAAAAACAAAAATACATCATGCTAGTATGGTATAGTGGTTAGCATGTCAGAATATGACTAGGCTCGAATTCACCCCTTGCCATGGAAGCTTGCTGAAGAAAACCAACAAACCGGGGAACCACAATTCGAGAAACTGATTATATATTTTATCAAAGTGCAAGGTGCAAAAGTGCTAGATAAGTTTAACATGCATCATAAATACATTTACAAAATACAAAGTCCATCCAATGAAACATCAAAATCGTCACAATTTCAAAATCTCAAAATCCATCCATTTATAAACTGAATCTTCACCGTCCGGAATATGTTTGAAGCTTTTAAAGTGCAAATGCTGGGTACAATGAAAAAATCCGGTGGGAGGGGAGACATGTGCAAGTTGTTTGTTCTTTCACGGTCCAAAGTAGGAATAATTATTTAATAGACGCCGACGGGAGTTTGCAGGCAAAATGTTATTAACCCGTTTCGTGAGTGGAAAAAACTCACTTCATCCTGGGCATAAACATAATCAGACCGGAAGCACAATTCTCTTGTCCTGCCTCAGGGCTTCTTCTCACACAAGAAAGTCTTGAGATAGAAAAATTTTCTGCTCTGTTTATTATTGCAGTCCCCCCCCTTTTATTTTGCAGGCTTCCTATATTATTTGCTGAGAAGTTTTTTTCCCTTCAGATTGCTATTTTCAAAGCTCCCAAATTCCTTCATTTACTCTCTTCCTCTACTAGCCCAGCCAAATTCTGTTTTCCTTCTTTCCTCTGCCAAGCTTTCTTGTCCTTCTTTATCTTATTCACTTTATTTTATTAACTTCATTTCTCTCTCCCTTTAAGATTTTCTCTAGCTACCCCTTTTCAGTAAGCAACAAGGAAGCTTGCTGGGCAATCTGGGAAAAAGTTGCACAGCCATATCAGTCCATGCAAAATCAAAACACAAGTACAAAATCTGTGTATTAGGACCAACCAAATTGACACAAAACGTGCAAACTTTCAAATTCAGCACAGCTCTTCATCAGGCTGGATGCTACAAAATTTAACAAGATACGTGGGTAGAAGGCAGATCTCTCAGGCCGTGATTTTTAGGTCTGAACTTGCAGACACCCTTACACAGATTATGACATGCTTAAGGCAACCTGTGCCTAGACATAGGCAAGTATCACATCAAGGGCTATCTTGAATTTATCACTTGGTCTTTGACTCAATTGGTTCTGCCAGATGCTAGTTCAACACTCTAACCACAATATCATGCTGGCTGTCCGAGAAGAGCAGGCTTCTCCCGACACTTGAACCTGCCCCATCTGAGACGCAGGCCTCTGGCTTCCAGCAGCAGTGGTGACTGCCACCCACCTTTCATGGGGTGAACACCACTCCTTGTTTGGCCATGGCACAGTGGGCAGCAGTTAGGCAGCAGTGATCCTGGGGTACATTTTGGATATTTGCTCGGGGCCCCAGAATCGCTAAAACTGCCACCTCTCCAGCAAGCTCCTCAAAGGGCTTACAGTTAAGACAAAAAACCCAAAGCCAAACCCTGTTAGAAACAGGCCACGCTGCCTTCTTTCCAGTTAAGCCTGAATAAGCAAGGCAAAATAGACTGCTATACTGGCAAGAGAGCCCTGTAGACCTGCTACTCCTACCTGGGGAGCACTGAAACAGTCTGACATCCGGCCCTAGCAGCATTCCTGGAAGGATCTAGGTAGCTGAACTAAGCAAACAGTTGGGCCCAACGACACTAGGGGTTTGCTGAGGCTGTGGGACTGATATGTGTGTGTCTGCAAAGCATCCTGGAGTGCTCTGAGCCACAGGGAATTTGCACATTGGGCCCCGAGAATACAACAGCACATACCCTTAACACAAGAAGTACTAAAAATAGCTGTCCTGTACTAATATACTAATGGTATACCGACTATACCATTCCAACACCAGTCACATCTGCTTTTTCCTCTGTATCCACAGAGAAGCTATCTCCATGCTGATTCTCGTGAACATGAGAAAACTAGACCAGGGTACAATACAACACCAACAAAACTGGAAAAGGACACCATGTCCACAACCAAGTGTTCTGGCACACACATCCCTTCTCTTCCATGTCTGCCTCCACATCCAGGTGTTCTTGCTACACTGGAGACCACAACTTTCTTTTTTTTTATGAAGATTTTATTAGATGGGATAACATACAATATATATTGTTACATACCATTAATAACCCCATTGATTCCTCATATGTTCCTCCTCCCCTCCCCCCTTTTTCTATATTGACTTCCAACAGCCCTGCAACCCCTTTTTCCTTTCCAAAATTCTAATTCTAATTCTTATTTGTTAATATTAATTTTAAAGGTAAAGATTTACACTACATTACATCTTATCTTATTTAATAATTCTCGAGAGACCATAAATGCCCTTTAACATCCCACTTTTTCCCCAAATACTCTTTCAATTTCCCCCAGTCCTCTATAAATTCTTTTGGATCTCTGTCTCTCAATTTTCTCGTTAGCTTGTCCATTTCCGCCATGTGCAACAATTTTTGAATCCATTCTCCAACTTCTGGAATTTCTTCTTTTTTCCAATATTGTGCATATAAAGTTCTCGCCGCCGTTATCATATAATAAAGTAGCACTCTATCTTTACTGTTTATATCTTCTAAATGCAGAGATAGCAACAACATTTCTGGATTTCTTGCAAAACTTCTTTTAAGTATTAAAGACATTTCAGCACACATCTTAAACCAAAAATCCCTAGCCTTTTCACATGTCCACCACATATGATACAAAGAACCTTCATGCTCTCTACATTTTCAACACTTATTCGATGGTTGGTTATTAGCAATAGCTAATTTTTTCGGCGTTAAATACCATCTATATATCATTTTATACCCATTTTCTCTAATACTAGTACATGTTGAAATCTTTAAAGTACTCTTCCATAAATGTTCCCATGCCTCCATTGTGATCTCTTTATTACAATTTATTGCCCATTTAACCATTGAAACTTAACTGTCTCATCCTCTGTATACCATTTCAACAACACTTTATAAACTCTAGAGATTTTGTTCCCTCCCCCCAATAAAAGTTCTTCTAGTTCAGAGTCTTTAACTCCTGTCTTTCTTTTGGAGACCACAACTTTCTGAACTGCTCAGGAGGTGCAGTGTGGTGGTTGCTATACACCATCTGCTCACAGGAGATCACAGCCTTTCGGATCATACCCTCTGCCCACAGGAGAAAAGTCTGCACTCTCTAGCACCATGAACACTTCAAGATAATAAAGCACTAGAAATAGACTTGCTGAAAACAGGCTCCTTGAGCATGTAACTCTCCTGAGCACCCACATCTGTCACATCAATTTAGACTTTTTGAACTTTGTTAAAAAGGATTGTCCTTGTTTCATGAAAAAAGTAGAAACCATTGCAAAGGCAAATGGTGGAGGAATTAAATATACATTCAGATTGAACTGTAAGACAGCAAAAAAGACAAGTCCATACTCCTACTTCAGTCCATGGGCAGAAAACAGAGGGAAGGCAGACGAGTGGCACAACCACCAAGAGACAGGAGGAGTGGGGAAACACACATGCAGTTATTCAGGGTGGCTCAGGTTTGATTAGGGAGGAGGACTACGGAAGTGACCAAAGACTTCGTGGGGCTTGTGCTGATTTGCAGGAAGCAAACTAAGAGAAAGGTGGTACCATAGAGATATCTGGGGAGGCGCAACAAGCATCAGAACCACCTTATAAGTGATAACGTGTTAATGCATGTTTTGTCTTAAACAGGTAAAACCAGGACAAAAGAAAAGTATCGCGTTGTTTATACAGAGCAACAAAGACTTGAGTTGGAGAAAGAATTTCACTGCAACAGATACATAACAATCAAAAGGAAGTCTGAACTTGCTGGACACTTGGGACTATCAGAGAGACAGGTACATAGAGGTCTTGCATGCCAGTTTTGCTGTGTATAAATGGAATTTATAGTCAGTGGGCAAAGTCTAGAAAAACTGTTCAAGACTAAGGCTTATAGAAAGCAGCTTTGTGGTGGTGGTGACTGGGTAAGGTGGGAAGCTATTCGGTTTCTTTCTGGGGCCCAAACGGCTGAGTACGCTGCCCTCTGCCACTGCAGGCTCACTGGAGTCTGATTGTTTTATATTCTGTAATCTGCCTTGAATTTCAGAAAGAAAGGTGGGCTATAGATCAAGAAAATAAAATAAAAAAGCAGTGATAAATAACTATCACTTTTATGAGATCAGTCAAGGAAGCTTTTGTAAGCTTCAGAGGGAGCAGCTCCACTTCTTTCAGACTACGGGTGTGCTAAAAACTACTAAAACAGGTCTGGAGAGGCAGCCTCCTCGCCCTTCTCCTAAACCAGCTGACTTGCTTGCAAGGCTACTTATTAAGGCTGCCAGCTCCAGAGTGGAAACCACTGGAAGATTTGGGGGTGGAGCCTGGGGAGGGTGGGGTTTGGGGGAGGGGAGGGACTTATGAGGGATATGATGTCATATAGCCCACCCTCCACAGCAGCCATTTTTTGCAGGGGAATATGGATCCCTGTAGTCTGGATATCCATTGTAAATCTGGGAGATCTGGAGATGTGCAACTTACTATACAGGATCACCATTTGTGTCAAAAGACTTTATTCATGATATTTCAGGTGAAAATCTGGTTCCAGAATCGTCGCGCCAAGGAGAGGAAAATGATCAAGAAAAAAATCTGTCAGTTTGATGGAAGTGGTGGATCCGTTCAGAGTGACTCAGGCTCTGTTAGCCCAGCTGAAATGCCTGCCTCTTTATTCCCGCCATCACATACAATTAGTGGACTGCAGGCCATTGAAATCCAGCAGGTGATAATTGCTGATTGACCGCCATGATTCTTATTTGCATTTTCTCTAGAAAAACTGGTTTCATTAATGTCAATCCTGCTTGTGCCTCTTCACTGAGCTTCCATCCCTGCACGAGTACTGGGGATAAACTCAAAGTACTTGAAAGACCATAAAAATATCAGAAACTCCTCCTGCTATGAGTCACTACTTAAAAACAGAAAGGTTACAGATTTTTGCTTCAGCCAATGGCATGAAGGTGAAATGACTGCAGTATTCAACTTAGTGCTAGGTGGTTTACATATGCAATCTGTAAGTGGCAAGCTTCTAATAATAGGTACATCAGCGGTCGGAAAAAATCATTCACCCAACACCATCTTTCTCACTCAGTAGCTGTATTTCCTAACCATCATAAGTTCCAGTTTTTAAATGCAACCACTGAATTGACATTCTGCATCACAGATAAAGTAAGGCACTTCTAAAATCAAATGCTAATGTCAAAGGCAATTTTTTATTGTACATCAGCTTAATTCCAACACCCAGGAAATCCTAGAAACTGGTTTTATTTTTATGTGAATACTGGTGATTAGCTGATAATGGGACATGAGGCAGGGAAGGGATGGAGAGAAGACTGTCCAGTAATCCACTGCAAGGCCTTCTCACACCTATTAGACCAAAAAGCACCACAAGAGCATACCGAAAAATAATGGCCATGCTCAACCATTTTAGGACCAATCGATATAACACAAAACAGTACATAAGCTTCTATGCTCTCCAGGAATTTTCACCAGGCTGGGTGTTTTTTTAAAAAGGAGGGGAAGAGAAGGGGAAATCAAATATGTTCTTATTATGTTTGATGACTTCAGGACATAGTATTATGGTCTCCTGTGTGAAATGCTGAGCAGGTATGCAGATTTAAAATGGTGTTGGTTATTAGGATGCACACAAAAATGGAAGCTTCCAACTTAAAGCATAAAAACCAGCTGTTGCTCAAATGTCTCTGACACCAAAAGAAACATGCAGGATGCTTAAAAGGCTGACGGCAAGAAAAAAATGTGGTAGCTTTTATATTAACAAAATGGGGACTTAATTTTAGATGGTTCACAAGGTAAGAGTTGGAGGAAACCAAATTGTGTTGGAGGAAAAATGGATAAAAATAGACTTCCCCAGGTTCTTTTTACCTCTAGCTGACAAATTCCTCTCTGTCAACTAAATTCAGGTGTTCTCAAATTAGAAATAGGTTGCATGTAACTGCATTGCTCCAAAGCAAAATCCAAAAACAAAAGCCACATTTCATTGTGCATGTGTAAAATGCTGTCAAGACACAGCCAACTTAAGGTACCTCCATAGGGTTTTCAAGGTAAGAGAGGAACAGAGGTAGCGTCCATTGCCTGCATCTGCATAGCGACCCTGGACTTCCCTGGTGGTCTCCCATCCAAGCACTAACCACAGCTGACCCTACTTAACTTCCAAGATCTGAGGAGATCAACCTCATCCGAGCCATCCAGTTCAAGGCAACATCTTTCATTAGGACCAACCAAAATAACACAAAACCATGAACAAGCTTTAAAGTTCTTTAGAATTCTTCATCATGCTGGATGTCCAAAGGGGGGGGGGGACTGAATGAGTTCACTCTAACTAGCTTTTCTACTGGTGAGAAAAGGAGAAGAGGCCCCAGAAAGGCTATGCTGGATGGGACCTGCACGAACAAAAGTCATGTGGAGACAGGGGCTGTAGTAAGGAGAACTGGATGAGATGGAGTGAAAAAGCTGGCTGGGTCCAACCCAATTTATCTGTTCAAATGTGTATCTCAGCCTACTGGACCTGGGGCTTAAACTGTTCTATAACTACTGAACCCCTTCCAATAGTCAAATATGTACAGATCCTCAGGGGCAGTTGTGTGAATGCAGCTGTATGTAACAATTAGGATAAAGATATATGAACAGTATTTCCACTTCTTTGTGTTCACATCTCCTGTTCTCTGTTTCCCATCCCTAGTCCCATTCACCTGCCAGTCTGGCAAGAAGCAAGGAAAATACACTAATTTTTGTTTTACTATTTACTAAAATTCTTTTGGTTTCTTTGTTTTTTGCTATAATGCTAAGAGAAGCTTTCTATTCATCTATTTGATACCAAGTTATCATACAATGCAAACTTCTGAAATAATGACAGAATGGCCTATGATAAAAAATGTACGGTGCAATTCTAAACAGAGTTATACCTTCCTGAACCTATTGAAGGACTCAGAAGAGTACAACTTTGTTTAAGATTGCACTAGTAAAGTTTGAAGAGCAATCTCAGACCATGTGACAGCAGCCTTTAGTAACTTCTAATCTAATAAATAGCATAGTGTATGTAATTTCACAACTGTCTAAAAGACAGAAGTGCAATTTCAAATGCATTTCTAACAGGCTTTTAAACCAACTGATGGCCATGCAATAAAGTGGATTTAAAATTTTATTTCGTTGTATTGTCGAAGGCTTTCACAGCCGGAGAACGATGGTTGTTGTGGATTTTCCGGACCACGGCTATACAGCCCGGAAAATCCACAACCACCATTATTTCAAGTTGCTTTTATTTTATTTTTTACTCCTGTGAGCAAATGTTTTCAATGTGAACTGCATTCTTAGTTCCATACCCATCATACTTCTATAGAACTGTACACATTTTTTCTCACATTTAACACACATGAACATATGAAGCTGCCTGATACTGAATCAGACCATCAGTCCATTAAGCATCAGTACTGTCTACTCAGACTAGCAACAGCTCTCCAGGGTCTCAGCTGAAGGTGTTTCATATCACCTCCTACCTGATCCTTTTTACTCCAGAGGAGGGGGATTGAACCTGGGGGCCTTCTGTATGCCAAGCAAATGCTCTACCACTGAGATATGGCTCCTCCAGAAGGGGGGGTGTCTCCTCCTTTCCCCCTTGGATAGATGATTTCCACACCCATGTATTGCACCACACCCACATGACACACACAAATTCAACACCTTGTGTTGTTGCCTTCACACTAAAGCATGGATCAAAGTTATGGATCCTCATGACTTTTTACTAAGGATCCACCTCCAACACTGAACATGAAGACAATGATCACATCTATGTCCAGAAATCTGACTGCAAAAACAAGGATCCAGTGCTCATTGTGCCATCATAGTACGAAATCATGACTCAAAAAAGATGGACCGTCATGGATCATGGATCTTTTTCTAACAACATAATTGCTGTGACATAGCAACAACATAACAACATATGCTATGTTGCAACATAACAACAATCGCTAATTACCTACACAGATTGCCATTTACAAACTACGGCTCCAGTTTTTGCCCTTGCATAAGAATACAGGTGCTTGCATGAATCCTAGTAGATTTTTCTAATTTTAGGCAGTCACTTCAAGTCCTGTTTTCTGTTCAGCAATCACTTCAAGCGCACAGTGTGACCACAACTCACGTTTGTGTGAAATCTGCCCTATAAATTTCATAGATGGAGCACCTCATCCCATTTTGAGACACAGAGTCAAGGACAGAGTATTATAGATACTCTAATTCCACTATCTAATTGCAGCTCATATCTATATCAATAGATTTCATTGTATAATTCACAGATCCACAGCCTCATGGTTCCAGTGTGGTGCAATATCATAGATTTCTGGCATGGATCTCAAGACATACATGGAAACATCCCAAAGCTATCATTTGAGCACTATACGTATCTGTGCCAGATTGCATTGCAAAAAAAAAAAAAAAAAAATCCAATACATCATGCCACTGCGGTAGCACAAAATCGAGATTGATGGTAAGGATTGTCATGGATTTTTTATAAATCCTTTATGCTAACATCCCATATTCATCATATACACATTGATCACATCCATGTTCAATGCAATACAAAAAGGTTGCTTCCTGCACTGTGTAGCACAATAATTTTAGGGTTGATTCCACACTAGTATCCTTTTACATTGTCAGAACATTGTTTTCTACAATGATCCTAAGGCAGAAATAAATGGTGGTTTCACCTTGTTTTTCATTTAGTGCCGTGTTTCCCATAAACACCCAGCATCCCCTATTTCTGAAGGCAAAATTTCACATTTATTTACCCAGATGTCTCCCTGTCCATCCTTTTAAGAGGCTTCTGGTTTCGTCTTTATTTGTTACTTCCTGTTAAATCACCTGCCAATTAGTAAATACCTGTTATGTGGGGCGGGGTGTGTGTGCTTTAATAGATCTTTGTAGACACAATTGTTTGTTTTTAAAATTTTCCATAATTAACCGTGATTATAAAAAATGAAAGAAAAAAAGTGAACAATTACTTTGGCTGAAAAGTGAAAATGAAGCTTCTCCATTACTGAAGAAAACAAGGCCTGGCTAATTAAGGGCAAATTCAGGAATATCAGGGCCATGTATCCGAACAAGAATTAAAGCCAAGAAGCGGCTGGAGGCAAGAAGGGATAGTCACTCTGAAAAGCCTCAACAGCCCTTTGCCAGTACAACAGCTTCTTTCAAGTCCAAAAAATGTCCACAAATCGGGTCTGAAAAAAGGAAACATAACATGGGAAACACTGGGTTGCAACAGCTTGGTCATGAAATCATGTGGTTATTGGTCAAGACTGAGCAAACAAACAACATCCGTTCCAGAGTAAACAGCTAGCATGAAGGATGCTGCTTAATTTTACAGGCAAACATTTTTTGGTTTTGTCTGGTATTAATTATTAACTATTACATGAAGTCCTATGCTGTAGCCTCTTGTGACTCTTCAAAGCAGCTACTTATATATATATATATATATATATATATATATATATATATATATATATATATATATAAGCTACTTATAAACACACACACACAACAGGAAATTGTTTGTGAATTTTGTGTTTCTAATTCTATAGCATTCTTCATTTGAGTTGTTCACTGAATGTCTTATACAGTATATTTACATTATTGCTTGTATTGTCATTTAATTTTATACTCCTAGTTAGGGCTGCCAGACCCCCAGTGGAGGCGGGGGATCCCCCACCCCACACTGCCACCCCGCCCCTCTCTACCTGGCCAGCGGGGGGGGGGCACACCTTCCATGCACGCCCCCCTGCAGTGCTGCGCCCTCCCCCCGTGCACAGCAACCGCCAGGATCAGGCCTGTTTTGGCCTGGATCAGGGCCCCTGTGGAGCACAGGAGCGTTCCCGCACTCCGCAGGGGCCTAAAACGGGAACAATCCGCGCCGAAATGGACCCGATCCGTGCCAAAATGGGCACGGATCAGGCCCGTTTGGGCGTGGATCGGGCCCGTTGTGGGGCCCTGCGGAGCGCAGGAACGCTCCTGTGCTCCACAGGGGCCCACAACGGCCCCAATCTGCGCCCAAACAGGCTGCGTGGTGACATCACTTCCCAGCAGTGATGTCATCATGCTTGCAGGAGCGCGCGCTGCGCACTCTGCGCACGCATCCCCCCCTCCAGGTAAGAGCCAGGGCTCAATCTCCTGCTGGGAGATCGAGGGGGCCTGGCAACCCTACTCCTAGTCCTGTTGTGTTGTTCATTCAATGTCTTATACTGTATGATTACTCCCCCCCCCCATTTCTGTACTCTGTAACCCACTTTGGGAGGATCTGGATAAATCACCACAATGCTCTTAAGTACGGTGTTCTTGTTACCCCAAATCTGCAAAACAGAAGCATTTGATCTGAAAAGTTTGAATTTTATAACAATGAAGGGAATATTTAAAAGGAAACTGAAAGGGAAACACAAAAGAGTCAAATTCCTAGAGAATGCTTGGAAGCTATTTAAAACCACACTAATCAAGGCCCAGAGACAATGTATTCTGCCAGATTAGGAAAAGTCTAAAAGGATGCTTGTGTAGTGAAAGCTCATGGAGCAAGCCATAAAAGGCAAAAGGGCAAGATCTTCCCCAACGAAGTGAATAGAAGCTAGCACAGGGTATGGTAAAAGAAGTATAAGTTAATAATTAGGCAAACAAAAAATAGAATTTATGGAGAAGATTGCTAAAAGCATCAAGACAAACAATAAGCTTTTATTTAAATATATCCAGAGCTGAAAACCAGCCAGAAAAGTCGTTGGGTCTTTGGGTTACAGAAGAATAAAAGGATTGGTAAAGGAAGTTAGGGAGATGGCAAAGAAGCTAAATGATTTTTTTGCATCTGTGTTAATTGTGGAAAGTGAACAAATATGTAGACAATGATGTTCCAGAAGATATCCTATACTTGGACTTTCAAAAGGCTTTTGACAAGGTATCTCACGAAACTTCAGGAACTACAACGTCAAGACCACGGCTATACATCCCGGAAAATCCACAACAACTATCTCACCAAAGACTCCTGAGTGAGCTTAGCAGTTATGGTATAAGTGGATGAGTCCTCTTATGAATTAAAAAATGGTTAAATGACAGGAAGCAGACAGTAGAAATAAATGGACAGTTCTCTCAATGGATGGAAGTGAGCAGTGGGATCCCTCAAAGATCGGTCCTGGGGAAGATGCTATTTAATTTGTCCATAAATGATCTAGAACTGGAGGTGACATCAGATGACATCAAACTATTTAGGTTGATGAAAACCAAAGCTAATTGTTGAACTGCCGGAAGATCTCCACAAATTAAATGAGTAGTCAATAACACAGCAAATGAAGTTCAGTGTACGTAAGTGTAAAGTAATGCATGTTGGAACAAAAAAATCCTGGCTGCAAGTATATGTTAATAGGGTCTGAACTAGCTGAGACGGAGGGGAAAAGAGGCCTTGGGGTCATAGCGAAAAGCAAAATGAAAGTGTCGTCCTGGTGTGTGGCAGCCCGCAGCAGTGAAAAACGCAAACTCTATGCTGGGGATTGTTAGAACAGGGATTGAAAACAAAACAATCAATATTATAATGACCCAGTATAGATCTATGGTACAGCCTCATTTGGAATACTGCGTGCACTATCTCAAAAAGACTATTGCAGAGCTGGAAAAATTACAGAAGAGGGCAACCAAGATGATTGAAGGGTTGGAGCACCTTTCAAATGAAAGCCTGAAGGGTCTAGGACTTTTCAGTTTAGAAAAGAGACAATTAATGGGGCACGTGATCAGAGGCATAGTGTGCGGGGGGGGCGGGGGGGCTGCCCCAGTGCAAAATTTTGAGAGGGTACCTCATCCGTGGCCCCTCTGGGAGCGCCCCTTCACCGCTGCCCAGAGAGCCGAGTGCTCCGGCGCGGAAGGCAGCCCGCCTCCCCGCCCCTTCACCGGTGCTGCTGCCCGTCTTGGCACCCAGTGAACCGGGCACCCCGGTGGTGCGGCAGGTGGGGAGGCAAGTGGGGAGGCAGGCCGCTTTCCCGCCCATTCGCTGCTGCACACAGCAGGCAGTGGAGAGGCAAGTGGGGAGGCGAGCAGGGAGGCGGCCCGCCTCCCCACCCCTTCACCGGGGCTGCTGGGTGCCCTGGCAGCATGGCAGGCAGAGAGGCAAGCAGGGAAGCGAGTGGGGAGGCAGCCCAGCTCCCCACTTGGCCCTTACCTCTTTGTTGCAGCCACTTGTGCAGCTGTGGCAAAGTGATAAGAGATGGTGAGTGTCCCAAACTGGGGGAGCACTCTTGGGTGAGGGGGGCACCCATGCATGATGATGGGGAGGGGGAGGAAAACCACCTCCTGCTCCGGGCGACACTGGACCATGCTATGCTGCTGCACAATAGAAGTTTATAACATTATGTACTGGTAGAGACTGGCAAAGATTGGAACTGCAGGAGAGATGGCACAGTGCTCGTCTCCTGAGCTGGTGCCAGCTGCTGGAGAGCAATGATGAGTAATGTCAGGATGGAGCCCCAGCAGCTGGCTACAAACCATGCTTGGTTATAAAAACCTGGCTGGAGAAACTACCAGGTGTGGAAGCAAAGTGTAAACTATTTGCTACCGCTCTGGTATATCTTTCTCATACCTTGCTTGTGCCTGCATCTAAACCTGACACTTTGGTAACTGACCGTGGATTAGACTTGACCTGGCGTTTGGATTCTGGACACACCCCTGCTGTTTACCTCATGCTCTGACTGTGGAGTGGACTTGGCTTTTGAACCTTGCACTCCCCCTTGACTTTGTGTTAGTACTTGGACTTTGGACTATCAGCTTGGGTGAGCCCAGCCCACGACAGGAACTCCACATTCAGAGGCCGTAAACCTTTGGGTATCAGTGCCAGGAGGCAACCAGAACAACTGGTTGGCCACTGTATGAGACAGGATGCCAGACTAGATGGACTACTCTTCAGTATAACAACCTACCATATGTCCAATTGAAGGGGGATGAAGAAGGGCCTGGGAAGGAGGGATATGGTAGGTTTGGAAAGGAATTGGGCAATCATTTAGGATTCAAGATTCCAGCCAAACATTTAAATTTACTGCCCAGTAGCAGACTGGCAGTAAAATAAAATGTTCAATGAATGAATGAATGATCCATGCAGCCTGCCCTGGCTAACAGTCTGAGAGCCACTCTTTGTACCAATTATAGTTTCTGGACATTTTCTAAAGATAGCTGATGAAAGAATCAGTTAGGGCAGTCCAGTCTAAGGAAAGGTTAGGTTATTAACTCAAACCATCCAGTGTGCTGCTTCACAGGTAGATTGATAGATTAATCAGGATCTCTCCCTAGAAAGTTGGCTGTATAATTGCAGGCCTTAAGAAACCAATATAGGCAGTTCAAACAAATGAACGAAGAGTGGAAACAGGGCAGACACCCTGCTACATGAATGGTAAACTGCTAATTATGCACAATTCCTTGATGAAAAGAAATCTAAGAAAATTGTAATTCTGAACAGAATAGTTGAGTGGGGGATGCTTAACTCTTTCCCATCTGTCATTTTCCCTCAACGTCCTATCAAGCACCACGTTATTCTTGTGCAAGGGAGCAACAAAATCTGGGGGCTCTCCTCAACTACGTGCTCCAGTTTTTTTAAAACATATTTTTCATGTAAATAGCAGGACATGTACATGGATGCTCCAGGTTCCTTAAGTTTGGCCAGTAGCCACAAATAACTTTAGATTACCAGCATTTAAGTTTACTGTGATAAAATCATTCTCCTAAGAAAGTAGCAATGAAAGTTCAATTCATAAGTACACTACAATTTCTAAGGGCTTTTTTGGGGGGTGAAAAGTTTGCAACAGAATTAACATGAGACAGTAAAGATTGCTTTTGATCTTTATCTAAAACCCACGAATGATCCATGCCTCCATGCCAATCTGCACCTTATTTTTGCATCAGACCCCTATGGTGGAATCTGTGGACATGAAAGTGACTTCTGAATTTGCATTGTCATTTTTGAATATTGCATGTACAATCATGAGGATCCATTTTTTACAAGCTTTTCTGGCATGGTGGACACAGAGGTAATGTATGAATTGACAGTGAATTTTGGAAAGCTCTCAGAACCTATGCTTTGGATCCATGATAGACTCAATCTATGTTTTGGTGGTGCAGTCCATTGATACTGATGCAATATCTGATTTTTTAGTTGACTCCACCCCCAAATCATGAGGATCGGTGCCTTAAATCCATGTTTTGCACCACTAAGTAGTGGATCCTTTCTGTGTATGTGTGACTTGATGGTGAATTTGGTGCAACCTCTCATAAAAATCCTAAGGCTTCATGAAGATGTGCACTTTGGGTTCCTGTTTCTGTGCCATGAAGGTACCACCAAGCCGTGTTCAAATTTTTCACGGTTCGGTCTGTGGATATGGCTGTGACATTTGATGATGAACTTAGGAAGCCTCCATGTAAAAAAAATGTGAGGATCCATGTTTTCTAATGCATTGTTTGCATCATAGCTGCATCATGAAGTCTAGATCCATGACTGTTATGCTGCCTGGGGACAAGGATAGAAGCTGCAATAGAAAGGTGGTTTTGTGCTGTTTCAGTGTAAAGATCAAACGAATTCAGAGGATCCATTTACAACTGTCTAGATTAGACTTTTAACCGTTCCCATAAAGCTGCAATTTTATGCATGCTTACTTAGGAGGAAATCCCGTTGAATCTTTGAATAAACATGTATAGGATTAAACTGCAAAGATTTCGTTCTCTGTGAGGTGGTTGACCCACATATGTACTGCAGAAGGTGACTCCCCTGGCTGAATGCGCCTTCATTAAAAAAAAAAAAAAGCATCCAGCATGCAGAAAACTAGCATGTCAGAGAGAACAGGTCTTACTTAACGTGCTTGTTTTCAACAAACAGGGAATTTTAAAAACCGAGGTATATTCAATAAGGGACATGGTCACACATGCACACTAGTGAGACAATGCTTTTACGGTCACTTACTTCTAAGGTTGCCAACTCCAGGTTGGGAAACTCCTGGAGATTTGGATGGCAATAGATGGTGAGAGACGTCTGTTTCTCCTAGACTCTATACTACATTCGACTCTACCCTCTGAATCGGCCATTTGGCCCAGGGGAACTGACCCCAGCGGCCTGGTGATCTGTTACAATACTGGCAGAAGAGCAGCCCCCACCTGAAGGGCGGCAACCCTATAAGTGCACTCAGGATCATCCCCAAGCTACAGCCAAGATGCTGGTCAGAGGGTTGCCAACTCCTAGTCGAGAAATTCCTGGAGATTTGGAGGTGGAGTCAGAGGAGGGCGGAATTTGTGGAGGGGAGGGACCTCAGAGTATAATACCGTAGAGTCCACCTTCCAAGGTAGTCATTTTCTTCCTTTCCCTGTTGCCAGGACATGAGGCAGAATTCCGGAAGATCTCCAGCCCCACCTGGAGGTTGGCAACCCTATGTCCGGTGCTCTCATTAGGGGTTCACAGAACCAGCTTACACGTGTAAGAGTCACTTGTGAAGGGGTCGTGGGGGTCGCGTGCTTGCGGACAAAGGCACACCCGCCGGCCCTCCCTTCTTCGCGCGCCTTTTTCCGTCTCTTCCCACAAGCCCGAGCGCGGCGCCGCCGCAGAGCAGTCAGCGCATGCGCGAGACTAACGGCGTCTTCCCCAGGCGCGGCGCATGCGTGGTGGTGGGAGGGGGCCATGAGCGTCCTGCTCCCCAACATGGCGGACTTTGACACCATCTACGAGCTGGAGGAAGAGGAGGAGGAGGAGGGCGAGGAGGCCGAGACTGTGGTGAGGAGCCAGGAGCTGCCGCGGCCCCGGGACGCGCCCGAACCCGTGGCTGTGAGGGGCGCCGGGCATATCACTGTGTAAGGACCACGGGAGGGGGCGACGAGGGGGGCGGGGCTGCCGCGAGGCGGGGCCAGGCGAGAGCGCCCCGGCGCCTCTGCAGCGAGAGAGTCCCTGAGCGTGTGCAGAGTGCCCCTCTGGCGGATGAGGAAAAAGGTGTGCAGAAGGCCCTCCTCTCCCCCCATTTGTGGTGGGTAGGCTAGGGGACGGGAAGCCTGTGAAGGAGAGGGCCCCTGAGCGTGTGCAGAGCGCTGTTCTAGGAACTCGGATTCAGGAATGGGTCATGTGAAGGAAGGCTTTGTGCAGAGGAAGGGAGATGCTGAGTGCCGGTCCTGGAATTCCTTTTTTAGGGCTAGGCCGGGTGAGGTAGAGGCAGGCTCTGAGCATGTGCAAAGAGACTCTTCTGGAACCTGGTTTCAGGCGGGTAGCCGTGTTGGTCAGCTGCAAAGATCAACAAGATTTTCAGAGCGCCAGCCTTCGAGACTCAGAGCTCCCCTTTGAGCCTTTAGGCTCAGGGATCGCCTCTCTGTTTCTGAAGAAGGGAGCTCTGACTCTCCACAGCTGATACCCTTGAAAAAAATCTTGTCAGTCTCTGAGGTGCCTCCAGACTCAAATCCTACTGTTCTGGAACCTGGCTTCAGTCCTAAAGCGTGCGAACAACAAGAAGCAAAAGACCCTGATTATGTGCAGAGCGTTTCCACCCCCCTTTTTCTCAGCCACCTTTTCTCTACACATCTTACCCATCAAGAAGAGTTTCCCAGTCTGAATGGGTCATTGTTGATACAAGCAACTGTACACCTGAGACAGAGGTGTACAAAATGGAGCCTGGATTCAAGGCAAGAGCTCTGTTGGCTTGTTTTGGAGGAGTTACAGATGTAGAGGAGTTACAGCGTGTACAACAGCTAGTAGCTGCTTACCTGAGCCAACAGATAGGGCTGAGGCTGGTGGGATGCAGGCAAACAATTCTTGACTTCAGGACTAAGCTAGGCACCGTATTACTTGGTACCCTTCATACCCACACTTTGGTTGAACTGCTTTTGTGATACTGATGTGGCTTTCATCTGTAGGCATAACTAAGTAAACCTTATTTAATGCTTTCTTTCTCTTTTACTAGGTGAGCTGGGTTGGGGGGATAAAGTATGTGACCACATCAATCTAGGTGGGAGAACAATCTAAAGCTCAATTGATGCATGTGAAAGAAAGCAATTGATCTGAGGCTTACAAAACTTGCACATGGACTAAACATTATTAGGGCACTGTCAATGGAGAGCAGATTCTTCCACTACTGGTTTCCTCTCCGAATTGCTGCAAAACAGAACTGGTCTGCCCAGCCCCACTATTCTGCTGTGTACCCCCCCCCACACACACACACCTTGCGTATTCAGTCTGTTGGCTCCTGTGCTGCAGTGCAGACAAAAAACATGCTGCTAAGTTTTATGAAGTGTAGTGACCGTAAATACAGATGATGTTTGAACATATTCTGCTGCAACAGATGAGGATATTATTAAATTCACTCCAGTGAGTCCTGAATTTTTTTCACAGTGCTTGCAAATTTTGAGCCTTTTGCCCTTTAAAAAATCAGCCTTTATTTGTTTTTTAAAAAATCTATGAAATAAAATCCAAATTTTTTATTAGTATTGTTTTCTAAATGTAGTATTTATCTTTGTTTTGATTTTTAATCAGATTACATACACACGTGCGTGCGCACACACGCGCATAAAAGCTCTCTAATTTATAATCCTTAGTTTTTATACCAGGACACATGGATACAAGGATCCTGGATCTTTTCTGCATTCCCCTCCCGCAGCAGTCCTTTCATACCTATGGGAAAGTGTTCTAATAGTTTTGTGGGATGGGGAGCTATAGTGGGGAGGAGGAGGGGGAGGAGGCAAAACTGCTGTCATATCTGACAATCTGTTATGCCTCGTTTAATATAAAACAGTTTAATAGCATGAGTAAGCTGCCTTTTCTTTCTTTGTTTCTTTTTATAAATGCATTTAAGTATTATTCCTATGTTTTAAAAAGGTTTCTTCCAAACTTTTTTTACTAATCATTAGCATGTACTGTCTTTTAAACTAAAAATGTAAGTTTTATTATTAGTTATTTAGCATTAATTTGCATACATTTAGGCTTTTTCATATTAAAAATTCAGCACATTTAGTTAATATTTGTGAGTGTGTACATTGGTAGTTAGTTTATAGAGTCCAGTATTGCACCTGCAAATTTAGTTATTGTGCACACTGTGTTTTGTAGTATTCATCATGCATCTGGTTTATTTTTTCCTCTTTTTAAAAATAATCTTTCTTGTTTGCTGTTGTTGCATCCATTTCTTTCAACAGTGCTTTCTTTATTTTATCCATTCTTCATCACTTTTTATTCCATTCTTGATGAAAATATTTTCTTCACAGTCTCTTTGGAGATTATGAAATATATTATTTGGAAGATAAGTAAAAAAAAAACAACCTGATCAGGTGGTGACCCTGTTCTTCTTTCCGTCCTTTCATTTTCTATTCTCCTTTAATGTTTATTCACCATTTTTGCAAAGTGATCCATGTGTTTTTAACCCTTTCATTATCTTTTTGACACTTCTCTGCCACCTAACATTTTAATACTTGTAGTCTCTTGGATCCAAACGGGGTAAAATTCCAAGAAGTCTTCCTGTAACCAGAAGGGCATTTTTGATTTAATGTTATGATTTGAATGCAGCTGAATGCTCTTATTGTATCAGACAAAATTTCTCAATTGTAATCTAGAGAGCCGCTGCTGGTTAGAGTAGACAGAACTGACTTTGATAGACAAATGGCCTTGTTCAGTATGGCAGAGCTTTGTGTATATTCATCCCTTCTTATATGTTAAAAATGCACCCATGGACACTTCCAGCTTTCTCATAGATTTCATTAGACTGTTCAGAAAAGCTCTTACATTGATATCTTGACTAAATTGTGGTCTGATTCCAGGGACTGGTTGAGCTGAAATGCTTTTGTCAGTCTGTCTCTGCTTCCCCTGACGTATGGAGGTGGAACTCAGTGCTTGCACTCCCTGCCCTTTCCCCATTGGGCCATGACTTTCTCTGTTTGTACCGTATCAGCCTTTTTTGTGCGCTACTCAGAATCTTCATGTTGCTTATGCATTATGCCGTGCATTGCCGGCACTTTGATCAGCTTGCGCTGCCTTTCTATTAGCTTGTTCAAGGTGGATAACAAAATCAAAAATTGTATTCAATATTCTGACTTTAAAAGTCATTTACTTAAAAGTAAATTTTTTAAAGGAAATCATTTTAAAGAAGATTTGCATAGCTGTATGCTTCAGAATCAGATGTAGTTGCATTGAACTCAGTGGGACTTACTTCTGAGATGTACAGCATGATACTGTCCCAGAATATAACATTTCTGTTCTAGTTTATGTTAATTTGTCTCATTAACTGAAGTAGCAGTCAAAAGACAATTATTTTTCAAGCAGTGTATAATGAGCTTTTGAAAGTCGTTGCCTCATATGTTGATGGCCATTAGCTTCAAGATTGGCTAAAAATAATTACACATTTGTGGACAAAGTGTCTGTTAATGGGGATAAGCCATTATACTTGCTGTAATCACCATATTTTGGCATATATCCCTGAATATTAGACGCTGCACTAAACAGAGGATGTGGGCTGTTGGTGCCGCGCCCTGCTTCTGAGCTTCCAGAAACCATCAAATTCCCACTACAGAAAACAGAATGGCAGATCAGCAGGGCAATCCTAATCAGAGTTGCAGAGTCCATTGGAGTCAATTCTGTTTAGGATTGTATTGCAGATGGACCTTTAACAATGGGGCAGGTGAAGCCTCTCCGGTTGGCTTGGATTTTAAGGGTATCTGATCCCTGAACTCCAGAGCTAGAGTATACTCTGTGCTACTGGAGAGGTCTAAATGGTAAACACAGCCATGTTGCAAATAGAGAGGGTGTCTGTGTTTCCCTGATACAATTTCTCTGGGAATTGTATTCAGGTGGGTGCTTCAAGCTGCTGGCTGGACTTTACTGGACCTCAAGCTGCTGGCTTTATCGATGATGTGAAAACTAGATTTTGATTTATTAAAATATTTAAATCCTGCATTTCTTTGTGGCTCAGAGCACCTTACATGTCACAGATTTCAATTTAAAACCCATAGAATAAACCCCAATGTTCCCCTCCTCTCAATAGATGCATGCAATTTATACCCCATTCAAAGCCCTGGTGAATCAAGTGGCCTAGCAACTTCTCCTGAAGATTTAACATAAGAAGAGCCTTACTGGATCTGACCCGTGGTCCATCTAGTCCAGCATCCTGTCTCATACAGTGACCAACCAGTTACTCTTGAGGGCTATCCATAGTGCCTTCCCCTGATGATGCCTCCTGGCACTGGCATTCAGAAAAGTACTGCCTCTGAATGCGGAGGTTTCCTTTAGTCTAGTGTCAGGGCTCCCATCACCTCTTCTGGGAGCCCATTCTACAGAATGGAAGCCACAGTGGAGAAAGCTGTGGATAATGCCAGCTCAGCCATCTTTTTTTGCGGGGGGGGGGGAGCGGAAAGTCCTTTCAGACTGAGGACCATCATTTCCATCATCTAGCCCTGAAGATAATATGGCTGCTGCATTCTGGGCCACCTGCAGGTTCTGGGTTCTCTTCAAGGTAGAGCGCATTGCAGTAATTCTGCCATGAGGTTCAAAAGCATGGACCAGCATGGCCAGATTAGCTGAGTCTAATATGGGGGAGAGTTGACAAACAAGATGCAGATGATAGAATGCACTCTTGGCCAGTACACCAACCTTCTTTTTAATCAGGAAGGTTGATTCCATGAGCACCCCAAGCTCTTAATCTACTCTGAAAATGCCAGTGCTGTTCTGTCCACGATAAGTGTCCCTCGAGAAAATCAGCCTTCCAGACCAGCATTACTTTGTCTGGATTCAATTTCAGCTTGACCTGCCCCAAAGCACCAGTTCAGAGCGCATACGGATACATGTGAAAGCTTGGATGATGAAGCATAGATCTGGTCATCACCCGCATTTTGATGACACCTATTCTCAAAGCTCCAGGTGGTCTCATTCGGCAGCCTCATACAGATACTGAAGAATCCGTTTTAGAGAATGGACCTTGAGGCACTCCACTGGTCAAATCCCATTCAGCTGGTTCAGCTCCTTTGATGGAAAGTTCTTGTGTCCCAATCAGAAAAACAAGACCAAAACCACTGAAAGGTACTGATGGATAAGAATGGATTGGTCAACTTGTAAGGATGTTACAAGTTAACACATTTGGAGTATGGATAATGGGCAATTCATTTGAACTGATTGAGTTGTTCTTTGCGGTAGAGAAGATACTTCATTTTTCTCCACAAAGATGATGCCCTTACCACTGCGGAGAGTATGTGAATGCTCTGTTCTTTTCTAATCAGTTGGGCCTTTTAAAATCCAGTTGGCTGGAGGATTTGCATACGATTCTCAGTAACATTAGAGAATCACACCACGAGGGAAGCATCTCTTGAGCTACCACAGGGCAAGTTTGTGGAAAGAGTTTAATTCATTTAAGTTGTGATGCTGAGAAGCCAGTTTAAGAATGATTGTTCATGTCAGTGAGTTTAGTATGGCTTCATAAAACAATCACTTCCCCAAAGAGTGAACAAAAAATAGCTCATGGGGTACCTGCAAAAGTGAGTAGAATGCTTAGCCATATCAGTATCAGTCAAACCTATCAGTCAAACAGTTCAGCTGAAATCCAGTTTCAATCCCGGGATGGTTTTTTAAAAAATCTTTTGGTTTACTTCCATAACGTATCCCCACTTTTTTTAAACAAAGAATTTAAGTTAAATAGCATTGAAACATTTGTATTATTGGAAGAAACCCTTCTACGCTTTTGGCAAACTTTTGGACATAGCTAGAGAAAAGAAAGTTAGGAATATGTCCTGTTAAGCATTCCAGTCAGTATTTGGATGGGAGACTACCAAGGAAGGCCAGGGTTGCTCACAGTCAGACAATGACAAACCATCTCTGAACATCTCTTGCCTTGAAAACCCTATGGGGTTGCCGTAAGTTGGCTGCAACCTGACAGCACCCCCCCCCCCCGCACACACAATTTGTATTGTAAAAAAACAAACTTGGAAAAGAGATTCATTTCCTGCATTGAGTCAAGCAGTCCCCTGTGCTGTTGATACTGCTGCTTCTGTGTGCAAACTTTGCAATTATTTCATCTTCTAAAACTGAGGCTGCAGTCTTGGCATACTTGTAAGTCCCATTGGACTCAGGCTTATTTCCAAGTAAGCATGCATAAAATAAGACTCTAAGCAAATTCATTTAAAGAGGTAAAAAAATACAGATTTGATACTGTGTAAAAGATAGCTTAAGGCTGTTACTATATAAAAGACAAAATGTCTGATTTAGCATTCTGTACTCTATGAATACTTCATGGATATCTAAACATTTTTCTTAAAATGTTGCACTTCTCACTGAGATTCTTCTATCTGTTTTCTGCCTTGCAAGTCTGTGGTATCTCTTACCTCTGTCAAGATAGCAAAATGACTGGATAACTTTGTGGGATATGCTGAGAAAATTTCCTGCTTCTTGGTGCTGTTGCTTGTTAATATCTGCTTTAGAAAAAGATTCAGGCTACAACCCTAAAACCACTTTCATGGGAGTAAAATAGGACTTGCTTCCAAGTAGAGCTGCTAATAACTGCTCCTTCAGGGTTCTGACTGCCACCCAGACATCTTCATAGACGAATAAAGGAGGAACTAACCTTAGCAAGTTGGACAAATAACAGTATTAAGTTGTCCTGTTTCTGGTGATGAATAAGGCAATAGTTGCCTGGAAAAATGGGTTATGCAGAACTGGTATTAGCCAGTTGGAGAGAGAAACAAAATTGGTTTGAAGAAGAATCAGGCCACAGGATGAACTTCAGTGAGTCCTATTTCTGTCTTGACTTCAAAGACTTTTTCCAGAAAACTAAGGACAAGGGACATCCATGCTAGCAAAGCTTATTTATCAATGGGATTTGCCTTATGCATCCTATCTCCTTTCTTTTATTTAGTCAGATTTTATTTAGTCGGATTTTGCAGATAAGGTGATAAAGAAACAGGTTGGTTTGTGAGACAACCGTTCGAGATTCCTTTGCCAAAGAAATTGAAATGAATTAATTAATGAGTATATCAACAGTAATTACTCCAGAAGGGTAGCTATCAGGGTAGATTTGATTTAAATTGAATAGATTTAAATCACTAGTCAGTAAAATTTTAATCAATTTAAATCATGGTTTTCTACATAAAGATTCATTCTTTTCTGCACAAAGACTCTTCACACTTAGCTTCTTGTGCAGATCTATTCTACTCCCAACAATCTTCTATTCATTGAATTTTTTGAAACTTAGCACTTGAGAGGTAAGGGGTTGGTTCTTTGTACAAAGATTTGCAAAGGAACCATGGGATTAAGGTCTTTTTCTCGACTGTGCATGTATATAACCTTTTTGCTGTAAAGAAGAGATGTGATCTCTGCAGACAAAAATTCAGTTTTGAGAACTGTAAAACAAAGTATCTGCGATAATATCTTCTAAATAGAAAAATTGCCCAATAATCTTACAGAAACCTCTGGAAGAGCATGACATTGTGAACAGATTAATGAAATTCGTTTACCAAAAAATTTAAACATTGCATGAATATACAGCCTCTTGCTACATAATTAAAAACTAATCCTTATTTCATGATGATAACCTTTGGACTATAATGTATTTTAAACAGAAAACTATTATTAGATAGATTTTTCCTCAAAAAACATTTTATTTAAAAAATCCAATTTAAATTAAAAAATCCAATTTTTAAATTTTTTTCTTAAAAAACCATTGATTTTTATTCACCCTTGTAGCTATGTGAGGCTGCTACAGCCAAAATAACAAAGAACCTTGTGGCACCTTAAATAACACATTTATTGCTGCAGAAGCTTTTGCCAGCCAGAGGCTTTGTCAGAAGCATGAAGTGTTGTATTGTCAGGCTATGGGTGACAGGATATGGTAGACATGTTTGCGTACCATTGCAACAAGAAGTCCAAACTCTTGGTTAAATGGTTTTACTCAGAAATCCAATCATTTCCATATATATGTCCATAGAATTACTCAGAAGCAAGAAAGCATCTAAGCAGTACACGTTCCTTGACAGGAATAGCACTTGAAGAAAGTACATCTCTAAATACCCAGTGATCTCCCCCCTCCCACCTAGACCACAGGTTTGCGTGGGAAACGGTCTGGGAATTTCTTTCAGGGTTTATACATCAGCCTAGACAGGACAAAAGGCATAAGATTAAACTGTAACATTTCAGACAGTGCAAGGTCGCTCCTGGGAGCTTCAAAGGAAGGAGATAAGACAGCTGTGTTCTCAGGATGCTTGAGAAACAAAAGTGATGGTTAGAGCATTTACCAAATGACATTAAGGTACAGCATTAGCAATATATAGAACAATGACATGGATGTAGGGGTACAGACATAACATAGAGAAGGGGCGCAATTATTGAAGAGTCAAGAAGGACAAGGACAAGATACGATGTATTAAATTGCAGGTCACAGATGGGGAAAAAATCTATTCAGAAGAGGAAATGATCCTATCAGAATGGATATGGCCCACTACCAAATGCTGATCAATTAGCAAAAATAGAAGGGATTGTAATAATACACACAAACCTTTGAGGAGGGAAATCCAGACCGGCAAGAAAGGACAGTTTTTGTGGTGAGCCGACTAGACCAAGTCCCTTTTGAGTCCCACTCTGACTGTATCAAATGTGCATCTGCATTCCAGCTCAGCAGCCTCTGGCCGGAGTGTGAAACTCTTCTGCTGCGCTACTGTGGCCGTTCAGTCTGTCATTGAAATGTCCAGGGAGACTGAAATGGCCCCATTTCTAATGCCTGATTTGTGTCTTTTTCTTGCGTAGAGGTGGTCCAGCTTGACTGGTATGAATGGCAGAAGGTGCTTGATAGCATATAGCATGCCAGAGGATGCCCCGTTGAATAAGCCCTTGGTGGCATAACCGAAACCAGTGGGAGTTGTGATAGTGTCACTTGAGTGCACATAGGAACAGTGTTGGCCCCGGGTATGGATGCAGGGGCTGGTTCCCGGGTTTGGATCATCTATCATTGCTGGTCGTAAGCAAAGACCAACCTCTCCCACCCCCCCAACTCTGAGAGGAAAGGATCATCTTGTAGGAAAGGTTCTAGATGATGCTATGGAGAGCACTTCTCTGAGAACTGTAGGCACTCTCTCTAGCATGTAAACATATGTACAAATATTAAAAGATTAAAATGATCTAGGCAGAAAATACCAGTCGGATAAAACCATTGCTGTCTCTGGAAGCAACTCTGAGAACTGTAGGCAACAACCAGCGGCATTCTAGGTTTTTTCCCCCTCTGTCCTGTAGAAAGTGTCAGTGTGTCTTTTACTGTAGTTTAGGAATGCTTGGTATAAATGCTTGGTGCTTGGTATTTGCTGCTGAAGGAATGGAGGAAATTCAGTTGCACCTCAGTGCTTGACTGTAGAAAATGGGAGTGTGCAGTGTCTTCTGGATAGTAGTTAGAAGCCCATGGTTAAATGTACCAATCTGTAGGTTTCTGATAGTGGTGTCATATGGTTGTACAGCAGTATCCAGAAAAACCCTGCGGTATCAACTAGTCCAGGCTTAATTTGGCAAGGCAGAAAAATTGTGGGAGAATTTCTTGACAGCCTCTTGCCCCACAGGTACAAAATCCGGATGGTAAAAATGTAGTCAGTGAATCAAAAAAGTATGTTTGGGGATAGGCACAGAGGAAGTGTTGTTCTTAATCTTCCAGAAATATGTTGGCATACTGTGGGGCCATAATGGCACCTGTGGCTTGAAGATACAGGCTGTGCCTAAACTGGGATGTTGCCTACTCTATTACCACTCATACTTCCATCATAATCTCTTTTTGTTTGGTGTACAATTGGACATGGCCGATGCTTAATAACAACAACATTAATAGTGCTTATATACCACTCTTCTAGAGAGATTGGTGCCTCACCCAGAGCAGTGAACAAGTTAATGTTATTATCCCCACAATACAAATGGGGAGCTGGGGCTTACCGAAGGCCACTTACTAAGCTCATGGCAGTAATGGGATTCGAACCAGCAGAGTGCTGATTTGTAGCCAAACCACTTAATCACCGTGCTACAGCAGCTCTCAGTATTTGCATCATTACTCCAGTGTGAAAGCCCCTAAATTTAATGGAGTGCTTAATTCAACATTGTAGAGTGTGTGGACATTTTCATTGGACTAATTTATAGTGTGTTTTTCTATGATTTCATCTGTGTAATCTGTTTGAATACTGTGCTACTCTGTTTTGTTTTTAATTAATGGGTTCTCCTTGTCAAATCTGCTGTCTGTCAGAACAGAGTTTGGAGCTGACAAGGATCGACTGGCTTGGTTCTAAAGACCAGGGAGTACATAATAAGAGATGGCACTTCTATTAACTTCTACTGGTGTTAGGGTTTTTTTGTTGTTGTTGTTTTTTGAGTCACCCAAAACACTTCTGACAAAGGGAACTTGACTTTCAAAAGTTTATACCCTGGAAACTCTTTGTTGGTCTTTAAAGTGCTAGTGGACTTGAACCTTGATCTCTAAAACACTTCCCTCGGTGAAATGGAAAGGAAGCTGTTTAAACTTGGTCCCTTCTCCTTGTTGTCTTACTGCAGCTTAAGGCTATGACTTACACCTGTCAGGAGTGCTGATGTGTATTTCTTTGAAATTAGCTGAATAAACAGATTCAAAATTACACAATTTACTCCTGATTTTCCAAATGTCTTGAAAACTTGCTACTCAAAATCATGGCCACCCGTATGAGTAGAGATTTGAAGGCCCGGGGGGGGGGGGGGAACAGGAAAGTTCAGGGAGAAATTTTGTTTTTCCAAATGTGCCCTTGTTTTTCCAATGAATTTTTTCCCCCTCAGAATGCTTCTTGCAGTAAGATTTTTCACACTGAGAATGTATAGCTTGCAAAGTCTAAGGACTTTTCCAGGTTTTTTAGTAGAAAACTCGTTTGATTGTTTTTCCATTTGGAATGAGTGAAAAGAAACACAAGGTTTCACTCAAAATGTACAGTTAGGCTACAGCCGGACAACAACAGAGCAGGCCTACTTTGAACAAAGATGTACACAGTCCAGTCTGAGTGCGCTGTCTTCTGCCTTTTGCCATTCATGATGGAGTGAAAAGCAAGACGTTGAGGGCTGACCCTTGTTAGTTTTATTCGGTTTCGGTTAATACATTTTTCCCAGCCACGAATTCAGATTTGATTCTGCTTCAGATGAATCTGAAACTGGACTACCTTGGCACTGGAATTGTGTTTCTGTGTACAGTACCAGTGATAACTTTGAATATTTGTTCTTGAATACAGCCCTAAGCATGACAGCTAATGTAACACTGGTGTGTGATGTTCAGAAGCACATCAGAATGCTGTATTTAACAAAAGCAAAGAATTCTACCGTAGACACCGCATTGAACTAGGACCCTAAATTTAGTGGAGTCTGCTGATAGAAGCCCTTAAAAATTTCTTTAACAACTTTCTTTGTTGTGCATACAGTAGATGCAAGATTTTGTAAACGGGTTTATAGTCCTTCAGAGTGCTGAAGTTTTTCACCTAGGAAACAGGTAGATATAATGCTTTAATGAATGTTTTCCTCACCCTTGCTGCATTCATTTATATTTTGTTTTATTTTTTTGTCTCAGGATGAGTTCTGAAAAGCTGCTGCAAGTTTTCAGTGTGGTTCGGTTTGAAATAGGCAGGTGGAAGCCAGCTGTGGAGGGCACCTGTTGGCTAGCAATCTCCTTATTTCTCTTGTATAGTCCTAAATTTTAGAGCGGTTTTAAAAGATAAATGCACATATTATAAATGGATATGAATAGGCCTCCGTCCTGAAGCATGAGAGAAGGGGACAAGACGGGTGTCTGAAACAGCAGCCAGCTTACTGACATATAAGTTGCAAAGACAAGGTATTCCTGCTGTGTGATCTATCCCATGACGAATCTTTTGGGGGTCGCTGTTAAAAGGTTGTTTCATCAGTATTCACACATGGAAAGCGTAGCAAAGAGAAGTTGGCTTGAGAGAACAGTAGTTCTAAATTATTGTGTGTGTGTATATGAGGGGTTAAGTCTTGAACTGTGTTAATTTACAAGCTTTAGAATAATTCCAAAAGAGAACAGTTTACAGTTGATCAAATTGTAGGCTTAACCAGTAAACAGATATTCACTTGGTGCTGGTTACTTGTCAGAACAGAAAATATAAGCCATAATGAGCATGGGTACTCAGTTCATAAGATCTTAAAGTTGAAGTTATTTACTAAAAAAAAAGAGGTATGCTTATTAATATGTCTGCATTGTTCTGACACTGCTTACCTTAGTGCCTGTTTAAAAGCTTCATGATAAAATAGTAGTTTTGCTTTTGCAACAAGACAAGTACTGTATAATTAATGGTAAAAGAAAGAAGCCTAGGTTGGGTGGAAATGCTTTTCTTCTTCTTTTTTTAAGGTTTGGCTTGAGCAACAAGTTTGACACAGAATTTCCCTCTGTTCTGACAGGGAAGGTAAGTCAGAGTTTGTATCAACTTTAACTTGAAAAGCATCTCTCCCTTCAGCTGACTGTATGTCTTCATGTTGAAAACCGCTTTTCAGATCAGATGCTGTGGACCTAAATACTTTTATTTGGAGACATGTTCACTGATCTCAGGAAAATTTACATCCTGGTAAATATATTTAGGAGCAGATTGCTTCTTGCATCCTCTGCAGGTTTCTTTAATCCACATAATTGTAACTCTACATGAGATCCTCCTTGTTTCTCCTGTGTTAATAACTTACCCTAGGGCTATTTCCTGATAACAAGGCATGCTATCTTTTGGGCAGGGACCTATACATTTTTATCAATGTACAATACCTTGCATATTTTAAACACCTTTACAGAACTGAATGGTAATGCTAGCTTGGAATCGCCTGCTGGGGTATATTACAGAATTGTATCTTGAATGCTTCTTCCCTTTGATCCACTGACTGTTTCTTTTTTTCCTTCATGCTGGACAATGTTTTTAAATATTCAAGCTGAAGTGGGTGTCACTTGCATAGCAATGTTTTTAATGACATGGCAGCCAGATAAGTTTTTTTAAAAAACCTTGTTAAGAAAATGGAATGGAGGTTCCCATATTTTGGTGCCTGTTCTGATGATGCAGCATTGGCTATGTTTGAATCCTAGACCAGTTTCTGATCAGAAAAGAATTATAGTTAACTTTTATGCCTGACAGTACCTGCAAAAAATGTGCCTAAGTCTGGCTAACTTAGTACAGTAAGTAAACTATGCTGCGTTCTGAAAATAAAGCCCTAGTGCGGTGGCTTCCAGAGTCTGTATGTTTATTTACTTCATTTATAGCCCACCTTTCTCACTGAACCTCAGTACAAATTGCACAGTTTGAAACAACACAGTCCAATAGTATGAGGCGTTCAATGTAGAAAGCACTAGGACTAGGATTACAAAAATCAGAAATAATGCAATATAACAGACATGATACATCATAAACAAATGCAGAAAGTGGAATTCTAAAAGTAGAAGATAATGCAGTAAGAAAACAATATACCCAATAAACAGTAGAATAAACTACGGCCCTGTTCCCTTTGTAAAAGTGTCCTGAACCATTTCATTTTACTGCAGCCCTGGTCTGAATGGCTGTAGTTTTACACCATCAGTAGAATCCATGCTGTTGCACAGCAGAGAATGCTCGTATATGAACAGCTATAAAGCTTACTCATTTGCAGGATGGCACTTTCAAGAGGCTGTGCTCAAATGAGGGTTCCAGATCTTTGTGTCTGATAACCAGTAACTTGAATTGTACCTGGTAACTGATAGATAACCAGTGGAGTGTCTGCAGAATGGGTGCAATATGCATACTCTACCTAGCTCCGTGACAGTAACTGAGTGGTGGCGTTCTGTACCTGCTGGAGTTTCTGGGATGATTTCAGGGGTAGATGCATGTAGAATACATTGCAATAATCTAATTTCAAGTAATCGTTGCATGGACCCACCTGTCCAGATTGGCCAAATGAAGGTATGGAACCATCTTTCAGGTTAAATGAAGATGGACAAAAGCGTTTGCAGCCATGAATGTGTGCCAGAACAGCCTAGAAAGTGTTTGTTGTGAAAACTTAAGCCAGTGTTAGATCATAACTCTCTCCTATTATGTGTTTACTGTTCTTGTTATGGTTTGTTTGTTATTCATAATTTTTTTTAAAAAAATAATGAAATATATATCTATTTTTTAAAAAACTTAAGCCACTGTTGTAGATGCCTCTGCCCCTTTCAGAATGAATATTGCCTTTTTATCTGCCTGTATATGGGCAGTGACATCATCTTAAGGGAGGTAAAAGACTAGCCTGGGTCCCTGTTGCAGTCTGCTTACAGCCGACCAGGTGCAGAGGAACCCTCCTCCGAAGTATTTCTGCTCTCCGGAAAGACTAGCTCAATCCCTGGGTCCTGACTGACACTGCAGAAGAGAGAGTGGGATGCTAGGAGTGAACGATGGCCGAGTTTTGCAGGAGTTGCAAGAGAGATACCTGTCTGTCAAGAAAATACCTGTGGATTACAGGGTCCCACTAACTGAACCGGGGGCCTTCAGCAACCAGGGCAGGTAGACTGGCCGACCTCTTAAGTGTAGATATTCCTCTTTTTTTTAGTGAACTTACCTGCCTGTAGCATAACTGCACGGGCAGCCAGTTGACCCCGGTTTTCGGGTCCTCCTGTTGTTGCCTCTGAGCATTTGGAACATGGTTAAGAAGAGAGTTCCATCACGGACTTTTTAACATCCCACTTGAAGGGAGTTTGCGTAAAATTAAGCAAGAACAATATGAAGACCCCAGCTTACGTACTGAGCTCTGATTGAACTGGCAGTATTAATTTCCTTCCCGTCTCAGTGATTGTCCCATAACTGTCATGTGTTTGCTGGGTTGCTTAGTGCTAGCAGTGTTGAGCTGAAAAGTAAAAATAGGATGACCTGCTGAGATGGCAGATGCGTGAGTGAGGCTCTGCCAAGGCCCTGCTCCCTCCAGTGCCACAAACAACATCTTAAAACAATTGAAAGCCTTACCAGACATGGGCAGAAGTTCAACTAGCAAAGGCAAGTCACTTTTGGAATATCTAGGATCTCTAAAGCCATTCCTGGCGTCAGGAGAGCAAACAAACATTGCAGCAGCTCAGGCCTCAGGTGAAGCCAAAATGTTGTTTGTAAATAAAATGCCTGACATGGAGGATGCTCCTCTAACTAAAAGAGATCTTAATGATCTGAAGAATGATCTCCAGACTTTTTTTTTCATTCAAAACAATAGAACTCCTACAACCTATACATATGCAGATCAAAGAACTGACTGAGAACTTTAAGGAGGCAGCTAAGTTTGCAGAGACAGCAATGGAGCTGAACATGACTTTGCACGAAGACATATCGTCTCCGCAAAATAGTACTGCAACTATGCAAGAGAAAATTGCTGCTCTGGACAATAAATGGAGACAGAATAATTTAAAAATTAGAGGCCTTCCAGAAAATATTGAAAATGCTGATCTTGCTTCTTTTATTGCAAACTGGCTAGTGACCACCTTAAAACTGGAGGAAGGGATTGTTCCTGCAATTGCAAAAGCTTACAGACTTGGTGCACCAACTTCTGCACGTCCTAACCTTCCAAGAGACATCTTGATCCAGTTTATGCACCCAAGGACCAGAGAAAAGATATTTAAACACATCTGAGAGACTCCTTAACATGCAATGGCAAAAAAATTCTAGTCCTGCTGGATCTCTCTCAGGAAACACCAGAGAAAAGAAAGCTACTGAAACCAATAACTACAAAGCTTACAAATGCAGGCATCAGATTTCGCTGGAGCCCTTCTTCCAACATATCAGTTTACTACAATGGAACCACTCATCAGGCTACAGACTTGGACTCAAGATACCACCTATTAAAAATCCTAAACATTCAACCATCCCTAGAAGATAAAATGGACTGATCAGTTTCAAGCACACAAAGAATGCAGAATGCAGCTGATCAGTCAAGTTAATCCGAAAAGAAGACAGAAGAATATCTGCTGGTTGTTATTGTATCCTACTTAGCTGAATGGCAATGTCCAATTGTTGGACTCTATTAAGTTCTATAAATAAGGAGGGAGGGGGTGGGGAAAAATAATAGATCTATTCCTTAGTCACATTTCCCCTCATAAAAGTTTGAGACTACAGGTCAGGGAGAAATAGCATAATCCCTGTGGTAATGGATAAAATATCTGAACAGCTAATACTGAATGACAACCTCAACTTCCAACCTTGTTTCTTGGAAAAATGGTTGCCTTTTTTTGATCATGTAACTAATTATGCATCAGCTTATATTTCTTTACCAAAAAAATACTCAGACTTCGTACTTTGCTAATAAAGTGTAATTCAGCTCTGTACTTCTCATACTTTAATGGATATTGTATTTATAATGGCTGTTTATTGTATTGTTAATAAGTTGTTCAAATTGTTGTTTGTATAAATATTTGGAAAATTAAATAAAAAGTATATATAAAAAAAGTAAAAATAGGGCCCATTACAGTGCTGTGCAAAAAGTGTCATTCCGGACTGAAATCCCTGCTGAGAAGCTTGGACAGGTCACTTGCTCTCTTCCTAACTAGTTTCATTGTGTTATGGAGAGGGAGTATGATGCAGTGGTTAGAGCATTGTAGATTGGGGAGTCCTCCTGGCTTCAAATCCAACTCAGGCCTGAAGCCCCTTGGGTGACCTGCATCGGCCACTGTCTCCCTCTTCTTAGCACAGCCTACTTCCCAAGGTGGTTGTGAGGATAAAATGGAGAAGGAGAACCTTGAGCTCCTTGGCAGGGCTGAATGAACGGGCAACAGAGAGAGATTATTATGGAGGATTTAAAATTTTTATTTGTTTCATATATACCCTACTTTTCTCCCCAGTTGGAATCCAAAGTGACTTACATCATTCTCTTCTTTATTTTATCCTCACAACAACCCTGTGGCTGAGAGCACATGACCACCAAGTGAGCTTCCAGGGCAGACTGGGTCTTCCAAAGCCTAGGCCAACGCTCTAACCACTACACAACACTGACTCTCTATGTGTTAGGTTGGATGGGGCCTGTACATCCTGCAGAAGAGACAGCAAAGCCCTGAGATAGCAGGATGTACTGTACTGCTGCAGGAAGGTGACGCAGAGCAGGTAGCAAACTAGCACAAGGAGAGCAGCGAATGAGACGTTTTCTCCCTGGTGTGTTGATTTTCTACTTGCAGGGGAGTTTCTTGTATAGGGGAGCATTACAAAGTCCACAGGCTTGGTATCGAGTCTCGGATGGGATTACCAATAACCCCTGCCTGGAAAGGTGGGCTCTTTTCTGTTAAGCTCCAATGTGTCTTGAAAGTCTACACAAAATCAAGAACAAAAAGAGTCCAGTAGCACCTTTAAGACTAACCAATTTTATTGTAGCATAAGCTTTCGAGAATCAAGTTCTCTCGTCAGATGCATGATCAGTTCGGATCATGCATCTGACGAAGAGAACTTGATTCTCGAAAGCTTATGCTACAATAAAATTGGTTAGTCTTAAAGGTGCTACTGGACTCTTTTTGATTTTGCTACTACAGACTAACACGGCTAACTCCTCTGAACAAAATCAAGAACAATCCCACCCTTCTCTTGGTTCCAAGCTTGAGAAGAGGAAAGGTGTATGCTGAGGTTTGGAGGCACTCACCAGAGAGAGAGAACAACACTCCTTGATAAGTGAATGTGTGGACCTCTGTACATTTGACAGTGGTGGCATCCACCTGTCATCTTAAGCGGTACTGTCCACTGCTCCCTCATTCTCTTGCATTTGTAGATCTGTCCCTGTTTTGGGCTTAGGTCGAGAACTCTTTTGGTTGATCTGTGACACCTGGAAGAAGTCACAAATCACACTGGACCATGGAAGGCTGTAATGGGGGTGATTTCAAACACCACTGACTCTCTGTATACAACAGATCTTTAGGCTGTGATGAGTTTCCTGAGATACATGACAAATTGTTTTATGGATGGCCTGGAGCCCTTGTGTATTGGGTTGTAGCTGAGGCAGGATTTTGCAATGCCAGGAAAACTCTGGTGACTCTTAATGCCATCAGGCTGTATGTTTTGCCTCATTGGGAACTGGCCTGCTACCTTAATGAATGAAAAGAAGCTGCAAAGGTTGCATTCTGTTCTGTTTGCAGGATTCTCATGCTTGAGTTGAGATAAAAATCTACAGTAGAAATCTCCAGTTGAGAGAAACATCTTATTTTGAACACAGTCTTGGCACTGTGCATGAATCCTTTATCCATTCCAAAATTAAACCTGTAAACTCAAGGTTAGCCACTCACTGGTGGTGGTTTTTAAGTACAGACGTGTCTATATAAAATAATACATATAATGAGGATTCTCCAAAGCTTTTTTCATTTTAATTAATCTTGAACTCAAAGTAAACTTGTGATGTAATTGTGGATTTCTTCAGCAAGCTGCTCTATTTTGTACACGGAAAATGACTTAATATGAATGTTTAAGATAAACAGTCTATTCTGTTGAATATAAGGGGACTGGGCAGAAGGGAGAAGTCTAGGTTGAGAAGAGCTGTTCATTTGTCAAATGAAAGCAGTGACTTGGTATAGAGTACAAAGTGCATTGAACTGGTGTCCTGTACAATGCAGCTTTTAAATAAAGGCTTAGTTTTTCAGGAGACAGTTTGCAGTGAATTTGTAGCTATTAAAACTGTTAGTCACTGGATAGGAAAAGTCTGTATATTGCAGAAATTGAAGAATTAACATTGCTAATATCAGAAATTGAAATATAGACATGGATTCTTTTAATAATACTTTGGAGAAGTTCATGGAAATCTAAATGTAACTATAATACAAGGAAGATTCCAAACCATATAGGCACATGCCTGTGAATCAGTATTAGGCCTATTGAGAATATATGTATTTCATTGATTATATTAAGTTCCAATAAAACAAGCATTGAGATTCTTGTGTTTCCTTTAAACAGTTGCTTTTATAGCATTTTTTGTGGGTGCTGCTAACAGATTCTCTTGGAAAGTATTGCAAGGCTGTATTGGGGTTTTTGCTTACCCTTTCTTAGTACATAAATAGTAAGTCCCTAATTAGTAAGGATATTTGGGAAAGGGTGTATGGGAAGAAAAGATACAAAATAAGACACAGACCTTATCAAGAACCAATAGTACCTTTCCCCAATTTTAACACTATGGTAATTGTTTTTTTTTTTTCAAAACCCGTGAGCATTTTAAATGTTCATAATTGTTCCAAAATGCAGCATGTGTCTAGTTAAGAGAAGAGTTGTCCTTAGCTTAGGCTTTCTTCTGGAGAAGGACCATGTGTACCTCCTCATGATAGGTGGCCTTCTGTCTGTGTAACTTCCATTTTCCTCTCACCTGGAGCAATGAAGTGACCTTTCCAGGGGAAAGTCCAGCTTCCAGCTCTGATCTTAAAACGTGAAGGACCTTCTGTGGGGAAACTGATGTGCAATGCAGGGAAGCGTAAGTCATAAAACACCCTTGGTATTGTGATTCAGCACAAGGTGTGATTGATAGGGCTGAGATCACAATGGCGAAAGAAGACAGAGCGGGCCTGCTGGGCTATGCTTGTTCTTTTCCGCTCTTGTATCCTGTTGTAAAATATTATTACCCTTCCTTCCACCCTCAATCCCTTTTATGGCGTGCTGGGCCTGACAGAAACCCTTTTTTAGAATGCGTTCTGGGTGGTTGCTGTTGTTTTTTTTCCTTGGAGCCAGACAAATTCCAGTGTTCTTAAACTTTGTTGTACTGAAGGCCACCATTCTTCTTTTCTTGTCCTTTGAGGACCATCACAGTGTTACCTTACAGCCGCTGGGAAGTGTCTTCGAATTAAAAAGCACTTCCGTCTGCGTTCCAGTGCAGCTGTATTGTTCCTGGCAAGCTTAGCTCAAGCTCCAATTAGTTTGCCGTTCCCAGGTCTTAATGCTGCAATGTAAGAGTCTTCCATTTTTGACATGGTTCGCTACTGTTTGTAAAACTGAGGATGCTCCGTTGCACCTTGGGTGATGGTGGGCCTACCAAGCTGCCATTGAGAGTGGCTAGATTCACAGACAGAAAAATTAGGTGGAATCCAGAGGTGATGATGATGATAACAGCAGCAACATTCGATTTATATACCGCCCTTCAGGATGACTTAACACCCACTCAGAGCAGGTTTACAAAGTATGTCATTATTATCCCCACAACAATAAACACCCTGTGAGGTGGGTGAGGCTGAGAGAGCTCCGAGAAGCTGTGACTGACCCAAGGCCACCCAGCTGGCTTCAAGTGGAGGAGTGGGGAATCAAACCCGGCTCTCCAGATGGAATAGGCGTATATACTGCTGTTCAATATAAGAGCAGCCCTGCTGTATAGACCAAGAATCCATCTAGTCCTGCATCCTGTTTCCAACAGGAACAAATCAGAAGCCTCTGGAAAGCCCACAAAAAAAGCATGAAAACAACACCTTCTGAACATGCGGGTTTTCTCGTAGCCATCGTGGCTAAGGCATGGCTGATGGACCTGGCATGACAGTAGCCAGCCATTTTTCCAACGGGAAGTATCTTCTACTCATTGAAGAGAGTCCAAATCATGGGTTGAATCTAACTCAACTCAGGCAGTGTTAAACAGTGCTGCGAGCAACTTACTTTTTACCCCAACGAGGTGGATGAATGTTTTGCCTCTTCACGGATGATCAGATCTGTGTTGGATCACAGATTGTTGCTTCCAGAAAGGTCTGTTGTTGAGGCAGGATCATGACTTCCTTACACCTACACCTGTAAACCGCCTCAAGCACTAAATGTGGTAGAGAGGCAATATATAAAGTAAATAAATAAAATGTCAGTGCATGTGCCACTGCTGTATGGCGTGAGTAGCGCTCTGTGCACCTTCAGGAGAGCTCTCTTCCTCTGCATTGGTTTGAGGGTAGTTTTTTAAAATGCTCATGTGTTTGCCTGCTGCTCTCAGTGTGTTGCAGGGAGGGGCTATTCCTTCTCAGCCTCTGGTACAACTACTTCCCATTCTGGAACCTGATTCTAAGCCTAAGTTCCATTCATTGTATTCTTTGAATTTTCCACTGCAGCTGGAGGAAGAACCTGGTTCTCCCTCTGAGGCAGGAGGACATCTTGGGTGTTTCCTTTTGCCCAATCAGGGAGGCAGGAAGTTGAATTTTCTTTTTTCTTCCTCTTCCTGTTGGTGCCTGGAACACCCTGCTTTCCAGTTCTTTCCTGCCTCCAGGGAGAGCAGTCGCTTAGACAGATCCTCTGTCTATCTTCTCTTATCTGATCTATATTCCTTCTCTGACTCTATTCCTCTCCTCCCTTATATCTCTCAGTCTCTCTCCTTATTATCTTATCATCTGTCTATCAAGTCCTTTACTCCCTCTGATCTTCACTTGAAGTCATCCACAATGGACCCTGGAGACTCAGAGGAGAGCTTTATGGATGCCGAAGGCGAAGCTTCAGCAGCAGCGATCCCGGCCGACGAGACAACTGGTCTACCCGGTACCGTCCTGCCCCTCGGGCTGGAACGGTTTCCCGGCACCTTTCCGGCCGGCGAGCCGTGTAAATCGTCCAAGAAGCATCGGAGACCAGCGCTGGAGCCGGGAACCGCTTCGCGCCATTCTGCAGAGTCCGAAAATGGCGCCAAAAGAGATGCCGCGGAAAGAGCGGGAAAAGCCGGCGAAGCTCGCGTCTTTTCCCGCGCGGCTCCTAAAGACGTGCTTGCCAACCTCCCGCCGGGAGAAATGGCTAAAAAATTTTCCGGACAGAATTCCACTGCTCCAGAGGCCGAGGTTACCGAAGAAGAACAAGGTATTGTGCCCAGCGAGGTGGAGCAGTTCCTGCAAGGAAGCATTCGCTCCTTCTTAAGGCAGGCTGTTAGGGAGGAGGTTGGGAAGATCTGTCACCCTCCCCCCAGGGCCCTTAGTGATCATTCCTCTTCCCCCCCCCCACCCCCCAGCAAGCAGCGTCGGACTGCATCCGCCTGGCCCACCAAGGCGGCTCAGAAATCGACCCGAGTTCACCCTGGGGAGTCTGATCTCTGTTGGGGGGGGGAGTCATCCTCAGACAGCGAGGACGGGGCTGAAGGGGAATTCCTCTCTGAGGAAGAGGATGAGGAAACCCTCATTCCAGAACAGTCCAACAGACTCTTTAAATTAGAGGATTATCAATATCTGCTTTCCAAGACCTTGGCAGCATTAGATCTACAAGAATCCTCAAAGGGAGGGGAGGAAGATCCCAACTCTGACAAGGGATCATCCAGGCCAAAGGGAAACAGGGAGTTCTTCCCTAGAGATAGCACCCCCGAAAGGGTCTTTCCCTTCCCTGAATATTTTGAAAGGCAGCTAAGGGCAGAATGGAGGACCCCAGCAGCCTCTAAACAATACCATAGCTCTGTCAAAAAACTCTACGCTTTACCTTCTTTTACCAATGAGTTTTTGCAGATCCCCAAGGTCGACGCACCCGTGGTTGCTCTTCAGTCCTCTGGCCTACTAACAGAAGACGGGCAAGGAGCCGTCAGAGACAACCTGGATAAGAAAGCAGAGACTGCCCTTAGGAGGGCACATGAAGCCTCGGCAATGGCAATTAGGGCTGCCTCATCTGCATCCATCGTTTCCCGGGCAGCAGTGGTATGGATCAGGAAGCTCACACAACTGCTTCCGGGCAATCGCAAACGCTTAATGGAGGGTGCCAACAGAATTATGAAAGCTAGCGCCTTCACAGCGGATGCCACGTTGGATGCCCTGTCCTTTTCTTCCAGAGCCATAGCCTCCATGACAGCGGCCAGGAGACTTCTGTGGTTGAGGGCTTGGCCAGCGGACCTGCACTCAAAGTTTATACTCATGGCTTACCCATTCCAGGGGGACAAGCTCTTTGGCGAGCCCCTAGACAAGGTATTGGTGGAGACGCGCGACAAGAAGAAGGCCCTCCCTAAGACGATCAAGAGGTCGGATCAGCGCGTTTACAGCTCCCAGTCCTTTCGTTCTCACCAAGTGCTTCCCAGATTTCGACGGGACAATAAGAGATCCTCCTGGAACTCACCTAAGCCAAACCACAGAAAGACCTCCTTTGGAACCAGATCCTACAAGACGTCTCAACAAAGGGGGGACCGACAGGTTTTCGATTCCAAGGCCCCTAAATCCTGACTCGCAACGTCTTCCGGTGGGAGGGAGACTACATCATTTCCTAAGGGCTTGGGAGGAGAACCTCGCGGACGCGTGGGCCATCAAAGTTGTTTCTCAAGGTTACGTAATAGAATTCAAGTCCATCCCACCAGATCGTTTCCTCAGATCTCCACTCCGAAAAGACCCAAAGAAAAAGCAGATCACATTCAAGGCCATTCAGCATCTCTTAGAAATCCAAGCGATAGAGCCAGTCAGTCATCTCGAGTCAGGATCTGGAGTCTACTCCATCTTCTTTACAGTCCCCAAAAAGAACGGAGACTGGAGGGCAATCCTGGACCTAAAATTCGTCAACCAGTTCATTCATCTGAAGCACTTCCGGATGGAGACACTGCGGTCCATATCGGAGGCTCTTCGCGAAGGGGAATTCATGACATCTATAGATCTCACCGAGGCGTATCTACACATTCCTATTCACCCCTCACACAGGCGTTTCTTGAGATTCTGCGTCGCCGGTCGCCACTTCCAATTCAGAGCCCTACCCTTCGGCCTCGCCACAGCTCCCAGGGTATTTTCCAAGATTTTGATCAATCCCATCGGGCGTCTTCGAGAGGCCGGCATCCACGTCCATCCGTATCTGGACGATATTCTATTGAGAGCAACCTCCAGGAGCCAAGCAACTCAGGACACCTGGACAACAATTCAGTGCCTACAATCATACGGTTTTCTGGTCAACCTGGACAAATGTTCCTTGAGCCCGTCTCAGTCGATACATCACCTGGGCATGATCCTAGACACCAGGAGGGGACTTATCCGGTTACCTCAAGAAAAAATACTAAAGACCAAGGACCTGGTCAAGTCCGTGATCCAGGAGCAGTCGACGTCCTTGTTGAGACTTGCGAAATTGATGGGCACGTTGGTGGCAGCATGCGAAGCAATCTATTGGGGTCGTTTCCACTCCCGGGCTCTGCTCAATTTTCTGCGCCCGCATCAACGTCATATTATGGCCAGGACAGACTGTTTGGTCAAGGTTCCATGGACGGTGAAGGAGGCCCTCAGATGGTGGACTGTAATGGCCAATCTCCGTCAAGGCAAGTCGTTCCTCAACCCTCAGAGAATTCAGCTGTTCACGGACGCCAGCCTGTCCGGCTGGGGAGCGACCCTGGACGACCGCCCAGCTCAGGGGACTTGGTGTGTGGAGGAGTCTCGGCTTCCTATCAATCTACTGGAGGTCAGGGCGATCCGCCTGGCCTTACTCCACTTCTCCGAATTGATCCACGGCAAGCATGTCCTGATCAGGACAGACAACGTGTCCGCCAAGACATACCTGAACAAGCAGGGCGGCTCCAAGTCTTCCAGGCTGCACAAGGAGACGATGAGGATCATCTCGTGGGCAGAGACGCACTTAGCATCTATTCAGGCGGAACACATAAAGGGGACGGACAATTTGCAAGCAGACTGGCTAAGCCGTCAGACCATTCAACCAGGGGAGTGGTCACTCAATCAGGAAACGTTTCTCCTGATCACAGACAGATTCGGCCTTCCGGTAATGGACTTATTCGCGACCCACCTGAACCGGCAGACCCCTCGATTTTTGTCTCGGTTCTTTCACCCTCTAGCAGAAGGGATAGATGCCTTAACCTCACCGTGGCCAGAGGGTCTGCTGTACGCATTTCCTCCCCTCCCAGTTCTTCCAAAGTTACTGAGGAGAATTGCGGACTCGACAGCGGAAGTAATAGTGATCGCCCCATGGTGGCCCAGGAGACCTTGGTTTTCCTCCCTACAATCGCTAGCTGTTCTTCCTCACTTCCATCTCCCCATCACCCCGGGCATGCTACATCAGGGTCCGATCCTGCACCCAGACCCGGACTGGATGTGTCTGACCGCCTGGAAATTGAGAGGCACTACCTTTCCAGACTAGGATATTCGACACAAGTAGTCAAGACAATGCTTTCTTCCAGAAAGAAATCAACGGCAAGAATATACAATACCTCCTGGAAAGCCTTTGTTCGCTGGGCCAGAAGGAAAAAGATTGACCATCTCCGACCACACCTGAATGTGATCCTAGCCTTTCTCCAAGACGGATTGGATGCAGGTTTGAAACCAGCCACGTTACGCAAGCAAGTCGCAGCCTTGTCCTCGATACTGTTCCTCCCTGACGGGCTTGGACTGGCCAAACATCCACATATTCGACGTTTCCTGCGAGGAGCCACCCTTCTGAGCCCTCCAACGGTGCACCGGTTCCCTACGTGGAGGCTCCACGTAGTTCTGTCAGCGTTGACCAAATCTCCCTTTGAGCCTTTGAGAGAGGTACCCTTGAAGTGGCTGAAATTAAAGACTCTTTTCCTAGTAGCCATTACGTCAGCGAGACGAATTTCGGAACTTGGGGCCCTCTCCATCAAGCCGGGGCTGTGCGAGTTCCATATGGACAAGGTAGTCCTACGCACGGATCCCACTTTCTTACCGAAGGCTGTCTCTTCGTTTCATAGGTCGCAGGAGCTTAACTTACCATCCTTCTGTCCCAAACCGACACATCCAAAGGAGAAGGAGTGGCACACCTTGGATGTCCGCAGGGCTCTCAAGGTCTACCTGGTCAGAACCGAACCCCTTAGGAGGTCGGACTTCTTATTTGTCAACACATGCCCGCCAAATGTAGGAAAGAAGATGTCAAACGCTACGATCAGCAGGAACATCCGCTCATGTATCGCAGAGGCTTACAAAGCTTGCAACAGAGACTTGCCTCAGGGCATCACGGCTCATTCCATTAGGAGCGCGGCAACAAATGCGGCCTTACACAACAATGCTTCAGTGGAAGAAATTTGCAGGGCTGCAACGTGGTCGAACATATCTACATTCGTTAGACATTACAAGTTAAACCTCTACTCTTCCGCCGACGCTGCCTTTGGAAGAAGAGTCTTACAACATGTGATGCAAGACGAGAACCTTGACCCACCCTCTCGAGAGTAACTGCTTTGGGAGCACCCAAGATGTCCTCCTGCCTCAGAGGGAGAACGGACCTTTGGACACTTACCGTGAAGGGTCCTTCTCCTCTGAGGACAGGAGGACATCTTGCCCTCCCTAGGTTTCTCGCTCTTGCTAACCTGTTCACCTTTTTCCTCACTGGTGTTACACAGTTCTCACTTTTTCAATGTTCTGTGTTATATTGTCCGTTTACTAAGTTCTCAGTTTTTTCTATTCCCTCTTAGTAGGGTCTTCCAGTATTTAGTGTGTTGAGGCTGTTATCTTTCTTTTACTGCTGTTTGGAGTCACCCGAACTGGAAAGCAGGGTGTTCCAGGCACCAACAGGAAGAGGAAGAAAAAAGAAAATTCAACTTCCTGCCTCCCTGATTGGGCAAAAGGAAACACCCAAGATGTCCTCCTGTCCTCAGAGGAGAAGGACCCTTCACGGTAAGTGTCCAAAGGTCCGTTCTTCAGCATTTTCATCATTGTCTCAGGGACCACGTTATAAGATCCTCAAAATCAGGCTTGTTTTACTGTTCTTTGGTACATACGTGAACAGAACGTAGAAGTTCAGTATTCTCTTAATTCAGAAATATGTTCAGGATGCAGTCCAGTCAAATGGACTTTCTTGTTTTTCCCCAGGAAGATATTAATTACGTGCTTAACTTTCTTACTGTTCAAAAGAAAGTGCTCTCAACTGTATGTGCAGAGAGCTTGTACGATATGGATGTTAGCGTTTCCGCCTAGGTCTGGGAAGGCCCAAGTTGCGAAGTTTGGCCTCATCTTCCTCAGAGGGTGGTTGTGACAGCCAGTGTGGTGTAGAGGTTAGAGTGCTGGGCTAGGATCTGGGAGACCCAGTTTTGAATCCCTGCTTTGTCATGGGAGCTTGCTGGGTGATTGTGGGCCAGTGAGGATAAAATGGAGGAGGGGGAAACGATGTAAGCCATTGTGGGTTGCCATTGGAGAGAATAGGCAGGGTATAAATAAAGTAAATAAAATGTGAAGGAGTCCCGTGTATGCAGCCGTGAGCTCCCTAGCAGAAAGGGGGGATGAAAACTTAATTGAGGCTTTTATTGTCATCGGAGGTTGATTTCTTTTCACTTAGGGAACTGAAAAAAAATTTTCACGAAAAACTGAGCTTTTCAGTGCAGCTTAGAATAAGTTAGCTGGTACCACCCACTCATGGCTAGTCTTTAAGGAGGCATTGGACTTTCATTTTATTTTGCAGTCATGACAGCTGCAGACATGGTGCTCCTTCACACTGTATCCTCACAGCTCTGAAGTGCTCCGTAGAGTACAGTCATGCTCCTTCAAATGGTAAGGAGCATCTCTGGTTTCCTTTCACCTTTCTGGTCTGGATCCCTCTTTACGAGGTTCAGAACTGAAGGAAGGATGCTGACCCCTGTAGGCCACTTCAGGCAGGCTCATTCTTCCCCAGAAGGTGTCAGATTCTTTCTAATTCTAAAGTTTAAGAGCCTTTGGCTTCCTTGGTGGTGGAAAATGCTGTCGAGTTGCAGTTGACTTACAGCAACCCTGCCAGGAACCATAGATTTCACCTCTGTTGCCTTACGTCTTATCTGTTGCTTTAAGTATGTGCTCCTATGGGCTACTTGTGTTTTGAGTATGATCCTACTGGGTAGTTGTCTAATGTCAATCCTTGAATTGTTTATGCTCTGTTTCAGCATTTCTTCAACTCTGTATTGGATTCTTGCTAATGCTATGTCACAGCTGGCACAGGTCTAGTAGTTAGAGTGTTGAACTAGGATATGGGATACCCAGGTTCAGATACCCACTCTGCTATGGAAGCTTGGTGGGTGACCTAGGCCAGTCACATTCTCTCCACCTCACCTATCTCACAAGCTTGTTGTGAGGAAGCAGTGGAGAAGAGGAGGAAGTTGTAAGCTGCTTTAGATATCCATAGGGCAGAAAAATAAGGGAATCAATGCAGTGCATGAACAAATGTAGCTTCAAACCACAGAAGAGAAACAAGGAAGACAAAATGTTCCCTAAAGAATATTCTAGCCATGAAACCCTATAGTCAGGAGAATAACCCTCCCCTCATTTGGTGACAACAGACAAATTCATCTACCGTTGTGGGAAATACGGGAACCTTCACACATGGTAGAGACAACACCATTTTCCACACCTGTAGCAGAAAAATATTATACTATGTTTACAGTTAGTGTTGATGATTTGATAAATTCTCATCATGTGATCAAATGATCATCTATATTTTTATTATTTATTTTATTTACATCATTTATAGTCCACCTTTTCCAGTGAGATTCAAGGTGGATTATGCAATGGAAACCAACACAACCAATAGAATGAGACATCTAATAAGCAAAGCAATAGGACCAGGAATTGCAGAATTTTGAAATGGAGCTTTGTCTGAATAAAGCATAAGTATTAAATATGACATGTTAACAACGCAGAACGTGGTATTACATGAGTAGAAACATTACTTTTTTCCAGAACAATCTGTTATGATGTATTCCCGTATTTTGATTAAAAATAAAAATCCTAGTTCTGATTGCATTGAAACCCCTTTTTAACACCCAGAATTGTGTTAAATGACCCCTGGAATATTTCACTTTTGTTTTGTACAAAATAGGATTTCTCCATTTTTATATATTTAGTTGTGTTTAGTTCCCAGTATAAATTCACCATCTGTCTCTCTTCTTCTTTTCTTTCTTGGCAGGTCGCCCCAGAAGAATTCAAGACCAGTATCAGTCGTGTGAATGCGTGTTTAAAAAAAAATCTGCCCCTCAGTGTAAAATGGCTTCTTTGTGGTTGCTTGTGCTGCTGCTGCACATTGGGATGCAGCTTGTGGCCAGTTGTGTGTCTTAACAAAAGAGTAAGTATGTGAATCAGTGCAGTGGTGTTTGCCAGAGTTGCCTGTGGCTAACCAGCCACCTTAATTTCTGAACTGTTCAAAGAATGCAGCATTTCTTGAATTGTGTGCCTCAATAAGTAAAACATTGAACACTACTGCCAGCCCCCTGTGCCCATCTAGAGAGGTTTCACATTGCATTTCTGTGTGAATTAGATCCAGAGGAGTTAGCCGTGTTCGTCTGTACTTGCAAAATAGTAAAGAGTCCAGTAGCGCCTTTAAGACTAACCAACTTTATTGTAGCGTAAGCTTTTGAGAACCATGGTTTCGTGGTTCTCGAAAGCTGACGATGCATCTGACGAAGAGAGCAGTGGTTCATGAAAGCTGACGATGCATCTGACGAAGACAGCTGTGGTTCTTGAAAGTTGACGATGCATCTGATGAAGAGAGCAGTGGTTCGCAAAAGCTGACAGTGCATCTGACGAAGAGAGCAGTGGTTCACAAAAGCTGACAATGCATCTGATGAAGAGAGCAGTGGTTTGCGAAAGCTGATGATGCATTTGACGAAGAGAGCTGTGGTTCTTGAAAGCTGACGATGCATCTGATGAGAGCTGTGGTTCTCGAAAGCTTATGCTTCAATAAAGTTGGTTAGTCTTAAAGGCGCTACTGGACTCTTTACTATTATGTGAATCAGTAGGTTGTATCTAACCTGCTTTCTGATGAAAAACGGGGGGAAGGGGGCTGTCACAAGGAGGGGAGTTGGGTGAGCCTGAGTGAAGAAGCTAGCTGTATCCAACCCATTGCTCTGGCCTTTCCAGTCAGCCTGTGATGTGAGTGGCTCTTCTATATTGAATGTATCTGAATGTGTCTAAATGTACAGTACACTTTAGTTTGGGCCGATAGATACAGTCTGGGAATTCTGTGGGTGGATTCTACCCGTCCTACCAATCCACAAAAGAAAGCTTGTTTGTTTATTTATTAAAATATACCCCACCTTTCCTTTTGGCTCCAGTTTGAAGCCTTCCTCCAATCTAAAGAGACTTCCTCCAAATTGAGTGGCTCTTCCATTGGAGAAAGAACCAGTTACATTGAAGGAAAACTCCTTAGGCTTGGGGAAGGCTTCTTGAGGGATGATTGGATCCACCCCTGATTTTCTCAGGCTTGCTCAGAGTCTCATTCAAAATGGACTGGCTCGTGGGGAGACGTGCTTACATCCCGGCTATGCCATTTTCCCAACCCGAAACTAAGGGAGCCACTATTTGTGTCTTTGGGAAACTTAACATGTAGCCCATCAATACCTGTTAAGTTTCCTTAACAGGGTGAATAGTGTCTCCCTGACACCATTTCATGGGACAGGAGGGTGTGTGTTAAGCCCTCTCTCCTCACATACCATATTTCTGATACGAACATGCCCACAAGCTTCTGAGAAACACAGAACTCCTAGAGCATGTCTATTGACGTGGCCTGGGGACATCCCCTCCCCACCCCAAAAAGCATATTATATCATCAGACTGCGAGTTCGTCAATCTCTCCCCAGACACAAGAGCTCGCTCTGTTAGCAAGTAATCATTTCTCTTGCGTATTCTAAAAATAGCTATGACTTGAGGATACCATGCACACAATTGAACCACATTCTAACCTGATCCTGACTTCCTTTTCTAGACTAGAAGATCAATTCAGAAGTTATTAGAATGGGAAAATAACAGATTATATCATAAGGTAAGCAAAGGAGGGACTTTATTGATATTTGAATGCCATTATTTTAAGTAAATTGTATGTGGTTTACTTTGGATACATCACTAGACCAGACATCTTTCTATGTGGCTTACAAAATCCCATTAAGATCCTCAAAATCACGTCTTGTATTGTATGTCCCCCAAAAGAGTTTAATGCTCCTGTTTGTGGAAAGTAGTCTAACAACAGAGCGGCCCGTAAGGTTTGGTGGCTAGAGAATTTACTCTCCCATGGGTGGGGGGCATATAACTTGATAAAGGGAACGAGCTCCTGGCATTTAAATTTTTTGAGTTGAAATGCCCAGGGGTCCCCGGTCATCCATGCGGGCTGAAAACAAGCCACTGGTTAAAAGAGAATTGGACTTGCTGCTGCCCAGCTTGTAAAATCGTGTACAAATATCCTATGCAGATTACCCATAAACTGCCAGATTGTAAGGAGCTTCTCATGTGGCTTTAATGCTTGAAATACCACCTGCTCCTGCAGTAGGGGGGAAAAGTCCAAACATAAGAAAAAGTGCAGCAGGCTTGAGGCTGGAACATAACATTTATAACTAGTTCGCAGTCAAAGAGGAACTCACTCGCATGGAATGTGTTTATGTGGCATGCCTTACATGGTACTAAGCTAGTAACTAAAGGAAGATCTGTAATGAAGGGGGCCAGAACTCTGCAGCAGTCTCGTCATCCTGAAGTGCCCTGAAGTGCATGTGTGTCTCCAGAATAGATGCCCCTCAATAAACAGACAAACAAATGGTCTGCTTAAGGTTCTCCTACCAATATCAATTAATGTCGAATATTGTCAATTGTTTCACAGCTTGGTTTGCACTGGAAGTTGAGTAAACGGAAATGCGAAACTAACAATATGATGGAGTATGTAAGTATTTCCTGATTTTCGGTGATCAGAATGTCTTTGGCTACAGAAACCAATTTTCTTTCCTTTGGGCAATTAGTCATTTTATTAGTGATAAGAGACTCCAAAGGCTGCTGTCCTCTGCCCACATTCCTGGGAGTCAGTCGCATGAAATCAGTGGGACTTGTTTTTCATTGAACCGGGAGAAGCCATCCAGGTTTCTCATCTCCAAGGAGAGTCAGCTTTATTTTAACATGTGCTACAAAAGTTATCCCCAAGTCTCCATGCTGCTAATGGGCCTTTCTTCTAAAGCTGCCTGTTTTTCCTGTAGGTATCCTGCATTTGCTGAAAACGCTCCTTAAATAAAGGACCATTTCATATTGAACATTTGGTTGTAGAACCAAAACCTCCGCTGCAACTTTCCTCCCTCCTTTGCTTGGAAACCTGAAATGGTCCTCTGGCTGTAGGGTGAGCAGTCACCCGCTTTATACAGCGGCAGTAGAAATGCGTCCTTCAAACGAACTCAAGGGTCTGCCTGTTGTGCTGCCCTTTTTCCTGTGGGGCTATCTGTCCGTCATGATTCTGGTTTGCTTTACTCTGGAAAGCAAGTATGATCATCACGGGGCCAGAAATACAGCTGGGCAACCCACTGGACCTTTTAAAATTACAGAGGGCTCAACTATCACTTTTAGGTTTTCAGACTGGCTTCAGGCCAAGATATGGGAGATGGCTGGCCCTGCTAGCTTCAGTCGATGATCTCCCTCTGAGTATAGACAAAGGTCATACCTCTTTGTTACTCCTTTTGGATTCATCTGCAGTTTTTGATGCAGAGGGCCATGTCATCTCGCTGAAGCATTTGAAGGCAGAAGTAGGTCTCGGGGATGTGCTTTGACATAATCCTGTCCCCCATGCATTTCAATCTCTATGTAAAGGCCTTAGGACAAATCATTCATAGTTGTGGGGTTGATTGTCATCAATATGCTGTACAGCCTGCATCTCTGTACATCCTTATCCTAATTCCTGGTGATGCAGTAGAGGTCCTGAATTGCTAGCTGGATGCTGTGGTTTTAATTGGTTAAAGTAAATAAATTGAAACTAAACCCTAAAAAGACTGAGTTAGGAAAGCAGAGATCCCAAAGGACATTGTGCTCCTCACTTTTGATGGAGTTCAGCTGACCTTTGCTGACTCAGTTAAGAGCCTTGGGGATATACCGGATGCAGCAGCACTGCTGGAGAAACAAGTTAATGCAGCGACAAGTGAAAGCAGTTCTTGGTTCCAGGGTGACTGTTTGGCAGTCACTCCATCGGCTGTCCATCAGTTACCAGGTCGATTTAATATCTTGGCTATCACATACAAAGCCTTTCATGGCCTTGGTCCCTCATATCTGTGAGATCACCTCTCCCCTGTGCTGCGCCACGACAGCTTCACTCTTCTGATCAGGGTGTTCTGCTGGTGCCAACCTGTGAATGGACAAAAAGAGCAAATGCCCGTACACGTTCATTCTCATTTGAGGAGAGGACATCCTGATGCTTGGGTATTCCTTCTCCCATGATCTCTGGAGGCAGGATATTAGGTAATTCCTCCCCCCCCCCCCCCTCGACGATTGGAAGGACCTCTTTTCAGTTCTTTTCCTGCCTCTGTCAGTGTAAGACTCTGCTGGAGCTCTGACTGCCTTTTGGCCTTTTTTTTTCTCTGGAGCTGAGGTCATTTTTTCCTACTATGCCATCAGCATTTGTTTTTTCCTTTCCCCTAGCTTTGTTTGGAAGAGAAAGGAAGTTCATTTGGTCTTCGCCTACCCCATTCCACCTCTGTTGTAGTGACTCACTGCCACAACCCCTGCAGATAATGTCATATACATTCCAAGAAAGCGACCTTGGAGCCATTATGCCAAAGGACCTGACCCGGCCTAAACAAAAGTGGAGGAGCAAATTAGCTGCTAAAAGCAACACTATGGAGCAACAGGCTGAAACTGAAAATACTCAGGCTGGTTGCAGTTTTGGTGGGAAAACTATAGCTCTCTGCTGCAGCCGTTGCAAGCAGTCTGCATCAGCTGCCACTGCCTCTGCAGCTCTCACACAGACTGATCAGGAGGTGGTAAGTGAACAGGTTAATCCTCCTTCCTCGAGCCCCTTGGGATGGGGGCGGATGTATTTGCTGCCCCACCAGATTTTCAGCAGTGGCTGACCAACTTCTTTCATGAGGAGACTATCAGAACAGAGCACTCTCAACTCTTCCGTTTCTCCACCACCACCACCTGCATTCCTCCTAAGAGACAGGCTGCCCAGTGGGCCCAGGACTCTCTTGCAGACCAGCTTTAAGTTACCAGGAAACCCCCCTGGTCTCATAAAGCAGCGTAAAAAAGCTTACCCACCTCCTATCCCTGGGATTCTTCTCCAAGATCTTCCCAGCGGGGGAGGGGGTCTGCAACCCTGATTCTGAGCACTCCAGATCTGACTCCAAGAGAGAGGAGGGGGGAACTTTTGGAGGGAGACCCACCTCAGGAGGCCCCTCAGTCTCATAATCAACTGTTTTCTCACTCATCATGAGAAATCCTCTATCTCTTTATCCCCAAAGGGGACCCTGAGCCAGATGAGGATAAAGAAGATGAGACCACAGAGGTGTTGAGTATGTCCCAAATTTTGGGTTCTACCTTCCCCATTCCTTGCCTTTTCTGCAGAGGGGCCAAGGAGGAACGGGCTGAACCTTCTTGCCTGCAGTTTCACATGCCCAGAAACTATACTCCTTCCCTCCCAAGGTCTCCCTCCTCCCCAGAATCCCTGTTGTGGATGTTCCAGGAGCACGTCTGGCCTCAGGCATGGCCTTATGTGAAGGAGGGGAAGCTCCTTGAAAGATTCCACAGATAGAAAAATTGAGGCCGTGCTACGCGAAGCTCATGAAGTGATGGCTTTTTCTGTTAGCCTTTGCAGCCTCCTCACTCATGGCTGCAGCCTCCATTATGCAACTTTCCAAACTTCTGAGGATACCCCCCTGAATTGTCAAGGAAGCTCACTGGCTACCTCTGCAGGGCAAAGAGTGCTGCAACTTTCATTGCTGATGCTGGCTTGGACTCTATGAAGTTTTTCCTTAAAGGTTATGGCCTCAACTGTAGTGGTAAAAAGGTTAAAAAACTGGACCGTGGATGCCACATCTGAGGCTAATATAACCACATGGTCTTTCCTAGGGGGTAAGCTGTTGGACAGTACTTTGGATGCTGTCCTCATAGGTACCAAGGATAAAAAAGAAGGCCATGCCCTTTTCCTCTAAGGAAGAAGACAGACAGCAGAAGGGGCTGAATCCTCAATCCTGTTGCAACTACAAGACTCTCCCCAGATTTCATTCAGACTATAGAAGATTGACCTGATCCAAGCCAAAATCTTCCTTCAGGTCAAACTCTCAGGCCACTCTGCCAAAACTCAGGCTACAGGGGCGACAAACCCCACACACAGCACCCCCGACACCAAGTCCCCACCAGTGTGTGTGTAGGGAGGGTAGACGTCAACTTTTCTGGCAGAACTGGACTGCATCACCGTCCAGTGCCTGGATACAACACTTTACAGCATTGAGTTTGTCTACTCCCACACAGTTGTTTCATACAATCCCCTTGTTCCAGCGATCCAGAAAAACTATAAGTGGCATTCAAGAGGCCATCCCTCACCTCCTAAAAATTGCTGCTATGGGGCTCGTCCCCTTGCATCAAAGGTATTCAGGCATTACTCCATCTTTTTTACTGGTCCCAAAGAGAACGAGGATAGAGGGCCATCTTGGTCCTAAAATTCCTCAACAAATTTGTTGCATACAAAAAATTCAAGATGGAGTCATTAAAACCAATTGCAGAGGCGATTGTAGCAAGGGACTTCATGGCATACATAGACCTCCAGGGGGCCTACTTGCATGTCCCAATTTTCCCCCCACACATGAAGTACCTGCCCTTCGCTTGGGAAATGGATCACTACCAGTTCAGTGCCTGTCCTTTGGATTGGCATTGGCCCCAGCGGTGTTGACGAAGGTGATGGTTGCCTTTATAGCAGGCCTCAGATCCAAGGGTATCCATGTACACCCCTACCTGGATGACCTACTTAACAGTTTCTTTCAGTGGAGAAGTGTTTCAGGATGTACAGTCTATTATCCAACATCTGTTCTCACACAGCATCCTCATCAACTTTGAAAACATCCAGTTGTGTCCTTTGCAGGTGGTGACTCATCTAGGAGCAATTGTTGATTCAGTCCGCATGAAAAAAAGTAGCAGAGCCAAAGAGTGTGGTGAATGTGGTCATTGCTTCGAACTCAGAGGACATAATGTTCCTGTCACAACTTCTGGGATCCATGATTACCGCCATTGCCACAGTCCCATGGGCCTGAGTGCAGTCCAGGGACCTTCAGTGGTTCTTGCTCCCTCACCAGCAGTCAGTTGCCCTCAAACACTACTTGAGACATAGAGTTGATCTGCAGCTGTGGAGTTCTCTTCATTGGTGGACCATCTCTTCACATCTAATCAAAGGCAGAGAGATCCATCCAGAGACAGACTTTCTGATTGCCACAGATGCAAGCCTCTCAGGTTGAGGAGTCCACTGCACCTTGGGCCAGACCCAAGGAACATGCCCATTTTCAGAACAAGCAATGGGCATCAGTTTCTTGCAACTCAGGACAGTTTTCCTGGCACAAAAATTCTTTCTGAAAACATCTCAGTGCCTCCATGTTTGCGTCCAAACAGACAACACCGCAGCCAAGGCTCATATCAGTCGGGGGCACATAATCCCAGACACTTCAACAGGAAGAAACCTTGATCATGAAATGGTCAGAAAGGCACCTACTATCTCTCCAAGTGGAGTACATCAATGGTGCCTCCAATATGCTGATTGGCTCAGTCGGATTGAATGGATCAAGGGAAGTAGTCCCTTTTCCAGATTCTGGTCAAACAAATAACTCATCTGTTTGATGAGCCCTGTGCAGACCTCTTTCCTCTCCCCTCAATGAGAAGACAGAGCATTTCTGCTCTCATTACGACAGTCCAGAAGCAGGGAAGACCGATGCGCTCCTACCCAGGTGGCCTCCTGGACTGCTTTATGTCTTGCCTCCAATCCTGCTGATCCCCAGAATGCTGCACAAGCTCAAGCAAGAGAGGGCAGAAGTGATCTTCCTGGCACCACGTTGGCTGAGGACCCTGGTTTGGACCTGATTGCACTCTCGATCCAGCCTCCCAGCACCCTTCCAGTCCTGCCAGACTCTCGGTCACAGGGACTGGTATGTTTCCAGACCCAGTCTGGCTGCTGCTTGCTTGGAGATTGAGCGGCAAGGCCTTCTAGATCTAAGGTTCTCTGTACATGTTGTAAAGACTACAGTGGGACTAACGCTAACAAACAACCATCAAGAGAAAGGATATGTAACTGCTCCTGGAAGGCATTTGTCAGATAGTACCGAAGGAAATGCAAGACTGTGATGGCAGCTGATGTCCCCACCATCCTTTCCTTCTTACAAGTTGGACTCAAGCAGAGATTTAGAGCTAACATGCTCTGTAGACAGGTAGCAGCCCTGGCCTCTGTTCTGGTTCCAGTTGGAGGCAGTCCTTTTTCATGCCACCCAGCTGTCAAGCATTTCCGCAGAAGAGCAACTTTTTCCAACCCACCAGTGATTCACTGTTTTCCTTCCTGGAGACTTCATATGGTTCTCCAAGCACTTACAAAACCTCCATTTGAGCCACTATGAAAGGTATCTCTTAGGTTCCTCACACTTAAGATCAGTTCCTTATGGCCATCTCCTTTGCCAGAGTTGGGAGCTCTGTCTATTGCTAAAGGCTATCAAAAGAATGATGTTTTTCTGACTAGACCCTTCATTCATCTCAAAGGTGAATTTGGTGTTCCACAGGTCTCAGGAGGTGCACCTTCCATTTTTCTGCCCCAAATCCATCACATCCCAAGGAGAACTGGCATACCTTAGATCTGTGAAGAGCCGTATGTATCTACGTTAAACATACAGCTTCAGTCCAGAGATCAGATGGTCTCTTGCATGCCATCCAGTAGCCAATAGTAGGAAGGTGACCAAAGCATCTATCAGTGCATCATCTTGGCTTAAACTTCCCAAGGGCTTAAAGAAAGATTAATAGCCCCCTCAACCAGAAGTGCAGGCATCACGGCTGCTTTTCACTCCAGTGTGCCAACTCTGGATATCTGCCGAGCAGCCACTTGGGCAGCCACGTCCACCTTTGTACGCCATTACGAAATGGTCTCTTTATGCATGGGCCGCTGCAGCCGTAGGGCGGCGAGTTCTTCAATAGGTGATGTAAGAGGATCAAAGACAGAACGCTGCCCACCCATTTTGGGGGGCGCTTCGTGACATCCCAAACATTAGGATGTTCTCCTCTCTGCAAATGAGAAAGGACCTGTGGGCATACCATGGAGGTTCCTTCTATTTGAGGTAGAGGAAGACATCCTGGGCCCGCCCTTACCCATGTTATTGTCAGGCTATGGATGACAGGCTATGGCAGGTAGACCCCTGTACCATCACAGCAAGAATCCAGGCTCTTGGTTAGAAGGCTTTATTCGGGAATCAGATAATTTCCACAGATATGTCCATAGAATTACTCAGAAGCAAGGTAAGCAACTAAGCAGTAAGAACAGGTTGACAGGAATGGCATATGTGGGAAAAGCCTTCATCTTAACACACACATTTACTCCTTCCCCCTCCCATCAGTAAAACAGGACTTTTGGCGCGAACCCGACCTGAGAACGTCTCACATATTTTTACTATCAAGTCTAGACACTGAGAAAGCAAGAGATCAAAGTTGAAACATAGCAGTATATGGGAGTGAGCAGTGTACAAGGTCAGAAGCACTGAGAGCTCCCAAAGCTGTTAGATAAGGCACCTGCAGCTTCAGTAAGTCTGTGAAAGCAAAGCAGTTATGGCACTGGCAATATGACATCAAATTATAGCATGAAACTGGTTCAGAACAACAGGTCAGCATCAAGTAATGGCGTGGATGAGGCACAGACATGACAGTTATGAGCCTTCTTGTCATATGTTCTAACCATTTCCACCACCACCACTCTCACTGATACAGTTTGTTATTAAATGTTCTTTTATCCTGAAAAGAGGTTGGCCCATTTTGGGTTTGCCCTTTACCTGCGTTAATCTGCAGATTAAATTCTGTTTGAGGACAACAAACAATGCCACACTTTGTGGTTTTCAGTGGAAAGCTCTGGAAGTCTGAACTGAGGGAAGGCAGGGCCCTCCCTCTTCTCAGAGGCAGGGAAGGAATTTCATGCCTCCAGGGGTCTTGGGAGAAGGAGTACCCAAGTATCAGGATGTCCTCTTCTACCTCAAATAGAGGGAACCTTCATAGTAAGTCCAAAGTCCCTTTCCCTGTTGTGCCCCCCCCCTTATGGAATGGCCAGCCTGACAGGTCAGGAAGGGGTCTGCCCTGTTCTGACTTTCTGCAGATTCTGCACATTGGAATTATTCAAGAGGGCTTTCCTACAAACATGTAATAGGGTTATACTGTACAGAATAGATCCAGAGGAGTAAGCCATATTAGTCTGTAGTCGCAAAACAGTAGAGAGTCCAGTAGCACTTTTAACGCTAACCAATTTTATTGTAGCATAAGCTTTTGAGAACCACAGCTCTGACAATCTATCTGGCGAAGAGAGCTGTGGTTCTCAAAAGCTTATGCTACAATAAAGTTGGTTAGTCTTAAAGGTGCTACTGGACTCTTTACTACTGTACAGAATGGTTTAGAAAGTCATTTTAGGGATTGTGGTCTCTACTACAGCTCATGTTGCTTGTAGGACCCTACTATGTAAATTTCTGCATTGTTTAACATGTTGTGTTAATACTTCTGTTTTACTTCAGTTCTGATTTCAAGTTTATGGTTGATTCCAGATTTCTACAATACATATCTTATTGCATTGTTTATTGAATGACCCATTATGTTAGTTGTATTGACTTACTCTGTGTAATCAGCCTTGAGTCCCAGTGACAAAGGCAGACTATAAATAATTTAAATAAAGAAATGATTAGTCCTCAAGTTTGCAGAAAGGAAGTTGAAATCACTGCAGCAGTCATGCTCCTTTGTTCATTTTTTAATTCTTAAATGATTGATTTTCTGATGTTTAACTGTGACCATCTTGGAATTCTTGGTAAATGAGCCATGGCTGATTTATTACATATTTTTAACTATGCACAAATCAGATGTCTATAGCACATGATATGGTGTGCTTCATTGCTAAATGACTTCCCTACTCTTGTGTTTTTTATTTTGTTTTTTTAATATTAGAGGCTCAAATTGAAAGGAAGCTTTGTTCCTTTCATGGAAGCAGAGCTTTTGCAGAGGCAAAGCAGCAGCCAGTCATGCCATGTTCATCTACCCTGAGACACAGGGGCCTCCTGTCTGGGACAAATGCTGTCCCTCTTGGTTGTCCACTTAAGAGATGAAAACTTGCCTCTGGGGATTCAAGGAAGAAGTTCCTACGTGATGTGTAGAGAAAAAGTTTAAACTTCTTGGACTTATTTCATCCCGGCATAAAATTCAAACGTATATCAAATGTTCTAAGCTCAAAAGAGATTAATGTGCTGGTTAACGTATCTTTATATTTTTTTCCCTTCCTGTAGGTAATACTAATAGAATTCTTACCAAAATATCCCATATTTCGGCCTGACTGAAGAGCAGTGTTATCTTTCATGTTACCTGTCATTTCCTACCCATAGTGCCTTGTAGGGGATGTTGGAGAGAAGATGGTCTACTTTGCTGTGATTTTTAAAAAATATGTTCTTAGGTAGAATATCTTCTTTGCTATGTTACTTTCTTTTGTTTTAAGAAGAAAACAATTTGCACATTTTTTATGTTAAATAATGAGGCTTGTATGTGCACTCCAGTTTTTTTAACAGTAACTGATAAAAATTGCCACTAAGAATATAGTCTCAATGCTGCTTGAAGCCTTGTTCTGAGCATGCTGCCTTATTAATGTCCAAGCTCACTGTCTGTTTTCCATCCTGACTCAGCATCCATGTTGTGTATCAGTTACAGCGTCACACTCCTCCTTTGAATGCTCAGCAGAAATGGTCAAGGTTAGCTTACAGTAATTAGTAATACTTCTACGATAATCTGCTTGCATAAGACTTGCAATGGAGCTGCACTGGTTTCGTCTTGCACTTGCAAAATTGTTCCGTTTTCCTGGGGTGGAGGGGGGGGGGGGTATCAGTTGCTTTTACACACAATGGATTTGTAAATATTGCTTCGTTGCATAATGTAAAGTGTGGTATGATACCAAGGTTTACAAAATGTAATATAACTCCTGTTGTTTTGCCAACTGTTATGCTTAATTTTATGATGAATGACATCTGTAAGCATCTTTCTGATTATACAGACCCATTCACTTGCCATTTTGTGGCAAAGCCATAATGGATTGGTCTTAACTACCAAATGTCAGGCTCAGGTGCACTTTGTTAGTAAATGAATGCAAAAATGTGTCCCTCATTTCTGTGCCTGGAGGTATGACCACGATATCTGGAAGCCTAACTTTAAATGTTTATGTATGTGGAATCTAAAGAACCATGAAGCGACTTGGGAGGCGGGCGGGCGGGGGGGCTTGTGTTTCTCACCAAACTATTTTTGCAAATATGAGGCCTTCCAAAGGCAGTTTGAGATCTGGTGTGTGGTGGGGGGAGGGTCTGCTCTCCGAGAATGGGGAAAAAAATTAAAAATGCCAGTGAGCCTCCTTTGGACTACTAACGAGTGTATTTTTACTTAAAAGCAAACAAAAGTAAATCATTTGCTTGATTTGTTACAATTTAATGGTAAGTGTTGGGGTCTTTCCCAATGATTATTATTTAAAATTGCAAAGGTATTCCACCAAAATCTGAGCAGAGTATACTACTGGCATGGCATGGCAGATTTCATAAGCTACCAGATGAATATATGTTCAGTATCCTTCCATCCAAGGAGTTTTCTAGGCCAAGCAGTGATCTTGAAAACACATTTAATTAATTATTTTCACTTTGCTCCAGTTTGGAAGTTATTTGAAGAGGATCACTATTGGGAAACGGCTGCAGCGGACTTGGTCATTCTGAGCAAATACGGCCACTTCTGTTTAAAGACTCTGGAGTGCAGGATGGGGGCAGAGAACTAGGCAGCCAGAAACTCCTCAGCAGTTTCTGCTGCCACAGCAGAAGCAATAAAAAGAGTGGGGTCCCCCTTGCGGTCCTGGCTAGCAAAGAGCACACCAAAGCACCACTGCACCTGCGCCCCAGTAGCACCCCAATTCACTTGAACGGCAGGGGCACCTCTCGTGCGTTCCTCTTGCGTGTGCACTATTGCCACAGAATGTAGATGAATGGGGAATTCTTGGCTCTTCAGGAGTTCTCGGTGGGCATTGGAGGACCTGTGGAAGCTGTGATCTTAAGAACATCATTGAGGGGGAGCTCTTTAGCACAGCCACAAGTAGGAAACTGTATACTCAGTGTAACTACCAGCTTTGAAATTGAAGCCTTCCAGTATTAGCATAACATGCATGCTTCCTGCCCTGGAGCAAATTTCTGATGGCAAATGGTCCAGGTTTTTTTAATGGAATATCAAGTATTAACACACTAATATGCTGCTGTTTGCTGCTCACAGTTTGGACTTTTTATTATGCAGCCATATTTCTGCAGCATTTTAGAAGGTTAGGGTTAGAAAGCAGATTCTTCCAAAGCCAAATATATGATGCAAAACAAAAGAACGGGGGGTTTCCCATCATCATCATCATCATCAGTGGTGGTGTGAGAGTGATATATTGCCAACTAGAGTAAGATATTTCTTCCCGGCTTCCTGAGTCCTGGTGCTCTTTGAACGATCGCTCCCAAAAGCGCTGAAGAGTTCTCAGCCTTCTTCGATGAGAGGGCGAGTCTCTCGGATCTTCTTCCGCAGTCAGGACAAGCATGTGTTTGATACTCCTTGCAATGAATACTATCCGTCCAATTGGTTTTTTAGCTGTAATGTGCAGGGTCAGGGTGTTGTTCAGTGGATACGACAGAAATTTGGGTTTCAAATAATTTAACCCCCACTGAGCCAGGCTTTCCTTTCAGGCAGCAGAGGTCTTCATCTAAGACTTGCACTTCCAAAAACCAAATTGACTGGAAAGCCCAACCCTAATCATGTTGTCCTTAAGTGACTCCTCTGGGCATGACCAGGCATTGCTACCCTCCCCCCCCACCCACCTTTTTTTTTTTAAGAATAAGTACAGATCTTGCTGTTGGCCAAGGTTAAAGCATGAATAGGTCTTCAAAACTCCATGGAAATAAAACTGTTGCCTACCGCAGGGGTTGTACTAACAACCCATGAAAATGTGCAAAAGCCAAATTCTTACAAAATGTTTCAAATACAGTAAATGTACTCCAGTGTTGCTATACATAATAGCATGCAGTGTTTTGTTGTTGACCCAGTGAGCATCACATTTCATAATTGTTTCCTGGTCCATTTTGTGTCTTGTCTAGTAAAATGTATGGTTTATTTATGCAGTATGACACCACCCCCACCCCCACAAATAACCCCTTTGTAAGTCATCTGCAATGGGAAACCATGTGGACCCTGTCCTGTAAATTGCAAGGGATATAGGGTATGGCTACAATGCATACCTTTGCTACTTTTGAGGTATATCCAACTTTACAGCATGTAGCGAAGTTCTGAAAAGAGTCCCTTCTTTGCAGTTAATGACCTGGTTATCTGTCCCTTGTAACTCTGAGTTAGTTTTCCTGAACAGAGCAAGTTGCCAGCAGGCTAAAAGTTAACGAGTTCCACTGTCCCAGGTAGATGTATTCCACAGTCCTGAGATACCCCTAGATTTCTCGAGGTATTGCAGAGGAGTTGGTGCATTTTATCCATTTCACTCCCACTCCATGATGTTGCAAGAGATTCTAGAGCTGACCTCTAGGGGTTCCCACGGCACTGCCCTCACCGCCTCAACTCACCTGCTTCTGCAGTTGGGCTCTCGGCTCCCCTCTCCAGTGATAAGTATTTTGTTTTCTTTTTCAGTTTTCCAGTTGTTAAGTAGATCTATAGAAACACACCCAGTTTGTGGGGAAAGATCTTGTATTATTTCAGCAAAACAGAAAATAATGTGGAGAGATGAATATGAATATTGCAGTATTGCTTTAGCAGAGCAGAAACCCCAAACCATTTCCTCATGTTGACCCCTCGGAAGGCTTGGAGAATTCTAGTCATTGCCCCAGATGGTGCATCTGTCAAGTCTTGGCAATAGCAGACTTCTGAGCTGTACCACTTCAAGCTGCAGGCAGGGGTGCTATAGAAACACTCAACATTAAAAAAACAAGTCTTTACATGGAGTGATGCAAATTTGGGGGGAGCATATTCTCCCTGCTGTGCTCTTGTACTATATGTAAAAATTTTAACAAATATATGTGAAGTGCTGCAGTCCAGAAGTATACCGTCTTGTTTTTTTCAATGGGTTTGGTGGCTGAGTTTTGACTCAGTCTTGCAGTATTGGGAGACAGTGATTGTGAGGCCAACAGCAATTTGCCAATGGTCCAATACAGTCCTGGTCATCAGAGACTCAAGCATGTCAAAATACTGTGAAACGGGATGCGTCTGCTGCTTTCATTCCCTGCTCCCCCCTTCAGACTGCAACACAGTTTTAGTAAACTTACCACACTCCAGTATAAGCAGATGTTCTCATGCAGAAGAAGTAGGAAACTCCACATGCTTAACTGTGTGAATATTGCATCTTAGTGTCCTGACACTGAATTATTATCACCGTAATCTGAAAACACGAGCAGCACTGAGCAATAAGGGGGGGGGGGGAATCAGTGTGTTGATACTCAATGTATGGTCATTTTAGTAAGCAGTGTTGCATATAATATGTTCATGTTTGGCAACTTTTGTGCATTTTTCTGTTTATGGTTCAGACATTTGTAACTCAGTGTTTCTTGATTTAAACTGTGTACATTTTTAATTAAGTCTTTAACACTTCTATTCTGTTTACAAAGTAAATAGCCACTTTTTTAATAGAATCTCATGCCTTGAAGTTTTTGAAATAAAAAGTGTAAATAAGTGTTGTGTCTACAGCTTCATGCATTGACTGACCCTTTATCCACTGTGGGAAAATTTTAGACCTTTTTGTGCAGAATTGCTTCTTGGGAATAGGTAAGTGTGGGTCATTGTAAAGAAGAGTGCTGTCAGTCTATGGAGAACAGGATACATTGAAGTTGACTCCCACCCCTTGCAACAAGAAATCCAAGCTCTCTTGAGTTAAGGTTCTTTAATGAGATATCATAGCTTCAGCATATATATGTCCATAGGTTACACAGAGGCAAGTAAAAGCATCTGGCTGTACACAGGTCTCTTGTTGAGAATGACGTATGGAGTGCTTGCTACAAAGTTTCAGTCCCTCTCTGTAAGCCCCCCCACCCTCGGTGCCCGACCAGCTGGGCATAGTCAGTGGGAGAGTAGGAAGGAGCTGTCCCAAGGCTGCTGTGGTGAGCCATCTCAGATAAGAGCGCAGCCTTCCCAGGAGCTGGACAGCTTGTGTGAAAAATACACACACACACACACACACACACACACAAGATGATTGCAATAATTCGGAAAGATGGGAGGGACTGTGGGCAACAGACCTGACAAGTGCATCTGTATTGTTTCACAGAGCTCCTTGATGAACAAAATGATCCAGAGATTTGTGTCCCAATAGCAGTCACTGGCAGACACAGCCTTATCTGGACAGGTCAGTGGTCTGACTCCAGAGAAGACACACAAACAGAGTTGGAAGGAATCCTGAGTGTCATCTAGTCTAGCCTGCAGGAAGTTTGCAGCTATTTCCCCCACCCACCCCTTTTCCCAGTGACCCCTGCTCTATGCCCAGAGGAAGGCAAACAACCTCCAGGATACCCGGTCAATCTGGCCTGGAGGAAAATTCCTTCCTGACCCCAAAGTGGCAATCAGCATCACCCTTGGCATATAAGAAAGGGCCATGAGAGCCTAGCACAGGCTCATCCCTTCATGAACTCTCTCACCTGATCTGTGTACGTTCGTGTTCAGTCAGAGAATCATCATTGCTGTCAGGTGACCACATAGCCTGTCAGGCTATGGAATCCCAGTTATCTAGAGTTCGTCTCCCCCCTTCTGCAAGAAGCACAAAGTTCCTTGATTCCAAAAGGTTTATTGAAATGCTCAAGGTAAAAGTATCCATATTCCAAGGATTTTAGGCCTTGGCTAAATGGAAGCTTTGTTGAGAATGACACATAAAATGAAAGTAACAACACTTCAAACACCCCTTCCCAGCCTACCCCCTTAGTCCTGTCTAGAAGGCCTGGGAAGGCGAGGACATCAAGGTCGGCCGGGCTGATAAGAATTCTTCATTCCTATGGAAATAGGCGGCCTGGGCAGCACCTGGGCCTGGAGGAACTAAATAACTACAGATTATTACAGGAGAACATGGCATAGCTTTGGCTTGAGAACTGACATTCTGACATAGCCTCTTCTTAAATGCCTCCAAGGAAGGTGAGCCTACCACTTCCTGAGGAAGCCTGTACCACTGAGGAACTGCTCTATCAGGAAGTTTGTCCTCATGTTCAGCTGAAAACTCATTTTATTTTAACCTGTTGGTTCTGGTCTGACCCTCTGCTCCATCTGTGACAAAGCTTCCAATACTTGAAGAGGGCCATCATATCACCTTTCAGTCACCTCCTCTCCAGGCTAAACATATTCAGATCATTCTACCTTTCCTCATAAGAGTTGGTTTCTAGACCCCTCACCGTCTTTGTTGCTCAACTTTGGACACATTCTAGGTTGTCAACATCTTTCTTGAACTGTGGTGCCCAAAACTGAACATAGTACTCCAAGTGGGGTCTAACCAGAGCAGAGCAAAGTGATACTATCGCTTCATGTGATCTGGACACTATACTTCTCTTGATACAGCCTAAAATCGCACCTGCCTTTTTAGCTACATCATACTGATGACTTGTAGATCCTTTTAACATGTACATGCTAAGGCAAATCCCCATCCTATAATTATGCCTTTGATTTTTTTCTTCCTAAATGCACAACTCTACATATACCTCTTGTTGAATTTCATTTTGTTTTAGCCCAGTTTTCCAGCCTATCAAGAACAGATGAACGGAACCGAACATGTCCTGTTAACAAACGTGTTCGGTGTCCGGAATTTGCAGCAGGCTCCCCTCCAGCCATCACCCAAGTTTGGTCAAGATTGCAACATGGCTCTCGGAGTTATACACTCCCAAATTCGACGCCCCCCAGGAAACTCCCATTCAACACAAATGGAGCCACCCTCCCCAGTTCACTTTGGCCCCGTGCAGTGGTCCTGAAGGTGGGTGCAGGGGGTCTGGCTGCTCACTGGCAGCACCCCCCATGTGCCCGCCTGCCAGGCCTCCGGGTCAGAGGCGGACACTTATCCGCTAACGCAGCAAGGTGGGTGAGGACTGCGGCCACTGGGCCTGGTGGGTTTGGGGAGGTGGTGGTGGGCCGCCTCCCCTCTTGGGGGCGGGGGGGTCTAGCCATTCGCCAGCAGCACCCCCCATGTGCCCGCCTGCCAGGCCTCTGGGTCAGAGGCGGACAAAGTCTCCGCTTACACAGCAAGGTCGTTAATGACTGCAGCCGCTGGGTGGTCAGGGAGAGGGAGACCAGGGGGTTCCAGCCACAGTGACAAGCCGTGCCTGGAAGATCCTGCGAAGGGGACAGGAAGACCTCGAATCAGTGGCTGCTGGCATCAACCACCTCCCTGCTGTCACGGAAAGGAGGGGATGGGGTGGTGCAAGTGGTGGGGAAGCGTCATGGCAGCACCCGAGTGGGAAAGGAGGAAAGAAGGAACACGAAGTGGTCATGGTGGGAGAGGGGGACCAAGGGGTTCTGGGCGCAGCGATGAACTGCACCTGGAAAATCCTGCAAGGGGGACGGGAAGACCCCAAATCAGTGGCTGCTGGCATCAACCACCTCCCTGCCATCATGGCTAAACCTGACCCAAACATGCCAGCCCTCATTCAATATACCTGCAGGACTTGATGGGCAAGGGTGTGCGGCGACGGCATGGAGAACCAAGGGGCAAGATGCTTTAGTAGTCTGCGGAAGCCCACGCACTCCACGATGGATATGGGCAAGCCATGTAGGGCAATCGTCTCTGCCAAGACGCAAAGGCCCGCCTCCTGAGCCCTCAACCTCGCCGTTCTAAGCAGTGCTGTCCCAGACCCCGAGGGGACAACCTCCGCGAGAGCAGCCTGCCTGAGCACTCTGCTCCCACCAGCATCACCCTCAGGGCAAGGATTCTTGCTTGGGGTAGATTCCGGTGACCCTCCCACTGATCCCCGCTCAGAAGAGCTGGTTGTCCCCTTTCTCCCCCCAACGGGTGTTTCACTGGGCGAGGACGGAGACCACAGGCTCGGGTGGTGCATCTTCAGGTGCCGAGTCAGGGCCGTCAACGAAAGGTGCTTTGGGTTTTTGCCCCTGCACACCAGGACATCACAGGCACGGCACTGCACCACACGGGGGTTATTAGGAAGGTCCCAAAAGTGCCTCCATACGGAGGCATTGAAACATGGACCACTAACTGTCCCAGAGGAAGGAGGATGAACAGTTACAGGCTGCACTGCGGAGCTGGCCACGGACGATGGAGTGAGGGGTGGACTGCAGGCGGGGACACAAATGAGAGTTTGGGATGGGGACGGGAGGGATGTTTCATAAAACAGAAACCATTCCTCCAGGAATCCATCACCCACCCCCTCCTCAAAATGTTGAGAGAGATCCTCTCCCCCCAGCGGAAAGACCTCTTTGGCCTCCTCCACAGGTGAATCTGGGGGAGTGGGAGTACTCTCTGCTGCCCCCAAGCCACACCCAGTACTGCTTTCCATAAGTAAACGAGGAGGACTGCCTTTGCACTTCACCCCACGACCACCCGCGGCGGCCACCACAACAGGAAGACTCATTGTGCCACCAAACTAGAATTAAGGAGGACAGAAAAGGAGAGAACACTGTGAGCCCTCAGCCAAGGTGCCCACTGAGCTTGGCCCGAGCCTGGCAGCAGCCCTGAAACCAGAGGGAGTGGCCAGAGCCCTAGCCCAGCACTCCCAGAAGCCTGACAAGATCAGGCACTAATAATAATGTGAGCCCTCAGCCGAGGTGCCCACTGAGCTTGGCCCCAGGGCCTGGCAGCAGCCCTGGAACTGGAGGCTGAGGCTAAAGCCCTAGCACAGCACACCTAGAAGCCTGACCAGATCAGGCACTGATACTGATAATAATAATAGAAGTCAGGGTGAGCCCTCAGCCAAGGTGCCCACTGAGCTTGGCCCCAGGGCCTGGCAGCAGCCCTGGAACCAGAGGGGATAGCTCCCTATCCCACCCGCCACACAGAGAAAAAAGCCCAGCTCCAATGCACTCTCCCTCTCTCTCCCCCAAAAGGCTATCAACAGCTCTGTCCCACGCCACTGTTTGCTGAAAGTGAAAGCCAGAACTGGGAGCCCTTTTATAAGCAGAGGTCTCATGGAGAAACGCAGGAGGTCTGTGGTTGGCAGTCAGAACTGCCTAACAGGGTTTGCAGGGATGAGGTTGGAGTTCCCATGGCCACAGAACACCTCCCTCCTCCCTCCCTCCCCCCTGGTGTCTGCTTCCACGTTACCAATTGTAACCAATTTTGCAGCTCCATGCTTGGAAGGAAGACCTGCCCATCAAGCTAAGTGGGGCTTTGATTGGGGTGTCCGGGGCGACAGAGGGAGTGCAGACAGAGTTCAGGCAGTCCCTCCCTCTGTTGCCGAGGCAATTGATTGAAGGCACCTGAGTGTCTAACTTCCCAAATGGCAGCCAAGCACAACGAACAAGGATTGCGACGACCACCTGTTCGGCGGGAAACAGCCCATTCGCAAGCAGCCGAGCAGCCTGTTTGTTGGTTTTTTTCCATTGGTAATGCTGTTCGTGCCCATGTCTAGTCCTGACTAGTCCTGGAAAGAGGGATGTGAATGGCAGTTTGAAGGAGCCTCTTTGCATTCTAACAGCCAGTTATCCATGTTGGTTTTTCTTTACTGCAAGGATGTTAAATATTTGGTGAGTGTTTTTCTTTTTATAACAAACATCCATTCATTATCAAAGAAAGCTCTTTATTGGCACAGAATGCTGACTTAGGAGATGGAGTAGAATACGCTACGATGCTTTGCACTGCAGGCAAAAGGATGCCGTTTCTCAGATGCTTCCCTGCAAATCAAAAGCAAATACAGCAGGGAAAATTATTCTAGCTAGGGTTGCCAACCTCCAGTTGGAAGCATGAAAAATAAGTACAAAGTCAATCTGAAATTAATAAATTTATAGTGAACAAACTCGTAAATTCAGTCAATAACACTCTTAACAGAAGCCCCGGTACACACCTGAGCCACCCCGTGGAAAAAGCAAAGGGGGAAAAAAGGCTACATAAGAGTAAAGAAAGGCTGTGTAAAGCCCAAAACATACATAACATGAAACAGTAGCTTAAACATAAATATGTGCAACAAGTATTACATGAGCATAAGACCATACAATTGAGGTCATATACTAGTGAATCCAATCAATGAAATGAATGAAAGTGTAACTGCAACGGGTTAGCTAGCAATTGACCATCCCGTATCGGATTCTCCTTCTTCCAAGCAGTTACAGATCGAAGAGCAGTTCTCAACACATAAATTAATTCCATAACAACGGCTTACGCCTGAGAGCGAGCCGTTGTTATGGAATTAATTTATGTGTGTTGAGAATTGCTCTTCGATCTGTAACTGCTTGGAAGAAGGAGAATCCGATACGGGATGGTCAATTGCTAGCTAACCAGTTGCAGTTACACTTTCATTCATTTCATTGATTGGATTCACTAGTATATGACCTCAATTGTATGGTCTTATGCTCATGTAATACTTGTTGCACATATTTATGTTTAAGCTACTGTTTCATGTTATGTATGTTTTGGGCTTTACACAGCCTTTCTTTACTCTTATGTAGCCTTTTTTCCCCCTTTGCTTTTTCCACGGGGTGGCTCAGGTGTGTACCGGGGCTTCTGTTAAGAGTGTTATTGACTGAATTTACGAGTTTGTACTTATTTTTCATGCTTTTGTAGTCAGTTGGTCACGTTTCTTGTTATTTAGTTTGCTTTGCGTGACTCTCTCTTTTGGGCTTGGCCAACCTCCAGTTGGAGGCTGGAGATCTCTCAGAAATACAATTCATCTTCGTTCTTCTGTGCCTCCACACATGGGGACTGCGCAGGCGCAGGCCAGCCGCCGGAGAATTTTCCATAGCTTCTATAGCTCCGAAGGGGCCGTTTGTCGCGCGCCTCAGCGACCGTTTTCCCGCCCAAACGGTCACGTGCTCCTCCAGCGACCAACGGCCCCTTCCCTCAGTTCTCTTCTTGCCGCCGCTGGGAGAGAACGTTAGCTTCGTTGCTCTGCGCTTATTGCTTGTGATTGATCTTCTGGTTTATTTGGACATCGGTTTGGACTTCGGACTTCGCTTTTGGATACTGATTTGGACGGTAATTAACGGACGGTTTCTGACTCGGACTGGTTGACCTCTCTTATTTGCGCGCCCCTGAAGATGGCCTCAAAGGCGCTCTTCAAGCGTTGCCTGAAGTGCCATACTAAAATGGCACAGACCGATGGCCACGACCAGTGCCTTTTTTGTCTGGGGGAGACCCACAATGTGACCGCCTGCAAGATCTGTCAGGGGTTCACGAATAAGGCCCGTCAGGATCGGCAGGCCCGGCTGAATTCCTCCCTCTGGAAAGCGGTCATGTCAACGGCAACACCGCTGCCCTCCCCCAAGGCTGGCCCAAGCCCCTCTGTCGGAGGGCGCTCGAGGGCGGGTTCTGTGTCCTCCGCTCGGTCTGCACGCCCCGCAAGTGCCGCAGCGTCGAAGACAACCTCTCCAGCGCAGGGTTCGGCGCGGCCGCCCCGAAGCGCTTCTTCCACCGCGTCGGATCCGAGAGCTGCCGCCTCGGGACCGAAGATCGTGGTTCCGAGCCCTCGGTCGGAACCGACGGCTGGGTCGATTCCGGTGGCTAAGCCGCGCTCGTCGTCATCCAGAGCTACGTCGGTACCGAGATCTTCTTCAGAGCCACCTGCAAAGAAGAAAAAGACCAAGCACCGTCATCGCTCCCCACGCTCGGTTCCGACGGAGGAGGTCATCCTGATTCCGCGCACACCGTCTCCTCACCTGGGCTCTCCGGTTCCGGAGGATGTGCCGGACCCGGGCGCGTTCGAGGTTGTACCATCGGCGCCTTCCCCAGTAGCTGATCCAGGCCCGCCTCCGAGTCGGCGGGATCGGTCGTCTTCTGGTCACCGCTCACCAGCAGCTGCTTCCAGTCGTGAGCGACGTCGGTCCGAGGAGGGGAGTGTCGGTTCCGTGCGTTCGTTGGCCTCCCGTCATCGTCAAGCTTCGGATCTGCCTCCCGCTTTCCATTGCCAATGGGAAGGGGCTCCTGGTTTCGCATACTCGGAACCGAGGCCCTCGACCTCTAGGCAGGCATGGTTCCCTCCGCCGGCCCGGGGAGAGGAATCGCACAGTTCCGAAGGGGAGGACGTCGGCAGCGTCGGAGATTACGGTTCCGAGTCCTGTTCCGAGCCTTCGCCAGACGACAACGTGGCGCCGAGCAGTAGTTCTCCATATGAAGATTTGAGAATCTACGCAGATCAGATGGCTCGGATGGCTCAAGCTTTAGAAATGGATATCTCCTCAGCTGTTCCCCAAACCAAGGACAAGCTGCTCAGGAGGGTCTATGCGGACAATCCTGCAACCGTTGGCTTCCCTATGCTTGAGGGGATAGAGGAAATTGTCGAGAAGGTGTGGAAGGTGCCCTGTGACCAACCTGCCACCTCGAGGAGGATTGAGCAGCTTTATAAGATTAAACAGGGCACCTGGCCATCATTGTTGAAGCACCCTCCGCCTTCATCGCTCGTCACGGAGGAGTTCCAGTCTCGCCGCTCTGGAGCACCCTCAGCGCCACCTGACAAGGAGGGGAGGAAGCTAGATGCCCTAGGTAGACGGCAGTATTCCATCGCGTCCCTAGGGCTGAGGATTGCCAACTACCAGACGATTATGGCTGGGTACCAACTCTACCTCTGGGAAAAGTTGGCATCCTATGTTGGCATCCTCCCCCCTGAACAGAAGGCAGTGGTGTCGCTCCTGCAGACAGAAGCTGTCCGCCTGTCGAAACAACAGCTAAATGCAGGGAGCCATGCGGCCGACACGGCAGCTCGTGGGATGACTTCCGCCATCGTCCTCCGACGCCATTCATGGCTGCGGTCTACGGCACTTTCCCAGGAAGTGAGGTCCCGGGTGGAAGGCCTTCCTTTCGAAGGGGAATCACTATTCTCCGCGTCCACCGATGAGGCCTTAAAGAAAAAGAAGGAGGACAGACAGACGGCACGGTCCTTGGGCCTAGCTCCCACTGACAAACCCGCCTACAAGCCACGATACACTCCCAGGTACGGCCCTTACCACTATCAGGGCAGGTACCAGCGGCAGCAGCCGAGTTACCAACCGTTCCCGGCTTATCAACAGCGGCACTACCCTCCTCAGCAGCAGCCCAAGAGGCGTAGGCCGTTCAAACCTCGTTCCTCGCAGCCTCCGTCCCAACAGAAGGAGCAGCAGGGCCCTGGGAGGCAGTACTGACGGGTCAACCCAGCCGTACCACCGAACTTCTCGGACAGACTGAGGCCATTCCTCTCGGAGTGGGAGTCAATAACATCTGACTCATGGGTCTTAACTATTGTTGAGAAGGGGTACGGGCTGGAATTCATTGAACTGCCGAGATGCTGTTCACCGCTGACCGCTGTCAATAACACTATGGCTGAGCTGGACACTGAAATAACATCGCTCTTGGCCAAGGGAGCTATAGAGGAGGTGCCCTATGAAGGCTCTGTGAAGGGGTTCTTCTCCAGGTTCTTCCTAGTCCCCAAAAAGGACGGGGGGTTGCGTCCCATTCTGGACTTGCGAGGCCTTAATGCCTATTTGAGGGTGACTAAATTTAAAATGGTAACGTTGGCAACTGTGCTTGCCCTGCTCAGGAAGGGGGACTGGTTTGCGGTCCTGGATTTGAAGGACGCATATTTTCATGTGGGGATACGTGAGGAACATAGGAAATACCTGAGTTTTGTCTACCGGCAAAGGGTTTTTCGATACAAGGTGCTCCCCTTTGGCCTGTCCACTGCCCCACGGGTGTTCACTAAGTGTGTTGCTCCTGTGGTCTCCTTCCTTCGGGAGCAGGGTTGTTCAATTTTTCCGTACCTTGATGACTGGCTCATCGTGGCTGAGTCTGAGCCCAGATTAGCCCAGGACCTTGATCTGGTGCTTACCACATGCGACCGATTGGGCCTCGTGGTTAATCTAGAAAAATCTAAATTGGTTCCCAGTCGTACGGTCTCCTACATTGGTGCACTTCTGGACTCTGTGAAGGGTAAGGCTCTGCTCCCCCAGGAGAGGGCTAGGTCCCTAAAGGGTCTTGTGTCCATGTTTAAGAGGAACCGTTTTCAACCGGTACGCACTATCCAGTGCTTGCTGGGCCATATGGCTGCTGCTACTTCTGTAATCCCCCTCGCCAGGCTGCATTTGCGGCCTCTCCAGAACTGGTTTGTACGAAGGTATGATGCTTTTCAGCACCCTCCGTCCCTCAAGCTCTCCGTTCCTAGGAGCATACTGTCCTCGTTGGATTGGTGGTTGTCTGAGGGCAATTTATTTGGAGGTTTCCCTTTCGGTTATCAACATCCTGACATCACGGTGACCACTGATGCCTCTCTGGTGGGATGGGGGGCTTACTGTGGGGATGTCTGTGTCCAGGACGTCTGGACTGAAGGTGAAAGGGCGCTCCATATCAATGTTTTGGAACTAAGAGCCATTCGTTTTGCGCTTGTGTCCCTTACAGCTCTGCTGCGAAATCGTCACGTGTTGGTACAGACAGACAACACCACTGCCATGTACTACGTGAACCGGCAAGGGGGCACAGCGTCCATGACTCTCTGCCGGGAAGCCACGCTCACCTGGCAGTGGGCAGTCAAGAATGGCGTCACTCTGCGAGCCATACATGTGGCTGGGTCAGACAACGCTCGGGCGGACGCCCTGAGCAGGGTTCTGTTGTTAGACCACGAATGGGAGCTCAACGACGGGTGCAGTGGGCTGATCTTCCAGATGTGGGGACACCCGGTTATAGATGTGTTCGCTACTGCGGCGAACGCCAAAGCCCAGACGTTCTGTTCCCGAGCAGGGAGCGACCCGCTCTCTATTGGGGATGCCTTCCTGTTTACGTGGAACCAGGGATTGCATTACATGTTTCCGCCCTTCCCCTTGATAGCCAAGGTCCTGTGCAAAATAGAGGAGGACAGGACAGACTGCATCTTAGTGGCTCCTTTTTGGCCGAGGCAAGTCTGGTTCCCAAGGCTCCTGCAGCTATCTCAGCGGACCTATGTGAGGCTGCCCCTTTGGCAGGATCTTTTGAGGAACGGGGACATTCTTCACCACGACCCCGGGAAGCTGCATCTGGCAGCTTGGCGGATCGTCCCTCCTCATTGAATTTTTCTACGCAGGTGGAACGGGTCCTCTTGAATGCCCACAAGCCATCTACCCGGCGCTCTTACGAGGCCAAGTGGCGGAGGTTTGAGACCTGGGCACGTGAGAAAGGGGTGGTGCCTACGGATAGCTCCCTAGGGCTGATTTTTGACTATTTGTGCCTCCTGAGGGACCAGGGATTAAGGGTTACCTCCCTCAAGGTTCACCTGGCAGCTATCTCTGCTACCCACTCTCGTGTTGATGGTAGCACGGTTTTTTCCCACCCAAAGTCCCGCCAGTTCCTTAAGGGAATGTTCAACCTCTACCCACCAGTGTCGCCTCCTGTACCACAATGGTCACTGTCTTTGGTGCTGGCACGGCTAATGTTGCCTCCCTTCGAGCCTTTGGCGACCTGCCCCTTGGACCTGCTATCGTACAAGGTGGCATTCCTAGTGGCTATAACCTCTGCCAGGAGGGTCAGTGAGCTCTCTGCGCTACGGTCTGACCCCCCCTTCCTTTTATTCCATCCCAATAGGGTGGTATTGCGTCCCTGCCTGGGCTTCCTACCTAAGGTGGTGTCCACTTTTCATCTGTCGCAGGAGATATCGCTTCCTGCATTCTTTCCTCACCCCTCTTCCAAGGGGGAAAAGGCGCTGCACACTCTGGATTTGAAGAGGGCGCTAGCTTTCTATCTGGACAGGACAAAGGGCTTCAGAAAGTGTCCTCACCTGTTCGTGTGTTTTGGGGCCAAGGACAAGGGCAATAGGGCTTCCTCGCAGACTCTGTCCAGGTGGATTGTGACGGCCATTAGTAAGGCCTATTCCCTGGCTGGGGCGAGTTGCCCGCTGCAGGTTAGGGCCCATTCCACGCGGTCCCAGGCTGCCTCTTCGGCTCTCCTCCGGGGGGTTCCGTTGGCTAGCATCTGTAGGGCAGCCACCTGGTCCACGGCTGACACCTTTGTCAGGCATTATGCTGTAGATGTGGATACAGGGCGAGATGTGGCTGTGGCCAGGGCTGTATTGCATTCCCTTTTTTCCTAAGGGGTTCTGGGATGCTACGCTATCATGCTACAATTTTGTAGTTGTATGTTTTATATGTATATATGCTTATATATATTTATTGAATATATCCTTATACAAGTGTGTATATATGGGAGTATATTGTATATATGTGTTATTTTTGTAGGTATATTTGTGTATAGTTATATGTTGTTTACACTTGTTGATGGTTCTTGTGTGATACAATAAAATTGTGTTGGACTTCACCCCACCTTCCTTATTGTGTGAAGCTTGGTACACTCCCATGTGTGGAGGCACAGAAGAACGAAGATGAAAACAGGGTTGACATACCTGTAACTTATGTTCATCGAGTTCTTCTGTGCTGACACACAACCCTCCCTCCTACCCCGCTGTGAATTCCAATGCACAATGCTGTGTGGGCTATAACAAATATTGATGTCTATGCAGGTTGTGGCTATGTGTATTGGTTAAGCGGCGGCAAGGAGAACTGAGGGAAGGGGCCGTTGGTCGCTGGAGGAGCACGTGACCGTTTGGGCGGGAAAACGGTCGCTGAGGCGCGCGACAAACGGCCCCTTCGGAGCTATAGAAGCTATGGAAAATTCTCCGGCGGCTGGCCTGCGCCTGCGCAGTCCCCATGTGTGTCAGCACAGAAGAACTCGATGAACATAAGTTACAGGTATGTCAACCCTGTTTTCTTCAAGCCATAGAGATCAGTTCCCCTGGGAAAATGGCTGCTTTGGAGGCTTTATGGCATATTCTATGGGATTATAGCCTGTAGATGTCCCTCCCCTCCTCAAATCCCACCCACAAAATCTCCAGGGATTTCCCACACTAGACCTAGCAACCCTAATTCTAGCAGTGCTTTGCAGATTTAGTACATGTGGGGTTGTTCGAAATGGAAAACTGGTTTCCTAACCACGGAGAAAGGGAGCTGGCGCAAACAAAACGGCCAAAATACAGAACAAGTTGCTGCTTGGGCTCTTGTTCCTGCCAGGAACTTGGCAAGGGAAGACCAGCTGTTTTCTCAGCCTCCAGCTAGGAGGATAATGCTGGTTTTAGTCACTGTGGTATTCATCTTCCTAGCAACCCTGGAAATAGGTTAGGCCCAAAGTCCAGTTTGCATGATCCGAGCCGGGTGTCTCCGAGCTTAATTTGACATGCTAACTGCTAAGTTTACATTGGCAGCATAATACCGCTCTACCTTGCAGGGTTGTTGTAAGCATATTTAGGTAGATGGTTCTGCAACCTCCTTCTCCTGTCCTCCTTTGCATTCGCACAACAATCCTGTTCGGTGCGTTCGATTCAGAGTGACGGGTCCAGTTCGCCCAGGGCGAGTCTCCGGCACCGCAGGGAATAGAGTCTGTTCCGAGTCTAGCCTGACCCGCCCGCTACTGGAAGAGGAGCCGTTCGAAACGGCGACGAGCCTTCTGCCTTCCCTTCCTCGGCTGCCTCGCGCGGGATCCGGCCCGTGCGCAGCGCTGCCCGAAGCGCGCAAAGCGCGACGCCCGCCCGGCTCTGCCTCTGCCTCGGGAAGGGTGCCCGGCAGCCGCGCGCCGCTTCCCGGCCGCACCTGCCCCGCTCACGGAAGAGCAGCCCGGGAAGGCGATTCTGCCGCGCGCCTGAGCCCGAGGAGACCCGCTCGGGCCGAGGAGGTGAGGCTGGCCGGGCGCCGAGGCGCGCCGGCTGCCTGGTTGCTGGGCGCTAGGACCTGGGCGCGCCTCTCGCCGCCGCAGCAGCCCGGCAGCCTCCCCGCCTCGGCGGCTCCCACGTTGCGCGATCCCCCCGCCGCCCTGCCCGCCTCGCCTCGGCTCCCCTCTCCTCGGGGAAGGCGAAGAAAGGCCGATGGCGGCGCTTTAGCCCCCGCGCCCTCCCAGCGGGCTGCCCCGTCGCCTGCGCGCAGGATGGGGCTGGCGGCGGCGCAGGCCGGCCTCTGAGCATCCTCCGGCCCGCCTGCCCAGGCCTCTCGCGGCCCGGCCGGCCCGCCGCCGCCACCGCCATGGCTACCGAGCTGGAGCCCGCCGGGCCCGGAGGCGCGCTGCTGGAGGCGGACGAGGACGAGGAGCAGTGGCTCTACGGAGGTAGGCACCGCCGGGCCGGCCTCCTCGCAAGCAGGCGCCCGCCCGGCCCGGCCCGGCCCCTCCCCTCCCGCCCCCTTTGGCCGGAGGCGCGGGCGGCCGAGGGCGCAGCGCCGCCGGGATGAGGCGCCGGGCGAGCCCCGCTGCAGGTTGCCTCCGCGCCGCCCCTTCCCTTCCCTTCCCGCCGCGCCGCTGCCTGCCTGCCTGCCTCCCGTCCTCCTAAGGCGGCCAGGGTGGAGGGCCAAGGCAGCCCGGGCGGCAGGCGGAGAGGGGCGCTGCGCGGGGCGCGCTCCGCCTCCCCTGGCTTTTGTTAGCCTTGGCGGCAGGCAGGCAGGCCGGGCCCAGGCGGCCGGCGGCTTCTCCCCGGTTGGGGGGGGAGGCAGAAGCCAAGCGGGGCTGCCGGCCTCCGCCCCCAGGCGCAGCGGAGGGCGTCGGGGCCCGATTCCCGCCGTGCTCTCGCCGCCGCCGCCGCCCCTCCTGGCCAGTCTTCCCCGGGTTCCCGAAGCAGCGGTGGCCGCACGGGCCTCCCAGACCCGCCCCTGCCAGGGGGGATTGGGCCCTTCGACACCCCCGGAGCCGAACCGAGCCGAGCGGCCTGGGAGGTGCCGGCCCAGCTGAGCCTGCGGGCTTGCTTTGACCCACGTGCGCTGCCAGCCCGCCTCCCATCGCTTTCGTTGAGCCGGCTGCCAGCTGGCCCGCCAGCTGGCCTTAGGGCAGCGAATCAAAGGCCCCTGCCCCGAGGAGCGCCTGCTCTCCGCCTTAGCACGGGGAGAAGGCAGCCGGGGCCAGGCGGCCCATCCGGGAGCGCCGTGCTTTGCTGAAAGAGGGGCACCCGCCCCGAGGAACTTACAGTCACAGGAGAAAGCACAGGCAGAGGCTGGGTAACCAGGCGGGTAAGAGAGGCTGCGGTTCAGTGCCACGTGCTTGGTTTTCAGTTGGGGATGAAGGCCGAGAGGTTAAGGTTAAGCCGCAGCAAAGGTGGGTTTTGGTGAAGGATTTGTAGAGTGATGGAGGAGGGGGGGGTCAGACACGAGGGGCAGTGAGAGAGAAGAGGCTGAGCTTAAGAGGGAACAGGGGGCACCTGATGTGGACATAGGGGCGGAATAGAATCAAAGGACATTCCTATGTTGGCAATTATTAATCAAAAATTAATAGGCACTTGTGTTATTGTTCAGCTGGTTTCCAAGAAGATACTAGTTTTCTCAGAGGCTTAGTGAGGGCAGCAGGCCAAGTGCTGTAGCATCTTAGTGGCCTGTGCCTTCATCTGATGCTGCATATTGTAGGCAAAGCAGAAGTACCTTTGGGTTTTCTGTGCAGCAGAAGCTGAGCACTGCTGGGCAGTCCATGTTGTGGAAATGTGACTTCGCCAGGGAACATTCAGGGAAATGCTCCCTGGTGAGTGTAGAAGTAGTTTTTCCTGGGCATGGAAATAGAGCATCTCCCAATGAGTCCCACTGACACAGCCGCCTGTCCTACAGTGTACTTCCTTTGCCCTTGGCCTGGCAACCATGAAACCAGTTAGTGATGTTGCTGGGGCTGGAGTGGGCAGGGGGGGGGTCCTCCAATTAGTGATTCCTACGTCAGAGGGATCTTTGCCTTTGGGCAGACTGCTGCATGTGTTTTTCTCACTGCAGCAAAGATATTTAATCTGAGCCAGGTACAGAATGCAGCCATTCCTGTCCTGGGCAGAAAGAGTTGACCCAACTGCTTTCGGTGGATTTATTTTTCCCTTTCAAACCTGGCATCCTCCATACATGTACATGTGGTATAAAAGAGCATGAGATTACGAGTGCCTGTCTTCCCCTGCATGAGAGCAAAGCAAAAAGGATTCCCACCAAGGTTAGAGTCCCATGCATGCTTACACAGGAGTAAGTAATGTTGAGGAGAGAAAGTGGCATGGTACAGCCTGATCTCAGAAGCTAAGCAGGGTCAGTACTTGGATGGGCCACCACCAAGGAAGACTGCAGAAAAAGGCAGATGGCAAACCACCTCTGCTCCTCACTTGCCTTGATAGCCCTACGGTGGGGTTGCCATAAGTCAGTTGCAAATTGACGGCCCATACGCAAGCGTGCAAGTAAGGTTGAGCCTTATCTGGATGGCCCAAGCTGGCCCAATCTTGTCAGAGCTTGAAAGTTAAGCAGGGTCAGCCCTGGTTAGTACTTGGGTGGAAGACTGCCAAAGAAGTTCAGGGTCGCAGTGCAGAGGCAGGCAATGGCAAACCACTTCTGTTCATTTCTTGCCTTTAAAACTCTATGGAGACCCCATAAGTTGACTGCAACTTAAGGGCACTTCTTTCTCTCTCTCACACACACACACTCACTCACACACTCACTCACTCACTCACTCACTCATTCACTCACTCATGATGTTGAAGTGCCAATATTCCAAGATAAGAGTTTGTTCAAGAAGAAGTACTGAGGTTGCAAAGTTTGGTGTTTTTAAACCAGTAGGTGAATCCTCTGGAATGGTAGTTGTGTGAGCAACTTAATTGGTGAAGTCAAAATCTAAGTGGTTGGGTTATAAGTTGAGAGCATGCTTATTTAATTTTGGAAGCTATTTCAGTTCTCTTTAATGTTACTGCACTAGTGAATGGGCAAAAGAGGAAACATTAAGTCTTTACACTTCTCACAGTAATAGTTTTGGTTTATTAAATTAGAAACGTAACTTGCACCTCCTTCAGCGTCTCAAAAAGGCGCCTCTAATGAGCCTTTGTTAACAACGCAGAAAGGAAGATGAATAATCTGCTGAAAATTCTCCAGCCAAACAACCACCCCAAATATCCTTTCTAAACTGTGTGGATTTTTGTACCAGTGTGTGATCCTTTGATTTTACCTAAATTTAGAATGAGGAGCAGCAGGTTCCAGGTGTGTTGGTCTCCTCTTGCTCGCTGTTCACCTGGTTTAAGTAAATACATTTCTTCGGGCAAGTGGGTGGGGAACCTTTACAGAAGTTCTTTTTTCTTGGGTGTTTAACTTTTAGGCCACAGCTGACTGTCATACGATGGGCAGTCAGTCCCATGGCAGAAGGCAAGACCGATTTCCCTGCCACTACAAATCTAGACCAGTCTAGATCTAATGGGCTTAGAGAGCAATCCTGAACAAGTCTCCTCAGGCAGGTGGTCTTCGGGTCGTCCTGTATGTTCCAGGGTGACCGATGGGCCTCTTCACTGGAGTTCTTCAGTGAAGGCTGGGCAGCCACCTGTTGTCTGTGTTCTCCTCTTTGGATTTCTGCACTGAGTGTTGAATTATATTAAATTGTATTAGCTACCTTTCAGTGGGATCTCAGTATCTCAGGTGGTAAGAACTGGTTAGTAAGGATTTTGTGGCGCAGTAATTTGGATGCCCTAGTGTTCTTGGTTGTGGTAGTATTTTGGTTTGTTCATGTGCCAGATTTCCAGTGCTGTTGGGTCACTGGAAATCCCAGTGAGAGAGAACTCTGCCTATTGAAGCTCTGTATATGTGGGATTTTGGGGACTGATACTTGGGGGGCTGTGCTGCTGCAGGAATGCCGCTAGGCCTTCAACCATGCCTGGTTATCCTCTTGCCTGCCTGGTTGCTGTTTTCTTAATTCAGACTTTCCTTTGTGCATCTGCATACAGACCCAGACTGGTTCAGCTTCAGCAGAGTTGTGTCATGTGCAGTCTAGCCATGGAGTACAGCCCTTGCTCAGGGAAGAGAGAATTTGGAGCTAGCTATCAAGGTTTAGTTGTCACTGATCAAAAATTCCCTCCTTGTAGAAAGCTAGGTACCTGTGGAAAGGGCTAGAGTGTAGTTACTTTTCTGTATGGGGGGAAATTTTGGTATGGAGGGGCATTTAGGTTGAACAGTTTGAAGTGTTACAGCTCAGAAACTGAGCCCAGAACCTCTGCAAGAACTAGGCCCCACTGGTTACCCATCTGTGTTTTACCAGAAAGCCAAGAATGCAATTCATATACTACCATTTGTAAGGCCAACCCAGTGACACAGAAAAATGTGCAAGTTTTCAGATTTCCTAGAACTCTTAATTGGGGCGGCAAGTGACAGCATTCCTGATGTTTCACAGTAGTTGCCATTACAGTGATGAATCTCCTGGTTAACGGTTCCCGCTTGCTTGGTTTTTTCCCCTATTACTCTTTGCACCTTCCTGGTTCCTGCTGGGTCAATGCTTGCGGTTAATCTTTTCCACCTTTCCATCTGTGTCCCAGTATAGAGTGTGCTGAGACAAGCAGAAGGTACTTGTGGGGTATTTTACCTTTTGCGTTTGGAGCAAACATTAAGTGGCATTCAAGGTAGGTAGGGGTACTGGGGTGGGCAGTCCATGGTTCAGAGAATGAAGTAGGTGCTCAAGCAGCTCAGTAAAGATGTGCCTTCCAGTTCAGTGTGTCTGGTGTGGAAAATTGTATCCATCTGGTTCTGCCGCGTACTTTTCCAAGGGCTCGAGGAAAGTAACCATACTAGTTTGTAACACTTCTGCGCGTGCGCGCGCACACGCACACACACACACACACACACACAAATCTCTTATTACATTTAAATTATCCCACATTTGCTAGTTTAGTTCTGGCCATGGCAGGCCAACCCAGGAGCTGGCAAAGGGCTCTTCCACTCCTATGAACTCCAGTGGATACTTTGCTAGACTTCTGTGATTGTGGGCTTCGTCTGTTCACTCAGGAGTGCAAACTACTACAAAAGAAGATGGAAGGGAGTAGCAGAGAGAACTCTGTTAAAACACCCATTGCTGTTCTCTCTGGCAAGGAGGGGGTTAAATGCCCAAATTTCAGCTTGCATGTGGGTAAGGCAGTGGGCAGAGGTGATATTGTTGGTCCTTTGGCCTATACTCAGTTAAAAATACAGGCTTTGTTAAAACTGCTGATTAATATTGTCTAGACCAGAAGGCTCAAGCTGTGATCCGCATCTCATTACTTTAAAGTCATTTATTGAATTTTATGGGCTTGCTCTGGAATGTGTGTTGAAGACTGTGATACTGATACATTTCTGACAATGAAAACATTAATAGGTTCACTGTATGGGGGGGCGAGGACAGCAGGACCTTTTCTGTTGTGGCTCCACAATTTCTGAATGCATTTTCTGAATGGCAGTCCCCGCTTGATTATGCCACACTCCTTCCTGTTCAGGTTTCTGTCGGGGCTCGTTTAGGCTGCCGCTTGAGATCTCATTGTAACATTGTTCTTAATTCTTTTGTACCTAAAAGCTGTTTATCTTTTTCCTGATTTTTTTACCTACTCCTTTTGGTAGTGTTAAATTAATAATTGGTCGTAAGGTTTTGTAAATGCTATGAAATGGCAATCAGTCACTGTGGCAAGGCGGCCTCCCGACCACCTGTCTTCAACACTGAACCTCTTCCATGGCTGCCTCCCTGCCTTTTGATGTCTTTTGTAATGCTGTTTTTAAAAATAAATGATCTGGTTTCTCTCCTTCAGAAAGAAGACCTTTGTTGTTGTTTTAGAACTAGCAGTTTTTGAGAATGATGAATTTTGAAAATTAGGGTGTGTGTGTGTGTGTCAAGACTAGAGATGGGCATGATCCTCATTACGATAAAAAAACCCCCATGATAATGGCGATCGCGCGATTGTGACCCGGCGGATCGTGATCGTGATTGTCCACGGCCAACGATCCAGCGATTGGGAGGGGCCTGGATCAGGGTGATTGGGCTCGGATCGGGGATCCAGACACTCAGGCGCCAGCAATCTATTTCCCTGGCAGTGGAGCCAGGGGAATGCCTGAGCTGTGTTTGCCCTCCTTCTGTCCCCCTGGAAACCCGAATGGAAGCCCAGCTTTCCTTGATCAGCAGGTCTTCCTTCCAACCTCAGAGCAGCAAAGCAGTCACCAGTTGGGAGAAGACACCCAGGGGAAGGAGGGGGAAGGTGTTCTGTAGCCAATCTCATCCCTGCAAACCCTGATAGGCAGCTCTGACGGCCAAACACAGATGGCCAAACACAAATACAGATGCCGCCAGCATCACCCACCGTTCCTGTATCTCTAGGAACAGCGGGACGCCCCTCCGCTTTTTCCTCCACGATCCACGGATCGGGAACGGGAGATGATCGATGTGGATCGTTTATTTGGGATCGTTGCCAGCCCCGATCCACGATCAATTGGATTGTTAATTTTTTTTGGATCATGCCCGTCTCCAAGACACATTCCCGAGTCTTAGCAAAAGTTGGTCAAAATCATTCATTTCCCACCAGATTGTTGAAGTCAGTTTCAGACAATATTTTTTTCCCTTTTCCAACTTGAATAATGCCTTCCTGTGTGAAAATTGGTTGCTCTGCTTTTCAGGTTTTTATTAGGGCATTTCTTGGCTGCTTTTCTCCCCACAGGGACCCAAAGCAGCTTGTAGAACATTCACAAATATAAAAACTACCAATTCAGCCATTCATTTTATGTACATAAATAAAATAAAGGAACATCAATTTACCTTGCACTGGTTCTGGTCTGCCAAGCTGTCTAATGCAGGTCTTAAGCTCACACCTAGGCTTAAGGGCCTGCAAAGAGAGGAAGAAACAAACCCAGCCCAAATGGTGCTCAGCTGCTGGTAGTAGATTAGCAGGATCTTGCCCACTTTCTCCCCTGCTGGTGAGGTTGTGTATTGCTGACCTAATTTTATTGCTAAACCATTTTAAACTTTAAAGGAAAGTGGTATGAAATATCTAAAATAAATAACTTGGCAAATGTCTGCCTTTTCCAGCCTGGGACCATTGGCTCTCCAGGTGTTGGACTGAGAAAAAGCTTTCCCTGCGTGTTGGAGATGCCAGGGATTGAGTCTACGGCCTCCCAGATGCAACACACAGACACAAGTTCTGAAAGCAGATAGGATTTGCCTGGAAGGCGATTCGAATTTAGTATTTGCCACTGTTGCATGAGACAAGTGGTTCTGAATTCAGATACCAGATAAGCGCATGCAGTCAGATCGGGACAAAGATCTGTGGTGGAGAATATATTTTGCATGTGGGAAGTCAGCCTCATGTTTGTATCACCCCTACTAATTGTGTGAAGCCTCAATATGTTGTAGTGAGCTCAAAAGGTTCACTAATGGCTGATATTTAATTATTAACTTCTAGAGCTGTATATTGTGGAGCACAGGGGCCAGGGATGTGTGGATATTCATCTTGCCCTTGAAAAAGTGGAATTTGCGAAACAGGTTGAGTGAGCTAACTTTCCTGTTGGGCTTTTGCGGGGGGAGGGGCTTTACCCCCTAGATGTGATGTCTGACCTGTACAGGAATACAGAAAGAGAACATTAACAATTTATACAACCATAGAAGTTGTTGTGCATACCTGATGATTTCCGTATGACGGTTCTTGTCACCTTAAGACCTTACTCCGGCAGCTCTGCAAAAGAAAGAGAGACATATACTTTATAACTATTGAACTGTTTTGGAGAAGAATGGCCAGATGTACATAAACATGAACTGAAATTTGTAACAGAGCTATTTTTGTATTGTCGAAGGCTTTCACGGCCGGAGAACGATGGTTGTTGTGGGTTTTCCGGGCTGTATGGCCGTGGTCTTGGCATTGTAGTTCCTGACGTTTCGCCAGCAGCTGTGGCTGGCATCTTCAGAGGTGTAGCACCAAAAGTCAGAGATCTCTCAGTGTCACAGAGCTATTTTTGATATTGAATGAAGGTTATTGTTGGAATTATTGGCAGATTCTTTGATGTGTATATGTTCATTTGTTTCAGGAAGATTGTATGAGATTGTATAATTTATTCACATATTTCACTAGTCACTTTAATACATTTATAGGATTCAATATACTGTGATTTGTTGTTCCTCCAGTTCAGGAGCGTCCTGGTTCGGTTGGTCAGTATGTTGTAGAGCAGGAATACATCAACCATAACACGGCATTGCCGCTGATGTGGATAGTGGCTGTTGCCCTGTTGCCATCTTTCCTCCATTAGGGAGGTGCTGTGCTGAGGCAGCAGAAGAGAGAGAAGACTGTTTGGGTGGGCCAGCAGTCGCCCTGAATTCTCTTTAATATCAATTCTCACTCTATACCCTCTCCTCGCACATGAAGCTGCACTGTACTGAGTCAAGCCATTCGTCCGTCAAAGTCAGCATTGTCTACTCAGATCACCTACTACCTGGTCTTTTCAATTGGAGATGCTGGGGATGGAATCTGGAACTTTTGGCACGCCAAGCAGATGCTCTGCCACTGAATCACAGCCCCTCCTTTGCGATTATCTCTTTTACATGCAACATGCAGTTCATTGATGGAATTTGCCTTCAAGAAGATGGGGTGATATTCATTAGCCTAGAAGACATTAGTAAGAGATAGACAAATTCATGGAGGATGGTCTATTGATAGTTATTAGCTACTTGATGGAACATCCATGTTTGTCTTCGGTCTTCAGTGCAGTCCCACATTGGGACTGTGAACGCACAGGCCTGTCGACTGGAAAAGATTCTTTAGTTCTAAAAGACCAGAAGGGGATGTTCTGCCCCTACTGCGCACATGCAGGAGTTTCCCGCCAAAAGCAGGTAGGGGACAGAGCGCCCCCATTCCCCTCAGATCTTTTCTCACTGCCATTAGGGGAGGTTCTCCTTAGCTCTGCTCCTTGCTTACCGTGTTTTTTCTTCTGTGCAATCTCGTCAAAAAAGGCTATTAATCAGCCAAATAAGAGAGGACAGCTGGAAGACACACTATGAAATCTTTAGCCAGCTCTAGAGCTTCAGTCGTAGTTATCAGGTGTTGAACCTGGTTATGCTTAACAGCACTCCCTGGGGATAAGGAAGGATGATTGAGAATGTTCCCTTCAGGGACAGGTTGTTGATTCCTTAATCCAGATACAGGAAAATTACCAGACCACAAAGTCGCTTGCTGTCATTGCCACTGGTCCATTGGGTACTGCCCAAGTTTGCATGCAGTGCCCTCAAAAGAACGAGCATCACTTGGAAGGTATTCCTACATTCGACCTTAGGGTCAAACACCCCATCTCTCAGCTCAATGTCACACTACCAAGGGGGTTGTGAAACAAAGAATGACTAACGAAAGCTGGGTCTAGCACCTTTCTGTTCTTCTAGGCAGATTGCACCCCTTTATTTTTCTCTTAAGATTCTGTCACTCTTTTTCTTCAATCCTGCCTATAGAGACAGCACTATTGCTATGTTTTCTGAGTGACCACCTTTGTGTAGGCTCCTCTAGAGCAGTGTTTCTCAACCTTGTTCCGACTGTGGCCCCCTTCCAACCTTGTTTCCTTCCTGTGCCCCCCCCTGTCCTACCGGTATAAAGGTAGCTATTTTATATGCCAGTAAAGGTGTTGTACTTGAAGACAGCTATTTCAATGTCTTGTTTGTAAATTGCGCTTTTTCTTCCTTATATGGAATACCCCTGCTCTTTAGCTCCCCCTAGTGGACTCAGGGTTACACTTACATGAAGAAACAGCACCCCACACACTGTCTTTTCTGTTTTCTTTTCTCGGTCACTTCTCTGTTTTCTTCACTTCTCACTTCACTCTGTGGCCCCCCATTTATGCAGTTTTTACCCGTGGCCCCCTTGGAATATCCTGTGGCCCCCAGGGGGGCCATATGGTCCCAGGTTGAGAACCACTGCTCTAGAGCAGAAGCCTGTTCTCCTGCCTTCAAGGAGACTTTTTATAGTTCACTGGCCAGGGGTGTTACTTAAGCCTCCATACCTGAATAACTTTATTAAGTTCACAGGTTTCACATGTGTACCTCATCCACCGTTTGATACAAAGAGTTTGCACTCGTCAGCCTTAAGGAGGCACACTACACATCTCTGTACATCCCAACCACAGGAGACATCTTTGTTCTATATATGGCGAATGTGTTCAATAGACAGTGCCTTCCCTCACCTTGGCCTCTGCACCTCGTGTGCTTACTGAGTGCATGACAGTGGTCGTCCTGTTCCTCCAACCCAGGGTCTGCTGGGTGTATCCCTACTGGGGAAAATGGCTACTAGTAGTGGAATACGCTTTGCTACTCTTACCCCTGGTAGAACTATACACTTCATTGGGGGGTCTGAATTTGGTTCCTCTGTGGACAGGATCTTATTCCTGATTATCAGAGTCAGGGAGGTTCGATCTCTAACCCATCTCTGTATTACCGAGTGTTACCAAGCCATGTTATTGGTTTGGAAGCTATTGGGTCTCATAGCGACTATTACTTCTGACCTATTTCTTCACTCAACTGAGTATAGGGCCACTGCAAATTGGGTTTTACATCACTGTAACCCGGTGATGACCCATCAACAAGCAAAAGCTGTTTATCCCAGGATCTGTACTTGGATTGTTGTCACAGTGGGCCCAAACTGAGAATCTAACCCAAGGGTGCCCATTCAGAAGATCCTGCGTTGTCATTTCTATAGCCACAAATGCTTCAACATTAGATGGGGGTGCACTTTGTAGTTTTTTTCCTTTGTTCAAGGTTTTGGGCATCTATGGTACATTAAAAAAGAAATCTCTACACATTATGATATTCTGACTTGGAGCGTCTGGTCTTTTTTCCCTGCTTCTGTTGCAGATCTATTGCACATCAGGAGGGTTCAAACTCCCATGGATAACACAGCTCTGTGGTATAGGCTGTAGGAAATAAGGCCCTTCTGCAACCATACATATGTTGGAGAAAGAAAGAAAACACCGAGTGGAGATGCTTAGTGCAACAGTTCACAATCACCATGAATGGGCGAGTAATATCAAGTATGACCTGTCCATTTCATCTGTGATTTTTCTCCATTGTGGACTTCCTTACATCGCAAGGACTAAATAATTATGTCCCCTAGCGGGTACCAGATCCCTTCCAAATTCCTTGGACCAGAGATTTCTTCATAGTTCCACCCACTTCCCGGACACAAGGATACTTGGAGAAGGGGTTTGCTAACTTCTTCAGCACATCTGTCAGGCTGCCCTGTGGTCTGCAGCTGATATAAAGCACTACACTGTCAACACGAATACCAAAAAAGTATCATCAGTGGGAACAGCCGTGCTGCATTCCTTGATCAGCTGACCCACTCATACCCTCTTCCATTGGTGAGTAGCATGCTAAACTCCCAATGTGGGACTGCACTGAAGACTGAAGACAAAAACAGTGTTGCACTTACCTGTAACTGTTGTTCATCTAGGTCTTTGTGCAGGCACACATTCCCTCCCTCCTGCCTTGCTGTGTGTTTGTTTTACTGTATTATTCATACGGCGGCTCAGGAGAACTGTGTCAGGAAGTCAAGCCAGCCTGCCTGTCATACCTGTACATGTATTTCTACTGGGGGTATGGGTAGTGGGGTAGCTTTCCTCCTTCACTGTATCTTGCTTTGCTTGGGCTGAGTGGTGTTATCAGTGCAGTTGGAGCAGTGTGGGAACAGACCTTGGGAATTTCAGCTCTGCATCTCTTGTAGGACTTTCGTGCTAACTTCAATTGTCTCTTGTTTGGACTGGAGGGAGGGGACTGGAGGTATGACCTCTTGGGGAAGACTTTGCTTTGGCATTCCAAGCAATTACTCTCTACTCATGCACTAAAGGTCTAATAAAGACCTTTAACTCATACAACCATGTTTGAGGAAGTGGAGAGTCTGAGAGATTTCCCTAGCCAGGCCTGACATTTTGCCTGGAATCACTTCAGTCTTCGGAATCAGGGGAAGCCAGTGAGATTCCCTACCTACAGCATGGCAGCAGGAAGGGACAATGGATCTCCTGTGAACCCCAAGGACCTTTCTCAAGAATCCATGGAACTGCCAACGCTTGGGACTAGCTCAGAGCGCGGGGCCGGGCTGATTCCCAAGAGAGGAGCCAGAATCCTGCACTGGCTGGGTACAACGCCCCGAGGATGGATGTCACGTCCCTCGTACGGAAGGATGAAGGACCAGGGCGTGGGTGAGGATGATGAGAACGGAGAGCTCAGAGATCTGAATGGGATGTCTGACTTACAGCAGATGTGCAAGGAGATGGAGGAGGTCAGGCAGACGGATTGCTGGAAATTATGGATGGAATGCGCAAACTGTACCTAGTCGTGTGGGCTTGCAGAGGTGGAGGGGAGGCACCAGTGAGGCCTCCCGACCAAGAGGTGGCCCCAGGCGGATTGCCTCCAGGTCCAGTCGCACCTGCCCTCCCAGCGGGACCAGCACCATACATCCTCCCAGGGGCCCCAAGACCATGCGCAAGAGGACCGAGGGTCCCATGGGACTGGAACCCGGCACCCCTGACTTGGTGTAAACTGGAAGCCCATTTTGATGGAGACCTCGAGGGATTGGGCTATTTCTTGGTGCAAATGGGGGAGTTCCTAAGAGAATGGGGCCAGATGAACTGAGTCAAGTGAGCTACATAGGGTCTCAGCTGATAGGCTCGGCAGCTAAGTGGTATGTTACTTTATACTCAAAGCAAGCCACGGAACTGGGGAGCATGGATGCATTCATCCAGGCATTTAAGGAGCAGTATGAGGACCCTCTCGAGGAGGAGAGGGTGAGAACCCACCTGAGGCGTATAAGGCACGGCAAACATCCAGTCCAAGAGTACGCAGCAGAGTTCCAAGAGTATGCGGCTAAACTGAGGGACTGGACGGAAGGAGTGAAGCTAGAGTTTTTCAGAGCTGGCCTGAACCCCAATCTGGTGGCCAAAGCAATGGTGCAAGATGACCCTCGAACACTCCTGGGCTGGATCCAACTGGCTTGCAAGATTGAAAATTGGGAGCAAATAGTGAAGTTGCAGCATCAAACTGGTCAGCGGAAAGGATTGGTGAACGCCCAACCCCAGGAGCAACGGAGGCCGCGAGCCAACATTCCCTTGGACTAGAGAGATTGGAGAGTGAGACAAGGGCTGTGTTTGAGATGCATGGAAGTGGGCCACTTTGCCACCAAGTGTCCAGGTGAAGGAAAGAGCCACCCGGAGACGGAGCCGAAGCCAAAGAAGCTACCAGAAAGGCGCTCAAAGGGGCAGTATTTCTACTGGCTTCCTGGGAGCCTGACCTGCTCCCAGGAAGGAAGCCACAACAGTGGCTGCGATGCCAGAGGAGGGAAGTGGTAGACATGATGTTTTCCCCTGCCCAGTTAGGAGGTGCTGTTATGACCAGGAACCAAGTGGCAAAGACGGACTGCCTTTCCCTTTCTCTCCCCCCCCCCCCGGAGTGGGAAGAGAAAATTAAGGCGGAATTAAAAAAGAAAGTAGGAGAATTGGTCTGAAGATTTAGAGAAGGGAGAAAATGATTGCTGGAATAAGAACAACAAAATGTATATCTCGCCGGGACTAGGGAGAGATCTTGAAACACTGTCATGATGCCAAATTGGCCAGGCATCTGGGTTATTTAAAAACATTGCACTTAATAAAAAGATAGTTTTGATGGCCAGGAACGTGGAAGGATATATCGAAATATGTATCCACATGTCAGACCTGTTTAATGGAGAAAAAGAGGGGGGGGGAACCTCCGGGATTATTACAACCTCTAGAAACCCCACCCCAACCTTGGTCTGTAGTTTCCATGGACTTCATCACTGACCTCCCCCCAAGCAAAGGGAAAACAGTGATTTGGGTGGTGGTGGATTTGTTTTCCAAACAAGCCCATTTCATCCCATGCTCGTTGCCAACAGACAAAAAGTTGGCCACATTGTTCATGCAGCATATAGTAAAATTCCATTCATTTCCTGACAAAGTAATATTGGATCGGGGCCCACAATTCATTGCCAAGTTTTGGCGGGAGCTGATGGAAGTAACAGGAATGACTCAAGGTTTGAGTTCAGCATACCATCCCGAGACCGATGGGCAGTCCAAAAGGGTTAATCAGGTCCTGGAGCAATTTTTAAGATGTTACATTAATTATCAACAAGATAATTGGACTGATTTTCTAGCGTTTGCAGAATATTGTTACAATAATAGTGTTCATAGCTCTACGGGAGCATCCCCCTTCAATTTAATTTAATTTAATTTAATTTATTATATTTATATTCCGCCCTCCCCACTTTCGCAGGCTCAGGGCGGATAACAAATAAATAGATCACATGAAGGGAAACCCTTGCCTTTTTTGAAAGACCCCTGCCTGGGAGTGGGTGGGATCTCAGTGCTTGGTGGAACTCTGTCATGGAACAGTGGGATCAACAAAGACAAGTGCACAGTATTACATCTGGGCCACAAAAATGGGAAGCACAAATACTGGATGGGGGATACACTTCTGGGCAGTAGTCTATGTGAAAGGGATCTTGGGGTAAGAGTGGACTGGAAACTAAATACGAGCAGTCAGTGTGATGCGGTGGCAAAAAAGGCCAATTCAATCCTGGGTTGTATCAAAGTGGCCATAGCATCGAAATTGCAGGAGGTCCTAGCCCCCTCTCTATACCGCCTTGGTCAGGCCGCACCTGGAGTATTGTGTGCAGTTCTGGAGGCCTCGCTTCAAAAAGGATGTGAACAAAATCGAGAGGGTGCAGAAGAGAGCGACGGGGATGATCAAGGGTCTGGATACTGAGCCCTACGAGGAAGGGCTGAGGGCCTTGGGAATGTTTAGTTTGGAGAAGAGGAGATTGACGGAGGACATGGTTGCTCTCTTTAAGTATTTGAAAGGCTGCCATTTGGAGGAGGGCAGGGAGCTGTTCCAGTTGGCAGCAGAGGGTAGGACCCGAAACAATGGCCTTAAATTGCATGCACAAAGGTACCAGCTGGATATTAGGAAGAGCTTTTTCATGGTCAGAGTAGTTCAAAAGTGGAACCAGCTGCCTAGGGAGGTGGTGAGCTCCCCTTCACTGACAGTTTTCAAGAAGAGGCTGGATGAATATTTGTCAGAGATGCTTTAGGCTGATCCTGCACTGGGCAGGGGGTTGGACTAGATGACTGAGCAGCATTGACAATCAGAAAGGCAAGGCTATAAATATTTTAATAAATGAAACACTTAGAAGCTGAAGAGGAAAAGGGTCAGAAGTCTGAATTTTGAGTTGAGGGTGTAGAACAGTAGCCATCTCATAGGTAGGTGGGGGAAGTAAGGAAGGAAAACTAGGGCAAGCCTGTCCAGATACCTAGGAAGAGATGATGCTCAAGGTAATGTGAGGGGAACGGGCGCTGCAGTGGCTGTGAGGGAAGGCAATGGAAACAAGCCTGAAGAGAAAGAGGAAGTAGACTGCCAGGCAGGGAGACCGGAGGGCATGGGGCATGGCAGCCGGGCACAGGGGAGGGTTGGCAGTTCCATCCTTCGAGTCTTGTTCCCTTGACAGGCCTGCTGTTTGAGTGGTGTCTCTTGTCTCAGGATTGGCAATGCCAATCTGTGGTGTGTTTTGCAGGTAGAGATATTTGCCACCAAAGTAACCCGTTCCAAGTGTTTGGATCTTTCCTGTTTCTGCCTGTACTTAAATATGATCGTTCTCCCCGCCCCTTGCTTTATTTTCAGATGACAGTGGTAAGCAAGAAGATGGACCGATTTCTGGGTAAATACTAAACATTATTTATTTAGACAAATGTGTGTTTATGGGAATGTAACTACATAGGTCTGTTGTTTGATGTGGCCCTAATTTCTAGCAATTTGGAATCTAGATATTCCAGACAGAAATAGCGAGATCTGATTTTGTTCGTTAAGCTCCTTCTTTACCTTTTCCTGTCCAAGGCAGCCTGGTTTGCCCATCATTGCTCCTCCTGACTTTTGCATTACATCAGCAGCAGGCCCTGTTCCCTGGTTAGCCAGTAAGTGGCCCTGAGCTTTGCCAGTCAGTGCATGCTGAGAGCTTTCAGAAAGACGGCTGAGTCAGCCTGTCATAGCCAAAGCAACACCGTTGTAGCACCTTAAAGAAGAGCAAATCTAAAGTCGTGTGAACTTTTGTGAGCCAGAACTTATTTTATCAGGTGGATGACGACTTACATTCAGTTGGAAAAGATATCTCTCATTTTCTTCCACCAGCCGATGAAGACTTCTTAAATTTCATTTTGACATACTCCCAGTAAAATCTTACTGGCCTTCCTTCCTGGTTGTGTGTGTGTTTTGTTTATATGTCTGTATGTTTTTTATTTATATATGCATTTTAAATGTTAATGTTTTGATTATCTGTTGTTCACTGCCTCGGGGACCGTTTTGGGTTGAAAGGCAACATATAAGTATTTAAATAAATAAATAAGCAGAGCTGGGTACAAACAGACGAAGTTGAGTTGACTTATGACAAAGAGAGGCTCAAAGGCTCATTGTCCCAGGGCCACAGTTATGTGTTATATAATACTGCAGAGTGCAGATGGAAGCAAGGTCCGAAGATCTGACCTGAGTTGAGCAAGAGGGTTCCTTTTCAGAGGGGCATTTCCCCCCCCCCATTACGGTGTCAGGTGCTCACCCGAAGTCTGCTAGCGTCAAATCAGTGTATGAATTCCAGTTCAGATGCTTCAGAGTGATGTTGCACCCCTGCTTCTCGGGCTCTTGGGCCTTCTCACCACTCAGTAATGGCTCCTCCCCACTGCTCCTTCTCTCTTTGTACCTGCATGTGTGTGTCTGAGCATTGGGTCGTGAAAGTTTATGCTATCATGTGCCACAAGACAGTAAGCATTTTAGGAGCTGAGATTCAGGCAACACACAAGGCCTGAACTCTGCACCGCTGTGCGAATCGAGCATCAGTGTGAAGAACCCTACGTTGGTTTTCAGTTCAGAAAGCAGTCCTTTCTCCCAATAACAGGAGTGACTCTTGCATTACATCAGCAGGCCCTATTCCCTGGGTAGCCAGTAAACGGCACTGGGGATATATGCATTTCCTACAGCTTATCACAACATCAGCACTGTTAGCCTAGCAAATTGCTAGCAGTTGTGACTGAGATGCTTTCCAGTAGTAAACCTAATATTGGTTGGTTTTGTCTGTCTTTTTTTGTCAGACACTCAGAATCTCATCTTTTACACGATGTTCCCCAGGAGAACAGGATTGTCAACTGTGAAGATCGAGAGTTGTTGCAACAGGTAAGTAGGATAAGCAGAACCTGTAAGTTACAACAGCAAGATTTGGAGCCTGCTGCACCTTAAAGACCAACTAGATTTCCATGGAATGAGCTTTTGAGAGTCAAAGCTTCCTTTATCAGAGATGTAGGTTACAAGAGATGTTCTTAAACTTTCTGGTGGTCCCCAAGTTGGGAAGAGGCTTGGGAAAGCAATGGGACGGCTAAACCTGGCCTCAGCCAGTGATCTGTCACCTGGTCAAACTGTGCTATTGGTTGGGACAAGCTAAACTCAACTGAATCCGGCTGATAGTGGAGTGGGTTTGGGAGGGAATTCCGTGGTGGGAACAAGGATGAATTGCTTTCCAATTTGGACCCAGCTTTTCATTGTGCTAACCTTCCCTCACTCCACTCTCTGAATTGCTGCCAGCTTAGGTTCTACACTCAGCTGAAAGGAGCGATGCCTAATCTCAGCAAAGACCACATGCTGCAAATCATGGGGTCTTTGACGACGTGCCAAAACTTCTTACTCGTGTTTGGAAGGCATGCTGAGACCTTAAACAGGGTGCAAGCAGAGAGAATTTACCGGAATGATTAATGCCACTGAAGTAGTCCTGATAATATCAGGTGTACAGAAACACTATGAAATGCTACAGTGCCAGCGTTGAGAAGCAAATATCCAAGAATAAAGAAGGCTTGAGGGAAAACCTGCTTGTGTGTCTGCCTTAGGTTCTTCCTAGTGGCGAGGATGATGAGGAAGACAGTGAGAGCGACAGTGATGATGATGACATCAGAGTCACCATTGGCAACATCAAAACGGGAGCACCTTCGTACATGTACGTTCCTTTGCCTTCTTGCCTGCTCTAGGTTCATTCTTTACTTCAGAATGTAATTTGCTTCCCTTTTTATTCACATCATGCACTCGAGGCAAGTTACACCTTGCCTTGGGAGACACAAGCGTATTTCCACTCTCTGTTCAGGGAGGTTGAATCTCTGTGTTCCTTGGAAAAGGTGCCAAGTTCCGCCCCTGGGAGTTAAAGGATTTTGGAGCAAGTCTGGCAAAGACATCTCTCTGCCTGAGAGCCCAGAGAACAGCTGCCGTTTGGGGCAAATGGGTCTGGTACAGATGGAGCAACAGTCTACTCGGGAAGTATATGGATTGAGGTGGGGGGGCACAGTGATCAAATCCATGTACAACTTTCTCCTATTTTAGTTTTTGGTTGCACAAGGGCATACACCCCAAGCATGCACCAATTCAGAATGTTTTCCCAAGTTACAGATCACACTTTCTGACAGTGAACATGCAAAGACTCCCGTGGAAATGGGATCTTGTATGCACAATGATTGAGGTCAGCAAAGGGGCAGGGCCACTGGGTAGCCCACTCCATCTCCCCACCCAGTCCCAGGTACATTTCTGCATTCTTTGACCACCTGCATGGGACTTGGAGAATGCAGTGTTGTGTGTGTGTGTGTAGGGAGGCAGCGGACTTTTGAACAGAAGAGCAGGCTTACTCTTGGGTAATTACTTTGGGTGGGCTCTCCTTCTTTGGAGGTTTTTAAGCAGAGGCTAAATGACCATCTGACAGCAACGCTGATTCTGTGAACCTAGGCAGATCCTGAGAGCAAAGGCAGGACAGGCTGCATCAGTGCTTAGTTCTTGTGGCCCCTTCTTAGACACCCTGGGTAAGGCTGATCGCCACCTTGGGGTCAGGAAGCAATTTTCTCGAGGCCAGTTTGGCCAGGGATCCTGACAGAGTTTTGCCATTTTCTGGGCATGGAGTAAAAGTCACTGGGACTGTGTGTATGGGAGGGGGAGAAGTATTTGTGAATTTCCTGCATTATGCAGGGGGTTGGACTAGATGACCCTGGAGGTACCTTCCAACCCTGTAATTCTGTTATTCTAATTATTATGCAATAAATCAAGGTCTCCACGTGTTGTTACCGTGGAGCTACCAAAATTCAGCTGTATCTCTTCCATTTGTACCTTACCTGTGCTGTGAACAATCGGAAGATAAATTGAGGTGTGGAGGTCGTTACTCTGTGGTAACTTGTTAGCTTGAAAAGGTCCGCAAATGCCATGGGGAAGTGCAGCTTGATTCAAGAAGCTTTTGGAAAGCTGTGTGGCTTCTGAGAGACCCATCGTGGCTCCAGATGTGAGGCTGGAGCAGCAGAGACGAAATGCAAGTGGGTGGGGAGAGTTGAACATCTGAACAGCCGTGAGCTGAGGACCTGTTGGGAGAGTAGCGATTCGGAAACAGGACGAGTGTGGCGGTGCTGATCTTGACGGCTGAATCCGCCTGGAGTCTTGGGAGTCTAGTCTTGTGGTCCGGTCGCTCTGCAGGTTTGGGGCTAGGTGGCGAGTAATTGGTGCTTGGTTTTCCTCGGCATTTCATGGCTCATGGAGAGCAATAAACAATTTCACTCCTCTTTCAGGGAATAGTTTTAAATGTAAAAACTAAAATCCTTGGAGTATGCAGTAGTATGATAGGTTAGTTAGTGGGTAACCCTTTACTGTTGCCCTGTGACTAAGGTGGGATGGCTAAGATTGCTACTGGAAGGAGTGGTGCAGTTTTCACTGTAGTGAAATGATGCTAACCTGAGGGGGCTTGGTTGTGCTGCAGTTCTGACCTAATTCTCCCTGCAGTGGTTAACCTGTGCTTGAGCTGCACTGTTTCGGGGGGGTGGGGTGGGGTTGCATGATAGAATGTCCCTCTGTACTTTAAGATAGTTTCAGTTGGGTAGCTGTGTTGATCTGTAGTTGAAGAACAAGATTTGGGTCCAGTAGCACCTTAACGACCAACTAGATTCATCACTGACTCTCAAAAGTTCATTCCCTGGAAATCTAGTTGGTCTTTAAGGTGCTACTGGACCCGCATCTTGCTCTATACTTTAAGATTCCCTCCAAATCATAAAGTTACATCAGGGAGGCAGGGAGGCAAGGGCTGGTTCTCATGGTGGATGGAATCTTCATGCATGGAGGAGCATTCCTCCAACACGAGAGCTGCAGAGTGGTGCCTCCTGGGCCCATGTTGATCCTTATGTGTAGGACCAGTGAACCTGCTCACTTGGGTAGCCTGCTTGAAAATACCTCTCAGTCAACATGAAATGTTGCGGCTTACCAAGGCAGGCAGCCAGCTGGCAACCGACATTTCCAGATTTCTTTTTGTTTCTAGGGGAACACCGATGAATCTGAATCTAAAAACAGGTCGAGGCTATGGAGCATCCGCTTCAGGTATTGTAACATTCTTCTCTCTTCACTATCACCCACTTCTGTTAAGTGGGACTTTATCTAAGTGTTCAAAAAAGCAATTTCATGCGGCAATATCAGGGTACCTTCCTGAAGTGGGAATGAATACCTTTTGGGGTGTTTCCTTCAATCTCTGCTTCTCCAAAGGAGAGGTGAAGGGAGGCACCATTTCTTCTATCAGATGCAGAAGTCTTGCTTGGGCTGCCAGACAGGACCGCCCCAGTCTGTGCAGTCCAGAGTGACTGAATGCATTGTTGATTTCCAGATGAATGCTCTTGTCTTTCAGAGGGATCGCTGCCATTTCCTGCACTTATAACTAGAGTTGGCCATCTCCAGTATTGTCCCCAACCCCAGGTTACAAAATGGGGAGGGGGGGCAGGGTTTGGCTGGGTGTATTCGCTAGAAGAAAGACTTAGCAATCAGGTCTGACATTGGGAGTGATCTTGTTACTGCTCATAGATTTCAGGAACAGACAGATGATTTTTCTTCCCCCTTTATTCAAATTCTCTGCCCTTCTCTTGGAGCTAACTGTGGTGAACATTGCTTGTGCACCAATTTTAACACTAACCAGGGTTAGCTGTAAATCAAGAGTTTGGGTGATTGAGATAGATGTTTTACACACGAAGGATAGAGGGTGTTTGCACAGGGCGGAGAGGAGAGAGGGCATCTGCACAGGCTCTCCTAAAGCACCACTGTGGTTATATCTGCCCAGGGTTTGCATCATGCTCCTCATGTGTCATCCCCTCCCAGAAATTCTGTTCATTTCTCTTGATGCACGTCTAAGAATGTGAGAGACAGGAAAGTCAGTGTGGGAAGAATGCTCAGTTTTCTTCTCTGCCACTTAACTTCCACACCTGGCTGGCCCAGGCTAGCTCATCAGATCTCAGAAGCTAAGCAGGGATGGCCCCCGTTAGTCCTTGGATGAGAGACCACCAAGGAAGGCCAGGGCTGTTACATAAAGGCAGGCAATGGCAACCCACCTCTGTTTGCCTCTTGCCTTGAAAACCCTCTGGGGTTACCATAAGGCAGCTGGGACTTGATGGCAAAAAAAACCCCTACTTGTCAGACTTTTTGTTTACAAGAGTTCTACCCTGATTCCCCGCCCTGATGGAGCTGCCACGGCGGCTAAACTTAGGCAAGCTGCTAAATTTGTTGGTGTCTGCCTTAGTGCTTCTCTTGTCAAGTGCAGGAAGTTGCATCTCTTCACTTTCCTGGGGTGTTAAGCAAATTGCAATAGTAATCGTTTTACAGCATTTTAAGTGCTGTACAGTGTGCAGGCCCACAGAGCAATGTGCCAGCACAGATCTCGGACCACAGGCAGGTCCTTGGGTTAGAATCCAGCCTTCAGATATCCGGGTCTTGTGCCCTTTAGGGTTTCAAGGTCAGCCCCAGCTCTTGGAGTTAGTTCCAGAAACAGATAGGTAGCCTGGGAAATGGATGTAATACTGACATTCAAAACTCTTTGTGGTGGAACCCCTTTACAGTCCATGTCGTTTGTGCTGGTAGGATTCTCCAAGCCTGAATCTACTTCAGGAATACATTTTCGAGCAAGCCCTACCTGGGGTGGGGTGGGGTGGGGAGTGCGATTTAAAGGGTTCAGTCACTTCATTCTAGGGAGGAAACCAGAAGTTGCTGCTTCAGTGCTACATAACACTGCGCTTCCATCTGGTGCATTCCTCATCTTTTAGGTGCATCTGTTTATTTTTTAATAATAATATTTATAAAGCGCATTGTCGTACTTTAGGGTTTCAGAAGCATAAAGTTCCCTGCCATCAAGAAGTTTAAAAGGAGCTATGGGAAAGACGACAGGCATTCACTTCTGGGCAGTTTTAACACCCAGGTCTATGCCGACTAACCCCAAATTTTTACCAGCCTAGGCCCAAGTTGCTTTCTCCCCCCACACCTTTTCCCCTGCCTGTCAGTCAGGCAGCCAAAACCCACAGCTTTTTTGATTAATAAGCCAAGCCAGGGAGAAGAACTTGGACAGAAACCTTGGCTGTGGTTGAGCTGGGAAATGGGCAGAAGTTCTGTCACAGAGCCTCGGTGCCCCTGGGCTCCCTAAAGTGGAAAAACGTGTTCACTGAGTTAATGGATTGGAAGCAAAGTTTAGCACTCACTGCCTGTTTCTCTTTCTTCAAAGCCAAGCTGCAGCCCAAAGGTATTGATTTAGAGGCTGCAGGGAATATAAACGGATTGCCTGTAATAGAAGTGGATTTAGAATCGTTTGAAGACAAACCGTGGAGGAAACCAGGTGGGGCCTCAAAGTTTCTTGTGGTAAATATTACCAGTAGATTTCTTTTTTGGCTCTATGTTATTACTGGCAGCAGGGACAAGAGCGGGAGGGGGGCAGACAGGAAGATGGGCCCCACAGACCTCCTCCAGAATCCTCTCAGCCCATGAAGTTCTGTGGCAAATGAAGGGCTCATGTCCCGTGAAGTGTGCTGATATTCCTGCGTTCCTCTCTGCTCTTGCAGTCCCTTTCAAGCACCAGAAAGACCATTTCTGGGGCTGTCAGACACACACAAAGAAATAGCATTGTTGGTTGCGGGGAGGGGACGCTGCAGTGAGGAAGGGGACGAAATCTTCCTCTTTCTTCCATCTGCCAAAGACAAGTATTTTTAAGGCATTAACTTCAGCAAGAGAACAAAAAAGAGACTTGAATCATCACCCGGGTTTGATGCTAATGGAGTCACAAAACTGATAGTTACAGTAGAACAGTCCCAGTCAAGTTGTTAAGACTTTTAACTGCTAGGTGAGGTTTTGTGTAAATATACAGCGGGATTCAGTGAGCCATTCTCTTCGGCTATTTCCTGGAACACCAAGGGCCAGACTGCCGTTCCAACATTTTTTTAAAACAGAAAATGAAAAGCCAAGTACGAGCAACAGCTGAAAAAATGCAAACTAAGTTTTGAAAAGGCAGTTGCCCTTGGGGCTCCCCAGCATGGCCCCCATCGCTCTTGCCCCATGCAGTGCCCAGTTCAGTTATTGTCTGTGCCAGAGGCAAGGTGGCCGGCTACCTCCCATGGGATGGCCCCAGCTTGCCTTTTCTGTTGGCTTGCGTGATGGTCCACCCGTGTGCTGCCATCAGGATGTGGACTCTTTCCAAAGCCTTTTTCTCTCCAGTGGCTCTTCTGGGGACCCCTGGTCCTCCAGGCAGGGGAGGGTGTTCTGGATACTGTCATCCCCAGCTGCTGGGCTGCAAAGTGCCAGCGGAGATTGTCCCGCAAGGACAATCTGAATTGGCCTGAAGATGGAGGGGAATTTCCAGGGTCACCATAAAGTTTGTGAAAAAACAGAGAGTTGAGTCAAGACCAAACGGAAGAGCACAGCCCTGTAGTGCTAGAAATGTGGGTGTGGTGTGGTCAGTACCCTGATGTGTTTGTTCCCAGCAAGCCAGAGCCATCCCTAAGAGGAGGAGTTCTTTCGGTGCTGCCTGAAGTCAGGGTCAACCCATTGTTTAAAATGTACAAATACGGGCGATGGTGTTTCAGTCCCTGTACTTCCACAGCCCCCTGCCACTGTAAGGGGAAAAGCCCTCTTATTTGCAAAACTCTGCCTGCAGAGTAAATGGGAGGAGTAACTTTTGCAAGGATACCTTCCATGCCACTGATTAGAGGAAGTTTTCATAAGCCAAAGCAGACGAGACGTCTGACCTGTGGAGGACATGAGTTGGTTTCCCATAAGGTTCCACGGGAAGTGTAGTGAGAAGGAACCACTGCCAGGGAGGAGAGGGAGAGAATCCCTCTTTTCCCTGGCAGAGGTTGTTTCTCTAGGCGTCTTGTCTAGTCCACTTGGCTCCCTCTCGCCGCCACCAGCTCCCCTTGCTCCCCTAAAAGCATTCCGCAGCCAAAGGGAGCCAAGTGTGCAGGTGGCGGCAAGAGGGAGCCGATTGTACAGGCAGCAGTCAGAGGGAGCTGGCAGCGGTGATAGGCTCTTTGTCGCTCTCACTGCCACCTGCACACTTGGCTCCCTCTGGCTGCAGAGTGCTTTTAGGGGAGCAAGGGGAGGGCGCTGGCGAGAGCAAGAGGACAAGGAGCCTATCACCACTGCCAGCTCCCTCTGACCACTGCTGCCCACACGCTCGGCTCCCTCTGGCTGCAGAGTGCTTTTAGGGGAGCAATGGGAGCCAGCAGTGGCGAGGGGGAACCAAGAGGACTAAAAAAGACACCTAGAGAGAGAACCTGTGCCTGGGAGAAGAGAGTTTCTCTCCCTCTTCTCCCTGGCAGAGTGTCAGCCTCTGCCAGATGGATCGCCAGTTAGTTCACTGCAGACAGTTCAAGAGTCCAGTTAAAGTTTCTTTATTAGAGATCCATCAGTATCAGTGCACTCAGACTACAGCATTGGCAGAAGTGACGTAAAGGGGAAATACGCCATGTTAGTTACAGGGCAAGGTTCCCGCCCCGGGATAGGGACCGTTAGAATTTAGGCGCGCAGGGCCTAGAAGCATGGGTGGGGTAGGGGGGAGGGGAAGAGGAGGATGAGCTCATTTCATGTCTCATGGAGATATGGCTCCGACTGGCACTTCAAGGACACTTTCCCAGGCCAGTCGAGAAAGTGAAAGTAGCCACCTGCAAGATAAGCGATTCACAGCTACACAGTTAGTTAGCTACACAGATATTTCTTTACACATTCTCAGAGGCCCAGAATACAGTACAGAGTATAAGAGGCACACATGGCCAATAAGCAGGGCGCATCTGACACAGAGGTTCTTTCTCACTACACTTACTGTGGAACCTTGCGGGAAAGTGATGCATGTCCTCCACACATCTGGCGTCTGATCTGTTTTGGCTTATAGTAAGTCCAGTGTTTTGATTTCTTTCTAACAATGAATAGTACCATTTGTTTATTGAACAGAAATTTCTCTCATGTTTCTATCAGGCTTTTGAAACAAATACTGCTTTAGCAACATACAAATGTATTAACTTTCAGTTTCTGCAGTCTATACTCTATTCACTTGTTTATTGAATGTCCAGGCAGTCAATCTGTTGTCTTACTCTGCCTTGAGTCTCGCTGAGAAAGATGGACTGTAAATAATGTAAATAAATAAATATATAAATGTTTAAGGGTGTTCATTCATAATTATAAAACTGCTTGACAGCCAGGACATATATTTGCTGATGAGGCCATACTATCTCCTTGACTGCAACTGGGATCATCAGTTTTCCTTTGTAATGCTTGCACTGTGAACATTTTCAAAAATATAATTTTAACAAAATGCTACATCAGGCATTGCCACTAGACTGGGACATGGCTTCTTTCCCCTCACACTTTTTGGATATTGATAATCTGATACTGTTGTAAAGAGATGCTATGTTACATTAAATGTCTAAAGATCATTGTTGTTGATTTTCTTGTCTGAACGCCCAGCGTGTCTCAGGTCTCCTGTACGGGCAGCTCTGATTAGTAGGCTGGGGATGTTGTGTGAGCTTGTTCACCTGTTCTCCTTTCCCCTCTAGTCTGTGGTGTAGCATGCACATGCGGGCACTCCCTGAGATTCCCTCATTACCTTGATTTGCACACTCACTTCTGACCAGGAGTACAGTGGCAATACTGGCTAGCCTTAGCTGTGGTGAGATCAGCATTTTCTTAGGAGGGTCACCATTCACGTGTGAATGTTAACACTTGCTGTAACCCACTAGATTTTCCTGTGGAAGTTTCTACATTGCTTCAGGCATTGAAATGTCCCAAATTGTAACCCCTTCTGGTAAGGGTAGTTGTCTCAACAGTGCAGAACAGTGGTTCCTTATAGCATTTACTGCGCAAGCCCAGGATTAATTTGTCTGCAGTAGCTTTAAATTCATTAGGAACAATTTGAGAGCATACATGTGTAGGAGAATGGAGTGGTGGAGTGAACTATGCTGATTCTGGAGGGAGACCTCCCCCCCCCCTTTTTTTGGGAGAATGTTAAAAAGTCTCAACAAGTAGAAAACTACATATTAGCACCATATTAGCTAGTTTTCCATTTGCAGAGGATGTACCTCTTTCCATCTTATTTCTTCTTACAGAAGCAGAAGCAATTTTTAAAAAGTGTTTTTCTACTACAGACCCCAGCAGTACAGACCGTTCTGCCACCACAGAATCCTGTTGTAGCGCTGGCACCTGGCCATCCCCTCCCCCTCACATTTCCTGCTTGTTCCCAGGTGCTGACCTTTCTGACTATTTCAACTATGGGTTCAATGAAGAAACATGGAAGGCCTACTGTGAGAAGCAGCGTCGCCTTCAGCTGGGCTTGGAGCCCTCAGCCCCCATCAGTGCTGAGAATAAGATCACAGTAAGGAGGAGAGGGGGGTGCAGTCTGCTCAGTGGGGTTTTGTTCCCAGTCCTGATTTGTGGATTAGGAATTGATGATTTATGGCTTTGAAATCAAGTCAGCAGTGGCATGGGAGACTGGAGCCAAGCAGAACGGTACGTGCTTGGCTAGCAGGCAGCCTGAGGTTTGATCTCCACCCGGCATTTACAGTTCAAGGTAACAGATGTGAGGAAAGGCTCATTCTCGATCAGTAAGGAAAAAGCAGAATTGTTGAGGGCTGGCAGGCCAAATTCCCCAGTGAGCAGAAACGTAGGTGTTGTTGCCTGTAGCAGAAGCTGCTGGGAGTCAGCCAGCTGATGAGGTTTTCTAATCACAGAGTTGGAAGGGGCCATACAGACCTTCTAGTCCAGCCCGCTGCCCAATGCAGGATGAGCCTAAAGCATCCCTGACAAAGACCCATCCAGCCTATTCTTGAAAACTGCCAGTGAAGGGGAGCTCACCACCTTCCTAGGCAGCTGATTTCACCTTTGAACTACTCAGACCGTGAAAAGGATTTTCCTAATATCCAGCCGGTACCTTTCTGCATGTAATTTAAGCCCATTGCTTCGAGTCTGATCCTCTCCTTGCCCTCCACCAAATGACAGCCTTTCAAATATTTAAAGAGAGCAATCATGTCCCCCTTCAATCTCCTCTTCTCCAAACTAAACATTCCCAAGGCCCTCAGCTTTTCTTCATAGGGCTCAGTCTCCAGACCCCTGATCATCCTCGTCGCTCTCCTCTGCACCCTCTCAATTTTGTCCACATCCTTTTAGAAGTGAGGCCTCCAGAACTGCACACAGGTGCGGCCTGACCAAGGCAGTAGAGAGAGAGACTATGACCTCCTGCGATTTCGATGCAATGTTCCTTTTGATACAACCCAAGACCGAATTTGCCTTTTTTTGTCACCGCATCACACTGACTGCTCATATTTAGTTTACAGTCCACAGATCTCTTTCACATACACTACTACCCAGAAGTGTATCCCCCATCCTGTATTTGTGTTTCATGTTTTTGTGGCCCAGATGCAGGGCTCATTTTGGAGGGAAACACACCGGAACGATGTTCCGAAAGAACCAAAAAGAGATCACATGGGTGGTTGCCCCGCCCACGATTCTTCTTCCTTCCCGCTGCCTCCCAGCTGCCCGTGTCTTTAGCAGCAGGAGGCAGAAGAGGCAGCAGCAGGTAGGAAGCTGGGAGGGGGTGGCCGTGGGGGAGCCCCCAGAGCAGGCCCCGCAGCCAGCTGCCGCAGCCCATCCTCTCAGCCTGTGGGACAGTTGAGATGGTGCACGACCCACAGCCGTCTCCAAATCAGGCCGTGCGGCCAGCTGCCACTGCAGCAGCCTGCGCGGCCCGTCCTCCTGGGCAGTCGAGATGGCCTGCAGCGGCCTCTGCAGCAGGCCCCATGGCCAGCCGCCGTCGAGACGGCCTGCACAGTCCATCCTCCTGGTCTGCGGGGCGGTTGAGGCGGCGCGCAGCCCTCGGCGGCCTCCGGAGCAGGCCCCACAGCCAGCTGCTGCCACTGGCCTGCACAGGCGTTCCTCCAGGCCTGCAAGTGGTGAGTACATCTCCCCCCCTTCTGTGTATATCTGGATCTGTGTTTTGCTGGCTTTGTTGTCTGCAGTGAGCTGCTCTAATCTGTCTAGAAAAGCACTATAGAGACACACTGTTCTTGTTACTGTGCCTCCCCAGATGCCACTTTCAACATTAATTTTTCTTAAAAAATCAGTGATGTCAAGTGGTGTGGCATATGCTAATGACTTATGCTAATGAGTTCCTGCAGCTTTTCTATGAAATGACCCCTGCCCAGATGTAATACTATGCACTTTTCTGTGTTGAATTGCATTCTGTTCACAACCGCCCACTTCTCCAGAGTATTCAGGTCTTGTTGAATTTTAACTCTATCTTCTTGGGTGTTTGCCACTCCTCCCAATTGGGTATCATCAGCAAATTTAATGAGTTTACCCCTTCATCCAGATCATTGATAAAAATATTGAAAAGTACCGGACCCAAAACCGAGGCCTGCGGCACCCCACTGGACACCTCCCTCCAATCTGATGAAACACCGTTGACCACCACTCTTTGGCTGCGGTCCTCTAACCAGTTCCCTATCCACCGAACTGTCCTATAGTCTAATCTGCAGTCTTCCAGTTTACCCATTAGAATGTCATGGGGAACCTTATCAAAAGCTTTACTGAAATCCAGGTAAATCACGTCAACCCCACAATCTAGTAAGCTCGTCAGTCGATCAAAGAAGGAAACCAGGTTGGTCTGACAAGATCTGTTGGGGACAAAACTTTGTTGACTTCCCTGGATCACTAAGCGATCCTTCAGATGCTTACAGATTGATCCCTTTAAAATCTGCTCTAATATCTTCCCAGCAACAGAAGTCAGACTGACCAGCCTGTAGTTTCCCAGGTCATCCTTCTTCCCTTTCTTAATGATTGGGATAACATTTGCTCTTCTCCAATCTTGTGGCACATCCCCAGTCCTCCAGGAGGCCTTGAGGATGATGGACAGGGGTTCTGCAAGTTCTCTAGAAAGTTCTTTGAGCACTCTTGGGTGCACACCATCTGGCCCAGAAGATTTGTATTCGTCCTGTGCAGCAAAGTGACTCTCCACAACCTCTCTGTCAATATCAACTAGCCTCCCAGGTGTCCTGTCCTGTCTACTACCATCTCTAGATGATCTCGAGTTCTTCAGGGAGAAAACAGAGGGGGAAAGTCATAAACCTGTCTGCTTTTTCTCTGTCCTCCATCAGTGTTTCTCCTTCCACTCCCAACAGTGGTCCAATTGCCTCATTTACCTTGCGTTTGCTTCTTGCATATCTGTAGTTTTTCTTATTGTAGCGAGCCCTCCTGGCCAGACCCAGCTGAGCTTTGGCTTCTCTGATGGCTGATCTGCAGTACCTAGTAACCCTCATATATTCCTCTTTAGAGGTCTGTTCTTCTCTCCATTTCCTGAACATTTCCTTTTCCCCCTTAAGCTTATTCTGGAGCTCTCTGTGCATCCACATGGGGTTTTTGGAGCCTTTATCATGTTTCCGTCTTCCTGGGATAGTGAAGGCTTGAGCTTGCAAAAGCTCGTGTTTGAGAAGAGCCCACCCTTCACTCGCTCCTTTCCCTTCCAGCACACTCCCCCACGGAATGACTCTCATCAAGCCTCTGAGTTCATCGAAGTTGGCCCTACGAAAATCTAACCTGCGAGTCTGGCTACGAACTTCCTTGCCCTCCCCCCGCACCACAGCAATTGAAATTCAAGGAGGACATGGCCACTTCCCCCTAAGGTGCCCATCATCTTCTGCTCATCTACCAATTCTTCCTTGTTGGTTAATATTAAGTCTAGTATGGCCGAGCCCCTTGTAGCTTCCTCCACCATTTGAAAAAGGAAGTTATCGTCCAGGAAGTTGTGTGATTTTGTCACTTTTCTGAGCTTGTCTCCCAGCACACATCAGGGAAGTTGAAGTCACATATAATTATAAGGTTCTGATGTCTGGATACTCTTATCAATCTGTTCAAGGAGGGCAGCATCCATTTCTTCTCACTGGTCAGGTGGTGTGTAGCAGATTCCAACAACAATACCCTTTGTCCTTCCTCCCCTTCTACCCATATACTTTCCACGGGGCTGTCAACCACATTCTCCAGAACTTGCTGACGATCAAGCCCTCTCCTCACATACAATGCCACTCCGCCTCCTCTTCTACCCTTCTGTTTTTTCTTGAACAACTCGTACCTATCCACTACCATATTCCAGTCATGGGAATCATCCCACCAAGTCTCAGTAATTCCTTCTATATTGTAGCCCTCTGTTTGCAAGAGAAGCTCAAGCTTGACCTTCTTATTATCCATACTTTGGGCATTGGTATACAGACACTTTAGCCTTGTACCTTTGTTTGATCTGTCCTACTCAGGTGGGCTCCTGCTGTTATCACTTCTCATTGAAATTCCCATGTTGATTGTTCCCTTCCCCTTGCAGCATCAGTTTAAAGCTCTCCTGATGAAGCTCCCAAGGTTCCTTCCAAACATTTTCTTCCCTGACTTTGAGAGGTGAAGCCCACCATGTGCCAGAAGGCCTTCTCTAAGAAAACTTATCCCGTGTTCCCAGAACCCAAAGCACTCCTGCTGGCACCACCACTTCAGCCAACAATTCACCTCGAGTATGATCTGCTCCCTTTGCATTCCTCTTCCTTTGAAAGGAAGGATAGAAGAGAATACCACCTGTGCCCTCACTGTCTTCAACTGCCTTCCAAGAGCTTCATAGTCTGCTTTAATTCTTGCGATGGTATTCGTGGCCGTGTCATTCGTTCCCACGTGAACCAGCACAAACGGGTACTGATCAGTCAGTCTGATCAGTTTCAGCAGTCAGTCTGTAATATCCTGAATTCTGGCTCCCGGCAAACAACACATCTCTCGGAGTAGATCTGATCTGGACACATGACGTTCCATACCCCTGAGGAGAGAGTCCTCGATGGCCACCACCTTCCGCTTTCACAGAATCACAGACTTAAAAGGGACCATACAGACCTTCTAGTCCAATCCCCTGACCAATGCAGGATGAGCCTAAAGCATCCCTGACCAATATTCATCTAGCCTCTTCTTGAAAACTGCCAGTGAAGGGGAGCTCACCACCTCCATAGGCAGCTGATTCCACCTTTGAACTACTCTGACCATAAAAAAGTTTTTCCTAATATCCAGCTAGTACCTTTCTGCATGTGATTTAAGCCCATTGCTTCGAGTTCTATCCTCTGCTGCCAACTGGAACAGCTCCTTGCCCTCCTCCAAATGACAGCCTTTCAAATATTTAAAGAGAGCAATCATGTCCCCCCTCAATCTCCTCCAAACTAAACATTCCTAAGGCCCTCAGCCTTTCCCCATAGGGCACAGTCTCCAGACCCCTGATCATTCTCGTTGCTCTCTTCTGCACTCAATTTTGTCCACATCCTTTTAGAAGTGAGGCCTCCAGAACTGCACACAGTATTCCAGGTGCGGCCTGACCAAGGCAGTAGAGAGAGGGACTATGACCTCCTGCGATTTCAATGCAATGGCCCTTTTGATACAACCCAGGGTTGAGTTTGCCTTTTTTGCCACCGCATCACACTGACATTTACAGTCCACTCTTACTCCAAAACCTCTTTTGCATATACTACTACCCAGAAGTGTATCCCCCATCCTGTATTTGTTTCATGTTTTTGTGGCCCAGATGTAATACTGTGCACTTATCTATGTTCAATTGCATCCTGTTCACAACTGCCCACTTCTCCAGAGTATTCAGGTCTTGTTGAATTTTAACTCTATCTTCTTGGGTGTTTTCCACTCCTCCCAATTTGATACCATCAGCAAATTAAATGAGTAGCCCATTTACCCCTTCATCCAGATCATTAATAATACTGAAAAGTACCGGGCACCTCACTGGACACCTCCCTCCAATCTGATGAAAAGCCATTGACCACCACTCTTTCGCTACAGCCCTCTAACTAGTTCCCTGTCCACTGAACTGTCGCCTTAGTCCACGTCTTCTGGTTTGTATTGCAGAACTGAGAGGAGGCTCAGAAGGGAGATTGACTCTTCCTTCTTCTCTTGGACTTACTTCTTCAGGCTTGGGCAGAGCCCCCAGGCTCTTCTCAATAAAATCCTCCCCTTCCTTGGTTTCCTGAAGGGTGGTGATCCTCTCCCCCAGTCTCTGAATCTTCTCCTTCAAGAGCCTGACCAGCTTACGCTTCTGACAAGTGAAGTCCGTCTTCTCTTTTAGGAGGAAAACAAGCATGGCACACTCCATGCAGGTGACTGGAAAGGGGCCTTCTGTCGACATCATCGCCTTCCAAGTATATTCCAAGAGTACTCTTCTAGCTGCAGCTCCCTTTCCTTCTCCTTCTGAGAGCCCAGATGGCTGTGATGTGCCTCTGGTCAGGAGGAGCCTAATTCAATTCAAGGCTCTCTCAGTAGAGGGTGGGGCCAGCAGTCAGCCCCAGGCAAAACAGACACTCTCCAGTGAGTAGCAATCCCCCTCTGCAATCAGCTCCAACTCAGGCAAAAAAGACAAAGAGAAGCACTTACTCCAACTGGCACCACTTTGCAGCAGGCTCTACGCACTCACGTAGCCCCAAACACTGTCCCCCCCCCCACAGAAGCCTCCGCAAATTCCCCCCAGCAGGTAAGGAAGGCAACAGAAAAAGACTCACCGCTCTAGCTGCAGCTCCCTTTCCTGCTCCTTCTCAGAGCCCAGATGGCTGTGATGTTAATTTGATTACTTGACTGGGCACAAGTAGCCCAAATGTTCATCTTGGTTTTTGCTGTCACTTCTGGTACCCACTTGCAAGCATCCTTTGCATCACATTTCTAAATAAGAAGGGAAAAAATTCATAAATGGTTGCCAGACCCCAGTCTGTGCTGCTTGTAAAAGATTTCCCTAGGAGGCCCTTTAGAGTCAGCCCTTGGCTCCATGTTTGCTTCCGTGTACAAAATATTAGTCTGAGGTACTTAAGGCTGAGTTGAAGGGTGCACTTATAAGTGTGACCACTGCCCCAAATGGTAGTTCTCTCCTCCTTCATGTCTGGAAGAGGAGGGCAACATGAGACGTTATGACATGAGGTATGTTTTGCACAGCATTCTGGGTAGAGAGGAGAAACTAGGCATCTTGCTGTCGTTCCTGGGTGGGTGGGGTGGCATAATGGACTGTGCCATTTCAGACAGTGGGGGCATTTTTTTAATGCTTCTTTGTGCTTTTAAAAATGTCACTTCTTTGAAAAGCAGAAGTTTAGCACTAGAGAGAAGAATCTGAACTGGAGCCAGCTATGTTAGTTTTCTGCTTGCAGGGAGTCATTTTTAAAAAATGTGATTTAGCATTCAAAAGTGGAATTCCTCACATGCAGTCTGAAGTTGGTACATCTTAGAATTTTATCAGGAATGGCATGAGCTGGTAACTGCTCTTTTTGGAGAAAGATAAATAAATAAATAAATCTGCATTACTCAGTTTAAGAGCTAATAGTTCAAACTGCATTGGGCTCTACCCATTGGAATAGTTTCCTCCATCTATTGAGTCTTTATCTTTCCTGTTTTCCCTATGATACGCTTGATCCTTCTGTCTGCTAAGACCACTATCCATGCTGATTTTGTGATTTGTTATGACTGGCTGCCAAGTAAACATGCAGAGGGTGTGGTTGTCAGATTTCTTTTGTCATTGTGAGGCAGCTCTGGAATCCAACTCCAAGACATAAATAAAATAAAGAAGGCTTCCACATGTGCAGTGCATGGTAATATGCTAATGTGCCCATGCATACAAAGCACCTGTATGGTTTCCTAGTTGTAGAACCACAGGAAAAAGGGGGAGCGCATCTCTGAAAAACCAGAGAAGGTACTCAGTTCCGAAGGAAGGAAGGAAGGAAGGAAGGAAGGAAGGAAGGAAGGAAGGAAGGAAGGAAGGAAGGAAGGAAGGAAGGAAGGAAGGAAGGAAGGAAGGAAGGAAGGAAGGAAGGAAGGAAGGAAGTCCTGCATAGTGTGTGAAGATTGACGTCAAGAGAACTGTGATTCTCGAAAGCTTATGCTACAATAAAATTGGTTAGTCTTAAAGGTGCTACTGGACTCTTTTTGATTTTGCTACCACAGACTAACACGGCTAACTCCTCTGGGAGTGTGTGAATGAATATTATTAATCACAAGGAATAATTTACAGCATAAAGTAAACAAAGATAAAACTATTGTCTTGCATATGATGTGTGTATGCTTATCACAACTATGTTTTTTATCTTTGTTTACTTTGTTGTGAGTTGTTCCCTGTAATTAATAAGATTCATTCACACACTTTGCAGGACTTTTTTTCTTTCTTTGTTTCCTCTGGTACCAAGTACCTTCTATCTTTGGTTTTTTAGTTATTTCACACATAACAACAACAATAATGTGCTTATCTACCACCCTTTGGGACAGATTAGTGCCCCACTCAGAGCAGTGAACAACGTCAGTGTTGTTATCATCCCTACAACACAGCTGGAGCTGCGGCTGATAGGAGTGGTTTGCCCAAGGCAGTAGTGGGATTCGATCTCCCAGTGTGCTGATTTGCAGTCCAATCACTTAACCGCTGTGCTACAGCCATGGGTCATTCAGTCATTGCTAATGGGGCAAAATGATCCACCTTCAGAAGAACTTGCCCGTTTTGCTTCCAAATGAGTCACTACTCCAGCCCTTCCAATCAGGAAAGGTGCCCAGAGCTGTGACTTGTGAAGAAAGGGATCAGACGGTTCCTCTGAAGGTAATTCTTACTCTAGCAGTAACCTTTCTTCTGGTGTCCAAGTGAGGCATGCACCCCATTTTAATTTAGAAAAGCAGCATGCCTGAGCTTTCTGAAGCTTGGGGCACATGCCCTTCTGTAGATCCGTAATGCAGCAGTATTTGGAATATCAGGTACTGGTCTGCTTGCTCCAGCACCTCAAAAAGGATTGTCATAGAGCAGGAGAAGGTGCAGAAGAAGGAAAACTTTCCCTGTGCGAGAGGCTGAAGAATTTGGAGCCAACACAGTAGAACTTTGTAAGGTTGTACATGGAGTGAAGTATGCGAATAAAGAGAACTTTCTCCCTCTTCCAGAATACCAGAGTTCAAGGGCACTCATGGAAATTGATAAGCAATTGATTTAGGACAGAATAAAGAAAGTGGTGCTTCAGACCAGGCAAAATTAACTTGTGGAACTCTCTGCCATGTGATTTCTGTAAATTATTGTTTAGAAAATGAATATACCTCTCTGGAGACTTCCTTGAGGTGGTTCACAAAGTACAAAACAAATGAAATAAAATCATAAAAATAGCAATTAGTGTTAGATTAGATAAATTCATACAAGGTAGGTTCAGTGGTGGCTGTTAGTCCTGGCAACGGAATGGGACCTCCGTGCTCACCGTGAACCTCTGAATGCCAGTTGCTGGAGATGGTGGGAGGGGAGGTTTCATGACTGTGTGGATCCTTGGGGCCCCTGACCAGTCCCTGTGGGAAGTGGGCCATTGGTCGGATCCAGAAGAGCTGTTCTCTCATGTGTGCTGTATTCATTTTCATTTTCTCTCAAATTTGCTCAGGTTCAGCAAGGAAGAACAGGAAATGCAGAGAAAGAACCAGAGAATAATATTGTCAAAATGGATTTCAAAACAGATTTTGTAGCCCTGGTTGGCGGGCGGATAAAAGCTGGGCCTCCCCCAAACAGGTACTTGGGCTGTGTTCTGAGCCTTTCGTGTTCAAGTAAATGTTATGGCAAACTGATTTTGCGCGTGAGTTTCGCATTGGTGGATTCTGAACTGCTTTAATCCAGGTTTTCCTATTGCCAAAAGTGTTCTCAGCGACAGGGAGGTTTCCCTAAATGTGTTTGTGGCTTCCTGTTTCTTCAGTCCTCCCTGCTCGCCCCACCCCCTGCAATACAAAGAAGAGCCTTGCTGGATTGGACCAAAGGTCCATCTAGTCCAGCCTCCTGTTTCTCTCAGTAGCCAACTAGCTGCCATGAAAAGTCCATATGCAAGACAGGAAGGCCAAGGACCCACATTGCTTCTCTTCAGCACGAGGGTGTTCAAAAGTATACTGCCTCTGAACATGGAGGTTCCATTTAGCCATCACTGTGATTCCCTGTTGATGGCCCCGTCCTACATGAAAGTCTGCTGATGCTCGTGTGGAAATGTTGCTTCCCGATAGGCAGATCACGAGAGACAGGGAAGGAAGGGCTACATCCATGCTTAGTTCTCTTGGCCCCTCCTTACAAGCCCAGGGTAACGCTGATCGCCACTTTGTGCTCAGGAAGCAATTTTCCCCATGCCAGTTTGGCTAGGGATCCTGACAGTGTTTTGCCATCTTTTGGGCATGGAGCAGCGTTCACTGGGGGTAGGGGGGGGGCTAGTTGTGAATTTCCTGCACTGTGCAGGGGGTTGGACTAGATGACCCTGGAGGTCATCCTGCCTGCTTCCATTGCAATCAAACCTGTTTACCCATTGTGTGCATTGATCCAGAATCTCACCCAAGGTAAGCCTAGTTAAGGCTAAGGAGAAAGCAGAAGCCAAGTAGTGGGCTTTGGCTGGAAGATTAGTTTCCTACAAACGCCCTGTCTGTTTTGGTGCCCTGGCAACTTTCTCACCTCTGGAGCCAGTTCTTCAGCAGACGGCTGAGGGTCTACATACATGCTCCCTGTGCCCACCTCTGGGAGCAGGGGCTGCATGTGAGCAGTTCTCCGAGCAAGCAGCAGCACAGCATCTGGAAGACAGACTTGTTGAGAAAGGAGAGGAACAAATGAGGTTGCCTGTAGAGTGGGTGGAGCCTGAGGGGTCAGGAGGCGGAGCCTGGTAGTGGTAGAGCCTACTGAGGCCTGGCTGGAAACAGGGGTGGGGCCTAATGGCGCCCAGGGCAGGAACCAGAAGCAAAAAGGAGACCAGGCTGCTGTCTTGTACCTGAGGGCTCCCCTTCGGGGCTTTACTCCTTTTCTCAGTGCTCTGAGAAATTGTTGGCACCTCAGTGAGGCACTGAGACTTCTGTGGTACCTGCCACAACGGTAATAAAGTGCCAGTCTGGTTGGTTTTTTGAAGCTTTGCCTTGAGACCTCTCCTGTGACTCTTTGGAGAGGTTGGTGCGCTGTGGCCTAGATGCCAGCATGCTCGTTCTCTCTCAAGCATCCCTGCACACACACAGACGCACGCACACACTTTTATGGTGACAGCAGCAAGAGTAATACTCGCGGCAAAATGGAAGGCAGTGAAATGCCCAGATTTGAAAGAATGGAAGGCTAAACTGAATGAATATGCGACCATGGCAAATTTAACATTTTTTATACACAATAGGCCTATTTTAGAATTTCAAGAAAAATTGAAAGCTTTTTTTTATTATATAGCTGAAAATCAAGACTAAGGCTGATTCCGCACACTTTGGATAATGCACTTTCAATGCACTTTATCAATCGTTTGAGGTGGATTTTTTGTTCCGCAAATGAAAAAATCAGTTCCAAATGATCTATAAAGAGGATTGGAAGTGCATTATCCAACATGTGTGGAATCACTGTAAAATTAAACTAAAAGAGAATGACAGAAAGAAAAACGTGGGTAATGCATATCAATAGATATGAAGACAGATGGGAAGGAGAGAAGATATTAAATAGAAGTGAAATATTGAAAAGTAAATTTAAGTAAGTTCTATAATGTAAGATTTGATTATGAAAGATTATAGATTATAAATTTTATGTTTGTATGAAATTAAACGAAACTAAAAAAGACACACATACATTCACCCCTCAGCCAGGGAGGAGAGCGGGCTGGAAGTGAGAGACGAGAGCAGGCACGTGTTCCGCAGGGCCTTTTGCTGCTTATGTTGGCGCTAAACCTGAGCAGGTGTTTCTTTCTCCTTTTGTACCAGGAAGCTGGGGGGAACCATCGATGTGATTGGTGGACAGGCAGGCACCATCAGAAGGGTAGAAGGAAGGCGTCGAGATAAGCATGCCTCTGAGGAGAACCCCATTCAGGTAAGGATTCCTTTGCACAGACCTGAGGAGCGTTGGTTTGGAGTCTAACTTGGTGTTTGTATAACCTGTTTTGTTCAAGGAACTACATCAAATGAATAGATAGATCTAATTTGAGAACTGGAAGAGTTCATGTCTATGACAGTGTGATCCCACCTTGTGACACTTACATTGATAAAAATAACAACGAACAAACTTGGAAAAAGAAAACATCTTATTTGGAACAATACAACAATAAAGCATATACAACAATCATGTAACAAAACAGGCCTGTTTTGCTCAAGCAGACCCAGGTCCCAGTCTTTCTGACACCTTCTAGCCAGCCCCTTGAAATGCAGCAACTTGTAGCTGTGCTCTGCATTGGGATGCATTGACCTGGAAGTTACAGCTGGTCTAGAACACAGCAGCATGCGTCCTTATTGGAACGCCTATCCGAGCGCACATTCATCCTGTGCTGTGCCAGCTGCACTGGCTCCCAGTGGAGTTTCAGATCCGGTTCAAGGTGTTAACCGTGGTGTTTAAAGCCCTTCACGGACTGGGACCTGCATACCTGCAGGACCGCCTCTTCCATTACGTCTCCTGCAGGGCATTGCGTTCTGCAGACAAGCAACCCCTGGTAGTCCCCAGCCCGAAGGACATCTGTCTGGCCTCAGCCACGACCAGGGCTTTTTCTGTCCTGGCCCTGGCGGAATGCTCTCCCATTGGAGATCCAGGCCCTGCGGGACTTCTTACAGTTCCGCAGGGCCTGTAAAATGGAGATGTTCTGCTGGGCCTTCAGCTGAGTGCCAGCGTGTGTCCCCCTTCTTCCATGAAAGACTGCCACTTTTTCTGGGGCTGCCCTTGGCCATCTGCTATGCCCATATACAGACTCCCAAATATTTATTTAATTAGCCTGCAGCTGGACTATTTTAATGACTTTTAAAGATTATTATTGATTTTATGGTTTTGATGGATTCACTGTGTTTTATGAAGGTTGTTAGCCACCCTGAGCCCATTTGTGGGGAGGGAGGGGTATAAATCAAATCAAATAAATAAATAATAAATAAATGTCTTCTGTTCTTCACAGGATTCTATGACATTAATAGAAAATTCATAGAAAGGAGTGTTTCTGAGGAGAGAGTGCTTCTCCCTGCAGTTTCAGGCCCTCCTGTCTCTCAGGGAAAATTCATACATATAACATTCATTTCAAATAGTCCCAACCAGGGCTTTTTTTCAGCAGGAACACATGGAACGGAGTTCCGGCACCTCTTGAAAATGGTCACATGGCTGGTGGCCCCACCCCCTGATCTCCAAGCAGAGGGGAGTTTAGATTGCCCTCCATGCTGCTTTGTAGCATGGAGGGCAATCTAAACTCCCCTCTGTCTGGAGATCAGGGGGCGGGGCCACCAGCCATGTGACCATTTTCTCCTAGGGTGATTTAAACTTTTAAAAACTCCCTTGTTCCAGCTGATCCAAAGTGACATCATTGTGTGGTCCTGGAAGCATGTATGCACTTTGCGCGTGCGCATGTGGTACCAGGGGCACCACCTCCTGCCAGCAGTTGCCCCTTGTGCCGGCAACCCTCTGAGTTCCACCACCTCTTTTCCCAAAAAAAAGCCCTGATCCCCACAATAATCAAAATACAACTAACAGCCAATTAATATAAACACAATCCTCCCTTCCAGTAATAAGTATAAGAAATTCTCATACCTACGACATTAATAGAGAGTTCGTGAAAGGAGCATTTCTGAGGAGAGAGTGCTTCTCCCTGCAGTTTCAGGCCCTCCCGTCTCTCAGGGAAAATTGCGCCTTTTTTTCCTTATAAGGAATACCCCAACTCTTTATCTCCCTCTAGTGGACAAGGGTTGCATTTGGATGAAAGCTCAAACCTTAATCTGATGTCACTGGCAGGCAAGTTTCCTTAACTGTCTCTCATGTTATGTCTTAAAAATTATTCTGTGCGTACTTTGTTTGGTGTAATCATATTTCATGTGTGTTAGGGTGATGAGCAAGAAATGCTGAGAAAGTGTATTCAGTTCCCTGGGTTGCAAGTTTTAACAAACGTGTGCATCTGGGTGCATGCATTTCCCCAGCTAGGAGTCTATCCACATGGCAAGATTTAGCTTATCTGTCTTCTGAAATTTTCCTGCTGCAATTCTGCCCTTCCTTGATTTATGTATTTCTATATTTCTATCTTGCCCCTTGATATTAAAATTGGTTGCCCAGCTATAATGTCACAGTGCTTGACTGATTCAGTGCTTGAACTCCAGAATCTGTTAGAAATGTGTCTCCAATGGACCTGAAGTCCCACAGCCCCAAAGATGACTATATGCCTCTGTTAGACTTCTGGGACTGAAGTCCCCCTCCCCCGCCCATTACAGACAGCAGTGCTCACCCCGTTGACATCTGAGATGATAGCAGGCATTGCCCTGCTTCTTCAAGTATATTGTCACAACCATCATGGCTAAAACCATGATTTCTTCTTAAACAACAGCTGCATCCTGAGCCCAAAACTGTCCCACAGGCTTCTTGTGTCTGCATCACAGCAGAACTGCAACTCTGTTTGTAGCGTATGTGCAAGTTCTGAAAGAGGGAATGAGCTGAATTGCAATTTTTTAATTTCATTTATACTTCATTTATACCCTGCCTTTCTCACTAGTGGAGATTCAGAGTGGTTCACATTTTCTCCCATTTTATCCTCACAACAGTCCTGTGAGGTAGCTTAGACTAAGGCCCATTCCGCATGGCACACTTTAAGCTGGCGCTTCCGAGTATTCACGCCAATCGGTGCTGAATCAGCTCGGGTTTCTGGCATTCCGCACTGCACAACCTCAAGGTGATTTGGTGTCTGCTTTCTTATTCTAGATGAGTTGAGATGTGTCTGTTTGAAGCTGCGTTTTGTGGGTGCTGGAGCCGATGTCGCTCTTTAAAAAAAATTAGTGCATGCATCATTACGTTGCAATGTTGGAACCCAGTGTCTCTACCTGTCTCTCTATTTGCTAATTAGGTGGACCCTGGCCCACCAATTTTTTTTAAATTCCAGAGAGGCAATTGGTGGTGGAGTCCTGGGGGGGAAACCTACAAAGCATTTTTCGCGCTGGTTCCACTAGCTGCTAGCAGATTGCTCTCATGTGGTTTGAATTGCCTGCTTGATGCAAAATGGCGCCTCTCTGCCAGAGCAAAATGTTAAAATGGCATTCTCATTGGCCTCCTCACATCTTGTGACCGTCTTCTGGGATGAGGAAGGCAGATTCTTGAGACGAGTCCTCCACCTAATTCCAAATCATCGTGAACATGAGCCCCAGTTGTAAAGAAAGGAAATAAAAAAATAAAGCCAAGAAGTGATCAGTGGGGAATGTGGATTGCTGTCAGGGAACAGGACGGACGTTGAGCTTAAAGGGGTAGAATGCACGAATGTCACAGTGTTGCGACTCTCCCCTAATTAAAAGAAAAGGGGTTGGATACTCAGTTGCTTGGGGCTTGTTTCTAACACCAAAGAGTTGGTCAGATGATAAAAATGTAATTTGTGGGCACATTTTGTAATGTTACGAATTTGCAGTCTTGATTTCACAAAACAGCCATATGAGAAATGACATTGCAGCATTACGGCCCTTCTCTTTTTTTAAAAAAAAAAAATAGAGTGTATGTGGTGAGCTGGGGAGAGAAGGAGTGATTTCCACCAGGTGGCCAACCACTCAGCGCCTGGGGAAATGAAGGGAGGGGGAGAGAAGCTGCACAGGAGTAAGAATTCTGTGCACACATAAGAAACAGCAGCAGCGACTCAAAAGCGATTTTAAAAAGTCGCCTTAATGTACACAGGTAAAAGTCGGGGGAAATCTGATTCTACATCTCATTTCTCCTTTTCTCTTGTGGAACTCTGGAGATCGAGAGAAGGAGAATGAAATCTGAATCACTGTAAATTGGCCGTGCAGAATAGGCCTGAGAGGGTGTGAGTGGCCCAGGGTTTCCCCAGAGCGGGAATTCAAACTCGGGCCTCCCAGATCCTAGTCTAACTCTAACCAGCACACCTCTGTCCTTGTGTTGAAAGGTTCTTGGGGATCATGTGAACAAATCGCAACCCCCTCAGCAGCCGCAGCAACCGTCACAACCACAGCAGCCTCCTCAGCAACAGCCGTTTGCACCGCCCGCGGGTCCTCCACCGCCCATTGGTGGCCCACCTCCACCCCACTTTCTCCATCCGCCACCACCACCGGTGACTTCCGTCCCACCCCCTCTCCATCCTCCAGGTAGGTGCAGGAGAGCGTGGACAGTTTGCAGATATTTCCAGGTCCCTAAGTATCATCTGAAATCCATTTTGGCTCTTGATAGGCCTCTGATTGGGAGAGAGTTGAGTAGCTGTCCTAGGACTACCCAGTCCTGTGTTCTCCCAAGTGGAGCTTCCCCCATGCTTTTGATAACTTTAACTGTACAATTAAAATTGGAAGCAAGCTTACCTCTTACACAGGTTTACTTTTGAAATATTTAGGAATAAGTGTAGGTCAGTATGGGTGTACCAAGATTTATTAATTCAATCTGAGGGGCCAAGGGCAGACTCCTCTGAGGGCAGGTAATTCTGTAGTGTATCTGAATAAAATGTGACCAGTCGAGAAATACAGCAGAATGATCTGGCCTTAGAGGAGGCTTTTTGGAAGGAAGCCGTGTCACAGCAGTGACTATACAGAGTTAAGCAGGCACCCGGCACTGTAGATGGGCACGTGTGTGTGTGTGTGTGTGTGTGTGTGTTAAGCTCACAAGAACTTTTAATTATTGAATTTATTCCTTGTGGCACGTTAAAAATTCTTGCATGGCACTTGGGTGTAGAGGTGTGTGATCCAGGTTCAGAACTGGGTAAAAAAACCCAGATTTTTGCCAATCTTAGTTTCTGGATCAAATTAAAGAATAAATCCAGGCTAATCTGGGTAAATCTGGGAAACTTGGTTTCAGCCTCTTGTCTGGATGTTTTCCTGTTTTCTCCTGCCTTTTCGAAGAGGGGAGGGGGAGTGAGGCAGAGGGAAGTGAGTGGCTAATCTGTACAGGAGCTCTCGTCTGCCTGTCTTCTGTGAGTGACACAGGTTCAGTTGGGCTAAGTTGCAACAGTGTCCCTTGCTTCAGTTTGGTTTGGGTGGAATTCTCTTTACCGTGATTCTCTGGTTTGATGTTGGTCCACTTGCTTCAGTTTGGTTTGGCTGGTGTGGGGGGGGGGGGGAGCGCTTCCATTTCCTTGCTCAGTTTGGTTCTGTTGGGCTTTCTCTCAACTGAGCTTGCTTTTGGGAATGTGCCTCCCTGGCCGTGGCAGCCTTTGCCCCTATGTGTTTCTGCCCAAGAAGCAGATTGGAAACTTTCCTGCCCTAGGAGACTGGCTGTGCACCTTCTTCAGGAGGCACTTGGCTTTGTGGGGTGCTGTTGGGCTTTCTCTGGGTTGAGCTTGCATTGGAGAGTGTGCCTCTGGCCAGGGGCTGCCCTGGTCCCGGTGTGTTGCTGCCTGACAGCCTGCTTGGAAATGTTTTCCCCATAGGAAATGATGGAGAGTGGCTGAGGGCACCTTTGTCAGGGGCCCATAGAATTGTACCCCTGGGTCCCATATTCCTGAAACTTGGTGGGGGGTGTCAGGCTATGGATGACAGGATACGGCAGGCAGATCCCTGGACCACTGCAGCAAGACACAGGTTCTTGGCTAAATGGTTTTTTATTCAGAAATCAGATCATTTCCATATATATGTCCATAGGACTACTCAGAAGCAAGGTCAGCATCTGAGCAGTAAGAGTAGAAGTTGATAGGAATGACATCATGTGAGAGAGACGTCTCTTTTAACATTCAAGTCTGCTCCTTTCCCCCCTCCGAATCATAAACAAGATTTTGGCGCCAATCTTGTATGAGAACGTTTCACATATTTGTAATATCAAGTTGAGTCACTAGGAAGCAAGACATAGCAAAGTCTGAGAGGGAGTGGCATACAAGGTCAGAAATACTGGAAGCTGTTTCAGTTTGTTAGATAAACACCTGTGAAAGCCTGCGAAAGAAATAGTTATGGCATGGGTGAAATGACGTTGAGTTACAGCAGGATACATTGGTTCAGAACAATAAAATTGGCATGGATGGGGCTCAGACATGACGGGGTGGTGGTCCTTATTGGAATGTCAGAAATAGGTTCTCTGCAAATTTGGTGAAGTTTTCTTGAAAAACGCCCCTCCCAGGCCTCCTTGTTAGTTTTTCCCATAGGAAATAATGGCTGGATAAATCCAGAATTCTCTAATCTTGCTGAACTGGATCAGAGAATCTTTCCTGGATTCTAGATTTTTTTCAGATCCTTGAAACCCGGATCCAGAGTTCCCAGAATTTTTGGGGGTGCACACCTCTACTTGAGTATATCTCAGCCTATTCTTTGGGAGTTTGAGCGGCAATTGTTTATAGCTCGTGCAGAGCCTTTCATGATCTGTGACTTTGAGGCTGGAATATTGGGGGGAGCTTTATTAATGGCATGGCCAAAGGTGATCTCTTTCGACTAGTTTTGCCACACTTGATCCAGTGCATGGCTCACGAGTCAGCATGGCACAGCTGAGTTGCACTGATAGGTTGCACAATTAACGCAAGAAGCTATGCAGGTACAAAATCCTCCCAGAGAACACCTTTATCCTTTTTTTTTTTTTTTTTTGAAAATTTTTTTATTGGGTTAGGATCATATATTTACACATCACAGTCAATTTTCCCATTTCCCAATTTCTAACCCCCTCCCTTTCCCCCCCTTTTTTGTTGACTTCCAACAGTTTTCCAACCCTTTGTCCCTTTTCCCTTACTCTTTATATATTCCTCTATCTAATCAAATATATATTCTCCTTTTATTCTGAGCAATACTTCTTTAACTATTTTTAATGCTCTGTACCCATAATGGATAAACAATTTATCCCATAATTCCGTTTTCAAATATTTCTGTATAACGTAAACTATATAGACTATATAAACTATATAAGCCATACAATCATATAAATCAACCGACTTAACTTATACTCTATATATTATTCATTCTATCCTCTTCTTTCTGTTTTAATTATATTTGTTTACATTGATATTTTATATATGATATCAATCAATTTGACTCATATATACCTTCATATAAACATATTCAGTTTGGTACATTATACAAAATCAGAAAGAAAATATTATTAGTTAGTCAATCCTTATAGTTAACCCTTATGATTAGTTATTTTCTATCAATATTCTATTTATTATTCTATATATATCAATCTAATAACATAACTGCTTAGAGATTCATTTTTACCTCTTCTCCCCCCCGGTAAAGTCACCCCCCTCTGCATTTTATTATACTTCAATAGTTCTCAAACTGCCACAATTCTCCTCCCACCTCCCATTTCTTCTCCAAATATTGTTTCAGCTTCTCCCAGTCTGTGTTAAACTGCCCTGAGTCCAGATTTCTCAGTTTTCTTGTCATCTTGTCCATTTCTGCCATATACAGCAATTTGTAAATCCAATCTTCAATAGTTGGCACTTCTTGTACTTTCCATTTTTGCGCATACAAAAGTCTAGCTGCAGCCGTCATGTAAAATATCAACGTCCTTTGATGGGCTGGAATTCCCTCCATTCCCAGGTTTAGTAGCAGGAGTTCTGGGTTCTTATTTACTTGAAATTGTAAAATCTCACTCATTTCTCTTATTATTTCCCCCCAGTACTGCCTAGCTACCTCACACGTCCACCACATATGATAGAGGGAGCCCTCGTGCTTCCTGCATTTCCAGCATTTATTAGAAGTGTTCAAATTCCCTAGCGCAATCTTCTTTGGTGTCATGTACCAACGATAAATCATTTTGTAAATGTTCTCTTTAATATTAGTACATGTCGTTATCTTCATTGTAGTCTTCCACAAGTATTCCCATGCCTCCATTGTTATTTCTTTGTTGAAGTTTATGGCCCATTTCACCATTTGTACTTTAACTATTTCATCCTCAGTATACCATTTCAACAGTACTTGGTATACCTTGGATATTCTTTTCTTGTCCTCTTTAAAAAGGGTCTGCTCTAGTTCCGAATTCTCTGTTCGTATACCTCCCTTTACAGAGTCCGAGTTATATAAATCTCTAATCTGTCTGTACTGGAACCAGTCGTAATAAGGTGATAGTTCCTCCTGAGTCTTTATTCTGAGTTTAGATGCTTCAATTCTAGTTATTTCTTTGTAAGTTAAACATTGTTGCTCATTATCAACAGCGCTCGAGTCTATCACCTCATATGGAACTACCCACAAAGGGGTTCCTTCTTGTAAATAGATTCTGTACTTCTTCCAGATTGTATATAAACTTCTCCGTATATAATGATGCAGGAACATCGAGTTCGCCTTTACTTTATCATGCCATAGGTATGCGTGCCATCCAAATATTTTTTTATATCCCTCTAGAGCTAGTAGTTTCTTATTCTTTAACGTCATCCACTCTTTCAACCACACTAGGCAAATTGCGTCATGGTAAAGTCTTAGATTGGGCAGTTGCATTCCGCCTCTTTCTTTTGCATCTTGTAAAACTTTCATTTTCACTCGAGGCTTCTTGCCTGCCCATACAAAGTCTGATATTTTCCTCTGCCATTTTTCGAATTGCTTAGAGTCTCTGATGATTGGTATTGTCTGTAGCAAAAACATTACTCTTGGTAACACATTCATCTTCACTGCTGCAATCCTTCCCAACCATGACAAATTCAGTCTGTTCCATTTGATCAGATCTCTATCTGAGTCCATAGTTTTTCATAGTTGTTTTTAAATAAGTCTATGTTCTTTGCAGTCAGTTCAATTCCCAAATATTTCACCTTATTTGTTACTTCACATTCCGTTATTTCCATTAGCGATTGTTGTTTTTGCTTAGTCATGTTTTTGCATAATACCTTTGACTTCTTTTTATTGATATAAAAACCTGCCAGATCCCCAAACTCCTTAATCTTATCTATCACTTTTGGCATGTTCTCCATTGGGTCTTCTACAATTAACATTATGTCATCCGCAAATGCTCTGACCTTATAAGAATAATCCTTTATTTTTATTCCACGGATTTCTTCATCTTGTCGTATTTGTATCATCAGGATCTCCAATACCAAAATGAACAACAGCGGAGACAACGGGCAACCTTGTCTTGTTCCTTTACTTATAGCTAATTTCTTAGTCACTTCATCATTCACCACAATTGCTGCATTCTGGTCTCTGTAAATTTCCTTAATTGCTCTAATGAATCTTTCTCCCATTTGTAGCTTTTCCATAGTGGCAAACATAAAGTCCCAGTTTAAATTATCAAACACCTTTTCAGCATCAACAAAGAAGAAACCAACCTCCTTATCACAACGCTTATCATAGTATTCAATAGCATTTATCACTGTCCTCAAGTTGTCTCTGATTTGTCTGTCTGGCAAAAAGCCTGCTTGTTCCTCCTCAATAACTTCCGAAAGCCACTCCTTCAGTCTCTCCGCCAGTATCTTCGCAAAGATTTTATAGTCATTATTAAGTAGCGATATAGGTCTATAATTTTTCACGTTTGTCAAGTCTTGGCCTTCTTTAGGGATCAGTGATATATTCGCTTCATTCCAGGTACCTGGAATCCGTTGATCCTTTAAGACTCCGTTGATCACCTCTTTTAGGAATGGTGCCAGTTCATTGGCCATTGTCTTGTAAAATTTAGCCGTAAGTCCATCTGGCCCTGGCGCCTTTCCCAGATTTGCAGATTGTATTGCCTTACTTATTTCCTCATCCGTTACTTCATTATTCAGTCTATTTCTCCAAGCTTCCGAAATTACTGGGAGTTTCACTTTCTCCAAATATGTCGCTATTGATTCTTTATTCACCTCTTTCTTATTGTATAACTTAGCGTAAAATTTGTAAAAGGCTCTACTAATGGTAGTCTGTTCCAGATACGTTTTATTGTCCTCACATATTTTGTTTATTATTTTCTTTTCCCTTCTCTTTTTTAGTTGCCATGCCAAATACTTCCCAGGTTTATTTGCTCCTTCAAACACTTTCTGATTCAGTCTTTTAAGGTTCCACTCCAATTCTTTATTATTCATTGCTGTCAGCTGTTCTTGAAGTATTTTAATTTCCTGGTATAATTTCTTTTTCCCTGGTCTCTTTTTTAACTGTATTTCTTTGGCTTTTATTTTCTCCTCAATCTCTTGTCTCTTCTCCTCCTTCTTTTTTCTCACTCTGCCATTTAAGTCCATTAGTATGCCCCTTATTACCGCCTTGTAGGCATCCCAAACTTTGTCAGTTGGTACTTCTTTATTCACGTTATATTGTATGAAGAACTTTGTCTCTCTTCTCAACATCTCCACGTTCTCTCCTTCCTGTAACAAGTCCTCATTTATTCTCCATGCTTTCCTTTTTCTCCTCCTCCCTAATTTCCACATGATTGGATTATGATCTGAGCCTACCATCGGCATTATTTCTACCTCCTTAGTCCATAACGCTAAGTCTTTTGAGGCCCAGATCATATCAATTCTCGATAGTGTACAGTGTCTTGAAGAATAAAAAGTAAATTGTCTACTTTTAGGATTTTCTCTTCTCCATACATCTTCTAAAGTCTCCTGTTGTATCAGCTCAAAAAAAAGCTTTGGTAACAATCCTCTTTTCTTTTGTACAGTTGATGTCTTTTTATCTAGTTCCAAGTTCGTCACTCCATTGAAGTCTCCAGCAAGAATTATCTGGTCGTATGAAAGATCATCTAATTGCTTCCTCAAATCCTCAAAGAAGCACTCTTTTGCACCGTTAGGTGCATAAATGAGAACACCTTTATCCTGACAGTATCTTTTTAAAATCAAACCTCAAGCTTCCATCCTATAAGCACTTATTAAGGTCTGTTGAGAGTGATGGATTTTATGCCTCTGTACAGGATTGCAACAACCTACGAAAAGTCATATGGACAAAAAGCACTAATACAGTCTCTTGTTTCTCTGGAGTAACAGAATAGGGAGGGGCCATAGCTCTTGAGCAGAGAACAAGATTGGATTTCTCCAGTGAATCAGGTCTTTGGTCACAGGACTAGGAAATGATTTTGGTGTAGGCTTCACAGCATTGCTGCCTCTCAGACTAAATGGGCCGCTGGTCTCATTCTGGAAACGGCAGGTGTTTGTTCTGACGACAAACAGCAGGTGTTTGTCTGACGATGCATCTGACAAAGAGAGCTGTGGTTCTCAAAAGCTTATGCTACAATAAAGTTGGTGAGTCTTAAAGGTGCTACTGGACTCTTTATTATTTTGCAACTGCAGACTAACATGGCTAACTCCTCAAGGTTATGATTGCTTGTTACAGCAGAACTGCTGTTAATATTTTTATCCAGCTTTTCAAATTTGCTTTCCAAGGGGACTCAGGGAATCAGAAGACCCTACACCATGATCATTTCAGCCCCCTACACCTGTTCATAGGGGAGAGGATTCTTAATTAGACGTGGGCACAAACAGCATTACGGACACAAAAAAGCCCATGAACAGCCTGTTCGGCTGTTTGCAAAAAAGCTGTTTGTGAGGCCCCATTCTAAACGAACAGGTGGTCCTTGCAAGCCTCATTCCTTGCTGTTCGTCAAGCCAGACAGTCTGGCACCTGCAATCAGTTCCCATGGCAACTCAGGCAGGGGTTGTCTGAACCCCTGCTGTTGCCCTGGAAACCCGGAATCAAAGATTCCCAAAGCTGTTTGTATAGCTTTGGGAAGCTTCGGAGTTTAAATGCCCGTTTCTGTGCTGCTGCTCAGCTGCACGGAAAGGGGCATTTAAAGCCCTGAATCAGCTGCTGTTGGGGGCTTCCCCGACGAGCTGCTGAGTGCCGGCTGCCCCTCTCCGGGTGCAACAGGTGTCAGAGGGACGAGGAGATTCTCCTCGACCTTCTGACACCGGGCAGAAGCAGCCCAGCGCACTTGCTCTCCCAGTGGGAGGGGGGAGAATCCATCCCTCTCAGCACAAGGACAGTTGGCGCTGCCAGGCTGCTTCTGCCCGGAGTCAGAGGGACAGGGAGAATCTCCCCGCCCGGCTCACACAGGGTAAAAAGCCCTGGGGGTGCCAGGTCTGCCGGGTGCGAGCAGGACGGGGAGAATCTCCCTGCACCGCTCGCACAGGACAGAAGCAGCCCCGGGGCACCGGCTCTGCCAGGTGCAAGCAGGACGGGGAGAATCTCCCCGCACCACTCACACAGGGCAGAAGCAGCCCAGGGCGCCGGCTTTGCTGGGTGTGAGTGGGACGGGGAGAATCGCCCTGCACCGCTCGCATGGGGAAGAAGCAGCCCCAGGGCGCCAGCTCTGCCAGGTGTGAGCGCGACAACCAGCGGGACAGTACCGGAACAGTCAGCACCACATGGCTTCTTCTGCCCGGTGCAAGAGGGACACGGGAGAATCTCCCTGTCCTGCTCACATGGGGCAGAAGCAGCCCCGGGGTTCCAGCTCTGCCGGGTGCGAGCGGGATGGGGAGAATCTTCCTGTCCCTCTTAGCACCGGGACAACCGGCACTGTGTGGCTTCTTCTGCCTGGTGCAAGAGGGACAGGGAGAATCTCCCTGTCCCGCTTGCGCAGGGCAGAAGCAGCCCCGTGGTGCCAGCTCTGCTGGGTGCGAGTGGGACGGGGAGAATCTTCTTCTGCCCGTTGTCAGAGGGACTAGGAGATTCTTCTCAACCCTCTGACACCAGGCAGAAGCAGCCCGGCGCGCTCGCTCTCCTGGTGGGAGGGGGGAGAATCCGTCCTCAGCACCAGAAGATTCGGCGCTGCTGGGCTGCTTCTGCCTGTAGTCAGAGGGACAGGGAGAATCTCCCCGCCCGGCTCGCATGAGGTAGAAACAGCCCCAGGGTGCCAGCTCTGCCAGGTGCGAGCGGTACAGGGAGAATCTCCCCACACTGCTCGGACAGGGCAGAAGCAGCCCGGGGGCGCCAGCTCTGCCAGGTGCGATTGGGATGGGGCGAATCTCCCTGCACTGCTTGCCTGGGGCAGAAACAACCCGGGGGCGCCAGCTCTGCCAGGTGCGAGCGGGACGGGGAGAATCTCCCCACACTGCTCGCATGGGGTAGAAGCGGCCCCAGGGGCGCTGGCTCTGCTGGGTGCAAGTGGGACGGGGAGAATCTTCTGCCCAGTGTCAGAGGGACCAGGAGATTCTCCTGGTCCCTCTGACACCGGGCAGAAGCAGCCCCTGCCGCCTGCCAGCTCATAGTTTAAAAGGTTCTTTAAAGGGCCAGGTAAGTGGATTAGAGGGGAGGGAGGACTAAGTGGGGGGTTCGGGGTGGGGGTGGAGGGGCTGCAGACCCCCACAAACAACGAACGTGTTCGTGACTGCATCATGTTCGTCAATGTTAGTTGTTTGTGGACGGCAACAAACCACGACCAGCGTGTTTGGGGTTTTTTTCGCGTTCGTGCCCATGTCTATTCTTAATTGGGGCTGGGTCCAGGGGCTTGCTGTTGCAAGACACGCAAAATACTTGTTACTGTCCTCAGTGCTCTTTTATTGTTTCATGTAGGTCTTCCGCCACCAGGTCCCATTCCAGGTATGTACTTCTGTTTACTTTTAACAACAGTAGCAACGTAGTTTGTCTGATCAGACTTTACTGTTGAATTGAGTCATTCAAGCTAAAGTATGTGAAATAATGTTGGGTAGCCTTGGGCTTGGCAGTCATTCTCAAAACATGGGGTGCCCCCCCCACCCCACAAATGGAATCATAAAAATACTTCAGAGGGTGCAAAATAAATTCCAGCAGAGAGAGGATTCTGAGATGTGAAGTCTTCATTTCATCTCCTCCCTCCTTTTGGGTGGGATCTGGGTGGGATGAATGCCACTGGACACTCACCAATTTTCAGTCAATTTGCTGACTGCCCTATTCCGGGAGCGATTTACAAGTTGATCCTGGAGAGTTTTAATGCACTGCCATTAAATCTAGCCTTTAAAAGGAATCCCTACTTACAGTTCATGGCAGTTGAGCACACATGGTTCAAACGAAGATGATACATCTTTATTAGCTAGATCTCCTGATGTACAAGTGGTAAAAAATCATGATGGCTTTCCATCCTTGCTTGAGAGAGATAAGAAGTTACAAAGACAGGAAAAGCGGTCATAAATTCACATAAGGCAGGAAGACATGCAGTAAAAATCTCAAATATCCTGCTCTCCCTAGGGAAAATTGCCTAAAAGTGGTTAGGAGACTACATCTCCCATCAGCCTGTCCTTTAAAGGCACAGGCTTCTATTAGAGTCTCTCTACACAGGACATCTTACACAGGGACGCTCAAGTGTAGGAGACGCAATGTTAGCCAGGAAGTGTAATTTAAAAAGATGGAACCAAAGACTGTCAATGTCACCTCTCTATACCAGGGTAGTTTTTAAAAAAAGATCTGGTGGAGATCTTTCCTCGGAGGGTTTGTTAATTCCATTTTTGCCATCCCAAAAGCTCTGTCAATTTTGCCTTGAAGATGAAATTAACAAACCTTCTGAGGAGCAATTTCTGTGGGCTCTGTCTTTTTAAACTATGCTTCCTGGCTAACATTGTGTGTCCCTGTGTAAGATGTCTTGTGTAGAGATATTCTCAAGAGTAAGTTGTTAAAGAACGGGCTGATTTCAGGACTGATTTCAATGACAGTCTCCCTCCTGAGCTGCTCTAGGGGCATAATGATCTTATTTTTTAAAGAAACTGGAGCATGCGGGGCCCAGAGGGCTAGTTTGCAGGCATCTCTTGTAGCCCTGTCTCTGGAGCTTGGCAGATCTGGATGGATACATGGATGGGAAACCACGTGGCAGCCCTAGAAGTGCAGCTCTGAAGAGAGATTGACATCCCAGCAGGGAACTTTCTGTCCTCTGTCCTCCCCATGATGAGAAGTGAAAGCTATGATGTGTGCTTTGTCATCACATTGCACGTTTCCCAGTTCTTCATTGGGAGGAGAAGGGTGGCTTGCAGGCTGGAGAAATGCACAATGTGGTGATGTTGGGATGTGGAGAAGCTTCGTCCAAGTTGCCAAAGGCTGCAGAGATGTCCTTTTTGCTGGAAGAGTGAGAGAGGAGTGAATTAAGTAATGGCTGGGCTGGGCCTAGAATGTTGTTATCTTTCAATGAAGGTGGCTTTCTTTACAGGGTTGTTCCCTCCGCCTCTCGCTCCACCACCAGCCCTCCTCATCCCGACACTAGATGGGTAAGTAAGACCAGAAAAGAATCCCAGGCCTAAACGGATTAGCTCCTCCATCCAGTATTACCCCTCAAAAGGCTGTGGGATTCCAGCAGCTGCCCCTCTGACCATCTGATTAGTTAGGGGTTTCGTAGAGTGGCCGTAGGGACCTGCTATAGACGTGGAAACAAAACGCCATTTGTAGGCAAGTCAGCATATTCCCCCCCCCCCCCCCGCGGGCCACTCTTGTCTTTGTCAGCTGCCTAATCTAGAGCAATGCTATGGGTGTCCTTGGGACTTCCCAGAAACAAGCCATTGGGGCATAAGATAACAGCATAAAATCAACATTCAGCACCCTAAAATGATATTCATAAAACAGTCCTCAGGTTGGAAGTTGACCATAAAAACAGCTGAACAAGATGGAATCCCTCATTTAAATATTTTGGCCTAAATAACAGTATGGAAGGTACCAGATGACAAACAAGGAGGAGGGTGTTCCACAGGTGAGATGCCACCACTGAGAAAGCCCTGCCCTTGGCTGCCACGTAGCTCACCTCTGTAGATGGGAACATGGAGAACAGGGCCTAAGGAAGTGATTGTAACTGGTAAGTTGGACAGTACGGGAGGAGGTGGTCCTTCAAGGATAACTTGGCCTTGCAAAATAAATGGGGCTTATATTTCACCCCATAAAGCTAGGATGGGAGGCATCTTAGAATGAAAGCTGTGATGGAGGTCAGGAAGGAATTTTCTCCGGGCCATATTGCCTGGGGATCCTGGAGGTCTTTTAGCTTCCTCTGAGCATAGAGCAGTGATTACTGGGGGAGTGAAGGGGTATGTGTGAATTTCCTGCATTGTGCAGCAACCCTTGGGATTCCTTCCAGCTCTGTCTTTCTATGTCTATAAGTTGTATATATTGTGACTGAGGAGGTCACTCCGTAACCGGAGGCCCTGCTCCTTCTTGAATGTATTTTAGCTTCCTCTAGAATGCAGGAGCACAGCGGACGATCTAAATAGCTCCAGCCTTTCCAAAGTTCCAGCCTTTGGCTAGACATGGGTGGCTGTACACAGGCTGAATCCTTGTTGAGCATCACCTGTTAGAGTCCCCACTGCAGGCTGATTTGACACATTGCAGAAATGCTGGGCTGAGGTGTAGATGTTTCTTGTGACAGGGAGAATGTAAAGGAGAGGGGCTTAGCTAGGGGAGGTGGTGGTTGGATGTAGCTGCTAGACAGAAAGCCATTATGCTCCATTTGAGCAATTGTTTTTCACCCTCTGGGTTGGGAATGGGCATTAAAGATTGCTAATTGGCTGGCTTTGTGTCTGCCTGTCTCTTGTCTCTTTCCTCAAAGCCAGCCTGCCAGCTACAACAACCGACAGCCGCCTCCGTTTGGTTACAGCTCCACAGGTGAGCCCCTCGGGCACAGGTTTGGGTCTGTGGGATTGGACCTCTGGGGGGGGGCAGGCCAAGAGCATTCCATGTCCCAGCTGCTCTTGTAAATGATCTGTTGCCAGAAGCAGCTCTCTTCAATTTGGGAAAGGTAGAGGGTAAGCAGAGTGTCCTGCCTAGAGGTGGGCACGAACAGGAAAAAAAGCCGAACATGATGTTCGTTCGATGTATTGTCGAAGGCTTTCACGGCCGGAGAACGATGGTTGTTGGGGGTTTTCCGGGCTGTATTGCCGTGGTCTTGGCATTGTAGTTCCTGACGTTTCGCCAGCAGCTGTGGCTGGCATCTTCAGAGGTGTAGCACCAAAAGACAGAGATCTCTCACTGAGAGATCTCTGTCTTTTGGTGCTACACCTCTGAAGATGCCAGCCACAGCTGCTGGCGAAACGTCAGGAACTACAATGCCAAGACCACGGCAATACAGCCCGGAAAACCCCCAACAACCATCATGATGTTCGTTGTTCGTTGCCATCCACGAACAGGGAATCATGAACAACCACGAACATGACCCTGCTCACGAACATGTTCGTGGTTGGCTGTTTGTGGGAGAGAGGGGGAGACTTCAAAGACTTCCAGCTGGCTAGAGGGAGGGAGGGGAGACTCTGAAGGCAAGAAGGTTCCCCATGCTGTTTGCAGACTGCGTGGGGAACCTCCTTCCCTTCAAAGTCTCCCTCCTTCCAGCTGGCTGGAGGGAGGGGAGACTCTGAAGGGTCTCTAGTCCTGCCATATGGTGTGGTTTTTCCAGGCCAGTTCCTCTCTTGGCAATGAGCTCTTCTTCCCCCCCCCCCACACCCCTAGATTCATTCTTGCACCTTTCTGTTTCCTTTCACAATTTTTTATTGTTTTATTTTCATGTATTTAGACCCAGACTGGCTCCAAAAGCAACTTAAAGTTCAGGTCTTTTGCAGTTTTTAAATAAAATTTAAACCAGTTGCTCAGATGCACTCTTCCATATCTTCTGTGAGGGGGTTATCCAATAAAAGAAGTCTTGCCAAATCCCTGTGTTCAGAGAGCAGAGATGATGGTGGTGCAAGCATGCCAGATGTGAGTCCTCGACACTCTCCCCCAGCTTCTAGCTGCTTCTGCAAGATGTGTCTGGCTGCACACAGCTTAAGGGGGTTCCCCCCCTGTACTGTGAGGGAAACAAAAACATGTTGCCTGCACAGTTCAATTTGGCACATCTTTTCAGAACAGTTAGAGGACTGTTGCCAACCTCATTCCCACTGGGAATAGAAGGTCCTGGTGGCAGTCTGCTCTGCCTTATTTGCTGGCACACGACAGCTAGTGCTGGCTAGATGGCAGGAGCAAGCCAGGATCATCGGTCATTCTATCCCCAGGCAGGCGAAAACTGAACCAGGTCCTGGCTGCATGACAAGCAGTGACCATCACTGATACGGCTCCACTCAGCAGTTGGTGTTTGGGAAAGGTTTGACATAACCTTGCCTTTTGTGTCTGATCAGCACAGAGACTTTGTGGCCTGGCGCTGCAACTTGTGGTTCAGCAGGAGAGGGGTGCCTGTCCCTCTGCCCAGCATGTAAGCTAAAGTGTGCCTGAGGGTGAAGTAGTACAATGATTTTGCCTTTCTGTGAAATACCTGTTTTCTGAAGGTGGGACACCTGCCTGCTCCTTGACCACAATAGGAGCTGTAGTGATTTCACAGCGGATGTTTGAAGCAGTGGGCACAGCATGTAATGTGTCCTACCATTGTATGATGGAAGCTTGTCTACCATCTCCAGATTCAGGCTTCATCAGCTACCCGCCCATTTCCACATCTCACACACCCTGGGTGACCACAGTGGACAAGGCCTCAAGTGCTTCTGACAGTGGTCACTGGGAATACTCTGGCTCAAGGAGAGAGAGGGAAAGAGATCGTGCCCGGACTCCCACTGCCAGCGAATACAACAAGTAAGTGTGGGCATTGCCTGGGTTAGAATGGGCACTCGGAATGCTGGGTGTCCACCAGCCATCTGCTGTTTGAACATGAGGTTGGCAGTGGGAGCAAAAGTCCAGCATCCTGAAGATCTCAGATTAAACCCGCTGGCAGAGCTTGTTTAGTGGGGCGACTAAGAGGCTGAGCTGTCAATCAGGAAGTCTCTGTTTCATGGACTCTCTGTCTCCACTTCATCTCTCCCATTTGCAATTTTTATTTATTGTCTTCGTACCCCGCCTTTCTCCCCAGTGGGAATTCTGGTTGATTTATGTCTTTCTCCTCTCCTTCATTTTATTCTCACAACAAACCTGTGAAGTAAAGTAGAGTAGACTGAGAGCTGTTGACTGGCAAGCTTCCATGGCATAACAGGGATTTGAACCTGCATCTCCCATATTCTAGTCCAACACTCTCAGCACCATACCACATTGGCTCTCACCAGTGGAGATAATCGTGGAGATAACATTGACCTATCTGGCAGCGTTATGGACAGGGGTTGCACCAAGGGAGTGAGCTTACCCATTCACTCCGGTCATCTTTGTTTTGGGTGCCTCCAACATCTGAGGTGAGACAGGTGGCAACGCGAGAAAGGCCCTGCTCAGTCATGGCATCAGAAATTTGGAACTCCCTCCCCAGGGAGATTTGCCTGCCTCCGTCATTGCCTCGTGCCAGCAGGTGAAAACTTTTCATTTTGTCTGGCATGCCCCCACCCCGCATAACTGCTACTGGCCCTCCTCCCTGTTTTTTGTGTTGCGTGCGTTCATTGAATTGTTTTTTAATACTATTTTAATTGTTTTAAATTTAAATTGTTTTAAAATGCTTTAAATTTTTAGTGTTTTCAGTGTTCACTGCCTTGTGTAAACAGAATTGGTGAAACACTTAAAATTATTACTATGGCATTTTTGCAGTCCTGTTGATAGCTACAATAGTAATAAAATGTTCTGGTTTGGCATGTGTGCTGAGCAACCAGAAAGACCAATAGGGAAAAAGCCCTTGAAGATTCTCTGCATTGAGAATACAAGAAATTAGGTGTGTGGATTTGCATCATTTGTGTAAACAGCAGTTTGAGCTGTAGGAAAGGGCTTCCCTTCTAGGAAGGTGGTCCATGGGTTGGATCCAGCCAGCGTTTTTGGTGGTCAGAGAGGGCTCCTCCTTCCGTTTTTCACCTGACCAAAAGCTAGATGGAGCCAACCCCATAGAGAAAGATGCCACATAACTAATCCCTAGTACCTTATAAATCTTCACGCTTGGCACAGTCATTTGCTCAGAACCGTGCATTTGCTTTTTGAGCCACTGCATTACTTTTGAACAGGGCAGCAAATAAATTCAGAAAGCTGCATGTAAACAGTTGCGTTGTTTCAGGGCCCCTTCCCAGATGACAGCTGGCAGCAGACCACCAACATCTGTAGTATTCAGTTGCCAAGGGTGGGGTCGCTGCCTGTTTTCAATCTTCTTGATGCCCTTCAAATGCTACATGATCTTGCTGCCCTTTGCTGTTTGTGGAAACAGCCCCAGAGATGTGTATGTGTAGGTTGCCCTGCAAGGAGAGGGAGGCAAAACGGACTTGCAGGAGCATCCCCATAGCTGCAGCCTTCAGAGTGAAACTAGCAAAACTGGGTATCTAGGCAGCCACGATCCTACTTTACCTTGTGCTGATTTCTCTCTGTGTATGTCACAGAGCCAACATTGTGTAGTGGTTAGCGTAGTGGTGCATATTTAATATTTCATTGGCAGTGTCACTTCCGTCTGTCAAAGTCACAAACATTTCTGCCTTCCTGACACAAAAGGGAATTCCAGTCTGTGTGACCTGGCAAGCCCAGGAGATAAGTATCAGGGAAGTTGCCCTGCAAAAGAATTTGAGAGTGGTGGCAGCCATCAGGAGGCTGCAGAAGAAAAAATGGGCACAAACACACCAAGTGCTTAACAGCATGGTCCTAAGCAGAGTTGCACCCTCCTAAGCCCACTGACTTCTCAGTGGACTAGGAAGACTGTAACTCTGCTTAGGATTTTACTATAAGAGGATTTCCAGAATTCCTAGGATGATGTGCTGGAGCCCCACAAAGGACAGGGGCTGTGCAGTCTGCTTAGACAGCATTCCATAACACATGGCTAAAAGTTTGCCTTGCTATGGAGAATTCCCGTCTCCAGCAATGAGAAAGCGGCTTCTCTTAATCAGTGGATGTGTCCCCATGGGGAGTGCATGTTTCTCCTAGCATAGGGTGGTTAAAAGCTTCCAGCTCACAACCGGTTTTGCCCCTTAATTTGTCAGGTTACTGCTTCTCTCTCATTTCCAGAGAAATGAGAGAACTTTCTTTCTGATCTCCTTTGTCAGCAAGACGATTTCTTTGTTGGTAATAATTGAGTGAAATTGGAATGGGAGAGAAACTAATTAACTGGGGTGGGGTGAAGTCAGCAATCTCATGCAGGGGCTGTATTGGATTTATGAGTTACTCTCTGCTTTTTTGGGTGTGGGGGGAGCAATGTTGGCAGGAACCTGGAGAAGCTGTGCACTTCCAGTACACTTCCAGTTGGAGAAAGGAAGAAAAACAGAGATCCTGTTTCATGACCATCTAGGCATATGGACTGCTATGCATGTTAGTGGTTTTTTTTCTTAGTAGTACCAACGCTGAGACAGGCTTCCGCGACTTCACATCCGTGCACCTTCCTGACTTAGAACAGGCTGGAAGCTAAAACTTCTGTGACCTTTGAACACCTGAGAGTTCTATATTTAGGCCCCAGGTAGCATATTCTGAGGGCCCAATACAGAGACTTCATGAAATGTTCTCCAAGAAAATGCTTAGCTTTGAAGCTTTCTACATTTTTTACCTGCAGAGGTTGGTTCTCTGGGCCCCTTCATACAGTGAACTTCGCTTTGGTCAGTTGTATCTGTGTGACTTCTTGAGGTGGATGTGAGTCCTGAGGGGCTTGTGGGGTAATACATGTGTCATTTCTGGAGTGTGGCATCTGCTTAAATTAGTGAGGAGCTTGAATACCAGAGTGTTGGATTCACAGCTTCTCTTTCCCAATTTTCAGTGATGATGAGAGGTATCGTTACTATAGCCGAGAGCGCAGTTATGATTTTGAGCGGGACTACCGCAGGAGCAGAGATCGCAGTCGAGAACGAGAGGATCGCCATCGGGAACGAAGGCACAGAGACAAAGAAGAAGGCAGCAAACACAAATCATCCCGGCGGTAAGCCTTTCCCTCCATGGGGCATATCAAGGGAACTGGAACACAAGTGGTTCTGATCTGATCAGCAGAGATCAGTGCCCCTTAGGGGAGGAGATTCTCCGTTGAGCTGGATCCAGTCACAACAGAGGGGTACTAGGCTGCTTGTTGCCCCTATTAATGGTGTTGGAAGGTGAAAGGCAGAGGCCTCTCAGCCGGAGCCCAACCCAGGCACGATGGCAGAGTACCTGGCTACTCTGTGCCTTCCTGGTGTTTGGCAAGTTTTGCCTTTAAGATGTTTGAATATGAAGAACGGTTTGTATTAGGAGGAGCACATATGGACTGGGGCACGGTCCGTTCAGATGCAGCAATGGGACTAAGAACAGCTCTAGTGGCCCAAGCCTGAGTGACCAGAGGCAGCTGAACTCCCATTGATAGTGGAAAGTTGCTGTACTCCACACTTGAGGCAAAAGCAACGTGTTGGTCACCATAGTCTCAGCCTTGATTGGCTGGGAAGTCTTTTTCTGTGGTTCCATCCATGCACGAGGAGATTGCCTCTTGGGCTTTCAGAACTCTGCGGCCTAAGAGCTGCTTGAGCTGGCTGTATCCAAAAAGCAAAACATGGCTAAGACCAGCTGGTCCAGCAATTGCTTCATTTTTTCACGTTTGGAGTTTTAAAGGGTGTAACAGTTCTGTTTCACCATTTGCAGTGTTCTCTTGCGCACTACACTAAGCCACTGGATTGGCAGTATTAGCCCAAAGCCTCCAATGCATACATGCGCCTTCCTATAGAGAACCTTCCTGCAAAGCCACAGGACCGCCAAGGGTGTGGTCCTGATCTCAGCAGCCAAACTGACTTTGTACTTTGCTCTCTCTCTCTCTCTCTCTCTCTCTCATTCCTCATGTAATCCCAGGAAGCAGCATGAGAGTGAGGAAGGGGAAAGCCATCGGCGCCACAAGCACAAAAAGAACAAGCGCAGCAAGGAAGAGAAAGAGGCGAGTGAAGATGGGGTCCCAGAGGGGAATGAGCAAGACTCCAAGGAGTAGCCAGCCTGGCTGGGGTCCAAAAGCAGTAGCTGCCCTCCGGCCACCACCAGCCTGTCACTCTCCTGTGACTTTTTCCACTGAATGACAGCGAGCCAGACAGATTATGGATTGCCCACCAGCTCACTTTCGGTCAGGCTTTTTGGAAAGGAGAGCCCGGCCGTCACTTCGTACAAAGCACCAAGGGTTGTTTCACCGTCTTGGGTCCTGTGGCATCTGCTGGGAAGTGGATTCGGCTGAAATGGATGAGTTCAGATTCTTGGACAATATTTGGCAATTCCTTTTCCCCCTAGGCACGGTAGCAGCCGGAGGGGTTTTGTTATCCAAAAAAAGAAAAAAAAACATGAGACAGGTTAGGTCCTCTTAAGAGCCAGCTTAGAGCCTGGCTTCTATAAACTAGTCCCCCTGCCCCTTCCTTGTAGCTGTGAAAAAATTCTGTCTCCTAAGAAAAGTTTGGCAGGAAGCTAGAGAAATCTACCCACTTTCTGGCTCAATGTGGACATCTGTGGATTGGCCAGTTTTACTGAGAAGTGGCTCTTCCCCAGCAGGCAGAACCTTCCAATGTTGAGGCATTTTATTTTCATGTGCGCAACAGGCTTTCTTGTGAACTAACAGGAAAGTCTCTTCCAAAGGCCTGCATAGCTAGGGGGGGAGCATCATTTTTCAACATGATGTTAAGTTTTGATAAGAGTCACCAACACTTTTATCATGGAACACCAGTGTGGCCATTTTCTCTGTTCTGTTCATACATGGGGGAAGGGGTTTTTTTTTAGAGAGGAGGTAACCTAAAGAGCTCCTCGGGACTACAAATCACACTTCCGTGTGCATCCCACTTTTTCCCACCTGCAGAACTTATTTAAAAACACTTCATGAAGTTATTTGAACTTTATACTTTTTTGTGTGTTGTAGTCATGCAAGTCTGGGTGTTCGTATGGAGCTCACAACCCTGGAAACTTGTATTTTGGTTGGTATGCTATGATGGTGCAGTCGAGTGGGTCAGTAACTGAACAAAGTGTGGGGAATAAAGCAACTTCTTTTGGAAATGGGGCTAGCGTGTGTGTGTGCAGCCACAAAAGCACTTTCCTGTCAGAGAATAATACTTGGTTTACATTGGAAATGATGTAGTGTTGTCAAACTCTGCCGGGGGGGGGACCTTGGTGCTCCTTTGGGAGAGTATGTTAGGGTTTCCTCAATTAGAGGACCGGGAAGCATAGGGAAGCTTTTCCAGCATTGCTGAGCTTCCTTTGGTGTAACTGTAGTTGTGTTCTGGCCCAGAATGAGCCCCAGACTTGCAGATCCACTTCCCAGCCGGGGGAGTGGGGGGTGGGTGGGTTGTAAGGTGCAACTGATGACAAATAGTCAAAACTGGATAAAACAGGTATTTAAAGCTGTAATTATATGGCATAATGCCTTCATTAGGGAAAAATCTCAAAGTGCAAAAAAAACCCTTAAGGAGCTCAGTAGATCCCCATTCTGGTATGCAATTCAATTTTTCTGCAGGAGGGACTGAGATACCAAGTGAGAGATGCAATGAATTCCAACATCAGGGATGAGAGCTGCTGCAACACCTGGCACAACGATCCTGTTGGCTTTACAGTCCCCCAAATTCTATGAGCTACAGGAGAGCTCTGGACTGAGTTATCCAGCCATACACCTGGAAGTATTATGTATTTTACATACAGGAGTAAAGTATCAGATGTTGAAGGAGACTAATTTAAAGATCTTACTTTTTCTACTCAGTATGGGCTGGGACACACACTCGTGCAAGCGACTGGGCTTCTTCCTGAGTGTGAGGAAGAGCCTACAATTGCCCGCCAAAGCAAAAGCCTAAAGTATATCACTGCCCGTGATAACATGGCAGAAATATCCCAGAATTCCTTCATTTTTAAGAGATGGGCAGTTGTGTCAGGGATGATGCACAGTGCCAGAACAAACTCTCTACCACTTCAGTCAGTAACTTCAGAATAATTTATAAATGCATTGAAACCATGATGATCTGTTCACTCATTTCTACAAAGTCACTGGAACAAAGCACTTCAGCAACGACTAGGCTTCCTGTGGATGGAAGGCACCGTGAAAGAAGGCAATGCAGGGAAATGAAGCTGCTATGCAACCCCTCTTCTGTTCTAAGGAATGTAGCACACACAGCATGTGGTATGCTGAGTCTGGGGCAGGCTCATTATTGGGACACTAGACCAGTGAAGGAAGATTTTCTCAAGTACGAAGAGGAAATTGCTGCACGAGGCCTAAATATCTCCATCAGTCCTTCTGTCTTTTTTCCCCACAGTGAAGGTTGACCTTTGATTCCGGTACGAATATTTCACAAAAAACTGCGAGTGGCTTGATATCAGAAACAAAAGTTACAACAAGAGAAATGACCTTCATTCAAAAGCGCACTGCTGTATTAGCAGGCAGATAGCGCACCCCGATTTCCTGAGAGACATCCCACCAGCTTGCCAAAATGCAGAGCCCTGTGGAGAGCAGCCTGTTTTGTTGGCTTTTGGTTGGGGACTGAATGGTCTATGTCGGATCTCAGCCCTCCAGCTGCCTACAAGTTTGTTCTTACAGGAAGTCCCTGAAATCCCTTCTCGACAGACCCAAATGTCCAGGGTCCGCTGCTGCCAGACGCCAACTGGTTTATTTTCAAATGAAACAGCTTGCTGAGAAAGCTTAATGTAGTTGCGCCTTGAGTGCTGAGGCTTTCTTTAGAAAAGCACATGAGCAACAAGAAGGGGAAAGCTGTACTCCTTTAAACTCTGCCGTGAGGGGTTTAGGGTTGCCACTTCCCTTGTCCCAAATTTCTGTGTATTCAGAAACTGCACAGTTGAATTCTAATGACTGCTTTCACTGCTACATCTCCAGTTAGGCCAGCCTGTGCCTCTTGAACTGCTCTGGACCGCAGAATTGTTTCTGGGGGCAGAAAAAGGGTGAGAAGTGAATCCTCTTGCAGAGGAAGGAGCCAAACCCAAAAGGGCGAGAGAGCAATGGGTGAGTTTTCCTGAGGACTACCTGTTCATCTCCATTTGCAGAAAAGACACAGCTCAAGGCTATTCAAGTACTATTTATGAGAGATGGGTGTGAGAAATCTCAGTGGGGGACTGGCAAGGAGTTGCAGGAGGCCTCTCATTTCCCCATCCTCCACCATGTCCCCCTTCCCTGCCCACCCCCCACAGCCTCTCTTCCTGCTTCCTGGTCTCCTCTCCTTTCCACCCACCTTCGCCTGCCCATCTGTCTTCGCCTTTCCCTCTTTTCCTGCTTCCTTCTCTCCTTCAAACTCACCAAACGTACCTTTTATCTGCCGCCCTATCTTCATCTACGTTTCTTAATTTACGTTGTTTATATACCGCCTTCCTCCACAATTGGGACCCCAAGCAGTTTGCATCATTCTCCTTGCCTCTATATTACTCTCACAAGAGCCTCGAGAGGTAGGTTAGGCTGAGTGTGTGTGACTGGCTCAAAGTCTCCCAGAGAGCTTTCACAGCAGAGTGGTGATTTGAACTTGGGTCTTTCAGATCCTACCCTGAAACGACACTGGCTTTTGTGGGGTGGCTGCTATTGAGCAGCAGGGCCTGAATGAGTCGTGTAAGCCACGTGGTCTCAAGATGTGCAGTGTTTGCTTCTGGGCCTGCCTTCAAAGGCCAAAACAGCTAACAGTTCAGCCTGAAACTGGAAGCAGGTCGTCCCACGTGGAGCACTCAAAAGCAGGCGAGGAGCCAGATGTGGCCCCTTTACCCTTTCTTAGTAGCATTCCTTCCTTTAAGCTAATGATTTTTTCAGGAGCTGGCTGAGGATAGTTCTTCTAAGTCATACATTCAGTGGCCACTTGCTGTTTGTTAGGTTTGTGTCACATGAAGTTAAAAAATACCTACTAATATCAGGTTTTCTGGGCCATAAGTCATCTCGAAAACTTTGGCAGGCTCCACTTGTACTTGTGTTTGTTGGAGCAGGATTAAACTAGGGTTTCAGGAGAGAAGCAGGCTGTGGCTTAGGGCCTCAAATGTGCCATGCACATTTGAGGGTGTGAGGAACATAACATCCAAGTGACAGAAATCTAATGGCAGTACCCCCTTCATCTGCCAGGGAGACTGGTGCAAGCAACATTTCCTTTGGCATAGTAGTAAGTCCAGAAGAGGCCTTGAGTAGCACGTGTAGTCCTGCCCACCGTTCTCTGTTCATTCAGTGTGCCAAGCCACATTGTTTGTGGCTGAAAGGATTCCAGAATTCAACTGTACAACAGGTCTGATGTCCTACACCAGGCTGCCAGGCCAGGACACAACTGTCAGAGTGACTTTATTGCGCTGTTCCTTCAGCATGGGAATCAACGCTGCGTTGCTCATGCCTACCGCAGACACACCATTGACAGCCACAATTTCATCTCCACACCTAGTTAACAGAGAGAAGAAACACCACCATCAGATGTTGTCTAGTCATTGGTACACAAACAACTGAAGTCTACATTGGGTTCAACAGCAAGAATGTCACTTAGTGCAGTTCACACTAACACAACTACTTATTCCCAAACTGGGCTGAAACATGGTGCACCCTGAGAAGTAAGTTAAAGGTTTAAAGATCTCTGTGAGTCCAAAGCACCTGCTTACACAAGAGGCTGCCTGCTGCATCTCAGCAAGACTTGGCATTCTGGCCTTGTATCCTCCCAGCCAGCCTCTGTTGGGGTAATTTTTTCCATATGCAGTCAATCCAGGGAAAGAAATCCACTTGCTCTCATACATGGCTGCTGATGAGCCAACTACAATTGGAGGTTCCCCCCTGAAAAAAAGACCCCATGCTTATAAAGTAGGCAAAACTATGAAGCAGTGTGCGTACCTTAGTCTTCTGTCCCGGAAGGCAGGTGTTCCGGGGACAATGGTTTTAATGAAGAACGGCTGGCTCCCTTTATTTTCTTCAAACCCACCGACTATGCTGAATCCCCAACTCTCTGAGTTGCTTTTATGCAAGACGATATCTTGACAGAAGTGGAGGTGGCTGAAACAAAAAGCACAAAGAGGTCCACACTCCAGTGCCTTTGCCTTCTCTGGAGAACTGCCCCAAGGGAGCAGAATCACATCACCAAGGCTGTCTTTTATCCTTAATCAGAGGCAGGAAGGAACATCATGTTAACTGATTATTCAACCTGCTGGGACCTCCTTGGCGGGTTGCTGCCCTGTTAGCCAGGAGGAGGCTGTGCCAGGCAGCTCTGGTGGGCACTGTAGTCCACAACCTCAAGAACACCTTGTATCAATTAAACCTCAAGAACACATTGTATCAATTAAATCTACCCATAACAACTTGACTAGACAGAGCTACAGATACCGTCTACTGCCTGATCTGCAACCAAACCAGCAACCAAGTCAGTTCAGATTAGATCAATTGTATCTGCAAAGTATCTTGCAAAAAGTCAGAATTTATCAGCAAATTCCTACCAGTTGGACTACATTCTAGGAGTCTCTAAGCTACAAACTACCCTAAATAATTTAGATGGGTGAAATCCAGCAGATGCAATAGTTGAAGTCAACAGTGTTGCCATTATAGGTAGGCACAAACAGGAAAAAAAAACCCACGATGTTCGTTGTTCGTTACCATCCACGAACAGGGAATCACGAACAACCACGAACGTGACCCTGTTCATGAACATGTTTGTGGTTGGCTGTTCGTGGGAGGGAGGGGGGAGACTTGGAAGGGAAGAAAGTTCCTTGAGCTGTTTGCAAACAGCATGGGGAACCTCCTTCCCTTCAAAGTCACCCTCCTTCCAGCCGGCTGGAGGGAGGGGGGAGACTTTGTCAGGAAACCCCTGACAAGCGGCTGAGTCAGGGGTGAAGTGCCCCTCTCCTTGTTGCTGTGCAGCAGCAGAGAGAAGGGCATTTCACCCCGGCAGGCTGCACTCAGCTGCTTGTCAGGGGTTTCCCTGACAAGCAGCTGAGTTGGGGGGTGAAGTGCCCTTGGGCTTAGATTGGGGTTTCCAGGGCAACAGGAGTTCAGACAGAGTTCAGAAAGTCCATGCCTACTGTTGCCAAGGGAATTGAATGAAAAGCGCCAGACTGTCTGGCTTGATGAATGGCTGATGAATACCATGGACAGGGCTTGGAACGAACACATACTCATCGGAACGGGGCCTCGTGAACAGCTTGCTAGCGAACAGCTGATTGGGCTGTCCGTGGCTTTTTTTTTTTGGTTCATATTGCTGTTCATGCCCACCTCTAGTTGCCATTAGTTTGTAACCTTTCAAATGAACTCTGGTACGCTCTGGCAAGTGTTTTCCACCAGCAGTGCTCCAGATGCCTCCTAATTCTCTTACACTTCACCTTTTTGGTAAAACCAGGGCTTTATTTGAGGGAGGGAGAAGATGCCAGGGAGAACCTATTCCAACTCTTTAACAGGGATTCTGCAGAACTGGGTTCATTAGTCAACTGGGGCAGACCACTTTAATCTGGTCCCCAGCTTTGTTGAGGGAAATACCAGCATCCATATTTTCAGAAGAGAGTGATCAGATCTTAATAGTGGCTTTATCTCCAGCCTCCTCACCAGATCCTCTCTAGCATCACAAGGTCTAGTCATTTAGGATCAAGTGCAGCAGAGGCTGTTTAGACATTTGCAAAATCCCTTAGATTGGACACTTGTCTGTACAGTGGCAAGAAATGACCATCACAGTAATAGAGGGCTTGTTTGTTTTACTTTCCAATACCTAGCATAAGCTTAAATGGGTTCAGATCTCAAAATTATACACCAGCTGGAAGCGAAAAGGCATCCATGATCTCCTTTTAACCCAAGGGCTTCAGATCACTAAAAATAGACCTCCCTTAGCAAGCTGCATTTCCAATTGCGGCACAGGATGGAGTGGTGGGGAGAGCAGTGTCTGATGGCACTGAAGTGGCAGGATTGTCCAGCTCGGTTGTACATCTTTGCACAGACTGGCATCTACGGACCATTGAGTAAGGAGTCATTATCGTTTATAATTATTTGCAACTAATTATATAAAGACTCCTGCAGTTGCCAGTACTGCTGCCTCCTCCCTCAACCCAAACCCATTACTGGTCTCTGGGGTTGACCTGTGATTAGTCCTCCAGTGGAGAGAAACGCTTGGGCATTTGTGCTTTGACGCTCTTAAGGTCAGAGATATCACAGAGCACATGCCAAATGTAGAACAGAGCCCCTTGCAGCAGAAGTAAACTTTTGGATCTCACCACAAGTACTAGCTTCTGATGCCAGATGATGGAGGTGCAAAATAAAACAAGCGTTTATTGTGACCACAGTCCTTACATCGACCCATGACCAGGCTGTTCATATTACCATTCCCATGTTGCCATTGGTGAACAGAAACTCAGAAATGGCAGCGTGTCTACCACTACCTAGGAAGTTTGTAGCAGAAGTGAGGGTTGAACTGCAGATCTCTGGGCTTAAACTGACCCTCTTAGCCACTGTACCCCACCACCTCTCACAAAAGACCCAAATGCAAGGCACAAAGGATCTCAGTTTTGTCTTCAGCATTTAGCTGTGTTGCATTTTTATATAGTTCTACAGCATTTCAGTGGAAACAGATGTGACAATTCAGATTAATCAAAATGAGTTCTGCCGAGTCTGCCTACAACATATTATTCTGGAAACCCAAGCCACAATTACTCTGTATGTTTCCTCCTTGCATGAAGAGCGGCACCTGATTCTACTCAGCTTAACAGCTGCTGACAGAGAGACAGGAAATGCAACTGTAGTGGCATCACATTATGGGCAGAAGGGAGACGAGGAAGATCGCACCAATACTGCCGTTTAGGGAGGCAAACCTGCTTTTGTCATTGGTTTAGATCCAATTAGATGGCCCACGGGTCTGATCCAGCAGGACTCCCCTTATGTTCTTATGATATTTGGGGCTGCTGGAGGAGGGGGGGGATCACACTCCATGGGCAGAAATCCTTGGGCCAGCAGAAACATTAGTCTGGATCCAACCCATTATGCCTAGATCCAATGTGTAGCTTAATCTAAGGAAGAAAAATCCACTCATGCCACAAAAATTCTTGCTTTTGTTTCTCTCTTCTGGGATCAAGTGGTTCAGTTCAGACATCACAGCAAATCAAGGTCTCTGCTGACCATAGTTTAGAACTCAAGCCATAGCTTGAGCTTCCAAAATGTAGTTAACCATGGTTCAAAGCTAGTGCTGACTTTGATCTTCTACCTTCTCAGCACTCAGTTTTGTGTGTCCCTCAACATTTTCACCATACAGCACCCTAAACAGGCGTTCAATGTTAACCATAGTTTGTCAATTCAGATGTCACCTCCTACCATAATTAAGCTTCCTTTATCATGGTCTGAAATGATGTCTGAACAGTGCCTGGAAGATAATTCAGGACACCTTTCAATGTTCACAATTCAAAAGCATGATAGTTAAGACTTCTTTACATGCTTGGTCTTATACATAAGATGACCCCCCTCCCCAAAAACAACAACAGGGAGCTACACAAATAAACAACTGGATGACCCTAACCAACTTCAAATGTAACTGGCACAATGCCATGCCAGCACAATTCCACAGACAGACTTACCTAGGTAATCCAAGCCACCTGACCCATAGAGGAGCCCAGCTAGCCCACCCGAACTTGCTTTCTGGCATCTCCGCTGACTCAAATGTCTTTTCTGGCACTACAATCTCCAAGGCCTTCAGCACCACTGTGTGCAAAGCAGCATTCGATTTCAATGCGGAGACAGCTTCATTGTAGCTTAGGTGAGTCAACTCGATATTGTTGATACTTAGAAGCACATCTCCTGTTGTGAAAATAAAGGATAAAATTTAGTCAGCCTATTACTATAATGTGTAGCACCACTTTTCAAGGTCATTACTTGAACAGTCCGAGTGTCAATGGGGAACAAAACACTAGGTAATCAAGCACCAAATGCCAAAACCTCAACATAAACCAGGAGGTTCAAAACATATCTTACCTTTCTTAATCCTACCATCTCTGAAGAGGCACCCTACAGGTTGCACGCTAGTCACATAAACAGGGAGCCTGTGTTTACAGTCTCTTCCACCACCAATTGTTATTCCTAGAGATTCTTTTGGCTCCTTTTTTACTGTAACTACTTTTTCCTGGCTACTGTATCCTTGAGGGAGTGCCTAAAAAGAGAAAGATCAACTTATACATTGTAGAACCTTATGGTAATAAGCCCCACTACATAGCAGTTCAAGGACATTATTTAGACATGAATGCTGCTTTCCAGATCCTCAACATCCAGCCCTTTATAGGAGGTGATTATTGTGTTGCTGTTAACAAACGATCACTTCCCCATCTGTGGCTAAGACATATTGTTTTAGATAATAGAGCAACATAACTCTAGGTTCCTGTGGTCAATTGTACCCTACAAGCTCATAAATAATATAATAATGCTTAGCATTGAAAACATAATAATGGCATTTTATATGAATAATTTACGATGTTTTTATGATTTTATGGTATTGCTTTTACTTGTAAACTGCCTCAAACAGGACTCTGGAAAGGTTAGCATATTCATGTCTTCATAAATACGTAAATAATCCCACCAGTACAAGGGTCAGATGCCAGCCCCTACTGGTTCTCACGCACACCCTGCTTCCCTCAGTCTCTCCCAAAGAGAGCAGAAACTTACCCAAACCCAGGAATATTGTGGAACAGGCAAGGGCAGGGGAGAGGAAGGAAGCAAGAGGAAGGAAGGAAAGAGGGAGGAGATTTAAAATATTTGTATCCTGATTTTGCTCTAACACAGCTCCATAAGGCTAATATGTAAAACTAGCAACAAAGCTCGTTGTGGGGAAAAAATACAACAGACTCTAGAAAGGGGAGGGCAGGCGAGTATTGCCACCTGCTCCAGGTCAGGTGAAGGGGAGTCATTGCCACTACTCCGCACCTGATTCTGCTCAGGTGAAGGGGGGGGCATTCCCACCTGCTCCACACCTGATCATGGCCGGGTGAAAAGGAGGGCGGGCATTGCCGCCTGCTCTGCGCCTGATCCCTGCCAGGTGAAGGGGAGGTGGGCATTGCCACCTATTCTGCACTTGATTCTGGCCGGGTGAAGGGGGGGGCGGACATTCCCACCTGCTTCATGCCTGATCCCGGCCAGGTGAAGGGGGGCATTGCCACCTGGCATCAACTACACTGTCTCTGGCTCTTACAGCTGTTCATCCTCCAATCTTACAGCTGTTCATCCTCCATGCCTGATCCAGGGTGAAGGGGGGATTATTGCCACCTACTCCGCATCTGATCCTGGTTGGGTGAAGGGGGGGCAGGCATTCCCACCTGCTCCGCACCTGATTATGGCCAGGTGAGAGGGAGGGAGGGCATTGCCACCTGCTCTGCACCTGATCCCCACCGGGTGAAGGGGGGTGGGCATTGCCACCTATTCTGCACTTGATTCTGGCCGGGTGAAGGGGGGGGCGGACATTCCCACCTGCTTCATGCCTGATCCCGGCCAGGTGAAGGGGGGCATTGCCACCTGGCATCAACTACACTGTCTCTGGCTCTTACAGCTGTTCATCCTCCAATCTGATATATGCCCTCATGTGCCAACAATGTCCTTCTGCTCTGTACATTGGACAAACCAGCCAACCTCTACGCAAAAGAATAAATGGACACAAATCTGACATTAGAAATGGCAACGTCCAGAAACCAGTGGGAGAACACTTCAATCTACCAGGACATTCCATCAAAGACTTAAAGGTCGCTGTAGTTCAACAGAAACCTTTCAAAAACAAAATCCAACGGGAGGCTGCTGAACTGGAATTCATATGCAAATTTGACTCTCAAGCTGGGACTGAATGGTTATCACATTACCACAGGTAACAGATTTCCTTTACAGAGGTGGGGTCTGGGGGAGCTCAGTGGCACCTGGCGTGGGCTTTTGGGAACCACAGATCTCTTTGTCAGATGCATCTGGCAGGGAGAGCTGTGGTTATCGAAGGCCCATACTGCATTGGAATTGGATGGTCTAGCTGTTTGGCTGCTACAAACTAACAGGGCAAACTCCTTTGAAGCCAACTGATACACACACTAAAAGGAGATGTTTACATATACCAGCAAAGGAATGTTTTGATTGCACCCTCCCCCTTCCTCCCCCTAATTGCCTCTTCTCTCTCCTCCTCTTCTGTATTTGACCAGTCATCTGGTCAAATACATCTGGTCAAATACATCTGGTCGATCAGGCATCTGACGAAGAGAACTTGATTCTCGAAAGCTTATGCTACAATAAAATTGGTTAGTCTTAAAGGTGCTACTGGACTCTTTTTGATTTTACTGGAGAAATTAAATCACACTTGAAATTCTGAACCACCACACAGCTTGAGAAAACTTTCTTCACACATATGATAGCTTAAATATAGTACCATCTGCCATTGGCATCTATCTGTTCAAGTTCCCTTTTCTAGAGGAGGCTTTTGGAAGGAGGGGAAAGAAGAGCAGCTGGTTCAGTCATCAGGAAGGCTGTTGGGGGACAGTACGCTGCAGGATTCATATGTAACATTCTGCCCTCTAGACCTCATCATCAAAGTACAAATTCTTGTTTAGAAATCAAAGGTGGATGACAGCAACAATCACATTTAGTACTGCTAAGAAAATGGTTCCAAAAGGGTAATACTGTGGCGCCTCCACTAGGCTGCCAACAGATCTGATTGCTAGAGCACACCAAGAGAGCAACTCCACAGCACTGAATGTGGTTTTCAAGCTTCCCATCCCTGAAAGACGGATGGGCCACTAAGAATGCATTTCCACCACAATGTCCTGTTACAAGATGCTGGTTGTGACCAGGGTCAGAATTGTAGCTGAAGGACAGCAACACCGAGACCCACCAGGCCTGGCCAGTCCCCCACATGATCCAAGGCACCTGCTTGAATATGCCCGCAAGTCTCGCGCAGACATGCCCTGGATCCTCAGCAGATGAGACAATGTGAAACGGGAGGGAGATCCGTATATACAGAACGTATGATAAACACTCTTTTAGGGACTGTTATCTATTCCTATCATAAACTAGCATTTTTTACTCTTACTCAGTAGATAAGGGCTGCTTAGGTGGCCCTTAATATTACTACCTAAAAATATTTCCATAAAGCAATGCATGGCAATGCAATGTAAACCTATATTCCATTGCACACAACCTAGTCAAGCCCCAAGGTGCTCTTCTGGCCCAAGCTGAAGCAGTAAAGGAATCGCGAGAAGGCAATGTCCTCCCCCGAACCAGCACTCCTCCCAAGACCCACCTTTTGATAGTTTGACTTCCGTCGATAGTGACTCTGTTCGGGTCTTCTGCGATGGAGCACCGGACTGCCCCCATTGCTGCTGCTGCTGCTGCTGCTGCTGTTGGACGTGCCGCCGTCTTCAACAGAATCTGACAGCTGTATCCCGGACTGACGGAGAACGACAAAGTTCACTCTTGCTTCACTGGACTGTCGGGAAAAGCCCAACACAAAAAGCTTAAAGTGGATGTTTCCAAATACATACTTGTTTCAAAGCCCAAAACATAATTGTTCAAGGGGACATTCTAGTAGAGCAGGGTCCCCAGCATGGCACCCAGCATGGCACCCATGGGTACCACCATGGTGCCTGCTGACACCTTTCTTGGTGCCAGCAAAGGGTTTTTAGAAAGTGGGCATCGCCGTATTGGGCTTTTACCCAGCAGAGCTTCTGATTGGCCAGTGAAGATCTGGTTGGTTGCGCTGGTTTTTTAAACATTGCTTCCGCAACAGCAGGCACCACAGCACAAAGATTTTCATTATGTGAGTGAAAATAAGTTGTATGTATGCAAGAAAGTATTTTTAAACAATATGTTTTAAACTTTAAAACACATTTGGTTGAACAGAGCTTTTGCCTGAAATGTTGAAGAGTTATTAGAGTTTATACGTAACTGCACTCCTTGACATTTTGTGGTTCGCTCCGCTTTCTACAGGATCCTCCTGTGGCAGCCACTTTTTGGTTGTGCCACCCACCCTGTGTTACAGTTTCAAAGGTGCCTAGAGGCTCACAAAGGTTGGGGACCACTGTTACAGAGAGAGTGGTGTAATGGATGAACTTGGGAGATGGGTCACTGTTAGGGATAATGTGTTTTTCTTTCCAGTTCTTCAGTCCCAGCTCCACTGCTGTTTTACCAGGAATCTTTGCTGTTAGATTTAAATGTTACCATTAAAGGTTGTTATATTTTGTTATCAACTTAAGGCTTAACTAAATAGTTCTATTTTGTTTGTAATTTGCCTTGAATCACAGTAAGAAAGGTGTTTTGGAAAGGATTTATATACCACCCTTCAGGATGACTTAACACCCACTCAGAGCAGTTTACAAAGTATGTTGTTATTATTCCCACAACAATCACCCTGTGAGGTGGGTGGGGCTGAGAGAGCTCCTAGAAGCTGTGACTGACCCAAGGCTACCCAGCTGGCTTCAAGTGGAGGAGTGGGGAATCAAACCCGGTTCTCCAGATTAGAGTCCCGCACTCTTAACCACTACACCAAACACCAAATATTCTAACTGCTAGGAAATGTGGAGGGATAATGCTTGTCAGATTAATTTTGTGTGTTTGTGCTTTTCTGTAAAGACAGGAAATCGTAGTAAGGAAGATTATTTTTTAGGAGACTAAACTTGGAGAACTCAAATAAGGGTAGCGAAGCATTCTGCCATAAATAAATAAATAAGAAGAAGAAGAGTAAATATCCATATTGTATGTTCAGTAGGTAGACTCATTGACATCCACAAACTGAGAACTGAGCACACTGCAGAATTCAGATGTTAGGCATAAAACTGGAAAATGTGAATTGCCAAATAGACCCAAGTAGATGTTCCTGATGAGGTACAGGGCAGCAGCACCCAGCTAAGGAATGCATCTGTTGCACAGGAATATACACGAAGGTAGTTTCAGGCAGATAGCGGTGCTGATCTGCAGCACAACAGTACCAGTAAGCACCACTGGCCATGACTCTTACAGGAATATACCAGGAGACGCCATTCAAGAGTTTTTTTCACATCGCCTCCTATTGACCTGGAGATGCTGGGGCTGAACCAGGGACCTCCTGCATGCTCTGCTGCAGAGCCACAGCCTCTTCCTGTTCTCCCATGTAGTTCTCATTGCTGCTACGAATGCTGCAAGGTGGGCCCACAGCATAGCAGGGCCAAGCAATCTTCTGTGTCTCAATCCCTGAAACAGGTTGTTCTGGTACTCAAAAAGGAGAGGGGGAGGGGGAGAGATTGGCTGGTCCCACTGCACTGCAGACTTAGTCCCTTGCAGAATTTTTGAATGATATTAAACAATGATATTACTACTAACCTAAATTGGGTCTGGAAAAGCTGGGCCCAACTCTTTAAAAATCTAAATGTCTAGATCGGCCTTCAGTCTCACCCATCTCAAAACCTGCCAGAGACCAAACTGGTTTCTGTTTTACCTCTTGGCCTGTTGCAGCCCTCCCACTTCCCAACAGAGCTAACTCCACTACCTCATGGAGAGACAGCAGATGGAGGACCTTCTGTCATAACAAAAGTAGAGGCAGTGCAGTAAAAAGGAAAAAAATAACAAGGCCCAAGTGCTGGGATGAGAAGTGTGGTGCACTAGTTAGAGTTCTGTAGAAGAACAAGAGTGACCCAGGTTCGAATCTCAACTCAACCACCTTGGGTCAGCTTTTTTCTCTGGCCCTGGCTTACCTCATAGGGCTGGTGGGATAACAAAATGAAGAAAGGGATTCTGCCTCAAGCTTCCTGGGGGTGGGGAAAGAACTAGATATCAGTACAGCAGCCTGAAGTAGCCTCACACTAAAGCTTTCTGGCAACCACTGATGTAGGTGCATTGTGAAACAACAAGAGTGCTAACTAGCTAACTAACCGGTGGCCTATGATGCAACCCTCAACTTCCATAAGCAAGTACAAGGTGGGAATACTCAGGAAATGCTTTATAAAACAGCTGCAAAATATCCCATCGTGATTCCATGGACCACAAGGGAGGGGCAGCGGTTTGCGAAACAGACGCAGCTGGGTTCGTTGAGGGGCTTTTCGTTCAAAACGCCAAATCTGTACATCAGTCCTCAAAGTAACTCTACAGTATCAGGAGCTCACATTTCTCAAGCAGCCGAACCAGTCCATTTTATTCCAATGAAAATGAGATACTTTCCAAGAACACCTGCCAAGACTGTAATTGCAGTATGAACGGTGGTTGCATCAGAGAGACGGACTCCTCCGGAATACAGCTTGTGACGCAATTTGTGTCCAGTAACACAGATCCTCTTTCCTGCAGCCCTGCCCCCAAATCATTAGTTATGGAAGTGTGCCTTGCCATTTAGCCTCTCTTTTCAAAATACTTTCCCTCACCTTTACCCTCCCCTCTTCTTTCCTGTTATTTGTTTACAAAATTTATATCCCACCTTTCTATTCTCAAAGGGCCAGCAAGTCATCTACTAAATTAAAACATACATATTAAAATCATATTATAAAACCATTTAAAATAAACCAACAAAACCAGAGATAGGGCTGGAGTGATATGGTCCCTACAACCCACTCCAGACAACATGCTGGCTGCAGCATTCTGCACCAACTGAAGTTTTCAAACACTTTTCAAGGGTAATCCCACATAAAACACATCACAGAAATCTTATCTAGATGCAACCAGGGCATGCACCACAACAGCCAGATTTTTTCTGCCCAGGAAAGGCCACGGTGGCTAACCAGAGGAAGCTGGTAAAAGGCACTCCTGGCCACAGCTGCCACTTGCTTATCCAGCAGTAGGCCTGGGTCCTGGGTCTTATCACATTGCCTCCAATCATTCTCTTTTAATTTTGAGATGTAAATCATGCTGACAGTGTATTGGTTATACAATATTTTTAAAAGTGTAACAGCTTTTTAAAAATTGGAGGCTCCAAACTCCCCCTCTGTTGAATATATGGGGGAATTTATCTAGCACAAGTATTCTGTGGCAAAAGGCAATGTTTTGATTCACTTACTCCTGGGGCAACCACAAAATAAAGAGCCAAAGGGAAAACATCTGGTTTAGTTGCCCTCAAGGATTCTTAAGCAATTTGTTTCTTTTTTCTTTGGGGAGGGCTCAGTGGAAGAGTGCTTGCTTTACATGCAGAAGGCCCCAGTTCTGACTCCCGGAGTCTCCAGTGATACAGGCAGCCCGGCTGTGAAGAGAACAAGATCGTAGACCTTGGAGAACAGCTGAAAATCAGACCTGACAATGTTAGCAAGATAGATAGAATCAGCCTCAGGTCATTTCATGCGTTCATATGACAGACACTTCCCTATTGCAAAACATGAACATTCCTGAGATTAATTCATCAGACTGTGGGCTGCTCCACTATGTCAAGTTACCTGGATTATCTGCGCAGCTGTCTCAGGTGTTCCCTGCCGTAGATCCTGCCCATTGATGGAGAGGACTTTATCATTCCGACTCAATTTCCCATTCTTGGATGCCAAACCTCCATCTAGCAGATCCAGAATAAAAATCCCAGGCTCATCAGATTTCCTGATCAGTTTGATGCCAAGGGGTTCAGACTGATCTCTCTTTATGAGAGTAACGTGGATCACTTCCTGATTTATTGTAGGGCTGGAATCCAGTTGCCCAGGCCTGGTGGTAAAGCCTTTCTCTTGCAACACTAGGAGGTGGAGTGTCGTGCAGGGCTGGCGCAGTAAGAAGATAGCTTGGCTATGAGTCACACTGCTAATGTTGACACCATTCACCTTGGCAGAAGGATAAAAACACTGCTGATCAGAATGACATCACTGGCAGTTCAAGATGCCCCTACCCAGCTCCCCTCTTGCATGCAAAGTGAAATATAGGCCACCAACATAACAAAAAAACAGGAGTCCACAGGTAGTGTTTGTTTCCTTTTTGTTGGCAAAGCTAAAACAAAGGCAAAAGAAAATCTAATGTGTTCTTTGACTTTAGGAATGTAGAGCAGGACAGTAAAAGCCAGCGATGGGAAGCAGAAGTAGAGCATCTTCAGGGAAGGGCACTGATAGTTCTTATCAAGATCAGGAGAGACCAGATCAAGAACAGCCCTCCCTCCCTTACACAAGTCAGGAGGTGCCCATGGAAAGAAGGCCCATCAGCCGAAACTCCGAAGAACCACAAAGTTCTAACCCAGAGACAGCTCAAGACATCCCTTTACTATCGGTGGTTAAACCCTTCCTGCATTCCCACCCCCCATATACCATCATCTCCTGGTATTTACTTCATTCCACAGTTTAAGTCAACATGGTGGTAGAAAGTCCCATCAAGTCATAGCTGACTTATGGCGACCCCTGCTGGGGTTTCCAAGGCAAGAGACTGATGGGGAGGGGGGGGGGGTTGCCATTGCCTGCCTCTGTGTAGCAACTCTGGTTTTCCTTGGAGGTCTCCCATCCAATTACTAACCAAGGCCGACTCTGCTTAGCTTCCAAGATCTGATGAGATCAGGCTTGCCAGGGCTAGCCAGGTCAGGGCATAAGTAAGTACAAACCAACTAATTTTCAAATGGCGGCTGATCTTTTATACTGTTCAATATTTTAAATTTTATCTAAATCCTCACCTCCATGATATGGTCTCCAGGTGCTATTTTGCCATCTGTGCCAGCAACTGAATCCCGAATAACTTCTTGGACAACTATATTGCCAAGTGCTGTGTCTTTGCCACCTACTATCCGCATCCCAAGCTCTTCCTCAGGGTCATCTCGGTGAATTTCAATTACACTTGTCTCTGCTAAAAGACTAGCTCTCTGAGGCAGATCTGATTTTGGAAATCAAAGAGGGATACAGATCAAAGATTTTAAAATGTTTTATGTCCACTTTTTATTGTGCTGCTCTCAAACAGCTTGACACATGAAACCTTAAACATGAAACGTATCCATCACACCTTGGCCTTCACACATTTATTGCCATGGGAATACATAAAATAAAAGCAAATATGGACAGCAAACAGAAGCAGTGAAGAAGGCAAATTCCATGAGAAGTAATAGCCAGAATCATAATGCCTTGACATAAATCTACTGTACAGCTACATTTGGCATACTGAGTATAGTTCCAGTCACCCCATTGTGGAGGGAACTGCGGCCTTTCAAATATTTTTTGGAGAGGGGAGGTGACTAAAGGTAGATACAATAGATTTATAAAATTATCCATGGTGTGAAAAAGTGGCTACAGTGAACTCCCCCATTCCCAGTAATAAAATCTGTGGACAACAGATTCATAATAAACAGGAAGTACCTTCTTTAAACAATGCATAATTAACTTAAGGAATTCACTCCCCAAAGATGGCTTTAGGAAACTTCAGAACAGCAGATGCTGCACGAAAAGCCAGGGGGAGGCTTGGGCCTCAGCGCCCTCCCTGCTGGAGAGACTGCATGTGGTTGGGCACTGTGAAAAACAGAGGTGGTGGTGGTGGACCTTCCCAGGGCCTGATCCAGCAAGTCTTTTCTTATTTATTTGTTTGTTTATGTCATTTATATTCTGCCTTTCTCACTGAGACTCAAGGCGGATTACATAGTGTGAGATCAGTACAATCAATGGCAAGGACAAGGACAGGCATTTCCATACAGTGTCAAGAACATTTCCATAACCAATGTCATAGGGTAAATGAATATAAGTTTACAAAGACATAGTATTAGTAAGGATCCAATATGGGGTTGAGGAATTGCTGAAACAGAACATAATCAATTCTAGGATTTACATTAAACAACATGAAGCACAGGTAGTATATAGAAGTACATATTTAAAGCAACAGATAATATGTAAGGCAACATAATGGTGAAATCTATGGTTTCTAACTTATTAGCGAAACATCTGGGATCCCTTTCCTACAATACCACCCTCCTAGCTGAGAAGAAGGCCCTTTTGAATAATTCAGTTTTGCATTGTTTGCAGAAAGCCAGGAACGTGGGGGCTGTCCTGACCTCCTCAGGCAGGCCATTCCATAGGGCAGGGGCCACCACAGAGAAAGCCTGTGTATGGGCTGCCATTGATTTAGCCCATGTACAGACTGGCACCTGCAAGAGACCCTGTTCAGATGAGCGAAGCTGCCGTGGAGGGATATAGGGAGGGAGGCGGTCCTGTAGGTATGCTGGACCACGGCCGTGAAGAGCTTCGTATGTAATAACCAATACCTTGAACTGAGCACAGTAACTGATAGGTAGCCAATGGAGTGACTGTAGGATGGGAGTGATGTTCAAGCTCCTGCTCGCTCCTGATAATAGTCGAGCTGCAGCATTTTGCACCAACTGGAGTCTCCTAGTTAACTTAGATGGGAGACCAACGTATAATGCATTACAATAGTCAAGTTTTGATGTTAACATAGCATGGATCCAGGTGGCCAGGTCAGCCATGTCGAGATAAGAAGCCATTTTCCAGGGTAGAGTGAGATTGTAGTAAGCATTTTTTGCCGCTGCCTTAACTTGTTTTTCTAGTAGTAGTGCTGGATCCAGTATAACCCCTAGGCTCTTAACCGAGTCAAATGAACTGCATCAAAAGTGGGGAGTACAATGGTTTTCAAGACCTCTGACTTCCCAACAAGCATCACTTCAGTTTTGTCTGGGTTCAATTTTAATTTGTTATTTTTCAGCCATTTCACTACAGCTGTCAAGGCAGCAATCTAAGATTTCTACTACATCCTGTGGGGATCTGGATAGCGAGATAATAGAGTTAGGTATTATCTGCATATTGATGACATCCAAGTCCATAGCTGCGAATGAGTTCTCCTAAAGGTTTTATGTAGAGATTGAATTGTAAGAGGTTTCTTATATTATGTAGAGGTTGAATTATAAGAGGTTTCTTATATTCTTAGCTACTTGAAGCTTATGAGCAAATATTCCTGCCTTTTGGGTCTTCTGTGGATATTCTAAGGCACGAATACAAGTACATCCTGAAGCACCTGTGCTTATTATGACCACAAATTCTTAAGGATGTTGCTATACAGAGAAATTTATTGAGAGGGCTGAGTATTTTACACTGAAAAATAAAATCTGGTGCCCCTAAACAACCCAAATTCTGCTGTCTGTATATATTATGTAAATCAGGCAGATTTGAATACTCTCTATTTTGCGTAATTCATTCATCATAGGGAAGAGCAAGAAATTATGCCAAACACGGAAGCCCCAGCCCCAAGTCACTAGATAGTTTATTCTGTCACCTCTCTGGCTTTTAAAATTTCAAGACATCGCCTGTCCCCTTAGTTCCAAGCATAACTTCACAGCTGTAAGGAGTAGAAAAGCGTATTTTTTTTTAAAAAAAAGAAAGCTAAGGTTCTACACCTTTTCTACACTCTTGTGAAAACACAACATAAACATAGCCCTGCATAGAAAGTTGCAAACTCTCATCTCTTCTTTAGGGCCATTGAATTCTTATAAATATGTCAGAAGAGAGGAAAACACACCTAATTCCTGCACACATGGCTGCAGGTTACAGTCCCTTTCAATCGTAGGATTCACTTTCTCTGGTCACTGAATTCCAACCTGAGAGAGAGAGAGAGAGAGAGAGAGAGAGAGAGAGAGAGAGAGAGAGAGAGAGATGCGTACCTTCTTCACTCCCATCAAAAGCTGGATTAACCAGCCCAGGTTCTGCGGTCTCCAAGGATACCACGGCAGCAATGGAGCTTCCAGCTACCAGCGTTGACAGCCCATTCACTATCTCTGGCTCTTTCAGCGCATTTGCTTCCAGTTTGGAAAGGGAATCTCCCCTCAACCTGGAGCGAGGGTTCTTCTTACTTTCTAGTTGAGCTTTGTATTTCCTGAAGCCAGGGCACCTGCAGAGAAAAGAGTTCCTTAGCTACAAAGGATGCAAGCAAGCAGACAGGCCTCACAAATCCTTTCACCACCTTTGTGCTGCGGGGTGGGGGGAAGCCAGGATTTAAGCTTCCCATCTCCCAGAAGAGAGAGAGAAAAAAACACTCATATTTTAAAAAAATTACTAATAAAGTCTTGCTACTTTTATTTAATTCATTTGTTTTTATTTATTATTTTTAAATAAATAAATGCAACAACCTTTTAATGCTGAAACAAAGGCTTTGACTCTAGAAAGTCAGAAGAATAACAGGAATGAATCAGACAGATGGGTCACCTGTGACTTTAGTTTTCAAGAGACTTTTGATATGCTCAGATGTTTCCTAATGGTTTCTGCCAGGCTAATTACATAAAAGGTTACCATGATTATTTACTTGGCTTGGCTCAAGGAGGCTTTCCCAATGTTAAACTCCCTCTAGGGCTGCCAGGGAACAAATGAGCATGCAAATTAACACTCCCTGCAACATATTTTCCAGAAGCATTACAGCCCAACCTAGGGAGGGTAGAGGGAGAAGAATGGGAGCCATTGATGAGACATGAGGAGGACATCTGTAAACATTAAGCACCAGAAACCTTCAGAAGAAACTTTCTTTATTGGCAAGTAAGTCAATGGGCACCTCCTGTAAACACACAATGGCTGTGTTAGTCAGGGACACTAGCCAAGTAGAAAGCAGATTTACAAAAGAAGATGTGCAGTATAGTGGTCAGAGTGTCAGACAACGACTGGAGAAACCCAGGTTCAAATCAATGGTGCTCACGGGATGATCTTGGGATAGTTGCTTTCTCTCTGCCCACAACAGAGCTGTTGTGAGGACAAATTGGGGTATCTGCTATCTTGAGTTCTTTGAAGGAAGGACGGGATAGAAATAATAAATAAGTACAGACTAGCTGTGGGCAGCTGTAGGTATTCTACAGCAATACAAATTAAAAAACACAACATGAGGGTGGCGATCTACTGTAATTCTGGTCCTTCTTCACTAAAAAAAGGGAAAAATAGATGTCACTATCTAGCTTATATCTGGCTCAACCTCCAAACTTCTCATGCAAAAATGAATACAGTCCCTCCCCCCCTCCCCCATCCTCAAACACCCCAGTTCTTCATTTGGGTTTCAGTTTCTTCCTAAAGATTAAAATGTAACTCAACCCTCATCAGCTGAGTCATGCTAGAACTCTGAAACTCTGAGTTCAGTAAACATGCCAAGGAAAGTTATCTGATAACACTCAAGAATGTTGATGACTCAAGAAAACAAGCTTCTGCTAAGTACACACACAACTGGCCGCCTGAAGGACCACAAACACTGTTAAGGATTCAAAGCAGCCTTGCTGGACAAAGGCCCACCCAGCCCAGTGCCCCTTGTCTGAAACAGTGAACAGCCCTGGGCCAGTTTGCTGGCCAAGCCACTGAAGGGATTGCTTGGGCCAGCACAATGAGGAATATGGCTCACTCGCAGTCATTGGCAGCTCAGGAGGCCTCTGGCATCTCCACGGCCGGCCAAATCCAAGCCAATTTCTGCAGCAATGCTGCCGGCGCTTGGCTTGAACCTGTCCAGTAACAGCACAGGTTGCACCAAGTATACCTTACCCGAGAAGACAAAATACCTCAAATGAGCCCCGAGCCCACTAGATGCCCTCAGGAAAACCAAGGAGAACTTGAACACAGGACTAATTATGTGTGGCACTAAAGATTAAGATAAACTCTCTCTGCCTTCACGTTCTGACTGAACAAGGTCAGTGCAAGACATGGGATTTTTGTGCTATCTTGCTTGGAAGAAGTGAAACTTAACATCTGGTCTCTCTTTTTAAAAATGCTGCAACCAAGATCCTCAAGTCACATAATGCAAAAGAGTGCACAACTGACAACAGCATGCACCACCAGGAGCACATTACAACTTCAATGTACATTTCACATTCCTGCAGAAGTTCCAACATTCTGACGGTGTTCATTTGGGTCCCCAGTCAATAGTGGGGGTGCTGCTCTTTATGATATTTGTGATCCAAAAATGTTACTTAAACTTCTAAAATAATACTGAGAATATTCTTAAATGTTTGTTAGTGTTAACTGTAAGATCGATATGCCTTTTTGTGACAAGTTGTGGCTCAATTCAGACACCAGACCAAATTATGCTGAAGAAGAAGTAAGCATATTTGGGTGTAACATCTGAACTGATCAGCTCCAGTTCGCTTGATTGACTGACAAGTGGGTTTTGCAATGATGATTTAGAGTAAAGAGTTCAAAATGCAGGATTTACTTCGTTTTCTGGTGACAAAGGAAAGTTTGGCATGTTGTTTAGTCACAGAGAAAGGTTTGGCACATGAGCCATCTCACCCCTACCAGAGGCCATTTACATCACAGAGGAGTGAACTCTTGAAGCTGAGAGTTGAGAAGATGGACACCATCAGCTGAGAAGCAGCCCTGAACCATGGCTTACCATCAAAGCTCCAAGCATCATTTGGTATCATTCCTAAATTAATGGACTAGGGAAAGGTAAAGTTTTTTAAAAACTTCTTATTTGAAACATGGCAAAATAAATCTGCATCTACTTCCTATCGTTTTTTATAATAGCAAAAAGCTTGAACTCCAGCTCTGGAAAGGTTACTTTTTAATCAGTAAAGAAATGATACTGAATCTACTTCATAATTAGAACTTAATTAGAACCGACTGACATGGTAGAGTACCAAAGGATTCTGCACTGAGTTATACTACTACTTTAATAAGTTGTAAATTGGTTTATTCTTTAGTAATGAAACCAGCTTAATCCACCCTGAGCCTGCTGGTGTGGGGAGGGCAGAATATAAATCGAATAAATAAATAAATCATCAAGTCATGTATTTGTATTTTGAAGACAAAATTTTAAAAATCTGTGTTGCCATTTTCACTGTATATGAATTACATCATACAAGAGCATTTGGTCATTTTTTTCTTTCTGTCTTACTAAAACAATACCAAACCAGCATAAATGCTGTTTTCTCAGCACAAACTACCACCTTTTTGCTTTGAATTCTACTGCAGAGTTGAGGCATACCTGCATGCAGTAAAATCTGCTATGTCACTCCCTTAAGATTGACTAGTTATGACATTGGTGAAACTGTGTGTGTGAGAGATACTGAAAATGTATAACCTCTCATATGATGGTAACATTTAACTTGCAAAATTAGTTAAGCAGTTCTATTATTTAAAGCATCTACAGTGTCTAGGCACTATATAAAATGAAAACACACATACACAGACTGCTACTGCTTATAATATTAACAGAAAACCCCAGCACTTTGCTGGCTGGGAATATGTTGCAAAAGCACAGTTCGAGTTAAGGGCTGCACAAAAGGCAGTCAGTCTTCTTTGGTCAGATTCAAAAACCTATTTTTGATTGCATTAATGTTTGTGGGAAAATTACAGCATGTCATACCTATTCTAATTAGATGGTGTAGAAAATTAGTACGATGGTATTTCTTAACTGGGCACAACTTGGTCCTCCGTGCAGGAGGCTTCGGAGGGGGCACTGCCTGCTCACTGCCTGTTATGGATGGAGGACAGTCAGGGGCCAGGGAGGTCTTTCATAAATTTAATGGAGGCTGTGGGAAAGGGGGAGCAGTAGCTAGTGATGTGGGTGGAGCCTCAAGCACAGCCAGATCATGCCATTGGCCGATGACTGAACACTGGGTCACTGAAAGCTGACCCATCCCTTACCATCCATCACTTACAACCTCTGATGAGGTCAGAATTCTTCTCTACCTACCCTCTCAGCTGGATATTGTCTGTAAGGAGGGGACATGGCTCCCTTTTTCCCAACAATCTGAACAGGATTTTATCAACAAAAAACAACTTTAAATGTTTTGAGGTTGAATTCATTGCAGTGGTTTCAGCAATGACACTACCCAGTTTCCATGCCACTCAAGACAAACCTGTCCAAAATAAACAGCCTGGCAAGGGCAGCATAGAAGTGACATAAATCTGTAAGGCCAGTTCCTTATTCCCATCACAAACTGCAGCTTCTACAGTGGGCCACAGCTCCAAAAGCAGGGTGCCTCGCCATGGTTCTGACTTCTAACACAGCTGCCACCTCTTTAGACCGTCTGTTCTCCATTCTCATGAACCTTCTGTGGCTTTGCAACTTAGTGCCAAGCTAGATTCAAAATGGAAGATTTAAGACTGAATCTTCCACAGACTTTTTAGCCTTGAAAGGTACTCCAGATAGGCCTTGATTTAGGGCCTGTGGCACTAATGGTGGAGGTGTGTGTGTTGGTAAGAGGGTCTCAACCACCTTTCCTTTCATTCAGTTTTTCTGATACAAATCCACCCGTACATTTCCCCCATGTGGCAGTTCTGGGGCAGGGGAACAATTAGCACTGGGAAAACTGACCAGAAGAGGAAATGGCAGTATCGTGCTCTTATGAGTTTGGTTTCTGATTTGCAAACGGGGGACATGAAAGAGATGTTGGCATTCACTACCATCGCTTGCTCCCACTTCTCTGGTTGTTCACTGTTTGCAATTCTTTAAACGTCCTGGCAACAATTTATAAACTACAAGGGTTCACCATTCTCTGTTCTGTCCATATAGACAGGTAACATGCAAGCTGAGTTAATCATGTACGCACCTGTTCTGTAAGTGAGCCTCTAATTCACACCGCTGCATAGTGTGTTTACAGTCCTCCTGAAAAGGGCAGAGGACAATGAGCTTATCTAGCAGGTTCCGAACCAGAAGGCTGGACTTTCGGCAATATTGGAAAGAGAGTTTTTTCCGATCCATAGGACAGAAGGTGTATTCCTGCATGAAGTTTTCAAGACACTTGAAACAGTATGTATGTCCACAAGGTGTGTCCATAGGCTGGAGCAAAGGCTGAAGGCAAATGTGACAAACCAGCTCATCGTCCACTTCGTCCTGGAAGTTATAGAGATGATTGTCTGGCAATAAGTGGAACTGTCCGCATTCATGGCAGAGTTCTCTGACTGTGGAAATGGGCTCTTCTCCTACAGGCTCACCCATGGTGCCCAGCATCTGGCGTGCTTACATCAGGGGAAGGCGGCCAAGTTCCTTGCTTGGCTGAGAAGATATCGGCAAAGAAGCGGGGCTTCTGAAACAAAGGAAGAAAACAAAGCCATCAGTTTTCTGAAATGCAAACTTGGGATGCTTACTAGGTTAGAATTTAATCAGTCTTTCAGGGAAAGCAATAATTCCCACTCCTTTCTCTCTGCACCATGACTCTTTTGTAGTTTTTATTTTAGCTTTCCTGAAAAAAGACCTCTTCACCTAACCAAAACAGTAGACAACCTAATCCAAGAAAGACTGACTTTTGAATTGTGTTCCAGGCTCCACACAAGCCTTCTGAAGTGTTTCAATGAGAAGATTAGTGACAGTAAACATTTGCACACCCAGGAAATGATGGGTGTATTCTAGGGAACACTCACTGTTAACAATGGCTAATTTGCCTACTAATAGCTGCCCCAGTTGGATGGCTAAAGCGAGGAGAGGGAAGGGAGTGAGATCACCCTTTCTGCCTGTGGTGTGTCTATGCAGGCCCCTCGACCCCAGGAACGAAACTTCCTGGGACAGAAATGGCTATAGAGGGAGGGGATGATGGAAAAGATCCCCTGTTCTTGAACCCACAGATCACAGGATCCAATCTATTCTGGCCTTCAGACCACCCCCACCCCCCAATTGCCCATCATGTCTTAGCCATTAACTCTCCAGAGGGGCTTAGGCAATACCCTCTCTGCAATATGAATACAATAAAACTGACCTATCATACAGGGTTTTTGCAAGGTTTACCAAGAGTGAATGTCAGAAATACTCTTTAAAACATATAAATGCATGGGAAAGCACAGTACCAGTATTTCTACTGGTGCTAACAAGTATATAACATTGTTAAAGCAATGAGTATTTATAGGACAGAAGACAATGCTAGGTACGGGGGGGGGGGGGAGGCTGAGATGACATTTCTGGCCTGGATCTCTTACAAGTAGCTAAATTTTTTAAAAATAAGACCATTGTCCATTACTCTCTCAAGTCTACAGTTTTGAGCACTCAGTGATGCTTGCTTTATGCATCCAGGCAGTGGATGATATTTATTTATCAAGCCACTGAAAAAACTAGCAATTGATCCACATTTTTACCATTCAGCATGATGTCACTGCGTTCATTTATGCTAACTTTGCATCTTGTAATACAATTCAGAATTTATTTTTAGTCCGCTGACAGATTTATTACTCAACAGTGACAAGCCTGTCTGAGAAAGGGCTCTTTTCAGACTAGTAATTTTGCAATTAGAGACAGAAACTAGGGATTATTTAAGGTTGGCCAATTATCTGTCATTTCCCCAGACCTAGACCATTGCTAAAAGAAGCTGGGAAGGCAATTTTCAATGATTTAAGCATAACAAATTCAAGAAGAGTCTTTGTTTTACCAACAGTCATTTCTTTTACCAGGGATTTGGTATGAGCGCTAAGTAATAACTGGTGCCTTTAGGTATTTATTGCGATGTTGCTACCGGGTGCTTATCATAGGCCTAATATATAAAATTCCTACACTTGGACTGGAGAAATTAAATTCACGTTCTCAGACTGAACCAGCCCGTAATTGAATAGTAACTGCTTTTAAAAAAACGGTCTGTTGACATTGATGTCAATATGAAACATGAATCTTTGCATGTGTTTATTTTCCAAACTTCTAAAATGCCATGGCCCTTTTTCTTGTTAAGAAGAAAAAGCACTAAGGTATAAGAAATCGAGTTCAAGCCTTATTGTTTTTTTTAAAATTAGAATATTTTTATCTTGCCTCTTCGTACAACTATTAAGGAGGCAGCTTCCAATATTAAGAGCACTAATTGATAGCAATCAGCACACTCACCTTAAAGCAACAGTAAAACCCACCATTCTAACACTGGACACAGACAAGACAGGCATATGGACTGGCTGGCAGAACAGAATGCACACAAAACAACAATAGTATCCCAACAAGCTCAATGCCATCAGAATTTCTGTAGGGAGGAATCTCCAGAAGCCAGGCTCTGCAACTGAGAAACCTCATCTCTGGTTATCCACTTTGCCTCTGCAGAGCAGGGCTCCTGTAGATGGGGTTCACTGAAGGGCAGGGAATGTAAAGTAATACCTTGGATCCAGGCCACTTAGTGCTTTATTGTATTTATTTATGTCGTTTATAGTCCGCCTTTCTTACTAAAACTCAAGGTGGATTACACAGTGTGAGATTAGTAGAGTCAATTTCAAGGACATTTCTATAAACAAGGCCACAGGGTAAATAAACACAAGTTTACAAAGATAAAACATTAGTAAGAATCCAATACAGAGTTGAAGAAATGCTGAAACAGAACATGAGCAATTCTAGGGCTGACATTATACCACATGAAGTACAAGTAGCTTGTAGGAGCACATATTTAAGACAACAGGCAGTATGTAAGGCAACATAGTGGCGAAATCTATAGATGCTTCACTAGTGAGTTTAGTGTAGCATCTGAGAGCCCCTACCTACAATATAAAAGCCTTTTTGAATAATTCCGTTTTGGACCATTTGCGGAAAGCTAAGAGAGTGGGGGCTCTCCTTACCTCAGGCAGGCCATTCCACAGGGTGGGGGCCACCACAGAGAAAGCCCATGTACGGGCAGCTGTTGATTTCACCCATGTGCAGACTGGCACCTGCAGGAGACCCTGTGCAGATGAGCAAAGCTGCCATGGAGGAACATAGGGAGGGAGGCGGTCCTGTAGGTATGCTGGGCCAAGGCTGTGAAGAGTTTTATATGTGATAACCAACTGAGCACGGTAGCTGATAGGTAGCCAATGGTAACAAACAGCTCTCTGACCAGTGTAAACTAGCATGTAGAGGAATACAGAACTGGAAAGAAAAAAACAGGGCAGGGTACAGGGAAGGGGCCCTTTAAAAAGGATTGAAAAACATGCCAAGTGAAACATCAGCAATAAGGGAGGGCAGACCGCTCAACTTTTCAGGTACCAAGGACATGCTCATGTGACCAAACGAGCCTTCGACAGAAGCTCACCTGGACCTCAGCAAGCCTCCTATTTTTATGCTGGTCTGTGACTGTGAAAATGGTGGCGAGTGCCTGACAAGGCCAGTCACAATAGGCAGTGAACCACAAGGAGTGCAAGATAACTTCAGCAAACTGTGCTTCAAAAAAATAATTCTCACAGCAAAAGAGGAATTGATCTGTTTTTAAAACTAAATGTAGAGTGTCGTGTTTCTCAGAAGGCCTGCCACCTTTCAGCCTTGGAGGCCATATTCTGTATTGAAAGGGGTAAAAGTTCATCAGGAAGCCTATAAACAAAGGACCAAGGCAGACTGAGGGCGTCCCACGTCTATGCTGTGATTTCACCTTCTGTTTTAAACCTCCCTTTGTTGCAAGCTATTTGGGGGCCTCCTGTTAAGCACTAAAGGGGCATATCAGTAATTTTACATTAAATGCATAAAAGGTGGGCTACCCCCATCGTCATGTAATTCCTGCTCAGTCACACCGAATTCTTGGAGATTAAACGTATCTGAATTTTAAATCACTGAGGTGTCAGATTTCTCAGTGCACCAAGGAAGCGCTGAATATACTTCATTCACTGTTTTGTCTTCACTGCATAAAGGAAGCTGCTTGAGTCTTTTAGAAACCCAGACACGACCTTTGTGATTAAACACAACCCACACCTGTTGGAAAGATCGTAAGGTGAACAGCTCTTCTAAGGGTAGCAAGCTGGAACTAGTCTGTTGTGTCTTCTATGACTCAAATCACAAAGCAGATGTTCCATGTAGGACACACCAGTATACTTTCACGCAATGAAGCTCAGAGCCTAAGAATTAGTTCCATGGCATTATGTGTATAAATTGGGCATCATTCTGAACCTCATTTATACCCCACTCCAGACTGGTCTGAATAGTCCTGCTTAGACTGAGAGCCAAGCTACAAGTGACGCCTGACACAGGTTGGACACTTGTCAGCTTCCCTCAAGTTTTGATGGGAAATGGAGGCATCCTGGTCTTGCAGCTGTAATGGAGAGCCAAGCTGTAAAACCAGGACGCCTACATTTCCCATCAAAACTTGAGGTAAGCTGACAAGTGTCCAACCTGTGTAAGGCGTCACTTGTAGCTTGGCTCTGAGCTTGTCAGGACTGAGCTAAGCAGGTTCAGTTACGGTCTGCACTCAGCTGGAAGATCAACAAGGAAGATTGGAGTTGCTATGCAGAGGAAGGCAATGGCAATACACCTCTGCTTGTCTCTTACCTAGAATGCCCTGCAAATGGAGTCTCCATGAGTCAGTTGTGACTCGACAGCATATTCTTCTTTTTCTTCAAAATGATCATATCCACTCCAATTCAACAACAGAGGAAGAGAGATTTCCTTAAACGGATGTTCCCTTGAAGCTTCTCAAGGGTTTTTCAATGCGAAGATTAGTAATGAGGGGCACAAACTTTCCTGTAAGACAGCTGGCCAGTTCCAATCTTTCACCATGAAGCGATAGGTGCATTTCATATTTATAATTCCCAGAAAAAACTGTAAGGCATTTTGGAAGTCTTTCATTCATAGGGTCACCAAAGGTCGGAGGCGACTTGACAGCACATAACACACACAGTTCCCAGAAGACATCAGGGGGCCCAGCAAGTGCCCCACATGAACTGACTACACCCTAGATTTTGTTCCAGAACTCTACAATATGCCAGACATGGATTCCTGGAGGGAGAGGGTATGCCTGTGGTAGAGTGCATGTCCACGCTGCTCTTTAGTACCACAAGTGGACAAGCTGTTTTTAAAGCATGGCATGAAGAGATATGCAGCAAGACTTAACACTGTTGGAACAAACTTGGTAACATTGTCTATCTTGTTGACCTTTCAACTTTCTTTCCCACCAGAGCAGGTTTACAGAATCAGTTCTGCTGCAACAACCCCCCCCTCCACCAAATGTTAACAATGGAGTTGTGTGCAGTTCGCTTCCAGTCATATCAAGCCAAGTTAGGCATTATTATACTGCATAATCCTGCTAATTTAAAATTATTCACTATAATACAAGCAAGTTGTCTACTCTTGTTCTCATCATGGCAAATTACAGTGCTTTCACCAGTTGCTGAATCACACATATTCTTCCCCCATTTGCACATCTGTGGCTTTACAGAATGCTAATAACTTGGGTATCCTGCCAAAAGCAGAGACAATGAGTCTTTTAGTTAACTTCAGACTGCATGTAATCTTTAAATCTAGGAGTATATGGAGGAGCAGAGTAAAATGCTGACTAAAGTACCATTCTTCAACTTTTCTTGGCTCATGGGCAAAATGTTGAACAACTAAGATCCTACAGGCAACATTGTATCCTGTTCTATCTACCTACGAAAGAAATAACTCTCAGGGAAAAGCAAAAAAGGATCATGGCTTCAAAAGGTAGAAGGCAAATGTCTCATGGGAAAGATGTTAACACTGTATAGATGCAAGCAGAGAAGCTACAGTACAGCTGCCATCTTGGCAAGACCACAGAACATAATCCTTACAAGTGGGGAACTCAAAAAGACTTGCGGGGGCATCTCATATTCCCTCACACCATATCCTCTTTCCTCTCCCTGCTCCCCATAGCCTCTCCCCTTTTCCTGCTTCCTTCCCATCTGCCTTTGTCTGCTTCCCTGTATTCACCACCTTTCCCCCTTCCTCCCCACCCGCCAGCAGCCTCTCTCCTATGGCCCAGTTGCATGGTGCCAGCTGATCTGGGCCCAGTTGCATGGTGGGGAATCTGCAAGGCCTTGTGAGGGGGATTACTTCGCTGTTCTCTGTATCCCCTTCCCCACAATATTTCCTCTTTTCTTCCTCCATATGCTCGCCTTTCCCTATGCCCTTCTCTCCTTTAAATCCATTACAAAACTTGCCTTTTTATCTGCTCCCCATCTTCATCTATATGTATTAATTTGCTTCATTCACATATTGCCCTTTTCTACACTGGGGACCTCAAAGCTTACATCATGCTCCTTGCGTCCATATTAACCTTACAACAACCCTGAGAGGTAGGTTAGGTTGACAGTAAGTGACGTGATCAAAGTCACCCAGTGAGCTTCCACAGTAGAGTGGAGATTCCAGCTTGGGTCTCCTGGATCTTAACTCTGAAACTCTAACCTTTACACTACGCTGGCTTTGAGGCATTGAATAGCAGCAAGCCGGGCCTGGGTGAGTCATGCAAGTCACGTGGTATCAAGCCATCTGGTGTTTGCTGTTGGGACTGACCCTACTAAATCCTCCCTCAAAGGCCAAAAGAGCCCTGGAAAGTGCCCTGCCCCCCCTCTCCCTGCCTGTTTCTGACAGAAACCAAGCCTGGAACACTGTTGTGGTTGCCTAGCAACAGCCACTGAGGGCATCTGATTCTTAAAGCTACAGGAGCTCCTTTTATTATTGTTTTTTTTTAAAAAAAACCAGAATGATAAAAGGAGCTCCTGTAGCTTTAAGAATCAAATATTTCAGAAACATCTGAAATCTAAAAAAGGATCTAAAAAGATTTTTTTAGATTTCAGATGTTTCTGCAAACCAGGGGCATTTTTAAGATGTGTAAGAAGATCTGTCTTGTCCATTCATGGCTCCAGTCTCTGGATTTAAGCATCCACAGATCAGGGCCACTTGGCTACGAGTATATAAGATATCTAACTCAGTGGGGCCAGTTATAGCTACAATTTAGGGTTCTGCAAACCCAAAAGGCTTTCCAGGTTTTCAGAAAAATGTGATTTCAAACATTGGGGGTAAAAACACACACCAAAAATGTTAAGAGTAAGAACTCAGTCTGCATTTTGGGTAGCAGTAGTAACCAAAAATGGTGCCTGCAAGTGGCAAAGAGGGAAAGAAGCAGAGCTGCCAACAGCAAGACGGAGGGAGGCAAGGAGAACTAAACCCCGTGGAGGGATGGGGTTGGGGCTGGTGGAGCAATGTAATTTCCACTCCTCCATTAGTTCTGGGGTTTCCCCTTTGATAAAAGCAGTAGTAATACAGGAATCAGAACTGAAGGAAGACTCTCTCAAATAAACTCCATCCTATTAGAAGAGTTCATTAAGATCAAGTGAAATGATTTTCAGTGAGGTTTTTCTAGGCAACAGATGAGATAGAATGGAACCCTTAACGCACAAGCTATTAATTTCACAATTATCAGTGAAATCCTAAACAGAGTTACTCTGGTCTAAGCTCACTGATTTCAGTGGGCACAGACTGGAGTAATTCTGCTTAGGATTGCACTGTATGTCAACTATGTAAGAGAACAGCCTATGGACCTTCTCCTAGGGACAGGATTGCCAACATTCCAGCTTCTTGGCTGGCAAGAAAGCAAACAAGACTAGCAATCCCAGTACTTGTTGTATGCATAGATCAAATGATAAGCAGCACATAAAAAAGATTGGCCAACTGACGAGAAAGTAAGAGGTCAGGTATCTTGTGCATTTTCACAGCACAGGCAGCAAAGAGATTGACAAAGCAATCAGGCACACTAACCACATCGGTATGCAACAAAGCTCCATGTCCCACATGAAACCAGAAAACCAAGGAAAGTATGTGCAATGGAATCAGGATCTTCTCAAACTAGTAAATTGGTTTGAACAATTTCACCTAAGTTCTTCCAAAGTAGCCCACAGATTGCCATTAAAAATATTTAGTAACTAACTTTCCCACTCGTACTCAGGGCTCATTTCGAGGGGCAATGCACCGAAACGGCATTCCGGAAATTCCCCCAAGTCAGGTGGGCCCGTCCACCTGACTTTAGGGCCGTTTAGGCCTCAATTGGAGCCAAAATGTCCCGAATCCGAGCCCAAACGGCCTGGATTGGGTCAGTGCCTGGTGGGGAGCCTTCCCCCGCCAGGCATTGATGCAGTCCTGGCCATTTCGTCTCCGACCCAGGTCAGGGCCATTTCAGGGCCGAAGGGGTCCAGATTGGGGCGGAAACAGCCCAAATCAGGTCAGTGCCCGGCACCAATCCGGGTCCCATCCATTTTGGCCCTAATCCGGGCCGAAATGGGCCCAAAATGGCCATTTTCAGCAAATTTTGGCCTGTTTCGTTCCGGGCCAAATGGGCCTGGATCAGGTCAGTGTCGGGTGGGGAAAGCCTCCCCCACCCAGCAGCAACCCAGCCCCAGTCGTTTCGGCCCAATCGGGCCCAAAAGGGCCATCATTTACCCTTTGGGGCCCAGATCAGAGCCAAAACAGCCCAGACTGGGTTAGTGCCAGGCAGGGGAGGATTCCCTCACCTGGCTCCGACCCAATCTGGGCTGTTTCGGTCCTGATCTGGGCCTGAAAGGCCCAAAATGGCCACTTATGGCCATTTTGGGCCATTTTCTGCTGGGATTGGGGCTGAAATGGCCAGGATTGGGTTGATGCCGGGCGGGGAAAGCCTCCCGGCACCAACCCAGTCCCAGCCATTTCAGCCCTGATCCGGGGGAAACAGGCCCAAAATGGCCATTTTTGGCCATTTTGGCCCCATTCCCCCTGGAATCCGGGCCGGAACGGCCGGGATCGGGTGTGTCTGGTGGGGGAACCTTCCCCTGCCTGGAACTGACCTGGTCCTGGCAGTTTTGGCCCTGATCCAGGCCCAAAGGGCCATTTTTGGCCATTTGGGGGCCATTTCGGCCAGGATCAGGACCAAAACAACCAGGATTTCGTCGTTGCCTGGTGGGGGACCCCTCCCCTGCCCAGCACTGACCCAATCTGGGCCATTTGGGGCCAAATCCAGGCCAAAACTTGCCCAAAATGGCCATTTTGGGCCTGTTTCAGCCTGGATTGGAGCCAAAAGGACCCTGATCGGGCCACTGCCAGGTCCGGCCACTTCTGGCAGCAGCCAAATCCGGGCCATTTCGGCCCAATCAAGGGGTGTGCCATATGCTAATGAGTTATGCTAATGAGTTCCTGCAACTCTTTTTCTACGAAATGACCCCTGCTCATACTTATGACAATCATATGTAAGGCGTGAAAGCTGAAAACAAAAAAAGAATCAACTCTGCTCAGTCACAGGCAACCTGGCAAGCAGGTATTTACAAGCTTGCCAACACCAAGTTTCTAAGTAAATTTAGCAACACTGAGGTGGTGAGACTTGGCTGCATCTGTTCCTGAGCTGTTCGTCCATAGGAGGAAAAGAAGCACATTACATGTGCAAAACAAGAGTGCAAAGCAAAACAATTACTGAATCAACTCTAAAATGGTAAATGTAAGCTTCTGGATTACACTTCTTCAAACAAATATAAACAAAGGAAGAGCATTTACAAGGAGATTGCCTGTATTTGGGCCGATTGTCAAAAACCTATAAGGTAGTCCTTTGTGCAAGCACCGAGTTATTACTGACCCATGGGGGACGTCGCTTCACATTTTCTTGGCAGACTTTTTGTTATGAGGTGGTTCACCATTGCCTTCCCCAGTCATCTACACTTTACCCCCAGGAAACTGGGTACTCATTTTACCGACCTCAGAAGGATGGAAGGCTGAGTCAATCTTGAGCTGTCCACTTGAACCCGGCTTCTGCCAGGATTGAACTCAGGTCGTGAGCAGAGCTTGGGCTGCAGTACTGCAGCTTACCACTCACCCCTTCTACCCAAACTCCTTGGACTAGGCATACCAAGAATAGAATCTGGGACTGTTGACATGTATTTATCCCCCCAGTTTTCTGCTGTGGGGGTGAGAGGCTTGGCTGTTACTTGAGTCAGCTTCTAAACTGGCTGTGCAAGTTCCTGAATTTTTTGACTTTTTGCTAGAAGTGAGCAGGGCCATCACATCGGTGGTGATTTAAGGAAGCCTTTAGGTATGGAAGTGTTAGTATGTGAAAGATGCAAAAGAGAGCCTCCTCGCCCCCAAGGATATTTGTGAGTAGTCAAGGAGTTTTTCCTCACCTCTAGAACACTTCTCGAGTCTGATCCTGCCTGACAAAAGCAGGCACAACAGCTATGCTGCTTTATATCATGCCAAGCCATAACCTTTTCTGCCTGCAACCTGCTTTGTCACTGGGACTCCCTCCAGCCTTGACATTTGCCTGTCCCAGCGATCATGAACCGGAAGAGTTTCTGCCACTCAGAACATGATAGAATGCAAGATGTGTACCTGCACAACAGAGCAGCTTCACATTTCCCCCTTTGAAATACCAGAGCCTGGGGTTTCCGAGACTGTGTAAACCACAGAAGCTGCATGTGCAGCCCTGACATGGAAGCAACAGTTCCTGAATACAGTGCCTCAGCATGAGTGATGCCCAGCTGCAAATACAAAAACAACCTTCACAACCCTGCAGGCACTTGTGTGGAAACTGCCACAGGAGTGAATGAACCCCAAGTACATAGTAAAGAGACGATGCTATCCCATGGCTGGATGCTGCTTAGGCTAATCCACCCCAACAAAGCAATCTGATCTAATCTTAGTATCTCTCTCATTTTCTATCGTTGATAACCTGAGCAGAATCCTCAGTCTTTCAATTGTCTATCCAGCTTCCTCATTAAATATGCTCAGATCTGAATAACTTCTCCCAAAAACAAGTGCTCATAGGTAGATTGCCTTGTAATTAATTGCTTGGAATGTGGGTTGTTATATCTCCATATGGTATATTTATCTCGTTTCTATACTTTTTAAATCGAAAACAAGATACATTCTTCAAGACTATCCAAAAAATGGACACGGTCCTTATTGCGAGGCATCTCAGAATATACATAGCAGTTTCTGGAATTTATTTGATACACCTGTGGAAAAGACCTAGTGGATATAATAACTCCCAGTGATTCTGATGGAAGAGAGCAGTAGAAGATCTCTCCAGATGTTTACAGTTGCCTATAAAATGTTAAAGAATCTAAAATTCCAGTGGGGTGGTTGTTCATTGCCGCAGAGTCCTGTGGTTCCTTTGAGACTATCAAATGTATTGTAGTGTAAGCTTTCTTGGGCATGTGTTTACTTTGTCAGATCTGAATCTTAAGTCAGCCAAAGTTTTTACACGCAGAGAAAGAAAAAAAATGTGAATATTCAGCTCATGACTTTTCTATGCAGAAACTGAAAAGTATAAACACAGGGATCACAGGTAGTGACAACACAGACTACATTTACTGTTTTTAATGCATTGGGCCAATCACACACTCTTTTAATTTAATACCTAGAGGGACTGTGAAAATCACAGTCGAAGAATGCTGAATTTCAAGCCAGCAACTGAGTGTCATGGAAGACTGAAATATTCACCCCTGGTTTGAGAATTTTATACTGTTTATGTCAAAATATCTTCTTCTTTGTAGTGATTATCTGTTTGACTTATATGAAACTGATCACTGCATATGAAATACTGGAAGATCTATGAGCCTCTGATGGTATGTATGGCTGCCATTGTTAGGCTTATTTGTATCCAAATGGGGATATAAAGCAGCTTACATCATTCTCCTCTCCTCCATTTTATCCTCACAATACTCCTGTATACAACTGGCCCAAGTTCACCCAGTAAGCCTCTGTGACTCGGTAGATGAACTTGAGACTGGGGATTCAAACCTGAGATCCTAGTCTGACACTGTGACTACTACACTACACTGGTCTATAATAACATTGGTGAGTAACTATTTGAGACTGTGGGACTGCCTGCGAGCAAGTAAAATCTATCATCCAGAGTCCGGGAAAGTATCCTGTTCCAGAATGGGCTGTAGATTGGTGAGGATGTACTGGGCTGATTGTAGTCACTGGGACCTGAAACTGACTGTTCTGCCGCTTATACTTTTGGGCCTGTCCTGTAGCAACCTTTCCCTGGTCTCCAGCCTGGCCTTGTTGATCTATTTTGCATTTTGCGGGGAGGGGTGGATGAACTAGTTTTAAAAATGACTGATGAAAATCCTGCAAGTGTCTCTCTCTGTCAAGGGAACTGGAGCAAATACCCCTAGCACTGTGTGTAAAAGTTTGTACATGTAAACATATTTAAATAGAGGATCCCCTTCATTTTATAAGAAGCAACGCACAATGAGCAATACATCCTATCTATTTGCTGTATATTTGCCAAGATAAACTGAGATCGTATTTTCTACGTGTAAAAAAACTGAATGTTTTAGTATTATATGTATACATTTAAGTAACTGAGTTTTTGTTCATACTGCAGCTGTTTCTATAGAAGAATGATATGTTCAAAACGTGTCAAAGAATTTCTTTAATTCATGTTGTTATTTGCACTTCTGGATTTTTAATTTCCTGTTACTTCCCTTTAGACAAAGTCCCCTCTTTCCAGGTGCTGGAAGGTCTAAAGACACATTTGTTACCATTTTCATCCTTCAAGCCTACTTGTCAGGCCTGCTATCCACAGTAACGCCATATTGTTTTCTGATGCTTTCTGATGCTGTAGTTTTCCAGTGTTATTTGCCTACAGGTTCACAGAGAGCCAGCTGTGTTCCCAAGAAGGCCTTATCTACCCAGACTAGACATCGACCTTGGAGGAGCTTCCCTCGCCTTCCCAGGCATCTACTGTGTATGTGGGGGGGGGGGGAGAGTGGAAGGTGGTTTTGATATATTGCAACTTGTAACTACCACATAATTCTCAACAAAGTTTCATGGTCAGCCAGAAGCTTTCATGCCTTTGGACTAATTATGGACACCTGTACTCTGAATATAATCTTTCAATAAAGAACCTTTGAACCAAGAGACCTAGGATTTCTTGCAGCAAGGGGTGGGAGATGAAATCAGAGTAACTTGAATTCCATAAACTGACAATACTATTCTCTGTTGGATAACAAAATCTAGTATTCTCCAAAGACGCTCAAAATTGATTCCAACAATTAAAACGGATTTCACAAAATCAATATCTAAAGGCATTCCATAGGATCTATACTAAAAATTTAGCATGCAAACTTCTGAGTGGCATAAAACAGTTAGTTAGGCCAACGCTAAAGGAAAAAAATTAAAGACAACATTTAAAAGTGATTATTTGGTTAGCTTTCCCTTTGCATACCTGAGACTTTATAAGGCTTCCTATCAGGCAGCATTTTTATCCCTACATCTCAGGAACTGTGTCACACAATGGTTCAACAAGGAAATCCAGTTTAGCAGTTATGTCTTCATCAAGATAATTACAGCAGTGTCTAATGCCTAGAGCACTAAGGTCAACCGAATCTATCTAAGATATACTGCCAAATCCCAAACATTTTTTGTTGGTCTTTGTAGCCTCTGTTCAGGCACACATACAGGCTCTGTGCTGGCACAAAGGATCGATCATTTTGGGGGGCATTGATGCTTATGCCCCTTCCACAACGTATGTACAGCTGAACATGTGATTTCAACCTACATTTATCCTGGTACTGGTCCTCTGTTTCATTTGTAAAGTAAACATGCATTGGCTCTTCCTCACAAACAGAGCTATGCCTGTACATGCAAATGCACACATGTTCGCTGTACTATATGAACATGACTTTTGTTTCCTCCTAATGGTGCTAACACTTAATTGTTTCTACTACTAATTTGTGCAGCAAACTGTCAACACACCCTCTCTATGTTCTTAGAAGTCATGACTACCTTATCTGCCTTTCTGAAGGGGATAGCAGCATAAACACTCTACAAAACTGCTATTTGGACCAACCTATTAACATTGTATTTTTGAACATTTTATTGCATTTTCCAAATTAATAAAAAATCAATGAAAAAAGAAAGGAAAAAAGAAAAAGAAAGAAAAAGATAAAAAGAAAAGGCAATTGGAATTAGGAATAAATACCAATTTTCTCTGTGAAAAGATTCACATTCATATTCAAAGATGTAACCATATTCAATAATATCTTAACACTAAGTTAATCCTAAGTGACTCTCTCTCCTTTCCTTCTAGAACGTATTTTAATTCTTAGTCTTCAAATGCACCAGCCTATTAACATTTATAAAGCACTATGCTTCAGATGTCAGAACAAAGTCCAATGCCTCCTTTGATGGGTATTCTCAACCACCTACTTTCAGGAGAACATTCTGGCACTATGCCAGTCTCCCTTATATATGCCTCTACAGGGACCTCAAGAATGTTGTAGTGAAGAATGAGAAGAATCTTGTGGGGTGGCCAACTATTGTCCAGTGTCTAATCTATCCTTTGTGGGAAATGTAATTGAGAAAGTGGCAGCAAATTAACTTCAGGGCTTCCTAGATGGCACATCTGCTCTAGATCTCTTTCAATAAGGCTTCGGGCCAAGTTATGGGAAAGAAATGGCATTGGTGGCTTTAGTGAATGATCTCCATCTGCCGTAGACAATGGCTTTGCCTCTTTGTTGCTCTTACTGGATTTATCAGCAGCTTCTGATATGGTGGATCATGTCCTTCTGTTAAGATGCTTGATAGCGGATGCAACTATTAAGTTATGCAATCTGTAACGGTTGAAATTTGTTCCTTATGGATTAGACCTAGAGAGTGGCTGTTGGAGACAGCGGTAATCCATTTGGAACCTGTCCTGTGTGGTTCCATAAAGCTCGGTTCTATCTTCCATGCCATTTAATCTTTATGTAAAGCCCTGGAAGAGATCATTAAGGGATTTGGAGTTGAAAGGCATCAATATGTCAACAACAGCCAAGTTCTGCATTTCTTTGTTCAGACCACCAAACGCTGTCCTGAGCCAGTGCCTGGCTGCTGTGGTCAAGAGGCTGAGAGTGAAGCAGTTGAAACTAAATCTTGGCAAGACGGAGGTACTGGGAAAGGATGAGCTCCTGGAGGGTGTTGTGCTTACCACATTCTCCAGCCTTCACTCATGCAAAATGAAAAACTCTACCCTCTGCCCTCCCCCTCTAAAAAACAGGAAGGATGTTGTATTTTCATATTTTTAGTTAAGACTTTGGTTTTCTGCTTATTAACCTTAAAACAGGCGACTACACCAAATTCTTTAAACATTGTCATTAGACTTTCAATTCCGTTCAAAGGGTCCTCCAAAATCAACACCAAGTCATCTGCAAAGGCTCTTGGTTTGTAGTTCTCCTGTTTCACCTTAACACCTCGAATTCTCTCATCTTGTTTTATGTCCCTATTCAAAACTTCAAGCATCAGTATAAATAACAAAGGTGACAATAGGCAACCTTGTCTTGTGCCTCTTTGTATTCCACATAGTTTGGTTAACTCTCCATTCACGATTATCCATGCAGTCTGGGTTGTATAAATCGACTTAGTCCATTTAATAAAATTGTCCCCAAAGTCCATATCTTCCAATATCTTAAACAAAAATTTCCAGTTTAAATTGTCAAAGGCCTTCTTGGCGTCTAGGAAAATCAAAGCAACTTGTCTTTCATTATGTTTTTCTAAATATTCCAGAATATCCAATATTGTTCTTACATTGTCCTTTAGATGCCTCCTAGGTAGGAATCCACTTTGGTCTTCATGAATAATGTCCTGTAGGATACTTTTAAGTCTTCCTGCCAAGATCAATGCAAACAGCTTATAGTCATTATTTAATTGTGATACTGGCCTGTAGTTTCTTGTCAATGTGTGATCTTGTCCATCTTTTGGAATAAGTGTTATATTGGCCTCCTTCCATGAGTCCGGCATTTTCCCTCCCTCCAAAATAGAATTCATCGTCTTTTGTAAAGGCTGAAGAAGTTCATCCTCAAAACACTTATAGTAGCTACTTGGGAGGCCATCTGTTCCAGGAGCTTTTCCCAACTTACTCTTTTTTATGGCTTCTCCCACTTCTCTTACTGTTATAGATCCATTCATAATTTGTCTTTGTTGTAACGTGATCTTAGGTAACTTCTGTTTATTAATATATTCATCTATTTTTTCCACTGACACATCATAACTCTTATACAGATTTGTATAGTGCTGATAGAATGCCTTTTGTATATCTGCAGTGTCTGTTAGTGCCTTATCCACCTCTTGTATTTTCAATATCATTCTCTTTTCTCTCTCCTTAATGTATAAGCCAACCATTTTCCTGGCTTATTTGCATCTTCAAATGTTCTTTGTTTAGCATAATTCAATTTAATTTCCATTTTTCTTGACATTAACATTGATAGTTGCTGTTGTAAGATCTTGATATGTTGCAATATATTAGTATTTCCAGGAGCTCTCTTGAGTTCTTCCTCTTTGCTCTTTATCTCCTCCAAAATATGTTGCTTTTTCTCTTGGTTCTTTGTTCTCAATTGAGCATTATATTGAATTAGGTAACCTCTAATATATGCTTTACTTGCATCCCAAACCATTCTCATATCTGTACCTTTATTTAAGTTTAATTATTTTTAATATCTTTGATAGTCCCTTCATTTTGTAACAGAGCTTCATTTAATCTCCACCTAAGGGTACCCCTTTCCTCCTATAAGTCATGGATACTGTAGTATGATCTGAAAATGTCTTGGGTAGGACCTCTATTTTAACCACCTTGTTGGCAATGTCCCTTGATGTCAAAATCATATCTATTCTTAAAAAAGATCTGTGTCTTTCTGAAAAAAAAGTATATTCTCTTGCGTTACCATTTTTCTGTCTCCACAAATCAATCAGACCTAAATTGTCCATTAGATCAAAAAAAGCTTTAGGTAGTTTACCCTGTTTCATCTAAATATGTTTCTCAGAGCATCTATCTATCTTTGGATCGATCACTCCATTCCAGTCCCCCATCAAACAATAGTTTTCATATGCTAGATCTGTTAAACAATCCCCAGTTTTTTTTATAAAATCCAGTTTTATTCTCATTTGGAGCGTAAAGACCTACCACCAATGTTTTTGTCCCCTGTACATCAATTTCTACTGCCACATATCTTCAATACTCATCACTCATTATCAATTTAGGCTTTAAATGTGGCTTGATGTATAATGCAATTTCATCCTCTTTTTTTGGTATCTGCTGCTATAAATTCTTCACCCGAAAATTTATGTCAGAAATTTTATATCTTTTCTCCTAATATGGGTTTCTTGCAAACAAATCATATATTTTAGTTTCTTTAAGTAGTGAAAAAATTTTCTTCCTTTTTGGGGCTGAATTTGCTCCATTAATATTCCATGTTAAACTTTTGTAATCCATAGTGCCATGAGATTTTAAAATTTAATAAAATGAGGGGGACTCCCAATATATGTAAAAATAAAGAGCAGAGTTAAGTATGGGCATACACTTCCTCCTCCTCCTCTATGCTCTGCTCCAACTGATGCCTACATTTTTCAAGAAAGTCTCTGGCTTTATGTACTGAGTTCAGTCTAACAGTGCAATCCTATGGAGAGTTACTCCAGTCTAAGCCCATTGACTTCAATGGGCTTAGACTGGAGTAACTCTCCACAGAATTGCACTGTAAATCTTTGCACATGAAATGTAAAAATCACACCACCTGGAGTATCCCATCGAAAAGCAATATTTTTCAGTTTTAGCTTTTCCACCAGAAAGCTATAATCCTTATGCAGAAATCAGCTGGGAATTTTTCAAAACTATAATCTGGGCACCACCAATTATTAATTTTGTGATATAGTGCAGTTGTAGAATTTGCTCCTTCACTCTTCTTACAAAGTAGACCAGCACATCCCTTGGGAGCTTTCTCATTTTAGCATATTTAGAATTAATTCTGTATAGCTGATCAATTTCCATTTGCATTGCAGCCTAATCCCAGTCCAAAAACTCTGCCAAAGCCACAGTCATTTTGTCTACAATATCCTCACCATCTTCTTCTGGGATCGATCTAAACCTCAGGGCAAATTCTTTTTCTTGCATTTCTAACAGTGCCAAGCTGTCTAATTGTTTTTCAATCAAAATATCATGAGAATCTACTTTGTTTTCTATTGTCTCAACTTTCTTCTTAATTTTTTTTTAATTTTTATTAGTGAGTTTGAATTTTCCAATTTGATACATACATTCCCTTCATATCTAATTAGTTCAGTTCCCCACCCTTTTCCTCCCCCCTCCCTATTGACTTCCAACAGCTTTCCAACCCTTACCCCCTTTTATTGCTTAATTCTATTTCACTTATATTTTCCTGCCACACATAGATCATAATATCTCTTACTCTAAGCATATTCTAGTTCTTTTATGCATATTCTCTGTCAAATATACTATCAATATAACTTTCTTCTTAATTTGATTCACTTCTACAGAAACTTGTTTCATAGATTTTTGAACTTGCTCTGTCATTTGATCTCTCAAAGCAACAATTCTTTTGTCTATTTGTTTCCCAAGGGAGTCCATTTTGGCCCCCAAATTCTTCCCCAACTCATCCATCTTATCAGCCATTTGTTAAAATGTTTCTGAAATTCTTCCATTTCTGGAAGATCTAGAGATCCATGGCGAGTTTTTTTTTGTAGTTGTCATACTTTGTAGATATTTCTGTAGTTGCTAGAAGGCACCACAGGGTGGCAGCAGACATCTAAAATTCTCTTAGTAGTGTCTCCACTATAGCAACTGTATCTCTTCCAAGTCCCGTTGCCATAGCAACAGAAAGAAAACAATAACACAGTCCAGGTGTTCCTTATCTTGGATAGCCAACACAGTTGTTTTCCCAGTTTCACTTTCCCAGCTTAACTGTAGCAATGCTTTTAATCGCAAAAGTACTTTTCCCCTAAAATGTCCAAATCTACATTAATAAATCTTGAAAAAACATTCAATCTTTAGACTTTTCACTTTCCAGGTCTATAAATCCTCCGAAAAGCTGGAATAAGAAAGATTTATTCCAACGTCCTTTATATCTCCTTTAGAAAAAGGCTCTCTCCCCAAAGGATGTTATCTCATCGTCTTGGAGAAAATCTCTCTTCATTAACTTAAATTAGTCTCTTCTAACATCAAGAAATGAGGAGCGGAAAACTTTGTGTTGATTATCAGCTCCAGCTGTGCTACGAGTGAAGATAACTTTCCTAGATTCCAAATACTACGGTAGGGACCAATGCCAAAACCGCCGTCTCAGCAAAAAAGGCCCCCCCCTCCGCAAGCAGTCTTAGGAATGCAGATGGGATAAACTCACAATCTGTCTTTTGATCCAAGTAGATATTCGAGTGGAAAAACTCCCACACAGCAAGTTAGCAGTGCTGTCCCTCAGCTCGCTTGCTGGGCATCTGTCTTCCTTGCCCTCCTCACCGGAACTCCTCCTCCACCACCAAACGCTGTCCTGAGCCAGTGCCTGGCTGCTGTGGTCAAGAGGCTGAGAGTGAAGCAGTTGAAACTAAATCTTGGCAAGACGGAGGTACTGGGAAAGGATGAGCTCCTGGAGGGTGTTGTGCTTACCACATTCTCCAGCCTTCACTCATGCAAAATGAAAAACTATGCCCTCTGCCCTCCCCCTATAAAAAACAGGAAGGATGTAAGTGCTACACCCTAGACATAAGCTCTAGACAGTCCTTGAACAGCACTGTGTACAAAAACAGAATTACTTAAAGAGCATCAGTTACAGATAAGCAACCTGATTCAACAAACTGATCACATGCCAATTAATCTGGCAGATGCACCACTTCTGTACTCCAGACAGCATCACATGCTCTTGCTGCTAAATAAATGATGAAGAGTTGGAGTCATAAAAAAAAGCATGAGAAGAGCAAGGGCCAGCACTAAAGTGACAAGCATTGCCATGTGCAGAACCCTCACACATCCACAGTAAGTTTGTAATAAAAAAAATTATCCATTCCAGTGTTTTTGTTTTGTACAAAACTGGTGATTAGGCAAGCATAGAAGCATAACTGCAGAAAATATTTACTTTTAACGTAATTGAGGGGCCTGTCTTTTTCAGAAAAAGATGTCTTTGATATGACATTTGACAAGTGTTTGAAACAGAGCACCTGTGTCCACAGAAATGAATGGCAAAAAGAACAGGTGTATTTCTAAGTAAAGGAGGCAGGTGTGCAAGTGTTATTGTTGCACTGGTGTCTATAATAAAAATAGAATATCACTATATGGGGACGTAAAGGGATAAAAAGCAAGAAAGAGTAATGGCAGAAAGAAGTTGTGCGTATGAATGTAAGAGTCAGAGACAAGGAGAAGGTGGGTGGCAGTGTTAGTTTCCCCTGCTGGGTTATCCATCTTTTGTCTCTCCCTTCCCGTAGCCCACAAAATGGAAAACAGCTGCCTCAACCAAACCACACTCTCTCACACACTCCACCACAGGATTCAGAGGCTCAGCAGTCAGGTCATAAAGAGGCAGATAACAGGTCCCTTCACTTCCCTTTAACTACCAACATCAAAACAAGGCTTACGCTGTAGCCCATAATGCTTTTTGTCCCTCTTGGCCTCAACAATAGTAAGCGTAAGTAGGCAACATGAAGAGTTCTCTTCCTAGCCCGGTCCAGGCACTGATCTATGCTAAAGAGCTGGCTCCTAAAAACTGTCTAAATCTGTGCATATAGGTGCCCCGTGTCACATATTTTAAGTGTCTGTTTGGAAGGAAGGCATATGGGGAACAGATACCTATTCATTCACAACAGGATCTTCAGCTCAGACAAGTGTCTATCTGGCCCCCAGATCCTTAAAGAGATGTGAGAATTCTCCTGGAAAATAAAGTGCTAGGGAAAGTTGAAGGTAGTAGCAAAAGAAGAAGGCACAACATGAGATGGATTGACTCAACAAAGAAAGCCATGGCTTTCTTACAAACCATGGCTTGTAAGATCTGAGCAAAGCTGTTAACGATGTTTTGAAGGTAATTCATTCATAGGGTTGCCATAGGTCAGAAACGTCTTGATGGCACACAACACACAGGATTTTAAAATTTCCAAAGGGAGAAAGCAACATATTCATGAAACACAAGTTATGGAACTTAAAAGTATAAAAGCCGTAGGCAACAGTCTTAAGTAGTTCTACTTAGAATTTTACTTAGGTCTACTCAATGGGGCTAACTACTAGAAAAATATTCTTAGTATTGCATTGTTAGTTTTCTACAAGCAAAATTGCAAATATACCCATACTTGAGAGAGAGCGCTGCAAACTGCTGCACCCTGTGCTACCTTAGTACAGATATCTTAGATTTTGGGTAGGGGAAAATAAAACATGAAGTTAGAAAACAATTTTTGTAGTAAACAAAAGGAAATACATTATTTGAAAAGAAACAGCCTCATATAGTCACAAGTAGAGATGGGCACGATCTGAATTACGATTTCAAAAACTCCCCAATTTTGGCGTTTGCTCCATCGTGACTCAGCTAATCGGTTCTGTCCATGGCAACCAATCCAGCGGTCGGGAGTTTGCTTCTTCGTGACATCGGATGGGTCAGTTTCTGTTCGGAATTGCAGACATTCTGGCACTAGTAATTTATTCCCAGGGCAACGGAGTCAGGGAAATGAGCTGTGTTTGCCCTCCTTCTGTCGCCCTCGAAACACGAATGGAAGCCCAGCTTTCCTTGATTAGCAGGCTTCCTTCCAAACACGGAGCAGCAACCCAGGGGAGGGAGGGGGAAGGGGGTGGGTACAAAGGAAAGGCAAAAGGCAGCGCGGGAGGCTGGGAGGCCGCCTGCGCCGTTTGCCTTTCCCCAGGACAAGGGGTGAGTGGGCAAGCCAGCCCCCCCTTGTCCTGGGGAAAGGCAAAAGGCAAAAGGCAGTGCGGGTGGCTGGGAGGCCGCCTGCGTCGTTCGCCTTTCCCCAGGACAAGGGGCGCGCAGGCCAGCCGGCCGCCCCTTGTCTTGCGGGGCAGGTGAACGGCGCGGGCAGCCTCCCAGCCACTCGCGCTGCCGCCAGCTCCGCAGCGCACAGGCACAGCCGGCTTGCTGCGCGGGCAGGGACGACTCAGAAGCGTGCACACACGCGCAAGAGCCTGACTATGGTTGCCCTGGGCGCTGGCCTCCCCGATTCCCGATTGCGGACCGGAAACGAGAGTTGATCGTTTAGAATTGGTGGCCTGCATTCGGCAGCAGCCCAGATCTACGAACGGCTGAATCAGAATTTTTTTTGGATCAGGCCCATGTCTAGTCACAAGACTACCAGCATATTTTATATCAACTTTAAAAACACTGAACTCATTAATAAGATATCATACATATAGCATAAAAATATTCACATTTAAACAACATATATATCCTTGAAAATATGTTTAATATGTCTATGATATATATAGGAATTATTTTCTAATGCTGTAGATGGCCTTAAAAAGCATTTCATTAATCTCAAAAGTGAATCCCCCCCCCAAATTTTTTTTCCAATTTTTCTATTGGAAAAACTGAAGAATGCCCTCAAAAAGAATTGAAGAATGTCCTTAGAAAAAAATCAGGGTGTTTTTTTCCAATTTTTTTGTCTAGCATTGCACTTCAAAGACTTAACCCGTCTGGGCCAAGCATAATTTAAGGCTTAGATGGCCAGCTAGCAACCTATGGCATCAATGTCACCAGCTAGTTCCATGCAGCCCTCCACAACCACATTCTCTCTTAGTAGGCTTCACACTAGACAGTCTAGCAGTGTTCTGTCCCCCTCTCCACAAGCAGCTGCTTGCACACAGGTTCCACCAGGATTACTGAGAATAATGAAATCACTTTTGAGTATGTGCTATACAAATTGTTGTTACATCAGTCATATGAATGATTCTCTTGTACCTTGCCACCTCATCAATTCTATGGAAACCTTCTCTAATTAATAGGATAGTTTCACTAACATTTTAGGTTACCAGTAGAAAACTGAACTGAGGTGAAAGATGGGCTGAAACAAAACTTAATAATTCAACAGGATTATGCAGCTATGACTATTCCTGGTTATCCAGACATCAATATTGAGAAATGGTTATATAATCCACCAGCTCAAAAAGGATTGCTCTCTAAACTTCATATTTTTCTCCAAGACAATTAAAAGATTAAAAATAGGTATTGTAAAAGCTGAGAGATGGATCTGAAACAAGAACTAACAGCTAAAGTTTGACGTTTTTAAAAATGTGACTGATAAAAAAAATTGGCGATTAGAGAAAATGGTTAAATGTTTAGATGACATATACCGAGCAGTTTATCAAAAATGTCTGCAAATGTTTCATATATATATATGCTGGAGATGTGAAAAACAAATTGACAACTACTACTGTGAGGGACTCCTACTACATGCAGCTCCTGAGAGATGGTGGGCATACAAATTTACATTTTGTTACTGGACGTATAAAATGGAGCAGCAACTACAGCAACTACATCATCATCGTATTTCTGATCAATGGTCTGCTAACTAGAAAAAAAATCTGGCCAGGATCTCTCTGTGAGCTGCTTCCCTCCCCCACCCCCACAAAAAGATAGTTAAGACTGGACACAAACAAAAGTTGTTGTGAATTTGCTCTCACTCAAGTGACTAAAAGCCCATAAATAAATTTCCGGAGAGCTAACTAAGCTTATCTGCTCTAAAGATCTAAACAGGTATTTTGGGAGACAGGTAATGCAGGATGGCAACCATGGTGCAAGCTTAAGAGCTCGAGTGGGGGGCCAAAGTGGTTCAGCCTGTGTTTATCTGTCATTGTGTAGGATGGAGAGTACAACATAACAACTGGAAAACCAACACAGAAGACTGGTGACGTCAGATTTCCCACATATTCATGATTTTCAGGCTCCATTCCAAGGAACCCCAGGACTGCTTCTCAAGAGCTTACCAATGAAGAAAAGGCAGTAATTGTGGACATTTCCTGAAAGATCGTGTGCCCAGCACCAGTGCCAATCTTCCTCTGCAGCACAAAGCGACAGTGGACCAGTGAGCATTGTACTCAGTTCAGATAGGGCAAATATGAGCACAACAGCCTTGGCCAATGCTCGGTGTAACTAAGTACCCTAAATATGTCTCAGAATTCTCTCTACAGGAATTCCTTGGGAAACAAACTGATGAGGAAAACAACAAAAAGTCTTGAGACAAACTAATGAATTTACTGCGGCATAAGATTTTGAGAGGCAGAGCCTACATCTCATTAATGAAATGCAACACTTGGTTGGCCAAAAGATTCATATTTGAAGTAATAAACAGCGGAAGAGCAAAAGTATAGGCGTGCGCGAGGGGGCGGGGGAGCAGGTACAAAGAGAGGTCAGTTTCCCAGGCCAGGATAGAAAATATTACATTGCAAAGCAATGACTAGCAAAGAGCAAAGGATCCACTCAGGGTGGTGGATCCCTCCCAACTATGGATGAATTAGTAAAGAACAATGAATCTGAATAGAGTATACAAACCTGGAAGAAACAATTACTTTGTATAGAGAGCTAACCTATGTCTTTATTGATGTCAAAAGGGCTTTCTAAAAGGTAGAAAGTTTGAAAAGATGCTCCCAAACATGAGGATGTCCCAAGCACACTCTTATTAGGAAATGTTTTTAGCGTACTACTTGTCATTTCCAAACTTCCTGCTTATCAGGTAAGTAGAGGTAAGTACTTATTTAGCTTATCCACAGGATATGCAATTTCTATTTCCTCCTCCAATATGATTAGCTGGCTCTCTTCACCCAAATATGAGCTGATAGTTCATCCTTTTACTAAAACTTCAGTCAGCAGACAAAATTTCTCTATTCCATCTCTCATGTGTCTGATCTACCAACAGTGGCACTTTCCCCAGCACAAAGAACTTTCCCTTGTCAAAAGTGGCACTGTTAGTATATATATGCCCCCATCCCTTCCCCCTCCCCCTTTTCCCTTTTTGACTCCCAACAGCACTATAACCCCTTTATTTCTTATTATAATCTCTATTCAAATATTTGTCCCTATTATAAAAGGTAAAGCTTTTACTTATTCTCTATACATCTTAATAATTGTCCAGAGACCACAACTGTCCTTTCACATCCCACTTGCTTTCAAGATACTCCTTAAGTTTCCCCCAGTCATTTAAAAATTCACTTGGATTTTGTTCTTTCAGTTTTCTTGTCATTTTGTCCATCTCCGCCATACACAACAGTTTTTGGATCCAATCTTCAACTTCTGGTATTTCTTCTTGCTTCCAGTACTGTGCATATAGTAATCTTGCTGCCACCATCATAAAAAATAACAATGTCCTGTCCTTCACATTTACTTTTTGCATATTCAATCCTAACAACAACATTTCAGGGCTCTTCAACAAATTACATTTCATAATTAATAACATTTCCATATATATCTTTGACCAAAAAAGCTTGGCCTTGTCGCACGTCCATCACATATGATAAAAAGAGCCCTCATGTTTTTTACATTTCCAGCATTTGTTTGACATATTACTATTTGCATTTGCTAATTTTTTTCGGTGTTAAATACCACCTATACATCATTTTGTATCCATTCTCTTTCAGATTAGTACATGTAGATATCTTCAATGTATTCTTCCATAGAAATTCCCATGTTTCCATTGTGATTTCTTTATTAAAATTTATTGCCCACTTCACCACTTGAGTTTTAACCATCTCATCTTCTGTATACCATTTCAATAAGTTTATACACCTTAGAAATCAATTTTCCCCTGATTTAAAGGGTAAATGTAGTTGTATTAAGTATTATGGGAATGTATGTTAACCCATTCAATAAAATTGATTTAAAAAAAAAAGTGGCACTGTTAGCAGAGCAAATCCACAGGATATAACTCATTGCGCTCTTCTTGGAAGCTGTGTAATCAAATGATGTTTCAAAGAGGAGAACATCTGCGGTTTCAATATACCGTACACTACATCCCCTTTTGAATCATATTGATATTTGTGATTTCACAGGGGAAACAGAAAGGACTCAAGAATGCAAATTTAAGGCTCAACAAGCCACGTCTCCTGCAATTAAGGCACAGAATCAAAAACAAAGTTAAGACTCAGGCTTTACCCAAGCAATTGAAGAGTTTACCAGCATAATTGTTCTATTTCCAGGATAATGGCTGGATGTTGAAAATTGGAGACTGCTTGTCTATCACCTACATTATTTAAAAAGCCCACTTCAAACGCACATCGTCCCATACGCTTATTCCATGTTATTTACTTCTAAAGGAAATAATGCTAAATAATTGTTCCATCTTAGGAAGCTTTAGTGAAAGTACAATGCCTACAGCCACAGTTTCTGCATGTGCTTCAGTCTAATCCCATTACACTACACACTGCAAGCAGTCTGCTTCCAACCTTTGTTGTCTGGCTGGAAAAGTGTTCTGAAACAACCAATAACAGATGCACATTCATTTTTACCTATCCCACTCATTCCAGAAGACTGCATGACAAGAAATAGTTCTTATTAAATACCATTTAGAAATGTTAATCAGAACATCTAGCCAGCCAAGTCATTAGCATATCAGTAATAAAAAGTGTCTGCCAGGAACAAGGTAACAAGAAACAGCACTTTCCATTCTAATTTTAAGTGAGATAGGATATCAGATACAAGAATGTTTCACCACAGGTTCGCTATCATACTAAGCTAGTCTTGCTTGTGAACCTGGAGGATTTTCTGGCATTTGCTTTCAAAGTGTTCAAAGCACTCCAGACAGATCATTGTTGTGAATTATTTATTACGATATTTATATCTCATGTTTCTCCAAGGATTCAAAGTGGTTAATATAATGCAGAAATACACTAAAATTGGGGGAGGGGTGCAGGGGCAGCTATCCAACAATCAGAATGCTACCAAACAACTTGGCCTGACTACACAAATCTTTTTATCTTCACTTATCTGTTGCTAGCAGAGAATAAACAGATGTATGCAAGACCACCACAAAAAGCTGTCCTGTGGAAACATGAAGGTGCCTCCTCTATAGTAAAAGGTTGTCAGCTCAGAAGAGCTTTTCATTACTGAACCAGCTCCTTAATTGTTTAATGAAGTTCTCCCTTGCAGCATGCTAATGTGCTCTGGCATACCACCATGAGAATGACTGCTGTAGGTCCTCAAGGGCTTTGGGAATGGTCACTTCACAAGGGTGCCAGAGACAGGTGACACCACATTCTCTTTTGCTAAAAGTCTAGTCCTGGAAATTCCTTAAGTAACAATAGTCCACTGTGCTGAAAACCAGTTTTCATTTATAGCATGCCAGCACTATAGTTCTAAACTAGCTTCACTGCTGTGATTTCTTCACCAAGGATTGCGGCTAGGGACCCAACCAAGAACCCAGACTGCATGGAAACTGTAACTCTTTGCAGAAGCCACTGAAACACACCTCAAAGCACCTCTCACCTCTGAAATCAGGAGGGAGTGATGGTGCCCTCTCCAGACTTCTTCCAGCAAGCTGTTCCTCAAAATTGATCCAATGGCCAAGACAGCTACGGACTACACAGAAGACAGACCTGTACAGAACTGCAAGACAGCAACACAAGTAACAACTGACCAGTGGAGTGCACTTTGGGTTTGGATTCCATTATCCTCATACTGCAGATGAAGGGCTGAGGGTGAACAGGGACGCTGTCAGTGATTATGGGACCCTAAGCAAAAATCCGGGATGGACCCCAGAATCACTGGTACCTCCCTCCAGTCCCACTGACATCTAAAGAAGTGATGGTCCTCTCCCCATATGAGGCTGGTAGGAGCCTCTGTTGCCACTGGAAACTGGTTGCCTGTGCAGCAGATGAGACGGGTGCAAACAGCTGATGCTGGTAGCCAGCTGTCCCCCTCCATTGGTGCCCCTCCCAAGCAAAGGGACTGGGGGAGCTGCCCCTGGTGGTTAAGACTGCCCCTGACAGTGAACTCATGGCAAAGGTGAGATTTAAACCAGCCCCTCCCCCATTTCTTAGCAACTATACCACACTATTGGTTAAGACTGCCCCTGACAGTGAACTCATGGCAAAGGTGAGATTTAAACCAGCCCCCCCCCCCATTTCTTAGCAACTATACCACACTATTTTCCTAGAATGTATATCAACATAGTAATTAGTGTAATACGTCAGCAATAAACAGGCAACAAGAACTCTCATATTCTTATGTTAATAAGCTTCCGCTAAACCAAAATTCTTTTAGGCTCTCTAAACATAGCAGAGACAAAATAAAAACATTTTGATCTCTTGGCATCATTTATATATCGCCCTAAGGTAACAACAACAAAAATGGTTGCGTGTATAAGATTTAAGATACCTGACAGTGCAATCCTTTGGCAGAGTTGCCAAAAGTAAATCTGGAGAAAGGCTTAGACAGAACAAACTCTGCACAGAATTGCACAGAAGGGGAAAAAAGGCTTTAGAAATGCATACACGTGTATGTGAGACAGAGAATTTAACATTATGGGAGGGGCTGAAATCTTTTCTCTAATGGAATGTAGGCATCTTTGCAGATTTTTTTTGAGCAGCAGGTATATTTGACACCACAAATTTACATGATTGCATAATCTTATTCCAGTTTTTCCTCACAAAAACTCAAGTCAAGCCCTTGCTCAAATGCAGTGACAACCCATGCAATCCAGACTGCACTGTACTACAAGTGGCAGTGGGACCTAACTATGATTCATGTAAGCAAGCCAATAAGGTCTGACAGCCTTGTGTCACAACACTGCCCAGAATGGTTGCCAACCTCCAAGTTGGGCCTGTTGATCTCCTCTAATTACAACTCATCTCCAGTCCACAGAGGTCAGTTCCCCTCAAGAAAATGGCTCCTTTGAGGGTGAACTACACAGACACAAAAAAAGAAAGAAGAGGAGATCATGATACCACAAAGAAAACAAACCAACAGGTAAACAACTCAGCAAAACATACAATGTATGTCACAACAGATTAAAATAATGTACAATACATGAAAAATGAAGTTGCAATATGTTTTACAAGAAGCACAACTCACATTAGAATATATGAGTGAAACCTGAACACCCCTGCCCACCTCTGGCAGGTATTACTCTCCTCTGCTCTCAAATCTCTACTTAGCCACACAAGATTAATTGCCATTGCTCTTCTCTCACTTCATCCCTATCATCTGGCAATTTGCCCAAAACATCCAAACACTTTCTAAAATAGCATTTTGTAAAAGAAGCAAATATACACTTTTATTTGCAAAATATAGCCATGGTTCAGAATGGTTTCTTCAGTATAGAATGTATATTTTTTTGGCATAGGCTATACATATCCCAATGTACAGGGAGGACATTGGTCTTTAAATTATTTGTAACTTTCATACCTCTCTCTTTCACTCACTCACATCAGTTTCTAATCATTTCTTTATGTTCCATTTATGAATTTTGATGTGGGCTTGAGGGTTTTGGCTTCTAGCCTAGATTTATAAAATCTCTTTTCAGCTTGACTATATTCAGAAGGATTTTACTTTCAATTTACTCTGTACCAGAGTTGCCCTTCCATCCTACTTGTTTCAGTCCTCTCTTGGTTCTGTCACACAGGTGTGACTTGGAACACACAAAGAAGTAGCAAGAATGTTGGAAACTGGAGTGGCAGCACAGAGTTCCCTTACTAACGATGCACGTCACTTGTTGAAAAGGTTTAAGCATTGTGGCCAAAGTAAGAAATTTGTAAAAGAGGCACCAACAAAACATGACCTCTCTCTCCTTCCGTGTCAAGTTCTCCCCCTACATGATGCACAGAAACATCAGCTCGTGACACACCATCACACACGGACCTGTGCAGCAGCCAACAATGCTGGATGTGAGCAAGGGAACACTCAACATTATAGTATCAAGTCATGAAAATGGGGGGGGGGGTTGTCAAATTTTGGCGGTTACCCCAGGATCCCTGTAATGATTAGTACTGCCTTTAGCCTAGTAATTTGAACTGAATTTGTGTAAAGCATTTATAATAGAGTACAGAAACCTACCTAACATTGGGATGAGGGAGAGGTTTCCCCAAATTATACAACTAGTCATATTGCAGCATTAGATTCTTTTCTCTTAGAAAACAATTTCTCTCTCTGAACGCACTGGATTACTTGACCCTGCCTTTTTTGCACAAGCAGAAAACATGCCAAGAATTACAAATTTTAAAAAAAAAAGGAATATGGTGCTTCTCAATTGGATCTTTACAGATTTCGCGCTAACATTGATAAAGTTGCTACTCATAGCAAACAAAGACAACTTTATGCATGTCTCAAGAAGAGACCGCCCAAGGAACTATATAATTATATAGTCCTCCTCTTCTGTCCTGCCCTCATTGTCTCCTCCTACTTATATGTTTTCTTGAGGTACATAAGCACAGTATCTAGGTAAGCATCAACGAATTATCTTCTCAGTTGTCGTTTTCAGAAAAAAACATTTTATTGTCTCTGAAGGCAGAAGCGGATGCCTACTGGTAATTTCCTCTGTAAAAATAGGACTATTGGACAAAGATATCTTTGAAACAGCATATCCATCTTTACCTGTTTTACATGAAAAAAATATTTATAGCACTAGAGTATAATTCTCTCTCATTTATAACTGTCTGGGAGTTGGAACAGGAGCACCTTGTTTCTCAGGCTTGTGTTCTGTGACTTTGCGTCACAAATGTAGACTTTGAACAACTGGCCAAATACTCAAGTCAACAGCTCACAAGGAAAGTGGGGCAGATCAACTGCTCATCGAACAAAAAAAGAGTGAAGCAAAACTTCATGAGAAACATATGACAGCATAAACTTTGGAGATACCTCATTAGCCCCACCCTAGTGAAATAGCATTAGGACACATTTGCTGTTCCTCATCAATGCATTCTTCATGCATCTGTCACTCTTTCACTATACGTTTTCACACAGAAGGCCTTTTAAAATGAAGGGTGCTTTATCTTCTCCAGTGCAAGACACATAAGATAAGCACATAACAGGGAGAGAGATACAGGAAACGTAATAGGCACTACACAAAAGGAAGACGGTACATTTAAAAGTCAATTCTAAACAATACAGTGCTTACCAGGAAGTGGGTTTTATTCACAGACCTCGAAGTGAGCCAATTTAATTTTTCCTTATTTAAATAAAATTGGAAGGTAAACAAAAGATTACCTAATCAAAAAGGGTAGAGTCCACACTAAAACACAGACATAAAATAACAACTGTGAATCATTACATTACCATAGAAACACTGTTTATTACTCATTTACTATTGCAGATAAGAGTTTATTGACATGTTACATTTAAATTTAATGTGCTTTATGTACACGTACACCCCACCTTTCTTCCCAATGGGAATCCAAACGTGGCACAGCTTACATCCTTCTCCTCTTCTCCCATTCATCCTCATAATAACCCTGTGAGGTAGGTTAGGCTTAGAGTGTGTGACTGGCCCAAGCTCCCATGGCATAGTGGGGATTTAAACCTGGGTCTCCCAGATCCTACTCTGACAACCTAAGCACTACATCACATCAGCTCTCAAGCCAGTTGAGGAAAACAAAGACAAACCTCAAATGCTAATCATACCACATGGACCTTGATAATATGTGCACACTTGGAAGCCATGATCACTGCATTTTTCTTTCTACAAAACCAATTATTATTTCTTAAACACATTCACACATGACACAATTGTGTAGCAATTAGTCCCACCATGTTGTTCCACGATTGATCTTGACGGTAATCCTAATTCCACTTACTAAGGAAGGGAATTCCATTGGGCTCTGCAACATTTATTACTGTATAAACACACACAGTATCATGCTGAACAAGTATATATGCAAGACGACTACTACTATTGTAAGCCACTGTAGTTAATGTTGGAATACGATCATGGAGACTCAGATTCAAATTCCCATTCTGCCATAAACAGACACTGTGACCACAGGCCAGTCAGTCACTCTCCCAGCCTAACCAACCTTAGTGAGTTGTTGTTTTGAGGATAAAACGGAGTAAAGGAGAACAATGGGGAGAAAAGCAAAGTATAAATATCTAAATAAATAATAACGACATTCAATTCATATACCGCCCTTCAGGACAATTTAACACCCACTCAGCGTGGTTTACAAAGTACGTTATTTTTATCTCCACAACAATCACCCTGTGAGGTGGGTGGGGCTGAGAGAGCTCTGGAGGAGCTGTGACTGAGTCAAGGTCACCCAGCTGCCTTCAAGTGGAGGAGTGGGGAATCAAACCTGGTTTTTCAGATTAGAGTCCTGCCACTCTTAACCACTACACCAAACTGGCTCTAATGGTACAGACCTACGTCTGCACTAACGTAATTATTAATGACCAACAGAATCAACAATAATCTTGATTTTATTTCTGTACCTTTCTTATTTTTATCTTCTTTTTGCCATACTGGTGATTGCTGCAGGCCAAGCTGCACAGCTATGATTCACCCAGGAGAACGGAATTCACCAGGCAGGTATGATGCCTATTAATAACCTCTCTCTTCATTTATGCAGTGTTAGACAACAGCTCTTGTGCAAAGTCCCTTAATACAATAGGGCTGCATTTGGTCTGGCGAGTTACCAGTTGTGCACATTGACACAGACTACAGAACTGAGACTATTGCACTGCACTGAACGGAAGAAATTAACTCCTTAGTCACTCTGATGAGAACTGTCAATTAAGTAGAAATAATCTACAAGAAGTGCTCTTGAGTTCATGTTGCCCACAGGCTGAGCTACTTCTTTGTTGCCTGCATGGAAACCTCCTTGGAATCCTCAGTATGCAATCTTGAGTACCATGATGGAAGAAAGGCAGGGTATAAACATAATCAATAATAAGGGATAATGATACTATCTATCTCTAAACCCTGTATTAACATGAGGGTAGCATCTTTTTTAAGAAAAAAAAAACAAAATATCAGAAGGAGATATGCAAGTTTTCATTTTCACCAGAACTCGGGGGGGGGGGGGGGGAGCCAACTCAGGCAGAAGAAAAAGCTCAAACCTGCAAATCTAAGTTTTACAATCTACCTATACATGCTGCAATCTATTAGCAATGTCTGTCTAAACTTTGTTGTGCAATTCTAAATGCAAATCTGGGGGTACAAGTTATTCTGAACTAGAAGTTTGCCTTGACAGTCTCAAATCCTATATAATACTCATTCACGACTAACCTCTAAATGGAGTCTGGAGATCTCCAGAATTGCAACTGATCTCCAGACTACAGCAATCAGTTCCCTTGGAGAAAATGGCTGCTTCAGAAGGTGGGCTCTATCAGATTATACGCTGTTGAGGTCCCCAAACCTCACCCTGTCCAGGGCTCCAGCTCTAAATCTCCAGGAAGTTTCTAACATGGAGTTGACAACTCTACCAGAAATTTTATGGGGGAGCCCTATGCCCCAATGCCTCACCCCCTCCTCACCTCTTATTATTTCAACCAAGGGACGCTGTACAAACAGAACAAAACAAGATATGAGAAAGATGGCATGCAGAAGTCACTTTAGATCCTCTGGTGTCTGGCGGCAAGAAGGGTCTGGCGGCATCTTGAAGGCAAACGGATTTATCGTCACAGACATTTTTGAACAGTAGAGCCCCTTTGGTCAGACATGTGACATGAATTCTCGGTTGGCAAGATCAATAGGCATGCAGAGAGAAGATTTTTTTCCCACCTGCAAAGTCTGAGGCACCAAGGGGAGAACTGGCCATTAACTGCTGGCAAAGCCACTGCCCAGGAGGGCCCTGTCAGCATGGAGCAGAGTCAAGCCTCAGCAACAAGGGGGCTGCTCAGCTCTAGGGTTGTCAATTCTGGCCTGGGAAATTTCTAGCGATCTGAGGGCAGCATCTGTAGAGTGGGAGAATATGAAGAGGGATTTCACCTAGAATCTACAGTACACTACAGAGTTTTCCTTCTGAAGCTCCCATTATCTCCAGAGGGATTGATCTCTGAAGCCTGGAGACTATCGGTCGTTCTGGGAGAACTCCAGTTCCCCCCTGGAGGTTGGCAACCCTATCCCAGACCCCTATCACCGGGGTCCACCAGGGCTGGCTTGCTCTGGGGGTCTCCTGAACCTCTCAGCCCAGCCCTGAAGGCAACCCCCTAAAAGAGCAAGAAAGATGAGGGCGAAAAGGGAAGGCACAGCCCCGAACGGCAGCCAACCGTTTCGCCGCAAGCAAGACTTTGGTTTCACAGCCCGGTCTGGACTTTTAGGCGTTATCAGTGCAACGCTATGAAGATTGTTTCAGGAGGGGAGCCGAGCTGGCCTGCAGTAGGATAGCAAGATGTGGGTGGGTCCAGGGGCACCTTAGAGGCCAACTAGCTTTCCACCGTGTCATGACAGCTTTTGAGAGTCAAAGCTCACGTAGGGTTGCCAGCCCCAGGTTGGGAAATGCCTGGAGATTTCGGGGGCGAGGGCAGGGACCTCAGTGGGGTAATAATGCCATAGATTTCACTTTCCAACGCAGCCATTTTCTCCAGGGGAATTTCATCTCTGTTGCCTGGAGATCAACTGTAATTCCGGGAGCTCTCCAAGCGACACCTGAAGGTTGGCAACCTTCAATCCGATCAAAGCTCCCTTCTGTCGAAGGGAGTTTTGACTCTCGAAAGCTCCCACGGTGGAAATACGGTTGGTCTCTCCGGCTCCTGGACCCGGATCTTGCCCTCCTGCGAAGAGTTCTTCCAGCCTAAGCCCACTGAAATCAACAGGTTCAGATTGAGGTAATTCTTCACAGAGTTGCAGCTCCCCTCACGACTGAAGGAACCGCGTTTTCCTCGTGACGTTCCCTGCGGACAGGGGAGGGGAGATTTTTCGCTCGAAGCCCCCGCCCCGCCCTTCCCGCTCTTTCAAGATTGGCGCGCTTTTGAACGAGGAGCGCAGCCCCGAACGCGGCACGGAGGGGGCCATTCCTCGCCTTTCTCAACCCCCCCCCCACGTCTTGACGCGGAGGGCTCGGGGGCGGGGCAAAAGCACCTCGCCCCTCCCCCAAGACCCAGCCGAGGCTCCCCCCTCCCCCCCCCCCGAGCCGGAGAAAGAAACTCACCTCAGGGGCGCCTGAGGCGGGAAAACGGAGACGCGGCTCCCCGCAGGCGCGGGCGGCGACGGCTCGGCTCGGTGCCCCCTTCGCTTCTCCTCCAGGGAGCCGTCCCGAGTGGCTGAGGTAACGTGGCGGCTTCGCCGGTGAGTTTCCGGGCGGGGAAAGAAAGTCGAAACCAGCGTGAGGGCGGGGAAAGGGGGGGGAGGAGTAAGAGGCAGCCGCCCGGCCGCCCCCGCCCCTCGCCACGGCCGCCGCTTCCTGCTCCGGCCGGCCTCACCTCGGGCACACCTGGTCGGCGCCCGCCCGCCCGCCCGCCCGCCCACACCTGGCCGGGGTCGCCGTGCTTTCGGCCGCTGCCCGCCTCCAGCGCCTTCCGGGTCGGAGGCTGCTCTGGTTTGAACAGCCGGATTGGAGCCCGGAGGCGCCTCAGAGACCGACAAGATTTCTTCAAGGGGATCAGCTGTGGAGAGCCAGAGCTTTAGGCACAAGGATCTCCTCCCTGTATCTTTTTATATACACATATATACACGCACACACACAATTTTAGTTACATACCTTTGTACAGTAAACTTAAAACATATATAATATCACACTTTCAGAAAGCTATAAGCAAAAGTATGTCGTCAAGTTTATAAATAAAATACCATTTCACTTCGTATTAAGAAGAGTTCAAACAGCGTAATTGTTATTCTAACGCAGTTAGAAGAGCTATCAAAAGTGGGTACTAGACTGTAATAATCATAGATCCAGAGGAGTTAGCCGTGTTAGTCTGTAGTAGCAAAATCAAAAAGAGTCCAGTAGCACCTTTAAGACTAACCAATTTTATTATAGCATAAGCTTTCGAGAATCAAGTTCTCTTCATCAGATGCCTGATCAAAACTGGGCAGATACAGAAGAGGAGGGGGAAAGAGAGAGAAAAGGGAGGGGTCATAAATCTGCCTTGTGATTTATGACCCCTCCCTTTTCTCTCTCTTTCCCCCTCCTCTTCTGTATCTGCCCAGTTTTGATCAGGCATCTGATGAAGAGAACTTGATTCTCGAAAGCTTATGCTATAATAAAATTGGTTAGTCTTAAAGGTGCTACTGGACTCTTTTTGATTGTAATAATCATAGGTTGGCATGAGACTTTTAAAAGAATCATCTTTCGTCAAGAAATCTAAGACAGGAAACCATTGCTCCATGAAATATGATTTATAATTTGGTAAATCTGACTGTTGGATTTGATCTGTAAGTTTCTGCATGGTAAATTGGTTCCATGCGGAAGTAAAACAGTTTCTATCCTCCCTGTATCTGAAGAAGGGAGCTTTGACTCCAAAGCTCACACCCTTGAAAAAACCTTGTCCACCTCTGAGGTGCCACCGGACTCAAATCCTGCTCTTCTGCACCCCAACACAGCTCCCACCTGAAACTCTATTTTTAAAAACCATTTGTTTAGAAGAATTTAATGCTGGCTCTCCAGGAATCTGTCCCAGTTAGTTTATGAAATAAAGCAAAAAATATTAAAAACATATTAATTGAAAAGCACAGCATTAAAAACAGAATGCTGACAAGGAAAATAACAGTTTCTAGACTAAAATGATGTTAAAAGATCAGCCCCTTAATTATTTTATTTATTTATAGTCTACCTTTCTCGTTGAGACTCAAGGCAGATTACGCAGTGTGAGATTAGTGCAGTCACTATCAAGGACATTTCCATAAACAAGCACAATTTTGCAAAGACATAGCCTTAACAAGAATCCAATACAGAATTGAAGAAATGCTTAAACAGAACAGAATTAAAAAACAGAATTAAAAATCTGTGGCCACTGAACTTGTACATTTTCATCACTCGCCTTTCCTTCTTGCTATTTACGGCACTTGCTCTACACTGTTACCTTGCACTTAAAAATCTCTCCCTTTTTATTTTTAACATCTGGCCTGGTGAAGAGTAGGGAACTTAAAAACTTGCATATTAATGTGTCATTGGGTTGTTCCTAATAAAAAGTATTATGTGGATTGTGCTCTTGGCTTTTTTTGCTTTTGCATCAACATGGCTGGAAACAACTTTGGTGTAAGCTGTGCAACTGCTTTGTAAGGTAGGCCGTTAGGCAAAGTTACTATCCTCATATCACAGATGGGAGGCTGAGTTTCAAGTGGCTGCCCCAGAGTGGGTTCCAAACCATCAAGGGAACTCGTTCTCTGTCCCACAGTACAAATCTGTGTTTATGTTTTCAGAGTGGCACTGACTCTATGCATTGAGTTGCCAGAAGAGGGAAGGAAGACACTTTTGTTGTTGTTTTTTGAAGGAGGCATGTAGCTGTTATATTTGGGGCTTTCAACAATGGTTTTAAATGCAGGGCTGGAGAGGTTTTCTGATTTGTATCTGCTGTTTTGGTTTAATCTAAACTATGGATTTTAGTGTGTTATATCTGTTATCTGGACATTTCTTGTTATGTTGCCTTGAGTATATTTAGGGAAAGGTATGGTATAAATATTTTCAAGGAAGGAAGAAAACGTCAGAATAGGATACCACTCAAACTCTTAAGTGGTAGATGCCAGACCCAGCTAGATCAACCTTAACAAGTATCAGACCTGTACAATCTGGTGCAACAAATAAAACAAAAAAGGCAAGGCAAGATATACTTTGCTCCATTCCAGTGGAATGTCTTGGATGTACGTATGACTCACCAAACTACTCCAGAGTGTACTCAGGGTAAATTTAGAGCTGTCCTATTTCAATATGACAAACCATTAACTGTTCTGGTCCTCCATTGACTGCATTATCTCTGGAGGAAAATGAGTAGGACGCTGAGAGAACAATCCTAAACAGGTCTACTCAAAAGTAAGTTTCCCTTTATTCAGTGAGGCTTTCTCCCAGGAAAGTGTTCTTATAATTGCAACCTGAAGGGCTTAATATGACTATAATGTAATCGTGTTTCTAAACACACATTTACATTTAAAAATGCAAATAATTAAAGCTTTGAAAAATTGGTCTAATATGTAATGATCATTCTTTTCAACTGACATTTCAGCACAGCAATTTCAGTTTTCAAACTAGATTGACAAAGAAAGTGATGTTGTGCAGTACATTTTTATAAAACAGTTTATACATGTTATGTTAGTGGGAGAATTCAGAAGACATGTTTTTAATAGTTTATTTTGTTTTATATTGAGAGTTGGTGGTTTATGATTATGATATTGTTTTCACTTGTAAGTCACCTTGAGCAGGATGCTGGCAAGGTGGAATATGCCTTTCCAAAATAAATAGTGTAATATTTGCTACTGCTACCTTCTGTAGCCTTCTGAAGGTCAGTAAAAGATGGTTTAAAAACACAATTGTGCCAACACATGCACAAAAATATGGATATGCTGTGTTTGAAGTAAGTTTTCTATTTATTAAGGCCAAAGCTCCTGAAATATGAACATCATAAACTGATTAGGTAGGTGAAGGTGCAAGCACCAAGTCATTATTGACCTATGGGGGACGTCGCATCATGACGTTTTCTTGGCAGACTTTTTACAGGGTGGTTTGCCATTGCCTTCCCCAGTCATCTACACTTTAACCCCAGGAAACTGAGTACTCATTTTACTGACCTCGGAAGGATGGAAGGCTGAGTCAACCTTGAGCTTGCTACATGAACCCAGCTTCCGCCAGGATCGAACTCAGGTCGTGAGCAAAGCTTGGGCTGCAGTACTACAGCATACCACTCTGTGCCACAGGGCTCTCTATCATAATAATAATCATCATAATCATAAACTGATTATTGTACTACAAATTAACAGTGAGGCTTTACTACAGGTCAGGTGCAAGTACGTAGTGGTTTCTTGTAAAATGGTCACCTGTAGATAGAAATCTGGCTCTGTCATATGCCCAAGATAGGCACTATGTATAATTGTATGCAGCTCTGCTCTCCCTTGTGTTTTTTCCCCTAACCCAAAGTAGTCTTCAGGTCTGAGCAGGGAAGAAAGGAATTGTTTATTCATTTCCCTGCCTGTCAGTTTCCCACTCAGAATCAAATATGCACACACACAAGCACATTTTCATTCTCCTTTCCTTCCACAGGAGAAAAAGCAGCTTTAGGTGGAAAAACAGGCGAGGAAGAAAGTGTTAAGTAGTCCCTCTGCTAATTCTTTGTTCTGATTCAGTTTAATCCCAGTTTAGAATCCCAGTATTTGGGGAAGAGAACTCTCAATTTACCTAGGCACCTGCATTTGGATGTCATAGTGAATTGGATCTTAATTAAAGACTTTCCAAACCCTGAAGGCTTCAGTTTTGTGGTGTGGAGTGCAGTAAACACACAAACACGAAACCAACTGTGTTAACCTCATCATTTTGTGCCATTGGAATACAGTCATAGCCTATTGAGGCTAATTTGTGTTCTAAAAAAACATGGAAGTAACATGCCTATTTTGACCCTTAGTAAGCCGTTCTCCTTGGTAGAAAGGAGAAGGAAATCTAATGTAAGGTTGAGATGCAATTGTAAAATAACTTTACTGCAAAAATCAGTTCGATTTTTTTAAAAAACTGATGTAATTTCCTTTAAAACTGTGTTTTTACTTTTCAGATGTGTATCAACCACAGAAGAGGAGAAAAGCGCTTTTAAGTGGAGTGTGCGGATACAATCCTAGTTTAAAGGGTATTTTGAGAAGTGAGACTTCAAGTTATCCTTTGTTGAGTTGGTTTGTAATGCCGATATAAGACTTATATTAGCTAACTGGTCCCATGTATTTATTTACTTACTTCATTTATATGTTGCCTTAATAAGATTCAAAGCAAATTACACAACCATGCCATTTATGCATAGCTCTGTCGTATCCCATTTTCATAATATTCATACTTGTAATACATAAAGCAAGAGGCTCAAAAGTGATTCTTTGTGTCATGAGTAAAACCAGCTGGAATTGAATATACATTCTAGCTGGTATAATTTGGTGCAATTCAATTGTAGATTTGGGAAATACAAAATGGATATGTGACAGTTTTCTGAAATGAAATTTTTTTCAGTGCTTTACTTTTGAAAATTTTCCATTCCTATACAATCTACTGTTTCATAAAATTAATAACAATGAATGGATGCCATTGCCGATACAATATTAAGTGGACATAACATTTCCAAAATTGCAATTAATGTTTTTCAGGTAATTATTCATAGGAAAT